>NC_080789.1:39213170-41863170 GCF_028018385.1 Neofelis nebulosa | reverse complement strand
TTTCCCATTTCCTGCTGGTAGCCCCGTATAGTAGCCTATAGGAGTCCTCTAGGCTCCTGGAGGGCTAAGGCCCTAAGAAGGTACAGGACAGAACAAGAGCATTGTTCATCAGCAATTCTGTGAACCGGTATCTTCTGTGCATTCCTGTCCCTTCTGGCGAGTATTGTGTACTGAAGCCAACCAAGGAAGGCCCTGCAGCTGCGGATGGGTGAGACTTTAAGGGGGGAATTGGGAGGTTCCTGTAAATTTCTTGGGAAGGGATGAAAAGGCGGTACCTGGAGGCTTTCAAGAGAAGATGGGAGGAACTAACGGGGAGATTGGACAGGGCTATGTGGAAAAGAAATAAAGGCTGGGCTGCCAGAGGAGTTCAGAAGAGTCGCATCATAGATTTTTCCTTTAAGAAGGGATAGTGTTAAATTATTAAAGACTGTAAAAGCCAGTCTATCTGCATTTTAGACTAATTTTTTTTTCCTTATTGAAAGTTTTTATGTGTACATCATCCCATTTGGAAAGAGAGAGGTGGGGTGGGGGAGACAGGAAGGAGGGATGGGAGGGAGAGAAAGAAAGAACAATTTCCTTTTCCCTATGGGAATATCTTCGGTGAAAGCCAATAATTATCAAGCATAGAAGATACTAAAAATGAAAATGCTTTTTCCTCAAAGTTCATTGTTGAAGATAGAATTAAAGCAAATGATTATGATCTGCACGATTCTATAACGGCAGAAGCCATAGACGTAGTGCCAGAGAGGGGTGGTTCGCTCTACGTGGGGTCAGGACAGATTCCTTGAGGTGGTGACCTCCCAGGGTTGTTTTGAAAAAGGACTAGGAGGCAGACCATGGGAAAGGCTGGGAGATCACTCCAGGCACATGTGCACCACAGCTCCATGGCTCTGGGCAGCAACAGGGCAATGTACTCTTCTGGGAGGATAAAAGTAGAAGGGAGGGGTAGGAGATGAGGTTGCTTCATTCACCCATAAGGCTCTTCCCCTCTTCCTCTGGTAAACCCCTAACTGTCCTTCAAGATGCTGCTCAAATGCTGCCTCTTCTTTCAATTCTTCACTGCTGAGTGCCGTGTATACTCTCGATTAATGTTAATTACACATTATAATTACTTATGTGGCAAGGTCTCCCACCTGAGATAGGGTTGCTTGTACTTTGGGAGTCAGACGTGTCTCATAATGTGGGACGGGCAGGTCTTCTGGAAATGTTTGTAAAAGGGACTGAGGACCAGTCTGGGAGAAAACTTGAGGGAGGAAAAGCCAAGAATAACAAGTTGTGCTACTACAAAGCAGGGCAATTTGAGGACCACTTTATATCCGTGTGAAGACTGTTAGGCTCTTGTTCCACACCTCCAAATCTGTGTTCTGTACTCTCTGTGGCCCCTCGTGCTGGGACTCTGCTCTGCCGAGAGCAAGCCCTAGTGGGAGATGGGAATTCAGAAGAAAAGGGGCTTGCTTCTCTCTGCACTCTGTTTTGTGCCTAAGTAATTGCACTTCACCTGAGTACAACAGCTGGTTACCAATCCCCCCTCAGAGGTGCAGTGGCAGCTGGGGGAACCCCTTCTCAGGGTCAAATTTTAGCTTTGGAGGTCTCCTCCTCCAACCTATGTTGTAAAAATCCCAGCTTTTCCTCTTCATTCCTCAGGCTACAGACAATGGTTGTTTCCTGCTGTTATTATCACTGTATTACCTAGGTGTTCCTTTGTGCATTTTTGGTCCTCAATACCTGTTTAAACAATTCTCTATTATAGATTGTCTCTGTTAGAATCACTAACGTGGCTGCTATTTTCCTGTTTGATCCTAACTGATGCTCATTTTCACTGGGTTCTCCATTGACATATATATGAATCCTATGAGATGTGAGTGAAAAACTGAAAGAAAATTTTCTGTAAAAATGGTACTGTTTTTTTACCCCTCCTAGAGAGCGTGGCACAAAAATTAGCATGTTCTCTCTATTTGGCCACAATCTTTCTAGATTCTCCTGCTGAAAAATTCTCTTGTAGGACTCAGTGGAATCCCTCAGAGTTTTAGGGTTTAATATAGCACTAACGAGTTGAGAAGTTCAGGGGTAGAGGAGAGGAAAATTCAGCTGATGGTCAGGCAAATAATATAAATGAGCAAAGTAGGTTAAGTCAGTGAAACAAGAGAGGTAGGTCATTGGTAAACTGGAGACTGACTACCTGTTCAATATGGACAACTACTCAGTTCCAGCCTATTACTGCCATGCGGGAATGTGGAGCCAGTATTGTCTACATTTTCAAGAAAGCTTAAAATTGAGGGGCACCTGGGTGGCTCAGTTGGTCGAGTGTCCAACTTCAGCATAGGTCATGATCTCGTTGTTCCCGAGTTCGAGCCCCACGTCGGGCTCTGCGTTGACAGCTCAGAGCCTGGAACCTGTTTCAGATTCTGTCTCTCTCTCTCTCTCTCTCTCTCTCTGCCCCTCCCCCACTCATGCCCTGTCTCTTTCTCTCAAAAATAAATAAAAACATTTAAAAAATTTTTTAAAAAATCGATATTTTTAGGGAAAAGTAGTTAGCAATGAATTCAAATTAAAAATATACAGCTCAAAGTCATTCAAGTCAAACAGTACCTTTTCATTTTTTAATGTTCATTATATTTGAGAGAGTCAGTGAGTGGAAGAGGGGCAGAGAGAGAGAGATACAGGATCCCGAAGCAGGCAGAGGATCTCATACCAACGCAGAACCTGATGTGGGGCTCAAACTTGCGAACCGTGAAATTATGACCTGAGCTGCAGTCAGACACTTAACCAATTGAGCCACCCAGGCACCTCTGAAACAGTACGTTTTATCACTGTAGGCTATTGGTCAGTATTTA
Source organism: Neofelis nebulosa (assembly GCF_028018385.1). NCBI lineage: Eukaryota > Metazoa > Chordata > Mammalia > Carnivora > Felidae > Neofelis > Neofelis nebulosa. The sequence goes on along the minus strand of NC_080789.1, from coordinate 41,860,336 downwards.
TCAAATCTGCAGGAGCTGATAAGACATATTTGCAAGACTTGGGAGAGTCTTAGAAATACTTGATAATCTTGGGGGATAATCTCTGCAAGGAAATTTGTTGCTATAATTGTGGATGTAAGGTAAAAACCAATGACATAGTTTATTCACACTTCTTCCTTATTAGATGGTAAGTTCCCTGAGGGACAAGGGTGATGGGGCAAGGATTTATGTCTAATCTGTCCTTCTATCTCTAGCCCCTGGAATAATTCTTGGAATATAACAGTTTTAACGAATGGCTGAATGGATGAGTGTATTAGTTAAGAAAAATAACGTGGGTAACACAGCTTGGAAATTAGACTTGGGTTCTACCCCTGGATTTATTACAACCTGTGTGGCTGTGGGAAACCACTTATCTGATATTTTCTTATCAGTAAAGTGGAAACACTAATACCTATCTTTCGAGGATTTCTGTTTTTACTCTTTATTAAAAAGCTTTATTGCAAGGTTTTTTATTTACTCTCAATTTATTAAGATAATGTGAAAATATCTTGTGAAGGGATTTGCTAAGAATGGGGGGTTGGAGAGGGATTCAAATGTTTGTTCCTTCTTCAGTAGCTTGCTGCAGCTCTATGGCACAGCTAGAACTAAAACCATGCTGTAAAGTGTCCTAGTCCAGTGACACTTGACCTGTATGTGCCGACAGCCAATAACGTACTTGGAGAGAATTCTATTTTGTTGTTAACACTGAATGGTATTTCTACCAGACTGACTCTGCTATGTTGAACACTGACCCACTATTCTTGAGGAAAACCTTCCACATTACCCACATTCGTGCAGCTCAAATCTTTTAAAGTGTTTTTAAAAGGGTGTCTTTGATTAATTTTCCTTTTCTGGAATATCTAAGGTTATGATGTGAGAAAAATAGCCCTCTTATGAAATGTCCTTTTTGGATTTCTTCCCAGAAGTCACTTTCTTTTCCTTTTCTCCTATTATTTGAAGAAACGAAACTAATGCTTTCATGTAGGGCCAGTACTTAATGTGCTTGAGGTGTTTATGTGATGAAGTGGGATCTGGATGCCACTGGATAGAAAGTTCCTTCCTCCTCATTCCTTCACTGTTCACTTGCCGTTGCCTCCATCCAACACCACGTAGCATCTCCATTAAATAGCGTAACCCTGAGGTCCCTCTCTGTTTCTCCCTTATGCCTCTACTTGTCTGTTAGTCTTGGGCCAAATGTGAGTTTGGTCAGATGATAAGAGAGCAAAGACTAATTTACCTCAGTGTGCACAGATCCTGGAAAAACAAACTTCACAGAGTTAGACTGATTATATATACCTATGGTTGTCAACCAATTAATTCACTTTGACCTGAATGACTTGGTATAGCCATTAGGTTTTTCAAGATCCTTTCTATCTTAGTTTCTACCCTACAGTTTTTTGAATTTCTCAAGCTCCCACAATTGGGGGAATCAAGTCCTTAAAATAAATTGTGTCTATATATCCACATATCTCCATATACACATATAGATCTATGTATACATCTAGATATGTAGATAGGGATATAGGTATATAGACATAGAAAATACAGAACCAACAAAATGTATGTGTATATGGATATATAGAACCAACAGGACACATCTTGTTGGTTCTATATATTTATCTGCGCACACACACATCCTGATGATTATGTATGTCTATCCATATCTATATCTCTCTACACACACATCCTGTTGGTTCTATTTATCTGGAGAACCCTAGTATAAAATCATAAAAGTATATAAACTTAATCAAAATAAAAAAAAATTTTTGCTCTGAAAAAGTATGAAGAAAAGACAGGCAGATATTTTATACATATATCTATATCTACCTATATACATATGAAAAATGACTTGTATTCAAAATATGTGAAGAATCTTACCGCTTAATAAGAAGGCAATAATAAATGACCAAGATCTTAATAGGCACTTCACATAAAAAAGTATGTGAATGGCCAATAAGCATATAAAAAGATACTCAATGTTATTAGTGTCAAAATAAACAAAGCCAGACACTAGTTAAAGTGGTGAGGACAGATTTTATTTGGTAATCCTATTGCAATAGGGAAAAGAGTCCAGTGTGAATCGAAGTCAACATTGATTGGTGCTGTAGTGAGTGAGTGTTTCAAAGGGAGAGTGAGGTAATGGGGAGGGGAGAGCCGCAAGGTCTTGAGTAGAAATTATAAAAAGGAGGAAGGGGGTGTTAGTTTATGTGACCAGGCCATCTGGGTTTGTTCATCAGAGCTTATCTGGAAGAGAAACAAACTACTTGTATCTTTGTAGCAGAAGACGGTAATGTAATTAGAGCAAGGAGCCCCGTGAAGCTGGGCCCTTAACTTCCCATGGGACAGATTGTATGCATTTCAAAGAAATGGCTCTCAGGTCCTTGAGGAAACAGTTTTGGATGGTAGATTTATATCTCAAAGGGCAGAGAAAAGATTTATAATTGCAAGGTTTCTAAGGTAACTGCTCTCAGAGGAGATTCAGGGGCCTGTCTATTACCATTTTAAGGGAGGCTGGGGTCACCCTACGGATGAGCCTTGAGATGTTAGAAATTATGCTAGTGTTGAGTCACATCTCTTAGGGTGGGGCGGACAAAATTATTTGTGCTGAGAGTCTGCAGTTTTTGTAGGTCAAGGTTGAGGCCCAGTGAAGAAGGGCTCAGAGAAGCCTGGCTAGAGTTTGATCAAAGATAGTCTTTATCATTAGTCCCTAGGAAAATGCAAATTAGCGCTACAATGAGATAACACCATCCCAAATTCCTAAACAAAATAAAACAAATAACAGCAAGTGTTAAGGGTGGGGGCAGAGTTTGCTGTAGGGAATGTAAAATGGTACAAATACTTTAGAAGACTGTTCTGCATTTTCTTGTAAGGTTAAGCATGTAGTTAGCATATTACTGAGAAGTTTTGCATCTATACATTTACCTGAGAAAGGGGTCCATCAAAAAGTGAGCGAATAAACAAACTCTGGTATATCCATAGAGCGGAATCCTACTCAGCAATAAAATGAAACAAACTACAGATACACGAATAGATGAATCTCGAAATCATGCTGAGTGAAAGAAGCCAAATGAAAATGTTTATGTGCTAGGGTTTTATTTATATATAGTTCTACAAAATGCAAATTAACCTATAATAACAGAGAGCAGACCAATAGTTGTCTGAGGGAAGGGGTGGAGGGAGGGTGGATTTCAAGGAAGCAAGAAGAAACTTGTGGAGGGGATAGAAATGTTTTATATCCTGATTAAGATGATAGTCTCATTGGAAAACACCTGTATCGTATGTGTACTTTAAATATGTGCAGTTTCCCGCATGTGAAGTAAACCCCAGTAAAGTTTTAAAAATTAAGCTTTCAAATATCTATTAATGCAAACATTTATTTAGCACTTTCATTAAATCGATGAAACAACTTTGCCTGTAATTGTGACTATCTAGATGATAGGTTACAAACCTTTTCTATTAAGAGCCAGGTAGTATATATTTTAGACAAGCCACATGCAGTTTCTGCAGCATTTTTTTTCTCTTTCATTTTAGAAATGTGAAGACCATTCATAGCTTGTGGGCCATGCAAATCAGGCTGTGCAGCAGATTAATTTTGATCCAAGAGGGCCAATACAGCCATCATGTATTCATAATCAGTTCTATTTTAATATTGATGTTTCAAAATGGACTCCCCTTCACGATCTCGTTTGATGAGTGACAATCCAGTGTGTCAGCATGGGAGAGCCAGTGGTTCTCCTCTTAAGCCCGGGGTTGAAACTGACTACGAGGGGGCTTAAGTGGATTTCTGCATGGTCAATCAGTGCCACCAAACTTTAACTGGCAAATTCCACTCTAAGGAGGATAAAATAATTTAGGGAGGAAATTAAATACCTATCCTGACAACTAATGTTTAATTTAGCACCTGTGAAAAGGGTAGGTCACATTAATGATGATTTTAGTCCTCCCAAGAATCCTGTAAATTTTCTCGGGCAGAAAATAATCAACATTTAGAGACTTTATAACTGACACAACAAATTCACTTGTTCTATGTAATTTTTTTATTTTTTTATTTTTTTATTTTTGGGACAGAGAGAGACAGAGCATGAACGGGGGAGGGGCAGAGAGAGAGGGAGACACAGAATCGGAAACGGGCTCCAGGCTCCGAGCCATCAGCCCAGAGCCTGACGCGGGGCTCGAACTCACGGACCGCGAGATGGTGACCTGGCTGAAGTCGGACGCTTAACCGACTGCGCCACCCAGGCGCCCCTGTTCTATGTAATTTTATCTTCACGGTGAGCCTTAGCCTTGGGATGCCTAAAATTTAACTGTTACCTCAGAACCTTATCATTCATACTTCTTCATAATCTAAACTTTTCTTCTTCTCTATGATAGGCACTTTTAATCATGCATGGAATGGGTACACCAGCAAAATTTATAGATATTTTTCACAGTAAATCCTGATGATATTTGGTCTGTTAGGAAGCATGTCTGTAGCACTGTTTTGTACTATCTCTGTCACCAGAACAATTTTTTCAATATGAAATTCTATAGCACATGAGTAGTGTGGGCAAAGTACTTCATTAGGGTGGTATAAAAACTTTTTTTTTTTTTTTAACTAGGTTTCATATCCAGCATGAAGCCCAATGTGAGGCTTGAACTCACAACCCTGAGATCAAGACCTGAGCTGAGATCAAGAGTCAGATGCTTAACCGACTGAGCCACCCAGGTATTCCTAAACGTTTTTGGGTTTTTTTTTGTGTTTTTTTTTTTTGCTAAAAGAAGAAAACCATCATTCAAAATAAATTTAATTTTCCCTATAAAAATTTATACATCATTTTAAATGTTTTAAAACAATTCTTTAAAATTAGTAAATGGTGGGGCGCCTGGGTGGCGCAGTCGGTTAAGCGTCCGACTTCAGCCAGGTCACGATCTCACGGTCCGTGAGTTCGAGCCCCGCGTCGGGCTCTGGGCTGATGGCTCGGAGCCTGGAGCCTGTTTCCGATTCTGTGTCTCCCTCTCTCTCTGCCCCTCCCCCGTTCATGCTCTGTCTCTCTCTGTCCCAAAAATAAATAAAAAATGTTGAAAAAAAAAAAAAAATAAAATAAAATAAAATTAGTAAATGGAATCGGACTTAATTTTCTTAATTAGAAAATTAAAAAGAACAAAAATGTTTGAATAAAAGGTTATGTTTTTCATCCTGGAAAATTTTATTGACAGATAATGGAGATAATTTTTAGAAACTTACACAAGAAACTACAAACCCTCAACAGAATAATTAGATGTATTTGCATGAAAAACTAGTGTAATTTTTAAAAGACTTCTTGTTTATCATCTCCTTTAAAACATGAAAGTCACATGTTGAAAGTGATGAGTTACATTACTTTCTTTGCTGCTCTCGTGGTGTAATTTATTGGGGCATGTATGTACATAACCTAGGGATAATTTATCTAGTTTATATGGAATAACAATTTCCCATGTAATTTTACCCAATTTCTATAGGAGTTCAATTTGGGCTAACTTCAGTGGTTAATAAATCATGAGAATTTACTTTGTGATAGGTATAATTAATAATCAAGACTTCCAGACTCATTCTTCAAAACCTTTTATATTAACCAAATTACTCACATTTCCAAAGGCAGCAATAGGTACCGTATATATTTTTGCAGAGAATATAAATTGTATTAAGGATAAATACCTTGGAAGCATAATGTCTTTTCAAATGGTTTTGCACTTCTCTTTGATGGGTAGGGTAATTTGCTATAGAAATTGACTTAAAATGTGGATTTCTTTGAGATGATTTAATTCTGAAGAGAATAGGAAAAATGGCGAGAAGTTTGAGTTTCACTCTCACTGGGAAAGGGCAAAAAGGAAAATGTATTGCGAGATATTAGTTGGGGCATGCTTTGAAGAATCTTAGGGTTTTATAAGTTTGCCTTTTGAGACCTATGTTTTAGAGCCTCCTGGGAGAGCCTCTTCTCCAACATGCATTGATAGATCCATCCTACTGTATGGAAAATTAGTGTAGAGTGGCAAGGGGTCCCTTTCTTGATAGGAGTTGATTCCCATCTCTCCCAGACCTTGGTTAGTCTTAGGAAATTTTATTAACAAAGACATTCTGGTGATAATTCTGTCTCCTGTATGTTGGGCTGCAGATCATAGAGCTGCTAGTAAAGTCACAGTTGTAAATGTACAAAGCACATTGAATAAATGTACACATATGTAAATGTGTAATCCTAGCATGTAAAAAACCACTTCAGATGTCCGTTCTCATCCTCCATGGTCTGGATGGTCTGAGACCCACCTCTGGTTTCTTGGTCTAGTGCTGCTGGCAGTAAGCCAAATGTCCAGGTTGTGCAGTGAGGTGTATTTTGTGGATGGTCTGTGCTGCTGAGTTTGCTTCTTGACGAAAAGCCACCAAGTCTGTGGAGACAGTCCCTGGTGTACAAGGAGACTCTATGTTCCTGTTAGCTGAGTCTTACTCACTGTGGTCTGGTGTCTCTGGGAAATAGGAGGTTCATCAGACAGCTAGTGTCACGGTTTTGTTTTGTTTTGTTTTGTTTTTCAAGATATTTGGATGTTAAGGTATCTTCACAGAGTACACGCACACTCATTTATACTTACACACAAATTCAAGAAAAATGTTTCCCATCGCCTCATAATGACAAACTTCATGGAGCTAAACAAATAATAGATTATGGAGACAAACGCGATTATTCATCATAGTTTTAATTACACAGAAGAAATAGCTGTTGATTCAAGCTTTGATGCAAGCATTATGTCCACAGTTCAGACAAAAATGGCAAAGAACACTGAACCAGACGTCACCAGCTCAGATTACAAGTGAAGAAACTGATAAGCTAATTTTGGCAGGAGCACGGGTAACTCAGGATCATAAATTGGCATATAGATGTCTGCATCACAAATCTCTCCTGCAGGACGGAATGCTGCAGGCAACTGACACTAAGAACCATCCAAGGGAAGCTTCCTTGGTTACAAGACCATCAGACTGGTTAGAAGGAAGAGTGGCACTAACATATTTTTCTGATATGTTGGACTCCGATATCTTGCTTTTTTTAATTTGCAATTTAAAATATGCCGTGGTGGGGGCTCCTGGGTGGCTCCCGTGGTGAAGCGTCTCTTGATTTTGGCTCAGGTCATGACCTCATGGTTCAAGAGTTCAAGCCCTGTGTCGGGATCTGTGTGGGCAGTGTGTGGAGTCTGCTTGGGATTCTCTCTCTGTTTCTCTCTGCCACTTCCCATGCTCGTGTACATGTGCTATCTCAAAATAAATACATAAACTTAAAAAAAAAATACACACACACTGTGGTATTTCTCCTACATATAAACATCAGGGCTTCTGAGTTTTTTTAAGTAGTCTCCATGCCCAGTGCAGAGCCCAACTTGGGGCTTGAATTCTTGACCTGAGGTCATGACCTGAGCTGAAATCAAGAGTCAAACACTCAGCCTATTGAGCCACCTAGGCACCATGAATGTTTTTAAATAATGCTCCAAGCAGGGTCTCCTGGTGGCCCAATTGGTTGGGTATCAGGCTTCAGCTCAGGTCATGATCTCGGAGTCTCTGGGTTCAAGCCCCATGTTGGGCTCTGTGCTGACAGTTCAAAGCCTGGAGCCTGCTTTGTGTTCTGTGTCACCCTCTCTCTCTGCCCCTCCCCTGCTTGCGCTCTGTCTCTCGCTCTCTCAAAAATAAACATTAAAAACATTTAAATAATGCTTCAAAGGAAATAATAACGATATGAAACAAATTGTAAGGTGACCTTGAGAAAGTCTAGGAACAAATTCCCCGTAGTACATACTTTTCAATATCTGACTAGTGATTTTTTTTGTTTGTTTTAATAACACTGGGAACGATAGAGGCATTGACAAATATGGCAAATATCTTGAAAGGCTGCTGTAGTGCTGTAGGGTCATCATGCCATCCCCTGGAGATGTCAAGTTCAAAATCACTACCACCTGAGTAAAAGTTTGTGTGAGTGAGTGAGTGAGTGAGTGAGTGTGTGTGTGTGTGTGTGTGTTCCATCTTGACCTTCCCTCTGCCTCTTAAAAATCAGGGATATTTCCTTGTATTCACCCATTCATTCAGTTCAAAGTACAACTGAATTTTGCTGTAAAGATATTTAGTGCATATAATTATATACAACTAAACTAAGTTCCATTATACTATAAAATCCAGAATATCAAAACTTCTAATTGCTTCCTATTGTATGTAGAATAAATTTAAAAAGAAAACATCAACTCCAGAGCATGGCCCACAAGGGCCTCTATGAGTCTCCATGTTCACCTCTCCCACCTCCATTCATCTCCTTCTCCATACTGTATCAACAGTGGCTTTCTTCCCGTCTGTGGAACACGCAAGTCTTGTTCTCCCCTCGGGCTTTTTGTTCTTCCAGTGTTCGCTTTCCCCTGAACTCTGCGTGACTGGCTGCTTTTCAATGTTTTGTTTTTGGCTCAGAAGTGACTCCCCAGAGAGTTTAGTTGGTAGAATTGTGTGGGTTGAAACTTGCTTTGTTCAGTGGGCTTGGCCAATTTTAAAGCATTAAATGGTTTAATTAAACACGTTCAGAGATACCACTCTGTCAGTCTACACAGCCTTTCTCTAGGCCATAAGCCATTTGTAGTAGCGTGTGTTAGGGTAACACTACCAGCTGTAAGAGAGAAACTCCATATTCTCAGTGGCTTATGGTCCTACAAGTTTATTTCTTGTTCATGTCACAGTGCAGTGTGTATTTCTGATTGGTTGGCTTCTGTGTGCTCATTTAGGGACCTAGGCTTGTCCCATCTGTGGCTCTCCCTACCTCTAGAAATTTGGTTCTCCTAACCATATCATCTTCTCTCTCATCCATTCCATCCAGTCTCATTCCATTGGCTAAATTAAATCACCCAGGCTACATGTTACTGCCAGAGAGCTGGGAGGGGAAGTAGTCCAGCTGTGAGCCAGGAGAAAAGGAAATGGGATTTGGGAAGACCGTTGAATGAATCAAACAAGGAGGCCATTAGACTGAGGTGGCTGTAATGCCACGATGGTCTACATCAGCAAACCAAAAGTCCAAGCCTGTAGTTTCCTCAAGGTTATGAAATCAAAACACTAAGGATGACCAATCACAGACAGCTGCTATAGCCAATCAAATAATTTCCTTCCACCTTTTCTCTGTATGCCTTCCTCCTGGCTCCTGTTGGAAGAATGCTCCTAATCATTTCCTGTTAGGTGCTGCCCCCATTGGAATGGATTTTTGCTCACATAAACTCTTAATAATTTTAATACCTCAGTCTATCTTTCAACAATACACAGCATAACCCTTCGGGAAAGACTGTCCTCTTTCCCCCACCTCCAGCAGTGCCCCAAAGGCCTGTTAAGGAATCCGAACTTTTGTTTAGGAGTCTCTTCTGATTCCATTAGCTCTGTTTCTCTGGAATTTTCCTCCTAGCCCCGGGAAAACCCTGTTTTCATTCATTTTTCTTTAAGCCAGGCAGTGTTCTTAATGTCCTTATCAAGTGGTACTTTTATTGTTCCCGAGCCTCCGATATTGATTCCCTTAGTCTTGGTCCATTTCCCATTGCTCATAGTCATGTGACAGATTATGTCTGATGTGTATTTCCTCATTCTGGACTCATGCTATCCATGTCTGCATAGCTTCGCACAGTCCTCTCACCCCTCTAATTCTCTGCACCAGGTCATCTGCATTCGGTTCATTCTATCTTTTGTGCAGTATCTCCTTTGGGGGATTTTCCATACACTTCTTCACATTCGCTGCATCGCCATTTTCCCTAGGAAATCTGGACAATACCTTAACACTCTTTTCTACATTGACAATTGACCATCACGTTGTGGAGAGTTTCCCAGAACCGTTTATTAAAGCATGCTCTTAGAAGAGCAGCATGGCAAAATCATGTAGGGGAAGTGGTATGTGATTTTGGATTAAATAGATCTGGATTTAAATCCATATTCTAATTTATTAACTGACTCATCCCATGGAGATGATGATAATATTACACAGATTTATTGTGAGGATAACAGAGTGCTTAGCAAATAGTAGCATCTCAAACATTAATGGGTAGGCACATTATCCTCATTTATTATTTCTATTCATAGATGGGAACTGGGATGGATAATGAAATATCTAGCAAAATGAAACAAATGACTAATTTGAGTTGATAGTGGCAGGTAGTCTCTGAATGAAACATTTGCCTTGCACAATGTGGAGTGGAGACTCAGGAGTTAGTTCATGAGTCTGCATTCAGACAATAGTAGACTAGGGGAAATCTGAGTCACCATCTACAACTGTATGGGCTGTGCACTGCACAATTCAAGTGGGTGCCACTTTCACAGCTAATGATGTAAATGACACTTTTGGGAGATATTTAGTGAAACAGTCCTGGGGAATATTGATTGGATTTGGTTGAAATCACTTTCTTGATTTCTTTCATTACAACTTTGAGAAATAAGATTTTCCAGCTATATGATTTAAATTAAGCTCCACTTAGTTATCCTTGTTCTGGTTTTAAAAATATAAAATAGATGACCGTAACTTTTCGACCGCATCGAAAAGTTAACATATGTGCAAATTATTTTAAACATTATTTAACTAAATTTAATTTTCAAACTCGATAGAAGAGGCTGTCAGTTTAATACAAACTCCTGGTCAAGTGGAAAAGAAAATTAGAGTGTTTTGTTCTTAGTAATTCCTTGATTCTTGATATTCTGTGAAAACAAGACATAGAAAGGTTGATATTCATCATCAGGCTCAACGAACAAAACGTATTTTCCTCCTTTTGCCTGCTCATTCTAATTTACTCCACTTGGGGCTCCTCTATAGCACAGATGTGATTTTCCAGACCTACTTAGACAAGTAACGTGCAGGAATATGTTTTAGATTTACAGATATTAGTGTACTGTAAGTACCATGGAAAAGACAGTTGTTCACTTGAAATTTTAAGTTCTCACCAGAATAACTGGTATGGATTTATATAGTAACTGTGCCTGACACCATGCCATGAATGTTTTATAGATTTTTGATGTAGTCCAAAGAAAACAAATTACAACAAATCCCTCCTGCATTGTCAATTAGGTGAGCAGCTGTAACTGCTAAAAGGCGAGGTCCTTGGAGAGCCATTGCCTGTGTTACCAAAATTAAAATTGGGCTGGATGTTTGGGGCTCCCTGCTCAAATTCTCTAATTACATTTACCAAAGCAAATCATTTTTTGAAAACATGGCTGCTGTTTTATTGGCCAAGATTTGGAAAATCTTATCTAACAGTCCAGTAAGGATGAAGGCAAAATGATTAAATGTCAGTTGCTGTGATTTTTGTACTTGAGGTGTCCAGGTTCTTTGGGGGGTGTTCCTATTTTAATTTTCTTGGCCCAACTAAAATGATCTTGCCCCTATTAATGTTGGTTTTGCTTTTTGGCTCACCCTCTGACATTTTTACCATCCCCAGGTGTCTGACTCTATCTTTCAGATTTAATTTAACTGGAGAAGAGATGAAATAACTTGAAAATGGCCTTGTTAGCTTCATACGCTATCAAATTAATGAAAGGTCTTGTGTGCAGCCCTCCCACTCCCCACATTTGTATTAGGAATGAGGTTTTCTTTGTCTGGCTTGGAGTGGTGTGTGTTCTGGGCTTGGCCAAGCTCTTCATTTTCTAAATAGAAACTTAATGCACGTAAAATTAACGACAAATCTGATTATGGTGATTTGCATAAATTAGAAGACATTTTTATTAATTTCCAAGGGCTTATCTCTACAAGAGAAGACATATAAATTTGGATGCCAATTAAGCCAGGATTACCTTTGTTAATGAATATAAGCACGCGTTAAGCTTTCTAATGAAGAGGAGGGTGCACACTTACGGGTGAAGACACCATAGTGTAGGTGCTGGCAGAAATTGCAAAGTTGTGTTGTGGTACTTTGCAGCACAAGGATGGCTCGTTTATATTAAGGATAATCCTGTCAGTCTAGTGTCTTTGTTTTTGTTTGTTTTGTTTTGTTTTGTTTTCAGAACACCACGAAAAAAAAATCAGAGCCCTCTTTCCTTTGAAGGAAGATGGATTTGAAAGGAAAAGAGTGTCTCCTGTTCCTGGTAAAATATTAACATGAATCACTCATTCTAAGGAGAAATCAGTCTGCATTCTTAACTGACTGCTGAGTACAATGATCATGCTCTTCAATTGGCCAACATTTTATTTTACGTTTTTATTTTTTTAAGTTTATTTATTTATTTTGAGAGCGAGGGAGCAATGAGGGGTAGAGAGAGAGGGAGAGAGAGAGAATCCGAAGCAGGCTCCGGGCTGTCAGTGCAGAGCCCGCCATGGGGCTCAATCTCACCAACTGTGAGATCCTGACCTGAGCTGAAATCAAGAGTCAGATGCTCAGCTGACTGTGCCACCCAGGTGCACCTCAGTTGGCTCTAATTTTAGGTACACTTCTTTCTGTTTCTTCTGCCACTGTCATGGTTTCTCAGCATTATTGGCCATCAGCATGGTATTGATACTATGGTGAGAGATGAGGAAAGCTTGGAGCAGGTCAAAAGCAAAGACATTCAGGAAAATGATAGGATGTAGAAAAGACTGCAGGGACAGTCCTGAACAGAATTTTGAAGAAGGTAAAATTTACTCCTAGGATTTAATCTTTTCTTTCTTTTCTTTTTCCTTCTTTTGCTTTTCCTACATACCCATGTGTTTCACCTTCTTTCTACATTTCTTTTACTATTTCTTTTTTCTTTTTTCTTTCTTTCTTTTTTTTTTTTTTTTTAACTTCTAAAGTATCATGGCTATCCTCTCTAAATTCTTAGGTCTGCTCACATAGGAGTGACCTATGCTCTGAACCTCTTGTCATCTCTCTCCTTCCATCAAACCTACTTGTTTTGTAGGACGCCTGGGTGGCTCAGTTGGTTAATTGTTCAACTTCAGCTCAGGTCATGATCTCGTGGTTTGTGAGTTCGAGCCCTGCGTCGGGCTCTGTGCTGATGGCTCGGAGCCTGGAGCCTGCTTCACATTCTGTGTCTTCCTCTCTCTCTCTGCTTCTCCCCTTCTCATTCTCCATCTCTCTCAAAAATAAATAAACATTAAAAAAAAAAAAACCCAACTTGTTTTGTAGCCCAGGGTTTGCTAAAGTTAAGTGACTGGTTAATCTGATTAATCTGATGAACAGAGTCAGAGCAAATACTGGTGGTTAGAATGAGGTAGAGAGCGTTACTCGTTGAAAGTAGCTGCAAATTGTCACACCATAAACACACAGGCCTACGTCTGCTGTTCAAGTTCTTAACACATTCAAGATACTGTGGTTTTAGACAAGTCATTTAAGTTCTCTCAGCTTCATTTTCTGTATCCATAACATGGGGCTAATGGACAGATTCAAGACCCTATAATAACTAACACTTGAGTGTTTGCTGTATGCTAGGCATGTCCTAAGGCCTTTATAACTATTAATGCACCTTCTCACTGACTCTCCAAAACAGAGCATTACTTGGCCTGTTTTATAGATGAGGAAGAAAAGAGAGATATTGATTAATAAAACTATTACCTCTCTTGCCTGAATTATTGCAATAGATTTCTGAGCAGTCTCCCTATTTCCATTCTTCTCTGCGTTCAGCCTATTCTGAGTCACAACTGGCAAAATGATCCTGTTGAAACTCGAGTCCGATCTTTCACTCCTCTGCACAAAACGTTCTGGTGGCTTCTCATCTTACCCAGAGTAAAAGCCAAACTCTACTGCATATTCTACAAAGTCCTTGTGATGGGCTTGCATCTCTGACCTCACCGTATTCCAGCCTTTCTCTTGGTGGTTCCACTCAGTTCCACTGGCATCCTGCACCTTCGCTGTTCCCCTCCTCTAGGGCCTTTGTGCTGGCTATTTCTTCTTCCTGCAGGCCCTTCCCTCAGTTTTCTCCACAGCTCCTTTCCTCACCTGCTTTTCTCAAAGTCACCTTTAGTAAGCCTTACCTGGTCACCTTATCTGAAATTACAGCCCCCCGCGACCTCCAAATGCTTCTTCTCTTCCTTCTCTGCTTTTCACTTTTTCACTTCAGCACCTGGGTGTTGCCTAAGCTCTCACTGGCCTAAGCTGAGAAACTTGGAGGGCTTGATTCCCTGTCTGTTGCCAAAGCCTTGACTAGGGATGTAGGACTCACAGAAGGGTAGACCAAGATTCCCTCCAACCAATGTTTTTCTTTTGTCTCTCTAATATCCAATCACATACAGAATGGTGTGGGTAAAGTCTAGCTCAGGGGTAGACCAGACTCTGACTCACAGATGCTATGAGAAAGTCTACCAGCAATTATAGCTGCCACTCCCCTCCGCTTTCTATTCTTGTTCTTTCTCTGCCTTCCTTCCCCTTCTCTTCTTTTCCTTTCCAGCCTGTTTTCCCAGTTCTCCATCTGTCCCACAGCCTGAGGGCGGCACTCCTGGTTTTTGCCTCAGCCTCCAAGTGAACAGACTGTTGATCTAATCAACCCTCCCAAATCCTTCCCAGCTCTGAAATCCTGTATCTGAAGTCTGAAGTACTTCTACATTAATAAACTGCTATGTTCACACTATGTGGGGGTTCAGGTGCCAGACTCAAGACTGAAACCAAGGGAGAGAAAGAAAATCGGAAGACCAGACAGTGGTCAGAAATGCAACAGATTAAAGCCTGGATAACAGTGGCTTGTTACTTCTGTCACTGGGCGGTCTGCTCCCCACAGCCTTACCTGGAGCCCAGAGGCACTCAATCACACAGCCTGTTCTTATTTTCAGGGGTCTTTTTTGCATATTTCACTCACTGAGGATTTCCTCTCAGGCTCGAGTCGTCTTATAAGGGCCCTTTGCCCAGCCTGGTATTCATGAAGCTGTGTATGTGCCTCCAACTGTTTACCCTCCTGGGCCTCAGTGCTTGCTTAGTGGACTTTTTGGTCTAGTTATTCAACAGTCTATAAACCATTAACTTACAGCTGTATTAATGTTGTAAGAATTCCTAGGATTCCCAGAAAAAAAGGCTTTATTTACAACAGTTGCAAGTTTAGGCATTAAAAAAAATTTTTTAACACTTATTTTTGTGAGAGAGAGTGAGAGAGAGAGACTAAGCACGAGCAGGGGAGGAGCAGAGAGAGAGGGAGACACAGAATCTGAAGCAGGATTCAGGCTGTGAGCTGTCAGCACAGAGCCCAATGCTGGCCTTGAATCCATGTGAGATCATGACCTGAACCAAAGTCAAACGCTAACCTGACTGAGCCAACCAGGCACCCAAGCAAGTTTAGGCATTTTTAAGGAAAAAGTATCTTAAAACATTCTTAGGAAATCCAGCTTAGATATTTTTAGGGAAATGTTTCAGGTGTAGCAGTATGCAAAAAAAAAAAAAAAAGAAAAGAAAAAAAAGTTACAGCAAGTCCATATGCTTTTTAAAATATTGAGCGTGTTTTGGGGCACCTGGGTGGCTCAATCAGTTGAGAATCCAACCCTTGATCTCAGGGTTGTGAGTTCAAGCCCTGTGTTGCGTTCTGCACTGGGCGTGAAGCCTACATTAATTTTTTTTTTTTTTTTTTTGATCGAGTGTGTCTTAAACATCAAGTAAAGGAGTCAATGATCTGATTTAATCTTTCTTAGAGAGTGGGAGACCCCTTCGTTTGTGACCTTCTGGTGTTGCTTTAAGTTTCTTTGCATGAAAACTTCCCTTCCCGCCACAGAAGACTGGCCGCCCTGGCACTGCTGAAGCCTTACTCCATGTAAAAGTGGTGTGAATGTTATTTATTGGCCATGGAATAAAGTCCTGCTGATCTTGGTGATGGTCCAGGATCATTTATGTTTCAGACTGTTCTTCTGATGCATCCTCATAGTAACTCATCTTACAGATGAGAAAACAGAGACCATGGTAAGTACCTTCTATAAAGTCACCCAGATAGTTAGAAGTACAGCTAGCTACCTTTCACCTAAGTTACAAACAAACAAAATCCTGTGTGTTGGTTCGTTTTTGGCCTTACACTAAAATTTTCTTGTGGCTTCTAGTTATATATTAAGAATTTCAGAAAAATTCCTGTCTAAGGAATTTTTTTTGTCTCAGCCCTCCTTGTATCTGGGTCTTTCCTATTTTTCTCCACTTCCCTTTTTTCCAGGCCACATAGTGTAGCAGAAAGAGAAAGGACTTTGGAAATGGGCAAAGTTTATTCAGTTTTCATTATACAACTTGCTAAAGATAAAAGGTGAGGCAAATACATTAGTCTCTTGAGCCTCAGTTGCTCATGTTTAAAAAAATAATAGCTCTTTCTTAGAGTAGCTGTAATGAGTAAATACAATAATGCATGTGAAACTTCATTATTCTAGCCCTTCTTAAATTGCCTAAAGCTTCTACTTTGTATGGTATTTTATTCAATAGAACATATATCTACTTCAAAAATCCTAAGAAATAATATAAATCACTGCTGAAGTGTTTAAAAGAGAAAGGAAAGAAAAGGAAAGGAGTAATCTATTCAACATTTATCAAAACTTCTTAAAGATTCTCTTTTCCCTCAAATTATGATTCACAGTGCAGCTACCCCAACTCTGTCCAAAAATATTAATTCTTCATTATTGTTCTCTCTCCCGAATGTCTACCCCAGGGCCACATTACCTGGTCCTGCAGGATGACAGTTCTGTTGTCTGAGCTTTGATAAGGAGATATTGCCTCAAATTATTTCTAAATCAGTCTTGCTGGGACAAATAAATGCAACAGCAAAAATCTTCACATTTCCCCCCTTCCTCCCCATTGTTTCTTCCATCCATCCCTTCTTCCTTCGTTATTTCCTAAACAAAAGAGATTTTTATTCCTCAAAGCTAATATTTTGTTGAAGCCTGGGTAATAGCATTTTCTTCTTTTTGTCTTCTATTTTACGGTTAACAGTGTCTAATTTTTTAAATGCTTATTTATTTTTTTATTTTTGAGAGAGCACAAGAAGGGGAGGGGCCAAGAGAGGGGGGAACAGAGGATCTGAAGTGAGCTCTGCACTGACAGCACAGAGTCCCATGCAGGGCTCAAACTCACAAACCACGAGATCAGGACCTGAGGCAAAGTCAGATGCCCAACTGACTGAGCCACCCAGGTGTCCCAGAATTGTGTCTAATTTTTCAAATTGTGAGCTCATTGATCTAGTTAGGAATGCTTTTGGCTACAAGTAACAGAAAATTTGACTCAAGGTGCTTAAACAGAGGTTGTTTTCCTTACCCGCGAAATGTCAAGATGAAAGAAACCAGCCTTTGGCATTTGTCCAGCAGCTCACTCTTTGTAGAGCCAAAGCCTCTGCTCTAGTTAAGTCTTTTCATTTCATCAAGAAAGCTTTTCCAGAAATCTGAGCAGTTTTTTTTTTTTTTTTCCCTTAAATCTCACTGGTATGGACTCCATCCAAGGCAACCCCAAACTTGAGGGAGGGATGAAAATTGAGATTAGGCCTTCAATTTGCCTTACTCCTTGAAGACAGAATAGGTGTCTTGTTCAGGCTTTCCTCACTGTGCCCAGTGAGGGCCACCACTTCTAGAACATAGATAGTACTCAAGACATCTGTTAAATTGGCAAATGTATGAATAAATAAAGAATGGATTAATGAATGACTTTTCAGTTGCTGAGGGCACAAAAATCCTTAGGCAGTACTCCTTCCAAAACTTATGCAGTCAAAATGTGAAAGAGAATTTTCCATGCTGAAAATGAGGAAAGAGTGATTGAGATAATCTGCTCTTTGATTTTTAGAAACTCTTCAAAGGGCTAGGAAAGATTCAAAGGACCTACTATGCTTTTTGGTAGTTGTACTTGCCGCAGAATGAGGAAAAATGATTCCAAAGAAATCTGGAGGTATCATTGACCAGAAATTAATAAAATTATGGCTTTCTGTTTTGAGCTGCTTTTAAAGACTTCTTTGTTTTCAACCTAAAAGTTTTAAAGTCCTAGAACAGATGAAAAGGTGGTAGAAAGTTATAACAGAGTGAAGGCCTCAGTAGAAATGTCCACATGAGGTCAATCCCACTTGGCTTTATCAGTAAAGTCCTTGAATCTTAGAAAGATCTCTTCATTCACAGGCAATACTCTCCTGGGGAGTAGACAGGTGTACGTTTCGTGGACTAGCTTCATTCCCACGTTTGTTTTATGTTTTCATAAACATAGGTTCTCTTTCTTTTTTTCTCATTTCTCGTTTTTTGTGTCTTGAGAAACTGTCTTAAATCCATCATGAATAGGCAGCAGTGATCATGTGTGACGATCTTTTCTATGCCCATTTCTGAAATGCTGTAATGACTTTCACTTTTAAATAAGCATGTTCAGCAATAGTCACAAAATTTGAGACAGAACTGAGAGTGTTAAAGATTGCACTTGACACTGTATGGCAACCAACTGGAATTTAAATTAAAACTTAAAAAAAACAAAAAGATTGCACTTGAAAACCTATCCAGGCTTCTTTGAAGTGTGTGACACATTGTAAGTTCACTGCCAAGCTATGAATTTAAGCACCTCATATGGTGTTCATATTTATGATGGTTGAATCTGTCTTTCACAATTGCCACCCCACCTCCCCCAATACTAACCCTAGCATTGCTTGGGCAATTAAAGAATTATGATTATTATCTCATTTGAATTTTTGCCTTCAATTTGCTGTATAAGAAAATAAGAAATCTTTTCATTTTGTAGGACTTTGATGAGACTTAATAAAACAAATGAGATATAAATGTTGCTTTTCTTTCTTTTTTTTAATGTTTTTATTTAATCTTGAGAGAGAGAGAGAGAGAGAGCGCACGAGAGCGAGCATGAGCAGGGGAGGGTCAGAGTGAGAGGGAGACACAGAATCCAAAGCTGGATCCAGGCTCGGAGCTGTCAGCGCAGAGCCTGACACAGGGCCTGAACTCATGAACCATGAGATCATGACCTGAGCTAAAGTCAGACGTGCAACCGACTCAGCCACCCAGGTGCCCCTAAATGTTGCTTTTCATTACTGCTTATTAGATAAGAAATGAATCTAGCCAAAGCCTTATTTTACAAAGAGCTAGTCTTGGGAGCAATGCTTCATTTAGTGTAAATTGTGAAGTGAGTAGTACTGAAAACTTAACAGTTGGCTTACCAATTGATGCACAAAGAAAAATTATTACAACACCTTAATGGCTGGCAGATGCCCTGGGTAGGAAAATAGATGCCTTTTTTTTTTTTTTTGTTTCACAGTGCGTCTTTGCTTTTCATGTTGAGTGATTTTTTTTTTTTTTTAATTCTTGACAGGGCTGTGTATACATGAATCCAACTGATTATTTATTTATGACAAGGAGAATGTCAAATAGGGAAGGGGAATCTATGCAATAGAAGGAAGAAAATGAGGGTTGATTGAAATGGAATGAATTGTTTGTTCTAAGAGGGAAACTAAGGAAATGTTTTGAAGAGTGAACACAAAGGAAATGCTATCAGGATTCTAGAAATCTGTTTCATGGTGGAACTCCTTTGGGCCCTGCATTTAAATCCCTCTGTTTTCAATTTAGACATCAAAGTTTGGGAGTCACCATCTTACGTGAGACTTACTAGTGTACCGTGACACATTGGAAAGCCCTATTGAGACCAGCTGGTGAAGCTTGTGTGGTCTCCTCGTCCTTACTCTTTTGAGTCTAGCCTGAGTGTTAGAGAATGTATGATAATCTATACTATTCATCCAGCTCCACAGTCAGTGAGAAAGAGGAATTCTCTTTGTGGATTTTGTTATAAACCTCTAGAATACAAATACAAACCCTTAATGAAATAATGAATGTGAGCAAACATCTTCAGTGGTTGCTAACCTCACAGCGGGGGGAGGGGGCAATAAAAAATTAGGTGACTTCTGTTAGAAGTCTACAATACCACCTATAAAATATTTTTGTCAAAAAAATATCAAAGTTTTATCAAATCAGGCTTTAGGTTGAACCTAGTAATTTATAGTGAATAGAAGGGAAAGAGGAATATATACAAAGGCAGCATGGGGATTTATTCGTCAAAATTCAGAATGTGAGAAAGTCTATAGGACAAACAATCTGGTTTCCTTGGCACATAAATTGCAGGGGGAAAAGGGGGGGAAACTATAAATGAAAAGAGACAATAAATATCAAACAAAAACCATATATGAACCTCCTTGTTTGGAGTCTTATTTGAACAAGCAATTGTTTTGTTTTTTTGTTTTTAATGGATACAATTGGGGAAATATGAATGTTGACTGGTTATTTGATGACATTAAAAATTATCAGCAATTTTTATGTTAGTGATGGTATGGAAATAATATTTTAGAAGTCTTTACCTTTTAAAATGTCTGTGATTTGCTTCAAAACAATTTGGCCAATGTTAGATGGGTAATTTAAATGAAACAAGATTGTCCATGAGTTGGTAATTAATGCATTTGGTAATGGGGGTTTATTGTACTCTTCTGTTTTTGTTTGAATTTTCCTAAGTCAAAAGTAAACAAGCAAATTAAAAAATTCCCACAATGCAAAAACACAGATCTTTGTAAGAACTCACTTCTATTCTGACAATTTCAAGGTTGGATGCAGAGTGCTGTCTTCCCCTGAACCTTTCCTGATGCCCTTGTGCTGAATTATTTGGCTTTCATTTGCATCAGCCCAGTGCTCTGTGTTTATTGCTCTTGTTTTGACACCATATTATAATTACTTAGTCACCTGTGGCGTAGGACAATATTTTCAAATGAGCTTTTTGTTTCCATATTTATTTTTACCCTTTGGCTAGCTAAGCAATTGATGCCTTGCTGCCTCAGGGAAGGGGATGATGGAGTGGATACAGAGACAAAGAAGTTGATTGTTGACCTTTGAGTTCCAAAGCTGGGGCATCATGGGAATAAGAAGTACCCACGTAGAGATGAGAGATGTGATAGAAGTGATGAGTTAGACAAGAGGTCACTAGTAGCAGGGATTCCCTGAGCTGGAGTGTGGGGGACAGAGGCAAGATGGAGGGCATAACCTAGTGGGAGACAGATCCCTCATGGGATCTAGGATGAGGGACCAGGTCTGGGGAGTGCACACACACACACACACACACACACACACACACACACACAAACAGGTCCAGAGTTAGTCTCCAGTGAAAGTGTGCTCACCTTGACCATCTACCTAGAGTGAGTCCTAGTTGGCACCAGTACCAGAGAGCTGTGAAAGCTGAGTTCACAGTCTTAGATGGGCCACTCCAGTTTGGATTGTATATCACCATAGCGATTTCCCTCATTAGTACTGGTGTCTGTTAATGTGGTGAAGAGGTGGAGATGGAGGGAATATGAACTGGTGGGAGACCAAGACAGATGGGATCTGGAGTTGTGGGATAAACATTAACAAACTCAGAAGTACACCCAAGAAGTAGCAAACAAGGGCCACAATATCACCCTTCTTACTGATAAATCATGGGTTGGAGAGGTAGAATACAGATTACAGAACCCAAGATGAGATAGATATACCTCCTCTCCCTACAGGCAGTGTTTGGTGAAGGTGGGTTCTCCCTCTGGGAGACGGTGGGATGTCCCATGAGGTTTTTCTGCAGCTCCCAGTACTCTTCCTGGTAAACAGGTTTGCTCCCAAGAGGAAAAAGGGAGATGATATGAACATGGTCACTTTATTCTCCCAATTTTATCAGATAGGGAAATGACTACGCTTACCCATCTGATAAAATTGAGTGGGAAAACTGACAGAGTTACTTCAGTTGTGGTGCTTTCAATATTAAAGGAAACATCAAGAATATGAAAGAGATTGTCCCTTCAGAACTAGCATGTCACTAATTGATCGTCTGGTGGAGTGATACCCATCTGCGCAAGTCTTTGCTCAGTACCCAGTCAATTGATCCAATGGGTCAACCACCATCTCAAAATCTCAGGACCTTTGGAAGTGCTGCAGTGGAGACTGTGAATGTTAACCCCCAAAAGGGCAATGGTGGCTGTAGGTAAAACCTTGAACTTTCCCACTTATCTGTGAAAGTGGTGGAATAAATTTCGATCATTTATTTCTTTTTTTCCCCCTTCACGACAAATGTGTTTTTGAGGGCAAGGATCAGACTTTATTCAAACTTGTATTAGTGTCTACCAAGAAGGACTTGATAAAAATTTACTGAATTGAA
Organism: Neofelis nebulosa; assembly: GCF_028018385.1. Taxonomy (NCBI): domain Eukaryota; kingdom Metazoa; phylum Chordata; class Mammalia; order Carnivora; family Felidae; genus Neofelis; species Neofelis nebulosa. Next base: position 41,838,274 of record NC_080789.1, on the reverse strand, counting down.
TCATAGTAACATTTCATTAATGAAATTTTTAGCAACCAAACAAATATCTTGACAGCTGAGATCAGGTTCATTTGTCTTATGAATTAATCCCACAGACAAGTATAACTGCACATCTACTCACTTCTAGATAACCATCTATTACTAATTTTATCAGTAAATCTTTAAAAAAAATTTTTTTAAATGTTTATCTTTGAGAGAGTAGTTTTATCAGTAAATCTTCAAAACAATTACTGTCTTGAGATGTTAATGACTATTTCTCTTAAGTAATTGAATAGTTAACAGAGGCTATAAATTTATCAATATTTCTTCCATTCATGCCATGGAGTTATGAAAATTAAGCAATGTAAGCATTTTAGCCATGTTTCTAATTCAGTGTAGTATCAGCCAATAAATCAGTCATGAAACCATTCATGTTACTCTTAGAATTGATACATAATTTTATCAACCTAGAAAAACATAGTGCTTAACTATCAAATATTTTAGGTTGTGAAAGCTCTCATGTATGTATTTAATCTTGTAGTAGAGATTTATTGGTGGTTGACCAATCAGTACCAACACCCCTTCCTACTTGCGTCCTGATTGTATTTAGGAGACTTATTTCTTTCCATTCTGTACTGTCTCAGTATGCTGGTAAACCCAGGTACTTGCTCTGCCATTATGGACTGAAAGATGATTCCTGGGGGTTCCTTATATCAGATCTTCTTTCTTATCACTCAAGGACCACCAAGAGGTAGGCACATGATATCATTAGGGTCTCCAACTTTGCATAGTCATGTAATTATACAAAGTTGGAATAAAATATTAGAGCTTCTGAATGGCAATGGTACCATCTGAGCAAGGTTGAAAGTAGTTTCTGCTGAAAAGAGTCACCTGGAGTCACCTGGTTCTATTTCAAGACTGGTTTTTCATCTCTTCCAATTTGTAGGCCTCCTCCCCCCACCAATCCCTTCAACTAATCCTTCCCTTTTTAAAAATTTCTGCCAAGATGATTTCTATTGCCTGCTACCATAGAACCTTAACTGATTCTCAGCTTGAGAGAAAGCATCACGAAGTGGAAGAAACCCTGAGCTAAGAAGGAATATGAATTGTAGTTGTTGTTTTGTAACTAACTTTTGTGGAGACCCAGGAGAAATTTCCTAACCTTTTTGGACTTTAATTTCCTCATTAATGAGGGTGATAGGCCAGATAACCTCAGTTTTTTTTTTAAGAGTATTTAAAAAATTTTTTTCCAACATTTATTATTTAAAAAAAATTTTTTTTTAACGTTTATTTATTTTTGAGACAGAGAGAGACAAAGCATGAACAGGGGAGGGTCAGAGAGAGGGAGACACAGAATCTGAAACAGGCTCCAGGCTCTGAGCTGTCAGCACAGAGCCCAACGCGGGGCTGGAACTCACGAACTGCGAGATCATGACCTGAGCCGAAGTCGGCCGCTTAACCGACTGAGCCACCCAGGCGCCCCAGACATTTATTATTTTTTTAAGAGTATTAAAAAAATTTTTTTCCAACATTTATTTTTTTTGAGAGACAGAGACAGAGTATGAGCGAGGGAGGGCCAGAGAGAGAGACGCAGAATCTGAAGCAGGTGCCAGGCTCTGAGCTGTCAGCACTGAGCCCAGCACAGGACTTGAACCCATGACCTGTGAGATCATGACCTGAGCTGAAGTCAGATGCTTAACCAAGTGAGCCACCCAGGCACCCCAAGGCTCAGATTTTAAAAGCCCAGTTCTATGACTGATGTTGTTATTGGTTAGTAACCATGATGAAGAAATAACAATGTTCTAATTGAAGGAAGAATTTTATAGATGTTTCACTTGATGTTTTAACACACGAGGTGCTGTAAATATTCCAGATATGTTAATCCTTGACTGAGCATTTACTCTGTAGGTCATCTCTTGGGTGGGGTGACTCCAGATATTGGAACAGATTCCTACAACAGAGAGAGTAAAGGGGCATGTGACTGCCTGTTCGTGGAAACTATTACCTCAGTTCATTGGGGTGTTTATGATAGAGCTAGTCTTAATGATGACTGATAGGATTGGCGTTAGATCCAGAGAGAAGGAAATGCTGACATATTACATTAAAGTTAAAATTAAACTTATTCAGCAGATATTTACCATGGGTGAGGCACACCATCTTTCAGAGGGCTCAAGCCTGTTGTAAATTTGAAATACATACATGCAGTCTCTGGTTTGGGAGTGGTTGTGACTGAATGCTTCCTAACATTTCTGAGTTTTTCCTTGTTTCTGGTTTTGATCAAATTTGGACTATTTCAATGTGGATTAGCACTTTAAATGACCCACTGATGATACAAACACCAACAGCCAGTTGCCTCAGATCTAAACTGACTTTGTGGTTATTACCCCTGACCTGTATTTCATAACTCTATAATTCAGTAGATACTATTATAGCAACACAACATCTAAAGGAAGTTTGACAATTATCTAGATATTCTAATGATTCCTACCATCAATTTGGATACTATAAAATACTTGTAAAATCTACTTTGAGCTTACAGCAAATAACCTTTTTGTAGTTTGCTTGACTACCAAGATCAAAGTGTATCTAATTCATTTGGCCTTGTATGAATACCTGGTCCATAGAACTGATGGACCGCTTGGCTTAGAGTCTTACCTGACATATTTAATTCAGCCAAGCTAACGATTTTTCACTTCTCAAATTCCTGCAGTGGCTTTCCATCTCATTCAGAATAAAAGCCAAAAGTTGTGGAATAGACTATAGGACCCCATGATCCTCTAGTCTGGTCCCCTCTTCCTCTTGATTCCTTTGGTTCACCTCCTTCCAGCTTTCTTTGTTCACTCTGGCCACACTGGCCATCTTGCTATTCATTGAACATACCACTCTTGACTATCTCAGAGACCTTGCTTTCCCTGAGTAAAGTGGTCTCTACTGCCCTCAAAGCTGTGTGAAGGAGTTCTTGACTACAACTGGAGTCCACCATCAAGCACTGCTTCTGGCTGCTGTAGGAACCAGAAGGTCTGATGGTGGTCTGTAGACCAGAAGGCTTCCAGAGTTTTTGTTTCTGGAGTCCATGCCAGAGTTGTCTATTATTCATCAAAGCCATCTCCATACCAGTTTGCTGTGCTGAAGCTGAGGCACTACTTACACTGGTGCCATATCCATGGAGCAGAGTGCAACACGACCTTTTGCTAAGCATGTACTGTGGGACCAGAACTTTTTAAATACTCATAATAGCTTTGTGAGATTAGCACTATTATCGTCCACATTTTATAGACGGTTATAACTGTCTTTGAAAGGGTTAACAATTTTATATGGATAACAAGTATAGAGGTTGGATTCCAACCAAGGCATTAGGACTCCAGAAGTCATGAACTTATGGCTCCAGAATCAACTCACTGTGTTGGGTTAGTTGGGAAAGAACCCTTTCTTCCACCTTTTTGGTCACTTTAAACACAATGTATTAGCTTCGAGAAGAATGATGGTGCAATTTTGATTGGGATTGCATTGAATGTGTAGACAGCTTTGGGTAGTATTGACATTTTAACAATATTTATTCTTCCAATCCATGAGCATGGAATGTTTTTCCATTTCTTTATATCTTCTTCAATTTCCTTCATAAGCTTTCTATAGTTTTCAGCATACAGATCTTTTACATCTTTGGTTAGGTTTATTCCTAGGTATTTCTGATTCTTGGTGCAATTGTGAATGGGATCAGTTTCTTTATTTGTCTTTCTGTTGCTTCATTATTAGTGTATAACACAAGCAATCCTAAAATTTGTATGGAACCACAAAAGACCCCAAATAGCCAAAGTAATTTTGAAGAAGACCAAAACAGGAGGCATCACAATCCCAGACTTTAGCCTCTACTACAAAGCTGTAATCATCAACACAGCATATATTGGCACAAAAACAGACACATAGACCAATGGAATAGAATAGAAATTCCAGAATTAGACCCACAAAAGTATGGCCAACTAATCTTTGACAAAGCAGGAAAGAATGTCCAATGGAAAAAAAAGACAGTCTCTGGGAGAACTGGACAGCAACATGCAGAAGAATGAAACTAGACCACTTTCTTACACCATTCACAAAAATAAACTCAAAATGGATAAAGGACCTGAATGTGAGACAGGAAACAATCAAAACCCTAGAGGAAAAAGCAGGAAAAAAACTCTCTGACCTGAGCCACAGCAATTTCTTACTTGACACATCCCCAAAGGCAAGGGAATTACAAGCAAAAATGAACTATTGGGACCTCATGAAGATAAAAAGCTTCTGCACTGCAAAGGAAACAATCAACAAAACTAAAAGGCAACCAACGGAATGGGAAAAGGTATTTGCAAATGACATATCAGACAAAGGGCTAATATCCAAAATCTACAAAGAACTCACCAAACTCCACACCCAAAAAACAAATAATCCAGTGAAGAAGTGGGCAGAAAGCATGAATAGACACTTCTCTAAAGAAGACATCCAGATGGCCAACAGGCACACGAAAGGATGCTCAATGTTGCTCCTCATCAGGGAAATACAAATCAAAACCACACTCAGATATCACCTCACACCAGTCAGAGTGGCTAAAAATGAACAATCAGGAGACTATAGATGTTGGAGAGGATGTGGAGAAACAGGAATCCTCTTGCACTGTTGGTGGGAATGCAAACTGGTGCAGCTGCTCTGGAAAACAGTGCGGAGTTTCCTCAAAAAGTTAAAAATAGATCTACCCTATGACCCAGCAATAGCACTGCTAGGAATTTATCCAAGGGATACAGGAGTGCTGATGCACAGGGACACTTGTACCCCCATGTTTATAGCAGCACTTTCAACAATAGCCAAACTATGGAAAGAACCTAAATGTCCATCAACTGATGAATGGATAAAGAAATTATGGTTTATATACACAATGGAATACTACGTGGCAATGAGAAAGAATGAAATATGGCCTTTTGTAGCAACGTGGATGGAACTGGAGAGTGTTATGCTAAGTGAAATAAGTCATACAGAGAAAGACAGATACCATATGCTTTCACTCTTATGTGGATCCTGAGAAACTTAACAGAAGACCATGGGGGAGGGGAAGAAAAAAAAAAAACAAGGTTAGAGAGGGAGGGAGCCAAAACATAAGAGACTCTTAAAAACTGAGAACAATCTGAGGGTTGATGGGGGGTGGGGGGAAGGGGAGGGTGGGTGATGGGTATTGAGGAGGGCACCTGTTGGGATGAGCACTGTTGGGTGTTGTATGGAAACCGATTTGACAATAAATTTAATATTAAAAAACCCCACAATGTATTCATGTAGTTTTCATTCGAGACCTATAAGTGTAATTTGTTTCACTTTTACTCACTGCACCAAGGCACAAATTTGTTCTGCTCTAGGCTAAAATCAGAATCAGAACTAACTTGGACATTGTGATTAGATTTGGCATCACCTGTAGCAAAATGTGGGAAAGCTTGCCTGTATGAACTAAATTGAAATAATGATGAGGATGATTATTTTTTTAAAGTTTATTTTCAGAGAGAAAGAGAGGGAGACAGAGAATCCCAAGCAGGTTCCACGTTCAGTTTAGACCCTGACACAGGGCTTGGTCCCCTGAACTGAACCGTGAGATCACGACCTGAACCGAAACCAAGAGTCGGACACTTAATCAACTGAGCTACCCAGGCATCCCAAGGATGGCTATATTTTTTTTTTTTTGAGAGAGAGATAGAGAATGGACAAGAGAGGGGCAGAGAGAGAGGGGAGAGGGAGACCCAGATTCGAAGCAGGCTCCAGACTCCAAGCTGTCAGCCCAGAGCCTGATGTGGGGCTGGAACTCACAAACTGTGAGATCATGACCCTAGCTGAAGTCAGACACTTAACTGACTGAGCCAGCCGGGGCTCCAAGGATGGCTATTTTAAGAGACAACTCAGAGGGTGGTAACAAGTACCAAATCAGCTACTTAGGGCCTCCCTTTCACTACCATCTTCGAGGTGGAAAGCGCTTCTACATATGTCCTTTTATTTGTTTTATGTTTTGAACATCCTGGCGTGATTTCTTTTGAATGAAGGTTGTGGTGCTTTAACAACAAAAAGATGAAATCCCAACTCCAGAGAGCCATTATTAATGTTCCTTCCTTTTTCCTTTTTTGGTCAGGGACGAGTGAGGATATAATTCAGGCTGTAGCCTCATGGGGATTTTGTCATCAAGGATAGTATATTTTGAGAAGGACCAACACGGAGGCCCTCTTCCCTCAGCCCTCTGGACAAAGGTTGGCTTCCTGGCCGGGATGCCTTTGAAATGTTTTCTTCAGGTTTCTCTTTTGAAGTACCGGGATAAACAAAACCCTCCTTTAAATTCTTTCTATTGTCTTTGATGGTTTCTGTTTTCTCTGTGGATAAAAATCCAATTAAAAAAAAAATTGTAACTCTTTCCAATATTGGTGGTTTCAAAAGCTCAAGTATCTCCACATAGGGCAGTCACGCAGTTATTGGGGCCGCATGAAATTCTGATTTGCCAAAGGGATTGTGAGTCAGCGTAAAGCTCTGCCAGGACCTGTGGGTTTAGGGCGGTCGGTCGTGGGGAGGGATTTCACTGCCACAGCTTCTGTGCTTTCAAAACTGTGAGAGCAACCTCACCTAATGATTCCCATCATCTTCTTTTCCATTCCCACTTTAGTTTAAAAACTATAGTGAAAGAGGGAGACATTATGTGCAGATACAAATTAGAATTATTTTGTCACCCGGCTAAGTACTTTTCCAGCTGAGTCCAGAACAATAGGTAGTGATGCAAGTGTATAAATACCTATTCACGTTTTAAAATCACCAGCTCCAACAGGTGTCGGGTGAGTGTGAGTGTTGCATCCAATGTAACATTAGAAAAAAGAAATCTCAGCATATTTCAGAACATAAGAAAGCCAGAGCAAGTTTGCTTACATTTCATCTGTAGTAACAGAAAAATTATCTCATAATAGTGTATTCTGTTCCCACGGTTCGGTCGTCTTGCCTGTGATCCTTTTATGGTTCTGAGTTGATATCAGGTAATTACTGGGCCACCACTGTCTTCATTTTTGTTTTTTTTGTTTTTTTGTTTTTTTTTTTTTTATACTATCATTCTGCTCTGCAGCCTATTTTTTCTCTCAAAGAGGTAGAAAATGAATTTCTCGGTTCCTGGCCCTGTAACAAGCCATAGTAAACTCTGGGAATGTTTGCTGAATAAATAATGAATGTAGGCATTTCACAGTCCACTGAAAACAATCAGGTTGAAGCACTTATTTAAAGCCCATTATTTCAGAACTTTTGAACTAAAATTCTGTTTTTCTGAGTTTGGCAACCTTTTAAAACTCTGGATGCATACATAAATTGTATTCCCACTGATTCTGTTTAATTTGTGAAGGAGCCAACAGATTATTTTGGCATGAGCCACAAACAACTTGAATTTTAAACTTAGAGATAAAGCTGAAGTAGGCTAGTGCAAATGTGCAATATGTAGCTTGCTATATAATTTTTTACGTTTGTCCAATTTAATGTGTGTACTTTTGATTTAGGTTAACCCTTTAGGGCCCTAAGTTGCTTCAGCAGGACGTAGAATCCTCTCCTCCCCCTTTCTGTAGGAATGACCACTTTGAAATATGAGCCAAGCTGCAGAATTTATTCCTCCCTCCAGATGTCTGTTGCTGGAACACAGCTCTTAAAGAGATTATGTCTCTGGAGGGGACCAGACTGCTGATATTATTTCTGACTTCAAAATATGTTAATGATAAAAAATAGCGTTCAACCTATGGACTTGAGCTTTGTAGAGCAAGCACACAACACTTACATATAGAGTGATCCATCCACCCAAACCAATATGAAATATAGATTATGATATATTTACTTAACATTCTGTAAATAATTTGCTCTATCAGATTTAGAACATCAGCCTCCGAAGGGATCTCAGAAATCTAGCTGATGCACGAATCTTCTGAATCTATATCCAGCTTCTCCCTCTGTAAACTTTATCGCCTTAGGAGATGCCAAGTCTATATTTAGGGTAGATCTAAAAGTTGAATAGTTCTTTCTCATAAAAAATTGAAATGTCTTTTCTCTATCTTTGGTTAGATGCTAGTTTGCCTGGACACCTTTTATAGGCATCCAAGGGATGGAGCTAGGACCAGTGGATAGAATTCATACACTGATTTTTAGTATCAAGAAGAACTTTCTACTGGTCAAAATTGTCTTGGCATGGAGTGGGCTGCTTCATGACGGTGAGGGTAATATATTCCCCATTACTGGAAGAGTCTAATTAGGCTATATGATCAATGGGCAGGAATATTATAGAGGAGATTCAAGCATCTGGTGGATGTTGGGGGATACTGAGAGAATTCATCCTGATCTGAGACATTATGATTCATTTTCTGATACACTTCTTTAGATGTCTCTTCTGGGCTTCATACAGGTATATCCAAGTGCCTACTTGACATCTCCTCTTGGATGCCTCAAATTCAACGTATTTAACCCCAAGCCCTTGATTTCCTGATTTCTTCTTTCAATCCTGCTCACCCAAGAATCTTCTTTTCAGTAAATGGCTCTGCTACATAGCAGTCAGAATAAGTCTTTTAAAACTCACCTATAGCTTCTTATCTTCCCTCCTGTTCACTTTGTCTGGAACATTACTGTCTTCCTCCATATATCTGTATGACTTGCTCATTTCCGGGAGTCTGCTGAAATATCACCTCTTCAGAGAGGCTCTCCTTGACCATGGTATCTGATATAGCACTCCCTGTCACCCCTTCTTGTTATCGTCTGTCCCTCTTACTTTATTTTTCCATAGAAACTGAAAGCACCACATATTTATTTAAATGATTGTCTTTCCACTGGAACTTAAGCTTCCTAAGGAAAGAGCATGTATTATATTGACTGCTACATCCTCAGTACTTGGAACCATTTCTGGCCTACTATAGGTATTCAAGGAATATATACATATGGAAATTATGTAAATGAATAATACTAGAAATTTATTTTAAACAGGAAAGTACAGTAAAAATGTAACATATACTATGTGCAAAAGGGCAAAGGAAGAGGGATAGTGCTTATGAATTTTTTCTAATAAAAGAAAGTAAATGAAGGGTTTTGATGCCTGTTTGTAAAATTATTCTCCCAAAGCAGCCATCTTCCTATGAACCTCAGAGAGTCAATCAGTGTGCATGTTCACTCTTGGCTTTCAGAAGGAATGGAAACATTGCAAACTTCACCAGTATTGGCTGTGATCAGTTTTTCAAGAGAATGTGGATCCCCAGATACATCAGATATCAAATCTGGATGATATTGACTAATAGGTGCCCAGGAGTGAGGAGCAATCATTAATTTTATCTTTAAGTCAGTCTTATAAGTAGAAGATAAGTTGGTCTTTCATATCTAGAGGGCAAATAAAGCTTTCTTACTTACTCTTCCCACATATACAATCTTCCCCATTATGAACCCTCTGCGACTAGACTCTGTAACTTGTATGAATTATTAAGTTTCAGGGTCTTGGTTTAAATACAATAGATTTCCTATCTCAATTAAACTTGAACAGGATGAAAGAAATCACTTTCAATTTTGTCACTAAAAATGGTAATTTCTTCCTTATTCTTTGCTTTTAATAAAGTAGTTTTGTCCTACTTAAGTAGTAATAACTGGTGATTTACACATTTTTCTAAAATTAATAATGCTGTATTTTATACCCATTTTCAGTTTCTTTAATAACAGAAAAAAAAGGACTTTTTCAGAATGAATATACTTTAAATCTTTCCTATGTAACAGGAGTTTTAAATGCTAGTGTGAAAAGCAATCAATTTTTATTTTTCTTGAGACCAAAATATATTATCTTATGACTATCATAGAATAAAAACTTGTTGAGAGCAAATTTTGTGGGAATTACTTATTTTAGTTCTTGGAGACTCCTATGTTTTAAAGAGAAATGCATCTGGGAAAATAAAGAAAAATGTCTCTAGGTTCCTCAAGGAATGAAGTTGTTATTTTTTTAAAGTTACATTCAGGGTTATGTGCCGAATGGGAGGAAGGATGCTGTAAATCCATGGTCAATTCTGGAACACAACTTAACAACTCATAAAATATCAGACTCTTTGACCCAGTACTCCCACCTCTAGGCATTTGCCCTAAGGAGATATCCTGTAAGAATGAAAAGAAAAGATATAGGCATATGAATGTTTCTAATAAATCTGTTTTTAATGTACAAAAATTGGAATCATTCCAGACATCTATCAATAGGAGACTGATTAAGTAAGTTATTGCACATAAATGCAATAAAATTCTTAAGCCATTAAACTTGATGTAGCTCAATATTTATTGACATGGAGAGCTGTTTGTGACATAGTGTTGAGTGGAAAAAAACAAGTGAAAAAGGCTCTCAGCATGATTCCATTTATGTAAAATTATATCCTTCCCTTTAGAAAGACATTCACTGAAATGTTATTTGTGGTTATTTATGGATAATGAGATTTTGGTGATTTATTTTTTTCTGGGCATTTTTTTAAAATGTCTATTGTGTGTATGTATAATTTTAATAAAAATGCAAATTCATAAATAAATTTCTTATAATGAAGTAAAATCTAATAGGAAATAAACTTTTTAGACCTGTTTGTAGCAGCAAATAGGACTGTAGTCAATTTGGAACCAGCTTGTTTAATGTAAGAAGAAAATTGGAAATAATGTTACATAAAGAACATTTTAATGAGAACAAAATTTTAGAAAGCATTTTAAAAGATGATCTAAACAACATGACATTGCATATCATTTAAACCCAATCTAGAAAAAGATTTTGTTAAAACACTATTCCTAGAATTCTAAAAAATCTTTTCACTTCAATTAACTTCTCATGAAAGTAACCTTTTATATGGATGTTTTAGAGCCTGTTCATTTGATACATAGTGATAAGCTGAAAAGACCTTGGAGCACGTGGATGTTCTGGTATTGAGGCCAATAAAAATCCCTAGCATTCAAACCTTTTCTGGTGGTGAACAGTGTTTAGCTGAATCATAAACTTTCTAATCTGATCATCACTGATTGTTACACATGCTCATTATCTATATATTTGGAAGCTCTTAAATTGTCCAGGTTTTTATTTTGAGAGAGAGGGGGACACCATGAGAAGGGAAGGGGCAGAGGGAGGGAGGGAGGGAGGGAGGGAGGGAGGGAGGGAGAGAGAGAGAGAGAGAGAGAGAGAGAGAGAGAGAATCCCAAGCAGGCTCCACGCTCAGCATGGAGCCTGACATGGGGCTTGATCTCACAACCATGAGATCATGATCTGAGCTGAAATCAAGAGTCAGATGCATAACTGACTGAGCCACCCAGGCACCCCTAAACTGTACAGTTTTAAATGCAAGGAAATGGATTATATTTTTATTGATTGATTTCTATAGGTAAGGACTGAAACAATTTCTACTACACTTTTAACACAAGCTCCCAGGAAAGTCCTCATGAAGTAAGAAGTTTGAGAAACACAGCTGAGAAAGCTATGCGAATACAATGATGAAGACAATGAAAGGCATGCACATTCTACAAGATGGATTCCATGATACATTCAGAGTTAGAGTTTTAGAGCACTTAAAAAACAAAGAAGCTAATAACCTTAAATGTCCTAGAAGAAAACATAAGCAACAAGCTGTTTGACATTGGTCTTGGCAATGATTTTGAGAATCTGACACCAAAAACAAAAACAACAAAAGGAAAAATAATTAAGGGGGACTACATCAAACTAAAAAGCTTTTGCACAGGAAAGGAAACCATCAACAAAATGAAAAAAACAACATACTGAAAGGAAGAAAATATTTGCAGATTAAATATCTGATAAAGTGCTAATATCCAAAATATATAAATCTTACAACTCAATAGGAAAACCCCAAACAATTCAATTAAAAAATAGTAGATCTGAATATTTTCCCAAAGACTTACAGATGGCACATTGGTTGAACAACCTGAAAAGATGCTCAAAATGTAAATCAAAACCACAATGAGCTATTACCCCACACCTGTTAAAATGGTCATTATCAGAAAGACAAGAAATAACAAGTGTTGTCAAGGATGTGGAGAAAAGAGCACCCTTGTGCATTGTTAGTGGAAAGGTAAATTGGCACAGCCACTATGGAAAATAGTGTAGAGGTTCTCAAAAAACTAAAAATAGGACTACCAATATGATCCAGCAATTCAACTTCTGGGTGATGTTTATCCAAAGAAAATAACACCAAGAAAGGTATTCATTGCTTTATGTTTATTGCAGCATTCTTAACAATAGCCAAGATATGGAAAAAACCTAAGTGTCCACTGATGGATGCATGGATAAGGAAATTGTGGTACACACACGTTCACACAAAATTAATATCATTTAGTCATAATAAAGAATAAAATCTTCCCATTTGTGATAATATGAATGGACCTCGAGGGCATTATGTAAGTGAAATAAGTCAGACAAAGCAAATACCGTATGATCTCTCTTCTAGGTGGAATCTAAAAGAGTTTTTTTGTTTTTTTAAACCAAGTTCATAGATATAACAGATTGGTGATTGCTAGGGGTGGGGGCTGGAGGTGGGATATATTGGTGAGGAGGGTAAAAAAAAATAGGAGATTGAATATGAGGACTTTAAGACACAGAACAGATGAACACAAGGGAAGGGAAGAAAAAATAATATAAAAATAGGGAGGGGGACAAAACATAGGAGACTCTTAAATATAGAGAGCAGAGTTACTGGAGGTGTTGTGGGAGGGGGGATGGGCTAAATGGGTAAGGGATATTAAGAAATCTATTCCTGAAATCATTGTTGCACTAAATGCTAACTAATTTGGATGTAAATTAAAAAAATAATATTAAAAAAATAGGACATTGATATGACAAAGATACTTATTTTCTACACAGAGCCAAGTATTTTTCTGTATTTGACATGAGATTATTTTCCCAGTATTTGATCCTGTTTAAACGTAGAAATCTTACATGATATTACATTTTGGTGATAAAAAAAAATCAAAGAAAACACTTTGATTGATTGATTGATTCATTCATTCATTCAGGCATTCATATTTTGCTGGTGTAGATCCAGAAGGTGCCGAGCAGCTCTGGAACTAACAGCAGGCAGCACTTCCCTAGATGGCAGCTGAGATGTGTTCCTGGAGGAACAACTGCAATTGCGGTTTTGATTTATCAGCTCTTTGGCTCGGGTAGAAGCTCTTCCCTCCAGGTCCTTCTGACTGGGAACTGTTCCTGGAGGCCCAACCTGCACCTGCTCTTCTAGTTCTTCCAGTGATGGGGTAGATACATAAATCCCTCTATTAGATACCTTTCTGCAAGAAACACTTAGTGTGGTTTTGCTATTTAGAATTGAATTCTAACTCATACCTCACTCAACTCAGGTATTTTTTTTTGGGGGGGGTAACTACATGGGAAATGCTTTCTCAAATTGTTTCCCACATATCTTGTCAGTGGACATTGCCATTTTTTGCACAGATACTCTCAGACTCCTTTTACTTCTTCTGTTCATCCCTCTTCCAGCTTTCATGTAATTTTGCTTTCAATTCTTGAGCAGCCACTCTTCCTCAAAGGGCTATCCTCAGGCTCTTGGAGCCGCTTTGTTCACAGACACAGAACACTGGAAGGACCTAGGAGTTTATGATCCCCTAGAATGATGCTTAGCTAATGAGTGATCTCATTGGGAGATGAGGGTCCAGTCTCTTGTCTTAAGGCACAACAGCTTTGAGCCTGTAACTTAACACTCCAGAGATCTCTTGTGGAATCAGGCTGATGCTGCTCTTTCAGGAATTTGCTGAAATCAAAGCCTCCTTGGTTGCCTCTTCTTCTTTGTTGTGTTTCTTTCTCTTCTTTTCCAGTTTTTGCCAAGAGCACCTCCTTGCACATAAATTCTCATCTCAGGGTCTGCTTCTGAAAAAACTCAACTCGGACAATAGGTCAAACATTGCTTTCCAAAGGCTCTTAATGATTTTCCAGAATTGAATTCAATGACATGATATATCTTCTGCATAGACTAAAAGCTCTTTGCTCTTTGAAGGCAGCCAGGAGTCACAGTTGATTGCGGTAGTTATTCCCCATAGAACCTAGAAATATGGTTTATACCGAGTGGGCTAAATCAGTGAATACATGGAAGACATAGGTCAATAGTCAGTAATTTTATTTGAGATTGCATCTAGATGGATTAAGTGAAAATTCTGTGTCTCTCATTATGATTTCTGTGCATAAATTAGTCTGATGTGCCCAGACAAAAGATGTTTTCTTTCTATAAACCACTAGATAACAAAGATTAATTCCACCTTGAACTTTCTTTTAGTTCTAAAGAATTAGATGAAGAGGACAGTACTGCCTCTTCCCTCAGTTATGGTAAATTGCCTTATCTTTTCTATTATGCTAGCAAGGGGGAGTGGCTCTTCTTTTTGTTGCTTTTAAATTTATCTTCATTTGCATAGCTCTTGAAATTAGAGAACATATGTGAGTTGTAGAAGTCAAGCTTGTAATCGATGTAATATGATGATAAGTCATCTAATTGGGGTTTATTTAGCCTTCCTTTTCTTCATAATGGAGGCATAGAAAGTAATAAAGGATATTAAGTTGACTGGTGATATTTTACTATTCAAGTCTAGCATGAAAATCAATTTCCCATTGATTTGATTTAGTTCTATGCAGCAGGAAGTGGATAACTAAAGAAAGGGATTACAGTATTAATTATAGATTCTTTCCTTAGTCATTCATCCTTAGAAACCTATAAATATTTATTTGGTACTCTGTGGAAAAATTAAATTCTCTCATCAGATAAAATTTTCATTTTTCATAAGTGATTTCATAGTCCCAGTGCATATTTGCTGGTTGGTGAAAAACAATATGACCTAACATAAAAGATACTTCCTCTTCCGTCAGTGAATATCTTGGATGAAAGAAAGATTTTGAAACATGCAACAAGGGAGCTGAAGCACATCTTTTTTAAAGGTGGATCATTGAGACTTGAGTTCTGCTAGGCGTCATGGAGAGGGTGTCCAAGTTCTCCAAAGGCCTGGTATATGCAAAATGTTTTTCTTTTTCCTTCAAGCATTCTTGGATTGCATATACTTTTGGAGATGCCCTAATTTTGGAACCACCACAATTGTACTACCTGGATAGAATGTTTTAACAAATATAAAATGCTTAGAATAGCTCCTAGAATATTTTAAGTCTTCAGTAAATACTAATTATGATATAGACCAATAATTGCTTCTCTGAAACTCTTGGAGTTAGATGTATTTTGGAATTCAGAATTCTTTAGACTTTAAAACAGAAGTAAGGTGGATATACTGTGTCTTAATATGCCCAGCCCCTCCAAATCAAATTACATTACTATTTCTGCAGTGAAACACATTCATATAAAGTTTTCATAAACGGCCTCATATTAATTCAGATCAGATTGTGCCACAGAAAAACTGTCTTAAAACTTTTGGGTTTTAGAGCTCTTTTGACTTTGCAATTATGGATAAGAGACTGTGAACCTATATTATCATCATTAGTTTTTTCAAAAATCTATATTTCATTTTTTAAAGCAGTTTTAGATTCACAACAAAATTAGGTGGAAGCTACAGAGATTTTCCATATATCTTCTGTCCCCACACATGCATAGCCTTCCTATTATCAACATTCCCCACCAGCATGGAAAATTTGTTACAACTGATGCACCTACATTGATAAATCATATCACACAAAGTCCATGGTTTACATTATAGTTCTTCCTGGGTGTCATGCATCCAATGGGTTTGGATAAATATATAATGACATGTATCCACCAACATACAGAATATTTTCACTTCGCTAAAAATCCTCTGTGCTCCACCTCTTCATCTCACCTCCTCCCCCACCCCTTGGCAACCGCTGATCTTTTTACTATTGTCATAGTTTTGCCTTTTCCAGAATGTCCTATAATTAGAATCATACAGTATGTAGCTTTTTCAGATTGGCTTCTTTCACTTAATGTTATGCATTTAGGTTTCCTCCATGTCTTTTAATAGCTTGATAGCTTATTTTAGCACTGGATAATATTCCATTGTCTGAATGTACCACAGTTTGTTTATTCATTCATCTACTGAAGGACATATTTGTTGCTTCCAAGTTTTGGCAATTATGAATAAAGCCGCCATAAACATCCACGTGCAGATTTCTGTGTGGACATAGTTTGCAGCTCCTTCGGGTAACTGCCAAAGAGCCTGACTGCTGGGTTGTATGATAAGAGTATGTTTGGTCTTATAAGAAACTGCCAAACGACCTTCCAGAGTGTCTGTACCATTTTGCATTCCCACCAGCCGTGAATGAGAGTTCCTGTTGCTCCACATCCTCAGCAGCATTTGGTGTTCTCATTTTCATTTACTTTAAAATATTTTTAAATTTCTCTTGAGACTTCTTCATTGACCTATATGTTATTTAGAAATAAATTGTTTAACTCCCAAGTATTTTGGCTATTTTCCAACTATCTTTCTGTTACCGATTATCTTTTCTGTTACTGATTTCTGTTTTGGTTTAACACCATTGTGGTCTGTGAGTAGGCATCATATGATTTACATTCTTTTAAATATGTTAAAGGGTGTTTTATAGCCCAGGATGTGGTTTATCTTGGTGGATGTTCTATATGCAAAGAGATGTATTTTGCTGTTGTTGGATGAAGAGGTGGTATAAGTGTCCATTAAATCAAGTTGATTAATGTTGTTTAGTTCAACTATGTCCTTACTAATTTTCTGCCCGCTGGGTCAGTCAATTTCCGATAATGTGGGGTTGGAGTCCCAGCTATAATAGTAGATTAATCTCTTTCCTTTGCACTTCTATCAGGTTTTCTTCATGTATTTTGACACTCTGTTGTTAGGCACATTCATGTTAAGGATTGTTATGTCTTCTTGAAGAATTGACCCCTTTATCATTATGTAAGGCTCCTTTTTATCCCTGATAACTTTCCTTGGTCTGAAGGCTGCTCTGTCAGAAATTATTGTAGCTACTCTTGATCTCTTTTGATTAGTCTTAGCATGGTTTCTCTCTCCCCATCATTTTACTTTTAATCTATATGTCTCTTTTTATGTAAAGTGTGTTTCTTTAGACAACATACAGTCGGGTCTTGTCTTTTTATCTACCCTGACAATCTCTGTCTTTTAGTCAGTGAATTTAGATCATTGACATTCAAAGTGATTACTGATATAATTGCATTAATGTCTACCATATTTGTCACTGGTTTTCCTTTTGTTGCCTTTGTTTCTAATTTTGTCTTCCAATACTTATGTCTTTTGTGATTTTAGTTGAACACTTTCTGTGATTCTGCTTTTTTCTCCTTTCTTAGCATATCAGGTATACTTCTGTTTTTACTATTTTTAGTGGTTGCCCTAGAGTTTGAAATATGTATTTACAACTAATCCAAGTCCACTTTCAAGTAACATTATATCATTTTGAGTAGTGTAAGTACCTTTAATAACAAAATAATTCCTTTACTGTATCATTGTTGTTATTAATTTCATAAGCATGTGTATATATTACTGATGTAGCATACTAAACATGTACATTGTTTATATTATTATCTTAAACTAATTGCTATCTGTTACATCAATTAAGAATAAGAAAAATAAATGTGTTTATTTTAGCTTCACTTATTCCTTCTTCAGTGCTCTTCCTTTCTTTATGTAGACTCAAATTTCTGAACTGTATTTTCTTCCTCTATAAAGAGCTTCTTTTAACATTTCTTGTCAGACAAGTCCACTGCCAACAAATTCCCTCTATTTTATTTGTCTGAGAAAGTCTTTATTGCACATTCACTTATAAAGGATAATTTCACAGGGTACAGAATTCTATATTGATGGGTTTTCTCTCTCTCTCTCTCTCTCTCTCTCTCTCTCTCTCTCTCTCAAAACTTTAAGTATTTCATTCCACTCTTGTTTGCATGGTTTTGGAGGAGGATTTGGATGTAATTCTCATCTTTGCTCCTGGATAGGTAAAATGTTTTGTCTCTCTGGCTTCTTTCAGGATTAATTTTTATGACTGATTTTCTATAGTTTGATATGCCTGAATGTACTTTCTTTGTTCCTTTTTTCTTTTTATTCTGCCTTTTCTTTTCTGAGATTTCTGGTGGTTTGGTGTCTGACATTAATTTGGGAAAAGTCTCAGTCATTATTGTTCAAATATTTCTTCTGTTCCTTTCTCTTTTTCTTCTCTTGTGGTATTCCCATTACACACACGCTTGAACTTTTTGTAGCTATGTCCCACAGATCTTGTATTTCTGTTCTGTTTTTTTCCCCCTCTCCCCCCACCCCGTTTGTTTTTCCTTTGCTTTTCAGTTTTTGGAGGTTTCTTTTGAGGTATTCTCAAAGTTAAAGTTTCTTTCCTCAGGTGTGCCTAGTCTGCTAATGAGTCCATCAAATGCAATCTTCATTTCTGTTAGTTTTTTTTTAATCTCTAGCATTTTGTTTTGTTTGCTTGTTTGGATTTCCATCTCTCTGCTCACCGTTACTCATCTGGTTTTGCATGTTGTCTACTTTATCCATTAGAGCCCTTAGAATATTAATCAGTTGTTTTAAATTCCTAGTCCAAAAATTACAAGATATTTTCCATATCTGAGTCTGTATTTGATGCTCTTTCTGTCTCTTCAAACTGTGATTTTTGCCTTTTAATATGCCTTGTAAATTTTTCCTGATAGCTGGATTTATTGTACCAGGTAAAAGGGTCTGCTATAAATAGGGTTTTAGTAATGTGGTGGTGAAGTGTGGGGAAAGGGGAGGTGTTCTGTAGTGCTCTGATTAGGTAGGTCTTCTAGTGAACCTGTGCCTCAGGACTGTGAACTTGACAAGTGTTTATCAGTTGCTTCCCACCCCCAACACCCTCCCCCCACTTTAGGTGGGACAGAATGGCCAGAATTGAAAATTTCACCCCTCCATGTGGAAGGCTAGAGGGAGCTAGAATTATGTACTCCCATTCCCCCAGGTCAGTTAGGCTCTAACAAAACTCCAACCGGTTAGGCTCTAATTACATAGTTTCTCTTGAGTACAGAAGTTTTTAAGAAGAATAGTTCATGTGTATTTAAAAATCATTCTTACCCACCCTCCCAGAAGCATGAAGGGATTTTTCTTTGATATTTGTTATGAAAATCTGGTAGAGTTCCAGGAAGTAAAGCTCACATAAGCGTGGGGGCTTTCCTAATGACTCTAGAGTTTTTATCTCTCAGATTTGTTCACACTGAGCTCCAGCCACTGATCAGCTATACTTTAGGTTTCCCTGCCATAGCACAGAGATAGAAAATGAGCATGAGCAAACCAAAGCTAGAGCGGTTTGTGGGACTAAGGAGTTTGTGATTAGGATTTTACCTTCACACAATGATGAGCTCTTACTCAACCTGGCTAAAACAATAATAAATGCATTATATAATGAAAAGTGCAGAGCCAGAATGGTCTCCAGGTGCATTATATCAATTCCTTAGCACTTCTCTGTGACCTTTGGGCTCTGCCTGATTCTGTTAGCTTTATATTCAGACTTTCACGACTTGACAACATGTAGAAGAAGAACCTTCTCATCCAATTTTCTTTTTTAAGGAGTGGATGAATCTTTACCAGAACTGCCCACCTGCAACCCCCCAGTGCAGATATTTATTCACTTCTCATTGGTTAAAGTTAGATGCCTATTACCAAACCAAGGGGGAGATGGGTTGTCCAACTAGCTGTTGCTAATTATATGAGGTAAATAGATGTTAGAGAGTCAACAGCTGTGATGACAACAAGTAAAGATTAGCCTCCTTAGGCTTTAAAGTAGTTAGGTAGTTCATATTATTTCGTTTCATATGAAACAATTAGTGTCATTTTGGTCACTGGTGAAGCAGTGTGATGCGATAGCTTAAAGTATAATAGAGATCAGCAAAGAAGTGCAGGGATTGGCCTTGGAGGCCACCTCTCCACTATGGAACCTCTCCCTGGGCAATTCTTGGTTGCTTGTAGAGTTCCATCCTGTGATGTTTATAACTCCAGCAGGAAGGCTGTGCTCTTAATTAAACTCACGTTTATTCATTGAATTAGACTCAATCAACTTGAAAGCTTGCCTTCATGCCCAATTTATTTGAAATTGGTCACAGCAAAGTTTCACAAAAATGAGTTGGTAATGAAGAGAAGATGGTATTTTGGTCACAAGATTAGAAAGGCCACCAGATGTTGCTTAGTTGGCATAATCTTAACACTTTTCTCTAAACAATTATGGGCAAATTTTAAAAGTAGCAGAAATGACTGTATTCTGGGGTGGCTCAGTCGGTTGAGCATGTGACTCTTGATTTCGGCTCAGGTCATGATCCCAGGGTTGTGGGATCGAGCCTCATGTCAGGCTCCATGGTGAGTATGGAGCCTGCTGGAGATTCTCTTTCTCTCTCCCTCAACCTCTTACCCTCCACTTGCACTTTCTCTCTCTCTCAAATAAAATAAATAAAATGTTAAGAAAAAAAAAGAAAGAAATGACTAGATTCTGAAGTAAGAATCCAGCCTTGATGTACTCAAGGAAAACTCTTGCTATTGTGGAAAAATCAGATGACTTTAGGAACTAGCAAAGATAATCTTCAGTTGAAATTTAACTTCAAAACTTTTTTTTTCTTTTAAGTTCAAATGCTTCTGGCTAAAATCATTAATGCAACTTACCCTTAATGTAGTGAGAACTTCCACAAGCTCAAACTTTAACCAAAGTTTAGTAATCTCTTTAATCTTGTTTACATCAACTTACTCAGCCTGACATTCCAGTAGAAGAGTAAAGTGAAGACATCAAGAAGAACAACATTCATCATCCAAATGTTCCATCAGAAGACTTTATTTTTTCCTTTTGGGACATAGTTTGAGCGAGTCAATAGGGAATAATAAATGGGCTCTTTTGTGCATTTTGATGTTTTCAAGTTCTTCCCAAATTTCTAGCTTTACTAGAAGAAAGGTCAAGCTTTTGAGGGTATAATTATTTTTGAATGGTGACATTATCCAAGTTTATAAATATCAAATAATCCCCTTAGTCAGAATCACAAGGGTAGAATTAACATAAGAGGAACACTATCTCATAATCAGCATATCAGAGTTGTAGAGTTTTTTTAAAAAGTTAAATATAAGCTAAAAAAGTAAACCAAAAAGAACAAAATGTGCCTTGACTTAGAGGTGCTGTCTGGTCAGGGTTTAGTTAGATGAGGTTAGGGTTGAGCTTAAGTAGGAAATGCTAATACCTAACACATTGAGTAACTTACAATATATCACATATTGTTTTAAACATTTTTCCTGTAGTAACCCATTTAAGCCTTATAACAATCCTATGACGTAGGTACCATTTTGTAGGTAGAACTGAGAGACAGCAAGGTTAAGTAAAGGATCACATAGCTGATAAAGCGTGAGGCCAAGATTTGAACTCAGGCAACAGGGTAATGGTGCTCATATACTCAAACATGATGTAATTTGCCCCTGGACCTGGTAAGATTTCTGTCCAGGGAGAATAGCTCCTCTTATGCTCAGAATCTTCAGTAATGCAGTGTTAGGTGTAGGACTGCTTAGAACTTAAGGGAAGAGATTATAGAGCCAGATGCCTATCACTTAGTAGCCGGATGACCATGGGTAGCTTACTTTTATTTCCTCTGGGATATAGAATTGAGCTAATCATCACATCTAGTCCTCAAATTTAGTGTGCATACCATTCCTAGGAGACTGTGATTCAGTAAGACTGTAAGGTCCAGGAATCTGCATTTTATTTTATTTAAAAAAAATTTTTTTTAAGTTGTTTATTTGTTTATTTAGACATAAAGAGAGAGCACAAGCAGGGAAGCAGAGAGAGAGGGGGGGAGAGAGAGAGAATCCTAAGCAGGCTCTGCACTGTCAGCACAGAGCCCAGTGTGGGGCTCGAACCCACGAACCATGAGATCATGACCTGGGCTGAAACCGAGAGTCAGACGTTTAACAGACTAAGCCACCCAGGCACCCCGGGAATCTGAACTTTAAGTAAGCACCTTAAGTAATTCTGATGTGATCTGTCTTTAGGCACCCTTTAGGAAATACTGAATTCTGTTTTCCAGGAGAGGAGAGACCAGGACTGTAAAATACTGGGCACAGTCCTGGCACATGGTTGGTAGATGTGAATGGCAGCTTTTATCTATTTCAGTGTTACCAAGGCAGACCTAGGTGAGAAGAGATGGGAGGAGTCTCAGATCTCAGGAGATACTGCAGATGAAGGGACGTGAAGGCCAGGATGATAGTGATGACGAAGCTGATCATGACAGTGATAGAGATTCTGGCACCCTCTGCTCTGGGAAAGGTATCATAAGGAAGAGAAGAAGGAGGAAGCTGCCATTTCCTCTCATTCTCATTCCCAAATCTTAAAAAGGATTTAATTAGGTTTGCTTCCAGGTCTAACAAAAGAAGCCTACTCTATTTTGAGGGTCCCTCTGCTCATTCTCTCCCCATATTCCCTTATGTACTTGCACATACCAGTTTTCGTTACTGGAAAAAAAATCTTTCACTCTGCAATTTAATGCGAAAAATGCAAATGTCGAGATGAGGTAATGTTGAGTTTGTGCTTCAGTGGCGTCATGAGTCAGCCATTTAATAAATGCCCATACCCGCTTAATAAATCCTTCCTTGTTTTGATAGGTCAAAGTAGTGCAGGAAACTGGAGCTCTTACCATTCCTAAAACAATGGAAGGAAATCTATGAGGAGGGAGAAGCAGGATAAGGTGCAGAAAGAGTACTGAAGCTGGCATAGTAACTACACACTGTGTCTAGCTCTGATTGACTTTGCTCTTTCAGCTGGGCTGATGCCCTTTGGAGTCCTAGAGAAGGGTAGTTTTGTCATGCAGCTGCAAACACAGCCAGCATAATTTTGCATAATTTATGAACTTAAACTCAATTGTTTTCAAAGGATTTTCTAATGGAGGCAGCTTTATGTGGTGGCATAGTAAGTAATGTCGGGGCCACAGAAATGTGGTCTAAGAATAGATCCACAGCCTATCTTATCATAAAAAAAATGTTGTGGCTACATTTTAAGCCTAATATAACAACTTTTGCACTACCGCTAAAATATCTTAAAATAGAACATTCTCAAGTGTATTCTATTTATTTCATATATGTTAAAAATCACAGAGCACAAATATATATTGGAAGTCCTCAGGGACTGGGGCTTGGGTGCTTTGAATTTTGGTGGAAAACAGAAGGAGGTTTCCAAGTCCCTGGACGTATAGCATGAAGTCTGGAGTTAGACTCACCTGTGTGGGATTTGTGTGACCTTTTGCAAATCACTTAACTTCTCTGAACCTGAGTCTTTAAAAACAAAACAAAACAAAAAAACCCCCCAAAAAACGTTTAATGCTTTTCTTTGTTTCTGAGAGAGAGCGAGACAGAGCACAAGCTGGGGAGGGGCAGAGAGAGGAGAAGACCTAGAATTCGAAGCCAGCTTCAGTCTCTGAGCTGTCAGCATAGAACCTGACGCTGGGCTCCAACCCATGAACCATGAGATCATGACCTGAGCCAAAGTCTGACACTTAACCAGCTAAGCCACCCAGGTGCCCCTGAACCTCAGTCTTTTTAATCTGTTAAATGACGAGTCATGAAAATTTAATAAAATAATGCATGTAAAATGCCCATTACATGCCTAGTACATAAGACATTCAAGGCAGAAGCCCTTATTACAACTTCTTAAATTTGTGTTATCTCTGTAATGGAACATCAGTTCGTTATATATGTTCAGGCAACTTCATATTAAAATTTGAATTCTGTTTGGCTTTCTAAAATATTTTGTGTAATAGGATTCATGATATTTGAAAATATATAGTGAATACCATAATCAATATTTATTTGATTTTGGAGGCTTCAAATTACTTAGAAAATACCCTAATGCTTAAAATTGCAGCAGGCATATTGTAACCAGGAGGCCACATGCAGGAAAACAAACGATAACGTCTAATAATAGTGAAACAGAAAGACTGGAAGAGCCTGGACACCTATGTAATCATTGAGTGATTATATGAGCCCCAGATTGCCTACTCTGTACACCTTGTTATATAAGAAAAATTAACCCCTATTTTTTTAAGTCTCTGTGGTTTGTTTTCTTTTACTTGAAGATGAATACATTCCTTCAGTTAATAAAGACTAAGCTATTCTGGGTGAGATAAGGAGGGAATCCCCCCTACTCTAGAGAACAGATGATTCAGCTGACAAGATGGAGTATGCTTGAAACCAAATACAGACTGGGATCATTAAAACTCACTGGAGTATCCAGAGGATCTTTTTAAAAAATTTTTAAAAAATGTTTTATTTACTTTTTGAGAGCAAGAGATGGAGTGTGAGTGGGGGAGGGGCAGAGAGAGAGGGAGACCCAGAATTTGAAGCAGGCTCCAGGCTCTGAGTGGTCAGCACAGACCCTGATGCGGGGCTCAAACCCACGAACTGTGAGACCAGAGGATCTTTTAAGAGCTACAATGCCCACTGTTCAAAGTTGTTTGCAGTGTTGTACTGTTGTCAGTACAATGTATTAGCCTTATTCAGATTTTGTGAATGCAATCTTTTAGAAATTAGGGTTAAATCTCTCACCTGGATCAAAAAGGTACATAACTGAGAAAACATATGTAGAAGTAGGAATCCCCAGATCACACTGGCTTTGGAAACATAAGTCTATGTGGAATCCACAGATATTTAGAGGTGAGCCCTATGCTTGCACAGGGAATGGTATTTACAGTTGGGATTTGGACCAATTTTATGAGAGTGTTGGAGTTGGAAGGCTTTTGGATGACATTTGGATTGCATGTCTTTAATCTGGTGACTTTACAGCAAATTGGCCAAATTGAAGAATCCTAATAGGATACTTTTATATCAGAATCCTTTTAAATGTTTTATTTTTCCTCTTCTAAATAAGAAATCTAAAGATAAAATGCTGAATTGATTCTTTTCATGCTATGAAAGTATACAAATGATAAAGAATGACATTTGTGCTAGCTAATGCCATACAGTAGCCCACACAAACTCTATTCTTCCAGTTGGACAGGTCAAAAAGTTAAAACTACATTTCCTAAACCCCCTTGCAGCTAGGGTTCTCAGTGTCAATTCAGTTCTGCCAATTAATGCACCCAAGAGAGATTTGAAAGTTGGAAGTAAGGTAGAAACCATCTTCCTGTGGTTCTTGACTATTCCTGTTGACACGTAAGATCCAGGAAGTGTCAACCTTTCTCATGGCAGCCCTCCAGGGTCTATCCTCCAGCTTCCTAGGTGTTTAGGGGCAGTTGCAACTTTAGCAAAAGTTATTCTGATTTGTGAGGATGGTGTCCTACTCCAGAGATGAGACCCCATGGCCACACAGAATCTGTGACTCTGCCCCCTTCTGGGTGTAGATGATTAGAGACCAGTATGTATATTTAGCCAGGCAGATCAGTCTCTCTCTGTTAGGATTCAGAATTAGAGCACAGATTCTAGTTCTGTGGTCCTCAAATTTCAGATGCATAAGGATGATGAGGAGCTTGGGAAAAAGGAGGAAAAAGTTATTTTTAAAGGCCACTTTCATATATCTCAATTTTGAAGCCACTATTGTCCCTAAACACTCCAGAAACTAGAGAATGAGCGCTAGAATTACTCTACTCTAGAGTTTCATATTTCCACACCAACAATAATGTATCAGAAGCTACAATGTGTTGGGTATATATTGTTACAAGTCTTCTGACTCCTGCATTATGTGTGAGGCCAATTAGGCTCAGAGAGAAGAATAATTTACCCAAAATACATGACTGATAGATGCTAGTTCCAAAATTTGAATCAAGGCCATTAACCCTATCTCCTCATGTTTCTGCTTCACAAACACACACTGGAGATACGTAAGTGAACAAAGCAGGGCAAAGTTCCTGACCTCACAGAGCTTGCATTCTAGTGGAGGGAGATGACAATAAATCAATTACTGTAAGTACTAGGAAGAAAAGTCAGTTTATAGAAGTAAAAATCTATTTATGCTTGCTCAGGTTAACAATGTGAGCATTATGAGAGCATATACGTTCTTATTTATCTGATAACCTCCCCCACTAATTTTAGAATTCTTTTTTACTTTCTTATCTCTACTCAAACCCAACCCTAACTTACTCAGTTAGATTTTTTTTTCGGTAAAGGACCAGAGAGTAAACATCTTAGGCTTTGCCGGACATCACTCTACTGCTAGAATGTGAGAGCAGCTGTAAACAATATATAAGCAAATGAGCATGGCTATGTTTCAATAAAACTTTATTTACAAAAACAGGCTGCAGGCTAGGTTTGCTAGGGCCATAGCTTGCCAACTCCTGATCTAGAGCATTGAGAAATTGCTAAAAAAGAAAGAAATATATATATAGCTACCTAAATCCCTATGAACTTTGGTAGATATTCCAGTAACTTTGATTTAATGGTGATTGAGGACAAAAAAATTTCTAAAGAATTATACCCACTTACTTGAATAACTCCTACTTTTCTTTGACCTCAGATACTGAAGAGCATGGGAATAGGAGAAAAGAAGGAAATAGTTTAGGCATGCCAGGCATGTTGGAGTTAAAGTGCTGGCTGAAGGTTACTGTGAACACAATGTGGTTTGTAGTATTTTGCAATAAAGTAAATGTTGAAGTTATTCCAGGAAATACTGTAACAGTCATACAGCTGTAACCAAATACAGCCAATTTAGTCAAATAAAAACTGGTGCACTGGAGCGCGATTTAATGTATTATGAAAGATTTTCATGAACTTGGAAGCCTGGTTATGACCATGGTGACTAGACCCCAGAGAAGCCAAAAGCATTTTCCTGGATACTTGAAAATAAAGAAAAAGAGCAAGATTGCATTAGGAACGATCAGCTTTCCTATTTATTGTGCTATCTAGTCCCTGGTAAGAAATATTAAGACAAAGCAAAGTAGAAATACTTAAACAACATTAACCAGTGAGATTGCTACATAGAAGGAGGGGCTTTTACTTTTGGAGAAGGACTACAGCTGACCTGTAGAGGTGTGTCGTTGGTGGGATATGTGCAGGGGGAAAAGGCACTGGAAAGGGAGGTCAGTAAATGATGTAACCCACCTGGCATATTGGGCAGATTACAGCTGTACCCCAAGATTCTAGCATAAAGCGGAATTTAGGACCAGACAAGTCTTCAAGATCTAGGGACATTCTCCTTCTGCAGCGGCCACCTCAGTCAGAGGAGGCTCAACCCTTTGAGATGATCTCTCTGGTTGTTGGGCTGATCCCAAGGCTGTCCTCTTATCAGGATAAACAAGGATAGATGTTAACTTCACGTGATTCAGGGCCACACAGATGGCATCATTGCCCTGGCTGTTATTGGTAACTCAAATGAGGCTATCCCCCAGTGATGGACACTACCTGTCAGTTGTGAGAAGATCTAAGTTCTTTTTGCTCCGTGGACTACCCAGGCTGGTCTGTGGAGATACTTATTCTGTATCTGGGCTTCCTCTCCCTGATGAGTGGGCAGTATGAGCCTGGAATTTACTATCTGTGGTTAGTACTTGGGACTGATAGTAAAACATGCATTAGAACTTGGAAACAGGGAAATGCTATTGCTCTCTTGGAGTTAAGTTAGTAAAGTAACAAATAGCACATGATGGATGAATACCTTAAGAAAAACACAGATATGTCAAAGGTCAAAAGGAAGAATGGCAAGGACTGGAAATCCAGTCCAATCCAGATGGAATGTAAGAGCAACTGATACTGTAATTGTTACTGTTATATCTGAAGGATTACTCTGGGAACAAAGAGGATGCAGGAGTTAAGCTGAAGACAAGAAAGACATCCTGAAGAGTAAGAATTATCTATGTGTCACCAGCTCTGCCCTTTAGCAAGGATGCTCTGACCAGCTGATATGAAAGTTCCCACCCAACCAGCTATTACAATGGTGTGATTATTGTCATAGAGTTTATTCCTTGTGCTGAGTGCTTTATGTCGTAACATTCAATCCTGATAAAACCCTAGGTGATTATCATTACCTCTACTTATGCCTGGGTTGAGAGAGACCAAATGATTTACCTCCTATCTCACAGAGAGTTCACAGCAGAGCTGGTACTCGGGCCCAGACTGTCTGAAATGGAAGTTCACTCTTTTAATTCTCTGCTCTACTACTTGTCATGTACACATGTATATTTCCCCCCCTCCCCCCCTTGAGGTGGGGCCACCACAGATTGATCCCAATGGCCTTTAACATCATTCAACCAATATATTTGGGTTTTTAAAAAGAATTTATTTAGAAAGTATCATAGTGTAAGCAAATTGTACCACATCGATGTTTTTTCTTTATTTCTTTTTTCTGATATTTATTTATTTTTGGGAGAGAGAGAGAGCACGTGCACACAAGTAGGGGAGGGGCAGACACAGAATCTGAAGCAGGCTCCAGGCTCTGAGCTGTCAGCACAGAGCCCACTATAGGGCTTGAACCCTGACACGGGGCTCAAACCCAGGGAGCAGTGAGATCACGAACTGAACCGAAATGGCACGCTCAACCACCTGAACCACCCGAGCAGCCCTGGGTTTTCTTTTAATATAAGACTCATGATGCAAAGCTTAAGCCACTCATGAGAACTGTGCTTCCCTAGAAAGTCGGAGTTTTTTAAAAGAACACCTGTGAACCATACGCAATTAATAAAGATTTCCCTTAAAGCAGAGGCCAGCCAGGATCCTGCTCTGTTGTGTTCTGCCACAGACAGCAGAAGTGGTCTTGTTTCTTGTATTCCCACCACCAGTTACTGTGTGTCCACTGACCATACTTCCCAAGTATGGGGAGCGGGGCAAAGAGTGCTGGAAACAGAGGGGTTATTATGGAAGTAACTTGATGACAAAGAACATACAGGTGCATATCTTAAGGGAGCCTGGTCTAGTGGGTGCTTATTTTTATGTGACAGTAAAAATGCTTAACAACCAGGATGGCCTGGCTTACAAGGATGCTGGCCTTGGCAGTAACATAGCCTGTGTCAGCCTTGACCCACCCCACCTACTTCAGTCTTTGATCTGGAAATCATCTTAATCCCACTCTTCATACAGCAGAGAGTCGACCTCCTTCAAGGCAGAAAAAGTAGAGTCAGCCTCTAAAATGACTACTTAGAAGCAGAATTGAAAGCCAGAGTTCTGGCTTGGGCCTCCTTGGTCCCCATACCCAGACCTGGGAAAGCTCACCTAAATCCCCTTGCCCCAGGTGGCAAATACAACCAGAATCTTTCTGAGTTTCTTGTCAACTGTCTTGGTTGGGGGAGACCAAACCCCAATGGCTCTAGCACAGTAGAAGTGTATTTCTCTGTCAGTCAACAACTGGAACAAGCTTAGCAAGTAATTCTCGTCTCCATGTGGAGAGCCAGTAATTCAAGTTCCCTCCCTCTTAAGTCTTGACCGGCCCCCAGAGTTGTCTTCTCACCTGCCACAAGCTAGCTGAAGGAGAGAAGAAGAGAGAGAGGAGGTTTTGAATCAGACCCTTTTGAGGGCAATTATGAGCTCCACCACTTGCAAATGACAGCCTCAGCATGAACCCTCTGAGCCCGGGTTCCTCATCTGAGGGTTAAATGAGATGTCCTGTTTAGTGCAGTGCTCAGCTCAATAAGTAGTATTTATTATTAGGTGCATGGAATACTTCCCTAAAAACCACTCTGTGACATTGGTATTATCCCCATTTTACAGTGGAGGAAACTGAGGTCACACAGCAGGTAAATGGCAGAGCTGAGACTGGAATCTAAAACACGGGCTCCTAACGACGGAACGATACTTTCTCATAAATGGGGGAATAACTGACCTCTGGCATAAGATAACTGAGTTCCTTATGCTCTTTTTAAATGTTTTCAATATTAACTAGATTCACTAGACCTATTCTAGATCTAGAATGTCACCGTCAAATCACTTTCCTTTTTCCATCCACTCTAGGCCTGAAGAAAGGCTGACTACCTTCAGTAACTTGTACAGCATCAACAGCCTGCCGGTGAACAGCATGTGGAAATACTTGCTGACACAGAACAAAGGTGAACTTGAATAACATGTTTTTTGTTTTTTTTTTAATTTCCAAAAGAGACCTTTCAAAATACTTCCCTTTAGAGAGTAACTACCAGAAAAGGTTATACTTTAAGAAAACAAGTTTGGATGGAGAAGATAGAGTTTTTAAGAAAATATTTTACTTTTTACAAGTTAGAAAACATATGGAATTTCCACTTTCACCTAGTTCATAAATGATTTTGCCTGGTTTTCTTGAAACTTGATTCTCCAAACTCCAAAGTCAGCAAAGTCGGAAGACAAGTTGGTGTCTGGAACTGATATTCCAAAGACTAGCTTATGATACAGGACAGATCGTTCAGGAAGGAAGGGAGACCTCTAGATTACAGGGAATGAAACTTTTTTTTTTTTTTCAGCTATCAAGTTTTGATCTGATCTTACCTCTCAGAGCCCTAAAAACTTTTCTATTTCTGGACTAAAAAAGTACTCTGCTTATCATTAACTTCTGACATTTTCAAGGAAATGAGTACAATTAGGACACTACCCTAAAAGCATTTGTATGCCACGTTCTACATACAAAGCAGGAAAAGTTGAATGAAAATATAGGGCTCCCTGGCAATTTAATTATTTGATGCCTTTTGGATTCATAGTTTTTAGTTATTCCAGCATTTATTTAATGGGGTGTGGTTGTGACTGAGAAAATAATTTTTGTTTTCTCACTGCAATGTACATTTTGCTGGTTATATAGCAAAGCTGTGAAACTAGAGGTTGGCACATATTTCCGATGGATTCCTATAATGTTTCGGTGAATCTTTATGGATTGTTGGACTAGCGGGATCCTCAATATTGTTCTGAATACAAACCTTCCCTTGTATCAGTTAGCAATTGCTGAGTAACAAACCATCCCCAAATGGGGGGTGGATTTAAAAAAACCATTTGTTATTTCTCACTAGTCTATGGGTCCACTGGGTAGATTGACTGACCTGGGCTCGGCCTGACTGACATTGACTGGGCTTGTGTATGTGTCTTCTATGAACTGGTGGGGTGGTCGGGAGATGCGTGGTTTAGAAAGATCTCTGCTGCCACGGGGTGCCTGGGTGGCTTAGTTGGTTAAGCATCTGACTTTGGCTCAGGTAACGATCTCACGTTTTGTGGGTTCGAGCCCCGCATTGGGCTCTGTGCTGACAGCTCAAAGCCTGGAGCCTGCTTTGGATTCTGTGTCTCCCTCTTTCTCTGCCCCTCCCCCACTCTCTCTGTCTCTGTCCCTCAAAAATGAATAAATGTTAAAAAAGAAAGAAAGGAAGGAAGGAAGAAAGATCTCTGCTGACATGAATCACCTCTTCACCAGATGGTGTCTCATCTTACACCTGGGTAGCCCAGATTTTTTCTCATGGTGGGAGCAGAAGTCCAAAGTAGAAAAAGATCACACATATGAAGTCTCTTATGACATGGTTTGACATGTCACCATTTCTACTTGATTCTTTTAGCCAGAGTAAGTCCCAGGGTAGCCAAATTTAAGGGGTGGGGAAATGGGCTTTACCAGATGATACAAAGAACTGCAAAGTCACGTTGCAATGAGCATGGATAAATAAGGGTGAATAGAGAAGTAGGGCTGTATTTATAATCCACATACCATAACCTCTAACAGTAATGTTGTAAAGTGAAAAAAGTTTGTCTTTGGTTAACTCACCGGTCCCTTTCCTATGGCATATGTTAGTTGAAAGCTTAGTGGATTTGAAGTCAAAAGATTGAAGTTCTATTTCTTGTCACAAGTCATTCTGGTCTCTGAGCGTTAATTTGTTCAACTTTAAATTGGTATGATGATGGGGTGCCTGGGTGGCTCAGTGGTTGAGTGTCAGACCCTTGATTTTGGCTCAGATCATGATCTCACGGTCATGAGATCCAAAGGTCATGAGATCAAGCCCCAGGTTGGACTCTATGCTGAGCATGGAGCCTACTTGGGATTCTCTCTCTCTCTTTCTCTTTCTCTCTCTCTCTCTGCTCCTCCCCCACTCTTTCTCTCTCTCAAAATAAATAAATAAACATTTTAAAAAATAGTGTAATGATATAGGTCCACCTGCATTCTGGGTTTTTGTTTTTTACTGTATAAACTCTCATGTGTTTAATAAATAAGGTTAAAAAGAGACCCTTTCAGGGTACCTGCGTTGTTCAGTCAGATGAGTGTCCAACTCTTGATTTCAGCTCAGGTCATGATCCCAGGGTCATGGGATCAATCCCTGCATTGGACTTTGTGCTGAGCCTGCTTAAGATTCTTTCTCTTTCTCCTTCTGCCCCTGTTCCCCACTTGCTTTCTTCTTCTCTCTCTCTCTCTCAAAAAAAGTTATTCAGAATGTTTATGCTGGTTCTTGGCCTCTGAAGCCTCTCCACCACCACCACCACCCTGTCCTTACTCCATACAAATATGTTTGCTCTACTTAGTTTTGTCTTTCCAAACCCCCCTCCCACCCTGTTCTGGACCCGCCACAATTCTGACATTATTCCTCCATTAAAGTTAAGTCACCTAATGTCTTTTTCTTGCCTTGAAATTGTTTAGCTTGAAACTGGTAAAAGACTTCAACCAAAAATGATATTGATTTTAGATAAAATTGCCATTTTAACATCGGCCTTCTGAGGAGAACAGGACTATTTCCACACTTCTGTTAAGCTGCACTGGCTTCTCAAAGCACTTTGCATGCGCTTCTTCAGTAATTACGACCATTTCTTGAGCACTGATAAGGACTTTGGATACATTTTTTTTTTTCTCCTCATATTGACTAGATGTCAAGAGTTCAGGCCTGCCATTGACTAGCTGTGTGATTTTGGGTAAAGCCTCCACTTACATTTTATTTTTCTCACTTCTAAACTGAAGAAATTTGACAAATTGACCTTAAGAGGCCCTTCTTACTGGGAGAACTTATGACATTCTAGAATACTTACAAAGTGAGGTATGAAGAATCCAGCATTGTTTTGAATACTTCTTTATTTTGTGGTTTAGTAAATCAAGTATTCTGTAGCCGATGATCACTTACAAAAGAGGAAATCAAAATCATAATTAAAATAGCTAATATTTATTGAGTAGGCTTAAATTCTTGCTTGAAGCTGTTCGCTATAAGAACCATCTCACCTTTGTTTTATAGTTCAGTGTCAATAGAAAAGTTTTCATGCTGTCAAATAATCAGTGGATATAGCTAATATGAGAAGTGCTTTCTCTATAGAGGGGAGATAACAGAGGAAGAAAGAAAGGGAGGAGGGAAGGAGGAATGGAAGAAACTAATACTTACTGAACTCTTACTAGGTGTGTGGTAAGAAACAGTTATGTACACATGATCCTTGGCAGAGACAGCTAGGTGTTGTCCAAATTCTAGGCCTTCTTCTTGGGCCCTCAGCCAGATTACATCTCCCAGCCTCTTGCAGATGGTTCTATCTATGTGCCTGAGTTCAGTCGGCAGGATGTGAGTGGAAGTGATGTGTTCTGCCTCCAGCTCTGACTTCAAAAAAGCCTTGCAAACATACTTCTCCCACTCTTTCCCACTTCCAGCTTGCTTGGATGGAGATCATGTTCACGGTGATCTTGAAAGTCATTTGTCTAAGACAGCGGAACTGCTGTTAACCTCTTGCCCTGAACGTTTGAGACATTGTACATTTGGAAGTCCATTTGTTGCAACAGTTTAACGTATCCTTGCCAATATACAACATTAAATTTCAAATAGTCTCTATGAGGTGGAGACCATTTTTATTTTTATAGAAGAGGACCTGAGGCACAAAGTGAGGAGGTAACTTTCTCGGGTTATGCAAGTGGCAAAGCAAAGTTTAAACTCCAGTTCATCCAACTCTGTTCACACAGAAGACTGCAAACGGTCTGTTCATGCATAGAGAAAAGCCTAACAGAGTTCTACAGTAGCAATCCTCTTCATACTTCTTCTACATGTTGGACAAAGAACATCTCTGATGAATTAATGAGCTAAGATAGTAATTCCTACAACATTCTGAACTCAAGATGAACGAGAGGCAATGTGCCACAATGGTGTTAGCCTGACATAATCTAAATCTGCCATTTGCTGACTCTCTAACATTAGCAAAACATTTAATTTCTGTGGGTCACAGCTTTCCTATATGGAAAATGAAAGTAAAAATTAAAATAAAAAAACAAACAATCATTTGTCTAAGAATCACTGATGAATGGTTATCTATCAAAGTTTTCTGTTCCTATTTCCCTTTTATCAATAGCTCTTTCTCAAAAATACAGCATACCTTGTACTCAACTGAATCATACAAAGTAGCTCTGTCCTGGGGTGTAAAAACCTTGAAAAAATAGTGTTGAGTATTAAATAACATTTTGAAGATTAAAAGAAATAATAAATGTGAAGACCTACCACAGTGCCTAGCATGTAATAGGTGCTCAGTTATACGATCTTTCTCATAAGGCAAAAATGAATCCTTGTTAGTACTGTGTCTGGCACTGTGTTCAGACTTGCTCGAGCATTCCGGTTTCCTTTTCCTGAATTTATCTATTGGGATATGATTTGCCTTACTATTAGCATAAGTCAGAAGCACCCTGCTCTGTTTTTCAGGAAAAGGAGGTAATTTGGGCTGCAGCCATGTTCTCATTAGAGAAAATGAGGGCAGTTAATGTGTTCAGGAACAACAAAGCTCTTTTAGTTGCTTAGCAACTGAAGCTGGGGGTTGGGCAGAGGCTACGTAAGCGGTGGGGGAGAAAAACAGAGAGGGGCATAAAAAGTGATTTTAATGTACAGGTCATTCCCAGGTGGAGGAAAAGAGATACATGTATATAGCTGTGGTATTTACAGCTCTAGCTATTTGTTACCTGGCTGGAAAATTTAATGAAATATTTTGAAATGCAGCAGTGGGTAAGTTACAGTGGACATTTATTGTTCTAATGCAATATGTAAACTGTTTATTTAGCATGCTGATGACAAATGAAATACGGGAATGATTTAGAAATCCGCTACATTTGGAAATTTGTCCTTCTCAATAGACACTACTGCCACCGCGTGGACAATGCTGGGAGCCTACGGGGAGCTGAAGGAATGAGGGACAGGCACGAGAGGGGACCACCTCTGGGGAATGTGGGAGTGGTCTACAGACTGTTGGTTCGTGTACCCCTTAGCACAATTTTGAAGCTTTCTGGTGCATTTTTAAGTTGGTATGTAAAAATTTTAATTGTAAGTTGAAATGGTTGTTAAGAATATAATCTCCTATGGTTATGAATATCGCCATTTAAAAATAAAACTGCCATGTCACCCCTTTTAATGTATATACCGTGGACTCTAAATGCTATAGGGATCTGATATATACCATCAACCATTTTAAAATTTCATGAGCAAGCTCTTTTAAATGAGTAATAGTCACATAATTCCTTTTCTCCCTTAAAATTCTATTTGAATTCTACTTTCCCTATAGACTAACGTCCTAATGTTTTATACATATATATGTTATATATATATATATAATATATTATATATATATTATATATATAAGGTTATACATATAATGTTATATATATCATATATTTTTTTTCTTAGCAAAACTATATAAATTAGAATTTAAGTTACAAAATTTTTCTGTGACTATAAGGCTTTAGTTATCTATATTTTTTTAGTATACAATTGATTGAAAAACACAAGTATATTACAGATGTTGATCAAGAACTATTAAACATTAAAAAAGTAGTGCTGTATTCGGAAATCTACACCTTAGATAGATGAAGCTTTAAAAACATTAGGTCACTTACGTATGATGGATATTTGTTATTGCTAGAATCTGGAAAGGATCAGCATCAATATTATATGTATTATATATTTTTTCCAGTTGGAAGCCTCAAGAAACTTCATTCACAGAAATACATAATGGGACTGGAAGAAATTTTATTAGAAAATGTAACCCAAATTCTTTAAATGATTTCTGAGTTACTTGCCAAAAATGACCTAGTACTCTTTCTATATATATTTCTCTATATATTTATTTATTTTCATAATCAGTGGACGGCTGTCTTAGCTTTGCTTCAATGGCGTTGACAGCAAAAGAATTGGAAGCTCTCTGACCAGCAAAAGGGTTTGGTACCCAGTCATTAGAATTATTTACTTTCTCAGCACCATACCAATATTTAAAATCATCTCTGTGATGGACGTCCCATAGATTTCTATACTCCAAACAGTGCACCTTTGCAATCTTTGGGTAGGATATAAACTTCTTATGAGAGGAAGGGCTTACAGAGGGGAGATGAGAACAGAGTATTATAAAAACGCACCATGGGGCACCTGGGTGGCTGGGTGAACATCTGACTTCAGCCCGGGTCATGATCTCATGGTTCATGAGTTCAAGCCCTGCATCGGGTTCTCTGCTGTCACCACAGAGCCTGCTTCAGATTCTCTGTACCCCTTTTTCTGCCTCTCTCCTGCTTGTGCATGTGCTCTTTCTCTCTCTTTCTCTCTCAAAAATAAAAAATTACCACCCCCCCCCTCAGCCAAACCCTAGAATACAACGTAGCATAACATGTCATTCTAGAGTAACAATTGGGCAGAGATCACCAAGGCTATTAAGTTTAGGAATTACCAAGATTATCAGTTATGATATGATTTAAAAATGAATACAAATAGAATTTGAAGATGGAAGGGAATTTGATTCCTTTAAAAATTGTTTGGATATATAACTACCCCTCGAAAATGATTTATACATCCCAGTTCAAAATCCCTGGTTTATCCCCCAAAACTACTGTGTGATGACACTTGCCTAAAGTCTGATGCCAAATTGGGCTGTGGCAATAGGAGGTCAGGTGGAGTTTTCAAAGCGTTGAATTTATTGAGTTTAAATAACTCTTCCTTAGTTTGCTTAAATGCAATGCTTAATGCTTAGTTTCTGCATTAAAAAGAAGAGAGAGGGAGAGAGTATTGCGAAATGTTAATAGTGATTTTGAAAGCCCATGCTATGTCGATTCTTCATTTATTACGCTTTTTAAATTGTGACAAGATAGCCAAAATGAAGGTGAGGTAGTAAATGACTCCAATTCTCAGTGATTTGAGAACAAGTTTTATTCATGTTCATGCTGCATGGTCATTGCAGGTTGGCTATGACTCTGCTCCTTGCTGAAGACCGTGACAAAGCAGCTTCCCCTTGGGACATGTGGTTTCTTGGCAGAAGGAAAAACAGACATGGAAAACCATGAGCACTGTCTTAAAGCCTGCTCCAAAGGGACACTCATCACTTCCACCTATATTTCTTTGGAAAGGTAAGTGTATAGCCTCTGCTGAGTTCAACATGGTAAGGTTGTACAAACTTCCTCCAGGATGGGACAGCAGCTATTCTGACTGATGTTACAGCCTCCTGCACCCATGCAGGAGCCACTCACTTATCATAGAGAGATAGTAATCATTTTCTAAAATTATTATATAAAATATTAAATATTTTTACATATTCTCATATCTTATATAAAATGTTTATATATTTATTTGTTATACAAATATGTAAAATATTTATTTTAGTTTAAAAATTACAAAATATTTCCAACATCCAGAAGAGGTTAATATAACAAAAACATGAGTGCTTGTATCCTAAAATTACCAACTGTTAACATTTGCCCCATTGACTTCAGATTCCTTTGTTAAAAAGGAAATAAAACATTGTAGATGCAGTGGGAGTATTCCACCAACCCCATCTTATACTTCTTTTAAGCCCTTTCATTTCTAGAAGTAACTATCCTGATGCGAGAGTACATTCTTTGTGTCTATTCTTTTTATTATTTATTACAAAAGTGCTTTAAAAATATACATAATGTAGAATGTGCATGTCTCTTTACCTATTACTTTTTCCACTTAGTACACTGTATCTTAGACGTATCCCTGTTGATGCATGCAGGTCTAGTTATTTCACTGGAAGTATTTAATAGTAGTATGCAATATGAATCGATCACTATCCATGTTGTTTGAACTTTAGTTTGTTTACAGCTTTTGTTATTTCAAAAATGGAAAGATAAACACCTTTGTATGTGCTCCTGTGTACAGACAAGGGTTTCTCCATGATTTATGTCCTCAAAATGAGTGAAACACTTCACTGGAATGGCCTTGCAGGGTTGAAAAAGCTAATTGCTTTTGCATACCAAGCTGAAGCTTTATAAATGGCAGCTCCAAAGGGCAGAGTTAAACAGGAAATGGGGCCCAGTGCTATCTGAAACCATCTGGGCGGAGAGTTAGAGGCAGCCTCACGAGACTTTTCTGGGCCCCTGATGCATGCACAAGGCAGTGAAAGATCAGCGCCCTAGAAAACCAGCAGTTTTCCTTGGGGCTGCAAGCCGTATGGTGAACGTAGGACTGCGAACCAGCAGACTTGACACAGGCAGTGGTTGGATGAGGCCCCGCAGGAGGTACCAGGGAGGTGGCAGAACTGGTAGGTACCAAGGGTTTCAGAAGACACAAGGAAGGGCGCCCGGGTAGCTCAGTCGGTTGAGCGCCCAACTCCCGGTTTCTGCTCAGGTTATGTTCCTGAGATCAAGCCCCGAGGCAAGCTCTGCGTTGACAGCGTGGAACCTGCTTGGGATTCTCTCTCCCCCCCTCTCTGCTCCTCCCCTGCTCTCTTGCTCGCTCTCTCTCTCAAAAAAAACAACAAAACAACTATATATATATATATATATATATATATATATATATATATTTAAAAGGAATATAAGGGACTACACAGCAGAAGGAAAAATGTACTTCTCAGCTGATGTCTGTTTGAACTGATAAGGACTGAGAAGCCATTTGTCCTTCCCCAGGCAGTGATGCCATGTGACTGCAGGGAGAGGGGGCGGATGCTGGTGAAATTGCCACCCGCATCTATATCCCGCTTATTAAACTCTAACAGAACCAAGCTTCGTTCGAGTGTCAACCCCGCCCCGGTCGAGCCCATGTGTTTCAGTTGCAGGGACAAGTCTAAATGGAACAGAGGCAATCCTTACCTCTTGCTAATAAGTGGTCTGGAAGTGGACATGTTACACATTTGGGGCTAGTAACAAGGAGGGATTTTCTGGGCAACTCTGAGGAAGTTCCTCCTTACTCCTCTGGAAGGACTTTCAAAGCTTTATTTCCTCTCTTCCTTTGAACCTGGCTTGTGTGGAACTGTAATTGCTGCAGTTTGATAAAACTGGCATGTGGAATAAGGCAGAACAAAAGGGATTGGAGTAAAAGTGAGCTGGAGTCCTACTCTGTGCCCCCAGTGGCGTAAGCCCAACGCCCCTCGTTGTTGAAACCTGTCTGAAATATGCTTTTAAATACTTGCCCCTAAGAGTACTGCCTCTAGAGAGCAGTAGGAAGTGTGTGGTGGGGAAAAGGGACTGAACTGACTGATACTATTCTGAATTCACTGAAACTAATTTTTGCCACAAGATAGAATGAAGACTTAAACTAAAATTAATTTCGGTCCCAGAACCTATGCAAGCAGTCCTTGCTTTGCACAGTTCTGATATGCACACTTGCCAGTTACCATGGTTTAGTTAAATAACACCAGCCCCCATACCCTGGCTCAAATTTCAGTTACTCTGATATGATATATTAACCACGAGTAATTGCATAAAGTTCAAACATCGCTGCTTCGGCCCACAAATCACTACGTAAAAAGCAGTTGCCCGCCAGGACCAATGTCACCCCTTTCAAAGTTTGTTGCACAAAGTCTCTCTGTTCGCGCACCTGGCAAAACATCCAGTCATGGTGCGTCTTTTTCCCAGTGAGAAGAATTTATGACATATTAATAAAATGCTCAAAACAGGAATTAGCAAAGATGAAAGTGAGGCAAAGAAACAAACAGTGATAATGCTCGAATTGCAATTCGAATCGGATATCCATGTAGTTGGGAAGAAATAGCCGACGGATGTCAGCACTGCTGCCATTCGAGAGATGCCAGATATGCAGTTAGAGGCACTTAAAGAAGGTGAGTTCATCAGCATAAGTGACGATTATGATGAAAAGATGATGACGCCCCAGATGAAATGAAGCCTACAAAAGCTTTCCATTAAATGAACTCTTGGAGATGTTTTATGGAATTAGAAGTACTGAGTATAAAATATGGAAGCTGACCCAAACTTAGAAAGGAGTATAACAATTCGTGAAGACATGGAAAAAGATGATCAGTACTTGTCTCATTTATATGATGAGGTAAGTGCTGTTCAAACTATTCTTGATATGTTTTTTATGGAGGAATAAAACAATTCTCAATGTTTCTGAGGTTTGAAATTACATAGTAAACAAATACTAGTTTTACTATTTTTTCATTTCCCTAAATATTTATGGTCAACAGTAAGGGAGTTTAGATGTTTTGGTAGAGATTTTTTTTTTAACATTTATTTTTTGAGAGAGAGAGAGAGAGAGAGCATGAGCAGGAGAGGAGCAGAGAGAGAGGGAGTCACAGATTCCAAAGCCAGACTCCAGGCTCTGAACTGTCAGCACAAAGCCTGATGCGGGGCCCGAACTCATGAACTGCAAGATCATGACCTGAGCCAAAGTCGGATGGTTAACAGACAGGCACCCAGGTGCCCCTTGATAGAGATTTTTAAAGATGGCACCTGGGTGGCTCGGTTGAGCATCCCGCTCTTTTTTTTTTTTTTTTTTTTTAAACGTTTATTTATTTTTGAGACAGAGAGAGACAGAGCATGAACGGGGGAGGGTCAGAGAGAGAGGGAGACACAGAATCTGAAACAGGCTCCAGGCTCTGAGCTGTCAGCACAGAGCCCGACTCGGGGCTTGAACTCACGGACCGCAAGATCATGACCTGAGCCGAAGTCGGCCACTTAACCGACTCAGCCACCCAGGCGCCCTGAGCATCCCGCTCTTGGTATCAGCTCAGGTTATGATCTTGTGGTCATGAGATCGAGCTCCACTTGTGGCTCTGCACTGAGCGTGGAGTTTGCTTGGGATTCTCTCTCTCTCCCTTCTCTCTGCCCCTTCCCCACTTGTGTGCTCCTAATTTCTCTACAATAAATAAATAAACATTAAAAAAAGATAAAGATGACATCCATACCTTTGCACCTCTGCCTAAACGCTCTCCTCCCATCGCCATGTTTTTGTTTTCTACCTGGCGGTCTCATATGCATCTTCTGAAACCCAGTGCAGACGTTAAGCTTACTTTGCACAGTGTCCGCTTGCTGTGAGAAGAGGGGACTCATTGTATAAGAAAGCCCCAACTTTCTGCAGAACCAAGTTTGTAATCTGTAAAATTCACACTTCCTGAAAACTGGATAGGTTTGTATGAATGACTCCTTCCACCTTTTTGTTAAAAGACTTTGCCTTAGCTTGGTAAGTGGCATGGCATAGGGACAAGGGTGCTGGGTGGGGTCATTGGGAATCTTGTGTTCTGGTCTCACCAGACCGGTTAAGTAGCTGTGTAATCCAGGGCAAGTCGCTTAACTTGCTTCTGTTTCTTCTCTGTAAAATAGGGGACTGAATAAGATGATGTTCAGGGTTCCCTTGGGCACTACACATCTGTAATTCTCTACCATTATCAAAGAGAGATAAAGGGTTGATCCCCACCCCCTCACACTCACTCAAGACTACCTCCTTTTGCATAGTAATGATAAATGTTTATTGATGGAATGAATGATGTGCAGGACATTGGTGGGGTAGGGTTATTCATGATCTGATGCTGGTTAGAAGCTGTTGTTTCTTGTACTCACCATTTTCATGTTGCCATTTCATGTTAAGCTACCCCATTCACAGGTGCACTGTTGTGTTTCCTTCAGTTTGATTGACCACTTATTCACATACTCATTGAACAGGGTGCTAGTACGTAGGTGAGAAGAACTTTAATTGCTGCCTTGGCTGGCCTCACTGTGTGATGGGGGAAACCAGCTCATTCTTCCTGAGGGAGGGACGTTTGAACTGGATTTTGGAAGATGCATGTGAGACAGCCTGATGGAGAAGAGAAGTGGGGGTGGAAGGAGGGCGTTTAGGAAGAGAGGACAGCTGGGGTAAAGGCATGGATGCAAAAGGGAGTAGGAGGCATGTGAGCACAGAGAGGGGCATGATTGATAGAGGATGGGTGAAAGAGAAGGAAGACGGAACGGTGGAGACTGCTGGGGTCTGTGTAGAACTTGGAAAACATTCTAGGTATTTCCAGGAGAAAGTTTTTAGTACAGGGAATTTGGTGCTTCCAAAATCGCTGGAAGGCAGAGAAAGCAGCAGTCAGGGGGTTGTTGTGAAGCATTCAGATTGTATCACTGTGGCTACTATCCAGAGGTCGGGGAGATGCTGTTTCCTCTGATGGTTGGGAACAGCATGAAACTGTGGCCAGTTGCTACATGGTCCAATCAAATATGGCAGCTGGGAAATCTCAGTGTGCTGCATTCTGTGCTTGAGGAAGAATGGCCCCAGCTTCCTTGCTCTCTATCAAATCCTGCAGGAGAGTAATTAACTGACAGAATCACAGCTAGCACCTGGTAGCAAGGGGATCTGGGAAATGTAGTTCCCAGGCTTCCAGACCCTGTGATAAAGAACTTGGAAGAGGAGCAGAAATGAATGCAATATCTAGCATAGGAGGGAGGGAAGGTAGGGTCCAGACTGTGAAGGGGCTAGAAAGCCTCGCTCACAGGGTCAGGAAAATGCTGCATGGGATAACGCCTGAAAGCCTAAAAGCATGGTTATGGCCACTTTGTTGTAGAAGCATTGGTGGCACAGGAGATGTCATTCTTTTAAACTAAAAAAGGAAAAATAAAACAAGCTATACTACAATTATTTACTCAACGACTATTATGTACCTAGAACCATGCAGTGAAAAAGGCTTCAAAGGTTTTGTTTGTTTGTCTTTTTAAGTCTTTGTGGTAACTCATCCTTTAATACTCTTTCCCCCAATTTTTTATTGGGTGCATGTTTTGTGGTAGATACTGTGAATATGGATATAAATCATTTATGGTCTCTGACCTTAAGAAGCTAATATTGATCCCTTTGCTTTTCAGTGAAGACTAAGAAGTCTTAGAGAGTTGTTTGGTAGATTAATTTATTGTTTCTCAAAGTAACTTTTGCCAAACCCTAGTTTTGCATAGTACTCTAAGAAAAATAGTCCCACTATCAAACCAGTTAAAAAAAAATTTGGGTATGTATTTCTTCTTGCAAATTTAAGTCTAATAAATCCTGTAGTAGCAATAAATTAATTTTATCAGGGTCACCCACTTTCATGTGACTGTTAATAAATATTGGGGTGCCTGGGTGGGTCCAGACTGTGGTTGGTTAAGCGTCCTACTTCAGCTCAGGTCATGATCTAGTGGTTCAGGAGTTCAAGCCCCGTGTCGGGCTCTGTGCTGACAGCTCAGAGCCTGGAGCCTGCTTCAGATTGTCTCCCTCTCTCTCTGCCCCTCCCCCACTTATACTCTGTCTCTGTCTCTCTCTCGTCTCTCAAAAATAAATAAAACATTAAAAAAAAATTTTTTTTAATAACCGTCAATAGTTGAGTTTTTCAGGGCACAGTTGGGGAAAGAGTGGATGCTTGTGCAGAAGAACTGGCAGGCTATTTACAAAATGGAATGGAAGGAAGAAAACTTTTAGCTTTATTATTTTTTAGCTTCTGAAGCGTTTTCAAATGCTTAAGAAAGTACATTGACCTGATAAAACTGATCTTAACACTAAAAAATCAACAGCTATCAAAGATTACTTTTATGAGATAGTAAGTGCTGTAACAACCATCTAGGAAAACAGAAATCTTGGACAGTGGAAGTTTATAACTATCACGACAGGTTGTTAGATAGTGAGCTTGGCTGCAGCACCAAATTGAATAAAGGCTGCGTTCCAGAGAATTGATAGAAGAGGTTTTGCACATCAGTTATGCCACTGTTGAATCCGTTCACCCATAGGCCTTGAAAAGATGGAGCAAATGGAAATAAAAATGGATTTTGTGATTTCTTTGGAAACTTATGCTGTGGCTTCACACCCCTGCCTCCCTAGAACCACTAAGGGGAGGTGTGGGAGGTGTTGCTTG
This sequence comes from Neofelis nebulosa, assembly GCF_028018385.1. Classification (NCBI taxonomy): domain Eukaryota; kingdom Metazoa; phylum Chordata; class Mammalia; order Carnivora; family Felidae; genus Neofelis; species Neofelis nebulosa. The sequence goes on along the minus strand of NC_080789.1, from coordinate 41,794,432 downwards.
CCTCTCCCTCTTTTCTGGTGTCTGACACTGGCCTGGGGGATGTAGGGGATGTGGGTGAGCCAGCAGCTTTGGCAGCAAAAGGAAGGAGAGGCCGCTATGAGTTTGGCTGGACCTTCTCTCCAAGAATCAGAGCAAAGGGCACCGCATGTGGGCTAACAGTGGATAGAGGCAGCCCTGGACTGTTCTAAATCCCGCCCACGAGCGCCTGTGGAACGGACTGCAGGAAAACCAGAGACTGCGGGAGAATAGCAGCTGCAGGAAAACGTACTGCCTGCTTTGCAGAAAGTTCAGGCAAATGTTCGCACGCTTTGACCTTGCCAGGGTTAGTAATCTAGGTAAGCACGTTGAACAAGGGGAAATGCTCAGTAGAAACAAAGATCCACACCTTCCTTGCTCATCTTGAGCCCCAGGTGCAGAAGTTTTAAATGTTCACCTGCATAAATTGAGACTGTCTTTGTAACTTAAAATGGCTGTAGAACTTCTGTTATTGACGGTAACCAGAGAAGTCACAGCACCTGACCTGATGTTCATAACAGGGGCAGATGGGTTACCCCGGTTGACCAGGCTTCAAAGGAGTGCGGGGAGACAAAACAAAATCGCCTTCAGGACTACCTCATGAGTCCTGATTGTTCACTGCACTTACCCCATGAAAGACAAAAAGGGGAGGCTTGTAGGGAGAAGATATTTGTAGGTGCCTACAATACAGCACGATCCCATTATAACGTAATATACCGCTAAATATATGCTAGTAAAATCCTAACCAATCCTGGTGTATGTGTAGAAACATGTTTAATCCTGTGTTATACAGCTATGAATAACATGGGTTTGAACTGTGCAGGTCCATTTAAATGGATTTTCTTCTTTTCTCTAGCTTTATTGTAAGAATACAATGCACAGTACCTATACAAAATATGTGTTATGTTATTGGTAAAGCTTCTGGGCAACAATAGGCCGTTAATAGTTAAGTTTTTGGGGAGTCAAAAGTTATGCTGGTTTTTTTACTGCACGGGGGCAGGCACCCCTTAAACCTCGTGTTGTTCAAGAGTCAACTGTATGTATGTGCCTTGTGAGAAGGAAGGCTAGAGACTGGGATAGGAAGTGGTGTGTTGGAAGGAAGAGGCCACAGTAAAATAAGAGAGGCAGGAGCTGACTCTAACAGTGCTGGCAAAGGGGCCAGCTCTGTTGGGCGGGGTCCTGTGGTTCCTCCCTTCACCATTTTGGGCCCTCTGAGTACCAAGACTGGGCTTGATACTGGGGTTTCAATGCCGCTTTCCCCAGGACCCTACAATTTAGCAGGGGTGGGGGGACTGACAATACGTGACATAAATGACTGGAGAGCTAACAAAGTAGAGAAAATCAGATTAGGTCTGTTTGGAGGTTAATTTGAAAGTGAGGGTTAACAATGGAATTTGGCTTTGAACTCAAGGTAGGCATTTGCTGGAATGAGAGGCATTTAACCTTGTAGATTTCATGAGAAGTTGGGGAAGTGGTCTGCAGTGCATTCACCTGAGCTTCTTTTAAGTGGATAGACATCAGGATCATCTGGAAGCTCCAAACCTATGGAGATTCTGACTCTGTAGAAATCAGAGGCTCAAGAGCATAGTCCTATCCTCTCAAGCTCCTGTGTAATTCTGACATATTAAGATTTGGTGTTTGGGAACTACCGGGAAGTCTCAATCAAAAGATCGGATTTAGGGGCGCCTGGGTGGCCCAGTCGGTTAAGCATCCGACTTTGACTCAGGTCACGATCTCACGGTCTGTGAGTTCGAGCCCCGCGTCGGGCTCCAGGCTGATGGCTCGGAGCCTGGAGCCTGCTTCTGATTCTGTGTCTCCCACTCTCTCTGCCCCTTCCCCATTCATACTCTGTCTCTCTCTGTCTCAAAAATAAATAAACGTTAAAAAAAAAATTAAAAAAAAAAAAAAAGATCCGATTTGGGTTTTATGAGGGCTTGGTTAGCTGAGCTGCGACAATGAACAGTTTTACTGAAATTGGTACACACAGCCCACGAGCAAATACAACCAACATCTCATTAAATGAATTAATTTTTATTGCTATTTTATCAAGTTTAATATTTTTCTAAAAGAAAAACAAATCAGTTTACGTGTAGGAAAGTTCCAAGCAGACAGCTATAGATAATATAGCCGTTAGAAAAAAGAGCAGAGCTAAATAGGATGAAAAAAGCAGTAAGCAGCAATAAAATTAATACCTACACAAAACTAGCAGTGCAATAAGATTAGCTGAAAGCAGCTTTACGTTGAAAAAAAAAAAGTTACTTAAATACAGAAATAGCACCTTACCAAAAAGAATTGAGCAATGTAAACTTGGTAGGTAGATTCAAGTATAAAAGTTCTCCCAACTCTTGTACCAGAATGAAAGGGTTTCACAAACCCTGGACAGTGTAGGGCACACACCTTCCCTCAGTGCCTACTCACAGCTGCGTGTCCTTAGCAGGGTCCCCAACAATTATTTCTTTTACTAAGTAATACAACGATAGACTCAAGATTGCCATTGCTTTTCCGCTTCTCCAAATATCCAAGTCTAGCTTAGCAGTCCATTTTCATCAGTTGCTCTGTAAGGAACATACGTTCTCCTGACAGACACAACCGCCGCATCATTTTATTTTTTTATGTATCACGAAGCCACATGAAAAAGTGTGTCCCGGATACAAAAGGGATTAGTTCGTAGTTTTCTATTGCTGAATATGGTCACAGAGTCTTAATATTCTCATTTAGGGGGTTGGTTGCTCCTTAACACCCCTCAAGAACCGTGAACTCTCTGAGGTTTTTATGGTCATCGTGTGAACAGAATAATAATTAAAAAAAAGGGATAGCAAAGAAGTTTAATAAGTGGCGAACATCCAAAAACAGTGAGGGGAAAATCAGATTGGGATGTCTTCCAAATGTAGACCTCTCAAGTGAAAATATTTTTGTGGACGTTCTTAAGTATGGTATATTTAAAAATGCACGTACCCTGTGCAGATATAGATGCTGTGTGTCCTGAAAAGGGCATATTTTTATTTGTTTCAATATAAGTATAAAACAAATATTAGCTCATATTAGCTCAGGGTAATCATTACCAGGAGATTGTGGATGATTAGAACCATAATTTTATCCATTTAATGCTAGGAAAGATTGTAAAAAAGAAAAAAATGCCATGTTGTAAACTTTATAAGTTTAGTGTTGATAAAAATTTTATATAATAACAAATTTATTTAATCTGGCTACCTCAAGTTTTCAAAAATCTCGTGGGGTAATAAGGCTAATATTATCCTGTAGTTAATATAAAGCTACTTTGCTCAGACTCCCAGAGTCTCTTAAATTAATATTTTTTATTTCATAGAACATTTTATTGGGTCCAAAAATAATAAAATAGAACCCTACACCAAGATTCTAAATCTAAGACAGAAGCTTAAAAAAGAAAGGGAAAAAGGAAGGAAGGGAGGGAGGAAGCCACTTACTGGAAGAGACAAGAATGAGGTACATATCAAAAAATCTAGGAATAAAACAGCTAGTTTGGCTACTTGATGAAATCCTAAAGCAATATGGTTTAACAAACGAGTATTGCATAATTGTTTCCAGAAAAGTATTCATGTTAGCACAATGAAATCCCTGCACTCACCACTTGTATTTTTCAGCAAAACTCTGAAAAATAACTGGTTTGCATACTCTTGGATGCTCAACGTAATGTGTCCATTTTCCCTCTTACCCTTCCAATAATAAAGAAAAAAAGCAAAAGAAAAAATAAAACGATCACCTATCTTCCTATATCAAGTTCCACATCATTAGCTCTTTAGAATTCTACCACCAGGTCCCATCCAGGTTCCAATTTTCCATATAATCACTTGCTACCATCCTGATTTATTCAATAAACAGCGATTCTTTGAAGGCCTCCAAACCTGATACTCTACGGTTAACATTTAAATAAAACACCCACGGGGCACAGAGTGAAGGGAACTGCACATGGTAGGATTTTTACAAATGAACAGTAAACACCTCACGGTTCACACGGGTCAGCTCTCAGGCTGCTGGCGTCCCTCTTGGTTCTCGCGCCCAGACAGGGTTAGCACAGTTCAGTATAGCAAGGCGTGCCATTCACAGTTATTTTGGTCTTGACATTCTGTCATGCATATACATTTATCCACATTATTAGCAGGTTGTGAAGTAAGTGCAGGGCAAATCATAGGAAAAAAGTATAAACATTCAAGTCGTCATACCCTGAAAAAACATGTGTTTTGCTGTAGTTGTAAACTTTTTGCACTAAATCCCATTTCAGGAACAAAATAAATAATACCATAGGATTCACAACTGGAGTTGGCTTCCTGATGAAGCCTAAGGAAGCAGTAGCTTTTTGAAACTGCAGAAAGGAAGTTTCTCTCACCACAGATCTATAGTCAGGGTGAGGGGAAATACATGCCCAGAACGCTCACCCTGGTTAAGTGCTAGACAGCTCCCCCTTCCCCCAGCAGAAAAACCACAAGGCTCCAGTAGCCTGTTCAGATCTACTTCCAGCAATAAGAGGATTCTTGAATCAAAACCACAGAAGTCAGTCGGTGCTTTCACTGTGACACCACGTGCAGAGTCTGGACTCTAACTGGTATTGAATGCACAATTAGTAACAATTACTTTCCGGAAAACAGAGGATCCGTGATGACGGGCAGGTAACCAGAACCAGTGGGTGAAAGACAGAGGAAGGACCTGCGCCGAAGACCGGATGGCTTGCGTTCCGTTTTGCATCCAGCGTCAGGGCATCACCTGCCACAGGGAAGTTCAGGTGGTTTGATCCCGCCCCTGCCTGGTGAGGCATGGGGTTAGTCAGCCCCGCTGCTGGGGATTTCGAGTCTCCTCTGTGCCGAGCTGGTGTTTCGTGACGGATTCCTCTCTCTTCTCCTAAGGACCGGGTCTCCTAGGCTGCCAGGCGTCTTGAAAAATGTCTCACGATGTGTGCGTCGGATGCTCTTGGGGGTCACTGGAACCGGTGACTGAAAGAGCAAATAAAAACAGCGGTGAGGTCCAAATTGTCCTCGATCTCTGAACTAAGTAAGCCCTGTCCTGGCCTGCGTCATTGTGATCTTCGTGTAAGCGTTCTCTCCTTTGCACTTTTCTGTTACACTCATCTGGGTTGACCTTCCCAGCACTTACCACAATTGAAATTAACTTTGGTATTTCATGTGCAGAAAGGCAGCCTAGCAGACAGGTTAGAAGGGTGCCACTGGCACAACCAGCTGTGTGACCTTGGGCAAATTAACCCATGTGTCCCTCAATGTTTTCATCCATACAACGGGGATGACAAAAGTGACGACTTCACAGAGCTGCACGAATTAAACAAGATCATATTTATCAAGCACCTTTTAGACCACACTGGGCAAATAGCAAGTATCTGCATCTGTCTCGCCGCTTTTTATTTACTTGCTAATATGTATCCTCTTGTGTTAAACGTTGATCTCCTTAATGTTCCCTCAAAGGACAGGGGCCTTTATCCTGTTTACTGGCATATCTTTACTGCCTGGATCAGTGCCTGGCACATAACTGGTGATCAGAAAGCATGTTATTACATTATAATCACCTTTAGAAACTGTTTATTTCAATGTCTAGCAAACTTGTCAGCCTCTGACAGACTTGTCTAAAATATTTTTGGCCACAGCATAACTCTTCCTCTGTGAGAGAAAAGTAACCACTCTGAACAATGCCTAAGGCATAAGAGGAAATCAACACATGCTTACTGACTGCTACAAATGAGAGTTTAGGGGGAAATAGGGTATTGATGAATTTATATCGAATAGTCTTATGTGTACATTTGTATACATTATATGTATCTCCTGTCTCCTAAACACTGCATTTTAAGAAATGACAGATGCTAAGAATCTTTGTGTTAGTATCTAGACTTCTGTTTCTCTCGATTATTTCTATAGCTGTACAACGAAAATTCAGGGTGGTCTCCTTTATTGATCTACTGAAATGAAAGCCTGGAGAAATCATCTGACTATTCAGCATTCCTCACAAATCCCCCCTGAACCATCACTCAAATAAGTCCCTCTAATTTTAAGGAACAGATTGACAACTAAAAAATATTTCTGTCTTTAAGGCACAGCATTTCCTGCCTTAATATCTCCATGCTTTATAAAATAAGCAGATAACTCTGGGTCTACAGTGGAAGCTAGGAAGACCCTGACCTAGAGCCTCCGTCCTACAGTCATGTGACTTAAAGCTAATTAAAGGCAGGCAGACCCCATCACAGAGTGATGCTCACTTTAGGACTCACCTGCTGTAATTTTACTACAGAAACTGGATGCCCCCCATACATGGGGGATTCAGGCTGGATGGTGTTGTGTGATCTTGACATCACAGGGCTCAGGTTGAGTGAGCCTGGACACTGAAGCTGAGGGTCTGCGGAGGAGAGTGTCGATGATTTTGGATTAACCATGTTTGCAGGACCGATGAGAAGATGAGCCGTTGATCCGAGGCCAGGCAAGCCAAAATTCACAGGTCCCACATTTGGGATAGCACCAGGGGCAGAGGAAACTGTCCTGGGCATCGTGGGAGAATAGAGAACAGGAAAAGTGCCCAGCGTCGGGGATGGTAAGACCATGCAAGGAATGCTGAGTGATGGCAGCTGACCTGAAGGTGGCCCCACAGGATGGGGGGTCTGACTGCCAGATAAGAGCACGTTGAAACCATTTAATCCTGAAACAGAAGCAGAACAAGGTAAGTCAACACGACAGGAAGATACCATTCCAGCTCACATCCCGCACGGCGCTTCCAAATGAGAAAGAACCCACAATGAATGGATTCTGCCTGACCAGCCAACCCCCTTCCCGTGTTCTCCCCACCCTGCACTGCGTCTCCTCAGCAATGGCCACGAATGAGATCCCACAACCATCTGTGTGACAAAGTGGTAGATGCCCATGGCTACTGAGAGGGTCAGTTAATGTGAGTTCCACGTCGAGGAGGAAAATGAACTTGGATGGAAAAATTGTTATCTTTATTCTTACAAACTTCTAGCAAATTTATATTTTCCTCAACTTGGATCCTAGGCAACAAATCTGACAGTATTAATAGCACCTTGACTTTGTCACTAGTAAAAATTATTTTTCGTTTTGGTACAATTGGCTTCCCCTTATAATCCTATGTATTTAATAATTTTAAGCATTTGTAAACATCGTGAGGAGGAATCCACAGGCTTTACCAAAGTGTCAGTGGGTCCTTGGCCTAGAAAACGCTAATAATCCCTGTGCTGGGCTGTCATTTTCATTCGGCAGGAACCAAGTCTGTTTCTTGTTCATCAATGTATCTGCACCACTGAGTATCATGCTTACCTCAGACCCTCAAAAAATATTTGCTAGTGGAATAAAGAACATTTTCTAGGTAAGAGAACAATAAAAAAACACCTGCCTAACCTGTGAAGTGAATGGAAAGCTGAGGAAAATCAGTTGAAGTCTCTTTGCATTGAGGGCAGCTTTACGTACATGGTGCATACCTTAAAAATTAGGTATCTATTATATTTCAGCTTTGTTTTGAAATACTAACAGCACTTGAGTCTTTCTGTCAGGTCCTATTATCGAAGTGCTTCAGATGTATTATCTTATAAAATTTAGTTCAATTTTGAGAGCACCCCCATGGCATAGCAGTCATGGTTAGTGCTGCTTTACCGGTGAGGATGGCTGAATACTTCATGAAGACTGTAAGTGGCTTTGATGTCCAGCCCTCTGTCTCCAGACCTGGCCCTCGACCACAGTGAATGCTCAGTACCTCCAGATATGCGAGACATCGGCAGGCTAGCTGCACATAGTGGCCGTGAGGTTCATGTTGTTCAGTAAACTGAACCAATGCCAGATTCAGCTGAATTATAAAAACAGAATGATCTTTTGAATTGTGCTTTTTTAGCAAATGAAGTTCAACGCATTAACAAAAAAACTCACTTGCCCTAATTATTTTCTTAGTATCCTTCCAGTTGGTGAAAACGAAGACAGCCTTTGCCTTCGGTTCACAGAGGGAGGAAACAAGGAGTTTAGAGTAAAATGGCTCAGAGGCTGTACACAGCATCACTAATGGGCTACTTCGGTCAGGTGACATGGACGAAAATTTAAAAATCTAATTCATGATCTGACTACCCCAAGGGGCCCTAAGACAGGGTGACATTCCTTACCGGCTGGCGACTGTACATAAAGATACTGCAGCAAAGAGGGCTCTTTGGTGCTTTCATTTTCTTTTGAAGACTTTTCAACCTCTGCATCTCTTGAAGAATTTCCCCACTCGGAAGAAACGCAGCAATTTGCTGAAGCCTTTCCCGAAGCCTGTTCTGCAGCAGAGAGTTGACTCTCCATGTGAATGTCTTCGAGGGGCGCAGATCCCCCGGGACCCAGGGTCTTGGGAGAAGCGATGTCTGTGGAATCTGAGGGTTTCTAAGCACAACCAAGCAGGAACCAGAAAGGCACGTAAAAATCCCAGTAGTACATCTCAAGAACAGCCTTCTCAAAATAGCTAAGACATAAGCAGAAAGGTCAGAGATCGCCATGTGCCACACTGCATCGTGTATGTGAGTTGTTACGGTCACACTTCTAGGAATGGTCTGAAAATCAAGGACATGTCATGTGCCCCTGGAGGTTTAGGATTCTGAAGCACAGAAATGATGGAGTTTTAATAATGAAAAACTGGCCACAGTATTTACACTATGAAATAAATTTCTGAGCTGCTAACGCATCCAGAGTGTGGATGCATCTTTTAGTGGCCCAGTATGAACAGCAGGATGGGCCCAGACCCGGTCAGTCTTCCCTGCTGTTATGCAACCCCAGGCTATATACACAATTAGAACAATTCACTCTGGCGAGAGGGAGGAATAAAAGAGAAGGGGTCGTAACTAAGGTACTGATCTCTATGAGTCTGGCTGACCCACCACGGACTGCTGTCATGACCGTGCTTCTGCTCTCACAGTGTTTTACTAGTCATATCTCATTAATCTTCGAGGGCTACTTTGTGGGAGATACAAACAGCTCACATTTTTGCTCCCTTCACTTTGTAGCTGGGGATGAACAGGGATGAGAACAGACACAGACACTAAAAGCCAAATAGCACCCGTATTCCTGACTCTGAGACTCTGGTGCCTCCTGGATTACGGTGGCTATTTCAGTGATCTCAACTTGTTTGAAAAAAACAAAAAAAAAACAACCCAAAAACAAACCCAGAAAGTATAGAAAAAGGGAGGAGATCTACAAACATGTTAACGGTGATTGCCTCTATGTGGTGGGATTATGGGTCTTTCTTTTCTATTTTTCATATATCGTTTAGCATTTTATGCAAAGCAGGAGCTTTATAGAAATCACTTTTGTTTTTTTAAATTTTTTGAGTGAGTCTGTGTGCATGCATGCATGCACTGGGGGGAGGAGCGAGGCAGAGAGAGAGGGAGAGAATTTAAGCAGGATCCATGTTCAGCACAGAGCCTGACGTGGGGCTTGATCCCACGAACCCTGAGATCATGACCTGAGCCAAAGTCAAGAGTTGGATGCTTAACTGACTGAGCCACCCAAGCGCCCCCAAAATCGCTTTTCTTATGGTACTACTTTATGGCAAGACTATGGGAGAGCCAGTCCCAGGCTTAGTTATACAAGTGATACACAAAATACCTTCCATTCCAGACTCAGTAGCTTATTAGTATCTGTGTGTCTTTACTGGGAAGGAATTCTGGGTTAACGGGATGTCACTAAACATGTCCCTCCCTCCCCAAACTCCCTTACCTTGGGCATGACAAGGGCTAGAGGGCTGTCATCATAGTCCCTGCTCTGTCTTTTAGTGGCTGGTTCCTCCTCTTGAGGCTTCCTTTCCTCACCCAGGCGCTTCTGAACTGAGGGTGTGGGTGACTGCTCTGATGCCGTGACCTCCAAGCTTCCACCGTCCCTCTCCGACCCTGAGCCTGACCCTGGGGACGGTCCCTCCTGTACGTTCCCATACAGCATGAACAGTGAGGTGGAGGGCATGTACACCAAGGGCTGGCCGGTCAGCAGGGCTGGCTTTGGCGTTTCCCCGTCTGAGGCGGCAGAAGACGGTGAGACACCTGCTTGTGCATTCAGACCATTCTGCATGGAGAAGGACTGCAGGTCCGTTTGGGTCACAGAAAATACTTGGTGCGCTAAAGGATTAACATGATATTCTGAGTCAGAAGACAGGGTAGGGGAAGGAGCAACAGGGTCCAGGCTGCTTGACGGAGGCATCACTCTCTTACCGGCAAAGGCCTTTCCCCTGAAATGAAAAGAAACATAGTGGGTCTCAACAAGTTATCGTGTTCCACCAGCTCCTGATTCTTTGCCTTCCTCCAGAGAGATGTACCAAAGCAGAAATGAGATAATGCTGCTCACGCTGCTACTGAAGTGTGCCCCCTGAGCACCTATTAGCTAATCCCAGAGGCAGGGGCCCATGTAACATGGATAGATGGTTAGGGATTGGGAGGGCCGCCCTTGAGGGATCTCAGGTTAGAGCTCAGACTGGCTCCTCCCCTGCCTCTTCTACATCTAATAGTTATCAGTTAGCATAATATTATAATTGTTTTACATAATTATGATAATGATAGCTCTCTGCCACCAGTTTACGAGACTGAAGCTCAGAGGCTCATCAGCCTACTGAGGGTCACCCAGCTCTAATGTGATGAAGCTGGGCCTCACACTAGGCACTGTATGACATTCTGGGTAGATAGCAAAGACTGGACCAGAGTTTATTCATTTATTTATTATTTATTTTCATTTATTTTTTTAAAGTTTGTTTATTTCGAGAGGGAAAGAGAGAGAGAGAGAGAGAGAAGGAGAGGGGCAGAGAGAATCCCAAGCAGGCTCTGTGCTGACAGAACAGAGCCCAATGCAGGGCTTGATGTCACAAACTGCGAGATGGTGACCTGAGCTGATATCAAGAGTCAGACGCCTGACTTTAGCCACCTAGGTGCCCCCGGATCAGAGTTTCATTTAAAGGATACATCTGGTTTGTTTCAAATCCACTGTGACATAAATGAAGTGGACAGTGAGGAAATAAAGTTACCTACTAAATTATTTTCTGCTATTCTTGTCCCATTCTGTTCAGTATCACAATTTTTAGGCAGAACACATGAAAAATTAACCCCCATTTAACATATGAGGTTATAAACAATGTCTGGGCATTTTCTATGGAAAAATGTCTAAATATTAAAAAACATTTATATTTCTAGTGTATTTTTGGAAACAGATGAAGAAAATCCTTTTAAGACTCCTCTAAGAACTAATCAGTAGGACCTATTTTGCCCAGTCTTGTTGTCCGTGTGCTGAAGTTAAAATGGAGGGCACTGGGCTGCAGAGGTGAGCGTATCTGTCTGACCACAGCCTGAGAGAGTGATCAGTACTACTCGGCTGTGAGAAGCTCAACATGGCCATGCTGAGTCTATCACTCACCGTCCTCCCTCTGGTCATCCATCCTCAACCTGTCTACCTCCACCAACAACAGCACCACTGTCTGAGATCCAGGTGTTCTTTGTGATGTCTCTCTACTTCGGTGAGTCTTGCTCACTCACCGTCTTACACTGACTTCTACTCTTCCGTCTGCAGCTGACACAGCTCAGATCTGCACCATGACATAGCAGAAAGGCTGCAGGTGCTGAATCCCACCTGCTTAATAAAAGCGGACAGAGTGCTGTTCTCCACGGAGTCTACATAGTTCATTATCGTCTGTCTCATAAACCCAAACTCTTCCACCTGGCTTTCAAAGCTCTTTGCCAACCTGACCTATTCGCCTCCAACACCCCAAGTTATTTTTATGAATGATGTTTCCCTTTACTATCCTACTTGGACAAATCATTACAGCTAAACTAATCGGCTTAACGTGCCGGTACTCCCTGGCCCCACATCATAATCTGTTTCTTCCCAAATTTGTCCTTAAAAACCACTCTCGTTCCCTCATTAGCACTTCCTCTGCTTCTTCTGATAATACGTGATTTTCTTCAAAATCAGACCCAAAATTTGAATCAAAGAGCCTGGGTTTGAATCCTGGCTCTGTCACTTATCAGCACTGTGACTTTGGGCAAGTTATTTAACCTCTTTGGGTTTCCATTTCCTTTCTGTAAAATCAAGAAAAAACAGTACCCACCTCAAACGTTTGTTATGGTTAGATGGGTTAATATATATAAAACTTTTGGAACAAGATCTGGTGGTTCATAAACAAAGTTATCTATGGTAATGACAAAAATGACTCCTGGAGCTCCAATCTTCAGTCCTCAGTGCCATGTTAGTAGTGGATTGTCTTTTTTCAGTGTATTTGTTTTTATTTTTTTCCCATAAGCTTTCGTTAGCATAGGGGATCCATTCTTCCTACTTTTGTGTCCTTGATGCTATATCCAGAACAGCGTTAGGCACAAAGGGGAAACAGAAAATTCTTTTTTTTTTTAAGTATTTATTTTTCAGAGAGAGAAAGAGAGCGAGACAGAGAGAGAGAGAGAGTGTGTGTGTGTGTGTGTGTGTGTGTGTGTGTGAGAGTAGAGGAGAGGCAGAGTGAGAGGGGACACAGGATCTGAAAGTGGGCTCTGTGCTGACAGCAGAGAACATGCTATGGGGCTTGAACTCACAAACTGTGGGATCATGACCTGAGCCAAAGTCAGACGCACAACCAACTGAGCCACCCAGGCACCCCAGAAAATTCTTAATAAACAAATGGCTGACTTCTGAGGAAGACTGCTAAATTTACCTTTTGATGGGTTGCATTTCAATGTGTTCAAAGTTAACACCAGAAAATAGAAAAGAATACACTCAGAGTTTTTAAAAACTACTTACTGTGAACTGTCTTCTATTTTCTGTCGGTAAACAGCTGCCAGACTTCCAATTTCTAAGGAGTAGCCACCTGATCCTAAAAAGGAAAATAAAACTCTAACAAAATATGGCAAGAGACTTACACACACCAATTATATATAGTAGGATTCATTATTCACAGCTCGGGGATTATAAGATTATCTCAAATCCGTTCTGGTTTTGATTCAAACAGAGAAATTTCCAGAAGCTAGCTATTAGTGGGGAGTTCAGGTCTCATCAATAATTAGAAACAAAACAAAGAAAACAAGTGTTGCTTTGTAAACCTGATGAATGTCTGAGATGCATCAAACAGACCCAGTTGGCAAACCAGTGGATCTTCATGGCTGACTAGGATGAATTTCAGGCACGGAGCCATGTTCATTCCCTGTGAAGTCAGCAACTCTTTTGCCCTCAACCATCCTTTTACTTCAGGTAAGTGAAAAAAAGGGCATGGCCTAGAGTCAGCTCATTTTAAAATGCCTGGGTAGGGTGACTGTTACGTGACAGCTGACGGAGTCCACGGAATAAGAAAAGGCATATACCTTGTTCTTCTCTATAAGGACTGCTGGGCTCTGAGTTCACTTTCCTCTGGATCCTCTCAGAAGCCTGAACTGTGTTAAAAGAACCATGTCGAGCCAGCCTCTGTTTTGCACAGACTTGAATCTGGCCATATGTTTCTCTTTTCAATTCTGGTAAGACAGATGCAGAAACATCCACTAGTTCTTCATCTAAATAAATGAGAGAATTGGTAGTGTTGTTATATAGCTATAATTCAGGATAATTTTAGCCTTTTTAGAATATAGCTTTGGGAGCCTGTAATTGTAATGGAGCTATCCTATAAATTAAAAACTAAGACAATCAAAGGAATTTTATGAGCCTTGTCTCAAACCCCAATTTCTTTAGATGTACTAATTTTTTTAAGAGTTAGTAAAAGACTATAAAGTGAGACCGAATTCATATATATTCTAAAATTATCCCAACTGCAACAAAAGTAGAGCAAAATGTTCTCCAACCCAAATTAGAATGGACCTGACATTTCAGATGCTTTCTTTGGGCAGAGATATCAAAGGAAAACCCAACCATGCTCAGCCCAACACACATATTTAGAGATTTTAACATTAATTGGGATCAGCCGCTTCTGCCACAGCTCTAGGGCAATGAGTATACGAATCTCTATTTTCTATTATGCTCTATTATGTCTTTCTTAGGCGGTAGGAGGCTCAGTTACTAAGTGACCAAGGGAATAAGGTCAGCAAAAACGTCATGGTTGAAGTGCTGCAGAACAGTGAGAATAGAAGGGCCTTGGAGGCCTATTTTTTTGCTTAAAGAGGCTGTGTAAAATCAGGACAAAATTTCCTGTATAGAGCCAGGCCTATGTTTCTACATAGAAATAGTCCCTGTTGTTTAGTCATTCCTACCCTGTTCATCTGTGTGATTTTTCTTTCTAGGTTCAAAGCATGCACATTTGTTTGTTTATTCATTTATTTTGAAAGAGAGACAGAGGGAATGAGTAGGGGAGGGGCAGACAGAGAATCCCAAGCAGGCTCCGTGCTGTCAGTGCAGAGACCAAAAAACATGCATAATTTTAAGAAATATTTATTTATTTTGAGAGAGTAGGTGCCAGTGGGGGTAGCAAGCAGAGAGAGAGGGAGACAGAGAATCCCAAGCAGGCTCCACACTGTCATTATGGAGCCCGATGTGGGGCTGGAACTCATGAAGCGTGAGATCATGACCTGAGCTGAAATCAAGTCAGACACTTAACTGACTGAGCCACCCAGGCACCCCAAAGCATGCCCATTTTAATGAAAAGATTAATAAACTGAAGGGCCCTGCTAGACTTACATTTTCTAAAACACATAAAAACTGAAAAACAAAATCACCTTTACAAAAACCCCCAAAATGGTCTTTAGAAAGTTAAAAATTACAAAATCAAAAAGAAAATGGGTCCAGACAGTAACAGGGAACAAATTTACCCTCCTTCCTGAAACAAAATATCAGACAAAGTATATCAAAACAATGGCTCTCAAGACACTGGACAGCAGGGTCCTTAGAGACAGGAATCAATGGAGTGAGATTGAGGATTGCCCCCCCCACTTACTGTCTGGAGAATGTTTCCAAGTTGGAGTATAGGGAAGGGAACCTGGACAGAAATTGGAAGTCTCTCCACATTGAGGTTGGAGGTGGGAGTCAAGGAAAGCCAGGATGGCTAGAATTTGCAGGGCAAAATACCAGAAAGGAGAACCACACAAAAAGAATGGTGGAGATCTGCAGAAGGTACTCCCACTCTTAAGTATTCCGTGGAATACCCACGCATGTGAGAAACCTACCCAATGTTACGGAAAGAACCACTCAAAAGGAGAAGAAGGAATAGTGTCTTGCAGCTCACCCAGGGCTGGGAATAGTGCCTGTTGCCAATAGCTAGCATGGAAAAATCTTATAATTCATGGGTCACTGCTTAGAATGCTGAAAAGGGTATTATTGCCTCAGTAGTGGGGATAATGCACTAAAGATTAACTGCTGATGGTCCTGCCTACCAAAGCTTAAAAACAAGGCCTGAAAGGTTCACTGTTCCCAAGTAACTTCACTGCATCCCAGAACAAAGCTGAAGAACATTTTTAGAAAAACTGAAATATCTAGCACCCCACATCTTAGTGTCTGGCATATAATTAAAAATTACCAGGTACACAAAGTTGAGCGAAATATAACCTGCAGTGAAGAGACAAATCAATGGAAATGGATTCAAAAGTGACACATGACAGAATTAGTAGACGGGCACATGAAAACAGGTATTATAATTCCATGAACTCAGGGAACTAGAGGAAAGACTGAACATGTTGAGTAGAGACATCGAAAATCTAAAGGCTCAAGTCAAACTTCCAGTGATAAAAACTGTAATGCTGCAGGAAAAAAATAGTGAATTTGAAGATATACCAATAGAAACTCTCCCAAATGAAACCCAGAAAAGAGAATGAAAGAAACAAAACATCAGTGAACTGTGGGGCAACTTCAAGCAGCCAAATTTAGGCATAACTGGAGTCCCCAAAGAACAGAAGAGGGGACAGAAAAAAAAATCCAAAAAAATAATGGCTGAAAATTTGTCAAAGTTGATAAACACCTTCAACCCATAGATCTAAGAAGCCCAACAAACCCCAGTACAAGAGACATGAAGAAATACCAAAGCACACATAATCAAATCATTTAAAACAAGGCAGAAAGAAAATCTTAAAAGCAACCAGAGACAAAGGACACATTATATCTGGAAGAACAAGATGGTGATAGATTTCTAACAAGAAACAATCCAACCTAGAAGACAGTAGAGCAACTTCTTTAAAGTACTGAGAGGAAAAACCTTCAATCCTGAAACCTTTACCCATCGAAAATACCTTTTTAAAAATTTATTTTATTTTGAGAGAGAGAGAGAGCGCACATGGGGGAGAGGGGCAGAGAGAGAGAGAGCATAAATCTTAAGCAGGTTCCACACTGCCCAGAGCCCAATGCAGGGATCAATCCCATGACCCTGGGATCATGATCTGAGTCGAAATCAAAGAGTCAGACACTCAATTGACTGAGCCACCCAGGAGTCCCAGCAAAAATATCTTTTAAAAACAATGGAGCAAGGTGGTAAAAAACATACAGATTTCCTGTTACATGATAAGTACTCAGGATGTAATGTCTGCCATGATGGCTATAGCTAACACTGCTGTATGTTATATACAATAGTTGTTAACAGAGTTAATGGTTGTTAACAGAACTCCTAAGAGTTCTCATCACAAGGAAAAAAATTTGTTTCCCTTTTTTTTTCTCTTTTTATTGTATTAATATGATGTATGCTAACCAAACTTACTGCAGTGATGAATTCACAATATATGTAAGTCAAATCATTATGCTCTACACCTTAAACTTATACAGTGATGTACATTGAGTATATCTCAATAAAGCTGGAAAATGGGGAAAATAAAGACATCTTTAGACATAGGAGAGCTGGAAGAATTCATTAGTGGCAAACCTGCACTACAAGAAATGTTAAAGAAAGTCCATCAAGCCAAGAAAAATGATACCAGATGGAAACCCGCACCTACAAAAAAGGGATGACAAGCACCAGAAGTGGTGATTACATGGATAGATATAAAGTTTTCCCCTTATTAAAGTATTTTAAAAGACAATAGACTGTTTAAACCAAAAATAATAACAATGCATTGTGGAGTTTATAACACACAGAGCAGTAAAATTTTTGGTAATAGTACAAAGGCCAGGCAGGGAGAAGTGAAAGTACGCTATTATAAGATCCTTATAAAAGTAGTACATCATTTGAAGGTAGCCTGTGATAAGTTAAAAGTGCATACTATAAATCCTAAGGCAGCCATTAAAATAACACAACAAAGAGTTACTGCTAATAAGCCAATAAAGCCAGTAAAAAAAATTTTTTTATGGAAGCATAAAAAATAATAAATCCAAAAGAAGTAAAAAAAAAAAAGTAAAAAGGGAAACAATGAGCAGATGGGACAAATTGAAAACAAATAGCAAGACAGACTAAAGTCAAATATCAATAATCACCTTAAATGCAAATGGTCTAAACAACTCAATTAAAAAGCAGAAATTGTCAGATGAGATGAAAAAACTCTCAACCATATACTACCTACTACAAACTCACTTTATTTTTTTTTTTTAACGTTTTTATTTATTTTGGAGACAGAGAGAGACAGAGCATGAACGGGGGAGGGTCAGAGAGAGGGAGACACAGAATCTGAAACAGGCTCCAGGCTCTGAGCTGTCAGCACAGAGCCCGACGCGGGGCTCGAACCCACGGACCACGAAATCATGACCTGAGCTGAAGTCAGCCGCTTAACCGACTGAGCCACCCAGGTGCCCCTAGAAACTCACTTTAAATATAGGTACCAATAGTTAAAAGAATGAACAATATACACTATGCTAACTAATCAAAAGAAAGCTGAAATGATTATATTACCATTAGATAAAGTAGATTTCAGAACAAAGAATATCATCAGGCATAAAGAAGGGTCATTCATAATGAGAAAAGGGTCAATTCACCAAGAAGACGTAGGGATTGGTCTTAAATGTTTATGTACATAATGACAGCTTCAAATACACATAGCAAAACCTGATAGAGCTGAAAGATGAAATAGACAAATCTGCAACTATAATCAGACATTTCAACATTCCTCTACCAGCAATTGAGAGAAGAAATAAACATAAAGTCAGTAAGGATATAGAAGAATTAGACAACACAATCAACCAACTTGATTTAGTTATCATTTGTAAAACATTCCACTCAACAAAGTAGAATATACATTCTTTTTAAGTGCATATGGGTAGACCATATCTGTACCATAAAACAAACCTCAATAAATTTGAAAGGATTCAAGTTACATAAAGTATATTCTCTGCCCACATGGAATGAAGTTAGAAATCCGTAAGAAAAAGATCTGGAAAAATCTCAGAAAAATTGGAAATGAGCACACATCCCGATAAAAGGAAAACTGCAAAATATTTTGAATTGAAAGACAGAGAAAACACACATATCAAAATTTGTGGGATAGAGCTAAAGCAGCACTTATAGTAAAAATTGACAGCATTAAATACCTACTAGAAAAAAGAACGATCTAGAATCACCTCCACTTCTACCTTAAGAAACTAGAAAAAGAGAAAACTGAACACAAAGTAGAAGGATAGATCTACTAGAGATAAACTGAATAGCCCTATAGCTGAAAAAATTGAATCTGTTATTAAAAACCTCTCATGTAGGAAACTGCTTGCCCACATGCTTCACTGGTGAATTCTACCATATGAACAGATGTACATGACTATTCACTGTAGCTTTATTTGTAAATAAATAAATTTATAAGTAAATTTCTAGCTAAACACTGGAAATAATCCACATGTCCACCAACAAGTAAATGAATAAAGAATGATATATCCATATAATGGGATACTCAGCAATGTAAAGGAATAAACTATTGATACATGATACAATACTATTAATCTGAAAGTAATTATGCTGAGTGAAAGAAGCTTGAGAAAAAGAGTATACACATTACAGTCAATTCTTGTTATTCACGGTAGTTATGTTCTGTGAAGTTACCATGAACACTGAATTAGCAAATACTGAACTACTGCTCTTAGAGGAAATACAGGGTTAGGTTCCTGCCAGCCTCCGGTCACAACATTTTCATCAACTGATCAACATATAACCCTGTTTTATATGTGTGTCTGTTTAAAGACACCTTATTTAATACACATTGTTGATTCATTAGTGTTCAACTCTTAGCCAAAAGCACTAGAACGCATGCCTGAAGGAAGCTTTTCTAACATATGTATTTCCACTGTAAGGCACTTCACAGCCTTCTTGTACTTAGAATCATTAGCACTTCAGTAGGACACTTGTGAGCCATTTTAACGGCACAATCCCCAACACAAAGCACAAAAAATGTGAATACATGGCCTTAAAAAGACCACGGAAAGGACACTTGTTTATAGCATGAGAGCCGAGTAGGAACAAGTACGAGAAACAAGGAGGCTGTGTTGCCTTGTTCGACCTCAGCTGGGAACAAGGGTGTTACCAACCGAAATTTTTTGCCACTCTTTGCATGTCTGTGAATGAATGAGAAAATTCTGTGAGTGTTGATTTTGGAGTTATCAAAAAATTTTAGTGAGCATGTAAATTTGCAAATATGCACTCTGAATAATGAGCATCGACTGTATATAATTTGCTTATAAAAAATTTTAGAAAATATGTACAAAATTTAGAGTGAAAGAAAGCAGATCAGTGGTTGCCCTGGGGACGGGATGGGGGTAAGGAGGGAGGAATTACAAAGACACAGGAGACTTTGGAGGGTGATGGGTTCATTATATTGAGTGTGGTCATTCTTTCACAGGTGTACACAATGCAAAACCTACCAAACTGTAATTTTAACCATGTGCCATTTATCCTGTGTCATAATAACTCAAAAAAGCTGTGAAGAGGATGAAAAGGCCACGATGGTGGGAAGGAGAAGAGGAAAGAGACATTTATTAAGTTTACCCATGAGGAATTGCTACACAAGGAGTGAAGGAGAGTGAATTCAAGAAATCAAAGGTAATGTGAAGTTCCAGATTGCTGGGTTGTTGATGACGATGGTGATGTCAGTAATGAAACTAGATATACAGAAAGAAGATCAGGTTTCTGTCAGATAGAGAAAGTGGGTTCACAATGAGGTTCCTGACCTGGTCTCAAGTCCTGGTCCCCTCATCAGATCGGAGCCCTTCTAGCTAGGTACACAAATCCCTTCGTGAGACTTCTCAACACCACCTTAGTTCCCTGACTACCCTTGAGTCCCTCTTCTTTTTTAATCTATCTAAAGATCTCATCACTTCTGCCTATTACATCTAGGACAGATTTCTTGGTTTATTTCGAAGGCTTCCAAAACGTCCCAACAAATCACATTTTATGTCTCGTTATCCTCTAGCGCATGCCCTACACCTAAATCAGGGTGGCTGATCTCTAAACATGCACCAGATCTGTTCTTAGGTATCTTCTCCCTGAACTCAACAGCTCTCCTTCCCTCCAAAACCTAACGGTTCCATCCATCAGAACGTTACCCATATCCTCTCTGAGTTCCCCCAGAGCTAGGACCACCGTGTTTAGTGCTTAATCGTTCTCTAATTTTCAAATGCAGGCTAATTACACCTTCAATAGAAGCTCATTAATCAACTAAAGCAAGTAAAGGCACTAATCTGGGTACTATAGGGTAATCATGGATGAATACAGGCTGAGTGAGTCTGCTTTTAACTCATCGGGAATCTGCCTCTTTAGAAGACAGTTTGACCATTCCTTAAAATGTTAAGCATAGTGCCACCAATGAGCCATCACGTCCACCCCTAGATATATCCATGAGAAATGCAAACAGACATTCGTATCAAAACTTCTCTGTGAATGTTCAAAGTGGTATTATTCATAATTGCCAAAAAATGGAAAAAATCCAAATTTCTGTCAACCGATGAATGAATAAATGAAATGTGGCACATCTATACAATGGGATAGTATTCCACAACAGAAGGCAAGGAAGTACTGATACATATGAGGCTGAAGGACCTAACAACATTGTGCTAAGTGAATGAAGTTGGTCACAAAAGACCATATATTGTGTGATTCCATTTATAGGGAATCTCCAGAATAGGCAAATCTATAGAGATGGAAATATATTAATTTTCTCCTGGTGCTGGAAGGGAGAGGTTGGGAAGAAGTGGGAAGGAAGTGCTAATGTGGACAGGGTTTCTTTTGGGGATGGACTGTGTTTTCCAAGTAATTGTGGTGATGGTTGCACAACCCTGTACTAAAAGCCACCGAACTGTACAATTTAAATGGATGAGTTATGTGAGTTACACCTTACGTGAGTTATATCTTAATATGGTTGTTAAAAACTAAAGCAAAAACGACCACGCCGGGCTTCCAATGAATGCAGAGAGCTGGGGCAATGGCATGACATCAACATCACCGAGTACAGTAGCACAATACTACATCGCAACAGCTCAGATGTGACAGTCTTTGCTCCGGGTGATCAGGGAAAACCTCACGGAGGAGTTGACATTCAAGCCAGATCTTGAAAGCCGAGTAGAATATGTTCGGGTTGAAAAGAAGAGGGCTTCACAAGTGAAAAGGCTAGAAGCTAAAGGCAGAGGTGTGCAAAATGGCAAAGGTGTGTAATTCATGCAGGCAGGGATGGCGTCACACGCGCCTTTCAATCTCTCGTGGCATTTAGTACAGTAACTTCATGTGCACAATGCACATGCAGTAAGTGCCGGCTGGCCTGAATTAGTTATACTTGATTTTAAGTGGTTTCATCCAGATCCTAAGTGAATAATGTGTTGTAAGTGAGGTAGAGAGCTGTATCTTTTATAAGCCTGGGTTAAGTGGCAGGAATTTATGCCACTAATACCAAAATTGGAAGGGTAATTTAAAAATAACTTTAATGGCTTCTTTTTTCCAGGCAGCATAGCTATATGTAAAGTAGCTGGTATAGTAGGATCCAGTCCCCAATTGCTCAGATATTACCTGTCAAATTAGAAGATAATACCCTTTTTTGCTCTAGTTTAGTAAAATTATAACACTTGTAACCTGTTAAATAAATTACCAAAAAGGTGTTCATGACATCCATACTATATTTAGAAGCCATCTCACCATGTATTAGTTTTGTGATAGTAATCGATATAATTTTAACACTATCTGGGATTTCGAAGAAAAATAATGCTTTATTTTGCTGATGCAGAAACAACCAGAGTTCATAAGAAGTGTTATTTTTAATCCTTAATCCCAAACTTCCAGGAACTTTGGAATAAAATAAAACATGCTAATGAGTTATAATTTAATAGTTACAGAAACTCCCACATTATAAGCTCTCAGGATCTCCCTTCCTACCATATGGGAGCTGGCCCCACACACCATTTAAAGACTAACGTTCCTTGTTCCAAGAGTGATACCTCTAGTCTAATTTTGAATGTGACACAGGTTATGGGAAATGAAGATCAGTCTCATTGAGTAGTAGATGCATGATTTGGAAAAGGAACTGGGGATTGAAAATAAAATAGGTCCCTAGCAAAACCATGCCACCTTACCGCTGGAACTGAAGTCCACAGGCCCGATCCATTTGAAGGCTGGTTTCCGGCCTCGCTCCTCAGTTACATGCACCTTCTTTATTAGAGCCAAGCTGGTCAGAACATTGGCTATGTCATAGAGGCGTCGTACCTTTGCTTGAAGATATAAAACACAATTATGGTCACACCGTCTGTAACACCATTACATTTTAGTTTATGTGACAGGTCACTTTTCTGGGCGGCCATATAAACCTCAAGCAGAAAGCAGTGGGGTGCAGCAGAGGCCAACGGCTCTGTCATGCAATGGCCTGAGATTTATGGATCTGATGTATCTGAAGACACATACTACAGGAAGGTCAGTGTGTCTTTCCTTTTCCACAACTTCACACCCCTTGTGAGAGGCACCTGGTAATGAGCAGGGAGCACCAAGATTTGCAGGGAGCGCTGAGATTTCAAGAACGCCAAGGGAGGGAAAGGGGCTATAATTAAAGGCTTAGTAAATGTAATTCTGATGTGTGGCATGTCAAAAGCTCGCTCTGAGTTTCTCCCAGCAGGAGGTGGTGGCACCAGCTCCAGCAGACAGCTGGCCTGTGAAAATGACAGGGATTCCCCAGAGCTTCCTGTGAGGCTGTGCTCTTGGGCACACAAGACCGTTGGGGCTCAAGGTCACGAGGTTCAGCTGTGCTGAAGACAGGCATCTGGCCACCTAGTGGGGGAGGGGCGGGGTGGTCCTTCCCTTAGTCTTATGAGGGCTGGGGGAGAGACATTTGAAAATGCAGGTACTAGAGGAGACATTCAGAAGAGGTGGTAAGACATCTGACAGGCAGGGCAATACCCACAAAGTAATGTCCATTCAAGAAATCAATTTACAGGTAGGAAACCCACTTGACTTTGTATCTAAAATCAATCAGAGGAGCTCTGATTATGGTCCAGGAACCTCAAACATTCACCCCAGATGCAATCTTCTTCCCAATTCTGACAGAGCTGCATTTTACCTACTCATTTCTCCCACAGGGTGCCTATACCTCCAATGGAAACAGAAAAAGCAGAAAGCTGAGATCATGGCTTCCCAGGGCTTGAAAGGGCTATTGGCAGCCAAGGGCATTTGGCTCGACCCAGGCTTGACAGAAAAGGAAGATGCACTGGGTATGAATCTCGGAAACTATTCTTGCCCAGCGGCCTCGTCCCACCACCCCTACCCTACCCTGGTCATTCCTCTGTTTCTTACCTGCAGACAACTTTCATCTCCACCCATCAGGAGAGTAGGCAGGGGGTGAGGAAAAAAGGGGAAAGAAAACTCAGACATTCTGTCTTGGAAGCAGCAATACTAAAGAGAAACGCAAAGCATCTTACACCCTCCCTGACCTGCATTTGTGGGATGGACGGCATTCTGCTTCCACCATCCATCCTATCTGCCGAGGAAAAGGCATCGGACAGAACTTTAATGGGAATTATAGTATTTATTAACTTACCTTTCACAGCCCCAAGAATCTTTATGAGTGCAGGAAGGACTGCACTTCTCAAAAACAATTTCTTCTTCAATCTCACAGGCAGAAAATATCAATATATGATATGACACCCTTTTTGTACTTATAAGTGGATTTAGGTGAAGATGCTTACTTTTAAATTTACTATGGTCTGGGGTATCCTGGCTTTCTTCTATCAGTATTTTGGCAGCCACATCAAGAGTAACAATCTTGGTTTTGGAGACGAGGAATAGCATGACAAACTTCTGGCTCATAATTCTCAGAGACTTGTCTTTTCTACTGTTTGCAGATGCTACAAAGGGAATGAAATGAAAGCATCACAACATATAATTTACCACATGAAAGATGGTACTTAGGAGTTTGCCAGAACTACTAACTCTACCAGCAGATGGAAAGATCAGTCTTGTTACAGGCAGAAGCCTACTGGACACACAGCACAAAAAGATGGCTTGTAAACAAATGAGATGGATTTTTGTCTTCTTTTTTTTTTTTTTTAAGTAACCTCTACACCCAACGTGGGACTCGAACTCATGACCCTGAGATCAAGAGTTGCATGTTCTACTGACTGAGCCAGCCAGGCGCCTCAAGAAATGAGATGGGTTTTCTTATGGCTTGGAAAATGACTCTACAGGAGGCATAAACTCTGAAATGCATATTTGAAACCACTCTTAATGCTTTACACTCCTACTTCATAGAATAAATCCATGAGGTAGTCTTCCTGGTGCAACTTTTTGAAAAGATGAATGCAGAAGGATAAAAGGAAGGGTAGACTTCACAGACTGAAACAGTCTGAAACAGACTGTTTTCAGAACATCAGCTGTTCCCTGAAAGGCAAGAACTCTGTTTTTCTTTCTCTGTGCCCACAATATCTAGACTATATCTTAAACACAGTAGGCGCTCGCCTCTTCCATTGCTTTTCAGAAATAAGTGAAGAACTAAGCTGTAAATGAATAAGAGACACTGATTAGATGTCTGTTGCTGTATATGGCAGGCAAACCATCCCTGACAGATGGCTGTCTCCTCTGGTTACTAGTATAAGAACTGGCTCATGGGGTGGAGCTAAAAGGCACGGGGCAGTAAATCTAATGAAAACCAGGCCCACATTTCCATCCCTATTATGTATGCAAGGGAAATGTTGAGTGATACTTGTACTTTATCATCTTAGCAATGGGATTTAGGGTAAGAATGATGAAGATCAGTGGTCAAAACAGGAAGAGGCTCAAAAGGAGCTGGGAGGGGAAGAATAATGTAGATATAAATAAAAAAAAATTCTGTATCAAATGACAGCAGGGGTTATCTATCTTTCTTACCAACGTGTTCTCCTAACGGGGTTTGTTCCTAAGTAATCTACCCTAAATAGAATTTAAAAAACTGAATTCTGTGAAAAGATAACTTCTTTCCAAGTGAAATTTCCTTAAAGGCTCACAAACAGAAATCAGCATGGGGCTGTCAATCAGAAACGGGAGCGCCGTTAGCGATCTGTGGTCCAAACACACCAAGTACCAAGTGAACTGCCACCAGACAGGCTTGAAGTGAGGTCGAGTGGGAAGCCCAGTGGGGGAGCCATCTGTCCCCCTTTCTTCAGTAGGTAGAACAGGAGGACATCTCCCTCCAGGGCTGTCGATCTGGCACTTCCCGCCTTAGCAGTGAATCTCTGTGGAAGGAACCATCACTCGTGTGGTTTTATGGTGCACTCACAAGAGGGGTAGTCGGGTTCAGAGAAATCCAGTAACTGTTGATCTTGAGAATCTGGGCAGCCATCTTTTTTACGTTCTCCAAGTTTATAATCCATCAGCTCTAGCTCTTTCTGTTGGAGATGTGCCATCTGCTCCTCATATTTCTGCTCCTCTCCCAGTCTCTGGAGGCTCCTCAGGGTTTTTGGCAGGCTGTGCCGTCCATGCCAGCCATACTGATTCTTGGCCACCCGGCTGACCAGATGCAGTGATTCCAGCACATTTACAATGTCATAGATACGTCTCCTTTCAACGCCTGTTTGGAAAACAGAAGTCGACAATCATGCAGGCAAACATTTTTGAGTAAAAATTCCTTGAGGGCCTGGACCATGTCTGTAAGCTACTCTACATGCTGCCCAGGGCAATGCGCAGCAAGGGTGGATGCTCCACAAACCGAACCTGTAAGGATGTTCTTGGGATCCAACCCTTAAAAGAGCGAGGGTAAAAAACACCCACCCAGAGATGGAGGATGGTCGCATCTCTATTACGTCAACACTAGTATGTCTCTTCTTTAGACCTGTTAGGTAAACCACGTGAACACCTCAGCACGTTAAAACAGGTGGGATTGAGCAACACGTGTACCAGTATGTCTAATGGACACCTGATGAATGCTGTTTGGTTGATTTTGACTTCTACTCCTAATTATGCAGACTGTAAAATAAACTGTGTCCAACGCGTGACACGTCATTTGGACAATTGTATCCTGTCCTGGAGTTTGAATGATGTGGAATAATTATCTTTGTTAACTTTCTTAATGGCCCAGGAAGGAAAACAGATGGCAAATATTTTGTTTCCTATTTTGCGTTGGAAACTTAGGAGTCTAGAGCTTGGGCACCCTTCTCAAGCTGCTGGAGGAAGCTACAGCCAGGGCTGAACAACATACGAGGCTCCTTTTGCTCATAGCTTGGCCGCTGGTAACTGTCCCCGTGCTCCCATTCACAGCCGTTTGGGCTAAACAGCCCAGGGGTAAAGCACAGACACTCTTTAGGCACAATACCGGCTGACCATGAAGTTCTTCAAGTCTCTACCCACTTTCCCAACACTCTCAAAATAGCTGGAGTTATAGGGCCGTCTACCACATTTACCAAAAATATTTACAGGAGTTAAGTGTGGGGGCTTTGAGGTCAGACTGCCTGGATTTGAATCCCTGCTCAATCCCTTACTACCTGGGTAATCTTTCTATGCCTTAGTATTTATCTCATTAGATGAGGAGGATTAAATGTGACCATAAATGTAACGGGTCTCCAATAGGGTATCAATTTTTATCTACTGTTATGTATTATTTTGTAAATACTTTCTGCACAGCATTGGAAATACCTAAAATCCCTGCTAGCATGAGAAGTCACAGTATAAACAGATTTTAAAACTTTCCTGTGACTCATCCTGCTGAGCAACAGGCCCTTAGGCCTTTGGAACCCACTGGCTCCTTTGCTCTCATCCGAGAACCCATAATAAAAGCCTCCGGGCATCTCCCAGAAAACTGGTCCAGCTACAAAGATGTCCTCTTTCTGCTCACTTGCCAGGAGCCGTTATATAATCAGAGCAGGCTTAGTGAATGTAGCTTCTGGCCCTTCAAAGATTTAACACAAGAAATTGATCAAATTCTGATGAAAACTTTGGAGGTGAAACGAAGTTCTATTATCTGCAGGAAGAGGCATTTCACAGTTCATCAGAACATTTCGGCTCATGACCCTGAAAGGCTCTTCATCCTCAGAAGCTCAGACTTCGGTGCCAGATGCCTGCTGGAAGGTGCTGGCAGGGGCAGTCAACAGCCCCTTGTCCAGATCTGCCTGTTTTTTTTATTCCAGTCTGTTTTCATATATTAACACATCTTGTTTAGAGTGTAACATTCCATAGACCTTCCCATTAGAAATGTCATGTGAACGCAACTGAGACACCCCAGGGCCAGCCATATGCTGGGCTGTTTTGTGATTCTGTATTAGATACAAATTGTTAAATCTCCATCTAGTGAGTAGACATCCTAAGAAGGGAAAATAAAGGAAGATTCTGACCGCTTGAAGGTAAGATGAGTGTTTAATATGCACAATGGGTGTTTAATAGGCGGTGTTGGTAAAAGCCACTGTGGCAGCTGCCTTTCAATCTGGACTGGGTTTATCTGTCTACTGGCTCGTGCACTAAAAAGTTCCATTTCACAGGTCTCGAGACCTTCAGGTTACTCTGGGGCTTGCTCCGTCAGGAAGGTTTTTCCTAGCATCCAGCCTTTTCCTTTTGTATCAGCGTAATCCTGTTAATCCTAGCCATGGCATTACGTATGCCCCCACAGATTTATCAGTTATTACCATGCTTCCCTTAGTCCGAGATGGAGCTTGTCTGATGTTTTTGTCTAATCTTTTGATCTAATCTTTTGTCTTCTGCACTGACATTAGTGCAAGGTCTGTGGATGGAAGTTGGGTATATGGAGGAAGCTGGTTTCATGAACTTCAGTAAGGACACTGTGTGCTACTGTTTTACCCTCATCCTCTGTAAGATTAGTTTCTAGGCCTGTGCCTCAAATGGGTGTACCCTAAGTCTTCATCCGCTGGGTCACTTTCCCTTTCTTGTTTCATTGGCACTGACTCCAAATACTGTATTTTACTTCTGGGCTCCCCAACCAGGCACTGTACTTCCTTTCCCAGAGGGTGACAGGATAGCTTGGGGAGGGCAGAGAGAGATCTAGTAAGAGCTGAGTAGAAAGTGTTCCACGTAACAGTAGGAGTTACCCGTGCCCAGCCCTGAGTTAGGCATGTTGCTGACATTCTCCCCAAACTTTGCTAAGTTTCTGCAAGGTAGGTGCTATGATCCTTGTGTTTCAGACAGGAACAGGTTAAGTAACTTTTTAAAAACTCTCACAGCCTATAAATTGGAGAGCTCCATCTGATCCAAAGCCCAGCCCATGGTCCTTCCATCACATTCACTGCCTCATTATCTCAGTTTCTAGCAACTTAAACAGTTTTAGCCATCAGTTTGAATAATTCAGATGGCCAATCATCTACTGGGGCACATTTTTCAGGGCGAGGGGAAGAAAGAGAATAAACAAATTAAAAATATAATCTATCATAAAGCCTGTTTAGTTGATTTTTTTTCTTTTCTTCTGTGTGTAAAACCTTATTTTTTAAGGGGACACCCTATACCTTCAAATCACTGTGATTTCTGCTTAGTTAAGACTGTCAACATGTTTATCCTGGGACCAACTGCAACCCATGCCCACTAGGGGTCTCTACTCTGAGGCAGCTGTCTTCATATTTACAGCCCATACCCCACTGCACATTACACACACCCATGCCATGTGAACACATGTACTCCTCTTTGTTAGAAGGTTAGCTGTTTGAGTTATGTCCGGATGTGCTTCCTCCAGCTTGACAGGCTCGCTGTATCACACTGTATGGCTTCAAACATAACGCTCTTGCTCTCAAATCCTATTTGATAACAGAAGTAATACCAGGTCTGAAATCTTAGAAGCATTTTTAAAAATAAACAGCAAGCTATTTTAAAATGTGTTTTGTCTGTCTGCATTAATATGAAATTACAAGTGATATGTTTTTAACGTGAGTCTTTTATACAAATATTTTACGAGGTTGAAAAAGACACAAATTTTTGTTTGACCCTCAGGCCTAGAAGACTCCCTGAAATCCTCTGCATGAGGATGAGAAATTCGATGACAGAAGGAAGCGCTACCTGCTCCTCTGTCCTCATCCTTCGGGAGCCCACTCTTTACTTAATGAGAAGCTATCTGAAGACTTTGGCCTGCCCGAGGAAACCAGTTTCCCACTGTGACTGGAGACGGGCCTCCAGGTAATCTGATGATACATACCAAGACTGACAGCAACTTCATCCAGGGAGATGGTTGTTTTCTCGGTTGACAGGGGGTAACTTGGATAGCGAGCTAGAAACTTCTGGCACAGGAGTCCTAGACTTTTCTGTTTTCTGCTTGGCCTCTGCTTTTCAAATTCATCCACAGCACTGTCCCCAACAACATCAAGCTGCAAAGGGCAGACAAAAGGGAGAGGAGAGATGTCACCGAAATTGCATGTGGAGAAATTGCATGAAAAATGCAGAAGAAATGCATGGACTAATGAGTTATTGGCAAACCTGGGGGAACATCCCAGTCCACAGCATTCTAAATTCTGGTTAAAATATATTCATTACCTAATCCAATTTTCTTAACATTTTATTGATTGTTTTCTTTGGACTGATTTTTTCCTCCTTTGAAACTTGAGGGTGAGTTTATTGGTTAAAAGCTTAAAAAATGAAAAATAGTCATTTACAGCTTGCTACACCCTTGCTATGAATGTGCTCACTAGACCTATAGATCGGCATCACTGGGAGCTTGCCCCATCCCAGACCTGATGTATCAGAATTTAGGTCCTGGGTAATTCCTATTGACATAAAATTCTGAGATTCACTGGCCTGCATTGCGTCACCAATGTGTTTTATTTTTTACAACTGACCAAGGTTCAAGGAACTGAACAAGGGCAGCTAAGTCTTACTCCTCTTTATTCTTTTTGTAAGGATACTAACGTGGTGTCCTTGTCTCAGCAACCCACATTTGAGAAAGGCTCAGTTCAAGCCACAAAAGTAAAAGGCTTTTCTTTTTTATTATTTTTTTAATGTTTTTATTTTATTTTTTTGAGACAGAGAGAGACAGAGCATGAGCAGGGGAGGGGCAGGGAGAGAGGGAGACACAGAATCTGAAACAGGCTTCAGGCCCTGAGCTGTCAGCACAGAGCCTGACAAGGGGCTCGAACTCATGGACCATGAGATCATGACCCGAGCTGAAGTCGGACGCTCAACTGACTGAGCCACCCAGGTGCCCCAGTAAAAAAGGCTTTTCAACGAACTGATTCAAGGAAGAAAGTGGTATGATTATCTCAATGGGCTTCAGAAAAAAAGCATTTGATAAATTTAACACCCATTCATGATTTTTAAAAATGCTCTTAGAAAATCAGAAATGGAGAATTTCTTTAATAAAGTGTACCCGTAAAAACCCAACTGCAAACACATGTCTTAATGGAAAAATCTTGGAAGTATTCCCTTAAAATCTGGAAAATGATAAGGATGCCCATTATTACTGTTCCTCTTCTATATCATATTGAAGATCCTAGCCAGTGCCTGAGGACAAGAAAAAGAAACTGAGGCACAGGGATTAGAAAAGAAGAAGCAAAACTTTCACTTTGCAGAAGATGATTGTTTATATAAAAAACTCAAAAGTATCTCAAATTATTTAAAATAATAAGTGAATTTAACAAAGTAGCTATAAAGGCAGATTTAAAAAGAGATTTAAAAAATCAGCTGTGGGGCGCCTGGTGGCTCAGTCGGTTAAGGGTCCGACTTCAGCTCAGGTCATGATCTCACGGTTTGTGAGATCGAGCCCTGCATTGGGCTCCGTGCTGAGCATGGAGTGTGTGTAGGATTCTCTCTCTCCCTCTCTCTCTGCCTGCCTCTCCTCCACTCGTGTATGTGCACACACACTCTCTCTCTCAAAATAAACATTAAAAAAATCCAATCTAAAGTATATATGGAGGAACAAAAGGCAAAGAATAGCCTACACACTCTGAAGCAAAATAAGATGAGAGTCTTGCTTTACCTGATATCAAGGCTTATTACCATATGGTATTGGTGTAGGTATGCATAAATTCGCCAATGGAACAGAAGAGAGCCAAGAAACAGATACATACATGAAAAGAACTTTGACATAGGACAGAGATAGCGACCACTTGGGAGAGCAGGAGGGACTGAATAAATAGTGCAGGGACAATTGATTATAATATACAACATGAAAAAACACAAGCAGTAAGTTGAAATGTAACACACAGAACTGATAAAGGTATTTCAAGAACATACAATAAACTCCTACAAACCAATATGGAAAAATGAGTAATAAACATCAGCAAAGAACATGCACAAACACTTCACAGAAAAGGGAAAAAACAACATGGTGGCCAGTAAACATGTCGAAAGAGGCTGAGCCTCATGAGTAACCAAGGAAAAGCAAGTGAATATCACAATAATACACAGTTGTACACCCATTCGATTGGCAGAAATTAATAAATTTCACAGTGTCAAGTGTCAGAGAAGTGGATCAATAAATGTTCGTACATTATTGGTGGATGAGAACAGCACTTGGGAAAGCAATTACTTTGTGCATATTTGCATATCCAATGACCTAATCATTTCACTACTAGATGTGTACCCTAGAACAATAGTTCTCAAATTTTTTGGTCATAGAATCCTTTCATATTCCTAAAAATTACTGAGGAATATCTTCTTTAAATTGATTTTTTACTACCTTTTGATAGAATATTTGGTCATATAAAATATACTTACCATGTACATAATATCTTTAATGCCCCAAACCAGAACAATACTATTAATTTACATCTGCCTACCCCACAGAGTAACCTTTCTCCTAAATTTGCATGTATCATTTCATGGCCATTTTCAAATAATCCTATCACATATGGATATATCCCTATATAAAATATTGCTTAGGTTTTGTTTGGTTTGGGTTTTCAGCGTTTGTAAAATTGAAACTAGTAGATAGTCTTCTGAAACTTGCTCTTTTCAATCAACATACGTCTTTATGATTCATCCACATTCTTGCATGTAGCTATGATTTTCTCTCATTGTCACTGCTGTTTGATATTCCACTGTATGAATATACCACAATTTAGTTATCCATTCTCCTACTCATAGCCATGTGTGTTGTTTCCAGTGTGCACTAACAGGAACTGTGCTGCTATGATATTCTTGTTCGTGTCTCTTGGCGTATACACACAGGAGTTTCTCTGGAGCGGTGGTTCTCAAAGTATGGTCTGCTTTGTATTTAGTTACATGGAAAAATCTATTAGTTAGCTCTGTCACTGCAATGAAGTATACCAGATTCACTTCATTTTGTTCTATTAATTTCATGTTGTAATTCAGGATATCTTTTTCTCTTCTTTTTCAATTTCTTCATTTTGGTAATTTTTATAGCATAAAAAGTCTACCAAAAGGAGGAAAAATACAAGAGAAATAACATTCAAATCTGTAACTTTTCTTAGCAAGCCTGGGAAAAGGTTTAATGGGAGAGTGAAAATTATTGACCGTTGATTTTTTTTTTTCTTTAAAGTATAGATATGCTGCTTATTCAATAGCTCTGGTTCTCCATGGGACAGATAATTTAAAGATGATTTACCTTTAAGGCCCCAAACCAAAGACTTCAACATATATAAAAATAATGAAATTTCCAAAGTCTAAAATAAACTGCTACCCTCAAAATCAGAGAAAAATTATAATTCACAGCAGCATTAAAAAAAGTCCAAACTTTTTCATTAAATCAAAATTATGAAACAGTTCTGCTTTAAAAATTATCATTTTTAAATGCGTACTGGGAGTAGTCAAGGGAGTAGCATATAGAAGAGAAAAAAAAAACATTCATTATGAAAAAAATAAGACACAGAGTGAGAATTCCATTTCAGCTAGAAGTAAGATATTAAGTTTTGGCATATTGATATCTGTAAACAGCAGGGATTTGTGGATGAAAGATACCGCCTGCCTAAAAGTATTTTACCGTTACAGACATCTGACATGCCATTAAAAAAAAAAAAAAAAAAAAAAAAAGAAGAGAGGAAGACATTAAGTTTAATACCGCTTTTGGCTCAATGGTAACTGAAAAACTGAGAATCCTATGACTTTTAAGGTGTTAAGTAAAGATTTTAAAATTCTATAAAGCCTGGGGTGCCTGGGTTGCCCCACCGGCTAAGACTCTGACTCTTGGTTTCGGCTCAGGTCATGGTCTTGTGGTTTCACGGGTTTGAGCCCCACATCGGCCCCATGTTGACAGCACAGAACCTGCTTGGGATGCTCTCTCTCCTTTTTTCTCTGCCCCTCCCCACTCACACTGTCTCTGTCTCCCTCAAAATGAATAAACTTAAAAAAAAAATTCTATAAAGCCTGAGACGCACAGCCTGTTTACCTGCAGAGAGTCTGTAAAGGCATCATCCTTGTTTTCAATGGGTCTGAACAGTCCCTTTTTCTTCTCCCGGTCTCTTATGTCAGGGCTGGCAGCACTAATGAGCATCTTCAGGTTAGCTGTGGGCGTCCATGGTTCTGCCTGCTGTCTGTCAACAAGCTTAACTGGAGTAATGGGGTTTCTTTCTGGAGTGAAAATTTTTTGCTTTGATAAATCAATTGGTTCATTTTTTATTGGAGTCTTCGGGGCCATCCTTGAGAGATCAACAAATATATTTTCCTATTTAAAAAAAAGAGACCTTTTAGTAAGAAAGCGAAAGGGCAGGTATAAGCTAAGAGCATTTTGTTCCCATGATTCACCGAGACATGAAAATACAAAGAGACCATATATTCACCGCTGAAAAATACCAGGCTAGGACTAATGAAAATAGACTGAAGGATTCATGGAATCCAACAGTGGTTCAGTGAGAACATGATTATCATCTACTGCTTTTAAATATACTTCTCATGGCAGCTCTGGGAAAGAAGTTGAGTGTATGTGCTCCTGGTAGATGCTTAATTACAAGCATTGGGGATTACAAGTTGGGGATGATAATAAGGGCAAATGTGGGCTGAGTCCATACTGCTTCTCCATTTACGAGTTTGCACTAACTAGTGCAGTACAGTTATGCTTTTGTAGTTCAGTGTTCACTGGTGCTAATTTAGAAATTTGTAGCAGGACCAACCAATGGAAAAGTATCCAACAAAATGCCACATTTCAAACCAACTTGGAAGGGCTGTTATTCCCTTAGAGCAGTACTTCTCAAACTATCCATGGTGAAGGGCCAGGGTTTTTTATTTCCAAACTCCCACATACTGATATGTAGTTTCACTTCACAGGACTTATATGCATTTTCCACCACCTGTAACTCTCCATGTGAGTTTGTCACTCAAACAACCTACAGCCTGTTCACTAGGAAGAGACCACTGATCATGGGCTTAGATGCCACAGTGGGGCAAGATCAAATTGTTACAGAGCTTTCTAAGTGCCTGCCTTTCAAATTCTGGTCTTAATTTTTTATGGTTTAGCAATAGTTTGTGGGCTAGCACCTGTCCCCAGATCACACTTTGAGTAGACCGCCTTAGATAATTATGAGAAAAGAGCAGTGATGGGTCCATTATGTCCCTTAGTCCACTTTGAAAAAGGACTAAGTGAATGGAAGCCACATTTGGAAATACCAAGTAATGAAAACAAGTTTCTTTCCCCTAAAATAAGGACTCATCATTCAAAAACGGAAAGATTCTGTTCTTTCTGTAGCAGAATTCACCTCCAAGCAATTGCATTTTACATAATGATGAAGGTGGATGAGCTAAAGGTTTGTCCCTGCTTTTCCTATATATGTAGCATTCTGTAGCTACTGTGTACTTGGATTTCTGCTAAGCAGTCCTTTAAGAAAGGTACTTTCCCACCAATGAGCAACATATGAAGAGAGGAAAAGAAGATTGGGAGCCCTTGGAGTCTGTGTTGGGGGGCGGGGGCGGCATCTCTTGTTCCTTGGATCAGCAAAAGCTGCTGGCTGGCCATGGTGAGGTTTTGCCTCGGTGTCACTGGGGTGGGGGGAGAGGAGGGAATGGGATGGGGGGGATGGTTTCCCACCACGCAGCAGAAACAGCCAGCCTGGAGCACTGCATCTACCCATATCTCTTAACACATCCGTACTAATGTGCAGTTCTGATGAAGTCTTCTACAAGGGAATTCTGAGGGGAAAGTATTAAGTGTTTACTATGGACCACACCCCGTTTTATGTACTTTACATATATTAACACCTCATCCAATCCTGTGACCTAGGTACTATTATTTTTCCGGTCTACAGATGAAGAAACTGAGGCACAGAGAAGTTAAATAACTTGCCTGGGGTCACATACAACCTTCATTCAGTATAAAAGTTACTGGTATGCAAGAAACAGCTGACAGCAGAAGTTTCTGAATCTTCCATCTAGAAGTGAGCTTATCATGGGTGCAAACTTTTGTTGGATCAACAAAAGGTACTGAGCACGCCACTGATCCCCACTGGCACTATGGAGAGGCAGTATGGGGAAGTAGTTATGCACGCAGGCTCTTGGGCCAGCTTACCTGTCTCTGCTGCTTATCAGCGTGGGCAAGCTGCTTGTCTCACTATATTCTAATTCTCTCAACTGAAAATGAAGTCCATAAAAATACCAACCTCAAGGGTTATTAGAGTAGTTCCTGGCATATAGTGAGCCCTCAGTAAAACCTAGCTGTTACCTGTTCCCCTCTTTCCCATTCTTTGTTACTGTCCATTCTGGCACTCAGAGCTAATACAACACAATGCGTCATATTGCTATTTAACTTCCTAGGTGCGTGTCTTGACTCATTAATGTGACTGTGCACTTCTGGAGGTCAGGAATCAAGTTCCATATGGCTCATTCCTCATAGTTTTTTTGGCAAAGTGCCTTGCCCCTTATGGGTGCTGACAGAACACTGTGCCTTGATTATCTCGTTTTCCAAAAAAGTATCCCTGTGATAGAGGGCGTGGGCCAGCCTCACTGAGGTGGACAGAGATGCACACTCCTTCTGTGCTCCCTCTAGCGGACCTACCTATTCTCAAAGGAGCAATGAGCTCCTACTTTTGCCCTATGGAGGAACTATTTAGATGGATTATTTCCTTCAACACTTTGATATATTTTTACTACAGTTTAATACGTAAAGTTGGAGGGGAATTAGGTTACCTGCGAGGTTATGATTGTACACACCTCTACATCAAGAGAAAAAAGAATGCCAAGCAAATTTTTATGCTGAGATCTCAGATGGGCAGAAAGTCAACTGTAATCTAAAGTCAATTGCTTCATCTGTCTGTCTAGCCTGTAGTCCTAACACTGTAGAAGTGGAAAGGAAGTTAGAATGAGACTGGAAACCTGGTTTTTGTCTCCGCTCTGTGTCTTTTTGATACTGGACAAATTGTTCTGTCTAGGCCCAAGTTTCCTTATCAATAAAATAAGGGGTTCCAACTAAAGAATCTA
Source organism: Neofelis nebulosa (assembly GCF_028018385.1). Lineage (NCBI taxonomy): Eukaryota > Metazoa > Chordata > Mammalia > Carnivora > Felidae > Neofelis > Neofelis nebulosa. The sequence goes on along the minus strand of NC_080789.1, from coordinate 41,757,865 downwards.
TCTCTACAGCTTTCCAGCCAGGCTCCCCAGCTGTGTGGTGGACACAGGGATGTGCTGAGGTCTCTTCAGGAATGAATGACTCATTTCCCCTGATGCTAGAAGCCCTTCACCAGTCTGAGAGGGCGGAGTCCTCCAGAATCATAACTACCCAGGGAGACCCAGACTGTCCTCGATGCCAATAGAGGTAGCGCTGACATGTAAAAGCCTAGCTAGGCTTGCCCCCACTCAGGATGACTCTGAGGGGTCATTCTAGAACTCCTAGTTGGGTAAACTCCAGACTTCCCCTGAGACTGTCTCAGATCCGCTTCTCCCTGTCTAGTTCTGCTGCCTTCCCTTCCTACCCACAGACGTGGCTCCCCAGAGCACCCCTAACAAGCCTCCAGCACGTTACCTCCGTGTCCGATCTGCCTGTCGGTAAATCTAAGTGCAACACCCTGGAAGTAGCTTCTTCGATTAGAGAGGGCCTGGAGAAATGTAACCTTGAAACAGGCTCTCCAATTCTCATATGCAAATGGACACAACATAGCCTCGCTTACCTGCCATAGAGGTGCTGTGAGGATGGGATCAGATAATGAAGGTGAAGGCAGTTTGTCACCTGAGTGCTATACAAATATTTGTTATGAATTATACCAGTACTTCGACTCTGCTGTATGCCGCCATAGAAAAGCTGTGTAATTATAAGATCTTGGTTCCCGTCTTGCTTGGGTCTCAGATATAGCTTTGATCACGTTACCTCAAATAATATGTGCAGATATCAGCCTTGTTGGGGCCCTTGGCAATATTTTGCCAACTGCTTTTCCAGTTCTATCTCATGCATTATTCTACCTTGTGCCCAAACAGCGCACTTGCTTTTCTTCAAACCTGCCCTGCACCGTTACTTTGTCTTTAATGCTACTGGTGAAGCTTTGCCCCTTGAAACTCGACCTATGGTTTAAGGCTCACTGCAAAGATGACATGTTAGGAAGCGTCTCTTTCTAGCTTTTGACTAACAAACTCTCCTTCTCTTCAGAGCACACTTTCTAGAATGAGTAATCCACACCAAGGGCTTTATTCTGCCCGTCTCCCAGGGGTTCCCACTGGTCTCATCTAGGTCGCCTCTCACTTGCCAGATCAACAGTAAAACACCTCATTTGACCTCACTGTACAGGTTGAGACTGTTGACTATTCTTTGCTCTATGAAACATGCAGCCCTTTGGAAACAGCACATTTTTTCTCTTGGTTCTCTCCCTACTTCTCAGTCTCTTTCGTTGGTTCCTCGTTTTCTACTCTTAGAACCTCAGCTCTCCACTCCTCTCTGTTCGCTCTCTCTGGGACAGTTCACTCATCCTCATGTACAGGGCTTTAAAACCAACCTGAATGTTGACAGTTCCCAAGTTTGTATCTGGCTAGGACCTTTCATGAATTCCAAAGTCAGGCAACCAGTGCCTCCTGCACACATTTATCTACCTGTAATCACACAGGTCCAGATACATAGCTCAAACTGACCTTCCCTTCTCTCTCAATCACTCCTAAAAATGATGAATGACCTTCACAGAAAACTTGTGCCCACTAAGTCTGGACACTGTCCCCAAATGTACTGCTCATTGCTACTTCTTACCAGTTGCCTCCCTCTCCACTTGCCTAAGTCTTAGCATTCATCCCTTCAAGCCCTTGTTCAGGTTTATCTCCTTCACAAAGCACCCCGATAGCTCAATCCTTATTGCTCGCTCCTGCATGCCAAACCATCCATTTTCTTCTTTTGTCCTCCCCAAATGCTCTGTAAACAACTTAAGAGGAGAGTCTTGTTTATTACCTCACAACTGGGCTCAGGAAATGTGGGTAATGAAACTGAAAACTGTACACTTAAAAAAAAATTCCTCCGTAAGTAGCAAGAAGATGCATGCATCATACAGTACTTCTAGTTCTTGACCAATGTGTAGAAAGTCAAGAAAGAGAAATCCTCTAAATGCCAGCTGACCCACAAAACACTGTGCCAGGCATCTCTCAGAGGCTTTCAAGCAACAATTCAACACCATCAGCTTCTGGCCACTCTGAGTATCTTGAACATTTCTAGAACGCCTGCACCTCACATTATTTCCTCTGCCTACAATGTCTGTTCTGCTCACTCCTGTTTTTCTGTAGGCTGACCGTCCTCAGGCATGGAGGCGTGGTTAGCCCAGATGTTACCTGCTCTGTGAAGCTTCCCAAATCTCCCAGGATTCCCTGTGAATGTATTTCCTCCTCTGTTATTTTGCCAAACATTTTGTTCCCACTTCTGTGATGGCACTTGGCAAATGATAGTACAGTTGGGTAGTTTTGCATCTGAGTCCCAGAAAGTCTCTTATGGCCTCTATGTTTATCTTTGCGTTGTCACTGAGTACAGTGTGAACAGTATGTGTTGCTGGGTACTTTACAAACACCTAAAGAGGGAGGTGCTATTTATTAGATCCAATTTATGGAAGAAAAAAATAAGCTTAGAGAGGTTAGGAAACTTAAACCACTGTATCTCAGCACCTGGGATATAAATATTTATTGAGTGACTGAATAAATATATTAGTTCGAGGTTATGGAGCTAATAAATGGCAGAGCAGGAAATCAAACCCAGATCTCTGTTACTGCAAATCCCACGTTCTTGCCATCCCTAGAAATCTTCCTTCGTTTACTACACAGCAATGTGAAAAGGAGATGAAAGCTCCACCTAGGCTCTGGGCAGAAGCACTATTCTCATTCCTTGCCTTCTCTTTGAGAGGTGAAATAATCCCTGCTCATACAATCCATTTCAAACATTTTAACCACTTTTCCGACCTCTTTGTGGAGTCATTTGAGTTATTCTCTACATCTATTAAAATGGGAAAGTTCAACTGCAAACAGCACTCACTGATACCAACCAGAGTAGAATGCCCTTGATAAAAAAAATCACTGACCCAGAAGGAAAGAAGTAGACGCTAACTCAGGCTTTATATAAATGCATGCATATTCCTTCAAACCTATTCCATCCAAATTATAAAGGAAAACAAAAAGTTTTGCTCTGAAAATCCCAAAGCCAAAACTCTCAATATACATTTTAAAGTCTGGGCATTTCCATCCTCATATGGCTTAGGTTCATTTTTAGAAAGTCCTCTTGAAAACAACAATGTTTTGGTATCCTTCTTTTCCTAACAAAAAAATTTTGAAGGCTAGGAAAAAAAAAAAAAAACACTACAAAACATACAGTTGCACACCTATCCAAAATTAATGGTTGTCAAGTATTTTTCAAAGGTCCACATAAGAGGTGCTTTGCAACCAGACAGTTTCATTGTTGATGGCAAGTCTAAAAATAAAGACAAGGAACCTAGAGAAGTGCAATGCCCAAGTAAGTTGCTATGCTCAGATTTGTATTCAAAGTTTCTGTTATATATTTGGCTTCTGCCTAAAAATGCTTAGACATTCACTAACAAGCTATTACACCTTTTCCGTAGGGCACTAGCTGGTGAGTGCAGCTGTGCCAACGTGGGGATGGTGACAGTTTAGACATTACAATGGCCACTTTGTTATGGGTCTTGAAGACACAACCATGGTCTTAAAAGTCACAAGGGGTGCAGAAAGAGAGAAAAAGGCTCAGTACAGAACCAGGAGCAGCGCTGTAAAATATTCAGAGTATGCTAGTGGGCTAAGTCATTTTATCTCCCTATATATGGGTGGCACAGGTCTTAATTTTGGGTGAATGGAATAGTCGCTAGAAGAGGGTTCATTGGTATGAAGAACACTTCACAGCACTTTAAATATCCAGTATTTACAATGTACAGTCTATATTCCAGGACCCAAGGGGTAACATTCCTGCACAGCATGAGCTAATCCACTCTTGACAACTGTAAGTATAAATTTTTGGTTGCAGTGTCCAGCACATTTTCGATTCATATAAATTGGTTTCAACATTACATCTAACAGCCTCTTTCTACTACACAGTGAGTGAGAAACTCAACAATAATGGTTTGGATGCCTCCATTTTTAAAAAAGTATATTTCTATAATGATCGTCAACATTAATTATTATGTTTATAAGACAAATACAAGTGCCATGTCGAAATACTTCATTGAATTAGAAATGACCATCTTAAATATGTTAGAGCATAAGGTATTTAAGCGCACTTACCTTTTGTGCATTTTCCCCATCTTCAATTGCAAAATCTAGTCTGGGCTGCCTGGGGTTGATCAGGTCTTTTAATGTTAAACAATTTACCTCCATCTGTAATACACAATTACATTAGAAAGTGATTTTACAATTGGATGTTTTCTCCTCCAACAAAAATATTTATTACTTGCTCGTGAACATGAACTTCCCCTCTCTAAACTCATCCTGGGAATTTCCAGGAGTGCAGCCACCCTCAACTCTAAAACGCACATGAATAACACGAACACTTAAAGTGTGTTTGATAATTACTAAAAACCTGAGAAGGCAAAAAATCGACAAAACTAGTAATCGTTTATGCAAAGCAACAGCACAAAACAAAGTTACCAAGTCAGAAGAGTGTAGGGCAAATCTGTCAGAAAGCACAGGGTCTCCTAGGTCAGTTAATTTTGGCGCAAAGAACTGGGAGGAATTCGGCTTTGAGGGGGTTTTGAATCAGGGGGGAGGGAAACCTGATCGCTAGACCAAACCCACTCAGCTCTTAACGCAGCCCCTTCCCAGGCCTCCAAGCAGACCCCAAGGATAAACCCTTCCAATGAACCCCCCAGATCGTGAGGAACAAGTCCCCTCTACTGCCTCACGGGAGGGAGAGCTGGAGCCAGGACACCCCACACGCTCCTGGTCCGGTGGCAGAAATGACTCGATCCCCACCAGCCAGGGAGGCTAGCAGCCTGGGCGGGAGGGGGGGGGTCCCCTTTTACCCCAATTCCCGCCTCCACGCAGCGCTTAGGGCCGCACGCTACTTACTCCCACTTTGAGAAGGAGGTTTCCTGCCTCTGTGGGGACCTTCACGATCCCACACCGGCGAGGGACCAGCGGGGAGAGGAGATCAGCAGGCGGGCGGCGACATCGGGCGGGGAAAGCGAGGCGCGCAGATCCCCGCTCCGAGCGCCCTGAGCTGGCGGGGACCCCGCGGTGTCAGGGCAGCGCCAGCACTCCAGTCCCGGATCGCAGTCCCCGCTAAAACACCTCCTCTGGCGCCTTGAGACCGAATTTGAGAATCAACCAATCAGCGGCGGCCGGCGGGATGGCCCCGGCCAATCGCTCGGCGGCACGGCCCGGGCCCGCCGCCCCTCGGAGTCTTGGCGCTCCCGGCCGCGCGTTTCGCCCTCACCCGCCCAATTGTTACCGCCTCGGCCCCCTCCCCCTTCCGGGTACCTGGAAACCTCGGGTCCGGGAGCCAATTCCTGCCGGGGACTTGGGCCCGGGCGGCCGCGGGAAAGCCAAGGTGGGGGCGGGGGGGGGGCGCGGGGGCGGCGGGAGGAGGAGGGGAGCTCTTTTGTTATGCATAAAAGGCCCGCTCCTGTCCCCTCGGCTTGCCGCGCTGGGGGACCGCGGGCACAGCCAGGGGAGGGGAAAGCAGATGGAGTTTGGAAAAACGATATACACACTCTGGACGCTGCCGCCGCCACCCCCTCCCCGCAGCAACCTGCGCGGAAGCTAAGTTGTCCAGGCTTGTTGGGGCAAACTTCCTAACACCGCACGCTGGTGTGGCACGTGAACCATGGTTACCACTCTATGCTGCGAGCAGATGGCACGCCAGTTATTCCTGGAAACTAGACTGCAAGCACAACCAGCTGTTTTTTTGTTTTGTTTTGTTTTTTCTTTTCCTTTTCTTTCTTTTCTTGTTAAGTCTGGTGTTCCTTTTTAAGAACATCGCCAATAATTAAGGGGGAAAAGAGTTACTAAATAATTCTTTGCAACATGCACTAGCATTCCGGGAAGTAGTCGAGAAAATTTCCTCGACTTGCTGATTTGTATTAAGTGTTTCACTTCCTTCAACTTTAGTTTCTTATTTGAAATATGGATATTGATAGAGACAGCTGTGTGTGTATGTATGTGGTGTGTTTTAATAGATTAGTGCTTAGAACAGTTTTACATTTACAGGAAAATTGAGAAGATAGGACACAGAGTGCCCATATATCCCGCACTCAGTTTTACCTGTTTAACACCTTATATTTGTATAGTGTTTTTGTTGAAATTAATGAGCCAATAATGATAACTGAAGTCATTTCTTTATTCAGATTTCCTTAAATTACCTACTGTTTTTCTGTTCCAGGATACTGCATTATATTTACTGTTCATGTCTCCTTAGGCTCCTCTTGGCCATGATATTTCTCATACTTTCCCGGTTTTTGCTGGCCCCCATGGTTTTGAGGAATAATTGGTAAGTCATTTTGTAGGATGTCCTGCTGTTGGTATTTGAGACATCCTTTTAAAAGCATGTCTACAGACACTTCCCAACAAATCATATACCTCCTTACCCTTTCCTGTCTAGTGCTCTGCTCTCCACTCCTCACCTCCCAAGCAGAATTTAGAATGCTCAATCAAGTCCTTCACTTTGTACTCTATTTAGATTACTGATAAATACAGCCTAAAAATCACTGTTAGATGGTATCAAAGAGACAAGCATGGAAACATTAAACATATAGGAAAATAACAACCCTAATAAAAATTTGACATTTTTATATGAGAAATGATATTTTGAACTGAAGTCTATCTTATAGGTAGAAGCATAAGGAGACAAGTGTAAAGAATAAAATTCCATTTATTAAATTTACACTTGTATAGAAGCAGAAAATTTTGATTAGGAAATATTTTTTTTTCCAACTGTATTAATTTGCTGTGGCTGCTGTGACAAATTACTACAAACTGGTTGATTTAGAAGAATAGAGATTCATTTTCTCACAGTTCTGGGGGCAGAAGTCTGAGATCAGGGTGTTGGCTGAGCCACATTCCCTCTGGGGCTCTAAAGGAGAATCTGTTTTTTGCCTCTTCCAGCTTCTGGTGACTATGAGCAGTCTTTGATATTTGGCTGCCTCGGTTCTCTGCCTCCGTGGTTACATTGCCTGCTCCCCTTCTATCTGTTAAATCTCTATTATGTATCTCTCATAAGGACACTTGTTACTGAATGTAGGTCCCACCTATATTCAGGGTGGTTTCCCCTTTAGATCCTTAACTTAATTACATCTGCAAAGACCTTTTTTTCCCATATAAGGTAACATTCATGGGTTCCAGAGATTAGGACGTAGATATTCCTTTTGGGGACCACCATCTCCACTTTCAAATGATTAAAGTCTATTCATTTCTCTGATATGTTAAAATAATAATGGTTGTCTCTTTGAGGTTAGGCAGTTTTATGTTACAGACCTTTTCCTAGCATTTTCAGTGTTTTCTCTATCTATGTTTCAAATGTAGCCACTATTCAGAACAAGAATAACTCAACATGTAGCTTTAGACTCTTGCATTGCTTGCTTAAAGAGTGATCTTAAATTTGGAGGGAAACTGGAAAATGAGTGTTCAATGGGCAAATTCGGAGACATTCCTCTAATACACTTACTTTGCTGCTTTCAGGTCCCAGAGTTTGTAAATGTTCTGTCAATCTCTCAGTTACTCAGTGGACACTGATGGTGGCTGGGAACTTGGGTGGGGCATCAAGAAGAGTCTTTGCATGTGGCTTCTCAGTGTAGCTTGATCTTCCTTACAGCATGGTGGCTAAGGCAATTGGACTTCTTTCAGGGGCTCAGGACTCCACCATGAGTACCCAAGTCCACAAAGTGGAAATTGTACTGCCTTTCATGGTGTAACCTTAGACCTAAGGTAGCATCAATTCTGCTATATCTTTTGGATGAAGCAGTCAAAGATCCACCCATATTTGATAGGAAAGGACATATACCCTACCCTTCCTTTTTTTTTTTTTTTTTTTGGTTTCAAGTTTTTATTTAAGTTCCAGTTAGTTAACTTATAGTATAATATTGGTTTCAGGGACAGATTCATCACTTACATATAACACCCAGTGCTCATCACAAGTATCCTCCTTAATGCCCATTACCCATTTAGCCCACCCCTTGCCCACCTCCCCTCCAGCAATCCTCAGTTTGTTCTCTATAGTTAGTAGTCTCTTATGGTTTGCCTCCCTCTCTCTTTTTTTCTTTCCTTCTCCTATGTTCATCTGTTTTGTTTCTTTAAAAAATGTTTATTTAAATGTTTATTTTTGAGAGAGAAAAACAGAGTGTGAGTGGGCAAGGGGCAGAAAGAGAGGAAGACAGAATCGGGCTTCAGGCTCTGAGCTGTCAGCACAGAGCCCAATGCAGAGCTTGAACCCACGAACCACGAGATCATGACCTGAGCCGAAGTCGGATGCTTAACCAACTGAGCCATCCAGGCACCCCATCTGTTTTTTTTTCTTAAATTCCACATATGAGTGAAATCATATGATATTTATCTTTCTCTGACTAACTTATTTCACTTAGCATAATTTACTCTAGCTCCATCCATGTTGTTGCAAATGGCAAGATATCATTCTTTTTTTTTTTTTTAATGTTTATTTATTTTTGAGAGAGACAGAGACAGAATGTGAGTGGGTTAGGGGCAGAGAGAGAGGGAGACACAGAATCCGAAGCAGGCTCAGGCTCCGAGCTATCAGCACAGAGCCTGATGCAGGGCTCGAACTCACGAGCTGTGAGATCATGACCTGAGCCAAAGTCGGATGCTCAACCAACTGAGCCACCCGGGTGCCCCAAGATATCATTCTTTTTGGTGGCTAATATTCCATTGCATATATATTACCACATCTTCTTTATCAGTTCATCAGTTAGTGGACATTTGGGCTTTTTCCATAATTTGGCTATTGTTGATAATGCTGCTATAAACATCAGGGTGCATGCCCCTTCAAATCAGTATTTTTGTATCCTTTGGGCAAATACCTAGTGGTGTAATTGCTGGATCATAGGGTAGTTCTATTTTTAACTTTTTGAGGAAGCTCCATACTGTTCTGCAGAGTGGCTGCACCAGTTTTCATTCCCACTAACAGTTTAAGAGGGTTCCCCTCTGCATCCTCGCCAACATCTGTTATTTCCTGTGTTGTTAATTTTGGCCATTCTGACAGGTGTGAGGTGGTATCTTATTGTGGTTTGGATTTGTATTTCTCTGAAGATGAGTGATGTTGAGCATCTTTTCTTTTTTTTTTTTTTTTAATTTTTTTTTAACGTTTATTTATTTTTGAGACAGAGACAGAGCATGAACAGGGGAGGGGCAGAGAGAGGGAGACACAGAATCGGAAGCAGGCTCCAGGCTCCGAGCCATCAGCCCAGAGCCCGACGCGGGGCTCGAACTCACGGACCGCGAGATCGTGACCTGAGCCGAAGTCGGACGCTTAACCGACTGAGCCACCCAGGCGCCCCGTTGAGCATCTTTTCATGTGTTTGTTAGCCACAGATATCTTTTTTTGAATAATGTCTGTCTTCTGCCCATTTCTTAACTGGATTATTTGTTTTTGGGGGGGTGGTATTGAGTTTGATAAGTTCTTTGTAGATTTCGGATACTAACCCTTTGTCAGATATGTCATTTGCAATTATCTTCTTCCATTCCACAGGTTGCCTTTTAGTTTTGTTGATTGTTTCCTTAGCTCTGCAGAAGCTTTTTGTCTTGATGAGGTCCCAATAGTTCATTTTCATTTTTGCTTTTGTTTCCCTTGTCTCCAGAGACATGTCTAAAAAGATGATGCTACGGCCGATGTCACAAAGATTGCTGCCTGTGTTCTTCTCTAGGTAATGGTCTTTTTTTTTTTTTTTTATTCTTTTTTTTTTATTCTTTTTTTTAATTTAATTTTTATTTTTTTTTCAATATATGAAATTTATTGTCAAATTGGTTTCCATAAAACACCCAGTGCTCATCCCAAAAGGTGCCCTCCTCAATATAGGTAATGGTCTTTAAACACATTTAGGTCTTTCATCCATTTGAATTTTTTTGATACACCCTATATTTCAATGGAAGAAGTGTCAAATGATTTGGTGCTATATTTTAAAACTGGCACACCAGGTTTCATGCTGATTGAATTATTTTGCAATTCTACCTCTATAAACTCTGCCTGAAAGGTCCCTGACTTTGGAACAGTATTGTACTGCCCACATAGCAACAGTCACCAGGGCTCTGTATTGTGCTAGGGCTGTGGTTCTCAACGCTGTCTATGCTTTAGAATCCCACGGGGGGAGATTTTTTTAAAAATACCAGTACCTGAATCCCACACCCAGAGATTTCTAGTTTACCTGATCTGGAATTGTGCTCGGGTATTTTTTTCCAATGCCTAATTTCTTGTGCCTTAGCATCATGCTGGTTGTATGCTTATTCATTGATTTTGGGGGATGCTTCCGACTCAGTGATTTCAGAAATGGACCCTCTTGTGCCATCAATGAAGAGAGGAAGATTTGGACAGGTGGGTCACCCTCTGGCATAGATGCAGAATTCAGAGGGTTGGGTCTTATTGATTCATGGCTAAGTCACTGATTTTTGAAAGGAGTTGAGGTTGTAAATGAGAACTCATGGGTGAGGTAGAGAATAGGCAGCAAGGGTTGTGACCAAGAGAAAATACATTGATGACATGTGACATTCCTCTGTGCAAAGGAGGAAATCAAGCTTATCAAACTTGCAAATAGTCTTTTATCCCTTTAGGGTTGCAAATCCCAAGAGTTTTTACACTTTACAGTAAAAATACTTGGTAGTGAAATATTAATTCATGTCAGTCAGACAGGTTGAGTTGTCTAGTTAATATTTAAGCTTCCTCAGATATTTTCCTTTTCCTTTTAAAAAAAATTTTTTTAATGTTTATTTAATTTTGAGAGAGAGAGAGAGACAGAGTGTGAGCAAGGGAGGGGCAGAGAGAGGGAGACACAGAATCCGAAGCAGGCTCCAGGCTCTGAGTTGTCAGCATGGAGCCTGAAGCCGGGCTCATACCCACAAACCTTGAGATTGTGACCTGAGCCGAAGAAGTCTGATGCTTAACTGACTGAGCCACCCAGGTTCTCCAATATTTTCCTTTTCTTCCACTCCCTCAAACTCAGTCATCTGGGTGTAGCATCATCTGTTCTCAAAAGTGCAGTTACAGAGGGAATTAGAGGTTGACGTTTTCTCCACAAGGAGCAACAGAGGGACCTTGGCTTCACATCCTGGCAATTCTCAAGTCTCTTTTGAGTGTATCAATTTAGCAGTTCATAAACTGAGGGCTGTTCTTTTTTTTTTTAATATAATTTATTGTCAAATTAGTTTCCATACAATACCCAGTGCTCATCCCAACAAGTGCCCTCCTTCATACCCATCACCCACTTTCCCCTCTCCCCCACCTCCCATCAACCCTCAGTTTGTTCTCAGTCCTTAAGAGTCTCTTATGGTTTGCCTCCCTCTCTCTCTGTAACTTTTTTCCCCTCCCCCTCCCCCCTGGTCTTCTGTTAAGTTTCTCAGGATCCACATATGAGTATCTGTCTTTCTCTGCCTGACTTATTTCACTTAGCATAATACCCTCCAGCTCCATCCACATTGCTGCAAGTGGCCAGATTTCATTCTTTCTCATTGCCAAGTAGTATTCCATTGTATATATAAACCACATCTTCTTTATCCGTTCGTCAGTTGATAGACATTTGGGCTCTTTCCATAATTTGACTATTGTTGAAAGTGCTGCTATAAACACTGGGGTACAAGTGCCCCTATGCATCAGCACTCCTGTATCCCTTGGGTAAATTCCTAGCAGTGCTATTGCTGGGTCATAGGGTAGATCTATTTTTAATTTTTTGAGGAACCTCCACACTGTTTTTAAAAATGGCCTTTGTCTGCAGCCATTCATGGGCCTAATACATTTGTTTCTCTAACTGCTAGAAAGTTCAAAGAAGGCAGAAGATTTATTCTTGGCTGAGCATAAGTGATGTCAGGAGAGTAAGTCTATGATTGGCTCCTGCTCATAGCCTTAGCAACAACAACAACAAAAAGATCATATTAATACCAAAGGGCAGTTATGGCTCCCATCTCAAATTGTATCCAGATGTCCAGCTGTTCTAAGAGAGGTACCTAAGCTGTGATCACATGTCTCATAGGGAACAGAGGAATTCATTCTTTATAGATTCGTTGTCATCTTGAGCACTGTGGAGCAAGGTCATTTTCCTTAGTGATAATGTAATTTGTGTTCTCACTAAAGGAAAAGATAGTGTGTTTGGTGTGCATGCATGTGTATGTGTATACCCATGTGTGCATGTTGAAGGCCAGGATGTGGAGAGGGTTTTGTGCTGTAACAGACATTCCAAACCACGACAGATAGGATGAATTCCGAGCTGGGTTAGGTGTTTCTGGAAATGTGATAGTGGGGGGTGTATAATGGGGCACCCTTTACGTGGCACCACATCTATGCTGCCACTCTGGAGGGGTCATGGTGGACGGGACAGTAAAAATGGGAATTGACCACTGCCCTGGAATTGAGATTCTGGAGAAAATGGGGGACAAGCTTCACCTTAATTTCCAGAGCCTTATAGAAGGGAAGGAATTCACACTGAGGAGTAGAGAAACAGGTTCTAGCCCAGGCTTGGCCGGAACTTGCTGGGTAACCTGGAACAGAAAAGTATTGCCTACCTGGGGCTCAGGTATCTCTTTAAAGTGGTAGGGTTAGGGTGCCACCTAACGTGGGTGGCCCAGTGGGTTGAACACCTGACTTCGGCTCGGGTCATGATCTCACAGTTCGTGAGTTTGAGCCTCACATCGGACTACCTGCTGTCAGCATGGAGCCTGCTTCGTATCCTCTGTTTCTGTCTCTCTCTGCCCCTCTCTGGTGTGCTCACAGGCACAAACTCTTTAAAAAATAAATGCACGTTAAAAAATATTAAGTGGTAGGAATGATTTGGAAAACCTCTGAACCTGCCAATTTGGTTATTCTAAATACTTACTGGACACTTAGGTTATCATCTTAAAACTACTCACTACTGGGGCGCCTGGGTGGTGCAGTTGGTTAAGCGTCCAACTTCAGCCAGGTCACGATCTCGCGGTCCGTGAGTTCGAGCCCCGCGTCAGGCTCTGGGCTGATGGCTTGGAGCCTGGAGCCTGTTTCCGATTCTGTGTCTCCCTCTCTCTCTGCCCCTCCCCCATTCATGCTCTGTCTCTCTCTGTCTTAAAAATAAATAAAAAACGTTGAAAAAAAAATAAAAAAAAATCTTTAAAAACAAAAACAAAAACAAAAAAACTACTCACTACTGAGTCCTTATCACTTAGTATGGATATATAAGAATATTACTGAAATAAATTTTTATTTCCCTATTTAGTGAAACTGAACACCTCTTTCCTTATTACATTACATAGTGTACCTACATTAGTAAGGAGAATGTTAAAAAATATCAGGCCAAAGACTGACCTTTGTGACCTTTATTCTTCTAGGCTTAGAATTAAATGGCTAAATGTATTTATATACCTACCTAATAGCATTATATTAATAACATTTATTCATTGTGATCCTTGGTAGGACCGCATGAAGATGTTTCCATTGTGCAGTGGAAAGAGGAGGTTGGGGTCGGAAGTGGTGGAAAGAAGGCTTGGGGTTAGCAGCTCAGGAACTAGAAACTTGTGCTTAAATACTACAGGTATTAACTTTCCTAACCCAGAACCACCTTATCATATGCAGGGCCTTTCACCTTGAAAAAACTAGACAATTAGAATATTGAGCCCGAATGGAGATGTATTAGCCCAGGTCTTCTCTAAACAATCAGGGGGAAATGTTCGTGTACAAAGGTTAATGTATTGTCTACAAGAAGTCTCTGTTAAAATGCATACTGTTCCTGGAAAGAGTAATCATTTAACCAACATCGCCCACATAGCACATTAAGACGTCTTTCCTCAGTCTGTCCCTGGAGATGAAAATGGGGTTAATTTCTCTGTAATACTTCATGTAACACACTGGACCTTCTAGCTCCTTCAGAAACTCACCCCTGTCTCGCCAGTGAATTCCGAGAGTCCCTGGTCATACCTCCTCTCAAAACAGGTTCTTTAAATCTTCTCTGATACCCAAGGCCTCCCCTGCCATATGTTGGTTTCTTTCTGCCCTTATTAGTGATGCGTGACATCGGGTATCTCCAGGTAGCATGGCCACCTCTGGCAAGTAAAGCTGTTGGCACTCAGGTCAGGGATACTCTGTGATGACACTGTGCCCCCATCAAGGGTGCTGGCTGCAGCCGCTGCCATCTCATGAAACCAGAACTGGCTCTTCACTGCTTTTAGTACCGGTGTTGCTGCTGCTACTGCTTCTGTGAGGTGCTACTACCATGGAGTACGAATGGGAGACGGCCTGGTTCCCCCTCGCACTCTCCTCCTACCCAGCAAAGTCCTATCAGGCCACTGCTTCTCTGTGCTGAAATACGGAGTCAGAGAACAATCTCTGTTGGTAGTTGCTTTTTACTTCTTATCCTTTTTCTAAGCATGGGGCCTAGGCTGGTGGCCAAATCTGGGTTGTAGACACTGTGTTGTACTCATAATTCCTTCCCTCCCACAATAGCAGAGGCATTGTGATTGGACGAAAGTTTGGTCTCTTTCGATGAATATTTCCTAAAATGCTCCTCTCTACTATTTACTTACAAACCAACATGGCCACTTCTTGGGCATATTCAGTAATGGCCTCACTACTCTCAAATGGGTGTATCTGTGGCTTAGAGAATAGGACCGTGAAGGTATAGGCCCCAAGAAGAAAGGGCTCAGGGTAGGCTTATTTGAGTGGTACAGATGTGAGTGGAATCAGGTAAGATTGGGGCAAGAGTTGTTCCTTCCTCCAGGAGGAAGGCTTGAATGGGAGGGGACCCCACATTCCTAACAGAGTTGGAGGAGATGTCTCCTGATAAATGGAGAAATATTCAGAAAAGAGTGTAGAAAACAGCAGCCTGCATGACCAACTTAATAAAATCGCTTGGAATTCCTGGATTATTATTCTTGTTAAAGATTTAAAAGATATGAATAAAATCTTCCCTGGTTATCTAGAGCATGACTATCAAATAAATTGGTGCTTCTGAGATGGTAGAATAGAAACTTCTGTGTTCTTATATTCAGCTGCACACACCTATGATACCATATCACACAGGTAGCTATAAGGCCCTATGAATTAAGACATATTCTTTTGATCTACATTTTAATGACATACTTTAATTAAGTTTTCTTTCTCTCTAGTCCAGATGTTCTCTGTTATAAAAGTGCCATCAAGCGTGATCCTGTTTTGGCCAAGGAAGGCCAAAAAATTATGTTTCTTCTGTTTAATGTTACTTTTAACAGTTGTAGGTCCTTATCCACAAGAGAGCATAGTTTCTTTTACTTTATCTTATACTTTATGTAATTTAAGTAAGCAAAGTAACAATATTTTCCTATCCTTGTGTGTTTTGGTTTTTGCAAATAATATCTAAAGTTTTTTGCATTTATTTTTCCCCCTTAGACTTACGCCAGCATATAAAATGGTCTAATACCCTGTGTGTGCACGTGCACGTGTGTGTGTTTGTGTGTGTGTATGTAATTCCTCTTTATTCCAGTTATTCAACATTTTTTTGGCTGATGAAGTTAAATTTTGCCTGTCCTTTTGACTCAAGGAGGATTTCTTCCTATCTTCATACCCAGTTTTACTGGGTTTCTTATTTAATTATGTTCCCAAGTGGCCACTTCTATTTTCTTAAACTTGCTGAAATTTACTCTGGAAATATGTTTTCCAATTTTAATGATTTCTTTACTTGTCTCATGGTTGTTAAATATTTTATTGATGTTTGCAATCATCGTGACATGATGCTGGAGTATCCACTTAGGGTAATTTGTGTTTGCTCTTTTCCTAAACTTTTTGTAATCTTGCAATTTTTTTTTATAATGAAAAATTTTGAAAATATTTTACCTTTGTCAGTGTCAACATAAACTGAGCAAAGTTGCTAGTTGAGGAAAAATACAGTTATGTAAATGATTTACCTTTTTTCCAGTGACTCCTCTAAAGGCATAAAAAAATGACAAACTCAGCCGAAGCATAACTGGGACATATGAGGAGAGGAAAGCCCACCATATTGCTTGTGGGGGATTCCGCGTGTGGCAACTATAGGGCTAAAATTAAAAATGTAAAAGCAGGAGGTAAATTACAATTTGCGCAATAGTAAGAATAATCTTGCTGTCACTATTTTCTAATGATTCTCTTGTTAAACATGTAAAGAGAAAGTAAGAAAAACCTCTATATAGCCTGTGAGGCAAGCTTCACTGAATTTCATGGCTGTAAAACTGACATCTTCATAGTTTTCCTATTTATTTATTTATTTATTTTATTTTATTTAAAAAAAAAAAAATTTTTTAACGTTTATTTATTTTTGGGACAGAGAGAGACAGAGCATGAATGGGGGAGGGGCAGAGAGAGAGGGAGACACAGAATCCAAAGCAGGCTCCAGGCTCTGAGCCATCAGCCCAGAGCCCGACGCGGGGCTCGAACTCACGAACCGTGAGATCATGACCTGAGCTGAAGTCAGATGCTTAACCGACTGAGCCACCCAGGCGCCCCAATAGTTTTCCTATTTAAAGTAGTAGCTGATTTTTGTTTGTTTGTTTGCTTGTTTTAGAAAATCACAGTTTGCTGTTTGAAGGAAACCAAAGTAACCTTGTCTCTCAGGCCAATGACCATCTCGTGGTTAATATTAAAGGTGGCACTGAAGATGCATGTACTTTAATAGCATTAAATCTCAGTGGGAAGTTCTTTATGGGGTGGGTAACTCAGAAAGCATCCGTAAGACTTTCAGTTAGTTTCATTTACTTTGTACAAGTTAATTATTAATACCTATACCGAAACAATAATACTATTCCTTTTCACTACGGAGGACATTAAGCACTTTATGAGCTGCTGGGATCCAATTTCTGGTCTTGATGCATATGTAGTTCTCTGACTTGAGCCACCGAGAAGCATAAGCATCATTTATGCCTGAATTTCAGACAGGGAGCCTTTAGCACTACCTTAATGGTTTATCCAGAATCCGAATACTGATTACCACCAAGTTTACAACCTCCTGATTCCAAACCACCTCCATCTCTCCCCTGAATTGTTTTCATATTCTCAGAGCTCATTACCCTATTTGTTGTTCCCCTGTAATTTGTTCCTAAGCACCAGCTACAGTGATCCAAATTAAAATGTCAGATCATGTCCTCCTTCCTCTCCAAATACTATAGTGGCTTTCCAACTCATTTCAGAGTAAAAGCTAAAATCTTCCCAGTAGCCTACAAAGTTTTAAGGATCTGGCTTCTTTTTTACAATTCTGATCTTATCGCCTTCAATTTTCCCCCTTGTTTGCTTTGCTTCAGCCGTGCTCAGCTCCTTGCTAATCCTTGAACACGTTTGGTATTCTCCTGCCCAAGGGCCATGCGTTTACTGTTCTGTTCCTTCTGCCTGGAATGCTTTTCGTCTAGAGATATACAGCTGTCTCTTTCACCTCTTTCAGGGGCACATTAATTAGGTTCATGTGAACTTATATAGCAAAGGAACTTTACAGTTTCAGTGGTTTAATAAAACAGAAGTCAATCTCTCACTCATGTAAGAGTCTGATAACGGTGTTCCTGGATGTCAGGTAGATTTCCTGTATGTGGCAACTCTGGGACCCAGGCTCCTTCCATTTGTGTGCACTGTCTTTAGACAATCCCTGAGACCTCTGTTTCTCACTGGTGGAAGGAGAAACAGACAGTAGACAAGGCATGTATCACTTCTGCTCACATTCTCTTGAGACGATAGCTAGTTACTGGCTCTGCAGCACATTCCCAGTAAGAGCCTAACACTAGAGACCGAGAGTAACAACTCTTGAGGCAGCTAGCTATTTCTGCCATGGACCGCGTCCTGGCCACAAGTATCTGTGTGGCCTCCTTCCCAAAGGAGACAGCCCAAAGTTCCACCCCGGTGCTTCATCCAGAACACAGTCCAGGCACTCTGGGTAGTGTGTTCCTTTGGTTCAGAGACCTATGAATTCAAAGGCTAATTGTCTGCCCACCTCCCCCACAGCAAACCTCACATAAAAAATATGAATCAAGAACAGGATAGCAATAGAAGCTCTTCTTTGGAAAAGGGCAGCTGAGTGATCCATAGCAGTAACTGGTTCACAGCAGTGGCGAACCCAACGGGACAGGCGTTACGAATCCTCCCTACCCTCATGGCATAGGAAGTTCCTTCATTAGACTGTGGTTCTGCTTGATGGGAGGAACTTGCTTGTTCACTGTTTTCTGTAGTTCTTGGCTCTGCCCTCTGGGGTGATTTTTCTTGCCCAGTATCCTTTCTGGCAATATCTGAGAGCAGCAGTAAAGAATCTGACTTCCTTGGAGCACGTACAGCTGTGTCCTGCCATTGGGCACTTGAGATCCCTAGGTGTCCAAGGGATCACAAGCCTGTTTAGTCACAGGCTTTTTAAGACTCAGATCACGGTTCTTCGGAAACATTATTCCCATGATTTCTAGCCAGCTCCATGTGCCAGTAACCACATCCAAAGTTCTTTCTTGAAAATTATTCTTGGGGCGCCTGGGTGGTTCAGTCAGTTAAGTGTCTGGCTCTCAGTTTCGGCTCAGGCCATGATCTCATGGTTCACAGGTTCAGGCGCAGCATCGGGCTCTGTGCTGACAGTGCGGAGCCTGCTTGGGATTCTCTCCTTCTCTCTCTCTGTCCCTCCCCTGCTCATGCTCGCTCTCTCTCTCTCTCTCTCTCTCTCTCTCAAAATAAACATTAAAAAAAATAAAAATAATTTATTCTTAGGCCTTCTCTATTTCTTTCCCTCCTTGCCTCTCTACTTATTTTTCTCTTAATTTCATGGGGTTAACTTGAGGCCCCCTTGAAGCGATAGGCTTGGTGGGAAGAGAATAAGTTACCCATGATCTCTGTTTTAGCCTTGAAAAGTTCTGCTTAACCAAAAACAACTTAATGGGCACTTTTACTCAAAGCATTTCTGATGTTATCCCCTACTGCTTGGTATCTAGAAGCAGTCAGCTTTCCATACTATCAAGGCCCCAAACTCACCTTGATTTCTAGATTCTCTTCATTCTCTTTTATTTCTGCTTGCAGACCAGCCAATTCTTCCATGAACACATTTTTAAAACAATTTTTGCACATTAAGCACTTTATGAGCTGCTGGGATCCAATTTCTGGTCTCGATGCATATGTAGTTCTCTGACTTGAGCCACCCAGAAGCATAAGCATCATTTATGCCTGAATTTCAGACAGGGAGCCTTTAGCACTACCTTAAAGGTTTATCCAGAATCCAAATAAAAGATGCTGAATGCTCCTCTCTGTACTTTTACTCTGTTTAGTACAGAGAGGAGCATTCAGCATCTTTTATGAACTGAATGGTGTCCCTCCAAATTCATAGGTAGAAGCCCTAACCCTCAATGTGCCTGGATTTGGAGATGGGGACTTTAAGGAGGTAATTAAGGTAAAATGAGATAATAATGGTGGGAACCTAATCCAATAGGACCAGAAGAGGAAGAGACACCAGGAGTATGCATGCACAGACAAAAGACCATGCAAGGACACAAAGAAGGCAGCTATCTGAAAGCCAAGGAGCGAGGTCTTTCCAGAAACCAGTCCTGGTGGGGCTGATCTTGGATTTCCGGTCTCCAGAACTGTGAGAAAATAATCTTCTGTTGTGTAAGCCACCCTGCCTGTGGTATTTTGTTATGGCAGCCTGAGCAGATGACTACAGCATCTGTTGGCATTCTTGTTTTTGTTTTTTTTTTAATTATTGAAATGTTACAGGGTCACTACTTGTACCTGTTCTGTCTCACAAGTGTGCGCAGTTAAGAGTTCTATCAGCACATAACATGAGTCTCTGATTTCCAGCTCCTAATGTCTCTTTTGTGCTGCCTGTTACCTTATTCCTAAGCCAATTCTCTATATTTTAGTTTTTTTATTTTCTACACCACTTCAAGGAATCAGTTTCTGCAAGATGAATCTCAAACCTTTGGAAGATTAACACAAAGGAAGTTTATTTTTCAGGTAATGATAACATGTGGGTGTTCCTGGTTGATGGGTGGCTGTCCTCCATACGGAGAATAGGGACGCACCTTCTTTCATCATCTATGCTCCACCATATCCTGGGCTTGCACTGTCCAACATGGTGCCACGTGTGCTACTGAGTACTTGAAAAAGGGCTAGCAGCACTTGAAATGTGCAATAAGAGTAAAACACATACTGGATTTTGAAAAAAAGAAGAGTATCTCATTGATATTTTTTGTATCTTAGATACATGTTGAAATAATTTTTGGAAATACTGGGTTCAAAGATGCATTATTAAAATGAATTTCACCCGTTTTTTCCCCAAACACATAGTAATGTGGCTGTTGGAGAACTAAAAATAACGTGGTTCACATTATATTTCTCTTGGACAACCGCTCTGAAGCCTCCGGGTCTTCTGCTTCAGTTGGCAGAAGAGGGAAGAGCCAGTGGAGGAGACACACTAGATTCCTAACAACTCTGGCTTAGAAGTAAAGAACGAACATCTGCCCAAATTCCATTGGTTATGCGGCTATGTCAAGATGCAGGAGGGGCCGGGAAGGGTCCTGGCTCAGAAGCCACCGTAGTAACAATTCTACTCTAAGATGGGGAGGGCAGAGCCAGTCCTCTCTAGCACAAGGTCTTTGCTCAAGAATCACCTCCTTGGTAAAATCTTCCCTGACCACTGCAACCACCTCCAGCCTCTTTCCCCAGCATTCTCTGTCTTCTTGCCTTGTTTTGTTTTTCTCTAGAACATTCTCACCATTTGGCTTAGCATATGTTTTGTTTGTTCATTTCCTTTCTTTCTATGTGTAAATTCCCTCAAGGAATTTTTTTTTTCAAAAAAATTGTTTTCTTTTTAATTGTATTTGAGAGAGACAGAGTCAGTGTGAGTGGGGGAGGGGCAGAGAGAGAGAGGGAGAGAGAATCCCAAGCAGGCTCCATGCTGCCAGTGCAGAGCCCAATGCAGGGCTCGACCCCACAAAACCGTGAGGTCCTGACCTGAGCCGAAACTAAGAGTCAGACGCCCAACTGACAGAGCCACTCAGGCACTCCTCAATTTTTTTTTTATTGTGGTAAAAAGTACACATAAAATTTACTATCTTGACCATTTTTTTTCTTAACCATTTTTAAGTGTACTGTTCAGTGGAATTAAGAACATTCATATTGTTGTGCAACCTTCACCACGACCATCCATCTCCAGAACTCGTCATCTTGTAAAATTGAAACACTATACTCATTAAACATTAACCCCCATTCCGCCCTTTCTCCTAGTCCCTGGCAACCATCAGGCTTTCTGTCTCTATGATTCTGACTACTTTTAGTACCTCATATGAATAGAGTCATATAGTATTTGTTTCTTTTTTGTGACTGGCTTATTTCGCTTAGTATAATGTCCTTAAGTTTCATCTATGTTGTAGCATGTGTCAGAATTTCCTTCCATTTTAAGGTTGAATAATATTCTAATGTATGTATATATCACAGTTTGCTTATCCCCTCGTCTATCTAGGGACACTTGCGTTGCTTCCACAGTTTACCTCATTTAAATAATGCTGCTGTGAGACTCTGATTTCACTTCTTTTGAGTGTGTACCCAAAACTAGAACTGGTGGATCATATGGTGGTTCTATTTTATAGTGGTGGTTCTATTTTTAATTTTTGAGGAACCACCATACTGTATTCCACAGTGGCTGCACAATTTTACATTCCTACCTATGATACACAAGGCTTCCAGTTTCTCTACATCCTCATCAACACGTATTATTTTCTGTTGTTGTTGTTGTTGTTGTTTTGATAGCCATCCTGATGAATGGGAGGGGGTATCTCGTAGTTTTGATTTGCATTTCCCTAATGATTAGTGATATTGAGCATTTTTTCATGTGCTCATGGGCTATTTGTACGTCTTCTTTGGAGACGTCTGTCCAAATATAAAGGCATTCATTTTTGTCAATATATTCAATGCTGTGTCCTTAATGACTGAAACTGGGCTGCCATGTCCTAGGCACTTGAGGACTGTATGCTGACCAATGAAGCAGCGGAGTGATACTGGTCTGCCAAGCCACAAGTAAAGCATAGAGAAAAAACTTTAGGGTACTTGATGACATAATTCCAAAATTGATTATTATAGTCAGGGTAAATGAAATATCATATTTTATCCATATGCAGGTATGAGCAAACCACTGTTAGACATAATGGCAATGTCAAGTTACATCATAGATTTTAAACTTGAGCTGAAATTTGTCATCCTGGGGTTTTGTTTGCTCTGCACAATATTGAAAGTCTTTTTTTCCTTGAGAGTTTAAAATTTTTATTTATTTTTACTTAGGGGCTGACTTAAAAAATCAGAATATTTTTACATTGAAAGATTACATCAATATTTCACTTTTTAAATTTCTAGTTATTTAAGTTATATGCTTTATTTCTACTTTTTTAGTGATTGCTATTTAATTTGTATCATATCAGCATACCAGCAATAATAATTGTAATAATGATAATAAATGCTTTGTGGGGTTAACAAAGGACACAGAACCTAATTCTGGACAATAAATCTATGTAAGTTAAGAAGGAGGGTATCAGAGTTAAGTTTCTAAATTCCTTGTGTTATTTGGAGGAGGTGAAAGTATTGACTGTAGACTTGGTTAGTTATTATGCATGCAAACTATTACTTAAAAGTTAACCATTAAAGAGTAGATACGGAGTCTGTAATCTTTTTTTTTTTTTTTTTAATTTTTTTTTTCCAACGTTTTTTATTTATTTTTGGGACAGAGAGAGACAGACAGAGCATGAACGGGGGAGGGGCAGAGAGAGAGGGAGACACAGAATCGGAAACAGGCTCCAGGCTCTGAGCCATCAGCCCAGAGCCCGACGCGGGGCTCGAACTCACGGACCGCGAGATCGTGACCTGGCTGAAGTCGGACGCTTAACCGACTGCGCCACCCAGGCGCCCCCGGAGTCTGTAATCTTCAATCAGTAGAAGGAAACAATCAAATAAGAAAGCAAACTGCAATTCCATTCCTATATATATACCCAAAATAATTGAAAGCAGGGACTCCAACAGTTATTTGTACACCTGTGTTCATTGCAGCATTATTCAGAATAGCCAGATGGTGGCAACAACCCAAATGTCCATAAACCAATGAATGGATTAATAAAATATAGTATATACGTACATTGGAATATTATGAAACCACACAAAAGAATGTAGTTCTGATCATGCTACAACATAGATGAACCTGGAGACTTTATGTTAAGTGAAATGAGCCAGACACAAAAGGATAAAGATTGTATGATTCCACTTATGTAACATATCAAAAATAGGCAAATTCATAAACACAAAAAATAGATTAAGGTCATCAGGAGCTATAAAGGAATAAAGGAATTATTGCTTAACAGTTAACAGAGTCTCTGTTTCAAGTGATAAAGAAGTTTTGGAAATAGATAGTGGTGATGGTTGCACAACATTGGGAATGTAATTAATGCCACTGAATTGTACATGTTAAAATGATTTAAGAGGCAAATTTATGATATATATTTTTTGCCCTAAATTTTTAAAAAATTGAACCAAACCAATAATTTTCCTGAAGAAAGAATAAACATACAAAAATACAACAAAGGAAAAAGCACGAGAATGATGATAGAAACTAGTCCAGGTAACAATATCTATAAGGCAGCTGGACTCATCAGCTAAAAGACAGAGACTGATAGACTGTTATAAACATGGATTTTGCATGTTTATAAGAGACACATCTAAAACATAAGGACTAAGAAAGGTTGAACATGAAAAAATAAAAATATTTTTGAAAAGTATACCAGGAAAATACTAGCCAAAAGATGTTGGGGTTTCTTTAATAATATTAATGAAAATAGAATACAAGACAAAAAAGTATTGTCAAAGATAAGGAGACTCACAACGTAATGATAAAAAGCTCATTTCAACACGAAATTCTAATTCTAACCTTACAGAACTCAATAAAAGATATAAAATACAGTATAAAAAGGATAAAGTCTCAAAATTTAGAGAACAAAACTGATGTAATAATACAAAAAGTGGACAAATACAATATGTGAATTGTAGACCAAAAGTTTTCATGAATATATGGAAGACCTGAATCATGTACTGAGCAGCTTGATTAATGGATACATATAGAACCATTGGTATATAGAACCAATGATTAAAGAATGTACATTCTTCTTGAGAACATAAGGAACAGATGAACCGACCTAATCATGTGGTAGGGCCATAAAGCCAGCCTCCAGCCTCAACAATTTTCTTTCTTTCTTTTTTTTTTTTTTAATGTTTATTTTATTTTTGAGACAGAGAGAGACAGAGCATGAACGGGGAGGGGCAGAGAGAGAGGGAGACACAGAATCTGAAGCAGGCTCCAGGCTCTGAGCTGTCAGCACAGAGCCCGACGTGGGGCTCGAACTCACGGACCGTGAGATCATGACCTGAGCCAAAGTTGGACGCTCAACCGACTGAGCCACCCAGGCGCCCCGACAATTTTCAAAGGGTATGTATCATACAGCTCATATTTTCTGTCAACAATGCAATCTAGTGTAAAATCAATAACAAAAGTGTAAAAAAAGCAAACATAATACATTTGATCATTTGCAAATATGTATTTCTAAGTAACTCTACGTCAAAAAGAAATAACGATGATTAAAATATACTTAGAACTCAATGGTAAAGAAAATACTAAAGATAAAACTTCAGAGATGGGCAAAAGATATTTAAAAATAAATTTATAGTAATAAATTCTTTAAAAGAGAAAGAATGTAGGTTGAAAATCAAGAAGCAAAGTATGCAGTTAGGGAAAAAATGGAATAAAACCAAAGAAACCAAAGAAAATAAAATATAAAAATATAATAAAAGCAGAGATTAGTGAAAAAGAAAATAGAAGCATTAAGATAAACAAAGCCTCAGGTTTCATGCCTAAGTATATATCCCTACAGAAATTCTTACATAGTTTTTCTAGGTGAAATAGACCTAAATGACAGAAATGCATTGCTAAGATAGAAACAAAAATGGACATATAGTGAAAGTCACAAATACTCAAAAAAATTAACCTAAAATCTGAGTAGCCTTATATCTTTTAAATAATTTGAATTTATAATTAAAAGCCTTCCCATAAAGAAAACTCTAGTCTTGGATGGACTTACTAGTGAGTTCTACCAAAAATTTAAGGAAGAATGATAACAGTCCTGCATAAAAGCTTCTGGAAAACAGAAGAGGAAGGAACCCTTCCCAAGTCGTTTTATGAGGCTAGAATTCTCCTGAAAACAAAGATATTAAAAGATAATGAAATTAAAGACCCAAATCCTTCAGAAACACAGAAAAATTCTTTTTTTTAAATACTTATTTATTTTTTTTTACAATTTTTATTTGAGAGAGAGAGATAAACAGCAAACAGGGGGCGGGGGACAGAGAGGGAGACAGAATCCTATGCAGACTCCACACTGCCAGCACAGAGCCCGATATGGGGCTCGAACTCAGAAGTCAAGAGTCAGACGCTTAACCAACTGAGCCACGTAGGCACCCCAAAACACAGAAAAATGCTTAAAATATTAGCAAACTGGGGTGCCTGGGTGGCTCAAACAGTTAAGTGTCCAAGTTCAGCTCAGGTCATGATCTCATAGTCTGTGGGTTCGAGCCCTGCATTGGGCTCTGTGCTGACAGCTGGAGTCTGCTTTGGATTCTGTGTCTCCCTCTCTCTTTCTGCCCCTCCCCTGCTGGTGCTCTCTCTCTTTCTCAAAAATAAATAAAAACATTAAAAAAAAATTAGCAAATCAAACCCAGCAATATATAAATATGATAACACCTCATGACCAAAGGAGATTTATCCCAGACGTGCAAGATTGGTTTGACCTTAGCCTTCAACAATCAATTAAGGTAATCCACCTCATTAAAAGAATAGTAAAGGGGTGAAAATCAGATTAGCCATAGGTACAGTAAAAGTACTTAGAAAATTCAACACACGATAACGATTAATAAAAATCCTGGGGAAACTAAAAATAAAAGAACACTTCACCCTGATAAAGAGAGTCTGAAGAACCTGCAACTAACATCATGTTTACTAGTGAAAGACTGGATGCCTTCCCTTTGGAGTGATCAAGGGTATATGATTTTACCACCTTTATTAACCATTTTCCTGGAGGTCCTAGCTGTTGTAACAGGCAAGAAAAACAAACAACAGGTATATAGATTGGAGAGAAAGAAGCAGGACTTTCTATTTGCAGAATATGGGATAGAAGATGTAGAAAATCCTAATGAATCTGCAAAAAAGCTACTAGAATAAGTACATTTAGCCAGATGGCATGATACAACTTCAATATACAAAACTCTGTTGAATTTTTTATACGAGCAATGAACAATTGGAAAATTAAAAGAAATAAATATTATGTACATAGCACAAAAATAAAGTACCTAAAATAAATTTAACAAAATATATTTAATATTTGCACCTAGAATATTACTGCACATTGCTAAGGAAACTTAAAGAAGAGCCAAACAAATGGATGTGTATCAGGTTCATGGCTTGGAGAAATCAGTGGTGTTAAAATTTCAAAATTCCCCAAATTGTTCTATTGATTCAGCATAATCCTAATCAAATTTCCTGTAGCCTTTCTGTTGTAGATATTGGCAAATTTATTATCAAATTTCTAAGGAAGTGCAGAAAATCTAGCATATTGAATACAATCTTGAAAGATAAGAATCAAGTTAAAAATTTAACACTATCTAATTTCAGGATGCCATAAAGTTACAGAACTTAAGATAGTGAATATTAGCGTAAGAATAGATGCATAGGTCCGTGGAACAGAATAGAGAATCCAGAAATATGTACACAAATTGATTATAATCATAATTATATACAGAGCTAAATTATACACATAAATTGAATATGAATTGGTTTTTGATTAAGATTTTGAGGTAATTGAATGGGTCAAGTGGTAATATTTTCAATAAGTGGTGTTGAAATAACTGGAAAACCACAGAAATAAAATGAATCACATCATGTACTTCACATTATATACAAAGATTACCTTGAAAAGGATCACAGTTCTAAATGTAAGAGTCAAAACTATAAAACTTTCAGAAGAAAGTATAGGAGAAAATCTACATGACCTTGGAGTGGCAACAGTTTCTTTGATAGTACAAACCATACATTTTTTTTTTAAAGGACAAATTGTACTTCATCAGAATTAAAACCTTTTATTTTTTTTAAAGAAACCATTAAAGAAATGAAAGTCCAACCACAGACTGGGAGAGGTTATTTTCAATATTTATGAAGAAATTACTTGTATACGGAATATATAAAGAACTCCTACAAGTCAAAAGTAGGAAGACAAAGAATCCAATAATAAAATGAGCAAACGATCTGAACAGATAATTGGCAAACAGAGATATACAAATGGCCAAGAAAACACATAAAGAGATGCTCAGCATTATTAGTCATCAGTAAAATGAAAACTAAAACTATAGTGAAATACAATTACCCTCTAGAATGCCTAAGAAGGGAAGGAAGGAAGGAAGGAAGGAAGGAAGGAAGGAAGGAAGGAAGGAAGGAAGGAAGGAAGAAAGAAAGAAAGAAAGAAAGAAAGAAAGAAAGAAAGAAAGAAAGAAAGAAAGAAAGAAAGAAAGAAAAAGAAAAGAAAAAGAAAAGAGAAAGAAAGAAAGAGAAAGAATGAATATCAAGTTTTGACAAAGATGTGGAGCATCCGTAACTCATACATTGCTGGAAGGAGTGTCAAATATTACACACACGTGGAAAACAGTTTTGCAGTTTAAGCATACCATTGTCATATTATCTAATAATTCCACGCTTAGATATTTACCTAAGATAAAGAGAAATACATGTCCACACAAAGCCTTACTCATGAAAGTCATAGCAAATTTATCCATAATAGCTCTAAACTGGAAACAGCTCAAAGGTCCATCAGCAAGTGAGTAAATAAACTGTGGCATAGCCATATAGTGGAATATTGCTCAGTAAGAAAGAGAAAAGAACACATGGCGTGGAAGAATCTCAGAAATATACGAAGCAAGGAAGCCAAAGAAGAACACGTACTGTGTGATTCTATTTACTTACCATTCTAGAAAATACAAAACTACCCCTCTGGGAGAGAGAGAAGATAAGTGGTTTCCAAGGCCCTGGACTGAGGTGGGATTGACTAAAAAGAGCCACTGAACATTTTTTGGTGAGGAAATTTTTTTTTGTTTTTATTTATTTATTTTGAGAGACAGAAGAGAGAGAGTGTGTGGGGGAGGGGCAGCACGGAGCCCAAAGTGGGGCTCGAGCCCATTAACCATGAGATCATGACCTGATCTGAAATCAAGAGCCAGGTGCTTAACCGACTGGGCCACCCAGGCACCCCAGGAAATGTTCTATATCTGGAGAGTGATGATGGTTACAAATTGTGGTAGTTACAAATTGTCAAAACTCTTTTAAATGGTATAGTTAAAATAAGTATAATTTGTCATATATAAATTATACTTTAATAAGGGTCATTAAAAAGATGGATGTCAAAATCAATGTCAGCTCTCAGCTTAGTCTAACACTGCTGTTCTGCACAACCAGTGGGGTGTCTTCCTGGAAATATGGCTACTAATTTGGGTGCTACAGTAAGGCAGTCTTTGGAATTACCGGTAGAGCTACTCCCATTCAGAAATTTCACTGATTGTTCATTTTATTAACATCTGTTTTGGTTTCAGTGACTATAATATCTCCCGATTTATCCGAAGATACTAACTGGAATTTTATAATGGTTGTCTCCAATCTCTGATTTATCTCTATTTCGTCTATAGACATAAGGACAGGTAAGAGGAGGAAATTTCTAACAGGTCAGTTATTTTGTTATTCCCTTTCTCCATTCTCCTGCAATTTAAGACCTTGCATTGAAATTAAAGAGGAAGGATCCCCTAATAAGTAATATACTGACCTAGAATATAGTAATTGTTTCTAGGGTCAAATTATAAACCAGATTTCAAGTTCTAGAAAGAGTAGAGAAGATTAGAAAGCCAAAAAAGCAATTGATTTGTCACTCCATTATTAATTATGTTTTAGAATTAATCATGATTTTTTACATTTTTATTTGAGCTGTTCCTGGTTCTTATTTTTCTATTATTCTCCACCATTGCTCTTATAATTCATTTATAATTAATTACATTCATAATTCATTTCTTTCTAAAAAGGTCTTGTGAAAATTAATTCTGAGAATATTTTCTTCCAAAGCAAACTTAAGAGTTTGCTTACATTTTCTTAAACAGGTAACATTTTGGTTTTCATATTTAATTTCAGTTGTGCCAAGAATTACCAAGTGTCTGCTATTTGCTGTGCACTGATCCTGGAATTGGTAGAGTAAATGTGCTAACTGGACCTGTCCTCAGAGTCAGAGAGACATATAAAGAAGTAATTTGATAAAATGCAGTCCCCCATCATAGAAGGACTTTTAAAAGGCTGTCAAAATCAGTTGAAAGAACAATTGATGCTTCCTTTTGAGAGAGAATTAGAGACAGCAAGTCGCTATCAAAGGCTGAATTATCTAGAGGTGAAAGAGAAAGGAAGGGAAGTTTACATAGAGGGGAGTGGAGTAAGCAAAAAATCCGGGTATTTTTTTCTCCCATTGTCTGGGAAAGTTGAATCAAGGAACAAGTCATTGCAACAAACTTTCCATGACATTTTCAAGTTGCATTCTAGATTTTCACAAATATTCACAGAGTCAACACCTCCTAACTGGGCTGCACTAAAAAAGAATATTGCATAAAGAAGGCAAGTATATTGAATAGCTAGTGGAGTGGACTTCCAGAGCCCAGGAGATAAGCCCATGTGAGGTTTCACTCATGTAAACGCCAGTAGTCATGTACACCTTAATGGTAAAAATGTAGAACCTTGGATTTAGAACATCTATTAATTCAAAGCATGGTTGAAAATCCTAATTAAGGGAAGCATTTTATAATTTGGGGGAGAAAGTGCATACAAGGTGAATGTTAATAGACACAGTATAGTTAACAACATTGGCGCTGGGTTAACTTTCTTGCTTCAATACCCACACCTCTGTGCTCTTCCTTCTGAAAGAAAAAAAACAGTTCATATGTCCTCTGTGAAGGATGGTTTAGTCAGGATGCTGCCCATTATTTCACTCACATTAGTATGAGGGCAGCCCAAGGCCCGGCAAGCAGTTCCAGACCAGACTACATACCTAATGGGATAGGCCACACCCAGAAGCAGTAGCTAAAGACATTATAATGTTTCTCAGTGTTGGTTTGAATTTGGTCAGGGCTCAACTGTACTTTTCCTCTGCTTCATGTGATTGTATCTAGGGTCACTTTCCATATCATTCAGTGTTTAGCTTGGACTTCCTTACACTACAGTGGCTGGACAATAGTTTGGTTCCTCTTTCATCCAACCTTGGTGTTGTCCCTTCACCCATTCCCTAAACCCTAGGGAAATATATTTCACAGACATGCTCATGAAGTGCTCTCTTGCTCCTCTGCTTTCCATCTGCCCATTAAAATCCCTCTCATCTCACCATGCCCATCTCCACCACCACTTTCTTCTTCTTCTTCTTTTTTTTTTTTTTAAAGTTTATTTATTTTTAGAGAGAGAGAGAGCAAGTGGGGGAAGGACAGAGAGAGGATCACAACCAGGCTCTGTGCTGACAGCACAGAGCCCAATGCAGGGCTTGATCTCATGAACCATGAGATCATGACCTGAGCCAATATGAAGAGTTAGGTGCTTACCCAACTGAGCCACCCATGTGCCCCTCCACTACCACTTTCTTGATGAAAAGAAAGATGATGAAAAGAAAAACTTTTCTTTTCCACCTGCTTTATCCATACACTCTGATGGCAGCACAGTAGCTTCTCTCAGATCTTAAAGAATGTCATTCTGTCTTGTGTTTTGTTCAGCTGTTTTGTTCTCAGAAAAGCTTGGCCCTATCTATGAATTCTTATTCCATGGACATGTTTTGTGTTTTCTCTTCAGAAATATATCCTATTTAGTTGTCTCAACTTTCATATGAGACTGTCAACTCTCTCCATTTTGACTGACCAATGAAACATATGAAATTGAGCGCTGTAAAATAATTTGTGCTCCAAGTTTGTCAGAGGTTATAACCTAGAAATTTCTGCTGCCCAGTACCTATCAAAAACTCAATTGTGAAAAGTAATATATATGGAGAATTGCCTGAAGGATATGCAGTCCATCCATTCTCTAGACACTCAATTTTATTCCTGGATTAAGCCAAACCAGGAGAGAGCTGCAGCCTGAAATACTTTGGTTTTTGTCCCCCAGAGAATTGCTTTTACAGAGTTGCCCTTGGCATTATGCCATTGGCTTCCATTTTGATGGACATTATAAGGAAAAGCCTGTTCAACTTTTTGCCAATAAATTAGAAAATCTACATTTTCTAAACAATATATAAATTATCAAAGCTGACTCAAGTGCAGTTAGGAAAACCTAGGTAGACCAGTCATGGTGGAGGGAATTGAAAAAGGTTGCCAAAGATTTTATTCCCCTCCAGAGCTAAGCCCATATTTTTGGGAGCAGATATCTATGGTGCCTAACATTTATGTCTCTGTCCTCCCTTTTACCACTCCTTCTTTTGGGAATGGATCCTCCTCCACCTCAATTATGTGAGACTATGGTAGCGGGAAGTCACAGTATACCAATTGCTGGACACAGAAATTAATCTATCTTGTTGAATCATCTTTGCAAATATCTTTGTATTTATTGGTTCAAAGTAGGGTATGTGGTTCCAACAGAGTTCATTGAAGTTCTTTCCTGTAATTTTGTATTTGTGTCTGTGGAAAAGTTCTCTTCTTCTGGGTTGCTAATGGGGATTGTGCGAACCTATAACTGAGAATGGTCACAGCTATCTCTTCCCACGCAAATTAAGCCCATCTGCAATGAAAGATGAGAGAGAGGAAGAGGAGGAAAATGGGATGTGGGCAGGGACACAGTGATGAGGGACAGACAGACATATGGTCAGAAACTCCCTGACTGAGAGATGGAGACTGAGTGAGGCGGCACACACACATACAGCACTCAGACACAGATATGGAAATCAAGGAAAAGAAAAAGAAGAGAAAGATCCCAACATCGGTTGAGTCCCTGGTGCTACTGCTGTCTTTCCTACATGTAGAGCAGTAAGTTTCTTTCTTTCTTTCTTTCTTTCTTTCTTTCTTTCTTTCTTTCTTTCTTTCTTTCTTTCTTTCTTTCTTTCTTTTCTTTCCTGCTTCTTTCTTTCTTTTTACTAAAGCTAGTTTAATTTAGGTATCTTTTATCTGTAAGTGAAATACTTCTGATCAAAATGCTTTTACAGGTTAACTTAAAAGAGTAATTAAGGGACAGGTAATTCCTTTGTTCCTTTCACTATTCCAAATCATAGGGGAAAAAACTCATAAAATTTGCCTACCCATGTTTTAAGGCTAGCATAACTGCAATATAAAAACTGAAAAATCATAGCATAAAAAGAAAACAGTGAATGTACATGAATACATCCTAAATGTAACCCAGAAGATATCTGTCTTCTTGTCCCCACAGGATGACTCCATTTGGTTCTGCCATTGAGTACAGACTCACTTCCTTCCCTGGTTTACTCAGAAAACCCAATCACATTATATCTGTCAGGATTCACAAGTTTTTCTGTGGTAACAAATAATGCCAAATTCGTACTGGTTTAAAACAATGAAAGTTTATTTCTTGCTTACTCTTCCGAGGGTCAGCTGGGGACTTCCTTACATAGGGATGGATACAGGCTTTCAGAGAGTCAGACATTTGGAAAATTATTTAGTGACTGCTGGCAGAGGAAGGAAACATAGGAAATCATATTCTGGCTCTAGAGAAGTCCTTTCTGGTTGCCAATTACTTGGTTTACTCTCCTTTCTACATTTAAAACACAAATTTTTCCTATCCAAGGAAGACTACTCAAAATTTCAATAGTCTAACAAAACCAGTGTTAATGACTAGGATCTCTGGGTAATGTGTGAGTCTCTTCACCAAGAAGGAGGTAATGCCTAATAGTCTCTGTCAAGCCTGGATATAACTTCTGAAGACTTCTGAACTAAAATGTTACCTGCTTCTCAGACATTTAATATATACAGGAATTGGGTAAGAGGAAAAGTGCCCCTTTTCTGGATGTGGGGATTTTTCCTTGAACTAGCCCTGAGTTGGCTCCCTTGACCATTCATTATTCTTCATTGTTCCTAGCTTCTACCTCTAAGAGATTCTTCCTTTTCTCTTATTCCCTTTGGTTATAGCTGAAGTGGGCATCAAGAACTATGTCCTTGATTGGAGCAAGAAGGTTTATGGACCCACTTTTCATTCCAGAGAAGATTGGGACCTGTGGTTGTCTTAAGTCTAGAAGAGTAACCACATGTTACTATGGTTATAACAGTATAACTACATGTTAACAGTATAACCATAATTCTTTTCTGGACATAATTCTCATATTTGCTATATGTCTTTGTTTTACTTACCTTGTGTCAAATGATTTCTCACTGCATAAAATGGATTTTCATCTTTTCATGCTCGAACAATGTTTTCTTCACCACCTATCTTCCATTCCTTAATCCAGTGCCAAATATTTTAGTGCTGTTTGTTTGTTTTATACAGTCACACTCCATTCCATACTATCAATTTCGATATTGGTTAGGGTAGACTGGGTTATTTTGCAGTAACAATCTAAAAATTGTAGTTGTCTAAGACAACAGAGATTTATTTCCCTTTCAAACCATGTCCCATAGGTTGGCTGTGCGCTCTGCTGTATATAGTCCTCATTCAAGGTCATTTGTGTCAGATATTCCATTATCTGGAACATGACCAATAGCCATGGCAGGGAAAAGGGAATGTGGAAAACCATATATAGGCACTAAAAGCTTCTGTCTAGAAATGACTCATGTTACTTCCACTCACATTTATTGGTCAATGCAAGCCACAAGTAATTT
Source organism: Neofelis nebulosa (assembly GCF_028018385.1). Lineage (NCBI taxonomy): Eukaryota > Metazoa > Chordata > Mammalia > Carnivora > Felidae > Neofelis > Neofelis nebulosa. The sequence continues at coordinate 41,724,015 of NC_080789.1, read as the reverse complement.
TAAGAGGTTGAGGAAATTAAATCCTATCACATGTCTAGAAAGGCAGAGAGATAGAATATCTGTGGAGACATCTAATAAATAAAACACATATATACATACATACATATGTACATATACATTAATGATCTTTATGGACTTTACTGAAAATTTGTGGAGACCAAATCAGGAATTATCACATAATATATAGAATCTTGCAGAAAAATCTCCACCTGAAATTACTCTTCTTCCCAGTTCCTTTTCTATGGTGTCATTAATGTTTTATTTTTCTCTCTTTCTTCCGTCATGCAGTATTCAGCCTCTCAGGCTCCACTCTGTCCCTCTCAGTTTTTCTGTTTGGGACTTAAAATTCCATACTCTTTCATTACAGAGAGCTAATTCTATTATGCTTGTTATTTGCACATTCCCTCAAGGTCTGTATACCACCCCAAGAGACTTATGAAGCATTTCTTCTGAACAAATATAGTGCTTTCCCTAGGAATTCTGGTGAATGCATTTTCTCCATGTTATTACATTAATAATATATTAGCAAGTCAAATCTAGCATTACCAAGTAGATTTTGTTCCAGAAATAAAAGATGGGTTCACATTACTATACCTCTTATTTCAATATCTTATGTTAATTAAAAGAGAAGATCTATACGATCATCTGGACTTGCTGTGTCCTCCATGGTAGGCATTAACCACATATAACTATTCTAATTGAAATTTGAATAACTAAATTATGTTATTTTAAATATTTGGTTCCTCATTCCCACTAGCCACATTTTAAGTATTCGGTAGCCACATATGGCTAGTGGCTATGGAATGAGCACAGAAAGGAACATCTCCATCATTGTGGAAAGTTCTGTTGAACAGTGCTAATCTAAATAAATGCTGGAGTTATTGGATAAAAGTAATAGTCATTTCTAATTTTAAATTTTCCATAATTAGAGTTACAAGGAAACTTCATTAAATTGAGAAATGGTATACGTAAGAAGCCAATGGTAAATACCATACTAAATAGTGAAACACAAGTAGTATTTTCATTATTTTCAGGAAAAAGAGTGTTCATCACTATCACAATTGTATCTGTTAGGATTAGATTTGGTTATATTTCTCTTGTTCAGGAAAACTGGAGAAAGGCAGTTAAGAGTGGTAAAGTGGGTCTACTCCATGGCCTCCTCAGGTACCCAGATTCATTCTATTACCCCTTGGATGTGGTCTTCATTCTCATATTTTAAGTGACAGCTCATATCTGTATATCAATCATATCTGTACAGATATCAATCATATCTGTATTTAAGGCAGAGGATGGAGTAAATGACAATGAGTAAAGACTAAAGGAGACCAATGTGGTATTTGCTGATTTTAAAGAATGCTCATAGATGTTACCATGTGATAATGCTGCTGACTTGACTAATAATTGGTTACATGGCCACACATTGATGCAAAGAATGCTGGAAACTGTAGCCTTCATTCTGAGTAGTCATGTATTCATGTAAAAATTAGGGTTTCCTATGGATGAAGAAGAGACTGGGGTAGTGGGGCACAACTAATACTTTCTGCCTTACCACTTTGTTTAATATTGTTCTGAAGGTTTTAATCAAAGCAATGAAACAGGAAAACAAAAGAAGTATAGATATGGGAAAGAAATGGACATAATTACTTTTCTCTTCATAAGATAATTAAATGCCTCAAATCCAACTGAATTAACTGGAAATCTATTAAAAAAGAATGAGATAATTCAGTAAGATGTGAGAAATATGCAAGAATCAAGAACTTTCCATTTGATGTTTTAACTTGTAAGAGACAGGAAACATAATGAAAAAATGTGGAAAAATATAATGCCAATGGAAAAATTTAGCAAGAAATATATGAAACTTATATGAAGAAAACCATAACATTTTATTGCAGGGCATAAAAAGAAGATCTGGGTAAATGAAGGGTCTTCACATGTTCTTGGATAGAATGATTCATTGTTCTAAAGATACCAGTTCTCCTTCAAATTTGTAAATTTCATACAGTTTCATTCAAAAAATATTTTTTTTAACTTCTCATGCTAATGATGAAATTTATGTTAGCGAAAGATTGACTAAGAACACCAAGAAAACAGATAAAGAACAATGAGGGTCATATTCCCTAGTAGATGTCAAGATGTACTGTAAAGCTACTATAATTAAAAGTGTCATACCAATGGACTGATTAATAATGAGTCAGAACAGGGTTCAGGACAAGGTATATGCAGCATAAGAGACCACCACAGTATGTGACATTGCGCAAATTCTTTTTTTTTTTTTTTAATTTTTTTTTTTTTAACATTTATTTATTTTTGAGACAGAGAGAGACAGAGCATGAACGGGGGAGGGGCAGAGAGAGAGGGAGACACAGAATCGGAAGTAGGCTCCAGGCTCTGAGCCATCAGCCCAGAGCCTGACGCGGGGCTCGAACTCACGGACAGCGAGATCGTGACCTGAGCCGAAGTCGGACGCTCAACCGACTGAGCCACCCAGGCGCCCCGACATTGCGCAAATTCTTAAACCTTCTGTTTTTCAAATTTTATACCTTATCAAATGGGGATAAACTAGTTCATACTGCATAGAGTTGCTGTAAGGTAATATGTGTAAAGTATTTATAATACCTGACCTGTCGTAAGCACTATGAAAGTGTAAACTATTATTAATGCCAGCATCTAATATATGGTAAACTTGCTATTAAAATCAATGGGGGAAAGAATGTATTATTTAATATATAGTGTTAGAGTAATTGGCTTATATTTGGAAAGAAAGATGAAAGGAAAGAAAAGGAAGGATGGAAGGAAGGAAGGAAGGAAGGAAGGAGGCAAGGAAGGAAATTAGAACTCTAATTCACATTATAAATTAAATGGTATGGATTAAATATTTAATTATAAAAATTCCTATAAAGTGTTAGAAAAATGAGGAAGAATTGTAAAGGTATTCTTAGAGTTTGGATTCTTATTTTAACATTCTTATTTTTAGCATGATAGCTATGCAATAAGCCATGAAAGAAAAAAACATGGTCAGATTTTACTGCCAATCTAAAAGGAAGTTGAGATAAGGTGATGGGTGGGGTGATGGTAGTATGAGACAGTGGTTGGTCAGGTGAGAGATGGTGGATTTGAAAAAGCTTATTTAAATACAATAAAAACTTCTATGTCCAATTTCTTTTGTAAACTGTGCTTGCTACCTATATGGTTCAGGTTTCTGTTTTAAAGTGCTGTACTTTGGTAGCAGAAAATATCAGTGAACGTAAGAGCTTTCACTTTTTAACTTTCAGGAATATTTACTTGAAGCCAGCTCATTTTAAAGGATTGCTTCTACTTGGAACTGGATATTCAATAGATCCTTATAGTTTTAAAAATTAGATGACAATTATGGGTAAAACATAACTATTGTAAATCAAATGTGTAAGATGGCAATATTAGAGCAGTTGGGCTGGTCCAGATTCTAAATTGGAAGTGGGTTGTTTTGGCGAAAGGAAAACAGCAATATACATTTTTAAATTTTTATCACTGTTTTTATAGTGCACGTTTAATATGATGGAAATAACCATTGCAACAGTCCTTTTTTAGCCTTATAGATAATTACATACTTAGAAAATTACATAAATATAAAAAATTAAAGCAAAAAGGGCAGAGCTTGATATTGTGTCGAATATACATTATTCATTATGAGGAAGAGAGCTATAAAAATGTAGAATTCCAGAGGGTATAGTTTTTATGCAAGAATTGATGCAGCAGATTGAAAATTTAGTTGGCAAATAGCTACTGACTTTTTAATTTAGAAACATTAAGATTTAGTGTGTCAATCTGGCTGCTACCCGGACTGTGCTGTATTCAAAGCTCTAAGTTAAAACTCTGTAAGATTTAAGTGTGATAACATGCAATACAAAATGATCTTAACAGAAAAATCTGATTACTTGGAACTCCCCCCCGACCCCATGCCCAAGCGTTTGAATCCCATGTGAAATCCATTAATGGGCTTTTATATTTCACTTAAATTTTTTCACTGAGAATTATTAGAAATCAAAGTGACTGTAGCTACTAATAGATGTTTTCTTTAGCTGTACACATGAAAGAAACTATTTGTTTCAAAAAAATAGAAGTTATAAGCAAGAAAGCCAAGGATATTTAATATCCTTTGATTTTTGAAAGGATGCAAACAACTACAGGATTTCTTCCCCCAGGACAACAAGAGAGCTCTTCGAACAATTCATTTTCCATGAGTTCTAAAGGGAAGGGGTTGGGCGACTGAGTCTCTAATTGGAACTGTTAATTTATTAATGCCCTAAAAGCATTATTTTTCCTACCCACCTTCCTCCTCCCCCCCACCCCCCGCCCAGCCCCTGACAAATTAGACACTCACTGGCAATGTAGTTCTCTTATTTACCCTTCCCTCTCCTTTTTCCTCTTCCACATAAATAGAAGTTTCATAGAAAGGGCCACATCATGATAAACACTGTGACAGCTGCTACCTACTGTTTTGTGTTGGGAGAAGTTTCCATTTTTTCAACATTTCAGATCTGCTTTCCAGACTCAAATCTTTGAATTGACATGTAGGTATTTATTTGCAGGCTGCTGTGTGTTGTGGGCATCTCCACTTTTTCAAAGAAATGGGGAATGGATGGATGTGATTTTTCTTTTAAACCCATCTTTAATCTTTCTCCAAACAATAAACAGAGTGGCAGTCAATCTCCTACCTTCTTGTCCTGACTGAAGTTCATCTTTCCCTCTCTGGATCTCTCCTCCAATGCCTCCCCTACAGAGTCTCTCAGGAGACTGTTTAAAACTGCCTCATATGGAACCACAAAAGGCCCCGAATAGCCAAAGTAATTTTGAAGAAGAAGACCAAAGCAGGAGGCATCACAATCCCAGACTTTAGCCTCTACTACAAAGCTGTAATCATCAACACAGCATGGTATTGGCACAAAAACAGACACATAAACCAATGGAATAGAATAGAAACACCAGAAGTAGACCCACAAACGTATGGCCAACTAATCTTTGACAAAGCAGGAAAGAACATCCAATGGAAAAAAGACAGTCTCTTTAACAAATGGTGCTGGGAGAACTGGACAGCAACATGCAGAAGATTGAAACTAGACCACTTTCTCACACCATTCACAAAAATAAACTCAAAATGGATTAAGGACCTGAATGTGAGACAGGAAACCATCAAAACCCTAGAGGAGAAAGCAGGAAAATACCTCTCTGACCTCAGCCGTAGCAATTTCTTACTTGACACATCCCCAAAGGCAAGGGAATTAAAAGCAAAAATGAACTACTGGGACCTTATGAAGATAAAAAGCTTCTACACACCAAAGGAAACAATCAACAAAACTAAAAGGCAACCAACGGAATGGGAAAAGATATTTGCAAATGACATATTGGACAAAGGGCTAGTATCCAAAATCTATAAAGAGCTCACCAAACTCCACACCCGAAAAACAAATAATCCAGTGAAGAAATGGGCAGAAAACATGAATAGACACTTCTCTAAAGAAGACATCCGGATGGCCAACAGGCACATGAAAAGATGCTCAACGTCGCTCCTCATCAGGGAAATACAAATCAAAACCACACTCAGATATCACCTCACGCCAGTCAGAGGGCCAAAATGAACAAATCAGGAGACTATAGATGCTGGAGAGGATGTGGAGAAACAGGAACCCTCTTGCACTGTTGGTGGGAATGCAAATTGGTACAGCCACTCTGGGAAACAGTGTGGAGGTTCTTCAAAAAATTAAAAATAGACCTACCCTATGACCCAGCAATAGCACTGCTAGGAATTTACCCAAAGGATACAGGAGTACTGATGCACAGGGGCACTTGCACCCCATGTTTATAGCAGCACTCTCAACAATAGCCAAATTATGGAAAGAGCCTAAATGTCCATCAACTGATGAATGGATAAAGAAATTGTGGTTTATATACATAATGGAGTACTATGTGGCAATGAGAAAGAACGAAATATGGCCCTTTGTAGTGACATGGATGGAACTGGAGAGTGTGATGCTAAGTGAAATAAGCCATACAGAGAAAGACAGATATGTTTTCACTCTTATGTGGATCCTGAGAAACTTAACAGAAACCCATGGGGGAGGGGAAGGAAAAAAAAAGGGGGGGTTAGAGTGGGAGAGAGCCAAAGCATAAGAGACTCTTAAAAACTGAGAAGAAACTGAGGGTTGATGGGGGGTGGGAGGGAGGGGAGGGTGGGTGATGGGTATTGAGGAGGGCACCTTTTGGGATGAGCACTGTGTTTTGTATGGAAACCAATTTGACAATAAACTTCATATATTGAAAAAATAAAAAAATAAAAAAATAAAACTGCCTCGTATTGTCCAGACTCCATGGGCTCCAAGGCAGCACTAGACTATTCCCAGTATTGCCTTTAGCCCTGGAAAATCATCTCTCTTTTAGCTTCAAGCAAAACCCCCTTCCGTTTTGGACACTGCCTTCTGTCCATACTACCATCTAACCTTATTCTGGCTGTCATCCAAACTCCAAATATGTTGAGGGTTTGGCATCTGGATCACAGTCTTCCAAGTCATGCCATGATCCTGGGTGACTATAGTATCTACATGGATGAAAAATTCAACATTTTAGTCTTAAATCTTCTTGAACTTGCCTTAAATCTTCTTCAACTACCTGAATGGCTGCCTGCTGGGCTCTGAAATCTTTAACATTGTCTTTACCCCTAACCTTCAGTCACCCAAACCTGACACACTGCTTCATATTTCTCTTCCCTGTACTTTCCTATTCTCTTAATTCGGTTCTTCCCTGCAGTCTAAACATGACAAAATCTTTTCTATATAAAAAACAGCTTCATCCCTGATCACAAGTCAACCTCTAGCTGTCTTTTAATATCTCTTATTCCCTTCTGAGTCGAATGCCTCATAAGAATTATCTTAAAGATTTTTTGTTGTTGTTGTTAATTTGAGTATGGTTCACAGGCATGTTACATCCGTTTCAGGTGTACGACATAGTGATTTAACATCTGTACAGGTATGCTGTGTTCACCACAAGTGTAGCTACCATCTGTTAGTATACAATGTCATTACAATTTCATCAACTATATTCCCTGTAGCCGTGCCTTTTATTTCTGTGACTTATTCATTCTATAACTGGAGAATTATCCTTATTTTCTGCTTTGACTCATTCTTTGGGAGTCAGGCAACTGATTCCACCAAGTCAATGAAATTGCCATTTCTGGCCATCATCTAATTATCCAATCCAATGGACTGCTTTCAGACTTCATTATAGTTAATCTCTCTGCAGCATTTGACTCTCTGCGGTCAGTTTTTCTTCCTTGGATTTTCTGGCACAGTTCTCTCAGGGTCATTTCATGATTTCTTTCCAGTCTCCTTTGCCAATTCCTCCTATTTCCACCCTAAAATGTGAATGATTCATTTTCCTCTTCTTTTTGTGTGCTCTTTGCATGTCTCGTTCTCTTCTCTGACTCCCATCTATAGGCTGAGGATTCATGAATTCTAAAGGGAAGTGAATGAATAAATAATTACTTTCTAAACAATACATATTGTCTCAGGAATGATTTAAAACTGCTAATAAGGATACAGGAAAATCCAACTGAGAAGCAAAAAATAAGTAGCAGACAAAAGGAACAAATTGAAATAAGGGAGAAAACAAAATGTCACCCAGGAGGAATGAGGCTAAATATGCTATAAGTCCCAAATTTAGTCTTAAGCTTTTCAGAAACCAGTGAGAAGAGGGTGAAATCTCATTATGGTTATGCAATCCAAAATGCCTGTAAGATATCAGTTGTTTAGAAATCCAACCATTGCTGCCACTGGGTGGAAAGCTCTCAGGGGTGGACGAGGAGGCCTCCAAAGGACATGAATCAAATCTTCAATGTCATTATTCCAGAAGATAAACCCATAAGTTCCCGGGGGGCTGTCTTATAAACACCTTCCATTTAGACAGTGGCATCAGGGTAAGATTCAATTTAGTTAAAGCAGTTCTGTGACAGGCCAATATAATATGGTTTATGTTCCTGAGGAAATGTTTTAGAGAATCTTGAAGATAATTTTGTCTTGCAAGCAATTGTCTCATAAAACAGCTTTTGACACCTATTGAGGATGTTGAGCATGAGATTCTACTCTGTGACAAGTATTTAATCTAGCAAACTTGTATTTCTAGTTCTAATCTAAATACTTGGTAGTTATCTGCACCTTGATATCCCACAGGTATCTTGGTTTCCAAAACTGCACCCATTATTCCCTCCAAACTGATTTTTCCTATGCTCTGACTGGGAATGATAACATTATGCACCCAGTCTCATCCAGAAATCTTGAAGGCATCCTAGACTTTTGTTTCTTTCCCCTCTTGTTCCTCACACTCACAAAATACCCACATCCTTCTGATAGACTCTCCTTATATCTCGTGTCTCTATCCTGCCTCCTAGCTTCACTGCCACTGTTTGGGTTCCTTCGGGACCTTATCATTACTTGTCTGAACTACTACACTATTGTATTATTGTCTTCCTTGGTCATAGTCTGGCCCTCTGTCCCCTGATCCAGTTTCCATCTGATTCACCTTTGTGCTGCTGGCATTACCACAGCGATTAGCACATGGCAGGCAAGTAAGGTATTTTTGTTGGATGAATTCATATATGGATGAATGAATGTACACACACGTGGGTCTTATGAGAGTCATTATTATAATGCTCCTTTCTGGGGCACCTGGATGGCTCAGTTGGTTAAGCGTCAGACTCTTGATTTCAGCTTGGGTCATGATCTCACAGTTGTGGGATCAAGCCTCATGTTGGGCTCTGTGCTAGGCATGGAACCTGCTTGGGATTTTTTCTCTTTCCCTCTCTCTCTCTGTCCCTCCTCCTCCCTCTCTCTCTCTCTCAAAAAAAAAAAAATTATGCTCCTTTCTAATAATAGGAGAATCATATCTACTCATTCGTGCACCATCAGGATTAAGGCAAGTATTTGTGTACAGTGGTAAGAAATTAAATGTTGTTTCACAGATTCTGAGCTTTTTTTTTTTTTCTTTTTTTCTTTAATCCTTCCTATAGGCAAACACTTGAGGAGGAGACCGAAGAACTCAATTCTCACGTTATTGTTAGAAGAAATTCCAAGAGAAGCCTAAAGAGGAGAGGAGGAGAAGGAGGTGGAGATGAGCAGCTGTGTATCCACCAACAGCCTGGAGGTGGGAGGTAAAGGATTGACTCAGAAAAGCAGTCAAGATTTAATTAAAGACCCAGGCGTGGAGACGCTCATGTGAGGGGAACAAAGAAGACTCACCTGTAACTGCTTGGTATTTGTTGGGAGAGGATGAAGGGAAGAGATTTATATGAATGTTAAGAATATGTAGCAATGTGGGAGGGAGCCCATAGGGGAAATTGTAAGATAAGTACATTAAATATGATTGGTTGAGAGTGTAAAGCAACATTGGGAGAGGCTCTTGATAGGAATAATTACACTAACGCAGCTGATAGCTACAGCCCTTTGTCTCCTAGAAGTAGGATGGCTATTGTGGCTAGGTAGAACAGTGTTATGAGTTAGCTAATCAAAGAGTGTTAAAAATCCATGCAAACTGCATCTTGGGCTCACCCCTACTCTATGAGGGTGAGAGACAGGAATGAGAAATAAGTATTGCTTTATGACGCTGGCCCCGGAACTCTCAGGAAGTAGTATAAATCCTTCAGTAGCAGTCCTGCCGAAGGACTAAACCAGACAGGACGATAGGTTTCATACTGGGTACTAACTCTTGTTAAATACCCAGATTATGACATTCAGAACAGGGTCTGTCCTACAGGAACCGTGTACTAATCAACAGAGAAGATCTCCTGGAGGAAGACCATTTACTTAAGTCTCTTAAGTCATGGAGCCATCCACCCCTTTCTCCTTAAGGGCATATCTCTTACTTCCTTTTGGCCAAGGGAGAAGAGGAAAGAAAAAGAAAAAGAAGGTAAGGTTACTGACTTATTAAATCTCTAATGACAGTAATAATTGTATTGAGAGCTAACATTATTAAACACTATGTTTAGGGCACTGGTCTCAGAGCTCTAGTTGTATTGTTATTTTTTATTTATTTAATTATTGCAACAACTTTGGAATAGGTATAATTTTGTTAGCAGGACACACCTTCTTATAGTGGAAGATCATAGCTATGGGAAGATGGGTTTCCAGCTGATTACACTGCTTCTGTGGCCTGTCAGGTGCTCTAGGGAAGACTTTGTTGCCTAAAGCCTCTGTGTGCACAACCTGTAATTTGCAGATATAATAGCTATCATAAAGAGTTATATTGATGATTAGAGATAATATTGTATAAAGGGTCTAACATGGTCGTTAGCATGAGGAAGTAGACAGTAAAAGGGAATTAATGTCAGGTCCTCTTTGATTAAACTCTTTTTGTTCTTCTATTTTACAGTTAAAGTTAGGATAAAATTAGTTACCGCTATTTTCTCTTCCAAGCCCTGCTTTTTTTTTTTTTATTTCTTAAATTCTCAAAGGGAGTCCTAAAGCAGGAGATCAACAGACCAGTTCATAATGAGAATGAAGAGATGCTCTTGATTCTGCTAATGAATTTTAGCCAGTTCCGTTCAATAGTAGACAAACTTAGAGCCCAAACAAAGAGTTAAATGTTATAACCAGGTATTCCCAGTTTTTCCCAAGTTTCATGACTGAATATCTAGTAGAGGCCAAATCAGAAAGAAAAGTTCCAGGAATGCAGGACTGAGCCAGGCCAGATTATTTTAATTTATTATTTGGCCCTCCAAGGGGCAGGGCAAAGCACCAGGAACAGTGAGATCAAGCTACAGGCAGTTCTGATCATTTATTTCCTCTAACTAGGCTCAGTCAATCTTAGTAAAATGAAGTGGCGTAGATTGGCTTTTGATAACTTCAGATGGCAAGCAATATTTGAGTGTTTTCAGTAAAACAAAAGATAGAAGTGATAAATAGTGGGAATAGTGACATACTGTGAGAATGGTTCATGAGAAAAATTAATAATGCTACCAATTTCTATCATTACATCCTGGGGAAGCTACAGAATTATTCAGGGGCTTGGTCTTAATTATCTTTTAATGAAGATTTGATTTCATTTGCTCTTGTAATCTCTCATTCTTATGTCTCTTTCCATACACTTCCCTTGCTTTTAATTTCCTAGAGTTAAAATGTTCCATGCTTAATATTCTCAGTAGAGCAGCTGAGCTCCATAGAGGAAATACTATGTCAATCTCACAAATAATATAATGAGTTATGCAAGGGCCTTGCTTTACTACTGCTGGTCATATTTTTATGTGATGCATGTACTCAGTAGGAGGAATGAGGAAGGATTCAGGGAGAAGCAATGTGATAGCCACTCCTATAAATCTTCTCAACTACTGCTCTCCCGGTTTGCTTTAGCTTTGTTAAAAAATATCTTAGGCTTTTCCGCATTTTTAAAAATAAAATTTCCCTTGTATCAAAGGACTACATTCAGATTGTGTAGAGAGTCAAATAGTTCTGTAAGGTCATTATGAAAAGCACCAACAACTTTAATGGATTACTACTTCCTAATTTTTCACTTTTAGACATTATCTACCTCTTTCCCATGAAAGGTGAAGATTTAGCTCTCTTTCCCTCCCCTCCTTGCCCATCCCAATCACCCACACATTTCCCATCCATCCATTCTCCCATCCCCTCCGTAGAGTTTTATTCTCTTGAAAAATTTCATTGGGTCTATAGTCTGCACGTAAATAATTAAAACTATTCAAATGATGCCTATACTTGAGTAATGTAATATACTGTAACTGTTTTTCCTGCACAATATTTGATTTTTCCAAATTATCTTCTTTGTTGATGATTATTCTTTTAATGTGTTTGTCACAAATTTAAACCCAAATTCTCACCCAATTGTGTAAACCTCTTATTAACACATCACGTATTCTACCAGCTTCATCTTTTGGAAATAACGTTCCCAGGAACTTCTAATTGATTTAAATTTAGGTAGTGGCTTTCAAGACCTGCTGCCAAGCTGTCCTAGGGTCTTATCTTGGGGTTTCCTTTTCATCTCTCTCTTGTGTGGCAGCCTCTGTTTTCTTCAGTTCTCAGTGTTTTTCTTCCTCTGTTCCCCCATTTTATTGGATAACATCCTTCCGTAGCTTCCTGAGAAAGAAAGGATGGGCAGCAAAGTTTTCGAGACTTGCATATTCAAAAATGTATTTATTCCACCTTCAGGCTTAATTATAGTGTAGATGGATAGTTTGTTGGATACAAAATTCTAGGAAGCAAATCATTTTCCTGTGCAATTTTAAAAGCATTGCTCTGTTGTTTCATAGCTTCTTCTGTTAATTAGAAGCCGAAATTCTGTCATTATTTTTGATGGTCTGTAAAACCTGTTGTGTCTGGAAGACTTTTTATATTTGTTCTTCTTCCTAATGGCCTGAAATTTTATGTGTCTATTTTCATGCATTATGTTGGGCATTCAGTCCAGAAACTCAAGTCCTTTAGTTTGTTAACATTTTTTTGAAATTGATTTTTATTTGCTCTCTCTGCATTTTCTTCTGGAACACACCTATTATAATGAAGTTAGATCTCCTGAATTAATCCCCTGATTTTCCTATTATTTCTCAACTATAGACCACTTCTGTTTTCCTTCTACTTTCTTGACGATTTCCTTAATATTTATTTCAGGATTTCTGTTGTGTGTTTAATTTCTACAATCATATTTTTAATTGTTAAACATCAACTTTATGCTGATATAACTTATATACAAAAAACCCCCACACCATTTAAGTGTATAGTCAGTTTTGAAAATGTATATTTAATCAATATATGAACCATTTCAATTATACCAAAACTTTTTTTTGTGCACTTTGGTAGGATTTCATTATGTATCTTTTTCATTCTTTTAACCTATTTTTACATTTAAAGTGGCTTCTTGTACATGGCATATCGCTGCATCTTTTTTCCCCAATACAGATTAATAATCTTTGCCTTTTAATTGGAGTGTTTAGACCATTTTCATTTAGTGTACTTATCTATCTGGTTAGGTTTAATTGATATTATACTGTTGGCTTTCTATTTGTCTCATTTAATCATTGGTTATTTTTCATATTTTTCTGCCTTCTTTTGGATTAATTGAATGTTTTTCAGTATTTCATTTTATTTCCACTATTGGCTTAATCATTATAATTCTATGATCATCTTAAAATTTTTTTTTTCAAGAACTCTTTTTTTATTTCCAAATATCCTTTTTAAGATTCCAACCTATTGTTTCATGGATGTATTTTTTTTTCTCCTTATCTCTGTGAATATATTAATACACTTGAGGTTTTCTTCGCCCTGCATAGTTGCTCCAATTTGCTTTCCTCCAACAGTTTGTTTTGTTTCTTTCACATCAGAGGATTTCCTCTAATGTTTTACAATATACTCTAGGGGATTCCATTTTGGATAATGACCCACCAACCAAATTGGATCCTTGCTTTTTGGGAATTTTTAAGATGAGACACAGCAAGAGTAGTAGCAGTGGTAGAGGAGAACAAAATGGAACAGGTGCTGAGACAAAGGGAAGCTGAGTCATAAGAATGAGTAACAGCTGATGACTGCATTTCAAGGGATGCTTGGTGTCTGAGTGGGGATGAATGACTTAACCAGGTTCATGAGGGCAAATAGCTACTGAAATAGTTTTCTGGGTTCTTCAGTTTCTTGTGCATCTTTACAACCCACTGAACTCCCACTACCATGTGGTGGGATACCAAGATACCACTGGTATCTTGTAGCCCAAAGGACCTTAGCATATACACATAATAGAAGGTGTAATTAGCAGAAAGAATTAACGTAAAGTGTAAAATCTGCAGGTTATACATGTTAGGCTAAAAGCTTTACAGATCCCCAATCTATAGGCCAGTAAGGCATATAATGAGTAGGAATGCGTGCTCTGTAGTCAGAGCACCTGAATTTGAATCCTGGCTGTGCAACCTTGGGCCTATCACTGAACTCCTCACCCTTGATTCCTCATAGGTGGGGATAATAATCAGAGGTAGTTTCAGAATTTCTATTTAGAAGTGGATTGTGCTGGCAATCTGATTGGAAAAAGAACTTGCACTGAGTTTGTGTAGCACATTCCAAAAAAGTCAGCTTTTCAAATCGAACAATAGAGAGTGGCTGAGAGAGAGAGAGAGTTAGAGTTAAAGATACTCGTTGGCACCATCATTCCTAATAACACTGGTTGGTTTGTTATGAGAACTAAATAAAATTATTTATTTTAGGGATTTAACATAAGGCCTAGTAATACATATTCTATGCATTATCAATGATGGTATTAAATTATTATAATATTTTTATTATCAGGTATTTGAATGAAGGACATATGATAGAGAGGAACAAGGGTTTCTTGAAGTGACAGGCAGGTCATGGTGTCTCTAGAATAGGCTTAATAAACCTCCACTCTAAACCTGGAATTAAATGAGCACTCTATCCAATTCTATCTCTTTCGCACTCTAGAGAACTCCTCTCCTGTGGTTACTGCCTGTGGTTGAAGCTGTCTGCTTACTCTGTCTTTGCTTTATCACTGTGTCATGCCCTCTAACAACTGCATTCCCAGGGAACTCTATGTTGTATGCAGTCAGTGACTTGCCCCCACGCCCCCAAAGATGCTGCTTCTGATTTTTAAATTTGTGTCTTGTCAGCCAAGTTCAGTTTCAACTCCCAGTGGCCAGGCATCCTTTTTTTCTCCCCCTAGACTGTTCCCTGAATCAAGTCTTTATTTACTTTGCAAATCCCATCACGCCTAGACGATGGGCTGAGACGACATATGTGGAAACAAAACCCTACATAAGATATACCAGTAAACATTTTGTGATTTTCAAAGACGGTTGGGGCTGAGGGTACAGTGAAGTCATACTGTTAATCAAATCTTACAAAATGTACTTCTCTCTTATTCATGCTTATTCAAAGGCTTCCCACAATGAATTCTTATGTAAGTTGATACATAGTTTTAAAAAGCCATTGTTGCTGAGGCTTAAAGAAGTAAATGCTCTTTGAGTAGACTCAAGCCATCTTCTTGCCTGCCCCAGCTGCTGAAGGTAGCTCCTCATTCCCACGCTCCACACATCTAAGGACTTGAATTTGCTTTGAGTCAGTCTCCTTCCTCACCACCTTTACCTTCACTTCCACTTATTTGCTTTTCACCTTTTTTTTTTTTTCTAGATGTGATGTTCTTGCTCTGGTTGGCTTTTCTGAATAGGTTTTAGCCTACTTTGACCCTTTATCTCGATGAAACCTTTAAATGACACTCTTGTATAAAGGTGTCCACAGGTCTGACTTGTGGCCCTTAGAAAGGACCCCGCTCTTGGAGCCTTTGGTGATCCATCCATTCTTCCCTGGTTCTGGATTAGAAGTGGATAAATTGGACATTCTACAAGTATTAAGGACTTTGGATATAATGGAGATCACCAGTTCTCAACCTTTACTTTCATCAACACTTATGAAGGATAATTTCACATTAATAACACATTTGCATAAGTGGAGCTGGATAATGTGAAATTCCTACTATACTAGTAATATCATTATTCTTTTTTCTATCTCTCAGAAATGCAGCTGGAAATGTTAGAGTGACATTATTAATGGGATACTTTTAAATCCACTCTAATTTATGGAAAATGTATAAACTACATTAGTTTATGATGCATAACAAATTACTTAAGTTACACTTCATTATTGATTGAGACACATTAGTGAATTTTAAATCTTTTTTTTTTTTTTTTTTTTAAGTTCTTAACCGTGGAATTCTTAGTAGGGACCTGTTTCTGAAAAGTCCAACAGGTAAAACAAATTGAAAGGGAATCTCACTGATTGGATTAGAACTCAATCCTTTCTGTGTTCTTTGAAGACCATGCAGCCCCTCCATAAAGTCCTTGGGGCTTTGCAGAGCACAATGTGAAAACCCAATGCCTTTAATTATATCTTAAGCTACAAGCAGTGATTCCATGAAGTTGCACCACAGTGAGAGTTCATCCAGGATAAGGCATCTAGGAAAGTATTTTTATGAGGAAGCTATTGAACTGTGACAACATTGTACTATTTGGAATATTGGAACCAGACTCTTACTGAATTGTTTTATTCCTTCATTACCATGTCCCTCCAGGTCCCTTCTCCTTGTGATTCATGGCTATCACCCAGAAGCCAAGGACACCTGGCCTGCCTTCCTCTCCCAAACCCTCATTGCCATTTCATCCCTATCCATGCTGACCTTATCCCATCTGGCTTTTGTCTTACTGATTGTCCATCTGTCCAATGTGGCCTCTGGAATGCCTCCTCTCTTGTCAACACATTCCATTACATGCTCCATACCACGTTTTTCTCTTTCCCATGGACTCCTTTGTCTTGGTTAATGACTCCATGGTCCTCCTCTTGCTTTCTGAGTCATCATCTCTGATGACTCACATACCCTCCACTTCATATTTAGTCACCAATTCCTATTCATTCTAGGTTTAGAAATGTCTCTCAGGTGTGAGGGCAATCTGGCTGCAATGTCTGTCATTCCATTGATCACCAGGGTTGAGTTGGTCAATCTAGCTTGCTAGGTGGGTGTCTCTTTCCTCCCTCACTGCTCCGTGAGTGTTCTTCCCAAAACTGCACACTTGGTCAAAGAGGATGACCTTCCCTGAAAGAGCAGGACTGTCCTTCAGTAGAGGGTATAGTTCTGCTAGAACCTCCAAACGAGCTCTCCAAGTCCATTTGTAGGGGAACATATGGTAGTGAAGCTTCTAAGACTCCAGACGTATACAGATGAGGTGCTGCATGTGGCAGTCTGCCTTTATTAAAAAAAAAAGTCTCTCAAATATGACACCATCATAATCTCTAGGCTCTTAAAATAACTTTTGTACAGAGCTGTGAATATAGTCTATACTCAAAAAAGTTTTCTGAGTGCAGTATTCATTTTAATATTTTCCAAATGTGCGTGCCCTCTTTCCTGCGTTCTCCCCTGCTTATTTATTTTCTTTCTGACTTCAGTCTCATATTTGGGTGAAGATATTTAAGATTTTCTTCTATTCAATATTTATGATTGACATTCTTTTGAAAAACTAATAGTTGTAACCTTAAGGTAGGATTTTAATAGGGAATATAGCAAACTTTAGCAATTTTATTCAATTTTAACATATAGAGCAGCAGTTTCCAACCTTGATGTTGTTTTGATCAGGCATTTCAGAAGGACCTGGAGTCTCTCTCTATTTTTTTAAGTTTATTTATTTTGAGAGAGAAAGAAGACACGAGCAGGGGAGAGGCAGAGAGTAAATCCCAAGCAGGCTCTGCACTGACAGCGTGGAGCTGATACAGGGCTCGAACCCATGAACCATGAGATCATGACATGAGCCGAAACCAAGAGTCAGGTGCTTAACCAGCTGAGCCACCCTGGCACCCAGGAAGAACCTGGAATCTAATGGGGGAAATGTGAATAAGAGAGACCAGCAGTGTGATAGAGACTCTGAAAGGAATATGTGCCAGGTAATGTGGTGCAGTGATCAATTCTACCTGAGGTTAGGGAGGTGGGGAGGTCTTAGAGGGCTTCAAAGAGGGAGTAGTTCCCACTTTTGGAATTTAAATGGTTTGTAGGTGCTCAGATAAGGAAGATGGGATGAGAGAGTTTAAGGTAGGTTAGGCTAAAGAAGGTGAGAAATGTTCATTTTATTTTACAGAAGGATAGGATTTTAATAGCTATAAATGGAAAGTGCGTATAGCAGGTGGAAAGAACAGTAATAATTAAAGTGTGTGGTTTAGGGCATGTTTGAGACTTATCAATAACTCTTTGACCTCATGACAAGATGTATTGAGAGAAAAGAGGGGATAGGCAGGTGGGTTTCCATTATGGAAGGCCATGAGAACCATAGTAAGTAGTTCCACTTTAGGAAATGTTGAGCTCAAGAATATTCTTTAGCATGGAAAGAGAGCACCAAAGCTAAACTGTAAGCTAAGAATTCTGGTGACATGTATGAGGACTGGACTGTAGTGGGGGAGAGATTGGTGGGCTGCATTGACCAGACTTGTGACTGACAAGTCTCGTATGGTTATTGAAAATGTTGGTGGGCAGTCCTCAGATTCCATAACCTTATCTTCCAGTTTAGAATGAAAGTATGATGGCAAAAGAGGAAAACTAGGCAGAGAAATGTTGTGCAGGGCCTTCAACAGTTTGATTTTTTGAGGAGACGGCTGTTGCTAATGAACTTTGCTTGTAGTGAGCTGTAATGTAGTGAGGAGGTAGAACAGTAGGAGAGGAAGAAATTAGTGTGGGGAATATTGTTACCTGTTGCAGCAACTATCTGATCACCTAAAAGATTTACACATTTCTTCCCCTCACCAGCTCCCCTTCTGGCAACCATTCTCAGTAACAAAAGGGGAGGTATTATGGAAGAAAATTTAAGAAAAATATTAGGTAGGCATTTGTTCACACCAGCAGGACTTGACATTTTACAGGTTCTAACTCATTGAATCCTCATAACAATGCTATATAGTAGATTTTTTTAATCCTATTTTACAGTTGAGGTAACCAAGTCTCCGAGAGGACAAGTGACCCATGTGAGGTCACGTAATGAGTAGGTGGCAGAACCAAGATCTGAACCCAGAAACATCTAGGTTCAAAGCCCCTTCTTTTTCCAACAAATGCTGTTTTGTATTTTTGTATTATCTTAGGAAATGTTTTTCTTCTCTTATGAAGTATTATTGTTAATATATGTCTCCCAAGTTGACATCAAATATTCCAAATCTGGGAAGTAAGTTAAGGAGGAAATTAAAGAAACCTACATCAACAGACACATTCTTTTCCACTTTCATTCATGCAGTTTAATTTTTACACACTGAAAAGACTATTATCATGAAATTAGCCAGCCATGAATGTCACATTATTTTTCCTTTTCTTTTCTGATTGCCAAGAGGATCTCACCTAAAATTAGAAAATATTTTGGTACATCACCTCTCACAGGGATGTAAAAATTAAATCAATAAATTTATGCACTGCTATGAATTCTTCATGACTGAGTTGTCAATTGCTTCCTTCAGGCAATGAGCCAATGTTTATTAAGTAGCTACAATGGGCATAGTGTTTTGGGAGGCTTTGCAGAAAGTGTCAAAGGAAATAACTGTAGATGTGATTTCCATCACAAGGGGGTTATGATCTAATGAAGAAAATGAACAAAATATATAAGAATAGAGGAGAACAAAAGTATATATATATATATATATATACACACACACACACACACTCTCTCTCTCTCTCTCTAGTGATAGTTATATATTTATATATATCTATATAGATATATCTTTAAAACTACAGATATTCACACACATATATATGTATATGACTATCGCTAGAGATCACATATGCATCACTGGAAAACAATTACTATAACAATGATAGATACATGTCTAGAGACTGTAAAAATAGCCAGAATTAAGTGGAAGTGTTCTCAATAGACAATATGGTAAAGTAGTCAATTCCGAGAACAGTTTTAAAGAAATGTTATAAAATTGTAAATCAAAGAAGTCTATTGAATTCAAATGCTCATTAGACATTTTTATGACTTCTTATAAGCATGATGACTTTTTATTTTTCCAAGTTGTATAGTCCGTGATTAATAGGTGATTATAAAATTGAAAAATTTCAATTCAAACCAATTTTAGCACACAATCTTTGACATTTTTTGAAAGCATATAAAATTCATTCTTTTTCAAAGTTGTCCAAATTTAAACAAAAAGATAACTAGAAGGCTACTAAGTACAAATGAAACAGTACACAGAATTATCAGAAAAATATTTATGATATTATAAAAGTTGCTCATATTAACTCCTCATTAGAACTGTCATTATTTTGAACTTAACAGTAAAAAAGGCATCCTATTGATGTTACACATTAGTGAAAAATACATTGAAATGAAACTATTCTCTGGGTACTTTTCAATTTGAAAATAACTGAACAATTACTAATTACGAATTAATAGTTACATTGAAATAACTGAATCAGTAGTAGAGATGGTATCTGGTTCACATTAGTCATAGAATGTAGCAGCTTTGGAATTAGGGTTTTGAATTCTGAATGTCTTTAGTTTTTACACTTATACTTCACAATAAAACAATACTTTATACACAATTAAGGAAAGTACGATACAGTGGCTCAAGTGCTAGGTGAAAGCTGAAGGAATTATGGTTCTATTTATGGCTTAGGAGTTTATTAACTCCTACCCTGAACAAATATTGTGTGAGCCTTGATTTCTTCATTTGCACTTTCATTCATTCAACAATCTTTATGAAGACCTACCACAGTGTGATAGGCATGGTTATAAAGTGATCAAATCAGAAACAGTCTTTGCCTTATTAGAATTTATATAATAGGAGACAAACCAGTAAACAAATAAAAATATAATTTCATATTGTGAAAGGTATTTAAAGGAAAATAATGGGATGCTGTGATGGAGAACCAAGGGGATGATGGTGAAACATTTTTAAGTTTGCTGGTTACAAAAGACTCTGAGAAAGTGACTTTTGAGCAGAGAGTTGGAGGTTGAATAGAGATGGCCAGTTTTGGGAAAAGAAAGGGGAAAGTCCGTGCCAGGACAAGCAAACAACACCTGTAAGACCCTAGTGAGAAAGAATGTGGCATGTTTGAGGAAGCTAGAGGAAGCTGATGTGGTTGTAGCGTAAGAAACAAGAGGAGAGTGGTCATAGGTTGGGCTGAGTTTGAGAAGCTTAGATCAGTGTAGAGACTCTTAAACCACAGTGATGTTCAGGGGATTGGATTTTATTGTAAGTGACATGGGAAGCCATTGAGGAGTTTTAGATGAGTGACATGAGCTTTCAGGTCTCTGTGTGGCGAATGGATTTAAGGAAGACAATAGGAGAGAAGAAGACCAATAAGAGACTTGATACATTGTCCACCTGACAATGATGGTGGTGGACTTTCCTTTGGGGTTGGTGATGCAAATGGACAGAAGGGGAAAGAACCAGCATGTATTATGGATTCAGAATGGACAAAATTCATTAATAAATTGACTGTGGGGATGAAGAGAAAAAAAAGGTGTCCAGAATGACTCCCAGGTTTCTGGTTTGAGTAACTGGTAGACTGAGGGGCCATTATTGAGATGGGGAAGGCCGGGAATAATGATAACACTTACACCTCTGTACTCCTTTGAGACTGCCTCTGGAAAGGTCTATATATTTCCTGGGGTTGGTTAATATATAAACAAGAGCTATTTATTAAAATTATATTCTAGTTCAACATAATATATTTCAAGGGCAACCTTTAAAAAATTCAGATAACGGATTTTTTTCACTAGGAAGTAATATCTTGGAAAAATATAAATATTAAGCAAGACATGCTACTGCATTGTGAGGGAACCAGCAAATTTAAGGGAAAAAAAACCATTAAATGATATGTAGCAAATATTGAAAGAATAAGATACATAAGTTGTAATTTTAGACCTAGGAAATCAGATCCAGATTTGATATGTAAACAGATTGGCCTATAAATCTCCCTGAGGGACCATCTTCTTTCCTTGAAGAAAACTGTTATTGTTTTCCTGTTTTCAGCAGTTCAGTGGTTGGGGTGGACAAAGAGGATTTAGTGGTTGAGTCAGATTTGATGTTTTTATAGAATGAGTGTAGGGAAGGAAGTAGGAAGCTCTTTGTAGATGTGGGTAGGAGAATGATCAGGTTTTTCTTGTGGCTGAGGACAAAAGAAAAGTAAAATAAAATTTAGGGATTGTTGCAACAAAAAGTTAGTTACCCCTTTCTCGTGATAAAAAATATAGGGGTACCTGGGTGGCTCAGTCGATTATATGTCTGACTCTTGGTTTCAGCTCAGGTCATGATTTCATTCATGGTTTGTGGGATCCAGCCCCACATCCAGCTCTGCGTTGACAGGGTGGGGGCCTTCTTGGGATTCTCTCTCCCACTCTCTCTATCCCTTTCCTGCTTGTTCTCTCTCTCTCTCTCTCTCTCTCTCTCTCTCTCTCTCTCTATCAAAATAAATAAATATTTTTTAAAAACTATACACAAAATGTACCATGTAAGGGGCGCCTGGGTGGCTTGGTCGGTTAAGCGTCTGACTTCGGCTCAGGTCATGATCTCACGGTCCATGAGTTTGAGCCCCACGTTGGGCTCTGTGCTGACAGCTCAGAGCCTGGAGCCTGTTTCCGATTCTGTGTCTCCCTCTCTCTCTGCCCCTCCCCTATTCATTCTCTGTCTCTCTCTGTCTCAGAAATAAATAACGTTAAAAAAAAATTAAAAAAAAAAGTACCATGTAAGCTTCTAAATTCATCCTAGATAGCTGTTGTTTTGTACTGTTTAGGACATTTCTGTATGACAGAGGCTGATCTGTTATAGTGCTAGGAAAAGTACTGGGGCTGGGAGCAAGTTCCAGACCTGCTATCTACTGAATGTGTCCTCATTTGTGGTAGGTACTGTAGTTCCTATTTTACAAGAGTATCCTTGAAGGTCAATTAATATTTTCTTTACTGAAATGCCTGCTCTTGTGCCTAGAGCTCAGTAGACTGTCAATAAATATTTACTGAGTCAGAATCATGTAACTGCTCCTTTAAAAATAACAGATATTGTAAACTTCTGGTAACGAAATCACTACTTTTAGATTTAGACTTTTCATTTTTAAATTTATATTTTATACAATATCTTATGAAAGTTCTTAAGTGAATCTTGTTTTGTAAACCTTTAATTCTGAAATAATTGTAGATTCACATGTAATTATAAGAAGATATAGAGATCCTGTATGCCTTTGACCCTGTTGTTCCTAATGGTAACATCTTACATAACTAATGTAGTATCACACCTGGGAGATTGCTATCGATAAAAATCCACCAATCTTTTCCATATTTTGCCACCAGCTTTACATGCAATCTTTTGTGTGTGTGTGTGTGTGTGTGTGTGTGTGTGTGTGTGCGTGTTTCATTCTATGCAATTTTATTGTATGTGTAGATTCATGGGAAACCAGCACAGCCAAGACACATACCAGTCTCGTCTCAGAGATTCCTTGTGCCACCCTTTTTTTTTTTTTTAATTTTTTTTTCAACGTTTTTTATTTATTTTTGGGACAGAGAGAGACAGAGCATGAACGGGGGAGGGGCAGAGAGAGAGGGAGACACAGGAACGGAAACAGGCTCCAGGCTCTGAGCCATCAGCCCAGAGCCTGACGCGGGGCTCGAACTCACGGACCGCGAGATCGTGACCTGGCTGAAGTCGGACGCTTAACCGACTGCGCCACCCAGGCGCCCCATGTGCCACCCTTTTGTAGCTACATCCACTTCAACTCCTTCCTTCAACCTCTGGTAACTACTAATCTATTCTCCATCTCTACAATTTTCTCATTTCAAGAAATTTATATAAATGGAGTCATGTCCTATTTAATCATTTCAGATGGTCTGTTTTTCACTCAGCACAGTTCTCTTGAGAGGCATCCAAGTTGTTGTGTGTATCAGTAGTTCCTTACTTTTTATTGTTGCGTAGTGTTTAATGATTTGGAGGTACCATAGTTTGTTTACATTTTTACTCGTTGAAAGAAAGAGAATTTGGTAGCTTCCAGTTTTTCGCTATCAGAAATAAAGCTTCTATGAATATTTGTGTACATATTTGTGTGTGTGTGTGTGTGTGTGTGTGTGTGTGTGTGTTTGAGAATCTAAATTTTCATTTACACCTTTTTTGTTTTGATGATTCGTTATGTTAATCCATTAACTCAGTATTTTTAGCTAATGGATAAAGAAAATATACAAATCAGCAGTGAATAGAGATTCTGGCCCTTTTGGAGGTAATCCTATTGGTCAAAACAGGAATAATTCTGACATTTATGTCAATGAACTATAATTAAGTGATATAGCCTGACACCTAGGAGCTCACATGTTGGCTACATGTGTATCTAATGTATAAGCATCATATAACTATGCCAGCTGCTGGTGAACATTCACGGCTGTATTAACATAGTAAAGATGTCTATATGGCAGTAAAACACATTTGCTTGTAAAACGTCTCCCAAGAAAAACACTCTTCTAATTGTGACATGTACTAGAATTTAATGCCTTATTACATATAAATACAAATATTTGGACAATGTCCTCTAATTCATCTCCTTTCGTGCAGAATGCATGGAAGTGTTGAAATAAGTAAAATCCTTGACACATGCCCAGACCACATCAATTCTTACTCATCGAGTGTCACTAAATGAGAAGCCCTTTGCCTGGGTGATGACTGGCCAAGTGACAATAGCTAAACAATTGTTAAATAATATTAACAAATCCATATATAGTGCATGTTGTATACCAATTACTGTTCTTTGCCAGTGCTTCTTATTAATGTGAACTAATCTCCACTAAAATTCTATGGGGTATGAACTATCAATATTCTCATTGCACAGCTAGGAACACTGAGGCACAGACAGTGGTTAAGTAACTTTTCCAAAGTCCTCAGCCAGTAATTGGCAAAATGGAGAAGAACTCAGACAGTCTTGTTCCAAAGCCCATCCCTTAACTCTGTGCTGTTTGCAAGATTAGAATCAGTTAATACAAATAAGCCACCACACCCAGATAAGATGTTTTAATTAAAATTGCGGTTCTGGGTTTTTCACTTGTCAAAATGAAATGAGAACTCACACCTTTCCTTCAACTAAACTAAATTCTTAAAGAAATGCGGTATAGCAGGCATTTCCAGCTAAAGCCTAGGTGCTACTTACCTTTTAGAATTAAACACATCAGGGTCACCTGGGTGGTTCAGTCGGTTAAATGTCTGACTCTTGATTTCGGCTCAGGTCCTGATCTCACAGTTTGTGAGACTGAACCCTGCATCAGGCTCAGGGCTGACAGTGTGTAGCCTGTTTGGGATTCTCTTTCTCCCTCTTTCTCTGCCTCTCCCTCTCCCTCTCTCTATCTCTCTCTCTCAAAATACATAAATAAATGTTAAAAATATATTAAAAAAGAACTAAACATATCAGGGAAGGTTTACTCAACGTCTGTTTGAAAGAAGTTCTAAAAAAACCTCTTTGAGAATGAGCTTATTCTACGAGGAGAGAGAATTAGCAAGCAAGCTTGGTAAGAAGAAATGAGAACCAATTTTGAGTACAACATGCTTTTTGCTATTGAAATCTGCTTTCCAGTGTGATGCTTATCAATTCATCTCTAGGAAACTGAAGGCTGAATATAAAAATGGAAAAATCCACTTTCACAAAAAACTTAGTAGTTTATATACCCAGAGAGTAATCAGCATTGCACTGGTGTCCATTAAAAATGGAGCATGGTACAAAGGAGCATCGTACAAAAAATGGAATTATGAATAAGGTGGGTGCAAGGAATATGAAATTTTGATACATTTAGGGCACTGACATATTAGGAGCACTTGAAATGTCGGCCAAACCCTGTCCTTAGCACCATGGGAATACTCAAAACCTTTCATGGCAGCACCTGGCAAAATCCAAGTCTGAGTCTCTGGCTTTGATGTCTGGGGTCTTTGGAGTCAACAGTAGCATGAAGCTGTGCTTTTTGTCATTAGTGCCCCTGGCACAAAAATCAGCACCATGGACAGCAGGTGATGGCTGTGTGCTAGGGCACCACCATCAAAGGGTGCTGATGTGTGGGGAAATCTGGTGGGCACCAAGTGGAAGTAGAAAAAAAAAAAGTTTATGAGCATAAACAAGGTTTGACTGAAACCTTAAATAGGCATTCTCAGAAAAATTGGGGGATCAGGAAGGGGAGGTTTTAGAGAATAGAAGTTCTGTAAAACAAGGTAGAGCTACAGCTAAAGAAATGTTATTAATCACTATTAATGTTATATCATTATTTATGTGACTGGCGCATTGATATTAACAAAGGAAATTCCAGGTTACAAATCTAATTGATTTCTCTAAGAATAGTTTAGGAAGCTCTTGTGTATTTTTAATATACTCTTGACTAAAGATAGGTGTCTTTTAAATTTCAATCTCAATGATATAATGACGAATAATGTATTCAGATTCAAGGACAGTAGTCTACTCTCCCTTTATTTTGCCTCAAGTATGAGAGAGCTGCAAGGTACATACAGTCAGCATTTTCTTGTGATTTAGGGAATTCTTTATAAGTTGGTTAAATAACAGGATGAATTCTGGTTGTCTATCACTGCATAAAAAAATAATTAAACCTTAGTAGTATAAAGAAGCAATCATTTTATTAAGCTAAGTTTCCCATGGGTAAAGAATTCAGACAGGGCATAGCCAGATGGCTTATGTATCACCATTCCACCAGAGAAACAGAACCTGGAGGATACATGTATATTAAGAAAGTTATTGCAAAGAATTGACTTATGTGATTGTGGGGGCTAGTTACGTTAGTCTGAAATCTGCACGGTGGGCTGTCAGGAAGGGAAAGCCCCAGGAAGGGGCTGCCAGTGCAGTCCACAGGTGGAATTTCTTCTTCCTTAGAGAATCCAGTTCTGTTCTTACAGACTTTCAGGTGCTTGGATCAGGCTAACCCAGATTACCCAGCATAATGTCTTTTATCTAAAGCCAACTGACTTAGATGTTAATCATGATGACAAAATTACCTTCATAGCAACACCTAATTTGTGCTTGATTGAATAACTGGATACCATAGTCTAGCAAGTCTGACATATAAAACTGACCATCACAGTTTGTCTCTGCTCCATAGTGTCAGGGAATGCAGCTGGGAAAATTCCCATGCCTGGGGTGATCCAAACTGCTGGGGAAGTGTGAGGAGACTTCTTCACTTGTGGGTCTGGTACCGGACTTAAAGACTGGGCTCAGCTGACCCTGTCATCTGGAACTCCTACTCATGGCCTCTCCATCTGGCTCTGGCTTCTCACAACATGGTAGCTTGGAAGGAGCAAGCTGAAAGGAAGTGCCCTGAAGGAAAACTGCCAAGAGAACAGGCAGAAGCTGCATGGCCTTTACTGCCTAGCCCCAGCAATCATGAAGCCTCACTTCTACACATTTTATTGATTACAAACATGTCACATAGTCTGGCCCAGGAGGAGGGAACTAGACTGTGCCTCTGATGGAAGAGTGGCAAGATCACATTGCATGAGAGCACATAGCATGGAGGAAACTGTTATACCCATCTTTGGGAAATATAGTCTGCCATGTAGGGTGTGAAAATCTACAATGTCTCTCCCAATTGGAATAAAAGAAATGTTTAGAAGTTCACTAACTATTCACTAGCTCACCTCAGATACTCAAAATGGCAGAATTTAATGACATTAAAATTGATCTGTAAATATATTGCTCTTTTTCACATTCAAAAATCTATCAAGTTGGGGCTTATTATTAAAAATATGATAATTTGGGGCTGCTCTGGGACTAACCCACTTTTTTAAAATATAATTTATTGTCAAGTTAACTAACATTCAGTAGATACAGTGTGCTCTTGGCTTCGGGAGTAAGATCCCCATGATTCATCATTTACATCCAACATCCAGTGCTCATCCCAAGTGCCTTCCTCAATGCTCATCACCTATTTTCCCCTCTCCTCCCACCCATCAACTCTCAGTTTGTTCTCTGTATTTAAGAGTCTCTTATGGGTTTGCCTCTCTCTCTGTTTGAAACTGTTTTTCCCCTTCTTCTCCCCCATGGTCTTCTGTTAAATTTCTCAAATTCCACATGTGAGTAAAAACATATGATATCTGTCTTTCTCTGCCTGACTTACTTCACTTAGCATGATACCCTCCAGTTCCATCCACGTTGTTGCAAATGGCAAGATTTCATTCTTTCTCTTTGCCAAGTAGTATTCTATTGTGTATATAAACCATATTTTCTTTATCCATTCATCAGTTCATGGACATTTGGGCTCTTTTCATAATTTGGCTATTGTTGATAGTGCTGATATAAACATTGGGGACACATGTGCTCCTATGAATCAGCGCTCCTGTGTCCTTTGGATAAATTCCTAGTAATGCTGTTGTTGGGTCATAGGATAATTCTGTTTTTAATTTTTTGAGGAAGCATCACACTGTTTTCCAGAGCAGCTGCACCAGTTTGCATTCCCACCAACAGTGCAAGAGGGATCCCGTTTCTCCACATCCTTGCCAACATCTGTTGTTTCCTGAGTTGTTAATTTTAGCCACTCTGACAGGTGTGAGGTGGTATCTCAGTGTGGTTTTGATTTGTATTTCCCTGATGATGAGCAATGTTGAGCCATCTGGATGTCTTCTTTGGAAAAGTGTGGGACTAACCCACTTAATTTCAGTAACCTTTTAGGAGTGAAGCAGATATTAGAAACGGTATTATTGATCTATTGCTGTGTAACAAATTAACACAAACTTAGTGGCTTAAAACAACACACATTTACTGTCTCACAGTTTCTGTGACTCAGGAGTCTAGGCACGGCATAGCTGGCTCTTTTGTTTCAGGCTCCCTCAAAGCTGAAATCAAGATTGTTGGCCAGGGGTGGGGTCTCATCTGAAGCTGGACTGAAGAAGGAGCCTCTTCCAAGTTCACATGATTGTTGGTTGCCAGGATTGAGTATCTCTTGGACTAAGAGTTTCAATTTCTAGTTGACTATTTGCTGGAAGCCACCCTAGGTCCTTGCTACGTGGGCCTCTCTATACGGAAGCTTGCTTGATCAAATCTAATAAAGGAGAGTCAATGGAGAGAGACTGGCTAGCAAGATGGAAGTTACAATCTTAGCTAATGAAATCGTAGACATTACAGAGCATCCCCATTGTTAAATACTGCTGGTTACAAGCAAGTCAACATTTCCACTCACACTGAAGAGAGGGAATTACACCAAGGTATGACCAGGAGACAGGGCTAATCTGGGGACATCTTAGTATCTGTCCATCACAGAAACATTAGATGCAATTGCCAGAGCTTGGGATAAGGCCTCTCTTCCTGATCATAGTCTCTGTGACAGGAAGCATTTGATATAAAGGTGGGAGTGGGAGTCTAATCCAAGATGACAAGCAATTCTCAACTGATGGGTGAAATGCTGTAGTGGAAAATGCACAACTCATTTGGAATTCTAGGTATCCAGGAAGCAGTTGATTTCAGGGAAACGTTTCAGTAAAATCTGATGGGAGGTAAGATGTAGATGCTGGTTCTGGGAGTTCCTAGAGGGACACTGACAAGAGTAAGCCAGAGTAACCACATTTTTATAGGAACTGTGGATCTGAATTTACTGAAGTAGAAACTCATATGTAGGGGAACAAAGCAAAGGCCCATTTACCAGAATTATAGAGTAGGGGACTTTAAAAATATTTAAGTTCTCACCTAGAATTAAAATTCTGTGAGGTCAGGGAGAATGTATCTATGGACTTATCAATGAATATGCCAGATTTTGATTGTAGGAGGTGAGAGGGTGGGGAGCTTCCCTCTTTCTGGGAAGTAAAGTACCTATGGGCTCTCTGTTTATTGCCCCTGGCTGAGGGCACCCTGCCTTGGCTGTCCAAGGAACCCATGTAGTACCTGGGTGTGAGGAAGCATGGTAGTAAAAAATGGGAGCAACTGACGCTACACTGTGTAACCCCAGATGGAGGTAACAGGTAGCCAGAAAGTGGATGCTTAATTCTGCATTTTCTTAACTCATATCTCTCTGCTATGCCTGCTGGACCACAAGCTGAAAGTGGCTCATTTGCTCACCATTTTTACCATTTAAATGCACTGATCTAACATTGATAATTAATCTTGCTCCTATTTTTAAAAATGAAGATCTTTCAATACACACTCTTTCTTAACCTCCAAAACTAGAAAAAACAAAACAAAACAAAACCTTGGAAGCTATTTAAATATTTTCTGGCACTTGGAAAAGCATAGAACTGTCAATGCAGTCCCCCTCTATATCAGAACATGAAGGTGAAAAACCTGGGATGTTTTCTAAGTACTCATACACAGTGAAGCATTTTGTAAAGGGACAGATGACCTATCACAAAGACTACGAAGAGCCTTCCAGAAACCTCAATCCAAACCATTCACCAGATGCTAAAACAAATGAAATTTAATAGCATCTCCCAGGTGATGTCGGCTGGAAAAAAAATTGATAACCATTTTCAATTTTGGCTTTCTTTTAAAAGTAAAGCATATTTTGTGGAAAGAGAAGCTTTCTTATTGTGTCTAAATAAAATTTCTGCATAAATTCTTTGTGGTAGTAAATAATATGTATATCTCAGACACTTAACCTGTGGTTGGTAGTTCTCCAGTAATTTGACGGTAATAGCTTTGAAGGCGTGCATATTGAGACACACTGTTTCCCTAAAACATAGCTTCATATTTCTATTAGTCCTTCTTCAACTGTACATAATACTATTTTGTATTTAGATACAGATGTCCTGTTTTCCTGTTTTGAAAGGTGTTTTATTTTATTGAGGTATAACATATATACCAAACTTTTCATGAATTATAGATGTACAGCTGGACAAATGGTCATACAGTGAATACCTCTAGGTAAGCACTGTTCAGATCAAGTATTAGAAGATTACCAGGATCCAATCCTTTCTGTACAAAGAAAACCACTATTTGGACTTTTAACATCATGCATTTGTTTTATCTATTTGTATTTCATATAAATGAAGTCTTATAGTATATACTCTTGTATCTGGCTTTTTCATACAAAGTTTGCTTAGAAAATGCATTTATGTTGCTGGGTATAGCTGTAGTTCATTAATTTTCAGTGCTGTGTAGCATTCCGTTGTACAAGGATAATTTAATTATTTATTCTAATATTTGATGGAAATATCAGTTGTTTCTAGTTTGGAGCTATCATGAATAATGTGGTTATGCACACTCTTCGACTTGGCTTTTGCTACACATTTCTGTGGGGCAGGTACCTAAGAATGGAATGCTTAGTTATAGGGTGTGAATGAATAGTTCCGTTTTAGCAGATACTCCCCAAATGGTTTTCTAAAGTGGCTGTACTAACTTACATTCCTGCCAGGAAATCCTTTGAGAGGAAAATTGGGCTTGCTTTTCCACATTTTCCTTCTTTCTTGGATATTTGTCCCTTAAACCCTCACTGCTTTGGAATCTCTCATATGCCTTAAATCAAATCTTTAAAAATATTTTGTCTACCTTTCTTAGTTCTCCTCTGCCCCAGCACGAAGTTGCTCTGCAGAAGTCTAACCCACTGTTATTCAGAACAGAAGTCCAGTCTGGATGTCCTTTGAGCCTTAGAAACAGTAAAATCTAACTTTCATTTTATTATCCTTAAAAAATAAATGAATGAGTAAGAATTAGACAGGCAAGTGAGTATAAATGGAAAAACAAGAGGGAATAGCATCGTAATACCAGGGCACAATGTATGCAGGGAATCATAAGTAGGTTAGCATTGTTGGATCATAAATTATGAGATGGTGGTAGAAAAATTATAGAAGGCATGTTATAAAAGACCTTAATGCCATTCTAAAGAGCTTGGATTTTTATTTGAAAGCTGAGGGAAATCATTGGTCACTTAATGTAGGAAATAATAGGATCAGATTTTAATTTTCTAAAATTTATGTTGAAAGCAGTATGGAATGTATCTGAGGGGCCAAGGCTGGGCTCTAGAAAATTAGTATCATGAAAAGGTACAAAAGAAAAGATAGGGCCTAAATTAGAGAAAAGGGAACAGACTCAAAATATGTTTGGATGGTTAAGTCCATAAGGAAATTGAAGAAGAAAAAGTGAAAAATGACTGCCTGGTTTCTTGCTTGGGTGAGCAGGAGGACAATGATGTCAATGGCTCACACACAGATGACAGCAGGAGGCGGTCTCTTGGATTGGGAGAAGTGGGGAGGCAAAGATGAATCCAATCTGGACAATGTCAATTTTAAGGTGCCTTTGGGAAATACAAGTCCATGTGTGAGTATGGAACCTGAAAACATTGGGAGGGGCTGGAGATGAATGAGATTTGGGAGTTATCAGTCTGCAATAGGTAGTTGTAAAAACCTTGAGATAGTTAGATAACTCAGATGAGACAACTCATGTAGAGCGAGAAGGAAAATGGACCAAAGACAAAGCACTACTATAAGAATGACAAGCAGAGGAAGATGGAATAATAAAGCAGATTAAGAAAGCATTACCAGAAAAGCAGAAAGAGAACAAGGACAAAGAAATGTAATCAAACCAGTGAGACACCTATTTTAAAGAGGGAGATATCAGCAGTGTTAAAGTTGGAGAGAGGATTTCTGAAATAACAAATGTGTTTATTATATTTTGACATTAGAATCTCATGGCTTTAGTTGAGTTGAAGGGAAAGAAACCAGATCACAGTGATCTGAGAAATGATAAAACTTACTCTTGAGATGTTCAGAAGAGAAAGGAATGAGAGTCAATTGTCGGACTAAAAGAGACTGAAGGGCCAAAGGACATTTTTAAAATTATGAGGAATGTGTGCACAAGGGCTGGAGAGGTAGGACTGTAATGTGGAAGGAAGAACTGGGCTGATCTCGAGAGAGGGAAGTAGAGGGTTAACAGATTGAGAAAATTTGAAGCTATAGTTAGAGACTTTAGAAATGTTGCAATTCTGAGTAATTGCAGGATTCCTTGCTTTCTGTGTAATGCTTTTCTGAAATATTTGAATTTTTATGATAGCAGGAATTATTGTTTTAATCAGAAAAAGCAATAAAGATTAAAATAAAGATGCAATGGGGCGCCTGCGTGGCTCAGTCGGTTGAACGTCCGACTTCGGCTCAGGTCGTGATCTCTCAGTTCATGGGTTCGAGCCTTGCATCGGGCTCTGTGCTGACAGCTCAGAGCCTGGAGCCTGCTTTGGATTCTGTGTCTCCCTCTCTTTCTGCCCCTCCCCTGATCATGCTCTGTCTCTCTCTCTCTCTCTCTCTCTGTCAAAAATAAATAAACATTAAAAAATTAAAAAAAATAAAGATGTAATGAAGCATTGAATTTCTGCAAAGATTTAAGAAAATCAGAGTGAGAAAAGTCCTCAAAATATGAAATTAGGTTATTGAATATTATTTTCCCTGTACCTTTGTTATTTAAAACACTTTTTGAAAACTGGGAATTTGTACTATTTGTGGGGGCATCAGTTGGATTTTTTTTCTCAATCAATAAAGGAGCATTCCTCTGAAGGGAAAATAGTTTCCTAAATATATACATCATATAATTCATTAGAAAACATTATCCTAGGAAGACTGCATGGAGGCACTTAATCATCTATTATTTTCTTTCTCTGAATAGTACTTCTGATATTATTTGTCACATAATTTGCTTGATTCAGTACTATGTTTCACAATTCCAAAAATAACCTATTGATTCCAGCAAAAATTTGACAGGGAAAGGATTTGGCAGACAGAAATGTTATACTTCAAGAATTGGTGCCTTGTACCACTCAATCATTTCTCCCTCTTTGCTAGATTGTCCCTTTTGGTCTAACTCAGAAGCTAGCAAATGAAAAAAAAAAACAACAACTATCTATTATAACTGAGTGATGGAAAAAGTAAGATGCTTAAGTAGAAGTCACGGAATATCATAAGTTCATATAAAATTCTAAGGACTCCTCTTTCCTTTTTCCTGCACTGGATGGCAGTGGGGCGGAATATCTATTGTATTGCTGAACATCGTATTAAGAAAGCTGTATTAGGTCAGTAGTGACTGGGTCCAATGCAGTCTGATCCAGTCTGCTCTTCTGGGATGGACAACATGATTCTTCCATGTTTCCTGTATCCACGATGACAAACTGGCTTCATTTTGACTGCAACTCTGAGCAGATGCTCCTGGCTGCTTGGGGCACTGTAATGAATGGGCTGGAGGCAGAGCGTGTTGTGAATGCAGAGATGTTCATCATGGTAGGTGGAGTAATGGTGACCTGGAAACTAAAAAAGTAAAAGCGATAGAGCCTCTGCCTTTGAGGATGACACACAGTGGAGATCCCACTCATTGGTGTAGTGCAAGCACATCATGAGCACTGCCTGGGAGGGTTGGGGGTCAAGGGTTCATGTAGGGAAGGTATAAGAGGAGTTTAGTGGGTGGGAGAACATGTGGTAGCAAATTCCCTGAATCTGGGTTCAAGCCTTGGTGTGGTGTGACCTTGGGTAATTCATTTATTCTTTCGTCAGCAGTAAAGAGTGAGAGTAATAATAATTTTCCTGTTTTTTATAAAAAGTGGTTAAAAGGATTATTCTATACATATGCAATAGATGAGATATGACTGTAACCTCTCAAGCACCATTACAATTTTTAAAAATTGATGAGTAATGACATAGTTATGACATGTTCACAAATAACATTTATTGCATTTTTGCATTAAATCATAGTGATATGATTTAAAGTGCTGAGAGAACAGACAAGAGAGAGATCATTTCCTGGTGGAGACACTGAGGAAGGCTTCATGAGGAAAGCAGTATTTCAGCGGGGCCTCAAAGGTTAAATAGGAATTTGGTATTTGGAGATAAAAAAGTCTTCCAAGGGGGAGAAAACTGGGTGAGCCAAGGCCTAACATGAAGACAGCAAAAGATATGAAAATAATAAATAAATCCTCAAGTTTTCATGGTGTGTTATGATTTACAATGTTTTTTCACTGATTGGGAGTAACCATGCAATTTGGCTGTAGCATGGGGCGTGCAGGGGCTGGAGAGAGAGAAGGTTGGGGATCCAGGTTGAGATAATATTTTGGAGGAATTTGAGTTCTTTCCTAAGGAATATGCATAGAAATGAACAACCCACATATATATAAAATGTCATGAGCAGGGATTCTAATTCTCTGTTGTCACAGTGGAACATACAGAGTGTTTTTTGGTATGTTATTAGATTGTGTGTTTTATAGATTTTATTCATTTCTTTCTTGATACTTTTCTTACAACTCTACATTTTGCATGGCTATGATGTTGCCTTTGGTACTAACCCTTCTCTGACCCTTAATACCTTAACCTGGGCAATATTATACTCCTTGCCTGGGCACGTGGCTTTCAGTCTCTTCAATCCAGTCCATGCAGCGAAGGTCCTCCAAATCCATCTTACTGCTCTTATGGTACCACTCCCCTATTCAGAATCCCACGGTGGTCCTCCATTGCTTTCTGTGGATGGCTTCACCTGGTATTCAGCTTACCTGGCTGCAAATCACCTTTCTAGTTCTATCTCCCATTATACTCTGACATGTGCCCTATATTTCAGCCATTTTCTCTCTTCTCTCTCTTTCTTCTCTAAACACAGTTTGAGCATTCATGCCACTTTGACCTCCCCCTGTACTCCCTCCCCATGCATTCAGGTTGTACCTGTCATTCAACAGTGAACTCAAATGCCAGTTCCTATACAAAGTTTTCCTGGCCCTTACATCTGGAAGTGATCATTCATGCTTTTAACTCCTAATAGGTAACACTTTTATATAGCTTACTATGTGCTAGGCACTCTCTTCAACCTTTACATAAATTAACTCATTTCATCCTTGTAACACCACCTGTAAGGCAGGTATAATTATTGTTCCTATTTTACAGATGAGAAAATGGAGGCATATCCTTATCTTGCCCAACATTACATAGCAAATAACTGACATAGTTGCAATTTGAGCGGAGGAATTCTGACATCAGTATTTGTGTTAATGGTTATGTTATATGGCCTCTTGCACCATCTTATGATAGTTGGTATCTGCCCATGGCGCTTGGTATATTTAATTTGATTGCTTTTATTTGGTTTGCTCATCCACTTTGCCTGACCCTGGGCCTTTAACCCTCGGGAACCTACCTATTGTAATTGGAAATGCATGCATGAAGAGAGAATTATTGGTATCCTGTTTCTGACAATGACCAAAGCCAAAGTCCTTTTCATTTTTTTCATTAAAAAATGTTTTTTAATGTTTGTTTATATTTGAGAGAGAGACAGAGAGAGAAGGTAGGGGAGGGAGCGGGGGATACACAGAATCCAAAGCAGGCTCCAGGCTCCGAGCTGTTAGCACAGAGCCTGCCTGACGCTGGCTTCTACACACCACCTGGTGTTCATCACAACAAGTATACTCTTTAATCTCCATCATTTATTTTGCCCAACTCCCCCCTCCCCTCCCCTCTGGTAACCATCAGTTTGTTCTCTATGGCTAAGAGTCTGTTTCTTGGTTTATCTCTCTTTTTTTCTCCCTTTGCTCATTTGTTTTGTTTCTTAAGTTCCACGTATGAATGAAATCATATGGTATTTGTCTTTCTCTGAGTTATTTCACTTAGTACAATATTCTCTAGCTTTATCCATGTCATTGCAAATGGCAAGATTTCATTCTGTTTTATGGCTGAGATACACACACACACCCCATTTTTATCCATTCATCAGTTGATGGGCACTTGGACTATTTGCATAATTTGGTAGATAATGCTGCTATAAACATCAGGGTGCATGTATCCTTTTGAATTAGTATTTTTGTATTCTTTGGGTAAATACCTAGTAGTGCAATTGCTGGATCATAGAATAGTTCTATGTTTAACTTTTTCAGGAACATCCATACTGTTTTCCACAGTGGCTGCACCAGTTTGCATTCCCACCAACAGTGCAAGAGGGTTCCCTGTTCTCTACATCCTTGCCAACACCTGTTGTTTCTTTTGTTGTTTACTTTGACCATTCTGACAGGTGTGAGGTGATAGCTCCTTGTAGTTTTGATTTGCCTTTCCCTGATGATCAGTGATGTCGAGCATCTTTTTATGTCTGTTGGCCACCTGTATGTCTTCTCTGGGAAAATGTTTATTCATGTCTTCTGCCCATTTTTTTTTTATCCAATTTGGACTATTCAATTTTGGGGTCTTATAAATTCTTTATATATTTTGGATGCTAGCCCTTTTCAGATGTGTCATTGCAAATATCTTCTCTCAATATTTATGTTGCCTTTTAGTTTTGTTGATTGTTTCTTTTGCTGTACAGAAGCTTTTTATTTTGATAAAGTTCCAATACTTTATTTTTGCTTTTGTTTCCCTTGCCTTGGGAGACATATCTAGAAAGAAGTTGCTATGGCTGATGTCAAAGAGATTACTGCCTGTGTTCTCTTCTAGGGTTTTTATGGTTTCCTGTATCACATTTAGGTCTTTAATCCCTTTTGAATTTATTTTTGAGTTTGGGGTAAGAAAATGGCCCAGTTTCATTCTTTTGCATGTAGTGGTCCAGTTTTTCCAACACTATTTGTGGAAGAGGCTGTCTCTTTCCCTTTGGATATTCATTCCTGCTTTGTCAAAGATCAATTTTCCATACAACTGTGGGTTCATTTCTGGATTTCTAGTCTGTACTATGATATATGTGTCCATTTTTGTGCTAGTACCATACTGGTAATATAAGTTGAAGTCTGGAATTGTGGTAAAAAAATAACATAAGTTGAAGTAATATTAGTTGAAGTCTGGGATTATGGTAAAAAAATAACAAAATTTACTATCTGAACCTTTTTTTTTTTTTTTTTAAATTTTTTTTCAACATTTTTTATTTTATTTTTGGGACAGAGAGAGACAGAGCATGAACGGGGGAGGGGCAGAGAGAGAGGGAGACACAGAATCGGAAACAGGCTCCAGGCTCCGAGCCATCAGCCCAGAGCCTGACGCGGGGCTCGAACTCACGGACTGCGAGATCGTGACCTGGCTGAAGTCGGACGCTTAACCGACTGCGCCACCCAGGCGCCCCTGAACCATTTTTAAATGTATGGTCAATAATGTTAAGTATATTCACATTACTGTTTAACAGATCTCTAGGACTGTTTGTTCTACAAAACAGAAACTCCTGTAATTATTGAACAGCAACTCCCCATTTCCCAACCTCCTAGCCCCTGATAACCATATTTTACTTTCTGATTCTGTGAATTTGACGACCTTAGATCCCTCATATGAGTGGGGTCATAGAGTATTTGTCTTTTTAAGAAGAATATAGATTTTGAGCTGTGTCTTTAAAGATGAGTGTGACTGCACAGGTAGTCATAAGGTACATAAGGTACCTGGATTAGTAAAGCATGAAAAGGGTATATTTCCTTAACAGGTACTGGGATAGAAGCTGAGGCACCATGTTTTTTATTTCTTTACCTTGGGGCAGTTCCTCTTAGGTTATGGATATTTTGGCTTCTGTTCACTTTATATATTTATATCTGACTTTACCTGTGGTTTTCAACTCAAGGAGGATCTTTGGGCATCGGTTATATGGACTCATCAATGTAAATTGCAGTCCAGAAGATAAGAAATCACCTAGGTCCAAAAACATGGATGCTTGGGTTCATTGTTTTTACTTTAACTGTGATGGAATGGAGTATTTGGATTTGGCTTTGAAACAAAGGTTTTTGGTTTGTTTGTTTTTTTAAAGAACCAATCCATGAAGATAGGAAATCTACATACAGGTTTATATAATAATGAACACAGGCACATGTATAACAAATTTCAACATGTGTTTTATTGTTGTGGCGCTCTTTTAATCAACAATTCCATGTCATTAGGAACTGGTAAAAAAAAAGTTTTTACCTACAGTTTGCAAGAGACAAGGCTCTGAAATAGTTCTGAGCCTTTTAGGTGCAGTGTCTTCTTGAGTTTTGTGCTTAATCTTACTGGACAGGTCACATGACTCTCCACATTTGGACAGGAACAGACCTCACATAAAGGACCACCACAAGTCCATGTGGTACCTTAGTGTGAATTAGGAAAAGGGACTTTTTCTTCGAGACATATAACTTCTATCTAATGGAATACTGTCTTGGAGATATCTGCTGCCATCTGTTAGAACATTGTAATAATTTGGTCAACCATATGAACGATGACCTGTAGGGTTATGCAGTATACAGCCTGCACATCTCTATGCAAAAGTTTTTCAAAAGCACAATGATAGTCAACAGGAAATGGAGCAGTGCACATGGGCCACTTTCTGTAAAGTTGTAGGTGTTAACAGGTGTGGATTTTGCTGTAGATGTGTCAGAGGGCAAAAACAAGATGAAAACCCAAAACTTTGGTCTTCACATTATGAGATAGGCAGAAAATGAAAGTTAAGTATGATAACAGTAATACTTAAGCGGGAGAAGCGGGAAGTTGGGGCTGCTAAAAGTCAGGACTTAGGTGGATAAGTGGAAAGCATGTATGAGGATGTTGGATAGGGAACACAGGTGTTTGAAGTGGCTTTTTATAGAATTACACTGCCAATTTGCACAGGGATGTGTAGTTAAACTTAAAGAAGCAAGAATGGGGCATATACCTGTTATGTTCTCAGTAGTAATGATAATAGCTGACATTTATGCAGTGCTTCAGAATTTCTAAGAACATTTTAAATACATGGTATCTTATTTTGATATTTTTAGGTACACTTTAAGGCAAGAGCACTACTATTTATCACAATTTTATAAATAAGGATTAATGTTTACATGGCTTGTTCAAGTTCCTATATATGATAAAGCTATACATTTAAATCAAATGCTTCTGAGTCTATGATATTTTTTAGTATACTGATAAATTCCATGAAAGTATACTGGTTAAAGTGTCCCCTAGACTTCTACTGCAAGCCACCAAATTTACTTCCTTTTATTTCTGGGCACAAAATACAGACTCCATTCCTAGCCACATTACTAAATGAGAGAAGATGATGTTGGCCACTTCCTGGTCTGGCCCATAATGCAATGCTCATCTCCCCCTCTCTTACTGTTCTTGGTGTCAACACCCATGGCAGCCTTAGAAACCACATGTGAGTATGGGAGGGTCTCCATCAACTTGAGTGTTTGAATAACTACATAGAAAAGAGCGCTTCCTGTTCTAAGAGATCATTTCTATTGAGTTTATTGAGCAAGAAATAAACTTCTATTAAGTTAGGCCGCTGAACATTTGGGTTTTTTTTTTTTGTTTTGTTTTTTTTTTTTTTTTATTAGGATTGCATTAAATTTATTTATTTATTTTTTTTTTATTTTTATTTTTATTTTTTATTTTTTAATATATGAAATTTACTGTCAAATTGGTTTCCATACAACACCCAGTGCTCATCCCAAAAGGTGCCCTCCTCAATACCCATCACCCACCCTGCCCTCCCTCCCACCCCCCATCAACCCTCAGTTTGTTCTCAGTTTTTAACAGTCTCTTATGCTTTGGCTCTCTCCCACTCTAACCTCTTTTTTTTTTTTTTTTTTTCCCTTCCCCTCCCCCATGGGTTTCTGTTACGTTTCTCAGGATCCACATAAGAGTGAAATCATATGGTATCTGTCTTTCTCTGTATGGCTTATTTCACTTAGCATCACACTCTCCAGTTCCATCCACGTTGCTACAAAAGGCCATATTTCATTTTTTCTCATTGCCACGTAGTATTCCATTGTGTATATAAACCACAATTTCTTTATCCATTCATCAGTTGATGGACATTTAGGCTCTTTCCATAATTTGGCGATTGTTGAGAGTGCTGCTATAAACATTGGGGTACAAGTGCCCCTATGCATCAGTACTCCTGTATCCCTTGGATAAATTCCTAGCAGTGCTATTGCTGGGTCATAGGGTAGGTCTATTTTTAATTTTTTGAGGAACCTCCACACTGCTTTCCAGAGCGGCTGCACCAATTTGCATTCCCACCAACAGTGCAAGAGGGTTCCCGTCTCTCCACATCCTCTCCAGCATCTATAGTCTCCTGATTTCTTCATTTTGGCCACTCTGACTGGCGTGAGGTGGTATCTGAGTGTGGTTTTGATTTGTATTTCCCTGATGAGGAGCGACGTTGAACATCTTTTCATGTGCCTGTTGGCCATCCGGATGTCTTCTTTAGAGAAGTGTCTATTCATGTTTTCTGCCCATTTCTTCACTGGGTTATTTGTTTTTCGGGTGTGGAGTTTGATGAGCTCTTTATAGATTTTGGATACTAGCCCTTTGTCCGATGTGTCATTTGCAAATATCTTTTCCCATTCCGTTGGTTGCCTTTTAGTTTTGTTGGTTGTTTCCTTTGCTGTGCAGAAGCTTTTTATCTTCATAAGGTCCCAGTAATTCACTTTTGCTTTTAATTCCCTTGCCTTTGGGGATGTGCCGAGTAAGAGATTGCTACGGCTGAGGTCAGAGAGGTCTTTTCCTGCTTTCTCCTCTAAGGTTTTGATGGTTTCCTGTCTCACATTCAGGTCCTTTATCCATTTTGAGTTTATTTTTGTGAATGGTGTGAGAAAGTGGTCTAGTTTCAACCTTCTGCATGTTGCTGTCCAGTTCTCCCAGCACCATTTGTTAAAGAGACTGTCTTTTTTCCATTGGATGTTCTTTCCTGCTTTGTCAAAAATGAGTTGGCCATACGTTTGTGGGTCTAGTTCTGGGGTTTCTATTCGATTCCATTGGTCTATGTGTCTGTTTTTATGCCAATACCATGCTGTCTTGATGATGACAGCTTTGTAGTAGAGGCTAAAGTCTGGGATTGTGATGCCTCCTGCTTTGGTCTTCTTCTTCAAAATTACTTTGGCTATTCGGGGCCTTTTGTGGTTCCATATGAATTTTAGGATTGCTTGTTCTAGTTTCGAGAAGAATGCTGGTGCAATTTTGATTGGGATTGCATTGAATGTGTAGATAGCTTTGGGTAGTATTGACATTTTGACAATATTTATTCTTCCAATCCATGAGCAGGGAATGTCTTTCCATTTCTTTATATCTTCTTCAATTACCTGCATAAGCTTTCTATAGTTTTCAGCATACAGATCTTTTACATCTTTGGTTAGATTTATTCCTAGGTATTTTATGCTTCTTGGTGCAATTGTGAATGGGATCAGTTTCTTTATTTGTCTTTCTGTTGCTTCATTGTTAGTGTATAAGAATGCAACTGATTTCTGTACATTGATTTTGTATCCGGCAACTTTGCTGAATTCATGTATCAGTTCTAGCAGACTTTTGGTGGAGTCTATCGGATTTTCCATGTATAATATCATGTCATCTGCAAAAAGCGAAAGCTTGACTTCATCTTTGCCAATTTGGATGCCTTTGATTTCCTTTTGTTGTCTGATTGCTGATGCTAGAACTTCCAGCACTATATTAAACAGCAGCGGTGAGAGTGGGCATCCCTGTCGTGTTCCTGATCTCAGGGAAAAAGCTCTCAGTTTTTCCCCATTGAGGATGATGTTAGCTGTGGGCTTTTCATAAATGGCTTTTATGATCTTTAAGTATGTTCCTTCTATCCCGACTTTCTCAAGGGTTTTTATTAAGAAAGGGTGCTGGATTTTGTCAAAGGCCTTTTCTGCATCGATTGACAGGATCATATGGTTCTTTTCTTTTTTTTTGTTAATGTGATGTATCACGTTGATCGATTTGCGAATGTTGAACCAGCCCTGCATCCCAGGAATGAATCCCACTTGATCATGGTGAATAATTCTTTTTATATGCTGTTGAATTCGATTTGCTAGTATCTTATTGAGAATTTTTGCATCCATATTCATCAGGGATATTGGCCTGTAGTTCTCTTTTTTTACTGGGTCTCTGTCTGGTTTAGGAATCAAAGTAATACTGGCTTCATAGAATGAGTCTGGAAGTTTTTCTTCCCTTTCTATTTCTTGGAATAGCTTGAGAAGGATAGGTATTATCTCTGCTTTAAACGTCTGGTAGAACTCCCCTGGGAAGCCATCTGGTCCTGGACTCTTATTTGTTGGGAGATTTTTGATAACCGATTCAATTTCTTCGCTGGTTATGGGTCTGTTCAAGCTTTCTATTTCCTCCTGATTGAGTTTTGGAAGAGTGTGGGTGTTTAGGAATTTGTCCATTTCTTCCAGGTTGTCCAATTTGTTGGCATATAATTTTTCATAGTATTCCCTGATAATTGTTTGTATCTCTGAGGGATTGGTTGTAATAATTCCATTTTCATTCATGATTTTATCTATTTGGGTCATCTCCCTTTTCTTTTTGAGAAGCCTGGCTAGAGGTTTGTCAATTTTGTTTATTTTTTCAAAAAACCAACTCTTGGTTTCGTTGATCTGCTCTACAGTTTTTTTAGATTCTATATTGTTTATTTCTGCTCTGATCTTTATGATTTCTCTTCTTCTGCTGGGTTTAGGCTGCCTTTGCTGTTCTGCCTCTATTTCCTTTAGGTGTGCTGTTAGATTTTGTATTTGGGATTTTTCTTGTTTCTTGAGATAGGCCTGGATTGCAATGTATTTTCCTCTCAGGACTGCCTTCGCTGCGTCCCAAAGCGTTTGGATTGTTGTATTTTCATTTTCGTTTGTTTCCATATATTTTTTAATTTCTTCTCTAATTGCCTGGTTGACCCACTCATTCGTTAGTAGGGTGTTCTTTAACCTCCATGCTTTTGGAGGTTTTCCAGACTTTTTCCTGTGGTTGATTTCAAGCTTCATAGCATTGTGGTCTGAAAGTATGCATGGTATAATTTCAATTCTTGTAAACTTATGAAGGGCTGTTTTGTGACCCAGTATATGATCTATCTTGGAGAATGTTCCATGTGCACTCGAGAAGAAAGTATATTCTGTTGCTTTGGGATGCAGAGTTCTAAATATATCTGTCAAGTCCATCTGATCCAATGTATCATTCAGGGCCCTTGTTTCTTTATTGACTGTGTGTCTAGATGATCTATCCATTTCTGTAAGTGGTGTGTTAAAGTCCCCTGCAATGACCACATTCTTCTCAATAAGGTTGCTTATGTTTATGAGTAACTGTTTTATATATCTGGGGGCTCCGGTATTTGGCGCATAGACATTTATAATTGTTAGCTCTTCCTGATGGATAGACCCTGTAATTATTATATAATGCCCTTCTTCATCTCTTGTTACAGCCTTTAATTTAAAGTCTAGTTTGTCTGATATAAGTATGGCTACTCCAGCTTTCTTTTGGCTTCCAGTAGCATGATAAATAGTTCTCCATCCCCTCACTCTCAATCTAAAGGTGTCCTCAGACCTAAAATGAGTCTCTTGTAGACAGCAAATAGATGGGTCTTGTTTTTTTATCCATTCTGATACCCTATGTCTTTTGGTTGGCGCATTTAATCCATTTACATTCAGTGTTATTATAGAAAGATACGGGTTTAGAGTCATTGTGATGTCTGTATGTTTTATGCTTGTAGTGATGTCTCTGGTACTTTGTCTCACAGGATCCCCCTTAGGATCTCTTGTAGGGCTGGTTTCGTGGTGACAAATTCCTTCAGTTTTTGTTTGTTTGGGAAGACCTTTATCTCTCCTTCTATTCTAAATGACAGACTTGCTGGATAAAGGATTCTCGGCTGCATATTTTTTCTGTTTAGCACACTGAAGATATCGTGCCAAGCCTTTCTGGCCTGCCAAGTTTCAAAGGAGAGATCAGTCACGAGTCTTATAGGTCTCCCTTTATATGTGAGGGCATGTTTATCCCTTGCTGCTTTCAGAATTTTCTCTTTATCCTTGTATTTTGCCAGTTTCACTATGATATGTCGTGCAGAAGATCGATTCAAGTTACGTCTGAAGGGAGTTCTCTGTGCCTCTTGGATTTCAATGCCTTTTTCCTTCCCCAGTTCAGGGAAGTTCTCAGCTATAATTTCTTCAAGTACCCCTTCAGCACCTTTCCCTCTCTCTTCCTCCTCTGGAATACCAATTATGCGTATATTATTTCTTTTTAGTGTATCACTTAGTTCTCTAATTTTCCCCTCATACTCCTGGATTTTTTTATCTCTCTTTCTTTCAGCTTCCTCTTTCTCCATAACTTTATCTTCTAGTTCACCTATTCTCTCCTCTGCCTCTTCAATCCGAGCCGTCGTGGTTTCCATTTTGTTTTGCATTTCATTTAAAGCGTTTTTCAGCTCCTCGTGACTGTTCCTTAGTC
The DNA here is from genome assembly GCF_028018385.1 of Neofelis nebulosa. Lineage (NCBI taxonomy): Eukaryota > Metazoa > Chordata > Mammalia > Carnivora > Felidae > Neofelis > Neofelis nebulosa. The sequence goes on along the minus strand of NC_080789.1, from coordinate 41,679,451 downwards.
CCTTGATCTCTGTGGCAAGAGATTCTCTGCTGTCCTGTATACTGTTTTCAAGCCCAGCGATTAATTTTATGACTATTATTCTAAATTCACTTTCTGTTATATTATTTAAATCCTTTTTGATCAGTTCATTAGCTGTTGTTATTTCCTGGAGATTCTTCTGAGGGGAATTCTTCCGTTTGGTCATTTTGGACAGTCCCTGGAGTGGTGAGGACCCGCAGGGCACTTCCCCCGTGCTGTGGTGTATAACTGGAGTTGGTGGGCGGGGCCGCAGTCCGACCTGATGTCTGCCCCCAGCCCACCGCTGGGGCCACAGTCAGACTGGTGAGTGCCTTCTCTTCCCCTCTCCTAGGGGCGGGATTCACTGTGGGGTGGTGTGGCCCGTCTGGTCTACTTGCACACTGCCAGGCTTGTGGTGCTGGGGAGCTGGCGTATTAGCTGGGGTGGGTAGGCAAGGTGCACGGGGGCGGGAGGGGCAGGCTTAGCTCGCTTCTCCTTAGGTGATCCACTTCAGGAGGGGCCCTGTGGCAGCGGGAGGGAGTCAGATCCGCTGCCGGAGGTTTGGCTCCGCAGAAGCACAGAGTTGGGTGTTTGCGCGGAGCGAGCAAGTTCCCTGGCAGGAACTGGTTCTCTTTGGGATTTTGGCTGGGGGATGGGCGGGGGAGATGGCGCTGGCGAGCGCCTTTGTTCCCCGCCAAGCTGAGCTCTGCCGTCCGGGGGCTCAGCAGCTCTCCCTCCCTTTGTCCTCCAGCCTTCCCGCTTTCTGAGCAGAGCTGTTAACTTCTGACCTCCCAGACGCTAAGTCGCGCTTGCTGTCGGAACACAGTCTGTCCGGCCCCTCCGCTTTTGCCAGCCCGACTCGGGGGCTCTGCTTGGCCGGCGAGCCGCCCCTCCGCCCCGGCTCCCTCCCGCCAGTCCGTGGAGCGCGCACCGCCTCGCCGCCCTTCCTACCCTCTTCCGTGGGCCTCTCGTCTGCGCTTGGCTCCGGAGACTCCGTTCTGCTAATCCTCTGGCGGTTTTCTGGGTTCTTTAGGCAGGTGTAGGTGGAATCTAAGTGATCAGCAGGACGCGCGGTGAGCCCAGCGTCCTCCTACGCCGCCATCTTCCCTGGATTGCCGAACATTTGGGTTTTATCTATTTCTTACGGCAGCTAATGTTCCCTTGGTGATCTACTATCTATATTATTTACATGTAGCCTCTACTGTATAGGCATTTCTCTCTTGGGTGCTTATATGTTACTGAAGTTATTTAGGGTTGGTGCCCACCTTTTTCTTTAAGGCTGCTTTTATACCATTACTTCTGTTTCCTCTTCAATCCCTCTGGTCTTTGAAGCACGTGGAATTAAGCTATACACTTTGCCCTTCTCCCGTTTTTTACAGTAATCTACTTTCCTCTCCCTCATTCTCCCCATGCATTATGGATTTTAGCCATTAGTTTACTAAATTGCTCACCATCGCTATTTCTGTTTATTCTTTGACCACCTCTTCTTCTCTCTCCAATTTACCTCCTCTAGTGTAAACAAGTAGAGAATTACTCTATTCCAGTAATTCTTGGGCACCATTAGGAAGCCCAGTCCACTGACTTTACTGTTATCTCACTGGCCAACATTTGTCTTTAACGTTTCTCAGTCTATTGTTAAATAATTTCCATGTATGCATATTCAACTTCTTTGCCCCACCCCCTAATGTGTTTGCTTGGGAAAATCTCAACCTTCAGTATATTCAACTTCGTTCCTATTCCATCACTGCATCAATACAGCTGAATGTAGCTGGGAAAAAAATGCAACAGTGCTTACTAGGCTAACTTTAAAATTACGATCACAAACCTCAACTGGACTTGTTGTCTGGCCCACCTCTACTTTCCACATATACTTTTTCCAATGAATCCATCCAGGTCCATGGTTTTAAATATATCATATGCAATTTACTCCCAAATGTGTATACCCAGCCTCAACTCTTTCTCCATGAATTGCTCCTGGATATCCTACTCTCTCTGTGCCACCTACAAGGCATTTCAAACAGCTCAGCAGCCATGGAGACTGGATACAGTGTTCACTGTAGTCCTTGTTCCAGTCTCTAAGCCATTCCTGCAATATTGGTGAAGGAATAAATAACAACAATAGCAGCAGCAACAAATATTCATTCAGTGATTACTTTGTGCTGGGTACTTCACACATAAAAATTATTTAATCCTCACAGAAAAATCTATTAGGTAACACCATTATTATCATCTCTCTGCTTTACAGATGAGGAAACTGAGTTTCAGAGCCCAAATGGCAGAGTTGGTACTGAAATCAACTAAGTAGAGGTTAGCAGACTTTTGCTGTAAAGGACCATATAGTAAATATTTTCAGTTTGTTGTCTCTGTTACAATATACCACCTCTGCTCTTGTAGTGTGAAAGAGGTCATAAACAATACATACATGAACACACATAACTGTGTTCCAATAAAACTTTATTTATAAAAACAGGTGGTGGGTCGCATTTGACTTAACAGGTGGTAGACTGCCAACCCCTGCTTTAAACGATTATTGCTGTATTGCCTGGGTTAAATGAATGACTGAACAAACAATGAACGAATGACACCCTCTTTGGCACCAGCCCTCTCCTGCTTTGGTCCCTCCAGTTCTCTCATGAGTATTCATAAGACTGCTAGAGAATCACGTCCCTGAAAAGGGGAAAGACACACAATCACTCTTCAGGGCTGAGTGAGGAGCACAAAGGGAAAAAAATCTTACACGTATAGTGTTTTGCTCCTAAGGTGGGTTTTGTGAGCAATGTTCTGGCTCCCTGAGACTCTATTTGGATGTCTAAGAGATCTAAGCCATAGCTTGTTGTTTAGGGAATACTTTCCCTCTAAGATGGAGTCCTAACATTTCTTACCAGGACCTTTATGATCTGTTCTGTTTTTAGCTGTCCAGGGTCATTATTTTCTACTCTTATCCCCTCTGGTGACACAGGAGACCTTGCAGGATTTGAAACATGCAGGTTCCCTCTCACTTTTAGATCTGTGTATATCCTGTCCTTTCTGCCTGGAAAACTCCTAACTGCCTCACTTCAATTGCCAGACTCACCAAGTATTTATTCTTTAGAACTCTGGGGGATGCTATTTTTCTCCTGGAAGTTGTTCCAAACACTCCAAGACAAGTGGTTGCCCTTGATCTGTGTCTAATAATCTCATGCTTGTTTCGGTAGTAGTTTTTAATCACTGTACCTAGAAATTGCTCTTTTCCTAGCCTGTCTCCTAATACTGCCAGTGTTTTGAGAGTGGACACTATCTCTTACTCATTAATTTAAGTCCAGCACATAATACAGTGCCTGGCACAGAGTCATTCAGTAAATATTTGTTGAATGAATGAGTGATGCACATCAGATTTTTCATAGGAGTGGCTAAGAGAAGCTTTATTTGTATTGTGTCCCATGAACCTTGTTCCTACTCTCTTGATATCTCAGATGGGTAGAGGGGTACTTTCTGGGCCTTAGCTCAGCAGAGTGGGTAAATGACGGTGTCTACCTCTAGCTAGAAAGCCATATTATAGAATTTATCTCTCAAAAATGTTAAACACTCAGAAAAGCAGGGCTTCTTAGAAAATAAGGTTGGGGGCTGGCTCTACTCCTAGAGGTATATAAAATTGGTGGCTATGCATGCAGTAGAAAAAGCTTGACCTTTGTGCCAGGCTAATTTAGGTTCACATATCATTTTTTCCACTTTTAAACTTCTCTGAAGTTCTGTTTCCTGATCTACAAAATAGGGATAAAAATATATGTCCTTCAAGGTTTCAGCAATATGGGAAAGAGATTAAAGGGAATATGCCCAGTACAGCGTCATCTGGTAGGTTCTAATCACACATGGTAGTTGCAGCCATTAAGTGCTATCACAAGCCTTTGATAACCGTGTTAGGGAACCGCAGTGTCCAGGACTGCTTACAAAACCAAGAAAGCTGTCTTGAGTTTAATGACAACATCCACTTGCATCGTAATAGCAACTTCAGATGGGGATTGTCTGCACTGTTGGATTTTCCATCCCTAGTGGGATGGAGGTAAATATAGAGGCTGTAAATTTCCTATAAATACACTTTCATGTGTAGGTCTTGGCCACTTGAAAACAAAGCGTGTCAACCTGCACATGCACGTGCATACATGTGAACACACACACACACACACACACACCCTAGAGAATTTCTCTTTTCGTTCTTAATTAATTTGCCACTGATTAGGGGCACATGAGACATGAGAAGCTGATTACGAAGAGAATATTGTTCTTCAACAAAACAGCACCAGGGTAAGAGTCAGTCGCTGGTCAGTCGCTACTTCCAGCTTCTACTTCACATTGAAACTTAGCCAGAAGGTAATTGGTCAACATAAGAGCTAACCACTGGAGAGGAGAGTGGTTGAGCAAGGGTATTCCTTTCTGCTGTGGTTAGCTGTGAAGTTGGGGAGGAAAGCCTTACAGGTATTTTCCACAGCCGCCCATTTTCCTAATGTCTTGGGTGCTGCAAACTGATTCTCCTCCGCCAGCACATTCGGTTTACAAGATGATCCTCACATAAAACACAGCAGTTACATTCATGAGAACATATGCAAAATTATACCACTGACCCAGTATTCAAATAAAACGTCTCATAAATTATTGAGCTTGTCCTTTGCTTTCCTTAAAAGAGTCTCTTAATTTTTCCAAATAAATGCTCTTGCAACAAATAGGAGCTTGACGTGTCCAAAAGAGGGTACATGGAACAGAACTGTGGCCTCCCAGTGAGATCAAAGGATTCCTTCTGCTTACGGGACACAGGTTAGAGCCCTTGTGTTTGTTTCTACTAACACAGGCCTGGCATCTATGGCAGCACCTTGGGACATTACTTGGTAAATCAGAACCCTGGATAAATTGGACACAATGACTTGGACCTCACCCAGGCAGGCCTCAGGTAGAACCTGCTCCATATGGTGACTTATGTTAAACAGATAAAATGCCTTATTGGCATCAATAGGAGCCTCCGTATTTCTTCATGGGCAGCACAAATAAAGAACACACATGATAGTGTACCCTCTGTTATTAATGATACTGTGGGGGAAGAGGGAATGGGAATATAAAGCGCATAGACTATATTTAATTTTTTTAATGTTTATTTTTAAAAGAGAGAGAGAGAGAGACAGAGCATCAGCAGGGGAGGGGCCAGAGAGAGAGGGAGACACAGAATTTGAAACAGGCTCCAGGCTCCGAGCTCTCAGCACAGAGCCCGGCTGGGGGCTCAGACCCATGAACCATGAGATCAGGACCTGAGCTGAAGTTGAATGCTCAACCGACTGAGCCACCCAGGCACCCCAAATGCATAGAATATATTTAATAGGTTGTTCGGTCGATCGAGCATGCATAACTTCTAACACATGGCATAATCTTGGGATTTTACCATTCTGATCATCTTTGGAGAGCTTCTGTGTTTGTTGTTTATTGTCATCATTATTATCGATCATCTAATGATCTACCTGTGAGGCACTGTGTCGGGAACTGTGCGGGATTACCAAGGAAGAAGTAGGAGACATAGTCCCTGTGCAGATGACATGCCCACTGAGTAATGGTCATAGCTGACTGGGGATGGCCTTCAGGGAAGCACTGCTGAGAAAGGGGGCTCATTGGCTCCTTGAACTCAGATAATTTAGGAATTATAAACAAATCTCCAAGAATCCTCTTTATACAGGGCATAGAAATCTCTTTGGAGAACTGTCTGGGGAAAACGGAGGGCTTTGGCCCTGGTGAGTCAGGTTCCCAAGCCCTTGTTTATTCCTAAGGCTGGTGAATGAAAGCCAAGGTGAAAAAGTTATCTACAGTGTAAGGCGGTATATCAGTGTGTATAGGTGTGTCTGTGTGTGGCAGTCAGCAGGAAGGTACATTCTAGTGTTTGCTTTCAGGCATCTGAAGGTTCATACCTGTTGGTTAAGGATTGACCTATTGTGAACAATGCTTTGATTGTGAGTCTTTCTCGCCTTGTCCCTGGGCCTTCTTTTCCTGCATTCAATTATCCTTGACATTTCCTACAGCTGTCACAGGAAGACATAGTCATTCAAATGCCTTTTGTAGCAGGGAACTGATGTGTTTAGGTCAAATGGGAGAAGGGTTTCCAGCTTTTCTCCCCTAGACATGACTCTAAACTGACAACTTCTTCATTTGTGTTCTTATTCTTCTCTCTCAACACTTATAATATTTTTGTCCTTACGAGTCTGAACTTACAGGTACTAGATTATAAGTTTCTTGAGGACAGGAAACACATCTCTTTTCACTTCTGCTATCAGGTGCCTAGTACAGCACCTGATGCAGGGTAAACCCCCATTCAATATCTGCGAATTGAGGGAATTGAGGAAGCCTTTCCAGATTATGGAAAAGGATACACCTGAACTGCACCCACCCTGACTTTTGACCAGTGATTATTTCTACATGATCACATGCAATTACATATCAGCGTAAACTGAAGGAACAAGGAATGCAGTGCCTCTAAAATCATTATTATATGGACTCAGAGTACATTGCCTATAGCCCTGTCTTACTTTCATTGTAGGCTTGATTAATATTAATTAATGTCTCTCTCCTGAATGCATTTCAATTAACGGAAGGGAAAGCAACTCTCAGGTGTGTTGGATGAGGGACTGATGGACTGTTAACATTTCAGTTGGAGAGTTTACACACGGTTAAAAATCTATACTACTATGTATGTCTTGATGGAATAAATGTTTACCATTTTCAATATTTATTGACTGCCTACTGTGTGCCAAATACTCTCTTGGCAGGATGTTTCCTGAATGAGCTCATAATTTACTTCAGAGATTTGGCTATGGATGTAATTTAACATAACTGAAGGAAAAGAAAAAAAACAAAACATGACCCCAGTAATCAAACTGACGGATTTGTACATTAAAATATATGAATCAGGATTTATGCTCCTATGATTCATTTATTATAATAAATACTAAAGTCCAGTGCTTGCTTTGGCAGCACATATACTAAAATTGGAATGATATCTTAAAGACGGGGGTGCCTGGGTGGCTCACTTGGTTGAGCGTCTGACTTTGGCTCAGGGCATGATCTCGCGGTTCGTGAGATCCGCATTGGGCTGTCAGCGCAGAGCCTGCTTTGGATCCTCTGCTCCCTTCTCTCTTTGCTCCTCCACTGCTCGTGCTCTCTCTCTCTCTTAAAAATAAATAAACATTTTTTAAAACAGATGAGCATGGCCCTCTTGCAAGGAAGATATGCAAAATTGTGAAACAGTCTACATCTAGACTACATTAAATTAATAATAAAGCAAAGGTCATTTAAAAATTCACTTGCAAATTATTTAGCTAATAGGATTTATCCTCAGTCTACCCATAATTTGAGAACACATCTAATGTGTAGGCTTTGTTTTCTTTGGAATTTGACTACCGTGTAAAAAGATTATTTAGTAGTTGAAACATGTGGAACTTCCTTTACTCTGAAGTGCATATATGTTTGGGCACATTTCTCCTGAGTTAGTTGAGGGTGATTATCTTCTTTGTTCTTTTTGTATTAATACTGCAGAATATTTTTCAATAAGAGAAACTGGTTGCAATGTCAGCTGTATAATAGGCAAAGAAGGACTTTCAGTAAAAACCAAAATTCTCTTCTGTGTAATTGACCAGAAGGAGGCTCCCTTCCACCTCACTGAGTGAAGTTAGACTAAAAGCTTCCAAACTTAATTCTTCCCAGGTGGTTCTGATAGTCCCCAGGCTGTCTCTATCACTGATGGCGGTAGGAGTAGCACTCCGAAATTTTCCTTTTGGGAGCAGAATTTAAACTTGCATCATGAATAAGAAGGTTTCAGTGAGTATAAAGTGCCCTTTCCTTAGACCAGCTCATTCATATTAGCAATATTTTTCTCCTACTGGAATGACAATAAACAAAGATGTAGGGATAAAATTTTCCTCACTTGGGACATGTCAAGCTTCCTTAGCTTAATTCTTAAGCTTTGTTTTCTTTATGGCTTTGTTTTGTCAAGGTTGTCCAATACAATATTTTTAAATAGTGTTTTATTTTGTTTTGTTTAGTTTATTTTTTAATGTTTATTTATTTTTGAGAGAGAGAGAGAGAGAGAGACAGCAAGGGAGCACGAGTTGAGGAGGGGCAGAGAGAGAGAGGGAGACACAGAGTTTGAAGCAGGTTCCAGGATCTGAGCTGTCAGCCTGAACTCACAAGCCCTAAGGTCATCTAAACCGAAGTTGGACGCTTCACTGACTGAGCCACCCAGGTACCCCCCTATTTTTTTTGTTTTGTTTTGTTTTTTAAATAGGCTCCATGCCTAATGTGGGACTTGAAATTAGAACCTCAAGATCAAGAGTTGCATGCTCTATGGACTGAGCCAGTCAGGTACCCCAAGTCCAATATAATATTTTAAAAATTAATAGTTTAACATAAACAGTAAGGCACTTGGATTTTTTTAAAAAAGTATAGTTGTCTCTATCTACCTATTTATCTTAGTCTCTATCTCTAAGTAAGAGACACATGTTTAATACATAGGATAATCACAATTTGCCACAAAAGCCCTAATTACATTGCTTTTGGCAGTGAAAAAGCCACTAGTAGATTCAGAACAGATACAAAAAGTGCAAAATCTTTGGGGAGTAAAGAGGGATGTGAAGACGGGTCCAACACTGTGGGTATATAGTCCATTATATGATGTCATGAAATCATTTTGAATCAGTTGGTTTTCAGTTTGTTCTTCATTGTCTAGGAAGACAGTTTATGTGGTTATTATAACAACAGCATTGTTGCTCTTTTTAGAAGCCTTTCCCTTTAATGATGGAGCAGAGCTGGTTATGAAATACCCAACTGTGACTAATTTTGGAGGAGTAACATCTCAAATAAATTGTCTCCTGGAAATGCTGTTGGAGCCAGTGAACAGCAGAATGATGATGAATTTATCTGTGCTAATTGCTCCTTTGAGGGTTTTTTTGTAGACAGGGCACAGAATAGACTGAGGCTGTACTTCTAACTCTCCTTGTCACAAAGATTTTGGTTTTAGAGAACTATGGTAGGCAGAATAATGCCCCCTCCGCCCCTAGTTGTCTGTGCCCTAATCCCTGGAACCTGTGAATATGTTATGTTGTATGGCAAAAGGAGATTTGCAGAGATAATTAAGGTTATAGATATTAAAATAGAGAGATTGTCATGAGTGGGCCCGATCTAATCACATAATCCTTTAAAAGCAGAAAACTTTCTACATCTGGAGGAAGATGTAGCAGAAGGAAAAGTCAAAGAATTCCAAGTGTGCTGTTGATGGTTCTGAGATCTAAGGGGTCACAAGCAAGGACTGGACAGAAGCCTTCAGAGTGAAGGACAGCCTTTGATTGCCAACCTGCAGGGAAATGGAGACCTCAGTCTTACAACCCCAAGGAACTTAATTCAGCCAACAACATGAATGATCTTGGAATTAGATTCTTCTGCAGAGCCACTGGTGAGGAGTGTAGCCCTGCCAACATTTTGATTTTAGCTTGCCTACCCATGTCAGGTGATGCCCTGCAAAAAACAGTGAGATAAATTTGCGTTCTTTTAAGTCACTGAGTTTGTGTTAATTTGTTACAGCAGTAACAGAAAACTAAATCACAGGAAATATTTTGAAGGAAATAGTACTCATGTTGAATTGTCACTGTGGTGGTATACTGTTACAATGAATCACGTCTCTGTGAATTTAGTCCAGTGATTCTGGGCTTTAGCCATTGGGTATTAACAAGTGGGTTAAAAGCAGAAGCTTTACAAATATGTTCATTTCCTATTGCTGTTTTATTTATTTTTTATTTATTTTTTTAACATCTTTTAATGTTTATTTATTTTTGAGAGAGACAGAGCGTGAGTGGGGGAGGGGCAGAGAGAGAGGGAGGCACAGAATCCCAAGCAGGCTCCAGGCTCTGAGCTGTCAGCACAGAGCTCAGTGCAGGGCTTGAACTCATGAACTGCAAGATCATAACACGAGCTCAAGTCGGACACTCAACCGACTGAGCCACCCTCTTATTGCTGTTTTAAATCACCCCAACTTCCTGCCTTAAAATAAAACAAACTTACTGCTTCATAGTTCTGTAGGTCAGAAGTTGCACTGGGCTAAAATCAAGGTGTCGGCAGGACCACATTCCCTCTGGAGGCCCTAGAGGAGAATTTATTTTTTTGCGTTGTCCCGCTTCTAGAAGTTGCCTGCATTCCTTGGCTCATGGCCCCTTCCTTCATTTTCAAAGCCATCAGCATAACATCTTTAAGTCTGTCTTACTTCTGCCTCCATCTTAAAAGGACTCTTAGGATTATATTGGTCCCTCCTGGGTAATCCAGACTAATTTTTCCATCTCACCTTAACTTAATCACATTTGTATAGTCTCTTTTGCCATAAAAATAACCTATTCACAGGTTTCAGGGATTACAGCATGGATATCTTTGTGGGGGGCATTATTTTACCTACCACAATAAGTGTTTGCATGCTGGGTTTTTACTCTTAGAATGCTCACTTTTAGAATGTTCCTTCTTGGAACCCAACTCCTATGCTGTGAGGGAGTCCAAGCAACCATGAAGAGAGGGCTTCATAGGGAGGAACCAAGGCCTCTGGCCAACACTCCCAGTGGAGCTCCAAGCTAGCAGCCAACACCAACTCCTTGCCATGGGAGGAAGGCCACTGTAAACCTCCCAGCTAACCCAGTGGCCAAGCCATCGCCACAGAGCAGAACTTCTTGGTCACCCACAGAATCATGAAGGATTATAAATGGTGGTTGTTATTTTAAACTCCTAAAGTTTTGGGCTGGTGTGTTATGCAGCAATGGGTAATTGAAATGGTACTAGTCTCTTTAGAACTACCTGACTACTTGAAATTGAAGGATTCGGACGAGAGGGAAATAGATGGTTCTATCAAATATTCGGCATGAAACACATGATATAGGTCAAAATACGTAAAGTTCTTAGCTCAGCGCCTGGCACATAGTGGGTACTGTGAAAGTACCTTTCTTTTTCCCAGTGGTCTTTTTGTTGCAGACATTTCCACCTTCCTCCCTATTAAAAGAGAGGATTTCTCTCTGTTCAAGAAATGTATTTAATATGGCATGTGACAAAATATGATGTATTATCTGATAACTTTGCTTGGTGGTACATAATTTAAAGTTATGAATCCCTAACCTGAACAATGTCTATATTCCAATGAGATCTTTTCTCAGAAAATACATCATAACTAAATTTTAGAATATGAAGTGGAGTCTTACAGTTCATATTGTTTAATTGCGCTGTCACACAAGAATCTTAGAATTTTTCTTAGTTTGTTCAATTGCTGTAAATGACTTCTGAAAGTAATATAATTACAACTTGTTATGGTTTATGCATTCATAGAATTCATGGAGCAAGCTGAATATGTAGCTGTTCATTTGGAGCCGAGTTAATTACCGCTTGAAGACAGTTAATGGAGTAGCTGATTAGAATACATTGCAAAGAGTCATGATTTAATTTCACATCACCTAGAAAATTTTGATGTCATGCGTGTCAATGGCAGTTTTGAGGGGGCATAAGGATTGACATGTTTTCCTGAGCTAAGCTATATGGCCATGCTGACTCAGTGAAAAAACTCGCATTTCCAAATACATGAAGTAAGTAATACAATGCGCCCTTGTGATTAAATTCACCACCTGAGTATTAAAAATGTGAGTGAAGTTTGTAAGTAAGGTCTAAGCTCATTTAAAGCAGTGCAACTGTGAGATTTGGATGGGAAATCCGTCTCATTGGGGGTTTTCCAGTTTTCACAGAAGCTTCTTGGATGGATTATGTTCTCTTTGTGTTCAATCTGCTTTTTTCCCTCCCCACCTTGGAATCTCCACTAGAGATTTAAACTAGAGAGATTAAAAAAAAAAAAAAAAAACTCACAAATCTGTCATGTCATTCCCCTGCTTAAAGCTCTTTAGTGCTTCCCTGTTGCCGCCACATAAAGTCTAAATTTCTTAGCTCAGCAGACAGGGTTCTGTGAGATGTGCCTCTGCTGATTCTGCAATGGTATCTCTTGACAGTTTCCTCACCTTCAATGGCTCCAGGCGTGGAGAAGAACTTGTTCTTTTTCTTCTCTAGGCTACTTTGAGCCTTGTTGCCTGGCTATTTCCTATACATCTGTAAAATCTCATTTAAATGTCACTTCATCTTGGGAAGATTTTCTCGATGCCTTTCCTCAAGTAGCCTAAAAGCAACTTCATTTGCACCTGTAGTGCCTCAGTTTTATTCTTTTGATGGCACTGATTAAGCCAAATGACCATTGCTTGCTTAATTGTCAACTTCCCTCAACTGAGCATAAGCACCCTGCAGGGAGTACTGTGTCCAGGTTCCTATTTGAATCTAATGCTAAGTACAGTGCCTGGCACATAGAGGAACTTGATACAAATTCACTAAATGAACAACAGATGTATTTGTTCGAAGTGAGCAGAATATAAAAGAACTGTTGTCAGTGCCTGGCGTTTAGTAGGCACTGGGTATACATTCATTCCTCCCTTGTCATGGATCGGCACCACAGGATTCATCATTAGTTGTATGGCATTTCCCACTAGCTTACCATGTGTTATTCATAAAGAGGTAAGCTGTTGAACTATATGTAATGACATCGTAAAGTTTTCTTGGAACGAAATAGGCTAGATTCTATAAAAGCAGAAACTGTAGCCTCTCATTTTTAGGACTTTGCGTCTTATTACCTTTAACATGTTCCCTTTTAGGTCTGTGTGGCTCCTTCTAATTTAGGCCTCAGACCACATGGTTTGCCCTCAGAGAACATTTCTTCACTACTTAGTCCACCGTCCTCCCCATCTCCTGTCTCTGGTTGGGGCTCTCCAGTAACTATCACATCAAGTAGCATTAGTGTCTTCCATTATACCTATCACTCCATAAAACCATCTTGCTTGATGATTATAACAACCTTCCAGAATGGAAGTCTATGAGAACAGAGCCTTGCCTGTTGCTCCAGTGCTTTGCACACTGCCTGTCATGTGGTGGGTGAACGCATGCCCGAAATAATTTTGTAAGAGAGCTTCCTCCAACATGATGACAGGGGCTAATATCCCTCAGGATCATCTCTGCTGCCATTAACAAAGGTTGTCATTAGACAAATATTCAAAAGCACATGTGAGGTGATATAACTGCTAAAATTTGCACATCCTATTCCTACTTTCTATCAAGTCAATAGAACAGATGGCTGGTTTTATCAGTGTAACTGTTAGTGACTTTCACTGGGGCAGAGAGAAACTGGCCAAATGATCTTGTGTGATCTATTAATTTTGGAAAGTCTTATTGCAAAACAATGGAGTTTCTTTCTTTCTTTCTTTTTGTTTAAAGAACATGAGTAATATGAAAGCATTATAATACATTTCCACAAAATTAGTTTCTGAGGGAATACTTAGTCATCTCTTCTTTGAATTTCTTGAGAGGGATTGCGCCCTAAACCCTGAAAGAAAGACAGTATTGAAAGGAAAATGTGCCAATTTTCTTTGTACCCCTCACTGGCTTCTTTCCGTGTGAAGGAGAATGACATGTTGACGAGGGCAGGAAGTCATTCATTGGCTCATGGTATTTAGTGGGTGAAGTAACCATGCACCTCTCTTCTCTGGCATTCTGCAAGGGGTGTTATAACCCATGATGGTCCATGCAAGTATTTGCGTAAGAGGGTTTTGTCGATTGAGTCTTCCCCCAGATAGGCCCCAAGGTCTAAATTTTGGGAAAGGGTGGAACACCATGAGGGATCTTTACTACTGCTCTAATGCAGCCAATACCAGAGAGTTCCAAATATATTCCATAGTTTATTTTGATCCTCATTTAGTCTGCTCTACCTATTTTTCAAACTCATTGAAACCTACAGGGAAAAGGGTAAGAGAGTAGGCTTTCTAAAAATGCTAACACCGGTAATTCTATTTCTTTCATGAAGGAGAATGTTTCTTTGTTTTTTTTGTTGTTGTTGTTGTTTTTAATTTTTTTAACGTTTATTTATTTTTGAGAGAGAGACAGAGACAGAGTGTGAACTGAGAAGGGGCAGAGAGAGAGGGAGACACAGAATCTGAAGCAGGCTCCAGGCTCTCAACACAGAGCCTGATGTGGAGCTTGAACGCACGAACTCTGAGATCATGACCTGAGCCAAAGTCTGGCACTTAACAGACTGAGCCACCCAGGCGCCCCTGTTTCTTTGTTTTTTTTAAACAAAGAAAAATGTGGAGAATATGAGAATTGCATGTTACTACCATCAAAGAACAACAGCGTAATAACAATTTTTCTAAGTAAATGAAATGTGTGGAATTTAGAAATGCCTCTAATTCAGAACCTGAAGTTGTGATATATAAATAATATCTGTAGTTTGATGGTATTCCTGCCATGTGAAATCTGGAGCCAGGCTCAGGAAAAGACTGTCTTTGTCTAGAGTCAGCAAAAGGTTAACAAGGAAACATGCCTGGCTGTCAACTGTTAAGCAATATAGAGTTTCTTTTTATTTTTACTAATTCTATATACTTCTGCAATGTAATGTTGGAAAGTGCTTGTGTACATTGGTAGGTTTCTATATTTGTTTTAGAAATTGACACTTCAGAAACATCAAAGTGCTGTTGCACAGGTGCTATGTTTCCATATGTCTAGAAACTTAATCATCACTATCATCACTTGATGTTCTTTATAGGGAGATGAGAAATAAAACAGGATTAGCTCTTTATTTTCACTTTAATTTGATCCTACTCTAAACTCCTAAGACTCTTATAATCTCATGTGACTATAACCCAAATTTACTCAATGAACCAATACACTTTGAGACCTAAGAATATAACATAAGATCTTATTTTAAGTTGGCATTAAACTCTTCTTGTGTATGAAGATGTTCAAGAAGAAGTACCACTTAACCAATGAAGGGACACTCCCAGCAAGAGATGACAAAAGAACCCAAAGTGGCAAATGCTACCTTGTTTTAGCAGAAAGCTACTGATCTTTTACGTTTCAAGAATGGCATACGCAGAAAGTTGTCTCAGATTTTGAAAAGTGAGAGATTTTAACACAAATTGTAGTCTTGATTATTTTAGTTCAGCCTGTGACATTTCTTCTATAACCTTTAATTCTTATCATCTTCTAAGTGTGATATGAAAGAGGACTGATAAATAAGGGTGCAGATCTTTGTTTTTCATTTTCCTAGTAGGATCATAAGTTAAACCTGCCCATTTTGTGATCTAATCAATTTTCTTTGGTTTAACACCAAGACTAATGCATCCCTTTCTTAGGCTCTTCCAGCTTATCTGAACTTAGAGTTTTAGTCATTCATGTAAAGCCTTTCATGTCAGTTTTATATTTGAAAATGGGTCCCAGCTGCTCTGGCTTTCTTAATCCCTCCCAGAAAGGCATATGTGACAACGTCTCCCCCAGGGAGATTGCAGCCCCAAAGCTTTTTCTCCTAGGTAGAAGTACTGGGCTGGACATTATTCATGCTTACTTCCCCAGCTGACTAATTAGATCAATATATGTTTTATGTTTTTAACGAATAGACGTAGGAATATAAGGAGTATCAGAATAGTGTTTTATAGATATATAGTTTATATATAATTATATATACATAATAATTATGGAAAATGTCATTCACTTAGTACTTTTGAAACCTCTGTAAGGTGCTAGTATGTAGTAAGGGGTTCAATAAATATTGAATGAATGAATGAATGTGTGAAGAAATAAAAGTATTAAGTATCCAACACAAGGAATTCTCTAAGTTTTGATGCTTTACCCCATTTTATCTTTTTTTTTTTTTTTTTTTAATTTATTTTTGGGACAGAGAGAGACAGAGCATGAACGGGGGAGGGGCAGAGAGAGAGGGAGACACAGAATCGGAAACAGGCTCCAGGCTCCGAGCCATCAGCCCAGAGCCTGACGCGGGGCTCGAACTCACGGACACCATTTTATCTTTTAAATAAGTTTGAAAGCTGTTAATTATTTGACTTATATCATATTATCCAAAGAATTAAACACTTATGGGCTTGTTCACCGTCTTATAATTATATAACCTTACTTTTGAATCTACTCCCTAAGTTTTAAATGATCTCTTATCTACATTTGATATTATTAAATCACGCAGTTTCACATTTAGAAATTTCTTAACCAAAGAATTCACAGGACAAGTTTTTAATTTCAACACGTGTATCTATACATGCCATATGGTAATTTGTTCCAGAATAAAGTTATAATAATAGAATCCATTCCTAGATTCTAGATTACATCATTGATATATAATAATATATGCTTTATTTATACTCAGGGTAGATACTTATATTCTTCTAGTAAGTGGAAAAGATTAAAATAATCAATTTGGGATAATGGAATTCAAATTCTGTTTTTGAAGCTTAAAGACAACACTGGAACTTTGGCCAAAAGTAGTAAAAAATATGACCGTGAATAGAATTTATCAAAATGTAGATAAAGTAAGCATCCTGAAGCTATCTACTTCTGAAACAATGGCAGGCAGACTTTAGGCCAGTGCTAATTTGTCTTATTATATTGATTCAAGCTTTACGAGAATTCTGTTGTCTCTTCAAGAGAGAGAATAAGTGGTATATAGATAGTGAAGCCTTATTCAGGATGCTGTTATACTCATGAATCACATCACATACCAGCTGTGTGGCATAGAAAATGCAGAACCTAAAGCATCTTTTCCAAATATCTTAGCAAAAGGTATCTCTCCCTATATATGGAAGTTGAGACTTGCTTTGTATAATTGGTCCTTTGTATAATCACATTTGAGAACTTTTAAATGTACTCTACTATTTTAACTATGTTCCTTTATAGCTGAAAAAGACTTCCCAAGTCAACATAATCTTAAAACTTAAGTCATCTTTTCTTTGACACTTTGAATGAATAAAAGGTCATTACTACATATGGCTGCCTGTCTGTCTCTAATTGCACACTCTCTTTAAACACATTGTTGAGTGATAATAAGAAGGAGTGCATTATATTTGTGCAGCAAAGGCATCAGAATATTATATGTTCAAGAGAGAAAAGGAAACTTTTGAAGACAAATGGGATGGTGATCTCGTTTTTCATCCTTATTATAGGCTAACCATAACAGTCATGGTGTTTCCATGACTGTCTGATTTACATTTCTTCTTGACTACATTTCTTGCCTTGGTTGAATGACATAAAGGGTATTTGCCAAATTCACTGCTCTCAGGAGAGTCATCTTCCTATTTTCTCTGCAGTTGGAGACGCAAAATCTGGCTTTTTTACATTAGGTATCAATACAAAGCCTTTAAATATAGTGCTTTGCAGAAGCCAACTTCAGATACATGGTTTCTAGAGTTTAGAAGAGTGTAGTTCTATGTAACCCTGTGCAAAATTTACATTTGTTGCTTAATAAGCTATTGACCATGGGTCCGTGGTCCATTTATTTTAGCAAACCTTAAATGAGAAGGGAAAATAAGCTGAAATTCTGATGCCTAACCTCTTTGTTTGGCTTTCAAATTGATTAAATGAGGGAGGTCTGTTGGTTAGTGCAACAGAGTCAATAGAACAACAGGATGCCACAAGAGGTGAGAAATGCATTCTTGATGGGGTCAGAAACAGGTAATATTCGTTCACTGAGAAAGAAAATAAGAAATCGTCAATGAAGTTCATGATATCCAGTTAGAAGTTATTATTATCTACTTTCTTAAAATGTAAATAATTGTCTGTTTTGAATGGATCAGAGACAGGTGAAATTTTTTTAAAGCTGTAGCTCTTCTGTATTAAGATGAATGGTGATTCAGTGTTCTTGCTGGTTGAGTCATTTTACTAGAGAACAGCATCATTTGACTACCCAGTTTGTTAGATTTTTACCTTACTAATGGAAACTGCTCTCTTTTGATAAACAGGGAAAACTGTAGGTTTATCTTTAACCAAAACCACACGGAGGCTGAACAGAACAACTTTGACTATTCTATTTTCACCAGAGAGTACATGTAGACTAAAATTAGGATCAACCAGTATGATGGATAAATACTAAGGCGGGGTTAACAGGAAAGAAAGAACAATCTGAAATTTTACTAATTAGCCATATCATTGTAAATGTCAGACTTCAGGATCACATAATGTTGGAACCAGGCCAGTTGGTTCAACTGACTGATTATACTGAGGTAAACCCTAATCCCAGAGGGATTAAGGGGCAGTCACTCAAAATACAAGTGGTGCTGGCTACTGGAGCCTGGAGGATGGAGGGCAGTGCCTTCTTCTCAGCTCCAGCTTGCTGTTTATAGGTAGGAAAAGGGGACCAGTGCTATAATATCTTCAAGTGAACCCAGAAATCCAGGTCTTAATATAAAATTTCCCAATTTTAAAATATTGGCAACTACGTAATTCAAAAATTTTGAAACATCATGCCAATACATATCTGTGGGATTTCCAATTTGTAAACTCTGGATTAAGACATGTAGTCCACGAAATTATTCTTTAACCAACAATTGTAAAAATGAAATGTGTTTTCAATAATTATAATTCAGTGAACACTTGTTAGTACCTGCTTGAATGCTTTGCATTTTATTTGATGCTATGGTAGATATGGAATAAATAATCCTAGGGGATTACAATTTACTTATGGAAAAGTGACTAAATATCCATGAAGCAACCAGAAAACATAAAATAGTATATACTACATGACTTTGAGATAAGGAGTCATATTGCCTGCACTTTAGGAAAAGGCCAGAATAATTCATCAAAGTGCTCAGTGATTTTGGGTATGCAATCTTTCATGGTGCAAATTGTGAAGGTCTTGTTCATTGCACTTTCCACAAAATATATACTCTTTACTTCCAATCCACCAGTATAGATACCCAGAGTAGGTCCAGTATTGTTTATATACTCCAAATCCACATATTGAGAGGTCTAGACTAAAATACACAAAATGGGACTTGTATTTTTTTGGTCTCCTAAACCTGTTTCCTCATTGTGTTATTTTGGGTGCATTCTTACTCAAGTAATAAAAAAAATCTGTCAAAAGCAGACATAAACTATGAGGATATATTATCTAATATCCAGTTTGGGGGTGAGGAGGCACCAGAGTTGTTTGATTCAGCAGCTCAGTAATGTGGGAAGGTTCCATTTTACTTTTTTCACTCTTTTGTTCTTTCATCCTCCATGGCTTTATCCTCAGATTGGCTTCTATCTTGTTCACAAGATGTCTGCTGCAGACATTCCAGGCATCACATCCAAACAGTGTTCAGGGGGAAAAAGGGACTATTTCTTTCCATTTCTGTGTCTTATGACTAGGGAAATCTTTCACAGAAGCTCTCTAGGATATTTATCCTTATGTCTTACCTATCAGGACAGAGTCACATGTCTATTCTTGACCCAATCATTGGTGATTATCATAATAGGCCTAGGCCAGGATTTCTCAACAGGGGTATATTGGTGCTTCAGGTAGGACATTTCAAACCTTTGTTTTGTGAGACCGTTCCATGCATTTCAAGATGTTCACCATTTTGAGATCCTGAATGAAAAATACCTCTCTGTCACTGGGAAAAAATAAAACGTCCCTATCTGACATTTCCCAAGAGCCCACAGTGGGGAGAGCATGCCCTGTTTAGAACAACTGGCTTAGATTAATCATTTTGAAAGAATGAATTGGGGGGATTAATCACAAAGACTGTGACACTCTTTCCTTCATGTTTCCCCATTTCAGCATCATTTCCCTTATTATTCAAGCCACAAACTAAAGTGACATTTGTCAAACATGTCTCTTTCCTACCTACAATGTCTAATAATGACCAAGTCTGCTAAAATATACCTTAATTCTATCCACTGCCCTTTGGTCATCTCTGTCATCATCGTAGCCCAGGCCACCATATCTCTTAGACAATTGTTACAAATTTCTAAATGGTCTGAAGCCATTTTTTCCCCTTCTTCCTCCAATAGCAACAAATATGACCTTAAAATATATTCAGTATATGTAACTCCATTTAGTTAATTCCCACTAAGTTATTGGTTTACTTTTTTTTTCCTCCAAGTTGAACTCATGAGCATAAGTCTTTATGGTAGATTGGAGTATTTTTCCTAATTCTCTCTTCCTCCTTGCATAGGAATTATCTATCTGTGTCTTTTGTTGTGTGAGCTTTCAGCGCCTCCACTAGAGTAGGCAGATTTTATTTCTTATTGTACTGACATTGTACTCAGCTTTTTCCCTTTCTTTGGCCAACAGAAAGTGGCCTTGAAAGACATGATGTTTCTGCTTGCCCCTTTTGCAGTGGTCTATGTGAAGACTGTACTATGAGTAGCATCTGGTCTCAGAAGGAAAACTCTTGGTGCAAACCACAACTTGACACAACCTAGATGCAAGCCCAGCTGAACCCTTAGTAATATCCAGAACTGTAAGCATGCAAAATACATATTTTTTTTTGTAACTAACTGAGATTTTGAGTTTATTTTTCTAATGTGGAATTATTATACTAATAGTTTACTAATTATAATTAGCAATAATTAGTCAATAGTTGAATAATCTTATTCAGGGCTTCAGGCTAGTATTTTGGCACACAGCAGGTATTAAAAAAACATCTATTGAATAAATAAAGATACTAATGGTTAAATTTGTTTTATGGTAGGTAACTACATTTGAACTTGTACTGTTTCCTTCTCATTTGCTCTTGTATTAGGACATGTCAGATTTCTCTAAAAATGTTATCACATTGATCAGATATATCTTTTTGGAAAAGAGCGATTGAAGATACTCTTCAATTAAATTTTATTCACATTTTCAGATCTATAATCCCAATGTCAATCAAATAAGGGGTGTAGTTTCATTAGGGCTGTGTGACAGTTGAATTGGGTTGTTTTGCAGAAAAATGAATTTATTCTGGGGCGCCTGGGTGGCTCAGTCAGTTGAGTGTCCGACTCCAGCTCAGGTCACGATCTCACAGTTGGTGAGTTCGAGCCCCGCGTCGGGCTCTGGGCTGACAGTGCAGAGCCTGGAGCCTGCTTCCAATTCTGTGTCTCCCTCTCTCGCTGTCCATCTCCCCCTCACACTCTGTCTCTTTCTCTCAAAGATAAATAAACGGCAAAAAAATGAATTTTTTTTAACGTTTATTTATTTTTGAGACAGAGAGAGACAGAGCATGAATGGGGGAGGGGCAGAGAGAGAGAGGGAGACACAGAATCGGAAGCAGGCTCCAGGCTCTGAGCCATCAGCCCAGAGCCTGACGGGGCTCGAACTCACAGACTGCAAGATCGTGACCTGAGCTGAAGTTGGACGCTTAACTGACTGAGCCACCCAGGTGCACCCCCCCCAAAAATGAATTTATTCCATGTTGGAATTCCAGTATTCAGCTTGTCCGTTTCTTAGCACAAACTGTATACCCCAGCACAGGCTTTGGTAGACACTTCTGTCCTTTGGCTATTAAAGATGATGGAATAAAGATAAATTATGTATTCAATCCATAAGCATCTTGTTAGGGATGTACTAAGTGCAAACTGTCCATGTCTGAGAAAGGTAGGAAAGTGGTAGGAAATTGGGAAGTCTGAAGGAAAGGAAAGTGATAGGAAAGTGATTGGGAAGTAATAAGAAATCCTGGCTCTGGCCTCTAAGAGCTTGCGATTTCATGGACAGTGAGACCAGTGCCTAGCAAACCATTGTGAGCAAGTCCAGACAGTTTCCTTATAAAACAAAAAAAATCCCCCCCTTTTTTTTCACTTGGGTGCAGCTTTTTAATTTGTGTAATCCTCATCACTCCTACACTGATGACTTTGGTTAAGAGGGCCCACTGTGTTCATGGCTGTCTTATAGACAGTATCAAAGGGATCTCCTTATTTAATGTTTATGCTGATGGTTACAGATGGGGTCCCCTGCTTCAATGAGGCTGCTGGGAATTTTGTTCAAATGGCTCCATTCAGGCATACTTATTATCTAATTGAAGGATCAAGGGAAACTTAGCCTAGAGGAAAGAAGACAGAGGGAGCCTGATAGCTGCCATCAAGTATTTTAAAGCCTGTCATCTGCAAAAAGGATTGAATATGAGGTAGGGAGACCAGGTTGAGTGTAGCTTGTATTCATCATAGTATTCAAGGTTGTCCTGAATGGCTTAGAGGACTTTACTGGGTATAGGGAAGGGAGAGATTACTTTCCAGTGTCCATTTGTAAGAGTATAGTCATGAGTTTCACCCCTTTGTCCCTTTGATTTGGAGTACACCAGTGTCCTGAGTCTGGTCCTAAGGTCCTGGACTTTCTCATTAACTGACAAGTGGAGCAGCAACTCTGATACGTGCCTTCCATTAAGTGTCCAGCATGGCCTTTGGGGCTAAAAGATGATGATGGGGCATGCTCGAGGCAGTGACCAAGAATCTGTGTGAGAGGCAGACACCTGAGTTTGTTGCTTTTTCTAAACTAGTGCACGGGATGATTCCTTGAGGTTGGCCTCAGCTGGGGTCACTACAGCAGCATCTTGTTCATGGCAGTCCTTCCCATTGTTCATGGCCTGGACATCTCCCATACCTTGAGGGATCCCACAACTGGGCTTAGGTTGTCTACTGCCTCTCAGACCCAGGGCACCACCCTCTTTGCTTTTTCCTGTCTTCCCCCTTGGCTACCACCATGCCAACTCCTGATCAAGCCTTACTCATTAACAATGCTCATCCTTTTTCTTTTCTCTAACAATTAATCTATTTATCAGAAAAAGTAAATACATCAGAAACCACACAAAGACATTTACTCTCTCCTTCTTGGGAGGTTATCTTGTATGTTTCTCTATAGTGACAAGGAATTTCTGACACTTCATTACCAAGCAGGGAGAAAAAGTACAAGTTAAGTCTTTATATGGAACCCCTGCTTCTACTACATGAGTTTAGGTGCTTTTGGAGAAAGAACTCATTCCCAGAGAAGATATTTGAGTTATCAACAATATCTTAAGGGCAGAAGGCTATGACTAGGGGGAGTTATATGGAAGGCTTACCAAAAAGTCTTCTAAGGTCTGTAATTTAATGAATTACTCAGATTCTATCCCATGAATTGTTGTGTGTCTCAACTTCTACAGACTCATACTTAACCTCTTGGTGATGGAACTCACAATTAAAAAAAAAAAAAAAGCCTGGGGCGCCTGGGTGGCTCAGTCGGTTAAGCGGCTGACTTCAGCTCAGGTCATGATCTCGAGGTCCGTGAGTTCGAGCCCCGCGTCGGGCTCTGTGCTGACAGCTCAGAGCCTGGAGCCTGTTTCAGATTCTGTGTCTCCCTCTCTCTCTGACCCTCCCCCGTTCATGCTCTGTCTCTCTCTGTCTCCAAAATAAATAAACGTTAAAAAAAAAAAAATTAAAAAAAAAAAAAAGCCTAAGCAAAAAGTACTAGAATTCTCCTGTCATCAGCTCTGTAGATGCCATGTTGAGCTCAAGTGTCAGAGTCGAACTGGTGCTCTGCAGATCTGGGTTCAGCAACTCTCAGCTGGCCTGGCTCATGGGGTCTGTGACTGTCATTTTCCCCGTACCCCTGCCCCTCACTTGTTCAGGATGGCTCTGGTTCGGATAGCTCTGCCCTGGTCCACATGCTCTCGTGTGGTTTCCAAGAGAAGGATTACGTACCTGCAGGGTTTATTGAAGTGTAGGTCAGAACTGTTATGTTATTTCTGACACATTCTGTTGGCCAGAGCAAACCACCAAGTCAGCCCAGATTCTAGAGATGGGGAAATGTACTTCTTGATGGTGGAGGCTACAAATTTATATAGTAAATAGTAATGGATACAGGGAAGGAAAAAATTGTGGACATTTTTGCAGTTTGCAACAGTGTGTTACTATCAAGTGCTCACATTTACATTATCCTTTGTGATCCCCCCAAATAACCCAGAGAAGTGAGAAGTACAAGTATTAAAATTCCCTTTTTACAAAGAAACAAATTAAGGACAGTGACATTGAGAGATTTTTCACTGGATCACAAATGCTAGAAGTGGCATGAGCTCAAATGTATTTTGAAAAGCATATAAGCAGGGGCGCCTGGGTGGCTCAGTCAGTTGAGCATCCCACTTCAGCCCAGGTCATGATCTCCTGGTTCATGAGTTCGAGCCCTGCATTGGGCTCTGTGCTGACAGCTTGGATCCTGGAGTCTGCTTTGGATTCTGTGTCTCCCTTTCTCTCTGACCCTCCTCTGTTCATGCTCTGTCTCTCTTAGTCTCAAAAATAAATCAACATTAAAAAAAGAGAAAAAGAAAAACATATAAGTGAAGAGATGTTACTATGATCAAAGGGAGGTTTTCAACACTTTGCCCAATGCAGCCTCTTTGGGCCTTACTTGAATAACTTTCAGGAACTGGGACAATGGAATATTGAACCTTTTTCTAAATGCTGTCTAACTTTAAATGTTAACATAGTGGTGTAAATTCAAGTAAAGGAGCTTCTTGAAGTCCAGTTAGTGTGGGAATATTGTGACTTTTTCCAAGATCCTTTGACCAATCCACTTTATTTCTAATTGCAATATTTTTCTTTACAATCTCCTTTATTGAGATGTGTGAACAAAACACTTGATTGTTCTTAAACTGTATCATTATGCTAAAGATTGGTAGGAAAGTAATAGTGGAGACAAAAGTGAAGAAAATCTACACATTTTGTATTTCCCTTAGGAGCAGCTGAATTCTGTCCACACAAACTTGGTTCTTTCTAGTTTTCTTTCATATTTAGTTGTACTTTTTGGACAACTTTCAAGGCCCAAATTCCATGCCATGTGATTTTACAAAAATCAAGAGAACATGGAATATCATAGAGAGACTCAAGTTTTAGGACTCACTCATAAACTGAAGTTCTGCCTTTAGAAATTTATTCCTTTTTGAGTAACTATATTAAATAATGTAATATATATGAAATGCCTTAACACACTTTCTGATACACACCAAAACTCTTCAGTTGAAAAGCAAATGTCCCACAGAAAATTAACTTTTAAAACATTTTCTTTATTTTTAAGTTTATTTATTTTTGAGAGAAAGAGGGTGAGAGAGACAGAGAGAGAATGAGCTGAGAAGGGGCAGAGAGAGAGATAGAGACAGAATCTGAAGCAGGCTCTAGGCTCTGAGTTGTCAGCACAGAGCCTGATGCAGGACTTGAACCCACAAACCGTGAGATTATGACCTGAGCTGAAGTCGGACATTCAGTTGACTAAGCCACCTAGGTGCCACCAAAACATTTTCAGTTAATACATTTATTTTATTTTATTTTATTTTATTTTATTTTATTTTATTTTATTTTATTTTATTTTATTTTATTTTATTTTATTTTATTATTGTTTTTCTTTTCATCATGATAAATGCACTGTTTAACCCATCTATTTCACCCATCCCCCAACCATCTCCCCTCTGGTAGCCATCAGTTTGTTCTCTATAGTTAATAGTCTGTTTCTTGGTTTGCCTCTCTCACTTTTTTTTCCCCTTTGCTCATTTGTTTCTTAAATTCCACATGTAAGTGAAATCATACGGTATTTGTATTTTTCTGACTGACTTATTTCACTTAATCTTATACTCTCTATCTCTAACCATATTGCCACAAATAGCAAGATTTCTTTCTTTTTTATGGTATATATGTAGTATATATATAGTCATGATCTCAGTTAGTGATCATGGTTCAGTTAGTGAGATCGAGCCCCCCATCCTGGGCTCTGCACTGACAGCACAGAGCCTGCTTGGGATTCTCTCTTTCCTTCTCTCTCTGCCCCTCCCCACTATCAAAAATTTTTTAAAAAATGAAAAAAAAAATTGGTAAAATTAACCTGTGAAGCCATCTGGTCCTGGATTCTGTTTTGGGGGGAATTTTTTTTTTTTTTTTTTTGATTACTGATTCAATTTCTTTGCTGGTAATTGGTCTGTTTACATTTTCTATTTCTTCCTGCTTTAGTTTTGGTATGTTATATGTTTCTAGGAATTTATCCATTTCTTCTAAGTTGTCCAATTTGTTGCAGTATAGGTTTTCAAATATTCTGTTACAATTGTTTTTTATTCTGTGGTGTTGGTATTTCTCCTCTTTTATTAATGAATTTGTTTATTTGGGTCCTCTCTCTCCCTCTCCCTCTTTATGTGTCTGACTAGAGGTTTATCAATTTTGTTTATCCTTTCAAATAACCAGCTTCTGGTTTCATTGATCTGTTCTATTGTATTTTTATTTTCTATATCATTTATTTATGCTCTAATTTTTATTATTTCCTTCTTTTTTCTGGGCTTGGGTTTTGTTTGTTCTTTTTCTAGCTCCTTTAGGTGTAAGGTTAGGTTGTTTATTTGAGATTTTTCTTGCTTCTTGATGTAAGCCTGTATTGCTATAAACTTCCTCTGAGAACCACTTTTGCTGCATTCCAAAGATTTTGGACTTTTGTGTTTTCACTTCCATTTTTTTCCATGTAATTTTTAATTTCTTCTTTGATTTATTGGTTTTCCCATTCATTGTTTAGTAGCATATTATTTAATTTCTAGATATTTTTCTTATGGTTGATTTCTAGTTTCATAGTGTTGTCAGAAAAGATACATGGTAGACTTTGATCTTCTTGAATTTGTTGAAGCTTTTTTTTGTGGCCTCATATGTAATCTATTTGGGAGAATGTTTCATGTCCACTTGAAAATAATGTGTATTCTGCTGATTTAGGATGGAATGTTCTAAATATGTCTGTTAGATCCAGTGTGCCATGCAAAGATTCAAAGCTATTATTTACTTGTTGATTTTCTATTTGGATAATCTATCCATGGATATAAGTAGGATGTTAAAGTCCCCTACTATTATTGTATTACTATCAATTACTTCCTTCATGTTTGTTATTAAGTGCTCTGTGTATTTGGGTGCTACTATGTTGGGTGCATAAATATTTATAATTTTTCTATAATCTTGTTAGATTGTCCCCTTTATTATTATATAGTGTCCTTTTTCTCTTGTTACAATCTGTTTAAAGTCTATTTTGCCCAATATAAGTATTGGCTTTCTTTTGACATCCATTTGCATCATAAATGTTTCTCTATCTCTTCACTTTCAGCCTGTAGGTTCCTTTTGGTCTAAAATGAGTCACTTATAGGAAGCATATAGATGGGTCTTGTTTGTTATCCACTCTGTCACCCTATGTATTTTGATTGGAGTATTTAGTCCATTTATATTCAAAGTAATCATTGATAGAGGCTCCTGGGTGTCTCAGTTGGTTAAGTGTCCGACTTTTGATTTCAGCTCAGGTCGTGAGATTGAGCCCCATCTTGGGCCCCATGCTTAAGATTCTCTCCCTCTCTCTCTGCCTCCCCCCACTTACACACATGCTCTCTTTCAAAAAAAAAATTTTTTTTTTAAAAACCAAAGTAATTATTGATGGATATTTATTAATTGCCATTTGTTTCTTGTTCTGTGGTTGCTTCTATTGTTTTTCTGTGATTCTTTCTTTCCTTGCTCTTTTTCATGGTTTAGTGGCTTTTTTTAGTGATATGCTTGGATTCCTTTTTCTTTATTCTTTGCATATTACTGGTTTTTGACTTGTGGTTATCATTGGGTTTGTATATAACATCTACATGTAGCAGTCTATATTAAGTTGGTGGTTGGTTAAGTTTGAGCCCATTCTTTACTCCTCTTCCCATGTTTTAGATAAATGATGTCATAGTTTATATCCTTTTATTTTATAAATCCTTTGACTGATTTTTATAGAAATACTTATTTTTACTCTCACTCTAGTCCCCTTTAATATTTAATATTTCCAGTCCCTTATAATATTTCTTGTAGGTCTTATTTAGTGGTCTTGAACTCTTTTAGTTTTTGTTTGTGTGAGAAACTCTTTATCTTCCCTTCTATTCTGAATGATAGCTTTGCTGCATAGAGTATTCTTGGTTGCAGGTATTTCCTTTCAGCACTTTGAATATATCATCCACTCCCTTCTGGCCTTCAAAGTTTCTGTTCAAAAATCTACTGATGGCTTCATGGAGTTTCCCTAACATGCAACTGTCTTTTCTCTTGCTGTTTTCAAAAATTTTTTTTTTATCACTGTTTTTTGCCATTGTAATTGCTATATGTCTTGATGTGGATCTCCTTGCATTGAATTTTGTGGGGGATCTCTGTGGCTCCTGGATCTGGATATCTGTTTCCTTCCCCATATTAGGGAAGTTTTCAGTTATTATATATTTCACATAAATTTTCTGTCCCCTTTTCTCTCTCTTCTTCTGAGATCCCTATACTGTAAATGTTATTACATTTAATGGGGTCAATTCGTTCCCTAAGCCAATTCTCAATTTGCATAATTTTCTTTCCTCTCCTTTTGTCAGCTTGGTTAATTTCCATTACTCTGTCTTCCAGGTTGTTAATTCGTTCCTCTGCTTCATCTAGCCTACTATCAAGAGTGTTTTTAACTTCATTTATTGTGTTCTTGATCTCTGTTTGTTGTTTGCTTGTTTGTTTGTTTTTTGCCTCTGTGTTAAGGGTCTGACTGATGTCCTCTACTGTTTTCTCAAGTCTAGTGAGTATCTTTATGATCATTACTTTCAATTTTCTGTTAGGCCTATAACTTATATCCATTTCACTTAGGTCTCTTGCTGTGGTTTGGTCCTGTTTTTTCATTTGACATATTTCTCTGTCTTCTCACTTTGTCTAATCATCTGTGTTTCTCTGTGTTAGGAAAATCAGTTACTTTTCTTAATCTCAACGGTAATAGCTTTATGAAGAAGAGGTCCTGTAGTTCCTTGCAGAGCAGTGGTCCCTATTCCCCAGAGCCTAGCACTTCAAGGAGTATCTCCTATGTGTGTTGCATGTACTCCGCTCTTGAGTCCTGGCCTTTTTTTCCTTCAGTCCAGTTATCTGCAGAGACTCTTTTTGCCTACTGTGGGTAGTGTTTGGTCCCCAACAGGGGTGAGGTGTGTTTTAACAAAGCGTTTAGTGGTCTGTTTGTGAATGAGGTCTGCCCCTGCTGCCACTGGAACTGATATCCCACAAAATGTGTAGTTCAGGAGATGTGGTGTTGGCAGGGTTTGTGCCAGTCTTCTGGGGGAGGAGGCCACAGTGGGGGGACTAAGGCAAGTGTGGCTGGGAAGGGCAGATCTGCTGAATATGTAGGGCGGAGCAGGGGGTAGGTATAGGCAAGTTAAGTAGCAAGTGTTGGCACCACGTTGGTTCCTGCAGGTGGCCATTGTTTATGCTGTGGGGCTGGTGCAAAGGAAATGGTGCCTGCCAGCTCCTCTGTTCCTGGAGGGATCTCCCAGTGGTCCCTATCTCTTCTAATCATGCTCTGAGATGAGCAAATCACTCTCCTTCCCTCCTGCTCCTGGTGTTTTTCAAACTGTTGGTTCTACACTATACCTTCGTGGGCTGTTTGTCATGGTATCTCTTTAAGGACAGGGATTCAACTTCCTAATACCCTCAAGACTCTACCAGAGCTGAGCCCACCGATGTATAAAATTCTAGGCTTTAAGTCCTGCTGGTTGTAAGAACTCACAAAATTTGGATCCTCCCACTTTCAAAGACAAATATTATAGGGATTTATCCTTTCCATACATGGGCTCCTCAGTGTGAAAGTTTGTTTTTTGCCCTTCTCTGCACCCCTGGTTCCCTCCCCACCAGGGACAGCCACAGTCCATTTCTCTCCCAAACTGCACCTTTACCTTCCTACCTTTTTCTATGTGGCCTCTTCTCTACTTTTAGTTGTGGAGTTTGTTTTTTCAGTTTTCAGATTGTTTTCTGTGTTATTTACACTGATGTGAGTGTTATCTAGTTGTATCAGTGGGATAAGACAGGCTTGGGGTTCTCCTACTCTGCCTTCTTCACAACAGACCAATGTCTAGTTAATACATTTTCTCATTAACCACAATATGTGAGAAATGATACTTGTATATCACTCATTCAGTTTTCATAACACCCTTTTGAGGGGTATATTACCTTAATTTTATAAAGGAAGAAATTAGACTTAGATAGAATTGCATACATGTTAGTATAAGCTAGAAAATGATGGAGAGTGGACTGACATTCAGATTTCCTTGAATCCCAGAACCCATTCTCTTTCCTCTATATCACAATCTACAACCAAGAGAAGGTAAGGTTCTCTGGGAATGAGATATAAGTTGAGTGTTTGGGGGAAGTAAAGGCAGAAAAAAGATATTGAAACTGAGATTGAAGGGTCAAATTCACAACATTCAAGGGTCAGCCTTATGAAGGACAGGAACAGCAACAGTCTACAGTGGAAGAATCTTGTTTACATTACATGGAAATGGGAAATAAGAAGTTAGTATGCATTTCTGTTTTTCCTATGCAATAAGAGCTACCTTTCACATTTCCCGTATGTGCCAGCTGCTCAGTCCTTCATAGAATCTCTTTTAGTAAGGGATTGTGAGTTGTTTACCTTTTTTGTCATATCTCCTTTCCATGTGTATGTGTTTCTTGACTTTTTTAGAAAAAAAATTTTTTTTGTTGTTTGTACAAGTTGTTTTAGGTTATTTTCTACAATGATTTGGAATCCAGTCTGTGATTTGGAAGACCTGTAGACTTTTTAGTTCAACTGCTGGTTACCTTAAAATTGTAACTAATTTACCTGGAAAAATGGAGGTTGGTGCTTTTATTTCTTTCTTCCCAATCGTTTGTTAACTCAGATTGGTATTATAAACCTAGATTCTTGCTTTCTCTCTTTCCTGTTCAATTATTTCAATGTAAATTATCCCTATTACTTTAAAACATTGTGTTTGGTGATCAGTTTTGTGTGTGTATCTGAAATAACTACTGGTGTTTGGATGTATCACTCTATTTCCAACTAATTTCAGCTAATTGGTTCTTATAACAATTTTCTCATAATTAATCCTTAACCACTCATTCCCATCCTGTTGTTTTCACTGGCTTAAAGTAAATCTTTTGCTGGAAGAATATTTGGGTGCCTGGTATATTTTCTGAATCCTTCCATATCTGAGATTGTCTTTTTTGTTGTCTTTATACATTAATTATAACTTTGCCAGATATTAAATTCTGGTACTATTACCTTTTAATTTATAATGGCAAAGATGCTGTTACATAGTGTTCTATGATTGTTATTGAAATAAAACTGTATGCAACTTGATTTTATTCCATTTTCGGCTAGCTGACTTATCCATTTTTGTGATTGGAAAATTATACTAAGTATGATTTTATTAACTGAGTTTCCTTAGAACATGAAGTACATCATGAATTTTCAGACTCAGGACTTTCTTCCTTTTATGACTTTTAATTTTATTTATGTATAATTTATATACAGTGAAATGCAAAAGTCTGCTAATGAACATTTGGGTTGTTTCCAGTTTGGGGCAGTTATAAACCAAACTTCTATGAACATTCTTATACAAGTCTTTTTATGGACACACATTTTTATTTCTTTTGGAAAAATACTTGGAGAATGGGCAGGTATATATTTAACAGTGTGACAAACTGCCAAACTATTTTCTAAAGCAGTTATACCATTTTGTACCCCTGTCACAAATATATGAGAATTCTAGTTGCTCTGTATCCTCAATGACATTTGGTGTCAGTATTTTTTATTTTAGCTATTCCAATATGTGGTATCTACCTTCTGTTTGGTTTTATTTTGCATCTCCCTCACGTCTAATGGTATAGAACAAAATTCTTCTTACCGCCATTTGTGTATCTTATTTGTGAGGTATCTAAATCTTTTGCCCATTTTTATCATACTGTTTGTGTTTCTGTTATGAATTATAGGATTTTTTAATGTATTCTGGTTATACATACCTTGTTATAAATTATTGTGAATATTGTCTCCCAGCCTGTGCTTTGCCTATTCATTTACTTAATAGGGTGTTTTGAGCAGTGGTTTTACATTTTGATAAAGACTAATTTTTCAGTCTTTTTAACGGTTTATATTTGTAAAGAATATTGGCTAATCTCAAATATACTTTTGAAAAGATTTTTCTATGTTTTCTTGTAGAAGTTTTATATATATTAGCTTATCAACTTGGGCATGTAATCTATTCTGAATTAACTTTGGGGATGGTATGGCACATACGAATCAACATTCATTTTCTCCATATGAATATCCCATTATTCCTGCTCCAGTTTTTTAAATTTCTGCTCTATTTTTTTTTTAATTTACTTTCCTCCATTGAATTGACTTTTTTTCCCCCCTCTGTCAGAATCTTTTGAACATATAAGGGTGAGTCCATCCTGGACTCTCCATTCTGTCACAATGCATTCTATGTCCATCTTTACACCAATGCTACACTGTTTTGAAGTAAAGCTTTAAAGGAAGTCTTGTGATCAGATAGTGTTAATCCTCCAACTTTGTTCTTTTTCGACATTTTTTGGGTGTTTTAGGTCCTTAGAATTTTCACATAAATATTATAAATAGCTTGTCAATTTTACAAAGAAGTAAGGTCTTTCTTCAGCATTTTCCCTCTATTTTGCTTTAATTCTTCCTTCCCTTCTTTCTTCCTTCCTTCCTTCCACCCTCCCTCCCTTCCACCCTCCCTCCCTTCCACCCTTCCTTCCTTCCTTCCTTCCTTCCTTCCTTCCTTCCTTCCTTCCTTCCTTTCTTCCTTCCTTCCTTCCTTCAACCTATGCTTCAACCTGTGATTAATAGGAAAGGAAGGTTGAAGGAATAGGTTGAACCACTTATTTCTTTCTCTCTTTCTCTTATTTTCTCTTACAGAAAATTTTTAGGGCTTTCATGTGAGTTCTGGGTAAGTTTCTCAAAGTTATCTTAGAGTTTACTGATCTGATTTTCTATTTTTAACTGCCTCCGTGGTGGATTTAATTTAGTGATTATGTTTTCATTTCCAACTAATTCTTAATCTTTGATTTGTCCTTCTTAACTGTACAGTCAACTCAGTTGTCTCCTAAATCTTGCTGATACATGGATTAGTGATGTTCTAAAGGTTTATTTAATTCTGGCAGTAAATCAGTAGTAGAGCAACCAGTTTCTTTCACAAAAGAAGGAGGTGTCAGGGTTGTTTTGTTTTCTCTTTTTAACCTATTATAATGCCTAGCATGTGATAAGTGTCCCAAAAAAGTACCTGTTGAGTCAATGGATAAGTGTAACTTTTCTAATTGTTTCCCTTAAATTATACTTCAAATTTTTTTAGGTTTCATGATTATTCAGCTTTCTTTTACTTCCAGAAGGTTGCCTATGCTTGCCAGCCTTTGTAGGAGTTGAGTGGGTTCTGTTAGAAATTGGTATGCTTCTTGTTCTTACCAAATGTTACACAGAGGTCCTTTGAGTCTAGATAGAAGAAAGTAGGGAGGAAGCAAACAACAAACTTACCAAAAATGTCGCAGTAATTTACCAGTATTCGAGCATTAGGGAGGGAGATGATGCTGCGAGGTATCATGGCATGGAGCTATGTTTCTGTGCCATATTATAGATTGTCTCCCATATTCCATGTGCTTAATTCCATGCCTGCTTTGGTTCTACCTTTGCTAGAAGCAAACCATGGAGCCTTCCAGTGTTGGTTGTGTGGTCCTTAGGCTGCAAGGGCAGGAAAGAAGAAATTTACCATGGTCATATTTTCTGTCCTTGTCTATGGATGTGTCTTCTAGTTAATAAGGATTGGTTGAAGTATCTTATTATTTAGTATCTAATATTTTGATTCCCATGGGAGACTTCCACCCTTTTTTATTTCTGGCATGGAGCAATGGAGATCTCTTCCAGTGTCTAGTGCTAAGGCAACATTTTCAATTTGCATATTCTATTGGTCACTTTAGTGAGATTTTGGAAGGAACGCTAGACTTGTGTGCTCATGTAGCCATCTTCCTAAGAAGTCACATAGATTTTAAATGCCCTAGTTTAGTACAGTATCTTATTTCATAGCTTGAAATAAGGGTGCAATTCTCCATTCTCAATTCTGTTGGGTCCCCAGTCATGCCAGAATGACTGAGAGAAGGATTTTCTTTTGCCTTAAACCTAGAAGTATCATTCTTCTAAGTATGTGGCTCATGTTCTTAACCAAGAATTGTCCTGGATTCATAGCTTGAAATGTGTCCTATTCATTTTTTTTTTCTTTCACAAACTGTTATTTTGCTTCTGAAAATACAGGGATAGATGAATCACTGACCTCTGTCACAGAAATGTACACTTAGTGACATTTATATGATGTACTGAGAAAGGAAATGACATACTTTGCTAGATTTCTCTAGTCAAGGAAGATTGAATATTAGAACATTGGGGTTCTAGCTGTTTTTCTGAATTTTTAGTTCTGTTAGTTTATCTGTGCCTAGGCAATAGGGGCAGCAACAAAATAAAATAACTGTACTTTGCAAAGGAGGATAATGTCCTGTATAGATTCATCATAGAGAACAATAGATTGATCACCTTGTTAAATTTTTCTTACTAGCAAAGATCGTGATTTTATGTTGCTATTCAGCTTCTGTGCCCATCAGAAGTGTTCCTGAGAGCAGGTTAACTTTATTATTTGTTTCTAACACCAACAAATTTAAACAATTAGAACTTAAGCTGGTAATTTAATCACCTGACAGCTAAAGAAGATTACATATTGTAGGGAGACCAATATATCTATTTTATGTGGCAAATGGATGGTCTTGTTCACCATGATTCATTTACCTGCTGTTTTGTGTACACATTCTTTTGTCAAATTGATGGGTGACACAAGCTGTTCCACTAACACTGAAGAGAAATTACTGTTTTCCACAATATTCACTGGCAGTGTTTTTGCTTTGTATATACAAAATTTCATGTAGGTAAATGAAATATCAATCAATAATTATTTACTGAACCCCCTAGCTTATGTTCAGTGTGCCTTGCTGGATTCAGTGGAGGATACAAAAATGCATAAAATGTGGTACTTATAGGAAAGTTAGAGGAGAAATTTAGTCTATGTAGCTTTATCTGTTCTAACACATTTTAATAAATTAAGCTCAAATATACGTTAGAAATATTTTTTATCTAGACCTTTTAAAAAGCCCAGATATTATTTCTCTCTAGCCAGACTTTTTTTTTTTTTTTTTTACACAGGGGAGAATTTGAAATTTGTATTTAACAAATAAATGAAACTGATTTTATTCATGGGCTGGACCTTCTTGTTGGACTAGTGAATTGAATATGTCAGGCATGGTAGTAGATAAGTAATCCCTGCACTTAAGTACATTATATTTTAGTGAGTAAAACAAAAAATAAACCAATAATTATAGCACAATAAGTGTTTCAGTAGAGGTTTGCAGACTGTTGTCTATGCTCGTATCACCTAACTTAGAGTATTGGGAAAAGTTCCTGGCAAGTAGGGATAGTTGATCTATGCCTCAAAAGTTGAGAATGCTGTGCTCAAAATTCCAGCATTTTCCAAACATAGGCATTTGAACATACTGTAGTCCCCTTTGTCTTAAAAGGGAAGCCACCCAAGTCTTCCTGGGCTCCTCTAAGACCTTTCAGCTATTGCCTCATCAGGTTCCTCTACTTCACAGCCAGATTTCCTCATCAACCATGGAATCTTCATTTCAGCACTATTTACCTCCACTCATACCATTTCATTGGTTGGCTCTTGTCAAGACCACCAAGGACCTAAAGACTTCAAAGAAAAATATTCAGTTCCCACCTTACCTGAACTCTTCTAGTTTTTGGTGTATTTTATCAACCCGTTGTTGACAAACATAGTTTTTCTTTGGCTTCTATGAAACTCAAATTCCCTGATTTGCTTATCACTTTCAGCTGCTTTTCATTTTTCTTTGGCGATTTCTCCTTATCTTCCTAATCTTTAAATGCTAAAGCTCTTTAGGGCTGTATCCTAGAATGCTCTTGTCTTGTCTCCCTGGGCAATTTCATTTCACTCTGAGGACATCCTATATCATGTGTATGTTTAAGACTCTATTCCAGTCTTCTCTCCTGAAAACCTCATATAACTGTCCAAATGCTCACTTAACGTCTCCATTTTGATGTCCTATAAGCATCTCAAATTATACTCTTTAAACTGAATGCATGATCTTTCCCTTGAAATCTATTCTTCCTCCAAAAGATGGGAATAGGACATACCCTCAGGTTCTCAAAGATAAACCCTGGGATTCATTTTCAATACTTCTTTCTCCCTTACTCCACACAGCGAATCAAACATTGAGTCTTCACAATAGTCTGCTGAGTGGTACCTCTACTTCTACTCCTACTCGCTCTGATCCATTGTCCTCACAGAGGAAGTGTGATTGTATTGTATTGTATTGTATTGTATTGTATTGTATTGTATTGTATTGTATTTATTTTAAGTTTGTTTTAATTTATTTTGAGAGAGAGATAAAGAGCAAGCAGGGGAGGAAAAGAGAAAGAGGAAGACAGAATCCCAAACAGGCCCCCTGCTGTCAGTGCAGAGCCCAGACGCAGGGGTTAAACTCATGAACCAAACTATGAGATCATGATCTGAGACGAAGTCAAGAGTTGGACGCCTAACCCACTGAGCCACCCAGATGTCCTGTAAGTGTGATCTTTTAAAAAGACAAATCAGATCATACAACTTACTTCATAAAATGCTTCACTGGATTCCCATTGCTTATGGGTCTGCATGGTCTGGATTTGCCCCTCCTCCTCTCTCTCTTGGTGCCAGAATACCCAGGTAAATGCTAAATCTTTCATCCAGTGTTCATACATAGAACAGCAAGTAGTCAGATTGAGCTTTTGAGGACCTTCCTCTGAATTTACATTTTGGAAATACCAAGAGGTACTAGTCCTGTGGTTTCACATTCCATGTCATTTGTCATTATTATCTCCTCTACCAGAAACCTCCCTCTTCTTTGCTTGGCATCCTCTTCCCCATAAGTGTTCCTTTATGTTCACGTGTAGTCAAGTTTTTCACTTTTGAGTTTCCAAAGAACTCTGCAATTTTAAAAAATCACCATAGCTCACAGTTATTGAGTATTTACTCTAACCAAGTTCCTTTTAAGTGATTTAACTGTTTTCTCATTTACTCCTCAAAACAGCCCTTTAAGGTGGGTACAATTATAATTCCCATTTTACAGATATGGAAAGTGAGGCACTGGGAATTTAATTAAATGACGTGTAAATACACGGAGGAGTTAGAATTTGTACTCAGGCACTTTTACTACTTGTCTGTGTGCTACTGCTGTGCTATTTACACATTAAAATGATTTGTTTCAAGGTCCATAATCACAGGACTGTAAGTATGTAGACTTTAGGAACTGTAACTTAGTCACTGTTGTATTCTTATTCCCTACCCTACTGGCTGGCATATAGACTACTCTTAAATACTTATTGAAACAAACTGCATCAATTGGCTGTCTTGACATTGTATAGACAGGATTTCATTTCTCCTCTTGGCTTAGAGCTCAGTGGGTATTTAGTGGTAATGGAATTTATAGCCATTATGGAATGTATGTGGTAGAAGAAGCCCCAGCATCCAAAGATTACACGTTCTTTGTGAAACATTATCCATTTGGCTGTGGTTTGCTTACCCGTGTTCAAAGGTCTGCGATTAATCCGTTTGCTCATCTCTTAGGCTGCCTTAGGCTGACATTACAAGAACTTTAAAGCAATCATCTTTGGCAGCTGAGCTCTTAGCAGGCCATCTTCATGCTATTAAGAGATACGTACTTGTCCAGATAAGTATCAGAACAGAGGGAAGAAGTTATCAAATCTCTTGGATTTCTAATACGTATGGAAGGAAATTGATATGGTTCAAGAAGATGGCTCTATGATACATCATATGTATCATGTGATTTTTTTCTGACAATTTCAACTGCACTTAAAATTTTTCTAGTATTTTGGGTGGATAAAGAAAATTAGCAGTAATAGTTATTTTAGTGCTTGTAATTACTAATGACTTGATTTTACTTCCTGGTAGCAGTAAACTTATATTCTTGCAGCAATGCAAAAATAGAAATAGGAAATAGTTTTCTTTCTTTCTTTCTTCCTTTCTTTCTTTCTTTCCTTCTTTCTCTTTCACTCTATCTCCTTCTTTCCTTCCTTTTTTCCTTCCTTCCTCCCTTCCTTCCTTCCTTCCTTCCTTCCTTTTTTCTCCCTGTAGCTATGGGACATGAACTGTAGTTAGAAAAGATTCCAGGTTTTTCTTTTTGCCCCCCCTCCCACCCCACCTCCCAAAGTAAAGATGCACAGTAAAACACCCATTATGGAGCACTTTGGGTCAAATCAAGGTTCTAACATGCACAGCATTTTATTATAGTCAGCAGGGTTCATGGACATGTGACTGTGATTGCAGTCCCATAGCATCAGTGCTGTAATGGTTTCTTCACATACCAAAATGTTTAGCAAAGCCACTTGTTTCTCTACCCTTTCATCTTATGCACATGGGAATGGTCAACTATGAGCTGAGAAAAGAAAGGAAGATCTTCATAACTGCATTGCATTTGACTTGCTTAATTTTAATTTATGGAATAGGGATTATGTTTAATTGGAAAAAGAGAGACTTACTTTTGGAACATTTGTTCAGTGTGATTAATAAAAAAAATAACCTCAACTGCAATTTTGTCAATAACAAATGTGAGTATCAGAAACCACAACCCAGCTGTTTTATTTTATTTGTGCTTCTACTTAGGTAGTGTGGCATGAGCCTCAGAATGAAAACCAGCATGACAGTATTATTTAAGTACTACTAAAAGGCTTCATACTACTTTCCAAGCAGCATGTAAAACTACGACCTGACCTTTCCCTGCTCATTAGAATTTGCTGTTTCTTCATGCAACCCTAGGGCTCCCATTTCTGCCATTGTGGCAAAAGTGGCCAAGCAATCCCCCTGTCATTTCTTCTCACTTTATTACTGCTGAGTAGCTATTATATTTGTCTGACAAAGGGATTGAATGTCAAAAATCTCGACTGGCGGTGGGGGCGCCTGGGTGGCTCAGTCGTTTAAGCGTCCCACTTCGGCTCAGGTCATGATCTCACGGTTCATGAGTTTGAGTCCCATGGCGGGCTCTGGGCTGACAGTTCAGAGCCTGGAGCCTGCTTCCAATTCTGTGTCTCCCTCTCTCTCTGCCCCTCCCCCGTGCATGTGCGCTTATGCACGCGTGCTCTCTCTCCTTCAAAAATAAACAAACATTAAAAAAGAATTTTTAAAAAATCTCAGTTGGGAGGGAGGAGCGTGAAGCAGTGTTTCTTCTTGCATGAGAAATCTTCAACATAACCCAAGGTTGAGGATGACTAGCAAGAAGTTATGTTAATGCAGTTGAAAGTGCTGATGGCCACGTTAGTTAGAATGTATGTTTGGTTCTGCAACAAAGTCCAGATAATGGTCCAAGGGTAAGCAGACCAGGGCTAAAGCCTGCACATCATCCAGGACCCATGCTCCTATACTGTCTCTCTGCTATTCTCAACTTGCGGTTTCCATCTTACGGTCTAAAGTTATCTGCTTCAACTCTCACCATCATGTCTCCTTTGGGAAATGTAGTCTTTGGATGACCATCTGCCTAGTTAAATACCAGAGATATTACAATCAAAGGAAAAAGGGAAGAATGGATTTATAGCTGATAATGCTATACTCACTGCTGGTGAAAACTGAGAGGCAAAGTAACATGGTACAGGGATAAGTAGGTGAACATGCTTTAGCTCTGGCAACCTATAAGTATCTAAGACACAGAGACCAATTGTGGTTAACTGAAATTAACTGAAAAGTTTGGAGAACCAGGCACAGAACGAAGCTGAAGACAATGAAGCTACAAACATATGCACATCATATCATGGAATGATCTGCTTATTATAGTGCCACTCGTGACATCACACCTGGACTCTTAGATTCTTAATTCTGTTGCCAATCTCATTACTGGAAATCAGGTACTAGATGCTGCCAAAGTTAGAAATGTTTTTTTTTTTTTTAATTGAGGTAAAATTGGTATATAGCATATTAGTTTCTGGTGTATAATATAATAATTTGATATTTGTATGAGCTACAAAGCAATCATCAGAGTAAGTCTGGTTACCATCCATTACTGTACCATTGACCCCCTTCTTTCATCAAACCCCCATCCCCTTTTTCTTCTGATCACCACCAATCTATTCTCTGTGAGTTTTGTATTGTCTTGTTTGCTCATTTGTTTTGTATTTCAGATTCTATATATAAGTGAAATCATAAGAAATTTGCCATTCTCTGTCTGGCATTTCATTTAGCCTAATACCCTCAAGGTGCATCCATGTTGTCACAAGATTTCATTCCCTTTTACTTCTGAGTAGTATTCCACTGTGTGTGTGTGTGTGTGTGTGTGTGTGTGTGTGTGTGTGTGTACCACAACATCTTTATCTATCTATTCATTGATCAATAGGGCACTTAGCTTATTTACATATTTTGGCTATTGTAAACAATGCTGCATAAACACAGGGGTGCATGTGTCATTTTAAATTAGTGTTTTTATTTTCTTTGGATAAATACCGAGAAATGGAATAGATGGAACATATCCCTAGGTATTTTTTAATGCAATTGTGAATGGGTTTTTTTTCTCAATTTCTCTTTCAGTGTTCATTATTAGTGTACAGAAATATAACCAATTTCTACATATTGATTTTGTGTTCTGTAACTTTATTGACTTTGTTTACTAATTTCAGCAGCTTTTTGTGGAGTCTTTAGTGTTTTCTATATATAATATGTCACTTGCAAATAGTGACAGTTTTACATCTTCCTTTCCAATTTGGATGTCTTTTGTTTCTTTTTCTTGCCTAATTTCTGTAGTTAGGATTTTTAATACTATGTTGAATAAAAGTGGTGATAATGAGCATCATTGTCTTTTTCCTGATCTTGGTTGAGTGTGATGTTAGCAGTGGAGTTTGTTATATATGGCTTTTATTGTCTTGTGATACATTTCTTCTATATCCACTTTGTTGAGAGTCTTTATCATAAATAGATGTTGAATTTCGTGAAATACTTTTTCTGTATCTACTGAGATGATCGCATGATTTTTATCCTTCATTTTGTTAATGTGGTATATCACACTGATTGACTTGTGAATGTTGACCTATCCTTGTATCCCTAATATAAATCCCACTTGACCATGGTGTATTATCCTTTTAATGGATTGGTTTGCTAATGTTTTGTTGAGGATTTTTGCATCTTTATTCATTATGGATATTGACTGTAATATCTTTTCTAGTAGTGTTCTTGTCTGTTTCTGATGTCAAGGTAGAGAGGAGAGTAATAATGCTAGAATTTTTGGTAGAATTCACCAATGAGAGTCTCTTTTCCTGGACTCATATGGAGGAGATTTTTGACTATTGATTTAATCTCTTCACTAGTAATTAGACTGTTTAGATTTCTGATTTCTTCCTGATTTAGTCTCAGAAGATTGTATATTTCTAGGAGTTTATCCATTTCTTCAATGTTGTCCAATTTGTTGGTATATGATTGTTCATAATAGTTCCCTGCAGTCCTTTGTATTTCCGGGATATCAGTTGTAACTTCTCTCTTTTTTTCTGATTTCATTAATTTGTGCCTTCTTTCTTCTTTTGTTTGTGATTAAAGCTGAAGGCTTTTCAATTTTGTTTATTAAGAACCAACTCTTAGTTTTATTGAAATTTTTTGTTCTTTTTTGGTCTCTATTTCATTTCTTTCTAATCTGATCTTTATTATTTCCTTCCTTCTAGTAAATTTGGGCTTTATTCTTTTTTAAGTTCCTTTAGGTGAAACTTAGATTGTTTATTTGAGACTTTTGTTTTTTGTTTGTTTCTTGAGATAGGCCTGCTGTGAAGTTCCTTCTTAGAACTGCTTTTGCTGCATCCCATAGATTTTACATTATTTATATTCTCATTTGTCTCAAGGTATTTTTTGATTTCCCTTTTGGTTTCTTCATTGACCCATTGGTTGTTTAGTAGCATATTGATTAATCTCTACATATTTATGATTTTTCCAGTTTTCTTCCTGTAACTGATTTCTAGTTTCATATGATTGTGGTTGGAGAATATTCTTGATATTCATTCTTAAGTTATTGAGATTTGTTTTGTGGTTTAACAAGTGACCTATCCTGGAGAACATTCTATGTACACTTGAGAAGAATGTTTATTGTGCTGCCTTTGGATGGAATATTCTATATATATCTGTTAAGTTCATCTGGTCTAATGTGTCATTTAAGGCCAGTGTTTCCCTATTGATTTTCTGTCTGGATGATCTATCCTTGATGTAAATGGGGTGGTAAAGTCTTCTACCATAATTGCTGTAAATTTCTCCCTTTAGGTCTGTTAATATTTGCTTTACATATTTAGGTGCTTTATGTTTGGTACATAGATATTTATAAATGTTATATCCTCTTGTTGAATTGATGTTCTTATCGTTGTGTAATACCCTTATTTGTCTTTTATTACAGTCTTTGTTTTAAAGTCTGTTTCAAATGAT
Organism: Neofelis nebulosa; assembly: GCF_028018385.1. Classification (NCBI taxonomy): domain Eukaryota; kingdom Metazoa; phylum Chordata; class Mammalia; order Carnivora; family Felidae; genus Neofelis; species Neofelis nebulosa. Next base: position 41,637,278 of record NC_080789.1, on the reverse strand, counting down.
GTAAGTGTAACTACCCCAGCTTTCTTTTTAATTTCCATTTGCATGAATATCATTTTCCATCCTTTCCCTTTCAGTCTGTGTCCTTAGATCTGAAGTGAGTCTTATAGGCAGGATCTAGGTAGGTCTTTTTATTTATTTTTTAATCCTTTTAGCTATCCCTGTCTTTTGATTGGAGCATTTAGTCCATTTATATTTAAAATAATTATTGAAAGGTATGTACTTATTACCATTGTGTTAATTGTTTTCTGGCTGATTTTATAGCTCCTTTCTGTTCCTTTCTTCTTCTCTTGCTCCAATCCCTTGTGGTTTGATGCTGTTCTTTAGTGTTATGTTTAGATTCCTTTCTCATTATCTTTTGTGTATCTGCTGTAAGTTTTTGCTTTGTGGATACCATGTAGTTCACATATAACAGCCTATATATATAAGAATCTACTTTAAGTTGATAGCAACTCAAATTTGAACACATGCTAAACACTACACATTTGCTCCTCTTCCCACCACATTTTCTATTTTTGATGTCATGTTTTACATTTACAAATTTTGTGTATCCCTTACCTAGTTAATGTGGTTATAGTTAACTACTTTTAATCTTCATATTAGCTTTATAAGTGGTTAATCCACTCCCTTTACTGTATATTTATCTTCTCCAGTGATATTTTTACTTCCATATTATGTTTTCTTGTGTAATTAGTACCTTTTTTTTCAGCTTAAAGAAGTCCCTTTAACATTTCTTTTAAGGCCAGTTTAATGGTGATGCACTCCTTTAGCTTCTGCTTATCTGGAAGACTCTTTATTTATCCTTTAATTCTGAATGGTAATTTTACTGGGTAGAGTATTCTTGGTTGAGAATTTTTTCTTTCAGCACTTTGAATATATTGTGTTCACTCCTTTCTGCCTACAAAGTTTCTGCTGGAAAAATCAGCTGATAGTCTCATGGGAGTTCCCCTGTATGTAAAAAAAGTTGTTTTCCTCATTTCTTTTGATATTCTCTCTTTAACTTTTGACACTTTAATTATATGTTTCTTGGTATGGATCTCTTTGGTTCATTTTGTTTGGAACTTTCTGTGCTTTCTAGCCTGGGTATCTGTTTCCTTCCCTAGGTTAGGGATGCTTTCAGCTATTATTTCTTCAGATAAGCTTTGTGCTCCTTTCTCACTCTCTTATCTCTCTAGGACCCTTATATGAGAATTCTACTCCACTTGATGTTGTCTCATAAGCCCCTTAAACTATCTTCGCTTAATTTTTTTCTTTTTTCTGCTCTGACTGGGGGAGTTCCATTGCCATATCTTCCAGGTTGCTGATTGTTCTTCTGTTTGATCTAATCCTCTGTTGAACCCTCTAGTGTATTTTTCAGTGCAGTTATTGTATTCTTCAGATTTGTGATGTGTGTTTGATACTTTTATATATTTTCTGTTTTTGTTGAGTTTTCACTGTGCCTATCCATTCTTCTCCTGAGTTTGGTAAGGGTATTTATGATCATTATTTTGAACTCCTTATCAGATAGATTACTTATCCCTGCTTCACTAAGGTCTTTTTCTGAGGTTTTATCTTATTTGTTTGTTTGTTTGTAGCCTATTCCTCTGTTTTCTTGGTTTGCGGGACTCTTTGTTTCCATGTATTGGGTAAAATAGTTACCTCTCAGTCATAAAGGAGTGGTGTCATGTAGGAGATGAACCTTATTGTTCAAACTTACCCTAGTTTTGGGTTATTTTTTAAATGTCTGTGATTGTCTAAATAGCTTGATTTATTTTTCATAGGTCTCCATTGATGAAGATGTGCTAAGACCAGTCAATATTCCTATGGCAGTGATTCCAATCAGCACCCAGTTTCGGGATGATTGGAAGCCAGATCCTCAGACAGCAGCTTTTTTTATTTTAAATTTTTTAAAAACATTTATTTATTTATTTATTTTTGAGACAGAGAGACAGAGCATGAACGGGGGAGGGGCAGAGAGAGAGGGAGACACAGAATGGGAAGCAGGCTCCAGGCTCTGAGCCATCAGCCCAGAGCCTGACGCGGGGCTTGAACTCACGGACCGTGAGATCGTGACCTGAGCTGAAGTCGGACACTTAACCGACTGAGCCACCCAGGCACCCCAAGCAGCTTTTTAAAGTATGTAAATATATATATTCCTGTGGGACCACAGTTGTAAACCCTGCTGGCCTCAAGACTGGGAGACCTGGAGGTGTCCTCTGGGCAACAGTTAACTAAATTTAGGGATTTAGGTAAGTGTAGAAGTTCCTTTCTCGGAGGTATCATTGGGTTGTGTGGAGGCCAAAGGAGGACTTAAAGGTGGTGTGTCTCTGCCTGTGTTCCCTGAGAGTTCTGTGTAGCCCTAGAAGTGTGGCAGACCTGAATCCTATCTCTAGGGTTGAAGCTACGAAACAAGTAGATGGGCCTATTTTACAGGTGGGCTGGGGGAGGTTTCTGTCTGCTGTCTCTGCAGTGTCCTGGGTGTGGTAGCCTGCCAAGACCTATCTTTCTGATTGTTGTAGTCCCATGGGGACAAGAAATGCAAGCCCCTCTGGCCACCAGAGTCAGGCAATCAAGGGGTGGCCCCTAGGCAGGGCATGCCTGTAGCTTTAGCAAGACTGTGTCTGTGTGTTCTCACCTGTACTAGCAAAGTATAGGAAAAGTGCAAAAATTGCCCTCAACAGTGCCTGTGTCCCCAAAGAGCATCCCAATTAGTCCCTGCCCCTCTGAAAGATGCTTTAAGATTAGCAAATAAATTTTCTTCACAAATAATCCACTCAATTCTCAAACTGCTGCCTTTGTGCTGGGTCCCAAGAACATGAGTTCAAGTGTAATCCCCTTAAAAGGAGTATCTCAGACCCCCCCCAGCCTCCTGGGTCCCCTGGCTGAAAGCCCTATTGGGTTCCAGAGCCAGATGTCTTGGGGCCCTCATCTCTCTGGTGCAGGTCCAAAGGGTTGAGGTGCCCAATGTGGGGCACAAATCCCTCACTTCTCAGGGAGACGCTACTGACCAGTGATAGTCCTCCACCATTGTGGGTCTTCACTGGGGATGGGGTTTGTCAGACTGCATCTCTGCCTCTCCCATCTCTCTCACTGTAGCCCTTTTATTCCTTGTTGTGAAATAGCTGTCCAGCTAGTTTTCAGTTCTTTTTCAGTAGGAAATATTCCATATGTAGCTGTAGATCTGATATGTCTGTGGGAGGAGCTGAGTTCAGGATCTTCCTGCACTCCATTTTAGACTAGTGGCCACATGGAAATGAATTTTAAACTGTCTTTCCTTCTTTGAATTTTTGTGCCAGACTCAAAATCCCAGGTTGGAGCAGGCACAAATTTGTTGAGCTTACCACACAAGGCTGCATCCTAGCTGCCAGGAGTTTGGGAGCACAAGTATTTGGCCTTGTCGACATCAGCAATGGGAGATGAAATTCTGTCTCCCACAAGTTTGACTTACACAATTGTAGACCCAAAGCATGAAAAGGGGTCGTTGTTTGTTTGTTTGTTTGTTTGTTTAATGCCCAAATTGTGCACCATAATTACTAACATAGTTTTCAAATTGGCAAGCATAGCGTAAGTGCTTCAGTGTGTGGTTTTAGAGCTAGAGAAAATTGGGTACTAGTCATTATTCTGTAAAATCAAGGTATTCATAATGCCTACCTCCTAGGGTTTTGTGGAAGATATATGTAAAGTAGATGCTTAATAAGTTGAGGAAGAACGGGAAAGATAGGCACACTAACTTTTAAATATAATTTGAAGATTTTTAAAAATATCTTTTTCTTGTCTAGTCAGTCTTAATATTATCCACCCATCCATATCTGTAACTAATTAGCCATTATTCAATTCAGCTGACGTTCTAAAACCAATTTGAAATCCCTTAATAAGCCTGGTTGACAATTGGGCTGATTTGGTGCTCACCCTAAACTTATACAGATTTATAAACTAGGTAAGGAAAATACTGTGCACTACTTTTTGTAGTGGATTAAAGACAGCAAGCTATTCCCTACAATCTAGAAGTACAAATAATAACAACTCAAATACATATAGCAATTATAGTTCTCTGTAGATATTAAGTAAACAGCTTTTGTTTTCCTCTCTCAAAAGTGAATTCTCCTTGACAGTACTTTTGCACTGATAATATAAGCATTTAAAACTTGATTGTTTCCACCAACCACTTCAAACTTTCTCCTCTGAAAAACGTCTTAAGCAGCATTAGGAAGAATGACAAAGGCAGGCTTAAGTACCTCTGCAAGCTGCCAAAAATATAGGTTGGATGGTGTTCAGCACCTGGAAAATTCGTTAAGACCATATGGACTGTCAAAAGTTCAATGTACTAGAGAGGAAAACTCCCTGCGGTGCCAGCATTTGAATAAAAAAATCATTGTAAACAATGGCTCTAGGGGATTACTGTGATCATTCAAAAAGTTGCAGGTTCTGCTGTTAATAGAAAAATTATAAACTAAATTATAAATTCAGTTGTGGAACAGGGAACCAGACAAAGACAGAACTGGAAAGAATTCTTTGGGTAAATAGGATCAATATCTCTTTACTTGACCTTAGTTCTTAGGGGTCTTAGACTTACATATTATATCCATGCATATAAAGGGGTGAAGTCAATGTAGTCAAATGAAGTTAAGCTTTTCTGTTTGTTCGGTTTTCGTTTTTGTTTAAAGGACAGATCAGTATTTGTCAAAACTTCTATTTGAGTAAAGTTAGCACAGAACACAGATGACCTGAATTATGAAAATATCTTGGAGTGCCCAGCTGGCTCAGTCCAAAGAGCATGCAACTCTTGATCTCAGGGTTGTAAGTTCGAGCCCCATGTTGGGTATAGAGGTTACATAAGAATGAAATCTTTTTAAAAAATAAATACAAGACTATCTTAAGGTGCTACAGATAGTGTTTTATAAATTAGAACTGTCCACTACTATTTAAATTATAACTTCTGAGCATTATGGAACAAAAGAGTAAGTGGTATGAATATTTCTTTTATATATTTTCAAGTTAAAATTAATTTTATTATTTTTCTTTAGATTCATTAGGTGAAACTTGCCAACTGACCTAAGTAAACCTAGCATATATTTCCCTGTCATCAAAGAGCAAGCAGAAGAAAAGTGATGTGACATTTATAAAATGAAAGAAAAGAGAAAAAGATTATAAAATAGAAAGAGGCAACATATGTAATTTGTCAAAGGAGGGTTTGCCAAAAAATACTTGATTTGTAATTGTTCCATATAGAAACCCCAATTTTAGAATTAAAGTAGAAGTGTGTGTGTGTGTGTGTGTGTGGTTAAAGTGCAAGGTAGATACTCTTTCTTTTAGTGAAGTGACCAGCATCTCATCTTGTTCTTTATTCTCACCACGAGAAGTAATAGAAGTTTTGCAGAATCCTTATAAGGATTCATTGTAGGACACTGTCAACTATAAGGAGCTGAGCCCTCAGATAGTGAGGAATTGACAATATTTTTCAAATTAACTTTCCTTTATCAAATATAAAAATTGTTCATTCTCGCTGTTAAAAACTTGTAAAATGCAAAAAAATAAAGATGCAAATAAATATCATCATTAACATTTTGGTTCACTCCATTCCAATCCTTTTTTTAATTTTCTGACATACATATATAATGATACAGAATATCCATTAAAATGATGTTTGTGAAGAAATTTGGAAGACATGAGAAATTGCTTGGAAAAGAAAAAATACATGATTTAGAACTCTATGAGCAAGTTGTTGCAGAGTATTTCTAATGTTTAGTGAACACTAAACAGCAGTAGTTCTTTATTTACACACACTCAGCAGGGTCCTTTTTATTAGGCATTCCCATTTTAACAAAACAAACCCCCTATGGTAGCTGTTGAGCTCTTCTTTTGCTCTTAGCTCTGTGAGGGAAGACAATACAATAATCATAAGATGGGATACTCGTTAATTTGGGGCGTCCAAGTCATAGCTTATGCACCCAAGGAGGACAGGCTAAGTATTAACATGTAGTATTGATTATGTGTGGAATGAAAGCTCACAGAAGTGAGTATTCATTACAGACCCAAATGTTTGAAGGAAGGCTCTACGGTTGAAGTAGAGACAGAGCTGGGCATGGAAGAAAGGGCAGATTTGGAGGAGGCAGAGAAAGGACCAAAGATAACTTTACTGGACAGGTAGGCAGGTCAGGATATGTTAATTTCTGGAGGCTTAATTCCCAAAGGAATTTGGACTTGGTGTTGTTTCAACCTGTATGTCTCTTCTCTGACTAGTTGTGGCTGTCAGGTGGTGGCTAGTCAAAGGCTGAAGGACCAAGATGCTGCCTTTAGTGATTTATATTTTTTTTGGTCTGAATGTTGGGCATTTAAGGTAGTACAGTAGAGACTGAAATTATTATTATTTGTGCTTCGAAATGTTCACTCTTTTTCTTGCTTGGTTTTAGGGAGGGGGGATATTGAGTCAGTCTAATTGGGAGTTGCCCTGGGTGTGGTTTTATTGCTGCTGTGACCCTCAGCACACTACCGGTTTTAAATTCCTTGTCGTTAGGGTCACAGCTGGTTTGTTGGGGGAACTTTTCTCAATATATACTCCACCTTCAGCTTTAGGTCTTCCCTTTGTGCCTGTTCACTTTTCAATCTCTGTCACCCTTTCAGCAATAGACTGCTGTTACTTGTTATTCAGCGCTTGCTAGCTTAGTTGTTCTGGGTGAATGCATGGGGTGTTCTCTGTTGACCTAGTTCAGCCACAATCATAGGCAAGTACTCTGTCCCTGAGCTTGGCTGGGACATTTTCAATGATTCTTTCCCTCCTCCACTCTGGTGGGGTCACTAAACATATGAGCCCAGGGTGACTTCCTGCCCTTCCTGAAGGGACAGCATTAATTCTTTTCTATTTACTTTCTCCAGCTGCAATAAGTCTTGACATTTTGTCCCAGTGACAGAGTTTGTTGTATCCTCCCTTAGTGATTTAAGGAAGGGAAGATGAGGAGAAGAATCCATTGTTCCAGTGGATATTTCCCTCCCTCAGACCTTCTCTACAAGAAAGGCTTTATCTTAATTCTTTCTTGTCCCAAATCTTTCTTGTGAGTACCTGATGATGTACCTGGAGAAGAAAATTCCCTTTGTGTTTGTGGCTCCTAAGGTTTCTATACTCTCATTCAAAATAGATTACAGGTGGCTTTTAGCAATTTGCTAAAAATTTTGGTTGCTTTCTTCTTGTCATCTTATATGTTGCCCAGTATCTTCTCCAGGAAAACTAGGGCTTGCACTTCTTATCTCCTGTGTTTCTGTATATTTTGAGTTCATTTGTTGCCCGAGACCTCAAATCTCTGATGAAAGTTATAAATTTGCAGATTACTTGACATTTTTTGTTGTTGAACGGATGGGAGCACTACTCTTTCCAGATTTCTAAATTATAAATAGAAGCCTAAATTCAATTTATTTTGAGTTATTATTATGCAAGAAGAGTTTCTTGTTATATTAATATGACTTTGCAAAGTTTAATTTTATTAAGTCATGTTAGCATTGATTTCAGCATTGTTTACTTTTATTTCATATACAATATGATACATTGCCATATATAATAAATTACATAATACTATATATAACAAATTTACAATAAGTATAATTAGGGATGCTTGGAACATGTATTATTATCAAGATTATTGCTTTGGAATCAGACAAACATGGGTTTCAATCTTAGGCTTGCCATATTCTTGCTATATGATTTTGGAAATATTTTTTCTCTCTGAATCTCCAGTTTTCTCATCTTTATGGAAATGGAAAGAAAAGTACCTATACAGTGGAGTGCTTTTTAGGATACTACAGACCCACCTTGCTATGTAACAGATGATGTTTTCTTGGTCAGAGATTATTTGGTTACAATAACAGAAGCTTCTTGTGAGCAATGAATAAAGAGTTTATTGTGAGAACTAAATAATCAGGCCTCCCTTGGAAGGGTGGGGAGGAGAGTCACTCTAGCTGGAATACGGTCTTTATTCTTGTGTTCTACGATTAATGTGACTCAAGTACCAATTGATTCTGTTGCCGTATTTCTTCATATTTTAAGAGTAGATATCTGATTGATTCGTTTTTAAAATGAAATTCATAACTTTCATCAGAGATTTGAGGTCTCAGGGCAACAAATGAACTTACAATATACAGAAATACAGGAGATAAGAAGTGCAAGCCCTAGTTTTCCTGGAGAAAATACTGGGCAACATATAAGATGATAAGAAGAATGCAACCAAAAGACCTGTTCCTTTTGGATCAGTTGTTCATTTCTGGGTGAGCAGTTGTGACCAGGGGTAGGAGGCAGGTCACGTGGTTCAAACAGTCCTGGAGGCTTTGGTCAAGTGGATAATTATTACCATCTCTAGTTCTGGCTAATTATTTTCACACGATTTTTACGGAGGAGAAAAGAGTATGTTATTTAACATCTATGGAAATTATGGGATTAATTTTATAATTCAACCTGAATTTCCCAAATGAACATGGATCCTTTTCTTATATATACATAATGCCTATTACATTCAGCCTTAATACGGCCATCTTCTCCTAAACGATCTTTCTTCCACTCTCAAAATCTATTTTAATTGTAAAGGAAACCATTTTTCATTAATTTAAATAAGCTAGCCCCACTCCTTTACTCTGTGGATGTCTCAGATTGGATGAGTAGACAGATTATGGCATTTGAATATCATCTCTGCTGCTGACTAGCTATATGATTTTAAGTTATTTTCTCAGTTTCTTTTTCTTAAATAGGATAATAATGATGCTTACCTCAGAGAGTTGTGGTGGGATTAAGTGAGATGACACCCATGAAGTACTTAACATGTTGCTAATAAATGATAAGTACTTAATTAATAAATGTTTTACTTTCAGTAGTGATATGCCTCACCAGAGACTAAACTTGAGTTTTGTTTTTTGTTTTGTTTTGTTTTGTTTTCATGAGAGGTAGCACAATGGTACAATCACCAAAGACAGTTCATCTGTTTGCTCCTCACTCCATAAATGAAAGTATGAGGTGCTTGAAGAAGCATCTTTAGGGGAAACTTCTTTAGGGAGTAGTAATCTTTGTATCACAGAAGACAGCCCCATTCTGAAGTCTCCATAGCCTGAATGACATAGTGATTTTCTATAAGGATTTGTGAGTAACCCCATCTTCCAAGGAAAGAGGGCTATTATCACACCTTTCATGTGTCATGAATTTGTGATTCAAGAGAAAAAAAAGCTGTCTTCATTCTCTGCATGGGTCAGTTGTAGGAAGGGAGAGGGGTAGTAGTTAAGGTCTTTGAAGGGTAACTAACTGATCCATTCCCAATCAAGCATTGTGAATCCTGGCTGTTTTTCTGTGAGGTGACTGGGAGTGATCTCTGAAGAGCTGTTAAGTCAAAGCTGCAACCCTGGTGCCCTAAGTTTCAACAATAACACCATGTGGCAGCTAGAAGCAACCTATCGATAGTTGACATCAATCATACACTTATTATGATTCACTGTTCTAAGCTGTTACATGAGTTAACTTATTTAATTCTCACTACATATTTGATAGTCAAGGCACTGAAGCCAAGCAAGGTAGAAAATTACTCAATCTATAAAGTGACAGAACTAGAATTCAAACCCAGGTAGTCTTTCTCTGGAGTACACATCATTAGCCACGATACATGTTGCAGATATAAATGATCTCTTCAGCAGGGAGGAGAAGGCAGACAGATCCCTTTTGGCACTATGTGAACCTCACGAATTTTGGATAATTCAGACTGGGAGCTCAATGAGGGAGATTTCTTGCTTTTGTATCACATGGAATGTGAACACATTGATAATAATATTATTATAGTTTCTTTTTTTTTAATTGTATTTTTTATTTTTTAAAATTTACATCCAAATTAGTTAGCATATAGTGCAACAATGATTTCAGGAGTAGATTCCTTAGTGCCCCTTACCCATTTAGCCCAGCCCCACTCCTACAACCCCTCGAGCAACCCTCAGTTTGTTCTCCATATTTATGGGTCTCTTCTGTTTTGTCCCCCTCCCTGTTTTTATATTATTTTTGTTTCCTTTCCCTTATGTTCATCTGTTTTGTCTCTTAAAGTCCTCATATCAGTGAAATCATATGATTTTTGTCTTTCTCTGACTAATTCACTTAGCACAATATCCTCCAGTTCCATCCATGTAGTTGCAAATGGGAAGATTTCATTCTTTTTGATTGCCGAGTAATACTCCATTGTATATATATATACCACATCTTCTTTATCCATTCATCCATTGATGGCTATTTGTGCTCTTTCCATACTTTGGCTATTGTTGATAGTGCTGCTATAAACATGGGGGTGCATGTATCCCTTCAAAACAGCACACCTCTATCCCGTGGATAAATGCTAGTAGTGCAGTTGCTGCATCGTAGGGTAGTTCTATTTTTAGTTTTTTGAGGAACCTCCATACTGTCTTCCAGAGCGGCTGCACCAGCTTGCATTCCCACCAACAAGGCAAAAGAGGTCCCCTTTCTCCACATCCTCGCCAACATCTGTTGTTGCCTGGGTTGTTCATGTTAGCCATTCTGACAGGTGTAAGGTGGTATCTCATTGTGGTTTTGATTTGTATTTCCCTGATGATGAGTGATGTGGAGCATTTTTTCATGTGTCAGTTGGCCATTTGGATGTCTTACTTGGAGAAGTGTCTATTCATGTCTTTTGCCCATTTCTTCACTGGATTATTTGTTTTTTGGGTGTTGAGTTTGATAAGATCTTTGTAGATTTTGGATACTAACCCTTTATCTGATACGTCGTTTGCAAATATCTTCTCCCATTCTGTCGGTTGCCTTTTAGTTTTGCCGATTGTTTCCTTCGCTGTGCAGAAGTTTTTATTTTGATGAGGTCCCAGTAGTTCATTTTTGCTTTTGTTCCCTTTGCCTCCAGAGACGTGTTGAGTAAGAAGTTGCTGTGGCCAAGATCAAAGAGGTTTTTGCCTGGTTTCTCCATGAGGATTTTGATGGCTTCCTGTCTTACATTGAGGTCTTTCCTCCATTTTGAGTTTATTTTTGTGTATGGTGTAAGAAAGTGATCCAGGTTCATTCCTCTTCATGTCACTGTCCAGTTTTCCCAGCACCACTTGCTGAAGAGACTGTCTTTATTCCATGGGATATTCTTTCCTGCTTTGTCAAAGATTAGGCGGCCATATGTTTGTGGGTCCATTTCTGGGTTCTCTATTCTGTTCCATTGATCTGAGTGTCTGTTTTTGTGCCAGTACTATACTGTCTTGATGATTACAGCTTTGTAGTATAGCTTGAAGTCTGGGATTGTGATGCCTCCTGCTTTGGTTTTCTTTTTCAAGTTCGCTTTGGCTATTGGGCATCTTTTCTGGTTCCATATAAATTTCAGGATGATTTGTTCTAGCTCTGTGAAGAATGCTGGTGTTACTTTGATAGGGATTGCATTGAATATGTAGATTGCTTTGGGTAGTATCGACATTTTAACAATATTTGTTCTTCCTATCCAGGAGCATGGAATCTTTTTCCATTTTTTTTTTTTTTGGTCTTCTTCCATTTCTTTCATAAGCTTTCTATAGTTTTCAGTGTATAGATTTTTCATCTGTTTGGTTAGATTTATTCCTCAGTATTTTATGGTTTTTTGTCCAACTGTAAATGGGATCTATTCCTTGATTTCTCTTTCTGTTGCTTCATTGTTGGTGTATAGGAATGATTCCTGTGTGTTGATTTTATATGCTGCAACTTTGCTGAATTCATGAATCAGTTCTAGCAGTTTTTTGGTGGAATCTTTAGGGTTTTCCATATAGAGTAGCATGTCATCTGCAAAGAGTGGAAATTTGACCTCCTCCTGGCCGATTTAGATGCCTTTTATTTCTTTGTATTATTATAGTTTCTAACTAATTTTCTACAAATGTTTTATTTTCCCAATTAGATGTTACCCTCCTGCTGCTAATGGACTGCTGCTAATTTGTTTTAAGCCCCCACCTGTCCCAACCCTCACACTTTATAATACTATGTAAATAATTATTCTTATAGGAGATCATTGGCAAATATTCTGGAACAGAAAAATAAGACTGGGCCTAAAAAATTAGATTTGGGCAAGTAAAATATGGAATAAAACAAAAAAACACCCCTCATTATTTATTTGAGGCTTTTTATGATTGAAACCTTCAGTTTCACTACTGCAGAGAAATCATTTATAAAAAAAATACTTGAAGTATAGTTTACAAATTACCCTCATGAGAAACAACTTAAGCGAATGGTTGGGTGGAACACATGCGGTCTTTTCTGTGAGTAGGGATGACTAAATGTAAGTTGACAGTGACTGTTTGTCAATGTGAATCTACTCAGAGTAGAGACCTACCAGTGAAAGATTAGAATATTAATTTCCACGTGCCTTGAACTCTTCTATCTCTTGGGAGCATATCTGCTGACATAGGACTTGACACCAAGGCCACCTGAATTAGTTCCTTCTAAAATGATAGGGAAAAAAACCTAGTATCCCTGCTCTTTTTGTGTACCAAAAGGTAATGCCCTCAACTATCAATATATCCAGAGTAATGTAGGGTTCTGTGAGAATTTTGCAAAAATCGAACCATGATCAACTTTCCCAAAGAGATGACAGAAATTAAAAATGGGTACTTTTTTTTTCAGAAGGAAATTTTTTAAAGGAAAAAGGGAAAAAATAATGGCAATGTTGTTCTATAGATCTTCAGAGAAAGCAGCAAATATCACCATATTCTAAAAAAGAAATTTGTTTGATCTTTTTATAGAACTTTATTATATTCTCATCATAAAAATTACACTTAATTTCAAAAAGAATAAATCTTTCATAATATGAAAAAATAAAACTACCTGCAACCTTACTATGAACTGATAACCACTGTTTTAGAATTGCAGATTTTTTCTCAATTTATTTAGATCTAGAACTGCATCTACATCTGTCTCCTTCCACCAATGAGTTCTCTGTATAAATCATGGAAGTGACCTCAGACCTTATATATTTTATTATATGTTTTCTTCTACATAAGGCTGTGTAATGAAACATTTCTTCATTGTGGCAGAAAAGGTTCACTAAGTTCCAAAGATTTGAGCTCCTTTTCCCAGAGTAGAGTTGTTGGGACACAGCTTCCTAGCCAGAGATTACTCGACTCTTTTTCAGCTATGTGGATCCACATCACTGGTTTTGGTGAAGCAGAACGGGAGCCGAAGCAATTTGCCAAATCTGGGATAAGGAGGTTAAGTATCTGCATGCCTTTTCCACCCTTTCATTCCCTTCTAAGTTGCACTTGGAGGCCATGCTTGCATTGTCTTCCATTGTCATGAGTGAAATATGACCTCTTAGTAGCCTGCTGGTTCCAGGAGGGGAATAAAAGATACATGGAGCAAAGCCACCCCAGCTTCCCCATAATGGGATTCTGCACAATGAAGCAGAGCTGCCTCACCGACCTGCGATCTTATGATTGAGAAATAAATGATTATTATTATGTTGCATTAAGTATGTTTCACAGAAGCCGATGTACCTAAAGTATATATAATTGAGTCTAAGAAGAAAGATGCATCTCAGAAAGAACTGTGGATGTGGTTTTGACAAATGGCCTTGGTTGGAGTCAAATACACAGATCTTTGAGAAAACTATATTGGTAAAACAACCCCAGCCTGGACTAAAAGAGACTGAGACTATATGAGATACAAAGTGACCTCTCAACTTTCTTTAGGCAGGAAGCAGGTTGAGAAAGTGAGTCAGGATTCAAGAATGGTATCTTCTCCAATGTCCTTTTGAGAAATGGCCAAGGAAGAGAATATAAAAGAAAGGATCTCAGTCTCACCCACAGAGGGCTTTGTCAGCAGTTCTTGAGAATAGTGGACTAGGTAGAAACTCCTAAGAATCAGGATTTAGGCCGAATCAAGCAACATCTTCCCTCAGAGGGACATGGCAATACATGTACATGGGCTTTCAAGAACTGCTAATGGACTGCTGATTGCTTTATGCGTCTCATCCTCCCCTTTTTCAAATGGGACTGTTTATTGTAGTTATCCAATCCTTGGTCCATTATTGTATTTTGGATGAGGTAAAGGAGGTAATTTGTCTATTTAGATTGTGGGTCTTTGAGTCAAGAGAAGGCATGTGTAGACCTGATGTAGGTCATAAGATCCTTGACTTTGAGTCTAATGTTGTCAATGGATGAGATTGGTGGGAGGGACTTGACATGAGATATGAGTACTACTTGCATATGAGAGTAATATGAATAATTGTAAACAAAATAGAGAGGATTGTCATAGATTATATTATTGTTTAAAATGATTCACTTTCCTTCCCCTCCCCCATGGGTTTCTGTTAAGTTTCTCAGGATCCACATAAGAGTGAAAACATATGGTATCTGTCTTTCTCTGTATGGCTTATTTCACTTAGCATCACACTCTCCAGTTCCATCCACGTTGCTACAAAGGGCCATATTTCATTCTTTCTCATTGCCACGTAGTACTCCATTGTGTATATAAACCACAATTTCTTTATCCATTCATCAGTTGATGGACATTTAGGGAAGGAAGAAAAAAGAAGAAAAAAGAAAAAAAAAAGGAGGTTAGAGTGGGAGAGAGCAAAAGCATAAGAGACTCTTAAAAACTGGTGGGGCGCCTGGGTGGCGCAGTCGGTTAAGCGTCCGACCTCAGCCAGGTCACGATCTCGCGGTCCGTGAGTTCGAGCCCCGCGTCAGGCTCTGGGCTGATGGCTCGGAGCCTGGAGCCTGTTTCCGGTTCTGTGTCTCCCTCTCTCTCTGTCCCTCCCCCGTTCATGCTCTGTCTCTCTCTGTCCCAAAAATAAATAAAAAACGTTTAAAAAAAAAAAAAAAATTTAAAAAAAAAAAAAAAAAAAAAACTGGGAACAAACTGAGGGTTGATGGGGGGTGGGAGGGAGGGGAGGGTGGGTGACGGGTATTGAGGAGGGCACCTTTTGGGATGAGCACTGGGTGTTGTATGGAAACCAATTTGACAATAAATTTCATATATTGAAAAAAAAAGATTCACTTTCTTCCCTTATCTTTACCTTTCCATGTGAGTACTTCTCTGCACTTTAACCATGGGCTTGGCCATATGACTTGTTTTGACTAGTGATCTGTTAGCAGGCACGATGCAAGCCAGTGCTTAAAATATGCTTGAGTTGTGGCTCTTGCTCTTTAGGCTTCTGCCACTGTCATGAAAAAGGCGGGCCCTCAATAATCCCACCGGTCTCAGGAGAATAGGAGATATATGGCGGATAACTACTCCAGTGACAGCTATCTGAAACAAAGCTACTACAGGTCACCACCAAAACTGAGCAAGAAAAAAAGGCTTATTGTTGTATTCCATGTTACTTTGAGGTTGTTCTGTGAAATATCTGTATGGCTTTGTCTCTTATCCTTTGTTAAAATGTCATCTTTGTAGTGACTGACTCACCCTAATTAAAATGACAACCCTCATTCCAGCCCAATACACTTTCTCCCTCTTCCCTGGTATTTTTCTCCAGAGTATTTGCCATCTTCTAATGTTCCATATA
This sequence comes from Neofelis nebulosa, assembly GCF_028018385.1. Taxonomy (NCBI): domain Eukaryota; kingdom Metazoa; phylum Chordata; class Mammalia; order Carnivora; family Felidae; genus Neofelis; species Neofelis nebulosa. The sequence goes on along the minus strand of NC_080789.1, from coordinate 41,621,817 downwards.
ATTTACTCATTTGTGGGGTTATCATCTGTCTTCCCAACTACAATATAAGCTCCATTAAGTAGGAATATTTTGCTATTTTCTTTACTGCTGTATCTTCAACACCCAGAACGTTGCCTGGCACAGTAGGTACTCAATATTTTTTTGTTAAATGAATGCATGAACTAATATGTACGTAAAGATATCAAAAATAAGTACAGAAAAAATTAATAGTTGTCTCTAGTTTCTGTGACTATGGATGTTTTTTCTTTATATTTTCTGTATTTTCTAAATTATTAAAAATAAGTATATATGATTTATTTCATAAAAATAAAACTTTATTTAACAAAAAATTGTTTTCACTAGACATAGGCATTTCAGGGTTTTTTTCCTGCTCATTTTAGTATTATTGAGATTGTCCATTTATCAGTAATCATGATTTTTGTCCTAGCATAGGATCTATAGGGAAAAGATGGTTCAAAAAAGAAGGCAAGTGGGTCAAGAGGAGAATGTTGATAAGCTGAGAGTTGAGAATTGAGTCTGGGTATAACAGCCAGAATCTAGGGACACACTGAACACAAAAACTGAGACTCACAACCCAGAAATCCATTTCATAAGTCTCTGTATGAATCTGAGCAAACTTCATTTTTTCAAATCATCCTTTATTTCACTTTTAAGACATTTTAATGAATTATTTTATTATACCTATACATTTAAAAAATATTCATTAATTTTGAGAGAGAGAGAGAGAGAGAGAGAGAGAGAGAGAGAACAAGCACTGAGAGGGGCAGTGAGAGAGAAGAGAGAGAACTCCAAGCAGGCTCCATGCTATCAGCGGGGAGCCGACTCAAGGCTTGACCCCACAAACCATGAGATCATGACCTGAGCTGAAATCAAGAGTCAGATGCTTAATCAGCTGAACCAACCCAGGTGCCCCTTATTGTACCTATACATTTATGATAAAGGTATGTTAAAGAATCGGATAAATAAACCTTGGTTAAGAAGTGTCATTGTTCTCTACGGTACCAGTCAGTATGCTGATACAATCATAGCATTCATGATACTAGTAGTATGGTTGGGTGTTTGGCAGATTATTAAACACCTTTCTGAGGAGCTGGAGTAATTGCATGAAGTTTCTCTCCCTAGAGTGAATGATAGCTTCAAGACTAAAATGACCACGAAAAAAGAAGATGCTGGCTATGCAGCATGGAAGAAAGCCATTGGATGATGTGTTTCCTCCATTCACCTATCCCACTTTTTCTTTCCATTTTCACCTCAATTGGAAGATTGGAGAGGCTGAGCAGTAAATTCTGAGTCCCAGCACCAGGTAAGTTTTTCTAAGAGGAAAGTAGTTTATCTTGCTCCATATGAGTTTCTTGTGACTCACAGCCTGTACCAGGACTATGGATGAAGGTAATATAACTTAGGAGTTAAGAACATGGTGACTTGGAGTAAGATGAATTTGATTTGAATTGCAGCTCTTCCACTTACTAACAATATTGCCTTGTTAAGTAACTAACTTTTCTGAACCTTACTGTTACCATTTTTAAATGGAAAAAAAAAACAAGAATTAAATGAGATGTCTTTTAAAGAGTGTTCAGTATTGGATCACTATTGAGCACTTAACAAATTGAGCTGGTACTCTTGGTACTACTAATACTATCATTAAAATTTTCATAATACTTGTTTAGTTAACTAGTAGGCAGGCTGGCATGCTGGACTTCTGGAAAATGAAGAGAGGGAGAACTTGCAAAAAATAATTAAAAACTATTATGCCTAAGATTCTCAGCTTTCTACTAAATGATGGCTGTTGATTGCATTGTCATTTTGAAATATAACATCAGAGCATTACTGTATAGATACTACAGTGTCATAAAATTTGGTACATCTTGACCTTAAATAGTGCTACACTGGCTCAAGGTATTCTTTGACACTTATAGCATGCAATACCATTCCTGAATCCCAACCAGGGTGATCAAATCTACATATTTTATTTTTTCAAGAATAAAAATACCACCAAAAAAACTTAGAGCACCACTGGTTGGAGGATCTAGAAATTTCCCCTGATAAGCATGTAAAACATAAAATTCAGTGGATGGGCAGCAGAGAGTTATGAAACACCAACATAGACTGTGAAAAAATAATATCAGGGGAAGGCTAGCTGATTCATATGACACATTTGCTTTTTATCAAGATTTCCTCCGATTAAGTATATGGTGATGATTATTGTAAACATCCATTTGATATTGAAACAGCTGTTGGCATCCTGAAGGAACCAGCCATCGCTCCCTCCACACTGTGCCTTTCCTGCCCTACTGCTCTGTTTTGTTTTTGAATCTAGACTCATTACATTAATAGCTCAAAACCTTCTCAGGCGTGTTAAAAATAGATTGTAAGAGAATTGAAAGCAGTGTTTTCCTCCTCCCTCCCACTCCTTTTCTCAACTGTAATATAATGGCACTCCTCAGAAACAGTCCACGGAAATCAGGATTTTCTCAGCGGCTTGTGTGGGAAATGGAGACTATTGTGAGCAAGCGTTGCAGCCCACTGCTTGTCAGGAAGTGGTTTTTAGAACCATTAAACGAACACCTTCCATTGTCTACAGAGGTTTAAAGTCCAATGAAATCTCCTTATTTCTATTTCTAAACCAACTAGGTGACGGTTAATACATTTAACCCTTTCCATTCCAGAGTCTCAGGTTTATTGAAGGCTTTTTCTCTCAGTGATTTTTAACCTTTTTGGATTCCTGGACTCCTCTGAGAATCCAGTGGGATAGTTCACTCCTGTGTTCATTTTGCAGGGGATCTTTGTTCTTCCCCTGTTCCCACCCCTCATGTGGAGTTGTTCTGTAGCCCATCTGAGAAATTAATGATCAAGGGAAAAACTCGAAAGAAGAGAAAGCAAGACTCTCCCTTCTCCCACGGCAATCCATTGCATGTTTCTCATTTTTCTCTGCAAATTTACTTTTAAAAAAAGGGGGGGGGGGCTGAGCTCTACTGACAATAATTTTAAAAGCTATTAATCATTTTTATAGTCTCATTTATTAAAGTGATAGTTTATAGGCTTAATTTTTCCCTACCATAATAAAACTACAAAATGAACATAAAGGTGTATACAAAAGAGTTAGGCCAAGAGGGTAGAGAAGGAATAGGCTATGTTTAACCTGGGCATTACTGTTGTTGCACTCTCTAAACATTTGAAGGGCATTTGTGGAGATGTAGCAGCCACTTAATTATCATTTTATCTTGCTTCGGAAGGAATTTGCAGAAGAAGGTTGTTTTCTTTTTGAAACGTGTTTTGATTATATTTAAGATCCTAAGATTTTGGTGTTTAACAATGGAATTGGCTGACTTAGAAGATGAGGAGTTGGCTGTCATGGGCATATTCAAGACAAGGATGTCGCAGTATCTGACAGGAGTATTATAAAAAGCATTTCTGTTTTCTGTGGCTAGATAACCTCTACGGCACATTTACATCAGAAATTCTACGAAGAATTCTACCAAGAATTTAAGTGGTCCATAGAAAGAAAATTTTTGAGATGTCTTTTCTTTCATTTTCTTTTTCCCTGTGGAAGTACACCCAAGAGAATGGTTTTAATTAGTGCTGAGATGGAGTTTCGGCTTTCCAGTATCACTTATTTTCTGTGTGGCCTTGGATATCTATATCTGTGATGCTCTTCCATGAGAACTATGGCCTCTTTTACAATATCTTGAACATAAAAAAAAAATGTCCTATTATCCACTGGGAATTGATTGCTGTCGTTTAGGGACAATGAAACCGTAGTCTGACATTCAAGGAAAGAGTACGTTTGAATTAACTGTCTTATCAAGAACTTTCTGTCATTTTTTTCCTCAAGCATGTTCATTAACTACTATTTGAGAGTTTATACTTAAAATTTTGCTTTTCTCATCTAAGACCGTATTATCTGCTGTTATTTGTGTTGAATGTATAAGCTGTGAATTGCCAGATTGAGAAAATGTGATAACATTTAACATCCAGTATTATTTTTCAAACGGACTCCTTGTGACAAAGGCTCTGCACAGTCTGTGATTCCTTATACTGAAATTTTCTGACAGCCCTAACTTTGGCATATGTATTAGTCAGCTCAGGCTGGCATTACAAAATACTATAGAGTGGGTGGTTTAAACAATATCAATTTATTTTCTCACAGTTCTGGAGGCTAGAAGTCTGAGATCAGGGCGTTAGCATGGTCAGGTTATGGTGAGAGCTCTCTTCCTGGATTCCAGATGTCCCCCTTCTCACTGTGCCTTCCCATGGCCTTTCCATAATGCATGTGTATGGAGAAAGAGAAAGCGAGAATTTTCCTCTTATGTCTTCAGTCCTACCAGATGAGGGTTTCACCTTTATGACCTCATTTAGCCTTAATCATCTCCTAAAAGCCCCATCTCCAAGTACGGTCACATTGGTGTTAGGGCTTCAACACAGAAATTTGGGGAAGACACAATTCACTCCATAGTAGTATAGCATATGTTTGTTCTGGACCCTGTGCAGACTTTCAGATACATATAAATGAAAGAATGGGAAAGAATTTCATTATAACATGATCTTACCTGTGATCTACTCTTGTGACATGGACTACATAAAATATCCAATATAATTAGGATAGTTAAAAGTGTGTGTGTGTGTGTGTGTGTGTGTGTGTGTGTGTGTGTGTAAGAGAGACAGAGTCAATAAGAATTTTGAAACTATTTGCTAAGTACAGTATATAGTCAGGGATGATAATAGCTTTCCTCCCCTATAATAACAAACAAATACCAGAAAGATATTTACTTTGCCCTCAGGGGGTTGGAATTTAATTGAGGACCTAAGAACTAAAAACCATCCAAATGAAAAGTACATTAAAAAGAAAAGCTCATATATGTTAAGTACTGAGTAACTGGATCAGAAAAGAAGTACAGTTAATGTTCAGAGATTCATTGTGATGTGAGAAGATGAGAGAAGATTCTGATATCAGAGGATGTACGACATCAGATGACATAAGTGGAGAAGGAAGTTTAGGATATGGGGGTGGGGGGATCAGAGAAGTTTCCTTAGAAGAGATGATGGCTCTCATCTAAGGAAAAAATTGGGGTAAGGGGAAGAGCATTTCAAGCAGAGGGCACAGCACTAAAAAAGAGCACACTCAGTGTGTGTGTGAAACCACAAGCAGTTACCATAACTGGATGTGGAGGGTGAGGCACAGGGCAGAGAGAGAAGAGGTAGACTAGCTGCTCGGAGGTCATATCACTAAGGACTCTATGGCCATAATTGACTCTACAGATCAACATTGCCCCTTTCCTTTCTGTTATCCCTGGGTAGTTCATACTGGCCTTCTCTGTCACAGGGATTATGGCAACAACTTCCTCTTCTAACCTCTCTCTCATCTCCCCTCCACCCTGCTTAGAGAGCTTTCTAAAAGACAGATCTGATTTTGTCCTTTCACTGCTTAAATCCCTGGAACAAACTTACATTCCCTAGGCCCTGCCTACTGCTTCGCTTTCAATTCTTGCCAGATTCTTCCCATAACAGTCAGCTTTCTGTCCTAGCCATACCAAAAAGCCTGCGATTTTGTCTTGTCCAACCCTTGGTTATGTTGCCACCACTGCCTGGAATGGCCTCCATACCTACCTCCTTTTAACCCCCAGTTCAGAGCTCACCCTCTCCATGATGGCATTCCCAACCCCCTTTGCCCCCAGGTGGATCTGGCCATACTCTTTTGTATGCCTAACTTTATCCATAGGTGCAAATACTATTATTGCAGCTTAGTATGGAGATGGATACAAGAGATGTTGAGAAAGTCAAATCAACAAGATTCAGTCAGAGAATGGATGTGGAGGGAGGAAAGATTTGGAGTCTGGAATCACTTCTGGGTTTCTTTCAGAATTAGAATATTGTATGTCATAGAGAATATAGAGCGAAGGATTTGGAGAAGCAAAGACAATGATTTCCATTTTGGTGAGGTTACATTCATGTTGCCTGTGGAGATCCAAGGTGAGATGAGCTACAGATCATCAGATATATGTGCCTGGAATGCAGGAAAAAGATCTGGAGGTACACATTTGGGAATCAATACATAGGCAGCAGGTAAATCTTTAGGCATGAATGAGATTATTCAAGGTGAGACTATAGCGTGAAAGGGGAAGAGGGAAGTGGATGTGTGGTGACTGAGAAAGAAAGTAGGGTGGAAAATTGCACCATATCATTCTTCTTCCATTTTCCCCATCATTTTGGCCCCTGGGACCACAAAGATAACAGTGCAACTTAATAAAAGCTCTATAAACAGAAAAGATATGTTTGCTATTCAGGCCCTTAGGCCACTCCAAGGTAAGTGAAATGGTGAATCTTAGAAACCTCCCTGTGATCTATCCTGACAATGACAATGGGGAAATCTCTCTAACCTCATCATATGTGATTGTGTGTAATACCAGTGTATGTATAATTGTGTGTAATACCAGTACAGTTATAATTCAATATTAAAAAAATTAGTTATATTAAAATAGGACTTTGAGTTTTGGAGCACTTCTGGTTATTAAAACTTAATGCCTTAAATAATTTAGAAACTACTGAACAGGAATATCTCTGAATGTGATTCTTAGATATAGCAATTTCTTTTTCCAAGTTAAAATGTGAACAAACACATAGTACATCTTACAGCAAGAGAAAAGTTAAGAGTGGACATATTATTCAAAAGATTATCTGTTTTCTTTACCAAGAAGAAAGAAATACCTTTTTAGTCACAGGAAGAGAGAGTATAGGGAATGCATGATCATAATGTATAGATGAATTATGACAAATGAAGGTGATAGGAGAATTCCCTTGAGTCAGGTGTGTGGTGAGTTAAATCATGCAAGCTATCTGTGATGGTTGACACATGATTTGGTGCAGGCATTTCTTAGTACTAATATTTTTCATGCTCCCTCACACTTATTCAAACACTGCAGAACTTCCTTACCAGCAATAAGAGGAGTTTTTAGCTTGCTAGAGTACTATATTTCACTCGGTACTGATCAATAAAAACAGTACCATTTTCCGCATCTGAGATGTGAAAGCTGATCTCCCTTGTCTAAGGCCCCGGGCAGGGGCCTACTTTTCTACAATGGGTCAATGAACAGGCGGGAGAGAGGGAGGAGGCCGCAGCTTCTCAGCTAGAACAGTTAAATCAATCTTGGCAAATCAAGTAACATGCCTCAACCAGGCTACTCTTATCTCCATGTGGTCAATTAGAGAAAAATCTCATGAGGAAAGAGAAGAAAAAAAAAGAATGATGTAATTTCTTTTCTACCCTCCTTGGCATGATTCATATGAATATTCATTATTACACATGGGAGGTATATATATTATCAGATCTGGGCTTAAATATAGAGGCACCTTTGTAAGGAAAGAATAATTCAACATAAACTTTGTATTTGTCTTAAGGAGGCATGAAATATTCAGAGCTCATATAAATTTGGGACATAGGCATATGCCACACTGTTTTCAAATGTTTATTTTCTGCTCTATTCCCATAATTGTCTAATTTTGGCAGTAACTATTTTTGACTTAAAGTGAAAACATGCTTTTGATACAAGTAAGAAAATTATGTGCAGTAACTTCAAGTTAATTTTATAATAAGAAATATGTATTAGCATTAGGTAATATAATTAATTTTTATGATTTCATTTTTTAACTAGAAGTCTTTAAGAAGGCTATGCTTTTGTCTTCATTGCACTACTTAGTTATTTTTATAAAAACAAAGATTTTCCACGTCACATTTTCAAATGTCTTAGGAAAAGAAATTTTCAAAAGGATTTTAAAGCATTGACAAATATGTGGCAAATTTTATTTTAAGCATATTTTTAAAATATCTATTTTACTGATGAATAAATAGGAGATATTTAAATGACATTTCAAAGTTAGACTAGAACTAGAAAGAAAACTGGGACATACTTTTAAGTTCTTTTTAACCCTGACCTATCCTACTACAGACCTATATGTGAGCTCTGCTTGGATGTCTAGTGTCTCTATTTTATATGTTACAAGTGGAACCTATCATTATTTTCTCCCAAACCTACTCCTTCACTACTCTTCTTCATCTTGGACTGTGGTATTACCATTCATCCAATAACTTAGGCCAAAATCTTGGATTCATCTTTTATTTTCCTTCCTTCATTTATCCATCTTTCAGCAAATCCTGTTAGTTCTACTTCTAAATATGTAAATAGAATTTTTTGATATTCCATTACATTCAACCTAGTGTAGGGCACCAACACCTCTCATTGAGATCATTGCAGTAACCTCCAAATGTCAAGTGTGTGCTAAGTTCAATAATTCAAGCTATCTCATTGTTATTTTTGCCCTTCTACAATCTATTTTCCACTCAGTGGCCAAGTAGTATTTCCTGAAACAAACAAACTCAGAACCGATCACTGATCCATGTAAAAGTCTCTGCCTTTAGAAGAAGTCTTCTTAACCTGGCCTATACACCCTGCATGATCTGTCCTCTGCTTTTCCCCTCTAGCTCTGTCTCTTCTATTCTCCCAGTAGTACAAGTACTTTCTTTTTTTAAAAATTTTTTAAGTTTATTTATTATTTTGATACAAAGATAGAGTGTAAGTGGAGAGGCAGAGACAGCAGGAGAGAGAGAGAATTCCAAGCAGGCGCTGCATTGACAGGGGCCCGAACTCATCAATCACGAGATCATGACCTGACCCAAGTTGGACACTTAACCAACTGAGCCACCCGGGCACCCCAGACAAGTGCTTTCTGATTTGCTCACCACTTTATCCATGGCAGAGTTCTGAGCATGAGAGTAGACAGTCAATACGTTTGTCAAATGCATGAACAAATATTTTATATATTTTTCTGAGCCTAAATGAAGTTCTCCTAAGGCTTTGGTGCTGAGCAGAGCTCAGATTAAATCCTTACATGGGTGTTCATTTGAGATTTTGGTATCAATAATCACTGAATGAAAGCTTAGGGCAGTCAGGGTTTGCTTTGCAACCTGTGCTACGCCCCTTCCTTGACATTTCCTGTAGACTTAGCTACACCTGGGCTCTGAGATCAATCCTGAGTTAAGATAGGAGTGATTCAAGGGCCTGGCAGGTGACTCAACTTGACGGTTCCTTCCTATCAGTCCCACTATGACTTTGTGAATTTCTGCCTTATTTCTAAGCCCAGGTTCATATCTTGATCCTTGTTTTGTTACTGGATTTTAGCCTATTTTCTTCTGCTTCAACAACTGCTCAGTAACCCCCTTTTTCCAATTCCAGGATCAAACTATACTAATGTCCACTTGAGTTGACCTGTATTCAACATTGTACCATATTGGAATCATCATAGATCTCTTCTAAAACTGATTTAGGATCCTAGCTGAGTTCCCATAGTACCAAAGCCATCCAGAAGAGAATGAGTGAACAGTCATAATGTTGAAACTAAGCCTTTAGAAAACACCCAAAGCTATTTATGCATAAATCATGTGAAATCTCTTTTTTTTTTTTTTTTTTTTTAATTTTTTTTTCAACGTTTTTTTTTTATTTATTTTTGGGACAGAGAGAGACAGAGCATGAACGGGGGAGGGTCAGAGAGAGAGGGAGACACAGAATCTGAAACAGGCTCCAGGCTCTGAGCTGTCAGCCCAGAGCCCGACGCGGGGCTCGAACTCACGGACAGCGAGATCGTGACCTGGCTGAAGTCGGACGCCCAACCGACTGCGCCACCCAGGCGCCCCTCATGTGAAATCTCTTACATGCAATTAAAAAACAATTACAACAAAATCCCATGGTGTTCAGTATTTGCATAGTTCCAAAATAGTCCTATTTCCTTTAAAGAGAAAAACCTGAGTGGGGAAAGCTACATGGTAATATATTTATTCCATATGTAATCATTAACAATATTTCACTATAGCCCATTTTTGGGTAAGTTGTCAATACCTCAGGATCTCCAAATTAAGGGGATTAAAAAGAAACTGATTCTAGTGAAGGTGTATGGCCTACAAAAAGCTGATGTAGGAAACAAATTAACTTATTTTCAGAGCTAATCCTTTTAAGCTTGAAGGAAAACCTACCTCACATTTCTTAATCAGTATCTTCTGTAAAGCTTCTTCCCTGACAGAGATAGGAATTTGGGAAGGGATAAAGTGAGCTGTCCTTTCCAACACTACAGTTAAGATTTTCATCTTGCTAGGGTCTGCAAAGCACTCTCAAACTCAGCAGGAAAATATTGAAGTTAAGTTTTGCTATCCCTTCTGATTTTATCAGATTTTCATGCCACAGGGAACAGTGAACAAGCTAGAGAGGCAGAGATAAATGAAAATTCCCTTTGGTGAAGGGAAAAAGCAATCACTACTAGTGTAGTTTTTATATTTTTCTGCTGATGACAAAAGGTAATGGTTTAGTACTTTGTAGGTAACTATTGTGTCATAAGGGAAACATGCTATTTAATTTACTTGTAGATAAAGTGTAAATTAATAAATTATAAATGAATCTCTTTTTATCAACTATTGAATATTATATAACCCTATCATTTTAAGTTTTTATCCCTCTTTTTCTTGAGGAAAAGAATAAGAACCCCAAGAAATAACCCTTTGGTGCTTGTATTATCTGCTTGGGCTGTCGTAACAAAATGCTATAGACTAGGCAGCTTAAACAACAGGAACTTATTTGTCACAGTTCTGGTGACTGGAGGTCCAAGATCAAGGTGCCAGCTGGGTCAATGTTTGGTTAGTGAGAACCGTCTCTTTGGGTTGCAGACAGATACCTTCTTGATGTGTCTTCATATGGTGGTTCTTTAGTATATGCAGGTGGAGAGAAAGACATAAAACAAGCTCTCTGGTATTTCTTCTTATAAGGGCACCAATCCCATCATGAGGGCCCCACTCTTATGACCTCATCTAAATCTAGTTACCTACAAAAGACATATCCCAAATATTGTCACATTGGGGGTTGGGGCCTCAATATATGAGTTTAAAGAGGGACACAATTCAGTCCAGAGCATTCAAACCCTAGACCCCCAAAATGCATGTCCTTCTCACATGCAAAATATATTCATTCCATATCCACAGCCCTTAAAGTCCTAATTTATTTCAGCATTAGTTTTAAAGTCCAGAGTCTCATCTAAATATCATCTGAATCAGTTATGGATGAAACCTGAGGTATGATTCATCCTAAGGCAAAATTCCTCACCAGTTGTGAATCTGTGAAACTAGACAAGTTATGTGCTTCCAAAATACACTGGTGAGACAGGCATAGGATAGACATTCCTGTTTTGAAAGAAAGAAACAGGAAAGAAGAAGGGACTGGGTTCCAAGCAAATCCAACACCTAGCAAGACAAATTTCATTGGATCTTAAGGCTTGAGAGTAATCCTCTTTGGCTTGAAGTCCCACCTTCCAGGCCCACTGGGTTGGCAGGGTCACCCCCATGTCTCTGCAGGATGACCCTGCTCCTTTCACATTCTCATTTTCAGTAGTGTGTTCCTCATTTTCATTTGTGTCTTGACAAGAATCACCCTTAACATCCATGATTCTAGCATGTGCCTCAAAACTCCTCCAATCACTATCATCCAGTCCCAAAGCTGCCTCCACATGGTTAGGTATTGTTACAGCAGTACTTTTTTACATAAAATAATTTTATGAGACCTTTTGATAATGACACCTGGGAAGTTACAGTCATCAAGATGATTTTAGAAAATCTACTATTTGTACATACCCAGAGCCAAATGAACATTGCAAGAATAAAATTAATCCAAACCTGAAAAAATATTATGGATTTCAAATAAAGTATTTTTATCCAAATAATAGGATCTGTGCCTACAGAATGATGTAAAATTGGGACCACTACTATTTTATTTCCTTGTTGATTAGCATTTAAAAATCAAATTTATATGTGCACATAGTTAAATGAGTCAATTAATCCTATAAGATTTATTAAGGTAAGCAAAGACTTCATTTCCCCCCTTATATTTGGGGGAAGCTGATTATGTTAATAGATTATAACAGTTGATAAAAGAAGGCAGAGCTAATTAACTCCTGTTTTGCTTCTATTTTCTCTAACATAAACAATGGTTTTAAAATGGGAACGTACTTATTAAATAACATGAAAAATATAATCTATTGTAGGTTAAGATGCAAAGAGAAAATAACAGCCTACTTTAGATGAATTCAAGTGTTAAAGCCTTAACAGTTATATCTAAGGATGCTGAAGAAACTTTTTATGTTCATTTCAGAATTCTTTGAAATTCCATGTAACCACCGAAAAGGGGAGAGTGAGAGAATGAGAAATATGGAGAAAGAGTATGTCTATGATAGGTAAATGTCCTAATTTTTTTTAAAGAGGGAAATGCCTGGTTAAATTCTTAAGAGGATTTTCCAAATTCATGAGCATTTAGAAGAAAATGAGTGGTCACTAAAAGCCAGTCTGATTTTTCTCTCTGTGGATTCCCAGAATATACAGTGTATAGGGGAATATAGTTAGTAGCATTGCTTTATTTTCTCTGCTCTGCTCAAAACTCTAGCTGCCAACATCCCTTCAGCTTCATCCAAGGACTTCTCAAGAAATCTCTTTTCAATAAGTTTGGAAACACATGGTATAGTGATGATACAGGTAGGCTTCAGTAAACCATTTGAAAACATCAGAATGTCTTTGTGAATAATATGGAGAAATATAGGCTGAATGATAGCACAGTGCAGTGATCTTGTGGTTATGTGAGCAGTCATACTTTCTTCCTCCCTTCCTCACCTATAAAAAGGTATCAACCACCAAGAGAACTGAGTGAATCACAACTGTTGAGATTTCAGGCATCAAGGAGGAAATGGGGAGACTTTTTTTGCAAGGCTATTGTTGGCATCCCCTCAAATAATATCAAGTTGGCAACTTCTTGGTTATAGTTTCTGAGGACAGTATCCCTTGAGTAAATATCTTGAAAGCCACAAAATGAGCTTTGCAAAGAATGAGAAAAGCAAAACAAAGGAGTGTTTCATATTTAAGATTTAAATCTCTGTTCTTGGACCTGTGCCTAGTTCTAGCAAAACAGCAATATCTATCCAACAAATCTCATACAGACTATCTACAGAAATGTTGATTTTCAAATTGAATTATAAATACATAATTGAAAAACTACTTTATTCTTCTTATACTTCTTTTTAAAAAGCTCTTTAAAAAGTTAAATGTGCTTTATAAGTGTCATCTCAGAAAACTTCTCATTTTAACCATGGAAGATAGATTTATTTTATTATAATATTTTTACAAATGGAAAATAGAACATTGCAAAATATGTGAGTTGACCAAGATGACTAAATGAAAAAAACTGGCATAGGATCAACATTTCTCCTCTTCTTTTCTTGTGTAAATCTCACTAACCTTTTTTTCTTAATGAAAGTTTTCCTTAACAAATATTTATCCAGGGGACACTGGCATACAAAATGCTTTTTCATTGTGATATATTGCTATATTTATGGAAGTCTTGCGTCTATGCTCTGACAATTTTCAAAGAGGAGAAAAAGCAGTTTGGTTCACTATTTAGGGTGTTACTGCTTGGTTGTGCAGTTTTAATAAATCCTACCGTGTTGTGGTTCAGCTTTATTTAGTTTTGTGCTCACCCAAACTCTTGAGAATAAACCAAATGGCTCTCTCTCTCTAGTGCTGTTTTAGCTCTGCGCCTTGAATGGAAATTAAATGCAAATGCTTTCATTGCACTATCCCCTTGTTAATTTATCACATGTTTAAACACAGCAACATATTGGAAAACCTTGTTATTTCGTAATCTTCAGATTCTTTGCACAATGATATTAAGAACAGAATAATGAGTAAAGATAAGCCGATGGGAAGCACATGTCTACAGGGCAACTGGCAGCAGTCCCACAGCCATTAGTCTGTGGTATCTGGTGAAACTGCTAGAGTCAGCTTGCACTCCAACTGCATGACAGAGCAAAAAAGAAGGAAGAAAAATATCCCTGAAATTAAAGGAGGTGAGCCTTGAAAGCACCACTTTCAAGCCTTAATTATGCTCTCAAATAGTTTATTCTCTCTTTTAAAATGTATGGTCTGATAAAACTCATGCTCTGCAGCAGATTTTTAGTTAAAAGTTAATAAGGGATGATGATGATGGTGATGATGATGATGATGATGATGATGATGATGATTTTAGTAATGCAGTAACAATACAGAAGGCCAACTCCTAGGCAAAGATGAAATTAGAGAAATGTTTTTCAGGATGAAGAACAAGATCTTGTACTAGAGAACACCCAAAAAATATTTGTAGACTTGATTGATGGTGAATGAGAGAAGTTAAGGGAATTAAAGTGTTCCTTTGTTGTCTTGATATCTTGAAGGTAGAAATGCTAATCATAACCAAATGTTGGTGATCATGTGGGGTTAAATTCATGAGCAAGGATATGCACTCAGTGATGATTATACACCCATGGAGAAGGAGATAAAGAAAAAGTGTAGATTTTTCCTTGTCTTTCTTCTTTCTTAGTACATGTTTGTATTCAAATTTGGAGCTCCGGTTCATTAGATTTGGTTTTAAAATGTGCTTTCAAATAAGCAAACATCACCCAGTATGCATTTAGATAATATTTCACAAATGGCTATATCCTAAAGTTACTTTACTTAATATAAACCATTTTCTTGGACTTTACTCAGTCTCTGTATCTCAACAATTGTGTTTCAAGAACAGCTAGTATTGTTTTCAGCAGATTTTTTTTTAATTGGCAGAATATCGATGAGCTTCATTGCATGTTAGGTCATTTTAAAATGGCATTGCTGACCCTATCATCTATTTTTTAAAATATTGACCTCTGTGATGCCTGTCTCTCATTCTTAAAATTTGAATTTAAAATCTGGGTCAATACATAAAACAAACAATTCCTAAAGGCAGTTTTTAAAAGTGCTTTGTGCACCTAAATTCTATTTAAAATTTTGTCTCTGCTTACATACTTCTCAATACCACATTATATTCCTATTAACTGGTTGTTTCCCCAACCCCTTTCCATTACTACCTACCTACCTACCTATCTTCCTCTATTCCTTCCTTCTTCCTTTTCTTTCTTCCTTTCTTCCCTCCTGCCTGCCTTTTCCCCTTTTTTCCAACATGATGGATGGTGGTATCATCCACTGAGATGGGCAAGACTGAAAGAAAGAGTAGTCCTTGAAGGGGAAATCAAAAACTTTAGTGTAGTTGTATCATGTTTGAAATGTTTACACATCTCCATGTGAAGATGTTAACATGCAAGATATATAACATAGGAGTCCAGAGGAAGGGGTTGGCCTGTAGATATAAATTTGAAAGTCAACAGTGAACTAATATGTGTAAAGCCACAGGATTCAATACAATTATTTAAAGAGTGAGTGCAGATGATGATATGATACCTTACATGGAAAACGTGAAAGACTCCACCAAAAAACTACTAGAACTGATACATGAATTCAGGGAAGTTGCAAGATATAAAATCAATGTATAGAAATTGGTTGCATTTATATACACCAACAATGAAGCAACAGAAGGAGAAATCAAGGAATTGATCCCATTTACAATTGCACCAAACCCGTAAGAAACCCAGGAATAAACCTAACTAAAAAGGTAAAAGATTTATATGCTGAAAACTGTAGAAAGCATATGAAAGAAATTGAAGAAGACACAAAGAAATGGAAAAATATTCCATGCTGATGGATTGGAAGAAAAAATATTGTTAAAATATGGATACTACCCAAAGCAATCAACACATTCAGCGCAATCCCTATCAAAATAATACTGGCATCCTTCACAGAGTTAAAACAAATAATCTTAAAATGTATATGGAACCACAAAAAACCCTGCATAGCCAATGTAATGTTGAAAAAGAAAACCAAAGCTGGAGGCATCACAATTATGGACTTCAAGCTGTATTATAAAGCTGTAATCACCCAAAGAGTATGGTACTGGCACAAAAACAGACACATTAATCAATGTGACAGAATAGAGAACCCAGAAATGGACCCACAACTATATGGCCAACTCGTCTTCAACAAAGCAGGAAAGAATATCCAATGGAAAACAGACAGTCTCTTCAGAAAATGGTGTTGGGAAAACTGGACAATGACATGCAGAAAAAAATGAACCTGGACTATTTTCTTACACCATACACAAAAATAAACTTAAAATGGATGACAGACCTGAATGTGAGACAGGAAACCATCAAAACCCTAGAAGAGAAAACAGGCAGCAACCTCTTGACCTTGGCTGCAGCAACTTCTTACGAGACATGTCTTTGGAGGGAAGAGAATTAAAAGCAAAAATGAACTATTGGGACCTCATCAAGATAAAAAAAACTTCTGCACAGCAAAGGAAACAATCAACAAAACTAAAAGGCAACTGATGGAATGGGAGAAGCTAGTTGCAAATGACATATTAGATAAAGGGTTAGTATGCAAAACCTGTAAAGAACTTACCAAACTAAATACCCCAAAAAACAAATAATCCAGTGAAGAAATAGCAGAAGACATAAATAGACACTTTTTGAAAGAAGACGTCCAGATGGCCAACAGACACATGAAAAGATGTTCAACATCACTCATCATCAGGGAAATACAAATCAAAACCACAAAGAGATACCACCTCACACCTGTCAGAATGGCTAAAATTAACAACTTGGGCAACAGGTGTTGGCAAGGATGTAGAGAAAGGGGAACGCTTATGCACTGTTGGTGGGAATGCAAACTGGTGCAGCCACTCTGGAGAACAGTATGGAGATTCCTCAAAAACTTAAAAATTGAACTACCCTGTGACCCCACAATTGTACTACTAGGTATTAATACAAAGAATACAAGAGTTCTGTTTTGAAGGGGCACATGCACCCCAATGTTTATAGCACTGCTATCAACAATAGCCAAATTATGGAAAGAGCCCAAAGACACTGATGTCCATCGACTGATGAATGTATAAAGAAGATGTGGTATGTGTGTATATATATATACATATATATATATATATATATATGTATATATGTGTGTGTGTGTGTGTATGTATATATGTATACATATGTATACATATGTGTGTGTATAAATATATATACACACACACACACATACATGGACTATTCACCATTAAAAAGCTAAATCTTGCCATTTGTAACAGTGTGATGGAACTAGAGTATATTATACTAAGCGAAGTAAGTCAGAGAAAGACAAATATATGATTTCACTCATATGTGGAATTTTAGAAACACAACACATGAACATAGGAGAAGGGAAAGAAAATTAAGATAAAAACAGAGAGGGAGGCAAACCAGAAGAGACTCTTTTTTTTTATTTAATTTTTTTTTAACGTTTATTTATTTTTGAGACAGAGAAAGACAGAGCATGAACGGGGGAGGGTCAGAGAGAGAGGGAGACACAGAATCTGAAACAGGCTCCAGGCTCTGAGCTGTCAGCACAGAGCCCGACTCGGGGCTCGAACTCACGGACCGCGAGATTATGACCTGAGCCGAAGTCAGACGCTCAACCGACTGAGCCACCCAGGTGCCCCAAGAGACTCTTAAATACAGAGAACAAACTGAGGGTTGCTTGAGGGGAGGTGGGTGGGGGGATGGACAAAATGGGTGATGGGCATTGAGGAGGCCACTTGTTGGGGTGAGCGCTGGGTGTTATATGCAAGTGATGAATCACTGGGTTCTACTCCTGAAACCAGTACTACACTGCATGTTAACTAACTTGAATTTAAATAAATAAATTTAAAAAATAAAAAAAGCGAGTGCTGTGAAAAAAGAGAAATGGCTAAGGACCAAACTTAGGGTGCTCCAACATTTAAAGGTCAGGAAGAGAAAGAGGAAAAAAAATATTTAAATGTATTAATACAATTTTATATTAAGGAGTTTCCTATCCTATTGATCACTTGTCGTTATTTATTTTGGAGTTGGCATGGGACATGGTTTTCTCTTTTTAGAACTTGAAAAATTTGCTGTCTAAAGTCTACAGAATGTGTCTGATTCAAGCAGTTTGGTCCACTACTGTGAAGCGGATCCATATTAGTTGGTTGTGAGTCCACTTCTTATATAATGAGGCTTCCCAAGATTTAGCCAAGTAAGGTACATTATCAAATACCAGAACTACAGGTGTCAGTATATGTCAGGTGGAAATGTAAAATGCAATTTAGGGATGAGACAGGAGTGTCTGGAGCTTAGAGTCTCACAGAAGTGGAAAGGTAAAATAGACAGGAAGTGAGGTAAAGGTAATAGTGGTAGGGTCAAAATAAAACTGTCTGACATGATGCTGGTAGATTGAAGACCGGTAGGTTGTATTCAATCTCTTGAACACATTCTGGCATATGCCTTTCAAGCTATGCTTGAAACAGCCAGATCAGATCAGAGAAAATCTACCATCAGCCTTTTTTTTTTTTTTTTTTTTTTTTTTTTTGCATTTCTAACTTTAAAGTGAACAGTCATCTTCTCCCAAATGTTCTCACTTTCACTTCTGATGGTTAGAGTCATGTCCACTGCATCCTTCTAAGGGTAAGACTCAGATTCCTATTTCATTAACATGGCTGTCAGCTATTCACTGGGTGCCGGGCTGGTACGTGCACATATATCAGTTCTTTCAGGGATTAAATTGTCATCTTGGCTGAGGTAGAATTTCATATAAATAACTTGTATTGCCACAGTTTAAAAGCCATGTGTAAATTTCCTAAATCCTCTTGTGTGTAATATTTGCCTAATAGTTTGTCTCATCTGGAATATTTGAAAATTTAGTTCCGTATGATTTAGATGTGGTGTCACAGGAAGTCTTTGCAGCTAATTTTCTTTCTCCGTGCAGAGAAGGACATATCTGACATAATATAACCAGTCACATTGCCAGGGTAAGAATAAATAGCAAGCTATAAACAAACAAATAAGAAATCAAGTCATAAAGGGAAAGAGCACTAGAAATGTGGCCAAACACTGTTATTGTGGAGGGACCTGAGACTGGCATTAAATTAAACAAGTGAGCCTTTGACTATGCTGTGCAAGCTATTATCTCCTGTGAGAGCAGTTGTTCCTTCCTGGGTTATCTGGGTCCTTAAGGCTCTTGTATGATCTAGCAGGGTCAGAGAATTGTTTTCAAAAGTGTAGGAACAGAAAGAACATCTTAACTTATCTTGGACAAAGCTTTGCATGTTTGCCCTTAACTTCATTTTCCAATATACCCTATCATTTCTGACTGCCTTTTCTGACCCTGACACTTCAGTGTGTTTATCTAGCCCCAGTTCTGTATCCCCTTTCCAGTGGGATGTTGGTTATTTTATCATGAATTAATACTATGACTTCAAACTAGAATGCATGAGTAAATCAACACTTACCCACTACATGATGACTCCCTATCATATTCCTGCAGTGAGCCTGGTCTTCTGGAGAGATGAGATGAGCAGGAGAGAAGCCATAACCTCCATATCCCTCCCACCCCCGACAATGACATTCCCCATGTCTGCATTCCAGGAGCGTGGACACCCATCATTTCTCATTCTGGGTTCTCCAGTTCCCTTCCTGTTGTATACATCATGTGAACCCATGCAATAGGCAACTGCATGGTTTATTTACTTGATCTGGACCAGCAGGGGAAACAAAGATTCCATGGAACTCAGAAACTCTGATGTGCACATGCTTAAGTTATCTCCTTTGCATAGAAGTCATATTCTTCCCCCTTCTTTGTCTCTAGTAAAAACTTCCCTCAGAATACCCCAAGAATAATAGTTTATAATTTGGGGTACTTATTAAAATCACCTGGGGAACTTATAAAAGTCAGCATTTGAAAATCTCCCAAGTAATTCCAATACGCAGCCAAGTTGAGCTCTATTGCCCTAGTCCTTCTACCAAGTTTGAGCTAACAAGGCCAAGAGTAACCATGCCTCTAATTATCATCTAATTATTAATTTGCATTTCCTCATGTAATGTCATTATGATTGGGTGGGGGCAACCAGGAGTGGAACATGTACAGCTGAGTTTAAGACTTTTGCCTCTACTTGGTAAAATGTCTTTCTGTGTTCTTGGCTGCTGTCTGTCACTCTTGAGGTTAAAAGAACGTAAACCTCTCCACACTTCTTCCAGTTTGCTCTTTTTGTTTTGTTCTTCTTGCTCCACCAGGTCAGGCTTTCTAGAAATTCTGGCAGATGATCTACAAAATTTCCCCAGAATTTACGGGGAAAGCTTAATGCTTTGATGACTTTCCTACCTCTTGACCACTTGACTTCCTTCTCTGATCGATGTTTGCCTCTCAATAGTAGATAACATTTTACAAAACAGAGTCTTCTGAGGAAAGAGAATACAAGAGACTTTGGCTGATGAAAGGGTTGGTGATTTGAAAAATGCCTGTGCTTTGGTCAGTGAGGGAGTTTGTTACCTCCAGGATAGTGAGGGTTGAAGGTAGCTTGGGCTGATTTCTCTTCAAATTTGTATCAGTGCCTAACCAGGAACTTTACCAGAATCGGCCTCAGAACCCACAGACCAGGCCACCATCCTTGAGAATTGGCCTGCTTTGACCTTGGGTGGGTTCAAATTAGGTCAAATATTGTTGGTTTCACAAGGCCTCCAACTATAGCTGGGACCTCTTCTTGTATTCACACTGAAGCCACTTACGGCATGGTTCCCTTTGAAACATCAAAATTGGCTCATCCCATAACCACACATATTCATTCTGTGGTTATCTCTTGCCTAGCATCATGATCTGTGCTTCTTATTACGAAAGGGGACCCAGACTCCACTGCTTACCTATTCAAACTTCATTCCATCATAAACCAGCTCTCCTAGATCCCCACTCTCTTTATAGAATGTTCTTGCTACTTCTTTCCCAGAACTAAAATATGGCTTTTCCATTAATTTATCATTTCCACTGTGTCCCTTCAAATGCAGAGAACCACAGAATTGCAGGATGTTGTCAGTTTTCTGCCTTCTCTACAAAACAACACCTATAATTCCATGCTTTTCTTTTTTACCTTCATGAAAAAAGATGCTGCCACTCGGAGTTTTCTGCCATCTGGAACGATGTCCTCTGGCCCTCTTTTTTTTTTTTTTTTTAATTTTTTTTCAACGTTTTTTATTTTTGGGACAGAGAGAGACAGAGCATGAACGGGGGAGGGTCAGAGAGAGAGGGAGACACAGAATCGGAAACAGGCTCCAGGCTCCGAGCCATCAGCCCAGAGCCTGACGCGGGGCTCGAACTCACGGACCGCGAGATCGTGACCTGGCTGAAGTCGGACGCTTAACCGACTGCGCCACCCAGGCGCCCCTCCTCTGGCCCTCTTAATCCGTCTTCTACTTTCCTATTGGGTAGTCCCTCATATTAATTAAAAATGCACGCAACTATTTTACCATCATCCTCTTGCTTGCAAACACAGAAAAATGAAAGCTTATATACTATAGATAACATGTAAATATTAGAATGTGTTTTTATTTTTTGTAAGTGATATCATTTTGCATTCTAACCTTTATTGCCTTCGTAGAGGGAAAAATAAAACCAGAAAAAAATGCTGTCAAAATCTTAAGTGCATCCTTTTGAAGTATGGAGTCTTTTAAAACTTTTAATAGTAATTTTTGTGTTGTTTCAGAGTCATTTGGATAAATCATTCAAGTCAAAGTTATACTCCTTACCAGGGCAATTTCTCCCCTTTCTTTCTTTTCTTTTTTTCCTACAGTTTATTTATTTATTTTGAGAGAGAGAGAGAGAGAGAGAGAGAGAGCATGAGCAGGGGAGGGGCAGAGAAAGAGGGAGAGAGAACATCCCAAGCAAGCTCCATTCTTTCAGTGCAGAGACCAACATGGGGCTCAAACTCATGAACCTTGAGATCATGACCTGAGCTGAAATCAAGAGTTGGACACTTAACCGACCGAGCCATCAAGGCACTCCAATTCCTTCCCTTTCTTAAGAGCAGTTCTCTCCTTTCCTCTTAAGAAGATCGCAGATATTAACAGACTCTCTGGCATGGAGGCAAGGGCTCCTGGTCTGAGCGTTCCCAAGGCCATTTCTAGTTTTAAATGCAGTGTGCCTAAGTTGATCTTACCTCTGGGCATTGGTGTTGGCTGGGGTGCAGCTGACTGCATCTGGTTCTTGCAGAAGGTATCCCGGCATTCATGGAAATCATTGGTGCCCAAAGCAGATTCCATCTGCATGGGTCTTACATTCTGTGGTTTTCTCATCCTTAGCCCAGGCCCACTTCTGGTTCGCTGGCTCTGTCAGCACCTCTGTGTATCCTTTGGGGGAAAATTAGGGAGTCCTCAGATGCTTCCTCTGTGCCACACTGGAGAGTGTGCCACTGAACTTCTTTTACCTTCCTTTGCCCTTTCTCATCACTTGTCACAAGGTCTCCATAAGACTTCCAGCCAGAAGGGAAAACACAAGCCTCCCTCTGCTTTTAACTTCTCAAATCTCTGATTTCTGTGGGGATTTATGCCTTTTGTATCTTCCTTTCTTTTCATCTATACTTCTCAAGTGAGTGGCTTCCGCTCCCACCATGTTACTAAGACTACTTTTCATAAGGTCATGAGTAATCTAACTGCCCCCAATTTTTTTTTTTTTTTTTAGTATTTTCAGTATTTTCTCACTGCATCTCTCTGCTTTGTTTGACACGCTGATTCCTTTATTTTCCAAACTCTGTGCTTTGCTGGTTCCACTCAGAACTTTTGGCCTATTTCCTATTTTGTTTTGCCTTTTATTGCTGGTGTTAATGAGAATTTTGTCCTTGAATTGTTTCACCTCTTATTATGGCTAAGTCCAGGAAAAGGGGATGTTCTCCCTGGGTGATTGCTTTTATTCCCACGTTAAACTACATTCTTTATACTGCTATTATAAAAAACAACAACAACAACAAAAACAAACTAAAAAAGTATATCTCCAGTTCAGAACGTTCCTCCAAACTTTAGACTCATATATTTAACTACCTCCTGGATATTTCCAGGCCTTTCAGACTGAACTTGTACAAACTGAACTCATCATCCTTCCCCGCTTCTCAGGATGTATTTTTCAGTCTCGAATGACACCAATTTCTCCCTAGCCACTAGGGTTAGAGTACTTGGGAGTCAGTTTTTGCTCTTTTAATTCTTGTATCTCCTATATTCTCACAGTGAATCACCAAAGCCTGCCAAATTTCTTCCTATTTTATACTAATTTATCAATGATCTCTCAGTCATCACCTGTGTATCTATGTCTGTGTATCTATGTATCTACATATCTATGTATCATCATATATCAATCATCTTCCATTATTTGTGTATGATGAAAATTTTTCTCTCAAAGTTTACATATTATTAAGTGGTTAAATGTAAATACAAATAAAAATTTAGGAATAGGGACTTCTGGATGGCTCAGTTGGTTAAGCATCCAACTTCAGCTCAGATCATGATCTCACAGTCTGAGGGTTTGAACCCCACATCAGGCTCTGTGCTGACAGCTCAGAGCCTGGAGCCTGCTTTGAACTCTGTGTCTCCCTCTCTCTCTGCCCCTCCCCTGCTCACCTATTGTCTTTCTTTAAAAAATAAATAAACATTAAAAAAATTTTTGGAAGGGGGAAAAGAAATAGTATGTAGCTTGTAAAGACCCACATTGTAATTATTAGTGCTATAATTAAGCCTCAAAGTCAGTGCCAAACTTTTGGGTAGCCAAAGCAAAAATGAGATTAGGTCAGTTACCTAATTCTTTTTATCAGAGAAAACAAAGAAATTTTTGTAAGTTGTAAACTCTGATTAGCTGGTTTTGTGTTGGTAAAGCTATGTTTATCTTTCCCTTTAACCTTAAATTGCCCTTTTAACCAACTCTCCTTCCAGGGCAAATCTCCTTGGGTACTTAGTGCTCCTTGAGCATTTGAAGGCCTCTCCTTCTCAAAAAAAAAAAAAAAAAAAAAAAAGAGATCCTTCCCCATTTTTCCCAGTCTGTTCCAAACTTAGGGCCTAAGTTCTTTGCTTATGGGAGCCCCAATCCTTCTCTTTGTCCTGCAGCTATATTTTTTGACCTTGTCTCTGTTTCTTAAAAGATCAAGTCTCTCTGCAACTCAGCATTTTAAAACTGTCAAACTCAATTTCAAGCAGATGTCTACATGTTAGAGATTTTAGTTGAGGTCTAACTTGTATTCTCTTTTGGATTACGACATGCCTAGACAAGTTTGTGGGTCCACTGGCGCTGGCTCTCTGGTGCCTTATTTCATAAAATGGTGGGGAAGTCTTTGATGAAGAACTGTGCTTGCATTAATGTCAGAGGTAGGATATGAGAGTGCCATTTACAGTTATTATTTGTGAATGAAGCAAATAGAGTAGACTTTAGGGAAATGCCTGTTAGCCTACATCTAGGCATGGAGGATAGTAGTGTCTCCTGGCTTACAGCAAGGAGGCCACGCGTGTGCAGCGTCAGCATCAGCCATGCCGTCCTCTCCACTGGGAACAGAGCTGGCTGTGATGTGCCTTTGCAGAGGCTTCCAAGTATGGGGTGGTGGTGGAGAGCTCAGGCTGGGGTGCCAGACAGAGGTGGATTGGAGTCCTGGCTCTGCTCCTTCCTTCTTTGTAGCCTTGGGCAACTTCCTTTATGTCTCTGACCCTGTTGTTGTAAGAATTAAAAATCGGTCATGTGGAGTACTCAACATCATATTTGGCATATAGGTGAGGGCTGAATAAGTGGGAGTTGTTATTACTACTAATATCATCATCATCGTTATCAGGTATCATTGTAGGAACGAGGAACAAGGGAGGAGGAAGATGATAAGCTGCATGGGAGATGAAAGGTTGGCTTTGGGGGTTCAGGTGAGTCACACATAAAGGTTTTATAAACTAATTGAGGAAAGGAGGTTGAGGAAGGTTAGGATTCTTGGATTATATGATGTAAGAGAGCTGAAGAGACTTATGTGATCTTATTTCCTATCTGTACAAAATGAATTATGGCCAGACTTAGGGGTATGGTTATAAATGTTAGGATGAAAAATGGGCCATCTTATATTCTAGAGAGTTTGTTTGTTTAGGTTTGGAACTGTTTCTGAAATTGGCCTTTATCCTATGAATACTGTCTAACCTATAAATACTACATAATACTTGACCTTTTATAATATTTTATAGAGTTGACCACTCCCTCTTTCTTGAAATTGTCTCCTTGCTGGAGGCTTCTACAAAACCATTTTCTCCTGGTTTTCTTCCTACCATTCAGATCCTTCTTTTTGGAAGCCAATTTTTTCCCCTTAAGTTTTCTCCCTTTTTGGGGGTGCCTGGGTGGCTCAGTCGGTTGAATGTCTGCTTTTGGCTCAGGTTGTAGTCTCGCGGTTCATGGGTTGGAGCCCCATGTTGGGCTCTCTGCTGTGTGTGAAGAGCCTGCTCTGGATCTTCTGTCCCCCCTCTCCCTTTCCCTCCCCCGCTTGTGTGCGCGTGCTCACTAACTCTCTTGAATAAATAAATGAATACAAACTTTAAAAAAACTTTAAAAAAAACCGTTTCTCCCTCTTTGAAGCTCTTAACTATCTGTGTGTCCCAGGACTATGTTATCTCTTTGCTCTTCTTATCTTTTAATGATCTGTAGGACATGCCAAACCTATGGCTTAAAGCACCATTTATAGCCATATGACTTGCAAATCTATTCCAAAGCCTGACCCCTCTCCTGAGTTATTGGGTCTATATACCCAATCATGGCAGGTTCAGCAAAAAAGGCTTTAAACAGAATTGGTGGAACTAAACTGTAACTATTGAAACAAACAGGGAAATTTCCATTTACACAGGGGCCCATTTGGCACCTGATATATTTCAGCCCCAAGTTTAGGTGGAGGCATCTTGGTGGAAGTGTACACATACTGGTCCTGACAGCTATGTCAGATGATTTCTACCACTTGCCAGTTGCATAACCTTGGGAAGTTACTTAACCCCAGAAAACTTTCACTTGGTCATCTTTAAGATAGGGAGAATGTATATACCCTTTTTACTTCTTGCCTTTTAGCCCAATGGATGCTTCCAGGATCTAGATATTCTTTTGTTGTTAGATTTTATAAGTTTTCTTCATAGAGTATTTTACTTTATTTATTTATTTATTTATTTAAAATTATTTTTTTAATTTACATCCAAATTAGTTAGCATATAGTGCAACAATGATTTCAGGAGTAGATTCCTTAGTGTCCTTTACCCATTTAGCCCATCCCCCCACCACACCCCCTCCACTAACCCTCTGTTTGTTCTCCATATTTATGAGTCTCTTCTGTTTTGTCCCCCTCCCTGTTTTTATATTATTTTTGTTTCCTTTCCCTTATGTTAATCTGTTTTGTCTCTTAAAGTCCTCATATGAGTGAAGTCATATGATATTTGTCTTTCTCTGATTGACTAATTAGCATAATACCCTCTAGTTCCATCCACGTAGTTGCAAATGGCAAGATTTCATTCTTTTTGATTGCTGAGTAATACTCCATTATATATATATATATATATATATATATATATATATATATATACACACACACACACACACACACCATATCTTCTTTATCCATTCATTCATTGATGGACATTTGGGCTCTTTCCATACTTTGGCTAATGTTGATAGTGCTGCTATAAATATGGGGGTGCATGTGTCCCTTCGAAACAGCACACCTCTATCCCGTGGATAAATGCTAGTAGTGCAGTTGCTGCATCGTAGGGTAGTTCTATTTTTAGTTTTTTGAGGAACCTCCATACTGTCTTCCAGAGCGGCTGCACCAGCTTGCATTCCCACCAACAATGCAAAAGAGATCCTCTTTCTCCACATCCTCGCCAACATCTGTTATTGCCTGAGTTGTTCATGTTAGCCATTCTGACAGGTGTAAGGTGGTATCTCATTGTGGTTTTGATTTGTATTTCCCTGATGATGAGTGATGTGGAGCATTTTTTCATGTGTCAGTTGGCCATTTGGATGTCCTCCTTGGAGAAGTGTCTATTCATGTCTTTTGCCCATTTCTTCACTGGATTATTTGTTTTTTGGGTGTTGAGTTTGATAAGTTCTTTGTAGATTTTGGATACTAACCCTTTATCTGATACGTCGTTTGCAAATATCTTCTCCCATTCTGTCGGTTGCCTTTTAGTTTTGCTGATTGTTTCCTTCGCTGTGCAGAAGTTTTTATTTTGATGAGGTCCCAGTAGTTCATTTTTGCTTTTGTTCCCTTTGCCTCCAGAGACGTGTTGAGTAAGAAGTTGCTGTGGCCAAGATCAAAGAGGTTTTCGCCTGGTTTCTCCATGAGGATTTTGATGGCTTTCCTGTCTTACATTGAGGTCTTTCCTCCATTTTGAGTTTATTTTTGTGTATGGTGTAAGAAAGTGATCCAGGTTCATTCCTCTGCATGTCACTGTCCAGTTTTCCCAGCACCACTTGCTGAAGAGACTGTCTTTATTCCATGGGATATTCTTTCCTGCTTTGTCAAAGATTAGGCGGCCATATGTTTGTGGGTCCATTTCTGGGTTCTCTATTCTGTTCCATTGATCTGAGTGTCTGTTCTTGTGCCAGTACCATACTGTCTTGATGATTACAGCTTTGTAGTATAGCTTGAAGTCTGGGATTGTGATGCCTCCTGCTTTGGTTTTCTTTTTCAAGTTCGCTTTGGCTATTGGGCGTCTTTTCTGGTTCCATATAAATTTTAGGATGATTTGTTCTAGCTCTGTGAAGAATGCTGGTGTTACTTTGATAGGGATTGCATTGAATATGTAGATTGCTTTGGGTAGTATCGACATTTTAACAATATTTGTTCTTCCTATCCAGGAGCATGGAATCTTTTTCCATTTTTTTTTTTTTTGTCTTCTTCCATTTCTTTCATAAGCTTTCTATAGTTTTCAGGGTATAGATTTTTCACTTGTTTGGTTAGATTTATTCCTTGGTATTTTATGGTTTTTGTCCAACTGTAAATGGGATCTATTCCTTGATTTCTCTTTCTGTCGCTTCATTGTTGGTGTATAGGAATGATTTCTGTGCGTTGATTTTATATGCTGCAACTTTGCTGAATTCATGAATCAGTTCTAGCAGTTTTTTTGGTGGAATCTTTAGGGTTTTCCATATAGAGTATCATGTCATCTGCGAAGAGTGAAAGTTTGACCTCCTCCTGGCCGATTTGGATGCCTTTTATTTCTTTGTGTTGTCTGATTGCAGAGGCTAAGACTTCCAATACTATGTTGAATAACAGTGGTGAGAGTGGACATCCCTGTCTTGTTCCTGACCTTAGGAGGAAAGCTCTCAGATTTCCCCCATTGAGGATGATATTGGCATTGGGTCATTGATATATGGCTTTTATGATCTCGAGGTATGATCCTTCTATCCCTACTTTCGTGGGGGTTTTTATCAAGAAAGGCTGCTGTATTTTGTCAAATGCTTTCTCTGCATCTATTGAGAGGATTATATGGTTCTTGTCATTTCTTTTATTGATGTGATGAATCACATTAATTGTTTTGTGGATAATGAACCAGCCCTCATCCCAGGTATAAATCCCATTTGGTCGCGGTGAATAATTTTTTTAATGTATTGTTGGAGCCAGTTGGCTAATATCTTGTTGAGGATTTTTGAATCCATGTTAATCAGGGTAATTGGTCTATTGTTCTCCCTTTTAGTGGGGTCTCTGTCTGGTTTTGGAATCAAAGTAATGCTGGCTTCATAGAATGAGTTTGGAAGTTTTCCTTCCATTTCTAGTTTTTGGAACACCTTCAAGAGAATAGTTGTTAACTCTTCCTTAAGTGTTTGTAGAATTCCCCTGGAAAGCCTGGCCCTGGACTCTTGTTTTTTGGGAGATTTTTTATTACTAATTCGATTTCCTTACTGGTTATGGGTCTGTTCAAATTTTCTGTTTCTTCCTGTTTCAGTTTTGGTAGTGTATATGTTTCTAGGAATTTGTCCATTTCTTCCAGATTGCCCATTTTATTGGCATATAATTGTTCGTAATACTCCATTATTATTGTTTTCATTTATGCTGTGTCGGTTGTGATCTCTCCTCTTTCATTCTTGATTTTATTTATTTGGGTCCTTTCCTTTTTCTTTTTGGTCAAACTGGCTAGTGGTTTACCAATTTTGTTAATTCTTTCAAAGAACCAGCTTCTGGTTTCATTGATCTGTTCTACTGTTTTGTTTTGTTTTGTTTTGTTTTTGTTTTTGGTTTCAATAGCATTAATTTCTGCTCTAATCTTTATCATTTCCTGTCTTCTGCTGGTTTTGGGTTTTATTTGCTGTTCTTTTTCCAGCTCTTTAAGATGTAAGGTTAGGTTGTGTACCTAAGATCTTTCTTCCTTCTTTAGGAAGGCCTGGATTGCTATATACTTTCCTCTTATGACCGCCTTTGCTGCGTCCCAGAGGTTTTGGGTTGTGGTGTTATCAGTTTCATTGACTTCTATATATTTTTTAATTTCCTCTTTAACTTCTTGGTTAGCCCATTGATTCTTTAGTAGGATGTTCTTCAGTCTGCAAGTATTTTACAGTATTTTACTTTAAAGGGGAGAGGGTCATATATACAATTATGACCATGTTGAGGAATATCTTTCATTGGCACTATTTTGTTTTAAATTATTTCTTCCCTATTGGTTTAATCTAGCTGTCTGGAGTATGTATTGTGCTGTTTCCTTGGAAACCCAGCCTTTACACTATTGCTTAGAATGTCCCAAGGTTGTCCATTATATTCCATCACCTACTTACCCTCAAGAAAGCAAGCATCCAACATATTAGAATTGGCCTATAACCTCTAGCAATCTGTTACCTACATTAAAAAATCTGATATGGTTTTTCATTTATAAATTGTTTTTTAGATTTTTCTTTCTTTGTTGGCGTGGAAGCAGAATTTTCCCCCACAGTTTTTCTCTGAATGCTAGTCGTTGTAGTCTCTAGTGTTTATGACGAAGAAGTATATTTTCTGTTGATGAAAGAAATAATCCAAAGATGTTCCCTTCTTTTAAGCATGCTTGCTTCAGCAATTCAAAGTAGGTGGGGAGATTTTCCCTCTGGAGTTTCTAGTATGCTCAAACAATGAAATAGGTTGAAAAGAAAATTTTAACCTGCTATCTTCAATTTATCTAAGCCTTTTTTTCCTTTCCTTACCATCCTGCTTTGTGGGGAGTCTGGATTCCTTGTTCTCAGTAAAAAGATGGTGATAGCCTTTCAAACCCTCAGTATTAGTCTTCTTAATGTTTATTCATTGTTAAATCTGTTTATTTCCTCTGGCCCTAAGCTCTACAAATATATGGTATACATGATGTATACACCTCATTGCCCTTGATAAAATCACTTTCTGCACTCTCAATTATTGGTACATGAAAAACATGAATGCTGATAAAAACAAAAAACAGAATTAAAAATAATGTTCTACTGGGATATGCCATTTAATTGTGTTAAAATTACAAATATGTCTATTCCTGGTTCCTTGTCAATGGATTTTGCTCTGCTTTTCCTAGTGATTTTTCCTTTTTTTCCAAATGAACCCCTAAGTTGATCTACATATTTACTAGTTTCCAAATATGGCTTTTTAAATCATTAAGTTAACTTAAATAGATATACATTTAGGGCATAAAAATTCTACTTGGGTGGATTAGTAAATATGACATTTATAGTACTTTAAGCCAAGTTCTCTTTTGAAAAATAAAGTAGTATATGAAGGAAATGTAGTATAAGACATGCATATAGCTATTGGACTTGCTTTTGAAGTCCTCTGTGTTAGCCTGTCTTGCAGCCTAGAGAAGAGAGTCAATATACTGTCAGAGAAAGAGCATTGCTCTGCACGTTGGCATATGTGCATGATCTCAGCTGGGCCATGTACCAGCTATGTGACTGACTCATTTACATCCCCTTCATGGATTTCAGTTTCCTCACTTATAAAAGGGTGCAGGCTGTTAATATATTTCCCATTTACTGACAGGGTTATTATGAAGATTGGAGGAGAAAAGCTATAGAAAAGTACTCTACCTCAAACAGACTATGGAAAGAAATAAGAAATCTTGGATGTAAGCCAGATCATGCACTGAAGAGTTTAACAAGTCCAGGGAAGAGTTACCATATTACCCTTACTACTTTGTAAGTGCTCTTAGAGCTAGCATACATGTCTTCCACTTTCGGCATCTCAACCCTTCTCAAGCTTTAAGGAATTTTCTCACTTGCTTGTGAAACACAAAGCTGTCTTCTGCATCCTTTTTCTTTTACAGGTTGTCCTATCACGTGAGGGGCAAATACCCTCTTTCTAGTCTTGCCTGTTCTCAGCATTAGTTGGAGAGAATTTTTCCATATCATATGCCCATGCTTTCCTTCTCCCTATACCTGAACTCATACTTGGAAAGCAGAACGATACTGTGAAAAGGGCACGGGACTGACTGAGATCCAGGAAGTAGGTTCCAGTCATGGTGCCAGTCATAGCCAGCTTGATAATAACACTTGCATGGCATGGAATCTGCCTGTGCCTCATATTTGTAGAGTTGCAGAATCTCTGAGTTTCAGAGAGAATAACAACAGCACAAGATCATTGGTGCACCCATCCTTTAAAAAATAAAAACCTGTTTGGGGCACCTGAGTGGCTCAGTTAATTAAGCGTCCGACTTCAGCTCAGGTCATGATCTCACAGTTTGTGGGTTCGAGCCCCACATTGAGATCTGTGCTGATAGTTCAGAGCCTGGAGCCTGCTTCGGATTCTGTGTCTCCTTCTCTCTCTGCCCCTCCTCTTCTTGTGCTTTGTCTCTCTCTGTCTCTCAAAAAATAAGTAAATGTTAAAAAAATTAAAAGTTAAAAACCTATTTAATTTTGTACTCAATATCTCCAATAATAGGGATGTGATAGGCATGTGATGTGATAGATTTAGGAGTCAGAATTAAATTTAAATCTCTGATTAGCTACATATTACTTGTGTGACCTTGGGAAAGTTATTTATACCCTTTATTCCCCCAGATTCTTCTCTTTAAAATGGAAATAATAATATACAAGATAGGGTTGTGGTGAGGACTGCATGAAATGATGCATGTAAAGCACTGGCACATGGTCAGGAACTCAACAAATGGTGATGGTGGTGGTTGTTTCCTTCTTCTTCCTCTTCTTCCTTCTCCTCCTCTTTTCTGTGTAAAAACTTTTTTTATAGTTTATTTATTTTTGAGAGAGAGAGAGAGAGAGAGAGACAGAGCATGAGCAGGGGAGGGGCAGAGAGAGGGGGAGACACAGAATCTGAAGCAGGCTCCAGGCTCTGAGCTGTCAGCACAGAGCCCAGCATGGGGCTTGAATTCATGAACTATGAGATCATGACCTGAGCTGAAGTTGAGTGCTTAACCAACTGAGCCACCCAGGTGCCCCTCCACCTCTTTCTTTTCATTATTCCTGGTACTATGTGGTTTCAGACTCAATGAGCATTGACAGCAATGGAAAATTATTCCCTTCTAAGATAGCCCACTCTTAATTTTGTAAAATTATGATGGTTAGAAAGTTTTCTTCCTAGTCAACATGAAATTGCTTCACTTTATCTCTAGACATTCTTTCGTCCAAATTCTGACCTCTCAGATCATGACTGCTCTTTGTATATTTGAATATGGCTATCATGCACCCTATGTTACTCTATTCTCCTCTAACTTTCTTTCTTTCTTTCTTTTCCTTCCTTCCTTCCTTCCTTCCTTCCTTCCTTCCTTCCTTCCTTCCTTCCTTCCTTCCTCTTTCTTTCTTTCTTTCTTTCTTTCTTTCTTTCTTTCTTTCTTTCTTTCTTTCTTTCTTTCTTTCTTGAGAGAAAGAGCATGAGGGGGACAGGGCCATAAAGAGAGAGAATCTTAAGAGGCCTGATGCAGGGCTCAATGTTACAACTATGAGATCATTGCCTGAGCCGAAATCAAGAGTCTAACACTTAACTGACAACGCCACGCAGGTGCCCATCTTCCCAATTTCCTTCAGTCAACTTTGATATACCAATTTTCAAATTACCTTTGAACTGACATGAACTTGATATTAATGCTTTTAATCAACATTTATATACTACGATGTAATCATCTTTATTTCTAAGACCTTTAGTGATCCTTCAGGCTAAATTTTCCCTTTCTGCATCTGGAAAGGACCAGAGGTCACTCAGCACATGGGTCTATCCTCATTTATGTCACCAGTTCTGCCCACTTTGATTCTGTACCTGAGAGCAGACACTTTTTTCTTTAAGCTTACAGTGTTCTTTATAGAGTTTATGGAGAATATAGGGTGGCATTTTCGATTCTGTGATGATTTTTATACAAACAAATGTGTGGAAGCACTAATCACATTTTTATGTACCCTAAAGGGTTAGATTGACTAATCAAATTGCATGTTTATTGTGTCCTCATGAAATTTGGACCTTTAAAACTAACATACAGTTTATCAACAGAATAAGCCTGTAAAACAGAGAGGTTGTAAGCATTACCCCTTCAGCTTTACAAAGATTTGAAACCGGAGGCTTCCCAGGGGCAATAACCAAATGACTTGTACAGTACGGTTTCTCCCAGCTAACCAGCCAGTGGATGGGTTTGTATGTCATTGCAGACTGGCCAATTTTGAAAACATACGTTCTATCCTTTCCCACAGAATCACCCTTTATATATTTTAAGACACAATTTTGTTTTTTTTTTTTTTTTTTTTTTTAATCTTTATTTATTTTTGAGAGGGGGAGGGGCAGAGGAAGAGGGGGATAGAGGTTCTGAAGTGGGCTCTGTGCTGAGAGCAGCGAGCCTGATGCAGGGCTCAAACTCACAAACCATGAGATCATAACCTGAGCTGCTCAATCAGCTAAACTACCCAGGCACCCCAGAAGACACAATTTTGTACTTCACTTTGATACAGGGCAAGGAATTGGTTTTACTCTCCTTCGCATATCTTGTTCTAACATAAGACCCAACTGCAAACTTCAGCTCACTAAATCTTGTTAAATTGAATTGAAACAAGGACTGTAAGAGCTGAGTGAACAGGTGAATTTAGTTCTGAAGGAGAGTATATAGACATCCATAAGGTGCATTATATTACCTGGAGTTGTTAAAAATTTTAAATCAGGTTGCCAATTCATATTCTTTATTTTTATCAGTTGATTATAGCATACATGGATCAATTTTGATTATATCTAAAGCCAAAATAATTCTCCAAATTGTTTTAGAATTCAATATTTATTACTATTAAATAATTAAAATATAATAATTATACTTTTCCATTTTTTCCTGAACTCATCATTAATGGTTACTATAGCATTGCTTATGAATCAAAGATGCCTTAGGTATTGTTTCTTGTTTAAAACATTTCTTTCAATCATTTGTTTCAACATTTGTAGAATTCGCAGTAGGAAAAGGCAACATGAAAACAATACTTACTAATTATAATCAGTTTCTATGGGAGAGGAAAGAGTTATTTTTTATTTATGGCCAAGGGTAGCCACAAAACTAGGAAGGTTTTCTTTATCTACAGCTATTCTTATATAAAAGGGTTACATATTTGAGTGATTGTTCAGTAAGTAATGGAAGGATACTATAGAAATAAAGGGTACATAATCTTCCTTAAATGCTAGATCCACAAAAGCTTGCTGTGTCTTCACTTTCTGAGTGAAAACTCTTTGTTCCAATGAGCAGAAAGAATAAAACAATATTTTTTGAAGGACCTTAGAGAAAATTCATTGTACTGGTCAGATGAATTGCATTCAAACAATGAATATTGTGAGCATGTGAATCATTCCTTTCAACTCTTTAGTGCTAATTTTGCTATGATCTTTTCAAATACCTGTGATATTGTACTAGTCCACAGTCAATAACACTAGGACTCTTTTCTGCCTTAAAGGCAGAAAAAAAAAAGGATCTAATGGTCACTTAAAGACAGAAAAAGAGGGGCGCCTGGGTGGCGCAGTCGGTTAAGCGTCCGACTTCAGCCAGGTCACGATCTCGCGGTCCGTGAGTTCGAGCCCCGCGTCAGGCTCTGGGCTGATGGCTCGGAGCCTGGAGCCTGTTTCCGATTCTGTGTCTCCCTCTCTCTCTGCCCCTCCCCCGTTCATGCTCTGTCTCTCTCTGTCCCAAAAATAAAAAATGTTGAAAAAAAAAAAAAAAAAAAAAAGACAGAAAAAGAAAGAGAGAAATGGACAGATGTATTTGGCCTTGTCCCCATATTTTCCGGTTATTCCTTTAACCCATATTCTACTTAATACCTTTCTCATCGGGGACTGGTTTGGTGTAGTCCCCGACTGAGGCTCCAGAAAGAATTTATCTGAAAATCATTAATTGCTTGCATAATCTGGCCTAGGATAAGACTTCATTAGGACCTCTGAAAGGCTGGAATATTCCAGTCGTTCAACAAATATTTATTAAGCACCTACCATGTACCAGAAATGGTACAACCTTAGGCAGCAGGAACCTCTGTGTAGTGTACGTGTATAATTTTGGACTACTTAGCATTTCTTCGTAGTTCTCAACACCATCATAATTTTGTTATGGAGAGTTACCTCTCTCGCATATGTGTAGTTTTGAAGGGCAGGAAAATCCAGATTTGTACCTCTTCCTATGGAATTCAATGGGGCTAGATGCTTTCGGTCTTCCCCCTTGTTTGCCCAAGAGAACGCATTAAACCTCTGTTCAGCTAGTCGAATGTCTGTCCTGGCCTTAAATTTGAATTAATTGAATCAAACACAGAAGTGATCTTTGGCACTCACTCATGAGGACATAAATGTTTCTACTACGAAGCCATTGCTGAGATTTCTTTCCCAGCCCTCCAAACTCTCTTGTCCACAGTGGAAACTTATTCTGATCTTCTGTCAATTCTGTGAGTATATTAATCCTACCCTCATATTCTTCCAATACATTCGTATGTAGAAGTTGGGCAGAATTCACTTCAGCTAAGGGCCTTTACTGATGTATCCTAGCCCAGAGCTAATGACCACTCTGGTATCCCAAAAGTTCCAAGGACAAAGCATTGCTTTAGAGGGGTTCAAATGACTGACTACCCTGCTTGTGTTCATTCATGAGAACACCTAAATTGTACCATATCCTGGATAGTGAGGGCTCAGCATTTCATAGGATGTTTGACTGACACCAAGAACTTAGGCAAGTCTAGGCAACAAAGTTGTTTTCAATAAAGAAGATAGCAAAGGGATAGGAGGTTCTATGTCCTAAACAACTATCAGCAGAGGGAAGAAGGCAGAGGTGAAGACATACCTTACAGGCCTGTGTGAAAGGAAAGAACAGCAAAGCCTATTTCAGCCTCAGGATGAAAAGGACTGTGGGAAGTGAACACAGACATTGCAATAGTTTCCAGATGGAACAGAGAGAAAAAGGGAAAATGAAATTCCCACAGTCGTGAGAGAGTTGTGTGGAAATATGAAGGAGACAACTGCCAAATTTGGATAGTGACATGGTCAAGGCCTTGTCCCTGGGGAGTCCATGAGCCTATTAGCAATCATGCTTTCTTGGGAATGTTCACTTACACAGAGGCTCGCCTTATCTGCCCACACACAGACACTCCGGGCCTTCCTTGTTTTAGGCCAGATCCTATCAGGATTGTAGAACAGGGTACTTCCATGGCCTTACCTGCATATGTGTGTGTGTAAGAGAGAGAGAGGTGGAAAGTGAAAGACGAAAATACAGACAGAGATAGAGACACACAGTGAGAATGAAAATGTGTATGAAGGAGAGATGGAGGGCGGTCAGAGTTCTAACTTCTCAGGACTTCATTCTTTTCCTTAAAGAGAAAACCTCCTCTGTAGTTCTTATGCAGTCTCTTCAAATCACCCCCTTTCTCTTGACCCCTCTTTGTTGCATACCCGCTTATTCTCCCTGCTCCTCCAAAGCGAGGCCCTGGTCCTCGAAATTTGCTTCTTCCTGTAGCAAATTTTGTTCCTGTCTCCATACCTTTCCTTTACCTTTCTTGGGGGACTTCAACAGACTCAATACTTGCTCATTTCTTCTGCCATGTAAGTAATTATCTTAATATTTTATTCAGTGAGAAAGCTATTCTAGAAATCTAATTTTCTTCCCAAGAATTGCAGAGCCAATTTGGGAGCTTCAAACATCTGTAATCCCACGACAACTTTAGGGATTTAAAAAAAAAAACTGAGACATATAAAAATTTCAAAACCATAAAGAACATTTCCAAGGTGAATGTCTTCTCATTCTAGATATTTTTATCTTCCAGCACAGTTTCGCAGTAGCTTTTCCTTACCGTTCTTTTCAAAGCACTTCTTTGCAGTTACTGATTTTCAGCCTCGGTGTCTTTTCAAAGATGCTTTTCTGGGGACTGTTGATTTCAGGCCATTTCAACTGCATGAGTTATGCAAGTGTGAAAACTTTTTTAGTTCTAAAAAAAGATGCTCCAGCCTATTTTTTTGTACTCATAATAAAGGCAAAAGGATAAAGACTGAATTTGGGCATTGGTGGAAACTTTGCAAGGGAAGGAAGAGCTGAAAAAATTTTTATCCCAAATCAATATCACAGTCAAAGCTAGAACAGAGGACTGATGACAAATTAACACTCCAAGATATGCAAGGAACCACATTTTTATTATAGTTAAAGTTACATTTTTATTAGCATCACCCTGGTTTTGCCTCTCAGATAATTTAAAAAAACACACAAAAAGTTATATTGAGTATGAGTAAGAAGTTATATAAAGACCTCGAAAATACAATGTATGCAATGAACAAAATGAGTATTTATCAAGTTTTAAAAGTGGTTTTTTGGTCAATTAATATTAGTTCTCCAGTAAGCACATTGCACTGTGGGACAGTGCCTTTGAGAAATTTAGAATAAGGGAAATTTAAAATTTAACTACAATCTCTGTAGAGATTTAAATACAGTGTCTCCTGTGTTTCTTGGTGTCTATGTGTATATACACACACATATTTAAATGAAAGCTTAAAACATACCTTACATATAAGACATACATATAAAACAAATATATACGAACCGTCGCTTAGGAACTTTCTAGGCATTATTGAATTCCCTGATATCTCTTAGAAACAAAATATCTGTTTCTAATAAGCTTATTTATATGAATGCCAAATGAAATAAAATGTCACAGGCAAGATGCAGAACTCATTGAGGAGTTTGTTGACTCTTTTACCAGTGGTTTTTCCATGTCTGGTGTTGATTCTATTAATGAAGAACATGTGTCCTCTTACACTTAATTGTGGAAAACTTCATTATCAGAGGTAGAAATAGCACAAAGATGAACCTCTGGACATGGATTCCCTCTCCCTTGTTTATCAGCATAACCTAGTCTGGATTTCCTCTCTCATCTCCATAGTCACCATCACAAAGAGGGCAGTGACTGTCCCACCTTAGAATCATGGAGTTTTCTTACTTTTACAATCTAAGTTTCTCTATTAGGATCATCCAGCTGCAAGTAACACTTTTTAAACAAAAGAGACTTTAATTTTCCTACAGAGTGAGAAGTCTGGGAATAGTTGGTTCTAGATTTGGTAAAGAAGACCAAAATTCATATCAAGGAACAAGGAGTTAGTCCTGTCTTTCTTCTCTGTCATCCTCAACTTTATGTTTGATTCTTAAACTACAAGATGGCTACTGAAAAAGCATCATGGCCTCTTGACATGATGTTTGATTAGGAGCACGGGCTGGGGAAAAGAGCTCTTCTTGTTTCAGGAAGACACATTTCTCCCAGAGGTTCATTATTAGGCATTCCTTCATGACTCATTGGCAAGAACGAAATCACATATTCTGCCATTCCTACCCCCACAGCTGCACAGAATATTGGCGAAATAGCTGGCTAGCAAAGGAGAACAGGGTTTCTATGATTGGATTAGACAAACCAGAGTCATCTTCTGACGTTGAGCACATTGACACGCCCCCACCCTGCACCATTATGATTCCTTTGGCAAGGAAGAAGTGGGCAAGTCTGTTGAGTAATTACATTTTGTCGGTTTCCCAGCTGTGATTTCCATGACATCTCCCTCTGTGTGATATGACTCAGCAATGGGAGTCTTTTGGATGTTCACCTTGGGTGCTAGCCCTCCACTCAGGAAAGCCCTCTTCTTGATTCAGAGAGAAAAATAGGTCTAACGCGTCATTCCATATCTCATCACATAATTCACAACTTCATATTTATGTGCTTTCTCAACTCATTTTTTTTAAACCTAAGAGGTCTAGTTTCAAAAATGCACCTTTATCTTTTTTTTGCCCGCAGCTATGGCTGCTTCTGTCTGGGTACAAAATAAAAGGGACAAAACGTCTGTGTGTCTGGTAACTTTTGGTTGTCTCCTCTAATTTCAGGACCCATAAGCCTCTGCCAGGAGGTAGCTTGTGATGTAGGTCATCTATATTTTCTTGTTTCTACTTTTAAACACTCTGCTGGCTGTTCTACCTTTCCCATGAATGTTTAATATGTGTAATGATCCTGCCAGAATTGATTTTTCATTATAGAGGCCATTTTCCAAAGAGGTTTGTCACTATTTTTAAAATAGTATTTTAGCATGTTTATAAAAGACAGTTCTAAACTCAATTTTGTGCAACAGTTTTTTCACTGATAGAAAAAAGGACTTTTTAAAGGTATTTTACATTATTCATGTTACTGATAAGTTGGAAGGTTTGAAATTATCCATTTAAGTTTTAGTTACATTTTTAACAATTGATTCTTTAAATAATTGAAAATAGCTGGTAAGTTATTCATGTTCGAGGGTGTTACGTAATATTTACAAATCAGCGATTTGCCATCAACATAATACATTCCATCTAGTGACCAAGCCTGAATATTCTTGCCATCTAAAATGAAGAAAAATGTGGGTGGCTCAGTCAGGTGAGCATCCGACTCTTGATTTCAGTTCAGGACATGATCCCAGGATGGTGAGATGGAGCCCTGCATCGGGCTTTGTGCTGAGCATGGAGCCTGCTTGGGATTTTCTCTCTCTCTTCCTCTGCCCCTTTCACCTGATCATGCTCTCTCTTGCTGTCTCTAAACAATTTTAAAAAATTATAAAATGAAAAATGAGATGTGAATGAGAATGAATGTCTTAGTTTTGAAATGGGTGTTTCTTTTACTATTTTATATTAGAGCTTTCTTAATTGGATTTTAATTGTTCTTTCTTCTCCCATTATTTATTCATCTTCAATTTGACTTTCATTGCTAAAAAGAATGACTGGCTTTCATATTACCTTGTCCCTATTGTCTTGATCACCTGAAATCAGGTACAGGTGTCACAGTTAGTTCTTAATAGGAAGATTCAAAAAATGGCTGGTGTTGAAGAGAGAAATAGGACTATAGAGGAAGATCCCAATTGCCCTCTCTGATAACTTATTATTTAAAAAAATTAAGGCTTTTTAAATATGGGGAGGCATCTTTACCCCTTATTTCTCCACACGCCCACTCACCCTCCACATACAAAATTCAAAAGGACTTACAGAAAGAAAAGAAAGATAGCAGTTATGGTTTCTTGGACCCTAAATCTTACCTGCAGATTTTTACAATGAAATGGAGGAAAGAATAAGTCATTATTTCTTTACTTCATGTTCTTCAGAGCCATGCATCCCAAGCTATCATAGAACTTAGCAAAATAGCTTGGATACTGATTGAAGAGGCAGACTCAGAGTCTAGAAATGCAAAATAACAGCCCATATGCCAAACCACATGCATTGTAAGGCTTGGTACTTCTGAGGGAAGATTTAAAAGGCGACAAAGAATTCCAAATTTGGAACCCACAGAGACATCTGGTATCTTAGAACTTTCCACTTTCCCTTGGCAGATATTTCAGCTAATTTTCCCACCTTGGTCAGAGTGTATAATTCTTTCTTAAGCTTATTTTAATTTTAACATATTCTCTCTATTCAACTCTTACTGTGAAATGGCCCTACTCTCAGGACCAGCCACTTAATTTTAGCACTTAAATCATTTAGCAATTTCTTAGAAGAACAAAAATAAGGGGGAAGAATTTAATTAACATAATGGCTACATCATCAACTTTTTTTGTGACATTTATGTATATTTCCAACACTTGGTCATCAAACAGATGCATGTGGGAAAAAAATGACAGATGAATCAAAATGTAGAAGAAAACACTGCATTCCAAATTGCGATTTTCATCATCAGTGTGCATGTGATGGCTCTTTAGCTTCAAGTAGATATTACCAAAACTATCCCAGGAGGTATCTTCATTATGTTGTTGCTTTTTACAGACCAGCCACTGGTAGCTGATCTGTGTCTACTTGAAGAATTCATTGATTGGGTCCACATTTGCTCAATGTGGATAGTGGGATGGGAAGGGGATTTGAGATTAATGAGGTTTTGGGCCAGTTACTGTGCAGAATGTTCTAAGGGGGGGGGGAGGAGTTAAGATGGTAGAGAAGTAGGGGAACCCTAGGCTTTCCTTGTCCCTCAAACAGAGCTGGATTGAGGTCAGATTACTTGGAACACCCAGAGTGTCTGCAAAGTGGCAGAAGGATTTCGATAGTTGGAGGGAGACAGCATGGTAGGTGCGAGGTATGTGGAAGTGAATTGAGGGAGAGAAAAATTGCGGTGGCGCAGAGGGGAGAGAACACTTTTCATGGAGAGACAAAAGGGAGAGAAATAGAGAGAGATTGAGAGAGTGTGGCATTGGTTTTGCACAAGAGGAAGAATGTACTAAGGGGTGCATACAAGGGTTATTGAGTAGCAGTGAGTGCTTAGTTGAAATTCAATAGTATAAATATTGAGTACTGTCAACCATCCCTATTCAATGACAGTAACAGTATCCTAGAATTGTGTTTATTTTAGAGCTAAAAAGGACCACCTAATTGAACTTTGCAGCTTACAGATGAGGAAACTGAGGCACAAAGAAGCTAAATGAGTGGCCTGGGTCTACAAAGCAAATGGCAGAACAATTCTAATGCCTACACCAGATCTAAGGATAGTGTTTATAGGGATTTCAAAGTATGAGTAACTTTAAAGTAATTGAATTTCAGAATTTTCCATGGATTCTCTCCCTCTCTGTCTCTCTCTGTCTCTCTCTGTCTCTCTCTTTCTCTCTGTCTCCATCTCTCTCTCCCTCCACCCTTCTCCTGTCAAAGAGAACCTCTTGCTGGAATCTGATCTTGTCTTTGCGGAGCGATTTCTTGAACTCCTGTGTCAAGTCTTATCAGAAGCAAGAGAAAATGGCAAACATGGGAACGTATGTATCATCAATACAGCTGACCAAAGATTTACAATTAATAGATGGTCTCTTTTGCTTTTAATATCTACATCCATATTTATCATTCGACAAATTTAATTTTCTCATGTTCTAAATTCATTTTTAAAAATTGCCACTTTCCTGAGAATCCTTTACGAAATGGTCTGAAGGGTAAGTAGTGCCACAACTCCCGTTGGACCCCTGCTTATCATTGGTACCACTTACATAGCTGCAATACGTTGAATGTGTGCCCACTTCATACTTTTGTATCATGTGTCTAACCTGGTGGACATTAGGAACCGTCTAGTGTGGCTGACCCTTTGATCCCGTTTTCTAAAATGGGATATGCTCTAGGTTAAAGTACAAACAATGATGGGTAATCAATGCTACATTAAGATAAGACTTAGAGATTCCCTTGTAATAACACTTAATAATATAGAAGGATACTTTTTTAATGTTTATGTATTTCTGAGACAGAGAGAGACAGAGCATGAGTGGGGGAGGGGCAGAGAGGGAGGGAGACACAGAATCGAAGCAGGCTCCAGGCTCTGAGCTGTCAGCACAGAGCCCCACGCGGGGCTCGAACTCACAGACTGCGAGATCATGACCTGAGCCGAAGCTGGACACTCAACCAACTGAGCCACCCAGGTGCCCGTGGAAGGATATTTTAAGTGTGAAAAATATTTCATAAAATAGATACCCCTAAAATATCCCTTTAGAATTACTAGTCATTATTTTTGGGTATTGAGATTATAATCATTTAGATATATTTTATATGTATATTTCAAAATTTCTACTAATGAGCCCCATTTTAAACAAGAAAAACATAAAATATTATTTTCATTAAAAGAATAGCCAGGGTACCTGGGTGGCTCCGTCGGTTAGGCATCTGACTCTTAGTTTTGGCTCAGGTCATGATCTCAGAGTTCATGGGTTCACAAAGCCCCTGGTCCGGCTCTGTGCTGACAGTGTAGAGCCTGCTTGGGATTCTCTCTGTGTATCCCTCTCTCTGCCCCTCCTCCTCTTGTGCTATTTCTGTCTCTCTCAAAATAGATAAATAAACTCTAAAAAAAAGAAATAACCAGGTGAGTGTAAAAATTAAAGCATAAAAAAGGACATCTCTTTGCTCAAGGTAACAAATCATATGAAAATATATTGTGGCTTGGAGAATTTGGATGAATTTTAAAGAGAGTGGAGGTAAAAGTAACTATATTTTTCTGGTTGGTGTGACAGAGAATGTTGAGACGAGAACAACATGTGCAAACAAAGTATCATTGGAATAATGTTAAGGGTGATAAGATTGAAACAATATTGTCTATAATAACAAAGTACCTAGTTTCTTACATGGAAACTCAGTTGATACTGTACTAGAAACACATGGGGAATATGAATAACCTGAAAATCAGATGTATGAATCAAATCTAGTAATAAT
This sequence comes from Neofelis nebulosa, assembly GCF_028018385.1. Lineage (NCBI taxonomy): Eukaryota > Metazoa > Chordata > Mammalia > Carnivora > Felidae > Neofelis > Neofelis nebulosa. The sequence continues at coordinate 41,578,446 of NC_080789.1, read as the reverse complement.
ACTTCATAGTTAGGAAGCATTCTCTTGTCTTCATTATCACTGTTTCTTCACATAGAATGGTGTGCACAGAAAGTGCTTCTCTAGGTAGAATCCCACATGTTAAAAGACAGCAGAGCAGTTATTTTGAATGTTCCTTTAGTGAAAGAGGAAACGTACTTGAAGAGAGCAGATGATCTGCTATGGCTGAAAAGGTCTTGATATCTTTTTCTAACCTTATGGTAAAAGTACCTGTTTTATATTTTTGTGCATAGGTTTGTATTTTGCCCTCCCTCATTCTCTTTTTGTTAACTAAATTGTTACCCTTATTCTTTATATACGGCTGTTTCCAAATCCTACCTTACTATTCAACCTATTTTGATGAAAAGAAGGGTGATATTTAAATTATTTGTCAACTGGAATGATGTGGGCAATAACTAATCAAATTGATTACTAGAATAGGTACCGATTCATCGGGATGTTCTACAAACAAACGCCATAGCCATGTAGGTATGTTTTAGCTAAATATCAACCTGCCACAGAAAACCCAACCCAAACAATGTTAAGGAATTCTGGGTAATTTTTTGACACAGACATCTGGGCTGTCCAAATGTGGACTGTTTTTAGACACAACAGGATCCAGGAGCACAAATAATGTTGTCTCTTTCTCTTTGTTCTTCTTTTCTCTGTATTAATTCCAGTTTTAGAAGGGCTCTTACCTTGTGGTGCAAGATGACTTATAATGGCTCCTATTTCCTTAGGAAAAATGAGTATCTCTGTTGGTTGTCTGGTAAAAGTCTATCAGCACAGAGCCCGATGTGGGGCTGGAACTCACAAACCGTGAGATCATGGCCTGAGCCGAAGTCGGTCACTCAACCGACTGAGCCACCTAGGTGCCCCCCTAGTGTTATTTTTTAAATATAAGGTAGGATAAAGTATATAATTTGTATACTGAATTATGAAGTAAATATTAAGTTACATATATACATATACATGTAAAATATGTATATATATATATGTATACATATAAAATACACACACACACATATATATATATGCATATAAAATACACATACTACATACTTTAAATAATGTATATGTTATAAATGTGAAAGACAGGTAAGTTGCATCCAAAAAAGTTGGTTCCTAAAATTTCAAGGTGTCATTAAATCTTAGGAAATTGTAGTGCCACAATCATACATGTCTTTGAAAAAATACTTTGACCAGATAAACCTAATACTTATCCCTTTGCTAGCTCTGTTGGCCTAATACTTAACATTTTAAATTAGTGTTTTGGGGCGTTAACCCAAATGAGTGACCCTTTTTGGGATTCTTGAGTCAAAAAGTACAGCCATGACTGAACAAGAACTTTATCTTTGACAATCCGCTACAGCACTATCTAGTAGAAATGTAATGAAACTCACAAGTATGCACTACATATGTCATTTAAAAGTTTCTATTACTCACATTAAAAACAAGTGAAATTAATTGTGAGAATATATTTTATTTAACCTAGTGTGTCCAAAGTATTATCAACATGTAATCAATATAAAACATTTTAATGACATATTTCACATTCTCTTTTTCATGTTAATTTTTAAAAATCCAGTGTGGACTTTATACTTACAGCACATCTTAATTTGGGCTAACTGCATTTCAAGTGCTCAATAGGCACATACATTCACAGATCTACTAGGCAAGCGAGAGTTATTAGTCAATAAGCCAAGATGATAATGATGATGATAATAATAAAAATCTGAATAGAGACCTGAATTCCTAGTGCATTCCTTGACAATTTTAGTCCTCAGCCTGACTACATAAAATTGGATCGACCATGTGAAATTGGACAAGATTATCTGTTGAGATTGTGTAAGCAGGCTACAGGGAATTTTGGCTTTATTGTAAACTATTTTCACGTATGTTACTTATACTGAATTTACACATAACTCATGTTTGTAAATTTCAGGTACCCAACATTGTTTAGCTAAACATCCTTACCCTTAATTCCAAAGCATAATGATTTAAAGTCAATACAGTCACTCACAACATACCCAGTAGCAGCAAGGGAAAGTTCAAGGTCTGGGAAGTACAACAGTAGGCTTCAAAGTGATTAGTAGGGTGTTGTTTTCCTGGTGTAATGGCATGTTATACACATTGTAATCAATAAAGGTACAGTTGGAGAAAGATTTCTGCATCTTGGCTTATTTTAAATGGCCTCTTTTAACACTTGTTTTATTTAGGTCATGAAAAAAGAATTTTGGTATAAACCAATACCCAAAAGTTGTGGCAAGAAATGAGCTTGGTTCTGAATCACTGCAAATCTGGGGAAGTATAGGGAAGATACAATAGACATATAAATTGGTTTTATGTTTTTTAAGAAATAAATCTAAAGCTAGTTAGGTGGATCAATTACTTAAGCAAATTTATTGGGTTGCACTGTACCTATATTAAATGGAAAGAGTAAGTGGGACAGGCCTATATTTTAAACTAATGCATAAAATCAATAGGTACCAAGTAACTCTTCAACCTGACTATATTTATAATGACTTCATGTTCCGCATTTACCAAAATTGTTCCTGTTCAACTGTTCCTGTTCCATTTTACCTCACTTTTGGCTTAATAAGCATATTCCATGTCTAAGATATATCTATTTCTATCTCAAAAATCAACAAACAATACCACTTAAACTTTGGGAAAAGTTTCCAAGCTAGATCCAGTGGTCATGAAATTTTCCCACATAAGGTAGAATTTGGAACCAAGAAAAAAATATTTATGTTCAATGTCATTTTTTCTCCAAATTATCACCATGCTTGCTTACCAGGATCTGGTATGGATTTAGATTGTTATTCCTTAACTACTAGAGAGAGTACATTGATACCATTTCTGAACTGGGAAAGGCATATCACAAGTGTTGAATGAGGTATATACATGTTAGCATATATTATGAGTACTGAATACTTGCCAGGCTACCTTGAGGAGAATATTTATGACAGAATTTAGGAATGCTGGATATTGTATTGACTCACATATATTAAATCTCAACAGAAATAGAGATTCTTTGCCTTACAATTTATAGCACTTTATTGTTTTTTTCATTGTGGAAAAGCTTTAAGAAAAAAAATGTAGTTAACAAAAAAAACTTAACAAGTCCCACCTAGCAAAGTATACCCAAAAGGAAATTACAGTACAAGTAAGTTTTAAGTCAAATCCTCACCAATTCCTACAGTATTAGTAATGAGTCTCAATTTTCAAAACTCATTTATTTTTAAAAGCTTAAACTTAACCTAAAAGATTTTAAAGGAAAATAAACTAGAATGAACAAACATGAGAAATGTTCGTCTTTGAATTAGGGATCTAGCACCTTGAGTTGTCCAAAAAAGTATGTCTCCCCAATGTGTTCATGGCAATGTGGTGTAAAAGATCCATTCAATGTACTTAAAACCACTTTAACTCAGATACATCACTCTGAATTACACAACCAAAATGTTACTTGAGAAAAGCTGAAAATAGTTTTAGTTTACTCATTATCACATGCTAGAAGAAAGTTTGCATGAGAAAACACTGCAAAGTTAATTTTTTAATCCAAATTTCACAAACTCATGGTGCAAAATGGGTCCCACAGCTTCTTCTAAGACTAATAATTGCTTTTCACTGCTTGTTGTATGCCTGTGAAAATTTGATTGCAATAGTGCAAATGTTCCTACAAAACTAATCATATCCACCCATGCTGTTCTGGCCTCAATAGCCAGCCCCATAACAGCCACTCACAGACTGGCTCTCGAGGCCACTGTAAGTAGGCTGGGCTGACACTCCCATGCCTTGCATCATCTGGCTGCTATATGCCCGCCCCATTGCTGGCCCCAGGAGTAGAATTCAGGAAAAGGTCTATGTGCCTGTGTTGCTTGTTGGCCTGGTCTTTGGACATAGCTGCCACAGCTTTTTTGTGAGTGGCAAACTCAACATCAGCTCCGCCGGTCACGCTTCCATCAGGCCCAGTCTCAATATGCACTCTCACAGGGTTGAGCGGAGAGGAGTTGTGTCGTTCTCTGTGGGTGTGTATGGCAGCCCTCTCATGTGGACACTGTCCAGTGCTACTCCCAACAGTGAACTCCCTGTCTCCATACCTGTGGTCATCCGTGTCTGAGGGACAATAGCTGAGGTCTCTCCCAAACACATCAGTGGTAAGTTGTAGCCATCACTGAGGCTGCCGTTGTCCTCAGAGCCCCCATAGCCTGCACTATAATCACCAGACCTCATCCTCTCCGGGCCCGCTTGCTTGATGATGCCAATACACCTCCTGGCTGTGCCAGGACGATCTTGGGGCCTTGGCCGCTGTATAGACATGAACTTCACAGGGGGATCCGAGTATGACCTAACTTCTTCCTGACTACTTTTGAACACTTCAGCATACCTGCACCTTATTCTCTCCTTATGCTTCCTTAGGGCCTTCTCAGCTAACTCCTGTGAGGCAAAACTACACAAAGGCTTCCCCTCTAATCTTGCCCCTGAGGTCCACAGGAAATGTGATCCTGCTTGGCATAATTTCCAACCCTGAGAACTGAACAATTTCTTTCTTGGTGCCTCCAAATGGGGGTGGTCGAAGCCGCGCGAAGCCATCATTGGCAGTGTCAGCACCGTTTGGACCACGGGGCTTCAACACTCAGTCCATCTCGGTTCTGTGGTATGCTTCCCCTGTCTTTTTTAAGGGCCGTTTTTACATGGCCCTTACCACTCTCACCAAAAGCCTCACCACTCTGCCTGCCTTCTCTAGAGTAGATGAAATGAACACCTGCAGCCCCATCATGTATTGTGCAGTCAGAAAGGAAATTCTGCACATCCTCAGCAGAGCAGGATCAGGGCAGGCCACGGAGCTTGACCACAAAGCCTTCACCTCCCTCGGGCGCAGCCTCATGGACACTTGAGAGAACAGAGGTCAAATAAACTTGGATGCAGCTTTTTTTGTGGCTTAAAGAACAACTCTAGGATAAGGGTGGGATGCCCACAGTTTGAGACACTTCTGGTAGGTGACAAATTGCTGAGGGGAGCAGGACTGGTCAAACAAGCGCAGTTTACAGTCAAAGAACCCTTAATTCCGCCTGACACTTGAAAACGCAGAGGGCTCCAGGAAAGTCCAGGTGCATCTCCTTCTGTTACTAGCCTGAAATGGAAACTCAACTGTCTGTAGGCAAAGGTTTGATAGGAGGGTTGAAACTGAGCTTTTAAGCTTGCAGCCCTCGGCCGCCAGGGGCGCATCTGAGCAATGTGTCTGTGGGAAGCACAGTGAAGGTCACAGGCACTGACAGATGCAGGAGGAGCTCACTGAAATAGGCTGACAGCAGGCTTGTGGCACTTACTGAATGAGAGGATGAAAAGCAAGAATCGTCATCAATTATGGAAAATTATCCCTCGGAAGTAAATATTCCCTCTTTCCAATTCTCTTCATTTTCTCCACCTGGAATTCCAATGATAAAGACTTTACCCAATTCTCTATGACTTTTATCCTCTCAAAAATATATTTTGGGGTGCCTGGGTGGCTCAGTTGGGTGAGCGTCCGACTTAGGCTCAGGTCATGATCTCACAGTTTGTGGGTTTGAGCCCCGCATCGGGCTCTGTGCTGACAGCTCTGAGCCTGGAGCCTGCTTCAGATTCTGTGTCTCCCTCTCTCTCTTCCCCTCCCCTGCTCACACTCTGTCTCTGTCTCTCAAAAATGAATAAACATTAAAAAAAACTTTTAAAAAATGTGTATCTTAAATGTATATATTTTTAATTTTAGAGGGAGAGAGCACTAGCAGGTGTGAGGGGTGGGGAGGAGGGAGGGGGAGGGGAAGGGAGAGAGAGAGAGTGTGAAAGAGAGAAAATCCTAAGCAAGCTCTACCGCTGAGCATGGAGAGGCACCTCTGTCCTGTCTTTAATGTGTGTTAGTGTTGCATTCTGGATGATTTCATCAGATCCATCTTTCAGTCTACTAATTATTTATTATTTTAGCTCTGCTTAATCTACTGTGTAACCTATACAGTTTAAAAAGAAACATTGTGAGGGGCGCCTGGGTGGCGCAGTCGGTTAAGCGTCCGACTTCAGCCAGGTCACGATCTCGCGGTCCGTGAGTTCGAGCCCCGCGTCAGGCTCTGGGCTGATGGCTCGGAGCCTGGAACCTGCTTCCGATTCTGTGTCTCCCTCTCTCTCTGCCCCTCCCCCGTTCATGCTCTGTCTCTCTCTGTCCCAAAAATAAATAAAAAACGTTGAAAAAAAAATTAAAAAATAAATAAATAAATAAAAAGAAACATTTGTGAAAGGGAGGCCTGGGTGGCTCAGTCCCTTAAGTCACCCACTCTTGATTCCGCCTCAGGTCATGATGTCACAGTTGGTGGGATCAGTCCCACATAGGGCTCTGTGCTGACAGTGCAGTGCCTGTTTGGGATTCTCTCTCTCTCTCTTTCCCTTCCCTGCTTGTGAACGCACGGTCTTTCTCTCAAAATAAATAAATAAACCTTATAAAAAATTTTTAAAATAAACATTTATAAAGATCTTTGTATGCTGAGTTTTTTATATGGTATCTTGTTCTTTTGAAGAAAACATGAAATACGCATACATATGAGTGTAGAGCTTATTCATCATACTGAATATATTTTTCAGTGGGTTGCTTTCGGGTGCTACTTTTTCAATTTTTTATTCTTTTTTGTCTACTTCCTGTGTTTAGAAATTATATGTCCTCTGGCTAATCATTTAGTGGTTAACACACATTTAATTGTGGTAAAATGACATTATATTCATCATAATCATTTTAAAGTACAATTCAGTGGCATTAACTATATTCACAATGCACAGCCAGCCCAAATTGCACACAGTGTACAATTAGAACTATATATTTCCAAAATTTTTCATCACTCTAAATGGAAACTTGTACCCACTAAGCAGTCATTCCCAAGGTACCTGGGTAGCTCATTCGGTTAAGTGTACAACTTCAGGTCAGGTCATGATCTCACAGTTCATGGGTTTGAACCCCGTGTGGGGTTCTGTGCTGACAGCTCAGAGCCTGGAGCCTACTTTGGATTCTGTGTCTCCATCTCTCCCTGTCCCTCCCCTGCCTGTGCTCTGTTTCTCTCTCAAAAATAAATGTTTTAAGAAATTTAACCAGTCATTCCAAATTCCCCTCTCCCCCCAGCCCCTGGCAACCACAAATTAACTTTCTGTCTCTATGGATTAGCCTATTATGTACATTTCATGTAAATGGCATCATACAGTATGTGGTCCTTTGTATCTGGCTTGTTTCACTGAGTGTAAGGTTTTCAAGGTGCATCCATGTTGTAACATGTATCAGTAACATATGCAATAATTGTCTTTATGGCTGAATAATATTCTATTGAATGGATATCTCACATTTTGTTTATTCATTTATCTGGTGATAGACATTTGAGTTGTTTTTACCTTCTGGCTATCGTAAATAGAGCTACTATGAACATTCTTAACTTTTTGTTTGAACACCTATGTGTAATTCTTTTGGGTGTATATCTATGAGGGAAATTACTGGGTTATGTGGTAATTCCATGTTTACATTTTTGAGGAAGCACCAAATTGTTTTCCACAGCACTGTACAATTTTATATTTTTACCAGAAATGCATAAGGATTATAGTTTTTCTACATCCTTGCAATACTTGTTATTTTCCTTTTTCTTTTCTTTTCTTTTTTTTTTTTTTTTACTGCGAATAGTTTCTCAGTGTGCTTTTCATTTGCATTTTCTAAATGACTAATTCAGTTAGCATGTTTTCATGTGTTTGTTGCCTATTTGGATATCTGGAGAAATGTCCATTTTTAAATTGGGTTTGTGTATGCTGTTGAGTTGTAAGAGTTCTTTATATACTCTGGATACTAGACGCTTATCAGATACATGATTTGCAAATATTTTCTCCCAGTTTCTGGATGGTCTTTTCACTTTTAGAGTATCCTTTGATGGATGAAAGGGTTTTTTTAAATGTTTAAAGTTTATTTATTAATTTGTTTTTTGAGAGAGAGAGAGAGAGAGAGAGAGAGAGAACAAGTAGAGGAATGACAGAGAGAGTGGAAGAGAGAGAATCCCAAACAGCCTCCGTGCTGTCTGCATGCAGAGCCTCACGGGGCTTGATGTCATGAACTGTGAGATCATGACCTGAGCTGAAATCAGAGCCAGATGCTTAACTGACTGAATCACCCAGGCTCCTCTATGCATGTAAGTTTTTAATTTTTATGAAATCTAGCTTACCTATTTTTTCCTTCATTGCTTGTATTTTTGGGGTCACATTTAATAAACCATTAACAAAGGGGGACCTAGGTGGCTCAGTCTGCTAAGCATCAGACTCTCGATTTCAGCTCAGGTCATTATCTCCTGGTCCATGAGTTCGAGCCCTGAGTTGTCTGAAGCCTGCTTGGTATTCTATGTCTCCCTCTCTCTCTGTCCCTTCCTCAGCTCATGCTCTGTCTCTCTCTGAAAATAGTAAACATTAAAGAAAGAAAGAAAGAAAGAAAGAAAGAAAGAAAGAAAGAAAGAAAGAAACCATTGACAAACAATTGCCAAAGCCAAGAAAATTTTCCCATTTTCTTCTAAGAATTTTATTGCTGTAGAGCTTAAATTTTGATCTGTTAACGATTTTGAGTTAGTTTTTGTACATCATTCTTTTACACGTGAATATCTAGTTGTCCCAGCACCATTTGTTGAAGAGACTCTTCACCATTGAATAGTCCTATGGAACTTGTTGAAAATCAGTTATAAAGCCTCTCTTCTACCCCCCTCCCCCCCCTCCCCCCCAAATTGCACTCCCTAGCTCTTCCTCCTAGGTTTTTGGCATGTCTTTTGTTTGTCCCAGCTTTCTCCCCTAGCCTCCTACCCCCAGGCAACAGCAACCTGCTCATTTTATTTGTTTTCATTGTTTTTGAGGACCACATAGCCACTCCACTCTGATAGAGTTCAGAATTAGGCAAAACAAAGGGGAGACTCTTGCATAAGTCTTTGAAGGGAACTCTAGCAAGGTCAAAACAGAGAAACACAGTTCCTTGGGAATCAGACCCTTTCTGTTCTTCTGGTTCCAGGTACCCACCCTGGGAATGCAGGCTGCCATTTTCAAGAATGCCACCATGACAGGAAAGAGGATGGAGCTAGAAGTTAGAATATCACAAAGAACTCTTACCTTATTTTGGAGGCTTTTCTGCTGGCTGAGTCTGTGCTTGGTTGCTATAGACCTTCTGTTCTCTTCCAGGGTTGTGATTATAACAGGGTTTGTTTAGTTTTGTTTTGCCAAACATTTAGGGGTTTAGGGGCAGGATGGCTCCTGGAGGTCCATACTCTGCCATATTTTCTTCTATCACTCTACCCTATATATTTTGACATGCATGTCAAATTTAACAAAGTCTAAAAGATTTTACCCTTCTCTCAAAAATATAAGGTTTTAAAAATGCTTTCATTCTAATTCCTCCTGCCCAACTTACAGGCTATTTTCCTCCATTATCTTAGTTTTTGGCTGCTTATATATCTTCCATGATAATAATGGTTGTGATAATGGCAATGAGGATGATGATGACTGTTACAATGCCTAATTAAATTTTCTCTTATTTGCTAGCATAATTCCTCATTATTCCATGGTAAATCACAAAGTCTCCATATCTTCACAGTCTGATGTGGTCGCCATTAGCCACATATGGCTATTTTACACTTGAGATGTGGTTAGTAAGGCTGAGGAACTAAATATTGTTTTATCTGAGTCAGTGTAAATTTAGATTTAGAAAAAAAGAAGTGGAAAATCATTTTCTGTTAAACATGCATGTATTATTGTCATAGGACTCCATTTCACTTTAAATGTCAGCATTTCAATTTCACTGTGTTGTAAATATAAAATACACACTGGATTTCAAAGACTTATTACGAAAAAATAAATGTAAACTATCTCATCAGTAATTTTTTATTACTCAATAATTTTTTAAAATGATATTTTTAATACATTTGGCTAAATAAACTATTAACATCAATTTTTCACCTTTTGTTTTCTTTTTTTTTAATTTTTTTATTTTATTTATTTTTTTTTAAATTTTTTTCAACGTTTTTTATTTATTTTTGGGACAGAGAGAGACAGAGCATGAACGGGAGAGGGGCAGAGAGAGAGGGAGACACAGAATCGGAAGCAGGCTCCAGGCTCCGAGCCATCAGCCCAGAGCCCGACGCGGGGCTCGAACTCACAGACCGCGAGATCATGACCTGGCTGAAGTCGCACGCTTAACCGACTGCGCCACCCAGGCGCCCCTCACCTTTTGTTTTCAATGGTCATAATGTGACTACCAGAGAATATAGGATTACATATATGTTTCTATTAATAGTGCTGCTCCAATCAATGTAATTTCCATCTCTCTGATATATATATATATATATAAATTATATATATATATATAATTTAGAATTTCCCTTACTGAAGGTGACAAGCTCTCTATGTTGTCTAAAATGTCTATTTTATTTTCATATTTCAAAGATAGTTTCTTTGGGTATAGAATGCTAAGTTGATATTTATTTTCTTTCAACACATTGAAGATATACCATTCTACTGTCTTCTGGCTTATACTGTTACCTTCAGGAAGTGAACATTCAGCCTAGTTGCCATATCTACGTTAACAGTCATTCATTATCCTCTCGATAGTTTTAAGATCTCCTTTAGGTTGATGTTCTTCTGTGCTGTGTCTAGATGTAGATTTCTTTTTATTTATCCTATTTGGAATAGGATAAATTTGGAATATATTGGGTTTCTTTGAACTGAGGTTTTGTGATTTTTAATAATTCTGGAAATTCCAAGCCATATCTCTTTACAGAGATCCTCTTTCCTATTCTTTCTATTTTCCCCCTTTTGGAACCCTAAATAGATATACATGAGACCATCTATTTCTAGATTTCATGTGTTTTCACTTTTCTTCATAGTTTTTATTTATCTTTCTTAGCTACATTCTATTACTCTATTGTTTAATCAACACTGAGTATTTTTATTTCATATATTGTATATTTTACTTCCAGAAGTGCTGTTAGGTTCTTTTTGGTCATTTGTTGCTCATATATTCAAGCTTCTCATTTAACTCTTTAAATATGTTAATTATAATATTTTTCTATATCTGACATTGTCACTATCTGATTTCTATGGGTTTGTTTCTGCAGCTGTTATTTCTACTTATTTTCATTCATGTTATCTTCCTTTTCTTAAAATGTATTTTATCAGGGGTACCTGGGTGGCTCAGTCAGTTGAGCGTCTGACTTCACCTCAGGTCTGATCTCACTGTTCATGGGTTCAAGCCCCGCATCGGGCTCTGTGCTGACAGCTCAGAGCCTGGAGCCTGCTTTGGATTCTGTGTCTCCCTCTCTCTCTTCCCCTCCACCACTCACACTCTGGGTCTCTCTCTCTCTCTCTCTCAAAAATAAACATTAAAACATTTTTTAAATGTATTTTATGAAATTTCAGTGTAAGCTGCATTATTCCTAGGACTACATCTTTAGGAATTTTTTGAAACTCAAACTAAAGGTAAAATCATCAAAGAGGATTCTTATTTGCTTTTGCCAGTCACCTGGGGGACATTGTTAACCCAGAACCACTTTAATTTTTCCACTTAGGTATTTTTTTTAATCATATAAGTGATATGAATGTGCAGCAAAACCTGCAGGTGTATTGGTTTATGGATACAAATTTTTTGAAGAGGATTTTTTTCCTCCTCCATCAAATGGAAAGGCTGCCTTAGGGCAACTTCCTGGCTTTCTCCTTCTATGTAGTGGGTTTATTTCTAACTCATTATTACACTGATAGAGGTAGGCTGTGTGTGTGTGTGTGTGTGTGTGTGTGTGTGTGTGTGTGTGTGTTGCAGTTTAAGATCCCTTATTAGGTTCCTAACTCAGGTGGGCCCAAAACTCCAACTTTTGTTACCTCATGTAGAAGAGTCCCATGTAGAAATTGAAATGAAACCTCAGGGTCTCCAGGTGGGCAACAGAAATCTTCAGGGCAACAGCCAGTTTTGGTGTCATTTTCCTTTTAGGATTTCAATTTTCGGTGCATTTTGAGGACCTGCAAATTCTTTGCTTTTGTGTCAGTGCAATAATGTGCTAAAAATATTTTCTTTATATAGTATCCAGCATTTAAATGCTTTCAATTAGTGGATCATTCAGTGTATTTTGTCTGTCATAATGTTAGGAAATAAAATGATCTTTTGTTCCTTTCTCATGGATTTCATTCCATCTTTTATTTCTCATGTATTTTTAACATAATTATTTTATAGTTTATATCGAATAATTCTTATATCTAAAATTTTTGACAGTCTAATTCTCTGTGTTGTGCTTTTGTTGTTTCTGTTGACCCTTGTTCATGGGTCAACCTTCTTTTCTCATGTGTTTTGGATGGTGAAATATGGGTAGCAGGGCTTCATATATGGGAGTCTTGTGAGGGAGGCATCCCTTCATGCAGGATTATTTTCCTCTTTTAGGTAGCATGGCCATTTACCAGTCTGGGCTATTTTAAGTGTTGTTGCTTTGGGATTTCTGAGATTATATGTGTATAAAATCCAACACCAAACTCCTATGAAGGCAGGCCTGAGCTATTAATTCTTTGACAGTCATGTTATACTCCTGCTCAGAGCCCAGGTTGGGATTCATGCATTTTCTTGCCTTCTTCTGCTGGTAGTAGGAAGTCTTGGTTTGTGTCTTGTTTCCTTGAGGATATAGCCTTCCTACATCTGTGCTTTGATCTCAACTGCAAGTCCCTCCTGGCTAGTCCCCAAGGTCTTGCTTGCTTCCTATCCCTCTCATGGCTGCTAAACATTAGCCTCTTAGTTTCAGGATCAGGAGAAGGTACAAGATCAACCCCGGTTTACCATCAGTCCATCTTGCCACTCTGATTTCCAGCAACCTGGTCTGTGAGGCCTTCTAGTTCCTTTTATATCTCATTGTTGATTTATTTTCTCTTTCTAAATTTATTTTTGACAGAGATTTATTTGTTTCATTATTTTGACCCAAGAATCAGCTTAGACTTTTTAAGATTCCACTGTTTTGCTGTATTCTGACGTTAAAACTTAATTTTTTATCCTGCTTTTCGTTGTTTTGTTTTGTTTTGTTTTTATCTTTGTTATTGTTCTTTGTTTTTCTTATTAATTATTCCCACACTTTTACTTGTAAGCTTTCCCACACATTCTGTTTTGGATACATTTTGTTGGCATATATTGGCTATCTTCACTTAGCACGTGTTGCATATCTTTAAGTCAACAACTAGTGGAATTAAAACGTGATATATATTGTTCAAGTAACTGAAGATAAAAACTAATAAGCATAGTTTATGTTACAAAAGATTAAAACAGTAAGTAAAAGGAATCACAGAACCTACTTTCATTAAAGGGAATAAAACATTTGTTATCTACCAATTATAGAATAGGGAATGGTTTGAATCTTTATTTAGTATAGAAGTTTAAATAACTTATAACTGATGTATTTCTTTAAAAAAATTTTTTTTAAGTGTCTTTATTTATTTTGAGAGAGACAGAGACAGTGTGAGTGGGGGAGGGGCAGAAAGAGAGGAAGAGAGAGAGAATCCCAAGCAGACTCCACGCTGTCAGCACAGAGCCTGATGCAGGGCTCGAACTCACAAAATGAGATCAAGACCTGCACCTAAACCAAGAGTCAGATGCTTAACTGACTGAGCCACCCAGGTGGCCCCTATAACTGATATATTTCATGCTTTCTGTTCTTTGTTTTTGCTTTTGCCTTGTTACTGGTTTTTGTATTCTGCTTTTTGCTAAACTAGTATGACTATTTAGATTGTATTTTATGACCAAGAATATGAACACTTTTTAGAAATATTCTCCTGACACTTGAAAATAAAGATTTTACATAGCTAACTATATATTTGTTCAATTTATTTAATTATATTATTCTTCTATATGTGACTTTCTATCTTTGTAGATATGTCAAAGGCAGGAAAAGGTATATTAAAGTCTCCCATAAAAACTATATTTTTGTATTTTTCTCCTTGTTTTGCAACCCGTTTCTGATGTGTGGGGTGTGTGTATTTTTGAATCTGGGACCATAGTTTACAGTCTGTTAAGGTTCATGATTTTTATATCTTTATTGAATATTGTACCTTTAAAAATTTTTTTAATGTTTATCTTTTGAAGGGGGGGAGAGAGAGAGCAAACGAGTGTGTGTGAGCATGAGCAGAGGAAGGGCAGAGAGAGAAGGAGACACAGAATCCGAAGCGGGCTTCAGGCTCTGAGCTGTCAACACAGAGCCTGATGCGGGGCTCGAACCCACAGACTGTGAGATCATGACCTGAGCTGATCATGACTCAACCAACTGAGCCACCCAGGCATCCCGAATATTATACCTTTTGATTTTTAAATCTTGAATTACATAGTATTTTACCCCCCACCCCAAATATTCAACCTATATTTATAGCCAATTGTAAATATCAGAAGTAAGGTATCATCTTTTATATTTTCTTTATGTAAAATGAGAAACTTAACACACTTTTACCTACTTTCATTCATTCAATCAAAAAATACTTCTTGAATACCTATCATGATTCCCTAGGCACTATTCCAATTGTGAAAAATAAGTATAAAAGTCCCTGCCATCTTGGAGTTTAATTCTAGTGGAGAGAGACAGATAATAAACAATAAGTAAGCAAGTAAATGACCATATTTCATTGATTCAAATAAGTATATTTTTTCCCCCGCAATTTAACGTCTTTGAAATCAGGATGTCTTTACAATGGATGATTCATCATGTTCAATTGGCTGTGCTTTTTTGGGTAGAATACTTTAAAAATGGTAAGACTTGGGCGCCTGGGTGGCTCAGTCAGTTGAATGTCTGATCTCATGGTTTGTAAGTTGGAGCCTTGCATCAGGCTTACTGCTATCATCCTTTCAGGGGAGATCCCGCTTTGGATCCTGTCCCCCTCTCTCTGCCCCTCCCCCACTTGCACTCTCTCAAAAATAAATAAACGTTAAAAGAAATGGTGAGCCTTATAATTAGTGATGTGTTATATTAAATGAAATATTATAGTATATCCAATGGTGATAAATGCTATGGAGGAAACGAAGGTGGAGAAGGGGTATGGACATTTCTGGAGAAGTGTTGCATTTTTACATAGGATGATCAGGGATGCCTGCCTCCCTGAGAAGGTGACTTCTGAGCAAAGACCTTAAAGAGATGAGAGAGTGAGTAGGACCACTGCGTGCAGTTGTGCAGGTCATACACTGCTTTACTTTCATGATTACCATTTATATGGATTATGTGAAGAGCCTTACAGCTATGTTCAATGCCTATGGGAGGGAGCCATGTGGATATCAAGGGGAAGTAGGGTCTAGGCAAGAGTACATCATATGCAAGGGTACTGATTCTGGTGGGCACCTGGCATTCTCAAGGCACAGGGTGAGTAGGGGGGAAAGTAGTAGGGGATGTCAGAGAAGTCAGTAGGGGCCAGCTTTTATAGAGTCCTGTAACCACATTGGGACTTTGACTTTTACCTTGAGTCAGACGGGAAACAATTTGAAGATGTGGAAAAGGCAACTGATAACATCTGACTTACATTTCTGAAAAGGACCACACTGACTACAGTGTGAGAAGAGACTACAAAATGGGACAAAATAGGATACGATGAGATAGGTTAGTAGGCTTACTGCAATAATACAGGTGTGAGACGAAGGTGCCTGGGTGCAGGGGATGAGAAGTGGTCAGGGTCTGGGTACATTTTGAAGGTATGTAGGGCCATAGCATTTGCTTATGGATTAAATATGGGATGCGAGTCAAAGAGAGGCGTCAAGGATGTTTCCAAGTTTTGGGGGTCTAAGCAATTGCTCTCACTTCCCTGTTTGTTTATATAATCTAGGGTTTAAAACACAAATTATACATATAAAATTACTTTTCAATAACGTATATTTTTGTTGAAGTACTGGTACAGATATTTATATTCAGTTTTGTAACAAAATTTATTATGCTTACATGGCACTAAGTTAAACTGGTTTTAGTTCCTATCTGCTTTATTATCATTCCTTGGTTTCTAGATTTTGCTATTATTTGAGCTGTCTCAATATTGACCTCTGTCCATAACATTCTACTCTGTGTTTTGTTATTAACAATTTTTAGCTCAATATGGGATAGGATGTATAGACAATGAGAACAAGGACAATGACACTTTGATTTCCTCTGTCTACCCATATGATAGAAAGATAGATGTTTGGTTTTCTGCTTGGTATAAGCTGTTGTTTCTGAACCAGGGGAATGACAGAAGATGGAAAATTGTCATCTATCTATGTATGAGTCAGCCCAGCCCTTTCCTGTGGTGTAACAGGGGTAGGTCACTGATTTGATCTTTCAGTCTGGTTCCGTTGACCTTGCAATAAATAAATTTCCCTGATTCTGGAGGCAGAGTGATTATCAGGACTTGTTCTTGGTGTTGCTCTTTCTTTTTGCCTTGTTCTTTACCTTCACGTAATCTCATGCGGTGATGGTGCAATGTGTGTTAAGGGTGGTTTGTTAGACGTTATTTTAAGCTGGAATTCAGAGTCTTTAAATTTAAAACTAATTTAACAAGCTGCCTTAGTTGAAGAAGGCACCAGCTGAGAATAACTTCACTTGTTAAAGGGCCTTTATCTCCATTGGACTAGCAGGGTTTTGACTTAATATTTCAAAATGACACTTTTGTCTTCCTATACAATTGTCATGTGGAGCATTTTTGGGAAATTATGTCTTGTGTGACATCATACATAACACCTTACTCCTTTCTCCTAAAAAGACATTTAGTTTGCATTTCCTTGAGCAGAATTTGAAAGTAAAGCCACTCCCATCTATGCAAGACCACATTTGGATCCTGAGGGAAGTCTATTGCTTTCATGTAGACCCAGAGAATTAAGAAGTTAGTTCAGAAATTTAGGAGGTAACATTTGAATAATATAATGATGTGGTTTGTAGTCAACACCCTGCTCTGCCTCCGTTGTTCTGTGCATTGTCATGTTGAGGTATTATGGAAACTGCCTATATCTAAGCTCCTTGAACACAAGTGGAACAGCAAGCAACACTGGCTTTGCACAGTCCCCAGAAAGCCATCTCTAGGAATATAGCTTTTATAGCATATATATAGGAACAGTCAGTTCCTATATACTTCTGTATATATTTTTATTCCTGAATTATGTATGGGAATGCAGTAAGTATTCTGGGGTGAGTCTTTACAGACAAAATAATATTGTCCCTTTTCAAATGTTGGACACGGCTAGTGCCAGCCCACCAGGAAGGCCTGAAAGCCTAGCCATCTGTCAGCAGAAAGAAAGAAGTGTTACCAACTGAAAGCGAAATGGTCTTTCACTGAGAGGAGTTCTCCTTAGGATATTCTAGTCATCTTTTGTGAGTTTTGCTCCATTGAACAATAAAACCAAAGCCTGCTTAAGCATGGCTTCATGATTCTGCAATGAAGATTTTCTCTTATGGGTGGTTGTACGTTGACAACATTCTATTAAATGACCTTTTCATGTAAGTTAAGTTTAATGGGATCAGGAAATTGGTAGCTGTATACCTAGAATTGCTATTCCCGGAAAAACTTTAAGAAAATATTTTAATATCTGATGGAAATTACAAATAGCCACTCATCCAGAGGACATTGATAGAAGGAGAGAAAATGGGAAAGGATAATGTCAATTTATTTTTATTTCTTTGTTCTTCCCTAGGAAGTAATATGTGGTTGAAAACTTAGATGGATGGTGAGGGTTTTAGGCCATACTGTGAAACTGTTCTCTTGATTAAGCAATCTTATTTACAAATACAAGTGTTATTTCTATGCACCTTCTATGTTTAAGCCCTCTTCTACATATTATGAGAACTTAAAAAAAATTTTTTAATGTTTATTTTTGAGAGAGAGTACAAGTGGGGGAGGGGTAGAGAGAGAAGGAGACACAGAATCTGAAGCAAGCTCCAGGCTCTGAGCTTCAGCACAGAGCCCAGTGCAGGGCTTGAACTCACAAACCGTGTGAATGGTGACCTGGGCCAAAGTTGGACACTTAACCAACTGAGCCACCCAGACAGCATGTATTATGAGAACTTAAATAACAAACAACAAATCTTAGAATAGTAGGAAGAAAGGTCTTTTTTTTTTTTTAAAGAAAGTTTATTTATTTTGAGAGAGAGAGAAAGAGCACACACAAGTGGAGGAGGGGCAGAGAGAGAGAGAGAGAGAGGGAGAGAGAGGGAGAATTCCAAGCAGGCTCCTCACTGTCAGCGTGGAGCCCCATGTGGGGCTCAAACTCACAAACCAGTAGATCATGACCTGAGCTAAAGTCAGATGCTTAAGTGACTGAGCCACTCAGGTACCCCGAGAAAGGTCATATTTTATACAAACCATAGTAGAAAATAGTCAGAATCAATTTGCATTGTCATTCCTGTCTGGTTGCTAAAGAGATTACTTTATTTTGTGGAATTGTGGGGACTAATGTTTTCTAGTTTTTATGAAAAATATGGTTAATTTTCTCAAGTAAAAATAAAAAACCTATATATTAGCATTACAAATCCCTCAATTGCTTTAATCTTTATTGCGTACTATAAACAATATGCATAATCTTCCGTAAATGTCTCTCAACCTCTATAATTTTGGGGAGATTAAAATGTTAAATTTCAATATTACACTTCAAATGTTTAAAGCCTAATAGATAACTCAATTAATGAGAACACTATGTGCCATTGGACACATTGTGGCTTTCTCTCTTTTGTCAATATTGATTGAAATGGTTGTGGAAAGTGGCCAAATTAGACTAGATCTTTTAAATAATAGAATGTGTAAGAATAAACTGTATTTACCTTTGGGAAGCATTAAGGTACATGATTAGAAAAACAAGGTCATTCCTATCTCTTGTTCTTTGATCCTAGTCTCTGTTGGTGCTTTGTCCTGCTGTCATAGCCTAGTAACCTGCTCTGGTGGAGAAGCCACAGCTGCCCAGCTGTGCTAAATTATCTCCAGAATTCATTCTCCATCTGTGGACATTGTAGAGCCTATCATTATAGCCTTCTTTTAGGAAAACCTGTACTACAAAGACAAACTCACAAGGCAATCTCACAGATCATTATTCACACTATAGAGGATTTGGGGCAGTTGGGATTTGCAAAGGGAGTTACCTTGAGATTCCTGAAAAAATCAATCTCCTGTGTCCAATAAAACACAAATTGACTGCTACATTTTTTATTTTTTATTTTTTTGGGCAGAATTTTCAGCAGGACTTACTGAGCAAGTAAGTAAATTGAATTCTTTCTAAGCATTTTTAGGAAAAGAATATTGATTGTCACTCAAGAGATCCTCAAAATTGTTATTCCTTATAATTTTATGTCATTCAGATCTTGGGCAGGAATTTAAATCCAGATATTAAATATTTATTAATATTTCTTTCTTTGCTGGATTGCTTCCATTACCACCAAAGGATGGGTTTTGGTCCAGGAAAGTGATCGTTACAGCTTTTTAGTGGAATGACTTACTGATTTATAATGTGAAAAGTCATTAAGAAACCTGTAGAATATTGGATGGCTATTCTTTTTTGTTTTTTAAATTTTTTTTTTCAACATTTTTTATTTATTTTTGGGACAGAGAGAGACAGAGCATGAACGGGGGAGGGGCAGAGAGAGAGGGAGACACAGAATCGGAAACAGGCTCCAGGCTCCGAGCCATCAGCCCAGAGCCTGACGCGGGGCTCGAACTCACGGACCGCGAGATCGTGACCTGGCTGAAGTCGGACGCTTAACCGACTGCGCCACCCAGGCGCCCCTTGGATGGCTATTCTTATAAATATTACTGTCTCCTATAAGTTACTACACCCTGAATTGTAATTGTCTTTATTTTTTGTGTTCATGGGCTTACATATATGCATATGCTCACACACACAAACACACACACACACACACACACACACACACACTTTGTATAGTCATTAGAGTGGGTGTTAAATTGCTATATTCCTTCAGTTAAAAAAATAAGGGTAGGAGATTTTCATATCTAAAACCTTAATATTGACATCAGTGAAGTATGCACATGGGAATGTGAGCTATAGAATTGGGTCTTTTAATAGCAGTTGCTGGCTTGGAATGCTTTCTAAGGCCAGGTTCAAATCTGTTCTAAGGCAAAAGAAGATGTTTACCTTAAGAATCTAAGGCACAGGAGCTCAACTGGAGACTGTTTGCTGCACAAATAAATGCTAATGCAATGGAATGTTATTTGCGTCAGTCTATTCCTAAATACATTAATTTTCTCTTTTGCTATTCCAAATGTTCAATTAAATTCTTCAGCCTCTCTCCCCACTTCCCCCCTGCCCCCCGCCTCAACCCGCACCAGGAGCATAACTTGAACATAGAATTAGTTCCATCTGAAGCAAGACTTTTAACCTGTTGTTTCTTGGGCTGCATTTGTACATTTTATATACCAGTTTTAAAATGATTCAATAGTGAATTTGCAAATCATGACATAAAGTAATACTATTAGTGCACTGAAATATGTGGCTAAATGAATGCTGATTTTTAAACCAGGATTATCTTTTAATTATCTTTCAATTAAGTTTTTTTCTAACTATAAACTTTTACAGCACATTTTTAGTCTGTATCTATTTTCATATTTATTTATGCTACTGAAGAGAAACTGCACTAAATGAAAAAAATGGATTTAACATAAAGACCCAGGTAGAGCTATGCAAATTGGAGATATAATAAGACAATATAAATATGTATCCTTTTTTATGGAGCTAATGAAAAGATGTTGGGATTTTATTGTGCTTTTATTTTATAAATTAATGGACATTGTTATCATTTGAATCGTACTTTGGAGAATGCTTACCACTTTTTTTGAAATGTCTGTTTCCTACAATATGTCTCTATTAAGAGTTAACAGATTTATGTGGCACTAAAAGAGTAAAAAATAATGTAATGAAGAGCCATCTATCATTGAAATAGACTCTCCTTTTGAAAGCTCATATTGGAAAATCTGAGGCAGAGTGATGTAAACAATATCTATAAACCTTGAACTTACAGAAATGATGAGTTACCATTTTTATGGAATCAAAATCAAAGGCCAAAAAGGAACAATTTGAGGCCATCAAAAAATCAGGGTCACTGCTTCATGTGCCTGCCCTGTTTAGACAACGGGTGAACTTGCTTCCTTTCTTTAGTCTTTGCTGAAGGAATTTCAGTGCTTTATATAGAAATTTGATGCTCCATGCAACCAGAAGATTTTTACTTATATATAAACAAAGTAAAACATCTCTTTATAATTTAGGTATGGAAAATAAATTTATAATAGTAGTGCATACAATTATATATATGTTATGTAAAGCAAAAATACCTATTAAGATTAAAGGAGTCTTTGCAGACATACTACATGTAATGTGTGACTCTTGTTTGGATTCTGATTCAAAATGAGGTCTCAAAGGACACTTTGAGATACTGGGAAGATTAAACATAGTTTAGAATGTAGACAGCATTAGAAAGACTGTATTAAACTTTTTGGGTACCATAACAAAATAGTGATTAAAAAAATCCTTATCTGTTAAAGATAAGTAATGATGTATTTCTAGAAGAAATGATTTGGTGTGTGGGATTTGCTTTAAAATACTCCAGAAAAAAATCTGGAAGAAAGTTGAGAAGCAAGAACAGGAGAAAGTTGTTGGTTCTCAAAGCCGAGCAGAAACATCTGAAATCTTCCATAATGAAAAGTTGGGGGGAAAAAAACACTCATGTCAGAATATACATATTCAAGGGAGTATTATCTTAAAAGTCATCTTGGAAGGTTGTATGCTTATTAAATAGTTATTCCAGCAGTAACAACACCAGTTAAAACAGCTCTGAAAAGCGTCATTTGAAAATGTGCTCATGACAGTGGAATTCTCAGTATGTGGCCCACATAGCTCAAGTCAGGGTCTGGGTTTCCCCAGGGGGAGCAAGGTACAGGAGGGAGTCCTTTGTCAGCAAACATACTGCATCCAAAGGTAAGAGGGGATTTTTAAATCAGAGTCTATTTGGAAAAAGAGTAGTTCAAACATTGGAGAAATCATTGCTAACTTTCAGTTCAAAGAGCCAGAAGCAGAATCCAGTACTGGATTCAAGATCTATGAATTGGAAACAGGGTGGAGATTGAGATAAAGTTGAGAAATACTATTGAACTCAAACAAGCTAAGTAATCTAATGTTACTAGATAATAATGAACACCAGTAGGGTGTCTGTTGCTCTATTAGGTGTGCTGGTGGATGGGCGGGGGATAAACAAAGGAGCCAGCATAGGAAAATTAGACACACTCCTGTAGAACTGCACTTCACTTTGGAGCTCACGGCATATCACCCAGTTTGGCCATCTACTTCTGATCACTGAACTTAGCTCTGAATGACTATTGTCAATTTTCACAAATTAGACATACCCTGAAGAGATGAAGCTTTGCCAGTCTGCACGATATTCAAAAGAATATGCCCCAGGTTCTGAAGCCCATTCCCAAACGAGGGTTTGCAAAAGACTGGAAAATAGAATCCTTGCAATAAACATGCAGCTTCTTTCCTTAAAGAATAGCCTGTTTACGTAATATAAAAATCCCATTATGTTTTTGAGAATTCAGCCCTATCACTTTTAGTTATAGCTCATAATTGTTATTTACTGTAATTTCTAATTTAAAGATGTTAAGAGTGGGGTGCTTGGGTGGCTTAGTCCCTGCATCAGGTTCTGTGCTGGCAGTGCAGAGCCTGCTTGGGATTCTCTCTCTCCCTCCCCCTCTCTCTCTGCCCCTCCCCTGCACGCGCATGCATGTGTGTTTGTGTGTGTGTGTGTGTGTGTGTGTGTGTGCGCGCGCGCGCGCACGTGTGCGCACTCTCTCAAAATAAATAAATAAACTTAAAAAATAAAGATATTAAGATTAACTAGCATAACTAAATTATAATAATTCATAGGAAAAGTGTGTGGGTGTGTCTGTGTGTGTGTGAGAGAGAGAGACAGAGACTTTTACTTCATTGTCTTTGAACAGCTGGGGAGTTCTATCCCCTTACCTCCTACTCTAAAGGAGGAACCTATCTTGGTTCTTATAACCTTGACTCTATCATCAATTCATGTGAGAAGCAACACTAACTCATCTAAAAGGTTGCCATATTCATTCATTAAATGTCATCTGCCTTGCCATATATCACAGCATGAGAAACCCTTACCTTCCGGTTGGGAACAAGAAGGATAAATATAGTCACTTCCTTTCCTTCCCTTGGAATCTCTGGCCACCTAAGCAGACAAATATGAGGGTGCAGCTGATAAATACAAAGCTTATGCCAACACACATCCCCATTAACACATTAGGCAGATGAGCAAGAGCCCTTATGACTGCAGTCTAGGCAAATCACTGCGAAGGTGCCCTTGATCCTGCAGGTCCCTCTTCTGTCGCCACCTACATGAGCTGGAGACCACTTTGCTAGTGACACTACCTTGGGGAAAGGAGGGAGGAAGACATTACTAGCAAAAGTTGCTTCTTCTTTGTAGTTCTCACATTTCTCTTGCACACCTGACATCTGACACAATGAATGCATTATCAAATCATTAGCCCCCATCAAATAGGAGGTGACTGCATCTTCTGTCTGTCAATGCTGTATAGATCCAGAAGAGAAGCAGTTAAGTGTTAATGGATTTGCTTTAGGCATTTTACAACCTATTGGTCCTAATTAGACTGAAAAAGGGTTGCTATAGACAACCTGGAATTTAAATAATGTATTTATTCTCCTTTATTCTTCTTAAACATTTCATCGAGAACTTAGGGGAAAAAAGAGAAATATTGTGAAACAGTGTAATTTTGCTTTTTCAAAACAGAGCCTAAACCTCACTGAGTTATTCTGTGCCATTGATGACGTGGCTTAGCAAAATTTTAAAATAGTATCTTGAGCATAGTGCACTCAAGAAGCTTACGTGAAGTATCACCTAAACAATGAGGTTGCAAGAGAAACTTGAATTGATCACTAGAAACACAAAGGCAGTTGTAGAAAAGCAGAGATTCTCCAAACAAGGAACAGGGATGGTATCTGAAAGCAGCATGGGTCCAAGTAGTGTTAAGCCTGAAGAAGTAAGAACAGAGGGGTCACTTATTATACGAACTTTAATGAGCTGTCTTAAAGCAGCAACAGCAGAGGTCCTTTGAAGTACCCAGAACCCTCAGAAGACAACATTTGGAGAGATATACAGACATTTGCAATAATCAATAGGAACAGTGGCAAAAGCATTAATTAAAGCTGTTGCAGTTCCTTGCAATCCAAGGAGGTTGAGATTTCAGATAATTGTAGTACAGTAAATGGAATAAGGAAGCCAAAGCTCTTTGTCTCAGATGCAGGCCAATTTTCCATGCACAATCAAATTTTACTTCTTATATCCCCTAACAGCTGCTCTAAACCCACTGAGGATTTGGAAGTCATGATACAATATTAGTAAGAAAATTAGAGTGGTAGCAAATCACAAGTTGCTTTCTGAGCAACACAGTAGGAGGTCAGTTAATATTAAATATCCATAGCCTGTGTGCACACACTCACATTTCCTGGGAGACTCTAAGCAAAATACAGCCTTTGGGGATACACACTTAGTAGCTTTTGCATAACAATAACCAAGATGCTGATACCAGCTAATGAAATTCTGATGCTGAAGAAGGGCCCCAAAGGCTCAGAACAAAGGCCTCTAGGAAAATAGGGATAAACTTCTTATTTAAACAGTAAACAACCAATCTCATATATTTTTTCATTTAACATATATTTATCGAGGGCCTTCTTCCTATCACTTTGGATAGGCCCCAGAGAAGTCATAGTGAGAAAATACAGACTCTGTCCCTGACCTCAAGGAGTTTAAACTTAGAGGGAGACAGATTTCAATGAAACATTCACATAAATAAGTGTATATTTACAAGCTGAAATTACTTTGAAGTGACGGTACCTGGTGCTATAAAAGCATCTAACAGAAGACACTGACCTTGACTATGAAGGGTGAACAGGGAATATGAGGGATGACCAGGAATTCTAGAAGAAGAGGAATTGAAGAGAGTTCTTGTTTGAAGGGAAAGTATGTGCAAAGAACCTGTGGCCTGAAGGAGCATAATGCTTTAAGAAACTAAGATAGGACATTTGGGGACAGAGAGGGAAGAGTAAGATGTAAAATGAGGTGGAAACACACAGGTAGGCACCAGACCATGCAGGGCATAAGACTATTCTATCCTGTAATTGCAACAATGGGAAACCATTGAAATTTAGGTAGATAGTTGTTGTGAGCCTTTTGAAGTGATCAATTAGGATAAAGTGTGAAGAATGAGATGGAAGAAACCAAGAAGATTGCTATAGGCAGTGGCTCAAGAAAGAGGATGGCAGTCTGGACAAAGATGGTAATGAAGTATGTGGAGAGCCATGAACAATTCATGGAGAGATATTTAGGAATTAAAATAGACAGGAATTAAAGTTTTAGATATGAGAGGTAGTAAGTGAGAGGGAAGTGTTGAAGATGAATCCTAGATTCTGACTTCCTTAATAGGATAGACAAGGCATTATTTCCTTGAATAGACATCCCTGGAAAAGTAACTGGTTCATTACAAGTTCATAAGTTTATTACAAATACATTGAGTTTGGGGGTAACTGATGCACATAAGTGGAGATTTTTCATTCCTATTAGATATTTGGGTGTATAAATTTGTGTGTCATTGATATGAACCTAGTAATTGAAGTTAGGGATGTACATGAAATCATCAATAGAAAGAGTAGAAAGTAAAAAAAAGAATATGGCTATGACCAAGTCTAGAAGAATTGTATTATTTAATACAGTGGCCCTCAAAGCGTGATCCCTAAACCAGCAGCATGGGAATCAGCTAGGAATCTATTGGAAGTACAAATAAAAAATTCTGGGGGTGAGGTTCAACAACATGCCCCAAACATGTCTTCAGGTGTTTCTGATGAAGTTTGAGAACCACTAATAATGGAAGGGTGGAGGAGACATGTCTGTAAATATTACTGAGATTGAGATGCTTAACAGATGATAAAAGGAAAACCAAGAAAGTCATTAGAGCCATTAGGAAAAGGGAGGAAAGTAGTTCAAGGAGAAGATCAAATTCAACAGAGTCAAATGTCATTGGGAGATCAAGTGAAATGGAGATACTTTTGACTCTAGAGAAAGCTGTTTCAATCAAAGATTGAGATGAAAATATACTGGAGAGATTTTGAAGCATGAGTGAGAGGGGAAGAAGGGGATAAGTATAGACAACTCTTTTTTTTTAAACTTTGGATAGACTGAATCTGGAGGAGAAAGTGGAGATGTGTTTTAAAATATTAGTGTCATGAACATGTTTTAATGCTGAATGAAATGATCAGCTTGAAAGAGAATGCAGAGCAGACAGAGGTAGTATATCAGTAATGAGGGTTCTTAAGAAGGCAAAGGGTATGGGTTCCAAAGCACAGATGGAAAGACCGTATTCAGATCCACTTTCTTATAGCTTCCGGATGAGTAGAGGACACTGTCTCATCCCATTCTCCTTCTTGCTTACTCTGTTCAAGCCACATCAACTTTTTTGTTGTTCCTGAACATGTAATAAAGTTTTCCTTCTTCAGGACCTTAGTTCTTGCTTTCCTTCTTGATCTTCCCATGAATGACTGGTGTCATGTGAGTCATAACTCAAATGCCACCTCCTCAGAGAAGTTTTCCTTGACACTATATCTTATGTTGCCATCCTCTCTCACCATCTCTGATCAAAACCTCATCCATTACCCTATCTCTTATTCCTCACAGCACTTTTCCCTCTCTGAGGGTATCTTGGGTATTTGCCCACTGTCAGGGAACACCATGGGACAGAAAGACTTCCCTGTTCATGGCTATAGCTCTAGAGTTCAGGACAGCACCTGGAGTGTGGTGGGCATTCTATAAACATTTGTTGAAGGAAAGAATAAGAGAATGGGTGCAGAAATATCTATCTGTTTGTACATTCGATAGAGGGAGATGAGGTGGAAGGGTTTCTTTCCACTAGATTTTATTTTCTCTCCAAGTATGTAAGGGAGGTCATCTTCCAAGACCAAAGGTCAGAGGAAATTGAGGATGTTGATTTGCTGAAGAGTGGAGAATGTTTTAGCTAGTCCAGTCGGTGAAAGACTGAGTAGACTATATAATCCAGGAGTTCCAGGTGGTATTGAGAATCAATTTGAGAATGATAACCATGAACTTAGAGTGGGACAAATTGCTCTGCTGAATGACTTTCTCCAGTGATACTCAGATAAATGGGAAGACACAGGAAAAGCTGATAGTACATTGGGATTGGTGTTTTCTCAGGTGGGGCCAGAGACTGTAGAGTATTAGCAAGAATGTTACTGAGTACCAAGGACTTTAAAGGGTTAGAGAGTTTAGCAGGAATAGTTGATCAGGAAACATGGAAGTTGGGAAAGTTGTAACCAAAGATCAGGATGCCCAAATTAGACATGTTCTGAGTCACGCTTTCATGATGACAGGAAGAGTGTGAGGTTGAGGTGGATGTGGGAGAACTCATTAGAAATAAAGGTCAGTGAACTGAGCTTTTCACTTCTAAAATCTTTTGAAGGCCCGAAACATCTTATAAACCAACCAGATATTTCAAATCATAATACAAAATACTTAACTAAAAATAACAACAGGTAAAAAGTGTCTTACCATAATGCTACCATGCTATTTTTGTGTTGGTCTTAAAGTAGCATCTCTGAATTATGAATGATAAAGTAAAACCTCATTACCTCATTTCACTAATTAATAATTAGTGATAAATTATTTAGCTGGGCTGATACTTTATTTCATTAGTAAAAGCTACAGAGTAAGAAATGGATTTGTATATTGATTCTGTCACCTTTCTGTGGGTGTGTTGGCCTTGGGCTAGGTTCCTAACTACTGAGCCTCTGCTTTGGGATTTGTAAAAAGGAGGAAAAATTAAATGTCACACAGCATTATTGTGAGGTTTAAATGAGAACATGTAGGTAAAAATGTCTATAAATGATAGTTGTCACACAATTAGAAGGCCTTAGACTCTATAGAAAAGATATTTGTTATGGAAATAAAAATTATAATAAGACTCAGCCAGATGCTTATCTTTCTTACAATTTTTAAACCTTCTTAGAAACATTGTTTACAAATAATGCATATAATAATTATCATTCTTCATTAAAAATTTAAAGTGGATCAAAATAACTGTCCTGTTTGTCAACTGTACCTAAAATTTATGAAAATGTATATATTAAAAAATACTTTATAATATTGATTTTTCCTGATGTCAAAGAGGCTTTTTTTCTCAGAATATACATTTATTTTGTTATTCTAAAATATGGCAATTCTAGCACTATGCCTATGTGTAGGGGTGTGTGTGGGTGAAGGGCATGGGTGGGTGTGTATATATGTATATCATATCTGTGGCTTCTGTAACTTTTCTTTTCACATCAAACTTGATTCTCATAATTTTTATTCTCATCTGGACTGGTTTAATTATGGAGGCATCAATTTTCAATATCAATAAATAGAATAGATCGATACAATGTGTTTACTCAAATCTATGGTCTGAGCAGCTCTTCCAAATCATAACGTGAAACACTTAACTGAAAATGAGAACACAGCATTATTACATAAAATAGACACGGAATATTTTATTGCACTTTTGTAGTACTTTTTTTTTTTTTTTTTTTTTTTTAGGGAGACATGCATTTACCCAAACCTAGTATTTGGTGTTGTGAGCAGAAAGAGACAAAAGCAAAAGGTAATTTATTGTTTTATCAAGGGATGAGGACAAACCTCATTTTTACAATATGATCAAGATTCTAAAATAACTCCAAATTTTCTCCTTACTGACTTGACAACATGTGCATACCTCCCCCGCACCCTTTTTAGTTGGTAAATCAATGGGATAGAATTGAAAGCAGACTAATGACTCCTACGTATGAAAAATTATGTCTGTCTGCTCTCCAGTGTGTGTTGTCCACGCACTGCCAAATGAAGATGCCACTTGAAAGTTCCCATGAATATTTGTTTTGATTACTTACACTTAGGTTGTCTCAAACTATTAAGAGCAGGAAGCTGTTTTTTTCCACATCAACTCACTAGAGTCTGAGCTCACCTATCCATCAAGTGAAAATGGTATTTAATTGGCAGCTGCTGAGAAAGTTCAAAGAACAGTCATCAATACGATTTCCCATGCTGTAGCTGTTGCCTGAATGAAACTTGCCAGGATGCCGGCAAATGTGAACCAATTTTCAGTAAACATTCTGTTATTTTAAAATCCTTGGTGAGGAAATTCTTAATATATGTTTTTTCCTCCTCTTATTTTTGGGAAATATCTCACTCGGGAACAATACAAATCTTTGTATCATAGGTAGGAGTAAGGGAAGTAGAATATTTAAATGTTGACAGAAGGGAAAAACAGGTTGAACACAATAATATTTGTAACAATGATGCGTGTTTTTCTTTTTTCCTTTCAAGTTGAATACAAAGTAGGAAATGTAATTAGGTGAACTAGGTTAGTTTCTTATTAATGCTGTCTCGCGATTGAAAAAAGCAATGATGCAAATTATCCTTTATGTTTTTCCAGCTTGTTTTGGAAAATCCTAGTACCTTATCAAACATCCGTGGTGTTCCAAAAACTGAAACAGGATAGGTGAAGAGGCCTGTAGATAGGCTTCACTGTCCTCCAGGCCTTACTTTAAATGACTCTCTTAGCAATGCTTACTTCACTTTGGAATCTTTTTCCACCCTCTTCAGGGAAAAGAGCCCTTATGTGTCTGATATTCCTGGTGTCTGGCATCCCTACTAGAACATAAGAGGCATATAATAAATACCTGTTAAATGGATGAATGAATGAGTGAACTGCAACAACATATATACCATCTAACCTGGAGTTGAAATACAGCCCTGTTTCAATCATGAAGTCACATCTGTATTGATAAAACATCAGAGCTGCAATGGCAGGGGAAGGTCCATGTGTCTTGTTTTGGTCTAACCATTGACTAGGAGGCCTTAAAATGGGACTTTACAGGCTGATTAAAAATATCTATGTGATGACTTGGTTATTATTTATAAAAGAGTAAGATGTACGTGAATGATGGTATGAGTTATTATTTATGCAGTTCTAATTTTCCATAAATATTGAGCATTTGTGGCAATGAGTAGAAGTTTTAAAACTGAGAACAACAGGTTTCTTTTTTAGTTTTTTTAAGTCTGAAATAAATAGGGCATCAGCAAAGCCATCTGAGGATGCCTTGCTGCCTGAGTAAGAGGAGGTGGGAAGACACATTCTAGAATTCGTATCACTTAAGCCAAGGCAGGAGAAACTCCTGCCGAGGATCAAGTTTGGATTTAAATTTGATGGGAGAAAATAAATGTTGGCAATGCTCAGAGAGGCTAACAGTCATGGATTTGGGCATCCCTCATAGATCCCCAGCAGAGGTTTGAGTATCAACTTTGAATAGAATAAAGGATTTTTATTTTAATAATTTAATAGTTTGTCAGACACATAGAATTTGGGGAAAAGGGCCATTTTCATATTTCACCATGACGTCAATACCTCTGTTGGATTGAAATGTCTCAATCATGTTAATTTTACCAAATAGCTCTTTAATATAGTGACTATGTTTGTCTACACTGCTTTTGGTTTGGCCTCCTTTATCTCTTTTACCTGGATCACTGGGTAGCCTTCTGACTGGCTCTTATTTGATTCTCTTTTTTTCATTCTTCAGTAAATTTGCTGCATTCATTGATGTGATCATCTAAAACAGGAACTGGCAAACTCTTCCAACTGCTGTTGTAGTGTGTAAGCAGCCATAGACAATACATAAATGAACATGGCTGTGTTCCAATAAAATGTTTTCTATGGGCATTGAACTTCATATACTTTTCATGTGTCACAAAATATTATTCTTTTGATATTTTCCAGACATTTAAAAATGTAAACAACCCATCTTGCTCGTGGGCCATATAGGAACCGGAAGCAGGCAGTCTTTGGCTGGTAGACCATAGTTTGCTGATCCCTGTTGTAAAGCAAATTTAATTGTAAGTTCTTGACTTTCTATCTTTAAGTGGTAAGTTAGGTTATTAAATCACCTGCTGTGACAGTTGGCCACTATACATTGGCTTACACGGGGTTAAAGCTGATATTTATTTTTGTGTACCAGTCTAAGTGAAATTAGGCCAGGGTATGTGTGGAAGCCCTATGGAGCTGGGGACCCAGGCATCTTCACTCTAGTTGGTCCTCAGTGTGCTGCCCTCATCTGCATGGTCCAAGTTGCTTCACCATCACTAAATTTACATTCCCAGTGGGAAGGAGAGGAAGGGAAGGAGAGGGCAAGTTTCCTTTTAAAAGCATGACTTCAAATTGCACATATTACTTTTGTTCACTTCACATTGGTTGTAACTTGGTCATGTGGCCACTGCTAGCTATTGAGGGAAGCTGGCAAATACATTCTTTATTCTTTGCATTGAAGTGTCCAGTTTACAATCGTGCATGCTAATAGTATGAGAAAGAAGAAGGAATATGGGGGAGAGGGCAACTAGTGGTATTTGTTCTCTCTCCATTGTATTCTGAGGTAATACCCTGGCTTTACTAATATGGCTCGATTTCCCATTCCAGTCCAATTTTCCATCACTTCCCAGTTTGAATCTGTCCCTTGCTAGAATATGAGCTGCCTGAGGGCAATATTTTATTTCATCTTTGTATTCCTACTAGTGTCACTTAGAAAAATCTCCATCTATATTTGTTGAATGAATAAATGACAGGATGCTTTTGTCCAGCAATACTAAGCTGGACTTTGCTGGCTGTCAGGAGTCTATTAGACTGTGTGAAATGAAAAGGAAATAGGATTAGTTAGGGTCCTCTGGTTGGAAGGAAAGAAAATTCAGTCTCAAAAATTTAAATAAAGTAGAGCTTATCAAAACTACACTACCGCACTCACAAAATCAAAAGAAATGCTTACAAAAATAACCAGGTAAGAAAGAAGCAAAGGTGCATGGGAGATCTTCGAGAGTTCTAACAATGGGTGCCCCAGCTCTAATGTCTTCAGTCTCTGTGGGTCTTAATTCAGTTTTCAGACACCTGGGAGAGGGAGGATGACTGGCCTTGAATCAAAACCACCTTGTGCATAAGATATGGTGGAATATTGTCAGTGATATTTCCAACAAAGTAGAATGGAGTGGGTAAGGGGAAGTTCCTTAAAGAAAGGAGTTCATTGCCTAACAACAACAACAACAAATAGAGGACCATCATAAAGGTTTTGGGCAGTAATAACATTTCTACTCCACCACTGCTCCTTGGAGATGCTACTCTCACTCTGCTGTAGAGATAGCGTATTGGTCTTGAAACTCTATTCTGAAATTGTGGCATGGGGGCTGGAAGGCAGTAGACTTTCCTTTCCTAATTTGTCATAAGAGTCTTAGCTTATGGAGATGAAAGGCTCTGTCCCCGTGAGTCTTGCCAGGGTATCCATTGCGAAAATTTGCCAGTCTTTCTACTATACTATCCAATACAAAAGAAGGATAAAAATGTAGAAAAATGCCTGATGACCTCCCAAGGAGAGACGAAATGCAAGAAATGTAGACTTCTTTTTTTTTAATAGTCCTTCTTGGATCTAATTATGAATCATTGATTCACCTTTTTGATTCGTTGATTTCTCCAACACAGGGAATAGAGACCATACTGAACAACCTTATTTTTGCTGCTGTGTTGTTATTGTTATTCTTCTTCCATAAACTCAAAGAAGAAGGGTTTATTGTAAAATTTATATTTATCCAAGATAAAAAAAGAAAACTATAACTTCATCAAAATTGCAGAAAATATATATAACAAAATATCTTGAACATAAAAGTGACATCAGGATTGAGACAGAGAATGAATATAAGCAGGAATTTAGCAAAAAGCATGAGAGACTAAGCTAAAATTCGACTTCAGAGAGGAGACTCTTGGACAAAGATGTCCCTAGAATTTCTTGGATAATGACACAAGGTTGGTTGTAGAGCTTTGGAGGGGACCAAATTATCCTGAGGGAAATTGTGGGCAGACTCATAGGAAGCTGCATTAGGTGTAGCAGGTACAGGCAAATGGACTACACAGAAAACGATTGAATACACTGAAAAATTACATAAAATGTCATCCATTGATCAGTTAGGGTTCATTCAGTGCAAGGAATTAAACACTACATCCCTTTAATTAGCAATCTATGAAATACATATGATGCTCAAGGTTGTTAGAAGGAGAGAAGAAGTAGGTTCTAGGATGGGCCTCCAGGAATAACTTCTGGAAGATTTCATAATTTGTTTAGGGGAGCTAGCACCTTTAATATTATAAGTGGTGCTATGAGTTCAAGAACACACCCCATAACTTTGATACCAGATTAGTCATCTATAATGAACCAGTTCTGTAATGAAGCTGCTGCTGTGGACAACTTTCTCTCATTATCCAGGAATCTAGAGAATGGGCCCACAATTTTGATCCAAAGATTAGAATGAGATGACACGATCATTTCTTAACAACTGCACAGCTGGTAAACAGATTCTGAATCATTGTTGCAGAAAGCAACTTCCTTTTCCACGACATTGATTGCCAATAAAAAGACCTAAGAAGGAACAAGACAATTCTTTCACCTGACTTTGTCTCCCAAATTTCACATAGGAGCATCCAATTGACATAACTGAATTTGCATGAAGAATCTTAGATTCAAAGGAGTCTAAATATTTTAAGTTTTCCAGCTTCTCCAACTAAAAGGAAGATAGAATGGAGCTTGAAAAAGCTAAAGCTAACCTCCAATTCCACATACCTGTGATGTTTACTTATCCATATTTATGTATACGTATCTGGTCATGTGGATGTATCATTTGTACCATGTGAAGCCTAACTATGCCTTATATGCTTGTGCTCTGTGTGTATGTGTGTAGTACTTAATTAACCTATAACTGAAATGATTTCTGAGGAAAATAACACCTATAGGAAAAAAATATATATTTGGAGCTAAAGAGAGAAGTGAAGTAAAGTTGACTTTCTGTGTGGCTTAGTAACTAATGCATTTATACATAAAACAGGCTAATTTTTAAGAAGAGCTTCCAAAAGTCAATAACCTCCACCTTCAATGATTCTTTGAGTCTTTTATTTATAGATTGTCTTTCCCACTCTCATTTCCCCCTTACATCACAGGAACTCTGGCCTAATGTAAAGTGCTTCATCCTTGTGAGGTATCAGCTTGCCCTTTAGTTAGTCTTCTCCTTTATGCAGCAATACAGAGCGAATATAACCACAATGAGCTAATTTTTACCTAATTTCCTTCTCCCAGGGAGCAAGACAAGGGACTGTAGTTTGACCTCAATAAAACAAAATGGATTTGTATTAATGGCATACTAGTGAAAATCCATTAAAGTCATTTTAGATAAAAAAAATTGTTGAGATTTTCAAACCATACTAAGGTTTTTAGTATAAAATAACTTTATAATTTTTCTTATCACTGAAATAAAATTAAAGTGGAGTTCTCTTCTCATTTCTCTGGTTGGAAAAAAAATGTGAAGGGTTTGGGTTAACCACCCTACTGAGCTGAATGTACACAAATGCAAGTGAAGCTTTTCAAGATGCTAGCGGGCGATTCATCCAGGAAACAGAGATTCATTTGAGGCTATTCTTTAGCAGTACTTTTTGAGCCTAGGGAAGCAGTACATTGGGGAAGGAAGAATCATGCTTGAAGAGTAAAGGTTCCCAGATGTCTCAGATAAACACAAATAAACAAACATAGATATTAATAACTTTTTGTAAAATGAGGTGATAAAAGGATTAAGAAGGAATGCTTTGTGGTTGTTGCCACTGTGGGGATTTTTAATTGGCTTTTTCACTCAATGGAAAATGGAAGATAAAGGCCCTATTTAGCTCCTTTGCTTCTGCCTCAGAGAATGTCTCAAGACCCTTTAGTCACTGCAGGGCAAGAATATGTATCAGGCAGACTGACCGCAGAAGGGCAGAAGGTCGCCAAAGCTAGAACAGAGAAAAGCCATTCCAGGTTAATAACTAATTCATGGCCAGCATTTTATACAGTACATTGGTTGGAGAAAATATACTTAGGAATAAAAAAAAAAGGTAAATAATTATAAGGCAAATTTCAGCAAGTCCACAAATGGAGATTGAAAATGATATCCTCAAGGCAAAAGGGTGACATCCCAGAATAGGGCAATGTGGACCAGTAGATGCAGGACGCTGTGGCAGAAACTGACTAGATACAGCTGTTTCAAATTCTTTCCCTTGGTATTTTGCTTTTCTAAATCTCTCTACCCATTGCATGCGATTGAGCTCTGATCAACGCATGCGGATAAAAGGGGTTCCTGCCATTATAATAAGAATGTGCAGATCCCTTTCAAATTTTGCTCATTAGCTGGTGTGCATCTAGAAATTCTATTGATGGGCTCTGAGGTTTAGTCACTACTAGCTAGAGCCCAGCAGAGCCACCAGTTGGAAGGAGCCTATAATGGTGTGGAGTGGAAGACCCTTCCATCTCATTCAATCTGTATTAATTGTGACCCAAGAAAGAAAGACACCCTTCTTGGATTAAGCCACTACAGCCTATGGGTTGTTCATTGCAACAATCAGCCTAATAATAAATCTAATAATTAATAATTTGATATTATTATTAAATTTAATATAATAAATCTAACTAATAAACCACAGAATAGCAGAACTTGGAAAGATGCAAGAAGAGATGTTCAGACAAAAATACAGAATAGAAACTAGAATAACCAGAGAGTTACCTGATAAGGATTTTCTAGCAGAAATCCTTGGATAGTGTTCACAATCACTAACCACAAAATTTCATCAAATTTATTAAGTTCTCATTCAGCTTTTAGGTTTACTTATTCTCACTTGACATTTTGTATTCCCTAAAGTGTTCCAAATTGAAGACCCTCTCCGGATTTTATTAAATAATTAAATCATTCTACCAAAAGTGGAAATTCCCTGAAGTGAGGTTCTGATGCTCCCAGTAGAAATATCATACGGGTATAGTATGCATTATGAATGCATGCTAAGATGCTATCAAAATCATTTGTTCATTCATTTGTTCATTCATTCACTCAATCAACAAACAGAAATGAGGAATACAGGTTCCAGGCACAATTACTGAGTGGGTGGGAGAGAAAGGTGGTGGCCCCAGTACCCCACCTGTGTTCCACACCCCATTATTAGTACACTTTTTCATTTCAATGTAGCATTTTGAATGGTTGCTTCTGAGTCAGTGACAATAATTTTGTTCACTTTTCTCTGCGATACCCATGTCTTTGACACTCAGCAGTTTCATAGAAAACAAAGAATATAAATCCTAAAAGATAAGACTTCAGTGAAAAGCCAAGTAAAGATTGGTAACCCCAGTTTTAATCATGATTTTTTTGTTTCTACATGTTATTAGTCTCCTTAGATTATTATTCTTACTTGAGTAAAAGAGGCCAGCTCAGTTACCTGTGCTTTCTAGGATGTACACAAATATGATATACAAATAGGATGTTTATTGGTCCTGAGTAAGAATGCAAGTAAGAGGATAATATCTTTCATTTGCAAGTTTGTAAATGATTTCTTTCAAGTTCAAATGTTGAAGCAACAATTTTGCTGCAGACATTTTTGAATGTGAGATTGAGCTTTTATTGCTTGAAAAGAAGGAGTCATTTTTATACAAATAACTGAGCTAAACACCAGGAAACTTGATACAGAATGCCCAAATCAATTTTTACACCAGTTCTTCTTCCCACCAAGAAAATATCATCATTTTTCTTCTTTAGAGTCAGTATTAATTAAATTTCCCTGTAGCTTCTACTAGTGCTCTCCTCCAATGTCTGCACAGGAAAAAAACAAAACAAAACATTTCTTTATATATTGTAATTACTCTTGCTTAGGATCTTCCTCACTAAAATTTGTTTTATGTTCTTTAGGTAGATTGCATTTAAAAATTCAATTCCTTGAATAAATATCTTTATTGAACACTATGTGCCAGGAGGGGTGCTGATGATCATTAAAAACGCTATGACTTTTTCTCATGGAATGGGGGTGATGATATTTATCAAATAGTCACATAAATAAAATGACTACTTTGATAAGTATAATGAAAGGGAAACACATGAAAAAATGAGAGCTGGTGAGTGAGCTGAGTGCTTTCCTGAAGGATGTGACCACACAGCTCAAGTCTGAAAGAAGAAGGAATAGAGTATCCTTAACCACTTGCAAGGTAGGGTACTTTGGGAGTCAGGGGTGCAGGCAGATTTTCACCATGTTTTAAGTCCTTGAAGTGGAAGGAAACAAGAACTTATTGGAGAAATCAGAGGAAGGGGCATATAGTAGATCACAGAAAGCTAGAGAAGGTGGGAGGCTCTGAAGAAGGCATTTTAATAACATGGAGGCACAGAGTTGTTTCCCAACCTCCCAATAATAATGAAAAACCATTGACATGATTAAAACTTGGGGGGGGGTCCACCATATAATTTGTCTTTGGCTTATATTCTCAGTTCAAGATATTACTTTTAGAAAATTAATTATAGTATTTCCTGTCATAATATATAGTGAAACACACAAATATGAGCTACCCCAGACATAAAAATAGGGTCAATTTTACTCTCTACAGGAGCAAGAGTATTCTTTTTTCAGAAACAACAGGATTCGGAATTGAAGAATCAAGGCACAATTTGTGCATACTGAAACCTTACCAAAAGCAGAGATAAGCCAGTCTATTCTAAAAAGTATTATTGCTTACTCGAAGGACCTTTAAGGTCTTTTCATTATCATCTTGGGTAAGATCATTCAGCTTGATGGGAGATTGAGTGTTGTGCCTAAGAAAATACTGTGAAGATGGTAATATTATATTCCCAGTGGATTGAAAGCTGCAGTTTCCATGAAATTATGTAAAATATATCAGGGAAGCTCACTATGGCAATCTATACTCACAGATTAAATTTTGTTGATATATGTGCAATAGAATGAAGAGATTGAATAATGAATTATTTCTTGAAAGAGAGGGACTTTTAACAGTTGTCTAAGTGTCTGAACTGAAAATGTAAATGTGGATTGGAAAGACAATATTGGCAGGATTTCTACTCAGAAGAGGAAGTGGAGAGTTTCATTTCTTTTCTACCCTAGAAAAGGACTCTTGGCTGTATCATGGACAGCAACCTGGCAAAACTAATGTCTGCAGTCTAATGCCTACTCTGATACAAGGTGAGTAGCAAAGCTCCAATGCTTGGGAACACAACAGCAATGAGACTGGCAAAGAACCAAAGGGAAGAGCGTGACACTATTAGGGACAACCTGGAGTTGTATGCATGACCAAGAGATGATTGGCCTTTCCTGACTTATTTTTTGAGCATTGATTTATATGTGTGGTTTATATGTTTTTCTCTAAACTAATTTATATTTCTAGATTCTATTTTTCCTAGAATGCTGTTATATATATAGGCAATTAAGGTACTTATATTTTCCATGAAAATGACTTTCCCCAAACTTCTCTCACCCACTAAGAGTAGAAATCTGATATTTGTGTTGTTGGAAGAAGGGAATATGTTCAAAGGTGTCTGGATAGGCTCTTAGTTTTGACAGACTTCATCCGTGGGAATTTTTTACTCATTAGTACACCTCATGGATTCAAGGATTCAGATTTCTGTCTTTGGTAATTTTGAGGTGCTACCAGAGAAAAATGCTGGTTCTTTTCCTGTAATGCTTGTATTAAGTGCAAACACATGGAATCCTAGCCTTCCTAAATTGAACAAAATCTTAGAAGTCATACCATCCAGCCTCTTGGTTTTAAATTTTTGAGAAAAATAAGGTTTTGGTATAAACAGTCTAATGAAAAGATAGCTGAACTTGAAGCCAGAATAGTTGTTTATGACTCATCCATTGATTCACTGTGCACTGTTTGCCTGGCCTTTAATCTGTACTATGTTTTGCAGTAAGCATACTATGGGAAGACCCACTAATCTGTGTAATCTCAGACAAATTATGTAAACAGAGACTCTGTTTCTTTATCTTTTAATTGGCAATAACAATAATAATCCCTTGTGGCCAGATTGGGTCGGAGGGAAAAACAAACAAGGTGGACAAAAGGTCCTTTGCAAATCCCCTATGTTTCTGAAACAGTGGATGGCACTGACAGAGACCCAGGGCAAGGTTGATAAAAAAGAGCTGGTGGTTTCTACCCTCCTTTCTGCAGTAAGTAGAGAAGAGTTTGCAACTGCATCTCTTAGCCTCTGTCCTCTGGCTAAAGCTGAGGTTTCTCTAGTTTCTTCCAAACTTTGGAAGTTTATTTGGGGGAAGGACTATTGGTTTTACTATAAAAGGAGTGGAGCTGAGTTTGAATTTTGGTTGTACCTATCAGCTGTTTGACCTTGAGCAAGCTTCAATATTTCTTGAACTTTGTTTTCCCATCACTATAATGGGGTTTTAGAACATCTGTATGCTTTAGCTAAAGCAAAGAGATATAGAAATGCTTTCTTTCTCAGGGCACCTGGATGGCTCAGTCAGTTAAGCTTCTGACTTCAGCTCAGGTCATGATCTCACGGTTTGTGGGTTTAAGCCCTGCGTTGGGCTCTGTGCTGACAGCTTGGAGCCTGGAGCCTGCTTCAGATTCTGTGTCTCTCTCTCTCTCTCTCTGCCCCTCCTCTGCTCATGCTCTGGTTCTTTCAAAAATAAATAAACATTTAAAAAAATTAAAAAAAAAAGATTTCTTTCTCTTACCTCTGCTGGGGTTAATCTTTTATTAGGTAAAGTTAGTTGGTAGTATGATTTGGGAGAAGGTCTAAAATATCTGAGGGGCCCTTGGGTGGCTCTGTTGGTTGAGCATCCGACTTTGGCTCAGGTCATGATCTCATGGTTTGTGAGTTTGAGCCCTGTATTGGGCTTGCGGCTGTCAGTGCAGAGCCTGCTTCAAATCCTCTGTCCCCCTCTCTCTTTGTCCTCCTGCTCATGCTCTCTCTCTCAAAAATGAATAAATATTTTAAAAATGTTTAAATATCATCTGATATTTCTCAAACTTCCACAAGTTAGGGAATATAAAATGGTACAAACATTGGAAAACTGTTTTACTAGAAAGTAAATATACACCTACCTTATGGCCCAGATTGATCCCCCAAAAGAAAACATGTGTCCACACAGAAATTTCTGCATGAAAATTCAAAGCAGTTTTATTCATAAAAGCCCCAAACTGGAAAGAGCCAAATGTCCATCAACAAGTGAATGGATAAACTATGGTAATTCCATGCAATGGAATACTATTCAGCAATAAAAAGGAATGAACTACTGAATGCATTTGCAACAGCATGCATAAATCTCAAAAATACTATGCAAAGTGTAAAAAGGTCAGATGCACAAAAAATATATCTTGTACGATTTCATTTATACAAACTTCAGGAATAGCTGCAA
This sequence comes from Neofelis nebulosa, assembly GCF_028018385.1. Lineage (NCBI taxonomy): Eukaryota > Metazoa > Chordata > Mammalia > Carnivora > Felidae > Neofelis > Neofelis nebulosa. The sequence goes on along the minus strand of NC_080789.1, from coordinate 41,538,090 downwards.
TTAATCTCTGGTGATAGAAATTAGAACAGTGGTCGTTTAAAGGAAGGTTAGAATTGATTGAGAGGTAACCTGAGGAAACTCTGGGGTAGTCTAAATCTTGAGTGGGATGGTAGTCACATGAATATAGTTAATACCAAACTCTTCATATTTTGCATTTAAGACTTGTGTATTTTGCTGCATGTAAAATTTACTCAATAAAAATGTATCCACCAGTAAAGATCCATTCAACTTGGCGAGTTAAAGAAGAGGAGGCAGGAAGCAAGAAGCAGAGTGAATCGTTCCCTTCCAAGTGTGGGTTAGTTTATTGTTTTTGTTATTGTTTATTGCTTTTTATTATTATTGTTATTAGTTTATTGCTTTTATTAGTTTTATTGGTTTTGTTGACCAAGAGAAAGTTTAGAACTTGAAACACTTCTGTTGAGAGTAAGCTTGGAGTTGGTGAGTTATGCTGAAACTCTGAAAACAAATATTTTCAATTTTATATGTATATGGCTCTAATGATCATCCTAAGGTATGTTTGGAGCGACAGGTCTCACCTGAGATGGTGCGTATAGGTTAGAAGCATGTGAGCTTTTTGGATCGCCAATTACAGGGAGTATAATTAACTGAGGGTCGCAGGTGTCAGGCTCTGATATTCACCACCAAGTTTGTGCTGAGGCCATGCCTCCCACAGGCTGTGCTCAGCCAATAACTAAGCACACCTGGGATGTTAAGGCAGGTCTCTCCCTGGGAGCGATGGGTCTCCTCTGATAGGCAACTTTGGCTTGAGGACCTTCCCACCCATCTCCCATGACCTTTCCAAACTTCTTTTTGAATGTCCTGCTAAGACACATCCTACCCTCCTCCCTTCTTTCTCTCTGCTCTCTTTCCACCAGGGCACACCTATGTCAACGTCTCACTGCCCTCTCAGCCTCTCCCCATTTTCTCTTACAGGTGGGTCCCTAATAAATTTCTTAAATATGCCATTCTGTCATGGTGTCTGCTTCTTGAAAGGTCTGACAAAAGCATGTGTGTTATGTGTGTGTATGGGTGGAGGGAGGGAATCAAAATCTTGTGGTATCTTCTAGCCATTCCCAACCTCCTGGCCCATTTCTGTTGGATACCCACAGGTTACAGAATCGTTCAATTTCAGACACTGTGACAATATTGTAAAACATTCACTAAGCCCTCTCATGCTCCTTCTTACAATAAATCTGTAGCAGAAGGCCAAGAGAAGCTACAGCTAAAAAACAGTTCTTAGGCCATTCATAATATTTAATTAAAGCTAAATTTTCACCTGTTTTAAATTTTGCCTGCTTTCTTTCAGGTCCTGTGTTAGCATATGTAGTTGTATTGTGTACTTTTATTATGTGCTGGTGTAAATCTAAATCTGGCTTATGTATTCCTCTATATTTTTTCCTTAAAAGATAATTATTTTTATAATTATAGTGTACATATATAATAAGATACATTATTTCTCTCTGAGAATAAAATTTAAAAGGCCCTCATAAGATAAATCTAAATCTGGCTTATGCATACCTCTAGATTTTTTCCTTAAAAGATAATTATTTTTATAATTATAGTATATATATATATATATATATATATATATATAATAAGATACATTATTTCTCTCCAAGAATAAAATTTAAAAGGCCCTCATAAGATAAAGTTTGAGTGAGCTGATTATGGTACACAGAACATTAAGAGTAGGGCTTGCTGAAGATTATTCATTAGTAAGCTATTTTTAAAAATATGCTTCTTTTTCCAAGCTGTGAGATGATACCTACATGAGTCAAATGACTTGATTAAATCCACTCAGAAGATTTGGAGCAGGTTAGGGTTAATCCTGTTGGAGACCATAGTCTAAAAGAAAAATGGGAGAACTCTCCTATTAAGTATGAATGATTTGTGCTTTAATAGAAAGGGCTTTCTTTAAAAGGAGACTTGAGGTTATGTAAAATATTTCTGAAAAGGTACCCTCAAAGCTATTAATGCTGAGTGCTTCTGAGGACTGAAACAGAGACCTGGGCTTGGGAAGAAATTTATACTTTGCATCCTACACTCCTGTTTGCTGTTAAAAACGAAAAGAAAAGAAAAAGAAAGAAAGAAAGAAAAGAAAAAACAGAAACCATGTGAATATCTTTTTAAATAAAAAAAACTATTCAAATAAAATCTAAGACATGCAACAAAGGATGTAGTAAGGATATAATTTTGGTGAATTCCGTTTACAGTTGTAAATGGAGATCAGGAAAATGAATAAGTGACTAGACATCTTCATGCTAACCTTTAGAAGAAAGAGTATGACTATTGCTAGAGAAATCAAGAAGGGGATTGTTCATTTATGATATATTATATTTAAAAAGGCTTTTTACACAAATCATGGTTGTAATTCTATAACTGAGTCATTTGGTGTCTAGTGGTGATTCATAACTTACTGGATACTCTGGTTAAAATGTCAACACTGCTTAGAATGAAAATGCAGTGGTACCAAAAAGAGAACTGCAATATTTTGGGGAAACCAGCAGACCATTACTCTGTGACCAAGCTCTGTTAAGTGAGCATGATCTCATAGTTTTCTGTGGAATCAGTCTCAGTATGTATGAGCGTGATTAATATCATGCATTATGAAAGCTAATGCTGTGTATCTCTAATGCTCATGACTCTATAACCACAGATTTAAAAAAAATTAACATGCAACACATATACAGGGATAAATTTCAAAGAACACTTACACATTCGGGAGCAACTTTATTAAATGGGTGTCATGTTTGTTTTCTTTCACTAGGTTCCAGAAAATCTTGATTTTAGAAATCTACAGTTGATTTTTTTTAAATCAACAAAAGGATCCGAATATCCAGCTGTGTTCCTTTTTGCTTTTCAATTTTCCACCAGAACTCAACTGTGAATTGTATGGTTCCTAAAGCAGGATGTGATTCAGCTGGATCTTTCCACCAGCCTGCTATAGACCCAGCGGGGAAGGCCCTGGACAGGGACTAGAAGATTATTTTAGTAAATCTGTAACTCGCAACCTAATCTCCTGATGCCTCATTTTCTTCCCTGCCCTTTCCAGAGCATTTGTGAAACTAATGAGGTGACAGATTATCCAGGAAGTGTTTTACATTCTTAGGAAAAGGGTCTGATCTGTGAAGTGAGTAGAATGGTAGCCCCGCAAAGGATGCATCCACACCCAGAACCTATGAATAGATTTAATTTTTTAATTTTTTAAATTTAAATGCTTATTTATTTTTGAGAGCGAGAGAGACAGAGAGAGAGCACGCACAAGTGGGGAGTGGCAGAGAGAGACACACAGAATGTGAAGCATGCTCTAGGCTCAGAGCCTGATATGGGGCTCAAATCCATGAACTGTGAGGTCATGACCTGAGCCAAAGTCAGACTCTCAACCAATTGAGCCACCCAGGTGCCCTGAGACTTTATTTTTAAAAAGGATTTTTGCAGATGTAATGAAGGATCTTGAGATCATCCTGGATTCTCCCGTGAGCCTTAAATCTAATGACAAGTGTTCTTATAAAAGACAGAAGAGGAGGAGTGCTTGGGTGGTTCAGTTGGTTGAGTGACTGACTTTGGCCAAGGTCATGATCTCATGGTTCAGGAGTTCAAGCCCTGTGTTTGCAGAGCTTGCCTGGGACTCCCTCTCTCTTTCTCTGCTCCTCTCCCACTTGTTCTCTCTCTCTCTTTCTCTCTCTCTCTCAAAATAAATAAATAAGTAAACTTGAAAAAAAAGAAGAGAACACAGAGAAGACTGTGAAGATAAAGGCAGAGATTGGAGTTCTGCAACCATAAGCCAAGGAACACCTGGAACCACCAGAATTGGGGAAAGGCCAGGAAGGATTCTCCCGAATCCTCAGAGGGAGTGTAGGTCTATTGACACCTTGATTTTGGATTACTTATTTCCAGAACTGTGAGAGAATAAATCTCTTACTCTAAGCCATCAAGTTTGTGGTAGTTTTTATGGTAGACACAGGAAACCAATACCCTCTGGTCCTAAGTTATCATTGTTATCTGACATATAGTGATGATTAAGCATGTGAAAATTATTGGAAAAACTATACAAGTGCTATTATAAAGGTGGTATGATGTATGACAGGTTTTCAGTCGGGGTTGATTTTGCCCCTAAAAGACATCTGGCAACATCTAAAGACATTTTTGTTGTTATGGTGGGGGAGGGGCACTGCTGGTATCTAGTGGGGAGAGCCAGAATGCAGCTAAACATTCTGAAATGCACAAGACAGCCCCTTCCCCAAGTAATCACTCAGCCTACAATGTGCAGGGTGCTAAGACTGAGAAATCCTCACGTATGAGAAAGCCTAGCATTCTGAGATTCAAACCTTAGTTCTGCTCTGAATATGTGAGCAAGATGATTTACTCCGGGTAGTAGACCTTTTGGAGCTTTGTTTTTCTCATCTGTGAAACACTGTGATATTGATACTTGACAGTGTTGTATCAAGTGCCAATGAAATAATGTCAAGTCTTTAATAGTAATGGAGAGGATTTCATTATTGTTCCTATATATCTTTCGAACTAACAAAAATAAACCTTTGATTTTTAATTAATATAGCTAGGAAGACCACAATGAATGGATTCACTGGGCCTCAGGGGACTCACTTTTATATGTTTATGGTTATTATCTCAAAGAGAGTAGTTCTCAGAAATTTCATGACTATTACTGTTTAATGATGTTTTTCAGTGGAAAAGATACTCTGGAAGTGCTCATAAAGTTTCTCTGGGGAGCTTATAGTTTATGTCAGATGAATAACAAAAGCAAAGCCAAATCGAGGGTTGGACAGAATTTTAATGTAATGCATATAATAAAAGCAGAGATAGCACTATGTAGCTTTTAGTGCTTTTTGGTATATTTCTTTCTAATAATGATTATTACAACAGTCCTGCAAAGCTAGTTGGACAAGAGTTATCTTCATCTGACTTATGAGAAAACTGAGGATTGGGGGAGTAATGTGCATAGTCAGCAAATGGCAGAGTTATAATTAGAACTCAGGTTTTTTCATCCTGACTCCACTACAGAGTATCTGTAAACACCAGCCCTTGAGAATACGGTTATGATAATGATCACTGAAGTGTGTCCAGAAAAGTGGATATTTACCTGAGAATAAAAGGCAAGAAATTATTTGATAGACATTTCTAGGAAGAAAGATTTAGTCATTAAGACAGACAGAAAAATAATTAACCTTGTTTTGAAAGCAGGCTAGGAAAATTTCTGTGATGACCAGTTCTGGACCTTCTTAGCAGAACGTTTAGTGAACACCTAAAGTGTAATGCATAGTATCTCAGACACAGTGGAAGGGCAGAAGGGAGAAGAAATAGGCACAATTTTTTATTCAGAAGGGTTATATACTAACAAAAAAAAATCATTTAGATCAACTTAGGCCAAAAGGGAATGGGATATAGAGAATGAATACATTTAAGGTGGTATTTTTCAAAAATAAGATTCGTGAGACTTACATTTTGAGATATAGTTCTTTAAAAAGTGAAGGATTCTTCTTTGGTTAGACAAATTTGGGACTAAATATATTGCCCTTGATCCTAAGAGGAAATGTGTGTGCATGTGTATGTGTGTGTTTGTATGTTTTCAGTTTTAACATCTCTGAATTCAAGATGTGTCTTACAAATACAATCAGCTGACTAGCAGGTTCTAGATATGCAATATATTTGAATTCTTGGCTGTTTCCTAAAAATTTCTTTGACATCTAATAAAGAACATGCCAACTTAAAAACTTCCAAAATAGGTATAAGTGTCTTAGAAGCATATTCTAGAGATAATAGTGAAACACTTTTAGGAAATATTGCATTAGGAGAAAATGTTGTCTGGAAAAATGATAGTGAAACTCAGTTGAAAAGTGCTTCAGAAAAGTCAGACTTTGAATGTGAAGAAATTTGTTAATAATGTGATCAGTGACTTTTCCTTATACTTTCCTTTTTATATATGCATGTGAATGATATATGACAAGGCTACCTATAAATCTAGAAAAACTCAGTCAGTATTTTAAAAATCATAAGTGACTCAAAAAACATCATTTCCTATTTACTTGGCATTATTATTACCTGTCTAGTTGTACCTAAAGTGATACGTGTTAGCATTAGATGGCATTTAGATTCAGTGAAATGTGATGTATTTCCTTCTTGGAATATATAGAAGGGTATATACTTCTACATATTAGCATACAGAGATGCTAATGATTAGTATATTAAAGACTCTAAGAAGTTTTATAGTAGAAAATTAATTTTCACATATATTTTATGATACCTCTCCTTTTTCTATAAAACTTACATCTTGGATGACTTAATTTTGTGTTTTCCTATCAGGTTGTAATACAACTTTGAAAAACACACCTACCTAACTTTTAAAACCGGATTTTTAAAAAAATGTTTATTTATTTTTGTGAGAGAGAGAGAGAGAGTGCGCAGGGGAGGGGCACAGAGAGAGGAAGAGGGAGAACCCCAAGCAGCCTCCACACTGTCAGCACAGAGTCTGATGCGGGCCTTGATCACACAAACTGTGAGATCGTGACCTTATCCGAAATTACGAGTTGGATGCTTAACTGACTGAGCCATCCTGGTGCCCCTTAAAACTGTGTTTTTGAGATAAATATTGCCTTCTTTAAGTAAGAAGGAGTATTTTTATTAACTTTAAAGGCAAGTACTAAAATCAATCAATGCTATTTGTCTCCTTAATTTATTATGGGTCAGGCTTGTAATAAATTAGGAGTTTGAAGTAAGTTATTTGAAATTATTTTAATTAGATTATTAATACCTGGCCGAAATAAAAGAACATATATATTAGAGTAGCAATAGCACTTGTGATGTTTAATGTTATGTGTCAAGTTGACTGGGCCATGGGCACCCAGATATTTGGTCAAAGATTCTTCTGGGTTTGTGAGAATGTTTTTGAATGAGATTAACCTTCGGATAGGTGGAATGAGTTAAACAGATTGCCTTCCTTAATGTGGGTGGCCCTCATCCAATCAGTGGAAGGGCTGAATAGAATGAAAAGGCTGACCCTCCCACAAGTACAAAGGCTCCTGCTGCCTGACCACATGAGCTTGGACATCAGTCTTTTCTTGACTTGGGACCCAAACTGAAAGAAGACCTTCTTCTTGGGTCTTGAGCCTGCTGGCTTTCAGATTGGAGCTATACCACTGGTGCTTTTGGTCTCCAACTTGCTAACTGCAGATCTTGGGACTTCTCAGCCTCCATAATCATGTGAGCCAATTTCTTATAACCTATCTCTCACTCTTTCTTATATATATCTCATATATATGTATGTATATATGATATATAACATATATATGTTTATATACACGATATATCATATATGTTTATATATATGTTATATATATATGTTATATATATGTTTATATATATATAACCAAGAATATATATGTTATATATATGTTATATATAACCCATATATATAACATATATATGATTATATATTATATATATATGATTATATGTTATATATATATGTTTACATATATAAATAACCAAGAATTGCTGCTTATATATATATATATATATATGTTTATATATATAATATAATGTTTATATATATAATATATGTTCCTGCTACTCAAAGATTGGCCCTGGATTAGCATTGACATCTTTGGGAGCTTACTAGAAATGCAGAATCTCAGGCCCTCAGGCCCCGTCCCAGACCCAGTGAAGTAGAGTCTGCATTTTGACATGATCCCCAGATGATCTGTATGCACATTAAATGTGAGAAGCACTTCTTTAGAATATTTTTAAGTCTTGCCTATAATTTGTGTTACTGAAGAAGAGTACAAAAGAACCTTATAATTATTTGACATTAATACTTCAGGAGAGACATAATAGGGGGATTGTAACACAAGAATATTTTTTTTAAAGAATTCTGCATAAGATTTGATGAACAGTTTTGCAATGACAAAAAAGAAAAAGATTATCTTCGAGGGTCGCCTGGGTGGCTCAGTCAGTTAACAGTCCGACTCTTGATTTTGGGTCAGGTCATGATCTCACAGATTGTGGGTTCGAGCCCCATGTTGGGCTCTGTGCTGACAGTGTGGAGCCTGTTTGGGATTCTTCCTCCCTTTCTCTGTGCCTCTCCCCCACTCAAGCTTGCTCGCTCTCTTGTTCTTTCTCTCAAGATAAACTAATAAACATTAAAAAATGATCTCTGATTTTTTATTCTTAGAAAATTTCTAGATTTATCAGTTTTGAAATAATAATACACTGCAATGGACACCTGCTTGTCTTTAAGGATTAACAAGAAGATGTCTGAAATTTGTTTTACAAAGAAACCTTACAGATATTAGCCTAAGCACCTCCAAACGTTTTAACATTTATTTAGAGTAGATTTCATAACTGGCCTATGATGACGTGTGGCCAATAGTCATGACCATTTAATAATAATATCTTGAATTTTCCAATGCTAAGAATAACACTCATACAGCACTCTATTGTTTTTAAATCAGCTTCACATACATCAATAGCCCAAGAGATTCTTTCCGTAAACTTGTGGAATAGCTATAGGGTATTTCTTCTGAAATACTTTTACAATTATTCCTTCACTTGTATTTTCATCTTTTTAAGTCAGAAAGGTCAGCTTGAATTTAAGCATCATAAATATTTATTGACACTGTTTGAATAATTTTATTATTTTCAATTCTTTTTAGTTCTGCGGCCCACCAAGAGTAGACTGGCTTGTTGTTGTTGAGTGAATTCTACTCTGCTTTATATTTAATGTGGCAACGAAACCAAGAATTGCTGCCTTCCTTTTCAGTCTACCTGTCTCCTTTCGGTGTGCAATAGGGATATATCCACGTGTGATTCAGTGGCATCTCTGCTTCTGGTTTCTGGGGAAGTAACTATACTTAGTAATTATCACCCAAAAGTGACTGGCTATTGGGCAGAGATGAAGTTGCTGTTGTATCTGTACGTCTAGGATAGGATTTAGTTGTAAGAGCAAATCATAGCCTGTCACACTGTAATTTTATCTTGCCCACGGGACATTTAGGCTCAGGAGGTTACCCAGGGATGCCAGGGAGCGGCTGATGCAGCTGAGACTGGTTCCCTGTCCTACGGAATTGGGCTCCTCGTGTTTAGGGGGATGACAAGGATGAGAAGGTACTTGTCTTGGTTTAGGTAAGGCAGTATTTTCCTCTGCATACAGGAAATAATCTGCCAGTTTAGAATGTTGCATTATTGGGGTACCGGGGTGGCTCAGTCGGTTTAAGCGACTTTGGCTCAGGTCATGATCTCATGGTTTGTGATTTCAAGCCCCGCGTTGGGCTCTATGCTGACAGCTCCGAGCCTGGAGCCTGCTTTGGATTCTGTGTCTCCCTCTCTCTCTGCCCCTCCCTCACTTGTGCTCTGTCTCTGTCTCTCAAAAATGAATAAATGTAAACAAAAATTAGAATATTGCATTATAATACTTGGTATTTAGAAGAGCTTAGTAATGCAAGCAATGAGGAAATTACTTGTTGGTAGCTATTCTACTTCACAGATAGATTTTTATACTGTTTAGTATACATCAGTGTGGTTTGAGGCAAAATGATTTTGGGGGAGTAGGAGTATCGCTGCTATGAGACCAAACCTTTAAAAATGTTTTATTATAATAAATGATGTGAACAACATCTGGTTGTTTTTTAGAGAAGATTTGAAATTCCCTGGTGGATTTTTTAAAATAATTTATACACATAGAAATGGGTCAACAATTAGGCTGATTACTCAGAATTTATATTTCTTTGTAAAACCAGTTAACTGTTCACAAGGGTATAATGGAATGAAAGAGACTATGATTTACAAATGCAAAGCTATAAAAGCAAAGGGCAGGGAGACAAGGAGAGCTGATAAAGACCATAGACTCATTCCATGCATAATTATATGAAATTAACTCTTTGAGAGACAATATAAAATTGCAAATTATTTTTAATTAATGTTAAAATTTCAACTTTTTTTTTTAACGTTTATTCATTTTTGAGAGACAGAGAGAGACAGAGCATGAGCGGGGAAGGGGCAGAGAGAGAGGGAGACACAGAATCTGAAGCAGGCTCCAGGCTGTGAGCCATTGGCACAGAGCCCGATGCGGGGCTCGAACTCAGGTACTGTGAGATCATGACCTGAGCCGAAGTTGGATGCTCAACCGACTATGCCACCTAGGTGCCCCAAAACTTCAACTTTTTAACACTTACCATTGTAATCACTCAGGTTCTATCATAACCCCTCCAATCTCTCTCTCTTTCTAGGTTTCTTCCCACTTTTAAGTAAGTACATTGCTCCACCTTGTTACAATAGAATAAAACAAAATTAAAAAAAAACCCTAGCTTGACCCTACTGTTTCCTGAGGTACCGCTTTATACTGCTCAGTTCTTTCCCTGCCAAATTTCTTTGTCTGGTTTCCACACCCTAGGACACTGCCGGAAATTTTTCTTGAAACATTTCATGTAAGTAAAAACACCTAGCACATAGTTGGCACTCAAACATTTGTACCTTTTCCTTTGCATAAAATCCAAGGGTTTACTTTCAGACTCTGTATTCTCTGATCCCCCCACGACATTCAATGCTATTGACTTCCATCTGGTTGAATTTCTCTTTAGGTTTTCCATGTTGTCTCTCTTTTCAGATTTCTGTGTTTAACTGGCATTCATTTCCATTTCCAAGTCAACACTGCCCTGTCTTTTCGCCCATACTTTCTTTGACCTCTTTGATGACCCATCTTTTTCATCCTACTCTTTACCCCTAAATAAGCTCATCCATGAGGCTATAATCCTCTAAAAGTGAAATACTCCCAATTCTGTGTAGTAACTTCTAATCCTCAACCATGCTCTAAAACTGTCTATTAGATATTCCCACTTGCAAGTTCTACTGTTAACTCAAAACTAGTATTTCTCCAACTGAATTAATAATTTCTTATCCTAAATCAGCTACATTTACTTAACTCCCACTCAGCATTACTCTCATCGCTCAGACTTAAAATTTTATTTCACACTTGACTTTATTTTTTTCTTTCCTTGTTTTTATTTTTTGGTCTATTAAGAAGTCTAATACATTTTTAGGTTCAGTAAAGCTTTTCTTGAGAAATGACTCTATATCAACTAGAGTCGATATACCATCGTTTCCACCCCCAACACCAACGTTAATACTTTCTCTAGTATTTGTTAAATCACAAGACACTTACTTGACAAATAGGAGACACCTTTCAATTATGTTAATATGTGCAGAATAGAATATCATATTTTACTTTTTCATTAAATCTCTTTCAAGAGAGGTGCCAAAATTTTGCCTTGGAATCATAAAAGGTGTCAACAGGCTTCATCTTCCTACAAAGACATAAGGGTTCTTCAGTAGTAGGGTAAAACCACCTTTGATTCACAGTGTTACCTTCCTCAGAAGAGTATTAGCTTTGTGTTTGGAGAATATAAGATGAAAAACTGCCTGACACCTGGGGAGGGAAACTGAAGTGGTCTCTGGGTGGCTGACATTGAGCCAATCTGGACACCAAAATGTTGAAATGAAAGCTACATGCAGTGGGAACTCAAGTGAGGGCACTTTATTCTCGCGTAGCATTGAGGGGGTAGGTTCCTGCTTCCTTGCAGAACCACAGTGGCTTGCACTTGGATCTGGATTGTCATTAATTCAGTGGTGGATTGGCATTAACTCTGGAATTTTGTAGAATCTAGTTTCAACTGGGCCAACCATATAGCAGCAAGAAGCAATGCACATGACTTTAGTGTTCTTCCTGTTCGGGTGTGCACATTGGGTTGTATGAACACTGGGGGTTATGGTTGATGGGGCAAGGGAGAGTTCTAAAGAAGGTACATGACTACCTATAAATAAAGACATTAAGGGCTCAAGATATTATTTGGAAAAATGGATAAGATTTTATTGTATTTACATTCCAAGTTTTTAGGGCATTTTATATTAGTTTCTTGTGCAAGCACACTATAATTTATCAGGAATACAGGTTTGCTCAGGATGGTCTTAGTTTACAACAGTTAAACTGGTGTAGTTTTGAATAATTTTCTCTTTTACCTTCAAAGTTTTCCTACATTGCAAGATATAGTGTTACTCTCTCTAAAAATCTCCAATTCTGTGGGCTTGGGTTGAGAAGTGGCTTTTTACATCCCATAAAGTCTCTAGATCTTGGGACTTCAGTCCTCAGACAAAAATTGTCTTGTATATTTTGAGTCTGCATGCATGATGAAAAAGTTATACTTGACCAACAAAAACCTACCTAATTAACAAGCTTCCCACCAAGGACCAGGTGGCTGCCTCACATGTCCATTTTTAGGCAAGGCAAAGAAGGAAAGCAGGTTTCCAGCTTCTTCCATCCCACCCAATGGGTGGGATGTGTGAACTCTGCTCTGAGGTGTTTATTTCACAAAAACAAGAAGTATAGGATAGTTCTGTAGTGAAGGGGTGGGCAGGATAATTCATGCTTTTGAAAAACAGAGTTAAGGCCCACTAGCAAGACACAGCTCAATGAATCTCAGGCTCTCATCAACTGGATTCACCTCTCTCTTTTTTGGGTACATGTAAGAATGTTGCCTTTAGCTCTTTTTCCTCACAGGAGGAAATTTTATGGACAGTCCCCCAAATACATGGCGTATGTTCTTCAGGCTGTGGTTTCCTGTTGGTGTCCTTGTTCCCCATATATCTCTTTTCTGATATAGTCTATGCTTAATCACTGCAAATGTAAAAATGAATTCAGTTGAACTTTCAGGGCTCTCTACTATTTAGACTCTATGACCATAATCTCACCTATCTTGTTATTATAGGCCCTGATCAAAGATTGCTTTTTTCCTACCAGTACAGTCTCAAATTTCATGGGCATGGAATTGAGCTTGGGATCTGGTGAAAATGAAGATTCTGATTCATGGGTCTGGCTTGAGGCCTGAGATTCTGCGTTCGTATCTAGTTTCCAGGTAATGAATTTGCTCTTGGTCCTCTGTACTACATTTGGAGTATCAAGGCCGTATATAGCCCAATTAAAAGCTCATTTTAAGCCCATTTCCTCAGAACATTCAAATTAAGTGTTGCAAAATTGTCTTTGGTTGTTCTTAATGGCAGACTACTCATTTGTAGTATATCTTCTCAAGTATTACTATTTAAGTGCTTCATTTTCACATGCTGTCACCCCCGGTAGACAAAAAGTTTCTTTACAGCAAGAATTGTTCTCTGTAACTTTGGCAATCTCTTCTAGTGGGGGTCACACTCCCACATAGTAGGTCCACAACAGATTTGCTGATTGATTAATCATCCTTAAGGGATGGCTTCTTACCATTCCATCCCGTGAGAACTCCTGAGATATATTTAAATTTACACTTTGGCAACAAAAAATGTTTAAAGCAAAATTATAAACTATAGCAAATGAGGAAATCTCAGAATACAGAAGAAAATGTGTATTTGAATTATTAAATTACAATGCTTATGCAAGAAGTAAAGGCCTTTGTTATATTAAAGATAATATAAGTCCAAATAGGCTTTAAACAGGACGCCCGGGCGGCTCAGTTGATTACTTGACTCTTGATCTCTGCTCAGGTCATGATTTCGTGGTCCTGAGATCGAGCCCCACGTTGGACTCTGCACTAACAGTGCAGAGCCTGCTTGGGATGCTCTCTCCCCCTCACTCACATACTCTCTCTCCCTCTCAAAATAAATAAATAAACTTTAAAAACAAAACCAAAACAAACAAATAGGCTTTATGGACAAGGTTAGGGGAAAGTATGCATTAATGTATTATTGCTTTGATTACTTGATATGTACTCTGGAAAACTCACAAATCATGAAATTATAGGTTATAATCTTGATGATTATTTCCAAAATTATTTTAACTGATTCTTAGACACAAATATGATCAACTTGTGTGGGTAGATCACATCCTTATGGAGTTCCTGTTAAAGAGTTTTGAAGGATTTCAATAGTTAGATGGTCTACAGAAATAACATGTAAACTCTTCTTTTTAGAATTTGAAACAGAGTTGGAAACCTCCCACAGACATCAGGATATAACAGCCTGTAGAAGGGCTGGTGAAAAGTTTAGGGAAAAAGAAAAAAGTGATAAAATGGTCATAAATCCTGACTACAGACTTTGGATCTCAGTTTTCAAATGAATATATTGATTGAGTCATTTCCTATAACTCTCAAAGGTAGTCAGATGCTCTTGAGTAAATTTTATGGATATATGTGTTTCAAAATAAGTGCTTTGCCAAGGGTTTACACTTGCCTTCAGTAGAACAAATATCTGTCTGTGATAACTTTAAGCTTTTCCTCATCACTTCTTAAGGATCTCAGAGTTCAGGAAATAAATTGGAAGAACGACATATTTTCTTATCATTTATACAGCACACTCTATGAGATTTTTGTTCAATTTTGCTTCATTTTTAAATTAATGAATATTCCTTGGGCATGTGCCAAATATTCTTTGGCATAAGAATCGCCAGCAGTCCATTTATATTTCTGCACTCGAGCCCTGTTTGTAGCATTGGTAAGAAAGAACTGGTTCTTTTCTAGATGTTTTCGGATATATTAGTACAGATTTATTGTAAAGGAGATAATCATTTATCTTCACCAGCACCAGAAGCCATCATTCTAACTGGATACTGTATACAATTAAAGGTGGGAGACTTGAATAAACTTTGATTCTTATGCAGATTGTTGATAACTGGTATTAACACAGAACAAACATAGTTGTTTGACAGGAGTAACTGCCACCTTCTTAGGTAAGACTCCTGATTAAGCTGGGAATAAAACTGGCTTCATAAGTGCTTATGACTTCAAGTTTATAAATTACTAGAAAAACCTCACTAGTCTGCAAAACATCAAGGAGACAGACATTAGCATTTCACATCTGCTCTCCTATGACAGTTATTACAGGAGCTGAGATATGACTCCTCATTCCCTGTCACGTGACTCAGTCCCTATCCATCCTTTTAGGATCTCGGATTGCAGATTGTGACTTGAACCAAGTGTTTGTGCAGAAGAGCTATGCTGTGAGTAAAGTGTCCGGGGTTTCAAAATGAAGTATCCGGGTTTGTCATAAGCAGAAGTGGGGTACTTATTAAGTTAAATAATATGTTCCTTTTAAGAAAGAGGAAATATTTGAGAATTTTTTGAGAACAGGAAGTCAAAGCCCATGTGTACATACATTCTCTCATACACATGCTTATGATCCTATTTGGGGGTCAATAAGGAAGCACTTAAATAGTGGATTTTAATGAAATATATAAACCAGAAATATAGCTCATTCTCATCAACCATGTAGACTGAACTCCACATGTAATATATTAGAACTCAGGTTTAAAAGTTTTTCATTCAGTAAGTCAGATTTATATCTAATCTATACTATATAAAATGTAACATGTAGGTTGACTATTTTGGGATTGCATGTAGTGACAGGTAGCTGTGGAGTAGATGAAGTTAAGGAAACAAGATGTCTTCATCTTATATTTAACTTATTATTTTGCCTGAGGGCTGTATCCTCTATTTGTCTGTTATTCATATTTTTTTTATAAGTTAATTTTCCTATGTTTGAATTCCTAACAGCTATGGTTAAGAGGGCATTTTGTGAGTGGAAGGAGCAAATCAATATGCTGGTCTGTGCTGGTGTTTTAGTTCCTAAAGGCACCTTTCCAAAAATATCAGAAAAAAACCAATAACCCATAAATGAAAGCTAATGAAATTCCTCCCCATACTGGCCTTAGTCAATCCCTTGGTATTAGAAAAAGTTATACTCTTGTCACCATGCTTGGTGGAATAAAACTGAGTACAATTTTACTAATATCTGTCCATACTCAGTTACTACAAAGGTTCAGGACTCTTCCCCCACCCCCCACCCCCCACGCCCCCATTCCATATAACTTCCAGTAGGACTTGGAACTCTAAAGACATAGAAATAAACAGGGTTCCCATTAGGGGAGACGAATTTTGCAAAAGATCTGTTGATTTGAAGGGCAGCACTCTCATGTTTCTGAGCTTTTGACATATTCAACTAGATTCTCTACAGGGCTGAATAATTAAGGGGTGACACAACCTTTTCATTTATGACTTATTTTGTACTTATTGAGCTTTTCTTGAGAATGCGGCTCTATTCACTGATAAGTGCAATTCAATGTATGATTCCTCTCCCTATATATTGAACTACTCAAACAGAAATTCCCTTACCTGATTGTTTCTGAAAGGAAAAGAGAACACTCTTCTCTTGGTGTGTCTACCTTGCAAACACATCTTGAGATTTGATTTGCACTGTTAGTGTGAGGCAAGAAGTAGGGAACTTTTTCTAACTTTATCTTTTCTCTATATCCTCTGGCATGTAGAAAAAAAATCACTCTCTGTTCCATTTGATTTTCATGCTACCTAATTCTTCCATTTTTGCTTGTTTCCTCCAAAAGATAAGAAATGTGTGCAAGTCAGGGTTGACCAAATACTGGAAATCAGAATCTCTTTTTTTTTTTTCTCCCTCCTACTTAGAAAATCTAACAGAAACAGAGCAGGTGCCTTGAAGAAATTGAATACACCCGGTTTATTTTGCTTCCATTTTTTATTTGTTATTTATGGGAATGTGGGTCTGCTAGGGAATTCTAAGTCATAAAGCTTAAGGCAGGTGCCAACTTCCTCTTATTCATGATCTGGGTGTGACTCAGGGGTAGGGATTGATTGTCGCAGGGCTTTTTAGAGGAAACCTTACCATGGGTTAGTAGGATCAGCATCCATGCAAATGTAGCATTAGGAAGGACATTTTTGTGGGTCAAAAAATTCGTGAGAACAAGTAAAGGTGACTTAATGATGGAAAAATACATTAATACCGTGGACATAACATGGTTTTAAGGGTTGTGTACACTCTACATTTTCGAAAGGTTGATAATTTTACTGTCATAGTTGGCAGTGCAGAAAAGTATAAATCTGATACTGGTATTCAACTGAGTACCTCTGAGAAACTCACACAACTGCCGATAGCTCTTAAACCTGTCCTTAAAGAAGGTTCTTGGTGCTGCTCGTCTCCAGACCAACAATAAAGGTTGTTACGAGGCCTCTGGGAAAGAGAAATGTGATTCTGAGCACTGATGAGCACAGAAATGCAGGACTCACAGCTGGCCAGTCTTGCTCATTTTCTTCTGGGCAACCAAGGCTATAAACAAGGGGGAGTGGGAGTGGCCTGGAAATCAATTTGTGGAATATTAAAAAGGTCACCATGGTGCAGAGAAATATGCTGCAATACTTGGAAGATATGATGGGCTAGACGTGTGTGCCACATCTTTAACGACAATAATTGTTACACAAGAGGGGGACATGTCGCCAATCTCCTGTTAATGGTTCTTCAGAACAGACTGAAACCTATTTTCAGGACCTTCATTTTGAGCTCTTTTTCTATTGTGACTTTGGGAGACGTATTTTGCAGCACTTTTGTTAATCAATTCTTTTTCAAATAAGCTTTTTAGTTTGAAAAAATTTTAAACCCACGGAAATGTGACGTCTATTACAACTCGCATCTATTCCCCTATGTCACCTTTCATTAACGTTTGTCACATTTGCATTTTCTCTCCTGATTATATGTATATCCAATCTATATATCTATATCTATCTATCTATCTATCTATCTATCTATATGGTGAGACACTTTCTTATTTTCATGTACAAATAAGAAACAAACCTTCTTATTCTTAAATATTTGTTGTTGTGGCCATGTCCGTGTAAGTTCAACTGACTTCTCTTTTTAATTTTTTTTTTCAACATTTTTAATTTATTTTTGGGACAGAGAGAGACAGAGCATGAACGGGGGAGGGGCAGAGAGAGAGGGAGACACAGAATCGGAAACAGGCTCCAGGCTCCGAGCCGTCAGCCCAGAGCCTGACGCGGGGCTCGAACTCACGGACCGCGAGATTGTGACCTGGCTGAAGTCGGACGCTTAACCGACTGCGCCACCCAGGCGCCCCTCAACTGACTTCTCTTAAGAACAGGAACACTTTCTTATGTTCTCACTGCTACTTTCAAATTCTATTTTTAAGAGTCGTCTGATTTGAAAATTTAGCTTTTTATTACCTTTTCCAAGGAGATCAACTCAAAAATGAAACAACCCCAGGTGTCTATAAATGACACTGTCCAAATGAAGCCCACCTTGTCATGCACAGCAATCTCTTTCCCCAATATTCCTACATGCCTTTTCTTGTCATCATCTTTATCTACTTTTTTTTCCTTCTACATTTCCTCATCACAATTGATATTTTTAAAGGCTACTTACTGCTATTCTCCATTCACCTAAGCAACTTAATTACATTTCTTGGAACTGCCTTGCTTATTTAAGTGTATATGCCTATAAAAAGAAATCTATGTGACATTTTGCAGTTTGGCGGTGACTATTATTTCCTTCAGCCTGGGTAGGAGGAGACTTCAAACTTTAAGAGCTTTCCAGAGTAAGCAGTTCAGTAGCTGATGTAGTAATTAACATTGTGGCTATTTGAAAAAGCACAGGCAAATACAGGCTGGTAGATCACCCTTAGAAAGCCTTTTCTCTTGTCAGCAACTCGGCACCTGATGTTGTGGCTGGCAGCTCTTTCAGGACCCTCTCCCAGGAGCTCTCATCAGTTAAATACAGAAATGCCACTGATCCTAAAGAAGTCTCAGAAAGAAAATGCAGTTTAACAGTCTATTTCAGAACTTTTCAAAAGCAATTGCCAAGCAGAGAGGCAGGGTCTCCTACTCTAAAAAAGAGCTTATCCCCAAAAGAGTCTCTCCTAAAGGATCCAGGTTAGTAGCCTGAAATCAATTCAAGCAGCTAAAAGGATGAAAGGAGATTTCATGGTCTGGGGTGTCTTCTTTTGAGTCTCTGGTTGGGGGTTTTCTTTGGCTGCCTGACTAGAGGCAAAGATTAGTGACACAGTGCTTGCTTTCAGTGATCTGTGCTTCTCTGCTTTTCCCTGGAAGGAAGCCCAGGCTGTGGGAACGGGGGTGCTTTTAACATTTGTAGGTTAGGATGGACAGGATTTACATAGCTACATTCACACCAAGGCACCAAGAAGAAACAGTATTTACTTTTTGAGAATGACCAGGGTTTTCTTTCTTCTTAAAGCTACTACAGGAAGAGTAGCCTCTTTGGGGAAGGTAAATGGGCTGATTGGTGTAGCCAGAGAGGGCAAACTCTTCATCGGCTTTTATGCTCTAGATCTGGTGGTTTGGTTTGAGGAGAGAAGGGATCATGGTTTTTTTTTTTCCCTAAAGTTTTTGTGCAATTTAGTACAATCACTGAATTCTTCACAGCCGTATCTATAACTGTGGTGCCTGTACCTTTTAGTTCTGAATACTGATTTTTTTTTTTTTTACCCAGTAAGAGTAGGTCAAAACAAAACAAAACAAAACAAAACATGTTGCATACACAATCGTCCCATAACTTTATACTTTGGGGAATTAGGTACAAGAAATTTCTTTTAATAAGCTTGGTGCGGCCCCAACACATTGGTTTCATTTTGGGATAAGTTCTCAGGGAGAGCAGAATACATGCCCCCAAAATGTGCCACTTTGGCATGTGGAGGATTTTGAGCTGAAGGTAATTAAGACCGAGCAGACTCAAGGAAAACTTTTTTTTTTGCTTCTCTTTTTTAATTGAAAATAATTTAGATAGAGAGCTTGTACCAGGACTAGATATGAAAGATAACTTTTTACATTAGAAATATTTATCTGTGTGGCATGGCAAACATTTGTTTACCAAACATTTGCTCTTCTCATCTTCCTGTGAATTGTCTTCTTCCCCTTTGAAGCCCCAGATCCCTAACCGCTTCTCCTTAGCTAGTGCCTGTCTTTGGGGTCTTATACCTTTGGGGCTCCCATACATACGAAATTTGTTTTTTTCTTGTTAATCTGTCTTGGGTCGATTTAATTATTAGACCCACCTAAGAAGCCAGAAGGAAAGAAAGGAAGTTTTCCACCCCTGCAGTCCCTTTTGAAAACAAAAAAAAAAATGAAACAAATTTCAAGATTCCTAATAATTATAGGGATTGGCTCATAATGGGACAGTGGTTCTCAGAGTGTGATCCCTGGAACCACGGCATCCTCATCACTAGAAACTAGGAGTGACGGTCAGGACCACCATATTTAAGAGCTCAATAGAAGTTTGCTAAAGGTGATGCTGAATTCTTAAATCTAAAGGAGAATGATGCCACTAATACCGTGTTATAAGGCAGTGGGTCCCAAAGTTCAGTGTGTATTAGAATAATTAGGAAGACTTGTTGAAATACAGAGTTCTGGAACTCACCACAAACATTTCTCGTTCAGTGGGTCTGAGGTGGGAGGGAGTCAGAATCTGCGTTTCTAACAGGCCCCCAGATGGTGCTGCTGTTGTGGGGACTTTGCTTTGAGAACCATTGCTCTGAGACAGGTTTTCCTCAATAAGAACCTCTGCAGTGAGTGTGGGCGTGGTAGCCATTAAAATTTCTCAGGTGATCTAATGAACAGCCAGCCTTACGTCCCACTGCACATCATCTCAGAATAAGTGGTTCTCGGTACTGGTTGCCCATGAGAACCATCTGGAAGTCTTTAAAAAAATCCTGACACATAGGGGGACCTGGGTAGCTCATTCAGTTAAATGACTCTTGGTTTCAGCTCAGGTCATGATCTTGAATTTCGTGAGTTCAAGTTCCGTGTTGGGTTCTGCGCTGCTGGTGCGAAGCCTGCTGGGGATTCTCTCTCTCTCTCTTTCAATAAACAAACAAACAAACAAACAAACTTAAAAAAAAAATTCCGACATCTAGATGCCAATCCTGGAGGTTCTGATACAGTTGTTTTGAGATGCAACCTGGGCACTGAAAGTTTTGAGAAGTCCCCAGGTGGTCCTAGTATGCAGCTAAAATTAGGAACCACATCCCTTAAAGATACCCTCCAACTGTCAGAATTTCATGATGTTAGCATAGTCCTATGTAAAGGACACAACACTCAAGGAAAACAAACATCTCTCTAGGGACACAAACATTCAGTCTATAGCAAGCATGCAAAGCGTTTAACCTAGTATCTGATACATGCAATAAATATTAATTCTCTCTTCCCCTCTGTTCTAATATTATTACTACTTCCCTTATGTCACTCTTTTGTCTTTGAACATCATTAGAATCATCAGTGATGAAAAATGTCATCTCTCCTTCTCTCCCCTGCCCCCATGTATTGAGCTGCAACTTTCTGACCAATGTGCTAGGCACTTGGGGATACAGGGATAAATAAGCTACAGTCCCTGCCCTTAGCTTACCCAGTCTAATGAGGAAGGAGACAAATAAATATGTATTATACTTAAGGTGTGAAAAGTGGGTACAGAGGCAGCACAAAGAGTGAGACCTAAACTCAGATGTGGGACCCTGGAGTGTTTGGGGAGGCACCCTGAAGTTGTTTAGTTTTAGGGGTTGAGCAAGTTACCCAGATGCTGTACTGGGGGCATGGGGGAGAGTGGAGGGGAGAACATTCCTGGCAGAGAACAGCCTATGCAAGGTGGGGCTGAGTAGGTGCTATTTGGGAAAGCATAGCATAAGTTAGTAAGTTCACCTTGCTTGGGAACTGTGGGGCAGGTGTGAGGGATGAAGCAGGAGAAATAAGCAGGGGCCAGATCATCAAAGATCTCTGCCAGTGGTTCTCAAAGTGTGGGTCCCAGACTGACAGCATCAACATCACCTAGGATCTTGTTAGGTTTACACATTCTTATGCCTCACCCTATTCCTTATTGAAAGGGAAAAGTTGAGCATGAGTATGGGGCCTAGAAATCTTTTAATAAGGCCTCTAGGTGATTCTGATGCATGCAAAAACTTGAGAAACACTCTTCTATTCCATAATAAAAAAATGGCCATTTTCCTTGAGGAAATGGCGAAGTATAGAAGAATTTTATAATTTTAGATAGGGCTACTATATTTTGAAGGCTTGCTCTGGAAGTCAGGTAAAAGACAAGATGCATGTATGGAGCAGGTGTGAGTCCTGGGGGTAAGATCGTCTGGAGAGGTAAAGAAGAAATTTAAGACACTTGAGTTAGAATGTAGCCTCTGTGTTTGTGTAGGGCTCATAAAAATATATAAGGTCTAAGATATAGGAATAATATATGACTCCTGCCCACAGGATGTTGGTAATTTAGACTTCGATTTATTCCTTCTGAGAATACTTTCTATCAACCCCAAAGAGTGTCATTCACATTTATTGACACCACAGGGAGAGCCTCCTTATTGCCCCCCTCCCCCCAGGAAATTTGTGTTGAACTGGTACCAAAAAAGGCTGTTTAGTATATGAAGCAGTGAAAGGTGATTGTTTGAACAGCAAAATAAATTGATTGGATTATAATTTGATACTCCAAATAAATATGTGGTGGCATTAAACCGTGTACATTTATAAACACATTCTTTGGGCTGTATGTGGGGAACAGCACAAATGTGAGCCGCATTTGCAACGGCAGTGAGAGAAGTGGCCACTGAAAGCTGGTGTAGCTAGGGATAGCAAAGGGCCAGACTCGATGCTTCTTTCTGCTAGATTCTTGCTTATTCGCAGCAACAGAAGCAAGCTTGCATTCATGGCTGTAGAGAAAAGGTGCCAACTGGAGGGTGATCTGTCGGAGGACGCTTAACTAGAGGCTGGAATATACATTCAAGCCTGTTCTCCAGGGCTGAGAGGGAAGAGAAAAGGAGAGGCTTCCTTGGTTGAGAGAGGAAGAGAGAGAGAGAGAGAGAGAGAGAGAAAGATTTTTCAAGACAGTTGACAGCTGTATCTTCCCGCCACCACCTTCGCTCCAAACCCATGTGTCTCTCTGCTTGGTGTCTGACATAAAACAAGGAATGAACCCGCATTTGTCTCTGTGCTTTCAATGAAAAAAAGTCGGTGCACAAGGACGAAAACGAGCGCAGCTGAAAATAGGTGCATGACTTGTTGAGCATACAAATCATTTCCCCCTTTAGTCTCCAAGGGAGGGGGGAAAAAACCCTCTTACTCTCTCCTTGCAGCCTGTGTTCTGCATTCTGGAGAGGAGGCCGAGGCAGGTCTTCACGCACTCCCGCCGCCGTCCCCGCACGAAACTTTTCTCTCCCGGCCTGCTCTGTCCCTCCCGCCCGGGCAGAGACGGTGGGAGCCCTGCGTGCCCCTCTGAGGGCGCGGGCCCCAGACCCCGAGAGGCGTCTGTCTCTTTAAATTCCAGCTGCGCGGTCGGGAAACAGCGCCACTCGGCGCCCAGGCCGGCTGGTGGCTGCGAGCTCGCTCGCGCTCTCGCTCCCGGCTGCGCGCCGCGGAGGGCTCGCTCGGCCCGCGGGCTGCTCGGCGGCGGCGGCGGCGGCGCGGGGCGGGGAGGCGCGGCCCGGCCGAGGAGGGAAGAAAGAGCGAGCCGGGCCGGGAGAGGCGCCGCGCCCGGTCCCGCGCCCACGCTCCGCGGCTCCAGCAGTTTCCTTCGGGGTGACGAGGATGTGCCTGGGCTGCGTTTTTTTTTTTTTTTTCCTTCTCAAGACGATTTCCATAGTAACCTGATCAAGTGGCTCAGTATCGCAAACCTGAGGATTTCCGCGGCCCGCCGGCTTGACCTCAGTCAGGTAACGCTGGGCTCCCGTTCTCTTCCATTGCAAACCGCTGCGCTCCTTCCAAACTTCCTTTTGTGGAAAATCGCCCAGCCCGACGCAGCCCGGGGTATTTGCAACAGCGTGTTCCTTCCCAGGTGCCTGCCACGGGTCTCCTTCCCTGTGCTCCCCCAGGACCTATGACCACATTATTAAAAAAAAATTTTTTTTTTTTTTTTGGTCGTCTCCCTCCCCTTTTTGATTTTCCCATCTCTCGGCTTTTCCCTAGACTAGTGATGGGGGCGCCGGGAGCAGTCGGGGCGGGGGTGGCTAGCGCGGTCCAGGGAGTGGCGGGCTCGGCTGGGCGGGCTGCTGGGGGCTACTTGGGGCATCTCGGCGTGGCCTGCGCCGGGCTGGGGTCGCGGGGAGGGCTGTCCGCACCAGGGCGGCGCACCGGGGGAACCCCACGGCTCCAGACGAGAGAGCGAGGGAGGCAGGCTTGGGGGCGATGGAGCGCTCGGCTGGGTGGCTGGCGAGCGTCCAAACATCATAGCTTTCCTTCCTACTCCCCCGCCCCTCTTCGGGTTTCTCTCTTTCTCTTTCCCCGTTCTCGTTTCTTTCTTCCTTTTCTCATCATCAGCTCCATTCTGTTCCCTCCCTTCCCTGTTTTTCCTCCCCTCGGTTCCTTTTTTCGTCTCCCTCTTAAAAGAAAGGGAATCGTTGGTAACCCTTCCCTTCTGCCAACATGGGAAGAGCCGTGAAACCTGCAGCGTGGCCACCTCAACCAGGTCGTTTTCAGACTTGTCCTCATCCATCAACATATTTGTTTCCTGAGTCTATTGATCTCCCTCGATTCTGCAGAAATGCATTCTAAGCTGGGCTGTATGTCAGAATCAGAGTTCTGCAGCTCGCTTCCGTGCTCCAAGTATGACATGTATTGTAAGGGCTGAATATGTTTTCAAATCCTCCTAAGCCATGGATGTAAAGAAATCTTACGTTTTTAAAAATACGATCTTCTACAGAAAGTCTCAAATTATTGATCTATACGTACTCTTCTTTGAATTTTAATTTTAGGGCACTTGAGAGATACCCCCCTCCCCCTCCCCCAGTTTATGAGGAACATGCAACTTCTGTTGCCTTAATTATCTCCTCTTTAACCCTCATTCAGTTTTACACGTTCCAGTTACATGAATGAGTGGATCATAATTAAGGTTTAGAACCTTGCTTCCTAAAGTCCCAGCTGGCTGAAAAGGCATCCTCTGGTAGAAGGTGTAACAGTCAAGCGGGTAGGAGGGTTCAGACAGACCATGCCAAGGAATAGAGAAGGCATAGCAACTCCTGTGTGAAAGACATAAGACCTAAAGACTAGATTCAGACTTTAGTCCTGAGGACATGATAGTACAATACAACCCGACTTTTGCTTTGGTTCTTAGCATGTGTAGAGCTGTACTATGCAGGTCTAAGTTAAAACTTATTTAAAAGTGGAGCCGCTCTAGTATGGAACCCGTTCTGCCTTGTTTATGTTTGAGGTACTTCCTCACTATGGTTTTATTTCTCCTTGAAACATGAGATGTCTGTATCATGTGGAAACAAAGGGATAAGACAGGACTGCTTCCTTTTAACCAGAAATAGAAATTTTGTGGATTTTTGTTTCCCGAAAGATCTAGTTGTTACGCTCTCAAGTTTTCCTGAGGTCAAAATATTTCATGGGTGAAAACAATGCTAATCAGTGGTTTTCCCCTGGTCTGTTTCAGTGGTATATAGTTCATATAGAAAAAGGTCTCTGTTTTAGTGAGGTCCCCTTGCCTCCTTTCCTTTGTCTGCACATTTGTTTTTAAATTCAACTATCATTGGATCTTGGGGCAGAGAATGGATCAGGAAGAAGAGAAACTACTGATATATTGGGAAATATAACCAATAATTCTAATCAAGAAAAGATCATTACTGCCATGCCACTCCACACTGTTGGCTTTGTTTTTACCCAATTAAGAAGCTGTAGGTTTTAAATGTATTTTCATCTTCTTAATTCTACATCTAATACTTTTCATACCGTAGGTCATATTTATCCAGTTCAGATGAATATTTACAGAAGACTTAAAATTCCCTTGCCAGTGAAATCCAAAAAAGCATGATTTTTCTTTCAACATTTTCTTCTTCCTTCTAGTGAGCAGTGATAGTAGTAATTAATGGTCCTACGTTGTTGTTTTCACCTGACTTCTGATGTTTGGTGTTTCCTGGTTGAGTGGATTCTCTTGACGTATGTACAAGATGTTCCTGGCGGACTGCATGGCACTTGAATGCACAGTTAATTATAGATTCAATGAAATGTTCATTTTTCTTGCCTTTGGTTTAAGAGATGCCATGCCCTCTTGTACATTTAATATTTTCATGTGACCGCTCCTCTTTTTGTATGTGTACACGAAGGATTTAACGTGAAGTCTGTTCTGATTAATCCTTGCATGATTTGAAGTTAAATGGTGTATTAGGGACACATCATAAATTATTTACTTATTTTGAATACATTGATCCCCAAACCGTCTTTCCTCCTTGTGATTGCATCTATATGTGAATCATTTAATGAAAGGTTAGTAATAATGAGTTACCTGTTTTATGAAAGGGGGAGAATCCCTCAAGTTTACTTACTTCAAGTCCCCATTTTCCTGCAGAGGGATTAACAGATGTTTTTGATCTGATATTTTAATAGACTGTATTGCTGAGCACTGCTAATTACCAAGAATATATTTTGTTAATTCTGAAAATGGTACAAGATAAGACATCTTTCAAGTTGTCTGGAGGGCTCCAAGTGACTCATCCTTGTTACCCATGGCAACAGGAAGTGGTTGTCCTGGGTGCAAGCCGAAGTGTGGACAGAAATCCACACTTTGTGATCATTCAGGGACTTGATAGGAAAAGTGTGTTGGCTCCTATGAATAGTCTGATGTAAACTTTCTGACTTCACTCAGAACACTGATTCCCAGGCCTAGGTTTGCAGTTCTCCTTAGCTCCTTATTTACTTGAGGAGTGTTCTAAAATTCTCAGAAAACACCTGAGTTTACTGTTATTTTTATAAGAGAAAAGAATTTATGGAGACATGTGCATATATGTCTGACTTTGTGTGTAACTGGGATCATTAGGGTGAGAATATCACCAAATCAAATGAGAGTCTGTGAACCTTAGAAATGCTGGGAGTCAGGGAGCTATGCATGAAGTAGGAGCCAAGAGACCAAGGTTATATATTCCTACTTGTCACTGGATCACAGTTACTCTTGGGATCGTCTCCTTATTCACAGATATCACTTAGTTTTGTTTTATCCAGGGGAAAAATGGGCACAATAATCTTTTTTTCCTTTTTTTGAATTCTTCAATATATGCGTATATGACATATATACACAGGTGTACCTTTGTAGCCTGGTGGATGCTAGAAGATACACACTGCACACATTGAGAGGCAGCAGACAAGTGTTCTGAATAAAGGAAATCTTTACTTTTGCCATTGACAGATGGGTAATGATGCTGAATATTTCTTTCCATTCAGGAGAAGGTGATTATTCTCTATATTCTATGGATATGGGTAGTAGATGGTTAATGGCTAATCACATAACGTGGTATCCAGAACTGAACAATCCTAGCAGGTACCACCCTTTTACTTCAATGCAAGTAAGTAATAAATTTCTCCCACTTTAAAACAAAAACAGTGTAAGATCTCCTCTTCCAACACCAACCCCCACCCTCCCATTTTGTAAGGAAAAGTAATTTTCTGTAAGGTTAAGTGGACCTCAGGGTAGGAAAAAAATCCCCAGAGGTATCTTTCTGCCCAGACTTCATTTTTCCTCCCAAGTCTGACTGTCAACAATAATATCTGATATGAGCCTCTGGTGGTGATATTTCCGTAGGTCATCATCCTTCTCTGTCCCAGATGAAGTCTCAGGACAAGCAATGTAGTAGCATAGATTCTGAATTTAATGCATCATTCAAGGTGGTTATGTAACTCAGCAGTCTTGTTAAAACAAAACAAAACAAAAAAAAAAAAACTCCAAGTCTTTAAAAATTATACGTGTTTACTATTCTCTTATCTTAAAATGATTTTTACAGTGTTCAGAGAAAATAACCCTGGTCCCTGTAGGGATTCAAAAGCTGCTTGTTCATGTCATTAGATTAAACAGCGTTCGTACAATGATACTTTTTGTTAAACTATGCAACGTTTTCATAAGAGCATAGCGGTTGGGACAATTGCTAGTTGTGCTTGTTTGGATAAGTACTTGACAGAATGGGGACCTCGAGATTTCACGATCTGGAAACGCTGCCAATGCACAGGGCCAAAGTTTTTTTGAGAAAAGAAGGGAAAATCCGTGTTTTGACAAGAAGTAATTTGTAACACTTCAGGTGCAGTCGGGAGGATTTGAAACAGACTCGTATATTTCTTTAGTCTTGATTTGTATATATTTTTATGTAGTCCCTTCATATGTTGAACCATGGGCCTCCTGTCCAGCTTTTAGTTTTCTCTACTGGGGAACATCAAAGTCTCTAACCTTACTTGGTACCTTTTGGTAGGTTTGTAGGGGTAGCACTGAGGAAGAAATGGTACCTTTTTATATGCTAATATTGCAAATACAAATGAGACCTCAAAGTCGGACCATGAGGAGCTTTTTCAATCAAAAGAAGCATTGTTATCGAACACTTTCTTACATTACCTTATTATAGGGAACCAAACATGATGGCTACTTGATTTTATTGCCCCATTTTAAGGCAGCACTGCACAGCACTTTAAAGATGTAGCTTCTGGAGTCAACTGCTTGAGTTCGAATCTCAGCTCTGCCACTTACTGTGTAGGTTGTCACTGGTAATTTTCTTAATCTGAATCTGTTTCCCCATTTGTAAAATAGTTGTTTAGAAGGATTTTTGTGAAGATTGAACGAGAGCCTCTATTAATTTAATATTTAGGAGTGTTCCTGGCATGTAGTAAGTCTTCATTGCACATTCACTATCATTATTGGTGTTGCTGCTGCTGTGGCTGAAATGTATCAGAAGGCTGTAGTTATTTTTATTAGATTTATTTTTCTTTCCAAGTCTGATATGACACATACAGAACACTTATCCACATAGGAGCTGTGCCACTCTGTTTCTTTCCCTCTTCTCTCCAACCCCAACTTCGCTTTTCCCCATAGTCTTAAGCTGAAAATACTGACCAGGTGCCTGGGAGAAAATAATACAAGTTTTTTTTTTTTTTTTTTTTTACCCATTCTTCTAGTTTCCAGAAAAGTTTATCCTATTCTTTTTTTTTTTTTTTTTTTTTTCGTTTTTTTTTTTTTAAATTTATTTTTGGGACAGAGAGAGACAGACAGAGCATGAACGGGGGAGGGGCAGAGAGAGAGGGAGACACAGAATCGGAAACAGGCTCCAGGCTCCGAGCCATCAGCCCAGAGCCTGACGCGGGGCTCGAACTCACGGACCGCGAGATCGTGACCTGGCTGAAGTCGGACGCTTAACCGACTGCGCCACCCAGGCGCCCCCTATTCTTTTTTTTTTTATATGTAGTATCAAGATTATCCATGGGTTTTTTTAAATTCAGTACTTGAAACTTGAAATCAGGATTAGCTCCAGTAGTAGTATGTCTGCTAAACAACTTAACAAGCATAAAATTCCTACCTTTGGTATACAGTGCTTTTTAGTCACAACGACAACAGACTACTGTTACCCTAATGTAATCCTAAAGCAACAAGCTTTTGCTAAAGAGAGTTGCTGGACAGTTTTTGTGTGTGAAGTTATTTAAAGTCTTATGGATGAGAAGATGTCACTTGTTTAAAGATGTCATGTTTCATCTTGGCTTTTTATCTTTTGTGAGTTCCAATATTAAGAGCTGCATTGAATGGGTAAGTTTCTTTATATATTAAGGGAATGTCTTCATCTGTAAAATGAATGTATTGGATTAGTATGCTTAAGTTTTTTTTTTTTTTTTATTATTATGGACTGTTTTGAATAAACACAAAAGTGGAAAGGATGGTGTACTGGATTTCCAAGGACCTGTCATTCAGCTTCAACAAAGTAGGTGACCTCTTAAGATCCTTCCTGATTCTCTGACCATGGAAACTAACTTACTCAGGTTTTGAGAATCTAGAATATTTGATTTTAAAATAATATTGTTACTACTATCAATAATATGAATTCTGAGATAAAAGTTACTAGATTACAGGACTGAGCATTTCATGGCAAGTCAAAATAATAGACATATCATATTTAAGAATAGTTATTAAGGAATTGGGCTATATAAAACCAGTCTGAAACTATATTGAGTGTTATCTTTCATTTGGAAGCTTATTTCAAGATTGCAATAATAGCCAGCCTGCAGATGGTCCCCGGTGGTCATTGGTTGTTGCTATTCATGCCTTTCTGAAGTTTCCTCCTACATTGTACCAGGGTTGTTATGTGTGATCTATAGGATATGACGGAAGTGATGGCATTTGAATTGTGAGGCAAAGTCATAAAAGCC
Organism: Neofelis nebulosa; assembly: GCF_028018385.1. NCBI lineage: Eukaryota > Metazoa > Chordata > Mammalia > Carnivora > Felidae > Neofelis > Neofelis nebulosa. The sequence goes on along the minus strand of NC_080789.1, from coordinate 41,508,118 downwards.
ATTGCCACTTTTGCCTTGTTCTCTTGGATAACTCACTTTGGGAGAAACCACCTGCCGTGTGGTGATGACATTCAAGCAGTCCATAGAGAATTATGTAGAAGTGAGGCCTTTTGCTAATTGCCAGCAGTTTTTCAGTTTACCAGCCATCTGAAAGGGGTCCTTTAACCCTGGGGAAGTACCAGATAACTGCAGTGCTGGGTAACACACTGTATACTCTTGAAAGACCACAAACCAAGGCACTTCTGAATTTGTAACTCACAGGAGCTGCATGAGTTATTAAATGTTTACTATTTGTAATGGCTAAATTTTGGAGTAATTTGTTATGCAGCAGCAATATAAAAACCTTAAACTGCCTTAGGATTATTCTTATAAATACTAGTTACTGTTTTATAGATACAGCTAATAGAGTTCTGGCCGACAGAATGCTGTTTAAAGTCTACACTTACCACAGTGAGTTATTGGCATCTTACCCTTTTATACTTTAACTCCTCAGAGTGACTCTTTTGTGGACATTATCCATAATTAAAGGAGAAGACACGATGTTTCTTCTTTCATTAGTTGCTAACCTGGAACTTAATCCCAGCCCTTCCTTTTGGCAATCGTATATGTTAACAATTCTACTGTTGTGGAATTTTGAAAGAAATCAGGGCTGGGGGTTGAGTACTGGGACATGTTTTAGCTTATATTTAGGTAAATTTTGAGATACTATCATAGTCTACCTTCAGGTTACCCCCAGCACACACGAAGTCCTTAATGATGTAAGCTTTCATTGTCCTACAGACTTTTTTTCTGTTGCCTACTAAATAAGGTAAGATTAAAGTGCCCAAACTATAATATGCCCCAAATGAGACCCTGGTAACATTGTCTCTTGTAGCCATTCTTTATGAATTTGTATTTCAGGCTTTTGTGTGTATTGCTGGATTTCCCTTTTTAAAAAAAAAATTTTTTTTTCTTTAACGTTGATTTTTGAGAGAGAGAGCAAGTGGGGGAAGGGCAGAGTGAGAGAAATACAGAGTCTGAAGCAGGCTTCAGGCTTTGAGCTGTCAGCCCAGAGCCGGACACAGGACTTGAGCCCATGAACCGTGAGATCATCACCTGAGCCTAAGTCAGACGCTTAAGCTTAACCCACTGAGCCACCCAGGCGCCCTTGGGTTTCCTTCCCTTCTTAAGTGTGGTTCTGGATCATATGTAACGATCTGTTCTTCTCATTGTTTATCTCATTAAAAGTTTAATGAACTCTAAAACTTGGATATTTATCATAGGTAGAATAGGTTCTATGTAAGTGCAAGGTTTTGATATATCTGAAAATGTATGGATTAGAGAACCAAGAAAAGACAATTCCATCACTTTTTACTTAATCTGTTTTATCTATGTAAATTACCATCCATAAAAATTTAAAAGGTGACTGAATCCTTAATATGTATAAGTTGGTGCTAGGAACCTTGGAGAATAAATACTAGGAAGTAAAGTTTTTAAGACTTTAGATTGGTGTGAGTATTAGGCTCTTTTCATAAATGAGCCACCAGTCTTATGGTCTGGAGCATCAGGTGTTAGTACTTTTGCTGTGTGATTTGTTAGGTAGTGTAATTAATAGGATTCTTGCTCCTGAGAATTTTTCAGATCCATGGTTATCTTGGGATGAAACAGTAATGGTGTTCACTGACCTACACCAATATCATGCTCTCTGGGAATTGAAATTGATTTTTTTGGGGGGGGTTCCTTGGCTATTTGAACAAACCTCACCTGGGAGGACTCAGAAAACCACTAAGCAGCCATTCAGAAATTAGTTTTTAGGCCCTCGGAAATAAGTTGCATCACCAGCCTCAGGAGAAAGTTAATGAAGTTACTAGTTTTTTATGTTTGAGCACAGTGTGCAGTAAGAACTACCTTTAGAATTGAGAATAAACAAACAGATCTGATTTTTTTGTTCTTTGTGAAATGTGTAGAAATTCAACCACTCCATGTTGCCAGTAAAAAGGATCTACAGCAGATGTGTATAAAGTCTGGGAGTGTTTTCTTAGATGTCTTTTGATAAGTGTGCTTTTGTGTATTTGATGGATAATGTGTCCCATCTTGTGTGCTTGTTTTATGTGCTATGCACATGTGGCATTGCATTAATTTACCCTACCCCATGATGTAAACATGATGTTTAAACAAAAGTAAAGTTTATAGATATACGTTAATTGGCTTCTATGCTGTGATGAGGATATCAGGGGTACAGAAATGAGTAAGACAAGGTCCGGTCCTGCCTTAGAGGCAGTTGAATGTGCTTAATTTGAATTTATTTTATTTTTTTATTTTTCAGAGTGTTTAGCTGCTTATTTATAGCTAGACTTTACAATTTATAATGGTGAAGCCGCACTCAACCTAAGATCAGGTTGAATTATGTTACCATAATTGAGAGTTATCCTGAGTTCTACACTGTTAATGAATGCTAATGCTCTTTTGAAGGTCTTCTATATATGGCCTCAGTAACCACAAAGGCTTTTCTGCCTCCAGCAGATAAACTCTCAATAATGTCACAGGAAGTTGCATTAGAAATTAAGCCATTACCTATAGCTTTTTCCTTTTTTGCGAACTAACTAATAATGTCTCTTCAGGGTATTCCCTATAGGGCAAATGTCTGTATCATACTTTGGAAATGCATTTCCACTCTGGTAGGGAAAAAATACATCTCATGAACTTTTAAACTTCCTGATGTTAGTGCTTGTTAAATGTAGAGTTTAAGAATTGAGGTGGGATTTCTTTGGTAGTATGTTAGGGTCCCAGAAATATCTGAATCGTCCTTGCCCTTCCCTCCATCCCTGTGCAAGGACGCCAGGGAAGATCTTTGCATGCAATAGCAGCCGAATGGTAATCAGAATACCATTTTATTAACGCCTTGAGATGGTGCAATTTTCCCTTGATGCAGGCTTCTTTGGAAGATGGTTTAGAATACATACTTTAGTCTTGAATCCATATATGTGTATGTATTTAGTCTTGATATGCTCTGGTCTCAACACAGTTTAGGGAGTGGAAGTCAAAAAGAGAAAGAGGGATCCTAATTTAACTCAATAGCCATATAAAACCCAGAAGTCAAAGGAGAGTGAGAGGGAGTAGACCTTGGTTTTGTGCTCTTTAAAGCATAATCACTCTGCCCACTAATAATTAAAGTTAAGTCGCTGTTTTTGGATCTTTCCTAATAGAAGAGCAATTCCTCCTTTGAAGGGAGTGGTCAGAGGTGGCTCTGCTGAGGAAGGAGAGAACAAACAGTATGGATAAATTATGGCACAGGTCAGAATCTCTTACTGAAACCCTAGGGATAAGTATTTCAGAATGTGGGCTTTCTTGTATTTTAGAAAGAAAATAGTGTGTGTCTGTGTGTGTGTGTAGTGTACACACACACACGCGTACACACACACACACACACACACACACACACACACACAGTGCATTATGTAACAATCTGACCATGGCCTGGGGCAGTGTCTCTTGGTTCAATAAATGACTATTTTTGTAAGGAAATCCATAAGTAATCAGAATAAGTGGGAACAGTAGACAGAAGAATGCCCCTCTCCCAAAATACCACATCCCAATCCCCAGAACCTGTGGATATGTCCCTTTTCATGGCAAAGGGGACTTTGCACCTGTAATTAAGGTTTAAGGTGTTTGTGGGCCCAATCTAATGACATGGGTCCTTAAGAAAGCAGAGAACCTTTCCCAACTGTGGTCAGAGGAGATGTGATGATGAGAACAGGGTCAGAGAGGTGTGACCTGTCTTTGAAAATGGGGAAGAGGAGCATGGGTGAAGAAACACAGGTGGCCTGTAGAATCTGAATAGGGCAAGGAAACAGATTCTCACCTAGAGCCTCTAGAAAGGAATGCAGTTAGCTCAGTGAGACCCTGGTTGGACTTGAACTCCAGAACCTAAAGACAATACATTTATGTTGTTTTAAGCTGCTAAAACTATGGTAATTAATTATAGCAGTGATAGAAAATGAATGTGGTGAGAGAGACTATATAGCCTTATTTTACTTTCCAAAGTGAAATGGGTTATAAAAACCTTGTTGATTTTCAGAGCTTTCACTATATGAATTGGATTTAGGGATTGTGGACAGGTAGAGAGAACCAGGAATCTTGATGTTTTTACTGGATGACTTGACTTTGAGGTTTCCACTGGATGACTTAATGGTGTTTGAATTTTTAGCAGTGGGAAGAAGAGCTTCTTAGAAGAAAGCCTTTTAATTGTTACCATCCTAATCTTTGAGCCTTTGCTGATTTCTTTGTATTCATTTCTATTGCCTTCCTGGATCTTACAATGGTTGATGGTTGATGATGGCTCTGGTTCACTGTCAATCAGATCAAGGTAATGTAGGTGAAGGAACTCAAACTCCAAGGTACTATGCAAATGCACATTGGTCCTTGTTGATTGTGTTCATTATTATTGAGCAGCTGCCTCCTGTCCTTCCTTCCTTCTAGCCTGGTTGGGGGTTAGAGGGGAAGAAATACGGCAGGATGATTTTGTGAATGTGGCAGCAGCACTGTCTCTTCCTCTGGGCTGCCAGAAATCCTCTCCCCTCTACTGTACCTCAAGTTGCTTACAGTGTGTGTGGCTACAAGGTAGGCGGCACCTGGAATGAATGTCTTATCACAGAAAGGGTGGATACCCTTGGGCTCATCCATGTACCTCATTGTCAGCCATTTACCTTTAATTACATTAAAATTTTAAGTAGAAGAACTCTCCATATTCTGCTGCTTCTCATGGCAGAATCCAGGGCAAAGTCTATGTGTAGATGGTTTCTAGAAAATCTCCCACGAGGTATATAAAGTGCATTTTAGAACATGGGGCAGCAGTTTATGCTAAAAATACGTTGTTTATTTTCTTATGATGTTGTGCTGTTGTATTATATCCCATTATTATGAAACGATTGTAGTTGTCGGATTCATGTTTGAAGGTTATTCCATGAAATCTTTCAGAATAATGATACTGATAATTGATACTAATGATACTAATAAAAAATGATACTAATAATGATCTGAGTCAAATTAAGATGCTTAACTTCGAGCATGTCCCTTGCAGTGTCCTTGATTTGTAGCTGAATCTTTAGGATCATCAGTTGTCCTATTGATTCTTTTGATGTCCAAGTGCTGGGAGAGTGAGTGAGTCTTACTTTGTTAGGTGCCTGGTGTATGTGTGTGGTTGTGTGAGGTTGTGTTCCTGTTTGATCTTCATTTTCAGTAAATTGGTAGGTTTTGAGCTGTACTTAATGATCAGATGTGTGAATCCAAACTTTATTCCTTAGTAAAGACATATCTCCTTTTTGCCCCAGTGCCTACATTGCCCTTATCAATAACACAAGACTTTTCTTCATCAACATTTTCAGTAGGACATTTAAAATCTTTTCTTAGCTTTTGGCAAAAGTGATTGCGATTCAAATACAACTTTGCAACTTGCTCTAGACAAGTACCTGTTTTGAGACCTCATGTCTTTGTAATCAATAATAAGATTTTGCTATTTATGCACAATTTTAAATAGTTTTATTTAGATCAGGGCCTAAGTGAAAATCCGGCACATTGGGAACTCTGGAGAGAAATTTTGTCCCTTGAAATCTATCCTGTAATTGCTGTGATACATAATCATAAGTTTGTTTCAACACTTACTGAATACTGAATTTTAATTCAAGTGTATATTTAAAGTAGTTTCAGAACCTAGAGAGTGCCTTATTCTTCATGCCACGATGTATTGGGCTCTGGGCTATGTGCTAGAGATGATTGGGGAGCGAAGGATGTAGCCTTTGCCCTTAAGGGAAGGGAAGACTTGTGGAAAGGAAAACGTGGCAAGTTCTGTAGACAAGTATAAGGATCCATGGAGGGGAACAGATAAAGGAGGGGAAGGCTGCTTCTGGATGGGGAAAATGCAGTATGCTTGATGGATTAAGTGGCTTTTGACCCATGAACACATGCAGAAGTACAATGATGGATATTGTCATTGGGAAATGGGGTAGTAAAGTATGCAAGTAAACTTGAGTCTGCTCCATGGCATACGGATCCCTGGGATTTGGCCCTGCCTCCTCTTGCGTCGGGTCATCTTTATCTCCCATTGAAGGCGTGTTGAGCTATTTGCAATTTCCTGTAAGTGTCCTGCTCTTTCCACTTTGGATCTGTGCTAACAGGTACAGTTGCTGTACAGTGAGCTTTCCATATTGAGTTTTTTTTTTTTTTTTTAAAGAACTCCCCTTAAGATGTAGGCATTACTCCCTGTAAATCACATCTTGATAGTTGTTCAGTCTTGCCAGCTACAAAGTTTAAGAGTTCCAGAGTTCGTAGTAAGGGATGTTTGTTGTTGAACACCACTAGTGCCTTTTATGTATTTGTTCCTTTGTTTTTTCCTGAAGCTCGTCTATTGCTGAAAAGGCACCGATGGCAAAGTAGCTGCTCTTAAGGATCTCACTGCTGGCAAGACCCTGAACAGTAGTTTTAATGTGAAACTTTCATAGCCAATCTAGATGTGTGAAGAAGATGCAGGGGAAATCACAAGTGGGAGTGACCATTCCTCCTGATGGCAGGGCGTCAGGGAAGGATGCCCAGAGCAGAGATGCTTGAACTGAGTCATGAGAGATGAGTGGGAACCTACCAGATGGACAAAAGGGAGTAGGATGTTTCAGCATGTGACTCCACAAGTGGAGAAAGACCTAGGGGAACATGAGAAGTTTGGGAACAGTCAGTCCCCAGGAGCAAAAATGCGCGCATGGGTCAGGTGCAACATGGTGAAGCTGGAAGGGGAGGCAGCCCAGAAAGTGTATAATTCTAGATGAAGGAGTTTCTACTTTATTCTGAGGTAGAAGCGATCATTGAAGAGTATTGAACAGGGATGCCATGTATAGAATTCTGTTTGAGAGGGGATATCACAATTACAAGATGGTAAAATTGTTTAGTGCAGAGCAGTACCATATAAAAAGCCTAGTCTTTCAATATGATAACACTTCTTAGAGCCTTTGTGCATGTGGACAAGTGATTCAGTTTCTCCAGATCTTAGTTTCTTCATCTGTAAGTGGGAATGATAATAGCACTTGTCTAAGAATTGAGGTGGCAATTAGGTGGACTATTGTTGCTGAATAACCCAACTACATAGTAAGTGTATAATAATTAAATTACATTTATTATGCATTTTGATTTTATTAAGAATAGTGAATAGGTGTCCAGCGAGAGGTTGGCAATGTAGAAACAGAATGCTTCATTAGAAGTCAAATGCAGTGTGTATTATTTTAACCTCACAACAAAGGCCAAAATCCATAAGCTGAATTTTAAATATTTTTTGAAATCTGAGATTGTCCTGTTTACCTGCCTGAGGAAAGAGCATTGGAAAATGAGATGTGGCATAAATTAAAAAGGAATCGCTAATGTGGCCAACGGTGTGTGGAACCCTGACTGGAATTAGTCAAATTTGAGTGAGGGTATTGCAATCTCATCCCATAATCAGCATTATTGTGTCCCTGTATCAGTAATGTAGAGTCATTTCATGAGGCAATCTACAAAAAACAGGGGATGTTTAAGGTTGAAAGAGTTTCCTCTGCCATGACTCAGTTGGTCCAGAAAAATGTGAGCTGAAGCCTAGGGCACCAAAATGGTATAAAGGTTGGTCATGGCTTCTGCTGGCCTTTTAAGGCTGAATAATTGTCAGTGACTTGTGGATAACCACAAAACTGTGTTTGAATATTCACTTGAAAATCATTCACATTATGGGTCAGCAGATAGTAACCATTTTTAAATGTAATAAAAAATATTTAGGAAAGAGTAAGACATAGATTTAGTGGTTCTGTTGGTAAAAATGTGTGTATCAGTGAGTACAAAGTATTTCATAAACAAAAACATTCTCACAATATCAGTACTCTTGTATACCAAGATGTATTATATATATATATCATTGGTCTTTCTGTTAGTAAAATACCAAATGATATTTTTACAAGATAGGCTATGGAGTATCAATCTATGGTTTTATTAATTGATAATTATATTTTCCTTGCTATTTTAAAAAGTGTTTTGAATTATCTCCCTATTACCATAGCAAGATTTTTAACGTAATTACCATGATAATTTCTTTGGCTGAGTGTGGTTTTATTTCACTGACTTTCCAAATGATGTTGAAACATTCTGTTTCTAAACAGCAGGACTTTTTTTTTTTTTAATTTTAAGTGTTTGTAACTTCTTATATAATCTAATAGAAAGGTGAAGTCAGACCTTGGTCTTTTTTGTTGAGCAGTTACTAAAGATTAAATGATGAATGATTGTTACTCTCTCGGTCATGTGAATCACCAGTACCCAAGGAAGGCACAGTCTAGAGAAGTTTTTAATGATGAGTTGGTGCCATTAATGAAAAAGAAGTGGGTGGTAAATTATAGATCCAAGCCCTTGAAAATTAACCTCTCGCTCGTGTTATTAGTTGGATTTTTTGCCTAGAGCTACAGTTTAATTTTTTTGATAAAGCCATTTATTGCCCTCTAAAACATATTTAAATTAGAAAAATACTTCTTTTGTGTTGCTTACCCAAAAGGAGCAATTTACCAGTGGCCATGTTATGGTTGTTTTTCTCATTTGCATTCTTAACCCCCTCTTAGGGCTCTTGTTTGGAGCTGGTATAGATTTATTTGTAGAGGAGGACACATTGAATTGGATTTAGGATTAAATGAATTCCATGAATTAGAAGGATGACCTTGTAGACAGAAAAAGATTTCATTACATGTCTTCCCTGCTTCCACTATATTAGAATTTGTGTTGTGTGCCTCATGCTTAAACCTTTCGTGTGTGTGTGTGTGTGTGTGTGTGTGTGTGTGTTACATCAAAAGAATAGATGGAAATTCAGCACCCAGGCAGTGGACAATAAATTGACTGAGTTCTAATTGTGAAGATTGTAGTACTGCATTTCATTTTCCCTCCTGTCATTCTCAGCAAATAATTCTATTTACATTTCAGCCTCCAAACATCTTTGTTTGGGCATGATGGGAATACCATACGGGCAAATGGTTTTATGGTTAGAATGCTGGTTATATGGATTTTTATTTCTTGTGTGTGTAGCCAAGTAGTGTAAAGTCTGGTGTTTTGCTCAGGCATTGAAGCTTTGCAGGACTGAGAGAGGATAAAATAGAGGGGGATGGAAGAGTGGAACTGCCCGTGTCTTTTTCTAGCAGAAACACGGTTCATGGCTGTATGCTAGAAGGGGAGGCTTTGGAAGCTTCAAAAGGATCAAACCAAATAGCAGGTTCTAACAATTTACTGCTAATTGATGAGCTTTAGGTATAAGGGTGTGCAATTACATGCAATTGCAGCCAACTGTGGGTTTTTTATTTTTTTAATTGTTGTTGTTGTTAAGTTTATCTGACTTTTAAACCAGATTCATTTGCTGTCTGTTCAAATTGGTTTTATTCTTCACGAGGGCCTGATTGATTTGACCAAGGACTGCACCTTCATGATAGCTAGCTGTTGGCAATGGGGGGTAAATTAAAATAGCCTATGGCCAGGTCAGACTATCTCTGAGAGGTAATAGAAGAGTCCCTTAGGCCTGGTGACTCAAAGTGCTCAAATTCTATTTTCTACTCTGGTTAAAAACAATTTTAAAAATGGTAGCCTTTAAAGTATGTGACAATAAATTGTTTCCTCTTTCTACAAATTGGTTTAGAAAAAATCTTTAGGAAGTATACAAAAAAATATGTTCCCATGGCGGTTTAATGTTACCACAAAATCACCTAGTTTGTATTTGTTGCATTGTTGCATTTATATGGTTAGTTTGGCATATAATAGTTTAAAGTTTGGAAGGATTTGCTGTATTTGCTCCCAATTTATAGGCAACTAAACTGAGGCTCAGAATAAAATTCAGTGGTTTATTTGAAATCACAGAAGTGATTACAGTGGAATTAGAACCCTGTTTCACAAACGTCTAGACTTTTGAATTCGCGACTGTGATGAAGCAAGGCATGTAGTTAGTTGCTCAGGCAATGGCGCAGAGATTCTATTACAAATTATTTCTGGGGCCTTCTCAACCATGATAGGTCTTTAGTTATGCCTCTGCAGCACTGAGGGAAGCCAAACATATTTTAAAATCAGTAATGACAGTGGAAGGAGGAAAACAAGAAGCCTGATCTGCTTATTGTACTAGGCACAAACGGAAGGAGCTCTTCTTTTAAAACACTTTTCTGTTTGTGTTTTGGGATCAGTGTGTCTCATTTGTGACATAGGCTTCTGTAAAGTCAGTAGTTTGAATGAATGGTGAATTATAGTTACACAATGCAGTCTCTTTCTTCTAAACATCATAAATCGATCAAATTTGACAATTTTTGTTTCCATTCTTGCTGAAAATGATCATTGTGGATACTTTGCTCAATTTCCCCAAGAGTATATGACTTAATATTATCATTTTTTTTCGTTCTTGAAAGGAGCTAATAAAACCTGCCTCTGGGATGAATAAATACATTATTATAGGTGTTGAAATTGTTTAAATAGGAAATATTTATCCCCTCCTTGAGTGAAACTATATTATCCCAAACATAAACATTGTCAATGAAAGAGTTTGAATGTGTCCTTCAGTCAACTCAAGATCACTTTGTATAGCTAGGGCTCAGTCAAATATCACTTTTAATCATTTAATTACATAAAGGAGATCAGGTTTTCCTGCCAAACAAATGACTGGGGAGGAATAATTCTGTAAGCGTACAGTCCTGAATGCCCCCCCTCCCCCAAACAAAATAGTTTTTTGAGGAAACAAGGCTCACAAGGTTAAAGTTGTATATGCCTTAAATTTTGGAATGCTCATTACTTTAGAAGGACCATGGGAACATTTTATTGTATTTAGGAAAGAAAATTAGTTTGGCATTCTGACCCTTCTCTCCCACCATCCCTGCCATTAAATTCTCGAGTCTCCATGTTTCCCTTTCTGTATTAACCTTTCCTCTCCAATTCTTCCAGGTGTCCTTAGGCTCCGAAGGCCAAGAACACAACCTTCTCCTTGGTGACAACATCAGTTTGTCATAGGGACAGTATCCTGTGTCTCCTAGAAAACCGTTTTCAACTTCCTGTGGTTCTTTTTTTCGAAGCCATATGCTTGCATAGGGCTTTAGATATTCACAAAACCTTATGCAGTTTACACAGTTAGTCATATGTATGTTCACCTCATTGAGGCCCAGTGAGGCTAAGAGATTTGCAGAAGCCATTTTGGAGTGGAGATAGGAGTGCTGGTCTGATCTTAGCATTTAAACTAGGAAATTCAAAGGTAGAACAATTGCCAGGGTGAAATAACCTATTCATCTTCCTTGTTACAGTGTGGTCTCGGTTACAATAGGAAGTCCTGTCTCCAGCATCTATTACCCTGAGCACATGCAATAAATATTTTCTGAAGCTGCAAGAGTTGAGAAAGAAACCTATTGTTCCACTGCAGGGACTATTGAAAAACATGCCAGAGCTTTTCTCATCACTGCTCCATTGCTTATTGCCTACTTCTACTGCTGAGTTTTTCTTCTGTCACTAGTAAGGTTTCAGGTGAATATTAGGAGATGAGTAGAGATTGACAAAATTTTTTCACATCAGCATGTTAGAGTATTGCTGGGAACCTGAGAGTGTATGGTATTGGGAGTATATTGGTAAGGGGCTTGTAACCCTTGTCCAATTCTCTCTGCATTTCTGTTTTCTAGGCAGGCCTCTGGAGGTAGCAGGGCTATGCTGAGGTGATATGGCTGGGTCAGCATTTCCAGGGTACTGCATGATTTCATCCTGACTGAGGTTCAGAAGTCTCTTTCCCCTAGCTAGCAAGAAGTCCTGTTGGGATGTTAATGGCCCACATAGGACTTGTTCCTAAGGATTGGGTGTAAAAACTGATCCCTTTTCAGGGAGGCACAAAATAAGGGAAGCCCCATACACATATGAGGTCACGTTCTGAAAGGCAAGGATAGTGACCATGTGGCATGTCAGGACTATCAGCCATAAAGAGTGGTGCACCTGCAGAAACATTTATCAACTCACAGTACTTTTAAAGATGGGAGAAGACTGTAGTAAATGTGTGCCCCGAGGTTCATGGAAACCGGTAGGAAAGTGCTATGAAATCTCACCTGTCATCCAAAATCTGAATGCAGATTTTGCATTCAACTTCATGATTTTTGTGTTATTGGTTACATTACTCAAAAACATAAAATTGAAAATGTAGACATAAGAACTGTTGCTACTGGAATTCTCCTATCCTTTGGTGCATGTTTCTGGATCATCTTCAGACAGTTTTTATACCTTAAGTCCTAACTCTACTGAAAAAAAAAAATCCAACACCTGGCATAACTTTTCGAAAGGACCATACATGCAGGCTCTATGGTGTTTGGTTAATACCCAGGGTGAAGAGTCTGTGTGTTATAAGGGAAAATTTCCATTTAAATTTTTTCTATGCCCATTATTAGGTTATAATGGAATCATTTCCCCTGTTGGTGAAACATATTAAAACAAAAAGCAAATAAAACATTTATTTGATAAGAGAATAGTACCATACAGGAGGAAGACTTTTATGAGCTACGTTCTGATACTGGCTGAACCATGTGAAAATGTGGGGTCTTGGGCAGATCTGTGACCTTTCTGTTGTGGGTGACTGCATCATTTGTTGTCCCTTTGTGGAGGTGCTTTTCAAAATTACAGTGAGTCATCAGACCTGAACCAGGACTGTCCTGGGCAAACTGATTACCCTTGCTTCAGTTTTTTTATGTTTGTTGGTGAAATGAGATGGGTGGATTAGGTTAGATGTTTTTAAGCAGTTTTTCCTTCAAGAAGCCCAATTATAAAACAAATAAGAGGCAAGTTCAATTTGAAGCATGGGCAGGGGGCAGGGCTCCAGTTCCCCACCCTCCCGCCCCTGCATACTCCACCCGAAGATCCTGAGGGATCCCTGGAGCAGTTTGAAAACTCTCACACTCCAGTGTATCCCACCCATCATTTGCCTCTCGCTGGTTTCCTGTGCCCCATCTTCAGGACAGGAAGGCAAACGCCAAATCTAAGTATTGGGCCAGTGCAAATCCTAGGAAGAGAAAGGATGTAATCTCACCTGAGGCAACAAGGTATTCCTTTTGGGCTTCATCGTCTTCTTTCTGCTTCCCCTTAACTATTTGCTTTTCTCAGGGGTAGGAGCTTGGGCGAATTTTGTTTCTTCTAAACTTACTGTTTTTTGTTGGAAAGACCTGAACCTTCAAAATGTAATTTTAGGGGTGGAGACATAGATAAAGCCTTTAAAAACAAATATTAAATGAGGAATTCTTCTGTGTGTGTAGGAAAGTGATCGGGCCATTCCCTGATCCTCCACACTCATGAAGAAGAACATTCCAGTGCTGACACCACAGGTCAGACACAATGTAACCATAAGGCTATTTTCAGGGAGGTGTATGAAGGTACACAAGAAAAGTAATAACCTTGACTTGCCTACTAATTTCCCCAGTGCAACTAATGAGTTAATTCTATCATTTGCTCTTTATCTCCTTGTTTCTCTGCTGTATTCTTTTCCCTTCCCAGTCTCTTTATTGCAGACATCTCCTCCATCTTCCTGAACATCATTTGGAGTGTTGTTCTTAAGATCACCCTAATCGCTGTGTCTCAACAGTTCTCTCAATTAAAGCTGCCTCTCCTCTATGCCTGTGACATCCAGACAGTAGGAATCCAAGGTCCTTGCGAAGGGTGGGGAATTAAGTCCCCCCCCCCCCGCCACCTCATCACTGTTGTACTAGCAGACAAGCGGCTGAGAATGAATGTAACACTCCATCCACACTGGACGTTAGCTGTAACAAAGGGGAGCAGAAACCAGCTTCTGATCACTCCTGTATTTGTATTCCCTCATTATTGACTGGGGCAGGCTCTTGCATTTTTGTGTGTCCTCCCTTCTCAGTGATCATTGAGAGGTTCCTTCACATGAATGTCATCAGATTCTTAGGCTCAGTGGTCTTAGACCTGACCTGAGGCAAGTGGACATTTTTTTTTTTTTTCTGTTATTTCTTTTTAATGTACTATGGGTTTTTTTTTTTTCCTGACTTAAGTTCTAGCACTGCCTTGGGCTAATAATATTCCCATCTAGGTTTGCTCATCTTTGGAATTCAGCTGCTTCTTGGTTGATGTTCCCTCCCTTTCCAGTGCATTTAGTTGTCTGGACTATTGCAGGTGCGATTATCTGAGAATGAACGGCTAGAGGATGATCCCTATCTATAACTGTTTGATATGTGGTAGGAGGCATCTGTATTGCTACAGGTAACAGACATGATCTGCGGTGGAAAATTAGATAACTGGTTTCTTGGAGAGGCATGAGATTGCCCTGGTTATGGACATCTCTCCACAATAATTCAGCAGCCATCATTTATCCCGTGTCTAATGTGTGCCATGCGTTATTCACATACTTTCCCACTTAATATATCGATATCAGTCGTTGTTAGTATCCTGTTGCTGCTGTAACAAATACTACCAATATAGTAGTTTAAAACAACCATAATATGTCACAGTTAGGAATTGAAAAGGTCACAAATTTCTTCTAGTTATGAAGGTCAAAAGTCCTAAAATCAAGGTGTCCGCAGGGCTTTGTTCCTCCTGGAGGCTCTAGGGGAGAGTGTGTGCCTGCCTTTTCCAGCTTCTGGAGGCTGCCCACATTCCTTTGGCTCATGGCCCCTCCTCCATCTTGTAAGCCAGAAGTGGGTCATCTTCAAATCTCTCCTCTGACCCCTGCATTTGTCTTCACCTCTTTTTCTCTGATTCTGGTTCTCCTTCCCCCTCCTTCTCTTAGAAGGACGCTTGTGAGTCCACCTGGATAATCCTGGATAATCCTCCCGTCTCTGGATCCTTTATTTAATCACATCTGCAAAGTCCCTTTTGATGTATAAATGACCACAGGATTAGAATGTGGCCCTTTTTGGGGGACCATTATACTGTTTCTCACAGGTGGAAAGAGTTCCTACCACTGGAACAGGAGCAGTAGTTTACAAGTATGAAGTTCCTACTCTGCTCCAGTCAGGAGAAGGATCTTACTTAATTTTCATCACAGCCATGGGAGGATGGTATCTTATGGTAAGGCACCGAGGCTTGGTGAGGTTAAGTGACTTGTCTAAAGTCTTGCCACTTACCACATGGCTGCAGGCAAAGGATTGTGGTCCAGGCTCTTTGATACCGGTGTGCATCCTCTTAACCACTCGGCTATTCCACGTTTATTACCTTTCGGTACAGACAGGCGTAAGTGAAAACGGTGTTTTCTCTGGCTCACCCAGGTAGTCGATAAACAGGGTCACTATTCAGACTGGATCTCTTGGATTCCAAAGCCTCAGTCTGAAATGCTGTTGGCATGTGCTGATATTATACCTTTGTTCTACCGAGATTTTTGCTTTTAGCTGTGGTTCCCATGACCTTTGTTTTGTTGTTTGTTTTTTCCTTTCCGGATTGTGCTTATTTATCGGTGAAGTCAGGTGGAGAAGGTTGTCACTTAGGTCATGATGTCATGGTGTTGACAGTTACTGGGCAAAGGCCTTTGGCCTGAAGCCGCTGAGCTATCCTGGTTTGTGGCTGCCGCCTGCTCTCTTCAAGTGGAATTCTCGGACTGGCTTATAGGTTGAGGTGACCACTGCTGCCTCATTTGGAGCAGAGACCCTGACTTCCATTGAATTTTAAACACCGTCTCTGCAATGGAAAGCTAATGTTTTATGGAACCAGCCCCAATTTAGTTACCATAACAACTTGGTAATACTCCTTCTGTCTTGGCTTACTGCCTCAGAGTGTGATGTACAGCAGTCATTCTGGCCAGCTGAAATGGGCTCTCACCTTATTCTTGTCAGGCATATTGATAAATAGCTCTGTTTCATGACACATTTCAAAGTCATCACTTTTTTTTTTTTTTTTTTTTTTTTTATGTTGCTGACCTTCCCTTTAAGCTTCAGGTTGTATAAAGAGAAGCTGCTGGAGTCACACCATGATTGTGCTGCTTTTTTGTTCCTGAGCTATTTTCTCACAAAATCCTATGTCCGTGTGGTGGGGGAGGGGGATAAGGAGTGAGATAAGTAGATGATTGTGTTCATATTCTTGGAGCAGACTGTCGTAGAATCATAGCAGTGTCTTTATGTCATCTGCCAAAAAGAAAAAAGCTTGAAATAATGTTCAATTTAATCTCATTCTTTATGCAGTAAATTTGATGTCCTCTGGAAAAGGTGTGGGCAATACAATCAAAGAGAGGGTTCATTTCTTTCATTCAAGCATTTCGTATGCACTAAACCATTCATGTCTAGTATTGCCTTGATAATCAGTAACCTGTAGCAGAATTTAAATTTTGCATAGGAGAAATAGATGGGCTGGGGGAATTTGAGGGGAAGCAGACATAAGGATTTTGTCTTGTATTCTAGTAGGTAGGAGAGTGTTCTCTGTTTCAGGAAGGATTAATAGGTATTCCTTGGAGAGGTGGGGAGGAAAAGGCAGGGTAATGATGCATTCTTTATTCCTCTCTGGGAGATACAGAATCTATATTCACATTCCAAGGCTCTGAAAAGTCCAGCAGCAGAGAAACCTATTTAATTAACTGTTTTATTCAGCTGTGGGGGCTGTAGGGGCCCCCTTTCCAGCAGAGCATCTGTGAATATCTCCTAGAGCACGGGGAAAATGGTGCTTTAGAACAATAATGATAAAGAGGAAACCAAAGCCAGGATTTCACCTTGTGTTCTTAACCATTTCTGTAGTGATTCAGCTATGGGGCAGACTCAATACTTTTATTCTTCATTATGAGCTGATGTGTTGTCTACTCCCCTCTCCACATGTTTAAAATGGCCTTTCCTGTGGTTTGTGCCTTTCAGGATTCCATATATGCATTGATTTTGAGCAATTTGTGTAACATCCTGTTCACCTTTTCTTTCTCTAAATGTGCAGGTTTATTGTTAAGGAAGATTATGAGGTTTCCTTGGGAGAATTCTAAGAAAAAGTACTGACCATTTTTTTGGGATGGTTAGAGTTGAGGCTTCTAAGAAACAAGTAATACATCTACTGAAATCTGTATTTTTATCCTAATGATTTCATGTAAAAACCTGGAAATCTAATGGTTAGTAATAAATCCTAAGCTTTCTGTGCTTTGGAGAGAATCTCAATAAGTTAGTTAATATCTGTCTTCTAATGTTGCAAAAACCTCATTACCTAAAAACCGGAGTTCTTCAGTGTCATCAAGTAGGAAGACTGGCTGTAGAACTTGGAACTCTTGATTTCTGAGGAGTGCGTTTCCTTGTTTTGTTGTTGGTAATTTTCAGCAATTGAACTAAGCAAAAATACTTAGTGAAGACATGAAAACCCTCTTGATGGCATCCTTTCTTGAAGAGACAGGGTGGAAAGGTCTGTGTCCTCCTTGATGTTGGTTCTTTTTTTTTTTTTTTTTAATTTTTTTTTAACGTTTATTTATTTTGAGACAGAGAGAGACAGAGCATGAATGGGGGAGGGGCAGAGAGAGGGAGACACAGAACCGGAAGCAGGCTCCAGGCTCTGAGCCATCAGCCCAGAGCCCGTCGCGGGGCTTGAACTCACGGAACGTGAGATCGTGACCTGAGCTGAAGTCGGACGCTTAACCGACTGAGCCACCCAGGCACCCCGATGTTGGTTCTTTAATATGTTGACTGTTTAAGATATCTTTTATTGAGGAATGGAGTTTTTAAGATGATTTTCAGTGTATATGCCTATCCAAGTGTTAGGTTTTTTTTGTTTCAATCCAAAAGATTGGAAAAAAGCATATTTGAGTAACTGGGTATGCAGGAACAAAGTTGTTGTCTACTATTTACTTCATAGATGTTCTGAGATCCATTCCTGGCCCAGCTGGCTTGCTGGATTAATTGACCACAATCCCATGAGTGCTAGTGGTCAGTGTATTGTATGTGATTTAGCAGAGTCAGTAGCTTTTCTAATTCAGAACAGCTTTTGTGTACTGTGTTGTCTACCCATGGTTCACATTATCCAAATAACAATGCCACACCATGATTTTGAGGCAATTGGTAATCTCTGTCTGATGAAGCTTCCCTATGTCTCATTTGTTTGAATTTAATATGCTTCTTTGTTCCTTTTTAATTTTTTTTTTCAACAACAGCATTGTCTGGCATTTTTAGGTAATTGATTTTTGCATTTGCATTTTGGTTAGAAAAATGGCTGTGGTTCTAAGCAAGAGGGTTGGATTCATCCAGCACTGTCTATATTGTTAGCCAGAAGAATTGTACATTAGAGTAACTTGATAATAGAGCACCCAAATGTATACTTTCATTGAAAAATTTCAAGTAATTTCTCCTTTGGTGATACAAAATTAGAGCTAGTGACAATCAACGGATGATAACCCAAAGTGTTAACCCGAGATGTTTTGAAATATTTGGGTTATTATACACAGCTCAGGGAAAAGAAATAGCCATTCATGTGTGTGACTGCTAAAATGCTGACCTTGTTTATTCTCAATAAACATAATAACTAGTTTCATATGAGTACATAATTTCTTGGAAGAAATTTGGAAGAGCTGAAGTAAAGTGGAATGTACATAAGACCTATATATTTACCCACCAAAATATACTTCCTGATACAGTCACTCAATTTTTATTTTTAGGAGGGAAATCAGTTAAAGACAATGTGTTAAAAATCTTTCTTGGCTTCAGGAATGTTAGTAGTTTGCATATTTTTTTAGGTGCTGTTAGCAGGGTTACTCATTTCCTGGCATGATGTGGCGCAAGTATGTCTTCATGAAGATTAAAATGAGAAGGAAAAGAGATCTAAGGATTGGGCTTCTTGGAAATTATCTCCCAAGGCACGGGAGACAAAGAAATTCTCTATGTTGCTTCAATGAAGCTATAAAAATAAGACTTGCTGTGGGCATGAGTAGGATCAGAACCCAAAGAGAGTCAGTTAGATGTAATAAAGTCAAGAAAGAATTTGTTACATTGTCATTTCACATACTTTATTTTTATTTTTGTCTTTCCTGATTAGATGCTGGGAGAAAGCATCTGATGTATGTCATTACATCTTTGTGTGTATGTCATTGAATCTTTGTCATTTAATCTTTGGTTAGTAGGAATATGATTTAGCTTTTCCAGTCTGATCAACATTTTTTGTCACTGATAGAATTGAGCTAGTAAGAATCATACCCTGGATTGTGGTGAAATTCACTGAGTTTTAAAGTATGCCCTTTGGGTGGGTAGCCACCTCTCCTTTTCAACACTCCATACTCTCCCAATAACTTCCAGAGAAAGGGTATGCACTGTGGGGGCCTGAAGAGGAGGGAAAAAAAAGCCTACATTTTGACTGTCATTTCTTGATAGGTGGTGGTTTCTAGGGTGTGGGTAAGGGCCATAGTAGTTTTCAGAGATACTTGACTCTTGTAGGATTTGTCAGAGTTTTCAGGAGGCAAGCAGAGGTGAAGAGGAAGGCATGTGTGGGGTACTAAAATTGTGTTGGGAGTGCTAAATTGTTGGAGCCTAGAGCACATGGTTGGAAAGGACAATAGTTGAAGTCTCCAAGGGCAGACAGGGACCACACAATGCAGGGTCTCATCTGCTGTGCTAAGGATTTAGGGTCTGTAGCATAGGAGAGAGAGTGATAGGCCTGCATTTCATAAAGATAAATTTGGGAGATGAATCCAAAGAGGGCTGAGGTTTGAGAGTAGGGGTTTAGTAATGACATAAGGAGATGGGGGTCTAAGTTAAGGTCGTAGCAGTGGAAATGGAGAGGGAGGGAATGGCTACTGAGAAATTTGGGTGCTGTGATTCTAAAGACTTCGTGATGTATTAGAAAGGGGGAGTGAAAGATTGTGGTGTGAATTAAATGAGATAATATATATTTTTCATGTATTTAACACAGTACCTGGCACATGGGAAGCACACAGGAAATGAGAACTTGCAATTCTGTTATCAACACAGAAAATAAGAAACCTGTTGAAGGTTCCTGTTACTAGTAACAATAATACAGGGCTTCTACTCCGTATAGTCCCGTCTCCAAATATGCACGCTAGCAGATTTCATACTCTTATTTTTTGCTTGTTAGCGAGACTGTGGCCACATTGTATTCACTTTACCTGATGACCTGGCAGTAATACTGGTGCATGCTTGAAATCCAGCTCGACTGTGGAGCACATCTGTTTACCTTTATGCTGTCATTAAGGGAGAAAGGCCCAATCCCCCAGTCCTATTTGATTATTTGTCTGAGGTTTTTTTTTTTTTTTTTTTTTTAAATTTTTTTTTTCCCCAACGGTTTTTATTTATTTTTGGGACAGAGAGAGACAGACAGAACATGAACGGGGGAGGGGCAGAGAGAGGGAGACACAGAATCGGAAACAGGCTCCAGGCTCCGAGCCATCAGCCCAGAGCCCGACGCGGGGCTCAAACTCACGGACCACGAGATCGTGACCTGGCTGAAGTCGGACGCTTAACCGACTGCGCCACCCAGGCGCCCCTATTTGTCTGAGGTTTTATCCCGAAAGTACTTTCTTTCCCTTCATGTCTTCAGAGTTATATTTTCATTCTTATTTCAGATAGGTTTCTTCCAGTTTAGTAAGTTAGGAGATGAAGTTATTCATAACTCTGTTGGTAGTTATGGCGAATAATTCTTTGATAGGATGTTTTTGGTGTAAAACTAGTGAATTAGTGTAATTGGGCTGCCATAACAAAATACCATGGACTGGCTTATACAACAAAAACTTCTTTTGTACAGTTCTGGAGGTAGGAAGTCCCAGTGAAGTCCAAGATCAAGGTATCCAGGGATTCTGTTCCTGGTGACGACTCTCTTCCTTGCTTGCAGACAGCTGCCTTTTCCCTGTGTCCTCACATGGAGGACGGTGCTCTCTTCTTTTTATTATCCCTTCATGAGGGCCCCACCGTCACGACTTCATCTAACCTTAATTAGGCCTTCCAAAAGTCCTATTTACAAATACCATTATGTTGTGGGGGGTAGGTCTTCAATGTACAGATATTGGGGGGGGGACACAGTTCGGTTCATAGCAACTGGGATTCAGAAATGTGAACTAGGGTGTTTGGAACTCTTATGCCTTATTTCTACCTTTTACAGATTTGCCTTGATGATTGTCTTAAAGCTGGTTGTGTTGGCTGTTTAAGATGTCTTAAAGAGTCATTCATTAGCCATTCATCAGATAGTTATAGAGCTAGGATTCAGAAGTCAGTAAGATAATTTTTCCCTTAAAAGCTTTTAAAGCACAGCTGTAGTTTCTTAACTGGAAGGAAACAAACAAATGTGCCGATTGTTATGGGAGTAATTGTCTCTTAGGGGGTGGGAATCAGAGAAGGTACAACATCAGGATCTTGGCAAGAAGGTTATTCTCTGGAGATCGTTTTCAAGGCCAATATGGTACTTTATGTGCTGCTAAAAATGATATTGTGTCATGCTATAGTTGTGTCCTGTGATTCAAGTAATGATGGAGTTAATCTTCACTACAGGAATGGATAATTTCCCTTCAGGTGTGGCCCTAAATTTAAAGGAAGCTGTTAATTTAAGTAGTTTGTTAGTATAATTTTTCTTTAATGCCAAAACACATTTTCCCACATTTTAAGATCTCTGAAATCAAGATGTATATTACACTCAATGATGCATCTTAATTGGCACTTTTTTCTTTCCTGTTAGAGTATTTTATTTCTTTTATATTGTTTCCTCTTTTCTTATAATATTATAGTACATTTTATGGTTGACACCGAATATTCATTGAAATACAATTGTAAAAGCTAGACTAATATGTACCTGAATGAGCTGTTTTCTTACTATCTCATTTAATGTTTACAATGACCTTATGAATTGTGTTTAATTTATAGAGGATTTGGTGATATTAAGTTACTTGTTGAAGGTCATTTTTTTCTTTAGTGGTTTACATTATTTTCTTCATGAAATATATACAGTTTTTTTCTTAGCAAGATCACAAATCTTCTAGTAATTCTCCAAGACTGCATACTTTAAAGGAAAATATTGATGAGTTTTGCTCTGAATTTCATATGAATTTAAACGATGTAGTTTTCCGGGGGGAAATTCTATCTCCTTGTTTGTATTTGCAGATGTTCCACACACAATACAATGTAGTAGTCTTGTCCTTCAACTCTATTAGAAGATGAAGAGTTCTTTCAGGACAGCTGGATTGACAGCCCTGGACCCTGGCTTCCTCCAATTCCAATCTTAATTCCATAGCTGGAGTGGGGGGTGGTGAATGGCTCAGTCGATTAAGCTTTTGATTAACAGCTGTTGATTAATCGACTGTTGATTTTTGATTCAGGTCATGATCCCAGAGTCCTGGGATCGAGCCCCATGTCAGGCTCCATGCTGTTTAAGATTCTCAGTCTCACTCCCTCTTCCCCGATTGCCCGTGTGTACATGCTCTCTCAATCTCTCTTGCTCTCTCAAAAAAAAAAAAAAAAAGAAAAAAGAAAAAAAAATTCCATAGCTGGGACTCCTCAGCTCTTGTATGTAAGATATTTTCTTCCCAGTCTCTGAGGGGATTCTCTTTCTTAGAGGGAATTTCAGAAACCTAGGCAATTATCTTGTTTGGCTTAGCATAAAATTAATCATGATTCTGGTCTTGCTGTTTACAGTGGCTGTGTTCTGTTCACTGGATTCTCTTGTGAACAGACTTTAAACCTAGTATAAGTAGCTTGAGTCTACATTTTCTCATTATGCTGGAGCCTCTGTAATGGTTCTTTGCCTGAATCTTCCAGGATCCAGGGCCTGCCTGCCTTGATCCTCCCTGACTAAGGGCTGTGTCTCCTGTATCTAGACCTGCTGTCTAATGTTGAATACTTGGATCCGTATTCTGCCTTTCTTTGGGAAATTGCCTAGGGAGCCCCTCTGGGATTACCTGGCCCTGGATGGGGTCTGGGTCTCTGTTCTCTCTATTACCTACCCTGGGCTCTGATTCAGATATCCGAGACCATGCCTTGAATACTACATAGATCCGTCTTAGTTATTCAAGGTTTTCCAAAATCTGTCCCTCACTTTTCTTTCCAACAGTTTGCACTACCCAGCACTATCAAACTTCTTTACAGTAATTTGTTTTTACTGTATTATGATTTTTGTGTTTGTACATTTGTCTAAATTTGTCTAGTATACTCTGAGCCCCTTGAACACAGGACCATGTCTTTTATATATAAAAGATAAAAAAGATCCCCCCATAGTACCTTGCATGTAGTAGTAAGCAGAATGAGTAAAGGGTAGAGTTAATGACTGTTGGGCACCCAATGTTTACCTGATGACTAAAAGCTTGTAATAAACAGAAAAGCATTCATAGCAAGTGGTCCTTGATCACATGATCTGTGCTTTTATGGGGCCATATGTCTGGATTTTGGAACGGTGCTCTTTGGATTTTAAGTATTTGCTTATTTTTGATCCATCTAGTGTATAATTTATTAACTTTCAATAGAGTTTGGTTGGTTTTTTTCAACTTTTGAGGTCATATTTTACCTATGATTTACACATGAAGTATATATGTTATATAGCCTTTCTATATAAATGCATGTTTAAAATGATTTAAGCTTTTCAGAGTTTACTTTAAGAACCTTTTATTTTTTTTATTAAAATTTTTTTAATGTTTATTTTTGAGAGAGAGAGAGGGAGAGAGACAGAGTGCAAGTGGGGGAGGGACAGAGAGAGAGGGAGACACAGAATCCCAAGCAGGTTCCAGGCTCTGAGCTGTCAGCACAGAGCCCGACATGGGGCTGGAACCCATCAACTGTTAGATCATGATCTGAGCCGAAGTCAGACGCTCAACTGACTGAGCCACCCAAGTGTCCCTTTAAGTACCTTTTAAATGTGTCACTAGAATATAAGCTTATGAGGGCAGTGGCTTTTTTAGTTTATTTCTACATGCTCAGTTCCTGGAATAATACCTAGGTACTCAACTATTGACTAGTAGGTGGCCCATAAATTGTGAATAAATAATTATAATAATCTCTGCTTTCCTGAGAGGAAACAATCAGTGTTCGAAAATTCTTCAGATTTCATATATTGCTTACAATTTGATTCAGCTTTAATTTCCAGGTTGTATGAGTTTATAGACTCTTAGGTTTGGAAGGGAACTTAAAGCTATATATAGTCCAGCTTCTCTACTGTGGATCAGCTAACAAGTGAGTATCATACATGTCAGTAAGTAGAATATTTAGTTCAGAAATTGTTACTGGAAACCTAGGACTGTGACACTAGTGAGGAAAGACCAATTCCTCAAGCACTTTGCCCCTGTGCCCCCCACTTAAAGGATTGTTTATATGGGGACTACAGAAAATTACATTATATTAAAGCGATTTGTGATGTCCGCTAAAGGTGCACAAAAGTGGCTTGTTGCTGATTTGAGAGATCAGAAGCAGTTCTTCTGTTGTGTTTATTCTGTTTCTGTTCCATCTTTTCTGCCAGTGGAAAATGGCCTCAGGATTAGGAGAAGGAAAGGGATATGAAACATTTGAGCTGTGTTTGGTGCCATATTGAATATTTGGAGCATTTATTTGCTTTGTTCGTTTGCTCAGCCCTATTTTGATTAAAACCATATTTCTAGAAAAAAGGAAATAAATACTAATAACTTTTGTAGTTGACCAGTTGGCATTGGCACCAAGTAACAGGGTAGCTAATTAGTCCTTAGAGTGTTTGAGAGTAGAGTATATCATTTTTCTATTCTTGGTTAATGACATTTCCAGTGATGAAATACAGTCTCTCTGGTCCAGAAACACCTGCAGTGTTATGGAGTCATTTCTCTTAAGCTTGAATTTTCTCTATAACCTTCTTCTCAGGTGTTCTTTCTAGATGATCCTTCTATACTAACTTGCAAAGCTTTCTCTGTCTTTAAATAATGCTAATTTTTCAAAATAAAAATTTCCCTTATTTTCATTGTCATTTGTTTGCATAAATCTCTTACCCATTGTTACTAGTCTGATGTCTGGTGCTATCAAGAGCTTGTCTAATTCCCCTCACATATAGCTCCTTCCTTGAGTTTCTTGGTTTCTGGAGAAGCCAACTACAGACCTTCAGCTACTTCTCACATTCATTCGCTGGACCCCCTTAATTTCTTAGTATCTTTAGATTAGGTATATCACTTCTGTTATAGGTATATCTCTTCTGTTATTTATTTTTGAGAGATTAAAAAAAAAGGACGACATGAGCACAGAGTCATTATGTTCTTGGATATAATCATAAGGCTTTTTCTTGAAATAAGTGAAATTTTGTGTGTCATGAAGTAAAAATTTTCTCTTAACAAATGAGGCAAACATCCCTTTTCTTCAATTTGTAGTGTGTTTGAAAATGGTCTCTAGGCCTCTGTCTGTATCTACTCTTATGATCTTTACAACAATTCCGTGATCATGGGTTTTCCCTCAAATATAAACATTTACAAACAGAAGGGACATAAACCTGAAATTGCATAGCTGAGACTTAGTGCTAGAAAGATTGTTTAATAATGTATTTAGCATACATAAATGAGATTAAAAATGAGAAGCTGTATGCTTTGCGTTTGCTCCAGCCCAATTCTTGTTTGTTAAAATGAAAAATGGTTCAGTCTATTTTGGAGCATTGCCATTATAAAAATAAATGTCAATATGTTGCGTACTTGCAGAGTTTTAGCACTTGTCTACAAAATGCCAAAGGATGACTACACCAGTACTTCTGGGTGTGGGCAGTGTATTCACAGAGGAATGACCTCGATTACAAAAATGTAAGCTTGTGCTTGGCCTTAAAGGAGTTTCCCCGATGGGAAGTTTATTTGATGATAGCAAATGCATTCTTGGTTGGTGAATTCTTAGAAGAAAGATAGGAACAGTTTAGGTGGGGAAGTATTTGGTGGTTTTCTCTCTACCACTTGCTGGCATCTAGTTCCCAGTCTTCTTTCATTTTCCCTCTGGCTTTTCTAACTTTCCCTTCAATCTTTTTTTTCCCCCTGCCTTGCACTGAGCAGTGTGGGTATTACTTTGTCCCAGTGGTGGCATAGGGATTTAATAAGATTGCTGACCTCCGGGCCACAATGACTCTTGCCTGGATGACAGTTGTTAACTCCTAGTGGGCTATGTAGGTAAGAAAAGCGAAGTGATAGAATTCACAGGAGCTGCTGAAACAGAAGGTGTTGAAGACAGGGGACCTCTGTCAACACTTTTTTTTTTTTTTTCTTTTTTTAGCACTGGGTCTGGGTGGGTGGTGATGTAATTCGTTCAGAATTAAATAACAGGAAGGGATCGGTAGATGTGCCTTCCATCTTGCTTTTAATCACATGTCTTCACTACACTCAAGGCCTTACATGTGGTAAAAAGGAACGAGAACAGGATAAAGAGGTGCTGAAAAACCATTTGTGTTTTTCTTGTTCTGTCTTTGGAGAAAGGTTTCTGGTTTTGGGTGTGGAGGTGGAGCTGCTATATTAGTGATGAGAATTGGGACCTGGAGGGTGGGTTTGGATGACCTGGTTCTGGGAGTGTTGGGGCTGAGGCCATAACTTCAAGGACATGAGCAGAGTGGAGACCTTTAAGAAAATACGAGTTCACTGTTTGCACGAGTAAAGTTAAGCCAGCTTTGCAAATTATGTATTTCCCTAACTTAGTCCCGTTGACAGTAGAACCTGCTATGAGGCATACCAAAATTTCTAACTTTGGGAATTCTTACTACCAAATATATGGATACAGTTTTTTTAAATTAAAGATTCCATTCTAGAGGCTGATATCTTGTGACTTCTTAATACCTTATAATATGAATTCTCTCTCTTGTGTACCTGATTCAAAATAAAAAGCTACTACAAGCTGTCCTACAAGGTACCTGTGAATTCCTAGTTGTGGCAACAGGCAGACCAGAATCAGTTAAATACTGCTTACTGATAGATAACCATTTTCTTTTTTTTTTTTTTTTAATGTTTTTATTTATTTTTGAGAGAGAGAGAGAGAGAGGGAGGGAGGGGCAGAGAGGGAGGGAGGGGCAGAGAAGGAGGGAGGGAGGGGCAGAGAGAGGGAGACAAAGAATCTGAAGCAGGCTCCAGGCTCTGAGCTGTCAGCACAGAGCCTGATGTGGGGCCTGAACTCGTGAACTGCGAGGTCATGACCGGAGCCAAAGTCAGACACTTAACAGACTGAGCCACCCAGGTGCCCCAATAGGTAACCATTTTCTATAAAGAACTGGGAGCATAGTGGGTAAGTAGGTAGTTTTCCGTAATCAATGAGTTTTTTATCCAGCAAAAAATCAAATAAGTAATCAATTTCTGTCCCTCTGCCCCTTCCCCCTCCAAATACTTGATTAGGATATATGATTTGAAATTTGAAAATACTTCCTGAAACTATTCTGGAAATATTTCTATTCCAGTTATTAAAAATGAAAAGTCTTTTGGTTTATTTGATCTTCCTCTCTGTCCCATTCACCAATAAAAAAATGAAACTTAATATCAAGTAAGCATTTGATTAAGTTAGCAGTGATTTATGGGGAGCTCATTAACGTACTGCACAGACAGGACTTATACAGATTTGATGAATCAACAAAGCAGAAAATGGAAAATACATTCCACTCCTGAATTTTTAAGTGAGGAAGAATGTATCCTTGGCCATGGTCATGCTTTAATATCAGTCCTACAAAAAAGAAACAGATTTTCACTTGCGCTAATCTATTATGCTGTGAAAATACTGTGTGCATTTTCATCCTTAGAAAAGATTTCTGCAAACAGAGTTCTAAGAACTGAACATAAGTGATTGTGGAGATTGTTTTATTTATCCCTAAAAGCAATATTCTTCCTGTTAGAGCAAAGGATTTAGACGGCAGAATCAATAACTTGGCTGCCGTATGGGACTTGCTTATACACAAATTAATGTATGATGCTCATGAACTTGATAAGCTTGAAAGGCCATATTCTCTTGGTCCTTTATTGCCATGCAGTCAAATGAAACATTAGAAACAATGTAAGGGAATGAAACGATATGTATCATAATCTTTGAGGGATGTTAATTCACATGTGTAGTGACGACAGCTGATATCTTTGTACTAGCTAGTTGCATGGCAAACTCTTGAGACAAATCACTGGTATAACGTGTGATGTGTTTTCCTAAAGCAAAAATCAGATAAAACCTGGTAGTTTTTTTTTTTTATAAGAACTCCTCATTCTTTGGCATGTATAATTGGAAAGCATTGGCAAATAGACACTATGAGATTCATTTCCTGAAATGCTCTTTTCAGAGTTCCATGTGAAAGCGTTAGCTGTGTCAATTAGTTGAGATGAAATGACATAATTTATTGACCTGTGGTGATAACTTCCTAAATACATTGAACATTTGGCGCCATATAACTGAATGCCTTGCTAATTGCTCAGATGCATGCCTGCTTTCGTAATCAATGCGCTACTTGGGCTAACCTCAGCAGATTTATTGCCTCATTTTCTGTTTCAGACTGCTTAACTATTCACTGGGTGGTATCCGTGAAAATGACAGTCCCTAAGGATCAGAATCTGCGTGTCAGAGGGCAGAGGTCTCTCTGTTTCATGGCTTTGGAATCACTCTTTCATATTCTAAGGGGAAGGCAGAACTGGCAATTTGCATTTAAAGCACTGCTCTCCAAGGTTACATTCTGTTGAGTATATATTTCAGATAGTGGACATTTATCATAGTGTAGCTCTCAAATCTGAAATTGCTGCTGAAGGTATACCCGAAGAGCCATCACAGTCTTGGAGAACAAGGTAATAAATCAGAGGCTGCCACTTGATCACTATGGTAACCGTCAGGCCCTGTCACACTGCAGGCATTATTGAAGGGTAGGTTCAATGTTCAGCTCATCAAGTGTTTGTGATCATAAACCTATTGACACTATAGATTTGATATGACCATATTATTGTCTTTGTGAATTGAAAGGGACTGCTATCATATTTAAGGTAACATTTTATGACTGTAGATTTGAATCTGGTTGTCAATGCCAATTGGTTTAATACCATAGTATGTAGTTTTTAAAGGTAAAACCTAGTTTTTCAACATTGTGGAACTAAATGTTTTTTTTCTAATGAGACCATTCATGCTGAGCTGAACCTGTAGACCTATGTAATTATGTATCCACATTGATTCAAATCACTTAATTCGAACATTTTAAACAATATTCAACACTGTTATTTGACACAATTTCTTTATCATAATTTTCGGAATTTATAAACATGAGATCTTGTGATAATGATTTATGCTTTATTTTTAAATTCATGCACATAATTGTGTTTTAAAATTTTATAACATGACATTTAGATATAGGTAGCATCTTGATGAACTTGTTGGGAGCCATTAGAATACAAGGCCAATATTCCTGAAAGGTAATTATTTTTGTTTATAAGAACTGTGCATTCCTGAAATCATGACAGCTTTAAGTAAATACATACATTCTCTAAGAGCAGAGTTCATGTATCCAATATATTTTATATGAATTTAGTGAGTAGTAGTATTTTTCAATTACATTTACTTATAATAGAAGGTGATTCCTCAAAATAGTTTTACCATAAAATTTTTTAGCATTTTATTTAAGAACATAGATTTAGAACTAATCAGAGTTGCCGGGGGGGGGGGCTCACATGCATTATTATAATAAAGTTGTTAGTATTTTCATAATTATTACTGCATTTGAACATCTTTCTTCAAATTGAACCAAAAGGGCATTACTAAATGTTAAAGGCAGTAACTATGGTAATTCCCTTGTGAGAAAGACAAAAACTCATTAAGATCATAATAAGGTAGTCACTTCTACACATTCCTCAGAAGGTTTTGAATTTTCTTCCTTCTGCTTTGTTTTAAAAGAGTGATCGAACATGAAGTTGGTAGGCACATATCCATCATGACATGTTGAAAGCCTCCTATCCAACTTCCCTATCCAAGGATACACATTGTAAAGTTTGTTCTGAGGATAGTACTTAGCTCTCTGTGTTGGAAGGCAGGAGGAAATGAAGGACAGAGGGAAGGGACATTGAACATTTCCTGTCTCCTTTGCTGCACAGTGCAGGAGTTTGGAATCACTGCATTTAGTGACTAGTAGAGGACGAGGCACTGCAGATATTTAGCAGTTTTCAAAAAAAAAAAGATTTTTTTCCTGCTGTCCTTTTTATATGAACGGCAGCCTACGGCAGGGGCCTGTTGCTGCTGAAATGTAGTGCAACTCGGTGATATGGCCTGTGCAGTAGAGTGTGAACTAGATCATGAGTGCTGCTGTTTCATGTGGGATGCTGAGCAGCTGGCAGATAGGAACTACTTTGCACCATTTATGGGCTGGAGTTAGAGTAGTAGGCTGGAGAGGAAAGACTTAGGGCCAGTCGGCTAGCTTCTGAAGCTCTGTCTGAAAGTGTTTATAAAGGCAGCAGTTATGTCCTATTTGTTATCTTCACTGAGTTTGCTTTTCCTGGTCTCCGTGTCCATTATTCTTATTACATTATTACATTAGGTACTCAGAAGCACTTGCTCTAGCATTTTTATACATTTTGAAGAAGTCCAGGAAAATTACACACCGTAAAGGAAGAAGACTAACACTTCTCCCTTGCCGTGTGCTAGGTACCATGGTAGGTATTTGCATCCACACTTTAATCCTGAGAGCAACCTTAAGAAGTGTTACAGTTCCCGGTTTTAGTGATAAGAGGGTTGGGCCTAAGAAAGGTTAAATGTGTGGGAAGTGGCGGAGCTGGATTTTCAACACGATATTCTTTGGTGCCAGAGTCTATGTTCCTTCTATTTTTCCTGTCCTGTTTGCATGAATGTTCAAGAAGGCATAACTTCTTCCAATTGCTTTTTTATATCCTTTTTGTTATTGTGGCAAGAGCACTTAATATGAAATCTACCATTTTAACAGTTTTTTAAGTATGCATTACAGTACTGTTACCTACAGGTACCATATTGTATGCCAGATCTCTAGAAGTTCATTATTTTGTACACCTGGAAATTTATAACCGTTGAATAGCAACTCCCCGTTCCAATCTTCCCCTAGTCCCTGGCAACCACCGTTCTACTCTCTGCTTCTAGGAGTTTGACTACTTCAGATACCTCAAATAAGTGGAATTGTAGTGCTGTGACTGGCTTATTTCATTCAGCATAATGTCTTCAGGGTCATTAATGTTGTTCTCTGTGGAAAACTTTCCTTTTTTTTTTTTTTTTTTTAAAGGCTGAATATTATTCCATTGTATGTACGTATCACATTTTCTTGATCCATTCATCTCTCAACAGAAACTCAAGTTGCTTGCAAGTCTTGGCTATTGTGAATGGTACTGCAGTGAATGTGGGACTGCAGTTTTTTTTTTTTCCAAGATCCTGATTTAAATTCCTTTAGAGGTATACCAAGAAATGAGATTGCTGATCATAGGGTAGTTCTGTTTTTTAATTTTTTGAGCAACCTCCATATGGTTTCCCATATGGCTACACCATTTGCATTCCCATCAGCAGCACACAAAGGTTCCAGTATCTCCATGCCCTTGCCAAAAAAATCTTATTTATTGGTTTGATAATAGCCATCGTAACAGATGTGAGAGATGATATCTCATTGTGGTTGTGATTTGCATTTCCCTGAAAATTAGTGATGTTGAGCATGTTTTCATGTGTCTGTTGGCCATTTGTATGTCATCTTTAGGGAAATGTCTGTTCAAGTGTTTGGCCATTTTTAATTGGGTCATTGATTGATTGCTATTTGGTTGTTGGCATTCTTTATCTATTTTGGATATTAACCTCTTACCCAATATGTGGTTTGCAATTATTTTCTCTTCTCCCATAGGTTGTCTTTTCACTATGTTGATTGTTTCTTTTGCTATGCAGCAGCTTTTTATTTATTTATTTTAAAAGATTTTTTTTAATGCTTATTTATTTTTGGCAGAGAAACAGAGACAGAATATGAGTGGGGGAGGGACAGAGAGAGGGAGACCCAGAATCCAAAGCAGGATCCAGGCTCCAAGCTGTCAGCACAGAGCCTAACGTGGGGCTTGAACCATGAGATCATGACATAAGCTGAAGTCAGACCCGTAACTGACTGAGCCACCCAGGCACCCCTGAAGCAGCTGTTTAATTTGATGTAGTCCCACTGTGTGTTTTAGCTTTCATTGCTTGTTTTTGGTCCTATCCAAGAAATTACTACCTAGACCAATGTCATAAAGTTTTTGCCATATATTTTCTTCTAAGAATTCTACAGTTTCAGTTTGTTTAAATCCTTAATCTATTTTAAGTAAATTGCATGTGTGTGTGTGTGTGTGTGTGTGTGTGTGTGTGTATGGTGTAAGATAAGGATCCACTTTTATCCCTTTGCTTGAAGATGTCCAGTTTTGCCAGCACTGTTTGTTGAGGAAACTGTCCTCTCCCCATTGTGTATTCTTAGTACTCTAGTTGAAGATCGGTTGATAAGTATGCCTGAGTT
Organism: Neofelis nebulosa; assembly: GCF_028018385.1. Lineage (NCBI taxonomy): Eukaryota > Metazoa > Chordata > Mammalia > Carnivora > Felidae > Neofelis > Neofelis nebulosa. The sequence goes on along the minus strand of NC_080789.1, from coordinate 41,475,823 downwards.
TATTTCTAGGTTCTGTCTCCTCTTCAATTGGTCTATGTGTTTGTTTTTGTGCCAGTGTCATACTGTTTTGATTACTATGGCCTTGTAATATATTTTGAAATCAGAAAGTATGATGTTTTCATACTTTCATACTTTCAAAGTATGATGTTTTCATACTTCATAGCCAAGATTGTTTTGGCTATTCAGAATCACTTGTGGTTCCATATGAATTTTAGAATTGTTTTTTCTATTTCTGTAAAGAAAAAAAAGTCATTGGGATTTTGATAAGGATTGTAGATCACTTTGTGTAGTATAGACACTTCAACAATATGAAGTCTTCTAATTCAAGAACATGAGAAAAATAAAAGGCATCCAAAGCCAAAGGAAGTAGTAAAATTATCTCTACTTACAAATCACATGATCTTATATGTATGTTGAAATCCCCAAAGATTCTACAAAAAAGTGTTAAATTAATTCAATAAAGTTGCAGGATACTAAATCAGCATATAAAAATCAGTTGGGTTTCTATACACTAAAAATGAACTATCCAAAAAGGAAATTGAGAAAACAATCTAAGGTAGTGCCATAAAGAATGAAATACTTAGGAATAAACTTAAGGAGATTAAAGGCTTATACACTGAAACTGCATAACTGAAAGATATTGAAGAAGACAAGAATAAATGGAAAAACTTCTTTTAGCTTTGTTAGTGTGTATTTGGATGTTTCTGCTGTTCATCAGTTCTTAGAATTACATTCACACATTGTGTCTGGTGCTAGAAAAATCTGTCCAAATTGAGTCCTCTGTACTTTAATGGACTCAGACTGGGGTAAGAAGATCATGACCTGAGCCAAAGTCAGGCACTCAACTGACTGAGCCACCCAGGTGCCTCGTAAGCCAAAAAATTTTAGATGAAGGTTAGTATTCATTTTCATGCACCTTCATGTATATAATATATTCAGTGATAGTGTAGGTGACACTCATACTAATGATATTTCTATCTTCTTTCCTATTAGAGATTAATTGCTGTCTTCATTTATGCATTTAAAACTGAGCTATTACTTTGACCATTGGATGCAAATATGGAAAAGAAAATGAGAATGCACTATTCTCCCCAAATCTAAATCTGTGCTAGAGCCCTGAGGGTCTTTCACCATCGATCCTGGTGTCCGTGCAGAAGAGAATCCTGCTGATCAGAGTCAGGAAGACAGAGGCTAACACGCTAATCTCTAGTATTTCTCCAGGAATTGGTCATACCTCTGTGTCTGCTTTCGTTGATTTGCTTGCCTTTGTTTTCCTGTCACTCTCACTCTGCAGAGCAACATCCTAAGATTTGTACTTTCTACCTTCTGTCACAATAATGCAGTATAAACCTTGCTATCCAGGGAGGGGCACTTGTGTCATTTCATCTGGTTTGGTACTGTTACATTGGCCTTTTAAATGGCAGCCTCCTGATTTGTCCAGCCCAGCTCCTGGTGCAATTCGGGAAGCCTGTAGATACGGGCTTAGCTCTCCCCTGGTGTGGACAGACGCAGCCAGCATACTCCTGAGAGCCGCTACATGGAGGTGTTACGGTTACAATCATGTCATTGCCAGACTGTTCAGTGTTCTTTTGCAATAATGGCAATCATTTGATTAACTGAAAGATCATTCTCGTAATAAAGGATTAGTTTTTTTTCCAAAAAGCATATTAAAATGTTTCAATCTTGTATTAACTTTTATTTGTTCAATACTGTCAATAGTGGCTTCTTTTTTTTACAACAATATTTAAAAGGTTTCAATTTTGCAATAACTCTTATTTGTTCAGTGCTGTCAGTTGACTGTTTTGGTTTTTTGTGTGTGTGCTTTTTATTTCAAAGGCTTCTGGATGTGTGTAGAAAGCAGATAAAATTCTGTAGGTTTTGTTATCTCAGGTAATGCTTAAAACAGAATTGCCATGGTAAGTCATGTTTGGGTAGAAATTCTGATGACATTGACTTTTCCTCTGTCATCCCTATTCGACTCTCAAGAACAGGCAGTAGCTTGAAATTCTTGTTCTCTGTTAGATGAGAACTCGCCCTTTTTCTGAAATGTTTGATTTACCTTGGCTTTGCCTTTCCAGTGGTAAACAAATAAGCATTACTGTTTGCAGAGCCAGACTAAGATTAAAACAGGCCTTTTACATTTAGGCATCTCGATGCTTGTTATACTAATACATACATTTTGCTTCCCTGCTTTCTAAGAAGTTGAAACAGAAATATACATAATTGATGACCTAGGGAATTGTGATTAAGTGCTTGATGTGTGTGTGCTTGCCTATTGGCTTCCTTGTTTCAAATGTAATTACTACATTTCCTTATAAGATTTGGGAGAACTGTAGCTTAAATGAAAGGCAACAGGAGGCTTAGGATATAAAAGCTACTTAGTTTTGAAACTTCTATATATTAAAAGTCACTTTTTTAATGTGTTGATCTATGAATTATGACAAATGGCATCAGCACAGTCAAGGTTCAGAACAGCTCCTGGCTTCGCCAAACTCCCTTATGCTGTCCCCAAATTCCCTTTGTAGTTAAACCCTTCTCCTGCTCCTAATCCCTGGTAACTATAGATTTGTTCTTCCCTATAGTTTTTTGCCTTTCTCAGAATGTGATACATAAATGGACTAATATGTAGTCTTTCAAGTTAGAGCTTTTTTTCATTCGGCATGATGCATTTGAGATTCATCTAAGCTGTTGTATCAATGGTTCCTTTTTTATTGTTGAGTAATATTCCACTATATGGGTGTACTATAGTTTGTTCACTCATTTATCAGTAGAGACTTCTAGGATGTTTCCAGTTTGGGGCAGTTATGAATAAGGCAGCTGTAAACATTTGCATATAAATTTGTATGTAAATGTAAGTGGTATCTCTCTTGAATAAATACCTAGGAGGGGCGCCTGGGTGGCGCAGTCGGTTGAGCGTCCGACTTCAGCCAGGTCACGATCTCGCGGTCCGTGAGTTCGAGCCCCGCATCAGGCTCTGGGCTGATGGCTAGGAGCCTGGAGCCTGTTTCCGATTCTGTGTCTCCCTCTCTCTCTGCCCCTCCCCCGTTCATGCTCTGTCTCTCTCTGTCCCAAAAATAAATTAAAAAAAAAAAAATACCTAGGAGTGTGATCGTTGGATCATATGGTAAGTGTATATTTACCTTTGTAAGAAATTGACACTTTTTTTTTTCAAAGTGGCTGTAACATTTTGAACTACTCAAACCAGCAAAGTAATGAACTTCTCAGTTTCTCTGCCTCCTTGTCAGCACTTGGTCCTCCTTCCCTTCTTCCCTCCCTTCTTCCCTCCTTTCCTTTCTCCCGCCCTCCCTTCCCTTCCTTTCCTCTCTTCCAGTTTCGCAATTCCACTGGGAATGTAGTGTCTCATTGTAGTTTTAATCTACATTTGTGCTTTACTTGTGCTTCTTATCTGTATATCCTCAGTGAATTGTTTGTGCAAACCTTCTGTACATTTGAAAACAACAAAGTTATTTTCTTAACAAGTGCTGCTCCTATATACCCTGGATATAAGTCCTCTATCAGTTATGTGACTTGAAAATACTTTTTTCTCGGTCTTGACTTGTCTTTTAATTCTTTTAACAGAGGCTTTTGCAGAGATAAGTTTTAAATTTGAAGTCCATTTTAACCATATTTTCTCTTTTAAATTGTACTTTTGATGGTGTATGTAAGGACGGTTTGCCTAACCTGGGGTCAAAAAAAAAAAAAAAACAAAAACAAACTCCTCCCATGTTTTCTTCTAAAAGTGTTTTATAGTTTTATAAATTACATTTAGGTCTGATCATCCATTATGAGTTAAGTTTTGTATAAGGTGTCAAGTTTTTGGGAAGGCTTTTTAAATTTATTTTTGTTTTTGTTTTGGATGTAGATGTTCACTTGTTCCAGCACCAATTGTCAAAAAGGCTCTTCTTTCTTTGAATTGCCTTTGCATCCTGATCAACATTGATTGTATTTGTGTGGTTTTACTTCTGGTGTCTTTACATTGTTCCACCTAAATGTGTCTGTTTTTGCAGTATGATATTCTCTTTATTACTATAGCTTTAGAGAAAGCCTATGAATCCGGTGCTATGAGTCCTCCAACTTTGTTTTTCAAAATTGTTCTTGTTATTTTGGTTCCTTTGTCTTCTCATAGAAATTTTAGAATCACCTTCTAGACAGTTATAAAAAAATTCCTCCTGGGGCTCCTGGGTGGCTCAGTCAGTTAAGCGTCCGACTCGGCTCAAGTCATGATCTCACAGTTTGTGAGCTCGAGCCCTGTGTCGGGCTCTGTGCTGAGAGCTCAGAGCCTGGAGCCTGCTTAGGATTCTGTGTCTCTCTCTCTGTCCCTCCCCCACTTGCACTCTGTCTCTGTCTTTCTTTCAAAAATAAATAAACATTAAAAATTAAAAAAAAATTCCTCCTGACATTTTTATAGGAATTACATTGACTCTATAATGCAATTTCTATAGATAAATTTGGGATAGTCTACATGTAAATAACATTGAATCTTTTTAATTTTTATTTATTTATTTATTTATTTATTTATTTATTTATTTATTTATTTATTTATTTGAGAGAGACAGAGCATGAGCAGGGGAGGGACAGAGAGAGAGGGAGACACAGAATCTGAAGCAGGCTCCAGGCTCCGAGCTGTCAGTGCAGAGCCCGATGTGGGGCTCGAACCCACGAACTGTGACATCATGACCTGAGCTGAAGTCGGGCACTTAACCGACTAAGCCACCCCGGCGCCCCAACATTGAATCTTTCAATCCACGAACATGTTGTATCTCATTAAAAATGTTTTATTTTTCTTTCATCAGTGTTCTATAATTTTCTGCACATAGATACTCTATATTTTGTTAAACTTTCATTAGTCTAAATATTGTGGAGGGTGCTGTTATATATGGTACTTAAAATTTTTTTGATTCTAGTTACTCATTGTCACTTAGGCTATCAGTAATACCAATATTATTGAATTTTGCATTTTTACGTTGTTTCAGGTGACCTTATGAAAACTCACTAATTATAGAAGCTTCTTATGAGGATTTTTTTGAGATTTTTTCTACATAGACAATCATGTTGTTTACAGATAGGAATAGTTTTACCTCTTCCTTTCCAATCTGTATGCCTTTTCTTTTATTTCCATCTTATTGCACTTATTAGGACTCTGAATGAGATGTTGAGCACAAATGGTGAGAGCCAGTATCTCTATATTTTTCTCAGTTTTAGAGGAAAGCATCCAGTCTCTTAGAAAGATTGATGCTAGCTGTATATTTATTTTGTGGATGCTCTTTGTTAGATTAAGAGAATTCCCTTTTTTCATATTCTGCTAATATGATTTTTTTTCTTAATTGCAAGTGGGTGTTAAATTTTGTCAATTTTTTTTTCTGTATCTGCTGATGTAATAATGGTTTTTCTTTACTAGTCTGCTAATAAGGTAAATTACTTATTTTTAGAATGTTGAAGTAGGCTTGTATTGTTGGAAGAAGCCCTAATTATGAAGTAATTATGAAGTAATGTATATACATACATACATACATACATACATACATACACACACGCATATGGGGTATGTGTGTGTGCAGATACGCACACATATAATCTTATATTTGCTTGAGAATTTTTGCATCTGAAGAATATCTGTACTTTTTTTCCATGTTTTTGTCTGGTTTCAGTCTCTGTGTAATGTCAGATTCCTGTAATGAGATGGGAGGTGTTCTTTCCTCTTTCATTTTCTAAAAGAAATTTGTGGAGTTGTTAGGACTTCTTCCTGGAATATTTGGTAGAATTTTCCAGTAAAACCATCTGGGCCTGGAGTTTTCTTTGTTGGAAGGATTATGATTATGAATCGAATTTTAAAAATAGTTTCAGATCTCTTCAGGTTATCATTTTCAGTTTGATAGTTTGTCTTTCAAGGAATTATCCATCTCATTTTTGTTTTTATTAGAATTTGTCTTATTTGAGGTTCACTGGGCATAGTGAATCTGCAAATCAATGCATTTTACTAAATTTGGGATGCTTTTGGCCATTATTTCTTCCAATATTTTTTTCTGCATCATTATCATTCTCCTCTCCCTCCAGGAGTCCAGTGACACAAATGTTTGCCCTTTTGGTGTTGTCCCACATGTCTTTGAGATCTGTTCATTAAAAAAAAAATCCAGTCTGAAGAACAGAGAAGATAATTTCTATTGCTTTGTCTTCAAGTTCACTGACCATTTCCTTTTTCATCTTGATTCTACTCTTGATAAAATCCACTGAATTTTTGAATTTCAAAATTTTATATTTCAGGGCTCTTGGGTCAACATAAGGAGATAAAGAAGGAAAAACAAAACTAGTAAATATGCTCTCTTTTTTATGGTTTCTTTCAATTTCATTTCAAGAGTATGTTCATAGATACCACAGTTGTAATTGCCTCTTTAAAATCTTCATTAATTTTAAGATCAGGATCATCTTGGGCTGACCCCTGTTGTTCATTCATTTCCTTGTTAATTGGTCAGAGTTTCCTGGTTTTTTATATGTTGAATATGTTTGGATTAAATCTTGGATTTCAGAATATTTGATGAGACTCAGCATCTTGTTAAAATCCTCCTGAGATTGGTGACTTCTTTTGTTTCTTTGTTTTAGCAGGAAGTCAATCCTGCTAAAGTTGTACCACTTCATTGGGCGATTTGCTCTATGTTTCATTTTCTAAGCCTTTTCTGTACTGTTTTGGATCCATTTTGTGCATTTCCCATTCTTTTGGGATGTGGGTGGTAATTTTAATCTTAGCTTAATTCTCAAAACCTTTGTTAGGTTTCCTTGTGTCTGTGTCACGAAAGCACTGGTTGGGGTGGACCTGGGACTCGTATTTACATACCGCATTAGGGGATCTCCTCTCCAGTTCTTTCTTCATTGGACTTCTCCAGTACTTTCGGACTCCTAGGATCTCTGTTTCTTTGGCTAAAAAAGGCTAGTGTTTCTCTCAGTTTACCACCCTTTGCTGTTGTACAGTTCTGACTATCTGGGCTGCCTTTGGGATTGAGCAATGGGGGTGTGGTGGGAAGTTTGGGGCAAGACAGGGACCAGAAGAGAGATGCTGACATTCTCACATTCTTAAGATCACTTGGTTGGGTTCATTAGCTCCATTCCTTAGAATCAAGAGATAGGCATTTAGAATCTGGAAAGAAAACGTGTGTCAAAGGTGTGGCAGTAGTGCAACATCATGGCTGCAAGTGGTCTCTAAGCAGGACTGGGGGAGGGAAAAGGAAGGATTCCCTCTACATTCTTCTGTTCCCAGGGGTCCCTTTTCCAGTCCTCTGGAGAGAAAAAGAGAGGCTTTCTCTTGAAGTTCTCTGCCATCTGTATCCACTGTATATTTCAGGGACTCAGGCCCAGCCTTGGGTCAAAGCCAGAACATAGAAGATCTAGAAACCATCATTGTACTGGTCATTTCTTAAGTTTTGACTTCGCTCCTTAAATCATTTGCTCTTGTTAATTTTTCAGAGTTGTCAGGTAGCATTTTGTGTATTGTCCAGAGTTTTTAGTTATAATCAATGGCGGGGAGAGAGAGAGTATAGTGGACTTACTCTATCTTAGCTGGTATCAGGAGCCCAAAAAATGTTTTTAATATTAAATGTTATTTTATTTGCCAATCATCAAATAACAAATTACAGTAACAATATGGGAAATCTGGGAAATACAAAATTAAACTACCCATAATCTCACAACTTAAAATTAAGTACTCCTAGCATTTTTATGTATACCCTGTCTGCTCACTTTTAATGTATAGGTAGCTGTTTTTCAAAAGCGACTATATTCTATACACTTGTGTATCTTTTTTTCACTTATTACAAAGGAAGATTTTAAATGTTATGAAAATTACAGTGAGTTTACAATGAGTTCATTGAATAAATCCCTTATAGTTTATTCAATTTTTTCCCCAATTGTTAGACATTTGTTTTTGAAGTATTTGCTACCGTAAAATTGCTGTGATTAACATCTTTGTGTATAAATATTTCCCTAAATTGAGATCATTCTTTAGGTTGGCTTTTTGGATGTATAATTAAAAACTCATAGGATATGAATGTCTTTGAGGGATTTGTTACCTAATTGTAAATTGTACAATACTAACTATCCCGCTGGCAGTATTTAAGAGTGCCTAATTCCTGGCAATTGAGATAGCCCCACATATCTTCTACAAGTCTTTACTGGGGCTCTGTCCATTTCCTTGAACCTTATGGACTTAATCAAGACCCCATTCACTATCCGGAACACTCCTATTCCATCTTTTTTTTTTTTTTTTTTTTTTAACATTTATTCATTTTTTGATAGAGACAGAGTGTGAGCAGGGGAGGGGCAGAGAGAGAGGCAGACACAGAATCCGAAGCAGGCTCCAGGCTCCGAGCTGTCAGCACAGAGCCCGTCATGGGGCTCGAACTCACGGACTGTGAGATCATGACCTGAGCCGACGTCAGACACCCAACCGACTGAGCCACCCAGGCGCCCCCGAACACTCCTATTCTGAACACTGTCTTACTGCTGTGCCTTAAAACTTTATCACATGTTGCCCTGGTGCCATAATGACTTATGCAAGACTTGTGCTATTTGAGACAGTCACTAGAGAAGCTCAACTGTAATCACCTCACTTTCTTTTTTAAAACCTATTAGTCCTCTGTTGCCGATGGGAAAAAGTCCAAGTTTCTTAACATGGCACAGAAAGCATTTCACTATCAGCCTTGTTTATTTGTGATGCTCCATTTCTTACCATTCTTGCATCACAAGTTTGGTTTGAGACATACTCAACTGTTTGTTCGTATGTTCTTTCTTGCCTTTGTATCTTTATTCATGGTCTTTGTTCCCATGTCCTGCCACCTTCTTCGTTCCCCTACCCCTGCCACATGATTCTGATCCCACACAAATAGAAGCAGACACACACACACTTGCAAGTTCCTTTGTCTTGTATAACTTAGTTGGGGTGTCACTTCTTTCTTCAGAGTGTTTTTTTTTCCTGAACAAACCTCTGTTCCACTCCACTCACTACATTCGTATATATGTTTGTTTAAGCTGTATTCAAATTATTTGCCTATAGATTTTTTTCCTCTTCAGTATATCATGAACCCTGTAAACTAGAGACTTTTTTTTTTTTTAATACTATCAAAACCCAGCACAATACCTGATGGATGCTAGGACTTTAAGAAACACTGATTAGTTGAATGAATGCATATATGCATGCATGAATGAATGAATAGCTCTGAAATATCCTTACTTTTGTTCATTTTTCACATTTATTTAGTGCTTTAGAAGAACATCTTGTTGTTGTTTTGGTTCTCAGGTGTGAATATTTGTTACTGGCGATGATGGTCAGTGACATGAGGACAGCCCTCTCAGCATTGCCCCATTGTGAACATAGTTCTTGATTCACAAGTTCAAATGGAGACTGATTCTTGAGCACTTATGGCTCTGGAATATGGCAGCAGGACACAAATCTTTGTATATTTTGTGTTAACTGATGTTGTGTGCCATGGAGTAAATGCTTTTTGTTTTTCTCTTTTTTTCTCCACACTCCCCCTCCTTCAAGTTCTATATTTTGTGTCTGTGAAAACTTCAGGATGTATGGTTAAAATTATTTTAGAACTAGTCTGTTAAAGAGCTATGAGAACCATTTGGTTTCACTCTTGCAAAGTAAAAACAGATTAAAAATTATAAAATGTGTAAGTGGTTATTTAGGGAAGGGTGTTTGAGACTGTAAAATTATTTACGTGTAAAAATATTACTTAGGCTTTCTGATTTTTTTCTCTCTCCTTAGTTCACTAGGACCCACCCAAACTCCATTCAATACAGATTTTCATACCTTCAAATAGGTATTCAGTTTAAGGTAAACATCCTATAAAATGAAATGTAGGCAATTAGATAAAGCAAAATATAAAGCAGGAATAAAGTGAGAACAAATCTCACCTGACTGTCCCAGTACGTGCATTTTCTTTGGATCTTAACCCCTTAATATGGACTGTAGGGTAAAAGTCGGAATTGTCATTTTCACTATTCCTTTTTTTCTGGTATTGTTTGTCATTTTCCCCTATTGATAATTATCCTTCCACATCCTTCCAGAAACACCAACATGGGACAGACATGTACTGTTTTCTTTGCCCACTTCCTAAAATATATTATGTGAGCTTGGAATTGGTGTTAGGTGGTCCTGAGTTCTTTAGGTGTGGACTCCAGCTCCTGTTATCTTTGGACCCCAAGGTGAGGTTAGATTTAGCATCCACCAGCTGGTTTGGTCTGTATTATTCATTCATTCACACACACACACACACAAAGTGTCCATTACTGTTTTACATGGTGAAAAGGCACAGGGTCTGCTCTTAGGGAGCTCACATGGGAAGCAGCCCAGTGATGAAGTGACCAAATCAACGGGCAATTGTAGATGACGCTGTAATGTACAATGTACTGGCAGAAGAGTGAATGGAAGGTTCTTTGAGTGCATCTAGAGTAACTTTGGTGGATCAGGAATAATTTCTTGGAGGCAGTGAGAACTAAATGTTGATGTTACTGAGTTATAATTTGGGATATAAAAAAAAAAATCCTTCTGTGCTTTTGGATATGGGTGTTTAGCTCTTAGCACTGGGTTTCCAAGTATGTCCTTATTAGTCTGTACCTTACTACTCTACCAATCTGTCCTCTCTCTCTTCCTGGCATTGTATCTTTAACACGATGGAGCATCCGAAGAACTCTTCTTGGAACAAGTAACGAAATCCATAAGGCGCATTTATGCAGGGCACCTAGCTTTATCCCTCCCTCGCTGTATTTTTAGGCCTAGTGGGAACAGTATTGCCATCAGTGTTTGCCAAGTGCAATTGCCAGGAGGAATATTGCAGGGGGCTTGTTGTTAAGGTGAGGTTATGTGAGGCCCAGCTAACTCTTTGGCTATTGACAAGTTGTAGTTTAAATTACTCAGGGGGAAAAGAGGGAACTTTTGTCAGCAGTTTTGAATACAGGAGGAAGTGTTGCCTCTAGAGAAATTACAATTTAAAGCATGCTGTTTTTCATTTTGGAGCTGGTCCTAGTAGCTGTGTATATTTTTCCTTCCTCGCTGGGTGAATGACACTCTGTAGCACTCCAGCAAATTGGGGTGAGGCTTTTAGATCCATTCCCATGGTTCTAGCTGGCTAGCTGCAAGTGCCATATTGACCACACATTCTCCCCTTGAACCGTACAAGTACGATAAGAATTGACATCACTAAACAAGCTAGGGTATGTTGGCCGTGTAGATCGCTTCTAAAAAGGATTCTTAAGTATAATTTTTTTTGGGGGTACATTTAGACAGTTGTAATCTGTTCATAATTTGGTATAGTCAGTGGTAGTGTAGACTGTAGATCTACATTATCTGGGTTCACATTCTGGCTCTGTGTATCCTTGATAAGTCCATTATTTTACTCATGTGTAAGGTGGGAACAGTAATAATGACTTCTTGTAAGAATTAAATACATGAATATATAAAGCACTTAAAATATTACCTGGCCTGGAAAAGTGCTCAAGTGCCATTAGAAATCATTAAAAATTAACGAACACTGAATTATATGGCATCAGGGAATGAAGAGCAGTGGGAATGCTTAGGGTTTTGTGATAAAGATCTGCAGAGCCATTCAGGGTTGCTTTGTGGGAGGCATTGTATACATGTGCTGAAAAAATACCAGAGTCTGAGAGCAGTTTCTTTATCCTCCGCTATCATTCTGGTTTTTCACGTAAGCCTCCTTTGCTCCATATCCAAGGAAGCATTTTTGTCCCTTGGAAATAGCTCATTCCTTTATCACCGTTAGTAATCATATAAATTAATTGGAATCACCTTTGAGGTGTTTGTCCAGCAGTAGCCTGTGGCAGCCTTTCTGGAAGAGTCTCCTCTTAAAACAGGCTTTATAAAATAAAGCTTGTTGCAGAGTGTTTGTTTGCCCTCTCCTGCATGTTATTTATGTACTTACTCTGTAATTTCTTTGGAGTGCCTTCTTCTTTTTGCTTGAAGTATGTTTTGTGAATTGAAGTTCTCCCTTTGTTTATAACCTTGCCTTGTGATGCATTTTGTCCTTCGAGTTTTTCCTGTCTCATTCCTTTACCAATTGGAGGAACATTTTTTCTCTCAGTAATAAAATGAGTCTTGAAGTGAACGTAATTTGGTTTTTACATTGTCTTGTTCTTGTGTTCGCATGTGAGCAGTGAGTGAAGTTCAGGTTCAAGGACAATTGTTGCATTGCATGTGGTGTGCAGCTTTGAAAGCAGTATAAAGCATAATTGCCATTTGGTGAAATTTGACTGTAGTCCTCATCACTACAAAAGTTCTTTAAAATCACCAGGTTAGGTTCTTTACTGAGTGCTTTGTTCTATATATGGGTTCTGAATGTATGATAAATGTTTTTGTAATTTGTAATTTTTTAATGTTTATTTATTTTTGAAAGAGAGAGACAGACCGTGAATGGAGGAGGGGTAGAGAGAGGGAGACAAAGAATCTGAAGAAGGATCCAGGCTCCATGCTGTCAGCACAGAGCCTGACAATGGGGCTTGAACTCATGAACTGCATGATCATGACCTGAGCTGAAGTCAGATGTTTAACTGACTGAGCCACCCAGGCACCCCTATGATAAAATTTTTAATGTCCATGTCTCATTATATACATTGCCTAAACTAAAAGGAACTTTTTATTATGTGTCATTTTGGTCTCTATTCAGGGGAGACCAAGAAATATGCCCTTATGGTTGGCTTAAACACACCTCAGATCAAAGTTATTAAGCTTTCCCTATGATGTCCTTCCCATGGCATATATGGAAAATCTTACTTAAAAGGATTCTTAGTAAGGGACAACATTCTGTAGCAGCTAGTAAGAAAATTTTGGTAAGGGTTCATTATGTAGGTACAATACAGTCTCATTTTTTCTGTATATAATGGAACTCACAGTTTATTTATAAACTCATTTCTCCAATGTTTTCAGATACTGGCCCGTTCCACATAAGTATATTCTTATATGCGTCCCTTGGTATGGACTTTTTCTGTTGAGTCCCCTTAATTTTATACCTTTTTTATTGATCTGGCAGCTTTGAACACACTCAGCTTATTTTGAATGATCCTTGGTTCTTCTAGTATTTTTTTTTTCCTTCCTGAGATTCTGTATAGATATTGTTGCTGAGTTGTGAGATATCAAATGGGTTGTTAAACACGGAAGTGCTTTGTTTTGCTGTTTCATTTACCTCAGCAAACATTTATTAAGTGCCTATGCTGTGCCAGGTTACCTAAATACAAAAGACAGGTCCCTGCTTTTGAGGTTCAAAACCGTGGTGGAGATCTCTGTAAAGGTAGAATTTCTGTACACAATGGTAATTATAACGATGGAAACATGTGACAAGTGCTCTATGAGCTCAGAGGAAGGTCGCGCATGTAGCCAGCTTGGTCAGCCAGGAAAGGCTTGCCTGGATAAGCTAAGTCTTAAGGAGGACTAGGATTTAACTAGAGAGAAGCAATGAGCCTGAGCCTAAGATGTAGGACAGAACTCTAGTCAGTGGGAATGATTTTACATAGTTGTGTAAAACATGAGAGTATATATGTGGTCACTACAGGATGCAGTTATTTCTGCTATAATGGGACCTATGCATTCTTAAAAATCACTGTTGCAAAATTAGACAGTGAAAAGCCCCCAAGGTCTTATGAGGAAAAAAGGGGTCAGGGACAAAGCACTAAAAAACCTTGTGTCACGGAAGAAAAAAAGCTAGAACCTAATAAACCTGAGCACAGTTTTACACGTTAAATGGTTCAGAATTGTATGAATACTTCAACAAACCTGGTGCAGTGCCTTGCAGAAGATCTGAAAGATCTGAAATTTGCCTTTTGAAGCTGGCCTGAGAAGAGCCGCAGCTTGGGAATGATGGTGAGGCCGCGGCAAGAGGGCTTCTGCCCGGGAGTGAGAATTGTAATACCAGACAAGTGGCTCGTGAGACGGCAGCTAAGGGGTGGTGGGTGTCAAAGTGTGCGTGTGTATGGGGGGGGGGTTGGTTTTTTATTTATTGTATTCCTGCGTGGCTTGGTTTAATTGGGTACCCTTCTCTTTGTTCACCCAGTCTTTCCCAAAGACGAAATTGCACGGAAGCAAATGCAAAATTTGGTTATGCTAAATTATTTCCTAATATAATCTGTCATGTTGGGACAAATCCGTGTTTTCAAAGCCAGTGCTGTTGCAGAAGTGACTGGCTTGTACTGGGGGAGGGTAACAACAGATGTCTGCAGTGGCCAGAAAGGTAGGGTGTGGCTCTGGCATAGGGCTCCCATCTCTGTGTGCGGCATCTTTTTAATATTTGCCGTTGAAGATTGTTGTGGTTTCTTTAAATCTCTAGCAAATTCATCATATGATCTTTCATGATGTTACTGGCTTTCCTGTCCATTCTTTTCTCTTCAGTATCTTCCTTGCACCCCACTGGGAATTTTTACTGTGATCATATTATCTGTTTCTGACCCTTGTCGCTCCTGAGAGTGGCCCACTTTGTTGTCAGTGGCTGAGCTTTTTCCTTGGCCTTCCATCATCTCATGTCAGGCCTTTTTTACATTAGTGCAAGGGCTGCTGGGAATTTAGTTCTGTCCTACAACCACCACCCAGACCCTGCTTTCCCCTGAGTGACCACTTTGCTGTGGTTTGGTTTCTGTGCAGATTGGTTACTTGTACTTAATACGTCGCTGCTGGTATGTTTCGTGCTTTTTGAAAATTTACCCTCATGTGCTCACCGCTTGAAGCTGTGCTTAGCAATTACAGTGGACCTGAGGGGAATTAGGAGTTCTTTTAGATCATATACCTATGTAGAAAAAGTGAAACCTTGCATCTCTCTCAGCTGATGATCATTTAATTTTCAATAAGTAGTTGCAAACCTTTCCTGAATGTATAGTGTAAAGACAGGCACAGCGTCACATAGTTTACCTGGATGCTTTTCTTTCATCCTCACAGTGGTCTTAGGACGTAGGTCCTATTATCTTCTTTTTTACACATAAAGCTACTGAGACGCAGAAAGTTAAGTGAATTATCCAAGGTCACACAGATACTTGTTCAAGGTCACATGGTAGAGTGCCTATACGAACCTGGATAGTTTGATCTAGACCCTACGCTTTAAACCATCATTGTGTAATTGACTTAGTTTCTGTCAAACACTACTGTAGGCACCTTGAGCTTGTACTGGGAAGAAGGCCTACCTCAATGTAAAGGACCATGATACTTGGATAGTTTACAAATCAGATCTACTAGCAGCTAAGTCTCTGCCCTCAGTTACATAGATGGATCGTTCATCACTTTATATGTTGGGCATTCATTAGAATATTTTAATAGTACTTCAATAGTTATTGGCTAAATTTTTCACCTGCATTTTTTATAGCATTTTTGTTGTTGTTGTTAACTAAACTCAGTTTGTAGTGGTAACATAGATGGTGAGGGGAGAAACATGACCTCTTTCCTATTATGGGTTATAGAGCCCTTTCATGTATCAAAGCGTAAAGTCCTAATGTACATGCTGAGGTGGGGTTGGGGGCATGTGTGCAAAATAATCATAAGAAATGTGCTCAGATATGAAATAGGGGAGTTCATAACTAGAACTAAATCAACTACTTGGTTCTGTGTTGTTAAGCAAAATAATAAAGATGGAAACTGAAAACAAGGAAGTTCTAGCGCCATCTTGTGGAGAGATCACTGCAGTCAGGTTCTGCCCCTTTGCCTGTGCTTCTGCTGGTGGAGTGTGGTGATGGGGTGCTGTTACCACGTGGATGGGGATGTCGTGGCATGCCTGTGCTGAGCACCTATGTTTCTAACCAAATGTTGGGCTTCTAAGAGTTAGAGATGATGAAATTAGATATCAAGCATACTGGGTAACCTTGACAGTTTATAGTGCCCTTCTATATGTATTATTTTATTTATTGCATATCTGTAAGGTAGGCAGGGAAGCTATTATTCTTACTTAATAGGTGAGGAAATGGGTTAATTGACTTGCCCAGGGTCACAACCAGTAAGTGATAAAGCTGTGACTTGATATACAATCTTTTGTGTCCTAATCTAGGGGATTTTCCTGTTGTACTGTGTTTTTCATAATGCGTGAGACTGTTGTATGTGCAGGCAGTGGCTGCTTCAGACAATTGCTTTTGAAGCTTCTTTTCCTTATTATTTTGTAGTATTTTGATGCCTTCATTATTTTCTGTATTACTGGAGGTCTGAGATCTGAGGGCTTCAAATTCTTGTCAAGAAGGTCCTAAATCTGTTTTTAGAGTTAGATGCATAGAAAGTGACAAGTCCTTAAATATACAGAATCTTTGTTTAGAATTTGCCAGGCAATGATTTTTAGCAGGGAGAGGAAAGCCCTTTCTATCTGAAAGGGAGAGAGAGGTTTCATCTTGATTTTTGACAGAGCAGAGGACTCAGCATGTGATGAAACCATGCTTTGCACTGGGCTTTTGTTTCTGTTTCAGCCTTGTGGACTTCAGGCGTTGGTTGGAGTCTTAAGAAAGTCTTATACTGCAGATTCTGTATCCCCACTAGTTTCTTAGTTGACTGAGATCAGGGCATCTATGGGTCCTGTTGGTTGCTGTGTTCTCAGCATTTAGGAGGCACTCAAATAATTGAGTGACACATGAAGGAACTTTGATTGTTTTCTTTCTCTTGGATCAGTGCTCTGATTCATTAGGAAGTTAGTGGGGCACAAGAGTTGAAGCTAGACTCTGGAGTCAGACATACTTAGATTTGATTTGATTCCTAACTGTGGTCCTTCTGATTAGTACCTATCTCTCTCAGGTTTTTCGAATGAAGTACAGCTGACATACAATGCTACATTAGCTTCAGTTGTGTAACATGGTGATTTGACAACTATATACATAATGCTCTGCTCACCACAGCGTAACTATCCTCTATTTCCATACAATGCCATTATAATACTATTGACAATAGTGTCTATGCTGCACCTTTCATCCTCGTGACTTATTTATTTCATAACTGGAAGACTGTATCTCCCACTCCCCTTCACCCATGTTGCTTCTTTGCCCATCTTGATTCTCCCCTCCAGCAACCATCACTTTGTTCTCTGTGTGTATGGGTTTGTTTTTGCTTTCTGTTTGTTTGTTCATTTGTTTTGTTGTGTAGATTCCACATATAAGTGAAAACATTGGGTAATTGACATTCTCTGACTTATTTCACTTGGCTTCATACCCTTGAGGTTCACCTGTGTTGTCACAAATTTGAGCCTTGGGTTTCTTAATTGTAGAATGGATAGTTTATAATGACCACATAGTACTGTGCATGTAAAGAATTTGGCACATACTTGGTACACAGTAAGTTTTAAATCAAGGCTAGTTGATATTGTCATAATCATCTGAATTCATTTGGACTTCCATACTTCTCATAGAACGGGCTAAAGATTCCAAGGTTATAATGTTCGCTTTTATTACATCTCTAAATATGGTTCTTAAGATTTTAGTATCAGTCCAACCCATCATTATTCATTGTGTCAAATTGCTTTGCATGTTTGAGTGCCACTGTACTGACTCATGCTCATTTTCTTTGGTCAGTTGAGGATGAAGCCTTGGATATCAACTAGAGCCTTTCACACTAGTATCTCCATTTTTGTACTGACAAAATTTTGGGGAAAACATAGGCCCGATTCTGGGCTGTGCAGATGAGCAGAAGCAAAGTGAAATCTCTGGTAAACCTTTTTGTACCTGGTAAGAGAACCTTGTTTGATTGTTCCTGCAATCATTTTCCGTATCTTACAGAAAGTCTAGACCAGAGTTACTCAACCTCAGTATTGCTGGTGTTCTGAGCTGGATAATTCTTTTTTTTTTTTCAACTTTTTTTTTTTTTTTTTTAATTTATTTTTGGGACAGAGAGAGACAGAGCATGAACAGGGGAGGGGCAGAGAGAGAGGGAGACACAGAATCGGAAACAGGTTCCAGGCTCTGAGCCATCAGCCCAGAGCCCGACACGGGGCTCGAACTCACGGACCGCGAGATCGTGACCTGGCTGAAGTCGGACGCTTAACCGACTGCGCCACCCAGGCGCCCCTGAGCTGGATAATTCTTTATTGTGGGTGGCTGTTCTGTGTGCTGTAGGATGATTAGCAGCGTCTCTAGCCCCATCTGCTAGGTGCCAGAAGCATTCCTCCCCTCCCTGTTGTGACAACCAAAAACATCTTCACATTGTCCAAATATCTCCCAGGGAACAAAAATCAGCCTGGTTTGAGAACCCCATATGTAAACCTTTCTATGTTAGTGTCTTGCCAGATACTGTCTCCTTTCAACTAATGACTGACTTTTCTCCTTTAATTTTTTCCTTCTTCCTGTCATTCATTCTCAGCTCACTTCTTTTCCCTCTGAGAGTACCGATTTGCTTAGGTTCAGGGAATTACTAAAGTACTCTCTGTGAGTGCAAAGGTTTTAAATTCACAAATGCTCAGTGATTATAAGTCTCAAGGGCCATGTTTCCCAGAAAGTAAAAGTATTAAGTATTTCTGCTTCTCTTTAGCAAAGGATATTGTCCTTTTGAAGGAAGGATAACATTTTGTCAACATGGAGGCAAGTGACTTTTGTCTTGCTTTCTGCTCTTTCTTTTATTTCCCAGTGCTCCCTTTCCAAAACTTCAAACTTAATCCTACTTACTTCTTGTAGTGTACAACCTTTTACTGTCCATCTTCAGTATATAAGGAGTTCCATATGTATTGGAAATCAGTTAATGATTAGGAGAGCCAGATTATCAGTCAAATTTGTTTGAAATTGGAAATAATTCATAGGAGTCACTGTATTGGGCCTCTTAACATTTGCATTTTCTTAAAAGTATAGCTTGCTAACTTAAGTCTCATGGGCTTTGCTATAATAAAACGAAGAATTGTCAGCGGACGATATTTTCAGATATGAGTCTTCCCTGCACTTACTTAGTCGTCTCCTCAACCACAGTTTTTTTTCTATATACAGACAACATACGTTTCAAGAGTTTTCAGATAGAAGTTGTCCCACTTTCTGGCTATCCCTGTAACTTCTTGGGAGTATTTTTTTTGCTCTTGGTGGTGGAATGCTCTTCCATGTTCATGGTCTGTGAGTAGATAAGGATGTTGAGCGGAGGGACACGTTGTATATCCATGCAAGCTGCTGGAAGATAGAAAACCAAATTTTAAAATTGTATGTAAACGATGTGGCAGGCTTTGTAGAGGGTAGGGGTACAGTTCTGGTTCTGGGAATGCGTGAATTTATTCTGAAGATATAAATAACTCTAGAGGAGAAAAGACAGCTGGAAAAATATATGTGGCCGAGTGGAGGACATTATAAGGAAGAAGTTTGGGGTAGACAGACTAGACAAACATTTGCTGCCTTGCGTATAAGAAGAGGGCTATGAAGATTTATGTATTATCTGTAGAAGGAGAGTATTGGCCTGCTTCCCTCTGAGTCTAGAACTCTGTTATTACTAGATGACATTCTTGAAGAGCTGGGAAAGGGGCAGTGTTTGCCATTTAATACCCAAAATGCAGTAGGAGCTCTCTCCTCTCTGTACCTCATTACAACAACAATTATGTAGCAGAGAGAACTGCAGAATGAGAGTTGCCTTAGACAAAAACCTGGGCCTACTTCCTCCTCTCCTTGGGTATGGTCTATGCTTGAGTATATTCTGTGCTCATAGACTTGAGACTTGCACATATCCGAGTTAAATTCAAAAGTGAATCTGTCACTTACAGTGTTTTCATGGGTTAATGAGGTTTCTTAGGTCTTGCTTTATTTCTGGATGTCCTAAAGTATCCTATAATAATATAGCCACATTTAGGATCAATATTGCCTTTCATTATTTCTGAAATTTGTATAGGACTATCTTCAGGAACATGGCAACAGAGTGGGTACAGAGACAGTCAGAATGGCCTACAATCACAAATGGAACATTACATTAAAAAAATAATTCTTCAAAAAAAATAAAAAAAATAATTCTTCAAAAACCCTCTGTTAAGTGCATACAACATGCGATGCATTTTGCTATGTGCTGGGGCTGTAAAAGAGGAAACAAACAATCAAACAAACACAACAGCAACGATTTCCAAATTATAGTTTGCTTTTCTCAGTTTGCAAAAGCATGGTGATTAGAATAGAACCAACGCACAATACTAGAAACCCTGAGGCTTGGAATACAAATGCTCGTGAGGGCCCTTTGCTCTGGACATCTCTCCACATTGGGTCAGCTGCAGAGGAAGTTACTGAGGGCAGGAGAAGCGGAAACTGCTATGTCCATGTGGCCTCGAATGCCTCTGGATTCATTTTATGTTGTTCTGGATAGATTCTTGGAACCCTGCCCCATTTAAGCTTTTCAGAAAGCTTGATTTGGGGTTCAAGTGCCATATGCGAGGGGTGTGGTTTTTGGATCTTCTCTGGAATGTGGGAATTAACAAAAACAGATGAAAATTCTGGGGCAGGCTTTGCTGTCCTAGAGTGTCCTCCTACCGACTAGTGGTTCACCTGCATGCTTTTGCTCTTATGAGTTTTTCAGGCCGAAGTCCACCCTTCTCAATCTTCAAGGAAGTTCTGGCAATCCCATATGGGCCAAGGTTGGGAGAGGGGCTCAGGACAGGAGGGTTAGATGCAGTTGTTAATGATGGTTTAATATAGTCAATCTTTAACCTGGTAGCAAAATGTCTAAATGGCAAAGGGATTGATTTCTTTCTCGGTCTTGCAGCCTCTCTGTGACCTTGGGCAAGTCACACTTCCTCTCCAGGACTGTTTTCACATCTATAAAATAAGGGAGCTAGAGTAGGAAAATTTCTAAAGTTGATCAAAGGAGAAGTACCTCTAATTCTATGTCTTGTTGGTAGTTCTCTTTTGAAAGGATAGGAATGGATCTAAAGCTGTCTCCTAGAACCCTATACTGAATCTTGCTTGTAAAAGTTTTACTTGTTTGCACTAAAGAGGGTAGCCTTTCAGGATGAGAACGAGCACCCATAAGGTACATCAATCAGTTTCTACTGCAAAGAGCAAGATTCTTCTTGATTCTTCTTGACTCTTCACTGATTCTTCTTATCACTGGCATCCAGAATAGTGGCAATGAAATGGGAAAGAATGAATTGGGTAATTATTATTGCTGCTTGAGCAGACAGAGGAGTATGGCTTCAGAGTTCCTGGATACCATTTATTACTGTCTTGTCATTGTTGCCAGAACTGTGAAGAAAATGCAGCTAGGATAAGAGGTGTTAGAGATAAATTTTTTTTTCAGGCACAACTTTATTATTTTTTTCTTTTTTTTTTTTTTTGTTCTTAAATCCGTAAAAGAAAGTGGGTTCTAGAAGCTGCAGTGATCTAAGCAGCAGCAAGTTTGTGCATTCGTCTTTTTTTGGTTTTCTTTAAATTCGGTTAAATTTCCACACTGCTGGCACACCTCACTTGCACGCAGTTCCGGACCCTACATACTAAGTGTAGTAAAAAGTTACCTGCTCCCCCTCTGGGGTAGTTACTCTGGAATAATAATTTTCACCGAAATCTAACCTAACTTCGTTAAGGGGACTGTGACAAGATTATAAATGATATGATAAATGATATCAACAAGTTATTCTTTCTGTGTGGAAATAAAGGGGTAAAAATGGGGAATGGTATCCAACTTGAGAAAATGCAGGACTGGTTCGAGATGAAAACACCAGGATGTCCAGAGAAATGATTATGTATAAGTGGTAAGTTCTGACTGAAGTTGTCATCAGCCAATGTTTGATGCATACCTTTTCTTTTACAGGAAAAATAAAAGATAAGTACACATTGCTGTTGGCATCAAAGAAGCAATCTGAATTTAAAGAGCTGGAATCTTTTTTTCTTGCATTATCTCCAAAGCTGTCAGTGATGTAAATTATGATTGCAGAACTTCTATTATTGTGGCAGTATTATAAGCAGGAAGAATATAGCAGTATTTTCAGATCCCAGGTGGAATACATCTGACTGGCACTTACATCCCAGATTTTGATTTATAAAAGCAAGAACAAAATCATGAAGGGAGTGTACGTGTTGCCCCACCTAATCTGTCATTTTTTGAGTTACATCCAATTTTATAACTTCAGTAAAGTTTTTTCTGTTTCCCTCTTATTTAGAAAAAAATAAATGCAATGCTATCATTTTTAGAAAGAAAATTCCAGAGTTGAGGATCATGAATGACTTATTTACTTTAAGAATGAGAGTTTCCAGAACAGTGATTAGAAAGGTTTCTAATTCTACATTAGAAATGTGGGAATTTTCTTTTGTGCTAAGCATACTTGAAAAAGTTATAATTGTACAGTTCATAGGAACCAATTAAAATTGGGTCATCTGAGTTTTATTCTCTTCATGGCAGTAGAAACCTTACATGTTGTGATATTTTGATTCTTCTTTTTTTTTTTTTTTTTACTTGCAATCAGAATGCCAACCATTATCGTTTTTTTAAAATAGTAGTGTTCCCAGACTTAGTGTAGTTGAAACCATTCCCAAGAGATACATCTCTTAGCCCTTGATTAAACTCAGTTTTACTTCTACCTTGTTCAGATGACTGAAATGGAAATAGGGATGTTTAAACAGGAATGTAGCATCCAGTAATCACGAGTAATCCTTCTCCAGTAGTTTTTGCTGGAAACATCTGGAATATGACTAATGGTTTGGGAAATAGGACCTATGAGTAAAAGTTAACAGGAATTGAAAATTATTTCACATGTGGATAAATAAATGGTGATTTAAATACAAATTGTCAGTTTATGAGGAACAGTTGGAAGAAGGACAGTAAATGTCATCTATTCTTCTAAATAATAAAGAACATACATAACATCAGGAGAAATTTGTATTAGGACTAAAGACGAAGATTTGTAGCAATGGCCCAGAGAGATGTTAACTACTGTAGTGCATTAGAAAAAAGGCCAATAGTTAAACTATTAATAAAGTATCAGGATTTTATCTTGGACAAAATTATTTCCAAGATCAGTTGGAAAAGTTTTTTCATTTATCAGTGAAGTGGTAAACATGTTCCCATAACCCATTTCCTTAACGTTTGTATGGCTTTTTTTTTTTTTAAATGTTTATTTGTTTTTGAGTCAGAGAGCATGAGTTGGGGATGGGCAGAGAGAGAGGGAGACACAAAATCTGAAGCAGGCTCCAGGCTCTGAGCTGTCAGCCCAGAGCCCTATGCGGGGGGCTTGAACCCATGAACTGTGAGACCATGACCTGAGCTGAAATCGGATGCTTACCCTACTGAGCCACCCAGGTGCCGCAACATTTGTATCACTTGTATCCATTATTCTGCCCAGGTGTGATAAAGATCTGGTATTCTTGGAAGCACATCTGAGGTACATAGAATGGTTGTTTTAGCATACAAATTTCAGGGGTCAGATATTCTCTTGGGTCCTGAGCTGAGTATGCTGGAGGTGTTCTGGCAAGAAGTAAACCACAGTAAGCTGTTTGTAACTAGAAGCAGTCACTAATGTCATGAGGTATGAAAATATGCAACTAAGGGAGGCATAATTTGATGTAGAGGAGTTGTGGGCAAAGAGAATTCATTGGTTTGAAAAGTATCATTGGAAATGTATTTTTTTTTTTTTTTTTTTTTTTTTTTTGGTAATCAGACTTCCACTGCTTACAAATATGGTACACGTTAGGAGCTCAAATTAAAATGTATCAAGAGCAGTGTGTTGGACACAATGTTCCTATATTCTTGAGAAAATGTTAAACTCCTTGAAGATATTTCTTGGTTTAATGGCATTCTTTTTATTTCTTAGGATGATATTTCATGATGCACTTTTTTTATTCCATAAGCACCTCTTTTCTTCCTCTATGCTTTTGTGTGGGATTGAAATAAAATAAAAAAATTTAGAGCTATACAATGCTGTCAGGCCCATAATGAAATCTAGCTTTATTTATGTGTGCTTCAAGGGTAGCAGTTTGAGCTGCTAACTGTGGTGTTAAACATTGTCTGATACTCCTCTCCCTTAAATACTTTGAAAAGAGCAGATTTTTTTATGTTCATGCAAAAGAGCCCTTAAAGGATAGTGAAGGAGGCATGTGGTTTGCTCATATATGGGATTATTTTATTATTATGTAACCTTTGCAATTGTTAAAGGAAGAAGCAGCCATGGAGTAATACTGAGATGTTTCCCATAAAGTCCAAGGGCTGTACCATTTAGGAAATTTGCAAGAAACCTTAATCATGCCTATAAATATGTGACCGATGTATTATGGCATAAATGAGATCATAGTATGAGAATGGAACCCAGATTATATCTCTCAGTGTATATACCTAACATAAATTACTTTAATTGAAATGACTGGGCAATTTAAGGTTTTCTAATAGCCCAGCTATAGATGATGAGTAGAGTGAAGATTTTTTAATGGGGCTTCATGACCTAAAGTATCTGAACTTTTCCCATAGAGAATAGCTGCCTTGATCTTACATAATAACAGCCTTACATTTGTATTGGGATGTTGTTGATAACATGTGGGAAGGGACAAGGGCACCTCACATTTAGTCGGAAGAGTAGACACTAGAAGAGCAAGTGAGGCCTAACAATTAGAGGACTGTTAAGGTCCAGGAAACTAAAGGATGTATAGGAAAATGCCCTTCAAATGAGCAAGACCTGTAGCCTGGGCATCACCTGGGAGCTTGTTAGAAATGCAGAATCTGAGGAACAACCCAGACGTAGTGATTCAAAATCTGCATACACACACACACATATGCATGCAGATTTATATATATATGTGTATATATATATATATATATATATATATATATATATACACACACACACACACACATATATATAAATACTTAAAAAGTTTTTTAATGTTTATTTTTGAGACAGGGAGGGAGGGGAAGAGAGAGACAGAGGCACAGAATCCAAAGCAGTCTCCAGGCTCTGAGCTGTCAGCACAGAGCCTGACGCAAGGCTCGAACCCATAGGCGGTGAGATCATGACCTGAGCCAAAGTCTAATGCTTAACCGACTGAGCAATCCAGGTGCCCTGCAAAATCTGCATATTTAGCTCCTCAGGTTGTTGGTATGTGCTATGTAGACTGAATGATGCCCCCCCGCCACCTGCCCCCCACACACCAAATTCATATGATGAAACCTAACCCCCCTTGTCATGGTGTTTGGAAGGGGAGCCTTTGGAAGTAATTAGGTTATGAGGGTGGGTCCTTCATGGTTGGGATTAATGCCTTCGTAACAGAGGCCCCAATTGGCTCTCTTGCCCCTGCTGCTGTGTGAAGTTATGGTGAGAAGATGCTGGTCTATGAATCAGGAAGCAGATCTTCATTAAACCCTAAATCTGCTGCCTTGATCCTGGACTTCCCAGCCTCCAGAATTGTGAGAAATAAATTTGTTATTTATAAGCCTTCCAGTCTATGGTATTTGGTTATAGCAGCCTGGACTAAGGTAATATATACATTCAACTTTGAGGAACAGTGATCTACAGAATCCCTCAGATGGAATGGGCCTTAAATTGAAACTGAAGTGAGTGTATACAGAGTGGGGCATCTTGAACCTAGGATCAGGATCAAAGGGAGGGTATGTGTGTTTGGATTTGTTTGTTTTAGTGGTGGGGAGGGTGGGTTAAGGGAAAAGATGGTATCTTGAGTGATTGTCATGGTTAAAACCTCCATTATTGCTTGGCATTTGGTTTTATGGAGTGTGCATGAGGGACCTTGTTTACAGATAGGGGTGAAACACACACTGGATGACCATGGAGTCTGGCAGTTATTAAATGTCAGAATAGATCAGAGACTTGGAAGTCTAGTGAGAGCAGAAGACCCCAGCTGAGTCAAGTTTGGGGAAATGAATGCTGTTGGCTGAAGGTGAGGCAGCCTCTTGGGGGCAGAAAACCAATCAAATCTTACTCCCAAGAGAAAAGGCATTTTACTGGTGGGATATTTCCTGAGTCTGGCTTAGCTGTGTCCGTCTCTCCGGTCAGCTGAGGCACTATTGCATGCACGTGTTCCCACCAGATGCCAGTAAGCCTGGGACTTTGAGGCCAGGTCCAAAGATGGAAACGCTAGTAATGCACGAATTAGGTTTTGCTAAGTTGATACATAAGAAACAAGAAGACATACATTTTCTGTCGGAAATAATAGGAAGCCATCCATCTCCTCGTTGGAGAAATGTCAATAATTATTTTTTTTTTAATTTTATAGTTTTAAATTTTAATTAAAATAAAGGTGTAATTTTTATGTTGGTTTTAATTTTGCTTAAAAATGCATACATGTTAATAAAGAAATTAAAAGAATAGTGAGTACAGTAAAAATTTAAATCAGTCTGTACTATAGTGTGAAAATATTTAGTGGGTTGTTACCTCTTTATCTACATTCCTTTAAATTTCATTTACTTTTCCTCTCCATTGGTGACCATACCTGAGGCTTTGTATGTAGCTTCCCATATTTGGGGAGGAAAAAGAATCTTATTCATGATAGCATTTGAAATTTTCAAAAGAGAACACAAGAATCTTTTAGTAACAACAAATATTTTGAATAAAACATGTACAGGACTTCTTAAAACTGTAATAAGGACCAGAAGTCAAGATCTTTCTATGAACTTCTAGCAGTGTCGGCAGGAAATGAGGAGCTGGGTTGCAGTATATTTTGGTCGTGCCAATTATGTCAATGAGATCAGAGGTATATATAAAATATATTTTTAGTGGTTGCACAGCACTTAAGCTGTGGCAGTCCTTATCCTACACTCTTGTGGTTTAGCTTGGCAGATCTGAGATGGGATGTAAGCCACAAAGGGCTATGGTTCTTAAGACAAAATGAAGTCATACATTACAATCAAGGATAGGGAGGTGGAAAATCAACATTTCCCAATAGCCAAGCCCTTCACATAGAAATTTCAGATATATTTCACTCTTTGTGCCTTTATAGCCTATTATAACTCTGTAAAGATTGCCTTAATTTCTCTACCTGTGGATTTATGGGACTAAGTGTCTTGCCTTTGTTCATGTTCAGGGGGCTACCCGGTGCTGTATGGAGTCCTCCAAGGCAGTGACCTCTCACTCTTCTAGGTATATAGTGGGTGTTACATGAGTAATTCTTTTGTTGGGTGCCCATGGTGCAACTTGTTGACAGTGTAGCTAGGGAGCAACTACTGAGGTCATTCAATTGACCGGAGTAGGGAGTCTGGTTTGAGAGAGAAATGTGGAGAAGTGAGGAGACTGTGGGTAAGACTCCAGACAAACATGGAGGCTGACTCTTACATCATTAGTGACCAGGCAGATGATGGCTCCACCTCTCTGGTGCTCACTGCTTGGGATGCCACAGTAGAATATGGCCATAGGAGATCTTGGACTATGACTATGTAGGATGACTGGGAGGCTGCCTTAGGTAAGCTAATGTTTCAAATTGGAAAACTGGAAAATTGGAAAATTTATCACCGGAGTGTAACCATCCCTGGTAAAGGATGCTTTGTTGAGATAAGTGAATCTTGTTTGTGTTCTAATTACCTGTAAGTGTTAGAATGAGAAAATACATGTGGTGATATAAAAACGAATGGAGATGTTCATCTTACGGTTGATTTTATTGTGCTTTCCATTCAGAATCATAATTATGCCTTGTTTCTGGGACCTGATTATATCAGAAAAGGTCATAATATGAATCCCTTGTAGAAAATGGCTATTTTTTTTTAATGTGAAAACATATCGGTCTTTTTCTTTTTAAAAACAAATTTAACTTTAGAGAGCAAGAATGTGCAAGTGGGGGAGAGGGGCAGAAGGAGAGAGAAACCATCTAAGCAGGCTCCATGCGAAGCGTGGAGCCTGATGCAGGACTTGATCCCATGACCTTGGGATCATGACCTGAGCCAAAATCAAGAGTCAGCCATTCAACTGACTGAGCTACCCAGGCACCCTGATATTGATCTTTTTTTAAGGGATAGATTGGTTGATAAAAGAAAAAAATACCCAGGGGCGCTTGGTGGCTCAGTTAAGCATCCGACTTCGGCTTAGGTCACGATCTCACGGTTCCTGAGTTTGAGCCCCGTGTCATGTTCTGTGCTGACGCTCAGAGACTGGAGCCTGCTTTGGATTCTGTGTCTCCCTCTTTCTGTGCCCCTCCCCGACTCACGCTCTCTCTCAAAAATAAATAAATGTTAAAACAATTAAAAAAAAATGCCCATCCATTTAAGACATTTTCTTCTTGCATGTTTCTTGTTTTAGCTTCATCTGAGCCAGTGTTCTTTGCCCTGTGCATTTGTCTATTATTCCCTCTGATCTGGAGGTACAGTCCCAGGTTTAAATCTATCTCAACTGTACACATTTATTATAGGTTCAGGAAGGGGAGCTGGAAACTATCCTCTGAATAATCCTGAGAGGTTTTTTTTAATTGTTTTTTTCTTTTTAAAAGACACTAAAACATATCCTAAATTATCTCCACTAAGATTGGCTTTTGTTTCTGGTCATAGATAATTGAAAAGTAATCCAATTGTTATTTAAAGATGGGTTTGTTAAGTTTTACCTGGTGGTGTTTTCTAAGAGAAAAAAAAAAAACATGTCAGCATTAAATTTGCTGTTTAAGTATCCTAAGAATATACTGCACATTACATACTAAACATATGTTTGTATGTTAAAAACGTCTAGACTAAATTTGTTTAAATGCATATAAATATACAATTGTTTTATATTAATACCTCTGATTATTTTTGGTGTTCATGCTTTGAGCCACTGTTTTTGAATCAGTTAGTTACATGTATATTTGTTTTTTAGAGACAGATGATTGTTCATGGGAAAGAGGCACACAGCCTTTTGTCTTTTGTAAGTGAATTCATGGAATGCATTTTAGAAATGGATTTTCTGTGGCAAGACTTTATCCGACACATTGTTGAAACTTTTATTAGTCAAGCCTTACCAAATTTCCATTTAGCACATTTATCCCTCCATTTAAACGTTAGGACATGAAGAGAATTTAAATAGCCTAGAAAATTTACATATATCTATTCAAGGAATCAGGATACTTCCTTAAAAATTTCTTACTTGACCTTGTAATGAAAATTAGGTGGCAAAAGGTGATAATTTGTTAACAGGATAGTGTGGAGTAATGGAACTCTAGGGCACCAGTGACCGGTACAAAGAGTAACGATTTTAATGTGGATTTATTTTTTTGGAGAGAGAATATTTAAGGTCCCCTCTTTAAAAACTGCCTTGACACTAGCTCTTAATTCAATTATATTTCTGCCTAAAAGCCCTTCATGTAATAATCAATTAGCAGGCCAAGCTGGAGGAAACCTCGCTGTGTGTAAATACAAAGAGCTCGTGTCTCTGTGTGTGCTCTACATGCCTGTGTATCAGTGGAACGGTGGAGCGTGTATATGTGTGTATGTATGTCCTTGACTGTGTGTGTGGTGTGTGTATCTGTTGGGGGGAGGGGAGGGTCTTTGCTCCTGAAGATGCTTTGTAAATGTCTTTTGTTTTCATGTATTTCTCTTTCCCTTTGTGTGCAGTCCCTTGGATTCTCCTCTGCACCAGTGCCCTAAGTGACAGCCACTGGCAGTAATGAGGCTGCACGCTCCACTATAATTGAACCCTGTCAGCGCTGCCCATTAAGGCCGTGGTGTGCATGCCAGCTCTTTAATCCCAGACCCATTTCTTCTCTCCGTCATTTCCCTTTTACTCATGGCACCGGTTCAATTTCCTGATCCCCTCATTGTGCACATGGAGGTTCAGGAATGGAGAGTAATTGGTGTTGTTGCACCCGTCTTAAGAAGCAACCCTTTTAATAAAGACATGTTCACATCTGCAAACTAAGATCATTGTGTCATGATTGAGCATTGTTTGGGCTTCCTAGATAGTCTATTTGCAGTTAGATTTCTTTATTTTTGGTGGATTCAGATGCAGCATCTCAGCATCTCACAGTGGCGTGATAAAAAGACAGGTCTTTATGATGGAAAATACGCACATTTAATTTGCTTTTATATTAAAACTAATTAGGTATTGTGAAATCCCAGTATAACATAAAACTTAAAGGGATTGTTAGTTTTTGTCCACATGCCAGCATAAAAATAACAGGCTTCTTGATTAATACACTCCTGGTTAGTCACAATTTCTGAGAAAACCTTCTTCAGATAGTTTTGTTAAGTGTTACAATCTTAACATCAAAATAGTAACAGAGGAATACCAGCATGCTTTTATCTTTACTTTTCTTATACAACATGTTCAAATTTTGTCATTGTTTTCGTGTTTGTGCTTTGCGTATATGATCCTTTTACGTGTTCAAATTCTCTGGTACGAGCAGAGATGACTTAGTTGTCACACGGTAACGTGTAACTCTGTTTAGAGTCCAACTTTCATCTCCTTATGCTAAATACACCCTTATTTACACTCAAAATGTAATTAAATGAAATCCCTTTTTGCATAATTTTGAATCTAATCTAATTGGGGCTTATCTTTTAATGTGGTTTCTAAGTAGGAATCAAAGAAAATCTACTTTGGGCCTTGGTAAGGGAGGCAGTTCAACTCAAGTATCACCTAATCGAAATCCAGAAACGTTGACAATGATCCAGCCTCTATAGAGATAGTGAGTGAGGGAAAGGGTGTAGGAAGGTAAATGGGAAGAGGTATTGACAAAAATAGTTTAAAAATTCAGGTGACTATTTCATGTAGAAATTAATAGAGTCAGATTTATCAACATTATCACTTGCTTCTAGATAACCTTGAAGTTTTGCTTAATGAAGTGGGAACACGTTTTTAAACAAATGGAAATTGTTGATATTTAGTACATGTTATCTGTTAAGTTATTTTGTTAGGCTAGCTCAGGTCTGAATAGTCTAGGACTCACTTTGTATAAAAAGTAAAAAAAAAAAACAAAAAACCAGAAATAGTTATCAGGAACAACAACAACAACAAAAAACAGAAGTCAGTTGCAACTTGAGGATGAGATTTGTTTAATGTTCTGAATTTAATGTTCTATATTTGCTGTAGTTGAGTGTTTGAACACGGTAAGACTTTTAGTCACAATTTCGTCTGAACAATGAAAATTCTGTGTGGGTAGAGATTTTTGCCTCTGTTGTGCTTCTAGTTCTCAAAATGGCAGAAACAGTGCTCAGTAAATTTTATTGAATTTATTAATTGATTCATTTTATAATACAGACAAAAAGATTACCGTTACAACAAAGGTTTTCAACCTACCTTCTTCATGGTAGAAAGCAAAGAGGCAGTTGTAGCAGAATAACCAGAGAAGATACCCTTTTATTATCAAGAAAAAAATATATGTCCAGGATAAAACACAATCTCTAAAGTAAACTTTTAAGCTTTCCACAACCAGCAGACTTTGGAGTTGTTTCTGTCCTCAAAATCACATGTCAACATTGTTTTGAACTCTATACATTTTTCTGATAATTTTTATTTGTTTCACTAAATGTTGTCAGGAAATATTTTTTTAAGTTTATTTTTTGAGGATGAGAGAGAGAACGCGCATGTGAGTGCATGGGGAAGGGACAGAGTGGAACAGAGGGAGGGAGAGTCCCAAGCAGGCTCTGCACCCTCAGCACGGAGCAGGATGCTGGGCTAGACCTTGCAGAACCATGAGATCATGACCTGAGCCAAAATCAAGAGTTGGATGCTTAACCGACTGAGCCACCCAGACACCCCTCAGGTAAGATATTTTTTAAAGGTAACGGTAATAAAAAATCAAAATTTAGTTATGTAATCGCTGTTAGAGGCAACATAACATGTACTTGATTTTTTTTTTTCTTAAGAAAACACAGTTCAGAAAAGTCTCTTTAAGATGATGCAGTTAGTTTGAGCGATGTGAAATTGGCACATTTTTACATGAAACCTACCAATTTATATCTTATTTCTAGATGATGAGGTCACAGATATTTTTCTCCTGCTCCTTTCTCCTTCCCCCCACTTCCTTCTCTGTGTGTTTGTGTGTGAGTTTTTGAGTGAATGTGTGTGTGTGTGTGTGTGTGTGTGTGTGTGTGTAATGGGTGGTGGTGAAAAATTTGAACATGGAATAGGGAACCCAGCCCCGGTCACATGGTTCTAAATAAATCAACAAAAAAACAAGAGTGCTTCAAGTCTCTTTTTATCCTAAAAGAGGAGTTAAGGTGGCTGTGGGAGTCTAGTGGACTCCACCCTCTAATTTCAGGGCTCTCATTGATTTTGGTGTCATTAGCAATTTGACCCTTGATTATAACCATATGACTGGGAACTTTGACCAAGATAGAGAAGTGATCCAATGTTTTTTTTTTTTTTTTTTTTTTTTTTAAATAAAGGCCCAATTATAGTGAAAGGAAAATAAACATATGTTATATGTCTTGAGAAATGCTTGAAGAATTTGTTATTGTGGGAGTTACAGATACTGTTTAAACGAAAACTCCGTATTGAAATTTGTTGCATTTTGAATACTTATGTGAAAGAAGTCATCAGCAGATGATTTTCCTGACATTCCTTCTCCTCCACATTTTTTTATCCCAAATTTTTGAAACCAGCCACTATTATATCTGTTGCAGATGTCACAGTTACGCAAGGGTCCTCACACAAATGGGTGTTTCAGAGCCTGAACCTCTTGGAGCCTTAGACCATGTTGTCATAGGAGTGGATGTATTCTCTCAAGGCAGAGGCCATGACTTTTGCAGAAAAGATAATTAGACTAAAAAAACCCCAACAAAAACAGACAAATGTACCTATCTTCCCCCTTTTCCTGCCTTTCATTTAGGCTCAAGCAGACTAATACCACCAAGGTCTCATTGAAATCCAGTTTCTTTTTTTTTTTTTTTTAATATATGAAATTTATTGTCAACTTGGTTTCCATACAACCCCCAGTGCTCATCCCAAAAGATGCCCTCTTCAATACCCATCATCCACCCTCACCTCCCTCCCACCTCCCATCCAAAAAGCTTATCACATTCCTCTGAGACTCTCCCTTAAGACCTTGCTGGCCTCCTGATTTGCAAACGGTTATATTTTTAGCAAGAGCGTGACATAGACTAGGGTCTGTTGGAAGTATCTTATAAATCAGAATGTAATTGACTGTCAGTAACTTAGTTGGGTGGACAAGTTGTTTGGGGGAATCTAAGGTCATGTCTGTTAGATGATGACTGACATTAGGTACAGTGGGCACTAATACACAGATTCTCTGTTGACAATTTGTTTATCATATCTTACTTAAAGAGCTGTCATTTCCACTGACATGAATGAGCTCACCATCCATTGTATACATTTATGCATTAAAAACTGATGATCTTATGAATCTTAACCTTGTTTACTGTGCTGGGATTGTTGCCCATTAAATTAATATGATATGACTGTTTTTGATTTGCCTATGTTTTTATTTATAATAATATTCTTGAAATATTCTCTAGTAATCTTTGCTAAGAATATTACCCATTGTATGGTCCTTCCACCTCAGAAAAGAAGGAACATATTGCCTTTTTCCTCAAGCACCTCACCTTTACCCCTTCAAACATTGCTTAGAACCTGACTTCTGAGTAAGATAAATGAGTAACTTTTCAGTGCATTATCATATTAATACTGTCGTTAGTACAGTATTAATTACAAGACCAAAATTTTACCTGATGAGACTCATTCTTCTTAGTTTTTTCACACATTGTGTTTTTTCTTTAGTATTGAGCTCTGGAATTCTTTTTTTTTTTTTTTTTTTTTTTTTTTTTAACCTTACTGGGTACTTGAGAACAAATCCTTGTTGTCTGTTATTTTTTTATATGGTTGGTTTTGTGAAGGAAAGGTTAAATTTTGAAAATCGCTCTCAGTAGCCATCGCACCAGGTTGTTATTTAATGGATGGTATTTGTTGATGTTGAGGTATAAGGTAAAAATATGAGAATCTTGAGTACTAACTTCAGATTTGTAGTTAAAAGTCTGTAGATTAGTCTTCTACACTACTTTTGGGGTAGGAGAGGTTGTAGCTTTTCTCAAGGATAGTTTGGAAAGGCTTTAAAATATCCAGGTTTTTTCAGAAATATTTCCTAAACTTTTAAGAATATGCACAAAGATTTGACCAGAAGAATGTCTCTCCAGACAGAGAAGAAAATGAGAGGGAAGGAAGAGTAATTTAACTCTTTAATAGTAGAGCCATTTCTTAATTTTTCCATATTTATAAAATGAATGCCCACATAGCCATTCATTATGAAGCTGTGTATTCTTATTTATACCACTAACATTAGGGAAAATGTAGCCTAGAGTATAATTCTATGTTTATTGAAAAAACAAGCATCTTGAAGTACTTGCACCAAGGTACAAATGGACATTACATGTGAACCGTGAGGATTATGAGCATTTTTTGCATTTGTCTTTAGTGCCCTATCTTTTCTAATCTTTTTACAGTAAGTGCATACTCAGTTGGTATTAAAATGTTGTTTTTCATTTAAGAGCCCTTCACATTATTTAAAAACATATTTATTGAATGCTTCATATCTGCCAATTCTGTTCTAGGTGCTAAGGGCATGTGAAATAACAGCTGATTTTCCTGTCGACATTATATAACTCTAGTGAACTTGCTGCACCGATTAGCAGCCATTCCCTAATGAACACGCAAAAAGGCTATTACTTTTATTGTCTTCACAAAATGAACATGGGTATTTTCTACAGACTTGTGATTTTTATGGCCAAAGGCATTCCTATTGTTAGTGGTGGTTAAAAGGTGTGGAGAACCATCTTTTATTTTCAGTGTTTTATTTGTAGAGTTCAGCCTTGTTCCTTTCTGAAATTTTAGGCCTGGAGGTTAACCTTGTCAAGACCTTGAGTATACAGATCCTACCCTCTAACTTAGGCATAGTGTACACTTAAAAATCTCTGATTGCTTTTAAGCAAGGAAGTATGATTTTGTAAAAAGAGAACCGAGCCTAATTAGTAATTTCGTATACCAAGTCGACTGGTGATGTATTTCATCATGGATTTCATTAGTGGTGAGAAGGAGAGCTTCGCCAATCACAAAACTTATCTAAATTAAATTCTAAATTAGCTTTATAATAAAATTGTAAATGGTATTGCTGTAAGACTCTAAAATACTGTGGTGTCCTGTCAATGTTTTCTTTTTTTAAATTTAAATTATGTCTTATACTGATGTGTT
Organism: Neofelis nebulosa; assembly: GCF_028018385.1. Classification (NCBI taxonomy): domain Eukaryota; kingdom Metazoa; phylum Chordata; class Mammalia; order Carnivora; family Felidae; genus Neofelis; species Neofelis nebulosa. The sequence goes on along the minus strand of NC_080789.1, from coordinate 41,440,838 downwards.
TGAATGGCAAAACAACCATTCTGCTGTTAATAGACTGAGTCTCATCTTAGAGAAACATAAATAACTTCTTGCAAATGAAAATTACTTGAACTATTCAGTAATAGTTGTAATAAATGTACTGCAGGTTAATTTTACTTAGTACTTAACGGTATTTTTCAAATGGCTGAAAAAGCAAGATCTCTTGATTAAATGCTTTAAGAGAGTGATTTCGTACACTGGTATTCCACAAAGCACTATTTCTTGAGATGTGGTAATGGTGGTGATGTACAGTGAGGGGTTTTGATACCAAAAATAATTGGGAAATACTATATGCTATGTTCTCTTGGAGATATAAAAGCATAAAAGCCTTGAAGGCTCTGGGAAGTCATGCAGTAAAGAGGCCAATTTCAATTTTGTTTAATGTTTCTTAAACTTATTTATCTAGGAAGTTTTTACATTTCCTAATATGCTGCACTCTGGTATTCTATGAACCCTCTTTGGCCGGGATGATTTAAGTTCTAGAGTAGTGCTTCTGAAACTACTATGTTTAAGTGTCAACTTTTAACATTCTAATCTGTCATTGTAGACAACTGGTGATGACTAGTATATACATATATATATATATATATATATATATATATATATATATATATATATATATAGCTTCTACCACGTGGGTCTGACAGTATTTGAACTGGCTTATATGCTATTTAATACGATGAGTCCAGTGATCCTGCAGTTGGATGTCACAACAATGTCAAGTCACAGTAATATTTTCTAAATGCTCATTGTTACTTTCCTCAATTCTGTACCTCCCTCATTTTAGACTGGTAACACACACTTGCAGACCAGCACCGGTCATCATAGTACACTTAGAGTAGTGTGTGTCCAGAGCCTCACTTAAGGTTAGGTCTGCCCTATTGGGATCACCTAGAGTTTGTTGGAATGCCATACCTCAGGCCTTCACCCATACGTGTTGACTCAGGAATCTGCATTTTAAGGTCCCAGGTGAGTCCATGCACATTAAAATTTGGGAAACGTGAGTTTAGAACTGTGCTCTAATAGAAGTAGAATGCAAACCACATATGTAATTTTAAATTTTCTAGTATACTGGTTAATTTTATAGTTTTTACTTTTTTAACTTTCATATATCTCATTTAACTCACAGATAACCAATAATTTTAAGTTGAGCATGTCTGTATGTAACAATAAGATATTCTATATTTTTACAAAACATGCCTTTGAAATTTGGGTGTTTGCACTTACAGCACATCTCAATTCCTGCTGGCCACATTTCAGGTGTTCAGTGGCTACATGTGGCCCGTGGCTATCTGTATTGGACAGCTCAGGACCTGGCATGATATCTGCTTAGGAGTTGGGAGAGAATGTTGATTGAAGGCCAGCTATGTACCAGCTGCATTGCTGCCTCATAATGTGTAGTAGGATAAGTAGTTTTGACAGAACAGCACTTAGAACCAGGTCTCTGACTCCTTGGTTTACCACTTTCTCTTTAGCTCTTGAATGCTTTTATATTTTTATTTTCTTTTATTTTTTTGTGCGTCTCTTTATGTGCTTTCAGTAGAATTAAAAAATAATGTTTTTTTTTTTTTTTTTTTTTTTTTTTTTTTTTTGGGAGAGAGTGAGAGAGCAAGCATCTGTTCATGAGCAGGGTAGGGAGAGGGAGAGAGGGAGAGAGAGAATCCCAAGCAGGCTCCACGTTCTCAGCACAGGGCCTGACCCGGTGCTCAATCTCAGATCTCACAAACCATGAGATCATGTCCTGAGCTGAAATCAAGAGTCAGATGCTTAACTGACTGAGCCACGCAGGTGCCCCTTTCCCAAATGTTCATAAGTCTGTTTTAAATCCTTCCTGGAAGAAGTTCAACTTTAAATAGATAAATAATCAAGACTGAGTTTATATTATTTCTTTGCCCCTGTGATAATTCCCTGACTATATATTTTTTGTTGTTACAATTTGTAATTTAAATCTACCTTGGGAAAATTGGTCAGATAGTTTTCCATTCTAGAAATTCTTTCTCCAAGTTTGGTGGAGAGAAGGATTTGGAAATTGAAAGCAGCTAGTCAAACGAACTATAAATCACAGCACTTTTCTATACCGAGTGGGCCAGTGTGATTAAAAATACGGTTGATTCCTGGTGTCCAGGAGGTGGAAAACCTGAGTGTCCTTGGACAACAGAACAGAACAACCACAGGATGCTGAGGTTGATGCTCTATCTACAGAATTCATTACCACAGGTTGTGTGAGAGTGGTAATTACAGGGTCTCAAAGCACAAGAGCATGAAGGACAAGTACTTAGTTATTTTCTCCTTATGTGTGCTGATTGGGTTTCTGAAAGAATCAAGACAAAATATAAATTATTTCTTGTACTATCCCCTAACTTCTATTTATGAGGCTCATAAAATCAGAATATCGACTCTCTGCACCTCTTTTTTTTAAGTTTATTTATTTATTTAGAGGGGGGGGGTGGCCCATGAGTGAGGGAGGGGTAAGAGAGAATCACAAGAAGGCTCTGCGCCATGAGCTCATGACCTGAGCTGAAATCAGGAGTCAGATGCTTAACTGACTGAGCTGCCGAGGCTCCCCTCTGTGTGCCTTCTAAATAGGAATTCTACAGCTACTCTTGCGTCTGTTACCTACTGCTTGCTTTATTCAGTGAAATCTCCCAAGACAGGTGGTGGGATTTTAATTAAGCACCCATACTATGGGGGCACCTGGGTGGCTCAATTAGTTATGTGTCCAACTCTTGATTTCAGCTCAGGTGCTCATCTCCTGGTTTGTGATTATTGACCCCTTTGTTGGGCTCTATGCTGACAGCATGGAGCCTGCTTGGGTTTCTTTCTCTGCCCCTAACCCTGTGCGTGCGTGCGCGCGCTCTCTCTCTCTCAAAATAAATAAATAGACCTAAAAAAAACCATACTATGCTGTAGACTCACATGGAAATGTAGCAGATTGGAAAAAGATTGAATCTAGGAACTCTGGGCATCTCAGGTTTTAATCTTGGTGTTCCATCAAACCAACTTTTTAAAATCTCAGTTTCCTGATCTGTTAAAAGGAGGATAATACAAAACTTCCAGGATTAAACTGAGAGGAGTAAATGAAACAATATGTTTTAAGATACTTGGGCCAACAGAAATTAGTTATCCATGCTTTTTCCTGAGGAAGGGAGAGGGAAATGGGAATTTTCACATACCAAGGATTGGTAGAAGGTTAACCAGAACATGCTTTTTCGAAGGCAGTTTGACAGTCTTTTGACACAGCAGTATTGCCATTCATGTACTTGTGTAGCAGAAGAGTACATTCTTGGGATCTATGAACAAGGGCGCTCATGATAGGATTGTTTTAGATAGCAAGTCTAAAACTGTAGACAACCGAACTGCCAGTACATTAGGAACTGATTAAATTATGGCAGATCCCTACAGTGAGATGTACAGACATTACAACAAATGACAGAGACCCTTGGGAAGATGTCCAAAACCTATTAAGTGAAAAGAAATTGCAGGATGCTCTTTTTTTGCACAGAAAATATATAAAAGAATATGCAATTATTAAGTGGGTCACCCCTGAGAAATAGAAATGGGGTCTAGAAGAGAGGAGGACTTGATTTTATCCCTTCTGTATGGTCTGAGAGTTTTGTTATGAGCGGCATTACTTTTCCAAAGTATTTATATCAATATTTGTAATAGGGAATGTATTGCCTTCTAGCTAAGTACTCTGATTGTTGGATGAAAAGGCAATTTGGGGGAGGGAGCTCAATATTACAGTGGAGTAATTTTGCAATTTTGCCGTGCAAGAACTAAAAAACCAATTCAAAAGCCTGTGTACTCTGTCGAAGTTGATTCAGTGTGTCAAGTTTGGTCTAGGGGTGATTGTTCTGGAGCTTTTATATTAAACAACCCGGTGTTCTACATTGTGATTCAAGCGTTTTTGTAATGACTTAATTTGGTATTTTGCAAGGATTCACATGATTAAAGTGGATGCGAAAAATGCAGCCTTAAAAAAAGTCCTATCAATTCAGTTTCTCCTCACCCATCAATGTAATATATACTAACGAGGCCTGACTTCATTTTTCCAGAGGTCAGTTTCTAACTCATTTTATTTGCACTGCATAAAGAAAAAGGAAATTCAAAATAAATTCAAATTGATTTATTATAGGAGGGGCATACTCTGAATGAGTTTAGCTAAGTAGATGCTAAAACAAATGTGGCTTACAAAAAAATACAATAATGTAAGGATTTTTCCTAATCCTGATTAGATTTTAAATTGCCCTTTCAGTAGTTTGCGTAATTATAAGGCACTGCCATACAGTGAGTAACAATAGAAAATAACTCATTAATGCCTGTTTCTCTTTGGCATTGTTCCAGGCCATGCAGCTTGATGTTTACCGAGCAGACAGTCTGTAGCATTTCCCTGTCTGATATGGAACATCAAAGATTGCTTGGATTTCTCTGTACTCAGACATTCCTGATTTTGTCTGAAGTGGTAATATCCTGAGAAGCCAATAGCAGCATGAAATTTAAAGTATTTTGGCACTTCCTAGTTCTTGTATTATTTTCAAACGCAGTGATATTGGAGAAGTAGATTGGGATTTCTTGGCTTTTAAACAAAGTGAACTGTTACAAATGTAGTTTCTGAGCCCAAGGTCATAAGGTCATTACAATGCTGGTGACAGAACTGAATCACTTTCCAGAGCTAGGTTTTTAAATATCCACCACTGACAAGCCACAGTGTTTGTTTCATTAGCATTAGTGCATTTTCAGTGGTGCTGAGACATTAGATATGCATCTCTAATAAATAATGAGATGTAGAATCTAGAGTATTGGAATTTTATTCTTCACTGTGCAGTATTTTTCAATACAGGTTGTGCTTCACCTTAGTGCATCAGGAAATAGCTGTAAATATGGCTGATGCCTTACAAATACTTACCAAATAAGCAGTTCCTGTCTTAATAGTCTTAAACCATTGCCAGCCTCTATGGGGTTTAGACTGATCAGCCCACTTAAAAGGAGTAGAACCAAGGGTGTGTGGCTGGCTCAGAAGACCATGTGACTCTTGACGTTAAGGTTGTGAGTTTGAGCCCCACATTGTTTTTAGAAGCTACTTAAATGAACAAATAAAGACTTAAAGAGTAGGACCCATTGATATATGGACCTGATCCAAATGTGGGCCCTAAAATGTATATTCTTCATGGGACAGACTATATGGAACCAGTAAAGATGCTCTTCTTCTAAATAGTTCAGTACTAAGATACGGAGTAAATAGTAAGACAGTCTTAACCAATCAGCCATATCTTTCCACTGTTCTTTACTGGTAAATGTTTCATTTATCTATTTGAACCACTCAGGAATAATTATTCCTTAGATCTCTGCATTTTTTTTTTTTTTTTTTTTTAAGAGTTAGCAAGCATGTGAGCAGGGGAAGGGCAGAGAGAGAGTGAGAGAGAGAGAATCTTAAGCACACTCCGTGCCCAGCACAGAGCCCAATGCAGGGCTTGATTTCATGACCTGAGCTGAAATAAAGTCCAATGCTTAACCTACTAAGCCACCCAGGTGCCCCAATCTCTGCAGTTTTTAAAAGTTCTTTGGTTGGTTATGTCTGCTTAAAAAAATACATTCATGTTGTCACTATCACCCAATGATGGTTGGGCATTCAACAAGAATTACATAGTTGTTAGATTTTAAGTTTTTTTCTCTTATTCTGAGAAAGAGAACATGCACATGCGAGTGAGGGGGGGTGCAGAGAGAGAGGGAGAGATAAAGAATTCTAAGCAGGCAGTGCAGAGCCCGACATGGAGCTCGAACACATGAACTGTGAGATCATGACCTGAGCCGAAATTAAGAGTCAGGCACTTAACTGACCAAGCCACCCAGACGCCCCATAGTTTTTATATTTTTGTGAGCGAGTAGGATATATATCATAATGAGATAATATGTGTATGTATATACACTCATAGACACTGCCTTTGTACAATAAATTTTATCAATATGAAATTGTATTAGTAGTAATAACTTCAATGTGTTGGGTATAGATAATTAGTTTAAACTTTGTTTTATTGAACTGGAAGAAAAAAGTTCATCCCTTCTCTAACTTTTGACCGTGACCACCAGGCCTAGACATTTGTACAACATCTTCTTCGGAAAATTACCCTCTATGTTCCTCAACCAGATGTGTGCTTCCCCATTGGCATCTGCGTACTTTCTGGCCTAGTGGGTATGGGCCCTGGATAGCCATGATGACCAGGCCCCTGGTTAACTTATGTCTCCCTAAGGGTGGAAGTCACCACTTCTGAGGTAGGACTGGTAAGAGGAATACTGCCCTTTTGATGATATCTGATTACATGGAAAGGTAACCAAATTCAAAAAGCAGTTTTTCTTCTGGGCCTCTTTATTTCTGAATTGTAGAATCAACTTTTCTGTCCACATACATGGATCCATGGATCCATCAGCCACTATGTACCTTTCTGACTTCTTAATAACTCATGCCCTTAGTTCACCCTGTGAGGAATTGCATTTTGTGCATTAAGAAAGTGAAAAGAAAAACCTCAATCAACACAGAGTAGTATCTCTTTAAAAAACATATGCACACTTGTGGTTCAATATATAATTGTTTTACTCTTGTGACTGTATTTGTTGGCTTTAAAACAAGCCGACCATGACCTAGGATTTCAGAAAAGGATAATTCTATCAGCATTCTACAGTAGCTACTGTGAAATATGGAAAGACTAATTCTTGTACGTAAGTTTTCCAGATGTGTAGAGTATCAAGCATAGTAAATCCAATGAGAATGTTGTGAGATCCTCTCTGTAGAGTTCTTCCATTTCAGAGTAATGCTCATCAGACATTGATAAATATATTTTCATTATTATGTCCCTTGATTTTTATATATTCCCCAAAAGATATGGATTTGCTAAATGAAATCTAAAATTCAACTTGTTAGGAGTGCTGGGTGTTTAAGCTTCTGACCCTTGATTTTGGTTTAGGTCATGATCTCATGGTCGTGAGATTGAGCCCCGTGTTGGGCTCTGTGCTGGGCATGGAGACTGCTTAAGATTTTCTCTCTCCCTGTCCCTGTGCCCCTCCCCTGCTCATGTGTGTGTGCACATACCTTCTCTCTCTCTCTCTCTCTCTCTGAAACAAAACAAAACTCCACTTGTAAAAACAATATATAAATGATCCTGTTATGAAAGATGCTGTTAAAGTAATTTATTACTGGCATAGTTCATTATATCAAACAACATATAAGAAAAGATATAAACCATGTGTAGATGTACCATCTGTGTTAGTTTCCTAGGACTGCAGTAGCAAGTATCAAAAACAAAGTACCAAAACCAGAAATTTATTGTCTAGCAATTCTGGAGGGTAGAAATCTGAAATGAGGGTTTTAGCAGGCCCATGCTATCTCTGAGTGCTACCAGGAACGATCCTTTATTGACTCTTCCAGCTTACGGTATTTGCCACCATCCTTGGTGTTTTTGGCTTCTAGATGCATCATTCTAGTCATGTGGCCATCTTTTCTCTTTGTGATTTAAAAAAAAAATTTAATATTTATTTTTCAGAGAGAGAGAGACAGAGTATGAATGGGGGAGGGGCAGAGAGAGAGGGAGACACAGAATCGCAAGCAGGCTGTAGGCTCTGGGCTGTCAGCACAGAGCCTGATGCAGGGCTTGAACTCACAGTCCACGAGATCACGACCTGAGCCAAAGTCAGATGCTTAACCGACTGAGCCACCCAGGCACCCTTTCTATGTGTTTTTACTTCATCTTTCTGTGCATGTCTTTTTCTTTGTCCAAACTTTTTATTTTGTTAGCACACCAGTCATACTGGCATACCCTAGTGACCTCATTTTAATCCTATTTCCAGATAAGGTCAGGTTCTGAGGTATAGTGGAAGGTTAAGACTTCAGCATACCTTTTTTTGGCGGGGGGGGGGGGGTGCGGAAATGATTCAACCATCTGCTGCTAGAAACGTGGATGGTGTTTATTCATTTAGAAACTGTTTACTGAAATTAAGTTATAGGATACAGACGATAAGCCAGGTAGTTGTAAACAAACCTCTGAATAATCCCTATTACTATTCATTATTTATTCAATTATTTAAATAAGATAGAGAAATCACATAAATTAAAACAGGAGCAGAGTTAGCAGAAGTGTGTGTGTTACGAATACCGGTGCCATGAACTAATCAAACGAAAAATGGTATCAAATGAGAAAAGGTTTCAGTGCCTAATAAATCTATAGAATGCTGGGTTAAATAGGTGACAAAGTGTTCTTTTCTGAAAGACTGTTCCGAGCCTCGACTATGCTATTGTGCTTTGAGAATATCCAGCAGGAGGGTACAGTGTTTCTCAAACTTACTTGACCACATAACTCTATATTATCAATCATCTCAAGGAATTAAATTCCTAGGAAAACACTGGAAACTAATTTAGTGTCAAACCAAAATTTAGTTTAGAGAGCAGATCACTTGCTTTTAACTGGATTTTGGAATACATCAAATTTTCTGGATCAAAGACAGAATTCTGTTCACTAGTAAGTATTTTCTTGAATCTGTCATGAAAGAATTTGCACTCTCTTCACAAAAATTGAGTAGATTTACATGAGAATTTTGTAGATTTCTGTGAAAATCTTTGGTCTGGTTTCAAGGGCTCTGAATTATATTTGTAACTATTAGATTACTACACTTCTTTAATGATGTTTTAAATATTATTCCGAGCCTTGAAAACCTGTATGTCTTGTATGCTTTTGAGACAGTACCACATTACTGTTTATATCAATGTGAGGAAACATGAAGCTGTGTACCAAATTATATTAGGAAAATCTTACAGCAAATACACTTCTATTAGCAACTTAGAGCAGGAACAATATCTGAACTCCTATTCACTAGGATAATTTTGGAAAATGAGTTGGCTAAGTGGTAATCTTAACAGCATTAGAACCACAGATAGGCTGAGAGATGCTTAAGTGAGCAGCCTGGCCCTATGCAATTTGGATGGGATAGGAGTTATGGATGGGATAGGATTGGGATGTTTCTAGCTCTTAGAGACAATTGTTTTATTAAATTTTCCCCCTACCTTTTGGAAACCCATTTGGAGTCATGAAGTTATGGCCAATCTGAGGAATAGTGGAGACTCTGAGACCTAATTACTCTCCCAGAATATGGGATTGATGGTGAAAATTTTGTATGGCTTCCCAGGGACTGAATCCCCCAAGAATCACCAAATTGCTCTGTGCATGGTTTCTTAATCATATTTCCTGTCCCCTAATTCTTTACCTTCAGTGTTCCATACCTATGCATAGAGCTTAGTGAGGCCACCCCACCTCAGTGGTTCCACAAAAGAGGAGATAACATACCTTCTCTTTAACCACGGGTCAAATAACTGCAGGATTAAACATGAATTCTTTTGACGTCTAAGCCCCAGAGTAATGATCTTCCAAACTTCCAGACTCCAATATCTCATTAAATGTGTCTGTTTTGAATTTTGTGAACGTCATTGCTATTAAATAAAAAAAATCCTCCTCATTGATGTTTGTTTTGTAGTCAACAGCATAATGGTCAAAACATTCTATGTGCTGGCACAGTGTTGGTTGAATTGAGTGAAAAAGTTCCTGGAGAGAGAGAGAGAGAGAGGGAGAGAGAGAGGGAGAGAGAGGAGGAAGTGTGTGTGTGTGTGTGTGTGTGTGTGTGTGTGTGTATATATATATACATATATATATATATATATATATTCCGCCCCCCCCCCCCCCCCAGGAAAGCTATGTGAATGCTCTGTGGAGTCAGACAGCAGTTTCAAAGGTTACAGTGTTCCAGAAATTGAAAGCCACTGTAGTAGACAATGGTTCTTGGTGGCTTTCTTGGGGCTTCTATTGAGTCATCCAGCCTTTGGTGTTCTTTGGTTGCTGAGTAATTCTGGAGGGCTTGATGGGTTCTTCTGTTCCACCTTAATAATGTCTCAGTTTCAAAAATGAATGTAGAGACTTCTGAATTTTCTAAAGAGTTTTATTTTATTTATTTTGAGAGAGAAAGTGTGAGTGAGAAATGGAAGAGACACAGAATCCTATGCAGGCTCTGTGCCATTAGTGCACACCCCCAGGTGGGGCTCAATCTCATGAATCGCCAGAGCCTGACCTGAGCTAAGACTCCTGTATTTTTTTAAGTCTGTCTCTTTGGATTAACAGCATAGAAATGTAAAACATTTATTATTATTGATGATCATATTACTCAAAGCTACCCCCTGTAAAGGGAGAAAACCAAGAACTTTCTATTCATTAAAAAGCTTCTTAGGGAAAAGCAGAGGACATGGATGCAAACTGCCCTCCACTGTGACAAACCAGTATTTCCTCTCTACTGAGCTCCAGTAGCAGATTGTTCTTAATATCTGGCTGATAAATGGAAATGCAGCTCATTTCAAAAACGCACAACATTGACTAGTGTTCAAACAGTAGTGACTGGGTGGAACACTTATGGATTACAGGCATTTTCTGACATTTTGGAAAAGAAGGTAGATTTGGGGGTTTATTGAAGAATACCATTGTAGTGTGCATTCAGCTTCTGGGAGGAATGACCATGTAGTTGATTCATTCCCGAGCATGAATCCACAAGACACTGTTGTTTTTATTGAGATCATATGCATAAGTTTTTGTTTACTTAAGTTATCCTCATTTAATTGGAACAGCTGTGGAAATGTATTTTGTTCACTCAGCTAAGCTTAGAGCAAACTTTTCATTAGGAATCCCATTGAAGACTGGAATTGCTCCTTTTCCCTTAAATCAAGACTTGTAATTTTGAACACAAATCATTAAATGGTGATGTCCAAAGCTTTAGGTCTTCCATTTTGTATGTGTAACTCATCGTTACCCAAGGCAGTTGTCATTTTGGGCAACGAATTAAGATGCTTAGCGTGGGCGACTTGATGTGTCTTCTGCCCAATCCAGAATGTCTTGAAGCATTCCAAAGTGACTTCTGTGGAGAGGTAGTACTCTAAGTCATACCAAATTGTGAGATAACACTTTTGTTTGGCAGGACTAAAACCATTTACACATACAGAAATTTTTACCAGAAAAAAAAATATTCTGACGTGGCCTATAAATATTAAGGGGATAGAAAAAAAAGAGCTGACCATAGAACATCTGAATGATTTGTTGTCACTTCAGGCCATGAGTTCCTTGAGGACAGGGATGTCAGAGACTGCTCATGTTGCTGACTCAAGTAGTTCAGGTTGAACAACCTCTTCAGTAATTTTGAGGGGCTTTCTCAATAACTAGTGAAGTTTTACATCTGATTCATTACAACTTTAAAACCTTAGTTACGACTGAAGGGGTATGAATATAATTTGACTGCGATGGCAGTCACAACCCTGTGAAAGGAGAAAGACAAAGTTTCCTCTCCGTGTTTCGTAAGAGAAAAGCAACAGGAACAAAGAGGGTGCGTGATATTTTCAAAGCTGCAGCTAGGATTTACCTCTAAGAATCTACCACTCTGATTGACCTCATACACTTTATGAAAAGAATAAACTTTCCAACAGTCGTTAATTCTTTGCAGTTACCTGTGAACTATAAGAAATGAATTCTATGTGGCTTACCGGTTTTAAATGTATTAAAACTTGGAAAAGTAGAAAGACACCAAATAGGAATTTTATTAAAAATGTTTCAGTTTTGGTAAGTCTAATTATGTATTGATTTAGTTAATTCTCTGGATATTTTTGCCTGCTTGTACTTATGAAGTATTTGGATGACAGTTCTACTTCCTTTACAGAATTGAAGTAAGTGAGGTATAATGTGTATGAAAACAACTGGAAAAATATAAGGCATGTCAACATGGTTTATTTCTAGGTGATTGGAACACTGATACTAGCTTTTGTGCTTCTCTGGATTTTTTTATTTTTTTTCCAATTAGAAAATAAAAAAATACAGCCATGTAAGCCATTATTATTTTAAAAACTGAGTTAGGTAAACTGTCTAGACCCTAATGCATTCATCCATTGCAGTGTACAATTCAGTGCTTTTTAATAAGTCTATAGAATTGGGCCACTATCACCACAACTCAGTTTTAGAAAATTGCCATCAACCTCCAAATCCCTATGGGCATTCTTGTAGTCCATCTCAGTTTAGCCAATTACTGATAGACTTTCTGTCTTTATAAATTTGCATTTTCTGGATATCTCATATAAACGTTATCATGGAATGTGTGTATCTTTTGTGCCAGGCCTCTTTCACTTAGTGCTACCTCAAACATAATGCTATCAGTAATTCATTCCTATTTTATTATTATTTAAAAAAAATTGTTTATTTTTAAGAGAAAGAGACAGAGTGTGATGGGGGGGGGGGGCAGAGAGAGAGGGAGGTACAGAATCCGAAGCAGGCTTCAGGCTCTGAGCTGTCAGCACAGAGCCCAACACGGGGTTCGAATTCACAGACCGTGAGATCATGGCCTGAGCTGAAGATGGATGCTTAACTGACTGAGCCACCCAGGCGCCCCTATTCCTATTTTATTATTAAGTATTGCTCCATTTTATGGATATGTCACATTCACTTACATATGGACATTTGGGTTATTTCCATTTTGGGGGCTATTACGAGTAATGCTGCTATGGGCATTTGTGTACAAGTCTTCACGGGTTTTCATCCTTCTTGGATTCCTAGGAGTAGAATTGTTGGATCATATGTCTGTTGCACTTTTAAGGAACTGCCAGTCTATTTTCCAAAGTATTTAGATCAGTTTCCACCAGAAACATACAAGTGATTCCAGTATTTCCACATCCTCATCAACATTTGGTATTGTCCGTCTTTGATTTTAGCTATTTCAGTTGATGTATGGTGGTGTTTCACTATGGATTTAATTTGCATTTCCCAATGAATATTGATGTTGATCACCTTTTCATATGCTTATTAGCCATTCTTCTTTGGTCAACTATCCATTGAATTATTTTGTCAATTTTTAAATTGTCTATTTACTGAGTTTTAAGTGTTCTTTGTCTACTCCAGATACAAGTTGTTAATCAGATATGATTTACAAATAATTTCTCATAGTGTCTGGTTTGTCTTTTCATTTTCTTACTGGTGTCTTTTGAAGTGAAAAAGTTTTTAGCTTTAAGTCCATTTTATGAATTTTTTAATTTTAGGGTTTGTGATTTTGGAGTCAAGTTATTATTAATTGGTATTATTATGTATTTTGAGTTCAGCATCCCTAGTAACTTCTGTTTAGGTAATTAAAAGATAAAAAATGAAACTTAATAGACTAGGGCATGAAAGATGTCCTGTGAGAAATTTTCTTTATAAGAAATATTAAGGGAAAGAAATCTGAATTGATACTTAAACATGATTGTGAACTCTGTGTTGGCATCTGGGAATACTGGGTACCTGTGGATAGTGCTGGTGCCCAGGGACCGTCCTGGCTTCATTAATGACCAAGTCCTTGTACTGACATTGGTTTGCATGAGAAAAATGATAAAAATTCTGTGGGAGAAATACCTACTATATGCAGTCACTCATAGCATGAACACTCTTATGTTCTAGTTCTAACACATATAAGCTTACTTTTTTGTTTTTTTTTTTTTTTGAGAGAGAGAGCATTTGCATACGTACACATGTGGGAGTGTGGTGGAGGAGCAGAGTGAAGTGAGGAGAGAGAATCCCAACTAGGCTCCAGACTGTCAGGGCAGAGCCCCACACTGGGCTTGATCTTATGAAGTGGGAGATCATGAACGGAGCCAAAATCAAGAGTTGGACACTTAACCGGTTGAGCCACCCAGGCGCCCCACACTTACTTTTATAAAGAGCAAAATATGGGGTTTAACACCTTGCATAGATTATTCTGGTAAGAATGTGTCTCCAAGAGGTGTGTTTTAAAAGTCTTTAGGGTTTGTATTGTTTTCTTAGTTATTAAAATAAAAGAAAAGGTAAAAGATATTAATGATTCTCGAAGCTCCTTTTCAAAAGCGGAGTCTCATGTAATTTAATTTCTTGCATTTCTTACACGCAGTGACACTATACTGTAGATTTTATTTTTCTCTCACTCTTAACCAGCATGCTGGTATTAATTAATACCAGGATTGAGTGATGCCTGTGGCAGTCGTGGCAGAGAAGTGTGCTATTAGGGCCTGTTGTAGACGATGCTGCTGCTGAAGAGATATTAGCATCAGGACAGAGGTAGTGCAGGGAAGAGAAGATCTGTCTTCTCGTTGCTTTTTCTGCCTTCTTCTATTAGGCCCACATCAAAACTTGTCTAACCCCTTGGTCTTTGGGTGAGGGCTTTAAACTAACTTTGATTTGATTTCTAGCTCTTGTAGTTACTAGCTGAATGGCCTTGGACAGGCTATTCAACCTAGTAAGCCTGCGATTTCATTGCTTGTAAAACGGGATTGCCAGAGCTACTTGCATTGAGTTTTTTTAAGCAGAGAAAATACACATAGATCACCTAACATCGTGATTAGCATATGGTAGATACTTTATTGGAAATTGTTATTATTGTTAATGTGTTATTTTCTAGATTCTTGATGATCCAGAGAACTCTTACGTACAGAAATATGAAGGAAAAATGATCATATTGAAGGTAGAACAAATAGACTGATCCCTATAATAAAACTTCAGTTTTTTTTTTTTTTTTTAAAGAGGAGTTGCTAATCTTTCTGTTTTTCCAGACATGAATTCATGCAATTCTTTTCTCAGGATACATATTTTTCTTTATATCCTTATAAATAGAATCTCTAAAACGTTTAATTGGTTGGCAGAAAGACTCTGGCATGAACGTAGCCTATACTGATATTAGTCATTTGTAAAAGCTGTGGAGTCTTATGAGGTCTATGGGATTCCTGTATTTGAGTTATTTATTTTTTCTACACAAGGAGCCTCAAAAATTACAAGGTCAGAGGAGCCAAGACTCCTGTATTTGCTTTTTCTGAAATAGCACTTCATTTGATACCGAGTACGCAACATTCTTAAGCATGAACATGAAATTCTCTCTTCCAGTCAATTATTAAAAAGGGTCTAAGATCTTGCAACTTTAACATAAAGTTAAAATTCTATTATATTGCGCTAGGCAAAGTTCAAACATCATTAGATAACTTAGACATGAAGTGAATAATTTCTCTCTTGATATGTGTGTATCATTCATTATTAAAGTGAGTAATTTATTTAATTAACAGCTGCTCAGAGATTGGTTTTTCTGTCTTTTAATTTTATCAAAAGTGTAGGAAAACTATAAGATAAAATGACTGTGTGTTCTCATGCTTAAAATTCCTAATTTCTCTCCAACATATATTTCCCCTCATAATTACTAAAGGACAGATTTATCCATACTAATAGAAGTAAATCTTTCCTTTTGAATTATTGCCTCTTGTTGAATATTGTAAGATATTTAATTAGTTCTCCTATCTACCATTAAAAATACTGCTGAGATATCTTGACAACTAAGCCACATTATGTATTAAAAAACACTCCCAATTTATATGAATTTAATGTGCGTGCAAGTATTAAGTATTAAAATTAGTTATTGCGACATGTAATCCATATAAGCAGGAGCAGACCTTGTATAGGCACTACTCCATAAATGGGGTGTAGACCTTGCTATGGCTCCTTCAGGAGAGCAAGTCTGTCCCATTAGCCAGAGGATCAAATCTTTGCTTATCCTCACTGGCCCAAGTCAGACTGTCCTTCCATTGAAGGACTTTTGTTTTTTGAAGGATACTTTTGATATTTGATCTTTTTGTTAATGTTTTTAGTATTCACTACTCCAGACAAAAGAACTGGGGAGTCATGTCATATATTTCTGCTTGTAATTGAGATGAAACAAAGACAGGAGAGATGTTGGCTGTTATAAGTGGAGTGATGGACAGTGTTCTTTCTTAATGCCTCATCAGCAGCAATTATAACAAATTACTTAATGCACTCATTAATATACTCAAAACATGAATAGTATTGCATGTCTGTTTAAACACCACCTGGTGGATATCAATAGACCACCAATGATCCTTTGACCATATTTTGATAATCACTGGTTTAGAACTTCAAATGCTTTGGAAGTGACACAAATAATTTAATTTTGATTTAAAAATATTCTAATGAGCTATATAACTGCCTGCTATATTTGCAAGTAGAATTACTTTCTGGGATGTTTACAGAAATAGGAAGCCATTCATATTTCACCGTTGGTACAGAATTTTACCTTTATGACATATTTATTTTTGGAGTCTGAGCCAAAGATTTTTCTAGTTTCTTTTGAATGATCCCATATACTTAGTTTCTTCCATTTGATCAGTATTGGGTTGGTTAAATTTCTTAGGTTGACTCCTGAGAAAATTGCAGTGAGCTGAGCATTTTAATGTGAAAAGGCAACTGAGAAAACTATGCAGTAAATAACATTTAGGATATAATAAAATGGCTCTAAGAATGGTTGTAAATGCTTTCTATTTATTTGCCCCTATGTAGCTGACATTGAAATACATCAAGCTTAAGCTGGAATCACTGCTACTTTAGTCATTAAACTACAACATGTGGATGCCACTTTATTAAATGTCCTTTCAGAGAAGACATCCAAACAATTTTTGCACTATCAAGCAATTTTCAGACACAGAGAAGCATCAGATAACTTGAAAATATTTTTAAGATTAGGAATTTTATTAAAAATGGCCCAATGGAGCAAATCAAAACTCCACAAATTTGGATCTGCAAAAAGATGAGAAAGGCGAGTAAGATAATGTTCTATGTTGAAAAGTGTCTTTGGCCAGGCAGTTCACAATGTAGATAGGTAAGTACAACCTTTGGGGTCCTGAAGAAGAGAGTATTAGGGAACTAAAAGGATCGTGTCTAAAATGAGATCTATGGTTTAATGAGCAGTTAATATTTGCTTTGCTTTTAAAAGCAGAGCCATATGCTAGGATTTATGTATTATGTTAAAATAAATTTTCTGGAAATGCTCGCTAAGTTTCTTCAAGCCATTTTGCGGGAAAAGGGTCAATGTTTTTCTGTAAAGAAAACACTGTTTGCACGAGGATGGTACTTCGTAAACACCACATTTGCAGCGTTAAGTAGGTAATCAGAATGACAGTTCATCCAGTAATCATTGTTCTCTAGGCTACATAGAGGAAAAGAGAATAAAACTCCTCCAGGCACTTAAAAGACAAGCTTAAACCCCATGTACTCCTCTCTTTTCCCCAAGGGTGGATTCCTAGCAGTTTTAGATTTTTGCTCTAAACAGTTTGAGGAAACTTACAGCACATTATACTTTTCCAAAGAAGCAATGCTTTCAAAGTGTGTTGAGTTTCTAAACAAGGGCTAGATAGGTGTAGCAAACAAGGATGTAATAACATTGAGTTTAAACTAAAACACTATGGTCTAAAATTCTAAAATTACACTTTTCAGCATGTGTTTTGGATTTTAAAATAACCGTATTGCTATTGTGTAGGGAGTTTTAATACATTATAAATTAAATACATGCATGAAGTTTGATATACTTAAGGTAAATATTAGCAGGTATAGTTGTTAAATAATGGATTGCCTATAATTTCCTTGCCTGAGCATTTAGAAGAATGATCAGTGATATGACTTGATTCCTTGAAATTTCTTTAAAATTGGTCACTCCCATTTGGTTGCACGTATTCACATTATTTAAATCTCACAACCATGTGAGGATGTTTTAATCCCTTTGACCGTTCAGGAGACCCAGGCTCAGAGAGTAATTCATTTACAGCACATATGTTTTAATTAAGGTATTTTTGATTCCACGTTAATTAAAAAAAAAAAGCCCTCTCAATCTATCATAAGAGATGTTTGTGGTGATGAAACCTCATGTACACTGAAGGCTTGGGAATGAAGTCCATTTGGACGATCCTGTGCCTGGCTTTGCAGACTGGTAGCTGATTGTCTCAAGTTTTTTGAATAAAGGTAAACCATTCACTTGTCACAAACATGGCTGTAGGGGCAGTAAGATGAGGTCAATTCCAAATAAGGGAGTGTGGATAGGATTGGCATGTCACAATAGAGCTGCTTGGAGCAGGACCAAAATCCACCTGCAGGCCTTCTCATCCCAAGTCAAGGCCTCCCTCCCAGGTACTTGGGGTAAAAGTGGAGTGATGAATGATTCATTTGAAGTACTTTGAATAATTTCATGGATCCTAGAATTTTAAATTTTGATCATCCTTTTAAATAAAATATAGGACCTAAATATTTGAAAGCTTTCAAGATTTTAGGTGTGAAAGTTTGAATAGGATTTATTTTTTCTTTGATTTTTCCCTCTCCTCATAAATAACATGAATAAAACTTAGGAAAGTTAAATAAAAACATAAGAGCAGAGAAATGGAGTCAGACTTCTTTGCTACAGTATTCTGGCTATAGAGCATGTGTGTATGTTGTGAAGAGGGTGACAGAACCATAGGATGCTTGTATATTTATTAACCTCCAAAATTTAAGCTCTGATGGAAGCATCCTGTATCAGCATAGGCTACCGTATGCTGCACTAACAACCCTCAAATCTTAGTTTTTTTAAAAAATAGAAGTTTATTTCTTAGGGAAAATTTCTGTTGTGATTCAGAGGCCACATGATTCCACATTGTCTTCAATTGATTCCCTGCCTGAAAGGCAGGAGAATATTGGTGGTCTTGGGGCAAGAGAAAGGGTTTATGCTCAGTGTGCGCTGGTTCGTAAGGCCAGAGATGGTGTCTGTCACTTCTGCCTAGATTTCATTGGCCAAATCAGATCATGTAACTGTGGATGAGTTAAACTGGTAAACCTTTTTGCAGGAAGGGGCATCACGGAGGGTGCCATAGAGCAAACATGTAGATGAACAGAAATCCCATCTGCCACAACCCCCTTCTAACATCTTCCCTCATACCCCAGAATCACCAGAGGCAAGGGGGCCTTCACTGACCTTTTTTTTTTTTGTAAAGTTAGTTAAAAAGAACATATAAAAGCTTATATACTTTTATAGCATGTATAGTACGCGTATATGTGTATATACACATTTAAAAGCTACATTTGTAGTCTTGAGATTTATATTTTTACCCTTATGAAGACTTCCTGCCTCTAGAGCGCCTGGGTGGCTCAGTTGGTTGGGTGGCTGACTTCAGCTCAGGTCATGATCTCAGGTTTGGTAGGTTTCGGCTCTGACACAGGCTCTGTGCTGACAGCTCGTTTAAAGACTTACTGCCTCTCATCATCAATATTTATTAAGCATTTGCAGTGTACTAGGCACAATAGAACAGACAGACAATATTACCCCTGCTGTTGAGGAGCTGACGTTCTAAAAGAAATAAACATCACACACACACACACACACACACACACACACACATCTTCATTTTAAAAGCAGTCTTTACTTTTTGGAGAAGGTTTAGGTGAACAGCAAAATTAGAGGAAGGTGTAGAGATTGCCCATATATCTCCCGCATCCATAAATGTATAGCCACCCCCCCCCCCCGCCATCATCGGCATCCCCCATCAGAGTGATAGATTTATTGCAGTTGAGGAACCTACACTGACACATCATTATCACAGAAAAATCCACAGTTTACATTAGGATTCACTCTTGGAGTAGCACATTTTGTGGTTTTGAACAAATATATAATGACCTATACCCATGTTGTAATATTATAAAGAATAGTTTCTCTGCCCTGAAAATCTCTGTGCTCTACTTTGTTCCCATCCCCCCCGCCCCATACCTGGCAACCAGTGATCTTTTTACAGTCTTCATAGTTTACCCTTTTCCAAAATATCATATAGTTGGAATCGTATAATTTATAGCCTTTTTAGATTGTTTTTTTTCACTTACTAATATGATTTTTGTTTCCTCTGTGTCTTATTCATGGCTTTATAGCTCAGTTCTTTCCAGCACTTATAAGCCTTGACCATTCGCTTATTGAAAGACATCTTAGTTGCTTCTGATTTTTGGCAGTTAAGACTAAAGCTTGTATAAACATTCGTGTTCAGGTTTTTGCGTGGATGTGAATTTTTCAACTGCTTTTGGTAAATACTAAGGAAGGTGATGGCTGGATCGTATGGTTAGGGCATGTGTAGTTTTGTAATAGACCACCCAGTGGTCTTCCCAAGTGGCTGTACCATTTTGCATTCGCACCGGAAGTCGATGAGAGCTCCTGTTGCATCACATCCTTGCTAGCATTTGGTGTTGTCACTTCTGGATTTTGGCCACTCCAACAGGTGTGTATGGTATCTCATTGCTTCAGTTTGCATTTACCTGATGGCATGTGATGGGGAACATTTTCTTAGGCTCATTTGTGATCCTTATTTCTTCTTCAGTGAGGTGTCCGTTAGGATCTTTGACCCATTTTTTAATTGGGTTGTTTTCTTATTTTTGACTTTTAACAGTTCCAGTCCTTTAGCAGATACATCTTTTGCAGGTGTTTTCGCCCTGTCTTTGGTTTGGTTTTTTATTCTCTGGACAGTGACTTTTGCAAAAAAAAAAAAAAAAAAAATGTGATTTTAATGAAGTCCAGCTTTATCAATTCTTTTTTTCCCCCATGGATTATGCCTGTGGTGGTACATTCTAAAAAGTCACTGCTAAACCCTAGATCATCTAGATTGTTTTTATATTATCTTCTAGGAGTTTTATAGTTTTGTATTTTACATTTAGGTCTGTGATCCACTTTAATTTTGGTGATGGGTATAATGTAATACCTAGATTATTATTATTATTTTTTGCATGTGGATATCCAGTTATTTCAGCACTATTTTTTTGAAAAAACAAACTTTTAACATGGCATTTTTGTTAGATGTTTTCTGCAAAGTTCTGAGGAAATATTCTGGAGGGTGAGCTTTGGGTATACCCTAGCCCCATCGTTATTTAGAGAGTAGAGGAAAAAGAGGATTATTGAATGCCAATTCTGTATTAGTCATTATACTATATGGTCCATACATGTTATTTAGACTTTGTAACAACCTGAGTTGGATATCGATCTACTCATACACTATAATTTGAGATGCAGAGCTTAAATACTGCTTCTAGCCAGGTTCTCTTAGTACACACATGGCAAGAGCACAGGCTCTGGGAACAAGCCTGGATCTGAATCTGAGGCTTGCCATTTTCTGACCATATGACCTGTCAGGTTATGGAACTCCCTGTTTTCAGTTTCTTAGTAGAATGTGGGTAGCAATCATGTCTATCCTATAGGAGTTTTGTAAGCATTAATGCATGGGGAGTGTTTACTGCCAGGCCTGGTACACAGTGATTGTTCAATAAACTAGACGTTAGCTGTCACTCACTCCCAAACATGCCCATTCTGTCCATCTGGTTATACTGGTCCTGAGAAGTGTAATAGCAGTGGTGTCCTAGGCCTGGTTCTGTGGCTTGGGGAGAAACTGTCCAGGTTACATCTCGGGAGCTGGGACCCGGGCTCTTCCACGTGGAGACATAAAGTAATAAAAGTGGTATAAAATGCAGTAGAACACTTTTAAAACATATGTTGCCATAATGAAGTAGTAAAGAAGATACCATGGTAACTGCAAATGGAGGACTAAAGCTCAATGTCAATGTAAGACAACATCTGTCAAGATTGTAGCAAACTCTGATTAGCCTATTTTTCATAAATGAAAATGAACCCATATCTGCAAAGGATTGCCAACTGTTAATACACCATTTCACGGAAGCACTTTGTTTCATAATAGACTTGTGGAAGGATGTCTTAATCTGATGTTTTGTTTGGGATTTTTTTTTTTTTTTTTTTTTTTTTTTTAAGGAAGACCTCAATGTAGTGGTTTCATCCGTAGCCAGTCTACAGACCTCTAGGAGTCTGTTGTGTTCAGATAGTTTTAGTAGCTCATCTTTGTGGAGGACTCACCAGGGGCTGGGTTTATCAAGTATTTGCTCATTTAATCCCTCCCAACAGTCCAACGAGGTAAGTGCTGCTGTCACACCCATTTTACAGATTAAGAAACAGAGATACAGAGAGGTCGAGAAACAGGTCCAAGATCATATGCCTGATTGGTATGTGATTGTGGCTGAACTGAGATTCATATCCAGGTGGTTCTGCTCCCAGAGCCTGCTTTTAAGCACTCTCTAAATCGTGTGTAAATCGTTTTTATTCTCGAAACTCTAAGAGGAACTATGTATTTATCAAAGTTACTGCTG
The DNA here is from genome assembly GCF_028018385.1 of Neofelis nebulosa. Classification (NCBI taxonomy): domain Eukaryota; kingdom Metazoa; phylum Chordata; class Mammalia; order Carnivora; family Felidae; genus Neofelis; species Neofelis nebulosa. The sequence continues at coordinate 41,418,771 of NC_080789.1, read as the reverse complement.
CATACACTATTTAAACATCCTTTACTTCGGGCTGAAATTACTGCAAATTCTTTTGAAATACAGGATCTAAGGGGGAAAGGAATAAATGGGAAGACCTTGCTGAGGAACTAGGAGATAAGACTAGTTGCAGGAGGAGGTAGGAATTGACGGGCACATGAACTGAACTCAGTCTGTGTAGGTGTTCGTTTACATCAAACGTGTTGTTTAAAAAAACTTCAAGTTTGGATACATGTAATCAAGATGTGCATTTAGCATCCTACCTCATTTCCTATCCTACCCGCGTCCTCTTCATTGAGGGTGTGGTCCCTGTAAAGAGAGGGTCTAAGTCAGTTTTCCAAAGTCTTTGTTGCTGTTAGTTTTTCATTGAAAATAGTTCAGCATTTCTTTTGTCCTAGTTTTTCATTTACTGAACTTTTTGAGACAAGGTAGCTTTAAGTACTATAGTGTTTGGTCCTTGAGGTTAGGAAGTTGTGTTCACTGTACCTCTTTTGCCTATAATGTGATGAGCCAATTAATATCTTGATTAGTTAATCCATTCAGTAATAGTGGCTTGTAGGTTCTATAAAGAAAGACACCTTACAAAAGGGGGCTAGAATTCTAGCAGCTGAAGTTGGACAATTAACTCTTACATTCTAGCAGGAAATTCTCCGCTAGACCTTGTTCATCACCAAAGTAGTTTAGTAGAATGTAAATATAGCACTAAAATTTAAAAAGACAAAAAATGATGTTTAGCATTGCATTTTTAAAAAATCCTTGCATGTACTTTGACTTCTATGTGAAAATCAAGAGACCTGGGCAGTGCTTACTGCTTTCATCAAGCATTTTGAACCTTGTTGCCCATAGATATCGTCACATCCTGTGGGGGGACGTAAGACCATAGATATTTATATGAAATGTGTGTTTCATTGCCATAAGTTCAGTACATAAAGAAGTTGCTGAAAAGCTCCTAATTTTTTAAAGTTTATCTCATTATTTTGAGGTGGGGTGGGGGGGAGGGGCATAGAGAGAGGGAGAGAGACAGATCCCAATCTTTATCAGCACAGAGCACGACTTGGGGCTTGAACTTCCGAACTGTGAGATCATGACTTGAGCTGAAATCAAGAGTTGGATGCTTAACTGACTGAGAAGGAGAAATGAATGTAAAGGTTTTCATACCCCACGTATTCTGGAGCACTGATACGTTAATTGTTCCACACTGGCACAAAGTGCTGGTGTCATCAGTAAGAGCTGAGAGTAGGTCCAAAAAAAGAATGAAGCCAGTATAAATTTTGCAAGTGCTCACTTTTTTTTTTTTTTAATTTTTTTTCAACGTTTTTTTATTTATTTTTGGGACAGAGAGAGACAGAGCATGAACGGGGGAGGGGCAGAGAGAGAGGGAGACACAGAATCCGAAACAGGCTCCAGGCTCCGAGCCATCAGCCCAGAGCCTGACGCGGGGCTCGAACTCACCGGACTGCGAGATCGTGACCTGGCTGAAGTCGGATGCTTAACCGACTGCGCCACCCAGGCGCCCCACAAGTGCTCACTTCTTAAAAAAATTTTTAATGTTTATATATTTTAGAGAGAGAGAGAGAGAGAGAGAGAGAGAGACAGAGAGAGACAGAGAGAGACAGAGAGAGACAGCACGACCAGGAGAAGGGCAGAGAGAGAGGGAGACACAGAATATGAAGCAGCTCCAGGCTCTGAGCTGTCAGCACAGAGCCCGACATGGGGGCATGAGCCCAGGAACCATGAGATCATGACCTGAGCCGAGGTCGGATGCTTAACCGACTGAGCCTCCCAGGCGCCCCTGCAAGTGTTCACTTTTGAATGGTAATCATTGCCTAAAGTTCACAGCAGAACTGTTAGCTTCACTCAGCATATCTGGAGTTCGTGATTGAGTTTCAAACAAAAGTCCAGTTTTTGGATGTTGACACACTGAGAAGAGTATGCAGTGAGGTAAGGATTGACAGTTGTACCTGAGGATTGACAATAGTCATTGCACAGTTATGCAAACTCTGTAGCTTCCTGTGTCACCATAATTGCTTTGGGGCCACAACATTGCACTATAAATTGCTCTGGTGAAGAACTGTAAATTTGGCATTTACTTTGGGCAGGAGGAATCCATGAGTCTGTGTTTTTCTCTGGGCCCAAGAGACAATGGATAGGGTTAAGTAAGATAGAAATAGAGAATAAGTGGGAGTTTTCTGGCTTGTGGACTCAATGGGGAAAGTGAAACAGTTCAGGCAGGAGTTAATTTTTCTATGGTTCTTCTATAGCAAAACTGTAAGTGGTCTGCGTAATAGGGGAAAGAAAAAAAAAGTAGCTCTATTTTCACCACCTCCTCCAGCAGCTTGTAGACTCCTTATAGAAACAAGGTACTCACTAAATTCTACTTACTATCCTTTGCACTCACTCCCTACTTGTCCCGTTTGGGTGGAAGAGGTGTGGAAAGCCATGAGAATAACCATTATTAAGTTATCTTGCATTAATAAACATTTAAAATAAACTTAGAATGTTCTTTTCCTGTGGATTCGTATGATTGGAATTCTCTGTGATGGACTGTTAACGTTGGTTTCAAGGAGATATTTTGATATCTTAATGCAGTTTGTGTGAGATCTTGTCAATGTAAACTTTGACAACGTTTCATGCTCTTCCAAAGTAGAAGCTAGATTTTTTTTTTTTTTTAGAGTAGTTGCTGCTTGTGCTGCAATTATTTTCAGTTCCTTACCTATGAGCTTATTTCTTGATTATTTCTGGCTTTGTTTCCTCTTGCATCTAGCAAGATATTTGGAATAAACCTTATTACTGTCCTGTGGCGTACATAACATGTGTTTGATTTCTATTTCATTACCCACAATACCTGGCAGTAGTGGGCACTTAGTAGGTGTTCAGGAAGTATTTAATTCATCATTTATACTTTCTGACTATTCAAAGAGGAATTAGGGATATCTGTTACTTAGATTTAATCCCAAGAGAACTTTTTTCTTAAGGTCTCTGTGGTAAATGGGGTTCCCATCTGCCTCCATTGTTGGGGTGTAAACCTTTTGCTTGTGATTACTAGCCTTTTCTAATTTCGAAAGGATTGGACTCCGTTCCTTATGGTTAGTCAGTTGCTTGTTTTAGCAGAGGCAGTATACAGTAGTGGCTGAGAACATAGGCTAATCCTGCTTCTGTCACTTAGCTGTATGACCTTGGAGGTCTTAATAGCACTTAACCTGTTGTTGGGATAACTAAATAGATGTAAATAACTTAGAAAAGAGCCTGGTACACAATTATGACTTTATTTGTGTTAGCTTTAAGATTTTTTCTTTAAATTTTATTTATTTTAGAGAGTGCCTGAGCAGGGGAGAGGGGCGGAGGGAGGAAGGGAGAGAGAGAGAATCTCAATAAGGTTCCACGCTAAGCCTGGAGCCCTCCACAGTGCTCGATCCCACAACCCTGGGATAATGACCTGAGCCAAAAGATTTGGACACTCAACTGACTGAGCCACTCAGGTGCCCCTGTGTTAGCTTTTATTAGTAGCTTTTAAAAGCTGAGTTTGTGACCATCATTTACTTTTATAAGCTATTGGAAAAATTGTCTGGAAATGCAAGTGCCTTTTTATTTAGACTAGTTAGAGTCTTTTGCAGTGTGTTTAATTTCCTTGACCTTGGGTTCCTTTCTTTATCAGAAGCCTTTTTCTCTAAAGATTTAACTCCCAGGAAGGATAATAATATTTATGTTTAGAGGAGACAGGCTAGATTACAGAACATTCCTGATGTTCACCAGGTTTTTCCAGCACTTCATTGAACATAAGTTGATATGACCCTTGATAATACTAGTATGTAACCAGTTTAGACTTGAAGATTAGGAATTGTTGTTGCTTTCATGAAAAAGGAGTTTGGGGTTTTTCTTTTTAGCTAAAATGGTTTATTTTCTACAAGAAGAGCACTGCAGCCTGCTTTTTTCTTTTTTAAGCACTTTTAGACTATTTGATCTTTCTTAATTCTTAATATTGAGGTATCATAAAGGAATTCATCTGGCTGTAGTGAGTATGATAACATTTAGCCAGGCACTATAGAAAGCCATTAAACATGGCCTTCTAAGGGTCTGTGTAGACCATTAGTTGAATATTTTAGAAATAGATTTTATAGGTTAAAAAAGTACCTTTTTCCCCCCATTGGGTCTACACACATTTTAAATGACTTAGTTTTCATATCCTGATATTTTTGAAGTGAATTGATTCAGATCCATTATGAGGACTAGGGTTTGTATGGCCTTTCTCTTTAACTCCAGGGAAATCTGCCTAACTTTACAACTCATCTATGATGCCAAGTTATCAATTAACTGTCAAGTTTGCTGCTTTAGAAATCAAACAGCCTCTAAAATCCAACTCTAAATCTCAATAGATTTCTTTCTAACCACATCTGAATCATGGTCCACTGTTCTGAAGTGCTGAATTAAATCAACCACTGACTCTACTCCTCACTGTCAAAATGAAACTTCTAGTGGATCAATTAGGAAATGTATTGATTTTTTTTAAAAAGGCTCTTATCCTAGTTAGAACTTATAAACCACAAGAGTATCTCTATATATTTATGTACAGACTTGATCTGTAGCTCAGATGGTTTCCCAGCCTTTGCCAATATGATTCTGGAGTACAATTTGCAGTGAACCATGGTCTGTTTTTTCAATGGGCCACCCATGAGTATTCATTGCTTAATGCAAGCAGGAAATAGAGGCACCATATTTATAGTGGGCATTTCTTTTTGAATGCTACATTTCAAGGTTAGAGATAGTAAAGATTTTAAAATAAATCCACTTTGCTTATTTACAATCTCTATTGGTTCTTGTCTGAATAAATTAATTCAACAGGTATTTTAGGTTGCTCATAGTCCAAATTAGAAAAAAAAAATCTATGTTCTGTGATAGTATTTACTAAAAGTTTTTTCAAAAGCATTAATGACTCAATCATATTTGTGTTTTACTTAAAATATACCTTATTCTGAAATAAACATATACATAAAATGCATAACACAGTTGGATTGATTCCATATCATTTTATTTATATTTCAGAAGTGATGCGTATGACTTGTTGCCTTTTCCCCTGTGAACTCTGGCTTTATATAATACAACTACTTTTATAATGGACTGTCAAAAACCAAACAAATGAATATGGCTTTAAAATAATCATCACGTGGAAGGCCACACACTTTTTCAACAAATGTTGCTATCTCAAATGTTTTTGTCAGTGTTTTGGAATTGCCTAGCGTTTGAGTATACCAGTTAACTTCATAGAACTGATTAACTTTTTACTAAGCTGTGGTACCAATCTCATTCATGAACTTTTGTTTGAATGACTTGGCTGTAACCAAATGTTAAGTCCATTTTGAAACATGCAACAGTGATATATGGATTCTACAGACAGTTCTGCTTTGGAGCCATAATTATTGATGACCCTGGAGACTTTTATAAATAGAAACAGCTTTGCCAGTGTTCAAGGAGGCCGAAATTTGGAAAGGGTGCAAGTTGGCTTTTTGCTGGATAGGATAGGAGAGGGGGATATTGACTGAGCACTTGTTACCTTACCCCTGTTCTGATTATTTTCACTTTCTTTCCTTCTTTTGAATTTCTTAATGGTGTTGCCTAAATTCTCAGAATTGGTCTCAGGTCTCCTAATGAAATACCAGATTGGCTTTATTTCGGGGGGGGGGGAAGTGGGAGTGATGGAGTAGCCAAACAGTCTTTCATACCAAATTCATCATCTGGACAAATGCTCATTTGCAGGAGAATGTAAATTTATTTTTAGGTAGTTGACTCTACCCAGACTTTAAGGGAAAAGAACATTTTTCTGTGTAATTAATGGCTGTAGGAAGATATTGAATCTAAAGCTGAATTAACCTCTCATGCAATGGTTGTGATTTAAGAAGTAAAGTAATTAAACAAGTAAAAAAATATTTATTAAATGTGAAATTGTCCTGGTCATTGTTGAAAACTCAAAATCTGGGCATTCTCTTTGTCTTCATATAATGAAGATGTGATGGGGATGTAAACATGTAAATCACAACATAAGAGCTAAATAACAGGAACTATGAAAAATAGCAGAAGGTGTTTTACGATTTATTGATAACACCTTACATCTCTTTTTGTGTTTTGTAATTGTCGGACTACTTCCGCGTACGTCATCTTGTTTGCTTTTCACAATTACCAGGTACACAGGCTAGATGTTATCTTCATTAGATAATAAGTAGGCCTGAGAAATAGCCAAATTATGGAAAGGCCTAAATGTCCATCAACTGATGAATGGATAAAGAAATTGTGGTTTATATACACAATGGAGTACTACATGGCAATGAGAAAGAATGAAATATGGCCTTTTGTAGCAACGTGGATGGAACTGGAGAGTGTGATGCTAAGTGAAATAAGCCATACAGAGAAAGACAGATACCATATGGTTTCACTCTTATGTGGATCCTGAGAAACTTAACAGAAACCCATGGGGGAGGGGAAGGAAAAAAAAAAAAAAAAGAGGTTAGAGTGGGAGAGAGCCAAAGCGTAAGAGACTCTTAAAAACTGAGAAGAAACTGAGGGTTGATGGAGGGTGGGAGGGAGGGGAGGGTGGGTGATGGGTATTGAGGAGGGCACCTTTTGGGATGAGCACTGGGTGTTGTATGGAAACCAATTTGACAATGAACTTCATATATTGAATAAAATAAAATAAAATAAGTAGGCCTGAGATTAAGGAGATGTACATGAAGTCATAATTACTAAATGTAGTACCAGGGGTCAATTCAAGATCTTTAAAAAAATGAACTTCAGTGTTCAGATTGACATGTGCAGAAAAAAACTTTTAGAAATGGGAATATAAGGTGGATCTTGAAGAAGATACAAGTAGGATATTCTGCCAAAATATGAAAATGAGAAACTCTGAGTAATATTCTAGAATACAGCTGTGAGTCGAGGTAGATCAGAAGCATTACTTTGGGGCCTGTTGAGAGAAGATTTCCAGAAAGGTGATTTGGGCCGAGAGCAGTGATTTTCAACTGTGGGTGAAAGTTAGCAGTGTCTGGAGAGGTTTTTGCTGTTGTAACTGGAGGGGAGAGGTGGGGCTGCTGGCATCTAGTTAGTGTGGATGGAGATGCCCCTAAATATTGTGCAGTCCACAGAACAGAACCACATCACAAATGATCTTTTGGCTCAGAATGTCAATAGTGAGGCTGAGAAATGCCGAACTAGATTGCAGAGGACCAAAATGTCCATTCAACGACTTAGAAGTTACCCCATATGTATTAGGGGGCCATTGAATTTTTTGTAGTTTTAACTAGGGAGTGCTGTACCTAGTGGAAATCAGTCAGAAATGGTAATCTATGAAATAGATTGGATTTTCTAAGTTTTTCGACAAGAATAAAACTCTACACTTCCTTATGCACACAGGTCTACAGAGGAGACAACAAAATCATTTTATGATGTTTTGCAGGGAAGAGATGGGTCTTGAAAAGTACTGAAACCTTACAGACAAATCCTTTCGAGGTGTGTGAGATAATGAGAATTCAGCTCACAGAAAGATGGGATTGAATAGCCAATGTAGGTTTCTTTCACTGAAACGACGAGGGAGGCTGCTGTCGCGCCCAGCAGAGCTGAAAGGGCACCATCAGGCTGCCGATGCCTATAAATCACAGAGATGGTTTATAGCAAGGGCAGACTGTGCTGACGTGATCGATGCTCTCCAAACCATCAACGGGTCATTCCTCGTTGTGATGAGATGTGAATGCTGCCAGGGGTCATGAGAATCTTGGATTTATCCAACCATCCTGGATTCTGAATAGCTTCATCAAGTGAGACTTCTCACAGTCCCAGCCCCCATTTTTAACCTTCTGCTGCATGAAATTTCACATCTATGAGCTACAACATGATGAAATGTAGAGGCAAGCATCTGCTACTTCTGTAATCATCTTCCAGTTTCTTTTCCAGCATTTACTTTTTATTTGCAAAATGCTAGATTTCATTGTCATTCAGCTTCATGCCAAAACTTGTTCCTTTCTTCTTTGCTGTTACATGCATTTCTCTATAAGACATTGTCATGGGAAAAAATTATATACTAACAATGTAAAGGTGTCTGTTGCTTTAATGGTATAGCGAGAAATGAAAGATAAATGCCAGGTTATCATTTGATGCTGTGCTCGATACCAGGATTAATGAATGTGTTGCTATACCTAAGCAACTCCCCTTTGGGCCTGCTCTCCGGGAAGACTGTGATTTATGTGATACAAACTTCTCCCAATTTAAAACCAGTGGGTTTTCCATTATCGAGGATAGGCTACCATTTGCTTTAAGCAAAAGTACACATTTACTACAGCTGTAAACCACCTTGAGGGCCCAGAAAATCCCAAACTTTATAGATTGCTTTAAACTAATTTAATCCTAGAGAAAGGTCAGTCTGCAAAAATTTAATTTTTATGTTTCCAAATCAGAAGGCAGAGAATGTCTGTGTCCTGAGGCATATGCATTAGCTCTAGGGCTGGTGGGAGTGGGGGGGAGGTGCGGTCATCATCTTTTATTAATATTCTCGGTTTTCTGTGGCTTTCTTTCAAGTCTGGCCAAATTCATCTCTGGACCAATGCTCATTTGCAGGGGAATGTACATTTACTTTTAGGTGGTTGACTTTACCCAGTCTTTAAGGGAAAAGAATATGACCATTACTCAGGAAGATACTTTAAACCTTTTAGGTTTACTCAAGAAAATCACAAATGCAGGTGGACAAATGACTTAGGAAAGCATGGAGTGAAGTAGGTGACCCTTTTTTTAGGTGCATCAACTTAGAAGAAATCTATTGTAAATGCCAAACATACACCATGTGATAATGTGAGGTTAACACAAATTTAGCTATTAGAATAAAATGGCTTGCTGAATTTTATCAATTACACTCTTATTGAATACACACCTATAGTTATTAAATATCCTTTGAATGTCAATACATATTGCCAATTGAATGTTTTCCTTAATATTATGACTATGACAGTTCTCTCCTGTTCTGAATAAATATTAAAACATTTTAATACACTCAGCCTGTATGGTTTATGGTTAGGTTTAAATTTTCTATTTTTATTTTCTCACCTTCTACTTCAACAAAAGTTAAAGGGTTAGATAAAAAAGAAATGTAACTAAAAATTCACAGTCACATGACTACTTGGCAAACTTCAGGAGTTCTGTACATTGCATAGTCAGTTTTGGGAAGACCATTCCTACTTTGAATATGCTTGAAAAAAGACGATAATTTGATTTGGACAGTGTAGGTTTGCTCTATGGGAATTTGTAACTTAGAAGAAAGTAAAACATGCCCAGGAAAAGTCTTAAAACTTCTTAAGAGGCCTGACATTGTTTTGATATACTTTTCAAAATATTGCTGAAGAGTCCTGTATGAATTTTACGGCACTAGACTTGATGAGAAATAGAACTGCGGTTAAACAGCACCCAGGTAATATTAAATGATATGTAATGGGATTGGGTACTGCATTTTTTACTTGTGTGAAATTTTTTATGCTCTATATTACTGAAAATGGTTAAATATAGTATTGTCATTTCTATAGAAAGGCATTTGAACCTTGAACATAAGTGCAGTCTCCAATTACAGAGTAATACTCATCTTGCTCAAATGATGCTTATAGACTCTTTTTTTTTTTCTTCAATATATGAAATTTATTGTCAAATTGGTTTCCATACAACACCCAGTGCTCATCCAAAAGGTGCCCTCCTCAATACCCGTCGCCCACCCTCCCTCCCCTCCCACCCCCCACCAACCCTCAGTTTGTTCTCAGTTTTTAAGAGTCTCTTATGCTTTGGCTCTCTCCCACTCTAACCTCTTTTTTTTTTTTTCCTTCCCATATAGACTCTTCTTTAGAAAAACAATTAGCCAAAGGAGTATAAAAAAATATATTTTTCCTTTTTCTTTTGGTTTTGGGTTCTAAAATCTAGAATCAAAGGAGAGATCAATATTCTTAAACTGTGTGGGTTTGTATAATTTAAATTATAGTAATATGATCTGGGGCTATTACATAATGAGGTAATTATCAACACCATCTTCTATGTGTCTTTTAAAATTCAGTAAATGAGGGGCACTTGGGTGGCTCAGTCAGTTGAGTGTCCCGTTTCAGCTCAGGTCATGATCTTGAGGTTTGTGGGTTCAAACCCCACGTTTGTGGGTTCAAACCCTGGTGATAGCAGAGAGTCTGCTTTGGATCGTCTCTCTCCCTCTCTCTCTTCCCCTCCCCTGATCATATTATCTCTCTCAAAAATGAATGAACATTGAAAAAAATTCATTAAATGAAAACAAAGTTTTAGGCAATTCATGCTTGTTGAGACATAACTTAGTTATGCATTGAAGACCAAATTATTGTCAACATCTCATTTAGATAATCTTAGTCTTCATAAATAATATACTTAAATATCTAATCATTTGCTAAATGATATTTAAATGTTTGCTAAAATGTAAGTCAGTTTGAATGACCCCCTTTGCCTTTATACTGCATTGGTTTATCTTTGATATATGCTTTGATACATACTTAAACACATGCTTTTCACTGAGACATTTTCTCCCCATTTATTTAATTTTAAAAATCAGTTTGTGTAAAAGAATCATGATGTTTTAATGCCTACTGACGGTAATACCATAGATATTAGAAGAATGGAGCTTTGACCTCGAATAATAGAAATAATCATTTATATAAATTTTAGTGTACTCTCTGCCAGCATGTAATAGATAAGAAAAAATATTTTGGTACATTCAAATTGCACTTTACTATAGCCAAATTTAATCATCCTTGTTGCTTTCTTGTGTTTACTTCACTGTGAGTATGCCTGTACTCATGATGGCTCTCTCTATGGCCAGCCACCCATTGGAGATGGTCAATGTTGCTTTTCACAGAGATGGTTGTGCTAGTTTTCTATTAATGCCATACCCCATTACCACAGATTGAGTGACTGAAAACAAGATCCATTTATTATGTCACAGTGTATGGGATAGAAATCTGGTTACAGTATGGCTCAGCTGGGTTCTTTGCTTACGATCTCACAAGGCCTTGTGTGTCAGGTGGGCTCTGTTCCTTTCTGGGGATGGGTCCACTTACAGACTCACTCTGGCTCTCCTTAGAATTGTAGGATGGAGGTTACTCTTTCCTTGCTGGCCATCATCCAGGGGCCAGTCTTTTCTGCTGGAGTCTGTCAGCATTCTTTCATGTGCTTTCTGGGTTCCAGGTGTCTTTTCTTAGCAACAGTGGGTCCGGTCTGTCTCATACTTCAAATCTCTCTGACTCTAGCCAGAAAAAGTTCTCTGTTTTTTAAGAGCTTGTATCATTAGATTTGGCTCACCTGGGTGTTACAGTTTAATGTCTCTCTTTTAAAGTATGTGACCTTAACCACATCTGCACAATCTCCTTTGCCATGTAACATATTCACAGGTTCCAGGGATTAGGGTGTGGGCATTCTTTGAGTGTCATTCTGCCTAGTGGGATGACCATACTAACAAACCAAAGAACTACCTTAGGTTCTCTTCAGTCTCCTTCACTAGCCAGTTGTATGAACTTGATCTTTCAGTTTGCTTATGGGTATGTTATGCCATGAACTCTTAAAAGTCCCTTCTAATTGTTTACACCATGAAAGTGTGGACCTATCTCTCCACTTGCCTTCTTTCATTCTTTATTCTTCTTTTCTCCTTCATATCATTAAATTTTTGCTCAAACCATTTTATTTTCTCTATTACATTGGTTTTCACATTCCTTTGCCTTTTTTTTTTTTTTCCTTTAGTGTTTGTATGCAATTCAAGGGACTCTTGGCTGGTAAAAGATTTTTTTTTCTTCATATATCATTTAATTGTAATATCTAACCTGAATCAGATGTGACACTCTTTATAGCCTTTATTCCAGTTGATGTATGTTGTAAGTGTTGCTATAGGATATTAATGTGTTTGGCTGTAGCATGATACTCTAACCTTGCCAAGACTTGTGTAATAGATAGGATATTACCATATTACCTTCCTAAGATCTGAAAACTTTTGAGTTCTACAACAATCTGACCTCCCATCATTTTGGATAATGACAGCTTATTGGGTGCAGTAGTCCTGTGTTGCCACAGAATGCCATGTGGTGTTAGGACCTTCTTTCCCTCTTTAGGATGCCAGGTTTCAGATACTTGTGTTAAATTAAAATCAATCAGATTTGTGTTTTGTTTAACATACTTCTGAAAATTGCCCACCCCTTGTGCTAATAACACATGTTGCTTTTGAGAAGTAATGCCACAGAGCCGGGCCAGAGAAATACTCCAAGAGTCTGTTGCCAGAAACTATTGAGGCACACAATGTGCAATAAACCATGGAGGGGAGGGGGTCTTTATCTTTCAGGGATACGCTTGATTTTCAGTTAACAAAAAATTCGGGCATTGTTCCAGAATTTAAATTTACAGTGTTGATAGCCACACATGAATCTGAAAGTTGGAAGATTGTGCTAATCATGGTAGATTCCTGTAAGATGCACTGGACCTCTCCTATGCTAGATAAAAATTGTGATGGGAAAATTTACTGTGTATATATAGCAGTCTTGCTAATTTACTAATTGTTTCATTTAGGATGTTGAAAATAATGCTTTTCTTTAGCTTATTCTTTTGTCTTGTATTAGCTACTGCTAACCCTTCATCTACTTAATTTCTTCACTTGATTTTTATTATATTTTTTTTTATTTTTTTAAAGTTTATCTATTTTGAGAGTGAGAGAAAGTGCACAGACACACTTGGAGGAGGGGCAGAGAGAGAGAGAGAGAGAGAGAGAATCTCAAGCAGGTGGGGCTAGATCCCATGACCGTGAGATCATGACCTGAGCCAAAATCAAGAGTTGGACGCTTAAACCAACGGAGCTACCCAGGCTTCCCTCTTCACTGGATTTTTGAAAGCCTAAGAAAAGCTCATTCAAAAATAAATCTGGCTGACTTTTAGATTGTTAATTTGCGGATAAGTAATTGCATTTATTTTCTGGCAGTGTTACACAATTAATATTTAAGCCTAGAATCTTGTATGTTGGAGCTGTTGACACAGAGTTAAATATCTCCCAGAGTAAAGGCCACTGATATGTAAAAATTCCCTGCCCCCACCCTTATCCTTACTGGAATTTTATCTGATAAGCTCTGGGTTAGTTTTGTTATCTATAAGCCTCGGGCTCTTGTATTTCTATCAGGATTTATTAGGATCTGGTCCTGAGAATGTTGCTTGCACACCATGAGGTACACTACAGGATGAGAATGGACTATGAACTTGTAGTTTGTTATTTATGATTCTCCATGATTGCTGCGTTTTAGTTATGGTTCTCCCTGTCCTCCCCTCAGAGTACTAAGGGAAGGGGATAGTGGCATGGTTGCTATTGTTACTATTTTTCTTTTCTTTTTTTTTTTTTAATGTTTATTTCTGAGACAGAAACAGCATGAGTGGGGGAGAGGCAGAGAGAGAGGGAGACAGAATCTGAAGCTGGCTCCCGGCTCTGAGCTGTCAGCACAGAGCCCGATGCAGGGCTCAAACCCACAAACCTTGAGATCATGACCTGAGCTGAAGTTGGTCGCTCAACCGATTGAGCCACCCAGGCGCCCTGTTACTATTTTTCAAATAACCTGTTGACTGATTTCTAGACTGAAATAACCTTACTTGGATATACAAATACTCCTTTAAACGATACCTTCTGTGGCAAATGATTATTGTCTAAAATATGACTAATCATAAAGTTTTGTAACAGCATTGTAAATAATTTGATATTTTGACTTTCCTTTTCTTGGATGACTTCTTTTCCATAGAAAGCAAATAGTAGGTACAATGAAGAAATATTTTTTGCTACTTGTCCAGAACATTTTCACTTCTTTTGGGTACAGAACATTTATGGGGATTGAAATGTTGCTGTGTTCTCTTAGCCATCATGAATGTATCACCTATTAGTATTTCAAAATGTCGTTTGAATCAAAATTACCTAATTCCTTTAAAAATGTTTATTTTTTTCACCTTCTGTGTATTCAAGCTTAAGTTTGTCATCTAATGATAAAAGTAACACTTTCTTGTTTTTGTCCAAAAACCTTTATCTTTTAAGCTTCAAGATGCATGTGTAGTACGGGTGGAAATTAGAGTTCTGGTGTTCTATGATTTGAGTGGTCTTCAGGTTACCAGATAATTCATTACACTTTTGATCAGATGTTTCTTCAGTTTTTGAGCATAAAGAACCACTCCTCTTTACCCCAGTGGTTCTCATAGTTTGGCCTGAGGATGCCTGGAGGCCCCTTCCCCCCCCCCCCCCCCCAACCTCCCCAAATTTTTCTGGAAATTTTTGTGGAAAGCTTTTCCACAAAAGCTTTCCTTTTGCAACTACATATCTCTGTGAGGTTAGATTATCTTCATATACTTCAATGAAAACAATATATCTTTTTTTTTTTTTTTAACTTTTTTTAACGTTTATTTATTTTTGAGACAGAGAGAGACAGAGCATGAACGGGGGAGGGTCAGAGAGAGGGAGACACAGAATCTGAAACAGGCTCCAGGCTCTGAGCTGTCAGCACAGAGCCCGACGCGGGGCTTGAACTCACTGACCGCGAGATCATGACCTGAGCTGAAGTCAGCCGCTTAACCGACTGAGCCACCCAGGCGCCCCGAAAACAATATATCTTAATAGAATCCAGCTGGCTTTTATAAAGCCAGACAGTAAAAAGATTTACAAAAATGTAGAACAAAACAGCTCTTTTCACTAATTATTTTTGTTTTAGAAAATGTACTTTTCCCTAAAAGATATGTATCCACATTTTAACATGCAGTGGGCATAATATTGTTATTTAAAGGGCATTAACAAATATTTAGATGCTTCTCACTTTTCATATTTATAGCAAATGTTGATAGATAACAACCCATATAAATAAAAGATTGCTGTGGTCCTTAACAATTTTTAAGGGTTTACAAGGCTTCTGAGACCAAAAATTTGAGAAGGACCTGCCTTATACACTTTCATAAGGCCTCCTAAACCTGCATTTCCTTGAATTATTTCGAGTTCTAGCACTTGCATATAGGAGGCTTTATAAATATTTTCTCTTTAGTGTCTGATACTTTTATGTAGTTTTCTGATCTAAAAAAAAGATCAGAAAGGCAATGCTCTGTTTTCTGATAGATCCCCAGGAATATCTGACTGGTTTCAGGAGTTGTAATGGGGAGGGGAGTTAGCACAATGTTGGATCTGCAACTCTTCAAGTCAACAACGAGCAAAGGAAAGAGAATGTTGCATACTCCCCTCTCAACTTTACAAATCTCAACATTTTGCTATATTTGCTGTTTGACTCTGTTCTACTTCTTTCTTCTTGTAAGGACCCTTGTAATTACATCAGGCCATCTGGATAATCTCCCCATCTCCAATCCTTAATCATATCTGGAAAATCTTTTTTGCCATGTAATGTAATATATTCACAGTTTTCAGGAATTAGGAGGTAGATATCATTGGGAGGCCATTATTCTGCCTTGATATCAAGGGAATACATGTCTTTAACTTTACTAGGTGTTACACATTGCTCTCGAAAATTGTTCAGCTAAGTTTTTCTCCCACTAGCAGTTTAAGAATTGGTCACATTCCTTGTCAACAACTAGCTTATCAGAATTTAATATTTTTATTACTTTTTGGTATAAAAGACTTTATATTTTCTTTATTGTTAGTGATATATTGTGTAATCTTTCTCTTATAAATCACTATCTTACAAGTATAGTTTGAATTATTTTGGCTAAGATGTTTTTTTGTTTTTGTTTTCTTGAGAGAGAGAGAGAGAGAGAGAGAGAGCGAGCAGTCATGATCAGGGAAGGAGCAGAGAGAGAGGGAGATAGAGAATACCAGGCAGGCTTCATGCCGTCAGCACTGAGCCCACCGTGGGGCTTGAACTCACGAACCGTGAGATCACAAGTTGAGAATCAAGAATCAGATGCTTAAGTGACTGGGCCGCCAAGGTGCCCCATATTTTGGCTAAGAATGTTGGCTCACATTTCTTTGCACTCACATAGCCTTGTGCAATCTTTTTGCAGGTTATTTCTGTGATTGACAGTTTACTAGCCAGAAATACTTAGCATAATCTGCGAACAGTAAGACATTCATCAAGATGAAAAATAAAACCAATCTCAGTTTTAATGAAAATTGAAATTAATCCAGAGATTTACCAGAAAACTACTTCTTATAGAATGCTGTTGTTTGTCAGTGTCTCCTTGGTGGTTTGAAATATATACATTCGTAGACCTATTATGGTTATATACATGATTATAGTAAGGACATTGTTGCTTATTGGTCTTATTCAGCAGGAACTCTTCCTGTGCTGCCTGACTTACATGAAGTCTGTATCTTTTGTAGCCTGGCATTTCCCATAGTGTCTTATCTGATTTCCCTTCCTTTAGTGTCATGCACTGTCTGCCCAATCTGTCCATAGTCCTGGTGCCAGAGTCATGTCTCCAAAGCATACCTTGAAGAAATTCCTCCTGCAGATATCCCAAACAGATTTCATAACATTTTTTAATTCATGGACCCTTTTAGAATTTAAAAACAGTTGTAGATCTGGGGCACCTGGGTTGTTCAGTTGGTTGAGTGTGTGACTTCAGCTCAGGTTATGATCTCACGGGTCGTGAGTTCAAGCCTCGCATTGGGCTCTGTGCTGACAGCTCAGAACGTGGAGCCTGCTTCGGATTCTGTGTCTCCCTCCCTCTCTGCCCCTCCCCTGCTCACACTCTGTCTGTCTCTCTCTCACTCAAAAATAAACATAAAAAATTTAAAAACAGTTGTAGCTTCTTTCCCAGTGTGTATATATGTGGGTGTGTACACCCCCCCCCCCCACACACACACAATGTAATGATAGTCTCAGAGTGTTCAGAGACTACATGTAGGGTCTGTGTGTCCCAAATTAAAACATCTGACTTGAAGGAGAAAAACGGAACTGGCTAGCCCACGATCCTGTCGGGATGCCATTTATGATCTGATCCCTAGATTCCTGCCTCTCCAGATCAATTTCCTACCACTATATCCTGCATTAACATTTTACTACTTGAAATTCCTCAAACATTCTGTTCTTATCTGTTGAAGCTAGCTCTGGACTAGTTTATAGGATCCTGATAGCTATTTCTAGATGTCTGATGGCCATATTAATAGGTAGAAAACTTTGTGCCTTTGCCAAATGCTTTACGTAGCTTTCAGTGATTTTGTTTCCTCACTTTTTACTCTTAGTAGCTATTTATCAGTATGTTAGATTTGAATAGTTTTCACGTCAGCAGCTTTGGGCAATGGAAGACTGTTTCTTTCATAACAAGTAAAAGACTCTTTGGGATAATTATTTATTGCTCATTGTCTTCCTTCCTCCCTCCCTCCCTTTCTTCTTTTCTTCTCATTTCTTGATTTCTTGCAGTGCTTCACAAATCATAACTTTTGTGTGCTGGACAATGGGAAAAGTGAGAGCCAGTATAGTTAGTGGTTATGAAGATGTGTTCTAGGGATGCCTGGGTGGTTCAGTTGGTTGAGTGTCTGACTCTTGATTTCGGTCAGATCATGATCCCAAGCTTGTGGGATTGAGACCCGTGTCGGGCTCCACGCTGAGTTTGGGGCCTGCTTAGGATATTCTCTCTCTCTCTCTCTCTCTCTCTTTCTCTCTCTCTCTCTCTCTCTCTCTCTCTCTCTCTCTCTCTCTCTCTCCATTTCTCTCCCTGTCTCCCTCTGCACCCCTCCCCACCTTGTACACACCCAGTGTCTCTCTCAAAAAAAAAAAATAAAGATGTGTTCTAAAGCCAGATGGACTATATGAATCCGCATCCTGACAGTTGCAAGTTTCAGAAAATGCATTGCAGATTGGTTTAATTAAGGGCACTTGTTTTTACTCACGTAACTAAAAGTCTGGTAACATGTTCTCCTTGGGTATGGTTTGATCTCAGCTATAGCACCATTTATCTGTGATTGTCTTATCTGTATCCTTATTTTTGAAGTGTCTTCTTTGAAATACTTTCTTGTGTAGGAAAATGGCTGACCTAGTTCTGGGCCTTACACCCTATACCATGCAGTCTGAAAAAGTACAAAATGCTCTTTCTCAACCCTGGAATAGAAGTCTTAGAATTTATTTTATTTGGAACGACTTAGGCTATGTGCCAACCCCTGTGGTTAAGGAAATCTCATGTACTAGTCAGCTTATAAAGGGATTAGTGCTCATCAATAAAACAATTGCCTTTGAATAAATAAGTAAAATTAGCATATTTAACAATGAATGTCTGGGAAAGAATATTTGAAATCAAATTAAATGAATAGTTTAAGACCCTACACTTTACTTGGTAGACTCTCATCAGAAAAATGTCTACCTCAGATGGTTATGAGTGTTAAGAAATGTGAACAATCTGAGATTCCACCCTACTTGGCCAGCTGATAAGTTAGCCTGCTACAATTCATGTTTGCTGGAAAAAGGCACAAGACTCCTGAATCAGGTACAAAGGGTTTTATTACAACGATAGCAGTGGAGGAGTTTTAGGATTTGCACGAGTTACCTCAGACCCTGTTCCCACAGGGCAGTGCAAAGAGGGCCAGATGATACCTGCACATGCATTGGGTTGCATTATATAAAAGGGACACCCCAGCCAAAATTAGGGAAACTGAATCTTTTATTATGTTCTCTAAGCAAACTGCCTGACCTTTGCCTTGGACAGAGTCATTATCCTTATTATACTGGACAGTAAACAAACCTGCCTTTTGCTCCACAGAGAGATAATGTTTCTGTCTTCTAAGGCTGTTTTCTATACAAGCATCCTTGAAAAGATGCTGTGAAAAAGTGCTGTGAAATGTATCTCTGACTTGAGCCGAAATGATCAATGATACCAACTAGGCCCTGGAAAACATTCAGGTCAGCTGCAGCTCACTGACCAAGGCTGTTAGGGACGACAGAGCTACCCTAGACTTACTCATTTTGGGCTAAGGCATAGTATATACAACAAAGGCTGCTAGAACAGTCTAGAACAAAAGCTGTTAGTGCCTCTGCTCGCAAAACATGCGTAAATGTAAGGGACCTGTGGGAAATTGTTTCCCAATAATATCTATCCCGCTTTTCTGCTCTCTCTCAGGTTCTGGAGACTTGACCCATGAGAATGCTGCACCATGGGCTATTCTAATCTGGCCAACAGAAGTTGCCGCAAATCTGTTTAATTCATCTTATGTGGTATTTAATTAAGTCTGCTCTGAACAGGATTCCAAGTAGGGCAACCTCACCGTCCAGGGGTCCAACCATACCCTACAGGGTCTGAAACCTAGCTAGCTGAACAAATCCCATAAAATATCAGGGTAAATGAAAACCTTGTGCTTTCTCCTTAAATTTCTGTATTGACATTTCCACTTGATTTAGCATTGATTCAGGCATGGCAGGATGTATTAGTGATTGTATATACTGTGCCTTAGCCCAAAATGAGTAAGTCTAGGGTAGCTCTGTCACCCATAACAACCTTGGCCAGTGAGCTGAAACTGACCTGAATGCTTTCCGGGGCCTAGTTGTTATCATTGATCACTTCAGCTCAAGTTAAAGATACATTTCACAGCACTTTTTCTAATTAGATGGCTCCTGGGAAAACTGCCCCCAGAGTGTGCATAAATAACATGTCAGTTATGCCTCTCGGCCACTCCCCCAGGTAATATGGATTTCAGCAGTTTCCTGAAGGTTTTTTTTTTTTTATTTTTTATAATTTGTTTTTGAGAGAGAGAATGAGCAGGGGAGGGGCAGAGAGAGGGACACACAGAATCTGAAGCAGGCTCCAGGCTCTGAGCTGTCAGCACAGAGCCCAACATGGGGCTCGAACTCATGGGCTGTGAGATCATGACTTGAGCTGAAGTCGGACACTTAATCGACTGAGCCACCCAGGCACCCCTCTAATGGTATGCTTCTAGAGGCAGTTGTAGGGTTGCTTAGAATCTTCTGTGGCTTCCCATATTTAATAGATTCTTTGAATCCTATGTGATCTGGCCTTTGTCCAACTTACCAGTTTTATCTTGTCCTAGCTTCTCCCTCACTCTCTGTATTCTCTAATTCTCTTGTATTTGCCATGCTCTCTCTTCATACATAGCCCCTGCACCAGCCAGGCCTTACATATAAAATGCTGTGAGTTTCCACTTAACTCTATCCTCTCCCATCCCCATTATCCTATTGTACTAGATCTTGTACTTTTGAGGTGTTATGTATGTACTGCTTCATAGTGCTTATCACAGTCTCAGTTTGCATCTATTAGAATTCTGTGTGTCAAGTCATTGCTAAACTATATGCTCTGTGATGGCTGGGAATGCATTTATTGTTGCTTATCTTTATATTCCTGTAGCTTCCTAGAACAATGTCTGGGAAGTGGCTAGTATTCAGTAAATATCTATTAAGTTAATTAGTGCTTTTTTTTCAATTCACAATTAAATATTTGGAAAGGATATTGGTGTCAAGCTGTTGGGCAATAATTGCTCATGCATCAGACGTGGCTCACCATAGTTGGCTGTAGCTTGATTGGTCAGGAAAGGAGATCCAGTCATAAGACACCCAGTAAAATACAGGATGGCATGATTAACAAAGAAACAATGAAGGTGGGCCAAAGAGACTTTTGCATCACTTAGGGAAACAGGGCTTAAGCTTGAAGAGTATAGAATTTGCTTCCTTGAACTCCACAGCAGTTCCCCAAATGTGCAGACAACAGTTAATGAAGAGGTGACCTAATACTAACTAAATCCCAGGCTACTGGAAGTGTTAATAGAGAAGTCCTTTAAAGACCTGTCCTGCCAGGTACAGGAAATGGATGTTGGATGATTCTGTTCCTAAGCTGGTTCCTCAAGGGGTTCTGGGTAGGGAAGGCCTCCTGGTGATGCCTAGGAGTTGGATCTGTTCTGTTAAATGAACGATAGTGATAGTGTTCACTCAAAGCTGCCATTCCAAATTTATCTGGAAGTTCTTTTCATTTTACTTGCATTTCTAGTTTTTTTATTAAGGTAGTTTAGGGAATTGATTAGATAGTGAAACAAAATGTTTACTTTCAATTGTTTGTCCATGTCTCTGCAAGCTGTTCCAAGTCAGGCACTCTTATTCTCTGTGTCTCATTTACCTGGGATAGTGCCTAGGACATACAGAGTAGTGACTCCATGGACTTGTGTTCTGGGAGGCTCCAGAGAGAGACTGTCTAGTTTCATCCAAGCTCTGCTGCTTCTTGCTGTGTAGCCATGGAAGTTGACTGAATCTCTCGTAGCTTCAGCTTCCTCATGGAGATAATAAAGCTTAGAGGGTTCTTGGGAGAACTGAATGACATAATGTATAAGAAGCACTTAGAAGGTGCCTGACATATATTTAATGGTCGATGAATACTAGCTTTCATTTTTTAGGAACACAGCATCACACATCTATATTTTGATCAGAGTTTGGGCATCTTAAATCAGTTGGAATATTAATACCTACGTTAGGACAGGCAGTGGTAATTGGAAGGTGAGAGGCTTACCTGGGCTGTTCTTCTTCAAGTGATGACTCAGGGAACCAGAATCTTCTCTCATGGTTCTGTCTACTCTCTAGAACCTCCTTGGAATTCTAGCTGCATCCCCCTATGCAGCTGGCTGATGAGTGAAGAGAGAGACTAAGCAGGCTGATGTAGGGGCCAAGTGTAGCAGTGACAGAATTCTCTTCTACCCATGTTCTCTTGGCTAGAGTTCAGTTACAGAGCCCCCTGGAGATGCAAGAGTACTGGAGATTGGAGTCTTGGGTACCTAGGAAATGCTCCGAGGAACTCCCTGTACTTCTACTACAAGCTTTTATTAATAATCATCAAATATCCATAATTAGCTTGAAGTAATATCATTTTTAGTGAATGTCATCTAGTTTTGTTGATGTTCCTCTTGTTGTTTTTATTCCATTTGTTTTCACAGACTGCCTGGTATGGCCATGTCCTGGCCATGGGCAGATTCAGTTTGACAGCTGGAAAAACAGTAGGAAAGCTAGAAAAAAGAGGGGACCTGCCTCCAAACAGGCACCATGAAATTGTTGAAGCCATTTTATGTCTTGGAAATCATAAGAGCTGCAGAGAAATATCTTTGTGATGTCTATTGATTTGCCATTCAATTCTCCTTTGATTATAGTTTTACACAGATCCCATTTTATTTTTTTTTTTTATTTTTATTTTTTTCAACATTTTTTATTTATTTTTGGGACAGAGAGAGACAGAGCATGAACGGGGGAGGGGCAGAGAGAGAGGGAGACACAGAATCGGAAACAGGCTCCAGGCTCCGAGCCATCAGCCCAGAGCCTGACGCGGGGCTCGAACTCACGGACTGCGAGATCGTGACCTGGCTGAAGTCGGACGCTTAACCGACTGCGCCACCCAGGCGCCCCAACAGATCCCATTTTATACATTAATAAGCTCTAGCAGCTTCATATTTGACTTTGAGATTCTAGTTAATCTAAAGCTTTATCTGGTAGGAATATATATATGCATATGTACATATACCATATATATATATATATATATGGTATGTCTTATTTATTAGCTATAGTATATGCTTTTAGCAGTTACTTTTCAATAACTGTTGCTCCACAGGTCAGATACTATCTCCACTCCACCAAGTAGAGGTACTTAATTCTTACACTAAGGCCTTTAACCATGTTAGTTTGACATCCACAGGCTCGTTGGCATTATTTTTAGTCGTTCTGTATTCTCTCTGTATTCTTACTGCATTTGATGAAGAGGGTTTTGGATTCCCCAAGCTAAGAAACAAAAGTGGCTGAGTGTCCTCCTTATTGCTTTTAAACCTGAGGGATTATCAGATGCATTTCAACTCCGTAAAGCTCAAGGCAATTTAATAACTTGCACACTCCAAATCATAAGAACATATAAAACAACTAGGACAGTGACAGCTTAAGTAGGACATTTCCTTTCTAAACACTGAGAAGCAGCAGCATTAGACTGAGTCATAATGGAACTGAAACTTTGCTTCTACACCTTGAACGTTTGCAATCACTGAAACTATTTGTAGCAACTGGCTAGTGTACCTTTGAGTCTGACTAAGTGCTTTTCTTATATATCATCAAAAGTATATGTGATATATTGATAGTTAGAGTGATATGTGAGAAAACTTAGATCTGGGTCATAAGGTTATGTTAATATTTCTGCCTCTCAGGGACACATGCTTTTATGAATGTAATCCCCTGCTGTGGGACCTCTGCTCTGGGAGCAAGGAGCACACCAGAGTTGGGTGCAAGCCTTAAAATTTCTCCTCCTTGATTTTAGAGAGCTCTAAGTTGAGATCATAAAACTGCAGTGTGCCTGGTGAATATTTTTGTGTTAGGATTCATAATATTAGGATTAAAGGCTCTTATGATTGAATATATTTCCCTCTAAGCCATATTCTTTCATATTCTGGGTCCCAAGAACTCTTTTTTTTTTTTTTTTAATTTTTTTTCAACGTTTTTTATTTATTTTTGGGACAGAGAGAGACAGAGCATGAACGGGGGAGGGGCAGAGAGAGAGGGAGACACAGAATCGGAAACAGGCTCCAGGCTCCGAGCCATCAGCCCAGAGCCTGACGCAGGGCTCGAACTCACGGACCGCGAGATCGTGACCTGGCTGAAGTCGGACGCCTAACCGACTGCGCCACCCAGGCGCCCCAAGAACTCTTAAAAATGGGCTGAAGTTGAAGTATTGTAGCTTTTATATCCATGGTATCCAGGTGGCTCTTTATTCAGCTGTATTTAGTGACCACATCCAGGAGCTGTTTCAACCAACTATGTGTAACTAAGATCATCTTAAAGGGGTTTGTTTATCAGCAGGAAACTTTCACTATTCAGTAAGATGTCAAGGGCATGTTTTTGTTGGTGGGACCTTTCTAAACCTTGTCTAGAACCTGAGGATTCAGAAAGAATGGCAGTGTTGTTTTTCTTTGATTTATTTTTTTCTCAACTGTTGTATTTTTGTGTTTTATGTGTGCTTAGCAGCTTTGTGCACAGTTTTATTGACTTCTAAACTAAGCAAATAGAACAAACTCTGGTGGTATAAAGTGCTAAGTGAGTGAGCCACAGGGAGCACATTATAAAGGCTCTTCACTCACTCGGCTCTGGCTGCCAATTTGCTTTCAAGTGCAATTCAGGAAGCCGGTTATGCTCTATCAAGCCCTAAATAATCTAGGCCTTGTTCGCCCCAGAAATCAGCTGCTTTTTATACCATCACCACAATTAATCGTGGCCCATCATCCTCATATCCTATGTGGGGAGGTTCTGTCTATACTTTATTTGATGAACTCTTCCTACACCCTGTCCCCTTGTTTATAATGAGCGGTAGTGTAGAGGAGAGTTTAGGAGTTGGTCTATTTGAGACTGGGGTTCAAGATTCAGTTTTACTACGTAATAGCTGTGGGATGTTGATCAGCATACTATGACCAATGTTACCAGTAATTTTAAGAGCAAACACATACCACTGTGTGTCAGATACTGTTGTAAGTTTTAACATATATTCTTTCAATTGTCGCTCCCAACCCTATCCTGTAGGCGTTATTATTTTCCCCATTTTGTAGATGAGGAAACCAAACATACTGAAACTCTGACTCTCTGATTCCTCAACTGGTAAATGAGAATAATAGTATTCATGTAATAGTAATATGGTAAGGATTAAATGAGATTTTGTTTATAGTAGTGTCTTTCAGTAAATATGTACTCAGTAAGTATTAGCTGTTAATATTATGGTCACAGTTGTAGTAGGTTCTCCAGAGTAACAGAACCAATAGGATATATATTTCTATATTATATATTATAACTGATTAATATAATTAAGATGTATATATGAATGTATTGTGAAGGAAATAAATACATGTATGTGTGCATAAATTTATTGTAAGGAATTGGCTCATGTGATTATGGAGGCTGGGAAGTCCCATTTCTTCAGAGGTGGGCTGGTGGTACGGGACACTCAGGGAGAGGCAGTGCTCCAGTTCAAAGGCTGTCAGGCAGTAAGAGTCAATGTTGCAGATGAAGTTTGAAGGCAATTAGCTGGAGAAATCTCTCTTACCTGGAGGAGGCTCAGCCTACAGTCTATTCAGACCTTCGACTGATTGGATGAGCCCACTCATGTTATAGAAGGCCATCTGCTTTACTCTGATTAAAATGTTAATATTAAGGTGTTTCCATTTAAATGTTAATCTCACCCAAGAACACCCTCATAGAAACATCCAGGATAGCATTTGATCAAATATATGGGCACTTCATGGCCTAATCAAGTTGAAACTGAAATTAACCACCCTCACAATAGTTTATCTAATTTAATAATCAATATGAATATATTTTTTCATTACATATAATCTTCTCAGGAGACTGACCATGTCTAATGTATTGTTGATATTTTAGAGCTCAGCTTTATACCTGAGATAATGTCAGGGGTGTGTTTGTATTTTGTTTTGAATCTAAAATCATCCATTTCATCCATGCAGACAAGGAGTATCCTTCTTAACTCCTGGATTCCTGGGAATGTGGGTATCCATGAGGGAATTTGAGCAATGACTCTATTTTGCTCCAGACGTGACTATTGTCAGGAGAGGATGTACCTGTCATCAGTATGAGTTTTCTAAGGCTGAGACCCAATAGAGCACTGTTGGATCAAAAATATACTTGACCAGGAGGTGGTTTTATTCATTTACCTTAATATTTGGAAGAACTCAGTTGAAGTCCACACTTTTCAAACTGTAGTTTGATGCCTCTATTTTAGTTTTTTATTTTTTATTTTATTTATTTATTTATTTATTTATTTATTTATTTATTTATTTAATGTTTATTTTTGACAGAGAGAGAAAGACAGAGCATGAGCGGGGGAGGGGCAGAGAGAGAGGGAGACACAGGATCTGAAGCAGACTCCAGGTTCTGAGCTGTCAGCACAGAGCCCGACGTGGGGCTCGATCTCACGAACTGCAAGATCATGACCTGAGCCAAGTCAGATGCTTAACCGACTGAGCCACCCAGGCGCCCTTAGTTATTTTTTAAAAAGGAGAGGAAATGGTCCTATTTGTCAAGCTGTCCATGTTTTATGATCTCTCGTCACTGGAACAGCATCTAGTTATTTCAAGGCCTTGAAATGGACCCTGGAAGATGTAATTTAACTAACATTGTGTACAAACATGCAGCAACCATAATGAAACATATTTTGTCTGGTTCTCTATAATCACACAGTAACATGTATCTTTGTATGCAATTGGAATAATTTAAAACAAAACACCATTTAATCAGAAGACATCTGATAATTAATCACTTCTTATATCTACATTCCCCCCCACCCCAGACTTGTTTACAAAACCCGGGCTTCTAAACATTCACTTTTATTCCATTCGGTTCATTGTTTTTTAGTACCTTTTCAATGCTCAAGCCGGTCTTGAATTTAATCTTTCATATAATAATAGTTACATTATTATCAATTATAATATAATTATTAATATTAATATTAATTATATATTAATATTATATATAATAATAACAATAATAATGTTTACCGAAGCTGTTTTTGGACCTTCAGAATCATGCTAATACTGAGATTGTGGATTGTAAAAAAAGTCAGAAGCAGGGATGAAATATTGAAAATTTGACTCCATTTAGCAGGTTGGATCTCTCTATTTAAATATAGCAATAGGATATAGTGACTGGAGATGTCACTATCTTACATGGAGGAAGCCAGGGTAGAAAAATTATAAAGAGAAACAGTAAAAACAAAAACCAAACAAACACCCACAACATCTTAAACAAAAGGCTAATAATAATCCTGCTCTTCTGTCAGTCTCTATTTTAGGCAAAATAGGTCTGCCTAATCTTCCTTAAAAATTCTTTCAGTAAACAGCTATAGGAAGGGAAAAGGAAAAAAAGAAGACCCTGCTACTAAAGAAAGTTTCCTTCTAGCAAATATAATGCCCGATCTCTCTCTCTTTGAAGCAATATGGTGCCCTATTGTGACTTTCTCTGTGTTATGGGATTCGTGTGTAAGGATTCCCAGTTGATTCCATTTTGTCAGTAGTCAGCAAGATGCCAAGTTCATTCTGCTTTGTCTTTGGCCAAAAAGAATGTTGCTTCTTACTCAGAGACTGGCATGATGCAGATTTAGATACAGTGCCTGCTGACTCTTGAAAGGATGAATCTAATAGTTCTACATCCAGGCAGTCATTCTCTACAGAATGTGTTTAGAGTTTATCAGTGGCTCATTATGACTCCTTAATGATGGGGACCCTCTGGTGTTGGGGTCCATAGTCTTGAATAAGGACTAATTTACCTGGTTAAAAATAAGCAGGCAAGCCGGGAGAAGATCAAAGGGTAGATAGAGTAGAATCTATTTCTGTTAATCTGGCTGGCCGGCTGGCTTGCTTGCTTGCTTGTTTGCTTGCTTTTCTTTCTCTCTCTCTCTTTCTCTTTTTCTCTCTCCCTTTCTATTTTTTTTACAACAATGTCCAGATATAGTGACCCTGCAAATAATTTCACAGGTTGGCTTTTGCTGTTGACCTCAGGAGTCTTCTTGACAACTGTCTCTAACAATGAACTTGGGGAAAACTTAGTGGTTTCCACCCCATTATTTGCTTGGATAAAGTCCCAGAACGATGATTTTCCAAACTTAAATGTGATAGCTACATACCATGATGAGAAAAATCCCAAATATTAACTGTCAGCTAGGTGAGATTGTTGCGGAGGTTTGAGAGAATAAACAAATATGGCAGCGCATTTTTCTATACTCCACCACAATAAAGGATGCCTGTGCTAAGTGATGGATGTTCTTGACTGAGCCTTACAGCTTCCGTACAGCCATGAGAAGCAGAAACCTCTCCCTGAAGATTCATGTCGCATATTAACAACATAGTTTCTATTGGTACCTACTCTTCTGTTATGATAATTCTGGGGGAGGAGCTATTCCAAAGGCCCCTGGGGCTCCTTTCTGCCTTAGGGCCTCTGAACTTAATCTTCTCTTCCCCGGAAGCTGCTGACCCAGATCTTCTCTAGGCAGGTAGCTTTCTGCTGTTTGGAAATCAAATATTTACTTTTCAGACTCCTGGCCCCAGACAAAAGCGGCTCTCCGTGTCACTCTGTCACTTCAGCTCTGTTTTATATAGCTTTATGTTAAAATGTAACAAAACATGTTTTAGCAGAACACTGTCACTGTGTGTCTATTGTCTATCATTCTCCATGTCACCACTAGAATGAAAGATCCAGAAGGAGGGAGCTTGCCTTTCTAGTTGGTGCTGCGTTCCCTATATATTTGTATAGTAGGTGCTTTAAAAATATTTGTTGAATGCGTTGTTGACACAAGGAAAACAGAGCTACCTCAGGGTTTTCATTTGTAGCTTTTCTTTAAAGATTTTGTTTTCAAGTAATCTCCACATCCAGCATGGGGCTCAAACCCATGATCCTGAGATCAAGAGTTGTGTGCTCCACTGACTGAGCCAGCCAGGTGCCCCTCGTTTGCAGCTTTTTATGAGTAACATGAATAGCACTAGCAACAACACTCTCTAATGTATTATGAGGGCAGCGTGCCAGGCGTTATGACTCAGCACAGTGCCTTACCTATATTTTCTTATGTCAACCTCAAAATAATCTGAAAATTAAGACACCGTCATTATTCCTGTTTTATGGAAGCAGAAACGGAAAGGTTCCTACCACTTGGCAAAGCTCCTGTAGCTGGTAAGCAGCAAAGCTAGGATCTGGTTAAGTCTTTGCAGCTAACTGCATATTTCAGGTCCAGAGGCATTTTTCTCTGGAACATGACACAGTTTATGAGCTTTGCTTTTATATGAATAATTAAGAATACTTGATGCTTGGCAGCATGATGTGCTATAATAGTTTCAGAATTTCATTCTGAGTTATACTGAGTGACAGGGTCTCTGACAGTGGCTCTTTGTTCCCATATAGACACTGCAGTCCACGTTCTTAACCTTTTGTAGACTGTGCGAATGGTGATTTTTATTGTTTGGGGCATATTTTGAAGCAAATGTTTTCTGTCTTCTGTCTGCTGGCAAAATTTTTCTGCTAGCATGTATCCATGATTTGCATAACAAGATGCTCCTGTACTTTTTGAGGCTTGTAGTGGTCTTACTGGTTAGAAGCAGCTTTTTAGTTGTTCCCACATTTAGTCAAATGGAGTTCAGCCAAGAGCTTTAGGAAGAGTTTACCTGTGATCTTCATATATAACCCAAACACAGGTAATATATTCTGTTAAAAATCCCTCAGATCTCACTATTGAGACATTTGCCAGGTTTGTGTCAGGTATACGTCGCAGCACCCTGCTGTCTATAAGGACGATACTGTGGAATGGAAAATGTACCTTCATTTGACCCGTAAGATCACTGCCCTGATATTCTGTGATTAGGGTGGTAAGGGGGCTTAACATGGCGGGTATGGGATGGACTCTCAGAAAAACATCAAAGTAGGCAGCTCCTCTGTCTCCCTTCGTAAATGTAAAGATGGTGAAAATACTGCATTTCTGTATATTCTGTAATGAACAGAATTCCCATTTGTGGAATACAGTGGTGGGGTGGGAAGTTCAAGCTCATTTAAAAATTCCATGTGCTTTCCTTTCTCCACAGTTGTGCAGAGCTCCCAAGGTTATGTACTCCAGTAAGATAATGATGTAGGCCCTCTTGACACTGGCTATTAGTATAGTGGCAGTAATTAGAGGGATACCCGCATTTCTAGGCACATGTTTCCTTGGGATCCTCACTCCATGAATTCCATACTGTAATTTGGGGTTTAGGAATCTTAAGCAAAGTTGAGAATCCAGGAGCCGTGTTATGCAGGACCTCTTCTCTTCTTATGTCCCGCACAGCAGTTCCCCTACTGAACCCTGCCACGTCCCTAACGGAGAACATGCTGCCAGTCACCAGACCTCTGTCCCCATCTCGGTCTCAGGAAATCTTCCTTCCCCACTTCAGGTCTTCTCACATTTACTTTCAATGGGCCAATCCGTATTTCCAGAATAAGGAATTACAAAGAACACACCTAATTTAGTATTTCAGTGGATTATTTTGTCACAGTAAACTGAACACCTTCTAGGAAGTGAATCCCAGGAAGCAGTGTGTCTTATGTCCACCTACTTTATATAACAAAAGAGCCATTTTGAAGAGAAAGCTGAGGTCTACATGATAGCTAGGATGGAGATTTTAGTAGGTTTTTTTATCCCCAATTGTTCAGAACAGGGTTCAAGATACTGCCTTGAAAAATGCTCTTGACATAGGAGCCCTGTTTTCATCATGAGGGAAGTTATATTGGGTAGCACGAAAACACCAATGAACAAACCAAGGAAAGCATGTTTCTTTAACCGGGAAGGCCTTTGTGGCTCCCGTATTCCTTTGGTTGATCCTCCTTTCCATGAGTGAACAGACAACTAAAGAATTCAAAACGGCAAACATTCTGTAGTAACACTGAACCACAGAAGTCAGTGACGTGTGTCATAGAGCAGGTGGGTGGTAAGATGGAAGGAGAGCACCACTATACCCTTTCTGGTCTCCTCAGAAATTCCATTCCTTGGAGGAGCAATTTCTCCCATTTAGAGGATTGAAAAGGCAAGGCTGGCAGATATTTGACCATTATAATAGCATAAGCACCAGGTGGCTATAGACTCATATAAAACATACCTAGAAAGACGGCTTTTTATTGGTATTCATGTACAATTGATGAGAAAATATCTCCTCCCCCCCCCCTTTTTTTTTATTAACAGCATTCTAAATATTGTCAGATGTGTTTGGCATTTGGGTAAGAATTAGTATCAGTCACATTGTTTACTTGTGACTATTCTCTTGCCTTGCTTCCACTGTTATTTAAGCCTTATTTCTAATTTCACTTTGAAAAGCACATGAGAATGGAATTAATTTTGCTTTGATCTGGGGCCTTCTCTGATGACTGAATACTATAATTTACCCAACGCAGTGACTTTGATATGTTTTTCTTGGTTAAGCTTACATAGGTATTACATGTCACAACTGGTAGGGCTATAATAATTTTACTGTTCATTGAATGTCAAATTAAAAATGTATATGAGATAGCTAAGGATCCTATCCCATTAATTATTCTCTTAGGATTTCTGAAATTCTGTGTTAATGAGCTGTAACAGTCTGAAGACCAAATGCCTGAATGTATTAAAAGGAAGAGTGAGAAAACCTGCAACCTGAAAATTGCTCATGAAGAAGAATAAGCTAAAAATAAATGTGGTGCGATCATTTGACTTTTTTTTTTTTAATGAGGAAGTTGGTCACTTTTGGAAATGAAGATCACTCTTGTATTCTTAAGTACCAATCTGTGTTGGTGGCTGTAAAATCCTGTGCATTGTAAAAACAAATCTATTCTCTTCATTGAAATTCAGGACCAATGAATGAATGAGTGAACGAACGAACGAGCCAGTAGGTTTTTTATTCTGTTGTTCTCCTCATTCTAAAACTGGGGCAAGTTGTTTGTTTCCCTGAACCACTATTTCCTCATTTATAAAATAAAGAAAATGGCTCCTACCTCTTAGTGGCTGAGACCTGAATAAATTGATTTACATATAATTGTTATATGTTTTCTAAAGTGTTTCTTGCAATATAGTTTTTTTACCCTCCCATTTGTGTTTGAATACTATTAAGATTTCCCGGAAGTCTATAGCCATTCTGATTCAACTGGAGGAACTTTGTAGAGTATGTTTATTCTCTGTGTTGGTACTCTTCTAGTTCATCGAAGGACAATCTGATAATTGCTTTTTCTATTTTTGGATAGGACTAGTTTATTGTGAAGTGTAGCTTTAACAGTTTATTTTGGGGGATGTCATAAGAATCCCAAAGACATTATGGAGAGTTTGAGCTCAGTAGTCATGGTGACATGATTTTGCTGTAAGCAGCCAGGTGGTCCCATATGGCAAAGGACCACTCTAAATGAAAGCTTTATCTTTGAAACTGTAAAGAATCTTCATTTTTAATCTCTCATTCATTTTCTCATGTGAGTCCCCAGAAGCTTTACTCAGAAATTTGTAGATGGTTATGCTTGCCTGGATTTCTCAATTATACGGAATTAGGATATGTGGCTTTATTCTGAGAATGAATTATTGCAGAGGAGTTACATGATGTAAGCCTGTATTTACTGTTGGAGGAGCAGTGAACATTTTCTTTTATTTCATCTTATTTTTGTGAACTCTGAAAAACTAAGAGCAAAAGGATGGCAGGAAAGTTACATGGGCTAGAAATGATGAGGAGCCCGGGGTCAAGGCTGACGGATTCTTAGATATCTGCATTTTCTTTAATGAATCTTTAAATGAGACATTAAAGAATTTGACATTAAAGAAATTTAAACTTGAGGACACTTCTAAGCACAATCCAAATTACTTGGAAAGAGGAGCTAGCACTCAGACTTCTTTTACGTTTTGAATAACCAAGAGGGAGTACATTCTGCAGGTGCACTAGCATGGACTGCCTTTCAGTGACATTGTTATATTTTTAGCTCTGTTCTTGCCTCTGTGGCATCCCTACTCCCTTACCTTTTGGATCATGTTAAATTTTTTGCTGAATGGTACTCTATCTGATCTTACATCTTAACCAGAATATACCTGTGGTTACCATGCAGTTTCTTTTCTTTCGTTTGTTTAAAATGTGTTAAAAGAAGTTTCCATATTCTTTTTTTTAATTTTTTTTAACATTTATTTATTTTTGAGAGAGAGAGTGTGAGTGGGAGAGGAGCAGAGAGAGAAGGAGACACAGAATCTGAAGCAGGTTCCAGGCTCTGAGCTGTCAGCACAGAGCCCGATGTGGGGCTCGAACTCATGAACCTCGAGATCGTGACCTGAGCTGAAGTTGGATGCTTAACCAATAGAGCCACCCAGGCGCCCCCAAAGTTTCCATATTCTTAAATTTCACTGAAACTGTGCATCCATTTGAAGGCAGATTTTCCGTGAAACTACCAAAGCTTAAACATCAGGGCCTCCTGTTTGTATGAGCCTTTACCTAGGCCTTCATAAGGGCCTACACAATAGTGTATTCACAATTTATTTTTATTTTTGTAAGTTTATTTATTTACTTTGAGAGAGACAGAGACAACATGAGCGGGGGAGGGGTAGAGAGTGAGAGGGAGAGACAGAGAATCCCAAGCAGGCTCTGCACTGCCAGTGCAGACCCCACAAGGGGCCCCAAACTCATGAAACCATGAGATCGTGACCTGAGCCGAAACCAAGAGTCAGACGCTTAACTGAGCCACACAGGTGCCCCATAATCTTCTTCTTTTAAGAATTAAAAAAAAAAAAAAATTAACGTTTATTTTTGAGAGACAGAGAGAGACAGACCATGAGCAGGCGAGGCAGAGAGAGCAGGAGACACAGAATCTGAAGCAGGGTCCAGGCTGTGAGCTGTCAGCACTGCGAGATCATGACCTGAGCCGAAGTCGGACGCTTAACTGGCTGAGCCACCCAGGCGCTTCCATAATTTTCTTCATTTAAAGGAGACTCTAAAATTGCTTAATATTTGTGCCCCACAAGATCTGAATATGCCCCAAGTTCTATTGCCAATACTACTGAAACGTGGTTGCTAACATTATCAGTAACTACAGGATTTAAGGTTTTACCTAACTGGGCTTCCTTGTATTTTATACTATTTATTAATCTCTTTTTCAGGAAAAGCTTTTGCTTTGGTTTGTATTTTTCCCAGTTAGTGTGGTTTGTTGAAAGTTCCTCCCCATCTGAGATACAGGCTGTTTTCTTATCATCTCTATTGGCATTATCCACTTCTAGTTCTCCCTTCTTATTCAGTTTATACTTTCCATGTAACACACACTTTCTCACGTCTTCAACCACCCCCAATTCTGTAGTGTACAAGACAGTAGCCACTAGTCACATATGGCTACTTAGCGGTTGAAATATAACTAGTGCCATATGCTGAAAAAATATTTTGGATACATTGGTAAAATAAAATATAACTTTATTTGTTATAAATATGTTATAACTTTAAAAAAATGTAGCTACTAGAAAATTTGAAATTTCATATGTGAGATGCATTATATTTCTATCTGAGAGCACAAGAAGATGCTGATCGCTGCCAAATCTCTGTCTCCAGTCCAGACCCCTCGATGGAGTTTCAAGCATGAAAACCCTGCTGGTATCCTTCTGGCCAACTGAAGAGGCCTCAGACTGAATCTGTCACCTTCGTCGTCAGATGCTCCAGTGTTCTTTATGTCCGCTGGAGGAATGCACTGTCTTAATTCACCCAAACTAGAGACCTGATGTCATACTGGATTCCACCTTCTTGCTCATGCCCGTAACAAGTCCGTCAGAAGTAGTCAGATCTTAAAATTCCATTTCAACTCTATCTTTGTAATCCTCACCGTATGTATCCTGGTTTGAGCACTCATAATTTTTTTTTTTACCTGAACTATGTAACAACATTCCAAGTGTGTTTCCCATTTGGTACCTCTCATATATCCTCCGGTGACTGATGCTTTGTATAGGAGAGGCAATAGAGGCAGACTGTTGAGAAAACCAAAAGCCATGAGGCTTATGAGAGATGGCCATAGCTGTGCGAGCGGAGAAGCACATGCTTCTATTATAAGGCAGGTGCTTTATGTGGAATGGATTGCTGTATCAAATCATTAATCGCTAGCCTCGAATTGCCAATCCAATCAGAAGATAGGCAGGTTTCTCCAGTCTCATGACCCAGTAAAGTGACTCTGAGTGCATTTTTTCCCCTTACAACAAAACTTACAAACATTTTTACGTAGGCTTTGCTCTTGTCTTTGCCATGCTCACTGGCAGCTGCTTATGTATACGACAACCATTGTGTTAATACCTTTCTGTTGCTCCTCTTCTATGATGTCTGCTTTGGTGACTACTTAAGTTAAAAGTGCCTAGAATATTGAAAGTGAATTGTTTAAACAACATGGGGTGTGTTGGAAATTGAAAACATTATTATGATGATGTCATATTAACCTTAAGGCAAACACTCTGAAAAGCAAATGTTAATTTTCAAATAGTGGAAGGTACTTGGTGAGAAACATTGAGTAACAAATTAACCAAGTATCTTCTTTTTTTTCTTTTCAATATTTATGTTGAGAGGGTGCATGCGTGCATGAGCTGGGGGAGGAGCAGAGAGCGAGAGCGAGAGAGAGAGAGAGAAAATTCCATGCAAGCTTCTCAACATCACCTCAGAGCCCGGCACAGGGCTCCATCCCACGAACTGTGAGATCATGACCTGAGCTGAAATCAAGAGTCAGAAGCTTGACAGACTGAGCCACCCAAGTGCCCTTAACCAAGTATCTTTTAATTTAAGTGTTACATTGAAGTTCTCCTCTTTTTGGGCAATGCATGATTTCATCAGTACCTTCACTGATTTTTTCCTCTTCTGGATCTTTACATTTTACTGACTAAAATTGTTACCTGGCATGTAGTGATCCAAAGTGAGGTAGAAATACTAGAGACTCTACACTGTCTTTACCTGACTTGGAGAAGGAGGGTTGCTTTATGCATAGAAAATGCTCAGCCTAGTAAAAACATAAAAGGAGCCTTTATCTTTCAATATAAAAATAAATGATCTTTGCTATAAATCATGAATGCAGTGGTACATGGTTGTAATCATGCTTTGTCTTTCAAAGGTATAAAGGATCTCTGTTCTCTAATGATGACCCTCTACTCTGGTGCTCTCCACTTCAATTTAAAATTTCTATCAAATATGCATTCAATTATTTAGATTTCAATACAACTTAATAAGTATTCTTATTAACGTTCTCTCTTGCAAACCCTTCAATTTTACTTCTGTGCTAAACCAGGCTTGCTGGGATGATTACATTAATAATACATCTCTATCCAAAACTGAAGTGCCGAGTAGAGAACATGCTAATGGGTTTCATTGATTTCAACTTGGAAATGGGTGCAGGCAATCAGAAAGCAGGTGCAAAACCTGACTAGCACTGAACGACTGGGAGAATATTGAGCCAGGATCCGTGGCAAGATTCATGGCTGTGATTTGAGTTGGAAAAATGTTAAACATAATGAAGTTAAAGCGATTAACGCCTTCTGGGAGAAATGTGAATGCTTCATTATGCTTTTCAGATGGTGGCTTTGAGGGATAAGAGTTCTAAATTCTGTCTTAGTAATTTTATTAGTTTTCCTCTATTTTTCCTTCAAGTTAGCTGCATATAGACTCACTCTTCGTTTTCTAAAAACTTGGAAGATGAAGTTAAGGACACAGCTTAAAACATTCAAACAATCATACTACCCATGCACTTTTCTTTAAAATGATCTGGAGTTAATTTCACTGTTGGTAAAACTGTGTCATTAAAGCTAATTCTGTACTTGAGTGTATACTCCTTTGTATTTATTCCTTTATTTCTGGCCCTAAGAATGAAAGAATAGATGATACTGTGCATAAAAA
The DNA here is from genome assembly GCF_028018385.1 of Neofelis nebulosa. NCBI lineage: Eukaryota > Metazoa > Chordata > Mammalia > Carnivora > Felidae > Neofelis > Neofelis nebulosa. Next base: position 41,382,431 of record NC_080789.1, on the reverse strand, counting down.
GTGATTTTAGGGTAAGTTGGAGAGAAGGGCTTCTTAAAATGCAAGGCAGAAACAGTAGTAATACTCGTAATTTCTCTTGTGTTTTCCTTAGTCCTGGATTCTCTTCTTTTTGAAGTGTGCCCCTTCTGCTTCATATACACACTTTCAGACACTGTACTTCTCTATAGTTTTTGCATGGGTAATAATTCAAGTGATTATCATCAGAAACCTTCAGTAACACATAAAAATGGACTCATTCACTGGAAATTTAATAGGTTCATTTGGTTTCTTCAGACAGCTTATGAGAGGTGCTTGGAGGAATAGACTAAAAAGGCTCAGGCCTCTGTGTTCTCTACCTGGAAATATCCCATACAATTCAGGGACTGCTATATGGGCATGGTCGTTGTAATTTGGAGCACATGCAGAGAATCTGCCTTACCTGGGTATTAATCCCCGCTCCAACGACTTGCCGGCTCAGTGACTTTGTGTCTTAAGAAATGGGGCTAATATTAATACCTATTTATAGAGTTGTTGTGAGAAGGACGTGAGTCAATTGACTTAGATCTGTTGGAGCAATGCCTGGCACATGGTAGGCACCCTGTGACTGTGAACATGTGTGGTAGTAGTTGTTGCTGCTGTTACTGCTGCTGCTACTATAAGATCCTCGTTTCTCCTTTACCAGAAGTGGCCTTACATCCTGACCCAGTTCCCACTGTCATTCATTCTAGCTAAGTCTCTTTGTTTTGCACGCCTGCTAAAATATCATACTACATCTGCATCACTTTTCATTCCTGAGAAATTTGAATTTGACCTTTTGACGCTATCTACTAAGTCCTTATGAGGGGGTATTGATAATGCCAGGTCATACATTGTATTCGCTTTATTGAATGAGAGGGCTGTCTGGCTTGAGCAAGGACCCAATCTACCTCAATGCTTGATTCTTACACTGGGAATGTTGGAAGTATATAAAAAAAAATAATTTGGGGGAGTGCCTGGGTGGCTCAGTTGGTTAAGCATCTGACTTCAGCTCAGGTCATGTTCTCGTGGTCCTGTGAGTTCGAGCCCCACAGCGGGCTCGCTGCTGTCAGCTGGAGCTGAGCCCTCTTTGGATCCTGTCTCCCTCTCTCTACTCTTTGCCTGCTCACGCACACTCTCTCTTTCTCTCAAAAATAAATAAACATTAAAAACAAGAATAATCTGGGGCGCCTGGGTGGCGCAGTCGGTTAAGCGTCCGACTTCAACCAGGTCACGATCTCGCGGTCCGTGAGTTCGAGCCCCGCGTCAGGCTCTGGGCTGGGCTGATGGCCCAGAGCCTGGAGCCCGTTTCCGATTCTGTGTCTCCCTCTCTCTCTGACCCTTCCCCGTTCATGCTATGTCTCTCTCTGTCCCAAAAATAAATAAAAAACGTTGAAAAAAAAAATTAAAAAAAAAAAACAAAAAAAAAAACAAGAATAATTTGTTCACAGACGGGATTATCACCCCTGAGGCTGCCTTCCTCAATCTTCTCAGCTATTATTTTACTGGTATAATTTTAATTTTTGATGGTCGTGTATGTGTTGAAAGAAAGGAGGTCTTTTTGGTTGTTCATGCCACTTCCAGTTTGTGTGGTTTTAATCAGGTACCCTAACCTCTCTATGACTGTTTTCTAATCTGTAAAATAAGAAAACAAATAGTATCTACTTCATAGGATTGTAGCTAGGTTTTACCGATTCAGTGAATATTATGTCCCTGATACATGACGTGATCCTAATAAATTGTCACTAGTTACATCAACCCAGAAAGAAACATATTTCATAGTTCTGTTCTTGCCAAGATTTGCCAAGTCCTTCAGGCTACTTCTCACTGTAGCACTTGGTGAAGGAGCATTAGAGCCACAAATGGGAAATCTATGTAGACGTACGCCAGACTGCAGTGGGTGCACAGTCTGTTTGGTGGACCACACCTTCTTCTTTTCTGCCACCTATCCATGGCTGAGAATGATCCAGATCCCTTCCACTTCTTCACACTTGATTATGAATATTAATTTGTTTATGCGTTCAACTGTAAACATTAGTCTTGGTGAGCCAGTGTTCAATCGTGGCTTTCTTCAGAAAAGGGTAGTGGGGTGCCTGGGTGGGTCAGTTGGTTAAGCGTCCGACTCTGGCTCAGGTCATGATCTCATGGATCGTGGGTTCAGGCCCCGCGTCCGGCTCTGTGCTGACAGCTCGGAGCCGGGAGCCTGCTTCCGATTCTGTGTCTCTTTCTCTCTCTGCCCCTCCCCCACTCATGCTCTCTCAAAAATAAAATAAACATTAAACATTTTTTTAAAAGGGATAGTATTTTAATATGTAATAACTAGAGCAAGAAAAATGTGAAGAGTTATAGTAGATGAAGAGGTAAAAGGCAAGCATGATACATGGTTGCCAGTATCTTTATTCTACCAGAGGAAGAAGCAAAGCAGATTCTCACAGATCCACATTCTTGATTAATGACCAGTTAAAGCCTAAAGCCATCCTGGTAAAACCTTTCATGTGGTTCTCCTCCTGCTGATAACTAAATAAAAATGAAGAAACTTAGGCCTATTTCCCTGTGTAAAACTTTGACTGTAACAAGGGCAAACCCAGAAGTTCAGCCATTAGGTCATCGTACTCAAATCATTCCCTTGTGAATTTGTCTTCCATACTGGAAAGTTCTTAGTGTCATTATTAAGCATCTTATGAAACTCTGTATCATTGTTCCTAATTCACTTTATCATAATGTTCATCAGAGAGTTGGTGAGGTGTAAATGAAAGGTGAAATTATCTGTGGTTAAGCTGCCAATACACATGCTACGATTTTCAATTATATAATAACTTCTCCAATTAGTCATTTTAATTTCTAAAGGCAAGGGTCACAAGAACCCATTTTCCTTGAATGAATAAGCACTAGGAATATCATTTGAGGCCACTGCATTAAACAGTAGTAGTCCATTTTTCTACCAGTGCGGAGAATCCAAGAAGCTTTGGGAAATAACGGTTTCGTTTTGTTATGGCTGTCTGAAGAAGAAAAAGCTCGCGAAGCGTTGCCACATATTTCTTTAGCTACATTTGGGAAAGAAATTCAACTTGGTCAATTATGGATACGTATACTCTTCACAAATAATGTTCCTCTTTTATTAGATAGTTGTAGACATGTTCTTAATTTTGTAATACTATAGTAGATTAAATGAAATGGCGGAGAATACCTTAGTAATACCACTATTAGAAAAAAGATTTACTACATGATTATATACATACTTATTTCTAATTTTTCTCTTGCTACCATGAGTGTGGGTATGTGGACACATGTGTATGTATTTGTGTTGACTCAAACACTTTGTCTTGGATTCCCCTCAACCATATTTCAGTTGAGGGACAATCTGTTTCTTATTGATACTTGACTATAGTTTTCTATTTTTGTGACCTCACTGGTGTTTGTAGTGTCTCTAGAAAGTATCATATGCTAAATTTGTTTTCCGTCCAAATCATTAAATTAAAAAAATGAAACAACAGACCCACGGCTGATTTGCCCAGTGAGCTGATTGTTGCTACAGGAAACAGATATTATCAAGCCGACTTGGTGAATTTTCCACCCTCCCAGTCTCTTCTCCCTTTTCTCACCCATTGATCTTCAATTGAATATATTTTGGGAAATTTTCACATCTCATTGTCTGGGGACAAAGAGGCCAGTGAGAATCTATAGCACAAATAATTCATAGTTTTAATAAACACTATTTAAAGAAAAATCCAGAGTCCTGTACTTTGGCATTTGTTTATCATTCATTCATTCAACAAGGAATTACTGAATACGTGTGTTCAGATAGGTATAGCATAGATAAAATCCTGTTTATGGAATGTAACTACTTGAAACTCTTTTCAGTGTGTCCATTCTAGATTTGTGTACAATACAGGAAACATACTTTCAGGTATATCCTATATGTCAAAAAATACAGAAATTAGAATACAGCAACACAGAATATAGAAAAGAATTCATGTGTATAGTAACAAGTACAATGGTACTGTCACATTTTCCTGTCCAGCAATTTTCATATATATATATATATATATATATATATATATATATATATATATGTGTGTGTGTGTGTGTGTGTGTATACATATACATATATATACATATATATACGTATATATACGTATATATATATACGTATATATACGTATATATATATATATGATATTGTTATTGCTCTACACATTTCACATAGGCTTCAAAAACTGGAAATAATTTATTATGTGCTTTTATTTATCTTGCAGGGTCTAGAGTTTTTGTTGTTGCCTTCATTTCAGTTGCTTTAGTGTATGTCTCTTGACAACTACTGTTTCATTTCTGAGTACACAGATATAGATCCTGTGCAGACTCTTGCAGGTACTTCCAAATGAATATAGTGAAAACAGGAGGTGATGTGTGAAATGCTGCAGCAGTATCGATTGTCCTGCCACACGAACAGGAATAAACCAAATTACTGCTGTTATGCAGGCCTTTTATAATTATGGGCAAAGGCCAAGGTTAAGCTGGAAAGTGAATTGCTTTCAGAATACTGTCTGACATATGGATTTTTCAGAAAGGATGGAGATTGAAGACTTGGAGAGATTGTGAACTTTGCCCTGTTACGTGGAACACATTTGTTTGACCAAGATTAAAAATCGGTGGTAACAGGCAGACATACCTTCTTATTAAATGCTATCCTTTGAATTGTAAACAAGGTGGTTAAAAAATCATTACCAAAAAAAACCAATCACATAGTTGGTGATCAATACATATTACTGACAAAAGTTTGTGAACTGACATAAGTTGACCAATTTTAAGATACACCAAACAAAATACTGGGAAAATATTCCAACCATTCAGGTTGATAACAGTTGGAACTCTGGCTTGTATCCTTCTAAATATCAAATAAAAAGTTTCCAGTTTCCTGCTTTGAAGTTTCCTCAGGATTCTTTTAAGTTCTCAGGAATCTAAATTCTTCATATGTAAACATTGCATTTGCTTGCAAGCAATAAAAAAATAATCATGAATTTGTATGTGATTATATGATACCCGAGATATTCAAGGCATTGCTTCTAATCATCAACATGTTAAGTCAAATATTTTTCTTTTGTTTTTCTGTAAACTGTTACTTTCCCATTTTTTTTTCACATTTTAGTCAAATGTATTAGAACAGTATAGAGATAACCTTGTTGACTCTGGTTCTAGCAGTGACATTTGGGATGGAAAACTTGATAGGCAATAATTTTTACTATGTTTTTAAAGGAAATTTTATGGTTTGTGGTTATGGCCCATCTCACAAATGTCATCATTTGATTGTATTCTTCCTTTATATTTGGTCTTATGTTTTATATTTAAATGTCTTATACATGATGGTAAACTTCTTCAGGGCAGGGATCATAGAAAATCCCAATAATTGTCAGCTTTTCTGAGGCCAGTGCTCAATAATACAAATTGTGTCTTGCTGAGAGAGAATAAGAAAGGAAAAGAGAGAACAAATACCAAGTCCAACACTGTTTCAAAAGGCCACATGGCCCAGAATGAAGGGGCTCTGGGGTAGGAATATTCCAGTCTCCAGTGCTGGACATTAGTGACAGGGGCAGTGATGGAAGAAAAGGTCACATCAGGAAAGCAGAAGAGGCAGCATTAGTGGCATAAATGGAGGAGGAAGGAAACAAGGCAGTGAGTAATAGTAGTTTTTCACATCCATAGATCGGAAATGCACTCTAAGTCAGGTACGTGTTGCCTGTAGGTGAAAGATTATGACAATACAATACTATTGTAGGATTAGCTATATAATGAATAGCTATTGATTTACATTATCTAGACCAGCACTGTCTAGGAGAAATATAATACAAGCTACATATCTAATTTAAAATCTTCTAGTAGCTGTGTCTTAAAAGCAAAAGGAAACAGAGGAAACTATTTTAGTCATATAATTTACTTTACCCAATATTTCCAAAGCATCATTTCATCATATAATCAAATGAAAATTAGTCAACTCCTTTATATATTTTTTGTACCAAGTTTTAGAAATCTGGTCAATTAACAGTGCGCATCTCCATTTAGACTAGTCGCATTCCTAGTGCTCAGTATCTCTACACGGCTAGTAGTGACTATACTAGACAGTGAAGGTACATGTGTGTGTGTTTTAAATAAAATGTGCTTTCTTATATTCTAAAAATGGAAGTATACAGTTTCTGGGCATTTTTCACATTTGTATGTTGCCATTTAAAATCTGAGGATACTTTCATATATAGGATGGAAGTTTATAAATTTTAACAGAATAGCTCCAGTGTTATTGAGGTCACACTGTGTCCTTGGGGTCTTACCCTGGCCATGAATAATTAGGAGCTCTGGGTAATCCCTGAAATTATAGCTGAAATTCTTCATGTGGATGTATGATATGTACATGCAAAGGTTCCCATCCGCTTCTCCTGGTGAAGGGGGTCTATACCTTTTATTTGTCTCTCAAAGGGATCGTTATACTCCCGTCACCCCACCAAAAAGAGTTAAGAACTTTTGCGTGTTTATTTGCTTCAGGTAAAGAGACCAAATAGTAAATTGAAGTTGGTGAAATTAAAATCAGGACTGTGGTTGATACTGGCTAGAAAGCCTGCCATGATGACTCCTATACCCATTATAACAAATACATAATTAGGTGTCTATGGGTCTGATGCACAGAATGAACGAATTAAATTATGACATTCTACAATATTGTATTCATCATTAAAATTTGACAAGTAATTGTTTAATCCTTTACAGTTTTTAATGAGGTATTTACATAACTTGTAAATGACACATTAATTAACATAACTTATCTGAGGGATCCACAGTTTTGTTCTTTAATGACACATTTCTGGCAAGGCTACCTATTCAAAGAGCGTGATGAAAGTAACTTCAGCTCGTCCAGGATGCTTCATTTCTGATTTAGCGTATGCTATATGCTTTCAATCTAACTTTCCTGTGGGAGAAAAATTGTCATTCTCTAGTTCTATCATCTGTGTTCCAAAATCTCTTATTTTGACTTAAATAAATCAGAATTATAGTCCCACCTTGATGGAATTTGGGGTGAGGCAAGGTCTGTATTCCATTTTCCTGCAAGACGTGTCAGGTGCTAAAGTCTTTATCCCTTTATTTCCCTTTTCCTTTTCTGAATAATTCCCCATTTGTAAGTGCATTTGAATTGCAGAGACTGGAAAAAGGTTTTTTAGCAATCTGTAATTATTAATTGATTACCTTTATATTATACAAGCTCCCTGGTGACTTGGCTGGAGAGAACTGTAATAAATCCCAGCATTAACATAAATTAATCATGAAAGAAAATGTGAGATATGTGAAGAGCTGGAAATGAGATTAGAGGTAACAATTTTTTTTTTCTAGAAAATACAAAACAAGAGCAAAGGTTTTATCTCCCATGCAAGGAGACACAAGAAGCAAAGCCCAAGGATTGGGTAGTGTGAATGTGAGGAATGGGTAGAGAGACAAGGGTCCAGGTTGTATGGACAGACTGCCAGGGAGGTGGAGGACAGTGACAAGCCAGTTAGATCAAAAGATGAGAAGTGAAATCTAGTACAAAGCCATTTGGGAAGAATTAGAATGGAGTAGAGATCATTGTAGTAGAGAAGAAAGGAGGAAATTACACAGGATAAAAAAGGGAAAATTCAAGAGTGGAGCTAAGCCCCACAACCTGACAGAGCTGGCTGTCCCGAAGCAGAGCTCTGTCAGGAGGTTTTGATGGGCTCTCTTCAGGTGGCATCTGTCTCCAAACCTCCAAGGGATAGAGGCTGAAGTCATGGTCGTAATTACGAGAAACGGAATTGGAACAGTAATTGTATCTTGGTCTGTTTGGGCTGCTATAACAAAATGCCATAGGATAGGTGCCTTATAAAACAAATGTATTACTCAGTCCTGAAGGCTGGGAAGTAAAAGACCAAGGTGCCTGCAAATATCATGTCTATTGAGGGCCCACTTCCTGGTTCACAGATGGCTGTCTTATCATTGTGTCTTCATGTGGTGCAAGAGATGGGAGTGTAATCTGGGGTCTTTTATAAGGGCACTAATCCCATGCATGAGGGCTCTCCCTTGTGATCTCATCACCTCCAAAAGACCCTACCTCCTTTTTAAAAAAAAAAAAAAAAATTTTTAACGTATATTTATTTTTGAGACAGAGAGAGACAGAGCATGAACGGGGGAGGGTTAGAGAGAGGGAGACACAGAATCCGAAACAGGCTCCAGGCTCTGAGCTGTCAGCACAGAGCCCGATGCGGGGCTCGAACTCACGGACCGCGAGATCATGACCTGAGCCGAAGTCGGCCGCTTAACCGACTGAGCCACCCAGGCGCCTCTAGGCCCTGCCTCCTAATGTGACATTGGAGATTAGGTTTCAACATAGGAATGGGGTGGGGGGCACTGTTGGTCTATAGCAATTTCCTTCTTTCTTGTGATTCTACTGCAGGGGTTAAGTTTGGAAATCATATTGAATAGGTGGGTGCACACTCACATGCACAAGACTAAAATCTTCAGGGGTTGAATGTCTTGGAGGTGCGCATCACCTTGGTAGTGCTGCCATGCCTGAATCTGACAGATTTCAAAGGAGTCCAGAAGCTGATGTGTCAGGGCCTTTCCTGTAACTCAAGCAGATAGGTTTATGGAATGGGGGCTCTGGGTAGGAATTTAACTGTAAGGTGGTCAGAATCATTAACAAGGAGATGGGGTTGGTTGATAGTTTAAACATCTTTAACACCATCACTGTCTTTCTTCTGCTGACCATTCCTTGCACGTGCGCGTGTGTATGGTGTATGTAGAATAAATAATGGCTCAGAAAGGAGAATGTGTTGCTACATTTGAACTAAGCCAACATTTAGATATATGGACAGTCTGCTTGAGAGTTGATTTGTTAGAAGGCGTTTAACAGGTCTGATGCTCATATTTTTATAGCAAATATTGATGTATTAGAAGTAGAGCCAGAAAAGTCTGAATCCAGACAGTTCCTGCAAGAGCAGTCAGAAATTGCTTTGTGCTCCAGAGTAGACAGAAAGGAAGGCTGCTGTCTGTCAAAAGCTCGGTAGTATTGGCCTTTCCCTTACATTGCAAAGACTGGTTTGCTTCCTTTTGATAAAGGAATTCATCCGGGATCTCAATAAATTGTTCTGAAGCTCTGCACTGAAAGTTCTCAAAACTTTGATCAACTTCTTCCCCCCTGCTACAAGCATGAGAATCTTCTCTAGCCTGTAGTACTTCTAAGACCACTGCAGTAAGATTCTAAGAGACAAGAGAAGTAGATAACTTGTTACAGCTCCTTTTTAGCATTAATCGACCTGGCTTCTTACAACTTCCTAGACATTTGTAACCGATAAGTTTTAGAGTAAGTACATCATTACATTTTGAGTTCTTTTTTTTTTTTTTCTTTCCAGTTTTATTGAGGTACAGTTGATACAGAACAATGTATAAATTTAAGGTGTACAACAAGATGACTTGATTTGGGGCTCTTTCTTTGGTCATTTATTTATATATTTTTTCTAACTGCATATCTCTTTTTGAAATATAGACTCCACATATTCTGGAAGTTGGAGCAATGTTGAATTGCCTACTATAACATGGATATGTCAGTCATTCCACCCACCGTTTATATATTTGACTGAATGTCCCAGGGGGATAATAAAGCTGTGTCTTATTTTTAGCTACTATCTGGCCTTTCAAGAAGGAAAATGTGTGCTGATGAAGTCTATGGTTTTTAAGAACATTATAACAAAGTAGGTATACAAGTTCACGTTTCCTGGCACACAGGAATAACTGACCTCTGACATAGCAGAAACTGTTTTTTCCTCTGGTCCCAAAGTCTGATGTCACCAGGTAATGTGCATCAACTTAAATGGTGATCTAAGCCATAAAATGCAAAACCTGTCTATGTCATCTTTACTTCAAGATACTAAGTAAATGCCATGGGGATTTGTTTGTTTCTTGTTACTTGGAAAATGGAATCTTAGTAGAATATAAAGAATCTTAATAAATAAGATTAATGAAAATTGGTAATCAGTGTATCTTATTCTGGGTAATAAAGTTTACCAACAGAAAAAATTTCTCTCCAGTAACCTTGTCAACAGTAAAATATTTATTAGTCTTCCTCATACACATGGTTGTAGTCATTGGGAAAGGATTTTCTTCTGCTCAATATTTCAGTAGGTTACATATTTTCTCCTCTGCATGTGGTATATTTTAAGAGAATATTGGCTGTGTTGTCTTAAAATATTGTGTGTCTAGAAACAATATGATGCTTCAACTTCAGCCAAAATATTTGCATTTGAGAAACAGCCCATTTGTTTTATTAATTGTCTTCTATTTCTTCCTGTGTTTGGTTACTTACAAGCTCAGTCAAAAAATATATTAATGGTGCTAAGGTCTTGGATGTGGTATCTCAAACCAGTTGGATTTGTGTGCATTTTGCAGTGCTTTAGACCTACTGTTTTTGCATGTCCTATTGTAGATAAAGGGCTGAAAGGAATTTTAAGGATGGGATTCTCCTTCTAATTGAGACAGAAAACTGTGTGATCACTTATCCAATCTTCTTTTCACTGAATAAGGGAAAAACATATTGATTGTACTCAAGGTCTGAACAATTGCTCATCAGAAAAAAAGTAAAAGTACCTTTTCCTGTGTGTTTCCAGATATTTTATGTGGCGTAGTGTATTAACAATCATACCTGCCGATGTAAATTTAGAGACACTTACCCAAAATGTATTCTAGGAGTTGAAATGTATTGAGTGTACTATATTTTAAAAAGTAACTAACAATTTAGAAGTAACTTTTTCCTGTGTTCCCAACTCTTCATTTACATATATACAACTATGTTGTGTGTGTGTGTGTATATATATATATATGTATATATATATGTATGTATGTATATACATGTATATGTATATACATATACGTATGCATATATATGTATGTATATATGTACGTATGTATATATATGTATGTATATATACATATATACATGTATATGTATGTGTGTATATATGTATAAGCGTACATATATACAGCTATATATATGTACGTTTATACAACTTGTACATATATGCAACATATATCTTGAACATAAATACAACTATGTTTCTTGGTACTGCAAAGTTGGAAGATACAACTGAATGCTACTGATTTAGATAGTGTGTGAATGATAAATAGAAACTTAAAAACTTAGGTCCAAAGAGGTTGTGGATTGGCAGACAGAGTGGTTTCAAGAGAATTCAGGTTTAGACTGAACCTAAGTTAAATAAAGTTGGGGTAGCATCTAAAGGAGTATTTCTTCTGTATCCAATCGCTCATATACTTGCATCCATATTTCCTGCGTGTTCTACTCAAAACCATTTAATTCCCTACAGTGCGATGCTTCCACATCCCCATGGCTGTGCTTACTGTTATGCCCAGAATTCGTGATCCCCAAATACTGCCAGGGAGCTGAGTCCGATGCAAAAGCAAAAGAGCCTTTATTCGAGCTAGCTCGAGCTCAATCCCCTACCTGCACCGACGCATGGGTGAGATACCAGGGAGAGAGAGCGAGTTTCAAAAGCACAAAGGTTTTATAGGGGTCTAGGGGCAGTTGGTGAGGTAATGGCTGTGGCCTCAGCTGATTGGCTGGGGAAGGGTCGGAGTCCTGTTACGCAGGTCGCTGGGCGTGTTTTGATCAGGAAGTTTGAACGGGTGAGCAGGAAGTTACTCAAGGAGAGGAGGCATGGTCTAGGTGAAGGACACAGAACAAGATGGAGTCGGCCGGCGTAGGCCCGCCCTTCACTTACTAGTGAAATTCCACTGGTCTATAAATGTACATAGAACATCTGACAGCAAAGTAGCTTTTATGGAGCCAGAGATAATTCAGAAAAAGAGTATAGTCAGAAATTAAAGGAGCATCCTGCTCTCTGGGCATGAATATAAATTCTAGGGAGAGGGCCGCTTTTTTGTGCCTCTTTTGATATACCCAAAGGAAATGAAATGAGTACCTTGAAGAGATACCTGCACTCCTGCGTTTATTGTTCCATTATTCACAAGAGCCAATGTATGAAATCAATCTAATGAATGGATAAAGAAATTGTGATACGTCTATTGTGTCTTGTATCTATAATGTTTATATATGTCTATATAAATATAAGTATATAGATATGAATAGACATATATAGATATGTATATAAATCTAGAATGTTATTAGATATAGAAATGTATATAAATGTCTATATTGGTGTGTATGTAAATAAAGATATTATGAAATATTATTTAGTCTTAAAAAAGAAATCCTGTCTCCATTCCATCAGTTGCCTTTTATTTTGGTGATTGTTTCTTTAGCTGTTCAGAAGCTTTTTATCTTGATGATATCCCAATAATTCATTTTTGCTTTTATTTCCCTTGCCTCTGGAGCCATGTCAAGTAAGAAGTCACTGTAGCCTAGGTCAAAGAGGTTGCTGCCTGTTTCCTCCTGCAGGATTTTGATGGCTTCCCATCACACATTTAGGTTTTTCATCCATTTTGAATTTATTTTTATGTATGGTATAAGAAAATAGTTCAATTTCATTTTTCTTCATGTTACTGTCCGGTTCTCCCAGCACCATTTGCTAAAGAGACTGTCTTTTTTTCCATTGGATACTTTTTCTTGGTTTATTGAAGGTTAGTTAGCCATGTATCTGTGGGCCAATTTCTGGGTTCTCTATTCCATTGTTCTGTATGTCTGTTTTTGTGCCAGTACCATATTGTCTTAGTGATTACAGCTTTGTAATACAGCTTGAAGTCCAGCATTGTGATGCCTCCAGCTTTGGTTTTCTTTTTCAACATTACTTTGGCTATTCAGGGTCTTTTGTGGTTCCATACAGATTTTAGGGTTGTTTGTTCTAGCTCTGTGAAGAATGCTGGTGTTATAAAGAAGATGTGGTATATATAAGAACAATGGAATACTACTCAGTGATGAAAAAGAATCAAATTTTGCCATTTGCAACAAAGTGGATGGAACTATAGGGTATTATGCTAAGTGAAATAAGTCTGTCAGAAAAGGATGTCATATGATTTCACTCCTATGTGGAATTTGAGAAACTGAACAGATGATCACAGGGGAAGGGAAGGAAACATAAGATAAAAAACAGGGAAGCAAACCATAAGAGACTCTAAAATATAAAGAACAAACTCAGGTTGTTGCAGGGGCAGTGGGTGGGGGGATGGGCCAAATGGGTGAGGAGCATTAAGGAGGGCACTTGTTGGGATGAGCACTGAGTGTTATGTGTAAGTAACGAATCACTGAGTTCTACTCCTGAAGCCAAGACTATGCTGTATGTTAACTAACTTGAATTTAATCATAAAAAAAGTGGTTCTATCATTTGCAATAACAGATAAATCTAGAGGACATTATGCTAAGCGAAGTAAGCCAGACACAGAAAGAAAAATGCTGCACATTGTCGCTTGTATATGGAATCCAAAAAAGTTGAATTTATAGAAGCAGAGAGTAGAAGGATAGTTGCCAATGGGGAGATACTGGTCAAAGGGTACAAAATTGCAGTTAGGTAGGATGAAAAAATCTAGAGACATAATGTGCAGTACGAGTATAGTTAATACTGTACTCACCACTGGACATTAGCTGAGAGTAGATTCAGGTGCTCTCACCACATACATAAAAGGTAAGAATGATTGAAGCAGGTAGATAAGTTAATTAGCTTGCCTATAGTAATCTTTTCACTATGTCTATCAAAACATCATGTTGTAGGGGCGCCTGGATGGCGCAGTCGGTTAAGCGTCCGACTTCAGCCAGGTCACGATCTCGCGGTCCGTGAGTTCGAGCCCCGCGTCAGGCTCTGGGCTGATGGCTCGGAGCCTGGAGCCTGTTTCCGATTCTGTGTCTCCCTCTCTCTCTGCCCCTCCCCCGTTCATGCTCTGTCTCTCTCTGTCCCCCCCCCAAAAAAAAAAAAAAAACGTTGAAAAAAAAAAATTAAAAAAGAAAACAAAAAACATCATGTTGTATACCTTAAATGTATACAGTTTAATTTTTTTTAAAGAGTGAAATCTTTGATTCTTGCCAAATTAAAGGAAGAAACAAACTTCAAGTTCACCAGGAGTCTATGAAGCTAAGTTGCAAACCATAGTAAGCTACACAAATCGCAGCTCCAGCCACGAGGCAAGGGACCACGCGCCTGGGCCTGTCTTTAAATGTGTGTGGATCATATAGGAGATTCTGGGACTTCATTATGTTCTTTTAACAAATGGCATCATTTCCAATAGAATATCACTTGAAATTGGGAAACAAGATTTTCCCCCAGTATTTTCCATCTACTATCATTTTTAGATAATAAAGATATTTCCTTAAAAAGAAATATTTTCATGTCTTGCCAATTACCCTACAGGCAGCTTATGCAGGTAAATGATAATGTTAAAATCAGCAGCAGTGGGGGGTGCGCCTGGGTGGCTCAGTCCATTAAGTGTCTGACTTTGGCTCAGGTCATGCTCTCACCGTTTGTGGGTTTGGAGCCCCGCGTCGGGCTCTGTGCTGACAGCTTGGAGTCTGGATCCTGTTTCAGATTCTGTCTCCCTCTCTGTCTGCCCCTCCCCTACTCACACTCTGTCTCTGTCTCTGTCTCTGTCTCTCTCTCTCTCTCTCTCTCTCTCTCTCTCTCTGTCTCTCTGTCTCTCTCAAAAAAAATAAATAAATGTTAAAAAATTAAAAGAAGAAAAAATCAGCCAGCAAGTCAACTGCAGCTTTGTAAAGAAATATGAATAGAGTTGGCCCAACAAAGAAATTTGGAAGAGGAACTGTAAGACATCAGACCATCACCCTCCTATTAGGTCGGTGCACCAGATCTGAGAGCCAGGTAAATACCAAATGCTGCTGCTAAGTTAAAGGGATATGTCATGTAGGATGAGTCCAAGAAGTATCTTTTGCTCCTTTTCCAGAAAAAGAAAATTCTAACCAAATCTTTCTTACTGATGTTTAGTTGAAGATGTGTAGGATGGCACCCTTTGGGATCATACTTGTTTTAAACCAGAATTTGCAAACTTGAAGCCAAGAGATCCAGCTTGTCTTACAGAGATGCTTAGGGAAAAAAAGTAAGCTGACAGTTGAAAATGAGAGGTTTTAATTTAAATACTTGGGTTTTTGACTTCCTAGAAGACTTGGAAGATGAACCATGCAGAGCCTGCATTCCTACATGGCAATATTTTCCTGAAACTCAGTATTACTGCCATTTTTATTCATTTAAAAAATTTTTTTTAAAGTTTATTTTTGAGAGAATGAGGAAGTGTGAGCAGGGGAAGGGCAGAGAGAGGGAGACACAGACTCTGAAGCAGGTTCCAGGCTCTGAGCTGTCAGCACAGAGCCCGACGCAGGGCTCGAACTCACGAACTGCGCTACCATGACCGGAGCTGAAGTTGGATGCTTAACAGACTGAGCCACCCAGGCGCCCCAATATTACTGCCATTTTTAAAGGGAACATGCCCCATAACTTTCTGTAGTTTCTCTAAAACTGAGACTGTGTGTAGTGGTGTGCTTGCTGATGTGTCCTACTTGGCTCTTCACAAATAAAAAAAACCCGATTTATAACATTTTATGATTTTCCAACATGGCGGATTTTAGGTTACCAATGCTATGTCATTTAACAAGGAATAGGGAAGACAGCCATACAGTTTGGTATGAGCTGGTTCTACAATACCATGGGTAGTTTTCACGTATCATGCTTAGATGATTTTTTCTTAAAGTAAAGAAATACTTCTTTATTCTTTGTTCCATCAAAATTGGAAACATAAAAGACAATTCAAAAGACTACATGTTTCCAAAAATAAAAAGATGTGTCATTGTGATTTACTATCCAGATAGCTGGCACAATTTATTAATTTGTGGTTCCTGTATGGGCCCTCTGGGCATTTGCTACCTACGTCTAAGGGACCCTGAGGACATTTTGTGGATTCTAGGGAGTTTTAGGGAGGCTGTGCTGTAGTGGAAAGAACACCAGATAAGCTCTCAGGGGTTCATATTTTGATCTTCTACTAACTTGGTTGTTTGATCTTCAGTAGGTTATTAACCCCCCTGGGATGTTTTGTATCAGAGGCCATTAGAATTGGAGGGAGCATAAGAATCCTTGTCTAACCAGCCGTATTGGACGCAGCTCTGTGCCTCCCCAGGCCTTGTTAACTTGCCTAATGGAAGGTCTCAGCACATTGTCACCACTTTATCTCATAATAGTCTGCTGGGATAAGGCCTGGCCACAGTAGTCCTGACACTCAGGTCCGACTTCGGGGTCCAGGCTAACAAGACTCATGGAGGGTTCTCATAAAACTTCCAGGCTTAGAAGAGGTGCTATGTAAACAATTCCTAGGTTTTGGCTTCTGCTCCAGCAGTTATGCAGAGGGCAGGATAAATGAAACAGGAAATATTAGAGGGTTTTGACTTGGGGATGACTCAGACCAATGAGGGAAAAATGACTGGAAGAAATATGTTGACAAAGTGCTCTCCTATCTGATTGACCTAAGGGGCTGTGTTTCCACATAGTATCCATATCTGAGGGCATCTCTCTACCATGCTGGAGTCATGGCTGTGTTTTCTTGAGAAACTTTATATAATACCTTCTCTTCCACCTTGTATTTTCTTTCTCCTCTTCCCTACTTTTTCCTTTGCCTTGGAATCCTACTTTCCATTTAAGGTTGATTCTGAAATATTTACCTCAGACATGGATTTTTAAAGAATTAAGTATTTATTTTTAAATTTTAATTCCAGTGTAGTTATCATACAGCATTATATCAGTTTCAGTGATGTGTGTACAATATAGTGATTCAACAATTCTATACATTACTCAGTGCTCATTGTGATAAGTGTTCTCTTAATTCTCTTCTATTTCACCTGTCCCTGCATTCACCTTCTCTCTGGTAACCATTGGCTTTTCTCTATAGTTACGAGTCTGTTTTTTTGGTTTATCTCCTTCTTTCTTTGTGTGTTTTGTTTCTTAAATTCAACATATTAATGAAATCATCTAGTATTTACCTTTCTCTGACTTATTTCACTTAGCATAATATACTCTACTATTATCTATGCTGTTGCAAATGGCAAGATTTTGTTCTTTTTCATGGCTGAGTTACATTCTCTTGCCATCTTCTTTATCCATTAATCTTTTGATGGACATGTGGGTTGCTTTCATAGTTTGGCTATTGTAAATAGTGCTACAATAAACATGGGGATGCATATATCTTTTTCTAGTGTTTTTATATTCTTTGGGTAAATACCCAGTAGTGGAATTACTAGATCATATGATAGTTCTATTTTATCTTTTTGAGGACCCTCCGTACTGTTTTCCAGTGTCTATACCAGTTTGCATTCCCACCAACGGTGCACAAGGATTCCTTTTTCTCCACATCCTCGCCAATACTCATTGTTTCTTGTGGTTTTGATTTTAGCCATTCTGACAGGTGTGAGGTGACATCTCATTGTAGTTTTCATTTGCATTTCTCTGATGATGTGTGATGTTGAGCATCTTTTCATGTGTCTATTGGCCATATCTTCTTTGGAGAAATGTCTGTTCTTTGTCTTCTGCCCATTTTTAAATTGGGTTGTTTTTTTGATGTTGAGTTGTTTTAGTTTTTTATATATTTTGGATACTAGCCCTTGTCAAGTATGTCATTTGCAAATATAAAGAATGAAATATTTAAAAGAGACTAGTATCTCTCAGGATTAAGATACTAGTCTCTGGGGCACCTGAGTGGCTCAGTCGGTTAAGCGGCTGACTTTGGCTCAGGTCGTGATCTCGTGGTTTGTGAGTTCGAGACCCGCGTCGGGCTCGGTGCTGGCAGCTCAGAGCCTGGAGCCTGCTTCGGATTCTGTGTCTCTGTCTCTCTCTGCCCCTCCCCCACTTGTGCTCTGTCTCTCTATCAAAAATTAATAAAATGTAAAAAAAAGATACTAGTCTCTTATCCAAACAAATTCTAACAGATGACTGGGTGACTTCTACTTGAGTAAATATTTACTATATTCTAAAAACTAATTTAATTGTTAAGTCAGAATTTCAAGAGATATAGAAAATAAATGTAATTCCTATTTCACATGTGTTTAAAGATAGAGGAAGTATTGCACAAAAGGTTGAGAGTAGGGACCTCTGGAATCAGAGAGACTTGGGATCAAATCCTCTTTCTTGTACTTGCAAGGTGTGTGATTTGGGCAAAGGTACACATTCTCTCCCAGCTTCAGTGTTCTTAAAATACAGGTCTATGACAATTTGATTCTGTATCCCTGGGCCTTGTCTGAAACTGTCAAGGTATTGAGGGACTTGACCATTGAGTGGAAAGGAGGGGAGAGATTGGAGGTGGTTGGTGAATGTGTGGTCCCGCTTGCTGCTATGCACTTTGGTGTCAAATGGGTTCAGGTAAGGAGATGATCAGACAGTAGAGTCTGTAGTGGAGACTGGAGTTAAAAAGATTACGGTCAAAACTGGAAACTGCAGCTGTGCTTTTCAGATTGTCAGCTGAAAACCAAATAAGAGGTTAGTAAAGGGCATCCAGGAATGTAAGATAAGATGAGATATGACAGCTTTGCCAGGAGGTCGTCTTGGGGCTGTGGGAAACGTAGAAGTGGAAAAACACATTTTGGTTTCTCTCCCCTCTTTTTAGGCATAGCCTGGGGAAAGCCTGTAAGTTGGAAACATCACCTTAAATATTGTGTTCTGTTTCTTCCAGGCAATTTAGTAAGCCCTGTTTTTCATTTTGAATTACTGAATATTTCATTTACAATATCCAAAATTCTAAGAGGAGGAAAGAGATGAGAAGGAGGAAGAAAGGAGGGAGACAAAACATCTCTAACAGAAATTCATTTTCTGGTTAGCTGATGTCCATTAAAAGGATTTTTTTGTTTGTGGAAAACTACCCATTATCATATTTTATCAGGTTATTAAGTATTATGAAGTTGGAGCTTTGTGACAAAAGACATTTGAGGTTAAAGTATGTTTTAGAAAATATTTATCTCTGTACTAAAACATGATAATCCATGCTATATAAAATTTTTTGAACTACTCTCCATTATGTAGTATTTTCATTTTACAGAGAAGCAAATTAGTATTAGCATACTTTTGCATAGCTCTATGTGATTCTTATTCATGTTTATATGACTTTAATTTATCAGGACTTTATAGAGTCATAACAACTTACTTTACGTGAAATATATCTAATGGACAGGTTTGTTAAGCTGAGCTCTTAAATGAAGATGGGGGAATGACAGACACTTTTCACTTCGTATATTGCCAGACTAAAAGTTTCCTCTCTTATTGCACCATAAAGGCGAAATCTCAATGTTGTATTTGGGAGTGGGAATAAGACTTGGAATGAAGCATTTGTGTGTATGTGCTTCGGTCTTTATGAGTTTAGAACTACTGGTATGCTCTAAATTCTTAACTATTTTTACAGTGGTGGGGAGAGGAGATGATAGAGCATATTGAAAAGCCCTTAATCATTCATGCATTCATTTATCCATCAACTGCTTATCAAGCAACCATTTTGGAATTTGGAAACCATTGTTCTAGTGACCATTTTTAGGCTAGAATTGAAAAACAAACAAAACAACAACAACACATTGCAGAACTGAAGTATTCACGTATCATATATGACTTAATGTTCAAAGGCAAAAATCAAGTAAAATATTTAACACAAAATAAATGGCTAAAAGCTTAGCCCAGCCTTATTTTGTGGAAAAGAAAAGAATGATATAATATGAGGATCTATTTTGGGCCGAGTTCATTACTAGTAATTTTTTAGAAACGGTTTCATTAAATCTATAGACCATGAGAGGTAGGTGTGCTGTATGATGAGGACTGGTGGAACAAAG
The DNA here is from genome assembly GCF_028018385.1 of Neofelis nebulosa. Lineage (NCBI taxonomy): Eukaryota > Metazoa > Chordata > Mammalia > Carnivora > Felidae > Neofelis > Neofelis nebulosa. The sequence goes on along the minus strand of NC_080789.1, from coordinate 41,362,627 downwards.
CTGATGAACAGGCCTCTGCCCTTGCCCTCAAGGATTTTATACTCTCGTGGGGACAGATAGGGATAATTTAAATGTAACATCTCAGTCCCACAAGAATATTAATCCATGCCTATTGATCTATATGAAGTGAAGGAGGAGGTCACATGCCAGACACATCTGACTCAGCCCAGGTCAAGTCAGGGACACCGTATTTCATCAGAATGTGTATGTGTGGGGCTAAATAATTTGTCCATGGTTAGTGTCTTAAAGGGATATTCTGCAATTTGGGTGCTGCAGAATGGGAAAACTGAGATCAGCAGATATAGGTATGTTATTCAATATCTGAAGAAGGGTTAAGAATGAAGGATCAGAACTACCCAATGGCGTTCCCTATGGCCTTGGAATAATAATAGTATTGGGACATATACCCAGTACTGGGGAGCTAGTGAGAGTTGTGGGGTAGCTACCTTCCATGTTTTTTGGACTTAAAACTGATGAGTAGGCACCCTGAGACACAGAGATAAAGTAACAAAAGTAACACAATTATTAAGTTGTAGGGCCAGGATTACTCGAGTCCCTGCTCTTAGCCATAATATTAAACTGTCCTTTCAACAACTACAGGTATTCTATACCCATTTTATAGGAAGAGAAACCTGAGGTTTACGGAGATTAAGTATGACTTCTTGCTTGAGGTCGTATAGCTCATAAGTGGAACCCACTGGGCTTAATTCCATATTGAATTTGCTCTGAAGCCATACCACACTTTGGTTAATTATTTTCAGGAAAAACATTTTTTACTTCAACGGTGCCAAGTGTAGGTTATTGTTTCTGGCGTATAAATTGTCCAAATTCACATGAATAAGATTAAATAATTCTTTTCAACGGTGCAGCTGGGAAGACAACTTGAATATCATTTTGGGGGCTAATTCGTTCTGGCAAGCCTTTCAAGAGGTGGTATTGTGTGCTAGGGGGGTGATAATAAAGGATGTTAACGTTTTCCTGGCCCAATTCAAGATTTGTTTGAGTTCTCTGGTACAGAACTGTGTAGGCTCAGCTTTGTACTGGGCTCGTCACTTGAGTGATTCCTACTTTTATTCCTTTAGAAAAACTTGAGCCTTCTCTCCTAAGGCATCTTGACAGCTTGTTGAGAGGTGAAGTGACCTTTCATTTGGGTGGAATCTGATGCCACAGTTTTGGGGTAAAGTGCCTGCTCGCCTCTTCCCTCTCTTGTTTCTGAAGGCTTTTACTCTCTTTCCAATGGATAGTATTATGTTTGTTCTTTGGGTACTCACTAGAAACTAAATCCTGAATGTACTGCTAGGTAGGTTACTTTGAAAATACAGGATACCCACAGTATTTTAGGCAGTATTTCTGAATGCAGGCTCTTATGAGATTGCACAGGCTACTTATCCATGAAGCTGGCCCTGATTTTAGAAAAATTATCTGAGGTAGTGATCCCAAATACCTGTGTTCTGGTGCTATTCTGTAGCGAAACTTTTACAAGTTATGGCAAATAGGAAAAACACATGTTAGAACAATTTGGTGATCAGACATTTGATAAAATTTACTAAAGGATTAAACTTTTGACTTAATATTCATACTTTTTTTCTTTTTGCATTTCAAATAGACTTTCTTTTTAAAGTCATCATGACAGACATAAAAATATCCCTGTCAAAAGTAACACACAGAAACCCCTTCTACTTGTGTTCTTTTTTTTGAATTTACTCAGTAGAAATTCCTAGGGTCTTGAAATCACAGGTCAAAAGTACCTACAGACAATATTTCTTTGCGTTCAGTAAACTCTTAATCATATATCTTAAAAAAAATTTTTTTTAACATTTACTTATTTTTGAGAGAGAGACAGAGCATGAGCAAGGGAGGGGCAGAGAGAGAGAGAGACACAGAATCCAAAGCAGGGTCCAGGCTCCGGGCTGTCAGCACTAGAGTCTGACATGGGGCTTGAACTCACAGACCGCGAGATCATGACCTGAGCCAAAGTCTGACGCTTAACTGACTGAGCCACCCAGGCACCTCTTCATCAGGTTATATCCTAAGGAATATATTATTGAAACTTATGAAATTATTTACTGTATGTCTTTAGTCTTCATCAAACACTTTTATAAGAAATGGCCTTAAAAAGGTAGTTTTCCCATCCCATATTCAAAAGATATTTTTTCATTTCATTTTCAACATCCCCCTTACATGTAAGGATTCACAAAATGCATTCTTCCTAGGACTCAATGCCAACAAAATCTGCCTCTCAAATGAACTTGCCTGCAAAGAGTACTATAAAATCCATCACAAAATTTTAGCCAAGTGCTACATTTGATCGTGAATGGCAGAACCGTTTTGTACCATTTTCCTAGTATCTTTCTTCACTTCTTTTGTTTATCTTTTTTATTTTTTTATTTAACTTTATTTTTTTTAATTTACATCCAAATTAGTATATAGCAAAGCAATGATTTCAGTAGATTCCTTAGTGCTCCTTACCCATTTAGCCCATCCCCCTCCCACAACCCCTCCAGCAACCCTCAGTTTGTTCTCCGTATTTATGAGTCTCTTTTGTTTTGTCCCCCTCCCTGTTTTCATATTTTGTTTCCCTTCCCTTATGTTCATCTGTTTTGTCTCTTAAAGTCCTCATATGAGTGAAGTCATATGATTTTTGTCTTTCTCTAATTTCACTTAGCATAATACCCTCCAGTTCCATCCATGTGGTTGCAAATGGCAAGATTTCATTCTTTTTGATTGCTGGGTAATACTCCATTGTATGTATGTGTGTGTGTGTGTGTGTGTGTGTGTGTGTGTGTGTATACCACATCATCTTTATCCATTCATCCATCGATGGACATTTGGGCTCTTTCCATACTTTGGCTATTGTTGATAGTGCTGCTATAAACATGGGGATGCATGTGTCCCTTCGAAACAGCACACCTGTATCCCATGGATAAATGCCTAGTAGTGTGATTGCTGGGTCATAGGGTAGTTCTATTTTTAGTTTTTTGAGAACCTCCATACTGTTTTCCAGAGTGGCTGCACCAGTTTGCATTCCCACCAGCAGTGCAAAAGAGATCCTCTTTCTCTGCATCCTCACCAACATCTGTTGTTGCCTGAGTTGTTAATGTTAGCCATTCTGACATGTGTAAGGTGGTATCTCATTGTGGTTTTGATTTGTATTTCCCTGATGGTGAGTGATGTGGAGCATGTTTTCATGTGTCAGTTGGCCATCGGGATGTCTTATTTGGAGAAGTGTCTATTCATGTCTTTTGCCCATTTCTTCACTGGATTATTTGTTTTTTGGGTGTTGAATTTGATAAAATCTTTGTAGATTTTGGATACTAACCCTTTATCTGATATGTCATTTGCAAATATCTTCTCCCATTCTGTCAGTTGCTTTTTAGTTTTGCTGATTGTTTCCTTCGCTGTGCAGAAAGAAGCTTTTTATTTTGATGAGGTCCCAGTAGTTCATTTTTGCTTTTGTTTCCCATGCCTCCGGAGACGTGTTGAGTAAGAAGTTGCTGTGGCCAAGATCAAAGAGGTTTTTGCCTGGTTTCTCCTCGAGGATTTTGATGGCTTCCTGTCTTACATTGAGGTCTTTCATCCATTTTGAGTTTATTTTTGTGTATGGTGTAAGAAAGTGGTCCAGGTTCATTCCTCTGCATGTGGCTGTCCAGTTTTCCCAGCACTACTTGCTGAAGAGACTGTCTTTATTCCATTGGACATTTTTTCCTGCTTTGTCAAAGATTAGTTGCCCATACGTTTGTGGGTCCATTTCTGGGTTCTCAATTCTATTCCATTGATCTGAGTGTCTGTTTTTGTGCCAGTACCATACTGTCTTGATGATTACAGCTTTGTAGTATAGCTTGAGGTCTGGGATTGTGATGCCTCCTGCTTTGGTTTTCTTTTTCAAGATTGCTTTGGCTATTCGGGGTCTTTTCTGGTTCCATATAAATTTCAGGATGATTTGTTCTAGCTCTGTGAAGAATGCTGGTGTTACTTTGATAGGGATTGCATTGAATATGTAGATTGCTTTGGGTAGTATCGACATTTTAACAATATTTGTTCTTCCTATCCAGGAGCATGGAATCTTTTTCCATTTCTTTGTGTGTTCTTCAATTTCTTTCATCAGCTTTCTATAGTTTTCATTGTATAGATTTTTCACCCCTTTGGTTAGATTTATTCCTAGGTATTTTATGATTTTTGGTGCAACTGTAAATGGGATCGATTCCTTGAGTTCTCTTTCTGTTGCTTCATTGTTGGTGTGTAGGAATCCAACTGATTTCTGTGCATTGATTTTATATGCTGCAACTTTGCTGAATTCATGAATCAGTTCTAGCAGTTTTTTGGTGGAATATTTAGCGTTTTCCATACAGAGTAGCATGTCATCTGCGAAGAGTGAAAGTTTGACCTCCTCCTGGACGATTTGGATGCCTTTTATTTCTTTGTGTTGTCTGATTGCACTTCTTTTAAATGGTTTCTGATCTCTCAGAAATTTGTATTTTAACTGTTCTTACTCCTTTTTAAATGTTCTGACATTTAAAATTTTTCAAATCTATCCTCTTCTTAAGCTTTAGGTTGACTTAGGTAAGTAGTCCAAAAATAGTAGATACTGCCTGACAAGGGCTGTGAGTTAGAGAAACATTTTGATGAGCTTGTAGAGCTTGGGTAATACTCAAATCAAAGTTACGTGCGTTTCCTGCCTGGCACCTCCTGTATCTGCGTCATTAGCATTTTTCTCATATGGTTGTGCCAACTAGTAGAAGGAAGGAAGGAAGATGAGGATGACTTAGCTTCTTGGGGTATGTGTGAATTCCAGGTGCTGAGACATTGATGATGAGGCTGTCGTTCTTTTTCCTCCGGTTTGGAGTCAGTGTGAAGTGTGAAGTATTATTTCTTTCTCCTCTGGAATTTAAGCTGCTTCTCTAAATTGTGATTTCAAACGTGAAGAGTAATCCTGGGTTCAGCTTGAAAATGCATGGGCAAAAACTGATGTGTCTTGAGAATACTACCGAAGGGAGCCTCCAGCTAGCCTGGTGTTCCCTCACCTACCTGCATCTTAAACATATGACCGTACGAGTGTTTCCTTTAGGTTTTTAATGGTGACCTATAGTAAAACAGATAAAAATTCAGTGAGAAGTTGTCTGTAATCTTAAGAGAGGCCGATGTACATTTTTCCTTGAATTTTCACGGTGGATTGCAGTACGATATCCATTAGGAAACACTTAGAATAGTGGTTATGCTTTCCGAAAGAGAGGGAAATAACTTCATTCAGTACTGCATGTGCTGAATTGTCAGGAATTGTCCGTCAAGAATTGTCCATAAATTATTTTATTTAGTTTTCATAACTTCATGAAAATATATTATCTCTAGTTTTTATGTGTTGGAAAAAGAGGCTTGGAGAAATAAATTGCCTGATCTGACAAGGCAGAACTAGGAATTTCTACAACTATAATGTGACTGTAGAGCTCTCAGATTTCCTCTGATTCCAGAGACGGCACACTTGTCCTTTAGAGTAAGGTGGTAGCTGAGTTGGACATCTGAGGCCTTTAGGCAGCTTGCGGGGAGGAAGTTGATGATGTTGGCTATTGTATTACAGATCTGTTGCACCAAGCCATACTTCACTGCATAAAGACTTACCTACCAGAGCCAGCCAGCCCTCATTAGAACTGTCAAAGCTCTTTGGAAAGCATACTAGTCATCTTTGAGAGAAACAAAGTTAGGAAGGTTTGGATTTAAGAGAAGGCATCTTTCTCCCAATGACCTGTATCTGTGACCTCTCCTATCTTCATTTGGAAGGAAAAAAAAATCTTAACTATGTGCAGAGTACTGTGCCATATTACAGCATCCTGAAGATACTGTGATAAGAAGTGCATGGTCTCTTTTCTCAATGAATTCATTGTTTATTGGGATAAATTAGTAAGCTGATAATCACATAGATAATTCGTTAATTAGAAGTGTGATGAATGCTGTAGTGGAGAATGACAGGATGTTATGATCATGTAAGAAGTCTGACACTAAGTAGTGGTCAGCTGAATGAAGGGAGTGGGAGGAGCTGAGCATTCCAGCCAGAGGGTCCAGATAAGTTATAGAAGAGCCACATGGAAATAAGCAACACATCTGGTAGGTTGCAAGATGCCAGAATAAGAGGATCACGGTTACATGGGCCATCAGACACTTTTAGTTAATAGTTGTGGTAGCTCTGAATTCCATCCTTGCCCCAAGTAGTTTTGTAGCACACAGTATAAGCTAGCACAGTACCTGCATATTGTAGGGGTCGCATGTGTTTTACCTGTTACCTATTGCTGTGTCATAAATCTTTCCCAACCATATTAACAAATAATTAACCTTTTATTAATCAGCTCTCAGGGTTCTGTGAGTTGACTGGGCTCAGCTGGGTAGTTCCAAGAAGCCCAGGTAGAAGCTGCAGGACTTTTTATCTGGCCTTGTAAGTTCGAGAACTTCACTTCTGCCATATTCTGTTAGTCAGAAAAATCACTAAGGCCAGCTCAGATTGAAGGGAAGGGGAAGTAGACTTCACCTGTTGGTTTAAGAGTGAATAGGTCACATTGCAGGGAAAGCATGCTGGCGGGAAGATACTGTTACCACTATCTTTGAAAAACACAATCTGCCAAGCTGAAGAAAGGAGTTGGATGCTAGTCAGGACTGAGATACGCCCAGGAGGCTGGTTTGTCTGCTCCTTATGGTCTCAAGTTTCTGATCTGATTCATATTTTAGGAACTGCCAAGATTAGATATGTCTCCCTTATTTAATCAGATCCTACTCTGATTCATTTAATCCCTATGAGATGGCATTACAGCATACATCCTTGCCAAGTATTTTTGATCAACTTATATTATTTCTCTAAGTTTTTAAAAAGATGCTAGTAAAATATAGACTATCAGAGTTCTTTATCTGCCACATTAGGTTGTGGTAAGGTTGCCACTGATGTACTCATTTTTCAGCAAACAACATGACAGCAAAGGCTTAGGGTGCTTGCTTTAGCCTGAAGCTGTTCCACTACTTTAAGGACTATATATTCAGTAGTCTTTTTTTTTAAAAAAAATAATGCTTATTGAGAGATAGAGAGAGTGCGAGCAGGGGAGGGTCAGAGAGAGAGGGATACACAGAATCTGAAGCAGGATCCAGTCTCTGAGCTGTCAGCACAGAGCCCAATTCAGGGCTCGTACTCAGGATCTGTGAGATCATGACCTGAGCCAAAGTTGGATGCTTAACCTACTGAGCCACCCAGGCACTCCGATTCAGTAATCTTTGATAACAGGACTGAGGACCAGCTGTGTGCCAAGTAGCATATTCTGTGCTGAGGATGTAAATATTAACAGAAAAATGTGCAGTGCTGCCCTTAGGAGTTTCTAGTTTCAAGACTGGTTAAACGTTCACACAAATGTGAACTTACATCTCAGACACAAAGGCATGTAATGAGAAATAACTTGATTTAAGAAAGATATAGAAGCACCTACTTTGTGCCAGGCCTAGGTTAATTTAAATTGGTAGATGATGGTTTCTACTGTGGTTAATGTGTAAAGGTCACTAACATGTTTCAAGGAGTTTGGGGGGTGACCTGAAAAATTGTAAGATTCTGACTAGGTAAACTTAAGAAAGAAGCTAAAATAGGGATTTTATAATGAAATATTTTTGAGTGCTTCTGAAGAGTTTGCTCCTCATATTAATTTTCATGGACAGCTGTGACTGAAGCATGATGAAATTGCTTAAAAATGGTGTTTCTTAGCAGATTCTGTCATTTTTATGACAAATCTGCCCACTTTTCCCCCTTAGAAAATAAAAGAAAATAAAGTTGTCTTTCTAGTCCCATAACTTAGAAGTGTTTCCAACCCATAAAATAAGTAAAGCTACTTCTTTCGCCTTTTGCTAAAAGAAAAAAAAAAATGCTTAGGGATATTCTTTAAAAGGCACAGTGGCACTGTTTAGAAAACTAAAACTTTTCTATTTGGAGCCTTGAAAATCTGGCTTTGAATTTCATCTCTACCTTTTCCTAACCAAACATACTTAGATGAGTTACTTAGCACTCCTGAGCCTCTATTTCCACTGTCTGTAAAGTCAGGTAATAAGATTTTATTTTTATATAAACTGCACGACACTATGTAAAGCATCACAGTGTCACACAATTATCATTTAATACTACTTGGCACCAACTGGGACTGTAGAATGTTAGGTTTCTAGGTAAAACAAAAGCCTTTGTATCTCCTGTATGTTCTATTTTATTTTAAGGTCAATAATTGATTTCAAAATAATACTGGACCTCGAGAGCAATTGATGTTAGGGCTGGTGGCCATTTTGCATGTGAGATCATCTTTAATGTGGTCTTTGGAGTAACATTAATTTGGTCATCTGTGGATTCAGTGACTAATCAGCTTATTTTTCTTTATGATCTGAATACACAGAGAGTGCTTGATATCCATATATAAAGTTGGGTCGAGAGCAAAAATTGGTATACTATTAAGCTCTTTACTGATTATTATCTTAAAAAGTAGTCTCCATTCAAACATCTCTTATGCTTAATGATGCCATCTTTCCCTATACCTGGTGTCAAATTCTACAGTGGGCAGTTACTTGCTGAAATCTAATGCAAATTCAGTGTGAATTCTTGGGAATGGAAATGATCGTTTTTTTTGAGTGAATCAGAAATGAACAATGCTTTATAAATGTTTTCACGCATTTTTTTTCAGAAAAATAATGTCTCTGAAATTTATATCTGATTTATTTTTGGTCAATTAAAAATATAGGACTTATTTTCCTTATTCCACCCCCCAATATTTTTAATCACTAATTAAAATATAAATTTATTTATATATTTTAATTGACTGCTTTTGGTAACATTATCCTATAATACAGAGCACCTATTCTATACTAAATTAGAAGCTGGCATTGGGGTGCCTGGGTGGCTCAGTTGGTTAAGCGTCCAAATCTTGATTTCGGCTCAGGTCATGATCTCACAGTTCATGCCCTACTTTGGTCTCTGTGCTGACAGCATGGAGCCTGCTTGGGATTCTGTCTCTCTCTCTCTCTCTCTCTCTCTCTCTCTCTCTCTATCTCTCTCTCTATCTCCCTCCCTCCCTCCCTCCCTCCCTCCCTCCCTCCCTCCCTCACCCACTCTCTCTCTGCTCCTCTCCCTTTTGCTTTCTGTGTCTCTATCTCAAAATCAATAAACTTAAAAAGATAATTTAGAACCTGGCATCCAGTTTACCAGTGTGGTAAAGGGATGATAGAGATCAAGAAAAGAAATTAAATTTTGAAGGATAAGGTTATTTTCAGGAAGTTTAAAAAAATGGATTTCCTTTTCTTATTTATGTTAATTATATTTATTTATTATAGTTTACTTATATTTAGATTATTTGTAACATATACCAAAAAATAAGGCAGCTTTTTAAAAATAGTTATTAGTTTACTCTGAATTTTTGTTACTGAATTTGGGTTGTTCAGTCATCAATACTTTTAGGTCGAGACTCCAATTTGAAGAAGACTCAGGGAGGATTGGATAAAATTGTGTTTCTTATATCTTGCCCTTGTTGCAAACATTTCAGTTTAAATTATACCTTGATCAGTATTTATTCTGACCCATGGTTCACAAAAACTTCAGAATCAACTGGGGAACTTCATAAAAGTTCTAATCCCCAGACCTCACCCAGTCCTTTATTTATTTATTTATTTATTTATTTATTTATTTATTTATTTATTTATATTAATTTTTAAAATGTTTTTATTTATTTTTGAGAGTGAGAGAGAGAGCACAAGGCTCCAGGCTCTAAGCTGTCAGTACAGAGACTGACATGGGGCTTGAACTCATGAACTGTGAGACTGTGACCTGAGATAAAAGTCAGATGCTCAACTGACTGAGCCACCCAGGTGCCCCTCACCCAGTCTATTTAAATCAGAATCTTTGAGGGGTTAGGCCTGGTTGCTTTTTTAAATTTTATTTTATTAAAATTTTTTTTTTCTGTTTTATTAATTTTTGAGAACAAGAGAGAGCATGAGCAGGGAAGGGAAAGGAGGAAGAGTGAGGGAGGGGCAGAGAGAAAGGGAGACACAGAATTGAAACAGGTTCCAGGCTCTGAGCTGTCAGCATAGAGCTCTGTGCAGGGCTCAAACCCACGAACTGTGAGATCATGACCTGAACCGAAGTCAGATGCTCAACCAACTGAACCATCCATGTGCCCCTAGGCCTGGCTACTTTTTTTTTTTTTTAACGCTTATATATTTTTTAGAGACAGAGACAGGGCTTGAGTTGGGGAGGGGCAGACAGAGAGGGAGACACAGAACTCTAAGCAGGCTCCAGACTGAGCTGTCAGCACAGAGCCGGATGTGGGGCTCAAACCCACAACTGTGAGACGATAACTTGAGCTGAAGTTGGAAGCTGAACTGCTCGAGCCACCCAGGCGCCCCTATGCCTGACTACTTTTAACACTTGTCCAGGTGACTCTAATGTATGACAAGGTTGGGAAGTACTGACGTGGCAGATCCTGACAGTGGAATCACTCCCAAGGGGCTCTGGGATGGCAGTTAGTAACCGTCCATTTCCTGGAACCCATTGTTCACAAATGTCTGCACCATTATTCTGTTCTCTGCTCTCAACTGTTCTTCCCATTGCTCCCACTTAGAAGATGTAACTGTCATTATTTAGAGCACAACTGGCCCCAGGATGCAGTTTTAGCAAGATTCCAGCTTGGCTGCCATTATTGACTAGAATGACTTGTGATAGAGCCAAGCCATTTTTCTCTCAAACAACTCAAAACTTAGTGTCATTGCAGCATGGTGAGGATGAAACAGCTGTCTGAATTTCTTTCTACCCCCAGACCCTGATGCTTTTTAGCTATTATATATTGCCCTTGAAATGGACCACTATGAGGTCATGCTGGGAACTTTGGTGATTTTACATCAAGGAGCCGCCCAGACAGGCTGTGAAGTGAAAAGACCCAGCTGCTGAGGAGGATGAAGCTGCCAGTAACAGCTTTTGGTTCCGAAGCCTGGAACCTGGTCTGTCTTGTTCACTGTGGGGTCCCTGGCTTCTAGAACAGTATCAACCACAGAGTGGGCACATGATGAAAACTTGTTGAAGGAAGACCTGAAGCATGAAAAACCTAAGTGCTTAATGGCTTTGGGAAAGGCTTTTAGATACTATCTGTCAGCCTCCCCCCATACTACTCAATAATAATAATAATAATAATAATAATAATTATTATTATTATTACCGAGACTTTACATATACTGGACAATGCACTAACTTATATGTACACCTACATACATGGGCACACATAGGGACCCAGAAATACAAGTATGTTACTTCCTCTTTACAACTCATAATAATCATCTTAAATAATTGTTTTTATGTATTATTGTCCTGCCTTGCTTGGGGACACTGAGACTTAGGCCAAATAACACAACCAATTAAAAGCAGAAGTGGTATCAAATTTCACATCTTCCAATTCCAAGGCTGCATGATAAAATCACCAAATGAGGCTAATAAACTAGGTCTCTAGCTTCCTTAAACATTTCCTTTCCAGTTTCCTTAAACATGTCCACAAGCTTCAGCCCTTCAGAGCAGTTACAAATCCACTCTCAGAAGTTACCTTATTCCTGCATCTGTTCACCTGCTGCCTCAGTTAGCTTCTAAGTTCAACAAGAGAAGGAAATTGGTTTTCTTGTTCACCACATAAGCATCTAGAGAGTGGTTAAGTGGGTATCGGATGAATGAGTAAATGAGCCCACTCTCCTCTATGGTCCGTGTTTGATTGATAAGCCTCACTGTCCAGTTGCTCAATCAAGACAGCTGGAGATTATCTTTGATCCGTTGCTCATCCTCATTGATTGCCCGTGATTGGCCAAGTTATGTTTACTTCTCAAATGTTACTCAAATCTGTCCCTCCTCTCCTTCATTTCCCATGCTACTGCATTAATTCTGGCACTTAGTGCTTCCTCTTTTGTGGTAGCATTCTGATCTGTTGTCTGGACTTGAGTCAGCTTCTGATTCATGAAGCTTCTAGTGTGGTGCTTCTCAACTGGGGAAAATTTTGCCCACCAGGTGAGATTGGGCAATGTCACAAGACCTATTTTGTTGTCACACCTGGGGATTTGCTACTGGCATCTAGTTGAGAGAGGCTATGGATGTTGCCAAACACCCCACAATGCACAAGACAGTGCCCCAAAATGAGGAATTACCTGGCCAAAATGTCAGCAGTGCAGATGTTGGAAAACAATATTCTAGAGAAGGTTACTAAAACTTCTTTCTAATTTATGTATAGTCAAACCCTTTTGATGACTGGTCTCTGCCAGTAGGGTAAAATACAAAGTTCATGTAGAGTATAATTATAATTTGCTTCCATCTTAGGACTTCAGCAACACCTCTCATTCTTCTGCCATATGTGCGGTGAAACTCCAGTTACTTTAAGCAATTTGCATGTTCTTGAAAGCTTTCAAGTATTTCTTATTGTTGATTTGTTAAAACTCAGCAATCTTCTCAGGTGTCCTCTTACACTATCCTAGTTACAGTACTTGGGTTAACACTGAGTGCTCAGTGTGTGGACGCTATGGTAGGCATTGAGGATTACAGCAGTAAATACAATAAACGTGGTCCCTCACTCTTGGAGCTTCCCATCTGTATCTACTGGAGTTAGCTTAGAGTTATGTAGCACTTAGAACTATCAGTTTACCATTATTAAGACCATTAAATACAATTGAGTTGTCACTTCAGATAAAATGAGCAAGACATAAAAGTCATGCTCTGTTCACAGCAAAATCACATTTATTTATCTTAAAAAATGTGTGTATTTTAAGCAGTTAATTTCTTCAAATCAGGTTTCAGACAAGATCCATTCTTTGTATTGGGTTATGTCCTTTGTCTGTTGTAAGTCTTTTGGGTTCTTTTAATCTAAAGACCAATTTCTTTCCATCATCCCTCATTTTCTCTCCTTCCTTCCATCGTTTCTTCCCTTCTTCCTCTTCATCTCTCTCTTCATTTCATTCTTCTTCTCTTTCTCCCACTCTGTTGTTTTGTAGAAGCCATCGGTCATCCTATAGAAAGTCCCATATTTTGGAGTTTAGATTTCTGACTGCTCCTTTCTCTAGGTACTTAACTTATTCCTCTATTCTTCATGTTCCCTTGTAACTAGATATTAGATAGAAAAGCTTAATTAGACTTATGTATCTTTTTTGCAATTATATTTATAACTAGTGCTGTGTATTTCACAGTTCATCATATAGGTGGTAAACAATGTGTGGTTGCTGCACCTTTAATGATGCTTAAATTGGGTTTGGATGGTGACAGGTGACAACCTGATATCTTCCTTATAAACTTTCCTATCAATTTTGCATCTAATGGTTTTACCATTCACTGAAGAGCATTGTGTGAATCAGTTAATTAGATATTTTAAAATGTTGGCAGTCTAATTCTTCTATTCTGGTTGCATTTATTGGTTAAAATTCCTTTATATAGAATCTGCATTGTGGTTACTGGGAAACAGAATTTAAACAAGATCAGCAGCATAGATTTTAATTTTCCTCTTCAATCATTAATTCTATGAGAAATAATTTAGTACCTTAACATTCTCTGGTGGTATCTAATTAACTTTAATTTGTTTTTTTCTTTATCCTTCCTATTTATTTTCTTCCATAAGTATTATTATGAACTAATAGCACCTTTATGCCTATATCTCTTTTTAAATGCATGGGGCTCTAATATTTAGTACAAAGCTTTGTACATAAGCAATGGATATTTGTGGGTTTTTTCCCCTGAAAATTAAAGGAATAATCATTGTTTTAGAATTTGGGTACGAGTTTATTAGGGGATGAAATAAAATAGTTGTTACTTAAGACAGTAGATCTTGTGCCTGTTTTCTTGGATCCAGTAGACACACTCTGACACGTACTAGACAACAGGCTAGATACTATTTTTGTTGCAGATTTACTTTTGGTCATAATATCTGTGAATTATTTACAATCAAATACCACTAGACTGTGCAACTTACTACATAATTTAGAGATGTCTCAGAAATTATACCCTTGGTGGGAGCTCTGGGGGATGATTGTGGGTCACTGTGGAATCTTTCTCACATTATATAATTCCCTTGTGTGAACAAGCATTAGAGGACCTTGGTCAGTGACATTTTCTAGATGAGCTTATTATAAAGGATCTAGCCAAGTTAAAACAGGACCATGAATTCAGAGTAGTTGTTTGAAGTTTTGGTTTTGCTGTTGATTTCCTAGACATGCTTGATCAAATCTTTTGATCTCCATTTCCCCCAATTTTCCCGCATTTAACAAATGGTGTTTATGACAGTCTACTTACCTTTCAAAGGTGTAGTTTAATCGGTGTTATAAAAATGCATAAGTTTTAATTGAGTTTCAGTATCCTAGTCCTGTATATGTTTTGCTGCCAGATAATTTTACCTGGCTGGTACACATTTGGGAGTTTTTCTGTGCTGTTAGTGGACTGTTACATAGTTGATCACAGCTTAAATTACCTTTAATTATTGGAAATTGGAACACAAGGAATGATGTGGCTTCTTTTATTTGTCACCTCTCAATATAAAAAATTATAATGAACATAGTTATGTGAACTGGCAGTAATAATGAACTTACTGAATGCTCCTGGTCCTTGTCTGACAGCTTACACCAGTGATATTTTCTTTTGTATCCAATTATTTTCTCTTGATTAAAGTTGACTATGTCTTTGGATTATCTGCTTTAAAATATTTTTAAGAGTGATACAATTATTTAAATAAAAGTAACTTCAATGTATTGATTACTTACTATGTTCTTGGTCCTATGATATTGTACCTTATTTGGTCCTATGATATTGTACCTAATTTTAAAACTATGCCTTATAATTAATTAATTTTAATTTTTATTAACAGCCTGTGTTTCCAGAATAAATTTAAGTATTATAGAGATTTAAGAATTTTCCTAGTGTACCATGTATAGTTAGAAGTACAGTTGAGATTAGCTAAAGTCTGCTTGACTCTAAAGTTTATGCTCTTAACTATAAGCTACTGTCATCTTTGAAAAAGACCAATTCTTTTCCCACAGAGAGCTAGTAAGTCATCTTTTCCAACCATAATAAATTCTTGTTTATATAAGTGAGCATATTTTTATAATATGCACATATTATGTGGCCCTTGATAACTTAGACACCCATTCCTTAGTATCCGAACAGCATGGCATAAAACAAAGTATATGGCCCAGGATCATTAACAATACATTCTACTCTTAACTTGCTTAACTTGCTCTGATCTTCAACAGACATTGAAAGAACCTAAAGATACAGCCCATAGAATTTATTCCCTTTCCCTTTTTTTTTTTTTTTTTTTTTTTTCAACATTTTTTATTTATTTTTGGGACAGAGAGAGACAGAGCATGAACGGGGGAGGGCAGAGAGAGAGGGAGACACAGAATCAGAAACAGGCTCCAGGCTCTGAGCCATCAGCCCAGAGCCCGACGCGGGGCTCGAACTCACGAACCGCGAGATCGTGACCTGGCTGAAGTCGGACGCTTAACCGACTGCGCCACCCAGGCGCCCCCCCTTTCCCTTTTCTTTTACAGCTCTTTTCTCCAAATCCCCCAAATTCCTTGTCACAACCTGCCTTTTAAAAATATTCCCTCTTTTCTGTTTTTGTTCTTTCAGTTTGGGAGAAAATTCCTTATATTTAGGAAAGAAGTAAGGGAAAATCAAATTTGTGATTTCAGCAGTGACTTGCAAACTTTGTTGACTGCATATAATAAGTGAAAAGTGTTGGAAAATAGTGCAGTGGCTTTAACACTTCTATGTTATTCCAGTCCATTCTGCTGCACCCTTACCCTGCTCTCTATCCCCTTCGCCCTGCCTATTTAAAAATTTGGGTTATGACCCATCCACTTGATTTTATGATTCATGAGTGGGTCATGGGCAGAAGTAAGAAACTCACTTAAGACAATTATCTTCTATTGGAGAAAGAGAGAAGTCTATGAACATGGCTCAATTACTAATTTTGCTCCTATTATCCATATACATGCATGTCACATTAGTTGCTCTGCTAAGAATTACTTCAGTGGGAATTTATATTTTGAAAAGTCATATTAAAGTGATTATTAAGAAAAAAGGATAATGATTAGGTCAGAGGGGAATGAAGTAAAACACTTAGAAAATAATAGGATTAAAGATGGATTATGGATTTAGTATATTTTGTTTCATTTAAAATGTGTTTGGTAGAGTTGTTTGACAACACAGGAAGGTCCATGGGAAGGAGGGTAAAACACAGTGAACAATTTTAATGGGGAGTAAAATGACCAAGAGAAATTATAAGTATTAATATGCATGTTTTATAACAGACAGTGAGAGAAGTGTTGGTGAGAAGGTTGAGAAATTGGAAACCTCATATATTGCTGATGGGAATGTAAAATAGTGTAGCCACTTTGGAAAACAGCTCAGCACTTCTTCCAAAGGTTCAATGTAGACTTAATATTTGGTGCAGTAAATCCACTTCCAGGTATACTATTGACAGCAATGAAAATATATGTCCACACAAAAACTTGTTCACAAATGCATGTTCACAGAAGCATTATTCATAATAGCCCCAAATTGGAAATAACCCAAATGTCCATCAAGTGATAAATAAAATGTGGTATATTCACTCGATGGAGTATTATTCAGCAATAAAAAAAAAGGAAGTGGTAACATATGCTGCAAGATGGATGACTTTTGAAAGAATTATGACAGCTGAAAGAAGCCAGTCACAAAGGGCCACATGTCGTATGATTTCCTTCTCAAGGAATGCCTAGAATAGGCAGATTTATAGACATAGAAAGTGGATTAATGGTTGCCAGGGATGAGGGTAGGGTGGGGCATGAACAGTGGCAGCTAAGGGATATGAGGTTTCTGTCTTGGATGACAAAAATGATCTAAAATTAGATCATGGTAATGGTTGCACAACTCTGGTAATAGACCAAAACCCACTGAATTGTGCATTTTAAATGGGTGAATTTTATGGTATATGAATTATATTTCAATAAGGCTGTTGAAAAAGGAAATACATGTTTTAGAACTGAGTGGAAGTATTAAATGAATGGTATCATTTGATGAATCAAGTGATCGTTTTTATGTTTTTGAATATTGCCTACTTGTTTTTCATAGTAGAGCCCTTGTTCAAGGTACCTTCACATTGTAAAGAGAAAATTCAGCATAGCAGTTTGGCTCAAGTTTGCATAAAATCTGCATGCATAAGAAGAGAGGCAGTTAATAAAAAATGATATTTTCAGAAGGATATTTAAAACTAATTCCAATAAAATGGCAAAAATAGCTCAAGAGCAGAAGGACAGAAACTGTAATCTGAATTGTTTTCACAATGTAGACAGTATATCTCATGTTGCTAATTTTGATCCAAGATTTTTATAACTTCAAAATTAACTTTTTATTTTGTTCTCATAATTTAACTGGGGACTGATTGCTTCTGTCTTGCCAGTAGTTTAACTGCGATCTGAGGTAATTTGGAAAAAGACATTGGGGTTTTTGTATCATTAAAAACAGGAAGTTTAATTTTAAATAAACTTCATTTTTTTTGGAGTAATTTTATATTTGTAGAAAAGTTGTGAAGAGAGTGGACAGTTTCCTTAAACCCTTACTGATGTCCCTTAAGGTTAGCCATGGTATAAGTGCTGGTCAAAACTAGGAAATTAGTATTAACTAGCACACTGATAGTAACTAAACTCCAGAATTTATTCGGAATTCAGTGTTTTTCCACTGAGTCCTTTTTTTTTTTTTCCTGCCATTCCTTCAATCTAGGTTACCCCATTGCCTGCAATCATTATGTCTTCTTAGTCTCCTCTCATTTGTGACATTTTTTTTAGTCTCTCCTTGTCTTTTGCATGACCTTGACATCTTTTAGGGGTAGTGGTCAGTTATTTTTTAGAGTATTCCTTAACTTAGTTTGGTCTGATACATATTTTTTATCGTCATTAGCTCTGAGTGACGAGGGTTGGGGAAGAATATCAGAGAGGTGAAGTTTTTTCCTGGTCACCTCATGTCTGGAGATACATGGCATCAATATGACTTACTCCTGGTGGTAGTAATCTTGATCCCTTGGCTAATGTAGTGTTTGTAGGGTTTCTTCACTGAAAAGTTACTATTTTCCCTATCCGTATCCTATTCTTGGGAAGTGAGAAACCTAGTTTTATATGATAAATGGACTGCTTCATTTTTATTTCCCTGTATTTTATTTAGGCCCCAATATGTCTTTTGAATCTGTGCGGTAGGGTGGTTCTTTTTTTTAAATCTCTACTTAAAACATCTTATCCTTTTTGTGACAAATTACAGTGCTTCTTAATCAAGTGAATTTTGATTTTCATAACACATGAAGTTTCCACTCTAAGTTAGGTAGTTTTTTACAAGTGACAGTGAAGATATTAATATAAGATGAAAATTCCTATACCAAAAGGAATATATTTTTAGGGCAATCCAATACAAAAGCTTTTCTGTGAGCGCTGTTTCATACAAACACTAAGGCAAAAACACTCTACCATAAATGGCATTTTGCACCGTGTTTGAGTAGATAGGTAGCTCTAATTTTCATGTACATTTTTTCATTCCATTTATGGAATTCTGTTCTTCAAAATGGGAGTGTTTCAGTTTAATTTACTCTGTGCACTTTATAATATAAAGTCCTGCATAAAAAATTGTATTTTTTCTCTCAGAGACATGTTGTGTTAAAAACCTGCAGGACTTCTCCTATACAAGGTTAATTCCTCTTAGTTTGCTTCCTTCCTTCCTTCTCCAAGAAGGCTCAGCTTTAAAATGAGCATGTGTGGGGGTGCCTGAGTGGCTCAGTCGGTTGAGCATCTGACTTCGGCTCAGGTCATGATCTCACAGTTTGTGGGTTCAAGCCCTGCATCGGGCTCTGTGCTGACAGCTTAGAGCCTGGAGACTGTTGCGGATTCTGTGTCTCCCTCTTTCTGCTCTCCCCCCACTCATGCTCTGTCTCTCTCCTCAAAAATAAATAAACATTAAAAAAAATTAAAATGAACATGTGTGCCCGGGTGCCCATGTATGTGTGTGTGCGCACGCATGCACGCACATGCATTCTTGCACTCTCGGGAACACACACACACACACACGTCTCTTGAGGCTTAACATCCCATGGTTTCTCTGTCTGTCTCTGTCTCTGATCGTATCTCTACTTTTTTCATTCTCCTGAATCTCTTCAGAGGTTACATTTATACTTCATGTCACTAAATTGTACATTTAGAAATTGGTTAAAAGGGTAAATTTTGCTGTATCACATTAAAACCTAAAATAACCAACAAGAGGTTACGTTTATTTCTTCTTTGTCTTTATTTGTCATCTCTAACCCACTTCCATTCTGAATTGTACTGTATTCTCTCTGCTGAAATTATTTTGTCTGTGCCACCAGACATCTCTAATTTCCAAATCAGATGGACTTTCTCCTACTGGACTTTGACAGTTACTGACATAAGGTGTGTATTCAATAAATATCAGTTGATTGGGTGTTAAAGGAACTTCTAACTCTCCATAAAATATTGGTATATATAGAAATACCTCTCACAAATGTGCTTTCCTCATTTGGTTAATTTGTAATGACTAGTTTCTCCCATATCTGTGTGGTACCTACTCATGTATGTGAATAAAACAGGAATATCTGGTATAGTCAGCGTCACAGCTTTTGCAATGTGTATTTGCTTATTGTGAACTTTTTTTTCTCCACTGATAATTTTAGTAACTGCTTTGGGGCCTGTTTGGTTAGTCCCCAACAACAATATCACTTTCCACTTTCCCCTTTGGGTCCCCAAAGGCAAATATGTGCTTGTTTTGGACCAGGAAGAGTATACCAGAATAGCTATATATTCTCTTCCCAGAATAGCTCCCTTGTTCTCTTTCCTAGGAAGGCTCAGTTAGTCACCTGAACTAAGACATCAATACTTAAAAATGAGGCAGTAGTTGTATCCTAGATCTTATAGTGGAGGTAAAGTAAGATAGGTCACAGAAGCATAAAGAGTAACCAGACCTAACAGGGTAGGGTTTTTAAGCAATGTTAGAGAGCCTTTCTCTGGTCAGCCCTTATGTTGATAAAAATTTCTCCAGGCCCAGATAAGGACTCATAATGGGAAACTTGTGCATCTTTAATATAAAGCCAAGGTGCTTTTCACAGTGAAGTTGTATCTATGTTTGCAGGGTCCTAGTGGGTCTGCTCAGTGGTTACCTCCCTTTCTTCTCTCATAATTATATCCCTCTTTAAACTTCTTTATTTCAAGACACATTGTAGAGAGAAATGGAATTATATATTCCTATTGGAGAGAGGTGCTTAGCTCTAAGCTCAGTATTGTCAGCATGTGGCTGGGCCAAGAATAATACTAATATATATCAAAAATAGTAGCAGCGTCAACAGCCATTTATTGAACCCAGACCATGTGCTTATGAAAGTCACCCAGACATTTTGCAAACACTCTAACGTCAGGGATCATGTCCACTATATCACCACTTTTGGCAGAGTCACTGGGACATAGAAGGCAAAACTTTTTCTCACCTTCAGAACCATCCTGAACAGGTCTATTATAGTTTCTCTTGTATAGAAGGAGAAACTGAAGCTTACAAGTAAATAACTTGCACAATGCCATTCACTTAGTAATTATAGTGTCAGATTTGAGCTCAACTATATACAGCTTCAAGGCCAGGTATGTTTGCACTATTTCATGGTGGCAAGCGAGCAGATGGTTAAAATAATAGAAGGGTGAGTGAATGAATACATTGCTCTAGCCCTATTTATTTGTATTTATTACTCAGCCATCCCTAGGCTACCTTTGCTTAGAATTAGAGAATTGTGCTTGCCACTGTGTAGAAGACGGCTTCGATTTCTGCTTCCGTGTTCTTAAGATCCAGAGCATCTGTGGAGGTCAAAGACAAAGACAAAAACAAAACGACAAAACAAAACAAAACAAAACAAAAAAACAGTGGGACCGTTGGACTCCAGGAATGTGCTCATACTGTGGAGGCCAGCCTTCTTAGGTAACTACAGATATGGGAGCTCTCTGTGTCTCAGATATGGGAGCATGTTCCGAAGGTGCTCAGAAATATTTTATCACCAAGGAACTGGGTAGGGATAGTAGTGGAGGCGGTGAATGAATGGTCATTCTGTCAGGTGCCCACATCATTCTTGGTGCTCTGTGAGTTCAGCTTCCAAAGAGTAATTCTGCTCTTTGCTTTGTCTGGCCCAGAATCTGGCTAACTGTCCAAACCTGGGGAGCTCACAAATCAAAACATCAATTTCCAAGAAGAGTGGCCTATTTAAATTCAATTCCAGGAAGGTACCGGAGTCAGGGGGTGTTTAATAGGGCAGGTCCGAAAAAAAGACTGAGATAGGCAAGGACAGGAAAAGGGCATTTCCGGCAGAGAATAATGTGTTTATTATCACACTTGGGTAACTTTAAATTTTGATCCTTCTATTTGTCTTTCTGCTATTTTACTAGAAATTGCTAAGGAAAATTGGCCAGAAAGTAGAAGAAAAGGCCATACATCATCTAGAAGTTTAATAATTCATATTTGAGTCTGAAAACTTGCCTAATTAAGATATTAGATATTTAGATGGAATCAAATATGGAAGCAAAACTAAAGTAGCCAACACTCTGAGAGTGCTTTTGAATGACTTGTTGAGTGAGAGAGGCTTTTGTCTCTTGGAGAATCTTTTGCAGATTTGCAGCCCAAGAGAGTTCTGGTGCTAACAAGGTTGGTCTAATATTACTTCCCATTTGTTAGAGAATTGTAGTTGGCTAGCTGGAAATACAGTATTTCAGTTGCTAGGCAAAATATGTCTGTTGTAAGCAGTAATGCTTTTACATATATTTATCTGAGATTTTGGAAGAAATTAAATTTACCCTGTCTTCATTTACATCTCTAATGCATGCCTTTTGACTGTGCTGATTCTAAAGCATTGGTTATGATGCTGTGTTATGTTGTTAATTTATACAGTAGCTCACTGTTTATAGACCATTGGCTTCTGGGATTTGAGGCAGTTTATGAATAGAGTATACTGCTATTGTTTCCATAACCTCTTGTTTAAATCAGTAAATATTTGAGATTGCTGAAGGAGGATTTTTTTTTTTTGAAGATCACTGAATGTACCTTATTTTATATTAAATCATTGACACTTTTCTTTGTGTCTTTCTTTATATGTAATAACAAACACTTTATGAAAAACGTGTTCTCACACATTTTCTTTTGTATCAGTTTTATGTCTATTCAACTTAATAACTTTATGAAAATGAAATAAGGCTATGTCTTTTAAAGGCATCAGATCCTCATTAATAGTGTTTTAGAAGCGGTTAAAAGTATGTATGTTCTGAAGCTGAGCTTTCAGAATTCTTGTACAACTTTAATCATTTACTGGCTGTGAGATTTTTAAGCAACTTAGACATCTTTGTGCCTTAGGTTCTTCAACTGTAACGAGATTATAATAGTATCTACTCACTAGTCTTGTTCTGAGGATTAAATGAGATCTTTTTGATAATGTGCTTATGTAGAACAATATCTGCCACATAGTAAACACTATTTGTATAATCACATGTCTTTGAAGTTTAATAGTTTCTATTTGGTTTTGATTGGTAAGTATATTTCTGGTAATCAGAGTATTTGAATTAGACTATTGGATTATTTATTAGCAGGTTTTCATTTACTTACTTGAGCTCTTATATCAACAATTTGTAAAGAATATTTTTTGAGAAATTCCAAAGGTATTGTGCATGAAGATCAAATATCAAATAGAAATATACATATATACATGCATGAAATCATTTAGTCATATTGTATTAATTGGAAATGTTAAACTATTTCAGCCTATTTCATCTTTTTGCAAGGTTTTCAGGTTAAAGTGCTTCCCTTGGACATTCTTGTTAAAACTGTATGCTGTATTATTTTCTTATTTTCCTTGTTAATCTTAGCCATGTCCTTAATAGATGGGCACTTTACAATGATAAAATCACTGAACTAGAATCATTAATCTTTTATTTTGGTAATTTATGTTTTCATATTTGTGCCTGCTCTTTAGAGGAATATTAGGAAAGTAAGTTGCACGTTTGAAACCTATAGAGTCTATTTTTTTAAATGTTTATTTATTTTTGAAAGAGAGAGAGTGAAAGGGGAGGAGCAGAGAGAGAGGGAGACACAGAATCTGAAGCAGGCTCCAGGCTCCGAGCTGTCAGCACAGAGCCTGATGCAGAGTTTGAACCCATGAGCCATGAGATCATGACCTGAGCTGAAGTTGGACGCTTAAGTGACTGAGCCACCCAGGCGCCCCTTATATAGTCTATTTTTAGGTATATGATATAAAGTTCTGCGAAATGGTAATACCTTGATTTTGTAACATGTTGTTAGGAAATGATGTATTCTAGATACACATATTTTTAAGGTGATTTATTCCCCTTTAATGTATCCTGTTTTCCTTGTCTCCTGAAGCAGTGTATAGTGAATATAAATTTTTCCTTTAATACAGGGTCATCATTAGAAATTTTTATTATTATGCTGCCCAGTGACAAAACACTGTTCTCAGCATATATTAAAATATGTAGTTCTGCTTGACCATGTACTAAATCAGTCCAGACAGCTGTCTTTTTGTGAATTCTCATGTCTACTGTTTTTCCTTACCATTGGCGATACGCTAACTTCTAGAAAGCCAGTCCTCTTTATTTGTTGGTTTTGACTATAAGCCATGCTATCTGGAATTGTGTCTAAAATAACGTTAGAATAGAGCTCGAGTAAGGACTTGATGTTTTCTCCTCAAGTGCAGTTCATAGGATGAGGTGTTAGTGTAGGTAGAGGAGATATTAGCTCCCTTAGAGAGCTCTGCTGGAAAAACTGCTTTTGATGTCTGGCACGCTATCTAACATACAACCAGAGGACCTTTATTTATTAATTTAAATGTTTTTTTTATTTTTGAGAGAGAGAGAGAGAGAGAGAGAACGCGAGCGCGTGCACGATGGGGAGGGGCAGAAAGAGGGGGGAACAGAGGATCCGAATAAGGCTCTGTGCTGACAGCACGGAGCCCATTGCGAGGCTGGAACACACAAACTGCAAGATCATGACCTGAGCTGAAGTTGGATGCTTAAGCAGCTGAGCTACCCAGGCACCCCCTGATTTATATTTTAAATAGATGGCTAAGTGATGAACTTGAGTATAAATGTGAACATTACACATATATTGAGTAGATTTGCTAAGTCTGTAAATAAGAGAAACAGAATTCTGAATTCATAAATTAAACATCTTAAATATAATTATGCTAAAACTAGGAACAGGTATAATACATGTTCTGGAGGAGTCCCTCTCCCTGGAGATATTTCACGGTATAACTGAAGAATTACTGTCTGTTATTTTTAGTTAGCACTTTGGTGGTGGAGGCTTTATGGGTCAGATGACTATTTGAAAACTTTTTGGCTCTGCCTTTTTTCTCTATGTTGGATATGAACATTGACAGATTGATTTATTCAATGATTTTTCATGATTTTATCTACTCAATTAAAGGTAGTGTGGGAGGTACTGGAGAGGTAACTAAAACATATATGGCCCTTGCCCTTCTGAAAAGGGGAGCAAAATAATCACGTAAAAGAATCCATATTTATCAATTGTAATAAGTCTTATAAAAGTATTGGGTGCTGTGAGCTTAAATATTAAGAAGAAGAGGTAATTTAGATTGGCAGTTTAGAGATGAGTTGGTGATCAAGTTGGTATCTGACAGGTGAAGAGAAACTAGAAAAAACAATGCTCCTAACAGAGGAAGCAGTGTGGGGAAACTCTTAGAGATGAGAAAGAGCTTGGCCCATTGTGAGATCTGAAAGAAGGTCCAGGAAACTGGAATGCAGTGAGCAAGGAAGAGTATCCTTTATGAGATAGAGATGGACACGTGTGTCAGTGATGGGTTGTGAAGAGCCTTGGAGGCCATTGGAAAGGTTTTGAATATTTCCCCAGTGTAAAGACACTGAAGAGTCTTAAGTAAGGGGATGGCATCATCAGAGTTTAAAAAAAAACAAAAATTTTCTTCTCTGCTATTCATTGATTAATGGAAGTTGGAGAAGGTGTGAGGAAGTGTAGAGACTGGCAGGGAGGCTATGGAAGTAACAGAAGGGTGGCGAAAGTGATGATGGGCATAAGTGGACAGAGCCAAGATACACAGACCAAGTCCTCAGTTCCATTATCTGTAAGGTGGGGATAGTTGCCGTGTCTGGTACAGGGTTCCAGGTTCAGTAAGTGGTAGCTTTGTTGTTATTTGTGTTATCCAGTGGAATTTTACTAGTTGATTAGTTAATTGAAAAAGCTGGCTAAGGAAGGAAAATAGTAAATAATACATAAACACGTTCTGTATTTTAACTTAAAATATACAAATACTCATTGCTAATCTTTGAATGTAGTGTTGGGATCATTTGCTGAATATAAATCTGTGAATTGCAGTTCTCAGTTGATTTCATTTGGTTTGGTTTTGTATGATGCAAACCCGTAGATATATCCTCTGATTTACTGGTGTTGTTCACTGATGGTCCAGCAAGAATTTAAAGACATCTGTAGATGTCTTTAGAAACCAAGGATGAGAACAGAGAACTTTCTATTTTTTTTTCCAGTGTGTGATTTAAAAACAATTCATAAAATAATTTTTCTTGGAAGTTTTTCAAAATATTTTACATAGTTTTTGTGGAATTAAACATTTTAAAATTGAAATTTTACCAGTTTATATAGTATTTAATTAGAATATATGATTTCAGTAATAAGTACATACTGATATAAGCAGGTTTGGAAAAAAAGTATAGCTGACTTCTGGCATTGATATCATTTGACTGGAGGGAATAATAATGTAGGATGATACTAGAAATTAACTTTGTACTGGTGCAAACATTCCATGTGCCATGGCCATTTGTCAGTGTCTTTTTATAGAAGTAATGGAGAATATCAGTAAATCTCACAAGTAACTGGAGAATAGTTAAGAGTGCTTTTACCGGGTTTTGGAAGTACTATTGATGGGACAGACCTTGATGAGGTGAGGGAAAGGAGAGTTCCAAGCATGTCTCCCATACTTCTGTGTAAGCAACCATTTTGAAGAAGGAATTATTTATCAAGATGGTTGGGAAGTTGGGGGATAGGCTCCAAATGTAGTTTCCAACTTAAGATGCCTGGAAGACATTCAAGTAGCATATTAAATAGGCCCTTGGCAGTTCAGCCCTAAATTTTAGAGTGATCTTGGCTGCCTTTGCTTTCAGAGCTGATGGGGAAGTGTGAGGAAGGCTTGAACCAAGACTGAGTGGCCCATGTGCCAGGCTGAATTATATAGCATGTGGAATCATGATGGCTGCAGGCCAAGTGGTGAGAAGGAGGGTCTGAATGGTCCTTGTGTAACGAGGCAGAGTGACGTAGCTGCAGAAGTGGATCTGACTGCCGGGTACAAGGGTCAAAGTGGAGCTTCAAATGCAGAAACTAATCAGAAAATCACAAGTCTGCAGAATTAGTAGAGAAGGAAGTGCGGCAAAAAACAAATTAAGGTAAACGCTTCAGTGGTAAGACATAAAACTGCTGGGGTATTAGAACACCATTTTTTTTGCATTGTGGTGATTGAACAGTGTGTAGGCCAATATGAGAACACCTCATACACAGTCAACAGGCATAAACATTGATTTGATTTCCTAAAAGTGTCAGTGGACTTTTCATAGTGCAGCCTCGATGCAAGGCTGCTCTTATAATCAGTGGTATGCGTTTATGGACGTGTTAGCTTCTGCTAGGGGTGCTAGATAAAGAAAGCAATTCCTAATTCCCTAAAAAGGACCTATGCTCTTAACCTTGGTCTTATTAACATTATTCTGTAACAAAATAAACAAACTGATCCTACTGATTTATTACTCTGCATGTGCAACAATACAGACGTTTGTTATCACCAGTGCCTGAGAATCATACTGATGTCCAAATCATTCCATTGTGTCGGAATTCATATGGAAAACACAACATATTTAGAAACTGGTGGAAATTATAATTAGATATGAAAGTATCTTGTCAATCAAAATAAATATTGTGTTGTTTTACCCAGCTGAGTTAAGTGGCAAATTGTGGTAAGGAAGGAAGCGATTATTTTTAGTCGATGAGTATAACTAATCTAGCCTCTCAGTATAGGGTGGTTGGGCTGTGAGATGAGAGATAATTTGGCCGACTGGCCACATGATGGCTTGTTAAATAGTTTCAAACACACCAGATTGAAGATTTTCATTGATTTCCCATTTCCTGGAAGACTAGAGAGCTGAATCTGGGTATCTTTTCTTTTTGAAGAGGCAGTCTCTTAAAGGATGGTTTCTTCCTTCTGATGTGAATATTTATGTATTTAATGTTAAAACTGGAAATAGCCATGATTGATTTTTTTTTGAAGAACTTGATATCTTACCTACATAGTGAATTTCTTAAGTGTTTTAATCTTTATAGATACTTGATGTTTATTAAATTTTTTCTTTACCTATTTTAAAAACACCCCTGAAGAACTGTATTCTGTATGAAAAATCTGTCAATATCTCAGGTTTATAATACATTTTTTTTCCATTTTATATTTAGAAGGAGCCACACATCTCGTATGAATTAACAGCTCTTCTTGATTCCCTTTCTTGGGATCTGGTGCCATCATTCAGTCCCTTGCCCAAAGTGGAAAACTGGGCTTCATCATTGACTCCTACTTTGCTTTCTTCTATACTTAACTCATTCTAGAGTCTGCTCAGATTCTCTGTCTTCATAGCTCCTACTTAATTCAGCCCTCTGCCTCTGCCCTACATTGTTTCAGCGGCTTTCTGGATTCTCTCTGCCACTACTTTTCAACGGATCCTTTCTCCGTTAGACAGCATGATGTAGAATCATGCCATCTCCCTGCTAAAACATCAGTGGTGTTGCCTTTAGGGGAAGACACAAACTACTTAACATGTTGTATAAAGTGTTTTGAGGCCTGACCACCTCCTGTTTCTTCAGCTTCAGACTCCCTTTTTATTCCCTCACGTTCTAAGCTCCAGGCATACAGAAACTTAGTTTATGTTCTCAAATGTTACATGCCTATGTGGCAACTCCATCTTCACGCATGATCTTCCTTTGGTTTACTGTCTTCCTACCTTCTGGCCTTCAGTGTAGGTGTCACTGCACCGAGGAAATTTTCCTTGAGCAACACAGACAAGATTCTGTATTCATGTTACGCATACCCAGTGCAACCATTTCATCCATATTGTGGCACTTTTTATTCTTCACTGCTGTTGCGTCTTTACTTGCCTGTACCTCCCAATAGACTGTAAGAGATGAGACCATATCTATTGTTCTGGTTATCTGTTGCCACATGTTTTAGTTTTGTTATGGTGGCATCCCACTTCTGGGAACCCAAATCTGTTCCAGTTACTATTACAACAAGTAAAAAACCCTTAAAACTTAGTGGTATACAACATCCATCATTTCATATGTTCATGGCTTACATGGGTAAAAATTTGGACAGGGCATAGTCCAGCTATGGAGATGACAGGTCTCTGCTCCACAGTGTCTGAAGCATGAACGAGAAAGACTAGAAGGGCAGGGGGTACAGGATGGAATTGTCTGAAGGCTTCCTTCCTCATGTGTCTGGTACCCAGACTGAGAAGACTTGAAGATGTGGTTCAGTCAGGGTTGTCAACCAGAGTGCCTACCTGTGGCCTCTCAGTGTGTTCTTGGTATCTTCAGAGATTCAACTTCAGAATGCCAGATATGTTACATGCCCTCTCAGGGCCCCAGGATCAAGTCAGAAGAAAGTAGAAGCTGCATACCAATCTCAAAGCCAGCTGATTGTCAACCTTAATCCACCAACAACTTGAATTTCCCCTTGTCATATAACAACATATTTATAAGTTTTGGCAATTGGAATGTGCACGCCTTTGGGGACTATTGCAGTCAATCCCACTCAGATTCAAGGTGACTCTTACCAACAGGGACTAGGTTTTGAGACTTGGCACTGGTCAGAAAGTCCTCTCATGAATGGACCCAGAGTCCTTACTCACACAGAGACTGAATCATCGCTCTGAAGAGATCAGAGCCTGAGACTGTATTCTCCCCTCCATTGGTTAAGGCAAGAGGATATAGATTCACTCGTTGATAAAAAGAGGGTCAAGTAATTTGTAGCCATATTTTTAAGTTACCACATATGTTTTGTTCATCATCAGTCTGCTTCATTGTTTAACAGATAATAGGTACTTAATGAATGCAGGGCACTTAATGTTTGTATCATGATTGAATTGAATAATGTCAATTCTTATGAAGGAGTACCAGAAAAAAAATGAGCTATGAAGACTAGGAAACAAATTTGTGCATCTAAGGAAATGCAGAGATTTTCAGTGGTTAT
Organism: Neofelis nebulosa; assembly: GCF_028018385.1. Classification (NCBI taxonomy): domain Eukaryota; kingdom Metazoa; phylum Chordata; class Mammalia; order Carnivora; family Felidae; genus Neofelis; species Neofelis nebulosa. Next base: position 41,333,285 of record NC_080789.1, on the reverse strand, counting down.
CTCTCTAAATAAACAGGTATGTTCAGTGACTAGTAATGAGAAGCAATGATGTGTCAGAGTTATTATTGTGAACACCCCAGGGAGGCATGCTCATTTATGTGTTGTGATATCTCTGGTCTATAAAAAACTTAAATACATAAGACGTAGCGAGAATATATGATAAATATAACAAGTGTAAGTTTATGGAAAAGATGAAATGAGAGAGGAACCAAAATGGACATAAAACACTATGGAAGTTTTAAAATTATGTTATGGGCTGAATTATCCCCCTGCCCCCAATTCGTATGTTAAAGCACTAGCCCCCATTGTGACTGTATTTGGAGACAGGGCCTTTGAGGAAGTTATTAAGGTTAAGTGAGGTGTAAGGGGTGACCCCAATCTGATAGAACTAGAGTTCTTATAAAAAGAGGAAGAAACATCAGAAAATAGCTATGTCTGTCTGTATGCACAGAGGAAAGAGCATAGAACGAAACAAGAAAGCGGCCACCTACAGGCCAGGAAGAGAAGGCTCACCAGAAGCCAAGACAGATGGCACCTTGATCTTGGACTTCTAAGTCTCCAGAACTGAGAAAATGAATTTCTGTTGTTTAAGCCACCCAGTTGTTGGTGTTTTGTGATGACAACCCAAGTAGACTAGTACTTGTATTTAAAAACTAAATGAATAGATTGAAGCTAAACTTTCTAAAGGATTAAGTCAACTTCGAGGACTTCATTAACTGGTGATCATAGAATATGTTTACTATATGGTGGTGATTGTTTCTTTTTCTTTTGTAGAAATGTGGCTCCAGGAAGTAAGGAATTTGAATCTTTAATAACTTTGGAACTTGTAATCTTATGGCAATAGGTCACTTCATCAGGTTAATGTGGTAGTTCCTGCATAGTGGACCTCCATTCACAGTATTTGGGCGGGGAAAAAAAAAAACTTGTTAACTCATAATTTTTTCTTATCTTCAAATTGAAAACACATGCCAATATTCATTTGTCCCCCTGGTTTTGTTATCCTCTATGATTAATGTTCCCTTGAAAAGGGCTAGAAAAGTAGTTTGGCTAACTTCAATCAGAAGTGTCTAAGTAATGTACACATGTACAGAGTTCTCTTAAAGTTAGTGGGGTGGTGTGTCCCAGATAAAGAGATAAGTCATGATATTAATGATATTAGAAACCACCTGCTTAAACAGGTTCACTAAATCAAGCAATTCTGTAATTTGTCTTAACCCAGCTATTAAACAGACTCTCAAAGATGATCAGTTTTTATTCATGGAGAAATCATTCTAGAAAACAAGATCAAAATCGCTGGTAATGCCTTTGGAATTAACTATATAAATGAGGGTTCGTTTTGTTTTTTTTTTTTCAAGCAGTGAATTACTGTGGTTAACTCAGTAAATAAATGCATTTATTTGAAGTTTAGGGTATAGTTCCCAATATCGAAAGTGGTAGTATAAACCAGACTTTAGATAGAACCAGGCATACTTATATGGCTCATGGGAACAGCAAAATTTCAATCCTCTTTCTCTGGCAGCTTTATGGTATAGGTGAACTTAAACTGCTTACCTGCCCTTGTACTCCCTTATGTGAATTTTTTTTTTTTTTAAGATTTAAATTTTTTTGGGAGAGGGCAAGTGGGGGAGGGGCAGAGAGATGCTATGAAGCAGGCTCTGTCCTGACAGGCTGACAGAGGTGAGCCCAATGTGGGGCTTGAATTCATGAACTGCAAGATCATGACCTGAGCTGAAGTCGGAAGCTCAACCGACTAAGCCAGCTAGGTGGCCCTCCCTTACATGAATGTCTAAGAGACAGAATTTTAGTTTGCATGACACCTTACCTGTATATAGATGGCAAGAAGAAAGAATCAATGATGAGACCTTGAGGCATACCTTGGGAGTCCATAGTGGAAGAATCACCTTGATTTATTGTTCCACTGAAATATCACATAGGGAAGGAAACTTGTTTCCTAAAATGAACTAGATACTATTAGCAAAGCAGATGCCTTTCAGACAGCTTCAAGGCAAGAGCTATTCACTATACTGTTTCATTTGTTTGTTTTGAATTTATTTATTTAAATTCAAGTTAGTTAACGTACAGCATATTAATTTCAGGAGTAGAAGCCAGTGATTCATCACTTACATATAACACCCAGTGCTAATCCCAATATGTGCCCTCCTTAATGCTCATCACCCATCTGGCCCATCCCCCACCCATCTCCCCTCCAGCAACCCTCAGTTTGTTCTATTAAGGAGCCTCTTATGGTTTGCCTCCCTCTCTGTATCTTATTTTTGCTTCTCTTCCCCTGTGTTCATCTGTTTTGTTTCTTAAATTCCACATCTGAGCGAAATCATATATTTGTATTTCTCTGACTTATTTCACTTAGCATAATACACTCTAGGGTATCCATGTTGTTGCAAATGGCAAGATTTCATTCTTTTTGATCACTGAGTAATATTCTGTTGCGCATATATGGCACATCTTCTTTATCCGTTCATCAGTCGATGGACATTTGGTCTCCTTCCATAGTATGGACCCACAAATGTATGGCCAACTAATCTTTGACAAAGCAGTAAAGAGTATCCAATGGAAAAAAGAGGGTCTCTTCAGCAAACGATGCTGGGAAAACTGGACAGTGACAGGCGGAAGAATGAAATGAGACCACTTTCCTATACCATACACAAAATTACATTCAAAAAGGATAAAAAACCTAAATGTGAGACCAGAAACCATCAAAATCCTAGAGGAGAAAACGGGCAGCAACCTCTGTGACCTCAGCTGCAGCAACTTCTTAATAGACATTTTTTGTTTGTTTTTAATTTGAGGGCTTAAAGGCAATCTGGCTTTGCATAAGTAGTCCTGCTTTTGCTCATGGATCCCCTTTAAAAGAGTCAACGCCATATTAGAACCTATAAGTAAATGAATACATGTGTTTTAGAACTTTCTAGTAGTGTTGTGAAGAGTCAATATATTATGGTTAGCACAATACCTAGCAAAAAAAATTAGACTTTAAAACAAGCCTTGCCTTTGAGATGAAAATTGTTTTAGGGTTCCTACCAGTTTAAATAGAAGATTTAGGGATAGAACCACAAAAAAATCTTATACAAATGAACTATAATTGTAAATATATTTAATAAAATAATTAGAAAACTCAGTTACAATGTCAGTTTGTTCTCTCTATTAAGGAGATACATTTGCCTCTAAGAAGATAGTGTTTAACAAGGGTGTCAAGATAATTCAGTGAGAAAAGAAGAGCCTTTTCAAGAAATGACGCAGTGACAACTGGATATCTACATATAAAAGAATGAATTTGAACATTATTTCATGCCATATACAAATATTAACTCAAAATGGATCATTAGACCTACATGTAAAAGTGAAAACTATACAATTTTTTTTTCTATAAAACTCTTAAAACATAGGAGTAAATTTCCATGATCTTGGGTTAAGTGGTGGCTTCTTAGATATGACATCAGAAGTATAAGTAACAAAGGGAAAAATAAATTTGACTTACCAAGATTAAAAATTGTGTTTTTTTAAAAAAAAAAAAACACCATCAAGAAAGTGAATCCACAACCTGAAGTGTGTTTTACTTACTGTATTTTCTCCCACAGAACTATTCCAACTCAATAAGACAAATATCCCAATTGAGAACAGGCAAAGTACTTGATATTTTTGTAAAGAAGGCATGCAGACATCCAGTAAACACCTGTATATGTTATGAGTCATCAGAGAAATGCAAATCAAAAGGAGATACCACTTCATGCCCAGTAGGATGGTTAAAATCAGAAAGATAGACAAAAACAAGTATTGTGAGGATGTGGAGATATTAGAACCTTCATATATTGCGAGTGGGATTGTAAAATGGTGCAGTCACTTTGGAAAACAGGTTAGCAGTTCCTCAAAGTGTTAAGCAAAGGGTTACCACGTGACCTAGCCATTCCACTTCTAGGTATATACCGAAAAGGAATTTTCCACACAAAAAACTGTACATGAATATTCATGGGAGCATTATTCACAGTAACCAAGAAGTGGAAACAAGTCAAATATCAATCAATTGATGAATGGATAACACAATATTATATGAACCATACAATGGAAGTTTATTTGGCATTAAGGAATGAATTAGTGATATGTACAACAATGCAGATTAGCCTTGAAAACATGCTATGTGAAAGAAGACAGTCATAACAGGCCACATACTATATGATTACTTATATGAAATGTTCACGTTAGGCAAATGCTCACAAACAAAAAGTAGATTGGTGAATGCCAGAGACTGGAGGGATGAGGACATGGGGAATGAATGACTGCTTATGGTTACAAGGTTTTTTTTTTTTGGTTTTGTTTTGTTTTGTTTTTGTCTTTTTGAAGTGATGAAAATGTTCCGAATTATGTAGTGGTGATGATTGTACAGTTCCATGAATATTCTAAAAACCACTGACTTTTGTATGCTTTAAAAGAGAAAATTTTATGGTATGTGAATTACACGTTAATAAAAGTGTATATGAAAGTGAGTTTAGTCAATAATAAAGGCTCCATGCTTGAGATTCTTTTCAAAGAGAGTTTGAATGCATATCTATTTGAATATTTTGAGAGGGATGTAAATGTCATTCTGTATTTTTAATTCATGTGTTGTATAATTTCTTGGATTCAAATCATGGCAATAAGGTATCACAAAATGTTAAAATGTAATGCTGTGTGTCAGCTATACTTGAATTTAAAAGTGTTACAGTGAGGAGTTAAGTAAAAATACTTAATATTTTTTCAACGTCATGGGTGCCTGGGTGGCTCTTCCGGTTAAGTGTCTGACTCTTGATTTTGGCTCAGGTCATGATCCCAAGGTTGTGGGATCAAGCCCTGCATTGGGCTCTGCACTGAGAGTGGAGCTTGCTTGAGATTCTCTCCCTCTGTCCCTGTGCCCCTCTTCCACTCTCTCCCTCTCTCAAAAATTAACATATTTTTCAACATCAGTGCACATGCATAGGAGTGAAAGGATGTAGAAGCAGAGACTGAAGGAAAAGGAGAAAGACGGATTTTGCTAATAAATCTTCATTTGGGTTTAATATATGTCTACTCTACATGTGGCTGTAAGAGAAACTTACTATAATTTTTGATGTTTGGTAGAAGCCAAAAAATTTATTCCAACCAGCTATGTTCAGCAATATTTATGTTCACTGACACTCAACATAAAAGTGAAAGAGGAGGTGAGTATAGTCCTACTTTTGTATTTGCTTTATCTAGAAATTGGAAAATAATTGGTAGGAAAAAGAAGGTATACTATGACTTATTTAAGTGCATAATGTAAAGAAAAATCTTATGCCACGATTACTGCATATCTTTGGCACAATTTGCATACTATTTTCAGGTAAAAACATGGATATTGTAAAATTTCTGATTACCAAACAATACATTACTAAATTCCCATTCATAATTTTTTTTTTACTGTTTATATAATCAAGATTTATTGGAGATGCAAAAGAATTGGAAACAGAATTTTGAAGAGATATTTGTGCACTCATGTTCTTTGCAGCATTATTTAGAATGTCCAAGAAGTGTCCATCAATGGGTAAATGGATAAAGAAAATGTGGTGTGTGTGTGTGTGTGTGTGTGTGTGTGTGCGCACACACACACACACACACACACACACACACACACACACACATACAATGGAATATTGGAAGGAAGCCTTTTTATATGCTGAAATGTGAATGAACCTGGAGGACTAAGTGGAATAAGTTAGTCATGGAAGGAAAGATACTGCATGATTCCACTTATACGAGATACCTAAAGTAGTCAAACTCGAATAAATAGAAAGTAGAATGTGGTTACCAGGGACTGGAGGAGAGGGAGAAATGGGGTGCTATTCAAAGGGCATAGTTTGTTTTGCAAGATGAAAAAGTTCTAGAAATCTGTTGTACAACAATATGCATATAGTTAACAGCATAGTTAACTATAGTTAAGTATTTTATACTTAAAAATAGTTAAGGTGGTAAATTTTATGTGTTTCTTTACCACAAAAAAAAAACTCCTAAAATAAATGTACATCTGGAGCAATAGAAAAGGTATGACATTGTATTTAGAGTCTTTCTTTCTAATGGTGGGTGGTAGGGATATTTTCTCCGGAAACTTGGATAAAATGAGATATTTTATAGGTAAACAATAAAAAGGGTATATGAGTAAAAACGTCATTATGAAAATTTAGAACTGCAAATTTTGAGCTGGAAAAATTTTACTTTATAGAGAAACGGCCAGAAAGTAAAAATTGCTATGCTTATTAATCCAGGAAATTTTTCTGTTATGAAAGTCTGATCAATAGGTAATATCTTTATGTTTAAAAACACTGGATATGGATGGACAGGCAGAATTCCAGACTGACTCTGTCTTAGGTAACACACCATCTAGTGTGGGGAAACAGATGCCGAAGCAATTAATGGTGCTCGCAGCAAGGGCACAGAGAGCTCAGATAGAGATACAGTCCTGGAGCAAAGAGGATGCAGCGATGGACTCTGCTCAAGGCACAGGCAACGGAGTCATTATGGTAGAGCTGGGATTGAAAGAATGAGCAGTCTCTTCCATGGTAGGGAGGAAAAAATGCCCTTAGGTAAAGCCCTGGAGTCATGAAAGTAGATCATGCCTTGAGGATGATGAGAAGTGCAGTGTGTGTAGAGTTTGAGGTGCAGAAATGAGAACATTTGGAGCCAGAGCATAGTGCCCTCCAATGGGATATCCTGCACACTTCATAATTGGCTCTTTAGGTGTTGAGGAACTGTGCTATCAGTGACTATAATAGCTGCCATTTACTGAAGGCTAACCATGGGCAAAGAATTACGTTATTTGCATATATTATCTTATTCCCATTTGGTAGACAAGGAAGCTAAGGTTCCCGGAAGTTAAGTAATTTAATATCACGTAACAGATGACTTGGAGAGCCGGGTTTGGAGCCACATCGTGTCAAATTCCAAAGATTCTGTTCTGAAATTATATAATGCTTGACAGCTTTCTGTGGCAGTATTTAAAGAGGGGAAATGTAGGTGAATGTGAGATGTGTTTTGGGAAGGTATTGCAGCAATAATGTGGAGAAAGCCCTGGAAGAAAGGAAGGTTACAGCAGTAATGCAGGTGGAAAATCGTGAGTCTGAATAAAAAGCATTGGTGGGAAGTTGTTGAATCTAAAAATGGTACAGTTCTGAGACGTCACTCCCTTAGAAGCTAAGAGGTTTGCCTGTGAGGTAATGTGTGCATATATATATGCTAACAGAAACACGATACCTCTGAATGAGAGAGAAGACCATTTCCTCACAGAGCATTTTAGCAACACCACTCCTCATGCTGCAATTCTCCATAGGGCAGTGAAATGCAGACTAGATATATCTGTGCATGCAGGGACTGCACCAAAGGAAAGGAACCCCCCAAATTATGAAACTCAGAGTTTATGTAGGGCAGCAAGCATATCAGCCCTTAGTCCCCCACAGAGAGATAAGTCCTGTCTGGGGAGGGGAGGGAAAGGTCCCTAGATTTTTATTACCCTTTAAATGTACGCAAGTGGCTCTGAGGGAGATAAGCCCTTAAATCTCTCTAGAAAAATTTATCTCTAACTTCCAATGTGTGGTTACTGTTCAGGCATCCTTTAGCCTAGCTGCCAATAATTTTTACTCAAAAGGTTCTGAATGTGCAGAAACGTGAAAATATTCATGGAACATAGTTCTCAACAGTAGTATGAACAACCTATTGACAGTGGATAGAAGTTTTATACCTTTTCTAAGATACTTCCACAAGCTTTAAAGAAATCCTCTTGATTATTCAAGTTATAGTTGTTGTATGTATATTCTTAATTTGAGTACCAATAAATTATGCTTGAGAAGAATCCTATTTCTTATCTACTTTGAAAGTTGCTGAGGCCATACTGATTAGTGGTCCAGAGAAGGACCAAGGAACCCTGCTTTTATTGAGAAACCCAGGCAATTAACACAATTTGAGGAACACAGCAACATATCTCCAGAATAAATTGCATATAATAAAGCTACATTGGATGTGAAATTTTAAAAAGAGAGTTTCCCTATTTCGGCTGATAATGTATATCATAAACTCTTCTCTAGAAGACATAATGGCACTCAGTTCTGTTTTCCTTAAAAAATAAAAAGATATGAAGATGAATTCTTGTTTCATAGAGATTGTCTAGGCAGGTACCAAAAAGAAGAAATTCAATAACAGCATTAAATCAAGAGCACATTGAACCAAGCTGAGTCTGACATTTGGAGAGTTTAAAAAAAAATCAGTTTCTAGTATAATACAATGATCTTTCATTTCTGACTTTGTGTGTGTGTGTGTGTGTGTGTGTGTGTGTGTGTGTGTGTGTATGAGGGAGGTTGGTTAAGGAATAAGTATCAGGGAGGAAATAGGATGGAAGTTGGAAATAAGCAGGAAATAAAAATGAAATTTCCAAGGATTTTTAAATCTTGGTTTGACAGCAGGTAACTTTTCCAACATGTTACATGCAAAATAAAACTGTTAGGTTTTGTTTGTTTGTTTTCATGTTTCTCCCTCCTTTTCTCATTGCCAGAGATGATATTAGCCTTGATCCTATCACTTACATGTTAGAGAGGAGAAGGATATCAATACCCAAAACCAAGAAGTGCATGTTGGTTGAAGACCAGACTTCAATGTGTAGATCTTTTTTGCTTTTATACTTTTTGATTGGAATGATGATAAAATAGCAGTAAGTGTTGTTTTTTTTTTAAATAAAAAGTTATACTGTTCTGTCACCATCAATTTGCTTTTCTGTATTACCTTGCATTTTAGATATACACACACATCCACACACAGCAGAGTTTTGGTAGTTATTAAGTACTTAATACATCTTCCCCATTAGCATTGTATTTGTTTTTCAAGGAGGTACAAAAAGCTCAAAATTGAATACTGAAAATTTGATTCAGGTGTACTGAGTGTTTTTAAGTCTGCCGGAGTAACCCTAGGCTAACATTAGTCCTGCCAGTGACACGTTAAAGTAGTAACAGGCATAAAATGATCTCTTGCCACAGCTGTTAGGCAAGATGAAAGTGCCAGTTTTACATTTTTTTTTTGTTGCTAACCTCATAATAGTAATTTTATAAGATGCATGTATAAGCTTGATTGTTGCTTCATCAGAATAATTTATAGTTTCTTTGAATTATCAATTATTTTTGCATGTGTATTCATGCATGAATAACAATTGGAAGAGAAATGATTTTGATCTGTAAGTCAGAAGATCCTAGAACTGTTAAAAGCACTCAGACCTCTCCTGGATCTGGGCAAGTCTCCAATTTTGGTGCCGAGCCCGGGATGCTGCTTTAAAGTGGAGGTTCTTACCCATCTTGGAACAATCTGGTTTAGTAGGTCAAATGTGAGGCCTACTAAACTTACATTAAAAAAAAAATTAATATTTATTTTTGAGACAGAGAGAGAGATAGAGTGTGAGCAGGGGAGGGGCAGAGAGAGAGGGAGACACAGAATCTGAAGCAGGCTGTAGGCTGTGAGCTGTCAGCGCAGAGCCCGAGGCGGGGCTCGAACTCACAGACTGTGAGAGCATGACCTAAGCCAAAGTCAGATGCTCAACTGACTGAGTCACCCGGGTGCCCCCTAAATGTGCATTTGTTAATTTTTTTAAATGTTTATTTATTTTTGAGAGAGAGAACATGAGCAGGGCAGGGGCAGAGAGAGAGGGAGACATAGAATCCGAAGCAGACTCCAGGCTCCGAGCTGTCGGCACAGAATCCTATGTGGAGCTTGAACTCAAGAACCGCGAGATCACGACCTGAGCCGAAGTTGGACGCTTAACTGACTAAGCCACCCAGGCGCCTCAAAGTGTGCAGTTTTTAAATGTGCCCAACTGATTTCGATGCATGTGGTTGTTGGACCACATTGAGAAAATACCAGCTTAGAGCTCATCTTTTCAAGCACTTAAGAGAGAAAACTGTGGACTAGGGAAAGTAAGTGACTATCAGGAAGGCTGCAGGTGGCAAAACACATGTACCACTGGGTTAAACAATAAGAAATTTTGCTGTCTCATGTAAAGGGAAATTCAAAGGTACAGTGAGCTTGAGGTGCAGTTCAGTGAGGGCCCCAGCCCAGATTCTTTTTGGTCCCTGAGATTTTTCCTTCTCCCTGTGTGACATCTCACAATGCTTCTCGTAAGGGAGCGAGATGGTACATTTGCCATGTTTCCTCATTCATATTCAGCAGTCACTTCTTTTGATACTTTTAACCTTTCTTGACACTTCCCATCTTATTGGCCAGAACTGGGTCCCAGGTCCATCTCTAAAATAATTATTGATAGAGGAAATAGAATTACCATGATTGATGTATACTAATTCTTTCTTAGACTTGGAGCTGAAGTCAGATCCATGATCTCCCTTACCTACTACTCAGTGGGCCAAGATGGAATAAATGTGGTAGCATTTCAAAGCTAATAATGCCTTGTTTAAGAAAAGAAAGAATTCTCTTGAACTTAATTTTTGATTGAAATTATACGAATAGTAGTGTATCTCTATTCTCGAAACCTTTAATGTTACCATTCTTGTTCCTTTTCCAAACATTATGCTTGGTAAATTTATTCCAGGATAACAATGTAAACTCCAAACTTTAAAGTGTTTTCAATATGTAAGAAAGCACCAGAGAGTTTTAACAGTATTTAACAAAGGTTCCATTAGGAAATTTAATTAATATATCACACCAGCTTGCTATTCCTATTAAATTTCATTATTGACTCTATTGATATGGCAGAGACCTTGTCAATACTAAGACTATGGTGTTGAACCCAGATTTTCAAATCCTTGTGCCCATGGAGTGTGCTTTTCAGTTGTGGGTTCCCACATGTATGCAAGTAATTACAATGTTGTTTCAGTTCAGGCTGCTGTAACAACACAGACTTGGTGGCTTAAATAACAGATATTTCCATTCTAGAGTCTGGAAATCTGTGATCAGGTTGCCATGGTCAGGTTCTTAGTAAAAGTCCCCGTCTTGGTTATATCCTCACAAAGCTTTTCGTTGGGGAATGTACTGAGAGAGAAATCTTGTCTTTTAGTATTTCTATTAGGGCATTAATCCCACCATCGGGGCTTCATGACTTCGTCTAAACCTAATTACTTCCCAAAGGCTCCACCTCCAAAAGCCATTATGTTGGGAGTTGGGACTTCAATTTATGGATTTGAGGGGTGGAGACACACACATTTAATACATATGAAGTATAATGTAGTAATTGCTATAATAGGAAGAAAGCAGCAGGTGCTGTCGAAGTTGCATTAGGAACACCACACCAAGAGTGAGAGGTCAGTGTCAGGAACCTGGAGGGAGTGAATTTAAACCAATGCCTGACCTTTGAGCAGAATTTAGGTAAGAAGGGATAGAATAGGGAGTTTCCAGGGGTAAAAAGGCAAAAACAACATGGTTTGGTTAAGGGAATTTGGCATTCAACATTTCACCATGTCAGTGTGTTTGGGGCAGAGATGGAATAGGTTAAGGTGTGGAGTAACCAGTGATGAGGGTGAAGAGATACTCAGTGCCAGATTCTTAAGAACCTTTGTAAGTTACACTGCAGAGTTGGGATTTCATCTGAAATAGTGGATTTCAGAAGGGTTAGGTAAACCATTTGGAAGGTTCTTGGGGATTTCATCTTGGGGCAAATAGGGAGCCAATGAATGCCACTTAAAAAGGGAAGTGCTGTTATGGAATCTGTATTTAATTTTTTTTTTAATGTTCATTTTTGAGAGAGAAAGAAAGAAAAGAAAAGAAAGAAAGAAAGAAAGAAAGAAAGAAAGAAAGAAAGAAAGAAAGAAAGAAAGAAACAAACCAAAGCAGGCTCCAGGCCCCAAGCAGTCAGCACAGAGCCTGACACAGGGCTTGAACTCCTACACCACGAGATCATGACCTGAGCCCAAGTCAGCCACTCAATCGACTGAGCTACCCAGGTGCCCCTGGAATCTGCTTTCAAAGGTGACTGACTCTCTGTGAATAGTGGATTTCAGAAGGGTTAGGTAAACCATTTGGAAAGTTCTTAGGGATCCCTGTGAGGAACGAAGGGGGCTTAAGGTCAGTCTGAGGCAGCAGAGCCATATAGAAGTTAGGCTGAAGAGGAATTTAAGAGACTGACTCAGCAAGCCTTTGTGATTAAGTGAATATAGTAATTTGGGAAGAGGAAGCCTTGCCGGATTAATGCACAGGTGTCTGATAGGGAAAACTGTGTAGCTGTTGGTGCCAGCCACTGTGATGGCCATAAATTGAGTGATGCCTATGGATCCTTTCCAGCCCAGTGGTATCTTTAGGACTTGAAGATAAACATGAATGGGCCAAGTGATATATTTTGCATTATGTATCTTTTTTGTTCTTAAGTTTCCAGTTTTATGTCAGTATTGCTAAAATATTACAAACATTAAAAAAATATTCATACATATCTTTTCAAACCTTCCTTGAAGCCCTTCTGATTTCTGTCACTGAAAAAACAATTATTAACTTTCTCTTTGGCACTTGTGTATTGCCCCATAGCTATGTCAGTTTTGAATTGTGTTGGGGTTTTGCTTATATTTTCTTGTGTCTTTGTTTTTGATTTGTCCTTATTGCCTTCATTATTAAGCGCTTGGGAATGCCTTATCTTGTATTCTTTCTGTGTCTTGTTAAGATACCTGATTGTTTTGATTTAGTAAAGGTTTTGACCAATTAAAATGTCTATAATATAGAATATGAATGTGGATTCTGGCAAGGATAAACATTACGTAAAGTTAGAACAGACTTATACTCCAGACCTGGGAGGTGAGATATGCTGGAAATTATTTCTATTCCCATTAATGTGTAAAGAAGCTATCAGAAAATTATTGCATGTGTAATTATTTGTTACATACCAGTTATATACAGAGGACCTTGTTGGAAGTACTTGTTGAATGAAGTATTTGTTGATAAAGGCTTTTGCATAGTAATTACTTTCTCATTACTGCAATGGAGAGAACTTTCTGAAATAAAATCAGGTCTCTATCAATAAATCCAAGCCAATCAGACTCATCTCACTCAGGTGTTTCATGCTGCTGATGGCGATCTTGAAATTTCTCGTCAGCTGTGAAAAATTTTACTGTGGCATCAAAAAAAAAACGTTATGAAGAAAATGTATGATAATTCTTTCAATTTTCTAAGTTGAGCATAAATGTTGTGTCCTACATACACAAGCTCTTCCATGCTCTGATTTAGTATTCAAACCCTTCGAATCTTATGTTCTCAAGTTTTGCAATCATTTTTCCTTCAAGGATCTCTTTTTTTTGTTCAGGTTTTTATAAGGTACCTGGGATACCACTGTAGTTTATGGTCTTTAATGTTTTTGACAAAAAATACATAAAAAGAAAGCAATTAAACTCTTCCTTTCCTATAAATCCTATGAATATTTTCACTTTTAGAAAAACTTGCATTATGAATACCGTTTGGCTGAGTGTTTAAAGTTTTGAGCCGCAAGGCCGTATTTGCTATCCTTCTTATTTATTTCTTATCTGTTGAATGTATTATCTCAGAGCCAGTGTCTGTGGCCAGATTGCTCTTGTTTTTTCTTTGCATGTACCTTTATTGAAATGATTCTTTTATCCAACTCAGCCCCATTGTTCTGTCTTTTATTATTGACGGGTATGTGCTGAGTCATTTCAGCTGACCCTGCAGGTCATTAGTTAGCTTTGTTTAACAATGTGTTAGGTAATTATATTTGTTCTATTTGTCTTAGTCTCTTCATCAAGACCATAATGAGTCTCATCTATATGTTAAAAATCAATTATCTTTAATTTTATCATTAAGTCTTTGTTGTAGTCAACTTTTGTAATTTTCCTTTACACTTTTGGAAAGCCTGTCAAATTTGATAGTTGTTGATTTGAATTTTACAGCATATATTACTTACTTTCTCTAATGTTCATTTGACTTCCACTGTGGCTTTATAAATGACCCATCATTCTTTTATCTAGCCCTGTGAGTACATTATTTTTCCATGTTAGCATTTATACTAATTAGGATGGATTAGCCTATGCAGTAGGACTAAATAACCAAACCTGTAAGTCTGTAGCTCAGTGAAAATAAAAAGTGTATTTTTTTTCTCTTGCTGCACTTTATCTGAAGGTGGCAGTGTGCCGTGCTTCACACAGCCATTCCATGACCCAAGCTGATGGAGCCCTACTGCTAGTTACCCGCACCATCTGGGATATGTTACATTTTCCGTCATAGCACTGTGATTGAGTTTTTCTGTCTCATTGGCTGGAAGCAGGCACTTAGCCCAGCAAACTATATGTACCTGGAAAGAGTGGAGAATTAGATGTGAGTAACACTAGACATCTCAACTAGAGCACTTAGGAAATTAATGGCTATTTTAAAGTTTGTTTGTTTGTTTGTTTGTTTGTTTGTTTAGAGAGCATGCACATGAGCGGGGAGGAGCAGATAGAGAGGGAGAGAGAATTCCAGGCAGGCTCCGTGCTATCAGTGCAGAGCCCGAAGTGGGGCTTGGACCCACAAACCGTGAGATCATGACCTGAGCCAAAACCAAGAGTTGGAGGCTTAACCGACTGAGCCACCCAGGTGCTCCAGTGATTATTTAAAAGAAATTGTTTTGGGTGTATAAAGCAGATAGTGTGTAAATCTTACCTGTGTTTGTGTTTCTGATGGTAAAACTTTTTTAGAGGTATGATTGTCTTCTTTGCTTTGGCAGAATCTAGAATACAGAATATGAGAATATCATGTTTTAATCAATGCATTTTAATATACTAAAATGACAGATATAAATATTTTTTTTTTAATTTTAACGTTTATTTATTTTTGAGACAGAGAGAGACAGAGCATGAACAGGGGAGGGGCAGAGAGAGAGGGAGACACAGAATCTGAAACAGGCTCCAGGCTCTGAGCTGTCAGCACAGAGCCTGACGCGGGGCTCGAACTCACGGACCGTGAGATCATGACCTGAGCTGAAGTCGGATGCTTAACCGACCGAGCCACCCAGGCGCCCCAGAAATGACAGATATAAATATTACAGACATCTTAAATTGTTTTCCCGGATTGAGTACTAGCCAGTCACCCCTATACCATTTATTGGGTTGTTTCTTCTCACTTATTTGGATTGAATGATCATCTTTGTATACTAAATGCTCATGTATTTTAAGCACCTGGTAGGGAAAAGCATTACCTTTTTTCTCCCGAAGTTTTCTTACTATTTGTATATATTTAACCTTCAGGGGAATTTTAGAATCATTTTCTCAGTCTAAGCTTTCTGAAAAGATGCACGAAGTGGCTGCACCTCATCAATATTCATAATTAGTAGAAAGTCGTAGAATTATCTTTTGTGGAGTCAGATTCCTAGGTTCTAATCTCAGCTTTGCCGCATAACAGCCATATGACCTTGGGAGAATACTAGACTCTATATCTCAATTTCCTCATCTGTGAAATAGGGATGATAATATCATCTATGTTATAGGGTTATTATAAAGGTAAAGGGTCAGTAAAGCTCTTAGTACAATGTCTGATATGTATTCTGTGTTAGTGGTTTTTTAAGTATAAATAAAGTAAAATTAAAAATGTTAATGCTGGAGCACGATAGAAATATGTGAGGTTTTTGAGAATACTATGCATGAAGAAATACATTTGTTCACCCTGGAGGAAAAAGACATCATGTGTGAATGTAGGCAGTATTGTTCTTTCTGGTGTTGGTTTTCAGGGCAGATGAATTGTCATTGTACCTGATGTGATATGTGAAGTCTAATCTGAGATTAGAACATTTGATATACCTGAAATACTAAAATTCTTGTCAGCAGACCCATACATTCTTGGGGAAAGGCTACCCAACTCCCAGCTTAAAAACATTGTTCTTTATAGTAAAGTTTGCCTCTAGAGGTCTGTAAGTACTCATCTTTAGCAGAAATAAACTTGTAGGTTGTGAATTTTTCTGACCAAAGACAGCACTTTATTAAAAAAAAAAATTACTATGTGCAGGCAACCTCTATATTATTTTGAATGTTTTACTTTTATGTCTGTTAAGCTATGCTAGAAGTTTTATGTGATTGTAAGATTGTTTAAATATAGGGTTTTTAAAAACCAGACTTTATCTTGAAGCATCATGAGATTTACAAAGGCATAGCGAGATCGGACTAATGCCCATTTTACATTAATATTAAAATACGGAGGCGTATGAACTGAAATGTGGCTATATTATTTGCATTGGCAACTGAGACGTCACATGAATCATTTTCATTTTTAAATGTTAAGAAACCTTTGCCTTCCACCGAAATAGCAAGAAGTATAGAGATAAACTATTTATTGCTGTGCTAGCACAAAGCAATATACCTTTTTTATTACAGAATCAGGCAACAATCCTCTGAGATTCTTATTGAAGTAGAATGGAGTGAATTTTTATTGATTTGTTATTTCATTTAAGACATCATTTTGCCCTCTTGCTTTCTTGTAGTATGAGTGTTCAATAAATAATACATTCTCTCTTGTACATGGTGCCACCTAAGAATTTGTTTGGCTTGAAATAAAACAGGTGTTTCTACAGCCCACTGTTCTGGCTTCTCTGTCGTTTTGCATACCAGCTGTAAGGACTGATCTTCTTAATTATTTTATGTGATGTGAATTCAGGTTTTGATAATAAAGGTGGTCTGGGGTCAGTAGCTGAATGCCCTTTACTCGACGGCCATGTTGTGGACATGTGCTGCTTGTATTGTCCCTGGCTGATGTGTGGTGATGGTAGCTGACCTCTGCCTGTCGTGCATGCCTGGTAGCCGATCGATGGAATCACCTCAGAATGATGATCAGTAACCGGGCCTGACAGCAACCAGATGTAAAAGCAGCTTTGCAAGTGAGACCCATGTTTCATGGTTTGATTCAACAGGGAGCATGGCTGTGACACAGCTGTATTTTCATAATCCAGAAGACGAGTGACAAGACAGGTCTTTCCAGAGAGGGTTTTCATACATTTCATCAATGGTTCCTTTTGGTTTTAATTGGAAATCCTAGCAGTGTCACTTTTTGATAGTTTCAGTTGGATTGAAAAAGAAGGCAAAAGGATGCAATTCTAAATTCTTTTTTTTAATGTTTTATTTATTTTTGGGAGAGAGAGAGAGCGTGGGCACGTGCGGAGGAGAGAGGGGGAGGGGCAGAGAGAGAGGGGACAGAGAATCTGAAGTTGGCTATGCACTGAAAGCAGTGAGCCCAACGTGGGGCACGAACACACAAATTGTGAGGTCATGACCGGAGCCAGTCAGACGCTAAACCTGCTGAGCCACCCAAGTGCCCGAAGAGGATACAATTCTAAAATGGCAGATAGTAGGATTTCAGTGAGTATTTAATTGAAGTCAGGATTAGATTAGAAAGCATCTTTGGTTATTTCATGAAGCTCATTCCTCTTTGAAACTGTGAACACTGGAACTACCCGATGAAAATGAATTTAAATGGGAGGTACCACACCCATGTCAGGTCTTCTAATGCCCCATCTCAAGCCTTTCTTCAGGTAAGGAGTGCTGCTTATGGAGAAGGGTATGTGGTTTGTATTACACTGATTGCATTAAACTAGGGGTCAGATTTTTGTTGTTAGCTCTCAAAGTTTTGGAGAAAATATGTGCATTTTTATTAATGTATCCCACTTGGTCCTTCACTTTTTAGTTTAATTTTATTTTTTAAGTTTATTTACTTTTGAGAGAGGGCACACGAACCAGCGAGTTGGGGAGGGGCAGAGAGACAGGGAGAAAGAGAATCCCAAGCAGGCTCTGCATTGTCAGCATGAAGCCTGATGTGGAGCTCGAACTCACAAACTGTGAGATCATGACCTGAGCTGAAACCAAGAGTCGGGACGCTTAACTGACTGAGCCACCCAGGTGCCCCATGATCCTTCACTCTTAAAAGAACCTCAGTTTACTATATTTCATACTTGACCCTTAACACAGGTTGGCCCAAGCTGGAAGAATACCATTGAATACAGTGAAAACACATGTCTTCAAAGGTGCATTTGGAATGATGGGCCTCTCTGGGACCCTACTTACTACAAATCACCTTTCGTTTTCCAACAGGTGGCTGATAATGGATTTACGTAGTGGTTTTAAGTAAAAGCTCATTTTACTTTCTGATTAAGACCTGAAGTTAAAAAAAAATTAAGTTTATTTTGGAGGAGAGTGAGTAAGCATGAGTGGGGGAGGGGTAGAGAGAGAGAGGCTGAGAGAATCCCAAGCAGGCTCCGTAATGTCAGCACAGACCCTGACATGGGGCTCAAACCTATGAATCATGACATAATGATCTGAGCTGAAATCAAAAGTTGGATGCTTAACTGACTGAACCACCCGGTCGCCCCTAAGATCACAAATTTAACATGATTATGAAAAGGGTCACGGCACTGGGGTGCTTGGGTGGCTCAGTCAGTCAAGCATCGAACTCTTGATTTTGGCTCAGGTCATGATCTCACAGTTTGTGAGATCAAACCCCGTGACAGGCTCTGTGCTGGCAGTGCAGAGTCTGCTTGGGATTCTTTCTCTCTCTCTTTTTTGTCCCTCTTCCACTTGTTCTCTGTCTCTCTCAAATAAATAAACATTAAAAAAAGGGTCATGGCATTATAACCTTTAAAAAATAATGTATATTTCAATTAACAAAAAGCACTTTTTAACAAAATACATATTTTGAAGCTACACTGTGAATTGCACATAATTTTCATTAGTCTTTAAATACGTAAATACCTTAGATCATAACTCCTTCAACATTTGAATTCTTTTTGGATTGCACAAGGACGTGCTAATGATGCTAATGGTGATACAAAACAGGGAAAACCGAGAAGACAGAAGGAAACTAAACAGCCAGGTATTGAGGAAGAAATCAGTATTTTAATCCTTATTTCATGTGTTGTTTACTGTCAGAGGAAGGCCTGTCCATTCTCCCAAGTTGAAAACAGAAAGATAATTGAAACAAGCAGTGTTAGTAAGAGATCTCTAATGCCAAGTCAGTAAGTATTATAATCATGCGCTATATTTCTTATTAATATTGGTTTACAATTTCTATTTAGTTGTTAATGGTCTCTTGGTACTGCCTTGGATTCCATATTTTTTTGATAGCATTTACTGGTTTTTTTCCGCTAATATAAAAGAAATTGTTATGTTAAAAACTTTGGGAAGTATTTACAAGAAAAAATTAATGAAAAGCATTTGTAGGAAAATGATAAATGATGAAGTTTGCTTCAAAATGATTTTAAATGAGAAAAGAAGTGGGATCTAGTTGAAACTGTATTGGCCATGATAAACTTTGGGTACAAAGAGATGCATTATACTGTTTGCTTTACTTCTGTATCCTTTGAAAGTTACTATAAATAAAAGCACTTCTAGTCCCATTTCTCAGACATAAATGTTTCTTCTTCTGCAGATATACACATTCATAAAAGCACATTATACATATTCACAGTTTGCAATTTAAACAAAATTGGATTCCTGCTCCCCCAGCGGGTGGTATATTTAGGAGAGACTCCAGTAGAAACTCTGAGTCTGGTAGAGATCAGGTTGCTCTTTTTTTTTTTTTAATTTTTTTTTCAACGTTTTTTATTTATTTTTGGGACAGAGAGAGACAGAGCATGAACGGGGGAGGGGCAGAGAGAGAGGGAGACACAGAATCGGAAACAGGCTCCAGGCTCCGAGCCATCAGCCCAGAGCCTGACGCGGGGCTCGAACTCACGGACCGTGAGATCGTGACCTGGCTGAAGTCGGACGCTTAACCGACTGCGCCACCCAGGCGCCCCTCAGGTTGCTCTTTTTAAATGTTCTTGGCAGTCTTGTGTACAGAGCATTCATTTGAAGCTTGTGACTTGTCATTGGATGGTCAGGTTTGGCGAGTGACTTGTGTATTCAGTTCTGTGGGTTCAGCCCTAAAACACCATGAACGGCTACATACATTGACAGTGGACTGTTGGAAAAACTTAGAATTTGCTTGTGTTTGGTACTGCATTTAGACAGCTTGAGTATTTTCCATAGGATATGTGGGAAAAAATTAAAAAGCATGGAGGCTACCTCATTCTCATCATCTCTTCCTTTGTACTGTGTACTCCTTCTTCCTCTGAAAGAAATGGAGGGGAGACTGAGTAGAACCTTAGAATGGTTTAACTCTGAGAGCAAGGTATGAAAGAACTAGACTGCCACCTGCTTCGCCTTTCCCCAGCCCCTCCATATCCTCCACCCCAAGCCCCAGCATGTGTCAAGTTCATATGTACAAGTTCATTTACATAGCCCAGGCAATAAAAAAGTATTTTCTGAAACATAACATTTCCAGGACAGATCTAGGTAACATGACTCAAGGGATCCTCTAGGTGCTACTGATACTTCCAAAATGATAATCCCTATACAGACATTTAATTATAAATCTTTTATTTGCTTCAAAAGTATCTAAAGTATCTTAACTTAGCTCCTTGGAAGATATTCACATTCAGTTCATGCTTTGCATGAATGGTTTTATCTTCTGGAGGTATGTGAGAAGCATTCTCAGTATATTTGGCCCTCATCGATGCTAATTTTCAGAACACTGGAGGAAGGTTTAGGTCCAGGTGTGGAAAAGAATCACATTGATTATGGGAAATTCATTTTGATTCATGATGCAAATGGCTGCATAATTTTAAAAGCCTTTTCTCAGTGGAACTCCTGTTCCTAGGACTAGCCTTCCTTTGCATGGGTAGGCATGGGTAGTCTTTGTTTCTTTTTCTTTTTAATGTTTATTTTGAGAGAGAGACAGAGGATGAGTAGGAGAGGGAGAGGGAGAGGGAGAGGGAGAGGGAGAGGGAGAGGGAGAGGGAGAGGGAGAGGGAGAGGAGAGAGAGAGAGAGAGAGAGAGAGAGAGAGAGAGAGAGAGAGAGAATATCCCAAGCAGGCTCTACACTCAGAGCAGAGCCTGATATGGGGCTCAATCCCAGGACTGTGATATCATGACCTGAGCTAAAATTAAAAGAGTCGAACACTTAACTGACTGAGCCACCCAGGCGCCCCTGCATGAGTACTCGTTCTTGAATACTTTTTTCAGTACATTAGGCAAATACAAAGTTTTCACCATGCTAAGTATACCATTCCAGATACCATGAATTCTCCTCATGCCTATTTATTTTAAACATTTGCCCTTACTAAATTTGTGTGTTTCTACACTGTGATAATAAGGTTTGATGTAGCGCTTGTGAAGCAGTTCTGGGCACTGAGCTCTGGTGGCAAGACACAAGAGAAACGGGGAATATGATGCTAAGGGAACAGTCTACACTGCAAAAGCATTGGTGAATTGCATTGTAGAATTTTGGAGCAAACAAGATTTGTGTGTCTTTAACAAAGTCAGTGACCCATGTTTGTTTATGGCATAGGGCAGAACTTAGGATATTTTAAGTAATAGCAGAATATTTTAAATCCTAACCTGGGTTTTAAAAGCCCTATATTTTTAGATTTGGATTTATTATGAATTATACTCACAGGTTAGTTTGGTTTGTGGCTTGGGACTATTAAATGACATCAGTGAACAATGAGAATTTATGATTAGTGATTTTTTTTGTTAATGCCTACTTTAAAAATCTGTGCTTGGTTGGCAACTAAAAACCAAGTGTTTTTTAGTAGTGTTATATACTATCATAATTTATATTTTTTGCTGTAATTGAAGTAAGATATGTCAGCATTTAGTAAAAATCTTAATGTTTCCTCCAAATATCATTTAATGTTGTCATTGTTTTGTCTACTTGTATTTTAATTTTCCGACTGAAACCCTGTAAGAAATTAGTAAAATGATCATGTACTTTGAATTTTCAGTTGTTATACGATAACTAAATTTCTGTTGAAAATTTTTACTGATTCCTGGACCCAAGTAAAATGTAGCAAAATATTTTTTTTAAATTATTGCCAGATTCTTTTGTCCAGATCCTGCGAGGCCAGCAGACCTGGACTAGTCCCAGCATTAAGCTGGTAGCTTACTAAAAGTAAACGCTTGATTGGATTACTTCTTGGAAATAAGGAATTTCCATTACTTCAAAAGGATTGGTTTTTTTCTTCTTTTTCTTCTTCAGGTTTTTATTTAAATTCCAGTTAGCTAACATATCATGTAATATTAGTTTCAGGTACAGAATTTAGTGATTCAACACTTGTATACAACACCCAGTGCTCATCCCACCTAGTGCCCTCCTTAATGCCCATCACACATCTAGCCCATCTCCCGCCCACCTCACCTCCAGTAACCATCAGTGTTTTCTCTGTAGTTAAGAGTCTTGTATGTTCATCTGTTCTGTTTCATAAATTCCACTTATGAGTGAAACCATTTAGTATTTGTCTTTCTCTGACTGATTTATTTCGCTTAGGATAATACTCTAGCTCCATCCATGTCATTGAAAATGGCAAGATTTCATATTTTTTATGGCTGAGTAATACTCCATTGTATATGTGTATACACACACACACACACACACACACACACACACACACACACACATATCATGTCTTCTTATCCATTCATCAGTCACTGGACATTAGGGTTCTTTTCTGGAATTTGGCTATTGTTGGATAATGCTGCTATAAACATTGGGGTGCATGTATCCCTTTGAATATTTATTTATTTATTTATTTATTTATTTATTTATTTATTTATATCCTTTGGGTAAGTTTCTGGAAGTACACTTGCTGGATTATAGGGTAGTTCTATTTTAAAATTTTTGAGGAACCTTCATACTGTTTACAGAGTGGCTGCACCAGTTTGCATTCCCACCAACAGTGTAAGAGGGTTCACCTATCTTGCATCCTCGCCAACACCTTTTGTTTCCTGTGTTGTCGATTTTAGCCATTCTGACAGGTGTGAGGTGATACCTGATTGTAGTTTTGATTTATATTTCCCTGATCATGAGTGATGTTGAGCACCTTTTCATGTGTGTGTTACCCATCTAGATGTCTTTGGAAAAATGTCTGTTCATGTCTTCTGCCCAATTTTTAACTGGATTACTTGTTTTTTGGGTGTTGAATATATTAGTTCATTATAGATTTTGGATACTAACCCTTTATCACATATGTCATTTGTAAATATCTTCTCCCATTCCATAGATTGCCTTTTGGTTTCATTGATTCTTTTGCTGTGCAGAAGCTTTTTATTTTGATGAAATCCCAATAGTTTCTTTTTGCCTTTGTTTCCCTTGCCTTGGGAGATATATCTAGTAAGAAGTTGCTATGGGCAATGTCGGAGAGGTTGCTGCTTGTGTTCTCCTCTAGGATTTTGATGGTTTCCTGTTTCACATTTAGGTCTTTCATCCATTTTGAATTCATTTTTGTGTATGGTGTAAGAAAGTGGTCCAATTTCATTCTTGTGCATGTCGCTGTCCAGTTTTCCCAAAACCAATTGTTTTTTCCAATTGATATTTTTTCTTGCTTGGTCGAAGATGAGTTTACCATATAGTTTTGGGTCCATTTCTGGGTTCTTCATTCTGTTGCATTGATCTATGTGTCTGTTTTTGTGCCAGTACCATACTATCTTGATCACTACAGCTTTGTAATAAAACTTGGATTCTGGAATTGTGATGATGACTCCAGCTTTGATTCTCTTTTTCAAGATTGCTTTAGTTATTTGAGGTCTTTTGTGGTCCCATACAAATTTTAGGGTTGTTTGTTCTAGCTCTGTGAAAAATGCTGGTAGTATTTTGATAGGTATTGCATTAAATGTGTAGATTGCTTTGGGAAGTACAGACATTTAACAATATTTGTTATTTATGGGGCGCTTTGGTCGCTCAGTTGGTTGAGCGTCCAATTTCGACTCAAGTCATGATCTCACAATTCATGAGTTCGAACCCTGCATCGGGCTCTGTGTTGACAGCTCAGAACCTGGAGCCTGCTTTGCAATCTGTGTCTCCCTCTCTCTCTGCCTCTCCCCTGTTCACGCTCTGTCTCTCTTTCAAAAATAAATAAACATTAAAAAATTAAAAGAAAAACAATATTCTTTCAATCCATGAGCATGGAATGTTTTTCTATTTCTTTTGTCCTCTTCAATTTCTTTCATCAGTATTTTATAGTTTTCAGAATACAGATCTTTTACCTTTGGATAGATTTATTCCTAGGTATCTTACTAAGGTTTTTGGTGCATTTGTCAATGTGATCTATTCCTTGATTTCTCTTTTTACTGCTTCATTACTGATGTATAAAAATGCAACAGATTTCTCTACATTGATTTTTATCCTGCAGCTTTACTGGATTTGTATATCAATTCTAGCAATTTTTTGGTGGAGTCTTTTGGGTTTTCTGTAGAGCACCATGTCATATGCAAATAGTGAAAGTTTGACTTCTCCTTGCTGATTTGGATGCTTTTAATTTCTTTTTGTTGTCTGATTGCTGAGGCTAGGACTTCCAGTACTATGTTGAATAAAAGTGGTGAGAATGGACATCCCTGTCTTATTCCTGATTCCCGGCTGTGGGTTTTTCATATATGACCTCTATTATGTTGAGGTATGTTCTCTCTGTCTCTATTTTCTTGAGGGTTTTCATCGTGAATGGGTATTATACTTTGTCAGATGCTTTTTCTGCATCTATTGAGAGGATCATGTGGCTCTTACCCTTTCTTTTATTAACGTGGTATATCACATTGATTTGTGAATATTGAACTACTTTGCAGCCCAGAAATAAATTCCACTTGATCATAGTGAGTGTTTCTTTTAATGTACTGTTGTTGAGAATTTTTACGTCTATGTTCATCAGGGATATTGGCCTGTAGTTCTCTTTTTTAATGGAGTCTTTATCTAGTTTTTGAATCAGCATAATGCTGGCCTCTTAGAATGAGTTTGGAAATTCTCCTTCCATTTCTATTTTTTTGGAATAATTTAAGAAGAATAGGTATTAACTCTTCTTTTATTGTTTGGTAGAATTCCACTGTGAAGCCATCTGGCCCTGGACTTTTGTTTGCTGGGAGATTTTTGATTACTGATTCAATTTCTTTGCTGGTTATTGAACTGTTCAAGTTTTCTATTTATTTCTGTTTCAGTTTTGGTAGTTTATGTTTCTAGGGATTTCTCTTTCTTTCAGATTGCAAGTTTGGTGGCATATAATTTTTCATAATATTCTTTTACAATTGTTTGTGTTACTGTGGTATTGGTAGTTATTTCTCCCTCTCATCTGTGATTTTATTTATTTGGGTCCTTTCTTTTTTCTTTTTGATAAGTCTGGCTAGGAGTTTACCAATTTTATTTTATTTTATCTTATTTTTTTCAAAGAACCAGCTCCTTATTTCATCTATCTGGGTTTTATTTTCAGTTTTTATATTATTTATTTTGCTCTAATCTTTATTATTTCCCTTCTTTTGCTGGATTTAGGCTTTGTTTGTCTAGCTCTGTTAGGTGTAAGGTTAGTTGTATATTTGAGGTATTTTTCTTGCTTCTTGAGGTAGACCCGTACTGCTATATACTTCCCTCTTATGATTGCTTTTCCTCCATCCCAGAGGCTTTGGAGCTTTGTGTTTTCATTTTCATTATTTATTCTTTAATTTCCTGGTTGACCCATTCATTCTTTATGAGCATGCTGTTTAAACTCTGTATATTTGCAGTCTTTCCAAATTTTTTCATGTGGTTGACTTCAAGTTTCATAGTGTTGTGGTCAGAAAATATGCATGGTATGATACCATTGTTTTTGTACCTGTTGAGGCCTGACTTGTGACCTAGTATATTGTCTGTTCTGGAGAATGTTCCATGTGCACTTGAAATGAATGTGTTTTCTGCTGCTTTGGGATGTTTTGCATATATCTGTTAAGTCTGGTCCAGTGGTGTCTTTCAATGCCACTGTTTCCATGTTGATTTGTGTGTCCCAGGCGTTTTTCAGATTGCTGTTTTCATGCTGTCTGTCTCTGGGTTGCTTCCCTGCCTGGAGCAGCACAATGCAATTTGGGCTCTGTCTCAACCAGGTCTGCTGATTTTTAATACTCCAAACTTTAGGACCTGGTGTGGGGGTCCCTATGCTGGTCTTCTGGGAGAGTATCTTGCTGCATTGGGATGGATGCAGGTTTGACCAAGAAGGACAGTCCTACCAGAGCACAGGGGCATGGGATTTGGAACAAAGCAGGCTAGTGGTGCTTGGGTGGCTCAGTCGGGGAAGTGTCCAACTTCAGCTGAGGTCATGATCTCTAGGTACAAGAGTTCGAACTCTGCGTTGGGCTCTGTGCTGACAACTCAGAGCCTGGAGCCTGCTTCAGATTCTGTGTCTTCCTCTCTCCCTGCTCACATTCTGTCTCTCTCTCAAAAATAAATAAACCATTTAAAAAAAACTTAAAAAAATGGGCTAAACAGTTGGTGTCCAGGTTAGCCTCCCTCATCAGGTGTCTCTGATCCTATACAGGAGTGGGGGTGGGGGGTGGGGAATGGCATCCACTGACTCCTTTATCCCTGCAAAAACCACCTCTCACAGATGCAAGAGAGAACAGTCTCTCCTTGTGCACCTTAGGCAATCCTCAGATTGCAGTGTCTGCCCTGGGGTTGTTTTATTACCTTCTTTGCAGGTGTAGGGCAGCGTCCTCAGGGCTTTATGCCAACCAAGCCTGATGACCTCTAAAACTCCAGTCTTTGAGCCCTGCTATTTGCAAAATCTCATGAAAATCAGCCCCACTCCTTTTCCCAGCCAATGGCTTTTTGGGTAAGTGTTCTCCTTATTTGTATCCCTGTGCCCTACACTTGCTCTCACCTTTCTCCCTGACCAGGGTTTCCTCCCTCCATAGCACCTGTGATCCATTTCTCCTCCAAACCAGGTCTCCCCTTCTACCTTCTTTGATGTGGCCTTTTCTCTCCTTCTAGTTGTGCAGTTTGTTCTGTGAGTCCTCAGGTCGATTTCTTGGGTATTTGATATTCATGTATAGAATGATTTGATAGTTATCTAGCTGTGTTTGAGGGATGAGGTGAACCTAGGGTCCTCCTCTGCAGCTATCTTACTCTCTCAGCTCTCAAAAGGACTGATGTTTAATCAAGGTCGAATTCTAAAACATCTTTTCAGGATTCTGTGTTTGATTTCCATGAATTTGGTTTCTGAGGCCTTTTCCTTTTAATAATCTTCCTTTCTGAATTTGGTTTTCCTTTACCAAGGGGAAAATATTGCTTTCCAGATTAAATGATAATCTGAAAACCAGAATAATAGAGGAATAAAGCCTTCTATTTCTCCAACTTGGCTAAAAGAACTCCTTTACTTTATTGTATTTGAATCAATAAAACATTTGTTACTTTTTTTTTTTTTTAGAAAACTGAGCATACTTACTTACTGAAGAATCAGCTTGGAGTTAGTTCTCCTTAATTTTCTCAGACCAGGTACTGGGAAAAGGTCTTTTCAGGGATATGGAAGGTATACCATTTATTTCATAAAATTACTTTGAGTTTCCTCGGGGAGGCAGGGATTTGTTGTAATTTTCTTTTATTTACATGTGTTCTACGGGAAGTTTCAGGAAGGGGAATTGGAGCAAATATATGGGATTATAAGAACCTAGAAAATGAGACAAACTACATCTCTTGATGACAGATGCAAGAACTTCATACTGGGATGTTGCTGAGTGTTTCTAGGAACCACGTTTGGGATTATAAAAAAATGGGAAACATAAATGAGTAACAAGCAACAGCATCTACTCTCAAGAAACTCACAACCTAGTGAGGCACGTGTACTTGCTGTTATCCCCCATGGGGCCTATGTCACCACATTAAGATGATACACCGTCACTTTACTGACTGCAGTCTTTCTGTATCTGCCAATTATAGCAGATGATAAAATGATATTCCTCAGGCCCAATAATATCAGAGCCAGTAGTTTGGGCTCATCCAAAGCATTGACTGATTAGTGCATACAAATTTAACATGGTTCCTAGCTTTTATGACTAATACACAAATACTAAATGAACACATGAAAGTATATCTATTAAGGTAATAAGAAAGATATTATATAAGGAAAAGGTGACAAGTGCTTACATGATTTAATGCATTGTGGTTTTTTAAATGTTTTTACTTATTTATTTTGAGAGAGAGAGAGTGTGAGTGAGGGAGGGGCAGAGAGAATATATAAAAATGTCCCTTGGGCATAGGAAAAAGGGTTCAGATTCACTGATGATTTGGTAAATGCCAGTAAAATAGTACTGGGATACTATTTCTGAGCCATCAGGTGAATGAAAATGAAAAAGTGTGATGACCTATCCCATTGGTGAGACTGTAAGTAGGTGCTCTCAAACATTGCTGATGGGAATGTAAACTGGTAAAATGCTTCTGAGTGAGAATTTAGAAATAGTTGGCAAAATTACATACGCTACTACCTTTTGACCAGCAACTGCACTTTTAGGACTCTCCCCGGTAACTACATCTACAGCTTTTTGGAAATACCTATACAAGGTTATTCAGTGCAACTTAAATTAGAATTGGAGAACACTGGAAATGACCCAGATGTTGACAAATGCAAGAATGGTTGAGTAAGCAATGGTGTATTTGCACAGTGGAACACTATACAACTGCAGAAAGCAAAACAAAAACAAAAAGAAAGTGCAAAAGACTGTACTATGCAACTCTTTGTATCAGAAATAGGGAGTATAAGAAAATATAGTGTGTCTGTTTATTTGTCCCAAATAAATTTAGAAAGGATAAAGCAGAAACTGAGATTATTACCCACCGAAGATGAGTGAAAACAGGGTTGAAATGAAAGTGATCCATTTCTTAATATAGATTTTATATAGCTGTGAGTCTTGGAAACTTGGTAATCCTTCATGTATCTTCCCTGAGATAAACAATTAAAATTAACAGGACGTGGGGAGAACCCAAAGTGGAGTTTAAAGAGAAACAAATGAATATAAGTGTATTATAGATGAATGTCATCACTACACTGATGATGGGGAAGGAAAGATTTAGGCAAATTGGGAAAACAGTATTTGGCTATGTACTGCAGGGTTTGAGACAAAAATGAACATAATTCAAATATTATACTGCAGTTAATTGAGACATTTCTCAGAGGCATCTGGGTTGGAAATTCTAAACTACTTCATGTGTATATTAGAATTGAGTAAGTGAAGAAATATACTGTGGATAAATAAGAGCCAGGTTTCTTGGAGAAAGAAAATAGAAAAGAGAAAAGAGACACCTCATATGAACCCATGATTTTGGTGAGAATCAGAGCTATCAGTATGATCTCATGGTTTTTAATATATAAGTATTTAGAAAAATGCAGACATAAATATAGATGCATGTATATATGTGTGCATGTCTGTTGGTGTACATACTTATATTTCCATGCTTCGTCTGCTTGAAAGTGAGACTAAAAGTGGGAGAGAGATAGAGAATCCCAAGCAGACTCCGTACTCGGCGCAGAGGAATCCAGGACCCTGGGATCATGACCTGAGAGCCAAAGTCAAGAGTTGGACACTCAGCTGACTGAGCCACCCAGCCGCCCATAAGATTTTTTTTTAATGGGAATATAGTTGACAAACAGTGTTAGAATAGTCTCATTGTACATAATACATAGTGATTCAACAACTCTATACTATATTCACCACAAGTATAGCTACTGTCTGTCACCATTCAGTAAATTATTTTAAAAGTTTTTTTAAAATTTTATTTAAATTTTAAATTTAAGTTAATTTAAATTAAATTAAAAATTAAATTTATTCAAATTTCAGTTAGCATACAGTGCAATACTAATTTCAGGTATACATTGTAGTGATTCAACACTTCCATACAGCCCCCACTTCTCATCACAACCAGTGTACTCCTTAATCCCTATCACCTATTTCACATACCCTGCTCCCCACCACCCTTCTGCTAACCATCAGTTTCCTTTCTGTAGTTAAGAGTCTGTGTTTTTGGTTTGCCTCTCTCTCTTTTTTTTTTTTTTAATTTTTTTTAATGTTTATTTATTTTTGACACAGAGAGAGACAGAGTATGAACGGGGGAGGGTCAGAGAGAGAGGGAGACACAGAATCTGAAATAGGCTCCAGGCTCTGAGCCATCAGCACAGATGCCTGACGCGGGGCTTGAACTCATGAACCACGAGATCATGACCCGAGCCGAAGTCGGACGCTCAACCGACTGAGCCACCCAGGCTCCCCTCTCTCTCTTTTTTTTTTTTTCTCACTTGTTTCTTATATTCCACATATGAGTGAAATCATATGGTATTTGTCTTTCTCTATTTCGCTTAGCATAATACTCTCTAGCTACATCCACATCATTGCAAATGGCAAGATTTAACTCTTTTTTATGGCTAATATCCCATTGTGTGTGTGTGTGTGTGTGTGTGTGTGTGTGTGTGTGTGTATGTATATGTATATATCTCTTCTTTATTCATTCATCAGTTGATGGACATTTGGCTGTTTGCATAATTTGGCTATTGTAGATAATGCTGCTCTGAACATCAGGGTGTATGTATCACTTTGAATTAATATTACTAATTAGCATTAGTAATTAGTATTATTGGGCAAATACCTAGTAGTGCGATTGCTGGATTATAGGTTAGTTATATTTTTAACTTTTTGAGGAACTTCCATGCTTCCATACTTTTCTTCCAGAGCAGCTGTACAAGTTTGCATTCCTAACAACAGTGCAAGAGGGTTTCCCTTTTTTCACGTCCTCACTGACATCTCTTGTTTCTTATATTGTTGATTTTAGCCATTCTGACAGGTGTGAGGTAATATTTTGTAGGTGTATCTCATGTCTTCTGCCCATTTTAACTGGATTATTTGTTTTTTGGATGTTGAATTTTGGAAGTTCTTTATATATTTTGGATACTAATCCTTTATTGGATGTTTCATTTTCACATATCTTCTCCGATTCCATAAAAGCACACTTTTAATTCAGAATCAAGCTGCCTGTTTGTACCGTGTACTAAATAGATGACCTTTGGTAGACCTCAGTTTCCTTCTCTGTAAAATGGAGAGAATGAAAATCTCAAATTCGCAGGTTTCAGTGAGATGGTAATGATTCTGGTACAAAGCATGGCTTATAGAAAATGCTGTATGTTTGAGCTATTATAATCTCCATTCCATTTGGAAGGAGAACTTAAGGCTGAAAAATAACTCATCCACTGGTGGCAACAGTACATATTCTTCTATAGGATCACCATTGAAGCACAGTTTCAGTCAGAATTCATGTTTCTTCCTTTGAGCTCACTATGTGTTTTTAGGTCCTGGAAGAACACTAACTAGTCCTTAGAAGCAAATCACAGAATTATGTTTATTGACAAGCTAAAGAGATTTTGTGTAGT
This sequence comes from Neofelis nebulosa, assembly GCF_028018385.1. NCBI lineage: Eukaryota > Metazoa > Chordata > Mammalia > Carnivora > Felidae > Neofelis > Neofelis nebulosa. Next base: position 41,302,116 of record NC_080789.1, on the reverse strand, counting down.
ACTGCTAAACAAATTGAGTGAGAAATTGCCTTTATGAAAGGCCAGCAAAAGAAAATGTATGTAGTACCTTAATATAACCATTTTTTAATCAAAATGGTACTCTGCCATGTAAGCTAATGTTGCTGAAATCATTTATGTAAGTAGAATGTGTGTTCATGTTTTTACAGAACTAGGCAGATATTTCTGCAGTGTTTCTTGTTTGCAATTAGATATACTACTCATTGGAACCAGTGTTTTCCTCCAGAGAATAGCATCAAGGTCACCTGGTTTTGGTTGTTCTTTTTTTGTTTTGTTTTTGTTTAAACATTGTGTCATGCTAGTTGCTCTCTACAATTTGACTGTCAGGGTTAAAGCCAGGCCATTTAATGAGGGAAGTGATGGCTTCATTTTTTAATGAGTGGTAGATGTAAATTTATTCATAAGTTAATACAGGTTCACCACTGATGTCCAAATAAATAATTCCTTCTGCCCCTGTCCCTGTACTGGAAACTTTTTTTCCTTTTCTCTAGCTCTCTGTGTCAAGGGTTGCAATGTCAAGTGCATCAATCATGTTTAGGGAATAAGTAATTATAATCAACGTGTGGATGACTAGTTTTAAGACAATAGCAAGTGGCATAAGCTGGCTTATGGAAAATTGAGAATGCATGGTTTGCCTAGTGACAATTAAAAAAAAGCAAGAAAATAAAACCATAGCACCCTTCCTGACATCCCCACACCCTCAACACACACTCTCTAATACTTAACCTTTGGGTCGGGTAGGCTGTCATTTTAAAAGCCTTGTTAATGTCCTTTTTCTTTCTTTAAGCTGTAGGTCTATCAGTCTTCATGGACACTTTCCCTTGGTTTCTTCTCATTTGAAACTACCCTGGTGTTGCCAAAATGTTACTAATGCAGATAATCGGGATCAGAATTAATTTCACCATTTTCAACTCTTTTTTTCTAGAATACATTTGAGAACGTTTCATTTTACTGTGCCTTTATAAAGTGAAGTTAATTCCTGGCATTTAGTAGGTGCTCAGTGCATATTCATTGAATTAAGAAATACCTGACTTGCTTTTATGAATAACAAGAACCATTTGTAATCAACACATTTATTACTTGTAAACAGATTACATGTAGCTGAAGTGCTTGGAAGCAGCTAGTTCTTACTAACATACTTTTTATACTGTTGATTTGCTCTGAAATCTTTTTTAAAAGTATTAAAGAAAAATTAAGTCCAGTATAATTCTAATTTCTAAAATACAAATTTTGTATCATGTGGATGAATTAATGGTGATTCAAAAGTTTTTAAACACTCTGTTTCCCCTTTATCAGGTAGTCTTTCTTGTTCATTATCTTGACCTATTACATGAAGAGCCATATTTTTCAGAAACACAGGCGTAGCATAGGCCTTTACAAAAGAAATAACTATTAAATTTCTTTTGTTGGATAATGTATTCTTCCTCTCTCCCTTCCCGTTTCCTTATTTCCACAATCATTTGTTAAACTATGTGCTAAGATAACTTACTCCTGAAGAGTGAAAATAAGGTAGTGTTAACTGTTTCTTAAGTGACTCATTGTCTAGAGAGGTACTGCAGTGATTGTGAATATACTTATTTGATGATATTTCATGTTTCTCAAAATATTCGTTTTCAATGGATCATGAATGTTTGTACACAAAAGAGTGTATCTTCGTGTGTTTTTTTTATGACTTGAGACCTAACGTTTATAAGTATATTAAAATGAATTATTAGAGTTTATTGAAAGCTATTTCATAATGAGATTAGAAGTCAACGTAAAACTAGACCATTTGAAAATCGACAAGTCGTTTGAAAATCGGGGTGCCTGGGTGGCTCAGTTGGTTAAGTGTCCAATTCATGGTTTTGGCTCAGGCTACCATCTCGCAGTTTGTGGGTTAGAGACCCACATCGGGGTCCGTGATGCGCGGAGTCTGCTTGGGATTCTCCCTCTCCCTCTCTCTTGGCCCCTCCCCCCCACTTGCACTCTCTCTCAAAATAAATAAATAAACTTAAAAAGAAAATTGATGAACTGCATAAAACATAAAGTTTATTGACTACTTTGTGCAGTGGCATGTTGTATATGCCAGCAGGCGCCGAAACTTTTATTGTGTTTTCTTTATTCAGACGTTACCAGTTCAACAACATTTCACCGATGTATGCGAAAACAAAACAGGTTTTCAACGTGTGGTGATGACATTCCAGTAGAGAAGCAGAGTAGTGTGTGGTGCTATGGGATGATGGAACCAAGGTATCCTTCTTGTATCTGTCAAGATAATGTGGTGATCAGAAATTCCAAATGGCTTAACAAAACACAGGTGTTTGTTTGTTTGTCTGTTTGTTTTTCCTCACTTGTATCATCGTCTGATATGCGTCAGGCCACTTTCCTTGTTGACTTTTCTTCAACTGTAAACTGAGGGATTCAAACTCTTCCCGTGTCAATTGCACGGATGGGAAAGAGTGATCGGAACTCACACTTATCTTGGACTGTCCGCTTCCAGAGGTGAAACCCCACTTGTGCATCGGTGAAAACTAAGCAATGTATTCCCAACCCTGTGACTGTGAAATGTGGTCTTCCTATAATCACAGAAGAAGAAACTGCTGTGAATGTAGAGATTCTACAACTGCGAATAGTGAGCTACAAAAATTTTCTGCTGTTATCAAGAAAAAATATGCACAAAGAAGTGGTTTTACTAGACACCAAATACTACTGACTGTTCACTAAAGGGTTTCTCTCCCATCCTTTTATAAATCTCATCACATAAAGGAGTGACTCTCCATTGAGTGCTGGTCTTTCTCTGATAACTCTGTTCAAAATATTCCATTGGACCCTCTAATAGAAAATTTCCACAGTTTTATAGGCTGGGTAGACTTTTGATTCTCTAGTTAACATGCAGTTTGTGATATTTAATAAGATAGCATCTGTTCCTTTGTGTTGCACTAGTGTTCAAAGATAGGATATTATAGAAATTAAAGTGTAGACCATTGGGCTATAAAATGGTAACAAATCTGGTTTTAATGATCTGAAATCAGGGAGGGCTCAGAACACCTCTTAGCAAGGAGAATGTCCTAAAAGTTGCAATGCACTGATCAAGATAGCCTTGGCTAAGAAAGTGGCAGAAATTAGGAGGCAGTGTATGAAATCTTAGAATATTAAAGTTGTAGGTGTCCTTGAAGATTGTATATTGTACCTTTTTTATTCTGAAGATCAGAAAATTGAATTGAAACCATGATGAGTTACACATAAAAGTTTTGAAAACTTTTAATTCCCAGTTTGTGAAGTCCACATTATTTTCTGTGTCATCAGTATTCTTTTCAGTATTGCATGTTGCTTCAATAATGTTGCCCAACTTCACCCTATGCCCTTCCTCCCAAATTCAATAGCTTAGAAAAATAAGCATTTGTGTTCTTGTTAATGGAATGGCCATGCCTCATCTGGGCTCGTGTGGTTTTGGCATCATGGCTGGATACATGGATATGGGTCTCCCTTACATTTCCCCTTTTTTCATGGACCAGTGGCTACCTGAGGCATGCTCTTCTCATGGAAGATTACAGAAAGGCAAAAAGGCAAGCTGATTTAAAATCTCTGCTTGCAGTGCTCTCTTGGGCAGCACTTATACTAAAATTGGAATGATACAGAGAAGATTAGCATGGCCTCTGTGCAAGGGTGACACGCAAATTCATAAAACCCCTGCTTGTGTTAATTCTCTCTTTCGTGTGCGCTCGCTCTCTCTTGAGCAAAGTCAGTTCTTTGGACAAATTCTAAGTATTTGGACAGGGGAGATGAGAGAATATTCACTGAAAACAGTCCAATCTATCATGTTCTCTATAAGGCCAAGATTTCTGAATTTAGGGTAAAGGAGAATCTGCTGTAACAAAAGTACTGTGGTTCAAATAAGATTGATGTTTATTTTTCACTCTCATAACAATTTAGAGTAGGTCAGTGTTCCAGGGCAGGTTAGAGGTTCTGTTCCAGGGACCCAGATTCCTTCCATTTCATTGCTCTACCATTCCATAGGGTGGTGTCCTTGTCACATGACTGAAGCTGTCTGACTGGTACAACATTACATTGTAGCCCATGGGAAGGAGAAGAGAGAAAATCACTATACAAGCAATATCCTTTTCAAGTCCGTGTTTGAAAGTTGGTATGTGCAATTTCTGCTTGCATTCCATTGACCATAGCATCATAGAATGGCAAGACCTAGCCACCAGGTAAACTGGTTAAGGTAGTCTCTCATTTCTGCATAGAAAGTTATAATGCTGCCTACAGTTAGAACCTTGAGGATAAATAGAGAGTGGATCTTGGATGACAGTTAGCAGTCTTTGCTCTCAAGATAGTTTGAGGTAATTATGTATACGATGGAATGGGCATGGGTGGGAAAGATGAGGAATGCTCCTTTTGCCTAGGGGGAATTATGTAGGTAACTACCTTCCACAAGAAGAAAACTGGAAAAAAAAATTAAAACTTTTTTTAGCTCACCAATTCTCAGTATGTTTACTTTTATGATTACCTAGAAAAAAATGCTTGTCTATTTGCTGTTGTAACCAGAAACAGCCATTGTTTCACATCTCCCTTAGGCAAGCCTGTATTCTGTAAATAACCGAGTCCATGTACAGACTAAATGTAAGAACCTGATTAAATAAAAAGTTTGATTAAAATTATAAAATAAGGCACTGGATTTTTAAGCATACATCATCATTTTATGCACATAATGTGTGCCATATCATATGGGTTATGACCTGAATTATTGCGTGTGTGTGTGTGTGTGTGTGTGTGTGTGTGTGTTTCCTTTCTCTTCAAGGCTTAGAAACTGCCGTTTCAGAACTATTACTGAAGATTGAATTGATGTCAGCCAGGAAACTGTAATTTCCTGTCACTTGGCCTTGAATTACTACTTTGAGTTTGCAGACAGTAAACAATTTAGCTAAAAGATGCAAGCTTTTTTCCTACTTATCATTAGTACCTAAGAATATGAATGTTTTGTACTGTTCCATCTCCATTACACATATACTTATTGGCTCAGAATGATATTCAACCCTCCTTGTGTACTTTTATCTTGAACTAATCAAGTCCAAACTTCCTGCTGCTGAAAACCCATGTATGTTCTTTTAAAGTGGGCTACAGAGCCAATTCATCTGATAAAGCAAATAATCTACCATTTCCAGTACAGAAATGAAGCAGAGAAGCCATGTTGCAAGGAACATAATGTTTTCCCCTGCTGTTTTTATTTGTTCTGCATATTTCAAGTGAGAAAGATGGAATTTTACAAGAACTTCATTTGTGAAGGATGCAAGGCAGTTATGTTTCTTTAAATACTTTCCCCGAATACTTGGTACACGAGAGAGAAGCTTGTTTTGTCTTACATAATTGGGTTGCAGTTTTTTGAAAACTAACCCACAAAATTTGTGTTCTATTAGTGTTGACTTTCTGGTTGCCGGTTTCGCTACGATGCCACAAAAAGGGATTCATTTATTTGTGGGGGGCATTTATGGGACAATCAGTAGCACCAAGTCTGTTTAACTGTGTGTAGCTGAATCAAGTGAGCTTAAAGATTTCATGGGGTTAATGTGATGGGGTCCTCGGCTGAGGGGATGGACTGGGAATTCAGCTTAGGGGTTGGGACTAGGGCAGAACCTCACACATCTTTTCTCTCTCTGGTCCAGGAACAATCTCTGACACATAGGAAGCTCTGGGAAAAGAAAAAAAAAATGTTATTAAAGCCAGCATACCAAGGAAGGAGGCCATCTTTTCATGAGAAGGGACTTGAGCTGACACTTGGTCAAGTCAGTCATGTTCCAGGGCCACTTGGTATGGTGACGGTAACCGTCAACAGGAGACGTAGGGACAATTTTTCTTTGCTCTGGATTGTACCAATGCATTGTAAAGCATTTATCATTCTTCCTCTTCCTCCCAATAATGCTGGCAGCACTCTTGGGACAACCAAAAGGAACCCCTTGTCCCCGACCACATTGTCAGATGCCACGTATGAGGAGGTCATAGTTCTGCAGAAACTTACTGGCTATAGTCCCATAGTTACTTGTTTGGTTGATCGATTTAGCTATTATAAATAAATAATAATGTCTTTTTAAAAAAACATTTCTTGTTTTTATTGTGAACTGTTTTCAGTGTTAGGAAAACCAAAATGAATAATAATGATTAACTCTTGTGTACTCAACATCCAGCTTTACTTCATTTTAACATATTGCTTTAGACACTTTTTTTTAAGTACATGGAATACTGCATCATTATTAAAGCTTCCTTTGTAATCCTCCCCAACCTCATTTCCATGTCTTCACCTCAGGAAAAAACCTGCTGTTCTAATTTTGGCTTCATTACTTTTAACATGTTTTTATGCTTTTACCATACTTGCATGTATTTCTAAGTGGTATTTAGTATTTCTTTATGTTTTAAATTTCTTATAAATGGTATCACGCTCTATTCCTGCATAATTTCCCTACTTGATGCATAAGTATGCTACCAAGATTTGTCTATGTGGATATGTAGAGCTTTGGTTCATTCATTTTAAATGCTACAGACTTGTCCTTATACAATTATATGCCATAATTTATCTAAATTTCTGGTTCTGGATATTAAGTTTATTTTTAATTTATTATCAATGCCAAGGATGCTGTAATGAACATTCTCATACACATCTTTTAGTGAATGGGTTTCTCCCTAGGAATTCAATTGATGCATAGTTGAATTTTATTAGATTTTGCCACATTACTCACTACAGTGCTTGCACTAAACCAGCACACCAGGTACCTACCCACCATCAATTCATGTAAGTTTTAGAATCATCACATCTTTTCCATCAGTTGCGGTTGGTAACATTTAAAAAATTTTAACAATTTGTGACGTGGGACATAGCATCTTTTTTAAAAAATTGTATTTTCTCACTTTCTATTTCTCATGCGTATTGGCCATCCATATTTCCTCTTGTAGGGAATGTCTATTCATATACTTTGTTCTTTTTTCTATTGGGTTGGCTGTCTTCTTTGATTTTTAGTTTTTTAGTAAGAATTTTGGTTTTCATTTCTACACACACACATACATATACATATGTGTTGTAAATATATTTTCCCAATCCCTGGCCTTTCTTTTCTATGTCCACTTTTTGTTGTATAGATGGCTTTAGTCAATTTTATCACCCTCTTTATTAGAGTTTATATTTTTTATATATTAAACAAGAAATTTTTTTATGCTAGCTTTATTTTTCCTCATGTGGATAACCAATTGTTCCAAAATCATTTTTAAAATTGTCAAGTCTTTTTTATTGAATTGCATGTTAATATTTGTGGGTGTATCTATTTCTAAGCTATATATTTTATCTCAGTAATTTATTTGTCACTTTCCTTGTCCCTTACTTTGTCATTGTTTTTTTTTTCAACGTTTTTTTTTTTTTTTTTTAATTTATTTTTGGGACAGAGAGAGACAGAGCATGAACGGGGGAGGGTCAGAGAGAGAGGGAGACGCAGAATCGGAAACAGGCTCCAGGCTCCGAGCCATCAGCCCAGAGCCTGACGCGGGGCTCGAACTCACGGACCGCGAGATCGTGACCTGGCTGAAGTCGGACGCTTAACCGACTGCGCCACCCAGGCGCCCCTGTCATTGTTTTTTTAATCACTTTTGTTATCTTTGAAAGCATCCATTTTTTAAAATTGTCTTGGCTAGTCTTACCCCTTTGTCCTTGCATATGAAGTTAACGTCAGCTTTTTAAGTTACATAATAAAGTTATATATTGACATTTAGGTTGGGAACTGAAATAAATAAACTTATGGAATAATTGGAGGACAACTGATATCCTTATGATATTGAATCCTCCTACACATTAACATGTATTATCTCTCCATTTATTTAGTTTGCATGTTTTTAAATTAAAATGATTTTCTATGTAAAGATCGAAATATAGTTTACTAGTTTGTTTCTCTGAGGACATTGTATCGTATGTTTTTCTTACTAACGGAATTTGTTTTGAAATTATATTTTCTGTCACTGTTTTTATTGTTGCTGATCTAAAGTTTTTTTTTTTTTTTTTGCTGGTGCATTACGAATAATAATCTTGTTTAGTGTAAATGATTTGTTTATAATTTTTCTTAATTGCTCTTTGTAGTCAATATTATATGCAAACTTTTTTCCTCCTTTCTTATCCTTATATTTATTGATTTTTTTTTGCCATACCATGGCAATAAGTGCCTATAATATAGTAGTTTATTGAAATGATGGTAGCAGGCATCTTTATCTTATTTTTTTATCTTTATTTTATTTTTTTTAACTTTGTAATTTAACTTTATTTTTTATTTTTTAAAATTTACATCCAAATTAGTATATAGAGAAGCAATGATTTCAGTAGATTCTGTACTGCCCCTTACCCATTTAGCCCATCCCCCTATCCCGCCCCCCCTCCAGCAACCCTCAGTTTGTTCTCCGTATTTATGAGTCTCTTTTGTTTTGTCTCCCTCTCTGTTTTCATATTATTTTTGTTTCCCTTCCCTTATGTTCATCTGTTTTTTCTCTTAAAGTCCTCATATGAGTGAAGTCATATGATTTTTGTCTTTCTCTGACTAATTTCACTTAGCATAATACCCTCCAGTTCCATCCACGTAGTTGCAAATGGCAAGATTTCATTCTTTTTGATTGCTGAGTAATATACTCCATTGTGTGTGTGTGTGTGTGTGTGTGTATGTATATATATATATATATATATATATATATATATATATACCACATCATCTTTATCCATTCATCCATCGATGGACATTTGGGCTCTTTCCATACTTTGGCTATTGTTGATAGTGCTGCTATAAATATGGGGGTGCATATGTCCCTTCGAAACAGCACACCTGTATCCCTTGGATAAATACCTAGTAGTACAATTGCTGGGTCGTAGGGTAGTTCTATTTTTAGTTTTTTGAGAACCTCCATACTGTTTTCCAGAGTGGCTGCACCAGCTTGCATTCCCACCAACAAGGCAAAAGAGATCGTCTTTCTCCACATCCTTGCCAACATCTGTTGTTGCCTGAGTTGTTCATGTTAGCCATTCTGACAGGTGTAAGGTGGTACCTCATTGTGGTTTTGATTTATATTTCCCTGATGATGAGTGATGTTGAGCAGTTTTTCATGTGTCAGTTGGCCATCTGGATGTCTTCCTTGGAGAAGTGTCTATTCATGTCTTTTGCCCATTTTGTCACTGGATTATTTGTTTTTTGGGTGTTGAGTTTGATAAGATCTTTGTAGATTTTGGATACTAACCCTTTATCTGATATGTCGTTTGCAAATATCTTCTCCCAGTCTGTCAGTTGCCTTTTAGTTTTGCTGATTGTTTCCTTTACTGTGCAGAAGCTTTTTATTTTGATGAGGTCCCAATCGTTCATTTTCGCTTTTGTTTCTCTTGCCTCTAGAGACGTGTTGAGTAAGAAATTGCTGCAGGCAACTTGGAGAGGTTTATCATTTAATATATGAAATTACTTTTACTATATTTATCTGTATTTATAAATACTACCTAGTAATTTTAAACTTCATATAAATAGTAATCTATGTATTCTTCTTATAGTTCATCATTAAGTATGATATTCTCTGTTAGAGCTATTTCTTTCTATTTATATTTTCTTTTTATATATTAATCATGAATGGGAATTGATGTTTATCAAAAAATTAACATTTTTTGTGAGTCATATTGTTCCAATAGGTTTCTGTTTTTATAGTGCTGGATTCCTTTAGTACATGTGACACTGGAGTCTTTGGTCTGGGACACATTAGCAGAAGGGCAAGGAGAACTTCTGACCCCAACATCTTCTTCTGCTGGAACAACTTCTTACCCTGAAGGGTTATAGGATCCATCCTTTTCTTTGGGCCTGGATCCTCTTCTTTACACTTTAGATCTACTGATTTAGCTATGTAAAGAATATTCAACAATTCAATACCAGAATTTAAAGAGCAAACAATGACCATTCACCTCTAATACTTAAAATTCCCAAAGCAATTTCTAGTCATTTTTGAATGGTTTCTGGATCTGTGATTTGTTACTTCATCGGTAGTCTGGCACGGGAACTGTTGATTCTTTTTCATTCTCTTGGACTTGAATAGAGGTCCCAGAGCCTGGGAAAAATATGTGAAATAAAGCAAACTTTCTTATTTTTCTATTTGTAAAAGTGAAGACTCCAGAAATCCTGAATTAGGATATTGAGCTTAAGATAGTTAAAAATCCCCCTATAGAATTGGGCTTTATTTTGGTCAGTTACATGAATTGGGATCTGTAAGGAAACCATCCCCTCCATAGAGCAAAAGAATGAGTTACCTAGTGCTACTTAAAATTACACAGATGGATCTTCCAGATTTAATGTTGAAAAAAAAAAAAAGGAAAAAACGTACAGGTACATGCTGTATAATTCCACTTAATATGATAATTTAAGACCAAATAAATCCACAGTGATAAAACAGAGTAGTTGTTACCTATTAAGGGAGGGAGTAATAAAGGGGTCTTTTGGAGTTCTGGAAATTTTCTCTATCTTCATATAGGTGGTGATTAACTCAGTATATCATATGCTCTACAATTAAGATTTTTGTGACTTATTGTATGCATGTGATAACCTCAGTAAAAAAGAGTATGGCTAACATAAATTCAGAAAGGGCTTACTGTTCCTTCTATGTGATACATAGGTTTTTTCATAGGATGAGACAATTTTGGAATAACCTTTTTAGGTTTATAAGAGATTGGTAGAATATGTGTGTATGTGTGTATGCATGTCATATGTTTTCTTCAGAATCACATGAATCCTTTAATGAATGGTGAGCAGCTTCCAGGTGTTGTGTTATAACTTGGGGATTCTAAGAAAGTATATTGGGGCTGACAATCTAGTGGGGACAAGTAATTAGGGATGTGTGAGAGCAGGGGGAAGTATTTAATGCCTCCTAGAACATAGGGGAAAAGTGCCTGACTTGTTTGCAGTGGACTTGGGGGCACAGAGTAAAACCTTCTGAAGACATAGACTTGAGTCAAATTTTTAAGGATAAATAGAAGTCTGACAAAGTGGATTGTGTAGCATGTATAGATATGTTAGTGCTAAAGGTATTTTGAAATGGCATTTTGTCCTCAGGACTCTAGTTTTATGATATAACCACAACAAAATGTAGAACCTGAGAAGTGTTAATATATTAAATTAGAAAGTCAATTTCATTTTTATTTGAGAGAGAGAGAGAGAGAGAGAGAGAGAGAGAGAGAAAGCAGGAGAGGGACAGAGAGGAAAAGAGAGAGAATCCCAAGCAGGCCACATGCTCAGTGCAGAGCCCAATGAGGGGTTCAATCACACGACCCTGGGATCATGACCTGAGCTGAAATCAGGAGTTGGACACTCAACTGACTGAGCCATCCAGACACCCTTGAAATTAGAAAGTTAAAAAGGGATCATGATGGGAAAAGTTTTGAATGACATGCTAAGGAATTTTTATTTTTATTATTATTTTTTGGCTTTAGATGGTAGGGAAGCATTGAAGATTTTAATTAAGTGATGTGATTGGGGTTAATTTTGGCAGTATTTGGCAATTTGGATCCTCTCCCTGGAGTTCTTTCTTTGGTGCTTTTTTCTTTACTGTAACGTGTATGCATCATCTCCTCTGTAGACCAGTGATTCCTAAATCTACATCTCTGTTCCAAACTCCTCTCCTGTGTCTTCAGACTCCTTAACAGAATCAATTGTTTTTCTGTCCCTGGATGCAAATTTCAGTTGTTTCTTATCACTTTATGTCACAAAACTTCACCTTACAATTTACACTATTTATTCCAATATATTTATAAACATATGTTTCTTCAAAAGCTTTTTCCTCTTGACCCAAACCAAGACTGACTACAAGTGCTTCTTACTACTACATTCCTGCTGTTTGGAAAGGACCTTTGTTCACCACCTCCAGGCTCAATAGGGTCTCTGTAGGAAATGGGGAAGAGGAGAGGTACAGAGAGACATTTTCTTATTGGCTGATCCTGTGGTAAGGTGGCTTCATTCTCTAGGCTGGGGGGATATTTAAACTGACTCATTGTTATTTGCCTGAGATATTTGAAGATTTCACTGTAGGGTACCTTTGATCTTCCCTCCCTTGACCTGAGTAATCACATCTCTCCTCAGTTTCTTTCCCCAGTGGTGCCTAGAGCTTCCTCTTGGAGGAATCACTCACGTGGCAAATTATTCTTTCAAGCAGAGCCCCTTTTATAAAAAAACTCAGGCAAACATTCCTACCACAAATTCCATTATCTTGTCTCTAAGATTTGTACATCTTAGATCTACGATCAGAGAAGACTTTAGTTTACTTCTCAGATGATTATTCTAGCCTGCTGCCACAGGTACCTTTACCTTGCTTAGGTACTGGACTTCTTTGTCTCGTCAGCTGCAGGGAACATACATCGGTTGCTCCGGACAATACGGAAACCTCATAGGTTCTCTAGAAAAATAAAACTATTTATATTTAGGCATTAAGAAACTTGATTTCACTACCGAATCCAACCACTGAGTTATATTAAGAATGGCAAAGAATTAGTATGATATATTGACCATTAACTTCATATAAGAGAATAACCTTTTTGAATCATTTTAATATACATAAATTCATTCTTTTTCTCTCCAGTCCTTTAGAATTTTTTAATAAATGTTTTTTATTCCACAAAAGTAAGAGGTCATATTATATTCTTTATGCATTTAAAATGAATCAAAGCCATATTAAAATTAATTTTTATTTGTACAGTATTCCATTAATTAATTCTATCCACATGAAATTGACTTTTATCCTTGATATGAAATCATCAGTAATCATTTAGGTGTTGGACTAAATTGAAGAGTATGCTGATACTCATTAGTTTTATTTATACCTGACTCCTTACTGAACTGTAATTTCCATAAAGACAAGGGATGAATTTGAAAGTTGACTGTGCTGAGTGCATATTAGGCACTCAGTGCTATGTGTCTTTCATATGTCTTTAGTGCTATAAGGAAGATACTAGCTAAGGTGGATAAATTTGAATAATGTAGAGCATTCGTGATGCTTTGGCAATATTATTTCATATCAATTTCAAGAAATGTGCATAACAAGTATGGTCAATAGGCTATAATAACTCATTAAGGAAAATGGGAGATATGTTGGAAGTCTAGAGATGAATACATTTCCTGACACTTGATAGACCATGTATTTGTAAGGTTGACGTTGTTCTCAGGCAAAATTCTATGCCATAATCAAACAGTTGGTCATAACCTTAAAAAAGAATGATGCCCACTAATAACAGGTTCCATGAGTCTAGGATACTTATTTGTTCCTTATTGGGAGCACCGTTAAAGGGAATACTAAAGACAGGATGTATCTGAATTTTTTTCTTAGCGTACTTTTTTTCTCCCAAAACATACTAGACATCAAGAAAACTGCACAGAATGTAAATTTACAGCTCACTGAATTGTTACGAAGGTAGCATCCATGTAGTGCACCCTCAAGTCACAAAATGGAACACTAATAGCAACTCCAGTTAAATTCCAGTCAAAACCCTTTTTATCCCCCTCACCAAAGGTAACCACTATCCTGACTTCTAACCCCATAGTTGAGTTTTACGAATTTTTTGAACTTCTGTGAATGGAATCATGCAGTATATATTCTTTTGGACTTTGAATTCTTAAAATTTTTGATATTTATATTGATAAGTGTCTCTAGTTTTCTCATTTTATTTAATGTATGTTTATCTCTTGTATAAAAGTGCCACAAGTTACTTACCCATTGTAATGTTGGACTTTTGTATTCTTTCCATATTTTTGGCCATTCTGAAGGAATGTCCTGCACATTTCTCTTCATGCACTATGTGTACAGTTTTGAAAACTACAAGTCTAAGAGTATTACTGCTGGGCCATACTATATGTGTATCTTCAAACTTGTTAGATTTGCAATTAACAATTTTTGGTAAAAAAAAATTGTTACCATTTTTGAGTGTGTGTGTGTGAAATTACTGTACAAGTTTATATTTTGGCCAGCATATTTATGTTCTTGTTTTTCCATGTCTTTGCCAGTAGTTGGTATTGTCATTTTAAAACATTTTTTCTAAGTTTTGAGTTTCAATTCCAGTATAATTAACATATGATGTTATATTAGTTTCAGGTGTACAATATAGTGATACAACAATTCTATATATGACTCAGTGCTCATCATGATAAGTGTACTCTTAATCCCTTTCACCTAGTTCACCCATTCCCTCCCCCACCTCCCCTTTGGTAACCATCAGTTTGTTTTCTATAGTTAAGAGTCTGTTCCATGGTTTGTCTCTCTCTCTCTTTTTTCCTTTGTTTGTTTCTTAAATTCCCCCTAAGAATGAAATCATAGGACATTTGTCTTCCTCTGGCTTACTTATACCGCTTAGCATTAGACTCTCTAGCTCCATCCATGTTGTTGCAAATGGCAAGATTTCATTGTTCATGGTTAAATAATGTTTCATTGTGTGTGTGTGTGTGTGTGTGTGTGTGTGTGTGTGTGTGTGTGACACATGGAATATTTATACACACACACACACACACACACACACACACACACCCCACCTCTTCTTTATCCATTCATCTATTGATGAACACTAGGGTTACTTCCATAATTTGGCTATTGTAGATAATACTGCTGTAAACATCAGCGTGCATGTATCTTTTTGAATTAGTATTTTTATATTCTTTGGATAAATACCCGGTAGTGTTGGGACGCCTGGGTGGCTCAGTTGGTTGGGTGTCTGACTTCAGCTCAGATCATGATCTCACGGTTCGTGACTTTGAGCCCCATGTTCAGCTCTGTGCTGACAGCTCAGAGCCTGGAGCCTGCCTCAGATCCTGTGTCTCCCTCTGTCTCTCTGCCCCTCCCCCATTCACACAATCTCTCACTCTCTCTCTCAAAAATAAATACAGATTTTTTAAAAAATTAAAAAAAGTACCCAGTAGTGTATAGTAGTTCTATTTTAATTTTTTGAGGAACCTCCATACTATTTTCCATGGTGGCTGCAGCAGTTTACATTCATACCAACAATGCATGAAAGTTCCTTTTTCCCCACATCCTTGCTGATGCTTGTTGTTGTGTTTTTGGTTTTAGCCGTTTTGACAGGTGTGAGGTGATTTCTCATTGTAATTTTGATTTGCATTTCCCTGATGGTAAGTGATATTGAGTATCTTTCCATATGCCTGTTGGCCATCTGTAAGTCTTCTTCGGAGAAATGTCTGTTTATGTCTTCTGCTTATTTTTAATTGGATTATTTGTGGGTTTTTTGTTTGTTTTTGTTTTTAGTGTTGGGATGTGTGGGTCTTTATGTGTTTTGGATACTAGGTCTTCATTGGATATGTCATTTACAAATATCTTCTCCCATTCAGTTGGTTGCCTTTTAGTTTTGTTAATGGTTTACTTGGCTGCACAGAGATTTTTATTTTGTTGTGGTCCCAATAGTTTATTTTTGCTTTTATTTCCCTTGCCTCAGGAGACGGATCTAGAAAAATGTTGCTACAGTCGATGTCAGCGAAATTACTGCCTGTGTTCTCTTCTAGGATTTTATGGTTTCAGGTCTCAAATTTAGGTCTTTGATCCATTTTGAGTTTATTTTTGGGTATGGTGGGAGAAAGTGGTCCGGTTTCACTCTTTTCCGTGTAGCTGTCCAGTTTTACCAACACGATTTGTTGAAGAGACTTTTTTCCCTATTGCATTTTCTTACCTTTTTTTGTTGAAGGTTAATTGATCATAGAATCACGGGGTGTTTCTGGGTTCTGTTCATGTGTGTGTCTCTTTTATGTGCCAGTACTATACTGTTTTGATAGCTACAGCTTTGTAGTTTATCTTGAAATCGTGATACTTTCAGCTTTTTCTTTTTCAACATTGTTTTGGCTATTTGGGTCTTTTGTGGTTCCAAACAAATTTTAGTGTTACTTGTTCTAGTTATGTGAAAAATGCTATTGATATTTTGATAGGGATTGCATGAAATGTGTAGATTGCTTTGGGTACTGTTACCATTTTAACAATATTTGTTCTCCTAATCCATGAGCATGGAATATCTTTCATTTGTGTGATCCTCAATTTCTTACATCATCCGTGTTTTATAGTTTTCAAAGTACAGGTCTTTCACCTCCTTGGTTAAGTTTATTCCTAGGTATTTTATTATTTTTGGTGCCACTGTAAATGGGGTTGTTTTCTTAATTTCTCTTTCTGTTGTTTCATTATTGGTGTATAGAAATGCAATGAATTTCTGTACATTGATTTTGTATCCTGGACCTTACTCAATCCATTTATCAGTTCTGATAGTAGTTTGTTGTTGGTATTGTTAGGTTTTTCTGTATTTAGTATCATGCCAATTGCAAATAGTGAAAGTTTTACTTCTTTGTGATAATTCAGATGTCTTTTATTCCTTTTTTTTTTTTTTTTTTGTCTTAACTGCTGTGGCTCGGGATTCCAGTACTATGTTGAATAAAAGTGGTGAGAGTGTCTTGTTCCTAGTCTTAGGAGGAAACCTTTAAGTTTTTCACCATTCAGTATGACATTAGCTGTGGGTTTTTCACATATGGCCTTCATTATGTTGAGGTATGTTTCTTCTAAACCTTTGTTGAGGGTATTGCCATTTTTGAAAATTATAGACCTTGGTTTACACTAGCATTTTCCTAATATAAATGAGGGTGTTTACTTTTTCATGCTGTTGGCATTTGTGCATCCTCTTTTCTTCCCACTTTTTATTTTTAAATAATTTCAAAATCATAAGAAGTGGGGGAAAAAAGTACAGGGAAGTTTTATTTCTGTACCTAGTTTCTCCAGTTGATAACACTGTGTGTAAGTATAGTCCGTATCAAAGCCAGTAAACTGACACTGGTACAATTATAAGAACGTATTCATATTTCACCAGCTTTGCACTCTTTTGTGTGTGTGTATATTAATTTATTGCATGTATAGATTCATGTAACCACCTCCACAATCAAGATAGAATTATTCTATTAATATAGGGCTTCCTCACATCACATATCCTTCTCCCCATCCTTCTCCCCACCACTAATCTGTTCTCCATGTCTGTTACTTTTCTCTTTTTGGAGCACCTATTCAAATATTTTTGTCTGGGTTTTTTTTTTTTTTGTCTTTTCTTAATTTTTAAACGTTTTTATATGTAGTTATATGTATAACAAGTACCTTTTCCTACTCTGGGTTGCATTTATATTTTCTTATTGGTGTAATCTGATGAATAAAAGTTCTTGATTTTAATATTATCTTAGCTACCATGTTTTCTTTATGTTTAGTGCTTATGACCTCTTGTTTCTCTTCCTTCAGATCATTAATATATTCTTGCAGAGGCATTATTATCTTGTCACAGGTATATGTACAGTCCACCTGGAATTGATTATTGATGTGAAGCAGAGGTCAAATTTCACTTTGTACCCACATGAATGTCTAATTGAGCCAGAACTCTATTGAGAAAACGTCTTCCTTTCACTTTGCAATCCTACCTTTGCACTGAATCAAGTGACCCATATGTGTTAAGAGTTTGTTTCTGGGCTTCTGAATCCATTGGTTAACTTGTCTATCCTTGCATCAGTTATATCCCATTGTGTTTACTGTTGGTTTATATTTCTCAACATTTGGCAGAGCAGATAGTTGAAACTTGTTCTTCATAATGTCTTGGATTTTCCTGGTATTTTGCTTTCCCATATATATTTTAGAAGCATCTTCTGATGTTATAAAAACAAAACCGGGAATTTTGTTTGGTAATGGACTGTGTCTACAAATTTTTTAGGCATTAATTGGCATTTCTGCAGTATTAAATCTTACAGTCCATGAATATAGCATAGTGCTCTATTTATATTTTGATTTTTTGATGTTTTATTGCTTTATTATAAAGTTTTCAACCATCTTTTATGAGATCTACTCCAAGATATTTGATATTTTTAATGCCACTGTAAATAGTATCTTCTTAAAATTTCATCTTTTTGAATATTTGTTGCCATTATAAAGGAATATAAAGGGATGTTATGCATTGATTTTGTATCCAGGAAATTTGCAAACTCAATTATTAATTCTAGTAATTTAACTCTTGATGCTTTGGTATTTTCTGTATACATCATCATAACATTTCCAAATAAAAATTATATTTCTTCCTTTCCAGTGCTTTCACTGCATGCCTGTATCCCTCTCCTTCCCTTTTTATTTCTCTCATACTTTCTTGTATCACTGCATGGTAGGACTTTAAGTACAGTATTTACAATATTGTAGAGAATTTACATTGGTAGTTATTTATGTGCTGTCCCTGAGCAGATGGAAAGTCTTTAATTTTTTACAAGTATGATGTTTACTATAGATATTTTGGGAATACACTTTATCAGATAAAGGAAGATTATAGAAATCCTTTTCTAGTCCTCCTTTGCCAAGGGTGTGTGTGTATGGTGTGTGTATGTGTGTGTGTGTGTGTGTGTTTGCGTGATGAATCAGTGTTTAGTTTGTCAAATTATATTTCTGCACCAATAGAGATGGGCATATCATTTTTCTTCCTTATTTCATTAATCTGAATTATACTGATTCATTTTCAAACCTTAAACCAATCTTTATTCCTGGCATAGGACCAACTTGGAATTGGTGTATGATCCATCTTGTACATTGTTGGATTCAGTTCATGTTCCTTTAGGAATTTTGCTCCTGTGTCCATCGGTGAGATTGGCTTGTAATTTTCTGGATTTTAGCAAGCATCTTTTGTGTGCTTTACAAGTCATTTTATCTTCTTCCATCCAAAGTGCTTCTCTTGGGGGATTTGCTGTTTTAGATAATGATATTATCCTTCCTGTGCTAATAGGAATAATGCATCCTTACATCACACACCCACACTCATGTCTAATCAGGTACTATTTCCATCAACTGTACCTTTAAAATATCATATTACTTAGTTTTGTCATTCTTTCCATTTCATCAGCTCCTGCACTAGTTCAGGATGCTACTGTCTCTTTATTTGATTGTTGAAGCAGTATCTATAAGGTTTTTCTGTCACAGGTTTTGTTCCCTGCCATCTATCTTGCTTATTGCAGGTAAGATGAACTTTTAAAACCACAAATTCTATTATGCTTCATTTCTTCTTAAGAAGTTTCAGTGACTCCTCATCGAATTTCTCTGAGCTCATATGGGCCATGTGTTCTCTCATGTCCCAGCCTTGGCCCATGCTGTTTTCTTTGCTGGTAACATTCCCATTAGTACATAAACTAGGTATACCTCTGCAGCGCATCAGGGGACTTGAGGAAGGAACAAGACTTGGGGAAATAATGGCTAGACAGGAAACTGTATGGAAAGGTACAAAAGGCAGTCAGGAGCTGATTTTCAGACAGTATCTATTTAGTTTATCATTTATTTTATGCTTGGCCTGGCATGTTTTGTGGGACCTGGCAGTGAGGTTCTTAAAAGGAATACATCATGCCGAACCCTGGTGCTCAGCTCTTGATAGTGTAGTTAATGAGTCATGTAAAAAGTGAACCTCTTAAGTAAATAACCAGGGTGATGGGGAATTGGTGAAGGTGTAGGGATGGTTAACCTGGCTAAGGTGCTACTTGAAGACTTGTCAGATACAAGGGGAAATTAAAAATGTTTTGTGTACATTGATGACTACAAGGATATAAATAACCACAAATATACAGAAGTATTTAGGAATGCAGAATTGATCTCCAAATTAGGAAGACTTATTTCAAGGCCAGAAATTTAAAGACTGCTTCCATATGGAAGGAGCTGCCTCCCAAGATAACCGTTTTCTCTTGTGTAATGTACTTAGGCAGTGGTTGGTCAATTATGTTAAGGGATTTTATACATTAGGGCAGTGGTTTGAAGACTCAGGCCATATACAGACTAAGAGTCTTTGGGGATGGGACATAAGAATCAGTAATTTTTGAAGCTTCCCTATGACTCCAAAATGGAGACAAGTTTGGGAAGCCCTACAGTAGTGGGAGGTCTCAATTCCTCAGTGGTTTCCTACATCAGGAGTGTTTCAAGGAAATGAATAAAAAAATGCACATTTCCGAGCACTCCTTTATAGCTTCTACATTAGTCGTGTTGGGTGGACCCAATAAATCTGTGTAATTAAGATTATTTCCAGATTATTTCATTTTCTAGCAGGGTTTGGAAACCACTGGCTCATATGACTTTTTAAAGGAGAAAATTGTGCATTCATAATTCAGCAAGGCACCTGAAAAACTAATTTATGGTATGCTTGTGGACAAAATATATAATATGAATTGAGACATCTATGTCTAGGACAAAGAATGGGTTTTGTGGGACATCTGGCTGGCTCAGTCGGTTGAGTGTCTGACTCTTGATTTCAGCCCAGGTCATGATCCCAGGGTCGTGGGATTGAGCTCCAAGTTGAACTCCCTGCTGAGTGTGGAGCCTGCTTAAGATTCTGTCTCTGTCCCTGTCTCTGTCTCTGTCTCTCTCTCTCTGTCTTCCTCTGCCCCCACTCACATGCTCTCTCTTGCTCTTTAAAATAAAAAACTTAAAAAATTAAAAAAAAGAATGGGTTTGGGTTCAAAGTTATCTGAATTCTAATTCTAGTCCTGTTGCTACTTACTAGACTTAAAAAATTTGCTTACCATCTCAGTCTCCTCATCTTAAAATAGAGTAATAATAACAACTTTATAAATTCATTTTGAAATTTAAGTTATTTATGAGAACTGTCAGTCTAACATCATGTCTAAGTATATTGGGCTCATTTTAAATTCTTTAGTTCTGTGAATACTGAAATTAATGAGTGGATCCATGGAGCATATACACATGTTTGATGAGTGTATATGTATTCCCTATTGACTTTTAGCTTTGATGTGCTGTGAATCCCTAGTTTTAATATTCTGCTTTGAGTCAGGTTGGAATTGGTATTTTAAAGGCCAGAGGGGTAAAGAATAATGCCTTTCACCAGCTATTGCTTTTATGTGAAATATAATCCATGCCTACATTGTTTTTCTAAATTGCACATTTTAGGTAATTTTTCATTAATTATACTGTAAATGACGGGGGTGAGAATTAACTGTACTTTTTTTTTTAAATCACAGGTTAAGGGGAACTGTGTAATTATTTATTAAAATGGAAAACTGTGAAGAAAGAAAAAGGTAGCAGTTGGAGTTAAAATTCCTGGATGAATATTTTGCTTTTTGAGACATCAACATTTAAAAACGATATGCTGATTTGGAAAGTCCTGGGAGTACATTGCAAAATTCATCTTTTCCATTCAATAAATGGACTTTTTAATCACTCCTTGGAGTTGAGGAAGTTCGGAGACAGTGTGTGATGGGAAATGTGGCATGCCGGTGTTTTCCTGGTGATTGCATCTTGGATTAGGTTGCTGCCTATTTGAAGAGATTCCATTTTGAAAAGCAAGAACCCACTGTGATGGATGTCTCTTCAGAGATGAGCAGACATGGGAAGAATCCAGTGAGTCACAAGCTAGAAGATCAGAAGAAGGTAATGCAATACATTTCTTTTTGCTTGGTCCTTTTTGTTTATGCTTAGCGAGAATTTTCTGAATTGCAAATGAATGTGGTTTAGGAGATAAAATAACATACTATTTCATGGAAATAAATCCCTCCATATAGCCATGTATAGCTTTGGGCCTGGATCTCATTACCAGTTGGTGGTTTTGTTTCTGAAATCTTCTGAATTCATCCATCCAATAGGTTGGCAAAGGATTCTGTGGTGTTCTCTCACTCTTGACTGTGTTCTAGTGACCTGCTGGCCTGACCTCGTGGAACAGTTTTCTGAGATCCAGGATTAGGTATGAGTCATGGGGCATTGCTAGAGTAATGGAGCAAGTTAGAGCACTCCTAAAAGAGAACACCTGCCTTGCTGCCAATAGAAGGTGTAGTTGGCATTTGAAATTCTCTGATTTCATGTCCTTGGGGCACATCAACTTAAGCCTTCTCATTTTTACAGCTGGCCTGGAAAGAGAGTCATGAGGAAGCTGTGAGCTTTGGTTTGACTCTTCATGTGTGATGTCAAAGGAGCTAATGGAAAATATCAAAATAGTGCTGTGCTAATATTTATTTTTAAATGGGGTTAGAGAGGTTCTGAGTGAGAAGCTGGGAATTCAATGCTGAGGTTTGCACTTAAACCTCATTTTTCTACCTTCTTAGAAATTCTTACCTGCTAAACCGCTGTGCTATAGTGAGAATCATCCAGAGAGTACTTACTAGAAGGGTCAAAGATGGTACCAGGAGAGAAATCCCACTCTTAATAAAATATATTGTCTTTTGTGGTGCTTTCATTGATTCCATTAGTATAGGAGAGGTGTGTGGGGACCCAGTGGCTAAGTCACGAAATCAAGGAATAATGAGATAATAGAAAGGATATTTTTAGTTACAACTGGATCTAAGGGCATGATTAAAGTTTGTGTTTACATCTGTCTTAGAAATTTGTTGACTAGTCCTTTTGTACTCCCAGGAGACAACTAGCTCTTTTGCAGTTTTGGAGGTAGGAAGTTTCAAAGAGGCCATGTAGACAATAGCTTGTTAATTTGTTCTGACGTTTTGACTAGTGCCACTAGAAGAGGGGCTACAGTGATTGCTGTGCATCAATCTGGGCAGAAATGGATGGATTATTTATGCCCAACTGGTTCATTCATTGGGTTTACCTGCAGTATAAGTAAGTCTTGGAAATACTAAGTAGCATAAAATCCAAGATGCCTAGAGTCAATTTCGACTTCAATGTGGATATAAATTTCTGCACAAATAAGTGTGTTACCAAGAATGTTGTTGGTGTTTCAAGTGGTCAGCATTTTTTTCTTCCGCTGATACTAAGGGTGTTATTCCAAATAGATGGCAAGATTAATTTACATCTAAACCACACTCTGAAATTTCTTAACTACGGAGGGGCTGTTTTATCATTTTTCTCTATCTATAATTTTTATTTATTTAAAAATTTTTTTCAATGTTTGCAGAGAGTGCAAGCGGGAGAGGGGCAGAGAAAGAGGGAGGCACAGCATACGCAGGCTCCAGGTGCTCTAAGCTATGGGCACAGAGCCCAACGCGGGGCTCAAACTCAGGAACTGTGAGATCATGACCTGAGCCGAAGTCGGACGCTCAGTTGACTGAGCCACCCAGGCGCCCCTCTATCTACCTTTTTTTTAAATGTCCTTAACTATGATGGGTAATTTGCTTACAGTATTAGATTGGTTAAGAGGGAAGCAAGTAATAGGTAAGTGGTTAATAATACAGAAATCTGACTTTTGGAGGAAGTCCTGCTTTTCTGGCAGGAAAGAAAAGCACCCTTGCAGGTGCTATCATTTTCTTTCCTGAATAAGAGATTCTTTCTGCAAACACAGAAGGGATTGCAAACTGAAGAATGGAATGAATTCTTCAAGTAATTCTGAAAATTCCTTGTATGAAACTTTAAACAATGGTCTCTAATGAGGCTTAGTTTCCCAGGCCAGTTCACAAAGGACTGTTCAGCTCACGAATAATAGTAATAGAGTTTAGGCAAACTATGGAGAGCCATGGCTCTGTGGGAAAATTAAAAAGACCAGTGCGGTAGTGTGGGACAAGAGGATCCCCATTCAACTGTAGCCTTCTAGTCGGTAGGGAGATGGGAGGAGGCATGAACATTTTCAGTGAGCATTATCAAGACAGAAAATGGGATACTAATGATTTCCTGGGTGTCCGATTTGTGTGAGCATTCACATTGAGTCAGCTAGAAATTCAGATGTTGATCGATTAATTGATAAGGACTTAAGATTCAGATTGAAGTGTCAGCAGGAACCCCTAGTCTCAGTGACAGGTTTTTGAGTTTGCATTGAGGAGAAAAATGAAACGTAACATCATAAATCTTCGCAGACTAAACTCTGGGCACAGCCCTGCCACCACACAATTGCCAACAGAGATTATAAAATCGTTCATGCAATTACTTCGAGTGTTTGTAGTCCTTTGTGATGAATTAATTTAACAGGCACAGTGTTTCACATTTATTCAACTCGTGAAATAAATACATTTATTCCAACTCGTGACTTAATCCAGAGGTGAAGCATCTTTTTGATACTACTGAAAAAATGTGTTCTTCTCACAGTGTTTGTGGCCTGCGGTAGATATTTAAAGCAAGACGCATGGAACTGACTTCAGTATAGACTCCTATTTTGAATACTGCCCCGCTGATTTTTTTGTTCAGTCTACAAATAACTCGTTAAATTTTTGTTCTTTTTTTTCTTTATTTATTTTGGGGGAGGACAGAAAGGGGGAGAGAGAATCCCAAGCAGGCTCCATGCTGTGAGTGCAGAACCCAATGTGGGACTCGATCTCATGAACTGTGAGATCCTGAACTGAGCCGAAATCAAGAGTCAGACACTTAACCCACTGAGCTACCCAGGCACCCCACTGGCTTTTGTTCTTGATTTAAAATGTTTGAATTTGTACTTAGTGTGCTCTACTTCCAAATAGAAACCGTTAGGATACTGGGCACATGAGTTTGTATGTGTGCGACTCTGGTGAGTAGGGAATGTCAGGGAAGAGGTAATTTATGGAGTGCTTACTATACCAGGAGCATGCTTGGTCCTTTCCAGTTCATGAAGAAAGTGTCTTTCTATAAAGATGAAAGGTGGTTTTACCTTTTCTGTCTCTCCTTAAGAAATTTGGTCCTGTAAAATTAATGACAAGTTCCTCAAAAGTATATATACGATATATATGTATATACAATATACAAAAATATAAATAAAATAATATATATAGCATTATTCAAAATTAAAGCTTTCAAAATGTGTGTGACTCCTTAGGCTTCTTTAAAATAATGCCCCATCACCTGACTAAATCTGGAAAACATAGGTAAAGTTAAAAGGTATCATATCTACAAGTCCTATCTGAAGAACTCTTCATTATGGATAAACCAGAGATGTGGATCTTACAGGAGCTGAGAATACTTCTAAGAATCTCAACTCAACCTGAATTAGTGTAGGGGTAGGTGGAATTCAATTCTCTTTTTGATTCCTGTGATTTTTATCAGTAGAATGGTCAGTTAGCGTTGGCCCATTATCCTGCACTTGGCATTCTCTTTCTGGAATGTCCCAGATGGGAAAATGATCCTGGCATCTCAAAGCTCCTGAATGCCCATAATGAGGTGTTTTATTTTTGAAAACTTGACCTTTTGACCCATGTTTGCTCCTTGTGCCAGTCAGTTCGGGATATTGCTTTCCACTAATTTTATTGCTTTGTGGGATTCTTTCTGCAGAAGCCCCTGGAACAGTGAAAGCCCAATAGGTACAAACGTCACTTCTATTTAATTAATTGTGAACTTGAACTGAAAAGCAGAGCTCAGTAGGTTTTACTGTCATTCAACTGCAGCAGTTTGCAGTTCAGACAGCCCTGGGACACTGCTTTATTGGTCCATGAATATTTTGTGTATTAAAATAAAAGCATTTGTCATAGTCAACAGTTTGCTAGGTTGTGCTGAAAAGGGTAACAGGGACACACATTTTGAAATTATGGCAATGAAATGCAATAAATATTTAGTGACCTGTTGGAATAACTTTGTTTTTCTGTTCTCTGAAGCAGAAAGGGATGAAGAGTATTACTGAATATATGCAGAGATATTTACATTTATGGAAATGTCTAAGATTGATGTCCTATTATTTTACTGCTTAAAATCATATCTTTTACATATTAGTCAGCATTATTTTCACTCTGCCTTGCAAAAAGCTCGAGATAAATTCTAACACATCATGTCTTCTTAAGAGATGGCAATTATTTCAAAAGTAACACAATCTGGGGCGCCTGGGTGGCTCAGTCGGTTGAGCGGCTGACTTCGGCTCAGGTCATGATCTCACGGTCCGTGAGTTCGAGCCCCGCGTCGGGCTCTGCTGACCGCTCAGAGCCTGGAGCCTGTTTCTGATTCTGTGTCTCCCTCTCTCTCTGACCCTCCCCCATTCATGCTCTGTCTCTCTCTGTCTCAAAAATAAATAAACGTTAAAAAAAATTAAAAAAAAAAAAAAAGTAACACAATCTGAGTGTAGTGAATGGGAGTCTGAGATGTGGAAAGTCATGTAAAATGAGAGAAATGATTGTATTAATTAATAGAAAAGGGGATGCTGATATGGACAAAGGTTGCTATTTGAAGGGCAACTCCAGTGATGTTGTGGACTTAAAATCAAATTTAGATAGGGGTTAGAAAAAGCATCATCAGGGGCGCCTGGGTGGCGCAGTCGGTTAAGCGTCCGACTTCAGCCAGGTCACAATCTCGCGGTCCGTGATTTCGAGCCCCGCGTCAGGCTCTGGGCTGATGGCTCGCAGCCTGGAGCCTGTCTCCGATTCTGTGTCTCCCTCTCTCTCTGCCCCTCCCCCGTTTATGCTCTGTCTCTCTCTGTCCCAAAAATAAAATTAAAAAAACGTTGAAAAAAAAAAAAAAGCATCATCTGCAAGTGCCATTGAGGGCTTCATCAGTGTCTCTCCCCATAGACTAGTTTCGTTTGTTTTTCAGTTGACATCAAACAGAAGAGTGTGGTCCAGGTTCATAACTGCAGACAACTACGTTAGGCTACTCCAATAATTTTACTGAAAACCTTGCTCACAATGATTACCAGTGCTTTATAGAGCAAAAATAATTTATCAGTTTAAATCTAGCCTAATTTTTCATTTACTGTTTTTCTTTTAGTGTGCTGATTGGTATTATCCTCACAGGTGTTGAGAACTACTTGAAATTGTTGATGTTGGAAGCTGATTAAAAATCTGTGTTCTTAAGAGAAAATATGAAGATAAGTCACTAGAGAAGGCTTAGAATAGATCTAGGTTTTTCATTCATTCTTTGATCTTTTTGAAGGATGGACTCATTACATGGTGCTTTATTTTCACAAATCTGCCTGACTTCTTTTTTGTTAGTATGTCTGAGATACGTTAAAAGGTCCGTAAGGGAGCACGAGGTTTCTGAAACAAAGTCACATCATTTATTAATCATCCAATGTGAAGCATGACTTGCTAATATGAATCGATTATCTGTGGGTTTCAACAAAATTGATGAGTCATCTGGTTGCTGATTAGCCAAATTTTTAATTTTTGAAATTCATTGAGCAGGTATTCGGCAATGATATTATATAAATCTGGAATCCATGTGGAGACACAAATAAGAAGGCCACGTTCACAAAGAAACTGGTACTGGAATTGTGGCATTCTGTGATACTGCCCCTAATTTCTGCCCCTGTTGTGTGTCTTAAAAAAGCTGCTGCAAACAGCTGTCTCCCAGCCACTTTACCTGGAGTTCTCTAAAATGAATTAGATAAGGTGGGCTCTTTTTCTGCTGAGCAGTGATTCTAGAAACTTCTCTCTCAGATGTGAACTTGGATAAAACTTCTTTTAAAGCTTCTTCTATCATATCATAGGTGGTCCTCAAATAGACCTCTTCTGAAAGTTTATATGGCCATTTGCCTTGTTGGTCCTGACCACATACATTTTCAGTGTAAACAGTATTTGTGCTAACAGGAAGAATTGGTAATAGATAAAAGTGAATATTGTATACCATGCTTAATGGTTCTGCTCCTTGGTTCTAAACTAGACCATGTTCTGTTTCCTGATTGGTGAATTTTAGATGTCAACAGGTGTAATGACTGCATTACATAATGCATAATGCATAATGAATGACTGCATTCATAAGAATAAACAGATACAACAGGCCCAAGATGGATGGATGATACTTGAGTGGTGTGATACACATTTTGAGCATTTTGAAGGCAAAATTACATGTTGTTGTTTGGTTATTACTTGTCCTTAATTATGTTCTCAATGATAATAATGATTACTAAGATATAAAGTTTAGTAAGTTTTAATTCCTGTTTATTCTTAAATACTTTTTTCTGTTTTGGTATTAACATGTGAATTCTGGCTTTTATCATTCCATAAAGGAATGACTGAAACTAATTTTTTCATCTAAAATATATTGGAGAAATGTGACCACATGCAATACAAAAAACTTGGAATATATCAATAGACTGACTTGCTCTTACGTTTCGATACATATATTATTATATTTTTATGTGTTTATATCTAGTGTGTGTATACATACACATACAACTTTTTAAAGCAGATATTATAATATTGTGTGACCTGTTTTGAATGGCCAATCATATCATTGTCAGTTTCTCTTTAAAATTATGTTCCTAGGGGTGCCTGGGTGGCTCAGTCGGTTGAGTGTCCGACTTCGGCTCAGGTCATGATCTCGCGGTCCGTGAGTTCGAGCCCCACGTCGGGCTCTGTGCTGACTGCTCAGAGCCTGGAGCCTGTTTCAGATTCTGTGTCTCCCTCTCTCTCTGACCCTCCCCCGTTCATGCTCTGTCTCTCTGTCTCAAAAATAAATAAACGTTAAAAAAAAATTAAAAAATAAAATAAAATAAAATTATGTTCCTAAAAGGATTGAGACTTTCCTCCATTTGACCATATGAATAAATACTTTTGAACATAGCACAGTCATTTTATTTTTTAATTTAATTTTATTTTTTTAAAGTTTTTAATGTTTGTTCATTTTTTAAAATTTTTTTAACGTTTATTTATTTATTTAAAAAAAATTTTTTAACGTTTTTTAAATTTATTTTTGAGACAGGGAGAGACAGAGCATGAACAGGGGAGGGTCAGAGAGAGGGAGACACAGAATATGAAACAGGCTCCAGGCTCTGTGCTGTCAGCACAGAGCCCGACGTGGGGCTCGAACTCACGGACCGCGAGATCATGACCTGAGCTGAAGTCAGACGCTTAACCGACTGAGCCACTCAGGCACCCCACGTTTGTTCATTTTTGAGAGACAGAGACAGAGCGTGAGTGGGGGAGGGACAGAGAGAGGGGGAGGCACAGAATCTGAAGCAGGCCCCAGGCTCTGAGCCGTCAGCACAGAGCCCGACGCGGAGCTCGAACTCATGAAGTGTGAGATCATGTCCTGAGTCGAAGTCTGACTCTTAACAGACTGAGCCCCCCAAGCACCTCATAGCACAGTCATTCTAAACCAATAGTTCACCTGTGTCCACTTGCCTCCTTCGAGGTTCCAGGTAATTATAAAAGGGTAGACTGAGAATTCTACAAAGCTTACCCTGGGGTAGCCACATGGACAAAAAACCTATAAATGCACATAAAAATACCATTAAAAAGTGCTGAACATCAAAATCGGGGGCGGGGGGGGGAAGACTTGCTCATTTCCACAGGTCAAAGATTTGAGATTAATCATGAAATCAGAGTACACGTTGGCACCAGAATGGAGTAGGAAGCAAGAACATGTGTAAGCAGAGAAGAGTCAGAGTGGGATGCCATGAGCTGGGAGTGGGATGATACGGGGAGTGCAATGACTTGTCTGGTTTGTGTCTTGTACAGCAGGCTACTTGCTGGTGAGCAGAGCCATCTGATTTAATAACACGAGGACAGGGTGGCAGCATTTTTTGTTTTTTTCCTACATGGGGACTGACCAGATGTCTCCCAGACATGATATTCAGTGAATACGCAAATGCCTGGGACAAGAATTACATGAAGCAAAGCAGATTTAATGATATGTTCTAAAAGCACCGGACATAAGAAATTCTGTCAGTTTTATATGCAAAGTTGGGCAATTTTTATGAGAAATAAGCAGAAAATCATCAAGTCTTTGAAGTATGTTCTGAGGAACAGTAACAGTATTCTAATCAGAAATATATAAGAAATGCGGAGTCTCAGGCCCCACACCAGAACTACTGAATCAGAATGTGCATTTGAACAACATATCCAGGTGGTTTATTAATGCACAGCAGTATTGGAGAAGCACTGCCCTAGAGATCATGCCTGAGAGCTTCTCAGTGGGACTAAGCTTTTTTTTAAAAAATATATTGTATTTATTTATTTTTAATTTACATCCAAGTTAGTGAGCATATAGTGAAACAATAATTTCAAGAGTAAATTCCTTAGTGCCCCTTACCTATTTAGCCCATCCCCTCTCCCCTCCCATAACCCTCTGTTTGTTCTCCAGATTTATGAGTCTCTTCTGTTTTGTCCCCCTCCCTGGTTTTGTGTTCTTTTTGCTTCCCTTATGTTCATCTGTTTTGTATCTTAAAGTCCTCATATGAGTGAAGTCACATGATATTTGTCTTTCTCTGACTAATTTCGCTTAGCATAATACCCTCTAGTTCCATCCACGTAGTTGCAAATGGCAAGATTTCTTTTTTCTTTTCTTTTTTTTTTTTTTTTTGGTATCTCATTTTTCTTTCTTTTTTTTTAATATATGAAATTTATTGTCAAGTTGGTTTCCATACAACACCCAGTGCTCATCCCAAAAGATGCCCTCTTCAATACCCATCACCACCCTCCCCTCCCTCCCACCCCCCATCAGCCCTCAGTTTGTTCTCAGTTTTTAAGAGTCTCTTATGCTTTGGCTCTCTCCCACTCTAACCTCTCTCTTTTTTTTTCCTTCCCTTCCCCCATGGGTTCCTGTTAAGTTTCTCAGGATCCACATAAGGGTGAAAACATATGGTATCTGTCTTTCTCTGTATGGCTTATTTCACTTAGCATAACACTCTCCAGTTCCATCCACGTTGCTACAAAGGACCGGATTTCATTCTTTCTCATTGCCATGTAGTACTCCTTTGTGTATATAAACCACAATTTCTTTATCCATTCATCAGTTGATGGGCATTTAGGCTCTTTCCGTAATTTGGCTATTGTTGAAGGTGCTGCTATAAACATTGGGGTACAAGTGCCCCTATGCATCAGTACTCCTGTATCCCTTGGGTAAATTCCTAGCAGTTCTGCTGGGTCATAGGGTAGGTCTATTTTTAATTTTTTGAGGAACCTCCACACTGTTTTCCAGAGTGGCTGCACCAGTTTACATTCCCACCAACAGTGCAAGAGGGTTCCCGTTTCTCCACATCCTCTCCAGCATCTATAGTCTCCTGATTTGTTCATTTTGGCCACTCTGACTGGCATGAGGTGATATCTGAGTGTGGTTTTGATTTGTATTTCCCTGATGAGGAGCGGCATTGAGCATCTTTTCATGTGCCTGTTGGCCATCCGGATGTCTTCTTTAGAGAAGTGTCTATTCATGTTTTCTGCCCATTTCTTCACTGGATTATTTGATTAAGCTTTAGTTACCCACTCTTGGAGTAAGATGCCCTTTATTTTCTGTGTTCTGATTCCTATCTCCCTTCCCGACTTCTCTCCCAGTATTTCCTGGCATCATCAGCTAAGTTAACTACTTGCACTTGAATCATTCTTTCAGGTTCTACTCTGGCAGAAGCCTAAACTAAGACATTCTGTATCTGAGGTTCTGGACCAATACGGTGTATTTGTTTCCATCAGCTAGTGTTGGACTCTAAGTTAACACAGTTATTTGGAATTTAAATTTTTCAGGAATTCTTCTATCTCGTTTATTTATTCCTATTTTATTTTTGGATATCCTAAGTGCACACCCAGATAATGGTGGTGTGCTGGCCCTCACTTGTACAATATGGCTGGCCCTGACTTATAAACACTCAATTAAGAGATGACCCACTCACAGGACAGCTGCTGCCACCTCCCACTGCCACCCCATTGTCAACAGCCTCTACAGCACAAATTGTCCTAAGAAGTTGTTGAAGGAGCTGTGAGCTCCTTTCCCCATCTCTTGCCTTCTTCAACCTATTCACTAAAAACCAAAACACAATTATGAGACATTTACTGAATCTATTGTTTGGCATGGGTTTTTATATGAAATCTTCCTATTCACTCCTCTTTTCCTTTAGGGTTCCTTGCTGGGGAAACTAAATATACACAAAACAATGTCTAAGTGGGAACAAAGAACTAGCTTTATGAAAAGAGCATGCATGTAAATGCTCCCAAACTCTCCTAAAAGTAGATCTTCTCTTAGATGCTATGGTGCTTCAGTTCCAGAAGCCAATGTGGGTTTCCTACTACCCTCAAAACTTGGATCACTGCTCCAGTGAGCTGACCTGAAAATACTAACTATGTTAGTTGTGTGGATGAAGATGGACAGAGAACCTACCCAAAGAGGAGGACCGTGTGGGGGGAGTTTATCACAGATGAGCAATACAGTGGAAAAAAAAGAAGTGATGATGCCCATGATCTTACCTTTAGTAGAAAGAAACACTGCCCAATAATAAAACTTGGCTCAATATTTCACTCATGACCTCACCCATCAGGCTAGCAACGTCTTTGGGAGGATCTAGTAAAAAGTAGTGTAATAAACAGTGAAAAGCAAAGGATCTAGAATAAGATGCTTGAATTTGATTTCTGGCACTTACTGAAATTACTCAACTCTGTCCTCTCCTAGTTTTCTCATTTGTGTTATTTTATAAAATGAGAATATTTAAAACAATTATATATAAAGCATTTGGAGCAATGCCTTGTACCTACAAAACACTCAATAATTGGTAGCTTTTGGGGTGAACTAAAGAGTTGGGCATGGTTTATTTTCCCATGTGCATAGGCCAGAATGTGAGTTAATGGGCACAAGTGTTCCTCCCTTTTCATCACTTGACTTCCTATGAGGTCCGGAAATGCTGGTCCTGAATGACTTCCTGGTTAGTTGTAATCACAGCAACTCATTTTAGACTTCTCTCTACCATCTGTGTTTAACAATTTAAGCACTCATAACATTAGGCTTCCCAAAATGTGAAGGGCTTCTTTATTAGGGAGTGGGAACAAACTCTCCCTCCCTGCTCCCAAAAACACCGAAGTGGAACCAACCAATCCTGGATTATGCACTAGAGCTTAAGATGGGTGGTGGGTCTGAGCATTGTTTCTTGACTTATATTAAACTTGGTGTTAGTAGTTCATGTGAGTCCAAGGCTTAGTTTGCCTGTTTTCTGGAGAGAGTCTGAGGATAGTTGGTACCGAGGGAATTTCATCTGAAAGTATGGATATCAGGTTAACTACGTGTGACTAGAGTTCAACCCTAGAGCCAGTCAGAAAAGACGTCTGTGAGTTCAAAGGCTTTAATTTTCTTAGGATGACAAGTTTGATAAACCAAAATATTTTCTGGCCATGACATATTGATACAGAGTTATCCTTAGCTCATGGTACATTTTAAATAAAAAAGTATTTTCTAAATCCTAAATATTTAGGATGAGTTTTGTTTCTGTTTTCAAGAGGATATAAAGAACATTGAACATGAGGAAAATTCTCAGTTGATGCAGGCTTTATTTCTTTCATTACCAATGTGAGATTGAGAGTGTAAAAATGTATATAAATTTTTTTTAACGTTTATTTATTTTTGAGACAGAGAGAGACAGAGCATGAACGGGGGAGGGTCAGAGAGAGGGAGACACAGAATCTGAAACAGGCTCCAAGCTCTGAGCTGTCAGCACAGAGCCCGACGCGGGGCTTGAACTCACTGACTGCGAGATCATGACCTGAGCTGAAGTCGGCCGCTTAACCGACTGAGCCACCCAGGTGCCCCGTAAAACTGTATATAATGAAGATATGTGATGAAGCAAACATGGTAAAATGTTAACCATACATACCAACTAGTGGTATGTATAAAGGTGTTTACTGTAAAATTGTTTAAGCTTTTCTGTATGTTTGAGGATACATATAAGACAACATGGGCAAATATATTAATAAGTGATGTTTGCCATCAAGGTATTAACATTCTAGTAGCATATGTATAGTTTCTGTGCTTTACTTCCTTGAGCTTGATTCTCGTCCTCTGTGTAACTTGGGGATCAAGGGAGCTTAGAGGTTTTTAGAGGGAGACTAAGGACTGCTATTTTATTAGTCTTTCAGCTGCACTAGGTAGTTTTTCCAATTGGCCTGGGTCCTAAGCAGTGTTTCTTACATGATATATATAGGAAATGCACTCACAATTTTCAACAACTGACTTAAAACTCATTTAGAGGATCCATCCCCATATGTATTGATTTTCCTTGACTTAAAACTAAGTTTGGTATATTCAATCATTTGTATGTTTCATAGACATGCACAGTTATTGTGCTTTAATTTGAATCTGGAGATGTCCATTCCAAGCATTAGTACAGTAAAAATAAATACCTTTTTCTCGCTTTTAGAATCATTCTTTATGACCAATTTTTCGTATTTCATGGAATAAATGCTTTTTTTAATTCTTTTTTTTAAATGTTTATTTATTTTTGAGAGAGAGCACGAACAGGGGAGGGGCAGAGAGAGAGAGAGAGAGAGAGAGAGAGAGAGAGAGAGAGAGAGAGAGAGGAGACACAGAATCCAAAGCAGGCTCCAGGCTCTGAGCTGTCAGCACAGAGCCCGATGCAGGGCTGGAACCTATGAACTGTGAGATCATGACCTGAGCCAAAGTCGGATCCTTAACTGACTGAGCCACGCAGCAGCTCCTGGAATAAATTATTCTTTATACATGTTTCTTGACACATATTACAGCAGAGCATGTACTTGTTAAAAAGCCATTAAAAATGTTCAATGTTACATTGCTTGTTTAGAAGCAATTTCTTATGAGCATTTTTGCATAATGGTAAAGTGGTTCCTTAGTGCCCAATGGATATACTTCTACAGTGTATGTAGAAGGTTCTACATATTGCTTGCTATCTTCCAGGTTTTGATAACTCATCAGGTTTTGAGAAGTCATTGTTTCAGAGACAGAGATGGAGGTTAGTGGATTCAGGTTAGTAACGTTGCTCTTTGTTTTACTATATATTGCATTGTAGCATAATATTTTGTTTTATGATGGAAATTATTAAAGAATCAACCACAGATTTAAGAGATATTTTGCGATCTTCAGTGTGTATTTGTGTATTTATGGAGTGCCTACTAGTTCTCTGTGGTAGGCAACAGTAATACAATTTACTTGGTTAACTGCATTACTAATGAATGGATGTATCCATTTGTATCTATCACCTCCTCTTTGCATAAAAAAGTGGGTTAGGCTCCTAACTAATATCTGAATAGCAAGCAATCTGTAGTTTGCAAAGAACTTTTACTTGTGTTTCTGTCCACCCTCGCAACTCAGTGGAATTGTAGGTCCAGTAATTTTATGTTCATTTTAGCAATGAACTTGTCTCAGATGAGAGAACTCACTGGTTGCATCTTTTTATTTTGCTCAGTGATTTATTTTTATTTTATTTTTTAAAGATTTTTGAAATGTTTATTTTTGAGAGAGAGAGAGAAAGCCAGCACAAGCCGGGGAGAGGCTGGGGGGGGGGGGGCAGAGGATCAGAATCAGGCTCTGTGCTGACAGCAGAGAGCCTAATGTGGGATTTGAACTCATGAACTGTGAGATCATACCCTGAGCTGAAGTCGGACGCTTAACTGACGGAGCCACCCAGGTGCCTCAAAAACATGTAACTTAGTAATAGGTTGTTAAAAATCTGTTTGAAAAATATAAATCTATGAAGACTTTTTGTTTTCATGTTAAATTTTATTCTAGGTGGGTGTGAGTATGATACACTTTCTTTAAGCAGATGTTTTTTGAGAGCTACTCCCAAATGACTTTGAAAAGATGTGAAAAATGAGGGTCCAGATTTGGGAACTGCAGTTAACCTGGTTTAGTCACGTTAGACTTGTCACGTTTGGGAAGTTGCACTCAAGGTTCTCCATCTATCTTATTAAAGGTGACTGATTTCATTAAGTCACATTAGGAAGCTTCATTTAATTGTTAGGAAAATATGTTGTAAGGGACACAGGTCATATTTAAATTTGATAGACTACATGGAGAAAAATTATTGCCAGTCTACACAGGTGGGGCCGCACTCCCTCTCAGCTTCTCAGTTTTGCCAGCCCATCAGCCACCAGCTAACCCACAAAGCTTGGCTACCTGGTCCCCTGGCTGTGCCAATGACACATGTGAGTACACGCAGGTATGTAAGCCACCGAGCTCTCCTGTAGTGAGGCAGGATGTTCTGTTGGACCACATTCACATTCAGAATCTGGTTACCAGGGTGGAAATGAATGGGAAGTGGGGTCTGTCCCAGACATACGCCTGCTAGCCATTGTAAGCCATATCTACATCATTTTTGAGAGAATATTAAAAAAAAAAGGTTGTCTACCCATCTTTGGATCTAATTTATAGTGTGTTTGATTTATCTGATGCAAAATGAAGATGAGGATAGTGTTTTACACAAATGGCCCTTCTGACTTTCTACTTTGATAAATATCTTTCAACAGCTACAGTTATGACATTTTCCTAATGTTGTTGTTTTCACACATGCTAATGGCTCTAAGGTATTAATTCAAATGGGCACGTTTAGTTCTGAGGCAAGAATGTGACTGAAACCACATGAATTCACCTGAATACTTTCCACTTTTTGCTGCTGATAGTTAACTTTATACTTTATAGTTTTTATTAAAATTAGGTGTTTCCTCTGAAACTCTTACTGGCTGCTTGATTAAACAATATTGTTAGGTGCAATGTAGTAGTTTTACTTCATGCTGTCTCGGTAAGAAGGGCTTGTATCTTTTAACAGTTGCTGGTCTTGGCAAATTGTAATGCTTGCAAATAACAGATAAACAACACCTTGTATGTGCTTGTTATTCTCTAATTAACACTGGGAAAGGATTTAGGGTTAAACTTGAAAAACAACATAATGTCTTAATCTGCTTTGCTTTGTAAAATATTTTCATAGAATCATGAACCGATGCAGTGATTTCCACATTGCTTTGGGGGGAAAAGTACAAAATAACGTTAAATAAAAATGTGCCTTTATGTTTCTGTAATACCATTTTAGAAATGTCTTTCATATCCTTATCAGGTGCTAAATTCGTGTTCCAGCTAAATATACGATACTAAGAATATCCATGGGTATAGCCATGATTTTCTTTTTAACACATCTAGATTAATCACTTACCTTCCTAATACCCTCCAGTGACCTTCTGGTGCATTTTGAGTACAGTCTGAACTCCTTAACGTGGCCCATAGGGCGCTGCATAATATTTCCATTTTTCCCCCAAAGTCATCCTCTGCCACCTTTTCTCTCCCTCATTCTGTCCAAGGTGTGTTGGTGATCTGTCAGTAAGTTCTTTGAACAGTCAAGGGTTTTCTCACTCTCAGGCCTTGGCATTGACAGCTCTTTCTGCCTAAAGTACTCATTGCTCTATTTTTTGCATGAATGACTTCTCATCATTCAGGCATAGGGTATTAATGTAATTTCCTCCAGAAAGTGCTTTCCCATCCACTCCATCACTGTGTTCTGTTGATTTTCTTTCTAGTAATCCTTTCAGTATTTCCTTCTTACCCACTTAATGGCTTGCTTGTTTATAATCTGCCTCTATTAGGTTAGGGACACTGTCTGTCTTGGTCAACATTGTGTGGGAAACCTTGCATGTGATACAAACTCAAGAACTGTTGCTGTGGAACAAAGAAGAAAAATCTATATGAGTACTTACCAAATTGGGGTGCAATTTTTGATAAAAAGCTAAAGAAGAAAGATATAAATCCCTGTATTGCTCTCAGGCTAGTATATTGTTAAATGAGAAAATAGGAAAACTTTAACTCACGACAAGGGCTTTTGGGTTAGAGTAAATGCTTCTGAGTATTATTTGCCTAAACACCCTTGTATCTTTATTTCTCTGAAGGAAGAGTGGAATTGTCAAAGCATGACTCTCTGTGTAGTTCCTTTATTTTCTACTAACTCTCTGAAGCCTTCTAGCTCTTGAAGATGAAAGAAATGATAGGTTTAAAAGTTGAACAACTTTCATTCCAAATCATCTAGCTATTTGTTTATGAGTTAATCCACGATACTTTGTAAGCAAAAGAGATGGCATCTTTAGGATTTAAAATTGCTGAAAACTGGTAATACAGGTACTTATGTGATATTTGGACAATCTCCAAGCAGTATCAAAAATTAAGGCTAACATTAGTTAATATTTAAGGTTTGATTGTTTTTACTCACAAACATAGGGCAAAAGGATAGTCAAATTTTATTTAAGTTTTGAAATGATTATAAATGCCCTTATCTATCATATTATCACAGACACTAGTTATCAACTTCTGAGTAGTATTTGAGAATTCTGATGGCACAGTTGAAAGTGGAGGAGGGTAGGGGCACTCCTCCTTACCCACCCAAGTAGAGATAAACCCCAGTCTCATCAGTCTGTGGCTTTGTGTTTTACTGCCAGATGGTGCTGACAGGTGTTTCTTCATTGCCTAACTGGTAATGCCTGCCTCTTGGTGGTTCAGGATGTTTTTTGACAGAATATGATCCTGCTTCCTAGGGCCAAGCTGGACTGTGCTTTTGCTACTGTAGCTGTAGTATTCGACGTTCCTCCTTTTTAGGTCACATTCAAACTCACCTCCCAGGTGTCAGCCAGCACCGGGACCCTGCATCAGATCTGTTTCTAGGGTCTTTCCTCTCTAGGCAGTTACCCGTAGACATCAGCTACCATTTTCCTTTCCTACCAACAAACACAATTTGCTTGATTATGCACTCTTTAGCTGGGTAGTTGGGTTCTAGTAGAACTTCCTTGGACCCTAGATGGAGTCGGTTTCAATGACTCCAAGGTAATTTCCAGCAGTTCACTTGCTAAGGGAGAGAAAACACAAATATGAAAAACTAAATTAAAATACTCTTTAATTAGCCATGCTACTATATAAAGTACACAAGTTAATAGGTTTGTTGATTTACTTACCTCTGTAGTATTAAGCATGTCCATTCTCAAAACTTCCTGTAATATTATAATTTATATTGGCCACCAGCTCCTTGTACATGAAGTCTATTCTGTAAATTCTTATACTGTCATTTGGCCAGAAGTATTAATATCTTTCCTTGAAGAAGGATTTTATTTTCGGCAGTTAGGAGAGCACTTTCCTGGATAAGAAAATATAATTATCCCTTTTTATGCTTGTTTTATATGGTTAGTTTCTTTCCAGTATTCAAAAAGACTGGGAGTCCATTAGTGCACACTGTTTGTTTTTTTTTTTTTTTTCCAGAGATAATGGGCTTTTCATACTCTTGTTTACAAACATAATTAAAAAATAGGCTTTTGTGGAGAGGAACTTAATTCTAATAGAATGTTGATTAACTGAAGTGTTTAGTTTTTTCTAAAAGTCTTAGAGAGCACCTGATATAAATTTAGGATTATTCTAAGAGAAAGTAAAGTTAGAGCAGCTACTACAAAATAGAAACTAGAGCTTAAAAATTATTTGAATGCTCTGTCTGTGCTTGCTGGTGCAGTATCCAGTAACCATTGTAACTATTACAATTTAAATTAATAAAAATTAAATAAAGAATTCAGTTCTTCAGTTGCACTAGCCATATTTCAAGTTTTCAGTCATTGCTTGTGACTAGTGGCTACCCTACTACAAAGTATATTTACATAATTACAGAAAGTTCTGTTGAATATTTCTAGTGAAATATTTTCCTGGTTAGAATGTAACATAGAATAAGAAGTTAGGGGAATCCAAGAGTTAGACTTCTTGTCAGAGGAACAAGAGCAGTAATGGAGGCATTTTTTCTTCTTTTTAGTGCATAAAATTGGAATGGGAAGCCACTGTTGTTCCACGATAAAGGAACAATGATAAAGGGGTCAAAAACCTTTTTGCTTGCCATAAATTTAGTAGACTAAAGTGTTTGCAAAGATCTTAAAAGTCAGACCAATTACCAAGTTTATCTTTGAACTGTTTATCTTGTTTATTTTTGCTTAGATGGATTGCTTCAAAGCACCTTACCTTAAGAAGCAATATACATTGAGCAATGAGTGGGATAATTAGTTTTGTATTCTACATACAGAAAAAATGTGAATTATCACAAGTTAGTATCCATAATAAATTATTTGACAGTAAACTTTCAGTACTGAACCAACATGAAGACTTTCCAAAAATGCTTTCCATGACCCCGGGGGGGAATTGAATATGGTTTCAAATCTTAGGACATGATAAGGTTGTCAGGCAACAAATTAGCATCCAGGCAAAAGTACTGAAGTCAAAAAGAATCTTAAAGTACTTGCAAAAATACATGCATAGAAGTCTTTATCATTTTAGCAAATGATTTAACATCACGATTGTGTCCATTTATATTGTAGTTCAATCGGCCATATATATTTTATTGTGTTCTTGCCAAAAGATAAGATCAACAGAGCCATATGTTTCCTAAGCTCCTCTTGGACAGAAATTTTACTAAAACCGGACCAAGTAAAATATTACCTAGTCAGCAAAGGTCATCATTAGTTAAATTTGTGTTTCAGGCAGTGCTGTTCCAAAATAGGTATTATCAATAAAATAAAAATTATGATTTAACACAGCATTGTTTTCTGTTTGATGAGAAAAACAAAATTAAGTAACTTTGATACTTAAAATTTTTTTTCCAAATTTTATAAATTAAAAAAAATTAATGTTTATTTATTTTTAAATTTTTTTTAACGTTTATTTACTTTTGAGACAGAGAGAGACAGAGCATGAATGGGGGGAGGGTCAGAGAGAGAGGGAGACACAGAATCAGAAGCAGGCTCCAGGTTCTGAGCTGTCAGCACAGAGCCTGACGCGGGGCTCGAACTCACGGACCGCGAGATCACGACCTGAGCCGAAGTTGGACGCTTAACCGACTGAGCCACCCAGGTGCCCCTAATGTTTATTTATTTTTGAGAGAGAGAGAGAGAGAGAGAGAGAGAGAGAGAGAGCAAGCGCGAGCAAGCAGGGGAGGGTCAGAGAGAGAGAGAGGGAGGCATAGAATCCAAAGCCGGCTCCAGGCTCTGAGCTGTCAGCACAGAGCCCGACGCTGGACTGGAAGTGATAAATCGTGAGATCATGAGTGAGCCGAAGTCGGACGCTTAACCAACTGAGCCACCCAGGCGCGCCCCTCCAAATTTTAAATCTCTCCTCATCTTCTCAATGTCCGGAGAGCCAACTATAACAAATTCCAAATTTTAAATCCCTTTTGGAATGGAGTGTAGTTGGCTCTCTGGACACTAAGCAGAAGAGGTGGGAATTGGGCTACAAGTTAGAATTGCGTACGACAAAGTAAAGCTTAGAGGTGATTGGTAGGAGCAAGCTAAAGACACTGTCCATGTGGGGGATACTCCAGCGCTTTAAGGGAAACAGCCCAGCATCCAGGAATCTGAGTGTCTCAAGGTGGTGTAGGAGCATCAAGCCCCATCAAAATCAAGTAGCCCAGGTTACCAGGAGGCTGGAGATAAAATATCTAAAAACTGAAAGAAAGATTGCTTTAGGAAGAAACTTTTTATAATTTTTCCCCTGTAGAAAGGTCTGAGTGGCATGAAATAGTAGGAAAAACATCAGCCTTGACAAGAGGCAGATAATAGTTCAAATCCTGGCTCTCTCACTTAGCAGATCTGTGAATTTAGTTCAGCGACTTAACCATAGTGAGATTCACCTTTCTTCATCTGTAAAAATGGGTTTGTAATGTTA
Organism: Neofelis nebulosa; assembly: GCF_028018385.1. Classification (NCBI taxonomy): domain Eukaryota; kingdom Metazoa; phylum Chordata; class Mammalia; order Carnivora; family Felidae; genus Neofelis; species Neofelis nebulosa. Next base: position 41,260,890 of record NC_080789.1, on the reverse strand, counting down.
GTTCCCCTTTCCAGAACATAGTCTGCTTAGAGACTACTAGTCAGCAAGCATCATCTTCAATAAGGAAAATGTGGATGCTCTTTTTAAATCACTTTTATTATCTTTATTGTATAGATGACAAAAGTGACATTAGGAGTTCCAACAAATACATTGAATATCCTCATAGAAAAAAGAAATCTGCAAAAGTATACTCTCTTAAAATTTGCAAATAATATTTCTCCGTGCTTGGATCAACAGAATATTTGAGTGTGTGTGGGATAGGGGTGTTTACTGTATTGTCCAGAAAGTACATTTTATAGATATCATACATACTGCACAGACACATACGCATACATACACTCTGTAGTTGTCCAGTTGGGAATATCCGAAAAAGACAGGTAAATTTATAATCAGAGAAATATCGTATGTTACAAAACTCTGCTCCCTTAAGATATAAAAGTATTAACTTATATGGGGGTCGTAGTTCAAACGAAAATGAAAATTATACTCTTCTTGAAGTCATGTGCCAGTGTTCTCATGGTGAGAACTTAATTTTGTTCCTATTTTTTGGACTCTTGTGACTCTTAGTTGAATAGTGTGTAGGGTGTTGAGGGATTGCTGCTGCTGAAGTCCCATAATTGTGGAAGAGGATAATTGTCCACAGGTCACTGAGAAGAGCCACAAAACCCTGTCCCTGACAAAGAGGTCAGTGGACTTTGGAGAATAGAGTTTTGACATAGTTTATGAGTTTGAAGTTTACCATCAACACGTATAAAGTCCTTCGCTGAAGCCTTACCCAGTTTATTTTTTTTTACACAGAAACTGTATGAAGAACCACAATAGAGGACATCTTAAACTGACCCTGAATTTAGTCATCTACTACGTATGTTTTACAAAGAATACAGGTTAAGGCACAGGCTTTGGAGTCCGACAGGCCGAACGTGAACACCGGTTATGCTCTTTCCTAGCTGCATCAACCCGATCAGGTGGCTTAATCTCTTCATGCTTCTGCGTCCTCATCTACAAAATAGGGACAGTAATAGGCTTTCCTCAAATGGTTGCTGAGGACATTCAGAGATAATTCACATAAACTTGGAAAAAGACTAAGCATTTAGTAAAGATTAGATTTATTGGCTACTATAATTCCTGAGTGATACAAGATTAAAACAAACTTAAAGCTCTATGGAGAAGATAACATTAACTATAGGGCAGTTATTGGAATTACCAGAAGAGGTTGTGTACCCAAATCTGCATCTGGCATTTTAGGTCAACTGATGGCAGGACCTGCAAAACTGGAGGACAGAACCATGGATGGTTCGACAGTGATAGGGTTAGCTCCTGGCCTTCTTTTTGCTTGGGACCTCCATGATTAAGGTGAGAAGACCCAACAATAGATTCCTCAGCCGGAGGAATGAAGTTAAGACCTCAGACTTGTGGTTTTAATTATTCACATCAGTGTGCTCATTTATGGAGATTGATCATCAAGGTTTTATATATAGAAGCTTAGATGGAATTTGTGAATAGACAGATTTTGCAGTGATTAACAACCTGTTGTAGAGTCCTACAGATCTGGATGTGAGTGTCAAGATTACTGCATCTTTTCCATGTGGTCGCAGCTCCTTTAGCCTCAGTTTATTCATCTGGAAGAGGGGGGCTTAGTAATATCCACCTCGTTAGGTGGTTGTGATAATAAGGGTGACAGGCCATGTAAGTCCCGTTGTATGATGCTCGCTGCTCATTTAAATCACTGTCTTCTTAACAAAGTCCCTCAGTGAATTATTTTCTATTTGAAACCTTATTTCTTAAAAGGAAAGTGGTTATTAATTTAGAAATCTGTTACTTTCATCCATCTCAAGCACTTTGGAAGATATTTGTCTATTTTATTAACTCTTGTGGACAATGGGATAAGTCTTATCCACCAGATTTCCTCTGTAGGTTTTTAGGATTATTTCCTGTGGGAAACTTTACAGCATGGGAAATACTTGTGATGTTCCTTCTTTAATTATTTTGTGCCAACTCCGAAGTTGAAGATATTCCAGGAAGATGTATAAAATGTATAGTCAATAGTATTAAACTCTACACGGATGGAAGAAGCTGATGCTTAGAGAATTACTAGCTTTTCGAAGCAGCCAGTGTAGATAAATTGAGTGATCAGGAAGCCTTATACATAACAATTTGATTAGTCATATCCAAATGTGTCAGTTGATTTCAAAACCATTTAAACATATAGCAAATTATTCTAGGTTTGCATATCTAAAACTGAGTGCACCAGGAGGAAATCCTATATAAAAATATATTATTTAAATATAAAATAAAAAATATATTTAAAAAAAATATATATATGAGTTTGGATTTATGTGTGTGTGTTATATGTCTATTTCTATATGTATGTGCGTGTTTGTATGTATTGAAATGTATTCATATGCATATAAATACACCATCATACTTGATATTAATACTAATAAGAAAGTCTCCCCAATTTTTAGTAACATAAAAGGAATGTTACAAATTTCTGAGATGTTTTGTGAATTATGATATACATTTTTCATTCTGTGGGAGCATGTCTTCTGAAATAAGATTCAGTGGTAGATTGCTGTGTTGTTGTTAGAAAGTAGACATTCTGGGCCTCTTGTTGGGCAGGCTCTGCAGGTGCTTTGCATGGTGTCTGGCTCTAAAACCAGCTTTGGATCCTGCCTAGCTCATTGGGCTTTCCTCCCAGGTTTTCTGATCAGAAAACTGAAGGCCAGCTGCTGCCTGTCATTAGGAAGCTTAGTGAAAGTCAACATGGGACTGGAGGCTGGCTGGGGGCAGATGGGGCACTGTCCACACTCTGACTGAAGGTCACCCAGAGAAAGACTTTCTAATGCTGCCTAGGACTTGCTGCATAATGTGTCTGCTCTAAAGCAGCCCCAGAGAGTAATAGATCGTTTTCAGAATGTTCTGTTTTTGTAGATAGATGTTATATCTGGAGAATTTTGAACAAGGTTTGGAGTGAGAGAGTGGTCACTCTTTGATCTCATGTAAATATTATTATAGCTGAATCAACAGATTCCTTTTGTGTTACTCTAAAATTTTAATTGAAGTATCTCCCTATCCTTTCCCTTTCTCACCATGCCCACCCAATGTCTTTTGTAATGTAGCCTTAAGGGCTGATTTATTTTCTGACCTTCCTTAATGAAGATAATCAGATTTTGCCCTGGAGCCTAACAGTTGTTCTAGTCTTTGGTCTGATATCTTGATTGGTGCTAGGACATATGTTGTGCTTATTTACAAATGCTAAATTGCTACACTTTTCTAAATTCCTCTAAATATTTTGGCTGAGTGATTTCCTCTGGCAGTTGATTAGCCAGGTTGCCCATATACTGGGTATTGTGAATTTGTTCTCCTTTTATCAGACTATTTTATACAGTGTTATGTGTTGTGTAGCAAAGCCTATTGAATGAAAAGAAAATGCTGACATTTGAATGGAAAGCCCAGAGGGCTCGGGAAATGCCAGAGGAATTCTACAAATACCCTTTCTCAGTGGCCTACACAATTGGGATCTAATTCTTCCTGGGTAGCAGATGGAGGTGGTAAAAACTGAGCTTCTAAATGGCCTGAGTCTCTGAGTTAAAGGGCTTGGTGCGGTGCCATGCAAACAGCCCTGCTTTTTTCCAGCCTGCAAAGAGGATGGAAGCCAGCTTTCAGACAAGACTGTGCCTCTGAGAGAAAAGAGAAACCCAAATCGCCCTTGGGTGTCTAGAAATGATTATAGTTTTAAAAGTAATGGATCTGTTGAAAAGGAATGCCAGGGTTACACCAATGCTATTAACACTCATTACTCTGTGGAGTATGCATGTGTGTATATTTTTATCCCTTAGGTTTTAAACAGTAGAAAGCTGATTATATTTTATTCTAACACATTAACTTCTCTCTCTCAATCTGTCTCTCTCCCCCTTTCCCTTCCCTTCCCTTCCCTTCCCTTCCCTTCCCTTCCCTTCCCTTCCCTTCCCTTCCCTCTTTCCTAATCTCTTCCCCATCTCTCTTTTCCCCTCTCTTTCTCTCTCCCAAAAAGCCAAAAGGTATTTTTGTATGTGTGATTTTTTTTTTTTTTTTTTTTTTTTTTTTTTTTTTTTGCGGGGATGGAGTATTTGGGGCAGGAGGAATAGAAATTAGGCGTTTATAGCTTGTTTAAATTGTCTAATGTCTTAATGCTCTTTTCTCAAGAGCATTACCTTCTCTGTAACGATACATGATTCTTCTACCTTTGTAAGACTTGAGGACACAAAACTTACATATATACTGGCACAGCGTCTGTTGCATGTTTAGTTACTAATTTTTTAACAAATTTTACATAATTTTTATCTCTTCTCATTTTCAGCAGATGTCCTTAATGCCAATGACTAACAAATTCATAAAAGGAAAATCTTAGTAAGTCCCCTTGCTGTTGGAACAACAATAAAAAGATGCTAGTAAATTTTGTTTTTGAGAAGAGGAATTATGGGTATTGTTTCACACATTTACAATTGCAGACATTTTATTTAATCATTTCTATTGCTCACAGGGGAAGAGGGGGTGGGAGGGAGTAGCTGGTATACACTATTGAAAATATTGTCATGGAAAAGAGAACAGCCACACAGAATTTTATAATCATCTTCTCTAATCATCTCTCTGTGCTAAGAAGAAAGAAAAAAAAATAGCTTAGCCTTTCTTCCAGTGCTTAAATAAACGTGCCCAATTATTTTAACCAGTTTCCACTGACTTGTCAAAAATCCTTGTGTACAATAATGGTCTGCTGGCGGCAAGACTGGACAGAAATACTGTAGAGTAATTGATTTTGTTAGTTGAACATCTGGCAGAACAGCCTGGATATTTACTTGGAAGGAATGTTCCCCAACCGGAGTAAGTTCACTATTGGGTTTTAGGGCACTAAAGTGCCAGATCAGGCTGCACCAGGCATAAAACACATAGACGACAACAGGCAAGTAAAGCAGTAAAAGAAATGAGGAGAAGAGAAATAAGGAGAAGAAAATGAGGAGGAGAAGGAACACTTTGCACACATGGACTGAAGGTTAGAGGACATGTTTTCCAGGACTTCCTGACTAGAGTTCAAAATGGAAACCAGGCAATATATAGTAGGATAATTGTTTTACTTCATATGATTTGTAATTAGCTATTCATTTTCTTAAATGGGAGTGTTTCTTTAATAAACGCCAGTAAAGAAAACCCAATTGTGGGGGAAAGAATAATTTATCATTAAAATATAATCTTTGTGGGGCAACTGGGTGGCTCAGTGGGTTAAGCATCTGCCTCTTGATTTTGGTTCAGTCATGATCTCATTGTTCTGTGGGATCAAGCCCTGCATTGGGCTCTGCGCTGATAGCACGGATAAAATAAATAAACTTAAAATATAATACTTACAAAATATAATACATCTGTGATGTTAGATACTGTTGAATGCAGTATGGTACTGATTATGATAAACACCATCATTTGGTTTGTTTCCTGGCTAACATGCCTGGCGTGTGTATCTGTCCTTTTTGTGGTTTAGTTGTTATTCTCCTAAGTGTATGATTTTGACAACCATAAGAAGTTCACAGTATGTTTTCTCTCACCCTATCTGATTTCTTTAAGCGGACTATAAGTTACAGATTGTGCTTCAGACCATAAAATATTGCTAGGGATATTTTTGTTGTCTATTTAATTCTAAGGATCATGTGGTAGCATATATATTCTTCTAGGACATTAATAAAAAATGTTTTCCAAGGAAATGGTCCCTTGTGCTATGCACAAACGTAGGATATGTTGGCATGACCTCCTTATTTGTATTCCTCTAAATTGCAGTCGTTAATTCATTGTACCTACTAAGATGGACTCCCCAGTAGATTGAGATTGCCTTGTGGGTAAGAATGTTATCTTACCAATTTTTATACTCTAGCCCAGTTGCTGACATATGGTAGTTATTAAGTGAATACTTATTGAACAAATTCCTCCATGATTTATATTTATTTTCAGCACATCTTTTATCATGCCGAACAAAAGTTTGTGAAAGAAATAAGCCGTCAGGGGCGCCTGGGTGGCGCAGTCGGTTAAGCGTCCGACTTCAGCCAGGTCACGATCTCACGGTCCCTGAGTTCGAGCCCCGCGTCAGGCTCTGGGCTGATGGCTCGGAGCCTGGAGCCTGTTTCCGATTCTGTGTCTCCCTCTCTCTCTGCCCCTCCCCCGTTCATGCTCTGTCTCTCTCTGTCCCAAAAATAAATAAAAAACGTTGAAAAAAAGAAATAAGCCATCATATTACAAATGTGAAGTGTATTTGCTTTGCTAGGTATATGTATAATTTGAATATTTGTCATATTCCCATAACTCTAATTGGCTCTGTGACAGCTACATTTGTTTGGCGGATAAATAATAAGGAACATGAAGGTAATGCACTGAGTTTTAAAAGGATTTGTTTCACGGAGGGGGAAATTTACTTTAACAACACTGGATATTCACTGAATGTATAGTTTTACTCACTTGGTGCATTCTGGGAATCTCTGAGCAATGTGTAATTTTAGTCCTGTAACTAGTGACTAAAAGGTTGGACTCGGGGGCCAGACAAGTCTGAGTTCAAATCCCAGCTCTACCACTCTCCTGGTTATTTGGCATCAGACTGGAGGCTTAATCTCTCTGAATCTCTTGCAGTCAATGGGCATAATAATAGAATCCGTGGATGGTTACTAGTTAGATAAATGAGGCAATGCATTTAAGCCTTTAGAAGTGCATGATGTATGGCAACATCTTGAAAAATCATATTTTTGATCACTTGAGCAGATTAAAAAACTGGTTTTATTTTGTAAAGACTCCTCATTTGATCAAAATGTAGCCTTTTATCAAATAATTCTTAATATTTATTGATTGGTATGTTATGTCATAAATATTTTATGCTATAAATAATAGTAAAATAAAAATTTAAATGTAATGCTACCAAGATATGTAATTCACAGCTTAGATCCCAAGTAAAATTGCATAAAATCTTATTCTCAGATTTATTTCTGAACATTACATGTTACTACAGTTTCATAGGCTATAGAGCAAGTCAGAGTATTTTAGCATGTCTTTGTATTTTCAAATTAAAGATTAAACAGTCTACTCATGAAGCAGTCATTTTAGATACAGCACTAGACGTTGAGAGCAGGGGATGCAATTGACACTTTCTCAGCTTTCAAGGCAAATAGAGAGGAGGAGAGAAAACTGATTTAATAGAGTAATCAATGAAACAAGACAAGCTTATATAATACACGGAGGTAACAAAGAGAAAATAGTGATTAATTGCTGAAGGGGTGGACATAGGTGGCTATTTTGTTGGGATACAAGTCAGAGGTTTTGTTTTTTTTTTAATTTTTTTTTAATGTTTATTACTGGGGGGGGAGGGAGGGAGAGAGGGAGAGGGAGAGGGAGAGGGAGAAGGAGAGAGAGAGAGAGAGAAAGAAAGAAAGAAAGAAAGAAAGAAAGAAAGAAAGAAAGAAAGAAAGTTAGTTAGTAAGTAAGTGGGGAGGGACAGAGAGAGAGGGAGACTCAGGATCCAAAGCAGGCTCCAGGCTCTGAGCTGTCAGCATAGAGCCCAACACAGGGCTCGAACTCACAAACTGTGAGATCATGACCGGAGCCAAAGTCAGACGCCAACTGACTGAGCCACCCTGGTGCCCCGCTCATGGTTGTTTTTGAAGATGCAGAGACATGAACCAGGTTGGTGTGTTTGTGCCTCCATGTGCAGTATTACTTTGCCAGAAAGTAAAGATGATAGGTGGGGTGGAGAGAGAGAAAATACAGTTGTTGGTAAAAATGAAATCGTGAAGGGTCTCTCAGACAAGGTGGGCGTGGCTACTTCCCCGTGCAACCACCGATTCTGTTCTGTAATTCAACCACATGGAAGGATGAACACTTTTTCAACTCAAAGAGCAATATGCTGTGTCCATCATTAGTCTAAAATTGGTGAGCATTTGCTGGGCTCACGATAGATGGTGATATGTAGCATGAAATACAAAAACCCCGAAATGACAATTAGTCCGTGTTAATGGTATTTAAGATCTAAAGTGACAACTTTCTTCAACCTGTTCTCTATGGGGTAAGTTTGACATTTCTGAGGTATGTTATTGTTGACTTCTCTGTTTTCCCATATCAAGTTGCAGCGGCTCATGTTCAGTCCTAGCCATATGATATGAAATGATTTATTTCTATTCCTGTCTCTTCCACTAAGGCAGGAAGTTTTGAAAGCTCCAGTATACAGAGCAGGTAATAAATATGCAAATTCTTTATCTTCAAGGGTTAGTAATTTTCAGTGATACTACGAAAAATATCACTTTTAATCACTTGAATAAGATTTTGGCGAGCATAGACATTATGCATGGGATTACATTTTAGAGAATCTTGAGTTACTCAGTTGTATTTTCAAGGAGGAGTTTTAATGACTTTTGTTCAAAAGTCACTGAACAGATTTTGGGTATTGGGTGCTGTCCTGAATGGCAGGATATAAATATGAAAATATATGTTTTCTGATCTCAGATAGTTTCCAGTTTCTGCCTTCTGATACATGCAAACAATTGAAATACAGTAAGAAAACAGGTGTGTTCAAAATGCAGTAAGATAAAGCTGTGTCCAAGTTAACCTGAGAGGAACAGAAAACTTTGACAGAGGATGTAACATTTGACCTAGTAGCAAGATAATAGTTTTCAGGTGGGTATGTGGGGGACAGATTGGGTTGGAATTAGGCTTGGCAAAGAAGAAAGCCTCCTCCCATCTCTGACCAGGTAGAAGAAGGGAAAAGGAAAGGGAAAAGGTGGGAACAAGATAGGTGCAGATGTGATAAATTTATGAGGAAGGCTGTAAGTACTGAAGAAATGCATGCCTGGTAACCATTGTCTTTCAGTTTTATAAAAAATCATGCCATCTTCCTATAAATAGCTTAATTTTTTTGTAAGTTACATAGCCACATACATACATTGTGGAAAATTAAATCATTTTTTCCAGAATGTTATTTTACCTCCTATTTTGTCAGTGGAAATTTTTGTTTCATGATAAAGTGGCCATTTAAAAAATATATGTGTTAGTCTATAGTATCATTTTAAATAGTTGAATAGTCTTCTTTTTATGGACGTATCCCAATCTAATAACGATTTCATTATTGTTTGGAATTTGATGGTTTCAATTTTTATTTGTGACAATTATGTATTATACCATTGACATTTTTCATAACTAAACATCTGCTAAGTATTTCAACATATCCTTCGTTTTTAGGATAAATTTGTAGAAATGGAATCATTAGGTGATAACGCATACATATATTTGAAGGACTATATCCTTGCCTAATTAGTCTCTAGAAATTGCATAACAATTTTAAGCATAACATTTTATTAATTTGTTTAAAATTAGCTTTATTGCAATATTATACAAAGTACATATTTAATGTATACAATTTGAATTAGGTTGTATCTATTCATACACCCATGAAACTATTGCCACAATCAAGGTAATAAACATACCTCCAATGTTGACTCATGCACTTTATGTGTTAAGAACACTTAATATGAGATCTGCCCATTTTAGCAAATGTTTTCATTGCATGATACATTCTCATTATCTATGGCATAATATTGTACATCTGATCTCTGGAACTTCTCATCTTCCATAACTGAAATTTTATACACACTGAACACCTTTCTCTCCACCCGCCCCTGGCAATCTTCATTCTTTTCTCTGCTTCTATGAGTTTTATTATTTTAGATACCTCATATCATTGGAAATATGCAGTATTTATCCTTCTGTGACTGGCTTATTTCACTTAGGATCATGTTCTCGAATTTCATCCGTGTTGTCACATATGGTGAGATTTTCTTCTTTTTTAATGGTGAACAATATTCCATTGTATGTATATACCACAATTTCTTTATCCATTCATCCACCGGTGGACATTAAGGTTGTTTCCTTGGCTCGGCTATTGTGAATAATGCTGCAATGAACATGGAATGCAGATGGTTCTTCAAGATTCTGATTTCAATTCTTTTGGCTATATGTCCAGATGTGAGATTTAAGCATGACTTGTGCATATTCTACTATGGGACAATTCATTTGGTATACTTACCAGTAAGGTGAATTATAAGGTAATGCTCATTCCTTTTACTAAAATACAATTTGCATACCCCAAATTTTTCATTAGTCTAAAACAAAACAAAATTTTGTAGGCTGAAAACTATTCCAAGATAGGATATTTAATGTTTTGGTAATGGTGACCTATATTGGTTCAAATATTTTAAAACACTTGTTTTTGGGGTGCCTGGGTGGCTCAGTTGGTTGAGCATTCGACTTTGGCTCAGGTCATGATCTCAGAGTTTGTGAGTTCGAGCCCCGTGTCGGGCTCTGTGCTGACAGCTCAGAGCCTGGAGCCTGCTTCAGATTCTGTGTCCCCCTCTCTCTCCGCCCCACCCCTGCTTGTGCTCTGTCTCTCTCTGTCTTTCAAAAATGAATAAACATTAAAAGTTTTTTTAAAACACTTGTTTTTATCGTCACTTTCCATATCTCATACCTTTCTCAGCTTTTCTTATTTCTTTAAACATATTAACTATTATTTTTAAAAAGACTCAGATCAGGTTTCCTTCTCTAATAAAATGTTGTGATTTACACTTGAGAGAAATTTTTAATTTTTAATCTGGTTAGTCTCTAGTTTATAAGGAGCCAAATATGAACAAACCTTAAGGAATATAGAGCAGGAAGGCACATTAGTGATTATCCAGTTTAAAGTCCAGTCCTTTTGCACTGTGAATAGAAAGTCAATTTGCAGAAATATTTTGCCATTAAGCCGGTAGAACAGCTTTTTAATTATTAAAGAAGCCTGTCAGATCTTTGAAAAACTACACAACATCACAGATTTTCTTCTCCTTTGTAGCCGTACTTGCTGTCGGAATATATTTAGAAACATTGATGCTTAAGCAAATGTGTAATACATGTGGTCAAAGTAATGCAGCCTAAGTGTAAGTTTACCCCAGGGAATGCAAAACTAGAGTTTTGATGTTTGTGTTGAAATATTTAGTACCCAGGCCAGCTCTAGGCAGAATCGGTAAAGCTTATCTTGGGCATTCTCATCTTCTTTCAGCTTTCTAGGTAGGATTCCTGATGTACTGGGTCTCTGTTTCTGATCTAGTACTGATCGCTGCCCCAGTACATCTCAATTCTCTGTTTGACTGAAGTTTCCAAAGCAAGTCCTTCTGCCCTCCTAACTGTCTATTCTCTCTAATTAATCCTGCAACCTTCAAGGCTTTCCCAAGCTTCAGATCCAACCTGTGAAGCAGGAATTTTGTAGGACAATGGGGTATGGGCTGTTCAGGGATGGGGGGAAGCCATAATGTAGATAAGGTCTTGAGATCAGACCAGAGACCAGAGAATTTAGCAGAAATGCAACCAGCGGGTGCATTATCTCTGAAGGGCGAAAAAAGCATCATAGATCAGGGAATGAGTATGTAAACTGAAAGGTAAAAGAAAAGCATCCATTGGATGGCAGAGCTGGAGAGAAAAGGACAGAAATTTGGCCAGGGAGATCACTCTGGTTTATCCCATGACACGTGGTGATAGATTACCTTTAGATAGGGATGAATGTGTAGTTCAGGATCCATCTAGCAGATATTGGGCTCTGGCTTCCAGTATCTTTACAGGTATCTCTACAGGTTTCCATATGCTGGGCCTTAAAGTGGCAGACTTCTGCCAGCCATCCTGTAACCCTTAAAACTGAATAGATTATTTCTGTAACTATTACCCAGTTTTAGAAAGGTATCCCTATCAGATAATAGTGAGAAAAAAAATACAAATAATTAGCCATCTTTGCTGTTCCTTCAAGTAGCCTAAGACCCTTTTTAGCTTTCTTTTTTTTAATTTTTTTAAAAATGTTTTTGAGACAGAGAGAGGCAGAGCATGAATGGGGGAAGGTCAGAGAGAGGGAGACACAGAATCCAAAGCAGGCTCCAGGCTCCAGGCTCCGAGCTGTCAGCACAGAGCCCGATGCAGGGCTCAAACTCACAAACCGCAAGATCATGACCTGAGCTGAGGTTGGACGCTCAAAGCTCAACTGACTGAACCACCCAGGCACCCTGGCCCTCCTTAGCTTTCTTTTCGCTTTTCTTTTTGAAATGGTAACAACAACTAGCCCTTTTATAGTGCTTAGTGTGGAGGTTTCTGTTTTAACTGCATTGTATGTAAACTTATTATCTATTTTCATATTTATAACTTACTACAAATCCAAAGTCGTGTTATCCTCACAAATACCATATGATTAAGAAAACTTATTATTCTGACTGCAGATGAGGAAACTGAAGCGCAGAGAAGGTAAAGTGATGTGGCCCGGTGAATGACATGCTACCGGTTTGTGGCAGAGTTAGGATTGGAAACAAGCCCTGTGGCTTCAACGCTCATGCATGTGCTTTATGACTTTTAGGCCACTGTCTCAATTAATCTTTTCCCTTTTATCACCAGAATGACAGAGTATGATGGGAGGAGTCCAATCTGAATGTAAGGGAAGGCTCTCACCACTGTACATTTTTATACTGGTAGGATGCTTCCTTATGTTTATTACATCAATCTTTGCAGACATACTGAACTATTGAAGGATCGATCCAGTTACTCCAAAATATTTATTGTTGTCCAATACATGCCAGGGTGACCAAGTTACAAAGATGAATAAGAAATGCTTTCTATTCTTTAGAAATTTAGAGTAAGTCGGAAATGCTTTCTCTTCTTTAGAAATTATAGTGATTCAGACACGCAGACGGGTAAATTAAAATATGATTTATTGCTGCTGTTACATAATAGAACACAGATAATAGAGCAACAATCACTACTGGGAGATTTCGAAGAGTCTTCATTGAAGATAAGACATTTATAATGGGATATAAGGGTTAAGTAGGTGTTTTCATGACGAAGAAGAAAGGGCAAGGGGCATTTCAGCCGAAGAGACTCCATGAGTAAAGGCATAGGGAGGGTTGTAATAATTATGGAAATAATGGGGACTTCTGTGTGGCAGGAGCATGTGGTATGTCGTGAGGAATGGTAACAAGTGAGAAGGATTTCAAAGATCTGTGTATGCCAAGCGAAGAGGTTAGGATAGTATTTGGTACATATTGGGAAACCTTCAGAAGTTTTGATGCAGAAGAGTGATATCAAGAGATTTGTTTTATAGGAAGATTATGTTACTGGCTGTTGGAGAATAGGCCACAATGTAAAGGGTATCAGGTACGAGACTTAGAAAATTCTAAGCCAGACCCTTTTATATCTAGAGTTTGAGCAAGGTCTGTGCAGTTAGAAAAGAGGAATTGAATTTGAGATATTTTTCTATGATAGAATCAGTAAGATTTGATAAATGATTAGAGGTAGAGGATGAACTATATTGAGGAACAGTGCCTTTGAAATTTCTAGCCTTAAGAAAGAAAGAAATCCTGCCATTTGGAGCCATGTGGAAGAACCTAGGAGACATTATGCTAAGTAAAATAAGCCAGTTGCAGAAAGACAAATACTGGTATGATCTCTGCTATATATGAAAAACTAAAATATTCAAGCTCATAGAAGCAGAGAATAGAATGGTGATTGCCAGGGTTTGGGGGGGAGGAAAATGGAACGATGTTGGTAAAGGTGCATAAAATTTCAGTGATGCAAGATGAACTTACGTACAACAATACAGTTACCAATACTATATTGTATACTTGATGTTTGCTAAGAGGGTAAATCTTAAGTGTTCTCACCATAACAACAACAACAAAAATAATGAATAACTATACGAGGTTATAGATATATTAATTAGCTTGATTGTGGTGATTATTTCACAGTGTATACATATATCAAATTTCTATGTTGTATACCTTTAGTATATATACTTTTAATTGTGAATTATTGGAAAAAATGCATACATTTATTTCTCTTTCAGCCAAACAGTACAGATTTAGCAGTCTAGAGATAATACGGGCTTCTGTGGTATTACGGATGTAGATATATTTTTGTTGGTTTCTCTCCCTTTTCTCAGGGTGATAAAACTCCATCCATGTGGTTGAAGAGGTCTCATTGCCAAGAGTTACCTCCATAATTCATGAAGTAGGAAGGAGCAAAGGGAGAAGTGGCATGGCCAGGAAGTCTCCTCATATTCCGTTGGCCACAAATTAGTCACATATTTCTAGAAGTAAAGAAGGCTGGGAATGGTTGCCTTTATTTTGGATGGCCATGAACCTAGCTAAAAATTGGGAGTTTCATTGTTAAAGGAAGAGAGGGAGAATGGATATTGAGGTACAATTAGTAGTTTATCTACAGAGTATCTGATGACCACACTAATAGCAGTCTGAGATGAACAAGGGAGAACAGGTTTAGGGAAATAATGAGTTCCATTTGGATATATGAAATTTTAGGTGTCTATGAGACCATCTGATAGGAATTCTTCTTAGGAATTCTCATTAGGATGCTCTTTCAGAGTTGTGGAACCCATTTCACTATTCCTGTAACAGCAATCTGCAATATCCTGCACATATTACTGTGGCCATAAAAGTGATTCTACGCTGTAGCCTCCTACCTATCAGAAAGCAGCTTTCAAAATCTGAGGGTCCAGTCACAGTGGCCTTCATCCATGGCCTCAGTCTATTGCTTATTTTATTCATGGAAGCAAAGACCACTGCAACAGGGGATTCTAAGAAATTTTGAGGCACTTAGTGCTCAATTCAGAGAATCGAATGATATAATATCTTTCAGTTTCTTGCAATAATTTATCATTTAGCTTCCTCAAACAGAGTCAACCCCAGCAGGGAATGTACATGTTATGTTGAGATTGCCTTCTGTTATATTTCTATTTATTGTCATTGAGGAAATGGGAGAATCAATGCTGTGAGATCCCAGACCTGATGCTGTACATGGTGGTTTCCAAGGCTGGTAGACTTTAGTATGACTCACTGGCACTGGCCCTCAGGTTCACCTGTAAGTACAACAATTTGAGCTTATTGGCATGTGAAAAGCAAGGATGGAGTGGTGGTTGAGAAGTAGGAAGTGCTGATGAGAGATCAAATAAGGTGAGAGCTAAAACTATGGAATGGAGTATGACATTCATGAAGTCTCTGGTGATTTCAGCAAAAGGCACTCTAGTGCATTGGGATTAGTAAAAGCTGAAGGATTGTTGGGAGTAATGCACACTGAACTGTGGATTAATGAAAATAAAAAAAAGTGATAATAGAAAATTTAGGTTATGCTTCCATAGATTTTGCTGATGAACAGAAGCTGGAGGGATAGTCATGATGAAGGGGGCGAGATGTGATAGGCCATTGAATCGAGGGCAAATCTATAATGAATTATATTTTTCCTTCTGACTTCCTCCTTCCCTTACTTATTTCCAGTCAGAGTTTTTTTTTTAATAAGTTTATTTATGTATTTTTATTTTTTTTCAACGTTTTTTTTTGTTTGTTTGTTTTGTTTTTTTATTTTTAGGACAGAGAGAGACAGAGCATGAACGGGGGAGGGGCAGAGAGAGAGGGAGACACAGAATCGGAAACAGGCTCCAGGCTCGGAGCCATCAGCCCAGAGCCTGACGCGGGGCTCGAACTCACGGACCGCGAGATCGTGACCTGGCTGAAGTCAGACGCTTAACTGACTGCGCCACCCAGGCGCCCCTATTTATGTATTTTTAGAGAGGGAGTGTGCGTGTGAGTGGGGGAGGGCCAGAGAGAGAGAGAGGGAGAGAGAGAAACCCAAGCAGGCTCCACACTGCCTCACAGAGCCTGATGTGGAGTTCAGTCTCATGAACTGAGAGATCATGACTTGAGCCGAAATCAAGAGTTGGATGCTTAGCCAACTGAGCCATCCAGGCGTTCCTTCCCCGTGTGGGAGTTTTACATGTATTAACAGGCTGATAGGAAGAAGCCAGTGCAAAGGGACAGCTTAAAGTACAGGAAGGAGATGTTTAATATATAGAGGAAGTCTTTCATAAGAAAGATAGGAGCAGAGGGTATAAGAAAATAATCTGTAATGGGTAAGTTTAGAGATGGAGTTTGAAAAGGTAAATTGGGAGAGTTCCTGTTTGATATTTTTTTCCTCTGTGAATTAGAAAGCTGTCTAATCAAGTGAGTATACGGGACGGTTGGAGTGGAGAACCTAAGAAGAGTGAAGGGGCTGTAAGGAGATGCAGAACTCAGTGCAGACAGAAGTGATGAGTCAGAGCAGTGCTCTTGGCTCACATGGAGGTAGAAACCATCCTACAACCAAATGGCATAGATGATAATCTCCAGCAACACTTTCAATTGCAAGCATTCAGGACAGAACAATTTCCAGGGCATGCAGGCCAGTGTTTGTAGCAGAAGGACAAGAGAGAAAGCGAATCAAGAATGCTGGAAAATTTGTGGTTCTATACCTACTGATACCTTAGTAAAAGTATAAACAGAGGTGTCAATACAGTACCTACAACAGTCCCTGGCACAGAGAAGTCACAAGTAAATATTCTTCAAATAAATGACTGTTTTTTCCCTCTAGGAATCATAAATTTATTCTTATATATTTTTTTTTGGGGGGGACACATTTTGAGAAAAATAGCTCTCTAGAATGCATTTGAGATGCACATTGGGCATTGGATTATGTGTGGCTTTTTCTTTGATGACATTTCCTTCCTGTTGAGTGTTTACTAGGCTGTTTAGCTTGTGCTGCTATGGTCCTCAGTTCATTTATGTTTCTGTTGCCCTTATTTAGATAGACAGGTTTAAACTCTGTCTATAAATGGTGCTTATTGGTAAAATTCCAAGTAGGTTGGGGATGTTTAAGTAGCATATTAAGAAGATTTACTCACTATCTCTCACAGAACTAGACTCTTACATTAACAGTGCACTATGTGTAGACATAAACTTTCTTCCTTTAAACTATAAATAAAGACTTGTTTAACTATTTCAGATTGTGCACTTAAAAAATGGTTGTTTGCTTTAGGATTTGACCTATATTGCTCTTCTTTATTCAACATTTACTGAGAGCCTAGTATTTAAGTTAAGTTATAACGTAAATTATGAAAGATGGATTGAGGACTCAATACTTAGGGGAGAAAGAGAGAAGAGTCTGTATCATCACTAATGATGAATCATTTCAAAAACAGTTCAGTTTTCTCTGCTGTAGAAGTGTCTCCTAGCTATAGCTATTCTAATATTCAGAAATTCTAAATAATTATAATAATTTATGAGATAAATTAGAATCCTGCCTAGGAAGATGCCTTATAGTCATTCATTTGGTCAAGTATTTGAGCTTGCTTAGTCTCAGTCTCCTCATCATCTGTAAAATGGGAATAATCATTCCAACAAGATAGTTAATAACACCCTATGATAATTACCTCTAAATATTAGTTTTCTTCCCCACTTTCTGGTTATGCTAGAAGATTCAGACAGCCAATCCATCGATTCTCATTATATTCCCTTCTCAATGACAAAAAAAAAAAAAAAAAAAAAAAAAAAAAAAACAAGGGAGCAAAACTCCAAACTGGTTATATTTGTACAAATCCAAATAAGAAGAGTGGTATTACAGTTCTTTATTGTAGCACATTAATTTGTATTGGGACTTCTTTAACATGTTCATATTGTGCTCTAAGTTTAAAGATACAATCTTTTCCTAGAGGTAAGTGCATGAAATAATTGTATTTCCTGAAACTCTGATTACTGTAAAAGTGCACACTCTGGAAAAATAGCAATAACCAGCATTTGTCTTGAGTGCTTTATAATCTTTAACTCTCTCTCATATCCTGTATTGGATGTGACTCCACAGGGAACATTTCTGTCATACAGAAATATATTTTAACACCCAACTATTTTACCACCTTCGCTTTTCAAAATAGCAGTTAATTTTTGCCTCACTGAATTTGTTGACTTTCAGGTCCTCGGAGATTGCTTCTTAAACACACCACAGGTAAAATAAATTACCTGGTTGTGGCCTCAGGGTCAGTACTTTGCATTTTGTCCACTGCAGTGTCCTTTCATGCCACACAATAAATGATAATCTGTTGCTGGAATGAGTTGGTGATTTCAAGGGGCTAATATTGGGTGAAAATATTAATATTTAGCATTTAAGCCACAGGCATGTCACATTGAGTGCAAAGCAACTAGCCACACTGCTAACTGGCAGATGGTCATCCATAAACCAGTGATGGGGTGTAGTCTGACGTTTGGATATCAAGTTTTTAAACTTGTTTTTATTGAACCAGTGCTGGAATGGATGCCCTTCCTTTTTAGCATTCCATTATCCTATTATAGTGTTTACCTTCTTAATTCACTGCAACACTACCGATTTAGTCTTTTTATCTTTTTAACTTTTCTGCTAGAATATCACCAACTTCAGGGCAGAAATTATGTCTCATTCCTTGCTGCAATCCTAGAACCTAGCACAGAGCATGTGCTCAGTGAACATTTACTGAATTCATTAGTCATATGTTTTTAGTTGCAGGGAAAGGGGAAGCCCACTAAAAATGCCTTGAACAGTAAAATAATTTGACTTAATAATTGAGGCCCAATTTGATCAAGACTGCCTCCACCTCTTTTTGCAGTTTATTTAGCCCTTTATAGCTCCAAGCCAAAACTTCAGTCTTCTGCAGGCTTCTCTCAGGGAGTGAAAAGACTGAAACATGGGACCTTCCATATTTAGAGCAAGACATAGTCTGCCCCAGACTGCTAGGAACAGTCCTAAAACTCACTCCAACTGGACTCTTTTAGGTCACATGCTGTCCTTGAACCAATAACTATCATCAGATACAGAATACACTGATCGGCTTTGCCACGATTATGTGTTCTGCTCCTGAAAACTGATTGCAGTCAGGGGACAAATGAATGCAAAAAAAGCTATCAAAAAAAAAATTCACTACAATTAATTAATGGATTTCCAAGTCTCTAGTGTATTTTAATGAAGTATAGGGGAATGGAACATTTTTTAAAAGTTTTAAATCTGAAGAATATCGCCCTTCAATCGTTTAAAATAGTTGCACCCTTGTTAAGACAAGTATATTTCAGTCTGTCCAAAATACTTCTGCCTGCCTATAATTACCTGAAATCCAAGACTTACCTTAGCAAACGTTAGAGTGGGTAATTGTCTTCATGCTGCAATTTAGGAAGAACCTTTCACTGCTCCCAACTCCTGTCAGTCTATGTCCTTGAATCTATGAGGAATTGTAGCCTTCAACAAGGGATGCTTTTTTTTTTTTTTTTTTTTTAAATTTTTTTTTTTCAACATTTTTTATTTATTTTTGGGACAGAGAGAGACAGAGCATGAACGGGGGAGGGGCAGAGAGAGAGGGAGACACAGAATCGGAAACAGGCTCCAGGCTCCGAGCCATCAGCCCAGAGCCTGACGCGGGGCTCGAACTCACAGACCGCGAGATCGTGACCTGGCTGAAGTCGGACGCTTAACCGACTGCGCCACCCAGGCGCCCCCTTTTTTTTTTTAATAACTAGATGAGGGAAGGCAAATCTGGGACAGGGAACATTGAGGGAATCAAACTTTGCAGACTCACATTTTTGCCTAGACCTATGCCAGATATTTCTGATTTCTTAAAAACATGATTTTGTGTGAGCATTTACATTTTGAAGGAGATAGATGAATGAATGAAGTGTTTAAGAGAGGGGATTGTAGCCAGGAAGCCAAAACCAATATTGTGTGGTAGTGCTAACTTTATATAAAACTGAAGTCACACACATCTTCTTGTAGACTGTGTGCTTATCAAGCCTTTGCCTCCATGGCAGTCCCTCTTTCTTCTGTTTCAACCCCATGCAAATCCTATTGTCTGATCCATTTTTCTCTTATTCCCACATTGCCTTGCGGTATCATTTAACTGTTTTCATTTGCGTGTTTTGTCTCCCTAAACAGAATGTAAACATTCAGAGAACAAGAACTTTGTCTTGTCTTTCTATGGAATTAACTCTGGCGTTTCATAGAGTTGCTCTGTAAATAACTGGTGCTGAATAAATACTTGTGGGGATTGGCTCATGTCATCTATTGCACAACGATTGGGGCAAAGATGATTGGACCACAGTGATGTGAAAATGTTTGCCTAACATTTTTTTTCACTGTGAAATTCTGATTAAAACTTAAATATTGACATGCACAGAAAAAGATCCAATAAGAAAGGAGACTATTGAAAGGCTTTCAAAGGGAACGGAACCATTGAAAATACATTCATTGGTTTCCTGATGCCAGGTTTCTAATGACTTTCAAACAAATAGATAATAAAGGAAGACATTTTATGGGTGTGTCAATGCATTTATATTGCTTCCATAAATCTGTAAAAATGTTGAGATATGGACAGACTATAATGTTATTCAGACATTTTTCTTAAGCAGATGCAGGGAAAGGAGGAAAGATGGTACAATGTCATTATTGTTCCCATATTTGTTGTAAACTGCGAAGTCCTTGTCTTTTGTGAACTGTCAGCTTAGAATATTCTGCCAAAAACCTTCTAAAGCAAGTCCTTATTAGAATTAATCACAAGTGTCAGCTGAGACAGTATTATCTTTTCTGGGTAATTTAAACAGACTCTTATGTACTATATGCAAAATACTTGCTTTGTTTTAGATGCAGAGTTGGGCCATAACAAGATGCTGGTATAAAAAAAAAGAGTATCTTTGGCCCTGCTGGGTCTCAAAATGCTAAGCAGCTGAGGTCACTCCTTCTTGTATGTTGTAAAGATATTTTCTAGGTCTCTGACTTAATTTGTCCTGGCTGGTAGTAGCATTTCTGTAGTCACGTAGACCTATGGATTGCAAAGTAAACTGGAATTCTCTATTTTATTCTCTTCGTAGAGTTACTGGCCATGTACCATCAGTTCTTTCTTTGAAAATCCTGACCATCTCCTTTTCTGATGTGTAGTGTGAAATACTGGGGATGAGGTATATACCTGGGAGATGTATGACCTTGGTTAAGTCGTCTACCACTTTTTGGTCTCATTTTCCCTACTCTTAAGGCCCTCCAGCTGACCTTCTCTGAATCCTCTACAAACATCCTACCTGTCCTTTTGCTATATTACACTTACAGGTGGTAGTAACCTTTAATCTGGTACCTTTGCCCAGATCTCTGCCTCCTATAAGTCAGGGCTCCTGACCAATGGCATATAAATCTTTCTGAAGCATTGCCTTACCTGCTCACAAAATCTTCAATACTGGCTATTTTGCAGTAATTCATTGAGTTGGCACCAGTATGATTTGTGCACATTTCTATACCTGGATGTTATATGTCAACAAAAAGGTTAAAGAATCCCAACACTGAAATGGCTTTTTGTGACTCCCCGCTAAGGTCTGACACCTCAACCTTGAATTTAAGTCTGTCAGCAAACTGGCCTCAACTGAAGTTTCCATTTAAGCCTCCACTACTTCAGTAGTTCCCGAACCTTGCTGCATAGCAATATTACCTGGAGAGTTTTCTCTGCAGATTTAGAACTTCAATATGGAACTGAAAGGTGTTTCTCTTTTCTTTTTCTTTCTTTTCTTTTTTTTTTTTGTAATCCATTCTAGATGATTCTGACATTGTGAATCCACGGTTAAACGTTTGAAAACATTGGTTTTGCCTCATTATACCTTTACTTATGATTCTCAAACCTCAGTCCACATCAGAATCACCTGGGATGATTATTAAAATTTAGACTGTAAGGCTTGTGAACTCAGTAACTTAGGGTTGGAGCCCAAGAATTTGTAGTTCTAATTATTTCCCATATGATGCGGATGGTGTTGGTTTGGGGGCCACACTGTGGGAACCACTGGTTTATGCTAGTCCCTTGCCCTGGAATGCCATTTACTTACTTTCTTTCTTTCTTTCTTTCTTTCTTTCTTTCTTTCTTTCTTTCTTTCTTTCTTTCTTTCTTTCTTTCTTTCTTTCTTTTTTTAAAATTTTTAAAAATGTTTTATTTATTTTTGAGACACAGACAGAGCATGGGCAGGGGAGGGGCAGAGAGAGAGAGGGAGACACAGAATCCGAAGCAGGCTCCAGGCTCTGAGCTGTCAGTACAGAGCCCGATGCGGGGCTTGAAGTCACAAACCGTGAGATCATGACCTGAGCTGAAGTCGGACACTTAACCAACTGAGCCACCCAGGCACCCCTAGAATGCCACTTTCTAACACTAACATCTTTACCTACCAACATGTTCATCAACGTCATGATACTGCCTTCATAGATCAGTTCTTGAAGTCCCAGATAGAAGGGATCTCTTTGGCTCATATACTGCCAACACTTAATTCTTGCCTTGATTTTCATTATTACCATACTTGGATTATACTAGATTGTAAGCTCCTTGAAACTTTATCTCATTTCCGTAAAACCCCATATCTGTGGTTCAATGATTTGCACAAGAGAGGGAAATTCAATATACATATTTGAATGAATGTCAACCACTTGAAAATTTCTTTTTCCACATTTTTTTTTCCTTCTTTTGCTCATGGCTTTATTTTTTTAATCTAATAAGGCATTCTTAGAGTAATATTTCTGTTTAAAATTTTAAAAGGCCCTGCTGAATACTATTTTCAGGAAGATAAACTATGCCATTGAATTATTGATTTCTAAGATACACTAATTATTGCCTACATTTTAAAAAGAGTGTTTCTCTTAGTCACTCTTAATTTACCTCAAGTGCCATCACTTACAATACATTTTGTTTGAAGTTATCTTTTGGGCATGGTCCTGCTACTGCCCCCCTCCCTTTTAAACTACACCTTACATTTGTTCTCTGTGTTTTCTTTGTCAGGTATCTGGATAGGTAAGTAGCTTTGGTATTATATGGTATTTTGTTCAGTCTGTTTGCTGCTGGACGAATTACAGAAAGTGGCCATCACTGACACAGTTCACTCAAGGCTAGAATTGTAATGTTGGAAGAGATCTGTCAGGACATGGAATCCGTTTCACATTTACAGATAAGTAGGCTGAAGCCAGGTAAGATGGAAAGAGTTGCACTGGTCACAGATAGAATGGATGACGAAGCTGTAACTCTGTGGTTGAGATCTCATCCTAGAACTCTTTCTGGAATTACTTGGATTCCATTTATTGAGACTCAGAGGAAAATTTCAAAGAACATCTCCTAAGTGCTTGGAACCAAGGCTTCCTCCCTCCTGACAGCATGGAAAAACTTTGTCAAGTTCTGCAGATAGAACTGGAAATGGGATCCTAGTCTCCATGGACTCAGAAGAAAAGCACCTCTTGTTGGCTTTTTATTTGGAAAGTAGAATATTTTAAGAGGCAAGTATGTTAGATCAAAGATGTGTGTGATCTGTACACTTTTAGAAATAGACAAGAAAGTAGAACAAGAGACAAGTAAAGACTAAACTCTTGAGAATAGAGGATGTCCAATTTTCAGATGATTTTTATTTTTTATTTTTTTATTTTATTTTTTTCAATATATGAAGTTTATTGTCAAATTGGTTTCCATACAACACCCAGTGCTCATCCCAAAAGGTGCCCTCCTCAATACCCGTCACCCACCCTCCCCTCCCTCCCACCCCCCATCAACCCTCAGTTTCTTCTCAGTTTTTAAGAGTCTCTTATGCTTTGGCTCTCTCCACTCTAACCTCTTTTTTTTTTTCCTTCCCCTCCCCCATGGGTTTCTGTTAAGTTTCACATAAGAGTGAAAACATAAGGTATCTGTCTTTCTCTGTATGGCTTATTTCACTTAGCATCACACTCTCCAGTTCCATCCATGTTGCTACAAAGGGCCATATTTCATTATTTCTCATTGCCATGTAGTACTCCATTGTGTATATAAACCACAATTTCTTTATCCATTCATCAGTTGATGGACATTTAGGCTGTTTCCATAATTTGGCTATTGTTGAGAGTGCTGCTATAAACATTGGGGTACAAGTGCCCCTGTGCATCAGTACTCCTGTATCCGTTGGGTAAATTCCTAGCAGTGCTATTGCTGGGTCATAGGGTAGGTCTATTTTTAATTTTTTGAGGAACCTCCACACTGTTTTCCAGAGTGGCTGCACCAGTTTGCATTTCCACCAACAGTGCAAAAGGGTTCCTGTTTCTCCACATCCTCTCCATCATCTGTAGTCTCCTGATTTGTTCATTTTGGCCACTCTGACTGGCGTGAGGTGATATCTGAGTGTGGTTTTGATTTGTATTTCCCTGATGAGGAGCGACATTGAGCATCTTTTCATGTGCCTGTTGGCCATCTGGATGTCTTCTTTAGAGAAGTGTCTATTCATGTTTTCTGCCCATTTCTTCACTGGGTTATTTGTCTTTTGGGTGTAGAGTTTGGTGAGCTCTTTATAGATTTTGGATACTAGCCCTTTGTCCGATATGTCATTTGCAAATGTCTTTTCCCATTCCGTTGGTTGCCTTTTAGTTTTGTTGGTTGTTTCCTTTGCTGTGCAGAAGCTTTTTATCTTCATAAGGTCCAAGTAGTTCATTTTTGCTTTTAATTCCCTTGCCTTTGGGGATGTGTCAAGTAAGAGATTGCTATGGCTGAGGTCAGAGAGGTCTTTTCCTGCTTTCTCCTCTAGGGTTTTGATGGTTTCCTGTCTCACATTCAGGTCCTTAATCCATTTTGAATTTATTTTTGTGAATGGTGTGAGAAAGTGGTCTAGTTTCAATCTTCTGCATGTTGTTGTTGTTCAGTTCTCCCAGCACCATTTGTTAAAGAGACTGTCTTTTTTCCATTGGATGTTCTTTCCTGCTTTGTCAAAGATGAGTTGGCCATACGTTTGTGGGTCTAGTTCTGGGGTTTCTATTCTATTCCAATGGTCTATGTGTTTGTTTTTGTGCCAAAACCATGCTGTCTTGAGGGTTACAGCTTTGTAGTAGAGGCTAAAGTCTGGGATTGTGATCCCTCCTGCTTTGGTCTTCTTCAAAATTACTTTGGCTATTCCGGGCCTTTTGTGGTTCCATATAAATTTTAGGATTGCTTGTTCTGGTTAAGAGAAGAATGCCGGTGTAATTTTGATTGGGATTGCATTGAATGTGTAGATAGCTTTGGGGAGTATTGAAATTTTGACAATATTTATTCTTCCAATCCATGAGCACGGAATGTTTTTCCATTTCTTTATATCTTCTTCAGTTTCCTTCATAAGCTTTCTATAGTTTTCAGCATACAGATCTTTTACATCTTTGGTTAGATTTATTCCTAGGTATTTTATGCTTCTTGGTGCAATTGTGAATGGGATCAGTGTCTTTATTTGTCTTTCTGTTGCTTCATTGTTAGTGTATAAGAATGCAACTGATTTCTGTACATTGATTTTGTATCCTGCAACTTTGCTGAATTCATGTATCAGTTCTAGCAGACTTTTGGTCGAGTGTATCAGATTTTCCATGTATAATATCATGTCATCTGCAAAAAGTGAAAGCTTAACTTCATCTATGCCAATTTTGATGCCTTTGATTTCCTTTTGTTGTCTGATTGCTGATGCTAGAACTTCCAACACTATGTTAAAAAACAGCGGTGAGAGTGGACATCCCTGTCGTGTTCCTGATCTCAGGGAAAAAGCTCTCAGTTTTTCCCCATTGAGGATGATGTTAGCTGTGGGCTTTTCATAAATGGCTTTTATGATGTTTAAGTATGTTCCTTCTATCCCGACTTTCTCAAGTGTTTTTATTAAGAAAGGTTGCTGAATTTTGTCAAAGGTCTTTTCTGCATTGATTGACAGGATCATATGGTTCTTATCTTTTCTTTTATTACTGTGATGTATCACGTTGATTGATTTGCGAATGTTGAACCAGCCCTGCATCCCAGGAATGAATCCCACTTGATCATGGTGAATAATTCTTTTTATATGCTGTTGAATTCAATTTGCTAGTATCTTATTGAGAATTTTTGCATCCATATTCATGAGGGATATTGGCCTGTAGTTCTCTTTTTTTACTGGGTCTCTGTCTGGTTTAGGAATCAAAATAATACTGGCTTCATAGAATGAGTCTGGAAGTTTTCCTTCCCTTTCTATTTTTTGGAATAGCTTGAGAAGGATAGGTATTATCTCAGCTTTAAACGTCTGGTAGAAGTCCCCTGGGAAGCCGTCTGGTCCTGGACTCTTATTTGTTGGGAGACTTTTGGTGACTGTTTCAATTTCTTCAGTGGTTATGGGTCTGTTCAAGCTTTCTATTTCCTCCTGATTGAGTTTTGGAAGCGTGTGGGTGTTTAGGAATTTGTCCATTTCTTCCAGGTTGTCCAGTTTGTTGGCATATAATTTTTCATAGTATTCCCAGATAATTGCTTGTGTCTCTGAGGGATTAGTTGTAATAATTCCATTTTCATTCATGATATTATCTATTTGGGTCATCACCCTTTTCTTTTTGAGAAGCCTGGCTAGAGGTTTATCAATTTTGTTTATTTTTTCAAAAAACCAACTCTTGGTTTCGTTGATCTGCTCTACAGTTTTTTTAGATTCTATATTGTTTATTTCTGCTCTGATCTTTATTATTTCTCTTCTTCTGCTGGGTTTAGGCTGTCTTTGCTGTTCTGCTTCTATTTCCTTTAGGTGTGCTATTAAATTTTGTATATGGGATTTTTCTTGTTTCTTGAGACAGGCCTGGATTGCCATGTATTTTCCTCTCAGGACTGACTTCACTGCATCCCAAAGCTTTTGGATTGTTGTATTTTCATTTTCATTTGTTTCCATATATTTTTTAATTTCTTCTCTAATTGCCTGGTTGACCCATTCATTCTTTAGTAGGGTGTTCTTTAACCTCCATGCTTTTGGAGGTTTTCCAGACTTTTTCCTGTGGTTGATTTCAAGCTTCATAGCATTGTGGTCTGAAAGTATGCATGGTATGATTTCAATTTGTGTATACTTATGAAGGGCTGTTTTGTGACCCAGTATGTGATCTATCTTGGAGAATGTTCCATGTGCACTCGAGAAGAAAGTATATTCTGTTGCTTTGGGATGCAGAGTTCTAAATATATCTGTCAAGTCCATCTGATCCAATGTATCATTCAGGGCCCTTGTTTCTTTATTGACCGTGTGTCTAGATGATCTATCCATTTCTGTAAGTGGAGTGTTAAAGTCCCCTGCAATTACCACATTCTTATCAATTAGGTTGCTTATGTTTGTGAGTAATTGTTTTATATATTTTGGGGCTCCTGTATTCGGCGCATAGACATTTATAATTGTTAGCTCTTCCTGATGGATAGACCCTGTGATTATTATATAATGCCCTTCTTCATCTCTTGTTACAGCCTTTAATTTAAAGTCTAGTTTGTCTGATATAAGTATGGCTACTCCAGCTTTCTTTTGGCTTCCAGTAGCATGATAAATAGTTCTCCATCCCCTCACTCTCAATCTAAAGGTGTCCTCAGGTCTAAAATGAGTCTCTTGTAGACAGCAAATAGATAGGTCTTGTTTTTTTATCCATTCTGATACCCTATGTCTTTTGGTTGGCGCATTTAGTCCATTTACATTCAGTGTTATTATAGAAAGATATGGGTTTAGAGTCATTGTGATGTCCATAGGTTTCATGCTTGTAGCGATGTCTCTGGTACTTTGTCTCACAGGATGCCCCTTAGGATGTCTTGTAGGGCTGGTTTAGTGGTGACGCATTCCTTCAGTTTTTGTTTGTTTGGGAAGACCTTTATCTCTCCTTCTATTCTAAATGACAGACTTGCTGGATAAAGGATTCTCGGCTGCATATTTTTTCTGTTCATCACATTGAAGATCTCCTGCCATTCCTTTCCGGCTTGCCAAGTTTCAGTAGAGAGATTGGTCACGAGTCTTATAGGTCTCCTTTTATATGTTAGAGCACGTTTATCTCTAGCTGTTTTCAGAATTTTCTCTTTATCCTTGTATTTTGCCAGTTTCACTATGGTATGTCGTTCAGAAGATCGATTCAAGTTACGTCTGAAGGGAGTTCTCTGTGCCTCTTGGATTTCAATGCCTTTTTCCTTCCCCAGATCTGGGAAGTTCTCAGCTCTGATTTCTTCAAGTACACCTTCAGCACCTTTCCCTCTCTCTTCCTCCTCTGGAATCCCAATTATGCGTAGATTATTTCTCTTGAGTGCATCACTTAGTTCTCTAATTTTCCTCTCATACTCCTGGATTTTTTTTATCTCTCTTTTTCTCAGCTTCTTCTTTTTCCATAATTTTATCTTCTAGTTCACCTATTCTTTCCTCTGCCTCTTCAATCCGAGCCGTAGTTGTCTCCATTTTATTTTGCAGCTCACTGATAGCATTTTTTAGCTCCTCCTGGCTGTTCCTTAGTCCCTTGATCTCTGTAGCAATAGATTCTCTGCTGTCCTTTATACTGTTTTCAAGCCCAGCGACTAATTTTATGACTATTATTCTAAATTCACTTTCTGTTATAATATTTAAGTCGTTTTTGATCAGTTCATTAGCTGTTGTTATTTCCTGGACGTTTCTGAGGGGAATTCTTCCATTTCATCATTTTGGATAGTCCCTGGTGTGGTGCGGGATTGCGGGGCACTTCCCCTGTGCTGTCTTGAATAACTTGCCTTGGTAGGGGAGGCCACAGTCAGACCTGATGTCTGCCCCCAGCCCACCGCTGGGGCCACAGTCAGACTGGTGTGTGCCTTCTCTTCCCCTCTCCTAGGGGAGGGATTCAGTGTGGGGTGGCATCGCCCGTCTGGGCTACTTCTTGCATACTGCCAGGCTTGTGGTGCTGGGGATCTGGCGTATTAGCTGGGGTGGATTGGCAGGGTGCACAGGGGTGGGAAGGTCAGGCTCAGCTCGCTTTTCCTTCAGAGATCTGCTGTGGGAGGGGCCCTGCGGCACCGGGAGGGAGTCAGACCCGCCAGAGGGATGGATCCACAGAAGCACAGCGTTCAGTGTTTGGGTGGTGCAAGCAAGTTACCTGGCAGGAACTGGTTCCCTTTGGGATTTTGGCTGGGGGATGGGTGAGGGAGATGGCGCTGGCGAGCACCTTTGTTCCCCGCCAAGCTGCGCTCTGTCGTCAGGGGCTCAACAACTCTCCTTCCCGTTGTCCTCCAGCCCTCCTGTTCTCGGAGCAGAGCTGTTAGCTTATAACCTTCCAGATGTTAAGTCCCGCTTGCTGTCTGAACACACTCTGTCCGGCCCTCCGCTTTTGCAAGCCAGACTCGGGGGCTCTGCTTGGCTGGCGGGCCGCCCCTCTGCCCCGGCTCCCTCCCACTAGTCCGTGCAGGGCGCACCACTTCTCCGCCCTTCCTACCCTCTTCCGTGGGCCTCTCATCTGCGCTTGGCTCCGGAGACTCTGTTCTGCTAGTCTTCTGGCGGTTTTCTGGGTTATTTAGGCAGGTGTAGGTGGAATCTAAGTGATCAGCAGGACTCCCAGTGAGCCCAGCGTCCTCCTATGCCGCCATCTTCCCAGGATCCCCCTCAGATGATTTTTAAAAACGTCATTAAATTTTTTTAGCTCTGCTTTGTAGTAATATTCATGTTTGGTAATTTCGAGTACTTTAATAATATTTGGGGGGCACCTGGGTGGCTCAGTCAGTTAAGCATCTGACTTCGGCTCAGGTCATGATCTCCATGATTCGTGAGTTTGAGCCCCACATCCGGCTCCATGCTGAGAGTTCCAAGCCTGGAGCCTGCTT
This sequence comes from Neofelis nebulosa, assembly GCF_028018385.1. Lineage (NCBI taxonomy): Eukaryota > Metazoa > Chordata > Mammalia > Carnivora > Felidae > Neofelis > Neofelis nebulosa. Next base: position 41,231,429 of record NC_080789.1, on the reverse strand, counting down.
CAGTTTCTCTGTTTCCCTTTCTCTCTGCCCCTCCCCTGCTCATACTGTCTCCCTCTCTCTCTCCAAAAATGAATACACATTTAAAAACATTTTTTATTTTTTTTATTTTTTATTTAAAAAAAATTTTTTTTTCAACGTTTTTTTTTTTTTTTTTTTTTTTTGGGACAGAGAGAGACAGAGCATGAACGGGGGAGGGGCAGAGAGAGAGGGAGACACAGAATCGGAAACAGGCTCCAGGCTCCGAGCCATCAGCCCAGAGCCTGACGCGGGGCTTGAACTCACGGACCGCGAGATCATGACCTGGCTGAAGTCGGACGCTTAACCGACTGCGCCACCCAGGCGCCCCTTAAAAACATTTTTTAAAAAAAAATAATTTTTCATTTTAAATGCCAGTGTGAGAAACGTTTGTCTTATACCTAATAACCCACATCAGAGGGTGAACACAAAATACTTTAACCAGAACATCCTGCAGGGCAATGGTTGCCAGTGAAGTCTCCCTCCTGACAAGCAATTTTGCCTTCTAATTTTCTGTTTATTTTAATGTTCCATTTTGTTTATCTTTTCCTTGTGTCAGAAAGCTTTTCTCTTGAGTTGGAGAAAATTAGTTGCAATGTATAGATTTTTATAATTTACTTTCCGAGAAAAAGGAATTATAATTTCAATTGAGTTTGATGAGACTGGCAAGAAAGTGAAATACTAAAAATAAGTAGTAGCTATTTATCCTCCTATAAAATGTTTTCTTACTTTAAAGAAGTTTAAATTTTATTTTAAAAGAAATATTTGCAAGTGCATAAAATTATATAAAATGAAAAGTCTTTTAAAAATCCTTTGTCAAGCCCCAGTTCTGCCTCCAGAAGCAACCATTGTGAACAGGTTTTTTTTTGTATCCCTTCAATTTATGTAGTACGCACACACACATACACATACAGCAGAAATTGAATCATGCCATACAAAACCTTGATTTTTCCTGAAATACTTTGAGAATGCATACTAAAAAATGATCAACAAAACTGTTATAATTAAAGGAAAGGAAAAATAAATAATTGAGAATCACTTATCAAGTATACTTTTTTTTTTTTTTTTTTTTTTTTTTTTTTAACCCCAAACAGATTAAAAATACTTTATCCATTGGGAGAAAAGGGACTGAGCTTCTTTTTGTATTTTAAAATGTTGATTCAGGAAGCTTTTATTTATTTATTCAAAGACATTTGCTACCACTCATGGCTTTTCAAAGGTACATAAATGGTGTAAATGAGCTAAGGAGATAATGATCCCAGAAACTTCATATCAGATATTTTGGATTGTATTTATTGATATGATTTCATTGTACATTTCTATTTTGATTCTTATTGAAATATTAAAAAATCATTTTTAGGTGATAGTAGAAAAGATTAGACATTATCATTTCATAATCCCATAGTAAAAAGTATGAACAGGCTTTTAGAAGCGTAATTGATAGAGAAACCATTTCATATTACAGTATTATTTTAAATATACAGGACTATGTGAACTGGGTGATTATACAGCCAATATTTGACCCTCATTGAGGAAGAATCACTTTTCAATCACTCATGTGGATAGTGCCTCCAATCACGATCTGCACTTGTAGAAAGTATGCAATTTTGAGTTTTAATAGAGTGAAACTTACGTATCTGATCCACTGTTGGATAAACAAGTAATGTCTGTCATTATGCCTTTCTTCCTGGTAGACGTGGTTATGTGAAGGCGCATAGTGTGTGCCTTCTCACAGGTCAAGGACCTTGTCACGTTCCCCTTGCCTTTGCAGTCTCTTGTCCTCTGAATTAGTGTTTCCCTACCCACCCTGGATGTGGGAGGCAGTAGGAGAGACTGGGAATCTCCTTAGTTATATCATTGTTACTTTTCCAATGTAATTTGGCTTAATGTGGACATGCATTTATTTAAATTTATTGCTACTTGTAGATTCAGAAGGTACCTCAACAGATTTCAGAGCAAGGAGATATTTTTCTCTGATGCGACTCTATTACTTCATACAATTAGTTTTCCAGAAATAATATTTTCTTTCTTTTCATTTTTAAAAGTACCACCTATGCAATTTGAAGGAGTCTTCTTTAGCAGCAATGATCAATCTTTCATTGACCACTGGACTTACCTTGCTTGGGAGCAGAATAAGTAGATTTTATTAATCTGTTTATTGGTTAGTTATTTGCATACTTTGCTCTGAATAGAGTTATAAAGAATGCAATGAGTAGATTTTATGCACATATGAGTCTTCTACTGTTTTAAGTTGTTCTTTGTTTAAAAGGAACTCAACAACTTTCATTTCCTTTTACTGGTGTTTTTGGTGTTGAAGGAAATTGATTAAATTGGTGTCTAATTAGGGAGCATTGGGAACACTGCAGTAAAGAGAGAAGTCTGGAAAATGAAGTTAGTAACTTTTAGCCTCAGGAAGGGGTAAGCAGCCTTTTATTTTTAAAGGGATTCTCTGTTCTTGAAGTATGCCATTTCATTTCCCATTTTTTTCTTTTGCTATTATTTGATGTTTACAGAAAATTGTAGAGGGAAATTCTTGGTATTAAGTGCATCCAGTATCTTTCCAGTACTTTTAAGTTAGAAAAGGATTATTGTTTTCGGTATTTGTGGGTGAGGCTGGAAGAGTAGTTTGTGGAAAATAAATGGCCTTTTCACAGTATAAACCCACACACACTGTCATTTGTTTTTATATTTCATATGGTAATTTGCTGAAGTTTTAATACTTCTTTGTGGGGTTGTCTTTTTGTGTGTTAGAAACTTGAGGATTTTTCTTCAAAGAAACCATTTATTTAACTGCAAATCAAATTGATTTGATAGCTATTTATTCACTTGATAGGTGTCCGAAAGAACTAAGTGGCCTGGTTCTTTTTTTCTTCCTCCTGCTGTAGGCTTCTTCTGTATAAGTTAAGTGTATTATCCTATAAAGGGGAGCCTAGGCTTTGGACCAGGCTCCTGCAGTCAGGGCCTTGCTACTTTATTGAACCTGGGACCTCAGCAAAGCTATTTTGCCTTTCTAAGACCGTTTCTTTTTGGGCAGAACATTGTAGTATATTGATTGGGATGTTTCTGCATTTCTTACCAATGGCCTGAACTAAATAGGTGTATTCAGTAAATAACTCTCCTTCCAATCAACCTTTGATTTTTATGTTCTAGTGTTCTCTGGGGTCAGTGTTCATCTTCCCAGGGATCATATTTTCCAAAGTATTGCTATCTCTCTCTTGCCCTTTGAAACTGTGTTTAGTTTTACTACTACTTAGGATGTAAAACACTATGGAGTTTGGAGATTAGTGGAGATTCCTTAAATATTAATAAATGTATTAATTAAAGTTTAGGAGGAGATAAATATGTCAAGACTAACTTGGTTTGTAACACTGCTGATATATTAGGCTGGGCAATGAGCTGTTGTGGGTGGCTCTTCCCCACATTATGGAACGTTCAGCAGCATGCCTAGCTTCTACCCACTAGATGTCAGTAGCATCACCTTTCCAGTTGTGACAGCCAAACATATCTCCAGTCATTACCAAATATCCCTTGGGAAGCAAAATCACCCTTAGTTCAGAACCACTAGTCAACAGGGAAAGTAAGTCTGGGCATATATACCTCTTAAACACATAGCCTGTCATTATGCAAGTGTCATCCTTTATTGTGACGTTGGGAACACCATGTCTTTTTTTTAATTTTTTTTTTTTTTATTTTTGATAGAGAGAGTGCTGGCAGAGGAGAGAGGCAGAGAGAGAGAGAGCCTCCATGCTTAGTGTGGACCCCAATGCAAGGCTTGATCTCATGACCCTGGGATCATGACCTGAGCCAAAATCAAGAGTTGGACTCTCAACCGTCTGAGCCACCTAGGTGCCCCAATCCTTTGTCTTCTTGAAACTTTTTGTCCTCAGTCTGAGTATACTAGTGTGAAGCAACTTTGTATTAATATTTACAATTATCTATCGGTAGACTGTATTTCAAATCAGTTATTTTTAATGTATATATATATATATATATATATATATATATATATATATATGTATATATATGAGCTCCTCTGTAAATCAGCACTGTCCTATGTAATGAGTATTCTGATGAATATATAGGCAGTGTTCATTTAGAAGTTAGGAGCTTAAGCTCTAGAGTCAGACTGCCTGAGTTCGAAGACTGGTTGTAGCATTTCTGGCTATATGATCTTCAACAATGAGTATCTCAATTTAATCGTAAATTAAATGGTAGTACCATTTACTTTCATATACTTGCTAATAAAATTAAAGAAAAACATAGATATAAATCACTTAACAGTACTTGATGCATAGTAAGTGCTTAAAATATCTTAGTTGTGTAGACCTTTTCATTATCTGCATCAACAGCATTATTATCAAGGGTGCTGTGCTCATTAAAGAGAACAGCCCCTAATTCTGAGTACAGGGGTGGTAGCAACATCAGAAGGCTTCCTGGCAAAGATAAACCCTGAGGTGTGCCCTGTAGATCTAGGTCAGCCAAAAGATTAGGAAGTGAAGAACAGGGTGAAGGGCACGCTCGCAAAAGTATTACATTGTCTTTTATGCATAATCTGATATAGAAACAGGTGAGTATTATTTGTTTCTTTGAAATATTTCAAAATGCAGTAATTTCTTTCAACTTTTATTTCTCAGCTTGCAACTCTTTCTAAGTTTATTTTGCTATTAGAAAAGTGTTATCAAGTGTTCTTTACACCAGTGAAGTATTGATTTTAAATGAATCCTTTATTTTTCCTTGAGAATGATATGATAGTCTTATCTGATTATAATATTCCTTCTGAATCCTAAAGGTTCAGACTGAGGGGAATCTAGGGTTACAGACTGAGGAGAGCCTGGTTATTTCCTACTTTTGTTTGCTTCTTTACAAATAATGTTAAAGCGTAGGTTTCATCTGATAGAGGTTTTTCTGTCTTTTAGCTACCTTATTTATTTGTGAACCTATAAGGGATCTAATTGGAGGGTGTTGGGGTGATGATGGGGTTCAGAGCCTACAGTCAAGAAAGAATTCTTGAAGACATCTTTGGTGCAAAAAGGTGATTTTATTGAAGCATGGGGGCAGGACCCATGGGCAAAAAGAGCTGCAATGGGGTTGTGAAGAATGGCTGATTATATACCTTCAGGTTGGGAGGGGGTTAGGGACAGCGTAAGTCTCTAAAGAATTTTGGAAGCAAGGTTTCCAGGACCTTGAGGGAGCCAGCTGTTAGGAAAACGTCATTTATTACCATTTAGTAAAACCTCAGTCATGAGATCCTTCAGATATATATTAGGGACCATATGCTTGGAGTATAATTGCCAACATATACTTGGGGGTTAAAAATAAAGGAGGTTTGCAAAGGAATTTTTATGTGTTTAATGAGACTCACAGGATCCTGGGCGGGGGGGGGCGGTCGGTCAGGATAATGTTAAGCCAATGTTCCCTTTTGCCCCTAGCAAAGTGTCATCATCGAGGCAGCTGAGCTCCTAGAGGAAGGTCACTCTGCCTCTTTCAAGGACTTGTCAATGGGCTGTAAGCATTAAGGAAATTTAATTTTTCATTTTCCTTTGTTTCCCACATCACCATGGCAAGCACTTAAACCCCTTTACATCTTGATAAAGGTGATATTAGGGCTTCAGAAAATGGAGTCTGTAGGTTTCTGGAGATCAGGCTATGGATAAAATTGCCTTTTTCTTGCAGTTTCCTAAGTTATCCGTAAACTGAAGGAGACTCCTGTCCTGCATGACTGTGATCTCTATCAGTCAACAATTTTGTTTTCTTTCCTTCCCTTTGTTCTTGAGCAACAGAAGTGTCTGAGCAATATCATACATATCCCACCTGGGGAGGGGGAAGGTGCTGTTAGCCTGTACTTTGCCCTCAGTTTGCCTTATGCTCCCTCATCATTATCATCATTGGGCAGTTGGTGATGAATGCTTACCTGCCCTCATGATTCAAGGATAATATTCAAAAACAAGCCATACCCCATCCTAACATTTATATGACATGGTGCTCTCTCCAACATATGTGTTGGCTTCTGTGACCCATAACTAACCCATGGATTAGGTGAGGGCAAGTTTACAGGTGAGGAAATTGGGCTCATAAATGTTACTTGTCTAGGATGATACAATGTCAGAACTGGGCAGGGAAACCAGGTCTTCTTGACCCCAAAGCCTGCTATTCCTATTACATATGCAGTTATGTTCAAGTGTGCTCTATGCATTCGTATACCTCGTTTTCAAAGACCTCTTATTAGCTATGAAGATAGAATGATGTTCTGCAGAAGAGTTCAATATCTCTTCTTCATTTCTTTTATATTTTATAATGCTAGGCTATTATGGAAGGACTAAAACTACTGATTATTTGAGCTTGTAACTAGTTTCATTACTTTATAAAGTCAATAAGAACAGTTAGGATCCATTGTAACATTGACACAATTCCAAATAATCATTTATCTTGCTCATTCGAGTGAGCTTCCTGAGGACATCTGTGACTTTTCTTTTTTGACACATTTCATAGTTTCTCTCACCAAGTTCCATACCTATTAGAAGCTCTTTGGACAACTGGCTACTGAATTTACCAGAGTGGACCAGATAGTTTTAAAATTCTGACCGTCTTGTAAATTAGGTGATTGTGGTGTCCAGCCTCCAGATATTCCCCAGTAATTCCTACTCCCTGATATTTAGGCCCTTGAGCAGTTTCCTCCCATATGGAATAGGGATGACTCATATAACCAATAGAACAATGCTGCGTTGTAAAACTCATTATAAGCTTCCATCCTGCCCTTTTGGATCCCTTGTTCTGGGGGAGGTCAGCTGCCATCTTACAAGGTATCTCTGTGGAGAGAAGCACACTGAGGCCTACTGTCTAGACCATGTAAGTGAACCATTAAGGAAGTGAATCCTCCAGCTACCGTCAGACCTTCAAGGGACTGTGAACCCTGGCCTGCACCTTGACTGTAGCATCATGACAGATACTGAGCTAGAAGTGCTCAGCTAACCTGCTAACAAAGTCATAACCCACAGAAACCACAAAATAATAAATGTTTATTGTTTTAAGCCACTAGGTTTGGGGATTTGTTATATTGAGCAATAGTACTCCTATGGAAGGATTTTAAACTTCTTGATAGTCAGATACTATTAAAACACAGGTGGAATATTAAGTGCTCTGCAGATTGTTTTGTCTTTTTGAAATGGAATATGATTTTTGTTTATCTGTGCTCGATATTATAAACAATGATTCAATAAATTGTTTTTTTGTCATTAGTCATTAGTGTTTTAAATTTAAAATAAATGAGATATATGGAAAGCATTTATACAATAAAAATGTTAAACAATTGTAAACTATCAAAATAAAGTCACTTCTAAACTCTTGTAATGTGTTTTTATGTATTCATAGGATTTCTCATAATATTAACAAAATAACTTGAAGAGATCCCCCCTTAAAAATGGTTGCAATTGTTGAATATTGCTTGTATGTTAGTATTTTATACAATTTATTCATTAATTTTGTAATGCCTAAAACAAATACGGGCAGAAGAAAAAAGGAAGAAGGATACTACAGTAAATATTATCAGCCCTTGTCAACCCATTGAGAACTGAAAGCACATCAAGTCTAAATAAACCGATTGTCAGTAGTCTAGAAGAGGTACCTTCTAGTGTTAAAGAGGCTTTTCTGTCTTTAAGTTGTATTGTCAGGCTAAGCTTTGTGTTATGTAACCAAGAACTGTGTTCTTGGTACCTAAGGAATATTAACTTTTACTCGGGAGATGGCCTCACAAAATAAGAATCTTAACATAATCATTGAAAATACATTTTTATAAATCAGTTTAGTAGTGTATTGAATACTCTTAGCATGAAACACTTCCTTCATAAAAGAGTTTTATTATACTTTGCCATCTTTTGAAAAAGTGGTTTATGGCACTGGCACAACATGATCACTGCCAACCATGATTCTTCATGCTTCCTCAGAAAATAAAGCTGTCCTTATCCCCACCCCTTTAAGTTTATGAATGCTATTAAAAGCCACAACGCTTCCTGAAATACTTAAAAATAGTGCACATCGATCAATAATATTTTTTAGATTCTATGCACTTCTGCTGATGAAGGTCATAAACCACATCAGACAGATCCAGAAAATCAGATTGTCTTTTCTACTAGCCCTTTGTTCTGACCAGAGCAGTTGCATTTCGTTATTTCCTCTTCCTCGACAATTTCCTCTAGTGGTAAATAAAGCATGTGTATTAAAAATATAGCTGTGAATCTGAGCATAGATTCTTGTCTTGAGCTTTGATTGCAGGTGTGTGTAGCCTTCTAAACGGGCATTCCACAGTTGCTACAGATGGTGTGTCCGTCCTGTCAGCTGCATTCACACATGATGTATGACATTAATTGTTTTTGGACTATTGAAGGAATAAATGCTTTTGCTATCACAGGGAACACGTGGGAAAGAAAAAATGAGTAAGTAGAGATGTCATGGTGTGAATTACTTTCTTTAAATCACCATTTGTATTCATGTGTACCTCTTTTTTAAAAAGAAACACGAGGCATTCCATTCTCAAAATGACTTTGGAGTAGAAGAGTTTTTAAGGGAAGAAGGGAATTGCAATTTTTGGATAAGAAAAATGTCCTAAGTCTGTCTGTCAGCCTGTCTCTGCTTCTTCCTTCCTCTCTCTCTCTCTCTCTCTCACGCACGCGCACGCACACAGACACACACACACACACACACACACACACACACACACACACTCATCTGGTTTGGAAGTTTTCAAATGTTTAAACATCCCTTTTGGGTAAAGAATTTTTTTTAAAGGATGTGAAAGATAATTCTGAATTTACTTTTATTGTTTAAATATAATTTAAAATTTTTAATATAAAATTAAGGGTGTTTTTCATTCAGGAAGTAACTTTTAGGCCATATCATAAAATAAAGTATAAATTTTGGGAACACTTCAAACGTTACAGTCCAAAATTGAAACTCAGCCTTTCTCACCTCCTGTTCCTAGCTTTGCCACTCCCTGGCTATGAAACCTTGGAAAACTTACTGATCATCCCCATCTCCCTGAGCCTCATCTTTCTGGTCTCTGTCATGGGGTTTTATGAAGATTATGGCTGATGAAGACTGGTTGTCACATGTTAACATCATATGTAGTTAGTTGCTCAATAAATATAGTTGTTTTTGTTAATCATGATAATGTTAGCAGGTGTTGCTGAGTCAAAAGTGCAGATATACAAATGGAATCCATTTACACAAAGGTATACTTGTGCTTGTGTTCTGTCTCCAAAATTACACTTCAGATTTTGAACGTCCATTTTGTGAAAAAGGGAGAAGGTAGCTAGCTGTTGAAAGAGTACAAAAAGAAAATATTTTGGTATTTATATCAAAGAATTGAACAGTTGAAAATTTAGCAAATTATGAAAACCTAAAGTCATCAAATATTGGAATCAGTTAAAAGAGTTGAGAGACATAAGTGACATATAAAAGTTTGAAACAGGCACAGATGTGGCAGCGTGAAGGGTAGAGAAGTTGGAGAAAATGAGGAGGAGTGAAATGGATAGCTCAGATTTTCAAGGCTCTATAGATAAGCTGTTCTGGAAGGATTGGATTTTTGATGTATTTGAGTTCACTCTGAAACTTAGTCTTTCTGTGAGATGTATTAGCAGACAATAATCTTTTTCATTTACAAGTTTATCACTTATAAAATTACGCCATATGTTTCATATGTGTGTGTGTGTGTGTGTGTGTGTGTGTGTGTGTGTGTGTGTGTATATATATATATATATATGATTAATATATATATAAATCAATTGCTACAAAATCCTAGGGGTTGGTTAGTTAAGAAGTCTTCCTACAACTGTTGGGCCCTATTTTGTTGCTGTGATTATGGACTCACACATATAAGCAATGCCCTCCTATTCAAAACATAGAACAACCAATCAAATCTGAGAAACGAACCACTGTAGCCTCCAGGTATAATCATCATTTTGTTTAAACCCTAAGGAGGAGGCTAGAAGTATGCAAATACAGCACCATTACTTCTTGCTCTCGCCACAGAGCTCCAATGCATATGCCACCTTTGAGCTCAACAAGGCTTAGCAAAAGAAGATGACCCCCCCATTACAATCACATGATACACATTTCACTGTCCATTACTATTCTTTATATCTTAGAACCAGAGAAATAAGATGTGGGTGAATACCATATACAGGCTTCAATGGGGATGGGGAAGGATAGACATGTTCAGAATTAAGGTTCATAGTCTGCTGACAGTAATATTTTGGCCCTCTTGTCTTTGCAGTATATAGTGCTTTCCCCAGTCATTATTATTATTTCATTATAAAGATCAGGAAATTGAATAGAGGAGGCAGGAGACCCTTGCACCCAATTTCAAGCCTTCAGTGGTTTTCCACCAAATCACATTGATCAAGGTCCATTGTGCTTTGTATGATACTCAACCATCTGAATTTTTCATTGGAAGTTGGAGGAGAGATGATCATGCAAACACTGAGAAAACATGATGCATCAGCTAGTTGTACTAGTTCCAGAATATTTAGAAAAGCAATAATGTTCTTGTATTTTAGTTCCTGACTTTGACACATTGTGTTATATTAATCACATTAAGTTTTAGATAGAGACTTTATGAAACAAAGTTAGATGATATGTATGTGTGTATATATATATACATGTGTATCTATAATTTATTAAGTTTAAAAAATTTATTTTTCCACCACATTATTGGGTGTTATAAACAATACTGAGATTTAGATGCAGATGTAGCAATTCTATTATCGTCTAGATAGGTACAAAAGTGCATATTTGTATGTGCCAGAGAATGTGATTTACCGACTGTGATTTTTAGTCAATAATGTTTGTAATGCAATTTCATGTTAGGCAGTGTCATAATAGAAAGTGATGGATACAAAACTATATTGATGGAAGTGTGACTTGGCAAACATTGAGGAAGGGAGAGGAATGATTCATCAACATGTCTCCTTTAGATGTCTTTGTACAAGATGGGCTTTGAGGCCAGAACACATTAGCATGAATATGTTCTTTTCAAATTAAAGTATAGTACTTTCCTGTTACTGAAAACCGATTGTTTTTTAATTCTAAATTCTGTAAGACCAAAAATAAAACAACAACAATAAATTTAAAGATACTAAAGGTCTGTTTTTACCCAGTGTCTTTTAGGCACCAGAGGACCAGGGACATCTTGATTAGAATCACTTCAGGAGGTTAATCTGATGATAATATATACAATAGATTAAAAGGAAACAGAATTAAGTCAGACTGGGAGGAGAATATTCCAGAAAGCCAAAAGTGAAGCTCAAGGTCTTGTAATCTATCACAGGTTCTTAACCGTGGGCATGTGGAAATGTTTGGAGACATTTTTAGTTATTACAATGCCTGGGAATGCCTCTGGTATTGAATCTGTGGAAATATGGAAAGTGAAACATCTTCCATTAGGAGAGGTCACCTGCAGAACAGAGAGTTTTCCATTCCAAATTCAGGCATTGCCTTACAGTGAATGGCGGAACAGAGTCAGTGGGGGTTTGGAGGGTCTGCTCAGCAGCATAACTAGGGATGAGAAAGGTCAGGACACTCTTGCTTTTTTCTGTGCACCATTATTAAGGTCTAGCATTTCCATAGACAAAGGGGTCTTATGCAGTTGTTTTCACCTTAAAGAATACTCAAATGCCAGGGTTTTCCTTGAGTTTTCTGTTGGAAGAGAATCAGGATAATTCCTATCAGTAACATTAAGACAGTTAAACCTTTAAATATCAACGACATTTTCCAGAGGAAAATTATAGATAAGAATATCTGTAAAAACCTTAGTGCAGAAGTTTAAGGATCATTCTCCTTAAAGAAAATATGAAGACAACGAATCAGATGGATTCCCTTCTACACTAGAAAAACGATTATGAGAAGAAATTTTGTATTTGACTTCATCCATGCTTTCAACAGATGTGTTCTCAGCATCCGTTGTGTCAGGCACTGCCCTAGGATTGAAGCAGGTAGCAATGTCTTCTGCGAACTTACATAATAATAAGGGAGACAGTAATAAATAATGTCAGGTAGTGCAATGATGGAAAGCATTATTTTAAATGGGCTGGCCAAGAAAGGACTGAATGGGTGACACTTTGAGTAGAAACTAAATAAAAGGACAGATGCCAGCAAATGAATATGTGAGGGGAACACAGTTCAGCAAAGATTAGTGAAAGCTCTAAGCACAGCTGGTCATGGTGAGGACCAGTTAGGAGACCACAGAACAAGGGGAAAGCTGTAGAAATGAAGTTGGAGAAGCAGCCAAGCTCCAAATATGCAGGAACTCCATGGTAGCCCATAAAACAGCTTTTATTCAGAGTTACCTTAAAAGCCACTGGGGTATCTTGAGTGTAAAAGGGATGCAATCTGACAAATGTTTCCAAATGCATCACTCTGTACTCTTTGTGGTTTTTGTGGTCTGGCCAGAGTGGAAGCAGAGTCTGTGACCATAGCTGATGAATGATGAAGGTTGACCTGGGCCAGATGGAAGGACAAAGTTGTAAGGTGACTGCTGAAGGTAGAGTTTTTGGGATGTGTTGATGGTTATAATGTAGGCTGGTAGAAAAAAGAGAAGAATCAAGACTTGAAGGTTTAGGAATTACCCTCAATTTATGGGATGCTCACTTGAGAAACACTGTATTACAAAATAAAAATGATTAACTCAGTTACATTATCTATCAGATTGAACTTCCTCAGGCCTTTCCAAATATTGCGCTATTACTCAAGGCAGTCATCCTTAATCCTCAGGGCTGTTTTAGTGACCTCTTCTAGATTGAAGATTTTTCTGACCTTTGACTTTGGTTTTCCATAGGTTGGTAGTAAAATAGGCAATATGTAGGATGAAGTTTAAAATGCATGTAAGAAATACTTTATTGGGGAATGAAGTATAAATAATAGTGAAGTTGTTAAGAGTGTGAGTTCTAGAAACAGACTGGGTTTAAATGCTGACATCACTGTTAATGAGCTTTGCAACTTTAAGGAAATTAGTTACTCTCTTTTTCATCATCTGTAAATTAGAAATAATAATATTGGACGATTGTGGTGAGGATTTAGTGCTTTCCTACATATGTAATGCTGTGAGCAATGCTTGGCACATAGTAAGCTCTTAATAAGTGTTAATTATTTTTTATTATCTGTTAATACTATTGCTGACAAGAACAGATATGTAGTGATTCAAATAAAAAAAAGGCAGCTTCAGAAACAAAAGGAACAAATAATCCATGAGCTGAAAAAGCCAAATGAAAAATTGAAACAGAGCTCTACATAAAAGTAGTAAAAAACAGACTCAATAGATAAATTCATAAACAAAAAGTTTGAAATTATATCAGATTATTGGTGCTAACAGCATGGTTTAAATTTGTAACCTGAGAAAAGAAACACAATATCAGCAAAAGACACAATTTTCAATTATTATTTGTATCATTAAACTATTATTATGTTACACATTGCTGGGTTTTTTTCCTTGTTTTGAAAATTGCTTTTCAGGAATCCAAAATCTAAATGTACCTTTTGCATTTTCCAGGATTTTAAATTTCCTGGTGTCATTCTCAATTGATGGGGAGTACTAAATTGAATGTACAAAGTAAATCTTAATTGGTCATATGTTTGAAAATAATTTTATCATTTTAAAGAAAGTTCTTAAGATTGCATAAAACAAGTTTTTAAGATCTCTATTAATATCTATAGTACTTAGTAATAATTTAATCCTAGCGTAGAAATAATAAAGTTGTGAAACATGAGGCCTGGCTTATTTTCAACCTCATAAATACTGTCTTTCTTTAGAGTCTTATCACAAGATTCCAAGTGGCTGAGATAGAAGTATTCAATAAATATTTGCAGTTTATTGTAAATTTGTAAATTTGCAGTTTGATTAATGTTTAATTATGAACTTCATGTGCTAAATGAAGTAAAATAGAAATTTTGAGAATGCTGTATGAATCACACAAACAGCAGAAAGTAATGTGACTTTTAAGTTGTAATTGCAGTAAGTGGCCTTTAGTTTGACATTTTGAAGCTGACCTGACAACATCGGGATCATCTACCAATGTTTATCCATATACATTATTTAATGTGCGTTGTGATTGGACCTTGGGAGTTTCACTTGTAAAGTTGTGGGTAAATATGGTTCTTCTCTGGTTCTCTTGATCCCTTGCTTAGACTGTCACAATACCTTTCTCTCTCATTTTTCCCTAGAATAAATTTTCAAACATTAAGTATTCCATAGGACGTACCAACTTCCATTTCTAAGTATTATGCTATTTATGCAGTAATATTCTATTTTACTGTCATTATATACTATATTTGTTAAATATATGCCATATTAACTTTTGTACGTCAGTTAAAAGCTCACCTTTCTGCTTAAAATGACATTCTGCTTGTTACTCTGAGTTTTGGGTATGCTAGGAGTACCATGCTGAACAAAGCTGCTTGGGAGAACACAGGAGGAACTAAACTGTAGACTCCTTGACAGATTGTTGCAAACAATAGTACTAATTCTTAGTACTATTAGGAATTAGGAATAGTACTAATAGTACTAATAGTACTAATTCCAGTATTCTTAAAAATTTCCATTTTGGCATAACCAAGGTCTTTTCAAGGGTGTCTGTGTTGGGACCAGCTCATGACAACAATGGTTCCAGAAGGGGTTGTTGGAGGAAGCCCCGTAGGTTTCACATAGGAGGTTATGGAACCTAGATGAGAGAAAAGCAACACTCACAACCTGGACACAACTCTAGGACTCAACTGATGGGGGTCACGGTTAGATAGGGAAGCTGATGCCATATTCTCTTTCAAATACTCTGTGAAGTTGAGAGTGTGAACAGCAGGCCATCCAACTCCAGATTCCTTTCACTCATGGTGGCGGAGCCTGTTCACTCAGTGTCTGTACCATCTTATTGGTGGAGTTCAGGGATGGGGCTGTGCCTGTGGATGAGTGAGTCATTACTTGTGGCAGCTCTGTGCACCTCAGTCTGCTGGGGGATTTACCACGCTTCAAAGATGCCGGCTGAAAACCGTTTGCATCGGTCTCCTGGGCTAGATTTCATCTGTTTATCTTCTGTGTTACCAGGATCATGCTTTTTTCCCCTCTTTTATGGTACTTAGTAGAGTTGGCTTTGCAATAGAATAAAACCATGTACCTTCAGATCAGGCCTCCACTTCTCCCCAGTACCTCGCTCATAGCAAGCACTTAATACGTGACTTTTGAGTGTGTTGGGTGTATGAAATATCTTAATAAAGTGAGGAAAAACCAAATTTTTTTCTTGACCGCATTTTCCGAATTGTCTTAACTGCTGGTCTTTGAGGTTTTAGGCTTTAATAAGCCTATCATTCATGCTAAGATATATGGGAGAAAGATACATCTTTTATTGCTTTATTTCAATAAAATTTGCACATTCACACCTGATGATTTAATCATCCATTTTCAGGCCTCATTCACCTTATGCATGCTGGGTGAACAACTTGCTGCTCATTAAACAGATTGTACATTAAAAACTATAGAGTACAAAAGCAGAAATATCATACATTTGGTGATAATTAGCAGTGTTCATTTCCTTACTAAGTACTAGGGCATACCACACTGTTTCCATAGCAACTTCTATTCTGTTCAATTAACTGCCTAATGTGAATATATGAATAAGTTTCTGTGTTTAAGGAAAAAGCCCCCAAACAATGGGGTAATTTAAGAGTTTACAGTCACGGATATAAACATGTTGGTTTTATGTTATTTTCTGCTTTACTTTTGGAATCATATTTTTAATGTTTTCAGGTTCTGGTCATAACCAGAAAAAGCATAAGGAATGAATGAATTTTAATGAGTTTCTAAATGGCCTACTGAATCAGATTCTCCTAGTCCCTAGCTACTCCCTGGTTGTAAATTATGCAAATATACAAGCTGCCTTAACTCTTTCAGGACACTAGGGTACCATTTGGCAAATAGCAACTCCAGGGAAGTAATCCATCATGGGGGGTAGAAATAAAGAAAGAAACAAAGGCCATTTCATAGCGATTAAATATGTGTTGCTTTAATGTATTAAATGTCCCTGGAAAGCAGGATTTGCATTATGTTAATTTTTCTGAAGAGAAAAGCAGCTTAGATATTTTCAGCAGAGTCTCAGACACTGTGGCTGACAGTATGGTGTAGGAGGGCCAGCAATGACTTTGGAATCTAAAATCTAAGTTAGAATTCTAAAACCATATGCTAAGGCTGGGACTGGAAACACCAGCTTCCCTCATTGTGAGGATAATAATATTAACCCTGAATAGCTTCTTACTGTATACCACCCTGTACATGATTATATCAAGGTATAGTAATTATGAGTTAAGAACCATTGGCTTCTTGCTTTTATTTGGTGGAACCTCAGAATTGATCATTTTGGACCTTAAAGAGAGTAATTTCATACAGTTCAGTTTAATAGACAGGAGAGAGACACTGAGGCACAGAAAGATCAAGTAAGGAAGGCATCTAATGTCATAGGGCCAGTCATTGTATACCAGGGCCCAGGGCCTATTCTGTTCTCCTAAATCACTAAAACATCCTGTTTGTCTAAATAGCCAGTATAACCTGGTACATTGCAGTCACCCCCAAATTGTTACACTTTGTCCTTTTCTAGTCATTGGCTGGATCATGAATTGAATGTAGAAGAGAGCACAAGTAATGATCTGTTTTGCTTTGCCTGTGTGATTTGGAGCTTTGTGGAAGGACTGAGATTGTGTTGGGAGTCGAGAAATTCGTTTCGTATCCTACTCATTCCATTAAGAAACACACCTGGGAGCTTAACCATGTTATTCCTCCATTTATCTAACTGTAATAAGGATGGCAACATATGTGTGTTTTTTCGAAAGGGTTGTAATCTTTTGATGTTCTTTGTAAAAAAGTCAATAATAAGTGCATATTTTCCGTACATTTATATATATCGTTGTCAAATGTTTATTATTATATCTATTATCTTTACTGACTCTTTCAAAGAAAAAAAATCTAGGGGCACTTGGGTGGCTCAGTCAGTTGAGTGTCCAGCTTCGGCTCAGGTAGTGATCTCACTGCTCATGAGTTTGAGCCCCGCTGGGGCTCTCTGCTGTCAGCACAGAGCCTGCTTTGAATCCTCTGTCCCCTTCTTTCTCTGCCCCTCCCCCACTTATGCTCTCTCTTTCAAAAATAAATAAAACGTTAAAAAAATCTAAAGTCCATCCCTTATCCTACCAGTAATGAAGAGGGTTTTAAGAGCAATATATAAAGCTTTCCCCCTGTTCTATAAAGCTTTATATATAAACTATATTTGTGTGTGTCTTGTTTTATACTTTAATAGAGGACTTATATATTAAAATAAGGCACATAGAAATGTTTTTGGATAATAATATACTGAATATATCTTGGGAAATACAAACATGTATATCCCATAATTTAAAATTTTTTACTAACATTTAGCATTAAACCTACTAAGCACTCAGAAATGTTAGCTCATTGCAACTGGTCTTCTTTTATATAATGATACTAATTTGAACAAAATTATTTTTCTAGAGAGTTCCAATTTTGATGTAGAGGTTCATTCAGAGAGAAATGAAAACATGTTTCTATCAGAATAAACACACTTATTAGGTGAATTTTATCAATTTTTTATAATATGCTAGGCAGTATGTTAAATGTTTTACACATATTAACTCATTGTATTCCTAAAGGTTGTGTTTCATTGTTATCTCCATTTAGTATCTTAAGTCCAGATCCCAATTGTACTACTCTATGAATCCGAAACTATTTAACTGTATATATGTTTTAAGCAGAGAAAAGGGTTCAAAGAATTTGTCACCATTATAGGAATTGGACTCTTAAACACTTTTTTTCTTTATGCTTATTTTTAAAGCCAGTATATGCCTAATAAGGAATAGCATTTCGTTTTCTAAAGATAATCTATAATTGTTGCATATCAAGTATTCTTAATGAAGAAATTAAAATAAGTCATTTTTCCTTTAAAAATTGATAATTCTGATGAAGTTCATAGAAAATGTTCATCAAAGGTAACTATATATTTTTCTTGACACTATGCTAGAAATAAAATCTAAAAGATTCAAAGCACTTTCCACATGTTAAATAACCTGCTTAAAAAACTTAAAGGAGAAACTAAATAAATTAATTTGCATCCCAGAATAACATGTTCTTATCGAGGCTGGAAATTGTGGAGTTAGCATTGAGCAGTTATTTTTAAAGTGTTAGGTAGTTCTTGTAAACATGAAGTTCTGTCAAAAAATATTTCAAATATAAACCATTATTTTATTCATGAAAGCGTTTGCAAGATAACGATTTCCATTTGCTACGTATTTCTAAGGATATGTTTACATAAGGTAAAATATGCTTATTTTTTTTTCTATTTGTAAAACAGTATTATTGGAGTGCTAATTGGAATCATGTCAAATTTATTTATTTTGAAAACATAACATTTTCATAGTAAATCTTCCCATTCCAGAATATAAAATGAATTTCTAATTGTCCAGATCTTGTTTTAAATCCTTTTAAATTATTTTGATGTTTCCTTCATATAATTCCCATCTGTCTTATAAAACTTGTTTCTCAGTGTTTAATGGATTTGTTGTTTATGTAAATGGAATATTCTTCTGTTTCTTACTTTTTTGTGTGTATTTTAGTCTTGTTTCCAGCCACCTTGGCAGATCTTCTTATTAATTCAGCTTGTTTTACAAGAATCACTTGACTTTTTGAGGGATGTAAAATGAGATATATTGTTACAGAGCTTGACTGGTACTTGGTGCAGAGCAAGTCCTCAGTGAACAGTGGCTGTTGTCATCACCTGAGGTTCCACTTTCAGTCTGCATGGTCCTTATCTATATAACATCCCGTTCAGCATTAGTTGCATGCATTGCTATTTCGGTGTTTTGATCAATTTAATTTTACATAGCATTTATTGAATATCTGTGATTAAACGCTAATTGCTCTTACATAGATGATTTTTATACTTTTATGAAGTAACACGAGCAGTATGTCCTTTGTTCTAGTGACTGTCATACCATAAACATTGCTACGAGGGGGACCAATCTGTAAAGTAATCTTGACTTGGGTCCACAACTAGTGTAATTAAGAAGGTTATAAAAAATGTTGAAAAAGAAATGTTCTTTTCTTTGCAGCTTGTTCACCTTTAATCAGTGACAAATTTTGCCTTCTTAAGTACACAAAAATATGTTTTAATATGTAAGATATGAATCTCATGGTGTGAAATTTTGTAATAAGTGTGACCTTTTTTTCTATCTTAGACTTGCTTTAAAAATATTCTGTTTATGTCAATGATGAAAATTCCATATTCTATTCTTATGCATTCTAAGGCTTTAGCAGTAATTAACAGAACACATTATCTCTATGACTGATAAAATTTACTAAGACAATAAACGTCTAAAAAAAGAAATGAGAAAATATTTCATCTCTAAAGACTTATAAGCAGTGATCTTCATAATCTAACCCTAGCAAATATTATTCTAAGGATAAATTTGCCTTCTAAATGAGAGGAATGGTTCTATAAGAATGAGAAATATAATTTAAGTTGGGAAAATATATGTAAATAAAATTTTCTCCTGAGTTGTTTATATGACAGCTTTGTGTTAGTAGCAGTTGTTCATTGACAACAACAGCAACAACAACAACAAATATGAAGGATGTTCTCAGATGCCATAAGCTTTCATAACAGTGACTTTACCTAGTACCTCCTAATAAGTTGGGATTGATTAACTTCTCTAACTTACTGAAGAGGCACCTTAAAATTGATTAAAGAGCATTTGACTGTAAAAACGAATACTGTCAGCTAACATTTATTGAACACTTAAATTTTTCTAGGCTCTGAGATTGAAAACTATGCTTGAATTAAGCACATGTAATCTTCTCAACAAAAACAGTGTGAAGTAGGAACAATCACTATCCCTATTTTGAAGATAAAGATATTAAAGCTATGAGAATTAAATAAACTTTGAAAAGTTACAGAATTAATATAATGCTGCTACAATACTCAAATCTTAGTTTAATCTGGTCTTCCTCTTGCCCTCTATTCTACTACTTAATTACCACAGAAAGAGTGACATACTTTTTCTTTAAAAATATTCTACTAATTTATAAATATGCATGGACTCATAATAGATTTAATATGTAAAATAAATCAACTCTATAAACATTTGACTTTGAGATATTATGCTTGTGATAAAACTTGACTATAGAATTATAATATTTAAACCATCACCAGGATGTAAAAAATTATTAATGCTACTTTCAGTTGTAAAGATTAAGTATTTATTAGAATTTTTGCAGGAAGACATCCCAATGATCAGGAAAATTGTAACATTTCTTCAGTTTTTGATGTTCAAGTCTAGAATCAAAGCAATTTACAATATTGACAGAAATACAATGTTTTTCAGAGATGTAGATACTTTAAGTCATTTTTATCATACGGATAGGGAGCAATTTCTGTAGTCTAGAGACTGTCCTAAGCACTTTAAAAATATTAACTTATTTAGGGGCGCCTGGGTGGCTCAGTCAGTTAAACGTCTGACTTCAGCTCAGGTGATGATCTCCTAGTCCCTGAATTCGAGCCCCACGTCAAGCTCTGTGCTGACAGCTCAGAGCCTGGAGCCTGCTTCAGATTCTGTGTCTCCCTCTGTCTCTGCCCCTCCTCTGCTAACACTCTGTCTCACTCACTCAAAAATAAACGCTAAAATTAAAAAAAAAAATGGGGTGCCTGGGTGGCTCAGTCGGTTAAGCGTCCGACTTCGGTCCAGGTCATGATCTCGCGGTTCGTGTGTTTGAGCCCCATGTCTGGCTCTGTGCTGACAGCTCAGAGCTTGGAGCCTGCTTTGGATTCTGTGTGTGTGTGTCTCTCTCTCTGCTACTCCTCTGCTCATGCTCTGTCTCTCTCTGTCTCTCAAAAATAAATAAACGTTAAAATAAATAAAAATAAATATTAACTTATTTAATCCTCCTATTCACCCTAATGAGGTAGGTATTATTATCCCCCTTTTAAAGAAAAGAAAATGAGAAAAAAAAAAACTTGCTCATGTTCATATGGCTAGTAAGTATGGCCATTGGATTTAAATCTAGGCTAATTCCACAATCTGTGCTGAATTCTGCCTCTCATACATGTCTTCCAAACACCTAATTCAATAGTTCAGTCAGTGTTTTATTTTAAATATATTGCATATATTTCACAGTGTTCTATGTTCTATTAAATTCATGTATGCCAGTTATAATTTCAAATAATGTCATTATTTTTTAAATTATACTGTGATAGGGCAGAATCAAGCTTTTTAAATAGTATTTCCTTATTTGACTACTGTTGTAGAAAATGTTTGAATTGACATTTTAATTAACAAGTCAAAGTTTGTCTACAGACACTATTTGCTGCATCATAAAGCAACCTTTGTGGTATATACTTTGATGCCATTTGTCATCTTATTTGTGCACTAGAGCATAGAACATAATGTTTCTTGTCTGTAGGGATTTCTTTAGCAATTGATCATTAATTGAAAAGCATAGCAGAGCTAAGTCTTATGAGAGAAATTAATGTCTTGTCCCAATTAAATGCATTAATTAAAATAATAGGATCTTTGGATGATTTTTATGAATTGCCAAACTTCATTAAGGCAGTCTCTTGCCAAGAATAATGGGGAATTGTTTCTCCTGCTTTGTTTGAAAGCAAAGGACAATTTCTTGGAATTTGGCTTTATACATCTTGCCAGCCCCAAGAAAGGATAGTTCTTTGCTTTACTACATCATTATTCTCTTTAAAGTCCAGGGATCTATGTAGTGTACTTATTTTTAGCTCACTACCACCTCACGCCTATTCTGTTCTTCATACCTTTTCTTTAATGTTGCATGTAGTGTGGGAGTCTGCTTCCTATAAGAAATTATGGGTCTCACATGTGTAATGAGTGTGCTCAGTCTTTCAAACAGAATCTAGAGACCATACTGCATGAGCTGCAATTCTCTCATTTACTAAGTACCTTCTCAGTATTCTGAAAATAATGATTGAAAAATAGAGCAACTTAAGAGGATTCTTACACTATTTTTTGAACTTGAGACATGTTTATATACTAATAATTTTGCCACCATACTTGAATAGATTAAAACTCTCCAAAGAACAACAAAATCAGTGATATTTATAGTGCATCACCATAGAAATGTCTGCAATGGCTACATTGTAGATATCATGAGCTTGTTTAATCTTGTGTCTCTATTTGAATAGAACCATTTTTAACCTTGAACCTGCTTTTTAATGTACTTATGAGGCTGTGTTTTCATACTCTAGAAAGGATACAATATTGATTTGGACCAATGCTATAAATATATATATTCTTTACCTCCACTATATTCCACATAGTTCTATTTAAAGGTCATTGATGTAATGGTATGAATATTCAGAAAACAATTTTTTTCACATGAAAAATATGTGAAAACTTTTTCACATGGTGGGCATATGGCACAATGAAACTTTAGAACCACTGAGGTAGATTCAGCGAAAACCCCTGTTGAGATAAAGTTTGGGATAACTTTATCCCATGTCTCTGTGTGGATGTGGATTTCTAGCAGATATAGGATCTGTAAACAAGTTTTTGTTTACCTTCATGTGTAAAGGACTATGCAAGATTTCTTCATTTATTAATTTAGTCCGTTAAGCAGCTTAGTTTAGATGCCAGGCACCTGTCTAGGTACAAGTGACTCAGAAATGAACAAGATAGAACCACTCTGCTCTTTTGCAATTTACAGTGAAACATTGAAGCAGAAACTGAATGATTCATTCATCCATTTAATTAATACATTTTATTTTTCTCTGTAGCATTCTTTATGATCTGATACATTGTAAATTTACCAGTTTGTCTGTGGACTGTCTCCTCCATCCAGACTGTAATTCAGCGAGGGTGAAGATTTGTCTACTTCGTTCATTGCTGAAATGTCACTGCTAGAACAGTAGCTGCCTCATGATATGAAGACAATGTCAAAGGAGAAAAATGATATTACTATTGCTATTTAGCTATTTATCTATCACTATTTATCTATTAAGTATGAGGGTGCTCGGTGCCAGGTGTAAAGATGAATAGGAACCACAGGGATTAGGAAAGCCAATGTGACAACAGGCATCTTACTGAGGGGTGGTTAAGTGCAATGGCAGACAAATAACTCAGATGCCTGGAGAAGTGAAAGGAGGAATAATAAGCTCCCATGTCAGAGGTGAAGAATAGCTTCCTAAAGGAAATGACGTCTGACTGACACAAGCAATCAGTGGCCTCAAAATCCAAGACTCTAGGTTTAGTGTTAATTCCTTCCCTACCTGCACACCCCATATACAGCCTCAGTTGCACACATAGAAATGCAGCGCATGCACAGTTGCTCAGATGTCAGACAGAAAGCAGAAACTAAGTCTGGCTGGAGGCATAAAAAAGACCAGGAGAACCGTTTGACCCAAGCATTCAAAAGGGGGCTCTGATTATATAAAAACGAGTTGAGAGTAACCCCCATGGCTGAAGGAATGGCACAGGCAAAGGTACTTGTATAGCATCTTCCAGACCATCATCTAAATTCTTAGATCCACATCTTAAGAGATTAAGGTTTGTTGATGATTCTTACAGCAGGCACCTTCCCCATTGTACAGATATGCTTCCTTTGTTTCCTTTAAACATTATGTTATTAAAGTGCTCCAGAGAAGCAGATGATTGTAATTGCCAAGTACACTGTACAAAAGAAAAGATGTATTTGGAACGCTAATCTCAGAGACAGAGCTGAGGAAGAAAAGGACTTATTTTGCAACACACGGAAAGAAGCAATTCCTTGGTGGGAGATGAGTAATCATTTTGTAAAGGAGACTAGAGTAAAACAAAACTTTCTTCAAAGTGCTCCTGATGAAGAAAATATAAATTGCAAAAACATTTTGGAGAGAAGTTTGGTAAAACCCAGTGATCCTGAAGTAGCCCACGAGTTTCACTTCTATTAAGTTGAACTGTCTGAACCTGCTGATATGTAGCTGTTTTTAAACTTCAAAAATGGCAGTTTCCTGTAGCTTAATTGATAGGTACATAATCATTACACGTTCCTGTATACAGGTATATATCTTAGAGAAATTTATCCATGAATTGTGGCAAGAAATACAATTGTGGAAGCAAGACATTGGAAATAATTTGAATGCTGTCAAGAAGAGAATACATAAATTATGGCATAATCATACAATAAAAAGAGTTAAAAGGCTAAGTCTTTAACATCTTTACAGTAAAAAAAAGGAATTAGGGGAATGACTTTTTTTTTTTTTTTTTTTTTGGTAAAGGGAGAGAGGCGCCTCTATGCATTAGGAAGGCTTTAAATGTCTTAGCTGGTACACCAAATTATATTTTGTTCTGTGTCTGCATCAGCTAAAATCACAGTAAGCTGAAGTCATTAGTCTTCTGTTCTGCAACCAGCTGTAGACTTGTAGCACGTCTTTCTTTGCTGAAACTGGATAGACAGTTTTTTTTTTTAAATCTCAGAAATTTGAGAAAGTTTGGAATATGAGATTTTATCTACATTTACCCTTATTCCATCCTTCTAGAAACACTTGAAAAGGCACGTGATCAGAATCAAGTCACTGCTTGTTTAGTGCTGTTTCTGATTCTATTATATTTGATATAAAATGAAGTGATTTATTAACATTTTATAGCTCGTCCTATTGTTAAACTGTACTAACTTTAAGGGATGGAACGAAGTAATATAGATACACCACTATTCCTACTAATATTACTACTGTATTATGTTTTACTACTGCAGAAAAATAAAGCCTGCAGTCAGGAAATTGCTTGATTTAAAGGCACAGCTCTACCTTTCCTATGCCATATAAAAGAGAAATGTGGTTTTCTGTACCTTAATTTACAGTGTACATCCCAGCTTCTCTTAAAACAGATGGGAGAATGCAATAATATTACATTTGGGGCCCCCACAACCAAGGAGAAACCTGGCAGCAGTTCAAAAATAATGATATAACAAAGAGAAGAAAACAGATCCTGATTTTTCCCTCATGTCGGACTCTCTATCACTGGCCAAACAGAGATTTTGGCCTATTTGAAAAATTATGCCTATTTGGAAAGGCATACTAAATAACATTAAGTGTTTCAGCTTTGTCCGGTAAAAGTAAGTCCTGATTTCAAAGGAATTTCTTTGGAACAGTATAAAAGCCAAGAAGCTGCTGGAATTTATTATCAAACAGGATCTGATCTGGAATTATGCTATAATTCAGCTGTAGTTTGAGACCTGATCCTTATTACTTTTTCAGAAATATACACAGGCACCCATACATACATAGACACCCCTAATCTTAATTGAGCTCTTGGTTGGTGTTTTAAGTCAGAAGCACCAAAGGTGGTGAACACTGCAGACAAGCAACTTAATAGTAGTATTTGTATTTCACAGCTTGTGGAGTCTTAGAGTATATTACTGACTGGTTATTAAATGGTAATAGTTGGATCAGGGCCAACGTGATTATTCAAGCCTTTCTGCTTCTTGAGTAGGAGCATGGCACTCAGTGGAAGAGATATCTTCTGAACTCACTACTGTTCATCCAGTTATGAAGAAACTGTAGAAATCTACACCCATCAGGGCCCCTAATATATGTCATAAACTTTTGGTGACAGTTTGTTTTCAGTAATTATCTTACTTTGCCTCATGCATGAAAGGTAGACCTGATGAGACCTGCTCTACTTTCTCTGATGTGAGCATCCAGAACTTTCTACCTTTGCTGTGGGGTTCAGTGGTTATGGTGTCTACTGGGGAAATACATTTTTTTTCTTTTGGAGTTGATTATAAATCCTCTGATTACACCATAAATTGTCTCTGAGGTCATTAATTCTTCCAGCAAGTCACAGAGTAAGCCATTTGGGAACTAGGAAATTACAGGGAGGTGGTCTAGATAGAATCAGGCTCAGATGATCTGTTGTAATCATAGATTATCCCCAGTATCTGGGTTTCCTCCTTGCTGTTCCATCCTCAATTTCCTAAATAAATTTCAGAATACAATTTGGATTAGACCCTGTTTAAACCAGTGGCTCTGCAGAGAGACCACTGCCACAACAGTGGACCGAGAAAGGAAATGAGAAGGTTGTTCATTCATTCAGTCAACAAATATTTATTGACCACCTACTATATGGGAGGCATTCTAAGTAGTGAGGACAATTTAGTGAACAAAACATAGGTTATTGTTGACCTTAGATTGTTCAAAATCTGATGATATTTATATATGTTAGTTTCTATGTTGAGTGTTAGTAATAAGAGAGAGATATTTGGTTAAATGTAACCTCTGTGTGGTAATACACTATATGCTATGTTATCTTTTGTTCAATTGTTATTATTTCAGGTTTTAATTTATCTTGTTTAATTAAAAGGCATAAATTAGCACATAGTGTTTTCATCAAATTATCAGCTGAGTTCTTGGATTGTCTTTGATTCACAAAGTGCAATTCAACATACAGGCAGAGTAAATTAGAAATATACATACAAACTTTCAATATGAATTTTAAAATAAAAGCGAAATTCATGTGCATTGTAACTATACATTAATATGATCTTATTATAATCTTATTTAAAAATGACTGTTACAATAGCCTGAATGTGAGCAGTGTTCTGTAGTATGACAACAAGATCATTTTCCCTATATCATTTTCTCTCTGCTCTATGTTGTATGACTAAAGATTTTTACATATGCCTTTGAAAATGAATGGTTTAATAGTTCTTTCTTTTAAAAATGACAGTCTACACATTTGTTTTCCCTTGTAGTATTTTTATTTTCTTTACCAAGATGACCTTGAGTTCCTCTTTTATTTCACTTTGGGCTCCTTCATGAATCATTTAGCCAGAATATGCCAAAACAAAGATCTTTTTGTTCAGATATAATTAGAGATGGTGTTTAATTTCTGTGGCATGGCCCTGGTATCCTTCCACCCTGTCTTTGTCTTGTAAGTGTGTCTCCTCCATATTTGGCTCATGTCAAACCTTCTGTTTCTACCTCTCTTTAGGTATTTTCTAAGTCCAGGCTTTGTGTTGGATTCTAGGGATACAGCAGTAAACCTGTTAATCAAACCCTTCTTGGATTTGATGATAAAGCAATGTTCCTTACATAACTAATTACATATAGTAATTTAATTTCTTGTTTTAGTATCTTTTAATTTTTTTTTGAGACCGAGACAGAGCATGAGCGGGGGAGGGGCAGAGAGAGAGGGAGACACAGAATCTGAAGCAGCCTCCAGGCTCTGAGCTGTCAGCACAGAGCCTGATGCGGGGCTCCAACTCACGAACCGTGAGATCATGACCTGAGCTGAAGTCGGGCCCTTAACCGACTGAGCCACCCAGGTGCCCCTAATTTCTTGTTTTAATATCTTGAAAAAAGTATGAAGTGTATTAAGAGGTATATTGGGGAACTTACCCTAGGCTGTAGAGAAAGGGGTGAATCAAGAAAGTCTTTTCTGAAGATAAACCATTTAAGCTGAACCATGAATATTGGAAAGAATAAAGAACCCTCCCGATGAGAAGAATCTCTGATTGCCACTCCTCTGCTGTCAGGAGATACTTCACTTGATGCTGAGTTTCAAGTACAGCTGGAAACCTTGTTACTGGGGATGCTGAAGTAATCTAATGAATGATTTGAAGAGAAAAGATTTAAGTGCAAAACTCCGATGGAGAGAAGAGCATTTTGTCATATGTTATGAACTATTATGTATTTCTGTATGTCCTTGATATGACTTGTTTAGTGTGGCTTATTACTTCAAGTTAAAATTACATAAATTGTGACTCACTTTTGTAAAAGGATATTTAGTTTCAGGGGGAGAATAAGCTTGAAGATATTCTTGGAGGATGATATCAGTTATAGGTAAGCATTAGTTAATGACTTAAAATTCTAATTTATGGTATTGCTTAATAACAAGCTAATAAAGATCATAGAGATGGACTTCATAGTACATATGATTAGGCCAGTGAAAAGGATTAAAAATCAAAATAAGTGTACTGATCATGATATGCACTGCTTCCAAAGTTTCCACCAGTTTTCAAGTGATCTGACCCAATTGAGTAAGAGCACTGAGGATTGAAAACATTATATTCTTGTAAATTTTTAGCAGCCATTGTAAATTTAGACGAAATTCATCCAGATAACTAAGACTGTTATTAAAAGTGGCAGGTCCTGGGGTGCCTGGGTGGCTCAGTCACTCTTGTCTGACTGCATCTATCTATCTATCTATCTATCTATCTATCTATCTATCATCTATTTAATTCAAGTTGGTTAACATATAGTGTAGTATTAGTTTCAGACATCACTTATATATAGCACCCAGTGCCCATCACAACAGGTGCCCTCCTTAATGCCCATCACTTATTTAGCCCAACCCTTCACCTACCTCCCATCCAGCAACCCTCAGTTTGTTCTCTGTATTGAAGAGTCTCTTATGGTTTGCTTCCCTCTCATTTTAGCTTATTTTCCTTCTTTCCCCTATATTCGTGTGTTGTGTTTTTAAATTCCATATATGGGTGAAATCATATATTTGTTTTTCTCTGACTGACTTATTTCGCTTAGCATAATACACTCGAGTTCCATCCATGTTGTTACAAATGGCAAGATTTCATTCTTTTTGATGGATGAGTAGTGTTCCATTCTATGTATGTATGTATATATATACACATACATATATATGTGTGTGTGTGTGTGTATATATATATATGTATATATACACACATACACACACACATACATACATGCATACATGCATACACCACATCTTTATCCATTCCATCAGTCCATGGACATTTGGGCTCTTTCCTAATTTGGCTACTTAGTTGATAGCGCTGCTGTGAACATTGGGTGGATGTGCCCCTTCAAATGAGCGTTTTTGTATCCTTTGGATAAATACCTAGTAGTGGCATTGCTGTGTCATAAGATAGTTCTATTTTTAATTTTTTGAGGGAGCTCCATACTGTATTCCAGAGTGACTGCACCAGTTTGCATTCCCACCAACCTTGCAAAAGGATTCCCCTTTCTTCACATCATCACCGACATCTGTTGTTGTCTGAGTTATTAATTTTAGCCATTGTGACAGTTGTGAAGTGGTATCTCATTGTGGTTTTGATTTGTATTCCTCTGATGATGAATGATGTTGAGCGTCTTTTTATGTGTCTGTTACCTATGTGGATGTCTTCTTTCAAAAAGTGTCTATTCATGGCTTTTGCCCATTTTTTTTTACTGGATCATTTGTTTTTTGGGTATTGTGTTTGATAAGATCTTTCT
Source organism: Neofelis nebulosa (assembly GCF_028018385.1). NCBI lineage: Eukaryota > Metazoa > Chordata > Mammalia > Carnivora > Felidae > Neofelis > Neofelis nebulosa. The sequence goes on along the minus strand of NC_080789.1, from coordinate 41,202,135 downwards.
ATATTTTGGATACTAACCTTTTATCTGATATGTCATTTGCAAATATCTCCCATTCTGTCAGTTGTCTTTAAGTTTTATTGATTGTTTCCTTTGCTGTGCTAAAGTTTTTATCTTGATGATGTCCCTGTAGTTCATTTTTGCTTTTATTTTCCTTGCCTCCAGAGAGATGTCTAGTAAGAAGTTGCTGTGGCCAAGGTTATTTTGGCTCAAGTTATGATCTCATGGTTCATGGAACCAAGTCCTGTGTTGGGTCCCGTGCTGACAGCATGGAGCCTGCTTAAGATTCTGTCTCTGCTTCTCCCTCTGCCTTTCTCCCTGCTCATGCTTTCACTGTAAATAAATAAGTAGATAAATAGTCAAAAACTTAAAAAAAAGTGTCAGGTCCCATCTTAGGTGCATCAAAGTACAAATATATTGCACATTGCTGATACATTTTACTGAAGAGTGCCTGAGAGGACCACAGTACCTTAGAGTCAAATGAATCATAAGACCTTTCTACTTTTCTGCCCAGATGTTTGCATAATTACATACTGGCAAACATAGCTCCATCAATTTCTTTAAAAAATTTTGGCCATTAAAACCCATGGGAATTCCCCATCATATTTATATTGACTTTAAAAAATATTGAAGTAAAATTTCTGCTTTTTTCTCTGTGACCCCTTAATCCTTTCATACCTGTGCTGACTGATAGATTCTTGGGTTTCCTCCTCTGTGTTGGTGATTAGTTTGCTACTCCCAATATATTTTCCCATGCTTTTTCTTTTAATAGTTATTGCTGCTTATGGGTGATGATTGCAGTAGATTATATTATAGCCATAGGGATTTTAAAATACCTTCAAATATACACATACCCCCCCCCCCCAAACCAAAGAAAAACCTCTGAAACTGGGTCTCTGATTAGGAAAGCCTTTGCCCTTAACCTCCTGAACCCACATCCTTAGACGGTGTATATGTGCATTTGAACAGGTGACTATCACTTCAGTGTTGCCTAGTGTTCCTTACATATGTTAAGGCTCCAGGGGCTAGAATTGGAGTATCAGCTGAGCTGGTATTTATTTTTTAGACTACTGCAGTTACATACAAGAGAATACAGTGTGGCCATTTAAACAAAAATTGAATTTGTGGAAAGGATGTCTGGTAGCTCATGTAATAAAAGGAATAGCTGAAGATCCAGGCTTTGAAAAAGAAAGGGTCAGAGATGCTCTGGGCTTTATATCTAGCAACTCACATCCAGGGCTTGCAAATCTAACTTTAGGGAGAATCTAGTTAACTTGTATTCAGTCAGCTCTCTAACTGTGGCTGGACAGGTACTAGTATGGAAAGAGTGGCTTTCAAAACAGTAATGAGGGTGTGATGACCAGAAGAAAGCAGAATGATACAGGGAAGGCAAAAACGGTAGCTTTCTGCTTTGATTAATGGGATTAAACTCTCTGGAATGTCCTGGTCTCTAATATGGGAAGAGTAGTACCACTTACTTCTCGAGTTGCTAACAGTAGTGAAACTAGAAGCACTTAGAACAGTGTTTAACAAATAATAAGCACTCGATTTCATTATCATCTCCATTTTATAAGTAAGAAATTATGGTTCAGAGAGGTTTAAATAACCTGCCTAAAGTCACACTAAGGGAGTGATTGAGGTGGCATTCAGACCATCTTATTACAGAGAATTCACTCTTTTTTTTTATGTTTGTTTATTTTTGAGAGGGGAGGGAGAGACAGAGAGCGAGAGTGCACAAATGAGGGAGGGGCAGAGAGAGAGAGAGATACACATAGAATCCCAAGCAGGCTCTAGGCTCTGAGCTGTCAGCACAGAGCCCTATGTGGGGCCTGAACTCAAAAACCCAAGATCATGACCTGAGCTGAAGTCAGATGCTCAGCTGACTGAACCACCCAGGCACCCAGAGAATTTACTCATCAACACCTTGCCACATTGCTTCGAAGTCCAGAGAGCTTACTCCTGTAAGGTCAACTTTCTCTTTTATTGTAGTATTTCTTCCTACAGCTGTCATTTTTTTTGTAATTTTTTAAAAATTTATTTATTTTTGAGAGAGACAGAGCACAAGTGGGGGAGAGCCAGAGAGAGAAGGAGACACAGAATCCGAAGTAAGCTCCAGGCTCTGAGCTGTCAGCACAGAGGAAGTAATGGTGGCAGCTGAGTTTTGAGCTGAGCTCTGCCCTATCCCGGAGCCTGTTGCTTTGATCCAGCTTTACTGCACCCTGGAAAACAGAAAAGTGCAAGAGGGTCCTTTCCTTTAGACTAACAAAGAACGACCTAAATAAAAAGAGCATTTGTTCAAAAAAGAATATGTAACCAGCATACAGTGAAGAATGGAAGCTTCTATAGCAAAGTAGTATTTGGATATGTGTTTTGAAGTTCCAGACAGTATTCTAGATCCTTGCACCGTAAGATACACATTAAAGCCATAAGGTACATATTAAAATTATCTTTATTTACAGCTAGGGACACTTAACACATTAATTTTGATACTTCCCCAGGATTATTTAGTATGTAGGTTGTGGAGCCAAACCTGTAGGCTCTGTGAGGATAAATCCAGTTACCTAATTTGTTTACCACTTTATCAGGGTACTCAATAAATAGGTGTTGAATACATGAATGTCTTTAGGCCACAGATCCCAAAGTTCTGAATTTTTTTTTCTTTTTCAGTCTTGTCAGAAGCAGTCAAGATGTGAACAATTAATAGGAGTAATTGAAAGTCAAACTAGAACACCAAAAAGATGTGTGTCTGGAATACCAAGTAAAAAACACATACCCATCAAAAGGCCCCCAAAACCATAGGCTCAAGGCCTTGTATTAAAAGATTAGTCAAATACGTGAGGCAAAAATATAATCTTTAATTTTAGAAAAGAATCAGAAATAAACCTTAGGGCTAGGAGAAAGTAAATGTTATGTCCATCTTTGATAAAAGAATGATTTGTGAGATTATAGACTGTTCAATGTAACTTCCACACCAGCTGGCAAAATAGTAGAGCCCATTAGCAAGCAATCAGTGTTTGTCAAGCCACAAATGCTGTAATCAGCTTGACACTGAGAAATGAAAGCAATGCTAGAAATTTCCGCTTTTCTTTTATGAAAGAGTTACAGATTTTATACGAGGAATTCCAAGGTATTAGTATTTTTTTAAAGTGTGCTCAATGGATGTTATTAGGATTAATGGCTGAAAAAATTCATAGTCAAATTTTAAGAAACTCTAGAACATAAAAGGTAAAAGTCCTCTTTACTATAGGACTACTCAGAACCTTTAATTTTGTTTATTTTCAAAAAGGGTTGTAGAATGCAGCATTGCTAAAACAAACCCTACCATGACTTGAGAATCTTATGTACCAAATTTGCAAAATACTTAGGTGGACTTATACAAACCCTCCGTTTTGGACTCCTTGGCTGCTTTAGGGCAGGTGCTGTCCCTGTTCCTCTATCACTGATACCTAGCTTAGTATCTAATACACACAGAGTACTCATGGTGTATTTATTGGCTGTATGAATCACTGATAAATACTGAATAGCATCCTAAAAAAAATGATGGGCTACTTAATATCTTGACGATATGATCTAACATATATTTGAAAAGAGGAAGCTGACTAAAAACTGGATTAAAATTATTCTCTTTGTCCTATTAGATTTTAGAATGGAAAGTCTATTTTCTAATTATATTTGATAATAAAATTTAGATTAACTGAAAATGTATAAACTTCTTGATGTTTTCATGTATTAGAAATATCTTCAGAACCAACTTTTTTATAGTCATACACCCTTATTGATATGTGTAAAACAAAAGTTATAGCACCATTTGTTTTGAGTTTCTTCTTGACATGGGATATTGCTGGGAGGAGCCTCCAGAAGGCACTTTTGCCAGAGAATAGGTGTAGTGTTTTTGTCTGAATACTAAATAATGTATATATTTTATATTTATAAAAATTATATATTTATATAACATTTAATACTTAAAATATTTATATTTTATATTTGCAAACATAATTTTGTTGTACAAAATATATGTACAAAATACATATGCATAAATGCATTATAGCTCTTTATGCATACATACATTTTTATGTTTGAAAACACGTATATGCATTTATATGGGAAGTATATTGGAAAAAATTTTGGTTTTCTGAGTGAAGAAAAACCATGCAAATGTCGCCTGAAGCAAGAAATGTCTGATAGACATCTTATTTTATGGTAATTACATAAATAAAATTAATGCATCAGAAATTACTTATAATGGGTGGAACAAAGTCTAATTGAAGTTTTACAGTCAGCTATCACCATAGTTTTAAAGATATGGCTTATTGCATGGGATAGAAAAATTTTACCAAGATGATTCCCATTTTTTCATTTTGAATTTAAGTCAAATATTGTGATATCATAAATATCACAATATTGGGACTTGGGAAGAAAATTGGAAAGAGTCACATCTGTGAACCAGTTCTGTATTTTTCAAATGGATTAGATATTTCCTGATTTTTTTAATGTTTATTTATTTTTGAGGAAGTAGGGAGAGAGAGCTTGCACGTGCAGGGCATGCTCTCGCAAGTGGGAGAGGGACGGAGAGAGAAGGGGACAGAGAATCAGAAGGGGGCTGTCAGGGAGCCTGATGAGATCATGACCTGAGTCAATGTCTGACATGCAACCAACTGAGCCACTACAACGCCTCGATATTTCCTCATTTTTAAAGTTTATTGATTTATTTTGAGAGAGAGAGAAAAAAAAAGCATGAGTGGGGGAGGGGCAGATAGAGAGGGAGACAGAATCCCAAGCAGGGCCCACACCAGCAGCTCAGAACCCAGCTGTGGGGCTGGAACTCCCAACCATGAGACCAAGACCTGAGCTGAGATTCAGAGTTAGTTGGCTCCACACACTTGGATGGCTCAGTTGGTTTGAGCTTTGGACTTTGGCTCAAGTCATGATCTCACCCTTTGTGAATTCCAGCCCCACAACAAGCTTGCTGCTCTCAGTGCAGAGCTGGCTTTGAATCCTCTGTCTCCCTCCCTCTGCCCCTCCCCCACTTGCATGGGGTGTGTGTGTGTGTGTGTGTGTGTGTGTGTGTGTGTGTGTGTTTGTGTGTGTGTGTGTGTGTGTGTATACTACGTACTCTCTTTCTCTCTCAAAAATAAATGTTAAAAAAAAGAGTCAGTTACTTAACCAACTAAGCCACATAGGCGCCCCTCCTCACTTTTATACTGTAAGGTTTATATGTGAATGCTCTAAAGATATTTATTTCAAACAACTTTGATAAGAATAACTTACATACTATAAAGTTTGCCATTGTATCTGCAGCTTGACCCTTTGGAGGAAATACATACAGTCATGTACCATTACCTCTGTCCAGTTTTAGAGCACATCTGTCTTTACCTAAGGTTCCCCTGTGCCCATTTGCAGTCAGTCCTCCTTCCCATCCCTGGCAAATTATTTTCCAAAGTGGGCGTACCATTGTACATTCCAACCAGCAATGAATGAGAGTTCCAATTTCTCCATATCCTCAACAAAATTAGAGTTATAAGTCTTTGATTTAGCCATTCTCCTGTAAATAGCGGTATCTTATTGCAGTTTTAAGTTGCATTATATAATGACTAATGCTGTTGAGAATGCTTTTATGTACTTACTAGCCATTTATATGTTGTATTCAATGAAAGGTGTATTCAGATCTTTTGCCTCCTTTGAGTTATTCATTGAATTATTAGAGTTATTTATATATTGTAGATAGAAAAATTTTAGTAGATATATGAGCTGCAGTGTTTTGACTCAGCTTGTGTCTTTTTACCTACCTAATGGTGTTTTTTGGAAAAGTTTTTAATTTTGCTGAAGTTAAGTTTAACAATTTATTTCTTGGATGAATCATGCCATTGGTATAACATGTAAGAAATGTTTGCCTGATCCCACATCTAGGCATTTTCTCCTAGTTGTCCTCTTTTCTTCTATTTCTTCCAGATGTTTTATAGTTTTTTTAAAAAAATTTTTTAACGTTTTATTTATTTTTGAGACAGGGAGAGACAGAGCATGAACAGGGGAGGATCAGAGAGAGGGAGACACAGAATCTGAAACAGGCTCCAGGCTCTGAGCCGTCAGCACAGAGCCCGATGCGGGGCTTGAACTCACGGACCGCGAGATCATGACTTGAGCCAAAGTCGGCCGCTTAACCGACTGAGCCACCCAAGTGCCCCTATAGTTTTAAGTTGTACATTCATATATATGACTGATTTTTTATTTTTTTTACTTTTGAGAGAGAGAAAGAGAGAGAGAGAGAGATAGCAAGTGAGGGAGGGGCAAAGAGAGGGAGAGACACAGAATTCGAAGCTGGCTCCAGGGTCTGAGCTGTCAGCACAGAGCCCAACACAGGGCTCAAACTCATGAACTGCTAAATCATGACCTGAGCTGAAGACACTTAACTGACTGAGCCACCCAGGCACCCCTATGGTAGATTTTTAGTTTATTTTTGTATATGATATGAAACTAGAATCTAAGTTTATTTTTTTCATATAAATATCCAATCATCCCAGTATCATTTACTGAAAAAGCTTTTATTTTTCTCCGCCCCTTGAGGTGCCTTGGTGCCTTTATCAAGAATCAATTGACATAATTAGAGGATATATTTCTGGACTTTCTATTTGGTTCCATCAATGTGTATGTTTATCTTATGAAAATAATATCCTGTCTTGATTACTCTAGCTTTATATTGGCTTTTGAAATCAAACAGCATAAATCCTTTGACTTCAACCTTCTTTTTCAGAATTATTTTAACTATTCCGAGTTCTTTGGCTTTCCATGTAAAATTTAAGATTAGCTCGTCAATTTCTACAATAATGGTTATTAGGATTTTCATAGAGATTCAGTTAAATTTTACTGAGATCACCTTGGAGAATTGCCATCCATGATCTTGGTTCTTCCGATTCGTGAACATGGCATACTTCCCTTTCTTAGGGGTCTTTTAAAATTTTCTCAGTGATGTTCTATAGTTTTCAGGTACAGGTCTTGCATTTTTGTTAAGTTTATTCCCAAGTACTTTATTCTTTTAATGCTTTTGTGAGTAATTTGCTTTCTTAACTACATTCAGATTCTTTGTATTATAAAAAATGGATTTTTTACATTAATCTTGTATCTTATAAATTTGCTACATTATAGAACAAATGTCCTACTAGATTTTTTTGTCAAACCCTTAGGACTCCTTAAAAGATATGAATGTCTCCTAGAAATAGCCTGTATATGCTCCTTGGGAACAGATACCCATGTCTGTCACATAGTGATTGTTGAATATGTGTTTGCTGCATGATGGAGTGGATTTTTGCATGTTTCTCCAAACTATTAAGGTTTCTCTAACTACATTTAATAGGTATTTTAGCTTTATAAAAATGAGATTTACATAAAAGCTTGATAATTATATATTTACATTTCATTACAATTAGATTGCATATGTTTTTTTGTGTTAGACTTCATTCCTAGGCTAAAGAGACAATGTGAAAAAAAAATCTGCAAGTTGGCAATAAGATAGATTTATTTTATCCAAGAGCATTTTGGTGATAAGAGCCACCTTTTACTTTTTTTTTCCCAAAAAGGTGAGCATTTTAAGTCCATATGTGATCAATACTAAATGCATTAAGAATGAATTCCTTATTGTCAAGTTTTGATTTCATGAACGAAAAATGCTTATGCCTTATCACGTTTATTGCATAATTTGCAATTTATAGCAACAATGTATCTATTGAATTTTCACTTAAATGTTATAAATTACACTGTTTAAGGATACATTGGGTACAAATCTTTTTTATTCACTTAGTTGGTTTTTTTCTTTCCTAAACTAACATCCTGAGTCAGTTTAAACATCATACATTTTACTAAGATAATCGTTTTTTTTCCTTAAGTTGTAACTAAAGATTTTTAATTACATAAAACACAAACATCTGTTTTCTACACAGTATTAGTTGGTATAATGCTAACATACATCATAATCTGACTATGTGAGATATGTCAAAATATACCTCACTTTTCAAGCCAAAGACAAGTTTAAGGAGTTTTCAATTTGTCAGCTCTGAAACTGCATCAATTTGAAAATGAAGGACACAAAGGAAAAAGTACACAAACACAAACAAAAAACATACAAAGCTATCTTTTTCAGCTACAAGTAAGGCTTATATTACCTGTGAAGCAACATCTCTTTCAAGTGTGTGGAATGAGCTTACACCATGAGTACATGGGTGTATACCTTCAGCTGTGCTCAATCCCTTCTGTGTTCTAATATGATAACCAGTGTATAATCAACATTAACTTAAGGGCTTTTACCAGATACATATCCCTTCATGTCACCATTACTTCCCAACCCATTTCTCCTTACCACCTGCCTTACGTATTTGTTGCCACTGCTCCCAGAGGCACCTGTAAGCAACAGAGAAGAGCCAGGACTTTGGATGGTATTACCTAAGTTCACATTTTGGCTCAGTCGCTTACTGGCTGTGTAATCATGGGCAGTTTATTTACACTGCCATGTTTAATGCCATGTTTCCAATCTGCAAAATGGAGATAATAGTAGTACCTAGCTCCTCAGGTTGTATGAAGATGGAAATGTGTTTATCACTTTAGCCCTATGTGATATGTGTGTATGCGTATGTGTATATACCTATATACATATATATACCTGTGTATATATGTATGCACACACAGACACAATACATATGCAGAATACATGTGCTTATATATCTGTGTGTATATGTATAGATAGGTAGATAGATACTGTTTTGAATAGCAATTACTGGTACATAATAAGTGATTAGTATATTTTAGATATTATTAAATCTGGTTGCTCTGATGTAATATCTCTCAGAGTTCCTGCTGTGTAAACCATTTTTTAATTAACCCTTTGGCTAGTCTGATGATAGTAGACATATGGGAAATGAAGTCAACCAAATAGACAAGCTATGAAATTATTCAGGTTTTGGTCCTTGCCAATGGTAAAGTACATACATGCAATAGCTAGTAATATGTTTAATGAAGGTTTTTGATCCAAGTTATTTTAGCAATGTAAGAGCCTTAAAATTTTTAAATACCCATGAAAATCATCCTGCTGAACATGTAATTTTCCAGGCTTGCACCAAATAATTGTGATACTCAGTGAACAATGAAGTGCCATTTAACATATTATTGCTTTTATTTCCTTAGAAGAGTTGGCTAAGTAGTGGATTGGCATCCAGTGTTTCTTCACAATTCTTGAGGATATTTTAAAATACTTTTTTTCTTTTTGACACCTTTAATGTGCACTTGTAATTATATTAAAGAAATAGGTAATTTGACAGTCTCATTAATGAAGACAAATATGATCTAGTGAGGATATATTATTTTAATAGTACTCTGCTAAAGTCACAGATGACACTGTTCTCACAGTGCTATTGTATTTGCTAATTCATAATTTTTGTTGAACTTTAAAAGTAAAGCACTGTATTGCTCGATGAATCTTTTTTCAAACTTATTTATCAGTTAAGATTTGATATCTTAACTGTCTCCACTTACATATGTTTATTTAGGTTAAAAAACACAAATTAAAAAGCACCCTGAAATCTTGTTAATCTCTGTAGATTCTTGTCTGATAACACATTATCTTTGTACCTGAAAAATATTGAGTGACAGTTCCTGAATTCAGGTTTTCAACACTGTGCTGTATTGTACTTCACAGTTGTAACTTGTGTCAGCACTTCTGGAGTGGGGATACCTGAGGTTCTGTGGTTGGTTTGTGGACCCTTTTGAAAATCTGTGAAAAAATGTGTGAAAACCCTTGACTTTTTCCTCTCAAGCACATAGACACGCATGCGGATAAAATTTTACGTCACTTTACATCACTGGATCCCTTAAAGCTCAATCAAGGACATACTCCATAGTATACTTCTTACTACTTTATGAAGCCCAATTCTATTTCTGTGTAAATCAGAGACATTTTTCAGTAATTCACAATTTCTTGTGTTTAGTCAGTATCGCAGAAATTTTACTGCCTTTTTTGGTTTTACATTTTTAGTACAATGGAACAAATCATTATGGACGTGTGTCATTTCATATTACAGTTTTTTGTTTGAAGATTAAAATTTTTATTTTTTTTAATTAAAAAAAAAAACCCAAACACTTGTTGATATTTGAGAGAGCACAAGCACGGGAGGGTCAGAAAGAGACAGAGACACAGAATCCGAAGCAGGCTTCAGGCTCTGAGCTGTCAGCACAGAGCCCAATGAGGGGCTCCAGCCCACAAACAGTGAGATAATGACCTGAGCCAAAGTCAGACGCTTAACCGACTGAGCCACCCAGGTGCCCCTGAGGATTAAAATTTTTATTAAAAAATTGTGTATTATTCTGGAAAAGAATAGCATCCTTTCTGAATCATATTTTCCTTATCTGCAAATAATTTGCTTTTCTATCAGGAAGTTGTGAGGAGGTCTTTGTTATTGGTCAAATATCCCAGTATCTTGGGAAAATGAAGACTGTTTAGAGTTCACATATCTTTAAAATCTGTTATGTTCTGAAATTAAGTTGTAAAATAAATCTTAACTATTACACATCGACTGCGTGCCAGTCTTTTATACTTGGCACATTTTTGACATCATTGCATTCATTTTCATAAAATCCCTGGAAGTATTGTCTTAGTCTGTGCATGCTGTTAAAATGAAAATGTCATAGCTTGGGTCACTTAAACAACAAACACCTATTTCTCCCAGTTCAGAAATCTGGTAAGTCCAGGATCAAGGAACCAGCAGTTCCAGTATCTGGTGAAGACAAGCTTCTTGGCTCATACACAGCCATCTTGCTGTGTCCTTACATGGCAGAAGGGAGAAGAAAGCTCTTTGGGGTGTCTTTTATAAAGGTACTAATCCCATTAATGAATGCTCCACCCACATGACCTAACCACCTTTCAAAGATCCCACCTCCTAATACCATCACATTGAGGTTTAGGATTCAACAAATGAATAGGGAGAGGGGGGATAAACATTCAGTCTATTACAAGTGTACATGATTATTCCTATTTTGCAGTTGAGGTAACCGAGGATAGGTTGAAGTAACTATTCCAGGATTACTCAATCAGTAATTACTCAGAGGACAGTTGGGGATCCCAGCCAGTTTGTCTGACTTTTTTGGCCCGGATTGTAAACATTCCATTGTAAGCTAAACTGATTGGCCTAGAATTACCGAATTGATGTTACTTTCATAATTTCTTAAGTCAGAAAAGAAATACACATCATATGATATCTCAAAGTCCTTGTAATTTCACTTTAATTCATTTATTCAATAAATATTTAGCTAGTTTTTGGATTATCTTACGTGACAGTTAAAAAAAAACAGGAATCTATGAAATTAGGTTTATAATTTATTGCTCATAACATAGGCACAATTTTTGTTTCTAATGATCTCTCTTTCTACAAATTTCCATATTCTTTCATATATATTCATGTAGACACACCCAGCCCCAGGTGGCTCCCGTCACCTGCTTGCTTAGTTTATTTAAGAGACTTCTTTATTGTGTCTTTCAAACTACCCATTAACAATTTCTTTTGAAATTACTGGCAGAACAGTGGTCTTTGATTTGTGACATCAATAACTCTTCTGTTAAACCAAATGCCTTATACATAGTAGACAGAGAACAAATAATTGTACAATTAATGAATGAATTTATAATGCTTAGATTGCACAAAAAGTCAGATTACTTACATTAAATGAAGGGGCACAGTAGTTTAATCTGTTGTGTGTTGAAGAGGCCAAACGTCTTGAATATTGTCTGTTAGGAATATACTGCACAAGAAAATGATAGTTTCAATTTAATGTATTCTCAGATTGAATTCAAAGATTGTAGACCCAATGGCTTGTACTAAGTAAGTCTAAATATTCTGCTAACGCATTAAGTTGAATTATGAATTAAATCCTCTTATTTAAAGATATCTATTGTACTTCTGTGAAGTTATTCTGTCTGGATTAAGGATTTTTGTTTGATATAGAATTCTGCCTTGATATTCACATCAGATAGGAGGATAGATTCTGTTTGAAAGAAATTCTTGTAAGGTTGATTTGATTCATTATACTTCTGTTGAACGTATTCTATACTGTCATGGTTAGGTAACAGTGGGTTTCTCGTGGAAGTAGATTTGTTTTCTGGGTGTTTCCTAGTTAATTTCTTAAAGAAGTCAAAATATGTAATGGTCACCTTAAAATGAGGGTATCCTACACATGAAGAGTTTATTAAGCACAAATTATGTAAACTAAAATGGAGTTTGTGAGGATTGAGTACTGAGTTACTTGGAAATAATAACCTCAAGTTTAATTTTCAGAATGCAAAGAGGGTTTGTTAAGTTTCCATTCTCATGGATCATGTGAAGTGAGGACACAAGGACTTTTGCAATACTAGTTGTGGTTAGTGTGAAAATGGATTTAAAAATTTTATGACTATTTTGAAAGGTAATAAAAAAAGTAAAGACTTCCAAAAAATGCATGCCTTTTCTTTTTCCTGTTCTTTTCCCCACTTTAAAAAAATTGATATGTATTTGAACATTAATGATTCTTAGTTTTGTACAAAGAGTAGTTATTACTTGAAAGTGTTTTCTTATATTTAGTATTAATCAAGTATATTTTGCTATATAAATTCTATTTTTAAAAACATTTTTTACACTTACTAAATCAGATATTAGTTTATCGACCTATTAAAAAAATTAAGTTTATTTATTTTGAGAGAGAGACACAGAATGAGCGGGAAAGAGGCAGAGAGAGAGGGAGAGAGAGAATCCCAAGCAGGCTCCACACTGCCTGCACAGAGCCTAATGTGGGGCTGGAACTCACAAACCATAAGATCATGACCTGAGCTGAAACCAAGTCTGACACTTAGCGGACTGAGCCACCCAGGTGCCCCAGGAACATCAATTTGTTTTTAAAAGGAAGCTTGATTTTGTTTGTTTGTTTGTTTGTTTGTTTGTTTGTTTGTTTTGAGAGAGAGAGGGAAAGAGAGACACTAGGGGGGATCGGAGAGAGAGGAAGAGACAGAAATACCAAGCAGGCTCCAGACTATCAGTGCAGAGCCCAACGCAGCCCTGGAACGCACGAACCTTGAGATGATGACCTGAGCCAAAATCAAGAATCTCGTGCTTAACTAAGCCACCCAGACACTTGGGAATATAATTTTTTTTTTCTCATCTTTTTGTTGAAGGATGTTTCTCTCTTCAAGATTAAAAAAACTCCATCGATAATGAGTTTTAGTTTCAGTGTTTATACATATATTGAATTTAAAATTTACTCTTATAATCAGATTGCATTGCAAGAGCCTTGTATTAGTGTGCTGGATGAATGATTCAACAGAGTTTAATAGCTGTAATAGCAATTTATTATGTTCATTGAAAGAAGAAGCATTAATAAACACTACTGATAACTATTAAGATTTTCTTTTATATCCAAAGTATAACATATATTTTCACATTCCTGTGTCAGCTTTTAAGCATGAAATCTTTCTTGAGCCAATGAAGGTATTTATCTCAGAGAATATTAAAGATGCAATAATTTATTGAACACCCTTCCAAGTAATCTGATTCACACACAACATCAAATTTATTTTGAAGTGAATATTTATTCCTGTATTTTTGTATGGTGTGTTTGTTTTCAGCTTCTCCTAAGATTAAGCTACTTAGAAATAAGTGATGAGGTAGTTGGAGATCCTTTTCTCATGGGAAGGATTTCATCAGGGAAGACTCATTTCTTAAACTGAAATTCATGGAAGAATTTTAAGCAAGTTCTCTTTCATATCTATTTTTCTTTCTAATATACTGTGGTCAGTACCTAATGTAATTGTGCTCTTTAAAATGGTATTTGATGTTCATTTTCAACCTTTTGTGTCAAAAGAACAAGAATTTGGTTAGCCTTAGATTGTGAATATAGGTTTTTATTAAACATATTTACAACTCCCTATATTCTCATTACCTAATTTTAACATCCAAATTAATATCCCAAGTCATGAGATGAATCATTATTTCCAAAGGGATCTTAAAATACTATTAAGAATGTCATAAAATGTTGTGCCATTTAGCTGTCTCAGAGAACCATAAAATCTATGTTTCTACATAAATGTAAAATTGGTGAACAGATTTATTAGGTCTTCATCTTGCAGCGTTGGCTTTAGGCCATCTTAGTTCATGTGATTTGGGCCCTATTAACTAAAAAAGAGTTTGCGATTGTTATGGTCTGACTGTATCTCTCCCCCCGCTCTCCGAAATTCATATGTTGAAATCTAACCTCTAAGGTTATATATTGGGGATAGGGCCTGTGGGAAATGATTAAATTAGAAGGATGTAGCTTTCCTAAAAGGGATTAGTAATCTTATGAAAAAGGTCCTAGAAAGATCCCTTGCCCCTTCCACAATCCGAGGATACAAGAAGTCTGTAATCCAGAAGAAGGTCTTCACTAGACTATGCTGGCACACTGATCTCAGACTTCCAGCCTCTAGAACTATGAGGAATAAATTTCTGTTGTTTGTAAATTACTCAGTCTGTGTTATTTTGTTATAACAGCCCAAACTCACAAACACAGTGATATTCAGTGGGCTGCCGACACAGGCAAAGCTAATAATACCTGTATTTCTTACCTCTCAATTTTACATTCTAAATCCTACACAAGTTTTCTTCGGACAATACAGCTAAGGGTCAACTACCAAATGCAGATATTTTCAAATTATATTCAATTTTGGAATATGTGGTTTTTTTTAATCTATATTCTTTTATGCCCATACACATTCGTTCACTTAATATTTTTTGAGTATCCACTGTATGTCCTAGACAGTATGTTTGATAATGAGGCTACATTGGTGACCAAGTCAGACCTGGCCTCTGTCTACATAGAGCTTAAACTTTAAAGGGGAAGACGAATGAATGTTGAATAATTAAACATTCGTTTCAACTGTAATAAGAGCTACAGGAGAAGAACAGGTGTCAAGAGCAGATCTAATAGCAGGACCTGAATTTGATGGGTGGTCAAGAAAGCGTTCCTGCAGAAGTAGATCTCCTACTTGGAAGGAGAGGGAGTAGGAGAAGAGCATTCCAGGCAAAGAGGGAGTATGCATGAAATCCTCCAGGTATGTAGGGCTTATTTACACATACTAAATTATTCATGCTACAAACCACATGTGAAGAAAAATGTAGTATTTTATATCTTTCATCATTATTGTGGTCTTTTTTGTGAGTATCTGATTATATCAATCTGAGTTCAGCCAGAGATACGTATTAAGAGATTTATCGCATGTAATTGGCTTACACAGTTGTGGGGACAGGCTGGGTAAGTAAGGCAAATCCATAAGGCAGGCTTTCAAAAAGGGCAGAATGAAACTCTGAAGAGGAGTTAAAGCTGCTGTTCAAAGGCAGAATTTTCCTCAGCTCTGCTTTTACGACCTATCAACTGAAAGGCTCACCCAGAATAGCTTGGATAATTCTTCTTACTTAAAGTCTACTGATTATGGAGTTGAATTATATCCCCCAAATACCTTCACAGCAACACCTAGGTTAGTGTCTAATTGAATAACTGGGAACTCTAACCTGCTCAAATTGACGCATGAAATTGACCATCACACCAGTACAATTTAAACTTGTCCAATTAGAACATTTAAACGGTCCTTTTAGGTAAATTTCAGCCTCTCATTTAGATAAAAAGTGTACTCATACTACCTCCCTCTCACCTACTTCTGTGTCTGTGGTGACATCCAGGTGTCAGGGGGTGAGTGTTCTGGGAAGGTTGTGCCTTATGAGATGTGGGGAGGTGTGGGGAGAGGTGTGAAGTTCCCTCTCATGCTTGTCTGTGTGTATATGTGTACACTAGCTGGAGTTTGTCACCTCCAGGTTCTTGTTCCAGGTTTATGGGGTTGATGCACGCTCTTCTGTCCTGTATATGGGTCCTGGCCAATGGTTCTAGACTCCTCTCAGAAGCTAGTAATGTAGACCTCAAGACCTCTCTTTACCTGCCATTTGGCCCTTGGTCTGGGAGTTTCCATAGTCCCTCACTCACCAGAAGGGGTCAGTGGTAAACCAACTGGTTCTCAAAATATCTACTTCACGTGAGAAGCCGCTTCTGAATGCTGGCTTTAGGACTATCCTTTGTCGGACGGGACTGCACCACCTTGATATGGTTGCTCCCTCCCTCTACAAAGGGGGGCCAGCAAGGCGGTATCCTCCTATGGCCTCTTTTAGGCAGATGATAGGCTATCCTTAGTGCTTTCCCCTGCAGAGCCAACTGCATATCTTATTTTGGTTTTTATTTTATTTTATTTTATTTTTTCCTTCCCACGATCTCCTAGGGTTAGAAAGGTGTGGGCGCGCTCTCTCTCTCTCTCTCTCTCTCTCTCTCTCTCTCTTTTCCAGAACTGTTCTTGTGTGGCTTGCAAGCCTAACTTTTTAATGTCTTTTGAAAGGCATAATTCAAATATCGATTATGTTATCCTTCACCTGGGGATGGATTGAGGAGAAAGGACTTATTTTTCGTCTGTTGGTAAACTGTTCATTAGGGTTAAGGAAAGTTAAGTACGTAGAGGTGAGATGAGGATTGAATGTATTAGAGGTGGGAGTAGGGGAGTGAGGAGTGCATTCTTGAAGGCTTTGCTTAGAGCCCCAGCATTTAAATGTCAGCTAGATAGAAATGTTAATTAGATTGTAAAAATGATTTCTCACAGCCATAAAAATTCCTAAACCAGCACAGATGAATGTGAAGTATTTCTACCAGTGGTGCGCATGGATTCCTAATGATTCATTTATTTTTTTCTTAATCCATCCCCACATTTAACCAAAGGCATTTTCAGCCTGAGTTATTGAAGAGAGGGGTTTAGTTAGCGGCCAAGAAGTAAGTTTATTCAACAAATATTTATTGAGTGTATCTAGGTGCAGCCTATAATATGAAATCTGAGTCTTCGTTTATATTTGGCTAATTAGCCATTTTACAAAGACTTATTCTTTGAAGAATGTAATTTAGATAGATGAAAAAGATAGGATTTCACATATTTTGTGATCTGTTGGAGCAGAGGCAGGGCTGACTCCATGGGTGTACTTAGATGGGCCCATACTTAAAAAAAAAAAAAAAAGGTGGGTTGTGCCTGGGTTGCTCAGTTGGTTAGGTGACTGACTCTTGATTTCGGCTCACGTCTCAATCTCAGGGTCATGAGTTCAAATGCCCTCTTGGGCTCCACGCTGGGCATGCAGCTTACTTAAAAAAAAAATAAATACATACAAAATAAAAAGAAGGGACCACACTTGGTTTAATGCTCTGCTGCTGCCATCTTAAAGTTCTCCATCTTTGAATAAGGGTCCCCACATTATCATTTTGTGCTGGTCCCAGCATATTGTGTAGCCTGCCAAGGGCAGAGGGATTGATCTTTTAATCCTGGTGACACTTGTGAGCACTTAGGTTGCTTGGCTAAACTAAACCTTATTGCCTCATCTGTGAAATGGGGATATACCAGCACCTTCTCAGGATTGCTGAGAAGATAAATGTGTGACTGCTGTGATTCGTGCATTGCTCGGTGGTTACCAAGCTTGCAGTAAACCTTAGCAGCTGCTACCACTGTCACTAATACATAAATGAATGTGTTTTGGAGCCAAACTACGTTTCAGGTCTGAACAACCTACTAAAGTGACGAGTAAATTTCATTGCTCTAAAGTAGAAACAATATAGGAGCACCTGGGTGACTCAGTCTGTTAAGCATCTGACTTCAGCTCAGGTCATGATCTCATGGTTTGTGGGTCCGAGCCCCACATCAGGCTCTGTGCTGACAGCTCGAAGCCTGGAGCCTGCTTCGGATTCTGTGTCTCCCTCTCTCTGTCCCTCCCCTCCTCATGCTGTCTCTTTCTATCTCTCAAGAATAAATAAACATTAAAAATATACAAAAAATAAAGTAGAAACAATATAAAGTCTTTTAAAAAACATCCGTGGTATTACCCTAATATTGCCAACCTCTTTATTTACTGCTCACTGGTTAGTTTTTGCATAGCAAGTAATAGGCCTTCGCCTCCCCCCCCAACAGATTTAAATTAAGTTTAGAATTGTTTTTCTTGCAACTTTAAGATTGCTAAATAACATGGTTTTTTGAAGGAGAGGTAGCAGGCTCTGATATTAGGCCTCAGCACTGGTTTGCTGTTAGGGTTTGGCAATATTGCTTGTATCTTAAGTAATTAATATGCAATATAGATTTATAAATAAATTATACATAAACTATAAATAGAAAAGGACAGAACTAATGGACAAATTGGAGTGGTAGATTAGGAGGAAGGAACAGACATAAAACAATAATGCTATCTTTTAAAAAAGTGTAAACTGAGAAATGATTAGAAACAGAATACTTAACCCATGCAGGATACTAGAGGAATGGATAAATGAACTTTTGTCACCACTGAAGCTTAAACATTTAAACTTGCAATGCTTGCTTTAACATATTTTAATGGAAAGTAATTGTTTCTGTGGAAATCTTAAGTATTGCAGACATCTGATTCAGAAAATAGAATGTGTTGAGCAATGTGTTTCTTTTATGAGTTACCTCAAGGTCATCACTGGGAATATCATGCTTTATTTTTATTAGAAAATATTTTTAAGTTTATTTATTTTGAGAGAGAGACAGAAAGAACGAGCAGGGGAGGGGGAGAGAGAGAGGGGGAGAGAGAGAAACCCAAGGAGGCTCCATACTGTTAGCACAGAGCCTGATGTGAGGCTCAAACTCACCAACCGTGAGATCATGACCCGAGCTGAAACCAAGAGTCTGTGCTTAACATTAAGCCATGCAAGTGCCCTGGGAATATCATGCTTTAAGTGTTTTCTCTTCTGTTTTCTCCCCTCCCCTTTTTTTAGTGTTTTGTTTTATTTATTTTTTTAAAGTATATTAACATACAGTGTTAGCTTCAGGTGTACAATATAAGTGATTCAGTAATTCTATACATTACTCAGTGCTCATCGTAAGTGTACTCTTGTTCCCCTTCATCTATTTCACCCAGTCCCTCTCCCCCGCTCTCCCCTCCCCTCCCCCACCTTCTGGCAATCATCAGTTCTCTATAGTTAAGAGCCTGTTTTTGTTTGTTTGTTTTTGTTTTGTGTTAAGTTCTTAAATTCCACATAGTTTCCTAATGACTCTTAATTGATGCAAGTGGGTCTGTTTCTTCTGCTTCTCCCTTTCTCGGGATTTTTAAATACATTTGATTCTAATCAGTCTCTTTCTGGGGTTAGAATTAAGAGAGTTGTGAAAACGCAGCAGCAGTACCTTAGCCATCTCATAGCATATGGTACCCTAAGAAAGAGAAGTCTCCTCCCAGAGAGATCAGAAGTAAACAGAAGGACAAGGAGGAAAGAGAAGAGATGAAGAGAGTGTGCCCAGATTCCTGAAGGCTTTCTGGCTTCTGTTTCTAGAGCCTTGCAAGGTCCTGCTTCCTTTGAGCTTCTTTAAGTATCTCATTATCTTTTAAGTAATTGCAAACTTTAAGAAAACATATAGTTTGAATTTGCATTATTTTATCTGTGAACCAAAGGCATCTGAAATGTGATTATATTAGTCTGCTAAGCAGTTACTATTCAATGTTAACTCATGTGAATTTGCAATTCACTAGCTCTGGATCTTTTCCTTCCTTCCTTCCCTTCTTTCTTTCTTTCTTTCTTTCTTTCTTTCTTTCTTTCTTTCTTTCTTTCTTTCTTTCTTTCTTTTTTTCTTTCTTTCTTTTCTTCTTTCTTCCTTTCTTAACCGAATTCAGCACTTTATATTTAGCTCTGTTAAATTTCAGTGTTACCAAAGTGATATATTTGAATATTGAATAGTCTGAGATGATGAAGATGTCTGTTAGTGTTAGGGCCCTAATAGAGGGTCTGAGGAAACTGAAGGATAGGATGAGATGAGGAAGACTTGATAGGACTTGGTGTTAGCTGGAAGTGATGAGGTAAATGAGATAAATGAGAGGTTGAATCCTCAGGAGAACTGAATGGGTGGAGTTTGATGACATTCACTGAGATAGTACATGTGAACAGGATGATGAGTTCTTTCTGGTCATGTTGAGTGGCTTCACTTGGAGGAGGTAAGCTTAGGAGTCTGGAGCTCAGGAGAGAGACCCAAAAGACAAAATATCCCAAGAGCTACCCATGTTTAAGTGATTGTTCACCCCAGGGTGGTGAATGAGCCTGCTCAGCAGATGTATATAGTGTGAGAAGAAAAACGTAGAGATGCAACCGTGAGGAACACCACAGTGGAAAAAGAGGACCAAGTGCTGAGAAGTAGAGAAGCAGTAGCCTGAGAGGTATGAGGGAAATAGGAAAAGACAGCATCAGAAAAGACAACAAAGAGACGTTCTCAAGAGGGAATGGTCAACATTGTCAACTGACATTGAAGTCAAGTGGGATAAGAGGTGATGCATGCCCATAAGCTTTGATTACCCAGAGGCAGTTGCTGACTTTAGATACAGTAATTTCAGATATCAGCAGGAGGAAAGCCACATTACAGAGGACGTATAAGTAATGTGCAGTGTGGAAGTGAACATCATGCTATTTGCTCTTCAGAAGCTCAACTGAGACTGGAAAGAGAGGATTTATTTGTATAAGAGGATTCCTGGGTGAAGGAAAACCTTTTTAACGATAGAGATTATATGCTACTCATACTGAAGGAGGAAGGGAGCTCAGAGGTACAAGGGAAAGGAGAGATTAACTGATGGAGGGAGAATATAGGTTCTGGAAAATAACAGGTTCTGGAGATCCAGTGTCTGGATGAACTTCTGATAAAATTAAAAACACATACTTTTTAGGGGCGCCTGGTTGGCTCAGGTGGTTAAGCGCCTGACTTCAGCTCAGTTTAGCCAAACTCACGGTTCATGGCTTCAAGCCCCACATCGGGTTCTGTACTGACAGCTCAGAGCCTGGAGCCTGCTTCAGATTCTGTGTTTCCCTCTGTGTCCCTCCGCAGCTTGTGTGTGTGTGTGTTTCTCTCTCTCTCTCTCTCTCTCTCTCTCTCTCTCTCTCTCAAATAAACATTAAAAAACAAAAGACCCCACATACTTTTATGTTATTGGGGAGGGATGCAGCAGGCAGGGGGGTGGGAAACAAAAATATTCTCCTTTCAGTCCATTGGTGATATTTTCTTCCATGAGGAAGGAATATTAGAGTAACAAAGCTTCATTCTACCTTCTTACCCATACTTTCTCAGGGAAAGTGGGAGGCATAATTTAGTTAATTTGTGACTTTGGAAAAACTGGGTGTTAATAGCCCACTTTTCTTCATTCATTGCTACTGTGAAATCTCTCTTTGTTCCTAAGTTGGTAAAACTGCTTGGTTTTGGTTTTCTTTTCAGTAAGAACTTTCAATTAAGAACTTTGAGTCTTACATTTCAGCCATGGTTGCCAATGTTAGCAATAGGAAAAATGATAATTTTTGGACTTCATTGGACTTAATCTTATTTCTCAATTGGCTCAGTATTAAGACTGGAAGTATCCCTTGGTGCCCCTTATTGATTTTTTAAAAATATAATTGATATACAATGTGACATTAATTTCAGGTATGCAACTGATTCACAAGTTTATATGTTATGCTATGTTCACTTCACGTGCAGATACCATCCATGTGTCCTGATACATTGCTATTACAGTATAATTGACTATATTCTTTTTTAATGTTCATTTATATTTGAGAGAGAGACAGAACACAAGTTGAGAAGGGGCAGAGAGAGAGGGGGAGACAGAATCTGAAGCAGGCTCCAGGCTCTGAGTTATCAGCACAGAGCCCGATTGGGGCTTGAACTCATGAACCACATGATTGTGACCTGAACCAAAGTCACTTAACCGACTGAGCCACCCAGGTACCCCTCATTGACTATATTCCTTATGCTATGCCTCTTATTCCTGTGATTTATTCATTCTATAACTGGAAGCCTGTATCTCCTAATTCCCTTGACTCATTGAGTCCATTCTCCCCCCTACCCCATCCTCTTCCCTTCTGACAACCATCAACAAATTTTTCTTTTAAGATGTGTGGAAAGTGGTTAATAATTGAAGATAAAATATTTCCATACATATATAAAGGTAACAAAGTCTTGACCCTTCCTAAGAGGAGGGGTCAGAAATGGAGTAGAATCTGAAGAGTGAGACAAATGTGAACACATAGGAAGAGTACTGATCGGCATTTTACATCCAGCTGAGGAAATTTATTAAAATAGTTTTCTCTTTTATTCTTTACCAGGGTGACCAAGGTTATAAGATAATGTTTTTTTGTTCTTTGTTTTTAATTTTTTTTAATGTTTATTCATTTTTTGATAGAGTGCGAGTGGGGGAGGGGCAGAGAGAGAGGGAGACACAGAATCCGAAGTAGGCTCCAGGCTCTCAACTGACAGCACAGAGCCTGATGTGGGGCTCAAACTCACGGCCCATGAGATCATGACCTGAGCTGAAGTCAGATGCCCAACTGACTGAGCCACCCTGACACCCCTGTTTTTGTTTTTTAAGTGACATTCATTGCTAGATTTCTGGCACTGGGATCTTCTCTATCCTTTCTCTAACTTTTTCTGAAGTTTTGTTGAATATCTAAATATTCCTGGAATTTCTGTCTTTCTTGTAATTAGCTCCAGGATAGCCTGATCAGCTCTCTGACAAGCTCTTTACTTTAAACATCTTTTCATTTGAAAATATTTAATATTTAATTTTGAAAATATTTCCCAACTTCATCTCTCTTCAGCGCAATAACATTTAAAGTCTAATGAAGAATAACATTAAGTTCAGTAAACATACTTTGGATGCCTTTTGGTGAAAGGCAGGCAGGTAACATTTATGTTGATGATATCAAATATCATCACAAAAAAATACCTTTTTGTGAATGGCGCAGGAAGTCCTTGACATTCCTTTTGTGTCCTGTAAGTGCAATGGACAAAGAGCATCAACGCATAAGGACAGTAACTAGAGTGTATTTGCAGTAAGGTGAATGCTTATTTTATTACAGAAATGTCTGTTTAAAAATTTAATTCAAAAGAGAATCTTGCCTGGATTTAATCACCTACATTTGAGTGGCATTTGCAGTTGCGAAGAGGTAAGAGTGACCAGTATAACATGTTAAAAAATTAGCTTTTTTTCCCCCTAAGTAGATTTCTGACCTAAGGTGTCATGTGCCCCTGGATATTCTTTTTCTTTTCCTTTTTTTTTTTGGTGGTATAATTTAAGACAGTCAAATTTACAAGATCCTAGGAATAGTTCGATGAGTTTTGATAAATATATATAAACCATCTAACTAACACCTCAATCAAGATACAGAGCATTGCTGCCTTTCCAGTTTATCCCATTCTCCCCAGAGCAGTGACATTTCTGATTTCTTTCTTTAGAGAATGGTTTTATTTGTTCCTTTTTTTTTACACTTATTTATTTTTGAGAGACAGAGCACAAGTCGGGGAGGGAGAAAGAGAGAGGGAGTCATAGAATCTGAAGCAGGTTCCAGGCTCTGAGCTGTCGGCACAGAGCCTGATGTGGGACCGGAACTCACAAACTTTGAGATCATGACCTGAACCGAAGTTGGACGCTTAACCGACTGAGCCACACAGGTGCCCCTATTTGTTCTTGAATATTGCAACAGTGGATTATACATTAGGTATGCTTTTATGTTTGGCTTCTTCTAAGAATAATATTTTTGAGATTAATCCATTTGCTGTAGATCAGAAGTTTATTTTTTTAATTTCTGAATAGTCTCTTATAAATAAGTTACAGTTGTCCTTTCTATTGATGTATGTCTGAGTTGTTTCCAGTTTTAGGTTATTTTGAATAAGATTACCATGAATATTTGTGTTCAGTATTTGGGAGACATCTGTTTATTTATTTTGGGTAAATACATTAAGAGTAGAAATAATGGATCATAAGGTAGGTATATGCATAATTAAAAAAACCTGCTGAATGATTTTCCACAGGTGTCGATTGGTTTTATGCTCCCCCCAATAATATCTGAGTGGTCCTGTTGCTCTGGATTCTCTTCTACATTAGATGCTATGCCCCTCTTGAATTTTAATCATTCTAATGAGCATGAAAAGATATCTTGTTACGGTTTTAATTCACGTTTCTCGGATAACTGTGATGAGCTTGTTTGCGTATGTTTTTTGACATTCTGATACACTTTCTTCTAAAGTGACTCTCAAGTCTTTTGCCCATTTTTAACTGGCTTGTTTGAGCATCGTCGTCATTATTTATTTGCAGGTATAATTTAGATAACCTGAATATAAGTGTGTGATTTGCAGATACTCTTCTTCTATTTTATGGTTTGCTCTTTTGTTTTCTTAATGGTGTCTTTTGTTGAGCAGAATTTTGATGAAGTCATATTTATTATACATTTTCAACGGTTAGTTTTCTGTTCTAAAGAAATCATTTCAGACTGGTCACAGGATATTTTCCTGTAGTTTTGGGGCACCTGGTTAGTTCAGTCGAATGAGCTCCCAGTTCGTCATTTTGGCTCATGTCATGATCCCAGTACTCTTCACTCAGCATGGAACCTGCTTAAGATTCTCTTTCTCCTTCTGCCCTTCTCTTCCATATGCACACATGCTCTCTCTGTATGTATGTATATATATGTGTGTGTGTGTACATATATACACACACATATATGTGTGTGTGTATATGTATATGTATATACATATGTGTATATGTATATATATGTATATGTATATATATATGACAGAGAGAGGGAGGGAGGGAGAGAGAGATAATATTTTCCTATGGTTTCTTCAATGAGCTTTATGGTTTGGCTTTTACATTTAGGTTTATAGTCCAGACTTAATTAATTTTTACATATGGCCTGAGGTATGAATCATGTTCAGTTTCCACCCCCCATACAGATATAGTTTAGCAAAACATGTTGGAAAGACTTTCCTTTCACCATTGAATTACAATTGATACCCTTGTCGAAAATCATTTGGATTTTAATGGACTCTTAACTCTGTTCCATTGATCTGTTTGGCCTTGTGTCGGTACCACACTGTTACAATTATTTTAGCTTTATGTTGAGTCTTAAGATCAGAAAATGTTAATCCTCTAGTTTCATTATTCCTTTTCAAGATTCTGAAGCTATAATTTTTATTAAGAATCACTTTTATGCTTAATGTAGATCCTGTTATTCTTCTAATTTTATGAATGTGTCACTGAAGGTAACACATGTGTAAACATGTATGCATCTTTTCACCATGTTCCCGAGAAGCACTATGCGACATGCCATGAGATTTGTAAAGTGTCTTCGAGCCATTCTTTTGTGCAGTGAAACAGGCTTCCTGATATGTGTGCCATCTGCTGATCAGTGTTTCCAACTGCATTATCTGATGATGAACTCTTTTTTTTTTTTTAATTTTTTTTCAACGTTTTTTATTTATTTTTGGGACAGAGAGAGACAGAGCATGAACGGGGGAGGGGCAGAGAGAGAGGGAGACACAGAATCCGAAACAGGCTCCAGGCTCCGAGCCATTGGCCCAGAGCCTGACGCGGGGCTCGAACTCACAGACCGCGAGATTGTGACCTGGCTGAAGTCGGACGCTTAACCGACTGCGCCACCCAGGCGCCCCTCTGATGATGAACTCTTAACTGTCTTTCGTCTCTTTGTTCACCCAGCATCTTCAAAGAGAGATTCTCCAGCCCAATATTTATCACACTCCAAAAACACACACGCACACACACCCACTTGCACAAATTTGCTGCTGTTTCTATATCTCATTTTTATCTTTGCTTCCAATTTCTTTTACCTTTTCCACCCAATATACAAGTTTAAGACTTTTTTTTTTCCACTCCCTTCCCAAGAGCCTTTTGGAATGGCCCTGAAGATCCAAATCTCCTCTGAGTAAGCTTCAGAGAACTCTAAAAATGCCTTTTTGTCAGGTCATTGCCAATTGTTCCAAGCCTCATTAAAGTGAATTAATTTTAGTGTTTTTAAAGCTACTCTATGCAGTCTGAGCCTAATGGGGAGTAGGATCCATTAACAACTTTGCAAATTGTTTTTGTATATAATAATTTATAAATGGAAAAAGTAAACCACATCAAATATATTTTTCTTCCCTGTACTCTTGCCATTTAGAATGCTTAAAAGACTTGAGAAAACTTTGACAATGTTTACTAGAGGTATGGAGCTATTACTGACCAGGAGAGTAGTGTTTTTGTTGTTGTTGTTGTTTTTGTTTTAGCATTGCTAACTAAATATAAATGTCTAGTTTTTTAAAGTCACTATTTAATTGGAGAGAAAGATATTGATTTAACTATCTGGGTGTGGAATCCCTCTTGCTCCAACATGCCTGATTCTAAGTGTCCTGACATATGACTATCCAGAGTCTACCATGATGATTAAGCTCAGCCATAGTGATTATTAAGGATTGTTTATCGCATAAAGTTAGAGACTTTGTTCTAAAGTTGGTTTTGTACTTTGTCTTTTCTTAACACAATTGTTTTATACCATACATATATATATATATATATATATATATATATATATATATATAAAATCATTGAATTATCAGATTTTGAATTGTAAGGCTACTTTAAGACTCAGAGTTGGGGTGCCTGTATGGCTCAGTTGGTTAAGTTTCTGACTTTGACTCAGGTCATGATCTCACAGCTCATGAGTTTGAGCCCTGCGTCGGCCTCTGTGCTGACAGCTCAGAGCCTGGAGCCTGTTTCAGATTCTGTGTCCCTCTCTTGCTGTGGCCCTCCCTCACTTGTGCTCTGTCTCTCTCACCCTCTCAAGAATAAATAAACATTAAAAAAAAATTTAAAAAAACTCACAGTCAATGATGAAGCTACACATAGCGTCCCTGAGTGCCGAGTACTTTGCATGTATTATTTCATTTTATTATTAACCTCATTTATAGAGATTACACAGTGCTTATGGGGCTGATGTAACTTATCCCAAATCATAAGTACATGGCAGAGGGAAGCCAGTGTTTTAATCAGGTCCATCTGACTTCATAACAAGCCCTTACAACACAATACTGCCTGTTTCTCTTTTTTAGACATTTATTCTCTTAAAACAGCTTTCCATATAAAAGCTCTGATGAAGTTTTTAAATCTCAGTTCTTTTCTAATTAAGATTTATGTTGTAATATACAAACATAGAGTTGTAGGAGAATAATAATTTTTAAAAAGCCTAGTTGTGTATACATGTCCAAAACGCAATGCTGCCTCTTAGTGGGGTCTTCTTCCATAGCAGTCTTCACATCCTCACTATCCATTAGCCACTGTGCATCTTACATTAACTACGTTTAT
The DNA here is from genome assembly GCF_028018385.1 of Neofelis nebulosa. NCBI lineage: Eukaryota > Metazoa > Chordata > Mammalia > Carnivora > Felidae > Neofelis > Neofelis nebulosa. Next base: position 41,174,923 of record NC_080789.1, on the reverse strand, counting down.
AATTTCCTGAAAATATTAGCATATGCATAATTGTATTTTTATTTTTTGAGTTAATGAGATATAATTGACCTATAGCATTGTATAAGTTTAACATATACAACATAGTGATTTGATACAGGTACAGAATTTGATTTTTCTAACTGACATTTTCTCATGTCTTGTCTTTGGTCAGCCTAGTTTTCTACTTCAGTAACTTCAGACTGGAAGAACATGAGCCGTTGACATGCAGTATTCCCTTTCTTAATATGACATATAATCAGTTTCAAAAACAGAAAAAAAAGTGAGCTGGTGCGTTTTATCATCCCAGGTCTAATATTTGATTTTTTATTAGGGATATTCTTCATTATTTGGATATACTTCATGTTCATATGTGAGAGAGAGAGTGTGTGTGTGTGTGGGGGGGGAAGCTGTTTCAGAACCCTTATTTATCAGTGAGTCCTTTAACGTGCACTTTATCCTTTCTCTGAGTCTATACCAAATGCATTTCTGAGAATCCAATATATAAAAAGTCCTCAAATGTATGAATTTGTAGACAATCCAGGATTTGGAAATAGACCCAGGAAATACCTAGGGGTAATAAGAGTGACTTAATTAATCAAGTTTATATCTGCCAGAGATTTAAGTGGGCTATTTAGTTGCCCCCAAACAGGCCAAGTATGAGTAAAAAAGAACAGCACATGGAAGCATTCTAGCATAGTAAAAAGGGAAAATCATGAGAAAAACTGGCTTCTTAGGCTCTACCACTGAACAGTAATATGAATATAGATAGGGTCTATGAACTGTCTCTACTAAAGCCGTGGTAATGCCTTTCTTGATTATAAGCTACTTGGAGGTCAGGACAGAGTCCCATGTATCACCTTATTGCATACTACCAATTTGTAAAAACATCAGTACGTCATACCCATTTTTGACTGATTATTTCTTCAAAATTATTTCTGTATATAGTATACCACAATCCATATCTTGATTTTTCCTTGTATCTCCAGAAGGATCAGATTTTAAGCATATTATAAATACTGCTTTTACATGAAATGTTTACACACTTTTTATTATTTTTTAATGTTTATTTTTGAGAGAGAGCGAGTGAGAGCGAGTGCGTGCTTGAGTGGGGGAGGGGCAGAGAGAGAGAGAGGAAGACACAGAATCCCAAGCAGGCTCCAGGCTCTGAGCTGTCAGCACAGAGCCCGACACGGGGCTTGAACCCGTAAGCCATGAGATCATGATCTGAACAGAAGTTGGACACTTAACCAGCTGAGCCACCCAGCCACCTGTTTACACACTTGTAATTCCAGTGGAATATAAATATTGTAGCAAATTGAAACCCACTGATAATCACTTAAATAGTATATCTAAAAGCTCAATTTTAACAGATGAAAATTTTAAGTTATGTTTGCTTTGTCAAATTTTCCTTCCAACCTACTTCCCCTCACACAATTATGATCAGTCCACAAAAGTTCAAAACAACATTAATATATTGATAGATGCACGGTAACTGTCGAGTTGATTTTTATTAAGGACTCAGTAAGGAAAGACAGAGTAAGAGCTGTCAGATATGTGACTAGAAAAGTAGAGTATCTATAAAAACCAGTGGTCAAATAAAACACAATTATTATAAGAAATAATTTATTGCAGTTGTATAATTGTGGAGAATGAAGTTTCTGTAGAATGGAGTCAATGGAAGTTAGATTATGGAGAATATTAAAGACTGGTGGTTAATGAAGAAGGAGAGGCAGCAGAGGAAAAGAGAGAGTCACTGAAATTGAGATTTGTGAACATGGGGTGCTGGGAAGGAAGTGTAGTGAAGTGTTCTGAGCAGTGTGTTATATAATCAATAATGTCTAAGAAGTGATAAGCAACCAAGTGAAATAGGAAAATCTGAATTATTGGTGGGCCAAATTTACATAGTTTCCTAGCTTTTTCCAAAAGGGCTCTACTGAAGCCAGGATAATAGAGAAAGTGGAAAACAGGGGTCATCCAGAATTTAAGACTGGAATAGCAGGGTTGAGGAGGCGATGAGGTTGAGGGCGTTATTAAAGACCTCATCAATAGGACTGAATATGGAAGATTTCAACACACACAGCAGACTATTTCCAAGTATTAACAAGTCTAAAAAAGATAACATTTCCTGCTGAAGCTGCTGCTTCTTTTCCAAGCAAAATATGTTATTCTCATGTCTTGAACATCTGCTGCTAGTAGAAAAAAATCTAAAAGCTCAACGCTATATACCAGTGTTCAAGTCAAAGCAGCACTAAAATCTCTGAATGAATCAAGATGAGCTCATCCAAGAGTCCGTTTTAGAAAATATCTAGTCTTCTACCAGTGGTTGGAGGGCAATAAAAATTGTAAACTAAAAATAACAACCTTTTTCAATGCTGTACATGATGTCATCTGCTATGTATAACCAATACAGGAGAGCCCAAATTTCTCTAGGCAGTGACTTTTATGTCATATGTTTCAGGAAGGTGGGTTAAGATGTCTGTGAACTTGAAACTTTTAATGAACTAGCAGATGGTCGTTACCTTAGCAACTGTAGCGGTGCACTATACTTAGATGTTTTTCTCTGGAGCTGATTGCAGAAACACTATCCTGGTGTTCAGATGTAGTAAAGTGAAGAAAGAAATAGCCTAAACTGAGGTGAGGGTTTATTACAAAGGTCAACATTTCCGAGTGGCCATTGCTAAAGTAGAGCTTCTTCTTTTTTTTTTTTTTTTGCTATTTTTGTTTAATTTAAGAAAAAAATGGTGAGTCAACATTTTTAGGAATGCCTTTATTTGGTACTATTAGAATTTTATTATACAATTGAATATTTTAATATTTTCAGAAATCACAGTAGAGGGCTAATTATCAACAAGTCAGCAATTTTGACTTTAGAGTTTTATGTATTAGTAGCAGTCTCCATCTCCAAGAGCGATGATCACATCGAAAATAAGTATGATCATGAGCAGGTCTTTTCTCCATTTGCCATTCTGAAATAAAATGGAACAATTATCAATACTGAGTTGTTTTTTTTTCTTTTTTTTCCTGTCATAGGTAAGTGGTCCTCACACTTAGGGGAATATTAACATTTAGTTTTAGTAGGTTTTTCAGGGGCCATCTATACCAGAGTGATTTATGGTGTTTGATAAAATGCAGATTTTCAGGTCCTTAAGCACTCTGACTCAGTGATGCTGAATATGAATACTTTGTGATTTCACAAGTTATTCTGATACAGATGGTTCTTAGATAACACTTGAGAAACAAACTGTCTCAGCTTGATGCCCCAGGGAAGTCTTGGGTCACTTTGACAAATGAGAGACTTCACAGGAGGGAGGTAAATTTAGTGTTGATGTTGTGAAGCTTGGAATATAAAATCACTACTAAAATTTTTAGAAAATTCATTGTTTAAAAATGATAATGCTTGATTGCCATTACCAACAAAGTAATTAAAATACAATAAATCCTTTAAAATGTTTTGGTCCTTTGTAAACCTCATTCTGATACAAATATATTTTAAATTCCTGAAACTTACATTTTTATTTCTTTCTATCTTAGGGGCATTCTTATCTTATTCTGCTGTGTATGGGGCAGTGTGGGGTAATGGAAAGAAGCTGGGTTATGCGGCCAGATAGCTATGCATTTCATTTCTTATTTTTTCTTCCTTCCAATATTTTATTTAAATTCAAGTTAGTTAACAAATAGTGTAGTACTGGTTTCAGGAGTAGAAGTTAGTGACTCATTACTCCAGTGCTCATCACCAGTGGCTGAAGGATGTCAAGCAAGTTTTCTAACTTTGTAAAGCCTCAGTTTTCTCCTTCATTACAGTAATTGTTTGGGAATAATAATAAAATATATGTGTCTAAAATAATATTCACTCAAAAATTTCCTCTTTTTCCTTCTTTCCTCGTGTGAAAAGAACTCATTCAGTGTTAATTTCTTGAATTTATGCTTAGTAGGTTCAGATTACTAAAATTAAAGCAAAAGTCTTAAACCATGCCTAAATATTATCAATAAATTGTTTGTAAATTTGTTTTGTCCTATTTTTAAGTTATATCCATTATTTTCCTTATATTAATCTTCCAGTTCTAAGCTCAACTAAACATCATTATTTTTATGTTGATAATAGAATCATTAAAGAAATAAAGATTCTGGATGAAATAATACCAGAAAAAATATTATTAAATCACAATTGTCTTACAGACAAATAAGAAATAGATAAAATTTCATGCAGTTAAGGTAGGATCAATCCATTACTCTTTGTTTTCCTAGAACCTACCAGATTGTTTTGATAAATGGTTTGAGTGAATAGTCAGTGAAGCCTTGGTAAATGACAAATGAAATCAGATTAAATGGAAACCTCAACTTAATGAAGTAGAAAGTTGACTACTCTGTGCGTGTACTGAAAGGAAACAAGTAACACTATCCTGATAAGGATTACGTGAATGAGTATCTTTCCTATCTTGTCTTTTTTTAAATTCAAGAACACTTAAAATAGTACTTACAAATACAAAATTACAATATTGAAGTAAAAATAAAACAGTAGCAGAGGAAACCAAATAGTTAGAAATCATAACATGGAGCAGCAGTTGGGAAAGCTAGTCAGAGAGATTTGATCATTCTGTGGCAAGTTCCTTAGAGCCATTAACAATCCATGATTGCCGTGAGTTATGGTTTCAGAATTCAATTAGTGTATGACATTCCCTTATGAATCGAATCCTTTGTTTTTGCTTAGTTTATTTGAACCTGCATCTTTAATAATTTAGGTATTACAATGGAAAGTTAGAGGGCAGGATCTGGCATCAGCTCTGTAAAAGGTTTAATAGTGCTATTTCAGGAGGAAGTACCTACAAAACATATGAGATTGAATACATAGGGCACCATTATGAAGCTAAAAGTGAGTTTCCAAAGAAAATAAATAATTTATCTCATAAATTTAATCAAAAATCATGTGATATTTATGTTTTGAGTGTTTTTTAAAGTTTATGTAATTGTTTTGAGAGAGAGAGACAGATAGCGAGCATGAGTAGGAGAGGGAAGGGGAGAGGGAGAGAAAGAATCCCAACCAGTCTCCATGGTCAGCACAGAACCCCATGTGGGACTGGGTCCCATGACTCTGGGATCATGACCTGAGCTGAAATTAAGAGTCAGATGTTCATCCGACTGAGCCACTGAGGCACCCCTATGTTTGTGTGTTTTCATTTGTTAATACAACTTTGTATGAATGACCAGATATTAATAACTGACCCTTTATGACAAATGTAATTTTTCTGTCTTTGAATTTTCATGTAATCCTGTAGCTTTATTATTTATTGTATTTTACTACTATATTCATTTCTGAGTGATTGGTTTTTTAAAAATTGTTTTAAAAATTATTCTGAGAGAGGGGAGAGATAGAATCCTAAGTAGGTTCCAGGCTCCTCACTGTCAGCACAGAGCCCAATCTAGGGCTCGATCATGAACCTTGCGATCATGATCTGAGCCGATATCAAGAGTGTAACACTTAACTGACTGAGACACCCAGATGTCCTGAGGGATTACTTTATACTAGATAATACTCTGAGGTTGGTATCATTATATCATAATTTACATATGAGATCATTGAGGCTCAGGAAGTAACTTGCCCCACATCGTACAGCTAGTAAATGCAGGATCCTGGATTTGAAATCATATGTGTCAGAATTGAAACCACTTAGGTTCTTATATCACTTTCCTATGTCAAGTTTAAAATTAAACTCTTATCCTGTTTAAAAATAGGTACTATACCTTTCTTGCTATGGTGTCACTTTCAGCAGTGTTTCTAGATGCTTATCCATGGATGCCAAATGTTATTCTGTATCCAGCTCTCTCCAGTGATGCTAGTACACAATTTAGTTGGGAAGTTCCTATGCCCAAGATTGTGTCTCAGTAAACATTGGACTAAATAAATGAAAGACAAGGATAGGAGTACTGAGAGTACTAAGGGTGAAATATATCCATTCATACAATGAGTATATTGCTTCATGGGGATGCATTGATTAACTTTTAATGTTACATGAGAAATCCATAATGAAATATTTTACATTTATGGTTGTACTATATGTATAAGGACTTATTTTATAAATATTGCTATTTTGAATGGATTAAGACTCCAGCAACTTGAGTCAGAGGTGCTGCTCCATCATTTAATAGCTTTATGGCATTAAGTAAATCATTTCTTGTCTAAGCTTTAGTGTTCCAAATTTGTAATAAGGAAATGATATTACCAATCCTTACAGGATTGTGTTAAGCATCAGATGAACTCATTGAAGCTCTTATTGAGCATGATATACTACATTCTTTGAACCTAGCACTATATACTACTCATACTGGGTCCAAAAACTCCTTTCCGTCACCACCCAGCACCATTATTTAGTGATCGTTGTGAGCTACAGTGAATGCTTAGAACAAAGAAGCAGGTTTAGCTGTTTATATCGAGGTATAGTAATTATATTTCCTTCACTCATTCAGCTATTCATTTTTGGTTGTTTATGAATGATATTATGGTATAAGGCAAAATGAGAAAATATGTGATTTTTTAAAAAGACAAGAATATGTTTCTGCCCTTATGGAGCTTCATAATCTGTTGGGAGAAAGAGATGTCAATTAAGGAATCATAGAAATTATCTTATAATTATGGTAAGCCTATAAAGAAGAAGTACATAATTTTAAGAACATAGCAACAGGGAGACCTGATCTAATCTGGGAGGTCAGTGAAAGCTTCTCTGAGTCAGAACCTGAAGAATAAAATTTAACCAAGCACATATGGTGGCAGAAAATTAGTGGCATTCTTGTTAGAGGAACAATAGATACAAAAATCCTCCAAATGACAGAACGAAAGGCAGGGTGTCCAGGTCATGGAAAAGGAGAGGGTAGGGAGAGGTTGTCTGGGTCCAAGCCATGGAGAATTCTGAGGTGTGACTTCTAGATTCCTATATGCTATGAGCAAGTACACTATACCAGTGTCTCAGCCCAGGAGCCCGAATATCAAGCCATGAGAAAATCATGTCCTCCTTTCCATCTATAACCTTCTGTCCCATATAATCCAGTCTGTAATCTAGAAATCACTTGGACCAAGATCATTATCTAGCATCAGTTGAATGACTATGTTGTGAAACTGCCATTCTATGCTAAACATGAAATCCCCCTAGGTGGGAGTGCCTTTATTGACAACGTGACACTTATTATGCTTTCTAGTTACCTGCTGGGAACTCTGGGAAATCCTACTAGAGTTAGCTCTTCATACTGTTTTGGTGGAGTCTTGAGACTGAACAACTTATTCCACCCTTTCTTCTGACATGATGCAACACTTGTTACCATCTGCTACATACCTGATTAGCGCTGGTGATACCAGGCTCATAGACTTACTCTTCTCTCAGTCATCACTCCCTATGACTTTTTGGACCACAGAAGTCCATTCATTTTCTTTTTCTATGTGCCCTTTTTAATTTAATGTCCTTCAAATAAGAAGGCATCTGCCTCTGCTTACAACCTTTAATCCCAACTGACACAATTGTTCTAATTTCTAAGAAATTAGAATTCTATTTCTAAGAAATACTTATGATGCTCTCTTATCAGCAGGATAATTAGGACACCTTGCAGGGCCCTGGGCTTTTGCTATAGCAGCACAATCCCCTATTCCATTCTTAATATCAAGATTTTTATGGTTCATATATATATATTCCCATTTTCTTTTCTATAATCCTCGGACCTGAAATAGAATTTTCTTATTGAATGTTGTCGTGACCAATATTTTCTACCGCAGGAATGGTTGTAAATAGAGTCCCTTTGTCTTTTGAAGCTCTAATGTGTCATGCACTCAAACCTTTACAACTAATTTCAGTGTCTGGCCCATGTGTTGACAGTTGAAAGCCAACTGCCAAGCAACCTTTAATATGCATGGTCTTTCCTTGAGTTGTCTTCAGTTTTGCTAAGATGTCCTCTGTAGTTTATATTTATTAAAGAAAAAAATATTCAGACACTTTAAAATGGTACAGAAGACTTCAGTGTGGACTATTGCAGTAGGTGTCAAGACTGTTGCAGTAAGGGACAGAGATAGGGCTTAGCTTTTATTATTTCTTTTAATTTTTTTGAGTTTATTCATTTTGAGAGAGAGAGAGAGCACAAGTGGGTTGGAGGGGGGGGGGGCACAGAGAGGAGAGACAGAATCTTAAGCAGTCTCCACACCATTAGCACAGAGCCCAATACAGGTCTCTAACTCCCAAATTGCGAGATCATGACCTGAGCTGAGATCAAGAGTCAGACGCTTAATTGACTGAGCTACCCAGGGTTCAACTTTCAATGTAACAATGGCAACTGGGGATTTACAGCCAAGGAGCAGGGCAAGGGAATCAGTGGATGAAAAAGACTATGAGGAGACATCAAGGGTGCAGTGATTCTTGTTAAATGGACTTAGGATTCTTTCTGCACCTGGACCAGGCAGACTGAAGGCAGGCACCAAGGATGAGTCCTAGTTGAACAACAGGCTCAGAGCAGCCTGTCTAAAGTTTGGTCAAAGGGAGTCTTTGTCAATGTCTAATCCTTGGTATTTTTTTCTATTTGTATTCTTTTTTTGTTTATTTATTTATTTTTGAGAGAAAGAGTGTGAGGGGACAAGGGGCCGAGAGAGAGGGAGACACAGAATCCGAAGCAGGCTCCAGGCTCCCAGCTGTCAGCACAGACCCCGACATGGGGCTTGAACTCATGAGCTGTGAAATCATGACCTGAGCTGAAGTCAGACACTTAACTGACTGAGCCACCCAGGCATCCCTTTCTATTTGTATTCTTGTCATTCCCCAACTGATAGCTTTCTGAGCTAGTTACAGTTGGGGACTTTGGAATCAGAAAGACCAGTGATCAAAACACATACCCACCACTTATTCCACCACTGACAGTTTATTGCAAAGTGGATATAAAATAGTATCTAATATACAAGGTTATTAAATTATATAATGTATTCAGTAGAAGAGTTATTTATTTATTTATTTATTTATTTTTAATTTTTTTCAACGTTTTTTTTTTTTTATTATTTATTTTTGGGACAGAGAGAGACAGAGCATGAACGGGGGAGGGTCAGAGAGAGAGGGAGACACAGAATCGGTAACAGGCTCCAGGCTCTGAGCCATCAGCCCAGAGCCTGACGCGGGGCTCGAACTCACGGACCGCGAGATCGTGACCTGGCTGAAGTCGGACGCTTAACCGACTGCGCCACCCAGGCGCCCCTAGAAGAGTTATTTAAAGATAAAATGCATGCAAAGCACTTAGCTCATTGACTGGCAGGCAGTAATCATACAGTAAATGTAACCTTTTATCAAGCCTCCAAATCATCACAGAAGCTCTCTCTCTTCCTGAATGTAAGGTTTTTAGGAACAGGGCTCTGTCCATTTGGATGCCAGTGTATTTCCTAAACATAAAACAACACCCTTAAAACAATAAATATTTGTGAAATGAATGAATGTAAAACTCACAAACTCACATTTCATCCATATAGAAATTAAAAGGAAGAAAAACTTTGGCCATTGCCTCCTGAAAAGATTTGCTACCACTCCATATAGTCTGAGCCTATAGCCTAAAAAGATATCCTTTGCCCATATACCATCCTTCATGGTACTGTTTTGAATTAAGATACTCCTATGCTAAACCTCATTGGATTTGATGAAACAAACCACTATGTTAGAAAGACTCATGTGGTAAGCAAGGCCTCTGGCTGGCAGCCAGCAAAACATGAGGTCCTCAGAGTAACAGCCTACAAGGAACTGAATTTTGCCAACAACGATGTGAGTTCAGAAACAGATTTTTCCCCAATTGAGCCTTCAGATGTGACTCTGCCCTTGGCCAACACAGCAAGGTCTGTCAATGCAGCCTGGTGAAAGACCCTGAAGGAGAGGCCCCGGTTAATTAATTCTGCCTGGTCTCCTGCCCCAGCGGAATTGTGAAATACTAAACATGTGTTAATTTAAGTCACTAAGGCTGTGGTGATGTGTTAAGTTGCAAGAGATGATGAATACATCAGGTTAGCCTTTGGCAACATTGGGAGGTTAAGTAAATAGCATAGAGTTCTCTGTCTTAACTTGCTCTCTCACATTTTCCCCTAGCTGTGGCTCTACCTCAGGTGCCATTCTCCATGGCTGTATTATTCTGAGTAACACATGCTGGAACAGCCTCCTCATCCCTAGAGTGAATTCTTTTCTAGGCAGCTGCCGTCTTAAATCACATCCTGGGATTGGAACTTTAGGTGTATTAGTGGAAAGTGAGGGTTACTCATGGAGCTGATATATTTTTCACAGAATGAGAACTCTGAGGGGAATTTTTATTTTATTTTTAATTTAATTTTTGAGAGAGAGAGAATGAGCTGGGGAGGGGGCATGGGATAGGGAGAGGGAGAGAGAGAATCTTATGCAGGCCCGATAGAGCCCGATGTGGGACTCTGTCTCATAACCGTGAGATCATGACCTGAGCTAAAATCAAGAGTGGGACACTTAAGTACCTGAGCCACACAAGCACCCCATCTAAGGGGAATTTTTAGATGATTCCATGTATATTCCTCGACATAAGCCATGACACTTTCCATCAAAGAGCTCAGTATCTAATATAGTAAATGAGGGCTTGAGGGCCATTTGGTACTCTCTGAACTTTCTGTAGGAGCTGTGGCCAGCACAGAGGGCCCCATAGCTAGGTGCTTCCTGAGTTTAGAAACCTTCTCTGGCTTCCTAATCAGCAGCACTGACTCCATCCTAAGTAAGAATTTTTCATAAGTCATAGCCCTTGTACTGAAGATATTTTTCAACATTGTTAAACATACCTAAAGTAGCCTTTCTCTCTTGCTGTTGAGTAAGAATCTTCTTCCTCTCGGAAGCACATGATTGATGCTCTTATTCATTCTCCTTTCTGACATGTGGCAAAATGCCGAGCTTCTTTAGTGCAAGGGTGATGCTGCTTTCTTCCCGTTATCTCTAGTGACTGTCCTTGTGGCTGAGACGTGATAGATACAAATGAATTTGCTGAATGAGTAAATAATGGCAAGGAGTAAGGCTTCCTTACACTTAATCTGTTCACCTGTTTGTAATCGAATGCCGTTTCAATATACACATGTTAGAAATGAGTGTGCTTTATCACTAACTCCTCCTTGGTTATAGATTTTGGCTCATGCACATTCTCTAATTATTTCCAACCACTACCAGTTCAAAATCAGCATATGTTTAGCTCATTAGCTTCATCTTTGGTGATATAGTTGAAAACCTCTTGCTGGTACCCTACCTCTCCAGCAGCTGGGCTTTTCACCTTTTGCTGAGCTATATCTCTCTGCGTCTGACCCAGTTTCCTTATCCCAGAGGAGCAGCACATGTTGGTATCTTGTGTAATTCCCCTGGCCTGGGGTAGCATGGAATGAACTCCCACAGCCTTCCTACCTACCAGTTACCTCTCTCTTAAGGCTTCCTTGAGCCCAGTACTCTCCCAGCCCTCTCTGTGCCTCTAGATCACCATCAGTGTCATTGTCACCATCACCATCATCCAACTCCTCTTCCTTCTCCCTGCAGCTGCCCACAGTCTTGTCTTGGGGCATCTCCAGACAGTGATGGACAGGTTGAAATGGCTGCAGCTAAATGACTAAGCACATTAGCTAAAATTAGGCACATCGGAGTCAGACTGTCCTAGATATAAATCCTGATTTCTTGTCACTTATGACCATGGCTGTGTTGCTTAATCTATCTTTCTCAACTTTTTCATCTGTAAAATGAAGATGATAATGTTTTATTTTTGTTTTTTTGGACTCAAGTTCCTGTTTCCCACATTTTAACCTGTCAGGAATATCCTATTAATTTCATATTTTTGTTGTTTCAGAATCAGGTATACTCATGGCCTTGCATTCCACTCTTATCCCCTTAATCACTCATGAATTAAATAATTCTTTATAAGTGCCTATATATGGCAGATCTTATGACAAACACCATGGATAATAAGAATAGTAAGATATTATTCCTGCCCTCAAAAAAGTTACAGAGTGAATGAAAGGAATGAAGTTATATAGAGTGCAAGAAGAAATAAAACATGTGCCAGAGCTTGAGAAGAGATGGGAACAATTAACAGGGAATTCCCAAGGCCTTCCCAGAAGAAGCTATCATTGAACTTGACCTTGTAAGATGGGCATTTATGTAGAAGTTAAAAAGTTGTGGAGATGATAGTCTAGTAAGAGAAAACAATTTGCTTTAGGTTGCTTCTTTTTCTAGCTTCTTCAGTTAGAAACCATTCATTTTTTCCAATATAAGCATTTAAATGTATAAATTTCCCTCTACCACTATTAGAGTTGCCTCTCACAATTTTTCTTATGTAGTATTTACATTATCCTTGAGTTCCAAATATTTCCTAGTTTCCATTGTGATTTCTAATCTTTTTTTCTGTTTTTTTTTGTTTTTGTTTTTGTTTGTTTTTTTTGAGAATGTTGTTTAATTTCCACATTTGAATGGTTTTTCTCTATGTATCTTACTGTTAATTAATTCTTAAAATTCATTTATGTTAGTGGCCAGAGAATATATCTTGTAAGATTTAATTTTTTTTTTTTTTTTGGAATTTATTAAGACATTTTATGGCCTACCATATGGTTGACTCTGGTGAATGTCCCATGTGAGTGGAGCAAAATGTATATTCTTTAGTTATTGGGCATTATGTTCTATATGTATCAGTTAAGCTAGTTGATAATGTTGTTCATTCTTTTTATATCCTTATTGACTTTTTCTAGTTCTGTCAATTATGAAGATTGGGGTATTAACGTATCCAAGTGTGAGTGTGAATTTAATTTCTCTATTTTACAGTGATGGGTTTATGCATTTTTGAGGTTCTGTAATTAGGTACGTGAACATTTAGGATTTTCTGTCTTTTTGATTAATTGACCCATTCATTAATATAAAATATCCTTCTTTAACTCCAGTGATCCTGTCTTGAAGATTACTTTGTCTGACATAAATATAGTCACACTTGCTTTCAGTTTGCATATTATGTACTTACTATTTGCATAGTGTAATCTTCCGATTTATTTTTCTTTCTTTACTTCCTACCTTGATGTTTTTCTATTAAAAGTCTGTCTCTTGCAGGGGCATCCTGGGTGGCTCATGTTGTTAAGCATTGGACTCTTGATTTCAGCTCAGGTCATGACCTCATGGTTCGTGAGATCCAGCCATGCATCAGGCTCTGCTTTAACAGCCTGCAGAGTCTGCTTGAGATTCTCTCTTTCCCCATCTCTCTGACCCTCACCTGCTTGTGCACATGTGTATTCCCTCTCTCAAAGTAAATAAATAAACATTAAAAAAGAACTGTCTCTTGCCAAGAATATAGTTTAGTTTTGCCTTCTAATCCTGTAGGACACTTTCTGCCTTTTATTGGAATATTAAGTACATTTACCTTTATTGTATTTATTTTTACACCTGAGATAAGTTTATTATCTCTATTTTCTTTTTTTTTTTTTAATTTATTTATTTCTTTTGGCGGGGGGGTGGAGAAGAGAGAGAGGCGGAGAGAGAATCCTAAGCAGGCTCTGCACGGTCAGCATGGAGTCCCATGCAGGGCTTGAACCCATGAATCGTGAGATCATGACCTGAACTGAAATCAGGAGACAGGTGCTTAACCGACTGAGCCATCCAGGCACCACTTATCTCTATTATTTTCTATTTGTCACATTTATTTTCTCAGATCTTTTCCTGGTTTCATTCAGATTAATCAAATTTTAATACCTTTTTACTATTATAATTCATTTACTGGCTTTTTTAAAATTATAGTTTTCTGATTTTCTTTTTCTAGTCGTTGCTCCAGGGATTGTAATATTCATCCTCATCTGTCACAGTCTGCTTATGGTCAATATTGTATCACTTCACATAAAATGTAACAGCCATATAAAAGTATACTTCTACTTATTCCTGTTCTTTGTGCTATTGTTGTCATATATTTTAGTTCTACAAACATGAAACATTTCACATACAATATTATTGCTTTTGCTTCAAATAAACAAGTGCCTTTCAAAGAAATTAATGAGAGAATAGATAATAATTTACGTTTACCTGCATATCAGGAATTTCCCTTTCTCTGTAGCCTTTCTGTAATTTGAGTTTTCTATCTGGTATTATTTCCCTTCAGCCCGAGGATTTTCTTTCAAAATTCTTATAATGTGATGGTCTACTGGTGACCAAATGCCTTCAATTTTGTGTATATGAAAAAAAATGTCTCTTTTTTTTTCCTTTTAAAATCTTTTTAACAACAGGTTTATTGCTATATACATAAAAGTCATTCTTTCGACGGTATAGTTTGATAAGTTTTGGTTAATATACATAGTCAGATATCTATCACAACAACCCAGATAGAGAATCCCTTAATCCTGAAGAGTTTTCTTATGCATCTTTGAAGTCAGTCCCATTCTCCCCTTCTAGGCCCTGGCAACGGCTGATATATTTTCTGTCCCTGAAGTTTTTGTTTTTGTTTTTGTTTCGTTTGTGTTTTGCTCCACAGTGTTATGTAAATGGAATCATATACTGTATAAGATCATGTGTCTGTTCTTTCACTTAGCATATTTTTGAGATTCATCCATGTATTGCATATATCAGTAGTTTCCTTTTTTTGTGGAATAATATTCAGTTTTTTAAATTTACTATAATTTATCCATTTATCAGTTGTGGGTATTTGGGTTGCTTCTGAGTTTTTAACTGTTCTGAATAAAGCTTACATGAGCATTTCTATACAAGTTGTTTTGTAGACATGTTTTTACATTTATCTTGATAACAAACCAAGAGTAAGCTTTGTGGGTCACATGGCAACACATGTTTAACTTTGTAAGAAACTGCCCCAGTTTTGCAAAATATCTGTAACATTTTCTATTTCCACAAATATTGATGGTTCAGATTTTTGAGAGAACCATTTGGCCTGCTTTCAGCCATATGTGCATACCTTGGTCAGGACAGGGTAGAATTCCCTTTCGACATTTCCACAAAGTTAAAATCAATGAGAAGGCAGTAATTCTCCAATGAAAACAAGATCCTGTCAATAGAAGAATGACTGCTGAGCAGGTAAAAATAGTGGTATTTTCTGCAGTGTAAGCCCCTGAAACATGCCACAGAAGTAGACTGTTGGCTCACTGGACTTGACTTTGATACCACTCCTAGACTTCCCAGTCATCATTTGCATAACCTTCCACACCACGTTTGACTTCTCTGTGTTACTTTTCTCTCCCTTGTGACACTAGAGGAATGTAATGGATGATGTTGATGAGATCAGTGCCATTTTGAGCTGAATCTGAGCCATAGAGATGAATTAAACATGTATTGAATGAACAACTTTAAAAGAATGCGTAGCTGAAGGTCTTCTCTACTTTTATATCTTTGGTTCATTGTCACTTTTAAATTGGATAAAGGACTTTTTTCTTATTAGTTTTAATATATGAAGCTATTAAAAAGGTCTAAGGTTTGAAATCTGTGTGTGCCTGTGTAATACTTTAAAGTAATTGGCAAGTGATTCATAGATTGGATTAGTAGCAATAGTGCCAATGTGGAATTTATAAGATATTGTTAACAGAGCTTCCATTTTGAAGCACCAAGGAAAGCTGCCGTATCTTTTTTTTTTTTTTTCCAACGTTTTTTTTTTTTTATTTTTTTTATTTTTGGGACAGAGAGAGACAGAGCATGAACGGGGGAGGGGCAGAGAGAGAGGGAGACACAGAATCGGAAACAGGCTCCAGGCTCCGGGCCATCAGCCCAGAGCCTGACGCGGGGCTCGAACTCACGGACCGCGAGATCGTGACCTGGCTGAAGTCGGACGCCTAACCGACTGCGCCACCCAGGCGCCCCAAAGCTGCCGTATCTTACGTGCGATTTGGTCAAGCAGCCCTGATTCCTATTTGCTTGATTTCCCAACTAGTATTGGGCACACCTGCTCTGAAAATCTCACAGTCATCCGGCAATCATTGCTCTTAAACTCTTTAAAGATTTTATGCCATTCCACAAAAATTGCCTCATGGAAAGCAAAACTTATCATCTTTTTTTCAGAGGAAAATTGTTCCTGTTAATGAGAATTTTCCCATCATTGTTAATTACTAAGGGCAATAATAATAATGAAAATCCAACCTTTGATATTTGCTGAAGTGGAGTGAACTAGACTCCACTTTAACAAACTGTACATTAGTAAACTAGACCAGATGAAGCTGTATTACCAAAAAAAAAAAAAAATCTAATGCCCTAAAGAAGATTTATAAGAACTTTTTTATTTCCTACATTTTGAAGATTTATTCATCTGTCTTGCTTCCATTCTGTCCTACCAGATCAAAGACTTTTAGCCCATCTAGTAATTTTCAACTCAATGTGAGTTTCTGGAATAGCATTACTTTTTTCTATTTGAATCTCAAATCTGGTTTATGTTTGTGAAATAAAAGATTTTATGATACTATTTTATGATACTATTTTAGAAACTTGATAGTGAATCGTAAGTCATTTTTAAGGTACAAGAGATAGTGATAAGCAGAGTGGAGAAATCTTATTGCTACCCTGATATTACTCTGACCCTATTTCTTATACAGATAAGGTGAATGGATCTTTGTCATATTTAAGTGTGCATTAAATAGGACCCTTTCTCTCATCATAGTGAAAGAAATCACAGCTCGTTCTAGCTTGAAATTGAGAGGGAATATATTAGCTAACAAAACTTAGAAATTTAAAATTATGAAATGGCTTTAGACCCAAATTTCCAAAATTATATTTTTAGGATACTGTCTTTCCAATTTTTCCAATTTTTAGGATACAAATTTTTAGGATACTGTCTTTCCAATCTTAGGATTACTTTTCTATCTGGTTCCATTCTTGGGCACAGCTCCAGCCAGATGGACTTCATTAGTTAGTTTCACCTGGGTCATTTGGTGCCCCTGGATTCAAGGATGGATTTAGTCCCTCTGAAATCATGGGTACTATTCTGAATTCTGAGAACAAAGAGTCCAAATTTATGCCATCATAGAGCTTCTGTCTTAGCCACAGATTGAGGAAGTAGAGCTCTCTGTTATTAATAATAGAAATTTCTTAAAGCTGGATTAGAGTTGCTATTTTTTTCCCTTAGTCTTATGAATTTTCCGACACAATAACCATCTCACTTCTGATTTTAAGTTGCATACTTTTTCACACGTATTTATTTTTTCAATTAGAATGAATCTTTGCTGTGTTTATCCACTGTGATTGGGTTTTCCTTCCAGAGCTATTATAATAGAGGGTGGCCTTACAGTCCATGATATCTGTAACAGAAAATATGATTCTTTTATAAAGACAAGACAGTTATTATTAAACAACTTCTAGCTTTTATGATTCATAATTCAAATCAAAGAAGATTACCCTGTAGTGTAGCTAAGAGATATGAATTAATAAAAAGTTAATGAAATTTCAGGTAGACCTATCAGTGTGCAAACTACTCCAGAAAGCCTGGTTAATCATTTTGGGAACTAAATTAACAACAGATCTCCATTACAAATGCTGAAAAAAAATAATGTGACTTTATAAGTACACACTATATTTCCCAAAAGTTGTTCAAAGAATTTGAGATACTTTTCTTATTACACATAAAGAGGCTTTCTTCAAAGTAGGGGCCAACTCAACATGTTGACCTCCATTCACTATTGAGACCTGCTTTGAACCTCTACTTTTACTGTGCAGAGTCAAAGACCTGCTAGTAATAAGTTACCGTGATTATCTTGATTAGTCCTGATCAGTTTTTCCTAGAAAGCAAAAGATAGACCCAGAATGAGAAAACCTGGAAGAGAAAAGGAATGATCTTTTTGCATACTGATTTTAAGCAGATCTGTATATGTATGTTTTACCTGTTTGGGATGCTTTCCTTTCCTTTGTTTACCTACTAAACTCCTACTCCATTTTTCAGGGACCAGTTTGAATTCTACCTTTTTTCTTTTACTGTGAAGTAGTTTTAATTTTCTTTTCCTCCATGCTTCAAGCCCCTTCATTTACACTATGTGTGTACTGTGAATCTGCTCTGTAAGGCACTGAGTGTATAAACGTCAAGCGCCTTTAAGAGTCATGCAGAAGAGAGGAAGGGGAACAGTATTTATAGGTAGACACCAGAGATATTGTGGGCTTAGTTCCAAACTACCACAACAAAGTGAATATTGCAAGAGCGCCTGGATGACTCAATCAATTAAGTGTCTGACTTCGGCTCTGGTCATGAGCTCACGGTTCTTGAGTTTGAACCCCACGTTGGGCTCTGTGCTGACAGCTCAGAGTCCAGAGCCTGCTTCAGATTCTGTGTCTCCCTCTGTACCCCTCCCCTGCTCATGCTGTGTCTCTCTTTGTCTCTAAAAAAATAAATGAACATTAAAAAAAAAAACTTCAAAACAAAGCGATTCTTGCAATAAAGTGAGTCAAATGAATATTTTGGTTACTCACTACATATAAAAGTTAAGTTTATACTATAACATCTGTTAAGTTGTTATATGCAATAATATAACACAATAGTGTTATAACTAAAAGAGAAGAAGAAGAAAAAGTACTTTACCTTAATTTGAAAAATACTTTATTACAAAGAAATGCTAAACATCATCTGAGCTTTCAGTAAGAATCTTTTTGCTGGTGGAGGGTCTTGCCTCGACCCTAATGGCTGCTAACTGGTCAGGGCAGCGGCTGCTGAAGGTTGCAGTGGCTGTGACAATTTCTTAAAATAAGACAGCAATGACGTTTGCCACATACACTGACTCTTTCTTTCATACTAGTGATTTTTCTCTAACGTGTGATACTATTTGATAGCATTTTGCCCCCAGTCAAGTTTCTTTCAAAATTGGAGTCAGTCTTCTCAAACTTTGTTGCTGCTTTATTGACTAACTTTATGTAATATTCTAAAACCTTTGTTGTCATTCCTACATTCTTTACAGCATCTTCACCAAGAGTAGATTCCATTAAAAAACAAAACAAAACTCTTTGCTCATCCTTAAGAAGCAACTCCTCATCTGTTAAATTCTTATAATGATAGTTCAGCAATTTAGTCCTATCTTCAGGCTTCGTTTCTAATTCTGTATCTCTTACTCTTTCCATTACATCTACTTTCCGCTGAAGTCTTGGACCCCTCAAAGTTCTCCATGGGGGGTGGAATCACTTTCTTCCAAACTCCTGTTCACGTTGTTATTTTGACACCTTCCCATGAATCACAAATGTTCTTAATGGCATTTGGAGTGGTGAATCTTTTCCAGAAAATTATCATTTTACTTTGCCCAGATCTATTAGAGGAATCACTCTCTGTGGCACTTATGTGGCTTTACAAAATGGATTTGTTAAATAATAAGATTTGAAAGTTGAAATGACTCCTTGACCCATGGGCTACAGAAAAGATGTTATATTAACAGGCATAAAAACGTTACTGTTATTGTACATCCCCACCAGAGCTCTTCAGTAACCAGGTGTATTGTCAAGGAGCAGTCATATTTTGAAAAGACTCTTATTTTCTGAGCAGTAGGTCTCAACAGCAGGCTTAAAATATTCTGTAAATCATGCTGTAAACAAATGTGCTGTCATCCAGATTTTATGGTTCTATGTATAGAGCACAAACAGTAGCTTTAGTGTAATTCTTAAGGGCCCTCTGATTTTCAGAATGGTAAATGAGCATTGTCTTCAACTTAAAGTCACCAGCTGCATTAGGCCCTTATGAGTGAGTCAGCCTATCCTTCGAAGCGTTAAGGTCAGGCTTTGACTTCCCCCTTTTAGTTATGAAAGCCCCAGATGGCATTATAAGGCTGTTTCACCTACATTGAAAATCTGTTGTTTAGTGGCGCCACCTTCACAATTATTTTAGCGTATCTTGGATAACTTGCAGCAGCAAGTGCTGCTGGACTTTGCACTTTTATGTTACGGAGGTGGCTTCTCTACTGAAACCTCATGTACCAGCCTCCGCAGCTCTCCCCTCTCTCAGCCTTCACACAATTGAAGGCAATGTTAGCTCTGGCCTAAGGGAATGTCGTGGCTGCTTTCATCATATATTCCGACCACTCAAACTTCCTCCGTTTCAGCGGGAAGACTGCTTTGCTTTCTTATCATTTGTGTGTTCATCGGAGTAGCACTTTTAATTTCTTTCAGGAACGTTTCCTTTGTACCCACAACTTGGCTGCCTATTTGGCACAAGAGGCCCAGCTTTCAGCTTGTTTGACTTTCAACATGCCTCCTCGCTAAGTGCCTTCGTGGCTAGGTTTTGATTGAAAATGATATGTGTGACTGTTCCTTTCACCTGAACACTTAGAGGCTATTGTAGGATTATTAATTGAATTAATTCAATATCTTGTTCTGTCTCAAGGAATAGGGGGCCCAAAGAAAGGGAGAGATGCAGGGAATGAGGTGGAACAGTCATAACATGTGCAACGTTAAGTTCATTGTCTTATGCTCCAAAACAGTTATAATAGTAATATCAAAAATCGCTGATCACAGATCACCATAACGAATATAAGAGCAATGAAAAACTTTGAAATCTTGCGAGAATTACCAAAATGTGACACAGACACAGGAAGTGAGCACATGCTGTTGAAAAAATGGCACTGATAGACTCGCTCAATGCACGGTTGCCACAAACCCTCAATTTATAAAAACAAAAACAAAAACACAGTATTTAACTTGGATGTAAATTTTAAAACAGGGGCGCCTGGGTGGCTCTGTCGGTTAAGCATCCGACTTCGGCTCAGGTCACAATCTCACGGTCCGTGAGTTCGAGCCCCGCGTCGGGCTCTGTGCTGACAGCTCAGAGCTTGGAGCCTGTTTCAGATTCTGTGTCTCCCTCTCTCTCTGCCCCTCCCCTGTTCATGCTCTGTCTCTCTCTGTCTCAAAAATAAATAAACGTTAAAAAAAATTAAAAAAAAATAAAATTTAAAACACAAATTAAAGGCAAATTTAAAAAAAATGCAGTATCTGTTAAATGCAATAAAGCAAAGTGTCATAAAATGAAGTAGGCTTGTGTATAGATTCAATGAAGTATATTAGGTGCCATAAAGATATTTGCTTCGTACAGAAAGGGATCACATCAAACATAATGTTTTAAGCTATAAAAACTCCTTTACGTATGAAATTTCTGCTTACTTAAAAATGATGAGTTACTTATGTATCTTTTTGATAATTTAAAAAACTGAAGTATTGAGAAATTAGGTAACATGCCGTTGTCCTGGTCTGGCAAAGGACTTTTTAATGCAAGTACACTGTCTTGCATTTATCCAACCTCCTTATTAAATTGCAGCCTTCAAAGTGATTTTGTATTTCTGGCAATTAGCATTGTGGCTGACATGGAGAAAACGCTGAATAAATTTTGTTTACTTACAAGGTTTCTGTTTTCCTTCCATATATATTTTCAAGCTATCTATTAATCTGTCTCTGTTCAGTTTGCCAGTATTGAAGACTCAGCCAAACCTTATAGATAGAGTTATATGATATGAATCTAGATAAACTATATAGAATCTTGAACCTTCTAGAGGACCTACTATGGGCATCAGTGGAGACCAATATCAGCTTGCATTACTCTTTAAAGTGACTTGTTTTCATAGTAGTGCATGTGTTAGCTGCATTTTGAAAGCCAATAGTTATTTAATAGTTCCTAGCAACAACAACAAAAAAATCAACCAGTGATTATTCTTATTAGGGTGTGCATTTTTTCTTTTTAAATATCCTAATGTATTCCAAACGTACCATACTTCAAATCATTAAAAGTTTAGCTCTCTCCAAAACCCTTAAAATCACTTAGGAAATGAAATGCTTGTGTATGGACTGTCTCAATTATGACCCCCAAATTACAAATCTGATCATAGATTTAGCTTGTGAATCTAAAACTTTTGAGTTTTCCTGGACTTGATTTTGAGCACCTGTTACCTGTTTGGAGCTCTTGAGAAATAATTAACATTTTGGATGCCCTGTGCTTTACCAATTCAGTGGATTAAGAGCAGAAGTGGAAAACTGAGTTCAAGTTTGAATTTGCCAATGTTCTTTGTGAATTTGAAACTCATTCGTCCCCTGTACCAATTTTTACATCTGGAAAATGGATGTTAATGTGATTTATGCTCCCATAGGTGCCAGTAGAAATCACTTAAAAGTGATTGGAAATATATTGCACAATTGTAATTTAATGAACAAATTAGGAGATGTTGTTCTGTACTTTTTAGAGAACAAAGACCTGAAAGAGTATCTCTGACAGGACTTGAGTTCTTTGTTTCTGCTTTCTTGAATCTTCATAGAATTCCACTGACATATTAGAAAAATAGCACTGCATGTTACTTATATTTCTAGAAACAATCAAAGTGTTTTCCTTGTTCTAGCTCTTGGCAGTGGATTAAGTGAACTAATCTAATATGCTTGGCAAAATTTCTTTGAGTAGGGTTTTCCTTTTTTGGCAGCTGCCTTTAAACATAGTTTAAAAAAATTATTTCTAAGAATTTTTATTCAATTTTTATTGGTCAGAACTTTTGTACCATGACATTTCTTGATTCCATCCCAAACCAATGACCTTATAAAACTACAAACTGACTTAAAACACTTTTCAAATACTGTGTCACTTTGCTTTTCTCAAAGAAATGAAGTAACTGAAAATTGTGTGTTTTGGAAATAATTGCTGGTTGAACCGGTTTGGTACACAACAAAATTATTTGAGTGCTTTGCATTTTGTGAAACATCACACCCGCTTAGAATGGCTAAGTCATGTGCATCCCTTTTGTGATTTTGCATTGGAAGTGCTAGTGTGAGCCACAGAGACTCATAGGGACTCACAGAGACTCACTTTTGTTAATGTGGTCTAACCCCATGCTTCTGGATTGAAGTAGAAGGTGTTTGTTTGTTTGTTTGTTTGTTTGTTTGTTTTAAAGCTCTGGCCTCTGCCCAGACTTTCATTGTCTGTGCATCACTAGTCTCCAGAGAAGTTCCTAGTCTTTCTTTGTTTTGTATTATGATTTTCCCTCCCTGACTTCAGGGGTCAAAACTGGAAGAGTATTGTGCCAATTTTCTTTTCTCATCTCCATACTTCTGAAATCTGGGAGAAGAGGCAAGCACTTTGACCTTGAAATTATAGCTTAAATACTGGAAGGAATTACAACTAGGACCTGGCCCTTTCGTGGGTGTGGCCTCGAGTATGTTGTCAAGGACAGGTGAGGGAGGGACAGACGCTCCTGACGGCTTGCCAGTCTTGTTTCCTCAGCTGCCTGAAGGAAGTGAGTCAGGATGTCAGTGGCACAGAGGATCTTAAAAGGAGGGAGGTATCCACAAACTGGAAGCTTTTGTCTGGAATGATGTTTTCTCATTGGTGTGAATCTAGTGATAACTTTTTTTATCACCATCAGCTGGGAGCTGAAAGAAGGCAGCTGTCCCTCCATGCTCTTGGTGCCTGTGTGTGCTTTTTTCTGTCTTTTCCTCCCAGGGGTCCATGCTTTAAGTCCCTGGACCTTTCTTCTCACAGAGGGAAGACATCACAGCATGAAAGCTATATTTTCTTGTAGTAAATCAGACACAGTTATTTGGTTATACTTAGATGCAGGCATGCAATGTTTAACAATATGTTTGGGGACACTGCTCTCATTCCCTCTTTCTCAATTCTCTCATCTTGAACACTACTCCTGAACTAAGCTCTTTTCCAGCCCTGGGCTTTGGGAAGAGAGGCCTTCTTTCCAGTTGAAGTATCCTCTTTTAGCTGGTTGGAAGCTGCCATACCGATAGCCACTAGGCAGCCACTAAATGAGCTCTCAGGAAATTCTCTGCTTAGTCTTCTGTACTCAGCCTCTATACCAACCAATAGATCTGAGGTTCTTTCTCCTTCAGTTTGATCTTCCTGTTTCCTATTCATTGCCTCCTGTATTTGGTTTTACCATTTCTCTGGCGGGCTATTTCTAGAGCCCTCTATGTCGAGTGAACTCAGTCTGTCTTCTCTCTTTTTTCCTCAAAACCCACAACTCTATTAAAAAGCTTTTAGTTCTTTGAATTCAGTCAGCCTGCATCTGTCCTTCAAACCCCCAGGTTATTTAAACCACCTGTAACTTGTAAAAACAAACACTGGTTTTAGCCATCCTGTGTTATTTTCTATTATTGCATTTTGTCATGTCTAACTTCGGTCTATTCCTTAAGCTACAGTCTTCTTTTCAGAAAGAAAGAGATACTCTTGTGAAAGTAAGCAGCAGAGACTAAGGGGAACCCAAGAGAGAAAAAAAATGCTGGACCAATGAAAGACATTGGAGGTTAAGGAGAAGGGGGCTATCATTCTATGTTTGTCCCTCATGAATTTGTCCCACTTGTGAGAGCAGTCAGTCATCATTTCCAGAAAACACCAGTTTAAATGCACACAGGCTCCCTTCAAAGTGAAATATACTAAAAGCCCCACCCTTACGTTAAAACTCCAGAAACAGGAAGATGCCAATCACGGATGAGTTAGGAACCAACATATTTTGAGATCCAAAAAGTGTTCTTAGTGAAAGGCCGCTTCTAATTAGAATTAAAACTCCAGTAAAGTATATATTAACCTAATGTCCTAGCCAGAATATATTTATAAGGAGCCAAAGGTCCCTACAACCTTAGTTTTGCCTGTTGAATTCTTACTCACTGATGGTTGTAGTGAGTCCCAGCTATGGATATTTCTTTTCAAATGGAGCTCATTTTAATTCGCATAAAAGGCCAAACAACGCAGATCTCTCTGAGATAGCAACCATTGCCTTGCGGTTCTGTGGACTAGAGTTTGCATGGAAACAAAACGAACTCATACATACAAATTACTCATGTTGATGAACAGGCAAGCAAGTGGATAGAAATCACTTAACACAATTACTCACAGTTATATTTCATAAATCATGCTCTATGGCTAATAGCTGGTTTTCTCAACAAAGTGAACAATTGGCTCAATCCTGTGTGGATGTCTGTTTCTGTGATGGTTCCAGAGTTCACAGTTGCTTGTGGCTGTGGCCCCAACTGCCTTTAGTTCAGATATCGACTGCCCTACCGCCCCTCTGGAGTCAGGGTCCTAGCTCCAGCCAGCAGGGCTTTGTTTCTTCCATTTAAGACAGTGCTAGGACCAAGAAATGGCCTTTTCAGTTGGTTACATTTCATCTAAGTTGGCCTACCCATACATACGTATGCATATTTGCACACTTATTTAAGTGTAAAAAAACACAACTAATTTGATCATCTTAAAGAGGGAAGTTGATGTATGTATGCATTGGTTTCTGATTTTTTTTAAGCATTTGTTTTTCTATTCATTTATAAAAACCATATATCTTCAAACAAAAATCTTCTACAAGATTGTATATCTTCTACAAAAATAAGGTGTGTTCAGAAATTATCTAGCCATGCTGTATATCTGCACCTATCTATTCCTTTAGTGATGGAGGTTTAAAATTTGGCTTATAATGTATGTTCATTTTACATACTGTTTTTAACTTGTAGAGTGAACAGTTTGCCAACCTAAAATATTAGTCTGAAACTTTATTTTAATGATATGTCTGTTCTTAATTTCACATTTAGGTGAAAGTCAGTGGTGTTTAGTGAAATATATAGAGTATATGAAGCTCATGAAATGTTAAGAAGCCCTCCTGTTTATTTTGTTTTACTCTTTATCGTGTTTTAAAGATTCATTTAATGATCTTCCTTAGATCTTTTCTATATGACCTTTTGAGGTTTTTATTTCCCCTGTTCCATCCTTACTTTTTTATCTCTTTCCATCCTAAGATTAATTATGGATTTATACAAGCCATAAATGGAAATAAAACAAATGTGTATAATATCTTGTGGTGGCTAACGGCATGCATGGTCTTTGCAGTCAGACACCGTGGATCTGAATCCTACCTCTAACATTTACCAGTTCAGTTGATGTTGTGGACTACATAATTATTTATATTTATTTATTTAATTGTTTCTAAAATGAGAAGGGTAATATTTCCTAGCAAAATCAAGTGCTCAGTTGGTGTTGCTATTAATAATAATAATAATAATAATAATATATTACAACATTTTTGTATGAAGGAAATACTTTATCTTTTTCTGCATGGCAGAAAATATCATTCAGTTTTCTAGAGATAAAAAAGATGTATTTCTCTGTTTTCTTCTGGGAATATAGTTTGTTATATGTGTAATGCATGGCTTGTGATTGACATTTGGAGAAATTCCAAGTAAATTGATGTTACAGGCTCTGCTTCTCAAAACCTTGCTCAAAAATTGAGGATAGAAGGCATAGAGATGTCAAATTTTTGTAACTTAGAAGTGTGAGAATTGAAGCTCTGAAGAAATAGCCAGAATAATACCACATGAATGGGTAGAGAAGATTCAATGCAACCCTAAACCATATTCAAATTTACCCTTGGAAATTCATCAGTTGACACTGTATTTTGTTGTTCTTTTCACTTGCTAGATGCATGCTACACGTGCCAATAAGCCCTCTGCACAATCACTGCTTGATAGATCTAGTTCCTGATCTGTTGGAACTTGTTCAACTTTGTGTCCTACAGCCTCTCAAATCTTTTTAGAATTGAAGACACAGGCCCATGTGTGGGTTAGATTCCATTCCTATTCCTCCCATATAGATTTGAATAAGGCTACCTTAGAACATTACTGTAGTACAATTAGTAATAGGCATCGGTCCATTAGATTTTGAAGAAAATGTTAAAATATATTAGTGTCAATATCATTTACCTATGGCTTTGTTTATAATAAAACTTCTAAACATCTCTGAATCCAATTTTTATTGTGGGATTGAAAGATTTTGCTTTCAAATATATTATGTGCTGTGTAGAGGGAAATTTTCAATTATTTAATTCCCTCCTTTTATAAAGTATCCCTTACAATTTGGGAATCTTTACTATTTGAAATAGACTATAGGAATTAAGTTTATATAAAGGTTATTAAAAGTTCCACTTGGCATAAAGAATTGAATAATATTGGGGCACTGGGTTGACTCAGTTGGTTAAGCTTCCGAGTTCGGCTCAGGTCATAATTTCATGGTTGGTGGATTCAAGCCCTGTGTTGGGCTCTGTGCTGATAGCTCAGAGGCTGGAGCCTGCTTCAGATTCTGTGTCTCCCTCTCTCTTTGCCCCTCTCCCGCTTGTGCTTTGTCTCTCAAAGGTGAATAAATGTTTAAAAAACTAAAATAATTAAATAATATTTGTATTTATAACATATAGATTTTTCAGATCCCCCAAGTATCTTTACTTAAAAATATATTTAATTTCATGATTTAACCGACAAGAATTTAATTTATATTAAGAGCCATATAAGTGTTGATAGGTGGCAAGTCACTCTTGGTAGTAATTTGGCTCTCCCACTGAAATTGTACCACAACAACTAGAAGACATGAATTATAATCTTGTCAATAGAACTGTTTTGGTAATCTGGCAGTTGTGATGTTAAATCCATAAGAGAAAAGGGAGCATCATAGGAAGTTATGATTTGAGGATTAAATTTGAGTAAAATGTATCTTTTTTTTAATTGAGGTACAATTGACATAAAACATTGTGTTAGTTTCAGGTGTACCATATAATGCAACTATGCTACTAGGTATTTACCCAAAGGATACCAAGTACTGATTTGAAGGGGCACTTGCACTCTGATGTTTATAGCAGCATTATCAACAATAGCCAAATTATGGAAAAAGCCCAAATGTCCATTGACTAATGAATGAATGAAGAAGATATCGTACGTATGTACAATAGAATATTATGCAGCCATCAAAAAGAATGAAATCATGCCATTTGCAATGATGTAAATGGCGCTAGAATGTATTATGGTAAGCAAAATAAATCAGATAAAGATAGATACCATATGATTTCATTCATATGGGGAATTTAAGAAACCAAACAGATGAAATAGAGGAAGGAAAACAGAGAGGGAGACAAACCATAAGATACCTTTAACTATAGAAAACAAACTAAGTGTTGCCAGAGGGGAGGTAGGTGGGGGATGGACTAAACGGGTAATGGGTATTAAGGATGGCACTTGTGGTGAGCACTGGGTATTATATGTAAGTGATCAATCACTAAATTCTACCCCTGAAACCAATCGTACACTGTATGTTAACTAATTAGAATTTAAATAAAAACTTGAAAAAAATAAACACGCAACATAACAATTCAATATTTGTCTATATTGCAGAATGATTCCAGAATTAGTCTAGTTAACATCCATTATGATACATAGTAACAAATTTTTTTGTTGTAATGGGAACTTTTAAGATTTACTCTCTGCACACCTTTGAAATATGCAATACAGTATTATTAGCTAAAGTTGCTATGCTGAAAATGTACCCTATCTTTATTACACCATTGAAAATGACATCTGTAGTCAATGTTCATCAATATATAGTTGATATAGAGTGGAATCTAAATTTTTTAATGTTTATTTTTTGAAGGAGAGAGAGAGAGAGAGAGAGAGCGCGCGCACAGGAGAGGGGCAGAGAGAGAGGGAGACACAGAATCTGAAGCAGGCTCCAGGCTCTGAGCTGTCAGCAGAGAGCCCAACTGCAGGGCTAGAACTCAGAAACTGTGAGATCATGACCTGAGCTGAAGTAGGACGCTTAACTGACTGAGCCACCCAGGCGCCCTTGATACAGAGTGGAATCTAATCCTAAGTAAAAATTTCCACATTTCAGCTATTAAAATTAACTTTGAAACTTTTATTTCTTTGTTTTATATTGTATTTACTTCCTATTTTTATTACTTTTTGAATACAAATGCTCATTATTTTAAGAAATGTTTAGAACAACAAATATTTATATCTATTTGTATAAGGTAGTTATTAAATTATTAGAATATTTATTTTAAAATTTATATTTATTTCATACAGTATTAAGTATTTTTAAAATTTGTAGCTGGTGAAATATAATTTTTACCCAAAAAGAAATAGGGTTAATAAATTATTATAACATAGATGTTATCATGAAATGATATCAGTGAAATGAAATTGGCCATTACTGAGGACACTGTTTTTTAGATACGTTAAACCATTGATGATATTTGCAGTAAAGTCCTTTTGCCAATCTTTTGTTACTATACTGCAGGATGTCTTATTAATTAAGCAGACACATATGGGCTGAATATCAAAGCTTTGCTGACTCAGCTATATTTTGCTTCTTGTTGTGTATTTTCTCTGCATAGTATGCTATTTTTCTGAGTGAAGAAAAAATTATGGTAGACTTTAGTCCTTGTTGTCAGATGCCATTTATTTGTATTATGCGGGCATGAGGTCTTTATTTTTAGGTACATTTATAGGCACTACTTTATACCTATGCTGCAGATTTTCAGAGAGATGTAGAGCTGAAGCCATTATCCAGATTTAGAGGCAAAAGGAAAATCATTGTATTTCACAAGTACAGTATATTTACAAGTTGTATGTACAAGGTGCAAACCTATAACTGTAACTTTAAACTTCTTAGAATTTGTCAGACTCTTTTTTTTTTAAATTTTTTTTTTAACGTTTATTTATTTTTGAGACAGAGAGAGACAGAGCATGAACGGGGGAGGGTCAGAGAGAGAGGGAGACACAGAATCTGAAATAGGCTCCAGGCTCTGAGCAGTCAGCACAGAGCCTGACGCAGGGCTCGAACTCACATACCGCGAGATTGTGACCTGAGCCGAAGTCGGACGCTTAACCGACTGAGCCACCCAGGCGCCCCACTTATAATGAATTTCAAACAATCTCATTTTTCAAGTTTCTTTCCAGAATGGAATCTTGAGGTCATCAGTATTTTTTCTTCTAAATAAGAGTTTATATACTGTAATATCTATTGGTTTTTAAAATAAGTTTTGCACTTCAAGAAATCTAATTGCGGGGCGCCTGGGTGGCGCAGTCGGTTAAGCGTCCGACTTCAGCCAGGTCACGATCTCGCGGTCTGTGGGTTCGAGCCCCGCGTCGGGCTCTGGGCTGATGGCTCGGAGCCTGGAGCCTGTTTCCGATTCTGTGTCTCCCTCTCTCTCTGCCCCTCCCCCGTTCATGCTCTGTCTCTCTCTGTCCCAAAAATAAATAAAAAACGTTGAAAAAAAAAAAAACAAATTAAAAAAAAAAAAAAAAGAAATCTAATTGCATTTCCCAAAAAGGAATAATAAGATTTTCTTTTCTTTACACATCTGAGCAATTGCATTTGTCGAATCTAGAATACAGTCACTGATTTAGAGGAATAGAAGAAATAATCATGACCTTTAGTTTTCCTGCACATTTTTCAGTTATGACATAAAAATTTATAAACACCTTATCTAAGCAACTGAAATCATTTCTCATTTATAAGTTCCCAGAGATAAAAAATGGCAGATTCATAAATGCTGGATGTCATTGGGAAAATGATACATCACTTTCTCAATGATAGAGAATTTTAATTTGGGCAGTAAATTGTGCTTTGTAGAAACATGTACTTTATATAAAATATTTATTTAAAAGTACATTAAAACAAAATTATGTGTAACACTATACTTGTACCACAGAGAAAAAGAATGGGCAAGAAATGTTATTGTTCTCAAGAAATTTGTGTAATGGTTAGGGAGAAATTATTAATTATAAGTAATATAGGGTTGGGCAAAGTATATTGTGCAAAATAATAATCACTAATTCTTGTGTTTCTATATTTTTTCAAAGGATTAATAGTTTTAAAAATTCATTTTTATATTATTACCATCATATAACTAAGTTTATATATTACTCACATTTTATGAGCTGTAAATATAGAAAAAGTACAAGTGAAATTATTTTTTCCCCAGGATCACATAGTAACAAATCGATTTACCAATGAACGAATCTAAATGCCCAGTTCTTCTCATGGACTGAAATCATGGATAGAATCCTACACTTAACAGAGTTCAACAGATATAACTTAATTCTAAGCCACACTACTTACTATCTCCTTACTTAAGAATTCTGTGCCTTAATTTTCTTACCTGCAAAAATGGGTATATATACAATTTATCACCACACCAGGTTTTGATGAACATTAAATGAGATATGATTGAAGGAAACTAATGTGTCAAACAGATTAGACACTTATGCTGACAGCAGAAATCTTATAGGACAAAGCTTTTAGGAAACTGCCTCTTAAGTTTATTATACCGAAAGCATTGTAGTAAAGACTAAAATAACTGTGCTATGCAGCTTGTTGAAAATTAAACACATGTTTGTGCATGAATGTATGCATATGTGTGAATGTGGGGAATTATTGAACATCTAATTTTTTATGCTTCCTTTTTTTAATTGTAGTAAAAACACATAACATGTAATCTACCCTTTAAAAATATTAAGGGTACAGTATGCTATTAACTATATGCACATTATAGTACAGCAGATGTCTAGAACTTTCTCATCTTGAAAGACTAAAAGTCTATACCCATTGAACAGCAACTTTCCGATTACTCTCTTCCTCTAGCCCCTGTCTACCACCAATCCACTTCCTGCTTCTGTGAGTTTGACTGCCTTAGACACCTCGGGTAATTGGAATGATACAGTATATGTTATTCTGAGAGTGGCTTATTTCATTTAGCATAATTTCTTCAAGGTCAATCCATATTGTAGCATAAGCAGGTGTTGGTGGTATAGTGGTGAGCATAGCTGCCTTCCATATTGTAGCATATGTCAAGATTTCCTTTTTGTTTAAGGCTGAATGATATTGCATTGTATGTACGTGTCACATTCTCCTTATCCATTCATCCATTGATGGATGATTGGAGATTTCTATCTCTTGGATATTTTGAATAATGCTGCAATAAATATGACAGTGCAGGTAACTCTTTGAGAGCCTGCTTTATGTGTTTTTTGGATAAGTACCTGTAAGTGGGATTGCTGAGTGCATGGCAATTCCATTTTTTTTGAAAGGAAGCTCCATACTGTTTTCCATAGTGGTTACACTATTTTGCATTACTCCAAACAGTGCACAATGTTCTAATTTCTTCATATCTTCATCAACATTTGTTATTTTATTTTGTTTTATTTTTATTTTTTATAATGGCCATCCTAACAGGTATGAAGTCATAGCTCTTTGTGATTTTGGTTAGCATTTCCCTGATTATTACTGATGTTGAACATATTTTATATACAGGTTAGTCATTTGTATGTCTTCTTTGGAGAAATATCTGTTCAAGTCATTTGTCCAATTTTTAGTAGGGTTGTTTATTTACTGTTTTATTGTAGGCATTTCTTATATGTTTTGGATATTAAAGACTGTGACAAATACATAGTTTGCAAATATTTTATCCCATTCCATAGATTGCTTTATAATCTGTTGGTTGTTTCCTTTGCTATGCAGAAGCTTTTTTAGTTTAACGTAATCCCATTTGTCTATTTTTGCTTTAATTGCTTATGCTTTTGACGTCATATCCAAGAAATCATTTCAATGTTATGTTCAGGCTAGTGTTTAAAAGCTTTTTTTTTCCTGTGTTTTATTCTAGGATTTTTATGGCCTTAGGTCTTCTTTTTAAGCCATTAATCCATTTTTGAGTTCATTTTCATGTATGGTATAAGATAAGGGTCCAGTTTTATTTCTCATATGAATGTCTCGTTTTCCCATTACCATTTTGTTGAAGACTATCCTTTCCCCATTGTTATATTGGCACCCTTATCAAAGATCATTTGACCAAATATGTGTGGGTATATTTCTGGGTTCTCCACTCTTTTGCATTGGTCTGTATATTTGTCTTTATGCTAGTACCATACTCTTGATGAGTTTTGCTTTGTAATATGTTTTGAAATTAGAAGGTGTGAGGCCTTCAGCTTTGTTCTTCTGTCTCAAAATTGTTTTTGACTCTTCAGGGTCTTTGGTGGTTTCATATTAATTTTAGGATTTTCTTTCTATTTCTGCAAATATACATTAGAAAAAAATAAACCGGGTCTCTTGTAGATAGCAAAAAACTGGATTTTTTTTTAATCCACTCAACCATTCCGTGTCTTTTGTTTGGCTAGTTTAATCTGTTACATTTGATTATTGTTTGGTATGGATTTGTTATTGCCATTTTGTCAATTGCTTTCTGTCTTACAATTATTTTGTGTCATTTTCCCTCTCTTGCTTTCTTCCTTTCTGATTTGTTGGGTTTTGTGAAGTGATATGCTTTGATTCCATTTTCTTTTTCTTTTTGTGTATTTTCTATAGATATTTTCTCTGTGATTCCCATGACACTCCATAAATATCATATAGTTCTAACCATATTTTTCAAGCGCGTAACAACTTAACTTTAATTGCACACAAAAGCTGCTTTTTTTTACTCCTCATTTTACCCACACTTTGTTATTTATGTCACAAATTACATCTTAATACATTGCATATCCATTAACATAAGTTTGTTGTTAGAGTTATCTTTTACACTTTTGTCTTTTAACTTCTCTATACCAGAGTTAAAAGTGATTTATGTATCACTATTACAATATATTCTGTATTTATATAAGTTTCATAGTGTGGTCTGAGTCTGATTTAGAGATTGGTGTTTGTTTATTGTTTTGTTTTGTTTAGTTTTTTTTCTAATAAAATTAGAGGACTTGACCCAAGGAATTCACTGTAAGCTAGGGAGCTAAGGACAGTCATTCAACATGTCTGAAATTCTGTTCTGTCATTTGTAGAATTTGAACGCTAGTCAAATATTCACCATTACTTTTGTAAGTACATTGTAAGGGTATAAAACACTAAATGAATTGTACTGATTGTGTGTAATGACTGTAGGATATATCCTGAATATGTGGATTTTTTTTCCAACCTAATTCATACGGTTCATTTTGACAGCTGCTATTTTCCCCTCAGTATTAGCATTGCAAAGACATTCAAGTCTACTGCAAATTCTGAGTAATTGAAATTTCATTGTATCTTCTCTTTATGTTTGGCTTACTGCCCTCACATGTATGAATGCATCTATCTCCACTTCAGATATGTTAAATCCTAAAATTCAGTAATTTCGGTAGATGTTTTACATTTAAATTAGTGCTACCTGTAAGTAAGAAGCATGGATATAAAAACATGAAGCATTGAATCAAAAGTAAAAAGAGTAGCTTTAGTTATTTGTTTATCTTTGCTAAATCAGTAATTCTTATTATTTTTCCTTTATATTAAGATAATTAAGTATTACATTCAGGATCTGGAATGCTGAAAGCCATATTAACTTCTACACACCCATTTTTGGAAAGTGCTCTGTAGGAATGTAGCAATTACCTAGTACATTTCCTCAAGGAATGCAAAGCAGATTGTGACTATTATCTGGTTCATGTGAGGTAGCATACATTTTCCTTTATTTAAGATCGCAAAGTCCATTAATTGAAGGAAAATTCTCTTCAGAGGCTTTTCTGATTCAGGAAAACCAATCCAAACCAGGTCTGAAAACTGCATTGTTCTGGATTTTTGCGGGTAAGACATGGAAGAATAGCACACCTGAAAGAATTGTGATTTTACACTGTAGCAACAATTGCCATAAACCATGTGTACTGTGTGTTGAAAAGGAACTGAAACCCAACTCAATTTTCTGTTGGACAAATGTTTGCACTGAAGAAAACAACAATGAAACCCACGAACAACCCTTTCAACATGCATGTCTTTGTGTATTCTCTTGTTTTAAGAGTGGGATTTCTATAGAAAATGAAAGACATGACAATTATTTCAGTCATGTTTGGTAGTATTTTTCTACACTATCTACTGGCCTGTGACTGACATAGTTCATTTGATAGGAATTATAAAGCATCCTTCCTTCAGAAAAAGGGATTCAAGACTTCCTGTGATTAATTTACTTGTACCGTTTTATGAAAAGTGTGTGCTGTGGATTTATATATTAAAGCACCAGGTAGTATAAAAATGTTGATATGGTATGTGATAGCTTTCAGATTTAGAATATTTAAACCTTGCTTCTACAAAGCCTCATGCTGGTAATGCTGTTTAGCAATAACTTTTGATTACTAGAGGGGTATGAGAATTTTCTGTGTTTTAAATGGGCAGTATTCATATTACACATAAATTGCAGTGATGGAAAAAAATGAAAACTATTTTGCTATAGTCTGGGAGAAATTTTGTTAAATAATGCTATTATATGGGTCATTGAGTTCTTTAGAGTCTTTTGAAGAGCATCCAGGCTATTTCCATGCTTTGTTTATATGGGGAAATGGTTTAAATAAAAGAATGATCTGAACTATTTTTGAATTAAGCCAAATATTTATCTTATGGCATTATTGATAGAAATTTTGTCATGTTCCTTGGAAATCATGAAATGTTTATGGGGATAGCAATTTTCTAGCCAAAACCTTACTCATGAAGTTCAGTTCTCTGACTTTAGGAATGATTGTGCTTTTTCTACTGCTTTGCCATGCATACTTGGCATAGACCTCAATGAGGCTCGGTCCAGATGAATGTATACAGTCTTTCTGCTGTGACTGAATACACGAACATTACCGTAGCTTTTGTGTGACTGGTTCTAGTGATTTTCCGTGTTTCTGTCTTTCAGATTCTTACTCAGTATTCTCTTAATTTGTGGTCCACTCTGCAAAATATGTAGCTTTGTATGTATATTGTTGTCCATTCTTCAACAGATACCTGATTGTCTACTATGTGCCACACACTTCGCAGAGTAGTAGGATGCAGAGGTGACAGTGGCACGGTCTGTCCCTCTTGGAGATGGTGTGATAGACCAAACCATCTTTTCTCAGTCCCCTTCCTTTCCCTGCCTTTTATTGAAATGCCCATCAGTAAACTACACTGAAGGGTAAATCGCTGTATGCCTTAGCCTTTCGCCTTTACAGAATTCATGCCATTTAATTGTCACAGTTAGTGGTATCAGGAAGTTTTGAAAATGTTTGGACATATAGGATAGTGCTGCACTGAGGGATTGTGACGAAGAGATGTCCTTAAAGAGGCTGGCAGGATGCTTCGGCCATGTGGAGTCACTGAGCAGATATTTAGCAAGTCACACACACTGTGTGCCCAGTACTCTGTAGGCTGTTGGGAAATCAGTAATAAACAAGGTAGAGATGATCTCTGTCCACTTTATGTAAATAAATTTCACATTTCAAATTATGACAGATGCAATGAAGGGCTTGAATCTTCTGGCTCATGCATCTTATCCCAGCAGGAAATCCAAGTACAAAGGCAAATTATAATTCCTTGGTTGCTTAATGATCATGGGAATAGAGGATTAATGCGATTAATGGGCAGATTCTGATCACTAACCATCTGATGCCCTTTCTGTGTCTTCATATACATTTAGGGGTTATCTTCTTGGTAGACTTAACATTTTGTACCTATATTTCAGTCACAACAGATACCATGATAGTTTGATTGTTTCATTTCTGCCTTTTGCATACAGTGAATCATACAGTGAATGCTTTCAATATAGTGATGAGTCTTTTTCATGCTAAATTCCCAATGTTTAGTCCTTGATATATACATGATTTTAAGTAATGGATACGTCCATTCATTCAGTTATTCATTGTATATGAAAGCTCATAGTTGTCTCTGACTTTAAAATTTTTCTATTTGTTACTTAAAAATTTGCCAAACAAATGATTACATCTTGGTATCCATTCAATGGAGATAATAATACTTATCTCATTATCTTACTGTGTAATCAAATAATATCATGTGTATGACATATTTTAACATTATTCCAGGTATTCATATAAGATCTCAAGAAATGTTATATATTAATGACACTAAATAATACCACATTCTAAATCTAATGAGGAAAAGTTTGGCACAGTTCTTATAAAAATGCTTCTTTTATATATAATCCCAGGCTGAGACTGTATATATGGGTACTTGTGTATTTGTGTATAGTCTTATAATATTTGATTCTGCTTTTTTCCATCTTTTTTTCTTTTAAGAGCAGAGTTGAAAAAACTCATGATGCCTACAAGTAAATTAGCTCAAAGATGTTCAATTTTGGAAGGAGACTTTAAAGGAATCCTTTGTGATATGCTCGTATTATGATTGCATACCTGGGACTACAGAAAAAGTTAAAAATGTATTTAGGCTGATTTAGAAGCAAAAAGATGTTGAGTAATACCTTAAGTGTTAAAATTTGCAGTAAATTATTTCTGTCAGTGCTACAGGATTCAGCAATACACTGTGCTTGCCACCAGAAGGGGCTGGAGGGAAATGAAACCAGCTTCAATGAATGCTTTGCACTAGGTTTTTCCCTTTGTTCTTGGTGTTCTCTCTCTCTCTAGGTAATTTCCTGTGCTCAGTGGCAGATTTTCATATGGTTTTGATAGGATATTTATGAAGTTTCAGGGAATTGGTCATACGCACAAACAAAAACAGATTCCTAATCTGTTAACCAGGAAATAACTAGAAAAGTCTTTAGGGGAAAAAAAATTGTATGAGTTATTTAGGAACATGACATTCACATAATTGATAATATTTTATACTTCTGCTTAAAAATTCTTGCATGTCAAGTTTGGGAAGAAAGCTTATGTTTCATGCTAATTTAAATTTGAAATCTTTCAAAGGTCAATTTGTCTCGCACTCACACTATGATGGAGATGAGAATGGTATTCCTGAGCGTGTAATTGTGGAGTGCGTTTCCTAATCTCCTAAGTGAATTCACTATCCTTAAAGATTTTGCTGTCTTCCATCTTTCCTAAATATAAACTATCAGGTGTCCATGTGTATTTTATTCACACAGTATATTTCAGACAGTTTAAGCATCTAGGAGATGCTGGTGTATTAAAAAAAAATCATTGTGGGGCACCTGGGTGGCTCAGCCGGTTGAGCTTCTGACTTCGGCTCAGGTCACGATCTCGCGGTCTGTGAGTTCGAGCCCCGCGTCGGGCTCTGTGCCGACGGCTCAGAGCCTGGAGCCTGCTTCGGATTCTGTGTCTCCCTCTCTCTCTCTGACCCTCCCCCGTTCATGCTCTGTCTCTCTCTGTCTCAAAAATAAATAAACATTAAAAAAATTTTTAAAAATCATTGAGGATTTGCCTTTTCTTTCCCATTCAGTAACTGTGACATACTTCATAGATTCCAAAATCCATTGCTTGTTTTAGTACTGCTCTAAAGGTGCAAGAAAATGTTAAAACCGTAAAAGGACAATAGTATTATCCTGGGAGCTATTTCTGTCTTTCAGTGCTAAAAGTCATCAAGCTGTGTAGACATTTCCTAAAGTCCTTTTGTGATATGAATGTACCTGATGAAAATGTATTCATTCATCATTTTAGCAAGAAAAATTATGAAATTTCTCTGGATATGTTCTGTCTACATTTTTGCTTAACATGTCTTTAGGGAAAAAAATGCTTGCGTTTGTGAGCCAGATAGTTTCTCCAGATTTTTTTTTTTTTATTTCATGTGTTGAGTAGAAATATGGCAGTCTGCAGCACAGCGTTAGAAACTATACTGATCAGATAGGACAAAAGGTAGAGAAAATACAAGTTGCGGAGAGCTTGTCCGCAAAACCGTATAAAATTTGAAAAGGAAAAAATACGTGAGAAGTCTCCTCTTCACAAATATTCTCTTATGTTAGCTTCCTGTTGCTGCTGTAACAAATTAGCTACTGCAGACTAATGTCTTAAAACCCAAAAGTATTTTCTCTTAGAGTTCTGGAGGTGAGAAATCCAAAATGGGTCTCATTGGGGTAATATTAAGAATGCAAGGCTACGTATTTCCTGGAGTTTCTGGGAGAATTCATGCCCTTGACTTCTTCAACATCTATAGGCTGTCCACAATCCTTGGCTCGTGCTTCCCTTGTGTCTTCAAAGCTAGCAGTGGCTGCTTGAGTTTCTCCCATGCAGCTTGACTCTCAATCTGACTCTTCTGCTTCCTCTTCCAGATTTAAAAGACCCGTGTGACTATATGGGGCCCAACCTAATAATCAAGGATTATCTCCTCATTTTAAAGTCAACTGATTAGCAACTTTAATTCCCCCTTTCCCACATAATGTAACATATTTACAGGTTCCAGGGATTTGGGGAAGGAGCCATTTATCTACCTGCCACATCTATCTTCTGTTAGAGGACTATGTATATAATTTGTATTTTTGTATTTTTCACCTGTAGTTCTGATTTGCATTTTCACACATCGACACTTTTTAGTGTATATTTTTTCACAGCGACAGAATACTACATGACAAGAATTTACTCTAATTCATTTGCCCACTTACCTAACGTTGGCCATTTCACCAATTCAAAAAATGTCTATCGTGTTCCAATTATGTGAGAGATGTTCTGCAAAGAAATGTGGGTTTAATTATAAACACGAAAAAGCCTCTGCCTTTGAGGAATTTATGAGAAAAAGGAGGAGAAAAGAGAGTAAGAAATTAATGAAAATATTATTAATTAAAATTCCAACGTAGGCATGAGAATAAAGAATAGGATTCCATAAAAATGGAAAGAACATTGCTCATGTGGGGAGTCAGGTATGAGTTCATGTGATATTTAAGCTGGGACTGGAAGAACGGATGGATTTATACAAGCACGAATAAAGACCACAAATCAGGAAGTAGCTTGGCACGTTGGAGGAATCCGAAGATGTCAGACAAGTCTCCTCCTTGTGAGGACGAGATCGACTTAAGATAAAGATAGAGAGGTAGACAGAGTCCAAATCATATAAGGCTTAACACGTCACGGTAAGAATACTGAATTTTGTTTTATAGACGGGAAAGCTATTGATTCCTTTTAAACAAAGGAGAAATCCAGTAAGGCTGCATTCAAAATGATCCCTCTGGCTGCAGCACTAACTAATCATGAATTAAGGAAACAGAAGTAAAGGGGTAGCAGGGGACCGTGTTGAGAAATGTCCAGGTTGTTAATGGAATGGATAGTGACAGTGGCAAGAATGACCAGCAGGTCATTTACTTGAATAAGTATAGGCAGGGAAGAAGCAGTTGTGGTAGGAAGATTGGGTTCGGCCTTGAATATATGGAGTTTGAGAGGCCTTCGAGTCGTAAGCATGGAGGTTCAGTGGTGAGTTTAAGAATTTATTCAAGATCTCACAGCTCACTTTGGGCTGGAGCTACATTTGGGGGAGTCTTTAGTTTACAGAAGGCAACAGTAAGCATAGCACTGAAATTAAGAGAGGGAGGAAAAGACATTGCTTCCTATTTTAGCTCTTAAGAGGAACAAAAAACATTTTTTGCAAAAAATAATTGTGTTTTGCATCATTTAGAAGTAATATTACCAAATTGAAGGTATAACTGTTTCAATATTGAACTGAAGCTTACACGGCCAATAGGCAGATAAAATTAGGGAAAGGCATTCCAGAGAGAACAGCATAAGCAAAGGCCACGAGGCATGGAGAATGTATATGGTTCAGCAGAGTTTGGAAGACTCAATATGAGGAACGGGAGAAGAAATAATACTGAAGTATTTAACACGGGCCTGTTTGTAATGGGTTCTGTTGGTCATGGTAGGAGAATTCAGTTTGCATATACATGAATAATATTTATTTAATACTTATATGGAGATGAACTTGTTCTAAGAATTTCCTGCTTATTAAATCAACAAGTCTATGAGGTAATTAATGTCATTACTCTTATATCTTAGATCACTAAGGCACTCAGAAGTTAAGTAACTTGCCCTAGTTTTTTTAATTTACTTTTATTTTTTAAAATATTTTATTTATTTTTTGAGAGCAAGAGACGGAGTGTGAGTGGGGGAGGGGCAGAGAGAGAGGGAGACACAGAATCCGAAGCAGGCTCCAGGCTCTGAGCTGTCAGCACAGATCCTGATGCAGGGCTCAAACTCGGGAACTGTGAGATCAAGACCTGAGCTGAAGTCAGACACTTAACTGACTGAGCCACCTAAGCACCCCTAACTTGCCCTACTTGTATAGCTGCGGAGTTACTGTGCTAGAACTCAAGTCCGGGGAGTCTGTATTACATAGTAGACAGCCACTGTTGCCCAGCATTCTTACAATTACTCTTTTTTGGGGGAAACTGCTCCCTTGTTTATACTGCTGGCAATGATTTCCATTCTCACTGGCTATCAGAATGGGCAATGAACTCTAGCCGGCCTCATTGGTATCTTACTGTAGGATTTTAAAAATTAGAAATAAAGCAGTAGAGATCCTTGCTTCCCTAGTAGCAAAGCTGGTGAAATGTGCACTCCAGTTTGCAAGTGACTGTCATTCCAGTGTTGGGGACATAGTTCAAATACCTAAGACACACCAAGAAAGGCATAGAAGAGATCTTAGAGAGTCTATTGAAGTTTTTTCGAATGAACTGCTGATTCATTCCGGTATGATGGGGGCAGGCATCCCTTCCAGCAGTTGGGTCATATGAATTAAAAAAAAAAAATGCCTAAAGTTGCATGAGTTGGTTACTATGGCTTGTGAGCAAAAATGTTTCATTACTTTTCAACAGGCAACAACGTAAAAATTGTTTGGGATGGCTCACACTTGTAGTAATATGGAAAGTGCAAGACTAGAGACAGAAAGAATATAATTGGACTATTTCTGTAGCCCAGGTAAATTGATGAAAAAATGGAGTAAAGCATTAGCACTGAAGGTAGAGAGGAAACAGATCTATAAAACTCATTAATTCAGTCATACCTATTGAATTCTATTTTAATTTAAATTCAAATTAGTTAACCTACAGATTGGGAAGGGTAAGGGACATGGAGGAAATACATAGATCTTTGGCCTAAGTGGTGAGTTGGAGGCAGTGATGGCTTGAGGGTGGATGAAACAGCCCAATTTTGTAAATAATATCCAGAACACACTTGTATATGCTGATGTGAAGAGAGGCCCAGGCTTGATATATATAGGTTTGGACAATTATCAGTATATTGGTCTTAGAATGTAGAATGCCCTTATTGATCCTTGCTAAAACAGTTTTAGTGGCAAGAAAGAGATAGAAGCCTGATTTCATCGTTGAAAAGGAAGAGGAAGTCTTCTACTTAAACATGGAAGATTGAGTTCATATGTTTACTTTTACTTCCTCTGAAATTCTGCTAAAGTGCTAGCAAAGATAAAAACCTACAAGGTAAAGAGATGGGGGGACTGTATGAGTGAGATCTATGGCATGTGGGAAAGTGAAAAGGAAACATGGTCAACAGAGTACAGAAGTTGAAATACAATTCGTTGAAGAAGGGAGAGCCAACAATATACATCATTTTACCTTAGGATGCTAAAATGGCTCAGGAATTGCAGGTCACAGGCATCACTGAAAAAGGGGATGAAAGATAGCTGAAATTCAGACTGAACAATTAGTCTCCTAGACTGGCTCCACAGCGATGTGATAAGTACTCTTCAGTCCTGAAATAAGGAAGGTGGTTTACTCACAGGTGAAATTGAACCAGAAATAATATGACTTCAGGATATCACACACAATACAAGGCCTGAAAGAAGGTAATCCATTGATGAGGTAGATCCTAAATAGAGAAACATAAAATCCTTCTTTTTCCAGGATGCAGCATCCAAGGTTTTAACTCCTTAGAGAAAAGAATGATAGAATTTTTTCTCAAGAAAGGTGAGTGAAGGATAGAAGAGATTTCTAGATGTTGACATCTGGAGCTTCTGTGATGAAAAGATACAGACTCTGCTCACTTACTTTCCTATAAGACCCATGAAGCAGTAAAGTCTACTCATTCATATTGACCTCTCAATCTACTTTTATATGCCTCACTTTAACATAGACTGCCAAGGAATCGGGTATTTGTGAAATTCCTTTAATGTGAAACAAAATATATGGGCAAAAATCAGGAAAAATAGTTACGGAGAAATGAAAACATTTGTAATACACATAGCAAAAATAAATAAAAAGTTTAGATAAAAAATAGAATATACATGAGAAAATAGGATGAGATTTTTTTTAAAGAGCATTTAGGGGTGCCTGGGTAGCTCAGTTGGTTAAGGATCCAACTCTTGATTTTGGCTCAGGTCATGATTTCACAGTTTGTGAGTTCAAGTGCTATGTAGGGTTCCATGTTGACAGTGTAGAGCCTTCTTGGGATTCTCTCTCCCCCTCTCTCTGCCCGTCCCCCACTTGCTCTCTCTCTCAAAAATAAATAAAAATTTTAAAAGGAGCTTTTAGAGAAAAATAAGATTTTTAGAAATAAAAATGTATGATTCTGGAAATTAAAAAAAAGAAATAGTAATGTGAGGTTTAGTAGTTAAAAGTGAAGAAGACACTTAGAAAACCTAAAAAAAATAACAAAAAACCCAACAGCAACTCAAAGACATAGAATCATAATGGGGAAAAAAAAAAGTAAACTAAAAGGTCTAGTATCCTAATTAACATATTTAATCATTTTTTATCAAGCATCATTATGTGCCATTTATTGTTCTAGATGCTGGGGACATCTCAGTGAATGAAATAAAATCCTATTATCAGGAGTCCCAGTAAGATGGCATTCAGAAAATACAAGTGAATAAATTAGGAATGAAATAATTTATATATTGAAAAATCTGACCTAAATATTAAAGTTCCAGTTTGAAATTGCACATCGAATAATGATTTTTTAAAAGGCGTGTCATCATGAGATTTTTTTTTTTAACTTTTTTTTTTTTAATTTTTTTTTCAACTTTTTTTTTTTTTTATTTTTGGGACAGAGAGAGACAGAGCATGAACGGGAGAGGGGCAGAGAGAGAGGGAGACACAGATTCGGAAACAGGCTCCAGGCTCCGAGCCATCAGCCCAGAGCCTGACGCGGGGCTCAAACCCACGGACCGCGAGATCGTGACCTGGCTGAAGTCGGACGCTCAACCGACTGCGCCACCCAGGCGCCCCTCATCATGAGATTTGAAGAATCAGGATAAAGAGAATATCTTAAAAGCTTTCAGAACGGAGGATAACTTTCAAAGAAGAATGTCCTTAAAAGCAACAATGCTAGCAGTACTCATAAGGAATTTGATATTATGCTAATTTCTGAATTATATGAGGATTAAAAACAAAAGAAAACTTACAAATAATAAATCCCATAAGGGGTTAATATCCAAGATACATAAAGAACTTACACAACTCAATACTAAAAACAAAACTAAACAATTACAAAATGGGCAGAAGACCTGAACAGACATTTTTTCAAAGAAGACATACAGGTGGCCATCAGGCACATGAAAAGACACTCAACATCACTCATCATCAGGGAAGTATAAATCAAAACTACAATGAGATATCAATATCACCTTACACCTGTTAGAATGGCTAAAATCAAAAACAAGAAATAACAAGCTTTGGCAAGGGTGCGGACTAAAAGGAATCCTTGTGTACTGTTGGTAGGAATGCAAACCAGTGCAGCCACTGTGGAAAACATTATGGATGTTCCTCCCAAAGTTAAAAATAGAACCACCATATGATCCAGTGATTCTACTACTTGGTACTTACTTGAAGAATACGAAAACACTAATTCAGAAAGATATATGCACCCCTACAGCATTATTTACAAAAGCCAAATTATGGAATCAACCTAAGTATCCAATGATAGGCAAGTGGGTAAGGAAGATGTGGTATAGATATACAAGAGAATATTATGCGCCATAAAGAAGGATGATATCATGCCGCTTGTGGCAACATTGGATGGATCTAGAGGGTATCGTGCTAAATGAGATAAGTAAGACACAGAAAGACAAATATCATATGATTTCACTCCTATGTGGTATCTAAAAAAGAATAAACAAACAAAAAGCAGAATCAGATCTATAAAGAAAGATAACAAACATGGTTG
The DNA here is from genome assembly GCF_028018385.1 of Neofelis nebulosa. Classification (NCBI taxonomy): domain Eukaryota; kingdom Metazoa; phylum Chordata; class Mammalia; order Carnivora; family Felidae; genus Neofelis; species Neofelis nebulosa. The sequence continues at coordinate 41,130,395 of NC_080789.1, read as the reverse complement.
CCCAAGGGAAGGAGGTGGGGGGGTTGGCAAAATAGATGAAGGGGAGTGAGAAATACAAGATTCCAGTTGTGGAATGAGTAAGTCACAGGAATAAAAGGCACAGCCTAATGGATATAGTCAATGATATTTTAATAGTGTTGTATGGAATATGGTAGCTACACTGATGAGCACAGCGTAAAGAATTGTCAAATCACTGTTGTACACCTGAAACTAATGTAACATTGTCAACTACTAACATTAAAACATTAACAAAAAGAATGGTATTTCAAAAAACATGATATTGAAACTTTACCACTCACATTATTTACAGTCTATAAAATGAAGGGATTAGGTCAAGAATGAAGATAGCATGGTGTTCATGAATAAGGAGTCCTAACACAATAGAGGAGTGAAGGTGATTTCCAGAAAAAGGAAGTTCAGGACAAGGATGATGCCTGCATACTAGGCTTGTGCATTAGCTCCTCTTGATTGTTGGAGTAGGAGGGAGGGCTCCAGGTGAAGGTCTTTCAGAGGAAAGAGAAGGTGGAAATGTTGGGTTATCTATCCTGTGTGTTGTATCCCAGAGATTTACAGAAGAATTAGGAACATAGAAAACTATGCAGATTTTTTTAAAGAGGCAATTAATTCCAAGAAAAACGAAACAGTGTGTAACAGAGTAAATGATTTTATGATGTGATACATGACCTAGCAGTAAACACAGTTACTTGGTTACTATAATATAAATACTGAATATAGATTTCTATCCAAACTATGATTGGAGAAAGCTCATCAGGGAGTAAAATTTGGACTATGAGAGAGAATCATCCTCATCTTCCATATAGGAATTCAAGAGATGGTTGAACTTTGAAATAGTAAATAGCCTGGATATTGTTTGTACATTTGAGATAAATTCTAGAAGAATGACTTAAAAGAATTAAAAAATAATTAAAATAGTTACCTTTAAGGAACTGAACTCAGTGACGATACAGAGGACTGTTGTCATTAAAATATTTCAAGTAGTACTTAATTTTTTAAAAGGTTTGCATGTAATATTTCCAAATATAAGATGTTTATATTATAATAATTAAAAATTAGAGAATGGCTGCTTGAGGAAGTGGAGACTGCAAATATAGCACAACTGTAGCTAGAATTAAGTTGCGAGGGGCAGAAGAAAGAGACGTGAGAAACCATTGCTGCATTTAACATTGAGGGGAAGGTTGATTTTAGTATGGAGACGTATGAACTGGTTTATAGGATACAGAGATGGAAACAGAAGTGAAGAGAAGAGTATGCAAACAAAGCAAGAAATAAAAGAACACACAAATTAAATTTCCTAAGTAGTAAGGTTTGCATTGAACCACCAAAAAGGATTGGGGTCACTGCAAATTTCTTCCTCTTTACCAGGGTTCCTAGTGCCTTCTCCCTGCTTCCCCCATCCCAAATTCAAGAACCTATTCTGCAGCCATGTGCAGGAGTGATGAAGTAGGGCTATATCAGTTGATGAAAATTTCCTGAAAAAAAATATGGCCTTGAAATGGAAAGAAGAACAGATGGGGAGGGATTTATGAAGCTTGACATTAACTGAACTTGAGAAGAATATGCCCTCACAGAGGAAATTCCTATACAGAGGGAGATTTAAGGAGAGACTCTTTTCACTGCTGCTGAAGGTGTTTCCATGAGTGAGTGGTACTAAGCTATAGGATCTCAACATTGCATCTAAGTTGCTTGATTATTTTTGTGAAGTACTCCCCAAACTTAGGTAGAATTCAGCACTTCCTATAGGTATTAATACATATAATTTTGGTGATTATTGCTAACATTTACTGTGAGGCTACTTCTGGTCTTATTTTCATTGCTTTATATTGATTGTCTCATGTAATCCTCACCACAACTCTATGAGATAAAAATGGCTTTTTTTTAGGATTTATTTTTATTTTTTTAGTGAGAGAAAGGAGGAGAGAGAGAGAGAGAATGAATGAATTAATTAATGAGTGAATGAATGAATGAATGAATGAATATCTTAAGCAGGCTCCCTGCTCAGCACAGAGCCCGATGCAGGGCTTGATCCCACAACCCTGGGATCATGACCTGAGCCAAAATCAAGAGTCGGATGATCCATCCAGGTGCCCAGAGATAAAAATTGTTTTTATCCCCATTTTACCAATGAGAAGAACAAGGCACACAGGGTTTAATTGGAAAATGACACCCAGCTAGAGAATGGAGGAGTTGACATTTAAATCTGCGTGTCCTGACTCCTCAGCCTGGTTAGTGTGGCTAGTCATTATCTATGTCACCTATAATTACATTGTCGACAGAGGAATAGCAAGCACACAGGGCATGAAGGTGAAAGAACAGAGTATACTTGGGGAATTGAAAGTAATTATGTAGAGTGAGAACATAGGATGTATTGTGCACACGTTAAAGATGTATGTGGGAAAGTGGTAGAGAAAATCAGTAGACATCAGAGAAACTGATTCACAAAGAGCCTTGTTGTCATATTGAAGACCTGTAGGCTTTACCCTGATAGCTAGAAGGATCCACTGAAAGATTTTAAGTGAGAAAATAATGTGAATGGAGAAAGGGTTCTCTGACATTGTAGAAGATTGTTGGAAAGATCTAAAGAGGGGATGCAGTGATGAGAACATTGAAGAGACTGACACTGATTGAGGTAGAGTTCCAGTAGGCGTAAGAGGAGGGAATGGATATGAGTGACAAGAAAATGATATAATCAGACTTAGTGGAAGAATGGGTAGGGGAGGAATAAGGGTATGACTCCTTCTTTTTTGGTTTGGGTAGTTAGGTGGGTGAAACACTATTCACCTGTATAAGAATACCAGGAAGAAGAGCATATGAGAGATAAGGAAAATATCAGTTCAGTTTGAAATGTATCAACTCTGTGTGACCTGGGAAACTTCTAGATAGAAATGTGACCAAAGGGGTGCCTGGGTGGCTCATTCGATTAAGTATCCAACTCTTGATTTTGGCTCAGGTCATGATCTCACAGTTTTGTGAGTTTGAGCCCCGCATTGGGCTCTGTATTGACAGCATGGAGCCTACTTGGGATTCTCTCTCCTCCTCCTCCTCCTCCTCCTCCTCCTCCTCCTCCTCCTCCTCCTCCTCCTCTCCCTCTCTCTGCCCCTCCCCCACTCATGTTCTGTCTCTCACAATAAATAAATAAGTAAACTTAAAAAGAAAGAACTGTTCACAAGTGCATCAGGATGAAAGTCAGAACTTGGTGCAGAAAATCTAGCAATCTGTCAACTTGATAGATTCTCTTTTTTTACATCCTGTCTTCCGTGAGCCAGTCATTTTTTTCCCTCTGAATTCTTGCTATATTTGTGTTTTCATCTGCATACTTAAATTGGTTCTGAGACCCAGTTTCAACATGTGTGTAGAGGATTCTCCACATACCTGCAGCAAGTAGTTCTTGCATCCCAGCAGGACACCAGCTGGATGTCCAAAAATTCAACTCAGTTCTAATGTTACTTACCCAGAGATAGCATCAGATTCCACAGGTTAAGAATTAAGTCTCACAAGACTATCCCACCACCCCACCACATGCACACACTTCAGAGGCAAGAGCCCAGGCTCTTACCTGTACTTCTGACCTACTCACTATAGACTGGAGGTTCCCACGACCCCCTCCTTAGACTTCAGAAACCGGTTACCAGTCTAGGTTGTTATCTCTGCTTCTGCGTGACTGGCTGCAAATTAGAGGTTCCCATAACCTCCTTTTTGGGTTTAAGTAATTTGCTAGAGCAGCTCATAGAATTCAGAGAAACTTTCACTTACTGGGTAACTGGTTTATTATAATAAAACATAACTCAGGAACAGCCCGATGGAAGAGTTGCATAACGCAAGGTATGAGGAAAGGGGCATGGAACTTTGCAAGCCCTCTCCAGGCATGCCATTCTCCCTCATCTCCATGTGTTTACCAACCCCAAACTGCTTCCTTTTAGGTTTTTATGGAGGCTTCATTGCATAAGACACGATTGATTAAATGATTGGTCATTGATGATTAATTCAACCTCCCTCTCTCCCCCATAGAAGTCAGCAGGTAGGACCTCTAATCACATGGTTGGCCCCATTGGAAACCAGTCTATCAGTCTCTCCTTCCACGCTTTGGAAATTTCAAGGATTTAGGGAGCTATGGATGAAGACCAAATACATATGAGAAATGTATTCATTCATATGAGCAAATATATATTTCTCATAAATCACAAGATTGCAATACTTTTTTTTTTTATCTTCATGATAAACTTGAAATTACAGGCCATGTCCATTTGTCCTTCTAATTCCCTAGATTCCATGTGTATGCTACCTGCCTGATAATCTCTAAGGAATATCTTGCTGATAGCTGGATCTATACATGTGAAATACCTGGCATAGAATGAAACAATTTTTAAGGATTTTCTGATGACCCTTATAGAAGTCAGAGTTACAGTAACTAAGTTTGAGGTTTTCAATTTGCGTACTTGGATATAATTTTGCAGCCTGAGCAGATGATCTACAACCTGGCCTCAAAGATCTGTATGCAGTAAATTGTAAGATGTGCCTTATTTTTTTTTTTTAACCTCCAAATGTGGAAGGGATGAGTCAGCCTATCTTGAATTTTAAACTGCCAGTTCCAGGGACACTGCACAACCCAAAGCCATGCCTCCAGCAAATTACTATTAAATATATTCTCTGCTAGGCAGGACTGCCTAATATGTCAACTGTGGCCAGTTCCTTTAAGTAAAAGCAAACATCAGGAAGCAAAAACAACAGAATTACTACTGAAGAGAGTGGAAAGGTTACTTCCTTCATTTGCCTTTGAACATCTGACGTTTTTGTTTTTGTTTTGTTTTCCTGCTGGCCTTGACGTTTTATAAGAAGAGGCATAAGTAACTCATTTTACCAAGGACAAGATGAAGGTGAATCAATTTTCTCTCTGAAAAAGCAAATAGTATGCAAATCGATGTCTAAATGTCAGTGAGTACACTGTGTTTGTGCACTTGAATGGTATCATAACCCTTCCTTTGCACAGATACCAGGAACATGAGATTATTCACCTAACTACATATATTTAGGCACAACAGGATAAAGAAGATATTTTAAACAAAATACATGGAAAATTATGCAGAATGTGACAGAGTCTTTTAAAGTCTTATTCCTATTGAAAATGAGTGCGCTGGAGATTTGTTTACAATGTCATTTTAATAAGAGTGCTAGAAAATGATATTTACCTTCAAATATAAACACTTTAATTATTCTTAAATAGGATTTGTATGTCAATGCAAGCGAGTGTGTGTGAAGAATATTATTAATAAATAAATTACCCTAAAGGAGAATGCAGGTCACTGTTCACCATAGGAGCTCAACAATGGTTAGCTGAATTTGAAGGATGTAAAAATAAGAAGAAAAACATGTTAAACTCTCCTGTAAGCTGAAGATGCCCCCTGGCAGGAGCCCATTTTTTTTGTTTTAGGTTGATTAAAGACTTTCTTAGTATTCAGGGTGATTGTTTATCTTGTAAAAATTTTTCTGTAGTTTCTGTACTATTAGAAATTATTTTATCATTAATATCAGAAATATATATATATATATATTGATTTTTGAAAGACAGATTATAAAAACCTACTTCCTTACTTTAAAGTTTGATTTTTCATACCTGCCCTTTGAATCTGCTGTTGTAACTCCAAACACAACTGTTCATAAAAGGAGGTGCTATGTGCAATGAATGAGTGAATACCACTACTTAAAAATGTAGCAAAATGTAGCATTTGCTTAAGAATGAAGCAAAATCTTTAAAATCTTTAAAAGAATTATCAAAATAACAATAGAACATTTTAACACCACCATTCCTAGGTTTGATTAGTATGCCTGCATCCCTCTGATGTCTACATTCCCATCTGCTACCCAAAGACAGATTCTAAAATGGACTTACCAATCTTGTTAGCCGTTCAGCTAACTATGTCTTCTTGCAGTGTATCTTCATTACATTTTGCAAAGACACTCTGGAAAATCTGTAATGCTTGTAGTTGACCACTATTACATTCTGTATAACGGATCCAAGTAAACATTGTTCAGGTCATATGGATTAGAAGCTATTTCAGAAAGAAAGGAGGGAAGGAAGGAAGGAAGGAAGGAAGGAAGGAAGGAAGGAAGGAAGGAAGGAAGGAAGGAAAGGGAAGGGAAGAAAGAAAAAAAAGAAAAAACCTTATTTGTTCAGTCTTACCAAATAGTCAAGTAACATTAAATCAGTTTTCTCCTGGGGCACCTGGGTGGCGCAGTCGGTTAAGCGTCCGACTTCAGCCAGGTCACGATCTCGCGGTCCATGAGTTCGAGCCCCGCGTCAGGCTCTGGGCTGATGGCTCGGAGCCTGGAGCCTGTTTCGGATTCTGTGTCTCCCTCTCTCTCTGCCCCTCACCCGCTCATGCTCTGTCTCTCTCTGTCCCAAAAATAAAATAAAATACATTTAAAAAAAAATAAAAATAAAAAAAAAAATCAGTTTTCTCCTACTGACGGTCAACATATACCACAAATAGATGTGAAAACCCTTCCCAGATCCAGGAGCTGTTTTATATTTTTGTTGAAATATAATAAATACCTCAAAACTTAGTATCTTCAGAAAACAATCATTTGCTCGTGATTCTGCAGTCTGGGTTGGGTTCAGCTGAATGGTTCTTCTGCTGGTCCTGCTGGTAGTAACTAATGTGGATTTATCCAATTTACAGACTGGGACCTGGGATCCACTGGACTGGTGAAACAACATAGCTTTTCTTTCTTCTATGCAATCTCAATACCTCTTCTCTCCATGAGGTCCTTCTGGAAGAGGTAGATATACTCCTTACATGTCAGTTAAGAATTCTCAAGAGTGCAATTTAGGCTTAGGACAGATTATAGTTAAAGTGAAACACAAGTTCACAGGGAGAGAACTCTGACAAAAGCACAAATACTGGAATTTGTGAATCATTGGGGTCCACTAATGTAATATAAAGAATACTAAATTCAAGATGCAGTGTGTATGCACACAGCCCCTAGGTGGCACTGTAGGTCACTATAAGAGTCTTGGCTTTTGCCCAAGATTTAGGTCAATGAGTGACATAGTCAGGTAAGTCTCTTGGACAGTGCTGTGGAGGATGGATTTTAGAACAAGACTAGTGTCAATGAGGCCAATTCAGACGTATTGCAGTAATCGGGTAAGATGTGCTTTGAGCCCAAAATTAGGCTACTTTTTTTTTTCTCCTAGAATTTCCTTCAGCCTTCTTTTAACTCTGGGAGAGGATGAAGAAATAAAGATGTGGGGTGAAAGACAAATTTAGTATGGTTCTCTGTGTGTTAACACTATCCAGTCAGATCAGGGAGGCAGAGAGAACATTAAAAAAATCTCTTGGGGTGCCTGGGTGGCTCAGTTGGTTAAGCATCTGACTGGCTCAGGTCATGATCTCACAGTTCATGGATTTGAGTTCCATGTTGGGCTCTGTGCTGACAGCTCAGAACCTGGTCCCTGCTTAGGATTATGTGTCTCCCTCTCTCTGTGCCCCTCCCCCGCTCACTTGTGCTTGCACGTTCTCTCTCTCACTCTCTCAAAAATTAAAAAAATAAAATAAAAAATTAAAATCTATTGACTTTGATGTTTCTTTGGAGGTATAGGCAGAAATATGCACCAGGCACATGACTATGTGGGTTTGGAAGAAGAGAGATCTAGAATGGTGGTAAGACTTAGGAGTCCTTAGAACAGAAATGTTTTTTTGAAGGCCCAGGAGAGATTGAGCTCACCCAAGGAGCTGTCACAACAGGAGGAGGGAAGTATATCAGGATTCACTAAGGGTCATTTATAAGCTCTACATTCTAAAACTCTACCCTGTCTCCCAACATCACAGGAGTGGAGAAAGGAGCATGTGTACTTTGAAAAAACTCCCAGGTGCTTCTTTTATATTTTATCCTCTCCCTGGAGATGTGGGCATTGATACTGTTTTAAAATCACTTCAGGAGATTCTGATATATGCCCAGGATTAAGAACCAAAACTAAAGGCATACAAAAAGGGAAGAAGGGTGAGTATTCCATCTGGGGAAACAAAAGTCAAGGGAACAAGGCCAGACTTGGTAACGTTATCTACAGATTGCAGGGACAACTAAAGAATATTAGCAACTGTCACAAATTTAAGGCTAAGCTTTGTACATGTTATTTCTGGGAAGGACTTATAGCGATTAATTGGGCTCTTCAGCTACTAGTAAACCCTCTGTCTTTTAGGAATTCAACGGTCATTGCTTTTCTGAAAGAAGTGTTTCCAGTATTTTCCATTGATTTGATGATTGAATCTGATCATTTTCTAGAAAGGTTCAAGCATGCTTTCCCGTGATTTTCTAGTCCTTTTTGGGTGAAAGTTTCACTACTTCTCCTCTGAGCCTTTGCTCAGAGCCTGGAGCCTTTTCTGTCTTGTCTTCCCTTGATACCTTGCCCCATCCCTTTTAATGTGGGCATCCTTTAAGATTTCCTGTCTTCAAGTTAATCTTCCTCCTCACATTCCTGAATGTATGCTTTAATTTTAGCTTCCTTCTCTTTATTCTGTAGTGAATCTCTCATGATAGGGAGTCTCATCTGCTTGGATTCTGGATTGCAAATCAAATTTAAACTGGTGATTATGGAATTCTTTCTTTGGCTTGAAAAATCTCTCTTAGTATTCATCAATCTTGTCATCTCCTTTTACGTCTTTACCTTTTACATTTTCTTTTAAATGTTTATTCTGAGAGAGAGAGAGCATGAGAAAGGGAGGGGCAGAGAGAGAGACAGGGAGGGAGAGGATTTCAAACCGTTTTCATGCTCAGAGCAGAGCCCAACGTGGGACTAGACCTCAGGAACTGTGAGATCACGACCTGAGCTGAAATCAAGAGTCAGACACTTAACTGACTGAGCCACCCAGGTGCCTCTACCTCTTTACCTTTTGAACTTCTTAACTTTTTACTTTTTTAACTCTGCACTTTAGATCCTGATCTGCAAAATGGAGACAGTTGTACTGTCTCCCTGGCAAGGTAGTTGGGAGGGTTATGGAAAGTATTAGGTATAGAGCACCCTCTACATTGGTGGTCACTTAGCAAGTACTCTGTAAATATTAGTTATCACTGGCTTCTATTGACACTTCTTTTTTTCTCCAAGTTTGTTAGCTTTTCTAAATAAATTAGCAAAAGTACAATGAACGGGAGCTGGACCTAAAAGTGTGCAAGTGGGTGCACATACACACACACACACACACACACATATACATACACACATATATCTTCATTTGGGTGGCGGTTACAATGAATGGGAGCGTGCACATACACACACACACACACACACACACACACACATATACATACACACATATATCTTCATTTGGTTGGCGGTTACCCAGGCATGTACATAAGCCAAAGTTACTGAGCTTTATATTCAAGACTTAATGCATTTTCTAGATGTAATTATACCTCAGTAAATTACTTGGGATAAAAAGTGTTATTGGAAGTAGAATAGCAAAGTGGCTCATGTTGTGGGTTCTGGAACTGGGTTTAGGTTCAAATCTTGGCTTCGGTACTAATTGTGTGATTTGAGGCAAGGAATTGGCCTCTATATTTCAGTTTCTTCTTTAGTTAGATTTTGATAAAAATACCTGTCTGATAGGCTTGCTGTAAACATTAAAGGGGGTAATTTAAAGTAGTGCTTGGCACATCTTACATAGTACAGAAATGTTAGCTTTTAATTTTTTTTAATATATTTTCTTAAAACAAGGGCATTGCATATTTCTAAATATGTATCTTGTTCTGTGTAATTCCATATCTTAGTATCTTTTTTTAATGTAGAGAATAAGGTTTTATACTGTTTTGTTACCTCTGTGTATGTTCACCAGTGAAGCATGAAGCTACATTTACTAAGAGCAAACTCAGCATTCATTGACTCAGTGGATATTGACAATTAAGGTCGTACCAGATTAAAAAAGAAGACAGTTTTTATTGGAAAAACTGATTAAATTGGGTATTTCTAGCTAGTAGTAAAAATTGTATCTTAGTGATTTAAGCCAAATCCACCCAAAGCATAACTACTCCTTTAGCAGCAAATTTAAAAATGATACAAAAATAAGTTTGTGAGAAGTAAACAGATTTTATTTTAACCTCAACTATTCTACTCAACCTTTCAGATCCCAGAAAATTACAGTAATAATAAATTGGAATAATGTCAGATGATGGAAAATTCAAATCCACACGGATAATTGTCTCTCTTAAGTAGTGAGTGGCTATGGTTCTGGAGCTTTAAGCATTGAGTCTAAAAGACAAATGTCCTAGCGTTTTATAATGATTCACACAGTGACTTTTTTCACTATAATTTTAAATTGTTTAATCAAATCTTAACACAAAGTGTAAAAGCTGTTTGAGTCATTTGTATGAATTAGAATAATGTCATCAATGCCTGAAAAGAAAATTTATATTAATTTAAGTTGATAATAACCATATTATCAATTAATAACATTATCTATTTTTTCAGTTATACAATCAAGAAAAAGATGCCACTTTATTTCTAGTTTTGGGTTGGGAACTTATAAATATCTTTTATTATTGCCTACCAATTATTTTCAGTTCCTATTCTTGGTAGATTTTACATGTCTTTCTAAAACTTCCACAATGTAGTTATTATCTCTATGTAGACATGAGAAAACTAACATAGCACTCAGTTTAATGCTTAAATATGTTTATTGGATCTGTGGACATTTTCCTCTTTAATGTACCATTTCTAATATGTAGAAAACTGGTACAAAGTATCTGAATAAAGACTAAGAAAATATCCATTTAGAAAGTGATAAGATGATATATAACAGAATAAAGACCATCAAAGAAGTCAAAAAACACATTATTGGTTGGAAGAAACCTGATTTTGCCAAAAAAAAAAAAATCTATGGGAAAATGTATATGCTATATATTGGGCTAGGGGGTTGCTCTTTTATAAGTTAACTTTGAAAGGGTATGTTAAATAATTCATTTTGGAAAAAAAAACAGGATAACAATGGAATTAGAACTCATCATACATTAATAAAGGCATATTTCCAGCTAAAGGAAGTATTTCACCTGTCATAATATACTGCTAAATCCCATTCTCAGGTTAAGACCACATCTATAGTACTGGATGCATTCACAGGGGACATTTTCTAAAAGAATAAATGGAAGGGTAAGAGGTCTTGAATGGTCTTCAGTGGAGAGAAGCTGCCCTGATTACCCCGAAAAAGAGAAGGCTAGCCAGTAGACTACAGAGGGCAGAAGTAGAACACATGAGTCAATAATGCTTGGAGGTGAATTTCGGCTCCTGGAAGAGAAGCCTCAGCTCTTTTTGGCACTCTCCAACCGTGATGCAAGCTTGTGTGCAAAGAGGTGAACTCCCAAATGCTGTGAATACTTTAGCGGGGTGAGGCCGTGTCAGGGATGTGAGGATCAAGGTTGGGAGAAAAGGGCCAGAGGAATCCTGAGCAACTTTCTGGCCCTTGGTTTTTCAGATAAAAAGAAGTGCCTGGAAGTTTGCCAGGTGGATTGTGTGTTATTAGATTAAGAGAGTCCAGTATCAAGAAAAAAGATAGTTTGTGGGGAGGGGTGCCTGGGTGACTCATTAGGTTAAACATCTGGCTTTTGACTTTGCCTCAGGTTATGATGTAATGATTCATGGGGTCTAGCCCTTCATGGGACTCTATGAGGAGTCTGCTTGGGATTCTCCCTTTCCCCCTCGAACTCATGCACTCTGTCTCTCTCTCCCAAATTAAATAAATAAACTTAAAAAATAGTTTATGGGAAAAGTATTCCTTAAAATGTCATTCCTCACTGGCTATAAAGATTAGAACTAATATTTGTTGATTTTAGAAATAATGTTAACAGGGGCTCGTGGGTGGCTCAATTGGTTAAGCGTCCAACTTTGGCTCAGGTCATGATCTTGCCATTCATGGGTTCAAGCCCTGTGTCAAGCTCTGTGCTGACAGCTCAGATCGTGAAGCCTGCTTCAGATTCTCTGTCTCCCTCTCTCTCTGCCCTTTCCTCTCTTTCTCTCTGCCCCTCCCTCACTTGTGCTCTGTCTCTCTCTTTCTCTCCAAAAATCAATAAATGTTTAAAAAGTTTAAGAAAAGAAATAACGTTAACAAAATAAAATTGGCAGACATAGAAGAAAAAGAAAAAAATGGAGAAATGAAACGAAACAGAAAAGATATAAAGTATGATACACTTAGCAGTTTTAATTTTTTTGCTCACCTATATCAACTTATTCATTACTTTTTATTGTTATAAATATAATAATCTGAAGTTTTGGACTTAGGTTGTTACAGCTATTAATTTTTACATTATATATATATACATTTTATACATATGTACTTTTAACTTTTTGTACTGTTTTCAGTTTTGTTTTTACCATGCCTACTACATTTAGACAACTTTTACTTAACTTATTTTTATTCTCATTGCTAACATTTCTTTCTTGTTCAAGATCTGTTACATTTGAATCATTATTCACTCACCTAAGTAAGGTACATGTTCTAATAGTTTGATAAATAGTTTGAATTACTGAAAATGTCTTTATCTTACCTTTATATATGAATAAAAATGTGGTTAAATAGAAAATTATTGGTTGGTTATTAAAATTGTAGACACTGGGGCATCTGGGTGGCTTGGTTAAATGTCCAACCCCCATCTCTGCTTGCACATGCGTGTGCTCTCTGTCTCTGTCTCTGTCTCTGTCTCTGTCTCTGTCTCTCTCTCTCTCACACACACACAAACACACACACACACACACACACACACACACACACACAAATTGTTGGCATTGCTGAATTTTATTTAGGAATTTTGTTTTGCAGATGAGTATGATGGCAAATTAAGGTCTGTCTTTCTTCATTGATAACTAATTTTTTATGACTTCATGCTTTTTGACATTAATTGATCTTTATACAATAGAAAATATAAAAAGTGGCTATAAGCTCTTATTTAATTAATTTGAATTCCTTTGTTAAGAACATGGTGATCTCTTGATTTTCTTATACAGCCTCACAAAATTTGCCTTAAAAATTACCATTTATTCTTCAATAAATATTGAGGATCTAATTGCTTATTTTTATTGTTTCTTCACTCATTACACCTAAAAATCTTTGATTAGTGACCTGCCTGTGCATCCTTTATAGAAATTGTCTTCCAGCTGTTTTTGTTTGTGTTTTAGAAATAGAGAATAATTATTAGGAATGCAAACAACTTAGAACAAAGGATTTTTTAAAGAGGTAAATGAAACTATTTATTTACACTTTTTGATTTTAAGACCTGCTATAAAGCTCTTGTTATTAAAATGGTGTGGTGTGGATGAAAGCACAGATATATACATCAGTGGAAGGGAATAGAGCATATAGAAACAGACCCACACATGGTGAATTGATTTTTGACAAATATGCTGAGGCAGTTGATGGGATAAGGAAAGGTTTTCAACAAATGTTTCTCTAACAATTGTACAGTCTTTTGTTTTGTTTTGCTTTGCTTTGCTTATAGAGAACCTAGTCTTCCCAAGCTGAAAACCCTGGTATCTCTCTCTCAAAAATGCCTGTCTTGTCCTGGTTTTCAAAATCTTAGGTTTCTGCAAAAGGGGCTATAGAAGTGAGTGAGAATCCTCATGTATAGCAAAAGGACTTCTCTATTTAATAAGTGGAAGCATATACAGGACACTGAGTCTTTCTCCTGAGTCTATTTGCAGGGAGCTTGTAAACAGTGGAGCTTCCTAGGATTCTGTATATCTCTTTGTTATGCTCAGATTTTCATTGTGGTGTGGGATTTTTTTGTTTGTTTTTGTTCTTTTTTCCCCAAGTGTTTTTAATGGTATATTTATTGATTTAAAAAAAAGTAGGGGGGAAGGTATGTCACAAAATGAATAATAATGTTTGAAATATTTAAATATTTATTATCAGAAATCATAATGGATTTTTGAAGATAATGAACTTAAAAGAGTGCAGTGGTTCTAAAATAAGTCCTCAGAATGTCCTTTGATGCTAGATAATTTATTCTGTCTATGTGTGATTTGCATTTCAAGGGGTGAACAGTAACTATATCTCTGCATCTTGTTTTGGACAATGAGGTGTTAAATAAGTGTGATGAGGAGCTCTCTAGTATAACCATATTTTATTTAAAAAAACTAGCAGTCTAGGACTAAGGTATTGTCTTTTGTTTAAAAACAAGTGTTGCAGTAATTTTTCTGATTTTCATATCAGTGGAATTTATCAAACAAGTTACTAATTAAAACAACCACTTTATTAATGGTAAGTATTGTATCATCCATTCTTCATGAAACTGAGGCTATCTTCTGCCCTCTTATTATCCCAGTAGGAGTTTGGACCACTTAGCCAGGTGGAAATCATTGGTTCTTTTTTTTTTTTTTTTTTTTTTTTTTTTTTTTTATTTTTGGGACAGAGAGAGACAGAGCATGAACAGGGGAGGGGCAGACAGAGAGGGAGACACAGAATCGGAAACAGGCTCCAGGCTCCGAGCCATCAGCCCAGAGCCTGATGCGGGGCTCGAACTCACAGACCGCGAGATCGTGACCTGGCTGAAGTCGGACGCTTAACCGACTGCGCCACCCAGGCGCCCCAATCATTGGTTCTTTTGAAAGCTGGAAATATATGAGTTAGTTGGATGGGTGAGAAAGACATGATGATAAAGGAGCAAAGTACAATTGATGGAACAAATTGCCTAGAAGACTGGGGTTAAGCCTAGGAGCATAGATAAAATATATTTCCTTGGAAAGGAGCTGAATGAAAGGATGTGTGCAGATGAAGCCAGCTATATCTTCAAGTGGGGAGAAAGGAGCTTTCAAGGTGTTATCTACAGAAGTCATGATCTAAATCAAGAAGGAGAGTTGTATGCTTAGTAAATAATCCTTGAATGAGTTGAGGGCACTTAGGGAGGAGAAGACTGAGAAGATTTGAGGATATAGGAAAGTTTGGGCTCAACTATGGAGGAGAATGCAATCAAGACTCCATTAGGACTGAATCAAAGGCTTGCTGAGTAATCATGAGGTCTATGTGGAGTTACATGCATATTCTAAGTCAAACAGGATAGCATTGTACCTTTCTGGTAGTCCTTGATATAGAAGAACAAAACATAAATAAATAAACTTCTAAAATAAATGGGGCCTTGATGAACTCTCAAGGAATACGAGAACACGGATCTATATGGGAAAATGGATTAGAGATCAAGACAGCCCTACTCTGAAAACTTAGAGTAGACATCCATGCAGACCCCACAATATTAGCTAAAGACCTAAGGTCAAAATATAGGAACATACCCTAGGATCCATTAGTAAAGAGCAATAGCCTGATTCCCAATTGGCAAGCTGATAATAACAGTAAAATAGCAATTAAAAGAAAACCTACTGCTGTAGTACAGCTTCTACTATTACTCTTTGTTGAGATCTACTCTGTACATTTTACCTACATCACGGGTTGATGAACATTTTCTTATAGAACTAGGTAGCATATATTTTTGGCTTTGTGGGCCATATTTTCTATCACAACTGCTCAGATCTGCCATCAGAGCATGAACACAGCTTTAGTCAATATGTAAATGCATTTACATGAAAACTGCAGGAGGTTGCCCAGAAACACTAGGAGAGCCCCATTAGAAATCAATGCAAAGACATTTCCGTGTAAGCTGTGATGTAAATCCTTGTAAAAATACAGTTCCTAGCCTATGTTTTTTTCAGTCTGTGAACAGGTATGTATACTACTGTGTGAGTGTGTGTGTGTGTCTGTGTGTGTGTGTGTGTGTGTGTGTACATTATATTACATACCTAATACTGTTTCAGGCCTTATGAGAAATACATAGAAATAAAGGGAATGATTTGTCTTCCAAGATATGTCAATCTATTTGGAGAAGGAGTTGGAGAGAAGAAGATTGGGGAAATAGAAAGAATTATAAGATATCAGATAGTTGGACAATGAGTTATTGCTAAAAAATGTGACTAATGACTTTGAGTGCAAAGTGCATATATACCAAACAGGAAGAAGATTTCTCTGTTTTTGGACTTAAAGTTTAAGACAGTAGCCAACTGGGAACTCTTTTTCTCACATACAGCATTTCAGTTACTCTCGTGCTTTGGAAAGATGAAATGATGACTCATTTTTCCAGGATTATTATTTCTACTGCTTAGTTCTGTGAAATGCCGTATAGTTTGAATTGTTATTAAAGTTTGGAAAAATCTAAAAATTAAATAGACGCTTTTCAGACTCAGTTGCACTTTGACACCCAAAACATTTGATGCCTTGAAAGTAGTGTCTTGCTATATATTGTAGACTCTTTTATTCTTTTTTTTAAAATGAAAATTTATTGAATTATGAGACGCATTTATGTGACAATAGATTAAGTCTGTTGATTACATTCTGTCAAGTTTTGCCTAAGAAAAATAAAGATGGTAGATAAAATCCATGTAGTGTTTGTTGGATTAAAAGAAAAATCATTCTTGTTGGGATGAACACTGGGTGTCATATGTAAGGGATGAATCACTGGGTTCTACTCCTGAGGGCAAGACTACACTGTATGTTAACTAAGTTGAGAATCAATAAAATTTAAAAAGTTGAAAAAAAAGAAAGCAGCATGTAAAAAATAAATGACAGTATTATAAATTTTCCAGTGCTATCACTTCTTACTAGTGATTCTTCAGTCAAACACAATCTGTGATTCTTTTTTTTTTTCAATATATGAAATTTATTGTCAAATTGGTTTCCATACAACACCCAGTGCTCATCCCAAAAGGTGCCCTCCTCAATACCCATCACCCACCCTCCCCTCCCTCCCACCCCCCATCAACCCTCAGTTTGTTCTCAGTTTTTAACAGTCTCCTATGCTTTGGGACCTTATGAAGATAAAAAGCTTCTGCACAGCAAAGGAAACAACCAACAAAACTAAAAGGCAACCAACGGAATGGGAAAAGGTATTTGCAAATGACATATCAGACAAAGGGCTAGTATCCAAAATCTATAAAGAGCTCACCAAACTCCACACCCGAAAAACAAATAACCCAGTGAAGAAATGGGCAGAAAACATGAATAGACACTTCTCTAAAGAAGACATCCGGATGGCCAACAGGCACATGAAAAGATGTTCAACGTCTCTCCTTATCAGGGAAATACAAATCTGTGATTCTTAATGGAAAATTACAGCATCAAACATTCAGTGTCATGGTGGTGTCTCCACAAAGCTGCCTGAGCAATCTGGTTGTCACAATCAATACACACGTTCCATCTCCATTTGTGTTTTCCTTTATTCATTGTCAGATCCAAGATTTCTATTGTTATAGATGACAAAAAAATTATATATCAAGATTGTGGGTAAGATTCAAATTGGCCTTATAAGTTGATGCATGGGTGGCTCAGTCAGTTAAGAGTCCAATTTAGGCTCAGGTCATGATCTCATGGTTTGTGGGTTCAAGCCCTGCATCTGGTTCTGTGCTCACAGCACAGAGCCTGGTGGCTGCTTCAGATTCTGTGTCTCCCTCTGTCTATGCCACTCCCCCACTCTTGCTCTGTCTCTCAAAAATAAGTAATAAACGTTAAAGACAAAAACAAACAAAAATTGACCTTGTAAGTTGAGATAATTGTGATATTGAGTGTTTGCTAGAAACCATCCCACGTGTTTACAACAAATTCTACGTTACAAAGTGAAATGGGAAAGATTCTCCCACTACAGTCTTACTCAGAACTCTTGAAAAGAAATGTTATTATTTAATGATGACAGGCATGATGAAGGAAAACTTGATGTGAACTCCATTTCTAAAGAGTGATTCTCATCAGACTGTGCTGATGGACGTCAGATGAACAGAGAAGGAATATAAAGGGAACGTTACATTTCTAACAGTTCTGTTATTTTGAGGGATATCTAAACATCAGACTGTGAAGGCTTCACCCTGAGACTGGGTTTAAAATTCATTTTTTTTTAAATCTATTAAAATTTAGATAAAGGCATAAAAGATATTTAATCAGCTTCTGCAGAGGATAGAAATATAGAAGGGAGCATTGATATGATGGGTGAGAAAATCAGGGCACAAAGTCAACAGCTTAAATTGACAGACTGCATCAAATTATGGGATTAAATTTAAACATAAATATTTATTTTAAAAATCAATTTGGGCAGTTTTAAGATGGTACAGGCAGAGCTTTCTAGCAAATGATGCTTTTTAAAAAGGTTAAGCTGGGGCTTTTTTATATGACCAGAATGTTCATACGAGTCACTAGTGTGAAGCTGCTGCTAAAAGTAAAAACCTTAGACACAATAGAAACATGGGAAAGATCAGAAGAGGTTATGGACACAATGCACTGGATGATATTTAGGCTGCATCCAGAAGGTTGTACTGTTGTCTGTTCGCCACATTTTAAGAGAGTCCTCAGTAAACAGTTAGTCAAAAGGAGGCTGACCAGTTCTTTTCAAATATTCAAATTACCAGTGGAACAGATGCTGGAATATTTTCTTTCAAATAAAAGCTCCAAGAAGCCAACTTGATGCTCCCAAAAGTCATGGGCCCCTGCCAATTGAGAGATAACAGTAAATTGGATTCTTTGGTTTGGTGAAGATTAAATGGAATAGCTTCTGTTTTCCCCTTAAAAGTCAAAGATGCCATGATTATTTTAATACAGGTGAAAATTTGGAGAACGCAAAAAGAAAGATGGCCCTGGCTTACGTAGTGAGATGAGTATGACTGGGGCTCTCATTTTTAGTGAGATTTCTGGGTGTACTAAGTAAAGCAGGTTGTGTGGACCTCAGGTCTCCAGTTAAAGACCGGAATGGCCTTCACTAATTGTGATACACAGTGACAAATGATAGACTAGACTATCGCAAGGTATACCATTAGCATTAAAAAGGGGTCAGAAATACTTTCACATGGATTTTATCACAAATCAGGTAAACAAAAAAGGTAAAACAAAAGCTCACAAGAAATGATAGTATATCCACTTTGAAGGTTTTTGAAAACTAACAGGCATGCAGTTTTTTTACTTTATAGTTCACTTAGAATTGAAAACGAAGCTGCCGCTGGCTACATGAACGCCCTTCTAATTTGCTTAGTGATTGCTACAATCTCAAGACTAATTGTAAGAATTGTCTGGAATTCTCTTTTTTATTTTAGGGGTGATGGGCTAAAGAGTTCTGTTGTTTGTAACTTCCCAAAGAGACAGTAAATCTTAGTTTGAGCAAGTTGATTGTGTTATTTCTTTAGAATCTATTAAGCATATGAAAGTTGAGTTTGGTGTGGGGGGAGGGGAAAGTAAACATGGGACGCTTGACAACAAAGATGACTAATGTCTTAAGCCCTTATAAGCCTCCCGACTTCAAAAATACCAGTCTTGTAGAGAGCTGTCTTTGAGAGGATTCTTTTTCCCCCCTCTCAAATCCAAATCCACCCCAACCAGACACACACACAGATATATGCATACTTTACTTCCATAATCTAGAAATGCTATAAGAAGCTGCGAATACGTGTTATATTATTAAATCGCACAGTACAAATAACACATTGTTCATGTTTTATTTTTCCTTTCACAACTGAGTTTATAGTCAGTCGTTCTGTGACATTAACACATTGCAGTTATTCTTAGTTTGTTATTAAAGAAAATCTTGGAAATATTAGATATCTTCAGGGAAGTTTTTTTAAAAAACATATTACCAGATGGGTGGACATTTATCCTTTCCAAGAATATAAAATTTGTGACTCATTTTTATCTTTGGTTTTCCACTGTAAAGAATGGGTGTCAGCTTCCTATGTAATTTTGATTTGTTTATCCAGCAGTTTTGTTTGTCCGTGCAGTCTTCTGTGTGCCAATTGTGGTCAATATTTGGTTTCCATAAAAGGTATGAGTTTTCTTTGAGGCTATCTTTCCTTGCCATTGCCAAACCCACAACTGATGCACCATTACTTTGACTTTTGTTCTTAATTTAAAGTTGGCATAGACCCTCTCTTTGGTGTAAAACATGAAACAAACTCCATTTTGACATGGAATCTGGGGAGGAAACTATTTGCTTGACATTCTCTAAAGGAATAGATAGACAGGATGTTTGTGTTGCTCTTACAGGAACAGAACTGCTACCTGAATGTGCTGTTATGCACAAATTCAAGGGTTGGCACTGCTATTGAAGAAAAAAGAAATCTAGGCAAGAGTCCATTTTCCTTAGTGTTTAGGTAAAAGCAGATAAATGCAAAATGCCTCAGTTTAGTGGAATGCACAACAATGCGGGAAAGACACTAAGTGCCCTTAAGTCCAATGCCTTTCCATGCTGCAATCCCACAAGACTGAGTCAGTATTGTATAGGATTCAGATACAGACGGCTTGAGTTTGAATCCTGGTTCTACCACTTCTGTGCCTAGACAAGTTGTTTCACCTCCTTGAGTCTTTGTTGTGTGAACTCTAAAATGAGGTATCAAAAGTTTCGACTTCATGGAACTTTTGTAAGGATTACATAAATTAAGTGACCTAGCACAGTGCTTGGCACAGAATATCATCTTCCTCCTCTTCATTTCTCAAAACTGAATGTGTGAGCTACATTCCGTTTTGACAAGACTTGGGATTAAGGTCTTTAGAGAGCTAACTTTGGCTTTTCTGGCTTCATTACCACCCTGCTCTAACTTCCTAACTCATTGACACAGTCTTCTACTTCTTCTATAGCAAACTGAATGATGACCTTGTAGCTTCAGAGTGCTAATACACCTCTAAGATGTAAAGCTTTGAATTACATTTTAGGGATAAGTTAGGTTTGGTAAGCTCAGTTCATCCATATTTTGGAAATTTTTAAAACTATCTTTAAGAGCTATGGTGAAGCTAGAAATTGAAAACACATAGAAATAGTAAAAAACGAATTGCTGTCAACCTTTACCTGTCAAATCAATCCATTTATTCATATTTATTGAGCGTCTAGAACCTACGGGGTGGAAAAAACTACTTATCATTTTCATGAGCTCCCTGCCTTGTACATTGTAGGCACCTAATAAAATTTGTTTTCAACTGAAGTTTATGACCAAGGTTTTCACAGTAAAGGTTCCTTTTAAAATATTCTCTAAATCTCTTCTTTGTAAAGTAGATAACCAGTCAGAAGTGGAGAAGTAGCAATTGCTGAGCTTAGCAGTAGCCAAAAGCAAACTTCATCCCTAAGTCTAATGACAGCTTCTTGGATGCAGCTCATGTGTGTTTCTTCTCTCTCTTTTTAAAGACAATCCCTAGGTCTGGATCTACTGCTGATTCTGCAGTTTTTACTGGTTAGGTCATATGGAGAATGATGATAGCATTAAAAATGAAGTGTTGCATTCTTTTTTATCCTTTACCACAGTTTAGTAAAGGGAGAGAAAAGGGGGAGATCTATTGGCATTGTTCTACAACACCAGACTCATAGCTTTTTAAGAAAAGGCACCAAAGTTGTATGCACTACATAAAAAAATTCTTGTCTAAAGCAAAATTGCTTTACAGATGGGGTACCTGGCTGGCTCAGGGGGTAGAGCATGTGACTCTTGACCTCACGGTCATGAGTTGAAGCCCCACATTGGGTGTGGAGCCTACTTAAAAGAACTGTTTTGCAGATGAAGATAATGAGTGATTTACTAAGCTAATAATGCATTGAATTATATTTAAAGAAGAATTGAGTAAAATATGTTTTGCCATTCTACTCATGGATCACTAACCAGGATGTAAATTTCTACACATTGATCAGACTGCCATATTTAGTGCAATTAAATTTCACATAAGTAACTGTGATTTTGAGTGTGTGTGTGTGTGTGTGTGTGTGTGTGTGTGTGTGTGTAAAAGAATTAGGCTAGGTACACTTGAGTTTGTTTCAGAAACAATGATTTTAGGTTTATCACTGAAATTATTTAATAAATACTTCTGAATGAGCTTCTCCAAAGGCATCTCATAGACATCGGCATCTCCTCCTTCAGTATCACCAAAACTTTGTCAATTTTATTCATTTCAAGCTCCTATTTTAGCCATTTACTAAAGGTTCTTCACTGTCCTCAAGTAGATGTTGACATAGCATTAGTCTACAAAGCCCACAGTCTACATGGAACCAGTATCAAAGAAATAAATTGAATTATCCATTGGCCTAATTCCCCATTTATGCTCACATGGGAAAGGGATAACAGTATATGTGAAAGTCCTTTTAAAGCTATACCCCAGTACAAGCTATGGCTGTTATCATTTTCCCACATTGGATTATTATGATGACCTTCACTGCTCCTAAAGAACTACTTTACCTAGTCTTTCTTTTTCATGGTCTCAATTCATAGCACATAATTGTAGCTCTCGATTTTTGTATAGTCTGGACTTTGAGGTTAATTAAGTATCTAATTCTTATCCACTAAAACTTGGACAGCTACCGAAACAGGTTTCTTAATCATAATTTCTGGTTTCTTGCTGCTGCTAAAACAGGCAGGAAGGCAACTCTGTTGACTAGTATCAGTGAGACTTTGTGAAATCCTAGGAAAATGTTAATGTTCCTTTTGGCTATGCTTCCAATGAATTAGCTGTTTATGTGAAACTTTGCCTGAATTGCTCATGAGACCAATGATTCTATGAGGTTTTTTTCCCCCTGCCTTGGAGAGCAGTGCTACTGAAGTCATGCTCCTTCTCCTTCTGTTGTTTTCCTCCTGGTTTTACACTAAACCCAAAGACATAGTCAGATAATGGTTGCTTAAAAAACAAACAAACAAACAAACAAAAACATATAATTGTTGGCATGAAGAGAGAATCTTTTATCAGGAGACTTAAATATGGTATCCTGCATGATTTTTTAAATTTTTTTTAAACTTTATTTATTTTTGAGAGAGAGAGAGAGACAGAGTACAAGTGGGGAGGGCAGAGAGAGCGAGGGAGACACGGAATCTGAAGCAGGCTCCAGGCTCTGAGCTATCAGCACAGAGTCTGATGTGGGGCTTGAACTCATGAACTGAGAGATCATGACCTGAGCTGAAGTTGGATGCTTAACTGACTGAGCCACCCAGGCACCCCTCCTGCATGATTTTTATCAATATCAGGGCAAGTTTCTTTCCTGACTTCACAAACAAAAATCTTGTAATTTAATTTTCCCTCATTTCTCAGTTGGTTGTGAAGGTAGACCTTTTGATACAGATGTGAACCTCACCATCTTGATGTATTTAAGTCTCTTCCTTTTTTCCCCCTGAAATCTACCCTATTCACCAAGTTTCTTTTTTTTTTTTTTCCTAATAGGCTATTTCTAACATAGATACAGCCTCTTATATCACAATCCATAATTTTCAGTTTATATTTTCCTAATAAGTCCCAAGATATAAATGAAATGTATGACTTTACTATAGACTTTACTATAGATATTTTGACCCCTTTGCTCATTCACACCTACTATGTGCCAACTATGTGCTGGGCACACAAAGGGCACAAAGCCCTCTACATATATCTGGTGGGAGTTACAGTCTCCTCTTTGAGAGACTCTTGGATAATAAACTTCAATAGTTTTAAATAGTCAATATTTGAAAGTATTTTATAAAATATTTAAAAATAAAATGATGTAAAAAATCTTCATATGTTTATTTACTTAAAAAAATGTTTTTTAAGTTTATTTGTTTTGAGAGACAGAGAGAGCAGAGGACAAGCAGAGAGATAGGGAGAGAGAAAATCCCAGGCAGGTTCTGTCCTATCAGTGCAGAGCCTGGTGCGGGGCTCAAACTCACAAACCTTGAGATCATGACCTGAACCAAAATCAAGAATTGGACACAACCGACTGAGCCACCCAGGCGCCCCTAAAAAATCTTCATATGTTTATAGGAAAGCATAGGAAAAAGTCTAAAATACTTAGAATGGTCTTTGGAACACAAATATCAACTTTTGGGGTTCCTAGTTGGCTCAGTCAGTTAAACGTCCGACTTCAGCTCAGGTCATGATCTTATGGTTTGGGAGTTGCAGTGCCGCGTAGGGCTCTGTGCTGACAGCTTTGAGCCTGGAGCCTGCTTCTGATTCTGTGTCTCCCCCTCTCTCTCTGCCCTTCCTCTGCTCTTGCTCTCTCTCTGTCTCTCAAAAAATATATAAACATTAAAAAATTAAAAAAAATAAATATCAACTTTTGATTCTTAGCACCATTACTTAACAGGGACAAATCATAATTTTTCTATTCTCATTTTGTTCTTTTTGAAATATAGAGGTACCAAAAGTATTCTCATGGGGGTATGTGAGGACTATGTAAAATTATATGCAGAAAGACTACCACAAAGTAGGTTCCTAATGCATTGGGCCTTTTATTATTATTCATGTTATTAAGAACAAGAGCTTATGGAAATTAAATAAAATTATAAAAATTTGAAAACCATAGGATAGAATAATCTTGTGCAATGTTGGCTCAGATGGTTTTTGAAGTTTATTAATATCATGCTTAACTGTTAAATTTATTTTTGAACTTTCGGTTCTCTCTCCTATCTCCAGGAAGCATGTATTTTTATTTTTTCACCCAGTATGTCATCCTACTTATTATTCTGGATGTGAGAATAAAGGAGTGCTTGGAAATATCTTGATTATCTTGGCCATTCTCTTGTTACATTCAGTGATGTCAGTAAAACAAGCTTCTTCAGGAGCTGTGTAGCTTATGAGTTTGGAATGCCATAAAGAAAAGAAATATCCATAACTCTAGGTTTTGGCTAAAGATTATGTAAAGATTCTTGGTTGGCTGTTTTTAGGGATTGAGTATTTCAGTAATGGTTTAAAATTGATATTCTGAGTTATTCTCATTATATTATATTCTTATTTTCTTGTTTGAAAGTAAAGTGTTCCTACCAACTAAAATGTAGATGTACTTTGGAAGTCTTTGAGATACACGATATCCACAGGTTCTCCCCATCTATATTTAGTTGGTACATTGTAGCTAGGCTAAAGAAGACCTTTTAGTTTTCAACTTACTTTACTTCCCCCCTTTACTTCCATTAGGTGACTTTGCAAGTTTACAGAGTGGGAATGAATTAGTGAAATCTAAGCTTAATTACTTGCCCATGTTAAATATTGTCTGAGGTTCCTCTTCATCCTGGGACTTCCGCTGAGTCCCTTATCTGGGCCATGCCCAGATTATAATAAAGGGAGATTGTAAGACTACATCCTGACTCTTACTGGCAGGCATGTGCCCAGCAGGCATGTGTCTCGTTGCTCTTTCCCTCATGTTTTGTTACCCCAAATCAGTCACATTGCCTGAAGACAACGTGATGGAAGGTATAATCTTCCTGCAGCCATGGGCCTGGTGGGATGGTAATTGGGGACCTTGTCGGGGGGCAACCGCCTAAACATTGTTATCTTTACATGTTGAGATGTGCCTTCCTCTCTCTAATTCTAAGTGGTCATGTACTTATTTTGTGAACATATATCAGATATCATCTGCTATCTTTTCCCCATAGTAATTGTATAAACTTTAATATGAAGGATCAAAAACTGAAAGAAAAATCTATCGACATTCTTAGTTCTTATTCTCTGTTATTTCCATACGTACTGAATGATTTTTCTTGTTTTCCTTGAAATTTTCATCTCATCCACATTTTATGATGCCAAATTTCAAATGACTTGGATGTTTTTAAGTGAGAAGAATAGGATTGGAATTCTACCCCTTAATTTATTAGCTATGTGATCTTGGTCAAGTTATTTATTCCCTTTGACCTTCAGTTTGGTCAACAGTAGAGTGGAGATATTAGAATTTTGGGGATTAAATTACATAAGAAATATGAACCACTTGATGGGATGTGTGATGCACTAAAAATCCCTGTGCAAGTCATATCTTGTGTACTTCCATGAGAACCCTGTAAGATGTCTGATTTCACTCAGAATTAAAACAGAAGCCATCTTTTGTTTTACACACTCTGAAACAATCTGGCTCTATGGCTCTCTCCCTTGCTTACTTCACTCCAGATATCTTGGACTTCTTGATAACCCAAAACATGCTCCAGGCTTGGTGCCTTTGCCACGATCCTTCCCACTGGAATGTTCCTTTCTAAAAAAATATGTATGAGGCTTATATTATAATTTTATTCTGCTTAAATGCCATCTCATTAGAGAGGCCTCTGACCACTCTATATAAGATATCAATTCTTCTATCACTCGGTCCTCTTACCTGGACATATTTTTCTATTTTGATTTCTCATCACTTTGACATGCATATGTGTTTGCTTATCGGTTTATGATTTTTCCTCCCTACAAAATTTAAACTTCTTAAAAACAGAGACTTTTTTTTTCTTTTTTAAAAATGTTTATTATTTATTTTTGAGACAGAGCACAAGCAAGGGAGGGGCAGGGAGAGAGGGAGACACAGAATCTGAAGCAGGCTCCAGGCTCTGAGCTGTCAGCACAGAGCCCGACACGGGGCTTGGACTCACGAACTCATCAGGACAGATGCAGTCCTGAAGTCAAACACTTAACCAACTGAGCCACCCAGGTCCCCTGACTTTTTTTTTTTTTTTTTTTTTTTTTTTTTTTTTTTTTTACTGTTCACTGTAGCATCAACAATGGTACCTGGCCCATAACAGGTGCTTAACCAATGATCAGTAAATAAATGTATCTTACAATCTGTCACTCAAGAGAATATATAATAAAACTGACCAAAGAAAGCCAGATAGGAGCTCCACATCCTTTTATCATTGTATGCACAAAAGCTGGCCTAGAAAAGATCACTGAGACACACGAATTGAATGTATATATTTATGTCCCAAATCACTAACCAATTAAATGCAGTCTAAATAATTAGAAATTGCTTGCAGTATAAAGAACTATAAAATATAAATGATTATAATACTTTCTATAAGATTTTATTTTACATGTTCTTTCCTAGGATAGAAACTGATTTGTTTGGAATGGAAACAACACTTCAGCCAATGAGCTAAGGATAAGAGGAAAATTGCTTTTTTCCTTGGAAAACAAATGAGAGAAAAAAACATCAAATAGTATTTTGAATTCAGAGCAAAAAACTCAATAATAGGAAAGTTGACTTTATGATATTTGAAAAGTTTAATAATCTAAGGTTTTTTATTTAATAAGCTTTTTCATGTAAGCCAAAGCACCATTTCAATATATCATCAATATAAAAATTGTTAATGAAGTCATTTGTATTTTTAATACTAGTTCTTTGATATCCGATGTGTATTTATACTTGCCACATATCTCAGTTTGGATTGTCCGCATCCCAAATGATTAGTTGCCATTTGCGGCTGGTAGCTACCGTATTGAATATCACAATTCCAATCCAACCTGCTTTACCATTATAGAAGATGATTTTTATAGGGTGGCACCTTTAATCCACTGCCAGCTTGTTCTTTTTTCCTACAAGTTTATAGGCAAAAACAGTGTTTCATCATTTTTAAATTCCAGTTTGGACTAGTAGGAAAATTTATCATAACTATAACCCCCTATGTACTAGGATTATAGTAGTTGCTTTATCAATGTCCTCTAGCTCTTCACCAAAAAAAAATGAGTGTTAAAATGAAAATGGGGAACAGAAACATTGTAAAATTTGCCTAAATTTGCATACTTTAAAATGGTGGAGCTGGGATTCAGTTTTGGAAATATCTTACTTTTTGACTGGTTTAGGTATGTGTGTAGATCCAGGAGTCTTGAAATCCCAGAAAGATATAAATTGAACTTAATTTGATAGGTAATAAAACTATTTAGCTGAGATATACGTGAGGCTCTGAATATGATCCTCTGACTCTTAGAGGACCTTTTATTCTCAGTAAAGTAGTTGGTCTGCCCAGTATTGCTGTTTTTCTGGAATCTGGAGCTCTGTCATGTAACTTCTACTTCTTTGTTTCAGTATCCAGTGGGTTTCTGCATGTAGCAGATACCCAAAGCACAATTGCAAGTGTTTTTTCTGTGTGTGTGTGTGTGTGTGTGTGTGTGTGTGTGTGCGTATGGGTTTTTTTCCTGGTATCAGTTATATGTCCGAGGCAACTGGAACCTTTCTAATGTTGATTTGAACATCTTAGACTTTTGAACATTGTGAACATCAGGAAGGTCTCTGGTGTAGAATATGTTTAATGTTTTGAATCTTGACTAGAATCAGTATTAAATCCAGATATGGCAGGAAATATCCATGTTTATGAGGAAAGCTGTGTCTTTTAAGTCCTGAGTAGCAATGTAAAAAAAATAAAAAAGACAACTTTTGAATCTTACTCCAAAATATTTTTCCTTTTGTCAGGATTTTAGTTACACATTCAGGTGGAGATAATTTTTAGGCTGAGGAAATATCTTGGCCTTGCTCCCCATGTCCCAAATGGAGTAGGAGTGGGCAGAAGGATTTCTGGGGAACCACAGAGCAGCATGCAAGTTTGCTTTGGAGACAGGGTTTCTTGCCATAAATGTGAATTTCAAAGTAAAATGTTAACCTTCATTAGCATCTCTAAGCCTTCTTTGTTGATTTTGGCTATTGTTTAGTGTCACTTGTATTAGCAGCAGTTGAAGAGCTTGAAAAGGCATTAGTAGTCTGGTTTTTAATATTGCTTGAGCTGTCAGTAAGTAGAACTTCAAAGACATCATTATGAAGAAGTTGTATTGAAAATGAATTCCATTTTAGATGAAATTCTTGGTGAAAGCAAAAGAAACATTATCAATCATAATAAGGTTTATTGTGTGATTTTTTTTTTTTTAGTACTGACTTATAGGTTGATCTTAGTACAGTATGAGTCCAGGACAACATAGAGCATACAGAGAGAGAGAGAGAAAGGTAGATGATCATAGCACTGGACCATTAGAGTGCCACAATTTTACCAAACTCAAGTGTGAATCAAGCAACTGTGAGTACTAGGAGGTAGGACCATAATTAGTTCAGAGTGACAGGGTTTTCCCAGAGAACTGGACTATTTATTTATTTATTTATTTATTTATTTATTTTTTAATATATGAAATTTACTGTCAAATTGGTTTCCATACAACACCCAGTGCTCATCCCAAAAGGTGCCCTCCTCAATACCCATCACCCACCCTGCCCTCCCTCCCACCCCCCATCAACCCTCAGTTTGTTCTCAGTTTTTAACAGTCTCTTATGCTTTGGCTCTCTCCCACTCTAACCTCTTTTTTTTTTTTTTTCCCTTCCCCTCCCCCATGGGTTTCTGTTACGTTTCTCAGGATCCACATAAGAGTGAAACCATATGGTATCTGTCTTTCTCTGTATGGCTTATTTCACTTAGCATCACACTCTCCAGAGAACTGGACTTTTAGAAAACGATTATGTAGTGGCAAGCCCTGACCACTTTAAAAGCAAAATTGAACACACCCCTCTACTGCTGACTCTCTGACTTAAGCTCACCCCCAGGCATCTAAAATTGCTAGTCTCCTCTCTACAAGGGGTCCAATCGATTGGGCACATCAGCAGGAAGTAGGTATGCAGCAGGTGGCAAGTACTCTGTGTAGAGTGAAGATGGGGTACATACAGAAGCAAAGTAGTCTTCCACAGAGAGTGCTTTACGTAAAGTAGAAGAGTTTCTTGGTGCCCATCCCTGGATGCATTTCAAAGTAAGGTCCTTGTCCCAGAGTGGTTTAAAACCTTAGGAATGGTAATGAATCAGGGAAACAGCACAGGAAATGGGGCAGTAGCCCAGTTCTTTTTACAGACTGCAATAGGGAAGACCAGGAAAATTATTTTCCAATGCATAGGTCTTGAGTAATGAAGAAACTATGGGCAATTCAGGACTCTGTATGATATAAAGAGCACTATATCTTGGAAGTGGACCGTGGGACCATAGGCAAGTACTGATGAGGTGATGATAATCTGAGCGAAGATTGACCCAGGCACAGAACCTGCAAAACAGATGTAATAGTGAATTTGCTATGATTGGTTACTATGGACATAAAGGATACATTGGCCCTACATTAGACCTATTAGGGAGACAGAAGACATATATCTATAGATCACCCCTTAAGGCTGTTCCTAAATACAATGTGAAGAAGAAAAATAATTTACCATTAAAAAAAAAAGCTTGTCAGAGATTATATTAGTACAATGCCTAACACGTTGACTTAGCCTTCCTTTCTTTTGCTATTCTGGTCTTCACTAGGTTGATGTATGTCAAGAGAATAATAATATATAGTGGCCCTCTTAATAATCCCATTGAATTCACATTCTCTTAGAAGTCAAACATAAGTTAAAAAAAAAGAAGAAATGGAGTAATTGAGAATATCTTAGGCTTATTAATAGTAGCAGCAGTGGTGGTAGTAATAGATTAGTGATAATAATAATCGTTTTGTCCAGAATACTTATAATTACACCTGTAAGTGATTAAATTACTGGCTTTTTCAGAGGAGAGAAGAATGAAGGAAATAGAACCCAAGTAATTTTTCAAACAATATTTAACATAGTTTCTCATGTTAAGTAGAATCACACGATCTTGGCACGAAGCAATGTGGTTTAGTTAGCATAACAGTAATGAAAGAACAGAGACTGTTTTAAAAATTCTCTCAAGGAGTTTTTTTTTTTTTTTCAAAATTGACAGATACTGATATTTGAAATTCATATATTTCTATCAGCTTCATGTTGATTTTGAGAAACACTAAGCAATGCCTTATAGAAACCTGGAGTTATATAGAAACCTCTTTGAAACCACTTTGGACATTCCACTGTCTCTCATTGAAGAAGAAGGTATCTAAGACCATTATAATTTAACAACACCTTAAAGATCATCTATTTTAATCTGCTACATGGTGAAGCTGTCATATCCCAACATTGTTGATATTTGATCAGTGTTGCCTGAACTTTTTTAGCATGGAAAATGTTCAAAAGATGACTATTCTATGTATGAACAGGGATATTTGTTACAAAGTTTGTTTTTTTTTTTTGTTTTTTTTTTTAATTCAACAGAGCTCTTCCTCCAAATTCTACCCATCTCTTCATGTTCTTTATTGTTAAATGCACAATTTCTGGCTAATTGATTATTTCTCACTGTGAGAAAGGGTAGCAAGGCTGTTATTACCTTCAATCCCACAAATCTTCAGAACCAATTTGTATTGAAACAGTATGAGTCTTGCTTCTGCAGCACATGATGCCATTCAGTTAATGATATTTAGATCATTATTCATGACACTGTTTTATCCATTGTTCTTCCTATGAACATTGGCTTCTAGTGGCTCCCTCAGAAGTTATTTCCATGTACAGTGATAACCATGAAAGGATGTCTTATTCAAAGTATGGAGGGAGAGGTGAACCATAATTTGTGTTCTTGTCATGTTACATTTACTATTCAGATAAAATTATAACTGGGGTTTTATATATATATATGATATATATACGATATATATACGATATATATATATACACGATATATATATATGTTATATATTACATACACACAACCCAGCTATACTTTTATTAAACAAACGGACTTTAATTTTTTTTTTAACGTTTTATTTATTTTTGAGACAGAGAGAGACAGAGCATGAACGGGGGAGGGGCAGAGAGAGAGGGAGACACAGAATCGGAAGCAGGCTCCAGGCTCTGAGCCATCAGCCCAGAGCCTGACACGGGGCTCGAACTCACGGACCGCGAGATCGTGACCTGAGCTGAAGTCGGCTGCTTAACCGACTGAGCCACCCAGGCGCCCCTAAACAAACGGACTTTAAAACAAATACTGTAGTAACAGACAAAGAAAGGTGTTGCATAATGAAGGAAAGGTCAGTCTAACAAGAGGATATAACATTTGTAAATATATACACCCAACATAGGAGCACCTCAATATATAAAGCACTTATTAACAGACCTAATGGGAGAAATAAACATTGAGACAATAATACCAGGGTCTTTAATACCCCAGTTACATAATGGATAGATCATCCAGACAGAAAATCAATAAGGGACAATTGTCCTTGAACAACATGTTAGGCCAGACGATTTTAATAGATAATATACAAAACTTTCCATCCAAAGGCAACAGAATACACTTTCTTCTCAAGTGCACGTGAAAGATTTTCCAAGATAGATCACATGTAAGGTCATAAATCAAGTCTTTTTAAATTTTTTTTTAACATTTATTTATTTTTGAGACAGAGAGAGACAGAGCATGAACAGGGGAGGAGCAGAGAGAGAGGGAGACACAGAATCTGAAACAGGCTCCAGGCTCTGAGCTGTCAGCACAGAGCCCGACGTGGGGCTTGAACTCACGGACCGTGAGATCATGACCTGAGCCGAAGTCGGACGCTTAACCGACCAAGCCACCCAGGCGCCCCATAAATCAAGTCTTAATAAATTTACGATTGAAGTGATATCAAGCATCATTTCTGACCACACTGGTATGAAGCTAGAACTCATTTCTACAAAGAAAACTGGAGAATTCACAAATATGTGGAAATTAAGCAACATGCTACTCAACAACCAATGGGCCAAAGAAGAAATCAAAAGATCAAAAAATACCTTAGGCAAATGAAAATGGAAATATAGCATACAAAAATTTATGGGATGCAGTGTAAGTAGTTATAAGAGGGAAGGTCATAATGATAAATGCCTACCTCAAGAAACAAGGAAAGTCTCAAATAAACAATCTAAGTTTACAACTGAAGGAACTACTAGAGGAAAAAAGGAATAAAATAAAGGTAAAACCACTAAAGGAAAAAGGCAAGTGAAGCCCAAAGTTAGTTTATGGAAGACAATAACAAAAAGTAACTTTGTTATAACGGATACCACAAAAATAAAAAGGATCATAAGAAATTAAAATGAACAATTACATGCCAACAAATTGTAAAACCTAAAAAAAAATGGATAAATTCCCATAAACATACAATCCACCAGGACTGAACATGAAGAAATAGAAAATCTGAACAGACCAATTATTAGCAAGGAGATTGAATCAGTAATCAAAAACCTATCTGACAAAAGTCCAGGGCCTGACAGCTTCATGAGTGAATTCTGCTAAACATTCAAAGATGAGTTAATACTAATGCTTCTCAAACTCTTCCAAAATATGGAAGAGGAGAGAACTCTTCTAATTAAAAATCCAGCATTACACCGATACCAAAACCAAAGATACCACAAGAAAATAAAATTATAGGCCTGTATCCCTGATGAACATAGATGCAAAAATATTCAGCAAAATATTAGTAAATCAAGTTCAACAATATAGTAAAAGGATCATACGCTGTGATCAAGTGGGATTTATGGTCTGCAAATCTGTGAATGGCATACAACACATTCACAAAATGAAAGATAAAAATCACAAAGGATGCAGAAAAAGCAATTTGACAAAAGTCAATATCCATTAATGGTAAAAACTCTAAATGGATTATTGAGGGAACACACCTTGACATAATAAGGGCCATATTATGACAACCCCACAGGTAACATCGTTTTAAGTAGTGTAAACCTAAAAGGTTTTCCTCTGTGATCAGGAATAAGACAAGGATGCCCACTCTTACCTTTTTATTCAATGTGGTACTGGAAGTTCTAGCTAGAAAATTAGGCAAGAAAATGAAATAAAAAGCACATTGGAAAGAAAGAAGTAAAACTATCACAATTTGCAGATGGATATTTCATATAGAAATGTCGTATATAGAAAACTCTAAAGACTCCATCTCAAATAGCTTTTGGAACTAATAAGAGAAGTCTGAAGTTACAGCATACAAAATCAATATGCAAAAATCTGTTGCATTTCTACACTCTATTAATGAACTATCAGATAAATTAAGAAAACAATCCCATTTACAATTCTGGTACACTCCTATGAAAGAAACACCACACTGAGCAGTGGAGGGGTCCCTTACCAGGCTGCTCGCCCATATCTACCACAAGATCATTAAGCCCTGAGATAGATGTGAGTCCCTAAGCTCTTCAGAGCATCTGGTTGACCCCATACTTGGGATAAAGAGTTGGAGAAGACCTTAAACAGAAGAAACAGGAATGCATCCCATGTGGTCCGGGGTGAATTTGGAATGCCATACCCAGATAATACTGCAGACTCTGGTTAAGTTCAAGGCACTAGAGAGGAACTTAGGTTAATTTAAAACTAGAAAATTTGTTTTAGTTTTGCAAGATGAGTAGTTTCTAGAGGTCTGCTGTAGTACATAGTATCTAGAGTTAATAATATATCTGCATTTAGAAGTTTGTCAAGATGATACGTATCATGCTAAGTGCTCTGACCACACACACATAAACACACACACACACACACACACACACACACACACACACACGAAGGAAACTTTGGTAAGTGATGGATAAGTGGTGGTGATGGTTTCATGGGTTTGTGCATATGTCCCACTCATCAAATTGTATACATTAAATACGTGCAGATTTTTTTATATGTTGATTTTATCTCAGAAAATGAGATAAAAGTATTTTAAAAAGAAAAAAAAAAACTTCAAGGAAGTAATTTCAAGTGTGGAAGCCCATGAGGGCTTGGGCCTGTCTTGTCCAGCTGTAAAAGGTGGTATGACCCACTATAGCTGTTTAATTATGTGACAGTAGTTTTCTTTCTTCCCTAAGTCATCTTTTCTAAACTTGTCCTCCTTGATTTAACTATTGCCATGAGTGGATGCACGCCTCCTGAAATGTAGCAGCATTTTAGACGCCGCTCTTTTATATGTGTGACCATCTGTGCTCAGGCACTGCCTTTTCTAATTAAGTTGTACATAATATCATCTGCGCTGTTTATGTATTTGTTTGGCATTCATGTACAGAGTAATAGAATCCATTCAAAGTCAATAAAATCACCCCAATTGTCACTTATCAAAGGCAAATGTTATCACATAGGCAGTTGTAGAGATTTTGGTGCATGCTTTAAGATCCACTCATAGGACTCTGGCCATTTGGTAATTGACAACAGTCATTGAAGATTTTGAAAGGAAGATAAAAATTACTATTTTTTTTTATCTATTTAGGGATTTAAAGACAAATTTAACCCTGAAACATTTGAAGATCACTTTAATAAAGTTCCAAAATAGACTTTAGCCACATTTAAGTTGATATTTCAGTGATTTAAACATGACATTAATTTTTTTTATTACTTCATGGCATTAAAAAAAAAGAGACTCTTTTTAAATTGGTTTTGCACTGGTTTTAAACCCAATAAAATATTTCATTGTTGTTAGAATTATTGCATTTTGTTCTTTATTTTACTCTCTCACGGGAGGTCTATGCCTCTGAATTACCTACAGGATCTCTCATTTATAAATGGAGTCACTGGGTGCATAAATTACTATATATTCATGTCAGTGTGTGAGTGACATTTGTAAAAGCAAGTCTCATTGTGTTGGAAGGTATCCCAGTTCATGTAATGTATACCTCATCTAGGAAGTGTTTGCATATGCACTAGCAAACCAGTCCTCCTCATGCCCTCTTGTAAAATCTGTTAATGGTGTGTTGTCAGTTATGCTAGGTTAAGAAACCTGTTTAAAAGTTTTCATGAACATAAAATGTTATGAAGGCTATTAAATTTAAAAATGGTGTTTGGAAAGTGGAAATCCCCAGAAATCCTAATCTTTTAAACTTTCTTCTTTACTCAAATCTTGTTGGAAGAGCATAGTATTTTCATACTCTGGGTTGAAGGAAGCTTTCTGACATCGGTCTTGCTGCCAGACCTGAATTCCTCAGGCCCCAAAGTTCTCTGACCTTCCTGAGGCCCTTAGCCACAAATCCCTTTTTCAGCCACTTTGGCCTCAGCTCTGTGCTATATTGCCTCTCTCAATATCAGTGTCGGCTGCTTGTTCCCATAACTGCAAATTTGCTCACTGATCACACTATCAAAAATTGATTGTGGGAGGGTCTCTGAATTCTAGGTACCATGACAGTTACTGAGGTAATGACCATAAATGATATCTTTTGAGATGCCTTTGAAGAGATTCTACTGGAGAAGAAGTCCAAATTCAAAAGAATGTGGTAGGTGCTGCAGACTCATGAGGACAAAGAAATAGCAGCAGCTGAGACTGTTTCAGACATTCAGTTAGGATGATTTTTAAGCTAAATTGCCAAGAAGCCAAAGAAGAGAAGGGCCATCTGAATAAAAGGAATAGCAGGAAGAAAGATGTGCAGTTCCAAAGGAACACAGGGTATTGGAGGAACAGTATGGCTGGAGTGTAGAGTTCACATGTCAGGTGGTAAGGTCTGAGTCAGGAGAGGTGGAGACGGTACAGTTGAAGAAAAGGAAACGAGTTCGTCATGCAGACTGAGAGTAGAAAGAAGGCAGACGATGAAACTTTGAGGAAACTGACTAGAAGCGATGAGGGTATCAAGATCAAAGAATGAGATAAGGAGAATCAAGAGAAAATTATAACACAGAAACAAGAAGAGAGAGGCACTTGGGTGGCCCAGTTGGTTGACTGGCTGGCAGCTGACAATGTGGAGCCTGCTGGTGATTCTCTCTCTCTCCCTCTCGGTTTCTACCCCTCCCCCACTCATGCATGCACACACGTAGGTGTGCACTCTCTCTCAAAACATAGAAACATTAAGAAAATAAGACAAACAATGTAACAAAGGAGGAAGGAATCAATGGTGAAATTTAAAGGAGGGACATCAAACCAAATGAAAAATGTGAAATGATTGTCAAATTTCAGAGCAAGATCTATCCCAGATGACTGGTTGGGAGAGAAAAATTGCTTCAGGGTGGGAAATTTAAGAGATGTGAGAAAGAAGAGATGTTGAGTGGTCTCATTTCTTGAAGGAGGCAAGAAAGGAAATGGCAACTGAACACTTATCTAGGCAGGCTTGTATTGTTGTTGTTCCGCCCAGATAGAAAAATTTAGATCACATTTATCATACAAGAGAAGAGAAGGAGCTGGAGGAACGGAAGACAGTGAAGACACAGGAAATAGAAGAAATTATAATTGCTTTTAAAGGAGGTGCGGAAAATCTGTCAGTTCCTTTCACACATCAACACTACCCTTTTCTCTCTCTCGTCATTTCCTTTCCCAGTGAAATTTAACTCCCCTTTTGACACAACTGTAATTCACCGACAAAGCTATTCTTTTATCTCAGTCTCAGAACCTGGCTCACACTTTGCTTAGTGGTTGGCCCATTTTATTTCCCTGTTATTGTAGCCTAATACATATTCATCTGATTACTGTCTACTATAGGTAATGGCCAAGGTAATGCTTTTAACTTAATCATCAAAAAGGATGATTTTAGTATGAAGAAATATATTGATAGCTGAAGAAAGAAAAAAAAGGAGAGCTACATAGCCTCAAGACAAGATACTTGAACACACTAAGCTTCAGTCCTCTCCTATTTTTTTTGACTTTATTATAAGTTTTTAGGTCTGTCTCAGGTTTACAGTAAAATTAAGGAGGTTACAGAGATCACTCATATACCCCTCGCCCCCCACACATTGATAACCTCCCTCATTATCAACGTCATTCACCAGAATGTACATTTTTTTTTTTTACCAAGGATAAACCTACATTGACACATCATAATCACCCATAATCAATCCATAGTTTGCCTAAAAGTTCACTCTTGGTGTTGCACATTCAGTGGGCTTGAAAAAATATATGACATATATCCATCATTAAAATGTACAATATTATATCATTGCCCTAAAATTAAATGCCCTCTATGCCTTGCCTATTCATTTTCCCTACCTCTGCCCCCTGGAAATCACTTTATCTTTTTATTGTTCCATAGGCTTTGCATTCTCAGAATGTTATATAATTGGAATTATATATAGACTTCTCAGATTGGCTTCTTTCACTTGGTAATATATATTTAACTTTCCATTATGCCTTGATAGCTCATTTCTTTTTATTGCTGAATAACATTTCATTGGGTATACCACAATTTCATTTTTTCATTCACATTCTGAAGGACATTTTGGTTGCTTCCAAGTTTTGGCAGTTATGAATAAGGCTACTATAAACATCTACCTATAGGATTTTGTGCAGACATAAATTTCCGACTCCTCTGTGGAAAATACCGAGAAGAGTGATCACTGATTGTATGACAATTGTATGTTTAGTTTTATAAGAAATTTCCAAACTGTCTTCCAAAGTGGCATATCATTGGGCAGCACCAGCAATGTTGAGAGTTCTTGTCACTTCACATCCTCATCTGCATTTGTTGTCAGTGTTCTGGATGTTGGCCATTCTAAGTATGTAGCGGTATCTCATTATTGTTTTAAATTAGTTTCTATTTTTTATAAGCTTATTTATTTTAAGAGAGAGGGAAAGCATGAACAGAGGAGGGCCTGAGAGAGAGGAAGTGAGAGAATCCCAAGCAGGCACCGTGCTATCAGCATAGAGCCCAATGTAGGGCTCGATCCCAGAAACCATGGGATCAGGACCCAAGCCGAGATCAAAAGTCAGACACTTAACTGACTGAGACCCTCATTATTGTTTTCATTTCTGCGTTTCTGTGATGTCCTATAATATGGGGAATGTTGTTATATGTATTTGACATCTGCATATCTTCCCTGGTAAGATGTTTATTAAGATCTTTGGCCCATTTTTCTATTTGGGTTTTTTGTTTTCCTATTGTTGAGTTTTAAGATACCTTTGCATGTTTTATGTAATAGACTTTTGTCATTATTTTTGAAGATTCTCTTTGAGTGTGTAGCTTGCCTTTTTATTTTCTTGGTACTGCCTTCTGCAGAGTAGAAGTTTTTCATTTCAATGACTTTTAGTGTGACAATGATTTCTTTCATGAGATGTGTCTTTGGTGTTGTGTCGAAAGCATCACCATGACAAAGTCATCTAGGTCATCTTCTAAGAATTTTCAGTTTTGTGTTTTACATTTGTGTTTGTGATCCATTTTGATTTAATTTTTGTGAAGGGTGTAAGTTGGGTGTCTCCCCCAACTATAAAAGTAACTATTTTGATTACATTATACTTAAGCAGTATCCCAGCTTAAAAATTTGAGGATTCTAAAATTTGGAAATTAAGAATTTTATTAAATGGGAAGAAATTACTATTAAGAGGTATGGTGGAAAGTCAGAGAGGTAGGCTCCAATCATGGCTTCTGGTGTGGTGGTTTTATACTCCTATCTAAGTTAATTAAACTCACTAAATCTTAATTTGGCCTCTCCATAATGAGTAGGTGTATAATTTCTTACAGGACTATTATAAGAACCACATGAGATGATCTCTGTAAAATAGCCAGCATAAACATGGCACGTTGTGGTGCCTGATAGTATTTGCAACACTCATCTTCCTTAAGTTCATTTTGCTCATTGACATTGCTTTATTTAGGAAAATACTAATAGTATACATGGAATGAAAATTTACTATGAATTAATATATGTTCTACATGAATTAATATGTCTAATCCTCATTAAAAACCAATTATTTCCATTGCCATCTCACAGTTAAGGAAGCAGGCATAGAGAGGTTAAATGATTTGCTCAGGGTAACTCCTACAGTAAAGAACTGAGCCCCAATTTAACTTCAGGCAAGTCAGTTCTAGAACCTTTGTTTTTAACTACCACATATAGTTGCTGTATATTTATGAAATAATTCTTAGTCAAATCTGTGTTTGATATAAATTACATTTGATACAAAGCTCAGATATATATGGCTTCCAAGCTTTCAAATATAATTTCTACTATAACTTTAGACATATGTAAAATGCACAGTTTGTTAGTAATAACTAACAGAAGAGCCCAGCTCCCAGAGTGGGCATGCCATTTGTCAGAAGCATTTTCTGATAGTACAATAGTTACTGTATTTGAAAAGAGGAATGTTGATCTGTTTTGTATAGTTAGTCAGATAACTGCTTTGACATCTGAAACTTTTTCTGTACATTTCCTTGCCCTGAAAGAGTATATTGTACATTCACATCAAAGAAAAGTTATAGGAATTCTTGATGAGACATTCTGATTATGGGATAATAAATATAGATATTGCATTCTTATAAATTAGTAAGGTAAAACCTGAATCATTATAATCATTTAGTAATAATGTCAATTAAAACAACTTATTTAGTAATTAAAGTAATGTTTTTGATATTAGTGTTTTAAATATACTGCCATTATAGAAAGGCAGCTGACTCAACAAGGAAGTGATTTTTCAAAATAGTTACCATCATTTTTACCAGACATTAATTGAGTGTACCCTATATTGATTTTGTTTCTAGTTAATCTGATAGTGAATATTGTTAATTTAAAGAAAAAAACCTGCCAGTTCCTATTTTGAAATAGTAGCTTATCA
Organism: Neofelis nebulosa; assembly: GCF_028018385.1. Classification (NCBI taxonomy): domain Eukaryota; kingdom Metazoa; phylum Chordata; class Mammalia; order Carnivora; family Felidae; genus Neofelis; species Neofelis nebulosa. The sequence continues at coordinate 41,090,325 of NC_080789.1, read as the reverse complement.
TCAGTATGTATGTCTAGTGAAATGAATGTTTGATCAGTAACTAGGATATTTGAGTTACTTGAGTTACTTTCTGTTAAAACAGTTAAGGAAATAAATAAGAAAGGGAAGTTGCCTTTTTAGTGAAAGTGATGGCTTTGAATTTGAGTATGTTGTATTTGAGATGGCAGTAGTCATATGAAAATGTAAGACACAGAACATCTGTTAGGACTAGAGTTCTAGATTGGCTTTGTTTTGTTTGGGAGGGGGGCATTGGTAATATCAAGAGTCTTAGGATGGGGGTTGTGTTCTCTGGTTTTTGACAAAGAATAGTGGCCTTGAGGAGAACATTCATAGTGAAGAAATCAGAAATTAGGACGCTAAAATGCCTCTGGCAATAGAGTAGATTGTCAGTTTACAGCCTTAAGATGGAGCACTTCTAACTGAAGACAAGTCTGAGTTAGAGACCTCCAGAGGTTTGCCACTGAAAGTAGCCTTGGAGATAGATGCCACTGTGGTTGAGCATGTCATGGAATCAGGCCAATCAGTGAGTTGTCCTCCCAGGTAACCAAGAGAGTATTATTTAGTAGCGACTTTTGCCTGAACTGCTCTAGAACTCTTGAGAACTCTTGAGAAAGTTGAATTTGATTTAGAGGAACCTTGCCCTAGTGGTTGCCCAGAGCTTCAGATCTGAGTAGTTAACGATAGAGTGTAGCGGCCACGCCTACAACACAACTTCCGGGGCCTGTCTGCTCATTCCTTGCTTTTATCTGAAGTCTAAGACTTCACCATTTGGTTTATATTAGCCCAAAAGTCATTATATATGACCAAGTATGAAAAAATTCATACCATTTATTCAACATTGGTGTCTATTAATAATAGCTAATATTTATCATCCTTTTAATATGTACCAGATACTGTGCTAAGGACTTTGCATGATGTAGAACTTAACATCAGCCTTGAATTGGTTAACATTGTTAACTATCTGCATGGGGATGCTGGGGCTTGGAAAGGGTATGTGAATTGCTTCAGGTGACAGTGCTAATTCTGGACCAAGCCAGTATTCAAACTTAGGTTTGTCTGATCTCTAAGTTATACTGATATTTCAAGAACTTTGTCTGCTTTGTACTTTCTGAACAACAGATCATAAAATGATGAATGATTTATTTTTTATTAAAAATTTTTTTAACATTTTTCATTTATTTATTTATTTTTAATTTTTTTTAACATTTATTTATTTTTTGAGACAGAGAGAGAGAGAGCGTGAACAGGGGAAGGTCAAAGAAAGAGGGAGACACAGAATCTGAAACAGGCTCTAGGCTCTGAGCTGTCAGCACAGAGCCCGACACGGGGCTTGAACCCGCAGACCGCGAGATCATGACCTGAGCCGAAGTCGGACGCTTAACCGACTGAGACACCCAGGCGCCCCAACATTTTTGATTTTTGAGAGACACAGAGAGAGCGTGAGTTGGGAGAGGCAGAGAGAGAGGGAGACACAAGATCCGAAGCAGGCTCCAGGCTCTTAGCTGGCAGCACAGAGTCTGATGTGGGGCTCGAACTCACGAACCGTGAGATCATGACCTGAGCCGAAGTCGGACGCTTAACCAACTGAGCCACCCAGGCACCCCTGGATGATTTCAAAAGAAAAATAGGGGAGATTTTTTAAAGTTTTGAAATCTTTTAGTTAATTATGAAAAAGCAATGACTTATGATCAAACTAAATCTTTTTATTCATTCCATTTCAACTCTACTTGTCACTTATTTTATGAATGTATGTCTTTTATAAGGAAATTTCAGAAGCGGATCCTTGCTAAGCCTAATGCTAGTGTTAACACTGACAATGACTTCTCTGAACAGAATTAGTAAGGAGATGCTTGCAGTTAGGGAATTTTATATTACTTGAAAACTGAACTGAGCTTTTTGGTTTGGTTATCCTTTTATCTTAAATTTCACTTCTTGGTTTGAGAGGTTCTATTTCAATGGATAAACCTCACAGTCACATGAGAAGCTGTTTTAAAAGGAAAATCCTTGATGGTTCAAGCAGTTGGAATCTGTTGAATTCTAACTGAGGTTTAGGATGACTGTTGATGGCCAAAATGTGCTCATGGGACACACATGTTACATGATAGCACCCAGACTTGACTTAATGCACTAAACAGATTGCTAGTCTTTCTTACCAGCTGTTCCTGTCTCCTTTAGTTGTTTGCATTATGACTATTCATGAACAACAGATAAATCTGTATGTTTCAAAAGCTTATATATTAAATGAAGACATTGTAATAGTGAAAAAAGAGGCTGGTTTCTGAGACTCTGTCATCCTGAATTTTTAATCATCCTTGATGACAGAAACAGGTGAATGCTCCTATTGGCTACAAAGGCATCCTATAAAATAGATGACATCCTTACGTGATATATATCTAGTTGGCATGCTCTTCAATAACAAAACAATCAGAGATTTCTTTTCTTCCCAAAGTGTTGATTATTTACTGTGGCATCTTATCAGAATTCCCTTTGCCACAGCCATCAGTTTTGTACTGTTTTCTCTAGTGATAATGCTCGAAGATAAGAATGTATTGAAATTATTGTAGACAAAAGCCAAAAGACTATGATCATTAGCACCTAGATTTCAAAAGAAAAGTGACATAGAAAATGTCATTTATATTGCGAAAAAATCTATTTAATGTCTCTTTCATTTGACTTTGGTTTTTGCAAGATCTTTTATGCATTTTAAAGAAAATTAACTGCAAACCGTTCTGTTCATTGCTTCACAGATATTTATCAAGTACTTACTAAGTGCTAGGAACATTTCTACACACTGAATATACACAGTCTCTGGCTTGGTGGAGTGGGAAAATAATTCTTTGTCCTAATAGAGTTTAAAATTTAGTAAGGGAGTCAGATTATAAATGAGATAAATAAAGTAAAATACATAATATGTTAAATGCTGCTGATAAGAGCTATGGAGAAACACAAGACAGGAAAGGCAAACAGAGAATGCTACTGGAGGGCATGGGGAGGTGCAATTTTAATAGAAGAACTCTCACAAGTTAGTTTTCAAATATGTATTTTGACAACTTCATATGTAACTTTGCCTAGTGTACACAGTATATAGCTTTGACATTTCTCCTACTTAATTTTTTTTCATTATTTTTTTTATTTTGAGAGAGGGAGGGAGGGAGGGAGAGAGAGAGAGAGATTGAGAGAGAGCGGAGGAGGGGCAAAGACAGAGGGAGAGAGAGAATCTCAAGCAGGCTCCATGCTGTCAGTGCAGAGCCTGACCCCAGGCTGGATCTCATGATGCAGGGCTTGATCTCATGACCGTGAGGTCATGACCTGAGCCGAAATCAAGAGTTGGATGCTTAATGGACTGAGCCATCCAGGTGCCCCGCACCACCTATTTACTTTTGTAATTACACTGTATCTTATTTTAAAATCTATGTCAACCAATCACTGCTGTCATGTTAATGAGTTAAAAAAGACAGTAGAATTTGGTAGATTCACAGGCTACTTTTCTACATTAGAATCTAATTGTCATTAGATATGATTGTTCTATTAATCACTATTAAGTTTTTTTTATTTTAATGCCACGAAGTCTGTTAAGTTTTTGCTGTACTTACCTTGCCTGTTGAACTCATGATAAGAAATGGGTCATGGGTTAAAAAGGCTTGAATGTGCATAACATGTTTATATTAATATTACCAAATCATTGTGAATGAAATGGTTTTCTGGAAAGTTATGTAACACATTCCGGTTGTGATTTTAATGCTCAGGTGAACAGCATGCACGGTTGCTGATCTGCAGAAACTAGAAAGAATAAACTTGTCATCTACTCAGATGCTCAGATGGTAATACTCTTAAAAACTGCACAAGGACTAATAGGAAGTACCTTTTGTTATCTAATAATTGCTTTGATCCACTTTCGTTAAGAGTTAGAGTGGACTTTTTTAGCCTCCCTAAGTTGATGCTGGTCCTATCCTTGCTTACCTTTTTGTATAATCACTTCTCAATCAGGAACACACAGTAGCTGGATTCAAGGCACTTCTCAGAGGATATTATTTTGATACTACTGCACCAAAATGCGTGTCAGAACTGGAATGAGAAAGTATTTATGGACAATTCCTTGAAAGAGATACAGGTCATCCACTCCTCTAGATTGAGAATTACAAACTAAAAGGACTAGAAAGACCAAGGGAGTATCAAAATTGAATGAAGGCAACCATGTGACCTGTGGCATGCCGGAGGTCACATGCCAATCTAAGCAACAGTTATTCTTCACCATCACAAAACAGTCTTGTAGGTTGACTCCTGCAAGCAAATGATTGCTTTGAAACTCTGCATTCAATAGACTGTAATCTCTCTCTGATTAAGAGGGGTGGCAAAAGACTATATATCCAAACCACAGTATTCTAATCTCTGTTAAAACATAATTTTCGAACATAATGTATTGTGAATCCAAAATCTCCATTGAAGAAGTTAAAAGATAAAGATTTATGAAACATATGGTTCTTTTTACTATATTTATATATCACAGTGTCCTCCTATGAGGACCCCTGGGAGAAATTTCTGTCTAGTCTTAGTAGCAGGATTAGTTGTGCTTCTACTGTGAATAAAATAAATAGATTTGCAAACTGCCATTCCATATCAGGAGCTGGTGGCTTTAGGCATAGATATTCTCCTTGAAAGTGTCTATTTGCTCTCTTGCAAAAGTTAATCTAAATTCATGATCAAGCTCTAGTCAACAGATCTCACTGCAGTGCATACTTGTCTTTAACTTCACTTTTGACCTTATCTTTCTTATCCTCATTTTCCTTCAACTTAATTTCTGTATTCATTTATTTAGAAATGTATATCCTGTTTTATTATATATATATATATGTGTGTATATATATATATATATACACACACACACATATAATATACATATAAATATGTATATATATTCCATATATATCCATATATATAATATATATACATATATACATATACATATACATAGTCTAAAGACCACCTTAGAATTTTGGGAACAGATGAGATTAAAAATAAATTCAGAAACAGCTTCCAAAATCTATGTTGGTGGACATATTTCTTTCTCACAATAGCATTGCACTGTAGTGTATTATGAGGTAGGTCACAAATGCCAATGTTTTTGTGATCAAACATAATAAAACAAGAGGAAGGTGTTTACATTTTGACATTAATTGGTGATAATTGGGTGGTTCTTGTAATGAGATCTTTAATAAGAGCCTTGTTCACTTTCTTCAATGTGATAGAAGAGGTACATTTACATCTAATGCTGGGAGTTGCATGTAAACAGAAATTAATCCTTTTACAGTTGATGGTTACTAGTCCTTGTGGTAGCTTTGCATGAATTAAAAAAAGGACATCTTGGGGCGCCTGGGTGGCTCGGTCGGTTAGGCATCCGACTTCAGCTCAGGTCATGATCTCACGGTCCGTGAGTTCGAGCCCCACGTCGGGCTCTGTGCTGACAGCTCAGAGCCTGGAGCCTGTTTCAGATTCTGTGTCTCCCTCTCTCTCTGCTCCTCCCCTGTTCATGCTCTGTCTCTCTCTGTCTCAAAAATAAATAAACGTTAAAAAAAAATTAAAAAAAAAAAAAGGACATCTTGTCCTCCCAGAGGATACAGCTGAAGGTCAGGACTTGTGCTTTGTGTTCAGAACATGAAAAGGATTGTAGGCCCCATCTCTCTTTGGCCAGGAATTATTGGGGAAAATACAACTTGCTGGACCATTCACAAAAGGTCTGCTAGTGTGTTACATGTGAATTTCAAGTGCCCATGTGTCTGACCCGGAAAACAAAGACTAAAAGCTGATGGGGTAAATTCTAGCTTGGCAACATTTTATAATCATATAAACAAAAATAAGCAGCTCTAAGCTCACAGAAAAGGAAGCTAGGCAATAGGTTGCATATATATTACAAATTACATTTTTTGATATGTATTGACCTCTTCCTATATTTAATAGCTAAATCCTTTTTGTGGATCACAGACCTTTTGAAAATCTGATGAAAGCTATGGTCCTTCTATAGGAAGACACATGAAGGTATAAGCTTATAGACTTTTTATTGAATTTCTGAAAGTCATCGAATGTAGGAGACCAACTCAGTCTATTGATAATGGAGAACTTCATTCATTCAACTGTTTGTTCAATACAAGAGTGATGATGACCTCCTTATGAAGGTACTGCACCTTTCTGAACTTAGGCCTCAAAATCACCAATCCCTAAGCTCATTAAAGCCATGCTGTGTGATTGCACCACATATAATATGGCTTCTGTGCAAGTCTAAACAAGAGCAGAGAGTTTTACACCATTCAAACAGAACTTAATAGGAATAAATGTGAAGATTCTTTTCCTTATCCATCTGGCCCAGTAGTTCAGAGTCTATTTTGCATATTCTAATGCTTAACAATATGTTTAATAGGAAAGCAAGAATTAAATAAACCATTATACATTTATTCCTTGAAATATTATGCGCTCATTTAAAAGGATATTTGAAAAGAATTAGTAATCACCTAGGGAAAAAAAATGCTTTGTCAAACTGTTAAGGTAATAAAGCTGATTCCATAAGAGTTTCAGCAGTATGATTACATTTTTTTCTTAAAAACAAAATTACCAAAACTATTAGTGATTATTTTTGGTAAAATTATAGATCATTTTTGTTATTTATACACTTTTCCACACGGTTACAATGAATGTGTATTATTTTACATTAAAATTGGGAAACAAAGTTCACATAAAAATTATGGTAAGTAGTTTGCTAGAACAAGGAAAGTGTATTAGTCAAGTAGAAAATTTTCTTTAAGCAAAAGAATTCTGAATCCTCACTAATAAATGTGTGTGATTATATAGCATCAACTATCCTCTTTGGGACGAAGGAGACAGAGTCAATTTTCCTAGTAATTATTGAGATCGGATGTCTCAAATGACTAAATTAAGTTGTGATATAAAATATGTGTTGGATTTTGTAATTTTCTCAAATTATTAATAAAACACATGTAGTGTTAATAGGCTTTGAAAATATAAATTAAAAAAGTCTCTTAGGTACAAGCCTGTGTCATTCTGTAAAAGTGAGAATGTATTATTGGAGTCCATACTTAAAGTTTGTTTTTGTAGGGACACTTTTATGGCAATTGGTTACATTGTTTCTGCTACAAGTGTCAGCTTTGGATAAATGTTGTGCAATCACTGAAATTTGTGGTTTGGGGTTGAAATTTTGTCACAACACTGAAAAATCACACCCAGAGGGTATGGATTAAGTTTTCAGCCTTTACTCATGAGTTGGGTGAAACCAACACTAAAATAACATCTCAAGGGGTATAAAACTAACCATTCCAAAAAAATGGACATATTCTGAAATAGAATTCAATATAGCCTGTATATACTCAGATCATCCAGGACTGCTGAAGAAGAGAAATTTCAACTACTTTAAACTTCTCATTGGTAAGAACTGTGTACAGCTGGATCACCATGTATCACAATTCCATGAAGTTCAATGTGAATAAATACGAATGGTACCTCTTGGAATTGGGCAGACACTGGATGGAATTAAACAGACAAGGAAGACTTCATCCATAACTGTTTCAATAGGGGACATGACTATTGCGATAAGGTCACAGGCTATGTAATAGAGGAGAGAGACTGTTTTAATTCTGCTGAAAGAAAAGATGATAGAATTTTTAAGCTCTGATCTGAGCTAGTGGAAAAATCCTGGAGGATGTTAGTGGAGAAGCTGGTCACCATAGTTGCTAAATGGCAGCTCATCTAAATTAGATTCCTACCCTCCCCCAGAGACTGGGAGATTGAGGCTCAATCCTTCTTGATTATGTTTCAAAGGTATGGCTCCCAGGTCCTTGAGAAAGACACTCTTAAGTAGTAGATTAGGCTAGTGGCCCGAAAAAGGGTTACATCTAAAAGGGGCAGAGAAAGAATTTACAATTGTAAATTTTCTGAAGTAAATTCTCTAAGAAAAGAGAGGACAGAAGAAGAAACATGTCTAAAGTTTAATCAAGCTATGGGGTTCCTTTGGGCCCTCTTGGTCATAGTCATTTTCTCTGGAAGCAATGTGGAGATAGAAAATTTAAACCATAAGAATTGGCTTTTATCCTTGACTCTGTCTTAGGTATACGTTTTGAGTGTTGGTTCTTCTCTATTAGTTGTTTATACTGCATAAAAATTGCCACACACTTAGTGGCTTAACATAAATTTATTTATCTCATAGTTTTTGTGGGTCATAGGTCTGTTTAGGATCTGTTGAAATCACTGTGTTGACCAGGACTGTGTTTTCTTCTAGAAGCCTGAACTAGGGAAGCATCTGCTTCCTCTCCTTGCCTGTTTCTTGGCAAGATTCTTGGCAGTTTTCTGTAGTTGTAGGATTCATACCATCTTGGTTCTTCAAAGTGAGAAAGGGGAGTGAGAGATACTAGGGAATATTGGCTAGCAGGAAGTTTTGTATATTGTAATCATAGGAATGACATCTTTGCTGTGGTCTGTTGGCTAGAAGTGAGTAACGTGTCCCATGCACACTCAGGAGAGGTTTTTACACAAAGATGTGAAGCCTAAGAGGCCAGCCTAAGTCTATGTGCCACATCCTACATTTGTAAAATCAAAGCAATTCACTTACACCAAACTTTTAGATCCATAGTAGTACTGCAAGTTGCTTTTGGAGCAATTTGGCAATGGATGGTGAGCTCTGTTTTAGAGCTCTGGTCCTCTATGCCTACTCTAGCCTAAGCAGCATGTTGAGATTTCTTATGAACTTACTCTTGTCTTCCCTTCCCTTCCCTTCTTTCATGAAGTTTTTCTGTTCCCTTAAAATATATCTTAAAAATGCATTAGACCATATAATAATTATGATCACCTTAGTTGGAAAAGTTATGATTCAAATAAAATTTAAAATGAAAACTTGCTTCATTGAATTAAAGCTTCACCTCATGAATTTGACCATAATTTTGATGTGATTCATCCTAGAAAGAATTCAAGATTCCCTGTCTTGAGTGAACAGCCTGTAACCTGGTAGCTTACTTTGCACAGAGACACATAGAAACATTTCAGTCAAACTTTTCTGCACGGTTTTTATCCTCTGCACACCCTTGAGTTTTTCATAGCTGTATCTTCTCCAGAGGGATCATCTCATTTGCAACAGGAAAGCCTAAGAAACTCCTAGTGGCACTTAAAGGAGTATCCAGATGAAAAGAGACCAAGTCACATGTTGCTATCATTCTAGAATATTTATTACATAGTTGAGCTTTCCACATCTGAGAACACACTTGAATATTTTCCTCTTTTTATTTGCAAAGTTATCTTTTCCATCTTAGTGTGAAGTCCTTACTGAGTCGCTGACGCAATGTCCCATGCTGTGTTTACAGACTCTCTGGAGGTAAAGTGGAGGTGGGGAGGGAGCACGGGAAGAAGCAGTTCCTTAGCAATTGTTTTTCTCATTATGTTGTTAGGCAGCCCATCACAAATTATCCTTGGAAAGTATTTTTTTAAATTCATTTATATCATCAAGTCTTTCTATATATGATTGTTTATCTGTTTTTCAATTTGTAATAGGAAGAACACCATTTGAAATGGTGCTATATTAACTTCAGTTTTTGGCTCTAGATTCCAGCTGCTGTTTAATATCTTGCTTTTTAGGGCTCTTGGAGCCAATCCTCCCCTTTGTACTTGTAAAGTATAAACACATGACCTTTCCAGGCCTGGTAGGAGAACCTCCCCAGATGGAGCACATGAGGCTTGCAATTATGAAGGAAGAAGAGCAAGTGCAGATTTGGTGGCTTCTGATTGCCAGCATCTGACAACCACACCCCCTTCCCTCAGGATGTGCTGGGAATATGATCAGGCAGGGGTGCACCGAAGTGAATCCAGCAGTTGAACAGTTGAGCCTCCCACAGAAGTGTTTGATACACAGTGGGCATATGGAGAAGGGAAGACCACAATGTGAGCCTCTGAGGAGCTCAACATGTAGTTGGGTTGGAGAGGTATAAATTATGTAGCAAGAAAATAAAGTGATACAGGAATTAAAATAAGAGGCAAGTTATTTCACAGTCAGGGATTGTGGCAGGCTGCATGGAAAAGTATGCCTTTGATCTGGGTCTTATAGAAGGAGTAGGACTGAATATGGAGTTTATAAGGGTGAGCATATTTTACATTAGAGGAAATCACCTTGATAAAATGATTGCCATCTAAGTGTATAGCTTATTTGTAGTTACATGCATTTTAATTTGCCAGGAGTTCAGATTCCATGTGGCTGAGAGAGGTGAGGACAAAGGGAGGGATGAATCTCCAAAGGCATATAGAGGCAAATTATGGAGGACTCCATCACCAGCTTAAGATTTGCTGACTTTTTCATTGCTGTGGGAGGGGGGGCGGGGGGGGGCAGAATGGAGTCCTACTATAGTCATTAAAATAACAGGTTTTGGGGGGCGCCTGGGTGGCGCAGTCGGTTAAGCGTCCGACTTCAGCCAGGTCACGATCTCGCGGTCCGTGGGTTCGAGCCCCGCGTCGGGCTCTGGGCTGACGGCTCGGAGCCTGGAGCCTGTTTCCGATTCTGTGTCTCCCTCTCTCTCTGCCCCTCCCCCGTTCATGCTCTGTCTCTCTCTGTCCCAAAAATAAATAAAAAACGTTGAAAAAAAAATTAAAAAAAAAATAAAATAAAATAACAGATTTTGGGTTCAGAGTAACTTGGTTTTCTATTCTGATTCTGTCATCTACTGGTTATGTGAACTTGGGAACTTGTGTAGTATATAATGCATCTGACCTTAAGGGTGTTTTTTTTTTCCATCAATAAATGACGACAGTAATGTCAATTTAAGAGGGGAATTCTGAGGATCGTATAAGATCCTGTACCTCAAATTCTTAGGCTAATACCTGCTGCTCAACACTCTGTGAGCTGTGATTTTGATAAATAGAAGGATGGCAATGCAACAACCTCAACACAACTATCCTCATCAGTTGTGAATGTGAATGTAACATCCCCTCTCTCCCAGATAAGTAGGAACTGACCCTGCTCAAACCAGCTTATTGCTAAATGGATGAGAACACTGGACTGAGCAGGGAGTCCAATGATCTCATGGAGAGCAACTCAAGCCAAAGTCATATAGAATGTGCAACAGAATTATCAATGAAGAAAGGGAGAATCTAGAAGGCAACAAGAAGCATAGGGAAACTAAAGAAGATAGAAAGTCTGTGGAATTCAGCCTAGAATGAATTCCTTGAAGTGACAAGGCTGAGAGAGATTTTTATGTACCTACCATTCTGAGTTGCTCAGGAGGGAATAGGCACTTTGCTGGTCTGGACAGAGGGAATGATGGCTCTTCATTTCTTCTGTTAACCTGTAATAGTCTTTCTGAATATCAGCAATGACAGAAGATTGAGGAACTTATTGACATATTAAGATACACACCATGAATAGAGGCTCAATCTATATACTGATTAGAGTCAGGATCCGAAAGTGTTGGTAGCTGGGTAGATAAAACTGTCAGAAGTTAGGCTATGCATGGAGCACAAAGCCAGGACACCATAACTAAAGGAAGAACAGGGGCACCTGGGTGGCTCAGTCGGTTAAGCATCTGACTTCAGCTCAGGTCATGATCTCACAGTTCGTGAGTTCGAGCCTCATGTCAGGCTCTGTGTGGACAGCTCAGATCCTGGAGCCTGCTTTGGATTCTGTGTCTTCCTGTCTCTCTGCCCCTCCCCTGCTTGTGCTCTGTCTCTCAAAAATGAATAAACGTTAAAAAAAATTTAAAGGAAGAACAGTATAACTGGTATCATCTAAAGCAGAAAGTTACCTGCTAAGGGTATGTTAAGGTTAGAGGTTAAAGACGAGAGTCAACACTAGAACTCAGCTCATGCCCAAAATTAGTTAATTTGGTCATGAAGCAGTTCCTTGAATTAGTGTCTTATGTTATCTATGGTTTTGTATGGCTGGAGGAGCAGTAGGTTGGAAGGATCAATTTGGGTGCAGTTGATACTGGGAGAGGTATCAGGGAATCTTAGAATCAAGTCATAGAGGCTAACTCACAAAAGCAAAATGGGAATTAATAAGGATAATGCAAGTTCAGTGAGTCAGTGGGAAGCTGGAGGTCCAGACTTGGAAAATGAACAGGAACCACAGGCACAGCAGAGGGGTGATCAGAAGGACATGTGGTTTTTATGCCTCCACTCTGACCTCCAGCTGTCCCCATATTAATTATGGTATCACTTACTCATTTAAAAACCTGGGAGAACCTCAGATTGACCTCTGCTCTTGACTGGCCCCTGTCCTGAGCAAGGTAATGAACATATTACTGTTTTGGCTTCCTTAGCGAGAAGTAAGTACCATTTCCCAAAATAATGTGAAATGAGAAGAGATCCCTTAAACAGAGACTGGGATGCTAATTGGAAAAGCGTAGTTGGGGTGTTAGATGTCTTCTTAGAGGCACTGAGGTAAAGAAGTACGAGGAGGGGATGGGGGAACAAAAGAAGATAAAGGGATAAAGAAAGAAGATAAGCTTCTCAGAGACAGTTTTCAGTAGTGTTAACACAGCGCTGTATTACAGATGGGTTCCACGAGAAGGTAAAAACTGAGCTGGTCCTGAAGGGTCAATGGAGAAATAAGAAAGGGGACATTCCACAAAGCAGGGCCAGTGTAAGTAGCAGCTCAGTCTGATGACAGTTACTACCTTGTTTCTAAGTATATTAGTATGTTTGGAGTGCTGGGTATGTGTGAACTATTTACTCTTTGGCTTTTCTTTCTTTTCTTTCTTTCTTTCTTGCTTTCTTTTTTTAATGTTTGTTTATTTTTGAGAGAGAGAGAAAGAAAGAGAGAGACAGAGCACAAGCAGGGGAGGGGCAGAGAGAGAGGGAGTCATAGAATCTGAGGCAGGCTCCAGGCTCTGAGCTGTCAGGTGCCGGCCTCGAACCCATGGACCATGAGATCATGACCTGAGCCCAAGCCACTCAGGCACCCCTCTGTGGCCTTTCTAATGAAAGGAATAATGGTAGGCTGGTGTAGTACCTTCAGGATGCCTTTTATCAGGGGCAATTTGCAAGGCACATACTTTGGAAACCCAAGAAACCTGTGGTCATCTCTCCTCCTCTTTTACGTTGGTACAAATCTCTTACTAATAGAGCCTGTGTATACTGAGATGAAGAGACGTTTGTCATATTAAACCTTAAACAGTTTAAGGTTTAGGAGGAGCTGAGTGACTTATTTGATGAGTGTAGATTTATAAGAATTTGGGCTTGGAGTATGGAATCAAATTCTCTCACCTAACCTGTGGGAGCCCATGAAATCTTTCCAGGAAAAATCATTGCAGTTGAGATTTTTGCCAAATAGTACCTCTTAAAAAAATCTCTATTTAAGTCATTCCTCAACAATAACTGAATATGTCTATTTTGTTATGCTTCTGACTGCTATGTAGCACTATTTATTTCTTTTTGAGAAGTATGTGGTAGAGAATAAGATAATTCTGATTACAACGAAGTGAGAGGACACTCATGTTATTTTATTTGTTTTGTCCCCTCAGTTGAAGCTTTGTGTTTTTGGATTGTTCGTCATATACCCTTTTGCCTGCTATCATTTCCAAATGGTGACTCTTATACATGTATTTTAATATTCTTCATATGTCATTTTAATGTTGTTCATCTGTTAAGGCTGAAGTGACTTTTTGTCTTTGTAACACTAGGATAATTTAAAGAGAATGTTTCTGAAGCATCATTTTATTTCATTGTAAATTGGGCCAAATAAAATATTTTTGTTCATTTGGGCAGCATGTCAACAGCTATATATTTCAAACAAAAAGTGTGATTTCTTTTAACATTTTCAAGCAGTTCAGATGGAGAGGACCCTTGAAAAAGTTCCTGTTAAAAGTGATGTTGAGAGTTAGTAGTACAGATTGGAGGATAATATGGAAAAAAAATCTCTGAATGTTTAACCTTCTCCTCTTTCCTATCCCCACACTGCCAGCTTCTATCATTTCTAACTGCCCAGGGTCTGTCTTTTCCAATGCTACCCATGATGGAATTAAGGTCTTAGAGAATCACATTTTCTTCTAAAGGATGTCTTGGCCTTCAGTCTCTCAGCACACATCATCCACAGTTCTGTCACCACCTGTTGTACTTCATTACTTACAAATATCCAAGAAGAACTTTGAAGTTTTAGAACTATTCATTACTGTAGGTTGGTTAAGAAGTATAGTAAAACCTTGGGTTGTGAGTAACTTGTTCTGCAAGTATTCTGCAAGATGAGCAAACATTTCTAATAATTTTTAAACATTTTTAAAAGTTTATTATTTTAAAAGAGAGAGAGAGAGAGAGAGCACATGTGTGAGCGGGGGAGAAGCAGAGAGGAAGGAAGGCACAGAATCCGAAGCAAGCTCCAGGCTCTGACCTGTCAGCGCAGAGCCCGACATGGGGCTTGATCTCCCAGACCACAAGATCATGACCTGAGCTGAAGTTGGACACTTAAGCGACTGAGCCACCCAGGTGCCCCTCTAATAAAGTTTAACTTGATAAATAAGTGATGTCTTGCAATACGTATAGTATATGACACCAAATTTCACATGATCACAACTGAGCCAATGGTTCTTGAAATTATCTTTGATATATGAGTGCTTTCAGTTACAAGCATGTTTCTGGAATGAATTATACTCACAAACCAAGATCTTACTGTACACCCTTTATCCTCCCATCTGCTTGGACAATGACATCCTGAGCCAATGAACACCAGTGATAACTAAGGAGGAGAGAAATTCTTATTTGTGTGGCACATATGTCCCACCTGTCCTTTAAGACAGTAGCACCTGGATAGATGTTCAGAAGATATCTTACCATAGACCGTGATGTGATCAACATATTTTATTGACATTTGCTGCTTCCGCCATATTTGTTGTCTAATGGATCTGAAATCATCAGCCTCCACCTGGTAGCAATTCCTGCAGCTAAGTTAAGTAGTTTTTAGAAACAGTCTAAAATAGTTGGGGAACTATTTATCTAAATGTAATTTACCAAGCTGGTTTGGTAGATTATCATGATATTAATATCAAGTGTACAGTTCAATAGTTACATATGTATGTATATATATACATTCACACATATATACACACCAACACATTTTATTTTTTTAAGTATTTTTAAAATTTATTTATTTATTTTGGGAGAGACAGAGACAGCGTGCGTGGGGGAGGGCCAGAGAGAGAAGGAGAGAGGGAATCCCAAGCAGGCTTTGCGCTGCTAGCTGCAGAGCTAGATGTGGGGCTCGAACTCATGAACTTGTGAGATCATGACCAGAGCTGAAACCAAGGGTCGGATGCTCAACCGAATGAACCACCCAGGCGCCCCACATATGCACACATTTTAAAATTATTCATGGACTTACCTTGATAATGCTTAGGTCTACGTTTAAATGGCAACATGTTGAAAATATTTCCTGTATTATAATAATGTTTATTAGCGCTGTTATTTTGAGGCAAAAAAAAAAATATAAGAGACATTGTATTAGAGTTCAAGAATATAGACTCTGCAGCTAGATTACCAGTGTTCAAGTCCTGATTTTACAAGTTATTAGTTCTGTGACCCAGAGCTATTAGCTCTATAACGTTTTTGTGCCTTGTTGGCCTCAACTATAAAATATAAAATATGGATAATTGTCATGGAATTGTAGACCCAAATAATGTCCTTAATGTGGATTTTATGGAGGTGTATTACATGAGCATATATACATCTTTTTTTTTTTTTTGTTATTAGATAGTGTTCAGAATGTTGATGTGTTCTTAATAGAATTAGAAATCCCAAATGTCAGAAAGAAAAACAACAGGTGAAAATGCACCACATTCAATTCTCATTCTGTAATAGTCTTCACCTGAAGTAAAAACTGAGTATGGATGGTCAGCAGAGAGCATGCTGGGAAGACCCGTCCCGTGCTGGTCTCTCTTGTGTGGTCTTGGCCAAGTTCTTAACCCCTCTCTACTCCTGTTGCTTCATCTATAAAAATGCTCCCTTGGATTACATGATCTCTAAGGTGCTTTCCACTCTAAAAGTCTGTGAATCTTTCAGTATACTTTGACATAATGAGTTTTACACATGGAATACTCTTGAAAGCATTTAGCTTTTTTTTTTTTTTAACAAAGAGTTTTTCAGGTGTTTCCTCTTCTTCCTTCCCACCTCCCTTTTCCTTCTCCTTCCTTCTATTATGTAGAATCTGTAGAGATTCCAAACATGACTACTGCTTTTAGGATGGTGAAATAGTAGGATTTCCATTTCTAAGACACAGTAATTGAGATTCCATGAGATGAAATCCTTATAGTAGGTTAAAGCAATCTTAAAACACAAAATTTAATGTTTCTCCTCAGTGATTCATTATCTTCTCTGTTCCTTCGTTCCCCAAACTCAGTCCTTCCCCTACTTTCCCTTACCTGATGGACATCTTTCCTACATCTATCTCAGCCAGAGTTCTGGTAGCCATCAGAGAACCGTCCGTCTTACCTCCTGCTGCATCCACAATAATTCAGTAACAGAAGTCATGACTGTGTTACCTAACTTATCTGATACATTATCTTCTCCTTTCCCTTTCTGTTGCCACCACCTTAGCTCATGCTGTAATCATTTCTTGTGTGCATTATTTCAACTAACCTATTTCCCTTATTCTGATCTCAGATAGCCCCCATAAATTCTCTACTTCTCTGCCAGAGTGGGATTTCCTGGAATGAATGTCTGATTATCATATCCATCCCCTAATACACTTTTCTAGTTTCTTACTAGCTCTTCATTGAATGCCTCTTACCAAAGTTGTCACTTGATTTACTGGTCATTAGCCTCCCCTTCCCCTGACCCTCTCCCCTTTAGCTATGATAGCTATTACTGAACTACTTTCTTTTCTTTAGTACTTTTTTGTTTGCTTGTTTCTGGTACCTACTGCCCAGCTTTATCCTCCTGTTCCTACTGTCTGGAGTACTTGTCTTCATCTGCCGTGTAAATGCTCAGTTAGCTTTTCAAGATTCAGCTATTTCAAACACTTTGTGAAACTTCTTTTCCTGCTATACCATTTCAGGCTACCAGGAATAAGCTTGTCTTTGGTGCCTCTGCTGTTATTTGTAATAGAAATACCCATAAAAGAAATGATGGCAAAGTTACTCACAAAACAGCTGAGATGCACAGTGGACACAATGTTTCTTTTGTTGTTGTTGTTTTTTGTTTGTTTGTTTTTAAGTTGGGTTCGTCTCCTTCGCAAAGGCCCACAGTGGAAAAACAAGTAGGTAAGATATATAACGGTGGCTACTTAAGTGATTCTCAACATCTCTGGGAGAAAGTATGCAGTCTTGGATATTTCAGTCATCTGCCCCTATTTTAGGGGCAATTTTTCCTAAACTAGTCTGGGTGTAAGGTGTTGAAGAATGAGTGAGTTGCATAATCTTATGGGTAAACCATTGGGGTTCTTGGGTACTAAGGCTTCTGGTTCCTCTGGTCCCTGAAGGAGTACCCTTGTTCACCTGGTTGCTAGCCTTGCAAGTGAGGACAGCTACTAGCATAGATTGCAGACTGGCTTTGTGACCCACCTTTGTACCCTGGTTGGCTAGAGCTTTCTTGTCTTAGAGACTTGCTGGCCTTTGAGGCTTTGTAGCCTCCTCTCTCTGGATCTGAGATTCTGGACTTTTACCCAGTCTATGGGATTTACCTCCAAGAGGGCCGTTAGCAGGCCCAGTAACTTAATTCAGAGTCCAGGCAATGCAAGAATATTCAGGAGTGCAAACTAGAGCCTACTGCACTTGGCCACACCACTCTGGGAAACCTCTGCTGACTATGGCCCACTTTATGTTTTTCTCCACTTATTTCGTGTTTTTAAAGGCATTCTTCTCCACCACCCCCTTTTCCACATATACCCTTTCAGTGTGTTCCCAAAGAGAAAAAAGGCAACAACCTTGATCTCAACATAGTGCTTTCTTGGTTCCTCTAGGACAACAAAAAGGTCTTCCTTTTGTGTTGTTACTCCTTCTTTCTTGACTCCTTCTTATGGAAAGGGCTTAATGGTAAAAAAGAATAGAATGTTTTCTTGTATTAGGGAACAGATTCTACAATAAGATTGAACATGCTTATCTCTTAGAAACTTACTGAGTGCTTTAAATATATTTTCTCATTTAGTTTTCATGACTCCCTATGACATAGCTGCTATTATTATTATTATTATTGTTATTATCATTCCTATTTTACAGAGGCTCATAGAAGGCCATTAGTATCCCATGGTTCACCACAGGCACATTGCCAGAGCCTAATACCTGTATGGTACTCTAAAAGCCTCCTAAGTACAAGGTAGCTTACATGATTTCATCAGTATTATCCAGCACTATTTTCAGTGTCATTCTGTATGCTACAGCCAGACTCACTTTTTTTTATTCCCCCAAATTGTCTTAATTATTTTCTTTTTTATTGTTATTATTATTTCTGGACCATCTGCTGTTCCTTCTATTTGGAATTCTTTTTCCTTCTACATGCAGCAAGTATAAACCTCAGCTTACAAACTCGGATGGCAAGAAATAAAAGTCTTTATTTTATAATTCAATTTTGTTTATCTTTTAACCAACCTCCTGTCAAGCCTGCAAAGAAATAGTTTTCAGCCTTTCTTGGGGCCCCACCATGGTACACTTACCTACCATGGTATCCAAGTAACATGTAGGTCTAAGGCATTACATGTGGATCATAGTGGCCATGAGAATATACTCTCAGACTACAAATTACAGGGAGCATTACTGACCAAAAGCCCCTACTGCTGTGGTTTGAAAGCCACTGACACATTTATACAAGCTTCCCAGGGGCTTCTCCCAGCCAGTGAATAAGTGTAGCAGGGATATTCAGGCAGACCTATTTCTGGAAGACATGGGATTTCTTTGATAGCCAGATTTGGTTCACAGACAGACACCCGAACAATCTTGCTGAACCATTCTTGCATAACACCGCAGGCTAAGGCATTGCTTCTGTCAGCCTTCCTTCCGTCTTTCCTCCATTGGGAGATAAGACTTGTATTACTGTCTGAAGATAATTATAATCTTTAAGGCTCCCTCCCTATTTTGTCTCATAAGTGTTTCCCATAGTAAAATGTTGGCATATTTAATCCTGTCTTGGTATCTGGTCTGTTTCTAAGAAAACCATACTAAAATATATGGTATTTCGCTATCAAGTCGTCCCTTCCTACCAGAAACTACTAAGAGACCTGTCTATCAGTGGACATGTTACCATGGCCCTTCAAATCTGCTGGCTCTTGGCTGTTTGAGTCCATGATTCCAGTGCAAGAATCTTCTGAGAGGTTACCTATGGTCTTCTGTGTCTAGTTACCCTAGGAAGTTAAAACCTTTCTTAAGCTTTGCTAATGCCAAACTGCCCTCACCAATACATCAAATGAGGCTACCTTCTATGAACTTATATTTTACTGGGGAGAAAACAGACAAAAATGAAATGAATGACTGAGCAAATAAGTAAAATAGTTATAGCTAGTAATCAGTCTTATGAAAGAAAAAA
Organism: Neofelis nebulosa; assembly: GCF_028018385.1. NCBI lineage: Eukaryota > Metazoa > Chordata > Mammalia > Carnivora > Felidae > Neofelis > Neofelis nebulosa. The sequence goes on along the minus strand of NC_080789.1, from coordinate 41,070,846 downwards.
ATATATAAGTGTAATAAAAATATTGTGTAATATTGCATTGAAATCAAGAAGGGTTTATTGAGAAGGTGGTATTTTGCTTAAGATTTGAAGAAGTGATAATTATTTCTTAATATCTTCTGTTTAACATATAAAGTTATAGTTTCCACCTTATATATGAAGAAAAACATTGAGCTTGAGGTCAGGAATGTAATACTAGCCAAGTCCTCTTTTCTAAGTATCTATAAAATCTTCAGCAAATAAATAAAATTGTTAGGAACTCCATTATCTTACTGTTACTTAAGTGTAAATTAAGTGGTTTTTAAGATCCTTTCACCTCTAATAGTCCCTAAGTCAAGATCAATCAGCCACCCAGCTATTGATCTAGAAGATTGATCTTGCCAGCTATCTATCTAAAACCATGCTCTTTAACATCAACCTTTATATTTTTCAGAGCATAATGCAGCAAGGTCAGAGGTATTTGGGTTTGAGTAGTGGTTTGCTTTCATGTATAATGTGTGAACTTGGTTCAAATTTTCAACTATAAAATGAAAATAATAGCCCTTTCTCATATTGTCTATGAGAGTGGAGATTATGTACGTACAATTCCTAGCACAAATGAACTAGATGCGAAATAAACATTTTAAAATATGCAGTTCAGAGACATTTAATACATTCACCTTGTGCAACTGCCAATATGATCTATTTTTGCAATCAATTTTTAAAATGATTTCTGTAACTCTGACAATCTTTTATCCTCTATTATGTACTTAGAAGAAATTATTTTTATCACTTTTTGTGTTCACCAGGATATATTTGATTTATCTAATTTGGGAGAGCAACACTGGTATATAACATAATAAAATTTTCAGGTATATGACATTATAATTTGATACTTGTGTATACTGCAAAGTGATGATCACCATAAGTCTAGTTACCATCCATCACCGTACATTTGAGCCCCTTTACCCATTTTACCCACTCCCAAAACCCTTTCCCTTTGGTAATCATCAATATGTTCTTTTTAATCCATGTTTTTTTGTTTGTTTTTGTTTTAGATTTCACATATAAGTTAAATAATTCAGTATTGGTGTTATTGGCCTTTCTCTTATTTCACTTAGGATAATACCTTTGAGGTCCATCCATGTTGTTGCAAATGGCAAGATATCTTCTTTTTTTATGGCTGAGTAGTATTGTGTGTATATCTATTGTCTATCTATATATTTCATATCGTCTTTATCCATTGATCCATCATTGGATATATTTTCTTTCTCTATCTTGGCTATTGTAATGCAGTGAACATTAGGTGTGCATATGTTTTCCAATTACTATTTTGTATTCTTCATATAAATACCCAGTGGAATTGCTGGATCATATGTTAGTTTGATTTTAACTTTTAGAGACACTTTCATACTGTTTTCCACATTGGTTGCACCAATTTATGTTAGGTGATCATAGGATTTTTATCTTTTGTTGATGTGGTGTATCACATTGATTGATTTGTGAATGTTAAACCATCCTTGTATCTCTAGAATAAATCCTACTTGATTACAGTGTATCATCTTTTAAATTCATTGTTGAATTTGCTTTGCTAATATTTTGTTGAGAATTTTTGCCTCTGTGTTCATTAAGGATATTGACTTGTAATTTCTTTTTTTGTGGTGTCCATGTCTTGTTTTAGTATCAGGTAAGGCAGGCCTTATAAAAAGAATTTGGAAGCATTACCATCTTTCAATTTTTTGGAAGAGTTTGAGAAGCTTAGGTATTAAGTTTTTGAATGTTTGGTAGGATTCACCAGTGAAGCCATCTGTCCCTGGACTTTTGTTTGTTGGGAGGTTTTTGATTACTGATTTAATCTCTCTTTTTTAAAAATTATTATTATTTTTGAATTCTTTTATTGTTTATTTTTGAGAGAGAGATACACATATACATACAGAGCATGAGTAGGGGAGGGGCAGAGAGAGGGAGAGACACAGAATCCGAAGCAGGTTCCAGGCTGTCAGCTCAGAGCCGACATGGGGCTTGAACCCACCAACGGTGAGATTATGAGCTGAGTCAAGGTCAGACGTTCAACCAACTGAGCCAACCAGGTGTCCCTAATCTCTTTTCTAGTAATTGATCTGTTAAGATTTTCTATTTCTTCATGATTCAGTATTGGTAGATCATATGTTTTTAGGAATTTGTCCATTCCTTATTAGGTTGCCTTATTTATTGGGATGTAACTGTCATAGTATTCTCTTATGATCCTTTGTATTTCTGTAGCATCAGTTGTAACGTCTCTTTCATTTCAGATTTTATTTATTTGAGCTCTCTCTCTCTCTCTTTTGTTTTTTCTCTTGGTTAACCTAGCTATAGATTTGCCAATTTTGTTATCTATTCAGTGAACCAATTCTTAGTTTCATCGGTCTTCAACATTGTCTTTTTAGTTTGTATTTCATTTATTTCCACTCTGATATTTACTGTTTCCTTCCTTCTACTAACTATAAACTTCTAATATTCTTTTTCTATATCTTTTAGATGTAGAGTTAGATTGTGTATTTGATATTGTGTCTTGAGGTAGGCCTTAAGATACTTTCACTTTTTAAAAATTCTTTTTTCTTTTTGCTGCTTGAACTGAGTAATTTCCACTACCCTGTCTTCCAGGTTGCTGATGCATTCTTCTACTTTATCTAATGTGCTTTTGAATCCCATATATTTAGTTTAGCTCCTGTTTTCTTTAGCTCTTGGATTTCTGTTTGGTACTTTCTGATGTTTTACATCTCTTTTGTTTAAGTTCTCACTTTGTTCATCCATTCTTCTCTTGAGTTTGGTGAGCATCTTTATGATTATTACTTTGAACTCTTTATCAGGTTGATTGCTTATTTATCTTTCATTAAGGTTTCTTGTAAGGCTTGTTCTTTTTGTTTGGAATGTTTTTCCCTGTCTCCTCCTTTAGCTTGATTCTCTATACTTGTTTCTGTGCATTAGGTGAAACAGCTACCTCTCCCTGTCTTGAAGGAGGAGCTGTGTATAGATGAACCTTTATGTGCAAACTTGCCCTAGCTTTTGGTTGGTTCTTGGACCTTTGTGATTATCTAAATCTTGATAGGTCCCAGTTGTTAAGGGTTTTCCAAGACCTGTCTGTGTTTCAGAGGAAGGGGTCTCAGAAAACGCCTACTTTCAGGCTAATTGTAAACCAGATTCTTAGGCAGCAGATTTTAATGTATGTAAATATAAAGTGTCTCTAGTTGATTGCAATTGTAAACCCTGCTGACTTTCAGACCAGGGGGTCTGGAGCTGTGCCCTGAGTGAAAGTTGCAAAAATTATGGCTTTAGATGTGTATATAAGCTCCTTTTTTGGAGATATCAGTGAGCCTTGGTGGTGCCATAATAGAGCACTGATATGATATTTTCCTGCCCATGTTTTCTGGGGGCACCTCTGCAACCTTGGGATATGTGGCAAACCTGAATGTTGTCCCTCAGGCATGATGATGAGAATATAGGCTCTTTTCATAGGAAGACTGGGGATGTGTTTCAATCTGCTGTTTATGCAGTGCCCTGGAGGTGGTATCCTGCCAAGGACTCTTTCTCTGATTGTTTCAGACATGTGGGTCACAGAGATACACTCTCCCTTGGCCACCACAGTCAGGCAGTCAAGGGGCATACCCTGTGTGGGCTATTTGTGTCCACTGGCTGTGTCATGCTGAGGCTAGGTGTTCCCCAGCTAGACTAGGGTAGGGCATGCTGCCTCTATGGTTCATGGGGGCTGGGCACTTGCTACCCAACTGCAGAACACAGACTTTTGATTATTGTACTCTACAGTCTCACAAATGTGCATATATATGTATCTTAAATATTAAATGATTATAATATCTTACCTTATTTTTAGTTATTAATTATAGTGCTATTGCATTGTTTGTCACAGAATCTCCACATTAACCTCAGGAAATACTGGGAATCAATGTCATAAAAAATTAATGCACAACCAGATTAATGTGCTAATAGGTTTTGTTCTCACCATCACATCCACTTGCTTTCTGAGAGGTATAACTTAATTAAAATATGTCAAACTATGGGTGAATAGTAGTTTTATAATAATGGACTTGTAGTCTTCTGGAACATCAACAGCAGTGTCATGAAATGGCTTTTGAGGCCTTGAACTTGGCAGCCACTCCAAAAATTCAATTTGGCTTGCTAAGTAATGGAAAAGCCAAAAGTGAAAAGGGTAAAGCAGGAAGGGACTAGCTGTATTTATGGGTGGGCTTTAGAAATGAAACTGTTCCCAAAGCAGAAATGGAACATGGAACTCAACTCCCAAAGCTAATAAACTGAGGCATTCACATCTACAAATCACCCAACTTCAGTTTGGCTGCTTTTGTAGGAAAGTGTTTTCTAATATGGTGTGAAGTAAATGGGTCCTAGTGAATGTACAATAGTCTGATGTTCTTGGGGCTCATGTTTCTATTGAGGGAATGTGAAAATTATGATGGTTTCTAAATATTTATAAAATATTGAGAGCTTTTGCACCCCTCCTCCCAAAGTCATTAGCTTGATATCAACCTTAGTTTTATAATATTTACTAACAAAGAAAATAGGCATTTTTGTCTTTTGGTTAAGTGCAATAGGAGGAACTATGGTTTATAAACAATTTGTAATTTTACTTAGAAAAAATTATGTAACTGTAATTTTAAAATATAAAGTAAAAACACAGTTTGACATGTGTTGAATTGGCCTATATATTACAGTTTATATCAGATTAAGTTGTGAAAAGTTAATTGGGGGAATATTTTTAAGATCTGCTTTTTAGTAAATACAGATTTAGGAGATAAAACCCATGAATAGAAAACTTTTCATTTATTTCTATGCTCTTTATGGAAGTTAGATGCTAGCACTTACTAGATTTTTCTGTACTCTTAAGTCCTTTTATTCATCCAGGATTCTCCTCATCACTTTTTAGAACATTATGATTATTCAGAGATTATTCTATGATTTTGTTCAAGAGATAATTATGGAAAAACATGACAACCATCTTTTCTCACCAACCCGATACCTGTTTCTTTGCTTTGAGTATTAGAGCATTAGAGTACCTGAGCATTAGAATCTGGGAGTGCCTGGGTGGCTCAGTTGGTTAAGCATCTGACTTGGGATCAGGTCATGATCTCATGGTTCACAGGTTCGAGCCCCCACATCAGGCTCTGTGCTGACAGCTTGGAGCCTGGAGCCTGCTTCAGATTCTGTGTCTCTGATTCTCTCTGCCCCTCCCCTGCTCACGCTCTCCTCTCCTTCCTTCTCTCCCTCTCTCTTTCTCTCTCTCTCTCTCTCTCTCACTCAAAAATAAATATTAAAGAAATTAAAAAAGAATCTGAAAAATATGTACTTTTAAATCCAGATTCTAATCTAGATTGACCTTGGGTACACCACTTAATCTCACAGAATCTAAGTTCCAACAACAACAACAATGACAAATATATAATATTTGATACAACCTCCCTCAGAGTGTGGTGGTGAGGATTCTGTGAGCTAAGTACATGAAAGCTACATGGCAGGGTGGCTGTCACATAGACATTACTCAGTAAGTGTTAATATTTTTCTCCCAATTATATGATCACATAACATACTGTATATATCATTTCTATCCTCACATAGCACACATTAAACAAAATGTGAACAAAACTAAACCTTAACTGAAAGCAGTTTTGGATGTGTTATGGATATTAAATTATTATGGGAATTTTAATTTCCTCTCCTATTTTGCAAACCCACATCTTCACCATTTCTTTGTATTTCTCTCACACATATGTACATCCAGACAATGAGAAGGATATTTGTTCTTACCACGATCTCAGAATCTCTGGAAATTTCTGTTTTGAGAGCATGTACTTATACAATATGGATTTTCAGAGACTTAGAAAGCATTAATTTGTCTTTTTCTCCTATTATTTCCTTAGCGAATAAAAATTAATCTTGGGATATTTTTTTCTTTACACTAAAACTCTAAAACAGTAATGTGTTCCAGCCAAATTGGAAAACTAGGTATATAAAACTTAAATTTTACTTTCTTGGGTTTTGTTCTTACTAACACAACATCTTGGTGTGCTCACTGTAAGTTGCTTCCTATGACTTCAGGTTATTACCTGGTAGAACTAAGACCTGTCCCTAATGCCCTAGTTACTCCGTTCTTCAGCCTTTTGTGTCTAACACCCTTGGCATATCAGAGATCTTCATGTTCCTCTCAAATGATTTCTAAATGAAAAGGCCCTTATCTTCACTTCCTTTTCAGTTAGTAAGGTACTGAGTGAGATATGTCATCTTTTACGTCTCTCACAGTTTATGGCACTTTTGTTCATAGTTGCAGACTGAATATTTAATAAATGAGCAAATGTATGGATGGCCCCCTATTGAACACAGAGATACAAAAGTAGGCTAAAACATTATTTACAATAATCCATCTTTTAAAAGAGGCCTCTGTACTTACAGTTTTTGCATAAATATAAGAATATGAGAAACGATTCTTCCCCATAGGGCTTGGGATATATTTTGATGCTACCTGTATATCACCTTTTTCTTCTCTCTTTGCCCAACTTAGCCTAGATGTCCAGGAGTTACTGGACAGGAATCAGCTAAAAAGACGTGCATAAATTTTTATAGCAAATGTAGCCATCTCACAATAATTGGCTAATAGAAAAATGAAACGTAGATTTGAGAAGTTAAGTGTATCATTAATTTTATATTACATTAATTGTGTGGTTTACATTTATAGCTCAATGAATGCTATCTGTGATTTTTTAGGAAGGAAATATGGAAAAAGAAGAAATGTTTTTGCTATTATCCCTGGGTATTCAAAAGAAAAACAGAACTCTTCTCTGAGAAATTCAAATAATTAGTTTCTAGAAACGGATCCTAGAGTAATGTAAATGTGCTTGACGTAAACTACATTAATGAAACCTAAAAAGAACTTTAAAAGCTACATTCTTCTTTTGAACTCAATACTTGAAAACCCCTTACGATAATTTGAAAGGGTACATTTATTATATAAAATTCTATGTTCAATTACATTTTAATAACAAATATCACACTGGCTAGCTCTCTTCCTTGCTTTATTTTTTATGGTTTAGCCAAGGAACCTGAGGAGTTAGTTACTCTCTTGTTTTTGTAGTTATGAAAAAAATTGAGAATAAAACATACTTTGTTGATGTGAGTTGTTTATTCTTTATATTTAAACTCTGTCATTTAAATTGGGTTAAATAGCTAATTTCCATTTCACAGCAAAACCACTGTTGTGTGGCTTTTTCCACGGTGAATTACAAATCATTTTGGCTTTAATGTTTGGCAGATATGTACTTGGTTTTTATATCAGATCTGCCTTTGGTTGGGTTCCTGGTTGCTCCAATGCAGCAAAAATTGAATTGCCAAATATTTTTATTGGCTTGTCACCTTTGCTGTTGTAAAAATATTAAATCAAGGATCTATTAAAACCAGATTCTGAAATGCCTGACTGTTCAAACTGTTCTGCTCAGGATTGATCTGGGTTTTGCCTTCTTTTTCAGCTTGATTTTATTTCTGTTGGTCTGTTTTCTGAATTTATTAGTCATTTGATACATGTTTTAAATAAAATCTGTTACATGTTTTTATACTGATCAATAATCTGATCTGTTCTTAGTGAAATAAGTGATCGGTTTAAAAGGATATTGCATGATTTCACTAATAGACTGAGAACTGTTTTCAAATTAGAAAATATTTTAAAAATTAGGGCAATGTGGCAGCCCAACAAGGGTTTGAACAGATGTTCATTTCCAGGATTAAAGAGTTTTTAGAAATGTTAATTGGTGTAGAACTAAGAAATTTCAAGTACAATGTCAGCAGTGCACTTCATAAAAATGTTTTAATTCTTTTTACTTAACAAATATTTCTGCCTAGACACTATGAAGAAGAGTAGGGCAATATTCCAATTAAGTTGTTTTTTTTTTTTTTTTTTTTTTTTTTAAACGTTTTTTATTTATTTTTGGGACAGAGAGAGACAGAGCATGAACGGGGGAGGGGCAGAGAGAGAGGGAGACACAGAATCGGAAACAGGCTCCAGGCTCCGAGCCATCAGCCCAGAGCCTGACGCGGGGCTCGAACTCACGGACCGCGAGATCGTGACCTGGCTGAAGTCGGACGCTTAACCGACTGCGCCACCCAGGCGCCCCTAGTTGTTTTTTTTTTTTAATTGTCACTTACAAGATTTCTTTATGTTAAATCAGTTTTTTGAAGTTTTTAAACATTTATTTATTTTTGAAGGAGAAAGAGACAGAGAGTGAGCAGGGGAGAGGAGCAGAGAGACAGGGAGACACAGACTCCAAAGCAGGCTCCAGGCTCTGAGCTATCAGCACAGAGCCTGATGCGGGACTCAAACTCACAAACCATCAATTCATGACCTGAGCCATGTGAAGTCAGTTGCTCCAGGGACTGAGCCACCTAGGTGTTCCAATGTTAAACCAGTTTTCTTATGTTTTCTTATTTTAATTCAAAATACCTGCTCATTTAACAAAACAAAACAAAACAAAACATAAACACCCTCTCACTTTAAAACATGCAAAGTTTTAATATTTAAATAGCTTTATAATCACATCCTCTTGATATGACTACTGATAAGAAAAATCCAAAGCAATTAGATTTCTTAAATGGAAAAATTTAACCTTTTCAATTTAAAAGATGTGTCTCAAAAATGACATGGGCACCTGGGTGGCTCAGTTGGTTGAGTGTCCAACTTCAACCCAGGTCATGATCTCACAGCTTTAAGTACAAGCCCCAAGCCAGCTTTAGCTCTTCTGTCCCTATCTCTCTCTGCCCCTTCCCCGCTTGTGCTCTCTCAAAAATAAATAAAATTAAATTAAAAAATGACGTGAAACACGTATAGTAGATAAATTTTTAAAACTTTAAGACTAAAGTGTTAATTAGGATTGTAGTTATTAGGTACTATTACAGATTTCTCTGAGTACAGTTTTTCATCCTCTGTTCTTATTGTCCATGAACATCTATTAATCATTTATTATTCTTCATTCTTTCAGTATCACTTAAGAGCAGGATAATTTACATATTTTCTGGCCATGTTTTCTAGTATATAAAAGCTCCTGACCTATAGGATGTTATAATCTAATTACAAAAACTAATTATAGTTATTAATAATTAAGAGAGTATAGGGCTGCCTGGGTGACTCATTCGGTTGAGTTTCTGATTTTTGATTTTGGCTCAGGTCATGGTCCCAGAGTCATTGGATCAAGCCCCATGTCAGGCTTTTCGCTGATGGTGCAGAGCCTGCTTAAGATTCTGTCTCCCTCTGCCCCTCTCCCCTGCTCGTACATGCTCTCTTTCTCTAGCATTAAAGAAAAAAATGAGAAAGAGTATATCATAAAACACATATGAAGAGAAGACTTTCGTGACCACCATGGTGTACCCAGTCTCAGGTTATTTATTTAGTTTTATGTCTTCAAGTAATGTTTATTTTTATTAATGTGCTTTTGTTGATTTGGTACTAGGCTTTCTTTAGCTTGAGTAAATAATTCTTTCCAGTTGTCAGAATGAGTTTACCAAAGTTTTTCCAATGCCCAGCACCTAGTGGGGTCTTAATAAATATCTGCTGACTGAGTGACTGAATGTGAAAAATACAACATAAACACTCAGGCAAGTGAAAGTCAATTTGGATTTGGAATTGACAAGGAAGGTCTGAATAAGTAAGTGGCATTTGAATTGGCTCTAGAAGAAAAAGACATGGATAAATGGAAAGAATGAAGAGAGACATTCACTGGGGTGGTAGAAAATCAGATAACACGATGTTAACCATTTTAAAGTGAACAATTCAGTGGCATTTAGCACACTGACAATGTTGTGTTACCAACTCTATCTAACATTTTCAAACACTTTCATCATCTCAAAAGGAAACTCTGTATTCCTTAAGCAGTCCACATTTCCTCTTTCTCCCTAGCCCCTGGCAACCACCAGTCTTCATTCTGTCTCTATGTGTTTACCTATTCTGGATATTTCGTAGAAGTTGGAATCCTATGCTATACAACCATTGTGTCTGGCTTCTTTCACTCACCATAATGTTTTCAAGGTTCATTCACATTGTAGCATATATCAGTGTTTCATTCATTTTTATGTCTGCATATTTCACTGTTTGTATGTACCACAATTTGTTTTTCCATTCATCCATTGATGCACCTTTGGTCTGTTTCCACCTCTTGGCTATTATGAATAGTGTTGTTATGAACATGCACGTGCATGTGATTTTTTAGTATCTGTTTTTAATTCTTTAGGGTATATGTCCAGAAGTGAAATTGCTGGATCATATCTTATGACATGATAGTGATTTTAGGACAAATTATGACCTAATATTTATTTGATATCATAAGAAAAGATTATTTTGTGAATGTTAAAACTATATTGAGTTTAAATTTTTGCATTAATGGAAAACTTGGTTTCAAGTTTATGATTGTTTCTTTCATAAACATATTCCATTGTAATTATTTTCTACTGCATATGAGTTTAAAATAGAATTGACTTCTTGCTTTGTTTGAGCCCTTAAGCTTTTTTTCTTAATACTCTAAATCAGCCGTCTCTTAAGGTAATTCTTAACTTAGGAGATGCTGATTAATTCAGTTATGAGTCCTGATTCCATTGTCATTATATTTTTATTTACCCTCAACCTTGAAATTTCTTCGTAATATTCAGCAAATTGGTAAACATAAGCATAGAATTTTTTTTTCCATTCTCCTTGGATTTTTTCATTCGTGAGATGTGTATTTTCCATTGTTTTCTTTTACTGTCCCTAGCCTGAAATAACAACTCATATCCTGTTGCTAAACTCCATGCAATTCAAATTCTTTAATTGGAACAAACATCAACTTCCAGTTCTATTCCTCCCACTTTCCTTAATACCCTCCTTGGACTGGAAATATCTGGAAATCTATTCTGATGGAAACCCAACCAATTAGTCAAACATGAAGATAAATAAACAGTGAAGTGCTGTTTAATAAATGACATTTCTTCCTACCCTGATTTCCGTGATCACTTCAGAGATCAGAGATTCAGTCGCAAAGTAGTAAGGAACTTTATTTCTGATGTAACAAAAATCACATTTGATCACTGAGTAAAACTCAAAAATTGATATGGGAATTCTTTGTAAATAAAGTTACCAGCCTCTTATTGGTAATGAGATTCTCTCAGCCATTGGCACCTGGGCAGTTTATGTATAAGCAAGGAACCTGTGTGCATTGAGCAACTTTTGTTTCCACCTGCCCCAAAGAATTTATTACTAATTCTTTTGCTGATAGTATACTCATTTCGCTTTTGGAGACCAGCCATTGCAGTTAGATACTGTCTTGGTGGGATGATATATCAAGGAACTCTACTTTCCTGGCTGAGGGATAGGAATGTGACCCACGTTTCGTGAATCAAATTTCTTTCCCAGGAATGTGATCTTTGAGTAGAGTAAAAAACAAATCTGGAATTGATCTTAGGAGGCCCTGAAAGTGCCCATTAGTTCCTGCCACTCATATCAGCAGGCTTGATTGATTTACTTTTTCTGTCAGTTTTGTTAGCAACTAACTCTGCATCCTCCTTGCAATAGTTATATTCCCACATGAAGGGGCTATTGCAAATTCTACAGCTATCCCACAGAAAACAGCCTGGGAGAAAGAAGACCCCATCCAAATGAAAGGCTTTAGGGAAGACCAAATAAATTTGTATCTTAAGAGTTGGTTCGTAAAGAAGTATTAGGATATGACTGGTCAGCAACCACATGGCCAGTACTAGTTGGTTCATATGACTAATACCAAACACTCAAAAGATTAGAGGCTGGCGCTAATCAAAAATATTTCATTGAAGAGAGGCAAAATCTAAAACTTCAATGTCCTCATATCTTTCAGTATTTTTTTTTCTGGCATTTAATGTAAATACATCGAAGTTATTGTCAAAAGTAAATCCTGTTTCTTGCTCTTCTCTTTATGGCACACGAAAACCAGAGTAAGGTCCTGAGATCAGCAGCATTTAGGAACTTACTATCAAAGCAAATCCTCAGGACCCACCCATATCTACTATTCCAGAGACTCCCGGGGGTGGGGTCCAGCCGTCTATGCTTTAGCAAACCCTCCAGCTGATTCTGAAGCCTGACAACATTAGAGAACCACGGACCTAATATCACGCAAGAGGTTCATGGACACTCACAGGTCTAATCTTTCAGAGGCAGTAATGTGTCAATGCCTAAGGAGACTCATGGTCTTTCATATGTCGAAAGAAATGTGATTTTGGGAGAACATCCCGACAGCTCTTAACATTTCCTTCCTATGATGAATTGCTCAATAATCCTTTGGGAAGATGTGGTCTCCAGTTCAGACATTCTGCTTTCTCTGCCATGGTCTGGCATTGAACTCTGCTTCTGCCAAACTCTACACCATGCAAATTAAAAGAGAAATAAATAAAGCAACACCAAAGCAATGGAGATCTTCATTTGAAATGTTATACCAAGAAAACAACAACTGGGAGAGGAGGCTGAATTCAAAAGGATCGGCTGGGTTAGAGCCAATAAAAACAACTGATGTGTAGTAAGCAGAGGCAGTTGCAGAAGAAGGGGAAAAGACAGGGTTTTGTGGAAAGGACTAAAAAACTGTGGGGAAGTAGTTTGCAACCTGAAAAAGTGAGTCCTCAATAAGCAGGCCTGCTTTCCTCCTTCATTAGACTGGAATTGCCCATGAGTGGGACTCACCTGTGATTAAAAACCAACAACAGCAAAGTGGTAAAATACTGGATGTACAAGCTTTAAAACAAGACTATTTCTAAACTTGTTCACGATTATAATTCTGCTGCTGGTGCTGTCAATCAGTGAGGTTGAAAACTTTGAATACCTTCTTGAGTGTGCATCCCCAGTTTTGGGAGAGGAAGAGCAATTTTTATTTTCCCGAAGAGTTGAGATGTGTGCAGTAAGATGTACTGACTTTGCCGTCATTTCCATTGGCGCTGCTAATGGAAGGGTCCTTGAAAGCTGTCAGGGAGGGGAATCGTTCTGAACATCAGAGTATAACAGTGTAATAGACAAGGTGGTGAGGACGGCTGTTGGAAGGATTACACGTTTCTTGAATTTTAGTTCTGGCTCTATTCACTGCAAGTCAGATGTTCTTCATTATTTCAAAGTAAAATTTTAGGCTGAATAAATAAATAATGCAAAAGGCAGATAAATGGCAGACAGTAACTTTAGTCATAACTTACTATTTAGTTCACTGCAGTCTTGTTATTTATGGCATTACAGTTACTTGTGTTGTTTATTTAGAAGCAAATGAAGATATCCCTTGATCAGGAGGATCCTAGAGTGGGCAGCGATGCAATTACTTTAAAAATCCAAGTGGTAAACTTAAAAATCTTGTTCTCTGAAGATACGGCTATGTGATTATGCTACTGTTTTCTCATTGCTAGGATGAAAGTATATGTATTTTCTGGAACATATAGTAAATATCTGCCTTGCCTTTTCAATGTTTGGTGAGGCTAAGGGTCTCTACTATGATTATCTAAGTTAAATATAATGCATTAAAAATTCCTGGTATATGCCCTAATGAATAGCTTTCCAAATTATCATGAATATCATCGCCAGTAAGTTGCAGCTCTTAAAATTATGGCATAGTCTCATATAATTATCACTTTATATTAGAACTAAAATGCTCTAATATAAGTGTGGTCATGGCTTCCTGAGATGTCATAATTCATCAGATCTTTTCTTTAGTACATCTCATCTCCACATCCTTTTTGAACTGTACACTGTAATTTTTAGATTGCCAAGTATGATCTATCAAAACTAGAACTTGGGTGTGGTACTTAGCAATTTGTAGATATTCCACTAAAATAATCATCTGATGGCTAAGGAAAACTGCATAATTTTCTAATGATGACTTTTTGCATTTTGGGACCTCTTAATATAGAAGTGTATATACCAAGGGAGGTGAGAAGCTGAACTGCACTACATTATATGTTGAGCTAGTCTCATATATCAAGTGATTTTAGAGGACAGGGAGTAAAAGCAGCAGTATGGAGGAAATATAAGATAGAATTTCAAAGGCAGGAAGAAACTTGAGGCAAGAATAATTAAGAATAGATTGTTGGAGATTTGTGGATAATTACGACGCGTTACGGAGGAGATGAAAATGGTAGTCCTTGGAAAGGGATTAAGGATAAAGGCTCTTAAATATTCTCGAAGCAGAAAGTCTGGTAACAGACTGGTATTTTATGATCTATCATAATATCAATATATCACCTAATGTATTCACCTATGTTTTCAGATGTGTCAACCACCCTCTACTATGATTAATAGGTAAACAAGTACGTTAGCTCCATCCGAGAAGAAGGTGTACTTTTGCAAAGAAAAGGAATTTGTCAGCCTTTTGAAAGGTGCAGATACTAGAAAATCACTGTTCTTATTTTCAGGAAGGAATTGGTACTGGGTCTGTGTTTTCAGATAGGCTCTAAGATGTTGGAATTTATTTCCTTTTGCTTCCTTTCCTATGAGTGTTTGTATCACTTAGGACTGTCCAGGAGTCCCACATCTTTATTCAGTGAAAGCACAAATGACTAGAAAAATGGAGGGTGAAAGCACCAGGTAGCCTCTGAGAAACATGATTATCTGTATCAATCTTGTACCCAACTGCGGACCTTGCAGTCCCCTAGCTGTGTTCTTGCACCCCTCTGCACACGGCGGGCTTTGAACATTGCTTACAGGCACGCTATCTTGTTCCACTTTGCTTTATGTTCACTTTGTTTTATTATTTACCACCCTTCCACTTCCTTCATTAGGCCAGGATCGGAGAAAAAAATAAATTTTATATTAATAGGCAAATATGTAAAAACGTTTGAAATAAGTAATGTGGGTTCAGGGCTTCATGTTTCAGCTCAGTTGTAAACATCTTTATGATCTCTAAACGAGGGAGAAAATGTTCATTGTTTACAAGTGAACTATTAAAGCTAAAAGTTCAGAGAGAGTGGGAAAGTTTCATGGATGTGTTACAACTCTCTGAATTCTTCTGATTAACAAACCAAATCGGGCAAAAGGAGACCTCCAGAGCTGGTATTTTACCTACTACTATCAAACTGTGCTTGTTTCTTTTATTTTCATCTTCTTCACTTCCTTTCCAATTTATTCAACTATTCTTGCATCTTCTGTTGGCTATTTATTGACCCTTAATCCTAGTTTACCACATATACTTTGGTGATACATTTATGGAATTTTTGTAGGGGCTCAGATGCGTAGGAAAAAATGGCACCAGTAAACTGTAAATGGAGAGAAAGAGAAGAAGCAAACTTTAAGCTCATCTAAATGGAGCTCACCGTTTTAACATTGCCTGAAATTGCTCTACTCCCTTTAAGATTTACTGGTAATTTCACACTTACACTGAATATTCTGTGAAGGAATAATAAGCCTCATTCTTTGTCAAGAGATGCTTTGTTTAAATCAAATCCTCTAGAGAAGAACTCAAGAGGAAAAGCTGCTGAGTTTACTTAATATAAAAAAAAAAGTCTTTTTTTCCCCTTTACATTACTTGTTGATTAAAATGCTCTGCAAAGTTCTAGTGATTCTGTCAAGACCACACTGTACTTTCTTTTTACTGCAGAGGCAAATGTTAACCTCTCCTGAGGTTTTTCTAGCAAAGCATTTTCTCCTTTTCAGTTCTTAGCTTTGCCAGATGTGCAATTAAATGGCCATTTCACCTTTATTATAGTTTTCATGGTGTGTTATTTTCATTATTTTTCTTGTTTATGTACACTGTAGCAGTTATGGTCTCCACATGCTTGCTATGTATGATAGCTCTTAAAACCCAGTTGAGAGATACAAGCTGGTGGGGAAAAAATCAGCACTGGTTTCCCATTTATCTTATTTTAACCCTCAGAGGGAAATTCAGCTGGGTAAATGTGTTTCTAAGAATCTTTTAGTGATCAGGCAGTATTTTTGTGTATTTCCTCAGCAGTATGAAGAGGCCTACATCTGTAGAAACTGATTTTATCATTTAATAGCCTCAGGCTATTGAGAAAGTACAAGTAAGATGCAGTAAGCAGGTGAATTAGAAGCTGAGGTGTGGTGAAATGAATGTGTAGAAACTAGGGTGTGTGTGTGTGTGTGTGTGTGTGAGAGAGAGAGAGAGAGAGAGAGAGAGCGAGCGCAGGAGAAAGTTAAGGATTCCTTCTTGATGAATATAAACAAAAGGCAATTTCAAAGGAAATGAGAGTTTAATAATTTAAATAACTCTTAGTAAGACATACAATTGAATTTATTTTTCCTAATGTTATTCTCAGAGAAATCCCAAATATCTTGTTTCATGAGAATCTGGAATATGTACAGTAGAAAATGCAAATATGCCATTATTTCAGAAAGAATTACAGATATAAAACTTCTAGAATGCACATACTTTCAGGCATGGTTTTTAAAACTGTCCTATGAAAATGATATATTTCTAATGAGCAGTTTTAATGTTTAATAGGAAACAGGGAAATTGGCTTTATGGGAGAAGAATCTATCCCATCCAATTAGAATTATGAAACTTTCCATTTATGTTTGTTCAAAGAATTTTGTTTTGCTTTGTTTGCCTGTTTTTTGTCAGAAAGTGTGGAAAGTTGGCTGTGTTGTCCCCAGGAATAAGAGTATATGAATGCTAACACCATTTGTTTTCAAAGGTCTCATGTAAAAGTTAACACTTCTGTTAGGAAAGTCTGGAATAAATCATTATATTTGCAAGAATGTAGGTTAGTATCTGATGGTGTCCATCAGCAAGTGTTGATAGGAGAGGAGAAATAATAGATTATTTTTCATTTTTGACATTTCACCTTTCATCCTACATGCATCTGAAAGAAGAAACTTTTGTCCTGTCAATTCCAGAAATATATTTTTATTTTATTTATGATAAAGAGTATGAAAATAAATATACCTATTAGTAGCCAAGTTTAATTAATGAAAAGCTATATTATTTTCAAACTTAGCAAATTGCTTATTTTCCTAAATCTATATTCCAAGTTCACATGTGATCTGTTTTGTACCCATTGTTGATAGATTTCAGCCCATCCCATTTTCAGCAAATCGAATGGTACTTTATTTCATTTTATTTTGGCTGTGCAAATTTCCTCCATATCCTTAAAATCCATTGCAGGCCTTTCCAGTGACTAAGGCGGTATCTGTCAGTGATAGTGGAATTGATTGATTTCAAAGCTTCTTGTTGCTATTATAGAACTTGGCAAAGAGAAGACTCATGGCAGCTATAGATGTATCTGGGAACTTTTTATGAGGCCAGTGGGAATCTTCTAAATATTTTTAGTGGTTCTCCCTCACCTCACTCCTTTTGCCTTCATGCCTGAACTGAATACTAACAAAACTATGGTATACATATGCTACTCATCCTGAAAGTACAAGAGTTGACTAATCATGAGAATTTTAAGCTGAGGTTAGTAAGAGTTGAACTTCCTCTTGTATTAGATGAAAATCTAGTTTATCACCAGCTACTTAATAGCAGATTATCAGCATTTTTTTTCTTCATTCTCATTTCTTGTAAGTTTGTGGACTCTCTCCAATTCATTAAAAAATTTAGCTATTGAATAAAGAAAAATAGAATGAAATTTTGGATTACCAACCTTAGTTATCCATTTTTTTTCTATCCTCATCCTTGCCCACCCTCTAAAGCTTATAAATAATTTGTGGAAGCATTGTAGGGGAATAAGAAACAGAATGTTGTAAAAATATATAGCAAGCAAATATGGGTGCAGGGTAAAAAATTAAGAAAACAAACAAACAAAACTCATAGTCTTAGCCTAAAATTACAACTTTGTTAAAAACTCTATATAGAATGAATATATTTGAATATATATACATATATATATATATACACACACACACACATATATATATATATATATATATATATATATATATATGTATTCATTCTATATATCTTACCTTGATAGTGATAAAAATTTCCCTCAATTAAAAGTCATCTTTACAGAAATGTCTCATATTTTCCAACATTATTCTTTTCTATTCAGTTATTTTTACTTTTCAAGCATTTAAAACAGGAAAGAGGAAGATATTTTAGGGTAACATATGTGTTGTTCATAAAACCAATAAGCAAAGTATATATAAGAAGAGACAGCAGTCTCTACTGCTGTCAGTAATCATCCTTTCTTTGTGAAATTTCAAGAAAAGGAACCCTTGAGACTCACACAATATGGAAACGAAGGGAATGTATATATGTGGACATCAACATTTTAGTGAAAAAACTGACAAAGAAAACAGATGGCGAGGTCAGGATGATAATGTCAGTAAAAAAAATCTTTAAAGACAACTATTCTGGTGAAGGCAGATAAAAAGTAAGAGGAAAACTTTGAATTCATTCATTCATTCATTCATTCATTCAGATTTTTTTTTCTTTTAAGGGTATACTTGAAGCTTGCATCTTTTTATGGTCTATTTTCTGCATATTTCTAAATCTAATGGATTAAATGTTCCTGATAGAGAAGCATGGTTCTCAGTTATTGGTCTCATTTTCTTTCTGGCTATTGAAAATAAGGCCATTGTATACAGCTGAGAATAATGTGCCCTGCACCACTCCAGATGTAGAAGGTACGAGAACCACAAGTGGTGGCCTTGGATCACTATTTTTGCCCAGTGGAATAAACATGCCTATAATGCATTTGTAATTTTATGTTGCTGACCAAGCAGCTGAATAAAACACTCAGAATAGTAGGACGTTAGTTAGTAGACCCCATGCTTTCCTTTTCACACTTTCTAATCCCCCATTCTTATTTCCATGTCTTAGGTAGGTTGAATAAGGAGTTATCCTGCTGAATCTCTCAATAGCCTCCTCCTTCCCCACTCTTCTGGCCCCATGCACACAGCTATTTCGAAATATCCCCAGAGTTCGCAGGAAAATGTTGCATGAGTTGATAAAGACCACCTTTGTGAAGCTGTTGGTTCGAGTGGGTTTTCTGGGTGGTCTTGTAGAATGGATATGAATGTTAGCAAACCTAAAATTCCCTTTGCTGCAACTAAGGGAAATATCTTCTGATCACAGGCAACAATTCATTTAATTCATCTTTGGGGTGGAAATTACAGGTGATTATATTCCTACCCTGGGTTAAAACTTGAAAATAAATAGCCTAAAAAGAAAACTTAAGAAAATATTTCTTTTCAGTTCCTAAAAGGAACCTGAGGCACCGTCAGTATATCTGAAGTGAAACAGAATAGTTAACATTTTTACTCTGAAAGAATAAGGGTGATGGTTATATTGCCTGGCCTAGGGTTCTTGGGATGTGAGAATGTGCAATGTTCCACGTGATTTTCCTAAAAATTCTTCACAACTATAAGGTACAACCTTTGCAACCAACACTTTTATTTTTACCTTTTAAGCAGTTATATTTTGGTGTGTCATTCCTTTTTATTTTCACCAAGTCTTATTTATATATAATATTCAAAGCTAAGCTAAAAATAATATAAGTGGCAAGGGAACAGTAGTGAAAAAGATACTTTCATAAAACACTATTTTATATATTGTTATGGCTAAAATTATTTGGCTGCACTTTCCAGGACCAAGCTCTCATGATTTGGGTTAAGGTGCTCTTATTTATCTTTTTAGTGCAATGTATTTTTGTACATATATGCCAACAAGAATAGTTCCTTCAAGTGTAACTATTTTAAAAGTTGTCAATGTCCTTTTTGAGAGTTTCTTTAGATTTGTAAGATCTACTGCCTTGTTGGGGCCCTGAAATTTATCTGGCAAGACTATCGAATAGATTTTGTTTTAATAAAATAGCTGTCCTTTCTCCAGATGTATGTATTTTTGACTCTGGGGGATGATATTCTAAAAGAGAGAGTATAACATGCAATGCCATTTCAAAGCTCACTACATTTGCTTTTCATTATGCTTCATGGTTAAGCGGCCTTCTGAATTTGATGAATTTTATTTGCTCAATTAACTGCATCAGTAGCATATTGTAAGGAAGCCTGTAAGATGGTAAATGTATGCTGTAGAGCAGATATAACCAGCTTCCACCTTTCCTGAATTGTTCCTCATTTTAATGGGCATCATGTGCATTTCCAAATGTCCATTAACTGTTTTATTATTGGCTTCTTTGTATTCATCACCTGCCTTTATGTTTTAGACAGCTGGCTTACCTTCTTTCCCCCTGCTCAATACTATAATAAAGGCATATCTTGGCTTATTGCCCCCTTAAATATACTGTATGGCTAATACTTCTGTATGTATCAAATTTTTCCCAGATCCCTGAAAAAAAATGATGCCAATGGGGGTTCTGGCAAGAGATATTCTAAAATAGACCTCAGTGTTTTAAGTGTTTCAAGACAAATCTGGAGAACTGTTTTAACTCCATGCTCACTATGTCTTATATTATTTTTTTAATTTTAATTTTCTCATTAGATTTGGAAGGCTATCTGATTCAGTCAGTCAAACACTTTGCAAGCTGTTAGTACAAAATATTTCTTCTCTAAGGTTTATGGGAAGTTCTTAGCTAGGTGAAGGAAACTAACAAACCAATGGAGGTTTTTGAGGTCTAAAGTGAAAACTAGTAACACCCAATGTTTTCAGGATGGATTGGAGAAAAATAAGAATTAGGAGTATAACTCTTTACTTATGCTTCTAACCATTGTAGATTAACAGGGATCTGATATATTCTCATACATTAAAAAACTAGCATCTGGCCAAAGTATATAACACAACATTATGCAGCCATTGGACAAAAGATAGCATAGGTCTATGATCCATGAGAGAAGGATAATAAAAGGAGAATCCTATTATTGTATCAGCTGAATTTCTGGAGACACTATCCAGATCACACAGTAGGGATGGAAAATTTAAATGAAGTCCGGGAGTTGTGCTTGAATATAGAGATTGAAATCAAAGTTAAGGGTAGTCTAGAGGTCTAAATTTTTTCAGGCACATTACTAGAAAGAAAGGAACTGTGGAGAGAGAGAGAAAGAATGAGAGAATGAGAATGAACACTCAAAACTTAGATGTTTCCTCCACTGTTTCATAGAGGACATAATTGTACATGTCTGAGAGAAAATAAGAAGACCAAGGAAGAAAGCACCAGAAAAACAGATGATAAACCATTCCAAGAACTCACACAAGTCTAGGAATACATGGTATTTCCCCCTAGCTAAAGTAGAGAGACCAATTAAGTCTTCAGGCATTTGTTAGAGTTGAAAAAAGTATATTTACTTGGGAGTGGAGTTACATTAGCTCTAAACAATAAGCTCCTCTATGCCTTCTTTAACATAGCTTATAAGAAGATCTCAATAGTGGCTGAATTGTGTACTATTACAAAGTCAAACACACCTTGAAATCCAGCACAGAACATGCAGTAAAAATGCCTAACATGCAGTAAAATATTACAGTGTATCAATGACTCATATCCAAAAGGGAAAAAGAAAGGAAGGAAGGAAGGAAGGAAAGAAGGAAGGAAGAAAGAAAGAAAAGAAAAAATCCATTAATAGAAATGTGTGAAAATTAAAGAGATGATGAAATCAATGGACAAGACAATTAAACACATATTATAAATATGCCTCTAAATTCAAGAAGGTAGAAGAGAACATAAATATGATGAGAAGAGAAATGTTAAATATAAAAGACACGTGTAGAGCTTCTAGAGTTGAAAAATGCATTATCTGAAATAAAATTCACTAGATAAGCTTAAAACAGATTAAGTATTATAGAAGTAGAGATTTGAAAATAAAGTGAACTTGAAAATATAACAGCAGAAATTAATGAATGCAAAATGAATAAAAGAGCGTTAAAAAGGTTTAAAGAATAAACATAATATTAGTAACCTATGGAAGAAAAGCAAATGGTCCAACACATGTGTAATTAGAGCCCCAGAAAGGAAGAGGGAAGTAGACCAATATTTTTAGAAATAATTGTCAAAAATTTCTCCTATTTGACAAAACTATAAAGAAGTTCAGTGAACACAAAACAGAAGAAATATATAAAAATTAGGTAAAGAAAAAAATATTAACAGAAACTGGATAAAATAGCCACAATACATAGAGAGGAACAGAGATCAGAAATACAACAGACTTCTCATTGGAAACTATGCAAGTTAAAAACAATACACTGGCATCTTTAAAATACTGAAGAAGGAAAATTGCTAACTTAGTTTAAAACACTAAATTGATCCAACCCAGAAATTGTCCCACAATGATATGGTAAACTAATCTTTGATAAAGTAAGAAAGAATATCCAGTGGATAAAAGACCCATCTCTTCAACAAATGGTGCTGCAAAAACTGGATGGTGACATGCAGAATAATGAAACTGGACCACTTTCTTATACCACATACAAAACCAAACTCAAAATGGATGAAAGACCTAAATGTGACACAGAAACCATCAAAATCCTAGAGGAGAACACAGGCAGAAACCTCTTTGACCTCAGGCAGAGCAACTTCTTACTAGACATCACCAAAGGCAAGAGAAACAAAAGCAAACACAAACTATTTGGACTTCATCTAGACAAAAAGCTTCTTCACAGTGAAAGAAACAATCAGCAAAACTAAAAGTCAGCCTACAGAATGGGAGAAATTTGCAAGGGGCATATCTGATAAAGGGTTATTATCTAAAATCTATAAAGAACTTATCAAACCCAACACCCCAAAAACATATAATCCAATGAAGAAATCGGCAGCAAACATGAATAGACACTTTTCCAAAGAAGACATCCCAGAGGGCTAGAGACAAATGAAAAGATACTCAGTGTCACTCATCTTCAGGGAAATACCACAATACCACCTCATACATGTCAGAATAACTAAAATTAACAAACAAGAAACAGCAGATGTTGGTGAGAATGAGGAGAAAGGGGAACCCTATTGCACTGTTGGCAGGAATGCAAAGTGGTGCAGCCACTCTGAGAACAGTATGGAGTTTCCTCAAGAAACTAAAAATCGAACTACCCTATGATCCAGCAATTTTCCAAAGGATGGAAAATTGATACCAAACACTTATGAAAAGAAACATCATATATTGCCAAAATAAACTTTATAATAAGAAATATTAACAAATATAAAGGAGGACTTTTCATCATATATGTTAAAGGAGTCAATTCATCAAAAGGAAATAATAATCTTAAATGAGTATAAAGCTAATGATAAAGCTTTAGAACACATAAAGCAGAAACTGATGGCATTGTCAAAAAAAACAATATTAACATGTCAAAAACTATGAAGGGTTTGAGATTTTACTCTGTTTGCAAACTAGTAAGTTAATGTGGTGTATCTTCACAAAAAGTGCCACTGAGTCCTGAAACACTCTACTTGGCAGAAGGGAGTAAAGTCCTCCCTTAGAGACCAGGGATGATTTATTACTTACAGCAACAGCGGTGGCCAGAGTATCACATCTTTTTGTACAGGTTCCTCAAGCCCCAGTTTCTATAGGACAATGTGACAAGGACTAGATGATGTCTCACCTGCACTGCACTGGGTTATAGAAGAGAAACTTTGAGTCTAGGGAACACAAATCTTTTACGATTAGTTATGAGCAAAGCTTCCTGACATTTTTATCTGGAGGGAGGCATTATGTTTAGTATAATGGGCAGAAAATAAGCCTGTTCTTTGCTCCAGAGGGAAACATCATCTTTATCTTTCAAGGCTATTTTTGTCTATCTTCCAAGCTTATTTGCTTGAAAACAAGCAAAATTCATGAAAACATAGTTCAGCATAAAAGTACAGTTAGTTATGGCCTCTGGTAACACGATTGCAAAAACGTGAGAAATATACCGAGAATTTTCTCTTAAACAAGACAATCTGCAAACTGGGAGAAAATATTTTTGAAATGTATATCTAAGAAAGGATGTGTATCCAAAATATGTAAAGAGCTGTTTAAACTCAATAATAAGATAAAAAAAAAAGAGCAAACATTTTGAACAGACATTTCATGAAAGATGCTATATGGATTACATGACAAAAAAACAAAAATATATTCAACAGAAATAAGTTATTAGAAGAGTTTAAATTAAAACTTCTTATATACCACTGCACCTCACTAGAATGGCTAACTTTAGAGACTTACAGTATGAAGTACTGATGAGTATGTGTACAACTGACAACTATCCATTGCTAGTGGAAGTTCAAAATGCCATGTTTTGGAAAACGGTTTGGCAGTTTTTTATACCATTTAATATATACTAATCTAATAAGCCAGCAATCACCTCTGAATTATATATCCATAAGACATTATAAACATAAATGCAAAACATATTCAAATATTCATAGAGCTTTATTCACAATGTCTCCCATCTCATAAACAAGCTGTGCCATATCTTCACAATGGAACACATCTCTGCCATACAAAAGAAAGATCATTGATACACATAGCATGGATAAATCTCAAAAGCATTATGCAAAGTGAAAAAGGCCAGACACTAAAAGACTGCCTAATTTTAATTAAATGGATTCCTATAAAAAACAAAACTTGTGTCCAAGCATATCTCTTTGGTTGCTTGAGTTGACACTGGAGCATTGCCTATAAGGGGACATGAGAGATCCTTTTGGGGATGAAGGAAATTTTCCAATCTTGCTGTGGTTCTGGTTAAATTGAATTATTTCTTTAGAATTGTTGAATTTTACGTGTAATTTTTACTTTAGTCAAGCTGTTAAAAATAGGAATGTGACTCTCTTATTTTAGCAAACATCTGAGTTGACTAACCAGTCCTATGTTTTTCTTTTAGCAAGAATTTTCTTGATGTTGTTTGATAGTCGGTTATTTTTTCTTTCTCTCTTATAAATAAATAGTAGTTCGTAAATTGTAATTCATGAGGTTTTGTTATTTATTTTTAAAATAACTCATGTTAAAATTTAGCCAGGTTGGAATTCTCTTATTGCCTAAAACTCTACCTTGATTTTGGAAGGTCGTATGTTTTGGGAAAATGACAAGTAATTTATCTCATTTTAATTTTCCAGATTTCCCCCCTGAGTTCAGTTCTGGTGACCCTTATGATCCTGACAAAATTTTTTACTTATGCTTTTTGACCTTACCTCAGTAATTCTCAGGGTCATTATATGTCTTACCACATTAATGGCCAACATTTATTGGCCATTTTTTATGTGGTGGATTCTGTTCTAATGACTTCATACATTTATTTCTTTTAAGTCTCACAGCTATGTTGTAAAAGAAGCAAAATTATTTTTTCCCATTTTGTAGATGATGAAACTGAGGCATAGCAACTTGCAAGTTCATATAGCTAGCAGGTGAGGAAACAGGGATTTGACTCCAGGCGATATAACTTTAGCCTTTTCCCTGTCAATCTACTAATCTGTCAATCTACTAATCCTCTAAAATAGAGATCTTGAAGTTTAGTGTCTGGGAGAATCAGTTTATTTAAATTCTATTGTCAGATTTTCTCCCTTGCCCTCATGATTCTTATTTGGTGGGTTTAGGATGAATCCAGTAATCTGTATGTTTAGCAAGCATTCCAGGTGGTGGTTTGTTGAACCCAGTTTGAGAAACCCCTTTTTCTGTGACTTTAAGCTAAGTGTCTAACTTTTCTGGACCTTTGTCTCCTATTTAGAGGTGATGTTCTTTTAGGATGGAATGTGATGACTACTCCTGGCACGCAATTCATTCTCTAGAATAAGTTAATTTGCTTTTGTTGCTCTTGGTGTAGGTGTTATTTCATAGAATTAGTCAACAGTGGGAACTGTTTTCAACCCTGTCTTTCAGGGAAATGATATTATCCAATAAGCAAAAGGTGTTTCAAAGTGAAAAGACATCTTACTGAATGTAAATACTTTTTTTCCAATTTGATTATATCGGGAATTATAGCATGTTCTGCTCCAGCATATGTTTCTAAAATACCACCGAGCTCATTTGCAGTTGGTAAATAGAATTATGCTGGTATAATGTAGAAGTTGCATAGCCTTAACTATGATTTATTCTAGTCCAAAGGAGGCAGAATAGAGTTAAATTATAACCTTGGGCAGGAGAAGAAGTCCTTAAGTTTGATACTGAAGAGTCAACAGGATTCCTTTTGGTTTTGTTTTAAGAAAATTAAAAACAAAACAAACAAACAAACAAAAACAAGTGTCTGTGCATTTGGGGCTCCCTGGCCAGAGGTACATACCCCTCGTCTTGTGTGGTTCTCAAATATTTGCAGACTGTACTGCCCCCTGTGCCTGTTTCACGGGCGAGCCTATTGGCTCAGAGTTTGCCTTCCACCTAGATTTTTCCCACCAATTCTAATAAAGTATTATCATCACTTCTTATCAATTGTATTTTTTTTAAACTCTGGGCTGGACTGCTTGCTTGGGTGGTCCAAATTGTCTTCCAAGGTACCAATATTATTTTTGCTAGTGATCTGTTCCCAAAGTTGCATGTTTTAGTGGTCTTCCCAGAACCTATTTTTCCCACAAGTTTTATTATTTTGGTTATGCCATTTTGTCTGCAATGTGGGGATTTCAAGATGCATATACCTTTTTCTTAATGTTTATTTCTGAGAGGGAGAGAGAGAGAGAGGTGGAGACACAGAATCTGAAGCTGGCTCCAAGCTTGGAGCTGTCAACACAGAGCCTGATGCAGGGCTTGAACTCAGGAACTGGGAGATCATGACCTGAGCCAAAGTTGGACGCTTAACTGACTGAGCCACACAAGCGCCCCACAATACATATATGTTCTTATTTACTTTAAACCCCTATTTCAGGAACATGAACATCTTCAGCTTTGCAGTATTTTATGGTCTTTGGAAGGGACAGTGTGTTAAATGGTTTGTTAATTATAAAGTAACTTACTTCCTCAGAGGGATCACTTCGTTTCTCATTCCCACTAGTGTTGTATTTGTTTCTTATTATACCATTAAATCCCACTTGAGTTACTTTCTTTTTTAAAGTTGGCAAGATTTCTAACTCGTATTTGAATTTCTTCTATGCGTATATCAAAAGAACATATAAATTCAACTTTAGTTATTAGCTTTTATCTGTAAATTACTGCTTCTTACTTAAAGTTATTTAATATTTTATAGAGCTGGAAACAGTAGAGAAAGAAAATAATTGACTATAAAGAGGTGTTTTCTACAGTAATAGTTATGATTCTTGTAATTGCTACCATTTATTGAATGTGCATTAAATGTCCACTCATTTTTCTATGAACTTCTCTTGCAATATTACTAATTCTTAATATATTTAATGAATAGAACAGAGATTTTCTAAATAAAGAAAAAAATGAAGGGGTGCCTGGGTGGCTCAGTCAATTAAGCATCTGACTTCAGCTCAGGTCAAGATCTTGAGGTTCGTGGGTTTGACCTCCAGCTCAGAGCCTGGAGCCTGCTTCAGATTCTGTGTCTCCCTCTCTCTCTCTGCTTCTCCCCCACTTGCACTCTGTCTCGCTCTCAAAAATTAATAAACATTTAAAAAATTAAAAAAAAAAAGAAAAAAGGAGTCCACCTGTGTCTTTTAGATTCTTCAACAGAAACATGAGGAATCTGAACTAAGTGAATTCCTATTACTGGATAGGAAATTGCTATTGAAATCTCAACACCGTCACATAAATATTATATTTACGGAATGACAGAGAAACTTATCTAAGTGCAACTACTTTACAGACAATAATGCATTCATGACAGATGTTTTCTTAAAAATGTACCCCTTGCTTTTGTTATAGTTCCTGACATGTTTTTTTTTTCCAGAAATGGAACATAATCTAACCATAGTAAAATAATTTTATGGAGAGAAGCAGCATTATTCGTAGCCACAGAATATATATTTGGGTATTTATTACCTTAGGATTTTAGTTTGGACCTGAAGAGCTCGAATAACAACATTATTTTAAGTTGTTTCTATGATGTTTTTTGAAGTTACTCTAAGTAGTAAAGGCTCTTCCAGTTCCTAATTCTATGACTTTGGTCAGGTTATTTAAGAGAATCTGAGTCTTGGTTATCCTTTCTATGTAGTGGAGAAGACAAGTGTGTGTTCTTGAGTCATTTCATTGGCTAAATGTGGTAATACATAAAGTACTTGGTTCAGTAACTGCTCTGAAGTACGTTCCACCTACATGGAATAGCTGTGAATTTTTTTTTATCACTATTGGTGTTAAATTTAGAAACAATGATTACTGATAGCAAATATGATTGCTGTCCATATTTACTGTGCTTTCATAACCTAGGCAGGTATAGTCTGCTGATTTAACAGCTTTGGCAAGTTGCACTATTGCATGAATTTAACTTGATTTCATGGGATAAAACAGAATGAGCACCGTGGTTCATGGCTGTCAGTAGTGAAAAATAGCTGGAAATCAGACAAACAGCTTCATTGCTGAGATTGTTTCCGGGCTAAAAGTTCTTCCAACAGCTGTTTGTTTTGGCCATTAATCGTGTTCATTCTTTTTTTTAAACTGGGGGAAATATGATTTTCTTTAAAAAGAGAAGATAGGCTGGTTATTTCTGAAGTCAGGAAGGACTCCTGTCCTTCCACTATTGTGGTCTTTTGGCTGCCTTGACAGTTGGACTGAGGACGTTTCCTTTTGTTTCTCTCCACTTCTTTATTCTCAGTGCTCAGACTCAGACTGCCGTGGTAGGAGGGAAAAAAAGCAGGAGCTCTTTAATCCTAGAGAAGGAGCTTTGTAGCAGTTACCTTCAAGAAAAGTTTACTCCCCAAAGGAGTATTTAATATTACATAGACACTGACTCACTGAACAGAGAGAGAGAGAAAGAGAGAGAGAGAGAGAGGTTGAGAGAGAGATGAGAGAATATGAGAATTCAAGCCAGCAAGAAAGAAAGATACTTAACTGAAGATGAAGGGAAGTTTTGCCTCTTCCTGGAAGTTATATTATTAGGTTTTTTTTTTTTTTTTTTTAAATCATGATGACTGCTAGTTTTGTTTAAAGTATTTGTTCTGGAAATACTAAAGTTGGAGTCTACCAGACTGAGGTTAGAAGCATTTTCTTTGGCAGCAAGAAGATACTTTTATAGAAGCCATGCCTGTACTTGGGGTTGCCTCAAAACTGAGACAGCCAGCTGTTGGGTCAAAGCCTACTCATACTGCTCTTCTGATACCAAATCTTGGCACTACTGGGTCACAGCCCTATTCTTCAAGACCTTTGGAACTTACTGAACCGGAGAGCTCAATGCTTTCTTGTCAGCTCACATTAAAAGCAACCTGTGAATTTGGAGAGAAGAAACCCCTCCAAGAGAAAGCTAAGGAGACAGAAGACAGTAAGGTTAGTGGCTGAAGGTTACTTGCAGACTTTTGAATGCAAATTTCCTTTTAGGTGGGATATAAAGCCTGTTGTGAAATGGGGAGTGGTAGAGGAAATCCGGAGTAAGAAAGTAAGTAGTTTGCATGACTGAACAGCTAAATATTTAGCATATGTAAAAGTGTATTGATAACTTACAGTTGTAGAAAAGTCATGAACAAATTTCTCTGAAAATGCATGTTTGTTATCACTGAGTACTTCTTGATAAAGCCCCTAGTTAGTCCTAGATATCTTTTTCTTCATTTCTAATAACCATAACCAATCACAAATATGAGAAAAGAGGGACCTATTTTTCATGCATATTATAGTATAAAAGAAGGATTTATCTGTAAAATTCCATATAGATGCCATCACTTTTTTCTCAATGTCATTTGCAGTTTAAACACTTTCTGCTTGAAAGTCATGTATCTTAGAATGCTTAATTCATTGCAATATGAAAAAATGAAATATTGTTTTCCTTGATACTGTAAATTTGTCTGGATTTTTCACTTGTAAATTGAAACCCTACTGTTTTACTTATTACTAACGTCTTTTTCAGTCATTTAATTTATGATATTTTGGGAGCAGTGGCTCCTAGCTCTTGGTGTGTAAGCCATCCTGCACATTTTCTCCAGATGCTGAGGGGTAACAGGGTCTTTCAGTTGCTGAACTTTAGGGGGATTCATTTGTACCTTGATAAACATCACTTTTTAATGCAGCGTTAATCAAAGTCAGCATTCTCACCTCTGGCTTAGGAGATGCTTTGATTTTACTTTCCCACCCAAATGTAATTTTCAAATGACTTCAGAAAAAACTAACTTTATATTGAAATAAAATCTACAAGTTAAAAAGAAAGCCATCCCGTTTGCCTGAAACGTCCACCTGTTCAAATCCTCTAAGGAAAAGCCAAATGCAACTTTTTCCCTAAAGTCTTTGCTAGCTACCCCTTACCCTCCTTTCCTCTCTTGTGATTCTTTGCCTGTAGTAATCCTTAAGGCACATTTATTTATGTTGTGGTTTAATTATCTGGATAATTTATTTCCATTCCCACTGTGAAAATATGTAGATGGCAAGGCCTTATTTATGCTATGCTACAGCCCCCTCTGCCTAGTGCTTTCTGCCTAAAATTCAATAGTATTTGAATGGATTAATACATTAATGGATGAATCAATGAATGAATAATTCTTCTGAGAAAGATTCAGTTAAATTCATTCGTCTCTTTGTATCATTTACTCTATAAAATATAGGGTTTAGAGTGAATGATTTTTAAAGTATTTGTAGCTCTCAAGTTATGTTATTCCTTCTGTGTTTTAAGAAAACATTAGAAAGTCACACAAGAAAAATCAGTTAAAAAATAATTGATTGTAGGCTTATAGTTCTTAGTCCAATATAAGCAATTCAGGGTAAAAGTAGAGAAGTATAAGTTATCAACAAAAGACTAAAAATATCTACCTTTATGCAGATAATTAAAAGCAAATACCCTATAAGCCTGTTCTAATGTTCTGTGTACCCACAACGACTCCTCTGGATTAGATGGAAAGAATAGGTAGGCCCTTTTTCTTTGCTGACCATGGCTATCATCTGCAGGTTTCGTCAAACTTCCACTTTGCTAAATGGCCCTGGCCTAAGACTTATGTACCGTAAGTACTGTTTTCAATCCAGTTTGGTTGACCTCTTTGGTTAACACACATATCAATCACATATCTGATATTCCAATAAGCCTCTGTGGTAAGCAGTGTTGTATTTATGGGATGTTTTTTAACATGCTACTTATCAGATTAAAAACTTTTTCAAACAAATTTAAAGAATGACTTGTCAGCATTTCAGAATATTTCTCCATGTTACAAAAAAGTATATTTAAAGAATTTTATAAACCTTGAAAAAATAGAACTGAAGAAAAGAGCAAAAATGATCAAGGACGTTGTATTAGAGATAATTAGATCTGACTGCAAAGAGTAGAAACCATAACAATAGGATAAACAACATAGTAGTTTAGTTCTTTTTCATGTAAAGAATATTTGGAAGTAAGCAGTCCATAACTGATAAAGTGGCTTCATGCAATTGTCAGGGAATCCATCTCTGTCTTTTGCCCACCATCACCAGTTTGTGGCGTCTATCTCTCAGTCTTGGGTAGATAATTTGAGTTTTGTTCAATTAGAAGGACACCTACTGTTTCATTACGGATTCTTCCACATCCAGTTGGCCTGTGTACCATTCCCAGGCCTTATCTAGCTGCAGTGGAGACTGAAAAATGTAGTGTTTATTCTAGGTAGCCATGTGCCCGGCTAAAAATTATGGGTTCTATTTCTAAGGAAAAGGAGACCCTGTACGGTACCCACAGTAGATGGCTATCATTAAGAAATATTTATGTGGTGCACTTTGCTAGTCCTTGCACCAAATAACCTTATGGTATGGTTAGAGGAAACAAATCTATATGTGACTGTCAGAAATGTGTCTTCAATCCAGCACTCCCTTCTCCTCTTCTTGTTACTGATTAGTGTAAATACCACCATTCCAGTCACCTGATCTTGAATTCCTAATCTAATATCTGGCAATATACATTCTATAACTTGCTAGAAATTGGGGGGTTTATCTCCATATTAGAGCTTGGGTTTATTCCTTTATACACAGTCTCATTTACTGGCCCTTGTTACACTTCCTATTGATTATTGCAATAATTCCATAGTGATCTCCCCTCTTCTTGTGGCTCTCCACTACATACATACAACACATTCACCATCCTGCTTACTGCTTGGTAAATTTGTCACTTCTGATGTCTTAGAATTCTTTCATTCAGGCATTCCATTCTCCAATTGTTGACACCTCTTCTTCTTCTATTGTAGTTCCATCTAGCTACTATTTTCCAGATGTCTCCTTCCTGGGTGTCCCCAGTTGTTCAGAATGCTTAGTCTCACTATCCTTTACCAAATAAATAACATTAATTCCAGATTCCGTGCCACATAAATTTGGAAACTCCATCACCATATCTCAAGGACTTATGTTTTCTCTAGATGTCTCTTGTTCTGCTTTCTTTACGTCTTTGAATTTTCCAGTGCCTCCCTTCATATGGATTGGTTTTTCCATTCTTCCTGGGCATTCATCCAAATAAGGAAGAGAGTCACTTTGCTTTGGAAATTTTACTTAAGAATCTAGAGATTAAAGCTGAGAAAGGGGATTCTATTTTTGTCACAGCTTAGCACATCACATGTAATTAAGGATTAGACACACACTTGTTCTTCAAAGTCCCCTGGCCATACCTACCACTTCCTTCAGCCTCCTTCCCCCTTGGTCTGCCACCTCTCTTTTACCTCTCATTTTTCCTCTCATTTCAGTTTCTTTCTAGTTCTGGGCTCACTTACCTTTTCCCTCTTGAATTACCTATGCAAACTCAAGATTCTTTACATTACTATCAAAATTAATTTTTTGAACACCTACTTTGTGCTTTATGGGAAATTTCTTTTTTTTTTTCCCCTCATGACATTTCAGAGAAGGCTTATATATTATCCACATTTACAGAGAAATAAACTCAGTGGGAGACATTCATAAGATCAGATGATTAACTAGTACCAAGATCCAGAATTTGAATCTAGGTTTGTTTCTACAAAGGTTTTATTTTTTACTTTTTATTTTATTTCATTTGTCTGTTGCATTACGCTCTCTCTTCATGATGTAATTGCAGTGGTTTTTCTAGATATGCCCTACCTGCCAAATCTCACCCATTCTTGAGTCTGTTCAAACGTCAAAGAAAAGAGTAAACAAATTGTTGAGGAGGTTAAAGGGAAGGAAAGTTTACATCCAGTTGGAGAGATCTAAAGGAAATTCTAAAAAGAGTAGTTGCCTTTATGTCCATGTTAGTATGTACATTTTTAAGGACAATTAAGGTAGACAATTGTTAACATTTCATTCATAGAGTGCTAGCACTAATGGTTTAAAAACAGAAGATACTTAAGGCCTTACATTGAATTTAAAAAAAAAACATGAAGAGCAATATAGACAAGTAAATATATTATATGAATATTGCTGCTAATGAGGGCAATATGTTTGTCATATTTAAGGGATGAAAGAAATCCAATTTGGATGGAGCATTCAGCAAAGACTTCATCAAGTATTTGATATTTAATGGGCAGAGAGGACCCAGATATATGGAGCAAAAAGCATTTGTTGGAGAAGATGTTTGCACAGAAGGCCCAGTGAATAAACCTTTATAACTTGAGGAGACTGTTTATGGAGAGGAGCAGGTTCTGGTCAAATTTTACATGGAGGCAGACTTCATTAGTAGACGTTGGGGAAGGCTCTTATGTAAGAATGGGACAGAATTACGCTGGCAATGATACTTAGGATAAATCATTACAGAGAAGGACTAATATTAATGTTTACAGAGGTTTGTTATATGCCTGGTAGTGGGCCAAGCACTTTATGGAGTATCCTGTTAGTCGTCACAATAGCCTTATGATATAAGCACTATTGACATTTTCATATCATAGATAAAGAAACTGAGGCAGAGAGAAGTTATATTACTTACCAATATCTCAGTGCTAGAGTGTGGTAGAAGAGGGATTCAAACCAAGGCTGTGTGCTTCCAGAAGACATCACTCTTAACTACTAACACTGCCACAGTGAAGATTTTGCTGTGTCAGGGGGATAAAAGAAGGGCTATTGATTGACTTGATTTCTATATAGACGAGTAAGGTTTGTTTTAAATATTTGGTTAACACTGCTAGTGAATTGCAAATACATCATTGGTGTGCCCAAGTGCCTAGAATTATCAGGAGAAGACAATTAAATTGACGCATGGTCTCTACCGAATTGCTCCAATAACAGAAATAAATATAAGAAAGCCCATGATAGGATTATAGCAGCAGATGTCAATAGAGTCGAATCTGGCTCTGGCCTCCAGCTGTTTCCTTCTTGGAGAAGATGCCTGATTGCTGAGGACTGTCGACACTCCTGTTGGCTGGCTCACATGGTAGCACTTCCAGAGCTCGCCAGGCCTACAGCTGCACAGGTCAGCCCTCCGCTCCCTAGATGATTCCGCCTTCCTTGCCTCTTTCTGCTGTGCTTGCACATTTACTTATTTGTACTTCAAGAAACATGGTTGTTTCTTTTTCTAGTTATGGCTCATGTTCCAAGTTTCACAGTTAAACTGTTGATGGTCGTTTTAATTGTTTTTGCCTTTGTGGTAGCAATGGTATGCAGAATGTTGTAATGATCCTTGAATTTTAACATTTTCTCTACTGGAAAAATGCTAAGCTTTTCAATATTGTACATTTATTTCTCTTGAGTAACCATTCGTAGAAATGTAGCAATTTGATACTCTTGTCTGTTATTTTAGTTTGTGCTTTACAGTCTTTAAAGAATTATATCTCATGCTTTAACCTACGAAATTACTAAATATTCTTGGGTAAATTAAAAGTGATTAAGTGTTATTAAAAATCTCATACAATTTTTTTTCATTGTTCTTCAGGTGTCAATATTGAATATATATTTGATGCCAATTTGCAGAACATGTCCTTCTGAGTTACTTAAATGTTTATAGGACTATAGATATGTTTCTCTTCTTTAATATAAATAAAGGCCCTAAGTATGTTGTAGTAGAAATATAAAATCAATAGACATTTCATTAATTTTTAAGCAAAATTGCTTCATGGCTGCATGCTATCACATCTCCAAGAATTATCCTCAATCTTGAACTTAATGTATAAGGTGGCATAGTTAAAAGAACATCACATTGGGTGCTCAAAGATTTGAATGAAACTTCTGCTAGATCCTGAAAGGATAGCAGGATATCCTGAAAGGATAAGTCATTTAAACTCTCTGAACTTTAATCTCTGTATCCTCTAAAATGAAGTTAATATTTCTTGATAAATATTTCTTAAAGGTAACATGTTTATCTATTTCCTTTCTCCTTCTTACCAATTTTGTCCTATCTGTTATCTCTTTTCTCTTATTTTTTTCAATATCTTCCTCTCCAATGGATCCTTTGGACCAGGATTTTCAAACTTGGCACATTTTGGACCTGATAATTTTTTGTTGTGGGGGTCATTCTTACTATTATAGATTATTTAGTAGCATCCATGCTATTAGTGATTACATACCAGTACCATTCTTCAGTTGTTACAACAAAAATGTGTCCAGACATTGTGAAATGTTTCCAGAGAGAGGCACAAAATCAAACTCAGTTGAGGAAACAGTATTTTACAGTCAGCTTCCAAAAATACTCATGTGGTCACTTTTTTGCCATTGTTTAATACTGTAGTGTGATTGACACATTACATTAATTTCAGATGTACAACACAGTGTTTCAACAACTCTATACTTTATGTTATGCTCACCACAAGTGTAGCTGTCATCTGTCACCATACAGTGCTATTATGATATCATTAAAATATTCCCTATGCTGTATCTTTCATCCCTATGACTTGTTCATTTCATGAATGGAAGCCTGTACCTTCTAGTTCCCTTCACCTGTTTTGACCTTCCCTCTAGCAACCACCTGTATTTATGCATCTGTTTCTCCTTTTTGTTTATTTGCTTATTTGTTTTGTTTTCTAGATTCCACGTATAAGTGAAATCATATGGTATTTGTCTTTCTCTGTCTGACCTATTTCACTTAGCATGATACCCTCTAGGTCCATTCATGTTACAAATGGCAAGATCCCATTCTTTCTTATGGATGAGTAATATTCCATTATATACATTATATATATATATATATATATATATATATATATATATATATATATCTGTGTATATACACACACATATACACATAAACACACACCCCATCCTTTTTATCCATTTACTGTTGATGAGCACTTGGATTACTTCCATATCTTCACTATTATAAAATAATGCTACAATAAATACAGGGGTGCATCTATCTTTTCGAAATAGTGCTTTCTTTGGGTAAATACCCACTAATGGAATTACTCGATCATATTGTCTTTGTATTTTATTTTATTTTTTTTTACATTTTTTTAACGTTTATTCATTTTTGAGACAGAGAGAGACAGAGCATGAATGGAGGAAGGTCAGAGAGAGAGGGAGACACAGAATCTCAAACAGGCTCCAGGCTCTGAGCTGTCAGCACAGAGCCCGTCGCGGGGCTCGAACTCACGGATCGCGAGATCATGACCTGAGTCAAAGTCGGACGCCCAACCGACTGAGCTACCCAGGCGCCCCTATTTTATTCTTTTTTTGAGGAAACCCTGTACTGTTTTCCACAGTGGTTGCACCAATTTGCATTCTCACCAATAGTGCATGAGGGTTCCCTTTCACATCCTCACCAACACTTGTTATTTCTTGTCCTTTTGATCATGTATCTTTTCGCCATCCATCTGTATGTCTCTTTGGGAAAATGTCTATTTGGGTCTTCTGCCTATGTTTTAATGGTGTTGAGTTGTATAAGTTCTTTATATATTTTGGATATTAACCCCTTATTGGGTTTATCATTTGCATATATCTTTTGCCATTCATTAGTTTTCCTTTTTGTTTCATTGATGGTTTCCTTCACTGTGCAAAAGCTTTTTATTTTGGTGTAGTCCCAATAGTTTTAGTTTTGCTTTTGTTCCCCTCGCTTGAGGAGACATACTGGAGAAGTGTTGCTAAGGCCAATGTCAAAGAGATGACTGCCTATGTTTTCTTCTAGGAGTTTTATGGTTTCAGGTCTCTACTATTTTTTAATATTAGTATTATTTCCTTCAATCTGTTGCAGATGGTCACTCCTTTTTTTTCAACTTTGCAAATATATTTCTTGAAAGGGTAGTTTATATTCAATGCCAAGCTTTCCTGGTTTCTGACTCCCCTTCTCTTTTCCTAGAGGTTACCAACAGGGGTTTTTTTTGTTTTTTTTTGTTTTTTTTAATTTTTTAACGTTTATTTATTTTTGAGACAGAGAGAGATAGAGCATGAACGGGGGAGGGTCACAGTGAAAGGGAGACACAGAATCTGAAACAGGCTCCAGGCTCTGAGCTGTCAGCACAGAGCCTGACGCGGGGCTCGAACCCACGGACCGTGAGATCATGACCTGAGCCGAAGTCGGACGCTTAACCGACCAAGCCACCCAGGTGCCCCATCCAACAGGTTTTGAAAGACATCTCTTTTTGGTTAATATTTCTTTTGTATGTATATATGTATGTTAACATTTTAGCTCTAGTTTTCATCCTGTTTGCAGCACTTGACATATGCTAAGCACAATTCTTTCTTTGGAACATTCCAATATTTACTAGCTCAGGGACCTTGGTGAGTCAATTAATACTGAAGTCTTAGTTTCTTCATTTATAAAATGAGGATAAACTGCTTCATAAAATCATTTTGAAGAATAAATGAGACATTGCATATAAACTATATTCCAACAGAGAACCCAATATGTAGTTGGTGGTGAACATTCATTACCTATGATATAGTGTTATAAAAATATCTAGCAGTTTCACACAAAAATTCATGATGTTAAGAATTGGTAGTAGAACAAAAGAGGCAGTGATTAATTGTCCATGCACAGGGAAAATAATGTGTCGGCCATATTTTGCTGAGTCAGTTTGTTTAGCCAAATATATTTGGAAAAAAGAACATTTTAGGTAGGCTAGCATTTACAAACGTGTATAATATTGTGCTGTGTTTAGAACACTACAGATTATTCACCAATCCTAGAATGCAGGATGCAAGTAAGAGAGATGAGGTTGAGTTGAGGCATGAGGAAGATGGCCATT
The DNA here is from genome assembly GCF_028018385.1 of Neofelis nebulosa. Taxonomy (NCBI): domain Eukaryota; kingdom Metazoa; phylum Chordata; class Mammalia; order Carnivora; family Felidae; genus Neofelis; species Neofelis nebulosa. Next base: position 41,032,956 of record NC_080789.1, on the reverse strand, counting down.
AGGTTCCAGTAAGCTGTTTGAACTTACTTTTTAGCAGATGGGAGGAGGGTGTCAACATGAAATGAGTAAGTCTGTATTTTAGAAAGATAATGATGAAATGAAACTTGGGAAGATTCAGTTAAAGGGAGAGAAGTTCAAAAATACAGAAGAGGAGACGAGTGCGTTTAGAGCAAAATCTTGACTAAAATACAGAGCTTAGAGCATTGGGAGAGGGGCAAGTCTAGTAAAGGAAGCTATCGGATGTTTGGATTCATTTATTAATTATCACCAATTCACAAAAGTTTAAGGCTTGAAGGATAAATGCATTTTTTCAAACAAAAATTTACAGTGTACTTGGACATGATAATTTGTGAGCTTGGCAGCAAGTAACAGTTAAAACTAATGATAAGCACTAATACTTTTTGAGTACCTACTACATGCACATCCTCTACACAGTTTATTATTACTATGATTGAAAGTATATGGAAACTGAGTTCAGATTGGTGCTAAAGTGTAGCAGGAATTCCAACGTAGGTGTATTTGAGTCCTATGTCAGTCTCCCTCTCTATTTCTCTCTGATTAAAATTCATAAATTAGAGTTAAAAACCAATGCTATTCTTTTCTCTCTTTGTGGATATTGAGTCACATATGGGGTGAAAAAAAGAAAGAAAACTATGGATCCTTGCCAGTAGTAATGAATTAATCTTTCACAAGTTTCACTCTTAATTCTTCCTTTCCCCCCAGCACCCACCATTGCTCCATTTTGGCTTTAAAATGTGCTTTTCTTTGGATTTCTAGTCACTCGGGCCAATAGGGAAATTCAATATCTGTGGGAGAGTTCATTAACTGGATACATGGCAGGAATTCCCCACTGTTCCCAGTAAATGGAATGATTTGTTAAAAAGTGTCGCAATTCTGCCTGCAGATAAAGCCACCAGATGAGACAGCATTGTCAAACATTTACCATTTTCCCAATAAAATAGCATGATGTAGTCTCCATAAAAGAAAAGAAACAAAACAACAAATCATTACTTTTCTCTATACTTCGATGTTGTAAAGAACTCTTTTGTAAAACTGAAAACCTGAGGGGGGCAGGTTCACAATTTTCCATCATGAAATGTGTTACATTTTATAAACCATCAACATAGCATTGTGTTAGTTAAAGTAATTCTAACTGCTCTAACACATGAGCTCAAGGTCTTAGTGGCTCAACACAGTAGGAATTTACTTTTCATTCATTTAGCTGTTACATATAGTGGGGGCTTGAAGAACTGTGGTGCATAGGTCACATCTGGGCTGGCACCCAAGTTTATTACGTCAAGTTTTATTGGAACACGGCCATGCCATTGGTTTGTGTGTGGCCTATGGTTGCTTTTGTGCTATAACAGCAGAGTTGAATGGTTACAACAGAGACTGTATGGCCTGCAAAGACTAAAATATATACTATCTAGCCCTTTACAGGAAACGTTTGCTGACACATGCATCTGATAATTCAGGAAACCAGATTCCTTCCAACTTTTGGTTCCATCATCCCACTTGTAGCCAGCCGTCAGTGAAAGAGAGAAAATAGAAGATTGCTTAAGAGACTTAGAAATTTCACATGTCACCTCTACTCAGTTATCTTCCACATTGTCAAGCTGTCCAGGGCACACTGAGTAACTGGAAGACCGTCATTACACTCAGGTTACTAGGTGTACAGAAGGAAAATCTTGTAGTTAACTCAGCTTAAAAAAAAATAGACCAGGCACATCTAGATAGAAGTATCATATAACAAGCTCACTGTGGGGGCGCCTGGGTGGCTCAGGCAATTAATCATCTGACTTCGGCTCAGGTCATGATCTCATGGTTTGTGGGTTCGAATCCTGCAACCTGCTTCAGATTCTGTGTCTCCCTCTCTCTCTGCCCCTCCCCAGCTTGCACTCTGTCTCTCTCTGTCTCTCAAAAATAAATAAATGTTAAAAAATTAAAAAAATAAATACAAATCTCCCTGTGTTCTCATGACTCCTCTGACTGTTCCTTACCTTACAATTTTGTGAACCGCCTTCAATTTCTCCTGTTCTAATCTGCTGTTTCAAACTCAGATCTGGAAAGCAACTCTACCTTGGTTCTGTGCCCTTGTTTCTATTTGCTTTACTACCCAGTTTTTAGCATTCTTCTTTTGCTGGTTCTGGAAGCTCTCTATCAGTGCTGGAAACCAGAAAAACTAAGGCAGTGTAGGATGTGAATTCTAGAAGTGACCTTGAAAGAATCCAAATGGAGTCAGGCATCACAGCAGGAGGGAGGCATTTGCTGACTTCTAGATATGGTCCAGTGGGTGGCGGCATAGTGGTCTGAGGGAAGATCTGCTGTCTTGGCCTAGAGATAGGATGTAGCTTTGGTCAGCACATTGCAAATTGGTTCCAAAGTGGACCTTGTGGGAATGTGTGGATGGGTCATTGACAAACCCACCACCAGCCTTGAAAGAAGCAACTCACTGATCCTTTCGGACCAGGGTGAGCAAATATAAGAAGCAGTACCTGTAACAACCTCTTTTCAAATGAAAGATAAATTTCTAAATTACTTAATCGGTCTTTAGATTTAGTGTTGCATATGGGACTATCTCTACTCAGTTTTCTGTTTCTGGTTGACAGTCAATTGAAATTGCTCCTTTTTTAGACTCTAAGAAATACACAGGTTGTGTATTTCTCCTCATTGCCTCTGAATGCTCTCATTTTTAATATAATTTTCTGTGCTTTCTTTTTTGGAAAATTTATTGAATTTCTACACAGTGATATTTTTGTCAGAACCTTTCATGTTATTATTTTGACCCATATATTTTTTTGGATTGTATTTCACATTTCCTTTGTCTCTAAACCATCTGCTTTTTATAGCTGTTTCTTCCTTCCTGTGGTTGACTTTTTGATATTCACACTTGTGAGTTGCTTTCTTCCATTGAGCACAAGGTTTATCATCTCCAACAATATGTTCTCTCTGTTTTTTCCCTCTGATTCAGGCTAGACCCATTGTATTCTAAAACCAGCCTGCTATTTCACAAATGTAAATCCCTCAATGGCTACTTCTAGGTATACCTCATGGATTCTAGGTGGCTTTTCTTGTGTTTGTTAGTCATTCATCCAATCAACTATTTATTGTCCATCATTACCTATTTATTGCATACTTGTCATGCAGAAGGCAAAGTGTGTGTGTGTGTGTGTGTGTGTGTGTGTGTGTGTGTATAAAATGAGCTTATTTTAGCGTGATAGGCTTTATGAGAAATATACTTGCAACAACCAGGACTCTTTTAGAAATGTATATTCATTCTTTTTATGGCAACATTAAATTTTTAATTAATATTACCTAGAAATATCAATTGATTATAATTCCAATTTTCAATAATCATTACTTTTATTATACATTTAGAGTATGTCTGTTTTATTTAGGATAGATTTGTCCCTTCCAGTTGTGACAATTAAAAATGTCTCTAGACATTGACTTTCCTGGGAGAAAAAATTGCCCCCAGTTTAGAACCACTGATTTATATCCTGCCTTGTTTGAAAAAGGATTTACTAGAATTTAAAAATGTATGTAACATAAAAGATTTTGAAACATGTGCAAATAAAATGAGATTACAAGAAGAAAAAAATAGAAAAGGATAATGATACAGAAGAGGCTGGTGTATAAAATTTGTGCTGTGATGTGTTGTATCATTGCTGGAAGTCATCTGTGCATTTGGATCTTAGCTTTTGAGTTGCTGATACATAAAGGTTAAGCAAGTGATGTTTTAGTCAGTGCCCAAAGCATGAGCTAATATTTGCTCAGCAGAGTCACATCTTTGTTTCTGGGTGAACAAAGAAATGTTTCCTATGGATAGCTATAGAGACATTCTTATGTAATTTAGGTAACGATTATCTCAACATTTTTATTACAGATTTTAGTTATTGTTTTCTGTATTTATCCCTACCTTCTATACAAAACCATTAAAATAAAATTTTCAATTAAATTCACTTAGGATGACCAATTTTAATGGTTTTCATAAGACTGTCCTGATTTTAGCATTGCAAGTCTCTTGTTCTGGGAATATTGCAGCCCAGAACAAACTGGGATGGTTAGTCACTTTCATTCTGAATCAGATTTTCTTTTCTTTTTTTCTTTTCTTTTTTTTTGGTTGTTGTTTGTTTTATTCTGTTTTTTTAAAAAAATTGTTTTAACGTTTTTATTTATTTTTGAGACAGAGAGAGACAGAGCATGAGCAGGGGAGGGGCAGAGAGAGAGAGGGAGATACAGAATCTGAAGCAATCTCCAGGCTCTGAGCTGTCAGACAGAGCCTGATGTGGGGCTCGAACTCACAGACTGTGAGATCATGACCTGAGCCAAAGTCGGACGCTTAACCAACGGAGCCACCCAGGTGTCCCATTATTCTGTTTTTTTTTTTTTGAATTAATTATGAATTTTAATTTTGTAGACGAAAATATATTTTATATTAGTCAATTTTAAGATATTGCCTCATTTAATTAAGAATTTATCATCAGACATTGTCAGTTTTCTATTCAGACAGAACAATCTATCTTTTGTTTAACAGCAATTATTCAGATTAGAAGTAATTTCTATGGAAGTTCTGCTTTTCAAAGAATAGTGATTTTTTTTATGAGGTTCAAATGTTTACATCTGTTCCTTCCTTATCCATACAATATTTTTAAAAAATGTTTATTTATTTACTTTGAGAGAGAGGGAAAGCATGATTAGGGGAGGGCCAGAGAGAGAGACCGAGAGAGAATCCCAAGCACTCTCCATGCTCAGTGTGGAGCCCTGAGCCTTAAAACTTTCTATTATATTTAAGAATCATAATAGCATAATATCATTCACTGTAAGTTTGTGGAATGCATTTAGTAAAATATTTGGCTTGTTGGAAAACATTTTTAACTTTTATTTTTAAGTTTGTGGTGAAGCATAATAAACACGAACCAAAAGATATACATATCATAAATGTATAGCTCATGAATTTTCAGAAACAGAACACACCTGTGCAAGTAGTGCAGAACAGGAAACAGGCATTGCCAGCATCCCAGCTCAATACAGGACCCTGGGATCGTGACCTGCGCCTAAATCAAGTGCAGGATGCTTAACTCACTGAGCCACCCAGGTGCCCCTTATCCATACAATTTTAACTCATGTTGACAATAACGAATGTCCTCTCTTCCGTTTTGTGTGAAAGACTTAGAGCTGTCAGTAAAACGAATTTCCAACGTAATTTCCAACATGAGTCCTATGGGTCCTGAGTTGAACAGAGTGATACCTTGAGGTATGTGCAGTTAGTTCTTTCTACACCACAAAGAACAGGACTTTCATCTTTCTGCAGCAGCATACTTCTCCTCTGTAAGACAGACAGGATGTGGTCTGGAAGAAAGTCCCCACTTTAACAATAGACCATTGACAGAATGTTTGGGAAGCTCGAAAAGGAAGAGAGCATCTGTCTACACCCAGAATTATCAGAAGCATTTGTGTGTGTGAGAATCTTAGGTTTCAGAAATATGTTTTTTTAAGGGCACCCATTTTCCTTCTCTGTTTTTATTGGACAAGAAGAGTTGCCTTCAAGATAACAAAACATTTTAAAATCAAGGGAGGAATTGCATCACATTTTGTCTAGTTATCCCGGGCAGAAAATTAATTCCCTCAGGCACGAAACACATTTTGTTTAGCCCTTATGTATGGTCTGTGTGAATCTAGCTGAGCAAATTTGGAGGGAGAAGATAAAACGCAACTGAAAGAGAATGCTGGGGAGAATTCAAAGGGAAAGAAGTCTTTCCAGGCAGAGTAACCCGGGTGCTGACTTTACCTACAATTCATTCTGCTTGCAGTAGGAGAAAAGATGCACAGTAGAGTGTGGATGTGACAAGCACTGACATATCCTTTTCTTCTTTCCAGCCTTGAAAAATAGTAATTCAATTTAAATCAAATTTACTACCTTAAGAAGTTGCAAGAAAATCTTTGTCATTTTATTCATGTTCATGCTTTTCCTTTTGTAGCTTATTTTGCTTCCCAGAGGAAAGTTCCTATATACACCACCCTGTCACAACGTTGATTTGCGTGAACGTATCCATTTAGTGCAGCTGCCATTAAGTTGAACATAGAGTTAGAGTGAGTGCCAATGCCTGCCTTGTCTTTTGCTTTCTTCTTTTCAAATGTGGTTGTGAAAAACTTTTGTTCAAATGTCTTACCACCTGGCTCCTCTTGTGGATGTGTTGCTAGTCTCCAAAGGACTTGGCAGCGGGGTACTTCCTGTTCAGCAGGCTTTCATTTACAGGACATCTGTAAAACCACAATATGAATAGTCAGAATAGCAAAAACGGTCTTCTAATGAACGTAGTAAAACTTCAGAGCAAATTCTTGAGCCAGGAGAAAGTGTCCCAAAGAGCAGATGTAATTTAGGATGAGTAAGACATAAGTCAAGGTGTGGGTCTTTTACTCTCCACCAGAAAATGCTTGGGTTTCCTGGCAGTGCAATTATGTAATGACTGTGGTTTTTTGTGGTGTACTTTTTTTTTTTTTTTGTCAACTGTGTCTCAGACAGGGAGGAAGAAAGAACCAATTGGGTTGTGTAACTTTATAAATAGAAACAGCCATATTGAAATAACAAGACTGCTCTGAGTTAAGCTTCTGAATTTTGCTTCTTGCTGCAAACTCAGGCTACTGAATGAATATAAGATCCATCCTGTGGAGTAATTTCTCAGGTTTGACCAAGAATGTTTAATGGGAAAAATCAGCAAGAAGTTCTTACCCTCCTTCCATTATACTCCCAAATATTTTAGTCCAAATAAATCAAAACCATTTCTCTGTTGGAAGTAGTCAAGTTGGAGACACACAGGAACTTTGTCCTCTACTACAAATAAGGAATAATGAGCTCATACTATTTTTAATACAGCCCATAATTTACTAAACACTGGGAACAGTTTATCCTGGCAGTGGCATAAAGGATAAAGAGGTACCTACCTTATCATCTGTGGAACAAAATGTGTCCTACATTTTTCATATATTCTGGAACGGTAGGTGATTTCAATTCTATTGCCTCTTTAATTTAGAGGGCAGAACCCAGGTAAATAGAGAAAAATCTCCTTGAGAAGGTCCAAAAACATTAGTCTTCTCAGCATGATTCCATTCAATTGGATATATGCTCCGAAAGAGAGATTGTGCTCTGTTTGCCAGTTAGCTGAGGTTTATAGATCATAGGTTCTGAACCTCTCAGTGATTGTATAACAGTAGTATTTTCTTTGAGTTTTGTGGCTACGAAAGTGATACCAGTCCTTCCTAGATACTGTTGAGAAATTAGTCTTTCCTAGCACAGCTGCAGTCTTGGTAATTTCAAAGTTCTCCCTAATCTGATAGAAATGAATGTTCTCATTTAATTCTTTACTGTAAGGAAAGGCCTATTTGATTCAAGTTGACATCCACTGAGATGTCGAAAGCAATGTATTTTTTGTACTTGAAGTTTCAAATGGATAACATAGTGATTAGACAAGTCTATACATTATGCTCTGCTCATGAGCGTAGTCATCATCTGTCACCATACAACCCTATTACAATACTATGGACTCTATTCTCTACGCAGTACCTTTCATCCCCATGACTTAGTCATTCCATAACTGAAAACCTATACCTCCCACTCCCCTTCACCCATTTTGCCCATATCCCCACTTCCTCCCACTTCCAACCAACCAATTTGTTCTCCGTATTTATGAATATCTTTCTGCTTTTTATGTTTGTTTCTTTGTTTGTTTTGTTTTCTAGATTGCACATATAAGTGAAATCGTATGGCATTTGTCTTTCTCTGTATGATGTATTTCACTTTACATAATACTTCTAAGTTTGTACATGTTGTCACAAATGGCAAGATTTCATTCTTATGGCTGAGTAATATTCCATTATATAAATTTTTATCCATCTTCTTTATCCATTCATTTGTTGGTGGACACTTGGATTGCTTCTTGACTAATGGACATAATCATGCAGTAAACATGTGGGGAGGGATATCTTTTTGAATTAGTGGTTTTGTTTTCTTTGGGTAAATACCCACTAATGGAATGACTGGATTGTATTGTTTTTCTATTTTTAAATTTTTTGAGGAATCTCTGTACTGTTTTCTATAGTGGCTGCACCACTATGAATTCCTACCAACAATTTATGAGTGTTCCCTTTTCTCCACATCCCCATCAACACTTGTTATTTCTTGTCTTTTTGATACTAGCCATTCTTACTAGTATGAGGTGATATCTTATTGTGCTTTTGATTTGGATTTTCCTGACAATTAGTGATGTTGAGCGTCTGTTCATATGTCTGTTGGCCATCTGTATGTCTCTTTGGGAAAATGTCTATTCAGGTCTTCTGCCCATTTTTTAATCAGATTGTTTTTTGGTTTTTGGGGTTTTTTTGGTGTTGAATTATGTAAGTTCTTTATATATTTTGGATATTAACCACTTATCAGATATATCATTTGCATATATCTTCTGCCATTCATTAGGTTGCCTTTTTGTTTCCTGATGGTTTCCTTCACTGTGCAAGAGCTTTTTATTTTGGCGTAGTTCCAGTAGTCTTATTTTTGCTTTTGTTCCCCTTGCCTGAGGAGACATACCTAGAGAAATGCTGCTAAGGCTGATGTCAAAGAGATTACTGCCTGTGTGGTTTCAGGTTTCACATTTAGATCTTTAATCCATTTTGAGTTTATTTTTGTGTATGGTATAAGAAAGTAGTCCAGTTTCATTATTTTGCATGTAGCTGTCCAGTTTTCCCAGTTCCACTTGTGGAATCTAGTACAATGCCCTGCATGCAGTAAGAATTTAAACATAACTGTTGAATGGAAAAATTGACAGATATTTTTGTAATTTTTTTCTTCTACCCCATGGTTTACCTCATGTCTGTATTTCACAAAGAGCTATCCTAGATTTTTTTCATGATGGCTTGGATATACATTTTGGCTCTTCTATCCTGGTGTATTTCTGCTATTTCAGTGATTCAAGGCCAAAATATTTATAATTTTGGCCTCAGTGTATTATACTAGTCCTTCTTGAACAAATCTACACTAATTCAATGGTGGTCTCCTATGTCTCTAAATCTGCCTCACGAAATATTACATATTAATAGTGGAAGGGAGAGTAGAGGATCTCCTAATCCAAGTATCTCTTTTTTGCCCATTGGTAAAATTAAGTCCCAAAAAATTGAAATGGACTGTCTTAAACCAACTTCATCTTAAAAAGTGAATATAAAAGCCATGATCTGAGAGTCCTATTTGTTGATAACTATTACTTAGGTTATTCTAACAAACCTGTTTAGGAAAACGAATGTAACTTTAACATCAAATCCGAGACTCATAGTCTCAATAGCAAACCAGCCATGGCTTTGTGCTGAAGAACCACTAAGGAGATGGAATGTGTTCAAGTCATGCTTCAACACCTAAAAGCATCTTGGCATTCTTTGATATCCTTTTCAGTTAGAATATAGATGGTGAGATCACTTTATTCAGTAACAATGTCCATGTGCTATTGCCAGGGTAGGTTTATGGATGTTAATAGAGTTTTCCTTGTCTAGGGTGATGTATGGTCTGAGTCTTCCTCTAAATAATCACAAATCCATTGTACTGTAGTAAATTCAGCCAAGTGTATTGTAATTTATATGTTTTACTTAAAGGGCTTTAAGACAGTACTTCTTAGATATACAAGAAAATATAACTCAGTAGTTTCTCCAACATATCTCTTCTTGCTCTCAAACCTCCATCCTTGCTGATGATGATAGAAAAGGAGATTGGTAAGGATGGGAGAAACCTAATTTGATCTTTTTTTTGGGGGGGTGATAAAAAAGCCTCATTAAAGTAAATATGTAGTAATCTGAAGGTCAAACTTCTTGTCAGTGCTGTTTTCATTTCTTCATGAAGTTTCTCATCTTTTTTCTTATTTATAAAAGGTCATCTGTGGATGTATGGATGCAGTATGTTTAGGGAAGTCTGTATGTCCTCAGGGCAATTGGTGCTGGAGTGAGAGAGAAACTCTGGTTTGCTTGCTACCATCTGGATCCTTGCTGTTCTGTGCTGAGATAGTCCCGTATGTCTGGTCACTGGGCATGCTGTATTACTCTTGGTTAAGACTTGGCCTTTGGGTACTGTGTGGACACCCATTGATGGCTACCATTGCCCAAGTTCTCTATCTACCTGTCTTCATGTCAGCTCTCTTTGGGTACACTAGTCTGCTACACTTTTGCTTAACCCCATTGGGATACATAGAAACTTCTGCATTCATACATATCAGGAATGCTTTCTGCAGCTCCACTTGCCTAACCGTTCCTGTTGCCATTTTTCCCTTTACTGTGGCTATTCACAAAGGGCAAAGGGCATGCTGCATTATAGATGGGAAACAAGATACAAGTACTCTTAGGTTTCTCCCTGATCTTCATCCTACCTGGGAATTTTTCTTGTTCGATAGTCATGGGACGGAGTCAGGGGTAGTTCAATAGTCAGGTACGGAGACATCAGATTCCTTCTCAGATTCTAAAGCTGTTTTATATGAGACATACGCCTTCTGAATCTCTTGTCTTCTTTCCTGCTATTTGTACTTTTCTTTATCTCACCCTCATAGTTAGCTTCTCTGAAAATACCTCCTGCATCCTCTGTGTTTTGTTTTATCATACAACTCTGTGTTCTGGTTTTTCATTTGATAGGTAAAGGCTACACTTTTGCAATATGGAAAACATTTTTACTTGTTGAAAGAAATTTGTTGAAAAGCCTGACTTTCAAACTGTTTTGTCACTATAAACTTAAAAATATTTGATATAAAGTTGAGCCATGAGTTTTGTTGTTGTTGTTAGCGGCTAAATTGTGTCTTCTTGAAATAATAAATGTCATCCTTTCAATGGATGGAGGAACCAAAGATCAGCTAAAAAACAAAGATAAATAAGGACAAGAATATGCTGTTTTATGTCTCAAAAATATATTCCCTTTTATATAAATATAGGGACGTATACATCATGATATGGTGACATTCACAACTTACTGTATTTTTCCCCAACTTGCATTGTAGAATATTGAAAGCATTTTTTAATAGTGGTCTCAATATCTATATGTAACTCATGAAACACCACTGATACTGGCTATCACTCATTAAATAATTCTCTCTAGACACTGTTGGGGATACTTTAAATGCATTTCCATTTAGGCTTTTTGTGTACTATTAGGCATGTGTTACCGACAAGGAAAGCAAAGAACAAAGGAGCCAAGTGACAGGAGTCAAATGACCCAGCTACTACTGCCTTTTATGTAATTCCTGTGGATTGTATAGAGGAATAAGAACTATTACTGTAGAAGCAGGAATTGAGTGAAAACTTCATCTGGGAAATCAGAGCTAGAGGATAAATGAAACGACTCTTAGGAAATAAGAGGTGATTTTTCAAAGTATGGGTAATCACGTAATTCAGGTTAGCAGTAGACTAACTGATCTTCAAAATGGAATAACTGTCCTAAAACTTTATATTCTATTTAAGAAGGATAATAGCCTAATATCATTCACTGTAAGTTTATGGAAAGCACTTGGTAAAACAACGTAGCTTGTTAGAAAACATTGCTAACTTTTGTTTTTAAATTTGTAGCATAGTAAACACATAAATTTGAAGCACAGTAAACACAAACCAAAAAAACGTATGCATATCATAAATATATAGTTGTTGAATTTTCAGAAACAGAACACACCTGTACAACTAGTGCAGAACAGGAAACAGGCATTGCCAGCATCCCAGAGCCCCCTCATCCCTTGAGTTCTAGTGATGGAAACCACTATCCTAATTTCTAACAGTGTATATTAATTTTTGCCTGTTTTGTCCTTTATATACAAGTAAAATTATGAAATATGTATTCTGTTTTACTTCTTTTATCCATCATTATGTTCGCATATGTTTGCACATTGTTGTATCTAGATTTGAATGGTTTGTGCTAATGGATTCATGTTATTCCAGAGTGTGAGTTTCTGCCAAATTTATTTTTTTAATTCTGGCATTAATATAGCCAGTTAGGTGGTTTGTAGTTTGGGCTTTGTGAATAATGCTGTGAAAATTCTTGCACATGACTTTTTGTGAACATATAAGACAGTGTCGGTTGGGTAAATACCTAGGAATGAAATTGCAAGGTCATAGACAATGCATATACTCAACTTTAATGGATACTACTTACCACCTTGCATTACCACTTATTGTTCCACATCTCTGCTCATACTCGATATCCTTATGGCTATGACACCACAAATTCTTAGTATCTTCTGGGTAGTGGGATTTCATTGTTGTTTTATATATATATATATATATATTTTTTTTAACGTTTATTTATTTTTGAGACAGAGAGAGACAGAGCACGAACAGGGGAGGGGCAGAGAGAGAGGGAGACACAGAATCTGAAACAGGCTCCAGGCTCTGAGCTGTCAGCACAGAGCCCGACGCAGGGCTCGAACTCACGGACCGTGAGATCATGACCTGAGCTGAAGTCGGACGCTTAACCGACCGAGCCACCCAGGCGCCCTTATATATAAATTTTTAAATTTTATTTATTTATTTTGAAAGAGGCAGAGACAGTGCAAGTGGGGAGCAGCAGAGAGACAGAGACAGAGAGAGAGAGAGAGAGAGAGAGAGAGAGAGAGAGAATCCCAAGCAGGCTCTGCACCGTCAGCTTGGAGCCTGATGTGGGCTCGAAGTCAGGAAGCCATGAGATCATGACCTGAGCCAAAACCAAGAGTCAGGCGCTTAACCGACTGAGCCACCCAGGTGCCCCTCATTGTAGTTTTTATCTACATTTTCCAGATGTCTAATGGCATTGATCATCTTTTCATATATTTAATTGACCATTTGGATATCCTATTTTGTGAAGTGTCTGTTTAGGTTTTTTTCCTCACTTTTCTAATGAGTGATGCGTCTTTTTCCTTAATGGTCTGTAAGATTTCTTCATATTTTCTGGATATGTCTCCTTTGTTGGATACACATTTTGTCAATATCTTTTCCCACCTTGTGGATTGCCTTTGCACTCTCTAGGAATGTTTTCTTTTGAAGGACATAAGTTCTTAATGTAATCCCATGTATCAATTTTTCTGCGTCTTGTTAAGATTCTGCCTATTCAAAGGTCACAAAGCTATTCCATGTTTGAAAAAAACATTTGAGATAGAAAATTGAATATGTATAGTATATTTGATAGCTACTTTTATGTATTTACATATATTTACTACAACATGCAGAATTATTCATGGTATAGAATTGAGATTATCTTGTTCATATTTCTAAAAATTAATGTCCATTCTATTTTGTCTCATATTATTTCTGAATTCGTGAAGTAATCTGGTGAAATTTCTTATATTAATGTAGGACCCCTTCAGTTAATTTGACAGAATCCTTCTGATGAAGAGGGGTTAGTGTCTCACAAAGTACATTTTTTCTTATACTGAGGTAAAAACTGCCTGTCTGTAATTTTCATTTACTAGTTCTCCTTCACTAACATATTTTTTTCGTTTACTTATTTATTCAACAGATATTATATGAGTCATATTGCATCCCAGACTTTATAGGTGTCAGGAATACAAAGGTGAATAAAAGTCTGGAAGAATGCAGCCTTTGACTTGGGAAGCAGGCATGTGAAAGGACACATTTTTTACAGCTCATAGCTTTACAGGGTGGTGGAAATATGAACATGCCTCAACTTTTTCTCCTCCTTTTGGGACAAAAGCCTTTAATTATTCCATACATTATATGGATTCTTTACCATCCTGGTCATTCTGCTGTAGAAAGAGCCTAATTAGTTATTGACATGTTTAAATTTAAAACTAAAAGTTAAAGAAAGCTCCAGTCCCAGGATTTTTTACCAAGAAAGACACCATGATTCCTGTGTGGGAAACCAGCCTGTTTCTGTTGATTCAACCTAAAGAAGTTTTATCATCTTTTCAGCAGTGTTTCATACTATTTGTACATACTAAATTGAATTTAAAAAAAAATCTCCTAGATCTTATGATTATTGTCAACCTGACCTGACATTTTCAGGTAATTTATGGATACACAAAAGTTACTTGTCATTAGAAACCTTGCTTTCCAAGAATATTTAATGATGTAGGACTATATTTTTAATATAAAGGTAAATGAAAAAGGATATAAAGCTGTCTGATCACTGTAACCCAATTGTGTGCGTGTATGTGTTGTCTATGTTGAAATAATTAAAGTTAAATTACCAAAATATTCATTGCATTTTTCTTTGGATAATAACATGGGATTTTAAATCCAAGTATGCTAAGTTCTCTTTGTTTACTTATCAATCGTGCTAGCCATTTCTACTACCTTTTCTAATATTTAAACTGAATGGGATGCCATCTAATTCTTTTAAGTGTAAGCATCTATTATTTAGAAACACTAATTAGTACATCCTTTTGAATGTTCCCTAAAAATATTTATGTAGACAGTGGTCTATGAGTCATCGTTCTTTAATTATAATTATCTAAATATTTTTGAAATTATCCAACTCATATTGTATAGACTGAATTTTAGTATGTTTTTGTTTAAAAATAAATGATACCATCATCAAAAATTTTTGCTGAAATCAAAATATTTATGTCTTTGTCGCTTCTTTGGCTACCAGCTTTGTAACACTGTCACAAAAGGAAAGAAGTTTAATTTGCTAGAATCTGTTCTTAGTAAGTCTGTGATATTCCTAAAAATATTACATTATTTTTTAAAAATTTCTCATAAAGTGTTTGTTTAATGACATTGTAATAGAAAACATTCTACAGTACTTTGCAGCTCCCTCCTTCAAGGCAGGGTACAAGAGTCTCTTTATCTGCGTCTTGAACCTGAGCTGGCCTTGGGATTTGCTTTGAGCAATGGAATGTACTTGACTGACGAGATACTGGAAATTCTGAGCCTCGGTTTCAAGCTAAATTCTTTAGCTTTCCACTTGCCTTTCTTGGGAACTGTATGTGAGTAAGCCTGGGCCAGTCCACTGGCTAATGAATGGCATATGACCCAGGGCCCTACCTGACAGCTAGCTAATGCTAGACGTATGACAAAATCATCCACTACCCAGCATACCAGCATATTGGAGTTACCTGTGTGAGATTGGCCAAAACCAAGTGAATGACATCTGAGATGATTATAGCCCAAATTGTCAACCCATGGTACCATGAGCTAAAAAATGAAAAAAAAAAAATCGTTGAAGTCACTAAATTTTTGATAGTGTATTATACAGCAAATGCTAACATACAGATATGAACTGGATTTCCATAATAATGCTATGAACTTTATTTGCACGTAAGTTTTATTATTAAAATTCTTTCCCATAAATTTTGGAATATTGTTAATTTCATATCAATATAATTTTTTCAGAAATCCGATTTATTCTGGCACCTGTGCTGTGGAGTGAAAGGAGCACTATATAGTTATTTTTACCTTTCAGAAAACGGTAGGGCTTACAGGTTTTGGTCTTCTATTTACTAGAGGATTCTTCCTATTATTTGTTCTTGTAACATGTAGCTATTTAAATCTGAGTGAAAATACCACTTTATGAGGTGATAATGACAGGGTGAAAATTAGGAGGAAATACTGATAAATTGTTCATAAATTCTGAATGTTGGCTGTTGGCATCCTCTGAGCCTTGAGGGCTTTGTTCTCACACAGGATTCTTTGCCTTTGTTTTAAAGTGTAAAAATACACTTTGGAAGCTTAGATTTATTTGAATTAAGACTACATTGGGCTTATTTTCAGCTTACTGTAATCTTTCAATTAAAGTTTTTAACTCCATAAATAATTAAAAAATATTCTCTTGGAATATTGTCTAGTAGAAAAATGTCACAGTTTTGAATTGATGTAGCAAAAAGTAAATTAATAAAAATAATATTCTCACGATTAAATTATTTTATAATGTTTGGGAATATATAACATTAAAATGTTAGGTTGAAAAGAGGGAAAATATAGTTAATTATCCACATCCTTTTTCTGAATAACATTAAATAATTGAATATTAGGGAATGCCTTTTTAAAATTTTCCCCCAGATTGTGTGGAATTACGTGTTCTATGGTCTGAATAGTTTATTTTTTATTTAAAAAAAATTTTTTTAACGTTTATTTATTTTTGAGACAGAGAGAGACAGATTATGAACAGGGGAGGAGCAGAGAGAGAGGGAGACACAGAATCTGAAACAGGCTCCAGGCTCTGAGCTGTCAGCACAGAGCTCGACGCGGGGCTCAAACTCACGGACCGTGAGATCATGACCTGAGCCGAAGTCGGACGCTTAACCAACCAAGCCACCCAGGCGCCCCCGGTCTGAATAGTTTAATTTGGCAATAAGATGTGATATTTTCTGAATATTAGCTTTACACATCTTGAGTGGTTCTAAATTTTTACTTACTTTGGACAATGAAAGGATAAAAAGGATTTAATTCTAATTGTTTAGACTTCACTTAGCATTGTTGAATATTCAAAACTATTTTTCTGGCTTTGCTTTGAATAAATCTTTAACGTTTTTAAAACAAATATATTCATTTGATAACCTGAAAAATGAGATACCAATTGCGACATTCAAACTTACTTGTTTCTGATAAATTTGTGGAGTAATTCAAGCATGAATGTTGTAACCAGACAGTATTATATACAAATTCCAGCCCTGCCACTTATTGAGGGAGTAATCTTGAACATATTTTTTAACCTCTCTGAGTGCCTGTCCTTTGTCTCCAAAATGGAGCTTATAATATGCCTTTTATGAATTTTTGTAAGGATTACATATCTTTTTACAGGGCCTGGAATAACGTGGCCCTTTAATAAGTGGTGACTATTGTCATATACTTCAAGATTGTGGTTTCAGTTTTCTTTGAAATTATATGATAATCATGGAGGGTTTTTTGTTTCTTTTTCCTTCCTTTTTTTCTTGGTGTTGTTGTTGTTTTGTTGTGGTGATGGTTACATGAAATAGGAAAGTCGAAACTAAAACATTTCAAAAATATTAGGTCTCATTAATTCAGCTACTAAAATTAAAGCGTAATCAATTCTATTTCTTTCAAATATTCAGTAATACTTGTAATGATGAATATTCAGGTTTCATCATTTTGGTTCCCAACAGTTCCCTTTCTCTGAATTTTAAACTATTGTCTTTAGTTATATATGATACTTCTTGGATTTTTTTCAAGGACAAGAAGAAACAAGGTTTTGGGAAAAAGTCTGCCTTGTGTAATATTTTCCTCAAAGGAATTAATCATAGTTGAGGGTTGCAGAAAGTTTAATTAAATCCTCATATATAAAAACATGTCTTGAAACTGGGGATAATAAAAATCTGTATTACACAGATGAAATATATAGATGACAAGTGACCACCCCTCACATGTACATACTTAAATTTGCTATGGAGTTGGTTACATTTTTATGACACAGACTTGATGTGTTTTTTTATTGTTGTTTTGTTTGTTTATTTGTCTTTAATATCTTGTAAGGATAAAGATTATATGAGTGATAAGAAAATACACATTACATACCAAATGCTACCCCCGTAATTTGCCAAGAATAAAAATACAGTTTGCATTTGAGACAAAATACAATCCATATTTATTTCATGGGCTTAGGAATTTCAAGGGGTCACTTCTATAGGAGAATTCCAAGGGAGTTAGGAATCTGGCCTGTGATTTTTACTTTTGGCAGTGGCTTCTAAAATAAAACACAATAGCTTATAATATTTCAGAAAGTTATCCATCATCCACATTGTAAAGTACATTGCAGTATTTTAAGCTCTGGAGTATGGCTTGAAAAATTCACTATTCATGGGAGGTGGAAAACATGAAAAGAAAATGAAAATGGGAGACAGGAGGTTTAGGGGGGATTGGATTCCATGTGGATGAAGAATTTGACTCTGAGTACATATGTTCCAGGAAATGTTTTGTGAGGACTGTGCTGTTAATTAAGATTTCCAGAGGTTCAGCAATACCTCAGGTTCTCAGGAAGTATACTGTTTATACCCTCCATGTTAATATCTAAGACTCCAGTTGTTTACATACATGATTTTAATAGAGATTTACCAGAAGCGTCAGTGAGAAAGCAGCTCTGTTGAAGAGAGATCGGGAACTTACAGCCATATTTTATTACCACTATCTCATTGTGGTTTTTCACACTGTGGGAATTCGACTTCCAGAAATAGGGGAGCCTCTCTACTTTCACTGTAGTATGACCACTTTTCTTCAGGGAAAGCAAAAGTTCACAAACCAAAAGTTTGCTCATGTTAAACCCCAGGAAAATATTTAACAGGAAAATCCTGCACCATAAGCATGCTTATCCATATAACAATAGCTGCTCTACCAAAGCCCAAACCAATTGGAATAAAATCTAACAAAATCTCATTAAGTATACAATTGCAGGTGCAGTGTTCAGCGAGGATATCTTACCTTGTATAAATTCTGTTACAGTTTTCTACTGAGAGAGATGCAAGTTTCTTTACCCCATATGATTATAAGATAAGGTTTTAAGATTATAAACCCTTTATGTTGATTGGCTGGCATTATGTGTTCACAAGTATTTCTTCTAGTTTATTTTCATTACAATTATAAAAAATGTAGACCTTTACTCTATTTTTAAATGAGTTAAGGGTGTGTCATTCACAATGACGTAGTTTCAGCCACACTATCAATGAATGAGAAGTACAAGTCAGTATCACAACTGTTCGAGATCTCTCTTCAATCTTTTAGAGAGAGGAGAAAAAAATATCAATTTAGTTGTCATTATATTTAATTCATGAAACTCTTTGTATATTTTTATCAGACTAATAAACTTCCCTTTGGAATCGGTTATGCTCTTGTTACCACCTTAGAAATTATATTGTAAATCCCTGAAAGTTTTACTGCAAACGTATCTCAGAAATAACCTAACATGTAATGCTAGCCTTAGAATTATTCAGTTTTGTCTAAGAGAAATACATAGTTCCTTGAAATATAGCTTTTGGCCCCCAGGGCGAAGATTGTCTGATAGAGCAAGTAATTTTTCAGTCTTAAAGAAAATCATTGTGACTCTATTGAAAGAACAGTTTTTTTGGTGATAGCAAACACTATATTGATAACCTTTTTGCTGTATAATTTCTGCTTTTCAAGAAAATGTTTAAAATGATAACTTTGCCTTGAATTTGAACTTTGACACGCCTCATAATTCTTACATTTATCCTATTCTTCTTTTGCCTACACTGTCACCATTTTCATTTATTTTATGCTTAGTTCTATTTCGTCATAATTTAGATCAACTTCTATTAATAAATAAAGCACATTTAAAATGTTTTGCTGTTCATTAAAAAGAATGTGATTGACCTACATGTACTAATAATGAATGAGACTCAGGTCTGAAGTGGAAAAAGTAAAGCTCAGAACATGGTGGGTAGTATACTTCCATTTTTGTAATCAAATACACAAAAAATATATTTATACGTACAGGTACATATATATTTATTTATGTACAAACAAGCTTTGGAAAGATACCTAAGAAAACAGTAGGGGCGTCTGGGTGGCTCAGCCGGTTAAGCATCTGACTTCAGCTCAGGTCATGATCTCACCATTTGTGAGTTGAAGCCCCATGTTGGGCTTTGTGTTGATAACTCAGAGCCTGGAGCCTGCTTCCGATTCTGTGTCTCCCTCTGTGTCTCTGCCCCTCCCCCACTTGTCCTCTGTCTCTCTGTCTTTGTCTCTCTCTCTCTGTCTCTTTCTCTCTTTCTCTGTCTCTCAAAAATAAATAAAATGTAAAAATAAAATTAAAAAAAAAAAAGAATATAGTCGGGGAACGCGGGTGGCTCAGTTAACCCTCTGATGGCTCAGGACATGATCTCACAGTTTGTGAGTTTGAGCCCCGTGTCGGGCTCTGTGCTGACAGCTCAGAGCTTGGAGCTGGCTTTGGATTCTGTGTCTCCCTCTCTCTCTATCCCTCCCCGACTAGTGCTGTGTCTCTCTCTGTCTTTCAAAAATAAATAAATGTGTAAAAAAAAAAAAAAGAATATAATAACAGTGATTACCTCTAGGGAGGAAAGGGAAACCGAGAAGCTTAGGGATCAAGGGTAGAGGGGTGCTTACTTTACTTTTATATATCTATAGATACATATATGTCAAACACATACATAAAAATACACATATATTTGTACATATAACACATACATATATAAATGTGTATATATATTACTATACATATAAACAGATATACACATATTTAATATGTATTGTTAACCTTTATTATATATATTAGTTAAAATTAAATAATTAAAATGTAGCTGATGTTTAAATAATAACTTTTACATCCTTTTTTATACTTGAATTAGAAATAACCATATCCAAAGTAGTGCTACACCAAAATTGATAATCATAAATATTCAAACAAAATAATACTTATGTTTATTTTTCTAGTTGCTACGCAATATTTGTCTTTTTTTAAATGTTTTCTGAATATAGGGCAAAAATTGCAATTATTCAATAAAGCATTACTACTCTGAGATTGCAATAAATTGGCAGTCTTTTATTTGAATAAAATACAACACTCCCAAGTCTGTATTTGACATTTAAAGAAAATAAAGTTAGTTTTTACTGTCAAAATATTAGGTGCAGATGTGAAGGCCTAAACTCAGGTTTAAACTTTTATGTAGAGCCCCATGTGGGTTTACAATCAAATGCGAAGGATTGCTGGCAGTGTCTCATACAATTTTGAATGGCAGTGAATTTAGTATTTCAGTAATCCTTAGTCAAGCTGTTTTAATTGGCCTATTGAAGGGAAATAAAGGGCTTGAGGATCAAAACTATCCTTCACAGAGTGGGTAAACTTGATCATTTCATCTGAATTATTTGGCTCTACTCTACAATATTCATCTGAAGCATGTTTGTGAAGAAATGATGAGTCATTTAAAAGCATGGCATTGGAAAATCCCATTAATTCCTTTTTTTTTTTTTTTTTATCATGGAGACATTTGTTCTGAGCATTCATGAGCTCAGTTCATGAGAGTTCAGCTGGATGCCATAACCATGGTTGTCTCCTATGTAGTAGAGATAAAATTAACCAATGAGCACAAAATCATATAGCTCTGTGGTATTTACTGGGGTCGTGACTGATTACATCATTTTTCAGCTTAAAAAGAGAAACATTCTTCTTTTTTTTATTTTTTTCCTTCTGTTTTGTACAAATAACTATGTACATCTGTCTGCATGAGCTCTCTTACTTAATCAAGGCTGTCTAGAGGTTTTGTGACTTTTTTCTCCTGTCCTCCTATTATATGGTGTCAGTCATGATTAGAGAGGACAATGTTTAATTCTTGCCATTTATGCTCTGGTCAGATACCAAGGAATCTGGAAGGAAGTTCCAATGAAACCATCTTGTATATCTGTCTTTTTTTTTTTTTTTTTTTTTTTGTATATCTGTCTTAAGAGCACATTCAGAAATGCTTCAGCAAGTAGAGTTTCTTGTTGTATTGTGGAAAAATAAAGCAGATAAATAATAAATGAAGTATGGCCCATGGAATCTCCTTGACATTTGCAGCCTGCTATGTAAGCAAAAGGATGCATGTCTTAGGATTCCCATTACCTCCTAGCCAATATCATATAAGCCTATTGAGTTTTAAATTGTTATGGTTGGGGAGGGAGTAGGTTATGGGGAAAAACGAACAAAGAAACAAAAAACACCCCAGAATCTTGGAGGAGGCTCTAAAGAAACTTTCTGAGATCTTAAGTAATTGTCTTAAGCTTGTTTACTATGATATATTCTATCATATAGTATCTGTAAATTCTGTAATTGTAAAAATGAAGTTCATTCTTTTGAGCCATTAGAAAAATAATCCTCTCTTACCAGGCTAATATTAATGTGAATAAACATTAGGTTGGATTTCAATCATTTTTGTCGACTGACATAGAAACTGTGTCTGTCTAAGTACCTTTAAAATATACAATCAAAGGTCAAGAAAGAATTCCACACACGAGAAAGATAGTGTT
Organism: Neofelis nebulosa; assembly: GCF_028018385.1. NCBI lineage: Eukaryota > Metazoa > Chordata > Mammalia > Carnivora > Felidae > Neofelis > Neofelis nebulosa. The sequence goes on along the minus strand of NC_080789.1, from coordinate 41,011,026 downwards.
CTGCTGTCTCATTTCTGACATGTTCTCTAATTTTTCTAGTGTATAATATTGTGATGATTGTTACTTTAACTAATGGGCAAATGTAGTTCTGTTGAGGTTTCTCCAGATGTGGGACACACATTAAAATGAATTATATTTCTTTTCATGGGTGTTTGGAGGAGTATTGAATAAAGTAACAATTCATTTTCTTTTCTATATCATTAAAATAATGTTTTTTAAAGTACTTTTAAGTGAACTGTAAAGAAAGGAGCAATTTATCAGTTGTCCCTGACAAGCCTTTGGTCCAAAGGAAAATTTGGTGTGCCATTTTAATTAGTTTCATGACAAAGGTAATGAGGTATCTTGCCCTCTTGAATCAGTTCTGCTTGTCAATAAGACGAATTTGTTTAGCGTTTTTTGATGCCAAAGGAGTTTGTGGGGAGGTGGAGAGAAAGTTGGAGAATCATCTCAAATTGATACTGGATCCACTGTGGCCAGCCTATAGAATCTGTAGAATAATTTGAGAGTATTTACTTTGGCTTGATGTTCTGTTTTTGAGATGGAACCAAATGAGAAAACATTAATTAAATCAATAATCCATTCTGTAATCCTTCCTAGCAAGCCCTAATGAGTATACTAAGTGAATGGTAAAAAGTTATAAAAAAGACATTATTATTCTCTTTCTGTTTGAATTCATTAAATAAATGCAAGTACAAAGGGAAAGCATTGTTTCATTGGGGTGATGTGTGACCTTTTTTTTTAACATTATTTTGATTAAATAGCTTATCTAATGTTTCCATATTAATCAGGCAGAAGTTTCTTGGATGAAGTAACTATTTATTTTAAAACTTGAGTGGGGGCAGGATGAAAGGGGATACTGTCACACTCAATTTTAGAAGGTCATGAAACCTTTGCCTTCTTTTTTTCTCTCATCTTGAAGAAAAAACTGAACTGAAGTATTCCATTTCTTTGTTTCTATCATATTAAACACTGCATGTTACCATTCCGAATTCCCTTTCTTCTTTGTTAATGAAAACTCTCTTTTGCCAGTGACTTGATGAACTGCATGCATATACTTAAGAAATTGACATCTTGAAAATCTTTGTTAAATTATTTGCAGCTGCTCATACCAAATACAACAGGTTTCTATTTAAAACGGGAGGGCTGGCAGTGCGAACTGTCCAAATACTGGAGAAACAAAATGTAAAGTGTAAACAAATAACACTTCTGCTCAAGATAGGTATATCAGAATACATGCTTATTTGACAAGGTTAACTTTTAAGTAATTTTCCTAAGGATTGTTACGATGACTCATCTGTATTTAAGGTCATAGAAACTCAGTTCTCTTCACCAGTGTCAGTATATATGTGTGGAAGACCCTCTGGGTACTGGTTAAACTTTTGCAAACCTTCCAGGCATTGTGTGTGTGTGTGTGTGTGTGTGTGTGTGTGTGTGTGTGTGTGAGAGAGAGAGAGAGAGAGAGAGAGAGAGACAGACAGACAGAGAGAGAGAGACAGAGAGAGAATCCCAAGCAGGCTCCACACTGTCAGTACAGACCTGGATGTGAGACTTAAACTCACAAACCGTAGATCATGAGCTGAGCTGAAACCAAGAATCTGACGCTTAACCAACTGAGCCACCCAGGCACCTTCACCCAGTTATTTTTGATCCTTTCATAGTTCCTTCTTTATAATCGCTGTTCAGTGGACAAATTAAGTATTTCAGCTTTTTTTTTTGTTTTTTTACTGACATAAATAATAGCATAAGTTATTCTACCGAACATTTTATCAGGTATATTTAAAATCTGTTGGTTTGGGTCATGACATATCTAACTCTTTAGTTTTCTTTTTACTATGATTCTTTGCATTCATTGACATAAATGCGTGTAGGGTTTATTTTAGTTAGCAGTGTTCCTATAGTCTTTAAAATATTCTTTTGGTTAAAAAAGTTTAAATTGCATGTATAAGGAAGAATCCTATAACCACAACAAATCATGTTTCAAGGCTATATTAAGTATCTGCAGACCTTTGAAAGTAAGGACATTTAGAGCTAAGGTTAAAGCAGTTATAGACCATTTCCTCACAATTCAGTGTTGATTTTGTTTTAAATAATAGATCTATTAAACCATAAGATAAGAACAGGAAACAAAAATCATTTAAAAGAGTCCTGCGGGACAATCAAGTTAATAGCAACAGATCTCCAAACACACTCACTCTCTCTCTCTCTCTCTCTCTCTCTCTCTCTCTCTGTGTATATATGTGTGTGTGTGTGTGTGTGTGTGTGTGTGTGTGTGTGTGTATACACACATATATATACATATATACTTATATATACATATATATTTCATTTTTTATGTATATGAAAAAGATGCCTTTATGTATGTGTATAAGATGCCTCTTATAGCAGAGCCTATGATATAAATGGGACAGGACTGACACATCTTTGGTACATCTTAGAAGATATGTAAACAGAAATATTTATTTAAATACCATGATCAGGGCATCTCTAATTTGATTTGTGCTTTCATCCTGCTACAGCTCCTTCATGTACCCCTTATTATATCTTCTTTTCTTTCCACTTTAAGACCTTTACTGAAGGACTGGCAAGTTATAGTATTTCTTCTATCCTTTTCAGTTCCTCATCTTCTCAGAAGTAGGGCCCAACGCATCAAAGTAGGTTTCCAAACGCATCAAAGATGTAATGAGTTGTAATTTCTGAGATGGCCAAGAGAACACAGATTATATAAATTCTGTGGCTAATCTGAATCAAAGCAGACTCCTCTCAGAAATACATTCCAACACCGTCTCGGCTCACCTCCTGAGCGACCCTTTCCTTTCGGAAGTCCCCGCTACCCATCCAGTGTATATCATGTTACCCTTTTAAAATTTCCTTCACAGTAGGTATTTCAGTCTATAATTCTCTTATTCATTTTGTTGAAGAATGTATGTACTATGAGGGGGAGAGGCCTTACCTGTCCTATTCTTTTCCAACCCTGGCCCCTTTATGTCCTAAGTAGTGTCTTGCACAAAGCCAGTGCTCAATAATTTCCAATAAATAATAAATGAAGGAATATATGAATGAGCTAACCCATGAGTAACCCAATGAAGGTTCAGAGCACTTATTACTCTCCATGATTAGCGTTGCTGGCATCAGGCATATTTTATGATTTGTTTTAATTTATAATGGACATGAAATGTCTCATAATAAGACCTATGAGAAGGGCATTTGTATTGTTAACATATGATGAATTTAGATGAAATGTGAATCATTGATGAGGAAATCTAGAATATGTTTATTTACATTAGCCTCTTGTGTAAAAATATGATTAAATGATAAGTTATTCACTCAGCAGTTCAAAACTCTTTTGTAGTGAAAGTGAATGAGTCTGTTTTTATCGTATTTTACTTTTGTGTGAAAGGATATTCTGATATGTGAGACATTTCCAATGAATAAGAAAGAATAGATGTTTCCCTTTACCCTCATAACGTCTGTGTGACCACTGAATATTTCAATATTTCCAACAGGCATAATGGAACTTGTTTTTGTTTTCTAATCTTCTATTATTACCAGTATCTTTTACAAGGGAGAATTTGCACTTTGGAACTATGACTGTCTTTGAAGTATATCCGAGATGTGCTCGTTGGTTAATGTTTGATCCTTAAAATGTATTTGGTTACTGCTCTTGGTAGTAGTAATAACAATTGTGTTCTGTTTAAATTTGTCATGTATTAAAATTTAAGAAAATAATGTTCAATAATAATATTTAGGAATGTTTATAAGTTGTAAGATAAATTATTTTTTAAAACTTTTTAAATGTTTATTTGTTTTAGAGAGAGACAGAGTGAGAGTGGGGGCGGGGCAGAGAGAGAGAGGGAGACATAGAATCAGAAGCAGGCTCCAGGCTCCGGGCTGTCAGTGCAGATCCCAGTGTGAAACTTGAACCCGGGAGATGTGAGATCATGACTTGAGCCAAAGTCGGTTGCTCAACCGACTGAGCCACCCAGGCACACCAGATAAATTATTTAACAAAAACAAGTGAACAAAACTTCTGCTCTATAACTTCCTACAATATATAAACAACTGTTCTCTTCCATATGCATATTTTTTGTCACTCTAATCTGTTTGCTTAGCGACCACTACCTACTTTTCCCTTTTTCCTAAGTTTTGATGTCTCTTAACTTGTGTATAATATAGGTGATCAATGTTTGCCTTTATAAATGCATAAAAAGACAACACGCTGCTCTTAGGGATGTTGCTCATTGACCTCACATTATACAAGTTTGTCAGCCTACCACTAAAACAATATGTGGTAACATTTTTTCTATTATTGTTTACCAAATAGATTTTATATAATGTAACAAAGTTCTGAGCATATGGTTTGAAGGCAGAAAAAGCAAAAATCTATATCCATAAGAAGAAGAATTTTTGAATGTAGTGAATTGAAATTGAACAAATGAGGCTTAAGTTTCAATTAGTCTGGGTTTGAGCATTCATACAATGATACCAGATGCAAGAAAGGAGTCTTTTTATAGACCTTGGTACAGTAGGAATGAGTTAGCTTCAGTGGCTACTGGCTCATGCAAATTCCACAGGCCTCCTGGTCTATGCAGCCACAGAGGAACTTTGATTTGAATCAGAGAAGGAAGATGATCCAGCAACCACAGGATGCTGAAGCAAACATTTTTTTTCTATCCCACATCAAGACCAATAACTAAGATTTTATACAGTTTTAATTACTATCATAGAAAAATGTTGAGAAGTGACTTGAGATAGTTTTACTATGTTGGTTAGTTACAAAAAGTTTGCCTTTTTTTTTAAAGAAGAGAGTACTTAAAAAAATTTTTTTTCATGTTTATTTGTTTTGAGAGAGTGCTTGGGTATACACGTGTGCACAAGTGGGGTAGGGGCAGAGAGTGAGTGAATCTCAAGCTGTCTGCGTGCTGTCAGCACAGATCCCGAGGTAGGGCTCGACCTCACAAACCATGAGATTATGACTTGAGCCAAAATCAAAAGTCAGATGCTTAACCACTGAGCCATCCAGGCACCTCAAGAAATTTGCCTTTTGATTAGAATTTAAAATCTTGTAAGTTTGAGGCATAAATGATATATCAGTACTATATATTCCTGAATAACTTAGGAATAACTCCTGTAATAGTTTTAAATGGAAAGAAATTCTCTTTATATCCAATCAATGCTTTCGTTTATAGCTAAATTATCCCATCGAGTAACCAGAAACATCCACCCCCAATGAAGATAAATTGTGGAGAACCTCTCACCTATACTTAGCTTCCTTTTCAACGTAACCAAATAGAACTATGAAAAGATAAACTTTTTCTTTATAACATGCAAATAACTTGGTGTAAATTAAACTCAGTAATGTGACACTCAAAGCAAGTAATAACTTTAACAGTTTAAAAGATAGCCAACATTTAGAAATGACAAATGCAAATATTGAAGGTGGAGATGGATGAAATCCAAGATAGTATAATTATTCTTTGTTCTGCTGGACCATTGTATTTATTACATGTTGGTTCCCATTAATCTTTTCTCTAAAAGTGTGTCTGGCATATCTAAGCTGAAAAACATACACAGGGCTTAAGTCATGTTAAAAATATGTAGAAGTTGCTATTAAAAAACAGGTTAGTACATAAGGTCCTACAGTTATTTAAACTAAGTGAAATCAGCATATAGTTGAACCTGATGGTTACAAGGAGGTGAGTGTTGAATGGCCCTTGAAAGTAATGAATAGATGGATGTGAGGAAAGGAGTGAAACAGATGTGCTTTTAAACAGGATCAGACATGTGGAATATTCTAGAGTATAAGAATAAAATGTGACCCTTTCCAAGCATGGTAGCAGCCCATTCCTAGAGCTGTGACACTAAACCCTTGAGCAGAATCCAATGGTGTAATGAACACGAAAGCAATTAGAGTAACTGTAGTGTAGCAAAACAGAACAAAACACCAAACATTTTTTTAATGACAATAGAGTAAATGCTAAGGTACTATTGTGAGCCCACTTCTTAGGCCAAGAACAGTGTAAAAGGTATGTAGTCTGCAATTTTGCACTAAGCTGACCTAGTAGATTGCAGGGTGCTAAGGCCACTCAAGTACGGACGTGTGTCGGTAAGGCACTGGAGAAGACTACAGTGGAGTCTGTTCACACCAGATACCATCCTTCATCTCAGCCAGACCCTGCATTGTGGGTTCATCAGTTCGATGGTAACCAAAGTTTGAGTCATTTTCTTTTAGGCTTCAAACTTTGCAGAGAGCTATTAAAATTAGGAAGAATTTGAGGAGAATAAACAGCATGCTGAGATCACTGAATTATAATGAGAGAAACAGAGCCAGGGGAGGCATTCCTCTAGACTAAATATAGGTCTTCCTAAAAATTTCAACTCTTGCATGAATCCTCGTCAATTAGATAATTGTATGAATGCTTTAAACATCACTGTGTGAAAACTACTCTTGCAGGTCAGTACAAGCCATTGAAAACAATCATTTAAGAAGAGAGGGAATGTTCTTCTCTATTAGCTGAGAATGTGGAATACTAATTAATATGGGGGAAATGAGGTCAAGCGGGAAGAAGCTGGGCTTTGGACAGGGATGACTGAACCAGGGTTGCCCCTTATCAGCCCTGTGACCTTGGGCAAATTGCCTAACCTCTATAAGCATCAGTTCCCTAGCTGTTAAAGGATTCCATTAAATAACGATATAAAGTTCTTGACATATAGTAAGTAAATACCCTATTTGGGGCCATAAATATCAGGTAGAAACAATATTGTATTGAAAAACATGTTATGGTGGTGATGTTTCTGGTGAAACTAATCATCCAATGTAATGACAGTTTATATTCATGGTCATTTACTAAATAAATGAAAATTTGTCTTATTAGATGTGATCCTGGTCATGTGCGCCATTTTGAACATAGTATGCCCCCACTTCTTTCCTCATGATTTTTGGAAGTGCCATTATTATTTGAAGATTTCATCCCTTGCTTTTGACTTGGTTAACTCTAAGTCATTTTCAGATTTTAGTTCAGACTTTACTTCCTCAGGGCCAACTTCCATGACCACCTGCCTCCACCCTCCAAATCCAAATCAGTTTCCTTTGCTTTGTACTCTCTTTTGATATCATGTTCTTTTCATTCAGAGTCCTTATCTCATTTTCTTAAATTTTGTTTGAATTCTATGTGGTTTACATACAGTATAATATTAGTTTCAGGTGTACAACTTAGTGATTCAACACTTACGTACAACACCTGGTGCGCATCGGAAGTGTACTCCTTAATCTCTAGCGCCCATTTCACCCATCCCCCCATTCACCTCCCCACTGGTAACCATCAGTTTGTTCTCTATTGTTAAGAGTCTGTTTCTTGGTTTATCTCTCTTTTTCCCCCGTGATTGTTTTATTTCTTAAATTCCACATATGAGTGAAATGATACTGTATTTGTCTTTCTCTGACTGACTTATTTTGCTTACCGTGATACTCTCTAGCTCCGCCCATGTCATTGCAACAATCTTTAATAACATACTGATATAATTATTTGTTGAGTATCTTTTTTTCACACTAGGCCGGATGCTTTATGGGTGCAAAATTTGTGATTTTTTGCCCAAAAATGTATTTCTAGTGTTTAATGCATACTAGACATACAATGTGATGAATGCATTAATGCATGATGTGTGCCTTCAATTCTATTTTGCATATCATTTTTGTAATGGATATAAAATAAGTAAATACACGTATAGTCTTGTTACCCACTTCAAAGTTTATGTCCATGACAATTTACTAATAAAATATACAAATATGTACTGAAAAATAATATATATAAATAGTATATATAAAAACTTCTAATAGTCATCACATCTGTGTACTTTTCAGGAAAGAATATATAGAGGTAAAATTTATATATTTTAGGTGATCAAATAAGTCAAAATAAAGCCTAGAAAATATTTTCAAAGGAAATTTCTACCAAAAATTTTCTAGAAAACAATTAGCTCCTTATTTGTGAGACATTAGGAATCAGAAATAGGGAGAGATACTGGGAGTGAAAGTGAGATTTTTAACATTTTTAACAAGTCAGTAAGTTCATCATGGTGCTTCTGTTACTGATGCCAGAGAACATGTGGACAGGGAGTGTACCACACACTGGGGCACGAAAAGGAAGGGAGCAGATTGGAAAAAAATAACCAGTGTTTAAAAAGAGTTGAGAAGAGAAAGCCAGACAGTGGCAAACCTGGCAAGAAGAAGCTAATCCATGAGGATCTAACAAACCAAGCAAGGAAGAGAGTTTAAATTAAATTCTGAAAACAACAGTCATTTTTCATAAAATTCAAGTGTATTGATCATTTTTACTTAGAACCAAGGTGAAAGCCTATGTAAACATGGCTTCCTTTTCAACATTTTCACATTGCTTCTGGATTCTGTCCTATCCTTAGGGTTTTCTGGGGAAAAGAGGGATTAAAAAAAAATTGCACACCTGTGCATGGGCATGCCCACATGTGCACCAAACGGATGTGAGAAAGATGAAATAATCTAGCTGCGAAAGCAAGTGGTCCATGCTAGAGGTCCATTTATGATAGTTTCAGCTCTTGAACCTAAGCATTTACAAGGGTATTGGAAGTGTATATGCCCAGCTTCACTAAACCTTAATAGCTTTGAGTCCATTTACGTATGTGAGATACATTTCAATACAGATCTAAGCAGATAGAATTTTATATAAGAAATAACGTTTATAAATCAGCATGCAAGAGGAGAATCAACTCTAGAAAAATTACTTTTGAGATTTTCCTAAATTGAAGGACAGCACACATGATAGTTTTGTGTACTCTGTTTGCTTGCAGTTTATTGATCACGTTTTTTCTCTAGAATGGGAACAGATTGCCATTTCTTTAACTGAATATGAAATAAGGTAAGCCTGTGTTTGAGATCAGCTAATAAGGAAAAAAGGAGTCCTACGTGTTGCTGCCTAACTACAGTGGAATATATGTTAACTTTACCTGTATTATGACTTTAGTGTATGTGCTAAACTTCGGAAAAACAAAAAGATTTAGAGAATGAAGAGACCAGTGAGGGTAGCACTTAGTGGAAATGCAAACGTTAGAGCTGAGAGAGAACCTTGAAATGTTAGTTGTTTGGGGAAAGGACATGGTGCTGCGACAGAGGCCTCAGGTTCTGAAAAGCCGTGGTTGAAGATTCTAGGACCCCAGGCCAAGTTCTGGGATAAAATCATTAGCTCATGACATTCCTGCTGAACAAGAAAATGTATAATAGAGGCACAGATACTGAGAAAAGTCAGTTGAAACATTTCATTTGTTTCCAGCTGAAGCCTTGGCCACTTGCATCTTAGATAATGTTTGCTAAGATTTTAGTATGTCTCCTTTATATGTTTTGAAACTTCTAGAACACTCTAAATAATGTAATTATGGCTCTGGTTTTAATCAATGTGGAGTCGATTTTTATGTCATGTTTTTAATTCTCCTATTGTGTCGAGTAAGTATAATGTATGCTCATTTCAAAGAATTTGAAAACTGTGGAAGAAAGTTTAAAAGGCCTGTAACCTCACGTATCGGATACTAATCTGTTTTAACATATTAGTGTATTTTCAGTTGTAATATGTATGAAGATATATATTTTGTATATATCTTATAATGTCCTTTAATATTCCTTAAATGTTTCTGCATATCCATTCATATTTTGAGGAACTTGATTTTAAATGATTGAAAGTGTTTCTTCCATAGATCTGTTAAAATTTATTTCATTACATGGCTATTATTTAACATTTCTATTATATGTAATTTTTGCTTACAACTTTGTATAATGTCTTAGTAAAGAACCATTGTGGATTTTTTTTCCTTTACGGTAACTATCTAGAAGAGGCACACCGTGTTAACATTTTTAAACATATAAATTACATTGTATTATATTATAGCATATTAGATCATACTGTATTATGTGAAATTTCTCTCTGTTGTATCAATTTGTTCTTTCAGTAAAAATGTGTAAGAGTGTTCATTTCTTTATAGCCTAGTCAACACTAGGTGTTAACATTACTTCTAAGTTTTGCAAATGGGATGGGTAGATTTTAAAAACACCTAAGTTTACTTGCATTGTTTTAGTTCCTAGTGAATGCTTCTTTGTGTCTAAGATAGAAACTTAGGGATCTTCCAGAATGGCTTCATACTATAATTATAATTTGGGAGCTACTCTGAAGCAAGTTACACTAACCTGTGAGGCTTTAGATGTATGATCTATAAAATGAGGCTAATATTAGTAGCCTATCGTATTATATTATTATAATGAGTAAATTATACATTCGGAGGCACCCGGCCCAGTAAATGATTATTTCATTCTTACCCTCTATCAATTTTGTTGCTCTGTTTGGAGTTAATAGCTTCCATGAAAAAAAGACAAAAATAGGGGTGCCTGGGTGGTTCAGTTGGTTAAGTGTTGATTTCGGTTCGGGTTGTGATCTCATGGCTCCTGAGTTTCAGCACCGCATGCTCAGCGTTTATGGTGCAGAGCCTGCTTGGGATTCTTTCTCTTTCCCTCTTTCTCTACCCACCCCTCGCCCTTGCTCTCTCTGTTTCAAAGTAATGAATAAACTTAAAAATATTTTAAAAATGACAAAAATATGTGTAGAGAAAATTCACCAAAGTGACACAACAAATTTATATTTCATTATAGGAAAAACGCATTTATTTTAACTTTATAAATAGTAGTTGTTTCACAAGAGTAAGGGTTTTTTTTTGTTTTTGTGTGGCAAGATTTTAGCTGCCATCAATAGAGGTAAAAGGGAGCTCTTTGTGGTTGTTTGTTTTTATATAGAGGAAGACATTATAAAGTATATTTTCTCCAAAAACATTTTTTTGGAGATCCCCTTCACCTTTAAACTGCCAAAAGGTTATAAACATTAGAATTGCTATTCTTGAACACTCCATACATAGTCACCTCTGGACCTTTGGACTGATTATGTCTGGACCTTTGGACTTAAGCATCTTGCCCACAGGGTGCCTGGGTGGCTTAGTCGGTTAAGTATCTGACTTTGGCTCAGGTCATGATCTCCTGCTTTGTGAGTTCTAGCTGTCGGGCTCTGTGCTGACAGCTCAGAGCCTGGAGCCTGCTTTGGATTCTGTGTCTCCCTCTCTCTCCGCCCCTCCCCTGCTCACACTCTTTCTTTCAAAAATAAGCATTAAAAAATTTAAAAAAATAAAAAATAAAATGTCTTGCCCTTAGCTGTTTACAAGGTTCATTTCTTTATTTTGTACTGTTTTCTGTATATTTAATTTATTTATTTATTAATTTATTTATTTATTATTTATTTAATTTATTTATTTTATACAGTTTTCTGCTCAAATGGCATTTTTTCTAAAAGATCTTCTCTGAGTGTACTTCTGAAAAGAACATCTTATCACTCTTCAACTCATTATCCTACTTTATTGTTCTTCATAGCACTTATAAATACATTAAAATTATCAATTAATTTTCCAATTACAACGTTAGTTCTGTGAGAGCAAGGAGTTTGTTTCATTCACTGTTGTGTTCTCAGTGCCTAAAACATTGGCTGGCATAGAGAACATGCACAATAGATGTTTATTAAATGAATCTATGAATAAATGAATAAATTGAATCTAGTAAAAATGAATAAAACAGGTATCATTTGATTATCTAAATAGATACTATTTTATTATATTCCTGCTCATAGGAGTTATATATTTTATTGACTGGAAATATTTAGGCTGTGTGCAAATTACATGCTAGATAATACATTTCAAACACATTATTAATGAGTGGTCCACAGTGTGCTTTTAGGTCTCCATTCATAGTCTTGTCCAAATCCATTATTAATAAGTACCCTACAATATTCTTCTGCCTCTATTTGTGTGTTCCTGTATCAATAAGCAATACTTACAGCAATCCATATGATTTCCTCTTTGCCTTCATAATCTTTTTAGAAAAATATGGCGTATTGAGGATGCAACTTGGCATTTCAGGTTTTAGTCTTTTTCCAGGACATAATGGCACCACGTTCTGTTATTGGCCTTCTTTCCATCAAATTCTAAAAGAAATAATGTAGGTATGAAAACAAACATGGAAATATAATTGGTTTATGGTTCTATCATTATTTTATAGTCATCGTTTTATATGTTATATAATTTTTTTTTTACATGTTATTTATTTTTGAGAGACAGGGAGAGACAGTGTGAGCAGGGGAGGGGCAGAGAGAGAGGAAGACACAGAATCAGAAGCAGGCTCCAGGCTCCGAGCTGTCAGCACAGAGCCTGATGCGGGGCTCGAACCCATGAACCTTGAGATCATGACCTGAGCCGAAGTCAGACACTTAACTGACTGAGACACTCAGGCGCCCCCCCCCTTTTATTTTTTTAAATTTTTAATGTTTTTTTTTTATTTTATTTTTGAGACAGAGACAGAGCATGAATGTGGGAGGGGCAGAGAGAGAGGGAGACATAGAATCTGAAGCAAGTTCCAGGCTCTGAGCTGTCAGCACAGAGCCTGACGCGGGACTCGAACTCACGGATGGTGAGATCATGACCTGAACTGAAGTCCTATGCTTAACCGACTGAGCCACCCAAGCCCCCCATATATTATATAATTTTACTGTGTCACAAATGGTTTCATAGTCAATTGTTTTGGATACAAAAGTTATACTAGTTCACCAAAGTTGAAGTTGGACCTTCCTACCATATTTTATGATTATGCAGATTGGCCATTACCCTTCTCCATCTTTAACACTGATGGAATAGAAGAAAGCTAATGGGAAATAAATAATCCATATAGCTCTAATTTAAAGACCACTCAGAGCCCTCATGGTAGTCAGGGCAGGAAGATGGGAAAGTGGGATCAACATGATAATAATTTGAATTTATTCATGAAAGAGATGAATGGCCTGTTTCATGAGGAATGAGTTATTTTTTATTAGTGTGCCTTTAACCAAATTGAAGAGTTGTTCATGGTTTTCAATAATGCATACACACATGCATTTAACTTAGTTGCAAAGTGTCACGAAGTATGATGAATCTATTTGTAACATCATTTAAATATAAAGAGGAAGATAATTTTCCATTAGCAGAAACTATTAAAGACTAAAGAAAAAAAATCATAGTTAAAAGCAAATATGTTTTTAACTGTATTTCCCGTGATCAAATTTAAATACTGATTATTTGGGGTGCCTGAGTTGTTCAGTCAGTTGAGCATCCGACTTCGGCTTGGGTCACGATCTCCTGGTTCTTGAGTTCCAGCCCCGCATCGGGCTCTGTGCTGACAGCTCAGAGCCTGGAGCCTGCTTCGGATTCTTTGTCTCCCTTTGTCTCTGCCCCTCCCCTGCTCACACTCTGACTCTCTCTCAAAAATAAATAAAGATTAAAAAATTAAAAAAATGGGGCGCCTGGGTGGCTCAGTTGGTTGGGCGTCCGACTTCAGCTCAGGTCACGATCTCACGGTTGGTGAGTTTGAGCCCCGTGTCCGGCTCTGTGCTGACAGCTCAGAGCCTGGAGCCTGTTTCACATTCTGTGTCTCCCTCTCTCTCTGCCCCTCCCCTCTCATGCTCTGTCTCTTTCACTCTCAAAAATGAATAAATGTTAAAAATTTTTTTAAAAAAATTAAAAAAATATATTGATGATTTATAAGTCATTTTTTGACTCTTGGGTTAGTGTAAAAGTTAATATGGTGAACCAGTTTGTCAAGGCTGTCAGAACAGTAGGTTTTGGCTGCTTACTTTTTTTTTCCTGCTTTATGTGTTTCTGATGAAAAGTCCTTTTTCTTCCTTCAGTTCTCTATGAAAATGATCATGAATTCTCTGTGCATTTTGAAAGATAAGAGAAATCATCCTCTGTGTCCATCATGACAGTGCTTAAGAATTGTCTTAATTTGGTACTTTGGGAAGATGGAGGAGGGCCCTGAGTTCAACTTGCCCCTGGATACAATTAGGTGACACTCACATCAGTGTAAATAACCCAGAAATCGACCGGAAGACTGGAAGAACAGTCTCTACAGCTAACTGAGAAAAGAGCCTACAGTAAAGAGGGTAGGAAGGGCAGATATACGTTTGGAAACTGAATTGACCCATGGGACTGTCCATGGGATGGAGGGATGCCAGGGGTGCTGAGAGGGCGTGAAAACAGACCCTCAACACCAGGCACAGGGAATCCACATGGGGAAGACAAATCCCCATAACATTTAGCTTTGAAAACCAGACGGGCCAAATTTTCTGAGTTCATATAATCAGCAGGGATTAATACCAAAAGTGGAACTTTAAAAATCAGCAGGCTGGTCTCAGGAGAGCTGGGAGGGCAAAAGGAAACCGATTCCTCATCCTTAAAGAGACACCACAACAAACAGCCCACAAAGACATAGCATAGAAGTAGCCATTTGAAAGTGCCTGGAGTATATGGGAGGGAGACCTTTTTTTTTTTTTTTTTTTATTAATCTCAAAGTGTTCCTTAGGAAAGGCAGAAATCCTTGGGAGACTTCTCTTGGACCAAGGAAGTGGCTGGTGCATTTCCTTGCCTGCCTCCCAGCCTAGACACGCAGACACATACAGAAACCAGTATCATACCACATTCCCCACTTAAGTTGCTAACAGCACACTCTCCCCCTTTGTTCTTCTGCAGAGATACCTCTTTCAGTCAGGCCTTAGCTCCAGGTCGCCTCCCACAGCAGACCCAAGCAAACCTTGCCAAAAATGTGTACCATATTCCCTCATGCTTCTGTGGAGCTGCCTCATCCAACTCAGGCCACCTTGGTCTCAAGGGAAAGCAGGTCCCCTCCTGCAGTGTACCTGCATGGACTTTGCTGGGACTATGCCCTGCCCCCACGTTCTCCTGCAGACCTGCCCCCCTCCAATATGCCCTTGGCCAAAGCCCATCCAAAGCTGAGCCTCAAGCCTGGTGGTGTGCAATCAGCCCTGGCAGGGGCCAACAGCATTCCAAAGTGACTCCTGTCTCAGGAAGAGGGGAAAATAATCACACACACCGGTGTGTCTGGGCCCCAGCACAGGATTGGGGGCCAGATGTCTGGTCTGACTGCAGGCCCCACCCACCAGCTAAAGTTTCTCAGGGGAAGTTCCCCTGCAGTTCAGAGCCACCATGTCTCTGGCAAACACCTGATCTGACTCAACTTAAACCCAACGTGGCCCCAGACTGGCTCACTAACAACCCAGAGACCAAACCCTGCCCACAACAGGGAAAGAGAACCACTGCAGACAAATGGACTGAAGGCAAAAGTATCTCAGCCACAGCAGGAGGATGCACACAACCCACATGGGAGAAACTCTGAAGTGTCAGGTTCTAGTGAACAGGGGACAATGCACTGCAGGGCATCATAGGGTCTCTTATAGTAATCAAAATGTATGATACTGGCACAAAAATAGACAAATAGATCAATAGAACAGAATAAGGAACCCAGAAATGTACCCATAATTATATGGTTAATAAATCTTTAATAGGGGAGTTAGGAATATGCAATGGGAAAAAGATAGTCTCTTCAATAAATGGTGTTGGGAAAACTGGACAGCTACTTGTAATATGTGAAAGTGGACCACTTTCTTATACCATACACAAAAATTAACTCAAAATTGATGAAAGATATAATGTGAAACCTGAAACCATAAAAATCCTAGAAGGGAGCACAGGCAGTAATTTCTCTGACATCTGCCGTAGCACTATTTTTCTAGACATGAGAGGCAAGAGAAACAAAAGGAAAAATATTGCAACTATATCAAAATAAAAAAATCTGTACAACAAAGGAAACAATCAACAAAACAAAAAGAGACAAGCTTTTGAATGTGAGAAGATAGATGCAAATTATATATTTGATTAGTACCCCAAATTTATAATTAAGTTATAAAACTCAACACCTAAAAAACTCCACAAACCAGTTAAAAAAATGGACAAAAAACATAAACAGACATTTCTCCAAAGAAGACATACAGATGACCAACATACACATGCAAGGAGGCTCAACATCACTCATCAAGGAAATGCAAATCAAAACTACAATGAGATATCAGCTCATACCTGTCAGAATGGCTAAAATCAAAAACTCAAGAAACAAGTGTTGTCAAGGATGTGAAGAAAAAGGAACCCTTGTTCACTGTTGGTGGGAATGCAAACTGGTGCAACCCACCATTATGGAAGAGTATGGATGTTCCTCAAAAAATTAAAAATAGAATTACCATATGATTCAATAATTACACTAGTATGTATTTATCCAGAGAATATTAAAACAATTTGAAAAGTAAATGGACCCCTATGTTTATTACAGCATTGTTTATAATAGCCAAAATATGGAAGTATCCCAAGTATCCACTGATACATGAATGGATAAAGAAGTGGTATATATATATATACACACACATACATACAATGGAATATTAGTCATAAAAAGGAATGAAGTCTTGCTATTTTCAACAATAGGGATGGATCTAGAGGATATAATGTTAACTGAAATAAGTGAGAGATAGACAAATACCATATGATTTCATTTGTATGTGAAGTTTAGGTAACAAAACAAGCAAGATAAGACAAAAAAGAAATAAACCAAAAAACAGTCTCTTAACTATAGAGGACAAACTGATGATTACAGAGGGGAGGTGAGTGGTAGATGGATGAAATATACGAAGGGGATTAAGAGTACCCTTAAGAGTAATGTATAGAATTGTTGAATCACTATATTATACACCTGAAACTAATATAACACTGTATCTTAACTGGAATTAAAATTTTAAAATAAATAAGTTAAATAAAAAAAGAAATTGTCTTAGTTTGAAATTGTCTGATTTGGATATCTCACAAGATATTTAGTATGCTCCGTGAACCTCTACAACCCTTTCTCAACAGTGTGCAGAAAATTCACTGAAAACTTTTAGGTGGTATTTTACATTTACTTATCATAAACTACTGCTGTATTATATTTTAAGCTTCATAAGAAATGCCAGAATATTTTAAGCTGTACAAAGTTTACAGTATATACATTATGCACATGAATGAATATGTCCCTATTATTTTCTCCCTACTCCTGCTGATTCCATCTCTACATCAGTAGCTTTGGGATTTAAATTCCACTTGTTAACTATTTTTAAGTTAGTAAATGTGTTAAACTTAATAATTCCAGTGGTCTTTGGTCACTTGTATCTCTTTTAACTCTTTTAATCCGTTTTTAAAATATGAGAATACATTTTCTACTAATTTATTCTAATATGGTTAGTATATTCATTAGCTTTGCATGTCTGTAAATAATTATGAGTTGCCTTTATATGTAATTAATAGCTTGGTTGGATAGATATAAAAGCCTAGATTTATATACTTTTTTCTCAGAGCTCTAATGACATTGCCAGGTGTTTTCTTACATCTGATTTGCTGGTAAGAAACCTGGTAACAATGAATTTCATGCTTCTATGTAGATAATCCATTTTTCTCTAGAAATATATTTTCTATATAAATTGATGTTTCTTTTCATTGTTTCCATACAGTGCTTAAAACACTATTTTATTTTGATTTGGGTTGTATTAGAGGTATGCTCACAATCCTATGTGGTGTTTAGTACATTTTGAAAACCCAGAGTATGTCCCATCATTGTTGCTGTTGTTTTTGCTACTTTAAATAAACCCCCTTGTAGTACTGTGACATATGTTGTTGCTACCCCCTGAACATAAGTGAGATATATCTAATATTCCATTTATTAAAAATAGGTCCCAGAGCACTCTCTGTGACACCTGGCACCTGTGATGACCTTAAATCCTATAAAACCAGACTAAAAATCCTGCCAAAACTCGTCTGTTATAAGACTTGTAACATGGTAAGGGGATGGATTTCTTGGCTACAAAAGTTGCCTCCTCGCATATAGAACCTAAGAAAGAAAAGAAAGGACAGAGCAGATTCCATTCACGTTGTGGCTGCACCTGGCACATCCATTTGTAGGCATCTGGGGACTTTCAGAGTTACCTTGAATATATTTTCAAAGATTCCATGATCGTGTTAGATACTGGTGGTGGTGACAGTGACACTAAAATTTGGGAATCAAAAATTAATGTGATCTTGGGCTCTTGGGTGGCTCAATGGGTTAAGTGTCTGATTTCAGCTCACGTCATGATCTCACGGTGCACGACATTGAGCCCCACGTTGGGCTCTGTGCCGACAGCTCACAGCCTGGAGCCTGCTTCAAATTCTATGTCTTTCTCATGTCTTTCTCTCTGCCCCTCCCCCGCTTTCTCTCTCTCTCTCTCTCTCTCTCTCTCTCTCTCTCTCTCTCTCTCAAAAGTGAATAAACATTAAAAACACAGTTAATGTGATCTTGTCAGGTGGGAATTTTTAGATAAACAAGCGGAGAGGCTAGAATAATCCATACAGTAATGGATTATAATTGGAGATGCCCATTTGAATTCATGTTTAACTTGACATAAATACAGATAGTTAAATATAGAAATATTTATAGATACACATAAAAACATGGGGTAGTATACACATATACATATTTCTTTGCTCTGTCAGTTGAGAAGATCTGAATGCAAGGACATCCCAGTAGTAAAGAGCATACCTACCATGCAGATGGTTTTTCACACCTTTCTCTAATCAAAGCATTGGTGAAGTGGCTGGTTTTAGAATAAGAAACACATACGATGATGGTACAGCATCTTGTAGTGCCATAAAATAAGGAAGTCACCAAAATCCGAAATGAGTATATCATTGGTGGGAGTACATTAAAGCGACATACAAAAGTCAACTAAATGAACCTCCAATTACCAAAATTGAAATAATTTGAAGAATAAAATAAAGTATTATTGTTTGATAGCTTATAGCACAATATAAAATACCCATGAGCCAATGCTAATATAAAGAATTGAATAAATAAATAAATGGGGAGAATAGACAACTCTTCTATGCATAAGAATTCTAAATAAGTTACATAGGTATGCCACGCTAAAGTGGAAAGCATAACTCCCACCTTCTTAATTGTGGGCTAAATGTAGTGACTACCTCCCAAAGAATAAGGTATGGGAAGTAGGTGGGGAAGAGGTTTAGGAAAACTTAACAGTGGAAAAACCTGATGAACACTACTTCAGTTAGGTGACTAAAGTCAACATCAAAAGACATCAAAAGTCCTAATCACGTTGGTAGTATTAACCTTTGATATGAGAAATATAGCACTTTTATCTTTGTGGTCTTTCTCTCCCAAACCTTCATACCAGTGTAATTATGAGAAAAACATCAGACAAGTTTCAATAGATGAATATCCTATAAAATGCCTTACCAGTGCTCCTCAAAACTGTCAAGGTCATCAAAATCAAGGGGAGTGTGAAAAACTGGGAAGAGCCAAGAGAAGCCTAAGCCGACACACCATCTAAATTGTATCATAGTGTACCAAATAAGATCCTGGAACAGAAAAAGGACAATCATTCAGAGCTAAGGAAATCTGAATGAAATATGGATTTTAGTTAATAGTAATGTAGCAACACTGATGATTCATCAAATGTAACAAATATCCATAGTAATCTAAGATGTTAATAGTAGACAACATTGGGTGCTGGGTATATCGGAGTTCTCTGTACTATCTTCTCAATTTTCTATAAAACTAAAACTGTACTAAAAATAAGGTCTTTTAAAAACAAAGTTAATTTGATCTGTGATATCTCTGTTGGATGGAGCTTAGACATGCTGACTATATTTAATTGCATAATGGTTTTCAGAATTCCCATTGTTTCTATTGTCTTTGCTGTAGAAACAGCCTTTGTCAGAAAAGACCTGAATTGCTTTCTGAGAATGGCCGAGAAAATTTAACTATATTAACCTCGTACAGTTTAATAAGGTGTTTATAGGAGGGAGACCCCTATTTGTAGATTTCTGTTCCTGGTTGAGCATATTTGTGTCTATGCCTACGTACCCTTTGTCCCAGATAGCATTTTCTTCATTTTTACTGACTCTTGCAAGAGAGAGCAGCCCTCGAACCGAAGAATTTAACAGTGCCTCGAGGTCAGTTGTTCTGTGCCACCCACTATATACAGTTGATGCCAGAGGAACTATTTATAAGTTAGGAAGGGAGAATTATAACAGTTCAGATTAGGCAAGTAACTTTCGAAAGTCCCCAGGGTCAAAAATTTCTCCTCCACACTTTCAGGGAACCATAGGGTTTTAGCAGGTATCTAAATCAGCTCTCTACGTGATGTAAAATTCATGTTCACAGAATTCATATTAAATGGGAATTAAAATAATATTTGCCCCACAGAGCTATATAGGCTAAATGAGATCATGATGTGAACGTTATTTTACAACTATAAAGTGCCTGTATGTAGACGTACATAATTATTATGTGTAGTTATCAGAGTTCACTGCCTCACAAGCCAGTTTGGTTCACTGTTGGTTAGCTATAACTTTTTAAAAAGCACTTTCTCGGGGCGCCTGGGTGGCGCAGTCGGTTAAGCGTCCGACTTCAGCCAGGTCACGATCTCGCGGTCCGTGAGTTCGAGCCCCGCGTCAGGCTCTGGGCTGATGGCTCGGAGCCTGGAGCCTGTTTCCGATTCTGTGTCTCCCTCTCTCTGCCCCTCCCCCGTTCATGCTCTGTCTCTCTCTGTCCCAAAAATAAATTAAAAAACGTTGAAAAAAAAATTAAAAAAAAAAAAAGCACTTTCTCATGTTAAGTCAAAGTCATCTTTTCCATAATTTGTAGTACAAAGCAAGTGATAATGAAGTCCCATGGGTGTGGGTTCAAAAGCTGGCCTTCTTGCCTACTAGCCAGGACCTTGGATAAATTACTTGAGTTCTGTGTTCTTGGTTTCCTCATTGATACATAATGGTGATAATCTCTTCCTTTTAGGGATAACATAAATGAGATCATGTTTGTAAAAATGTGCCTAGCTTCAGTGCCTAATAAATGGTAGTAGTTATTATTAATATGAGTTTTCCTTTTATAAATCTGCAATGGGTTAAGAGTGATTAGGAGTCCCAAGCCTTTCCAACTTCCCAATGAGTGGCACTTCACAAAAACCTGTCTGACCTCCATTTCAAAGTAATAAAGATGTAATAAGTGGAATAATTCTGTTCCTTTTATTGTATTTCTCATTCTGGGAAGACATCAGCAGGGAGCCTAAGGGAGGAAACCTTTCTTTAGCAAATAACAGATGTCTCCTAGTGGAGTCGTGTCATGTAAAATGCAATTCCCCCTAATTGTGAAGAAAATGGGCAATTTTGAAGAAAATGGACAATGCAGTTACTTTATAGAGACTCTTTTTTAAGTAGAAGGAGGAGAACCCTGAAGGCAAGTAGGAATCCTTTAAACTTCTCTGTCTACAGTCTCTATGAAGCATTGCTGAGACTAATCACTGTACAACTTTAGTAGATATTATCTACATAGACAGCATGTGAAAGGCGCCCTCTGGATTCGTACAGTTCTTGGATGCTGTCATTACATACCTTGCCAGTTAATGATATTTAATAATTATCTTTAAATCAAAATACCTAGATACTTGTGCATGCAACTTTCATTCAGGTTAACTCAGTGAATCTCAGGTAGAAATATGAGTGCATAAATATGAGTATATTATGGCCATAACATTTTTCAAAGGAATTTTTATTGTAGTGATTTTGACCTGAGGATCTGGCTTTAAGATTATGTTTTCTCCCTACCCTACTCTAGTGTTGACTGCACTGTATTCCCAGGTGAAACCTCAAGCCACTACAGTGTTTACAAATACATAGTAGCTCAGCTGGACTCTTCCATGAAGTCTGAGGATCATATTTAACCATCCATTAGCATTCGTTGAATATAGCTGTCAGTCATTAACCGCTTTCTCACTGGTCAGCAAAATAATTTGAAATTATATTTCATTTGAAAACTATTTTATTCTAACATGTTTGCTAGGAGAGAGCATGCAAGAGAGAGCATGTGCATGGACTAGCATATTTCACATTAAAGAGAATTAATTTCCTTTTTCTTTTTCTCAGAGATGGTATCGGTTTTGCTGTGACCTATATTGCTCAGTTTGTTTTTCTGTTTCTCCTTTCAATTTATCACAAGGAAATCAGAAATACAGGTCTAGCTAAAAATATTTCCTAGAAAAGATTGGTTATTCTTTCCTGCCATTATTTTATTTAAAAAGTAGAAAACAAATTACGTTTGGCCACCTAAATTTTTTTTTTTCATGTGATTTTATAGTAACTTCAGATAAAGTCCAAAGCAACCTTCTGGGAAGCCCAGCCCTCACTGTAGCCTTGATCTTTTTTATAGCTCCTTCAAGTCATGGAGACACATCTGCCTTCTAAGACCAGTCAGTTCAATTAAAGCTGGGTGCCCTTTAGCATGGTGCCTAAGAGCAACTATACGTCTTTATAAATGGTAGCTCGGGGCACCTGGGTGGCTCAGTCGGTTAAGCGGCCGACTTCGGCCCAGGTCATGATCTCGCGGTCCGTGAGTTCGAGCCCCGCATCGGGCTCTGTGCTGACAGCTCAGAGCCTGGAGCCTGTTTCAGATTCTGTGTCTCCCTCTCTCTGACCCTCCCCCGTTCATGCTTTGTCTCTCTCTGTCTCAAAAATAAATAAACGCTAAAAAAAAAAAAATTAAAAAAAATGGTAGCTCTGATTATTTCCTTATTTCTTCAATTCTCAGATTTACCATCAGTTTAATGAAACTTTAGAGGGAGGAAAAAAGTATTGACAACGCCAAATAATTATGAAATGGTCCCATTTTCCGAAATGATATTGTGAAAAATTATGTCTTATCACAAGTATGGTGATAAGGATGAGAATGATGATAGATGAAGCATTTATGGAATCTTACCTTGCTGTTGGAAAAAGTTGCATTCATAGAACGCAACATCTACCGTGACTAGTATATCATGTCAAATTTTGTGTCTTTTGCTTTAAGGTAAAGGAGTCTAAACATCTAAGTATTTCATCATGGTTTCTGAAAATATAAGATGATTCCTATACAGATTAAGAAAGAAAAAGCAATTATAATATTAAACTTCCTAGAAGTTAGTAAGTGTTTTGTTATAGTGAAGTATGACTGGGTTTCCCCATATATGTCACAGGGTTGGAACAGCTCTCTTAGAATTCAGTCATCTGATTATACAAAAAAGTCAATCTGAAGTCTAAGAAAACCAAGAAGTTTGCAGAGGTTGCTATTTGTTTTTTGGTTTTGGGGTATTTTTTTTATATAGCTAGGTATGTGTATATGGTGTCTTATTTTCAGGAAAAAAAATGATAGTTCACAACACTACCTGGTGCAGAGAAGTGCTCAATAAATGTGTGATAGTTTGTTGTATATAGAAATAATGGTCATGTTGGTTATACATGGAGGTTGCTTGCTTTTTATAGTTTGTATCTGCCGCAGAAGAGTATTTTCATGGGGGCACCTCAGTGACGCAGTCAGTTGAGCATCAGGCTCTTGATTTCGGCTCAGGTTTGTGGGATCAAACCCCATGTGGGGCTCTATGTTGACAGTGCGGAGCTTGCTTGGGATTCTGTCTCTCTCCCTCCCTCTTTCTCTCTCTGCCCCCCCCCTTCTCATAGTCTCTATCAAAATAAATAAATAAACATTAAAAAAAAAGAAGAGTATTTTCATGAATCAAAAATATAAGGTTATGCTATGATGTTCATTTCAAAGTGACTGCTAGTATTCATTCTAAATTTACCTACCGATGCCCATTTCCTTCATGTTAACATGAACTTCAATATATTGGAGGGACCATATTCCTAAAAGAGCATTGCTGAAGCAAAGTGAGTCATCCCCTAACTGTCCTGTTGCTTAAGACTAAATTTAATCCAGACTGAGATACAGCTCTAATTTCATGATCTTCTTCACCTTTCCTGACAATGGAAGCAATGAAATGTTTTCATTTAAGAATACTTTTATTTAAAGAAACAATCCATTTTTTTTTTGCCAATTCCTCCTCCAAGTTAAAAGCAACATCATTTATGTATTTATGTAAACCAAATATCTAGTCCTCATTCCTGGTATCAAATCAGTCACCAAGTCCTAGTATTAAGTATTTTTTTCAATCCTGCCCTCCGCCTTCTATCTCCATTATCACTGCCCTAGTTCCAGGCATTGTCATTTCCCATCTTTACTCCCTAAAAACACCTTTTTGATGATCTCAATTCTATCTTACTGCCTCCCAGCCAATCTTTCACCTGCTGCCTGAGAAATGTAGATGTGACCATACCACATCCATGTGAATGTTCCCTCTTGCCACAGGTGAAGTCCCATCTGCACAGCATGGCATCCAAGAACGCCATGATCTGGTCCCTGTGTTCATTTACAGACTCATTTACCTGCTCTAGTAACACTGAATGGCTTCTCACACATCCTGCTGTTTAGTGGTTAAAACTTCCCAGTTCTTCAGAACTTCCAAACTTTCCCCTACTATCATCGCAATGGATGTGGCTCTATCCTAGACTTATGTTATACTGAATATACATTATCCATCTCTTAGTCTAACACAGTAGACTATAGGAGACCGTGGTTTATTCATAATTTTCCAATAGGTGTAATTTACTTATTGTAATTAAAAAATCTCATAGTGTAGTGGAAGAAAATTATAGTCTTCACGTGAGCATAAGAAATAGTGCCTAATAGTTATACCATTCATATGCATCTGGTATCTTCTTCAGAATATACAAAGAACAGGTGTTATAAATTTGGATTGTGTATAAATACATGTAGTAGATACCTCTCTTGTCCTGTAACTATCTGAGGCCTGGCTTGGGTAGCTATTTAAAACTGAAACCATACCTAGTGGGAGGAGAAAATAAGAAGAAAAAGCTAAGAATGATAACTAAATCTTTACAATCCTTATAATTTTTAACTGTATGTGTATTAGTCTCATATGGCGTCATTTTATGAATTATTGTTCTAAACAAATTATAATTCAAATTCAATCAAATCTCAGCTTTGACTAAATATTTTTTGATGAATGAACTTTTTGTGTGAGAACTTTGCTATTTGCAGCCTATTTTTATTTCATTAGTTTCAAAGAAATTACAAAATAAAGATAAATACAGTTTTATGCCTTAGCTCATGTCTGCTTCATATCTGGCTATCCATGGTTGGATTTTTTTAAAAATGTCTATTTTTTACCTTTCCTTTTTAATTTCGAGAATATCTGTTTTGCTTTGACATTTCTACAGTACTTCTTAGGGTAAATAACCTGCTCTATTTTGACCTAGAAAATATTCCTAAATCTCACGATACGAACTAGAAGATTAGTATTTAAACCATGTAGATGACTTTTTGCACAAAGTACTCCACAATAACTGTTCATTGGATATATCCCAAATTGTCTTTTTTTTAATTTTTTTTTAATGTTTATTTATTTTTGAGACAGAGACAGAGTATGAACAGGGGAGGTTCCGAGAGAGAGGGAGACACAGAATCTGAAACAGGCTCCAGGCTCTGAGCTGTCAGCACAGAGCCCGACGAGGGGCTCGAACTCACGGACCGTGAGATCATGACCTCAGCCGAAGTCAGACGCTTAACCGACTGAGCCACCCAGGTGCCCCTCCCAAAGTGTCTTAAAGAGCTATATGTAAACCTTGAAAGAAAGCTGCAAGTTCTTATGAAAGTATCTTCAAATCGCACCAACACCTAAAATGCCTGTAACATTTCAGAAACTAATTCAAAGGGAAGTGGTGGTGCCCAACACCATATATACACACACACACACACACACACACACACACACACATATGTACTTTATGTATTATATTAATAATATAATAAATTATTTAATAATTTAGACACAACATGGTTCTCCAAAGCAAGGGTGGTTAGTCAAATATTTTCTACCCTCTCTTAAGCAAGATTATCCCATTTTATAAGTAGGACTCCTTGTTAAGTTAGTGTTTGTAATGAAATATTAGAACTTTTTCTTAGTATTACGGCTTTAAAAATAGGTAAGTGAAACCAAGTGAAATGACAAAATATATTTTCCTGGTAATTTAGATATGGTATCTTGTGTATCTATGTTGTGATTCAGTATGAATTTACTGCCAAAGTTCATTTTGATATTAACTCAGTAACTGTTTCTGTGGTGAACATTGTTTGCATATTTTGTTGGACTCAAAATATGCCATAAAGTGCCTTGTCTCCTATTTCCTTGCTTATATTCTTGACGGGTAAATATATGTCTATTTGGCGGTAGTGGCCATCTCACTCTCAAATGTAGGCCTATTTTTTTTTTTTTGAGGACTCTAATGAATTTCCAGTCTTATTATTTGTGACTTGTTACTTTTTTTGAAACAGTAACAACCTAATTTAAAATGATTTAATATGATGCACTGTTTCGTGTAAATCACAAACAGGTATAGCAGTTTACTACCTTCCATGAATCAAGTTGAGGTGAGGGATCTGTGTGCAATCCCAAAAGTCAACAGCTGTACAGATGGCATTGAAGTCTAATGCAGTTCTTCCAATCTAATGCACGCTGTTAACACTGTGCTGCCTTCCAGGGATGAACCATGTATCTTAAGTCCATTTGTTTTTCTTCAACTTAAAGCTGTCATTGATCCCATCATTCTCTCCTCTTTGCTGCCCTGTGACCAGCAGGGTTGCAGGTATGATTTCTTAGCTAGTAGTCTAGCAGAAGCCTTTGAAAGGGCAAGTTGCCCACTCTGTTGGGTTCATGGGTTTAGAGGAATTGATCTACATGCAAGGGTTTTCAAACTTATCTGACCATGGAACACTTTAATGATGATAATATTTGGTCAGGGTATTATATTAACAATATACCTGCAGGTGATAAGGAGAAATGATCCAAACTAATCTTAAAATAGAAAGCAAAAATGGTCTTATTAAAAAATTGCTTAATAAATTATCACAATATGACTTATGTTTAATGTACAATAGAGATATGGAAGTTGTAAGCCAGTGACATAGCCTATAGTCACTAAATAGAAGAATTCAGTGCAAAGTTGAGTTCAGTAATGCTGTCTAGATCTTGCTGGTGGAAAATTATTTCTTGTTGCATCAAATGATCGTGAAAGATTTCCCTAAGTTATAGAGGAGGCAAGCTCAACAGACTCTGAATTCATTTCAGCTTTACAATTCATTATCTGTATGATTTGAGAAAATTATTTAAATCTGTTAGTCCCCATTTTCTTTATTTCAAAATAGGAATACTATTGAGAAATTAGATGTCAGGTGCTTAGTACATTACCAGTTAAAATGTGAAAATATATGTTATCTATTATAAAGGGAAAGGAGAGAGAGGTGATAATTATTGGATAGATAACTAACTTGAATGTTAGTTAAGTAACTAAAGTAGCAGTGTTCCTACGTGATGGGTTTCAAGGTAATCATTTACTGTCTTTCAGTGAGTATTAATATCAAACTGGGTGTTAGTTTACTGAAGAACAGTGTTTGGAAATACCAACATGGTTATAAGAAATTACTCTACATTTAACTGTAGTGTTTTTTTTTTTTTCTTTTGTTTGTTTTCCTTACATGGTGTGGAAAAGGTCTTTGTAAATATAAAATAGGATTCAAAGGAACACTAATCAATGAAAGTTAGTATCTTTAAAAAACTCAAGAATGAGCTAAATCATACAGTAATTTTTTTTATAAATTTTCTATTCTCAAATTTTACAGAGGT
Source organism: Neofelis nebulosa (assembly GCF_028018385.1). Classification (NCBI taxonomy): domain Eukaryota; kingdom Metazoa; phylum Chordata; class Mammalia; order Carnivora; family Felidae; genus Neofelis; species Neofelis nebulosa. Next base: position 40,983,451 of record NC_080789.1, on the reverse strand, counting down.
CCCACTCTATCAAATTAAATATTTTCTTAGGAGTTTACTATTAAGTCATACTTCCTCTGCTGTTCAATAGGAAGTTTTTCCTCAAGCATAAAACTCAGGAGAGTGACTAAGATTGTTAAGAAAGAAGAAAAAGAAGAAGAGACCCAGTTGAAGTCCATAATACTAATACATTTTTATTAGAGTTGAATTGCATAGAGTACTTATAATGACATTGTCTTATCTACATATTAATAAAGTATCTTAACCAAAATGAATTGATAAAAATAAATCTATTAATATAAACAATCACAGAATCAGTCTAATAGGGTAGAATTAAAATTGTGTAGGCAAGCTTAATCTGACTTGTAAAGGGTGAGATTTGCTCAAAGATAAATCTAGGGTTCAAGATCATGGAGTTAAAGGGCAAGAATGATACCTTGCTCCGATAATACTTTTGAATAGTGACTTTGGTAACTTCAATCAGATTGTTTCCCAGGGATGTTTAAAGCAGTGAGTTTGTCAGAGGTAGAGAAGCATCTTGCTTTTAATTGTTGGTATAAAAATGAAAACTTCAACTGTAATCATAAGTCTCCTCTAGTTACACTAATGCATTCTTTAAAAAAACCATAGACCAGGGGTGCCTGGGTGGCTCAGTTGGTTAACGGTACTTCTTCGGCTCAGGTCATGATCTTGCTGTTCATGAGTTCGAGCCCCACATCGGGCTCGGTGCAGACAGCTCAAAACTTGGAGCCTGCTTCGGATTCTGTCTCCCTCTCTCTCTTCCCCTCCCACTCATGCACTGTCTGTCTGTCTGTCTGTCTCTCTCTCAAAAATAAGTAAACATTTGGGGCGCCTGGGTGGCTCAGTCGGTTAAGCGGCTGACTTCGGCTCAGGTCACGATCTCGCACTCTGTGAGTTCGAGCCCCGCGTCGGGCTCTGTGCTGACAGCTCAGAGCCTGGAGCCTGTTTCAGATTCTGTGTCTCCCTCTCTCTCTGACCCTCCCCCGTTCATGCTCTGTCTCTCCCTGTCTCAAAAATAAATAAACGTTAAAAAAAAAATAAGTAAACATTTAAAAAGTTAAATAAAAAAAACCAAAAACATAGACCAAGAACTGCTTATTTCCTACAAAAAGTGCCTAGGATGATGCAGGGCAATTTATTTTTGCTCATCAGTGCTGCCTTCTTCCTCTAACTTCTTGACACTTTACCTGGATTCCCCTTTCAAAAATGTGATTTGATCTGAATTCCAGAACTTCAGCTTCCTATTTACCTCCTTACTTCCAGAAACTACAGCAGCTTAATTGTAGTCTGGTTGACATTGGAGCTTTGCCCAGGTATTTTTCCAATTAACTAACAAGAGGGTGTTGTTACTGCCCTCCAGGATGACAATTATGAACACAACCTGGAAAGGTTTCTATCCCTAAAATAAGACTTAAAATAAAGTTCATAAGCCAAGATAAAAGTTATAGAAAATATACATCTGCTATATATTTTTAAATCTCACTCTAGGTGTTATTTCATGTTAAGATAAAAATTACAGTAATTTGGGTTTGGAGAACAATAATCTGCTAGAAAAACGGGCTTTATTATTAGGGAAAAAAATTCTTAGGACCTCATTATTTTAATCAACCCTACCAATTGCAGTTAGTGGAGTTAGAAAGAACAAGGCAAGATCCAGCACAGGAATTGTAAACTCAAAGAAATGTCTACAGTGACCAGACAAGAAGAGTAAATGTGTAGAAAGCAACCAGGGATGTTGAAGAGAATTGGCTGACAAGTGCAGGCTCCATATTAAAAGAGCAGCTCCAGCTCTGTATTGACATTCAAGAATATGGGCCTGGTGTTCCTAGAAATTCCTGGTTCTCAAAAGAAGCCAGAAATCTGGAATCTTATGTGAAATATTCTGAGTTTTAAAAACTAGCCCAAATATTTTTAAAACACTGTGTTTGTCAAACATGGCATCTTGGGAGGGCTTAATCCAGTTTTCTACCTCTGGTCTAGTAGCAGATAGTTCTCACATATTCCTATTTTCTCGCCATCAAATGTCCCACCTGTAGAGGAGTAACTCATTACAGTATTACCAAATATTTGAAATAAAATAAGATCATGAATTCTGATAGAAACAAGATAAGGATAGCAATATTTCCTGAAAAGTATGTATTTTCACAGATTTATCCACTGGGGCCTTGCATATCTAGGACCCTAGACACAAAGTACAATGAAGGGAATAGAGATACAAATGCAAACAAAGCCAGTAGTAGGAACAAAATAGGTGAAGAGTCAACAGAGAGTTGCTGGTTTGTCTGGGGCTGACCGGATTTTAAAATAGATTTTAAAAAGAACGAAACTGTGGTGCACGTGCATTTTGTGGGAAGGAAGGAGGAAGGGAAAAGTAGATTGTGGATGGTAGAATTTTCAAAACTTGCCAATCATTTTATGGTAAACAATAAAGGGAACATTGTTTTGATTTTCAAACATGCTGTAGCATAGAAAACTTAAAATATACTCTCCGAATACAAGATAAGCATTTTGATTAGAACCTGCCTTCATATTATTTTGGGTTTGATTGTGGTTGTTAATGTTCTCAGCAGTTCTATTCTCAATGCAAAAGTTTATTTCTGAGCTTTTGAGTTTTATATAAAATATATTAACAGTTGCATATTTTCTTAACTTTTTAAAAGTATGTGCTGTAAGCAGGCATTATGATTTTGTTTCAAATCTGCCTTCCTCCATTGCCATTTCACTCTATACCACGTATATATAGATGTAAAATTCTGTCTGGAAACATTTACCCAAATGTTTCTTTTTAAATAAAATGCACAGATCTGATAAAAGTCATATGTCATTTTTCTTTGCAAAGAGCTCATAAAAAGTATAAATTATGATTTACAACTACTGAAAGTGGGATTTAATTTTATTCTGATCTTTTGAGGCAAATTTGGTTTCCTTTTTTATCTCAATTTCCAGTAAATAAGGAAAAAAGGACACTCTTTTATGCATTTATTTGTTTATTTATGAGAGAGAGAGAGCGCGCACGTGAGAAGGGGAGGGGCAGAGAGAGAGGGAGACAAAGAATCCAAAGCAGCCTCCAGGCTCTGAACTGTCAGCACAGAGCCCAGTGTGGGACTTGAACCCACAAACCGTGAGATCATGACCTGAGCCAAAGTCAGACGCTTAACCAACTGAGCCACCCAGGCGTTCCACTTTTATGCTGTTTTTTAGGACAATGGAAATATGTCAAAATCTGAGAAAGTGCTAATGTTAGAAACTTAATGAATTAAGCAATATATGGTAAGGTTGCACTTTTAATTTTATCATATCTGATGCCAGTAACCATGATCTTTTCAAGAGGCAGTTCACTGTAGCCCCATCTAATATTTCAGTTCTTCAGTTTACAAAGTTCATCTAAAAGATTGTGAACTTAGGGGCTCACTGTAGGTAGATATATAGTACATGGATCTGCCTGCACGGGAAAACTAGTTTTATGGTGGAAACATTAATGTAACAAAACAGAGCACCACTAAAGTATTCCAAAACAATGCCCTTGATACTGAGTCTCTGTTTTCCATTAGAAATTCATTTCACATTACTGTTTGCCGGGCTGTGTCTTAGGTACTCGAAATCAGTAGTTGAAATAGACCAGGTGTTACAAAGTCAAAAATTTAAAGGGGATTGACAGATAATATAAATGATTGATACGGAAAATGTCTACAACATGATACAACTTGGATAAAGTTTATTTTCTCAGTTTTGACAGAGACATATATTTCTCTACTGAACAAAATTAACCTAACAATTGCATGATGCTTAGCAAATGGCTCCTGCCTCTATCAGAGATGTACTTGGTAACCAAGGGGGTTGTGGGGGATTGGAGGGGAACATGCCTTCTCTAAAGGGGTGACTTTCACTCGGTTCCAGCTGATTGTTGACGTGTAACACTTCAGACCCAGTGATGCCATCTCTCCTATTAAACAAACCAGGAAACCCAATCTTTGGGTGAAATCTGCTTTTCATTTTTATTACTACTTTTCAATGTTTATTTATTTAGTTTTGAGAGAGAGAGAGAGTGTGTGTGTGTGCATGTACACAGAGTGGGGGAGGGGCAGACAGAGAGGGGGCCAGAGGATCCAAAGTGGGTTCAGTGCTGTCAGCACAGAGCCCGATGCAGGGCTCAAACCCACGAACTGTGAGATCAAGACCTGAGATGAAGTCGGACGCTCAACCCGACTGAGCTACCCAGGAGCCCCTGAGATCTGCTTTTTAAATGTGGACTTTAAACTGTGTGGGTCAAACAGAGGAAAGCTGCAAGAGGCCAATGAACAGCCACAGAAAACCCCTTTAGGCTCTCAAGTTGCTTATGCACCAGAACCTCACTGATTAAACTGTGGTCACTGGACACTGACCAGAGCATCACCTGTGAGTTTGTTAAAAATACAGAATCTCAGGGGCGCCTGGTGGGCTCAGGCACAGGACCATGCAGCCCTTGATCCTCATGGTCATGAATTCGAGCCCCGTGTTGGATGTAGAGATTACTTTAAAAAATAAATAAATAAAATAAAATAAAAATAGAGAATCTCAGGCTCAGCCCCAGACCTTCTAAGACCTGCATCTGAAATGCAGATTCTGCATTTCAACAAGCCCCTGATGATTTATAGGCTCATAAATATTTGACAAGTTTCAGTCTAGGAAGGCATCAGAAAGAACAAATTGATTTTTCTCTAAAGGCTGTTACTTTGAATTGTAGGTCCTTCCCTTTTTCTTCTTGTGCTTTACCCATGCCCATTATTGATTGTCACTGATACTTGGTCTGTCCTAGACAACAGCTCATCTAAACTCTCATGGAAATAAATCTGAAGCCATTACAGGGTGTTTCATTAAATGACTAGTGCATACTGTCACATCACATCCCTCCTTTAACTTGATAGAAAGTTTGAGTATTTACTGACATTCTTCATGCAGTGTTAGAGCTCTGACCTCATTCTCTCTGTTGTCCTTTCTTGCCTTTTTGCTTCGTCTCTGCTTTCTCATATTTCTTATACCCTGGAACAAAGGGGTCTTTTCCTAGCTAGGCTTTGGTTACACCTTTGTTGATTTCAGTTGCAAGTTACTTTGTCACAGCGATTCAAATTGTAAGCCTGTAGCCCTGCTAAGTACTAATCCGGCTGTTGTGGCTCCTTCTTTTGCATTATTTCTCCATGAATTGTACCTGTAGTTTTTATCCGTGAATTCTGGGCTCCTATTTCTTATTTTTGCTTTATATTGTCATTTATGTGTGTGTTTGGTGGGGGAGAGGGGATTTGGCAGGTGCATGTGGGGTATGCATGTATAAATGTCTGTGTTAATTAGTATTCATGTTATTGAGAACACTGGGAATTGTACAATTCTAATGAAGTCTCAGGGGAGGAAATCTATGTATTTGTTATATATTCTCCTCTTGTTGAGCTCACCTTCCTGTTTTACACCCCTTTGCTTTTTCATAACTCTTTCACCAAGTAGTCCACATCTGACCTAATCCTGGGGTGCTTTAAATCACCAATATTTTTTTAAATGTTTACTTATTTATTTTGAGAGAGAGAGAGAGCATGCATGAGCAGGGGAGGGGCAGAGAGGGAAGGAGAGAGAGAATCCCAAGAAGACTCTGTGCTGTCAGCACAGAGCCCGATGCAGGGCTTAATCCCACAAACTGTGAGATCGTGACCTGAACCAAAATCCAGAGTCAGTCGTGCGACTGACTGAGCCACGCAGGTGCCCACCAATGATTTTTATTATAAATACCTAGTTTCACATGGCATTTTATTGATTTTGAGATTTATATTCCATTTATTTCCTAAAACAACCATTACAGATTGGATAACTGTATTCCCATTTCATAGAAGAGAATATGTAGATTATGGAAATTAGCTAAGTAGACTAAGACCACACACTCTTGAACTGACACTAGGTTTCTGGCCCTTGGTATTTCCTTGTGAGGGAGGGGATCATATCCTATCACTCTTTCTCTCACAAGCATGGTAAAGAAGGTTTCTTATAATACATTTACATTTCATTTCATCTGTCATCAAACTAGTCAAACTCAGTGAATATCAGTTTTTTATTCAGTTAAAAACATGTGGTAAATATAAATTAAAGCATCAAGTTACTAGAATTTTTTGACAGATCATACATAGAATGTAAGAGTAAAGGGTAGTCAAGGATGACTGCTGAGGTTTAGATGGACCAGTTGGAAGGGTACACTTGCTGTAAAATGAGATGGGAAAGAATGCATGAGGAGCCAGTGTGACTAAAGCAAGGCTCAACAGCTCAGCTGTGGAAATGTTAAGTCTGAGACGTGTGTTATGGTTCTTGAGAGAAACAGAATCCAAAGGCTATAATGATATCTGTTGTAAGGTGTTGGCTCATGATGTTAGCAGGCTGAGAAGCCCCTCTGCCAACTGAAAGCTGGGGACCCAAGAAATCTGATGGCATAGTTTGAAGGTCTGAGAGCCAGCCAGCCAGTGGAATAGGTTCCAGTCTGAGTCTGAGGGCCTGAACCGGGAGTCACAAAGGCAGCAGATCAGTGTCCCAGCTTAATCAGATATGCATAGAGTGAGTTCATCCTCCCCCTCTTTGTTTTATGCAGTTCGTCAAAAGATTAGGCGATGCCCACTCACATTGGAGAGGGCTATCAACTCAAAATTCCCTCTGGAAAAATTCTCACAGACACACCTAGAAGTAATGTTTTAATAGGTATCTGGGCATCTTGTGGCTCCATCCATTTATCACGTGAAATTAATCATCACAATATGCTTTTTGGATATCCGAGTAGAAATATTGGGTTAGCAATTGGAAATATGCATCTGGACTTTGGGGTGGAGGAGGGTGATAACTATAGTTAATCATTTTGGAGTAATAATATACGGGTAGTATTTAAAGCCAGGCAACCTGATGAAATCTCCAAGGGAGAGAGTGTTAATTGAGAAAAGGACAGGTTCAAGTACTGAAACTAGAGGAATGTCAATGTGCAGGGGTCAGAGAGATGAGGAAAAAACATCAGTGGAGACTAAGAAGCAGGGGCCTGGGAGGCAGGAGCAAAACCTAAGAATGTGTCATCCTGGAAGCCAAGTCATGAAGGAGCTCAGGGAGAAGAAAATGATCAGCTACATCAAAAGCTGCTGACAAGGCAAGTGGATAAGAACTGGCCAGCAGATTTAACACTTGGAAGTCATTACTGACCTGGACAAAGGCCGCGGATAGGGAGGGATGGAACATGGAGTCATAAAGTGCACGGGCAAGAGTTTTGTGAGGATTAAATTCTAGGGATGCAGGATCGCTTGTCCAAGGCTTCTTGAGGAAATAGATTTGAACTGATTCTTCCTGAAGGTTTAATATGAGTTTTGGAGTAGGGAAGCATATAAACTAAAATTTTCATAATAGTTGAATCACCAAGGGAGGAATATTTTAGGTGTTCACAATTTTAAATTTTGTATACTTTTTCAAAACAAACTGTTCATTTACTAGCTACCAGAAACTCATAACTTAATTAACTTAATTTCTGTTCCTAACATCTTTTTCTTCTCTGTGTTCTGCTATGTGGTAATTGACCTTCTTTTCGTTGGCTACTCTCTTGAAATCTTGACCATCATTTTGCTCCCTTCACGTCCAGATTTGCTAAATGGACTTCTCAGTACAAGAGCCCATTTTGTTCTCATCAAATTTCTTCTAATTTAGAATCTCATTAAGGCTTCCATGCAGGTTGGGCCTGGTGCCTGCCTCTTTGCTTCTTTATGGAAAGAAAACCTGGCAGTCATATTGCTTGATTCCTTTGAATATTATTATTATTTACTATATATAAAACAAATGTATATATGTATATATATGTGTGTACATGTATATGTGTATATATATGTGTGTGTACACACATAACAAATATACACACAGTAGTACTTATTAGATTTACTTTAGAACTACTGCCAGATTTTCTTAATTCTTCCCTAACTTATTTTGAGCTTAGAGCCAAAAGTTGTTGTCGTGACCTTTCATTATACTTTTATCTGCTCAAATTTTCCTTCTATACTTTATCTGCCCAAGAGCTGTTCTTCTTCTTGTTATATTCCTTGTCTCTGATTCAGATTCAGACTCAGCTGTAGCTGCCCTTTTCTACCAGTCTCAGCTGAGCTACCCTAGTTCCTTAAAGAGGCAGCTTCTTTTCTTTAGTTTCTGTTTTGAGTCCCTGGATTTTCATGAATATGCAGCTCTGAAATTCTCCAGTAATGTCTTTCTCCTTGGCACATGGAGTCACCGTCTGGCTTCACCAATCGTCGTCCACCATATGGACGTCCATACGGTGCTTGGAGAAGAAGGGCTGGGGCTGCATCATAAGTGATCTTATCGTAATTGTCTTTACCTTCAGTCCTGTCTCTGAAACAAGTGATTTCTATTCTTAATTCTTATTTCTTGTATTAAATTTTAGTTGTCCTAAATATTACCTTCTGGAACTTTGAATAGATATTTTATTGGTAGTGAAACTTCTCTGAATTATCTTTATTACTTCATCATTAATTAGGATGGTGCTACAACTGAAATTGGCTTCTGGACTGACCGAGCGGACTCTGTGAAATTGTTCCACCAATTCAGTTTCACAACACCAGTAGTTTGACGAGCGGATCAGCCATTAGATGGAATGAACTATTTTGTTGTTTTTATGTTGTGTAGACTTTGAAACCGGGGCTATGAAAAATGCAATAAAGATGATTCCAAAATGTAGGTGGTCACAAAAACCAAGCAATGGGGAATAGAAAGGCACGGCAGTACTTATTAGATTTACTTTAGACCTGCTGCCAGATTTTCTTAATTTTTTCCTAATTTATTTTGGGCTTAGAGCCAGAAGTTGTTGTCATGACTTTTTCATTATCCTTCTATCTGCTCAAATTTTTCTTCTACACTTTATCTGCCCAAGAGTCAGTATGTTTTCCTTCTGTGCTGGTATCGTCATATGGTTGCATTAGTTTGAGCAAGTACCTTCGTTTTAAAAATACTAAGAAAGGGGCACCTGGGTGGCTCAGTCAGTTAAGTGTCTGACTCTTGATTTCCACTCAGGTCATGATCTCATGGTTTGTGAGTTCAAGCCTGGTGTCAAGGGCTCTCTGCCCCTCTCCCCACTTCTCTCAAAAGTAAATAAACGTTTAAAATCCCAATGCTTAAGCAATGCCACACCAATTTAAAAAACATACTAAGAAAAAGATCTGAAAAAACTATGTATTTAATGCACAAGTCAAGGAATGAAAAGTTATTCTCATACTTACTTACGGTGATAGTAAATCCAGTATGCTCTTCCCCTGGTCTCTAAACACCTTTGGATATATCTGAAATTATCTCATTAAAAACTCCCCTTTTGGCATAACAAAATGTTATCTATGTCTTCAGGGACCTGGTTCTTTTTAAATGCCAACTGGAATCTCAAAATTCAGTTTAAGATGAATAAATGTATTACAAGCTATAGAAATTACTTTGGGAAAAAAACCCCAAAATATATCATTTCTATTTCTATTATTTACTGGTAGTGTACAAGTGGGAATATGTTTTTCTTTTCCATAGATTTTTTTTATGTAGTCAGTGAATCATTTTGTTTGAAAGAAATTATCTTTAGATTCTAGATCATTTCCTCAAGTACTATACTTATAGAAGGGAAAAAAAAGTGGCATATAATTTTAAAAGTAGAGAGGCCTTCAAAATGTATAAGTCAAATTATAGGATGGCAAGAACCTAGAAAACCTGAGTGATTTGTCCAAGTTTGGTGCCATAACTACTTGTATTTTCTTTTCCTTTTTCATATTGACTTTCAAATAAACTAAGTTTATATTTTAAGTTTACATATTCAGTTATATATTTACATGCAGTGGATTCTGTTTCCTCACTTAATGCATTTCTCACTCTTGGGGGTTTTTGAATTAGTCAGAATGCAATTCAGAATCTAGAAATAATAAGTTTGTCATTTACAACTTATTGTTTAATAAAAGCTATATTATCTGTGACTGCCCAGACCCATAAAAATGTAAGCACAAATATTACCACAGTAATTAACTTAAATTTTTTTTTAAGTTTTTATTTATTTATTCATTTAAGTAATCTCTACACCCATTGTGGGGCTCAAATCCAAGATCAAGAGTTGAATGCTTTTCTGACTGAGCCAGTAGGTGCCCCTACAGTAATGTAGTTTTGTGTGTTGCTCACAAAGGAAACTTTCTGAGCTAACTGGAACATTTGGGTTGCTGATAAATTCTGGAGTAGACCTGTCATGGGTGCCTGTTTGCTTCCTTGACTTCTCTGAGTGCTTTTCCCACAGTCTACTGAATAGGTAGCATGCTGTGCAACCTTACCCACTCTGGTAACTTCTGATTAGATAAAGGGTGGCTTTTTGATGCAAGCCCATTCTATTTCTTTTGTCTAGAAATTATGGACCATGAGTGTAAGTATTTAGGTAGAGTTACTGGTATATTAGTTCAGAAATATCAGACCTGGATTTGCCATGGATGTTAAGAGTAGAGAAGCCAATTTAGGCCCATCAGCAAAGAATGAAGATGGGAAGATATTAGAGAGAAAGAGAAACAGAAAGAGAAAGAGGAGAGCAGAGGAGAGGAGAGGAAAGAGCAAACCATTATTTCCAAGGGCTTTCTAGTTAATTTCATTTACCTGCTTATGGGTTTTCCAGACCCAGCACAATGACCTTAGGACAGACCTCTGCATCTTCATAATAAACTCCCTTTTCAGCTAAATCTTTGCATGAGTATACGGTTATTGCAATCCATATAAAAAAGTGTGTGTGTGTGTGTGTGTGTGTGTGTGGTGTATTTTGTTTTGTTTGTAATTTGAATGACATATTAGGACAACCATCAATACTGCCAGGAAGGAATGATTACTTGAGGGAATGGACTAGGTTTAAAGGATTAAAAAATAATCTTGTAGCAGTGTAGCAAAGTATTAAAACTCTGAGCCAAACAGCCTGGGTTCAAATCCCATCTCTACCATACATTAGGTGTCTGATTTCAACAGTTTTTTTTTTTTTTTACATCCCTCTCTGTGTAAAACAGAGATAAAAATAGTACCTACCTCACAGAGTGGTTATGAGGACTTAATGATTTAATTCATATAAGGGTTCAGATGATTACTTGGCTCACAGGAAATCAATATAGATGTTAGCTATTAAACTATTATTACTATATAACACTTTAATAACTGGAAGTAAAATAGCTAGCATTATATAACTTTAAAGAGAATAATGATTTCACAGTGATGAATAGCTACATAAAGTTAGTGGTCTGTGTACTAAACACAATGATTGCCACATAATTTTTTTCCATAATATCCTGGAAAGCCAGAAATAAACTACCCCCATGTTGAAACTATAGAATTGTGGTTAACCATAGTTTCTGGCATATTTTCTTATATTTTATTCTTATTTTAAAACATAATGAGGTTTTGTAGGTAAGTACCAATCACAGATTATATGTTTATTTGTCAGCAGGATGTTTCAAAATAACTTATATTCAGAATTGCTTGTTTCCACATAGACTACTAATTACATATTGGAAAATATACATAAATAATTGCCATACTATAAGTATAAAACCACTGCATATGCATCTAGAAAGTATTGAAGCTGACATATTTTTTATGGCTTCTTACGGGCTGAATATATTGTGCTTCACTGAAAGCTTAGATATCTTTATTTATGTATTTATTTATCTCAGAAATATAAAATGTTTTCCAAATGGGCATCACTTATCAAAATGTGCATAAATATGTTCGTTAGAGGAAAAAGAAACAATGAAACAAATATTTTTATGAGCGAGAAAATGCAGCTTAAAAATAATATATTCTTGTTACCTTCTGGCTTATGGTATCTAAATAGTTTTTGGTGATCATATCATTTTCATTTCATAATAATGGTTTGATTTTACACTGTCTTTTGAAAATGGTATTCATCATAAAAGTGTATGCTTTTTCTTGATAACTGGCTTAGCTATAGCTAAAATATCTTGATTAATGGATGGATTTTTTCCACCACCTCACTATTCACAGTGTTTCAGGGAAACATTCAGCACATCATTCTAAGAGATTTTCTCCTTTGCATAATTTATAGATCAGATTGCTCCTTATGTATAATAACAGCCCTTTATCCTTGCCCGTGAAAATAGATTGAACAGTTTATATTTAAAGACTTTGAAAGTAAAAACAAACCCCAAATTCCATAGTTCAGTGAAAAGAGCATAGATGTGAAAATGGCAGACTGGGTTCAATAACAACACTTCCGTTTGTTGTTGGAGACTACTCAAGATACTTAAGTTCTCTTAGCTGCTGTTTCCTTATCTGTAAAACTTGGATAATAATATTTGCCTTAAAGTTTTGTTGTAAGCATTAAATTAGGTACTAGATATAAAGCTCCTAATATAAATACTAACAAGGGCTTATACTGTCATTATAAGATTTACATTTGTAGGTGCACGATTTTGCAATAGTTTGATAATTAAAGATGACATAAATTGTAGAACAGGAAATAAAAATCAGTAAATGTATCAGAATATATTTGGTTGAAAAATTTTCAGGGACCTTTTTCTTTTTTGGCTTTGCTGGAACATCAGTTCAGAGAGGCATGTTTCCATCTATGTAATGACTCTATTTCACCCTGGTCAAGGTCGATCAGCATGAATAGTGATAGGAGGAAGGATCACAAGAGATGCCAACTGAGTGTGTAAAAAGGGAAATCATGTTATAAGGAGATTTTGGTACTACCTGCTGGTGCTTGTAGTCACAAAAGGAAAAGCAGACCAGCTTGTTAGTTCTCTTATAAGTAGAACTTGTTCTTTTTTGGAACATTTTATTGGAACATATGACATACTTTTCTCTTTTAAAAATCAGCTACTGGCATGAAGTTCAGCCACCTTTTGTATGCATCATCCATTATCTAACATGATTCAGTGGAAACAGAGAATTTATTTTCTACTTTTCTTGTACAAATAATTTTTCATGAATACTTTAGATACAATTGTAGTAATTGGAATAATTGCACCAGTTTTTATGACTTATCACAGATTCTGTTGAAATGATTGGACTAGCCTCAGAATCTACAGTTACAATGTATGTGTTTAAAGGTATCACAATTTACTTTAAACGCACAAAAATGAATGCCTAAAAATAGGTTTAGTGTATGTTTCTCTTGGTGGGATAGATACCTTTAGGGACAAAGATGTATAATCATATTTAAGCAATAATTTAAATGCCTTGTTGTTGTCATTCTTTTTTAAATTAAAAAAAAATTTTTTTTTAACGTTTATTTATTTTTGAGACAGAGAGAGACAGAGCATGAACGGGGGAAGGTCAGAGAGAGGGAGACACAGAATCTGAAACAGGCTCCAGGCTCTGAGCTGTCAGCACAGAGCCCGACGCGGGGCTTGAACTCACGGACCGCGAGATCATGACCTGAGCCGAAGTCGGCTGCTTAACCAACTAAGCCACCCAGGCGCCCCTTAAAAATTTTTTTAATGTTTATTTATTTTTGAAAGGGAGACAGAGTGTGAATGGGGGAGGGGGAGAAAGAGAGGGAGACACAGAATTGGAAGCAGGTCCAGGCTCTGAGCTGTCAGCACAGAGCCTGACTCAGGGCTCAAACTCAAACCATGAGATCATGACCTGAGCCAAAGTTGGATGCTTAACCAGCTAAGCCACCCAGTCGCCCCTTGCTGTTGTCATTTTTGAGACATCTTTACAATGTTCTTACTATTTTTATTTTAAGGTTCATTTTAGAACACCACTATTTTATTATTAACACATTCTTAAACTATGCTTCATAGAGAGTTCAATTACAGAGGACATTTGGGGTATTATGTTGAACAGATTGCTAAAAATTTTGTATAATCTAAAACTCTCTCTTGTGTATGCCTAAATATATGTTTGCTCTTAACTTCAGTGACTTGCTAATGTATGGCCACAAGAAGCATTATATCTTCCTATCAGGGAAACTATAGTTTCAACGACTTGCTCTGCACTTGAAATTAGTGGCACAGAAAGCCCAGTGCACGCAGACAAGTGACCTCAATGGAAAGATAGAACTGAAAGCACACAGGCCATGCCCTATAACAAATATGTTCAGAAGGGTCCCCTGGAGGTCAGAGAGAAAGTGTGCATCCTGATAGGATGGTGATATACCTCCAAAACTGTTTTACTTGAAAGCTGAGGCAAGGGGGAAAAAATGAGAAATGATAAAAACCATGGAGAGAGAGAGCTAGAGGGCTAGACAGTGAGGATACTTATAGATGCTAATAAATAGAGACAAACAACCGAAGAGGTAGAAGGAAGATCCCCCAAATATCTGTATTTAGGATAGAAGTGAGTGAGTGGCTGGCTCTCTTTTTATACTTTTACTAGCCTGTAGCATATTACCTAGGAAATAGTAGAGGCATAATAAAGAGACTGTGGGTGAGTGAAAGACTAAATGAATACCCTTAGGTCAATGTGGTGTCCTGTCAACCAAACATTGGCTGTAGAATAATGAGGTAGCAATGTGTCTGTGGAGAGAGCAAAGAGCCATCTTAATGAGAAAAGTGATCCAGTCCCTTAATACTTCATGGTAAAAGAAAGTCAGATGGATGGTCTGTCCTAGCTTTTGGAAGATGTAGAGTTTCCTTGAGGAAATGGGATTAAAATCTGTCATTTTCATAAAATGTACCTAATCTACTGATGACTGAGATCATGAAATCTTGCCACCAAATAGTTATAAAACTGTTGAACTATCTTGCCAAAATTAAGATTTCCAATCTCAAGCCTGTGTCTGTGTTTCTGTTAGAAGATAAACTAATGAGGACAGATTATGGGATATTTTGGTTTACTATCAGTTTCAATACAAAGAGTTGCATCTTATCCTGGACTTTGTCCACAACAGCTTGGAGAATGATGTTCCATCCTATATGTGAAAACATATAATCATTCCAACAACACTTCTCTAATTTCTTTTTAACCTAAACATCATCTATAGACTGATGGAGTGAGTATTCACTCTATTGTTTGCCAAAAATCAGTCCTTTGGACTTGAGAAATGTATTTGAAACGAAAATTATTTATAATCCCCCTGAAAACTTTTCATTCCATTACAAAATGTTTTAATTTTAATATAAAAGTAATGTTTTAAGTCACCTGTCAGTAGATAAAGTTGATTTCCACAGAGGATGGACCATGTTAACAAAAAAGATTCTTATACCACTGATGACTGTATGTTTTATAACTCCAGGGCATTCATTCCCCAGTTTCAGAAATATAGACTTTGTAATCAAGTAGTTCCATTTTTAAATCAAGACTGCTTTTTACTTGCTGTGTCATTCTTAAAAAAAAAAAAGACAATGTAATCTTAGCTGCATCCCCCAAAAGAATATGCTGTAGTCCTAACCTATTGTACCTGTGAATGTGACCTTGTTTGGTAATAGGGTCTTTGCTAAAGTAGTCAAGTTAAGATGAAATCATACTGGATTAGAGTGGGCCCTTATCCAGTGATTTGTATCCTTTTGCGAAGAGGGAAATTTGGATACAGGCACACAGGGAAAGAAAGTGTGTCCATGGAGGCAGAGAATGGAGTGATGAGTCTACAAGCCAAGGAACACTTACTGACCCAAGTACAATAATATGGTCTTAATTTGAATTGACTTGTTCCTAGTAAACAAAATCTGATTGCTGTATACATCTTTTAATTTGCAAATGATAACAAATCAGTTGTTCAATATTCCACACATCAAGCTAGTGATCTGCAAGACATTTTCCCCAGTTTTGAAAACTGGATCGATCTCTATTTCTTATACTGGGCTTCATGCTTTCTATAGAGATTTTAAAAGTATGTTTCCTCAGTTCTTTCTGTTGATTGTACATATCCTTTCTGAGTCTGATGTGGATCTTGGGTTTGTCATACAGCTTTTTGTTTTTCAGCATTGTGCCTAATGTATAATAAAGATTCGTTGAATTTTGACTTTTTCTTCTTAATTCTTTGTGATTCTTAATCATATCTAGACCAGAAGTTCCCCTCCACTTCTGAGCCATGACATGTTAAAGAAGCCAAGTTGAGGTTTTATGATGCTCTGCTTTTAATTGAATGAAAATTTCAGCAGATGTTTAGCTGGTTAATGCTTCCCATAATTTTTACATTTTGTATCTATGCCAACTTTTTAAACTGCTTCAAGGGAGAATCATCTAACAATCTCTTCTATAGACTAGTACTACTTGGTCTTATTGGCATGTAAAGACAGCATGCCTTTGATTCCTAGAACTTCAATCATTTACTCACTCATCAAACAGTCAATCAGTCAATCATTTGAGAAGGTGGAAGATGTTTTTGGAGGTACACAGATGACTGTACTGCTCGTACTTCAGCTGGCCTCTGAGTTTAGCGGTTACTTTGATACCTTAGTGAGGAGTGCTCTCTAGTGTTTTACTGCAGATTTTTGATGTCATGAAATTGCAAGATAAATGATTTTGCCTTGATCTGAAAATTATACTGGAAGGACAACTTCTTGTTTTGTGATTCCATTAAAATAAATTATGGTCCCAGGAATGGAGTAAATTTCCTCAAAGGATTTGTTGGTGCCTAGTGGGATAACCTGTGTGTCTTGCTTGTTTCTCATCCCCTTGCATGAAAACAGAGATGGGGTTTTGCCTAGTCTGTTGCAGACTGAAGTGAATAGCTTGTAAAAAGAAATTTTCAGATATCTATTCACATTCAGAAAACAGATATTTTTAACTTAAAACTATACATGAAAACCTGTTACCAGTGAGGAAATGCATAAATGTTTTGTCTTTGTTTCATGATCTGGAGTTTTCCATTTTATGCCTAATGTGTGTGTTGTAGCATACATATTATTTACAGAATAGATTATTTGTAGGTTTTAAAAAATCCAAATCAAATACAGTTCATTAATTTCTGAGATCATTGAGTTTAGTTATGTAATATAAGTTCAGGAGCTAGGATACATCTTTTTCAGTCCAGTTGTTAGAATCTTGAAAACACTATAAAAAAATCTAAATGTCTTCCTTCATGCCTTACGATCCTTCTCTCTTCCTGAGCTCCACAAAGATTTCTCCACCCTGGATTTACTTCCTGACCAGCTGCAAATTTTCTTTGACTCTTGCCTCCTCCCAGAGTCAAGTAGCTTACTTTCAATGTGTAATTGATTTTTATTTTTAAATGCGATGGTGGACACATCACAGAATTTCCCATTACGTACTTTGTGCAGAAAAATGCATCACTAAGTTGCCATGTGTGTGGATGACTGAATTAAACCTCACACGTCTATGACAGTTAAAACTTCTTCCTGGCGTTGCATTGAGCTGCACGCAGAGTTTGTTTAGGGCTTCTCTGAAATTTCCACTTGTATGGCCCTCTGGAGACTTGTCAAATAAATAACAGATGTAGAGATTATCAGTTACTGTTGAATGTTTGACAAAAACAGACATGCAATCCAGGCATTTCCCACTGGGTCTTTTCATGTTAAAAGAAAGAAAAGGTTTTCTAGCCAGAATCAAGTAATTCAACTAAATACTGTATTCTTTGCATCTTTTACTGTAATTATTGCTGTTTTTTATCTGCAAGAAAATGTCAGGATCAGTAAGGTAAATTTTCTATGATCTTTGGAGATAATTACTTTATCTGGAAGAAATAATCACTTGGACTGCAATGTTGTCCTCTCTGGTAGAGCTGTAACAATAAGGACGTTATAAGATCGGTAAGATCTTTACTAGGTGTACTCTGTGGTGTCATGCATTCCTCATCCATTCATTTTATCCCATCAATATTTGTTTATCCCATCTTGTTCAAGCCCCTGGAGATACAGCAATGAACGAGGCAGAGTGACGAATGACGTGAAGCTTACATTCTACTTGAGGGGATGGAGGGATTTGGGAGACAAGTGTATAGTGTATCAGGTGATGGTAAACACATGAAGAAAATAAAGCAACATATGGTGTTAGGGATAGAATTGCAGTGGGGAAAGTATTTTATCCAGGAATTTCAGGAAGGCTTCCCTGAGGTTGTGACATCTGAACACAGACGTGAATGAAATGGTTACGTGAATGATGTATTGATGGAAGCATTATGAGGGAAGAGAGGGATCAGTGAAATCAATGCCCTGAAGCTAGCCTGGAGTTATGGAAGTTGTCCATTGCACAGGTTTTCTTAATGCAGAAAATAAAGAACTGTCTACTATTTGAAGGTCATTGGAAAATATGTACAACTGACTTAATATTTCATTTAGAGAAGAGGAGAGAACAAATACAGAGGACTGTTTAGAAGCAGAAGACTAAAACCTCTTTCTGATTGCACCTGGTGGGAGTCCAGCTTTCAACTGAAAGGCCCAGGAAGCAAGGAAGAAGAAATTATTAAAAGCCTACCAAGAGAGGGACCTATGGTGTAGAGACCATATTAGAAACAAGAGTAAATAAGTTCAGGCATCAGTTGAAATAGGAGGAAGGTGGGTTTTCCATATATTTTAGTATACATTTCAACAAAAGTACAAAAAGCACAAAATCAACCTCATATCTTTTTTTCTGTTGTATTAAAAACTATTTTACTCAGTGAATGCTTTTGGGTGGCAGGTGTGCATCTTATGCAGTGGGTGTGTCTCATTTTCTGTGACCTCATAATATCCTGCCAGCTCTAGCTTCCATCACTTACATTTTGCTTCTAGGATTCAGAATACCACACTTTATTTCCCTCTTGCTGAATGGCTTCCTGCTCTTGCTAACACCTGGCTTAAACGTTCCCTGTTTGTCTTCATGACTGTTCCATCACGTTTGTCAATAGGCACAAATTTAATTCCTTCTATGTAAAATGTCTAGTGTGGATTCTATTTTCCTGACTGGACCCTGACTCATGCAGTGATATTTTTTTTTTGCATCTAAACGCAGGGACCAGGTTGCCTTGCTGGCTCAGTTGGTAGAGCATGTGACTCTTGATCTTAGATTTGTGAGTTTGAGCGCCATGTTGTGTGTGGAGCATACTTAAAAAAAATAAAAATAAAGGTAGTGATCAAATGGATCCTTTCAATTGATATAATGTCTATTATTTTTAAATATTCATTTATATTTGAGAGTGAGAGAGAGAGAGCACGAGAGGTGGAGGGGCAGAGAGAGAGAGGGAGACACAGAATCTGAAACAGGCTCCCAGCTCTGAGCTGTCAGCACAGAACCCAACACAGGACTCGAACCCACGAACCGTGAGGTCATGACCTGAGCCGAAGTCGGATGCTTAACCAACTGAGCCACCCAGGTGTCCCGATACTTTCTATTCTTAAAGACAGAAGGCATGGGATGGCATTTAGTAAAGCTTTCATTCACCTGTATGCAGTCAACAGCATTGTTTTCAGACAGGAAGATCAACAAATTATATAAAGTCCAGATTGAACTCATCAAAATCAAACATTAGAGTCTTATTCCTAAAGAACAGTGTTCTGGCATCTGTCCTTCCATATGGAATGGTCAGTTGTGATATTTCTGTCTTCTCTCTGGACCCTAGGGATTCCCCTTGCTTTCATTGTTAGAATTCTTCCTAAATGGAATATATTAAACACCACTTTGCAACCCTTCCTTTGGATAAGTTTTCATGGTCAAGGCTACTTTATTTTAGGAACTATATTAGCATGCTTATTAGATTGACATTCTGTTAGCCAGTGATCCATAAACAGAATCCATTTGGCTGAGTATGGTTACAGTCTATATTATGGAGATCATTTATGCCAGCAAGTCCAGAGCTATTAGCTACTGATTCTGTTAGTACATCCACACCTATTTTGACTTATTAGAAAACGTATTAGGTAGCTTTTGATACAAGACCAACCGACCCCCAACTCCCTATCTTAGGACAACAACCATCTGTTTGGTTCACAACTTTGTGAGTTTACAGTTGTGCCGGCCTCATGAGGGCAGGTCCTCTCTGCTCCATGGGCTCATTCATATTTGTGGTCAGCTACCAGCCAGCTGGGTAACTGTTTCTAAGGGTAGTGTTTGATGGCTTCATCTTCTAGAGCTGGGGTGCCTGGGGCTTCTTGCCGCATGGTGTTTCCTTGAGTAGTCCAGACTTCTTCACATGGCAGCTCAGAGTTCTGAGAGTAGCAAACAGGCAGGGCCCATTGCACAGGGGTTTTCCAGGTTATGTGTATGTCATGTTGCCAAAGTCACACTGAACAAAGCCAGTCAAATAGCCAGCCTCAATTCAAGGATGGAGAAATAGACTCCATATCATTATGAGGAAAGTGACAGTTGTGCCCATTATTGCAAAAATTACCAAAGAAAACATATACAATTAGCCAAGTGATTTATTCATGCCAGGAGAAACAATGAGCCAGAGGGCTGGTTTGTAGGGACTGTAAGAGAAAGGATATTTTCACAGATAATAATAAGAAGAATTGGAATCTTCAGTGATTGAACTGGGGAGAGAATTTAGGTTTGGAATGAGTATGAGCATTACAGAAAGAGATCAAACGGAACAAATATTTGGTGCCCATGGGCAAAAAGAAATGGATGCATGGAGAGCAGGATCTTAATCATGGATT
Organism: Neofelis nebulosa; assembly: GCF_028018385.1. Classification (NCBI taxonomy): domain Eukaryota; kingdom Metazoa; phylum Chordata; class Mammalia; order Carnivora; family Felidae; genus Neofelis; species Neofelis nebulosa. The sequence goes on along the minus strand of NC_080789.1, from coordinate 40,962,914 downwards.
AGTCTGAGATGAGATTCAAAGTGTGGTCAAAGATTTCCTTTTTATGCTATCTTGACCAGGCATCCACATGAATTGAAACATTGGTCAAACCAAATAGTGTAAACATAGATGAATGAGCCTGTATAGAACTTTCGTATCAGAAGACTCACATGAATGTCACTGAATTAGACTTCAACTGTTGGGGTACAGGTAGAAAAGGAGACTTCAGCTATTGGGGTCCAGCTTAGCTTATGAAAATGCTCACACCTCATTATCACCAATCTGCTTAAGTGGCAGTGGGGATAGCAAGGACTATATCATGTCAAATTAAGCCATGACCTTGTGTCTCATTTTTTAACCCCCTGTTTTATGAATATAATTAAGAAAAATACTCTAAAATCTATGATTTAGCTTATTTTGTAACCTAAAATGTTACCTAGCAACCACTGAAGGATATCTTTGGATATTTCAAGGCAAAATAAATCATGTTAATTTAACAAACATCTGTTTTCTTATAAGAATAGATATGTTTCCATCCAGACAATCTGCATGTACACTGTGCTTAGTGGCAGTTATACTCCCTTAGCTTAAATTTGATCAGATCAACAGAATTCGGGCTCTCAGAGGGCCATTGTTAATTCAGTATGAAAACCTAATTGAGCTTTGATTGTCTGGTGGCCTTTTGTCACTGTTGGATCTATGTGATTGCAATTTGAAGGGAACAACCCATGGTTTCTGTAGGCGACGGAAAAATTATTTATGTTTTATTTTGGAAACCACACTGTAAAATGGCAGGTGTAGGACTTACCACCATCTAAAGCAATATTCACCGAATGCCTTTAAAACAACACATATTAGGAAGAGCTCCAGAGTTTGTTAGACTTGGTTAATAGTCTAGGCTCAACCATTTCTGACCACTTATATATCGACCACTTGCTTAATATCTCTAAACTTAGTTTCCTCATCTGTAAAATAAGAGTAGTGATAACACTGTTTTTAATGCTGTCGTTTTGAGGATTGCATTAACTGTACCTGTTAGAGCATAGCACAATGACTTCTACGTGGTAAGAGCTGAATACACTTTATTGTTATTATTACTATTGCTAATGTACACATATCATTAATGCTCTTAAACTCATAATTAATATTTAAATAAAGAATACCATGCTACATAGTGTACTTAATTTTCTCAATTGCTTCATCCAACTCAAACTGTTTTCTTTTATCTGAAAAAATTGGATTTTGTTTTAAGAATGGTTTAATATTGGACACGAAGAAAATGGAATTGATAAAATTAAAAATCATACAATAAAAAGCCCAAAAACTATAAAATGAATTAAGTCCTAACTGACCTTTTTACTTGCAAATTTCATAGAGTAAATAAATAACTTCACTGAATTTTTCTTGAAACACAATTGACTTGGTATTATGGGAACTTAAAGTTTTACAGACATGTATACAGTTGACCCTTGAACAGTATGGGAGTTAGGGGCCACCCCCCTCCCATACACATTCTGAAATCCACATATAATTTTTGACTCTCCAAAAATCTAATAGCCTCCTGTTGACTGGAAGTAGTACAAGGGCAAGACAAGGACAAAAAGAAACAGTTGATTAATACATATTTTGCATATTACATGTATTATGTACTGTATTCTGACAGTAAAGTAAGCTAGAGAAAAAATGTTAAGCAAATCATAAAGAAGAGCAAATGCATTTACAGTACTGTACTGTATTTATTATAAAACACCTGTGTAAAAGTGGATCCGTACATTTCAAACCTGTGTTGTTCAGAGGTCAGTCCTATTGTGAAAATTAGAACTGGCTGAAAGACAAATACAAATTGAACTCACTTTTATGCCCCATTACTCAAACACTTAGCTCATGTACCCAAATATTCGTCATCATTTTAGACTTGATTTGCAAGCATAAATCCAAATGCTAACCATCAATGTTTGTCAAAAAAGTTATATTTTAAAAATTATACTTGAGATGCTACTTGTCTTGGGAAAGAAAAGATATCAGAGAATAAGATGGCATTAATGACCATTTTTCCTTGTGAATGGAAAGAGTATGAGACCTTCAAATAGCACCATTCTATATTCTTTGGGGTTATCTTCCCACACCCAGGTCCGCAAAGGGAACGGAAGGGCTGTTGGTAATTCTGAGTAGAGAATTTTTGTTAGGAAAAGTGGGTTTTTAATTATCTTATTATAAAAACATGAAAAGGATACCCATTTTCAAGGCTCAACTGCCAGTGAAGAAGCTGAGATTTAAGGCTTGAGTTATGTGAAATATTCAATAGACATCTTGACAGAGGCTTAACCTTATATTTAGACAAGTTTGAAAAAAGATGTGAATTTTTTTCTCATTATGAATTTAGTAACTGAGGACATGTATCTTCAAGATATGGAATTCTATAAACGTTAATTTTTATTCAAATTATAATTTGGGATTTTAGAGACTAATAAATGTTCTTCTGCTAAATTAATACCAACTGCAAATCGTTTATGGAGTCATAGAGATGATGATCAACATTTCATCTTTATTATGCACGGAACTGTTGGAGAACTATAGCCATGGGACAGTAGGGCCCTTTATAATCCTACAGCCACGAATTAGCTCTCCGTACCCAGTCATAGAGACTGGCATCGTGGAATAACCAATAAATTGTTACTGCTATTAACCCAAATATATTAGAGCCAGAAACAAAACAAAACAAAACAAAACAAAAACAAATGCTGTTTTTTTTTTTTTTTCCACCGTTTTTTATTTATTTTTGGGACAGAGAGAGACAGAGCATGAACGGGGGAGGGGCAGAGAGAGAGGGAGACACAGAATCGGAAACAGGCTCCAGGCTCCGAGCCATCAGCCCAGAGCCCGACGCGGGGCTCGAACTCACGGACCGCGAGATCGTGACCTGGCTGAAGTCGGACGCTTAACCGACTGCGCCACCCAGGCGCCCCAACAAATGCTGTTTTTAAGAGCTGCAGCTTGGAACTGACTTGAGAAAGATTGTCTAATAATGAGTTTTTTCTCATAGCTAAATACATTTACCTTGAATTTAATAAGCTTTCTAATGTGAAAAGATGGAAAAAACTACTGAAAAATATACGGTTAGAGTGACATATTCTCAGGGAAAGCAGTTATTCCACAGGCGTATAAAGGGCAGTGCAAGGACAAACACCTTGGAAAATGTAAAGTTACCTTTTTTATTGTTTATACCAACAGAGAAGATAGTATGGTGTCGTTGAAAATGCATGGGTGTTAGAGAGAAGCTGTTTCTAACCTGGCTCCTTGACTCACTGTTTATTGACTTAGGGCCAGTTGGTAAACTGATCTGATCTTCAGTTATCTCCTATGTAAAATGAATAGAGCAATGCCCATCTCATAGGATCCTTTGGAGAATAAATGATACAAAACCTGTAAAGTGCCTAGCACGTGGGAGTAAATGCTATACTGAGGTGGGATGCCCTTCATGACTTAGTGGGGACTGTGGCAATTAGATCAAAGCTGTATCTCTGAATCTTTGTGTCAGTACATTTGCAGTGCAAGAGCTTCTGGTCCTTGGCTTAAAGGAAGCTCCTGCCTCCGTTAACCCTGAAGACACTCCTTAATTCAGCCATCAGTTCCAATTACCTGCTTTCCCTGAAGATGCCAGAGTAGCTACTCTGGGATGGCTCACTGCCACTGTGTTTGAAAATCTTTGAGCTGTGAACCACTGCTTTGCATCTGATTCTCTAATTGCTTTTCTGTTCGCTGGGCTCCTGTGAACATCCTGCTTCTCATGCGATCCTTTGATCTTTTAGTTACTCACCTACCTCTGCTTTCTGCTTCTGGGAAAATCTCTCCTCCGTGTTTGTTCTCACTTAGCAGTCCCCATGTGCCTGCTGTCTGTTGTTATCCTACAAAAGTATCAGTCTGACTTTCTTGACGTCAATGGGCCACCCCCAAGTACTTTGCCCTTGCAGGCCATGTGCCAACTTTGGCCCCTACCTTTGTCCAGAGTTGGCTTATCTCTTGTCAGCTTGACAGGAGTACCTCGACCTATGTGTGGTCCAAAACCATCTTGTTACTTGCGGCTCTCTCTATGGGAATGATGGTAAATAGAGTTCATATTACTGATTTGAATTCAAAGTCTCACTGTATAGTTTTTCCCCCTAGAAAGCCAAAACATACTCTCAAAATATTCTCACTGATTTCTTGGAATACCTGAATGGTGATGCTTAGAAATCCGTTTTACTTATTTATGAAATATAGCATTACAGAATTTTCAAAATATAAAATTAAATATAAATTAGATACACATAACAAATTAAATATAAATAGCATATACTTACAATAAATATATTTATAATAAAAATAAAATTAAAATCTTTAAAAAATTCTGTCCATCTAATCACCTTCATTCCAAATACTGGTATGCCCTGCATTTACTTCTAGTATTTTTTATATGCACATCTGAAGATGGGTTTATAGTCTACTTTTTTTTGCATCCTCCTTTTTCATTTTGCTGTACAAATATCATAAGTTTTATTTTTCATGGCTACTCAGTATTTCATAGTGTGAATAAATAATACTTAGTAATAATTTCCCTATTATTGGATATTTCATTTTTGTTTTTAAATACCATGATTAATCTTATCAATGGTATTTTCTTGGCACAAAAATGCACATAAAGAGGAGAGTAAAGGAATGTCACAGGAGGATAGGGCAAACATAAATCCAGTTTGAGAAATTAAAAAATACATTCTCTATCACTGCAGAATTCTACCAACTGGACTATGACAGTGAAGAATTCTGAATTTTAAAAGCCACTCTTTATGGGGCACCTGTGTTGCTCAGTCGGTTGAGCTTCTGACTTAATTTCAGCTCAGGCAACGATCCCAGGGTCATGGGATTGAGCCCTGCACCGAAGTCTGCACTGAACATGGAGCCTGGTTGAGATTCTCTCTCTCTCCCTCTGCCTCTCTCCCCACTCAAGTTCTCTGTGTCTCTAAAATAAAAAATAATAAGAAATTAAAACCCATTTTTTGTGTTTACATACATTTTAAGCCATTGAATTTAATTTCATATGCAGATGTCAGAATTAAAATAGAAGAGAGGCAGCGATGGATTGAGAAATTGATCATCTTCCAGGGGTGCCCGGGTGGCTCCGTTGGTTAAGTGTCCAACTTTTGATTTTGGCTCAGGTCATGACCTCACAGTCATGAGATTGAGCCCCACATCAGGCTCTGTGCTGACAGTGCACAGCCTGGGCTGACAGCCTGCTTGTGATTCTGTCTCTCTCCCTCTCCCTCTGCCCTTCCCCTGCTCACATACATTCTCTCTCTGTCTAAAAATAAATAAATAAACATTTTCAAAAAGAAAAAAAATAAGAAGGACTATGATTATAACACCTACTCTGTTCAACTCAAAAGATTGTGGGGCGCCTGGGTGGCTCAGTCGGTTAGGCGACCAACTTCAGCTCAGGTCATGATTTCAGGGTCCGTGAGTTTGAGCCCCAAGTCAGGCTCTGTGCTGACAGCTCGGAGCCTGGAGCCTGCTTCGGATTCTGTGTCTCCCTCATTCTCTGCCCCTCCCCCACTCTCTCTCTCTCTCTCTCTCTCTCTCTCTATCAAATAATGAATAAATGTTAAAAAAAAACGTATTGTGAGGAACAAAAGACGTGATCCATTTGTAAATTCTAGAACAATTAGATGTAGAGATATTAGATGTTTAATACTTAGTCCTGTTTTCATCATAATTTGTTGAAACAAGAAAAACACCAAAATATTATACCAAGTTTCAGGGATCCTGGATAAGAAAATTTAACCAATCTATGCCCACACCCCCACCCCAGGACCAATAGTAACAAACTGAATAGAACTGCTGTGGGGGTCCAATCTTAGAACTTCAGAAAGAAGAGAGAGGAGTTCCTAGTGATGAAGAGCTTGTGCCCAAAAGATGCACATTCAATGAATTAATTAGAAGATTTTCAAGAATGAAGAGAAAGTCCTTGGTAAGGATTGTGGTTCCAGGACGTTGGTCTCTGGAAGGGAAATAGCAATATTGGGAATGGAAGTTAGCCCTCTATTGGACTCATTGTGAATGCTTGGACATAGGGGAGTGGTTCTTCAAAGAGTCTTTGGGGGCAAAGAGAGTGTCTCTGTAATTTAAATTAATGCCAGCCACGGGGTGCCTGGGTGGCTCAGTCAGTTAAGCATCTGACTCTTGGTTTTGGCTCAGGTTATCACAGGTCTTGAGCTCAAGCCCCATGTTGGCTTTGTGCTGACAGTGGGGAGCATGCTTGGGATTCTGTCTCCCTCTCTCTCCCTCTCTCTCTCTGCCCCTCCCCCTCTCGCTCTCTCTCTGTCTCTCTCTCAAAATAAATAAACTTAAAAAAATATTAAAAATAAATTAATTATTGCTAGTCTGTAACAAACTCCTAGATTTCAGTGGTTCCTCACAATAGCTGTTTATTTGTCATACACACAGTCCAAGGTGTTTCCTGGTTGTTGGGTGTGGAGTTGGGATGTTCTGTTGTGTACGGTCATTCAGAAACTCACACTGATGAAAACTGCCATTTTTATTATGTGGCTTTTATGTCCTGTTTAGGTATGTGTTTCCAGCCAGCCCGAGGGCAAAGGGGATGAAGAATAAGGTGTGGGGTATTATATGGGTCAGGCTTGGAGGAGATTTCTATCACTCCAGCTCACATTCCATTGGTGAGAACTAGTCCACATGTCCCCACTTAAATGTAAGGAAAGGAAAGCTAGAAATGAAGTCCCTATCTGAGAACGGGGCCCTGGGTGGATCAGGGGGGCTCAGTCGGTTGAGCATCTGACTCTTGATTTCGGCTCAGGATTGAGCCCTGTCTCAGGCTACGTGCTCAGCGTGGAGATTCTCTTTCTCCTTCTGCCTCTCTCCTCTGCTCATGCTTTCTCTCTCTCTCTCTCTCTCTCTCTCTCAGGAACAAAAAAAAGTCCCTGTGTGAGAAATTCCTTGCTAGACATGTTCTATGCCTGGAAGGTAGAGCACAGATTTTGCCAAACAGCAGCTGAAGTGTAATTGGTTCTCTGACAAGGGGTGGCTGTGAGAGGACTGCCCGTCATAAGGAGGCTGGAGGGGCATTCCTGGTTGGATCAACTCTTTGTAAAAAGTGAGGAGTAGTTGTACAATCATCCATTGTCAAAAGACACAGATGAAGCATTATAACCTTTCTTGAAATAGACTAGGTAATACATCAGAAATGGACAGGGAAGAAGTTCAAGACAAGTTTATTTCATGGTAACAAATTAGTTTCTGTGTTTCATTAAGGCGATTTAAAAACAAAGAGTAGTCTCCCTCACTATGCCTGTGCAATATTATTTGAACTTATTGTATGTTTATTTTGGGGGAATGTGGTTTTGAATGTTATTCATGGGTAACATGTTATTGATTATAATAATAATGCCTTGCAATGTGTAACACATTTTGCTTTTGCAAATGTTTTCTACACAGTTAATCCTCATAACAATCCTATGAGAGAGGCTGAGTAGATAAGGATGTGATCCTTGCATGAAAAAAGAGGAAACTCAGGATCCTATAGTAAGAGGTGAGACTGGGAAAGGAGCCTAGAATTTCTCACTCCAGGCTCCATACTTTCCACTTCTGAATCCCTTCACAATTTATCTTTTTTCTTGGAGGGGTTAGGAGCTGAAGAACGTCAACTTAGATCAGCCTCCCTTCTTAGTGAGTTTAACTGACTGAGTCATCCATATTGGATGAATGTTTCACACAGCCTTTCACATACCTCTTAAGGAACAACTTCAATCACGGGAATAGGTTTTATAAGGAAAACAGACTGTAAAATTTGGTTTATGGGCTTGAACTTAAAATACTGGCCGATTTAGAATCTTTCATTGTTATTTGCTTGCATTTGTATAGAAATACAATATAAAATCACATGGTGAGAAAACTGTTTTTGTTCTCTTTTTTCCCATTTTATTTAATGTAGTGCAATAATTTCTAAGGGCTTCAAACGGAATCCTTAGCAATCTGGCAATGGGGGTACATTTAAAATGAAAGAATTTCAGGAAGAAATACGGAGGTTTTTAAGGTGGCTGCTAGTGTGACGATTTCTAAAGTCTTGGTGCTCTCTTAGTTGTCAGGAGACTACTAACGTGGTTGTTTGATTCTGTGAGCTGTTTTACTTTGCACTGTGACAAAGCTGCACGGTCGCAGCCTTGGCTGATGGTCTTGAGTTACGTGGCTCTCTAGCCCCTACCCGTGGTGATTTGGAGCTATAGCATGTCACTGCAGGAAGAGAAACCACCTGCAGGAAGCGGACAGATAATTGTGTCTGAATGGAGTGTAACTTGGATCTATCGAAGTGTCTTTATTTTATTTATTTATTTTTTTTAAATTTATTTTCCCCTCAGAGTCTTTAGAAAACAGCCAACTGGATGGCAGATCTCACCATGTGTCATGCATGTACATGTGTGTGTATTTTATTATAATTTGTGATAGCTTCAAGCATTTCAAATTATTTATGGAAATAGAATATGTTCTAGTAAGGGTCAACAAAATCTTCTACCTAATGTTGCATTTGCTTAGAGTTACGTAACAAAAAAGGAAAGAAAGATGTCAAGAAAACAAATATTTTGAAAGGTCTCCTTTTTTCCTCCCAGAAATGTTACTCCTGCTGCCTCTCCATGGTTGGATGGATGTATTATAACCCCTAGGGTACTGCATTTGTATTTCCATTACTTTCCACTGTGGCTTTTTAGCACAGCAGGGAGTGTGTTCTCTCTCGGCTTCCAAGTTCTGTGTTTTCAGCCTAAGTAAATGTGAACTGCTCCTTCTTCACCTCTTTCTAAATAAAGAAATGATTTTCTTTGGAAAAAAAAAAACTTTGAAATAAATGCCTACCTCGATCTCTAATAATTTAAAGGATTTAAAACATGAGGATGAATGTTTTGCAAAGAGCATTTATAATCAGTGTTTTATGGGCTCCATGTGTTTTTCTTGGTAGCAAGAAACATTTAGGAGGTAAGGGGCAATAGTATATAAGCCATTAGTCTTTTGTTATCTTTCCCTTACAATGAAATAGCATTCTCTTTACATTAAAATACAATTTAAAGTGTTAGAAATTTGTGAACAGCATTCATTTATACCTTTGGTTCTTAAATACTAACACACAGCAGAATCACCTGGAGGCCATGTTAAAACTCAAATTACTGGCCCCCTTTCCAGAGTCTCTAAGTCAGTAGATCTGGGGTGAGGGCTGATAATTTGCATTTCTAACAAGTTCCTACATGACTCTGATGATGTTGGTCCGGGAAGACTGAAAACCATTGGCTTACACTAAGCATTTTTCTATTAGTCAATTCCTCACTGCTAATTATTGGTATGTGATTAGAAATGCCCAGTTCAGAAGTCTAGAAACTCTGAAATGCTAAGACTTAGACATATTTATTCTCTCTTAACTTGATGTTTCATTAACATTATCTGCTCACATATTTTCTGCCATGTTATTTGATGTTTGAAGAGTGGTTGTTACTATTTACCTTGAATTCATTTGCATTATCAATTTATATCAATTACAGAGTGTGATAAAATGAAAGAAAAAGCAGCTCAGGGTGCCTGGGTGGCTCAGTCAGTTAAGCATCCGACTTCAGCTCATGTCATGATCTCAGGTTTGTTAAGTTCGAGCCCCACGTCGGGCTCTGTGATGACAGCGTGGAGCCTGGGGTCTGTGTCAATTCTGTGTCTCCCTCTCTCTCTACCCCTCTCCCACTCGCACTCTGTCTCTCTCTCTCTCTCTCTGTCTCTCTCTCTCTGTCTCCCTCTCTCTCTCTGAAAAATAAATAAACATTAAAAAATTAAAACAAAAAACCTAAATAAAACAGCAACAACAACAAAAGAATCTCAAGTAACATGCCTTTTCCCCCCTAGAAAAGTGTGAGTACTAAAAATTCTTTTAACTGTTTTTCTAAAATACTCTTTGGTACAGTTTAATATGCAGATTTTAGCTCATGTCACCTGCATTATTAGAATTTTGCAAGCTGTTAGGATGCATTCCCCATAGAGCATTCTATAAATGCCAGATGTGTGGCAGTCAGATAAAGGAGGTTTTTCACCATATTTTGAGATAGATGTCAGATACATTGGAAATAACTGTAGGAGGCTGGAATTAAGGAAGGCTCATAACTGAAATATTACCTTTTGTTTGGGCTGAGAGTGTGGCTTTTGAGCCAGAAAATCTGGGATCTATGCAGCACTTACTGTTGTGACGTGGGGAAAATACTTCACTTCTCTATTTCAAGATCCTCATCTCCAAATGGAATGGAGCTCGTAGGGAGCTTTGAGGATTGAGTGAGTTAAATGACTTTACATGTTTAAAACAGTGCTTTACTCTCAACACTATTATAAATAGATACTACATCTTGGAGAAAGAATTCTGTATAGCCCCTCCCCTCAGTCCTTTTTTTGTCATACTGCTGGTAGCAGTAGAAATGCAACTGAAGTTAAATGAAATAAAATCTAAGTTAATACTAGAATCATGCTACATAATTACAATATTCAACTCCTTTTTCAAGAATTCCCACAATGCCATATTGTCTGTAGAAGAAAAAGTCATTAATAGGCACTGTGCATTTAAGATAGGGTAGATGGTTCCTCATTATATATTTGATTTCTGGCATCGTGTTTGATAGATTGTCTATACTGATAATGAAATTGCCCAGGATGTTTGTTAACACTTAAGGTTAGGGGAGAAAATAGTGACTCAGGAGCCAAAGTATTCGTTACATTTGGAGTAGTAAGGATTAGAGAGTGACATATATGTCTATGGCCATACCACCCTGAACATGCCTGATCTCATCTGATCTCAGAAGCTAAGCTAAGCGAAGCAGGGGTGGACCTGGTTAGTACTTGGATGGGAGAGTGCCATACATGGGCTCAAATGAATGCTGAGAAGTCTTCGCAAGAATATGGGAAGTGATGATTTGGATAAAGAGTCCGGTGGGTGCAGTACCATTCAGTAGGTGAGATGGGGGAAGACTAGGCAGTCATTATTGCAGAGATCTAGTAGGTTCTCAAAATTGGCTAACCTGTTCCCTTTCTCCTCCCACCTTCCCTCCTCAAGGACAAACTATGTGTCTTGTCCTTTTAGTGTTGCCTGTAATAGCCAGCATAGCTCTGCTCAATCATTGTTGGCTGGTTTGAGTTGCTAATAGGATGCCACAGTTTATATATGGCCTCAGTTATTTTTCTCTGTAAAGAAACCACAGGTGAAAAAGATTAGAACATACAATATATTGTGCATACAATGTTTGCACAATAAGCCCCATCCTTTCTTTTCCTACGAGCTTACACTGAGGTCTATATCTGTTCATCTAACAGATCTAACATCTAACATCTATTCATTATAGTCCAAGCTAATAATTTGTGGCTATAAATTTAAACAGATAAATATCAATATAATTTTGGTTCCAGTAAAATCTGAAACTTGAATTAAGGGGTGCATTTTATAGCCACATATCAAGGAAGAGGATGGGTAGGATTGCCTGCATCAGAGTTGAAAATATTGATGTTGATTACTTGTTCCATCTGGCTTATGGTCACAATAAGTACAACAGACAGTTTAGGTGTATTCTTAGATAGGAATTAACTCAAAGAACTGGGAAACTTAAATGCACTAATAATGGAAAGTGATATTTACGCATGTAAATGAAGTTTAGTCATGTTTACTTAAGACTGGTAATCCCTTCACAGGGAATATATTATTAGTACTATATGTGACATGGACTGGAATTTTAATATATTCATCAGCATTAGGGCGTTTTCATCTTTGCAAATGAAATCAAACCTTTTTTTTAAAAAAATATGAAAGGTATTGGGGTACCTAGTTAGCCCGGTTAAGTGTCCAACTCTTGATTTCAGCTCAGGTCATGATCTCACGGTTCATGGGATGCAGCCCCATGTCGGGCTCCATGTGGAGCCTGCTTGGGATTCTCTCTCTCACTGTCTCTTCCTCTCCTCTGCTCATGCAGGTTCACTTGCTCTCTCTCTCTCTCTCTCAATAAATAAATATTTTAAAAATTAAATAAGAATTAAAACATTAAAAGATTATTTATATTTTCTTAAAACCTAAAAATGAAGGCATTTTTAGAGTACTATTATATTAACCTGTCAAGATCACCACACACAACTGTACAACTCTAAGTGTATCCTTAATATGGATCACCTAAAGATGGTCCTATTATAGGCTAGAAGCCAGACTTTTTTTTGGAGCCTAAGTAGGAGACACCATGATTATAATTTTCTCATATGCCTCCCAATTTTCCTCTTTAATTGTATTTACCTCCTTCTGCAGGATCAAATTACCAGGCAGGGAATATGTGCGGTCATTCTTTTTCTCTGCTTGCCAAGTGGCATTTTATGTAATTGTCCCATATCAGCTTCTCCAGCCCACTCTCTCCTACCTGCAGGTGTGAGGTTCTGTGTCACTTACGCAGGATATTCAACTGTCAGGTAAACTGAGTGATTTCTCTAGTGTTAAAAGTTACTCTTTTCTCATTAAAATATACATTAAAAATAATAATTTTCTTGAAGTTTCCTTTTGCCCCTGACTTTCACTCCATTTTATTCTGACTTCTTTTTGATCTGTTTATCTAGTACCGACAGTTTATTTCAGAGGCTTTCATAAAGCATTTGGTAACCCGCAACTCTGTTCATATATACGCACAATCCTTAACGTCCTGGGGGATTCACTATAGGCTCCCCACTGGCCAGCTGGTTGATGGACTGGGTACCTTGAACTTCAATGCCTATTGGTCTTAGGTATGATCATTGTAGTCAGAGAAAGAGTTTCCATTTGGGGCTGGAATGAGGGTGGGAGATACACCACCCTACATTTCTGAAAAAGAAGGAGCCTAGAAGGGAAGACAGTTGCTCAAGTCTTTATATCAGGAAGCATAATTTCACTTAACCTCCGGTTTTCATTCCCATGTCTCCACCTTCCTGTCTGACTGGTAAGTCAACGCTGGATTTTCCCTGGTCAACATTTACTGGCTCTTGATGGAGCGAGGGGGAGGCACGTAACCATAGGCCTCTTCACTCTGGTCCACCCCACCTTCCATCTGGTCTGATGCCCACACTTCCTGAGCTCTTCTGGGGTTCTGTGGGAAAATCTGTTTACATTGCTCTGATATCTCCCTCTGCAGGCTCCTGTGGTTTATTCTTCCTTTGTTCCTCTTTGCTAAATCATTTATCATTCTTTCATCGGTTTTCTGTGTCCACGTATTGTGGTCATGGGAAATAGAGTTTGAGTTTTATTTACTTATTTAATTAATTTATTTATTTATTTGTATTCTGGCTGTCTGGAGGGAAATTTTCTAGAAAATACAGGGCAGAAAAGTACTGCACCTTCTAGAAAGTGGAAGTCTTACACTAGCCTCTTAAGTAGGCTCCCTTTGTTCAGTTTTTCTCTGCTCGAAACTATCCTCCATGGCGGCACCAGAGCAGCAGTTAGAAACTCGGCCAGAGCTATCATTTTTATATCCCTATATATAAATAAGCTAACATTCACCTAAAAATATTGAGGCAGCCCTCTTATATTTATATATGACTCCACCTGATTCCTATTCTCTTACTTCTAGTCTTTCTATGTGCCTCTTCCCCATGCTGTGACCAAATGGAATTATTCAATATTCAGTGAATTCTGCATGCTGTTTCATACCTGTGACCCTTTGTAGATTTCGTTATTCCTGTATCTATCGGTAGAATATGCTTTCCCCTTCTTTCTGCTTATCAAAGATCATCGTTTTGTGTGGCTTTCCTCAATCTTCATTCTTCTAGAAGCTTCATAGCCGTACCTTCCTCTTTTCTTTCCTTTTCTTTCTTTCCTTTTCTTTCTTTCCTTTTCGTTTTTCCTTTTCTTTCTTTCTTTCTTTCTGCCACTTTTCTTGAAGCCAATTCACTTTTAAAAAGAATACATTGGCTTCATAAAGAGGCTCTTTTTCTGAAAGTAAATGGAGCTCTTGGGTGATTTTTAGGTAGGAAGGTAAATTACTTGATCAGATTTGCATTTTAAAGTCATCACTAGCAATAGTGTATAAAACAGTTTATTGCTTAGCCTGCCTACATTCAGACTGTTTTTAGGACTGGTAAATCAATTTGGGTGAGAGATGATGAAAAGCTGAACCAGGGTGATTATAGCAGTAATGGGGCAGAAGGGTCAAGAGGCATTCAGGATATAGAATGAACAGAACTGGGTCAGAGATTGGATATGAGAAATAAAGAAAAAGTTAGAGGAAATTATCAGAATCAATTTTATGTTTTCTTTAGAGTTTTCTTGCCTTTATAGACCATTCACGAATTTTCTGGAGTTGTTGAATCTTTAATAGTCACTTTTAAATCAACCTTTAAACTTGAAAAAAAATTTTTTTCTCACACAAACTTAAAGTTTTATTTTTTTGCAGAATCCCCAAAGATTTAGATGGAAAAGTGAATGCTTTTCAGTACTTTTGGGGGTTATAATTAATGGTTATAAATTTAATGACCCCTCTAAGAAGTTGTTTTATATATTTTATTCAATTTATTTAAACTATACAGAAACTTAATTTTTTAAAACAATTTTTATTACTGAAGAATAGCTGATGTACATTGTTATATTCGTTTCAGGTGTATAGCATAGTGATACAACACATTTATACACTACTTAGTGCTCACCATGACAAGTATACACCATACAACATTATTACAAATTATTGACTATACTCCTAGTGCAATACTTTTTATCTCTGTGACTTATTTATTTCATAACTGGAAGTTTGTACCTCTTAATCCCTTTCACTTATTTTACCACCCCCCCCCCCACTGTTTTCCCCTCTTGCAACCACTAGATTATTCACTGTATTTGTGGATTTGTTTCTGTTTGTTCATTTGTTTTGTTTTTTTAGATTTCGCATATAAGTGAAATCACAAGATGTTCATCTTTCTTTGTCTGACTTATTCCACTTAGCATAATAACCTCTAGGTCCATCCACGTTGTCTCAGATAGTAAGATCTCATACTCTTTTATGGCTGAGTAATATTCCGCATATTTATCTATCCATCTATCAACAGAAACTCGAGTTGGCTATTATAAATAATCCTACAACAAACTTAGGGGGCATATATCTTTTGAAATTAACATTTTCATTTTCTCTGAGTAAATACCTATGTGGAATTACTGGATCATATGGTATTTCGATTTTTAATTTTTTGAGAAACCTCCATACTGTTTTCCACAGTGACTGTGCCAATTTACATTCCCACCAACAGTGTATGAGGATTCCTTTTTCTCCACATCTCTGCCAGCACTTGTTATTTTTTGTGTTTTTGATATTAACCATCCTGACTGGTGTGGTATCTCATTGTGCTTTTGATTTGCATTTCCCTGATGTCAAGGATATTTTTATGTCTTTTGCCATCTGGATCTTACCTTTGGAAAAGTGTCTATTCAGGTCTTCTGCCCATTTTTAAATCAAATTGTTTTCTTTTTGATGTTGAGTCCTACACGTTCTTTATATATTTTGGATATTAACCACTTATCAGAATTAATTTGAAAATGTCTTCTCCTGTTCAATAGGTTGCCTTTTTATTTTGTTGATTTTTTTCACTATGCAGAAGCTTTTTATTTTGGTGTGATCCCAATAGTTTATTTTTGCTTTTGTTCCCCTTGTCTGAGGAGACATATCCATAAATATGTTGTTAAGGCCAGTGTCAAAGGCAGAGATTACTGCCTGTATTTTCTTCCAGGAGTTTTATGGTTTCAGGTCTCACACTTAGGTCTTTAATCCATTTTGAGTATATTTTTGTGTATGATGTAAGAAGGTGGTCCAGTTTCATTCTTTTGCAGATAGCTGTCCATTTTTCCCAGCACCATTTATTGAAGACTGTCTTTTCCCCCACTTCATATTCTTGCCCCCTTTGTCATAGGTTAATTGACCATAGACACCTGGGTTTATTTCTGGGAAGTGGATCCTGTTCCATTGATCTATGTGTCTTATTTTGTCCCAGTACCATACTGTTTTGATTAGTATGGTTTTATAGTATATCTTGAAATCTGGAATTGTGATACCTCCAGCTTTGTTATTCCTTTGCAATATTGCTTTGGCTACTCAAGGCATTTGTTGGTTCTATACTTTTTTAGTTTAGAACTAAACTATATTTGTTTTAGTCCTGTGATTTTGATATAGATTTCACTGAATCTGTAGTTTGGTTTGGGGAGTACAGACATTTTAATAATACTAATTCTTCTAATCCATGAACATGGTATATCATTCCATATGTTTGTGTCTTTTTCAATTTATTTTATCAGTGTCTTAAAGTTTTCACAGTATAAGTCTTTCACTTACTTGGTTAAATTTATTCTTAGATATTTTATTCCTTTTGGTGCAATTATACAGAGATTGAGAAACTCCATAAAGAGCCAGCATTTACCTTGATGTAAAAACAGAAATAAATCAGCTGAGTTCAACCATTTACTTGGTGAATCTGTTACATATATTATGATGATCTCAACATTACCAAAAGCTTTGAATGGGTTCACTTCCTACTAATACCACGTGGTCCTCAGTATTGAGAATTCTAGGTCTGTAAGGGTCATGAAATTTGACTCAGTGGATCTGGTGGTCATGTTAGTTCTGTAACATCAACGAAAGATTCAGTCTGTGATTGGCTTTTTAAACTAAAAATAGCATGTCTTATGTCTTAATTCCATGTTGTAATTTTCCAGCCTTCTTTATCCAGTATTGCATACATTCATGAGTTTTTGAGTACTAAACTTAGATGTGCAAAATTACAACTTTTAAAAATAATAAATATGTAGGTCCACCTCCCAAGCCTTTCTTTATGTGCAGTAGTAGAAAATTTATTTCTCCAAATGCAAGATAATTCAGTCACTTCTGGTTTAAAGTTCAGTCTTGAGGAAAAAGTTCATTCAGTTCCAGATTCTTCCCCTTCCCCTGTGCATCTTTTCTCCCTGGAATGACTGATTCAGGTTGGTAAGCATGGTTACTAATGATCATAGCACCATGATAGTTTTCATCTTTGTGGGAAGAATACTTATGTCACAGTCACACTTCCCTGATCTATTTATTTGTTAACTTTATGTAATTTGTCTCACACTGCTTTCTAAGATATAGAAGCCTAGTTATTGCCATTGAATTTCTTTGTTTTCGACCCAATTTCTATCTGTTAAAGATTTAAAAAATCCTATATGATTTCTCAAAGTTGATAATTTGAACATATCAGAGAGTAGTATTTTATAGGGATATATAACTACTGCTTGAATGTTGGGAAAAAAACTAATGTGTATAAATATGTGCAGGGTTAAAACTAGCTCAGCTAGTATGTAAAAATCATGTGACTACATTTATAATATTTTCTAACCAGGTTATAGACTTGCGTCTTTCTATTAAAACAACCTCTGGGGTTAAATGAAGTCTGTTTTTCTTCTACTACTTCTTTAATGTCTTTGATCATTTAATACTCATTAAAATATTGTATCTCTTTGAAATATTTATATATCTCAGAGTAGTATATGGAATAACAAAAGTACTCATAATTATTTTTATATTGCAGTTAGGTTATTTATAATACACTCATCAAATGCTAAATTAAATATTGGCTTTAAAGTTCAGGGGCAGCTTGCTGTGATATACAGATGCTGTTTGTTATATTGTCTGTAGTAAAAAAAAAAATTACTATAAACAAAAGCTTAGGACTCTGGAAAATCAGATCTTCCAATGTTGTTTTTCTATGACAAGTTCACTGGACAGAAGCAATATGGTGTCACATATATTGCCTTCTATTTGAACCCATTGTTTTATAATGAGAAAAAAAAACACTGTAAAAGAAATATAAGAGCTAATGGCTAAGCTAAGAGATCATTACATTTTGCAAAAGTTTTCCTTAGGTTAACTACATTTGGGCAAATAGCTAAGATTTAAGGATTTGAAATGATAATCATTCATAATCATTATATTTAATATAAACTCATTATAATTAATATAAATGTAGTTTACATTAAAATAGTAATAGTGAATAGTAATATTTAACATTTAACAAGTACTTATTAAGTGAAAGACTGTGTTTCAAAACTATAAATTCATTCAATCCTTACAATAATCCCATTAATATGTAATACTATTGTTGCCATTTTACAGAAGAGAAATACTCTGGAACTGAGAGAAAATAAACATTCAACCCATGTTCACACGGCTTTTAAGAGTGGGGCAGAGGGGCGCCTGGGTGGCGCAGTCGGTTAAGCGTCCGACTTCAGCCAGGTCATGATCTTGAGGTCCGTGAGTTCAAGCCCCGCGTCAGGCTCTGGGCTGATGGCTCAGAGCCTGGAGCCTGTTTCTGATTCTGTGTCTCCCTCTCTCTGCCCCTCCCCCATTCATGCTCTGTCTCTCTCTGTCCCAAAAATAAATAAAAAACGTTGAAAAAAAAATTAAAAAAAAAAAAAAAGAGTGGGGCAGAAATTCCAGCAATATGGAATATTTCTCAAGGAGTACATAGTCTTGCATAATGGGCCTTAAAATTCATCCAGATCAATATGAAATATAAATTATGTCATGGTATCTTTGATTTTATCGTAATGAATTACTGTAAATGAATTAATACATATATAATATTACCTGAACTGAGTATTCCTTTGTTAAGTCTAATCTCATTAATTTTCTGAATCTCTAAAATATAATTACCATATCAGATAACATTATATTTATAATATTGCAGTTAAAACAGGTGAGGAAAATTGACTCCACATATTTAGAGATAAGTTATATTTAAAGCTTCAGCCAGACCTAGATGACTGAACATTAATTTATGATTAATTTGATATTGTTCCCCATCATATCAGTGTGTTCACTAAAACCCTATAGTTACTTTATAGCATAATCCTACAAAAAACATTACCACTCATTTTGTATCTCAAGTGAAGCTAAGTGGTTGAATATTGTGATTTTGTGTCTGTGTCTGGTAATGAACCAAAGGCAACTTTGGAGTTCAGATCCAAAATCTGGACATGATTTTGCCATTCTGTTGTATTTATTTGAACAATAGATTCTAATGTGACAGTTGATGAGGTTGTTGGTATCCTCTCTCACTGGAGTAGTACAGGAAGTTTATTGATGCGTTTTGCATATATTTAAATGCCATGTGTCCTTTGCTTGAAAACTGTCTCATTAAAGATACATCTCATATTTCCACTTATTTCTTCAATTTACATATATAAAATTTTAAAAGGCAAAAATAAATTTATGTGTAATATTAAAGATATACTTATAAGTTACTTTGTAATTGTTTTATATTTCATCTAGATAATAACATCCTTTCCAAAGGAAAGGTCTCAAGTAGGGTCTTACAGGGTCTCAAGTATCTTTTACACATGTTTAAGAAAGATAAGTAAAGCATAAGGACTTTTTTTAAATGGAGATTTATTTTTAGTTTATTCATATAGTCCGAATTGATTTTGCTGATTGCAACTAAAGTCAGAGATTATGGTCTGAGCAATGTTTCACATATTAAACATGGTATACAAGTCAAAGCACTTAGGCTTGGGATTCCTCTGGAAGAAATCTGGACCAAGTGAAAAACATTTTATGAGCTAAATCAGAGGCTTTTCCAGTCAGTCTTGAAGGCAACCAGCTGGCTTCCCATCTGTTTCCTTACCTAAGTCCAGGAGCAAGTTGGATATAAGCTAAGGCACTGTTGACATGCATTTGGAGAATGAAAGTATTCTTGTTTTCATTTCTAATATATCCCATTCTATGTATATTTAAATAAGTTTTTTTTTTTTGCCTAATGTAATGCTATCATAAAACAATGCATGTAACCTAGAGTTTGATGGGGGTGGTGTCACAATGGAGGCATTGCAAACCTGAATGCGAACATGGCAGCCTTAAACTAGGTACCTTCCTCTGAGTTTAGATGGCAGACAGATCTGTGGCCACATTGAATTAGAAGGCAGGAGGTGTCAGAGATACAAGTAGTGGCAGAATTAGCAAGGGGCACATTTAAAAAATTTTTTTAAATGTTTATTTATTTTTGAAGTAGATAGAGAAAGAGAGAGAGAGAGAGAGAGAGAGAGAGAGAGAGCACGAGTAGGGGTGGGGGGGAAGGGAGGGAAACACAGAATCTGAAACAGGCTCCAGGCTCTGTCAGCACAGAGCCCGATACAGGGCTTAAATTCAGGGAACGGTGAGATCTTGACTTAGGCTGAAGTCAGACTCTTAACCGAGTGAGCCACCCAGACACCCTAAGGAGCACAATTTTTTCAGGTCTGCCAATCCTCTAAAATTTTTAACCTCTACAAAATAATAACCTTAATAAATATTTGTTGGAAAGCCATCATAGCAAAGAAAACGAGATGCCATAATGATGATAATAATAGCAGACATTTCTTCAGGGCTTATTCTGTGGTGGATACTTTACAAGTGCTGTCTTATTTAATCCTGCCATAACCCTCCAATGTAGGTATTAATATTATGCTTATTTTGCAGATGAGGGATTTGAGGTTTAGAGAGGATAAGAAACTTGTCCAAAGGTCCCATGGGTGGTAAGAGGTCTCCTGGGCCTCAAAGCCAGGTCTACTGACTCCAGAACTCATGTTCTTCATCTTTGAGGGATCCTTTAAAGTCAGCCAACCGTTCCTGTAACTCACTGCCGATGGAGACAAGGGCACAAATCAAATATGGCTCAACCTGAAATTTCTAGTAGAAGGCCAAGCAATTAATGTTATCATTTGCCTGGTGTGTACAGGGGAAAGTCCTCAATGTTTTGGATTTTCAACAGTATACATCCTTGTAAAAATAAATTTTCCTATTGCAAAATAGTAAATACAAGTAGAATACAATTTTGAGGAAAATGACCCCTGAATAAAAAAAAAAAAGTGTCTATCTAGAAATTGTGTGTTTGCTTTCTAATTGAGCAGTTATGCAAGTATATTTTCTTATACTAATATCTTTGGTATAAAGATTATGAATATGGTGAAAGGAGGTGTAACATTGCCGTCTCATTTATTTTCCTTATGCAACTGGATGCTTCCAATTGTTTATACTCTAATTTTAGGAAACTTAACACTGTGTTGCATTAAGATTCTACTTTATATTTTCTAAAATAAACATTTTCTTTGACTATACTGTATACTGTATTTTGGAATGTTTGTACCTAGGATTCATTAAGAAAAAAAAAAAAACCTAACAGCCCCACTTAGGTTTGGGTCCTATAAAAATAGGAGCATGAAAGTGTGAAAGATACATTTTTAAGGCTCTCTCTTATAACTTTATATGTAATAGAGACAGATTTAAGCAAATTAAATATCTTTCAACAGGGGTATTGATATGTACAATATAATATCAAAAATAGTGAGACATTGGGGTACCTGGGTGGCTCCATCAGTTAAGCATCTGACTTTGCCTCAGGTCATGATGTCATGGTTCATGGGTTCAAGCCCCCTGTCAGATTCTGCACTGACAGCATAGAGCCTGCTTGGGATTCTCTCCCCTCCCCCCCGTCCCTTCCCCACTCTCTTTCTCAAAAATAAATAAGCGTTTAAAAAATATCTAAAAAATAGCGAGACATATGTATGTAAAATGGTTATAGCAGTGTTACTAAAATACTGTCACATAGAAAGTTGAAAAGTGCAGAACGATAAGTGAAATTTGAGACATTTTTGGTTAAAAATCCTATCATGTGTGTATATATGTGTGTGTAATACGGTGTCATGTTGTCCAGTGTGTAAGCATAAAACAAAATTCTAGACCTATTCATACCAAATTATTGAAAAGCGGAAAAATTATTGAAAAGTTGTGAGGAAACTTTTACTTCTTAGTTTCTACACTTCTGACTTACTTTGTTTTATTTTTATGAAAACACGTATATTGGTTTTGTTAGAAGCAAAAAGTAGTATTTTTTTCCAATTTTCTTGGCCTTCTAAAAGATGCAAGTTACCTCTTCAGTCTAATTGTCCTCATTAAGGCTTGCTGCCTTAATTACAGATTTTCCAACTGTGCCTGATTCCTTTGCCACTCTGCCCTTCTGTACTGGTATTCTCTGTGGGGAAGGCCCTTCCCTTCCCTTCTTATACCCAGGTTCCATTATGTTCCCTGTTCTAATTCCAGTGCTTCTCTAACACACTTTTATATGTATATTTCTCAATCAATTCCCCTCCTCTGTTATCATTCCAGACACTGTGTTCTTCTGTTACATATTACATACCATGGTTTGCCTTGTAATAAACTTGACTAATGTATCTGAAAGAGCCGTCTGTAAAGTTGAAACATCTTAATGCTTATATATTTCCTTATACTTAGATTACATTACCTTAGGGGTGTCCCATAACATTTGAAAAATTAGTAGATTTTTATTTTTGTGACAATTTTTGAACAATTCCAGCTTTTCTTTATATCGTAATTTACTTTCAGTCACTTCTACTTTATGACAGATTGCCAATCTTGAGATTTATAATCCACTCCTACACTCTATGTTGTGATTTCTCTGTAATAACTATATTTGCTTCCTCTATTTTCTTACATAAACACATTTCAAGAGGCTTAAATGGGAGATGGCAGTCCAAATAAAATAACTTTGGCATTTGCAATTATTTTATAACACGATGCCAAAATATTGTCACATGCAGTATCTCACATGACAAATCTAATAAGGTGTTAGAGAAACAGAAATTTTTATAATAGGTTCCTGTATAAATCAGTACAGGTGGTTTCCTTTTACAAGGACAGGCAGGATTAGGTTCGATAGGACAGAAGCAGGCAAAAGAGTGAAAACCCAACTGACTTGCAAACAGGAGTTTCCTGGGTAGTCATTGGGGAAGGGAGTTTTGCTGTGTCACAAGTGACTAGTCCCTGGTTTTGAAAGAGAGTGACTCATCCTCCTTTGAAACAAGAGATAAGTGGGAGAGAGAGCTGTATAAAATTATTTTACAACTATTTCCTTTTGAGCTATGACTTCTTAAACTGGAATGTGATCCAGAATAGCTTCCCTTTGAATCCAACATTTGTCTTAAGCATTTTTATTGTCTCTATTTTCTCTCACACCATCTCCCTTCTTCTCTCCCTCTGTTCAACAGATTTACACTGACTGGGCCAACCACTACCTAGCAAAATCAGGCCATAAGCGGCTGATCAAGGATTTGCAACAAGACATTGCAGATGGAGTGCTGCTAGCCGAAATCATCCAGATCATTGGTAAGACCTGCCCTCTGGGAAAAACCATGAAAGTCTCTCCCTACCCCCCACCCGCCTTGGTTAAACACAATTTAAGTTGAATGCATATGAACTTAGTCCCTGTGTCTCTGAGATTAATGTAGCTCTCCCGTGATTTAATTAAAAATGTTTATGTGAGAATGTTTGAAAAAAAGCAGTTTGGCTATATTTTTAAATGGCTAGAACTGTGTCTTTACATACACTGGATTGTCAGAAATGAACGCTTCATTAAACCATATGTCTCCCATGTGTGCATTTCGTTAGCTAGGGCAACTCATACACTCTGAGATTCCTTGAAACTGTATCCTGATCCAGCAGGGACAATTGTGAAAGGTTTCATGTCAGCAGTCATTTGGCACAGGCTAAAGAATTAGCAGCAACTTCCTTCTCACTCACTTTTTTTTTTTTTTTTTTTTTTTTGCCTGATTTGTGCATATGGAATTGGCGGCGGCTAACAAGTGTGTCCTCTTGTACGCAGCTGGGGAGACAGAGTGAATGTAGCAGCAGCTTTGTGCTTGTTTTTGTTTTGGTTTTGGTTTTTGTGTTTTCTTAGTCTCCTTTTTTTTTGTGTTTCACTTCATTGCTTAAGCATGTCATTCTTTTTTTCTCTCTTTTATTTTATTTCTTGGCTTTAGCAAATGAAAAAGTTGAAGATATCAATGGATGTCCTAGGAGTCAATCTCAGATGGTAAGAATCAAATTTATTTTAAAATTTAATGCTTACCTTCACTTTTGATTATACTACATTTGTAAATGGACTAGAAATTTCTTTTGCATGCCTTCCTGCTTAAGAAACCATTCGATCACATTCTATCATATGTATTTCTTTGGGTGCACTTTATGGGCAAATGATAGCAT
The DNA here is from genome assembly GCF_028018385.1 of Neofelis nebulosa. Lineage (NCBI taxonomy): Eukaryota > Metazoa > Chordata > Mammalia > Carnivora > Felidae > Neofelis > Neofelis nebulosa. Next base: position 40,938,837 of record NC_080789.1, on the reverse strand, counting down.
CAGCACAGCTGAATATGTATGACTCCTGAATAACATGTCTCCAGGTGTTTTATCAGATCCTTGACTTTTTGTTGTTGTTGTTCTGATGGCTGAATAATTTAATACTGGTTTTGCTGGCAGTAAATCCCATTTCCAATTTTAAGTGGAGCCTTTTTGTCTGAACAACTGGTTTGAAGAACAGAGCTGGCCATGTGCATCTGAAAAATACATAAATAGTATTTTCCTTGTTCATAACAAAGTCCAGTGTAAACACACAGACTCTTCAGCACTTTTGGAAATAGCTCCAAAGGCATGCTGCTGGACGTTTTCTGAACAGTGACTGATCATGAGATATGATTCATAGCCTTTTTCAGAAAGCTGTTGATCTAGAGGTCTGTGCCTTTCCCATCTCTCTTTTTATCTTTACCAACTGGTAAAGTTTAAAGTTTTATAATAAAAAAATAGATTGATAAACTGCTGAGGTAAAAACTTACCCCTCTATTTATTAAATAGCCACAACTGAAGTTTCTAGGACAACCTGAAATACAAATGCCTTCATTAAAGTTATATCAGCAGATATAATCAGGAGTGATAGCCAAAATCCATCAGATGAGGCTTCCTTCAAAACTCTAGCACAAAATAGACATTTTAAGTGAATGTAATGACTTCTCAATTATCAGGGATTGGAGAATGAAAAAAAAGAACTCTTTTGATGTGCTGACTTGCTTTACTTAATGTCAGAAAACTGAAATCCAAAATAATAAAAGGAATTTATTCTTAAAGAGTGATTAACTAGCATGTTGTGTGTGTGTGTGTGTGTGTGTGTGTGTGTGTGTGTGTGTCTGTGTGTCTGTGTGTGTGTGTATGTGATTAATAAACACTCAAAGGCACTATTACAATACATAAACCCTGCATAACTGTTGTGAAAAAAAATCTGGGTAAAAAACAATTTTCTGTAAAATAATTCAGTTTTAAGGGGACTTCTTGATCTAATTATTCTGGGCACAAGCATGGCACTATGGAAATTAATTATAATTTTACTGAAAGCAATTATAATACCTTCAGACCCTGCTAAAATAATAGCTGTGTGATATTGGAAAATGATGTAACCTGAGTTTCAGCTTTTTCATCTGTATAATGAACCCTAATTAGGATATGATAATGACCTACAATTATGGATATTCTTTACTACCAAAACTGATATGGAAATATAATAGTGCTGCTATAAACTTTGTTAAGACATATTCATGAATTAACACATGTTAAAAGTTTTTTAGAGCTTTATATTAAAAATCTGTATAGTCCCTGAATATCATATTTTATGTTTCTTAAACTCAACCCTTGGGTTTACTTTCATTATTTCAATTATAAGGAGGTGTTGGATAGTAAAATAGGTCTTCTCTGTTGTCATTCCAGTTTGATTCTGATTACAGAGAATCCAATAAACAGCCAAGCTAATATTTCATGGCAGAAAAAACAAAACAAACAAACAAACAAAAAAACTACGAAGTTCATAACTATGGATAGGAATATAGTCCTTATATATTTATCTGAAACATCTGTACCGAAGATTCTACAAATCTGTGAAAACATTCTCATGAGTATTAGACTCTGTTAATTTTTTTATTACTTCCTAATCCTTATTAGCCCCCAGATGTCATGTAACATCTAGTATACATGTCGTGTTGATATTTCTGCTTTTGATTAACACACACACACACACACACACACACACACACACACACACACCAGAAAAACCAAAGCCTGAGGGATGTAGATGCTATGAAAAAGGTAGTTTTTCCAGCCAAACAGTATTAGTTGGAAGCACTTTGGATTTTGAGTTAAGAATGACTTGTATCCTCATTTTTTTCTGATGTGGTTGAATTTTGAATCTGAAGTTGACATGCCCTCCATGTGTTGATTCAGAATAATGCATATAACAAAAATAGAGATTTTTAGTTGAATTACTTTTGCCTCTATTCCTAAGAATTGGCATTGGCACTATATTATTAATGGATAAAAATCCAGACTTTAACTGAGACAAGAAATTAGGGGAAAGAGAATTATGACAGAGTATGACTAGGCTTATGAAGTTCTTATAAATTGCATATATCTATTCCAAACAGGATGTTGCCTGTTTCTTTATTGCTTAACAACCAAGAGGTGAAACATTAATAACAGTGAGTGCTATCCTTACTCACAAAACTGCTTTGACCACATCCTTTTGAATATCTGATTTTTTATGGTGCTTGCTGTTTGTGTGGAATAAGGAAAGGTAAAGTAAAAACTAGGTATGCTCTTGTTTATAGTCACAAATTATTTAAATTTCAAATTTGATAACTTTTATTGGATTGTTTTAAACCTTTAAGAATACAGAGTCTCTTGTGGTATGAATCTACAATATATTGATGAATATTTTGATGAATAGTAGTCAGGTAATTCATATTTAGCCAATATTTGCTGAGCACCTGAGCTACCAGATTGAGGGACCCTTGAGGATCAAAGGAGCAAATATTGAAATAAATAATAGCAACAGTGTTGCATAGGTAAGAACAGAAGTACTGTGACAGGAGTCCACTGTGGCTTGAGTGCAGTGAGGTGTTTGTATGGGACGATGGAAGTCTGATCACATAGGGCTAAAGTATGGGGTTGGTTGAGGAGCCTTTTGAGGACTTTTAAAGCTGGCTGTGGCATGATCTGATGTAAATATTTAAAAAAAATCATCCTAGATGCTTTCTGGGAATTGTAGAATATGTGTTAAATCTTCATTTGGATGTGGGAGATGACGAATATAGGGAGTATGAATGTTCCCACAGTTTCTCCTGAGAAGTTACTATTAGACGTGATTACTACAGAGGGAGAAAACAGACTAAAGGTAGAAGGGGGAAGATGACAAATCCATACTTTGAAAGTAAAGTTTGACCTATCCATTGGAACATCAAGTAGGAGGTGACTTCAGGCAATTAGGCATGTGTTCCTGAAGGTCACAATAAGGTGTTAGGTAGAATATAGCTAGTGCACAGGTAATGATTGAAGTCATGGAAAAAGGATGAGATTTCAACAGAAGGCCTGTATAAAGTCAGGAGGGGAGAGATTTGAGATTCTCACACTGGGGAATATCAATATGTATGTGATGAGCAAAGGTGTAGGAATCAGAAATAGGGAAGAGTAGTGAGAGAGTGAGCCCATCTTTAAGAGGATGGATCCACAGATGGGGATTATTGATCCTTAGGGTAGCTAGAGTAGCTTCAACTAGAGTACTTGGACTAACCCAGTGAGATGGGGCAAAGTAAGATGAGCAGAATGCGGTGGATGTTGTCAAATGCTACTTAGCCAACTAGTTGGTGTACCTCAACAAAGAAGTTGGTTCTAGCAATTAGGCAGGCATTAATGACCTTGATGCAAATGTCTTCTATAGGGTGACCATGTGTTAATTAAGGAGTAAGAGAGGTGCCCCGTCTATTGAGATTTGGATAATCTTTCTAGGAATTTCCTGTTGAAGAGAAAAACAAAAATATATCTATAGTTTGAGAGGAAGAAAGGGTGAGGGGAGCTTTTGGAAGGGGGGAAATAGGCAGAGGAGGAGGAAGCAGTAAGGAGAGAGAAGAATCCAGGGGACTGGGGAGACAAAAGATGATGCCAAATCCTAAAGCAAGTGGCAAAGGAATAAATTTGAAATCTGTGTAGAAGATTAAAAATTTTTTTTTAATGTTTATGTATTTTTGAGAGAGAGAGACAGAGTGCTAGCAGGGGAGGGGAAGAGAGAGAGGGAGACAGAATCTGAAGCAGGCTTCAGGCTCTAAGCTGTCAGCACAGAGCCCGACACGGGGCTCGAACCTGTGAACCTCCAGATCATGACCTAAGCCAAAGTTCAATGCTTAACCGATTGAGCCACCCAGGTGCCCCCTGGGTAGAAGATTTAATGTTGGAAAAGAATGAGGGTACATTTTCCTTTGTGTCATGTCACAAGGGGATATGATTACATGAAATGAAGGTACCTGAAAATGGATTAAATAGAAATTGAAGGAATTCATCAATAACATAACTGCAGAGTATTAGAGAATAATAATGTGCACTTTTCCGTGGGATTCTCTAATTATAATACCTTATAGAAAAACTCACGTATGTTGTCTTGAAATAGATGAAGAAAACAGTAATTCTTTCAAGTGGGCCAAAGAACATATGTTTAAGAGAAATATGAGCTAGTCAATGCACCAATTTATTAGTGTAATTTTTGGAAGACTTTGATTCATGTTTATTCTAAGTCTCAAAGTCATAGTTATCTTCCTTAATGAGCTGAGACTAAACTCATCCTGAAAAACAGAACTCAGTTTGAAGGAGCTTATTCAACACTATATTTAACCTTATCCAAAGATGAAGTTACTGATATGGATAGCACCTGTTGAGTAATTTCTAGGTGGGTGGTTTCAGAATTCAAAATATATGCTGCATGCCACACTTTGGTGAGATTACGCGAGGAAATAAATTAGTAAACTATAAATACTAGGAATGTCCAGAATGCCTAGCAGATTAAAAATAGCAGAAAAATGCCCAACATGTATTTGAAATGCTGAGGCACAAGTGCTAGGTTCTTAGACAAAAATGTAAGACACGTTGGGGAAAAGTTGTTTTGAAGACAAATTTTCCTTTAGTTTAAAATAGACCGTTACATTTAAGGATCTTCACAAATGCGGTAGAGGGATTAGAAACTGTGTTTATGTGAAGTAAGCCAAAATTCTGATTCTACGGTATAGCTGAGGATGTGGCAAATGTGCTTCACAGCCTGTCCTTCCTTTTTGCTGGCTCCTCCCCATTATCTCACCGTAAGAGCTCCATTGTTTTCAGCCACAACTTTCCATCTTCCTTTGAACATACCATGTTGTTTAAAATTTTCTGAGATGGTGATTTGGGGAATGTTTATCCCTGTGCCTCTTACCCCTTTTTGTTCCTAGAAGATAAAAAAAAAAAAACCAAAAAACAAAAAATAGGTTCATTCTCCCTTAACTCTCCAGTTCCAAGTCCCACAACGTTGTGACTTCCAGAATAATAACATGATGGATTTTATTGGCATCTTTATTCCATTTCAAGAGTTTACACTCATCTGTACAGTGAAACTATTCTTCCTAGTAAACATATTTGGTGCTTTTATCAGTATTCTGTCCTTTAAAGTTTTAATTATTTTAGCCACTGCTTGTAATTGGTTCTCTCATAAAGGACCTATTTAGGTAAGATAGAAAGATGAGGTTTCTAACCAAATAGGGAAGAGATAAAATATTGGAATGCTCTTAAAGGTTTAATAAAATCTTATAAATGGCACACTGCAGGATTCTCGCACTATGACTCAGAGGAGTGGAATATTGCTAAGTTAGTCCATTCACATGATCCCCTGCCATTTTTGAAACTGTTCATCTTCTGGAATGGCTGGAAAAAGATAGCTTAATGAAGACAAATGCTTTACTACAAATATAGCTCTGATCTCTAACGAAATGCTAAATGGAAATTTCTACTTTGAGGTTTTCTATTTAATTTCATTATTTTCATATAGGCTCACACTTTGGAACAAAAGAATAAACTATCAGTGTTAAGAAATGTATACTTAAGTTATTACAATATCCTGATGATTTTTAAAACTGAATGTGTCTCTAGAAGTTGCTCTGTGTACTAGCATTTAAAGTTCAAACGAAGGACTTGAAGGATTGAAAGGAGGGGTGTTACACTGAAAGGACAGTAGTCACTGGAATTCAATTGTGACTCTGTGACCAAGAAAAATATCCAGTGAATGCTCAGTCTCTGGTCATTTCTGCATTGAGGAAATTAGACCAATAGAACTCTGACTTGCTAGATTGATTTAAAAACAGCAAACACCATGGCTCCTGTTCAGTGTTTTAGAGGTATATTTGGGGTTTAGCTCTTTATAGCTTTTTAAAAGTATATTCATAGTAAGGTGAGAAAGATATTTCCTAAATTATATTAAATCCAATTTAAAAGAAAAACGGTAATAGCATGAGAATTATATTTTTATGGGAGTTGTCTGGTCTGCCATTAAATTAAGTAAATGTTGGGGCACCTGCGTGGCTTAGGCTGTTGAACATCCGACTTCAGCTCCCAGGTCCTAATCTTGCAGCTCATGACTTCCAGCTGCTCATCAGGTTCACTGCTGTCAGCCTGTTGGCGTGGAGCCTGCTTCGGATCCTCTGTCCCCTTCTCTCTGCCCCTCCCCTGCTTGCTCTTGCCCCAAAATAAATAAATATTAAGGAAATTAAATAAATGTTGAAAATACAAGAATGCTTTTCTGTATTAACTTTATATTATGGAATACACATTTTAAATGTTCTCATGAATATCAATATTTAAATCGGTTTGTGCTATTAGTAGGACAAATAGAAATTGGAACAAAGTGGGGTTCCTGGGTAGCTCAGTTGGTGAGGCATCCAAATCTTGATTTCAGCTCAGGTCATGATCTCCCAGTTCGTGGGATCAAGCCCCACATCAGGCTCTGTGCTGAGAGTGCAGAGCCTGTGTGGGATTCTCTCTCTTCCTCTCTCTCTCTGCCCCTCCTCCACTCATATGCATGCTCCCTCTTTCTCTCTCAAAAAGAAATAAACTTTAAAAAACAAAAGAATTGAAATAAAGTAAGTAACTGCAAAGATTGATTGATTGATTGATTGATTGATTTAGAGTGTGTGAGCAGGGGAGAGGGCAGAGGGAGAGAGAATCTTAACACAGCCTCCAGCCCAGCACAGAGCCCACCTGGAGCTCTATCCCATGACTCTGGGATCATGACATGAGCTGAAATCAAGCGTCAGACCCTCAACCAACTGAACTACCCAGGCACCCCATTTATTTCTTACAAAGAATTCTTTTTAAATAAAGTAACAATTCCGAATTGGATTCTGGATTCTGTATAATTTGTTTTTCTTTCTTTTTGGAGAGAATATATGTTTTTAATTTTATTTGAGGAAAATTAGTAAGCTTTATATATGTATGTATAATAACCATTGTGAACTATAGTTAATATTTCAACTATATATTTGAATATCAACCACTTTCTTAAACATTTAGCATGTTCTTTTTCCTGATATTTTTAACTTAATTGCTGTTAATTGTTTCCTACCTCTAGACCAATATCCCAGTAAGTACAAAGTACAATCATACCTAGTGTTAGAAAGCATATTTTGTAACAATCCTTTCATAAATTTAGTTTTTATTACCTTCAATAATCTGGTCTTTTTTAAAAGGACTTTCCCCTCCATGTTTTTCAATCCCCTTCTTGAAATTTATTAGAAAATTACCACTTACAGGAGCATCTGGGTGTGTCAGTCAGTTAAGCATTGGACTTCGGTTCAGGTCATGATCTCACCATTCGTGGGTTCGAGCCCTGTGTCGAGCTCTGTGCTGACAGCTCAGAACCTGAAACCTGCTTCAGATTCTGTGCCTCCTTCTCTCTCTGACCCTCCCTTTCTCATGCTCTCTCTCTCTCTCTCTCTCTCAAAAAAAATTTTTTTTTAATTATCACTTATAGTAATCAGTGGTAAAATACCTAACAGTGGAACAATTTTATTTTTTATTTTTTTAAAGGTTTTTTTTTAGTGTTTTTATTTATTTTTGAGACAGAGAGAGACAGAGCATGAGCAGGGGAGGGGCAGAGGGAGGGGAAGACACAGAATCTGAAGCGGTCTCCAGGCTCTGAGCTGTCAGCACAGAGCCCGACGCAGGACTCAAACTCACAGAGTGTGAGATCATGACCCAAGCTGAAGTCGGACACTTAACCGACTGAGCCATCCAGGCACCCCAATAGTGGAACAATTTTAAAAACTGGTAGTTAGGCAAATAATATACTAAGATATGAGACCATTTTAAATAAGAACTCTTTTTAAATCTGTTAAAACCTATTAGATTAAATGATGCTCTAAAAATTACTTCTATAAAAAGAGAAAAAGGAAATGAATTAGGGAGAATCTTATTCATCTGATCTCAGTATAATCATTTGAAAAGTTTATTTTGAATGAGATAAATTATTGGAAAGTTAGTAGATACACCCAAAGTAGCTGCTTTATTAATTATATTTAAATGATTTTAATATAAAGTCAGTTAAACTGACAGATGTGGATAGACAAAGACAAAAATACATGGAATGCCTCTGAAAAATCATATTGCCCAATTGATTGTGTTAGCCATGTTTCAAACCTAGCAAAACATTTTGTGAAATCATATCATAGAAACCAAATTGTACCGCATTCAGCAATATCAGCATCACTTACTGATCGACATGAATGATTAAATGTCAGTCATGTATATTGGGTGCTATGCTAGATGATTGGCTTGCAGTTTTTACGTAGTATTTTAGCAAACAGACAAAGGAATGGGGTCTCACTGAGCCTCCCTGGAGAAGAACCAGTGTTTGGTCTCATGTTTATCTGAGTCAAGACCAAATTGCTTAAACCTACTAATAAATAAGCTTAACAGAAGAATTCAAATCTTTGGATTTTCAACCCCTCCACCCCTCCTCCTCCTCTTTCTATTCTTCCTCTTTGTCTTCCTCCTCTCTCTCTCTCTTCCTTCTTTAATGTTTTGGTCCCTCTTTCTTCCCTCCCCCCCCCAAGCTTATAATATACATTATTTTTCTTTAATACCATACTTATTTTTCCTATGTATGGAAGGAGTATAAACTTTGGTTAGTTTGGGAGAGGGTGTGGGTATGTGAGCTAAATAAGAGTGTATAGATTTGTGGTAACATTATGCATTTGGCAAATAATTAGTTGTTATAAGTAACTTTAGTCCTATATAGAAGTATGCATTATTTAAGTTTAGAAAAATTGTATAACCTCATAGTAAGATTCTTTGTTTTGTTTTGTCTTCTGAAACAAACTGAAAAGTAAGAACTCATTAAAACCCACACAATATATCTTCAGCTCAACAAATACTGCGGTCATATTTATAATTTTATATTTGTAAAAAATGTTAAACAATATTTATTATTCTCTAATTACCAAGCCAGTTAGAATAGTAGAATTTTAAAGAAAAAATAATTTTTATCTGATAAAATACTAATGGATTTTCCATATCTATATCCATACCTATATATATGTATATATATATATATACACTGTACATATACATCTGTCTAATCACACATACACACATAGATTTATAGAATATATATGTTTACATAAAGCATTTCTATTATGGATATAATATAATATATATTAGATATATCCACGTATATGTAGATATACACACATACACGGATGCCTAGTATGGAACTCGGCTCTTTATAAATATCTTTAATCCTCGTATATTATGTGAAAAATATTTTTAATCCCATTTCATGGATAAGGAAGCAGAGGCTTCAGGAGAGTAAAAACTTTGCAAATTTTTTACCTTGTATAAGTTGCATAAGTAGGATGCTAACCCAGTTTTACTTGACTGAAAAACTTTCAATTATTATACTTACTGCTTAATTAATAAACTGACTCCTTGCATCTAACCACGGACCACTCAGCACAAAAAGAAAGGGATGAGTGAAACAAAATTACTATCCCCTCTGCCTCTCTCTATCCCACAATACAAAGTAACTTGAAATGGAAAAGGGAAGTGGGTGGGTTAGCATTGCAGTGACAGGAGGCAACTAACCAAACTGCATGTTTTACCTTCCTTCCCCAAAGTCTTAACAAATCGAAACTCAGAGGGCAAAGCCTGGAAATGTGCCTGCTCACGGATCCCAGCTCATCCTTAGCCTTGCTAAAGTTTCTTTATGTCTACTGCTCTATCGAGTAGAAAATTGTTTTAATTACCTCTGGTTGCTGTTACAAATTATCACAAACTTGGTGGCTTAAAGCAAAAGAAATTTAAGCTCACACAGTTCTGGAGGCCAGAAGTCTACAATCAGTATGACAAGGCCAAAATGAAGGTATCAGCAGTTCTGTGCTCCCTTCTGAAACTGTAGGAGAAATCCATTCCTTGTCTCTTCTAACTTCTGGAGACTGCCAGTATTCTTTGGCTTGTGGCCGCATCAGTCATTCTATATGTCAATATGCCAGCATATAAAAGTACATTGGATATTTGAGAATTAATTTGGAAGCATTTAAACTTTGTGAACTTAGACTTTATACAGAACGAGTGGATTTTGCATACTATTTCTGTCTTTCCCTTCAAACTACACAATTTCATCTTTACATTCAACCAGATATTTATTGAGCACTTATTTTGTGCCAGGTGCTGTGTCCTGGCTATCTGTCAGTCATGCAGAGAGCTTGAGTCAGAGGCTGGAAATGTCTTAGTCAGAATGTCTAAATTACATGGAAGTGCCTGGGTGGCCCAGTGGGTTAGCATCTGATTTTAGCTCAGGTCATGATCTTGCAGTTTGTGAGTTTGAGCCCCACATCAGGCTCTGCGCTGATAGTTTGGACCCTGGAGTCTGCTTCAGTTCTCTGTCTCCTTCTCTCTGCCCCTCCCCCATTCATGCTTTTCTCTCTCTCTCTCTCTCTCTCTGTCTCTGTCTCAAAGTAAATGAGCATTACATTTAAAAAAAAAATTTACCGTTTATTTATTTTTGAGAGACAGAGCGAGACAGAGCATGAGCAGGGTAGGGGCAGAGAGAGAGGGAGACACAGAATCCAAAGCAGGCTCCAGGCTCTGAGCTGTCAGCACAGAGCCCAACGTGGGGCTTGAACTCACAAACCAGGAGATCATGACCTGAGCTGACGTCGAATGCTTAACCAACTGAGCCACCCAGGTACCCCTAAAAAAATTTCTTTTAAATGAATGTCTAAATTACAGTGGTAGAAAGCTTAGTGTGGAAGAAAGCTCAAGTTCATTGGAGACTGACAGGGTTGAATTTGAATTCTGGCTCTGCTATTTTATTAAATATTTTTATTAAATATTAATATTAAATTTATTAAAAGTAAGTTATCTTTCCAAGTCTCTATTGAATAGGAAAAATTGTATAAAATTTACTGGAGTTGATGGTGAACATTAAAAGGGTTTTGCATTTGGAGTAAATAACCTATGTGCTTAAAACTCTGTGTGAACTCCCTGTGCTAGGTCATTGAGAGGTGGAGAAAAGTGGCTTCTAAGCCATTTTCCCTGCTTCCATTCGTGACATGTAGTATAGAGTTTTTTCCAAATGGGGCTTTTTTGCCTAGTATGTTGTAAAGGCAATATGTTAAAAATGACACTTTAAAATGAAATACACTAAAGTATAATTTTGAAAAATCAGAGTGCATTGCAAAGAGTATAAATAGAAAATGATGTGTGAAACTTTTATTACTATCAATAAATCTGTGTATGTGCTGTGTGATCATGTCTTCAAAGCAACACTGCGCATTTCTTTCTTTTGCATAAAACACACCATTAGCTCCCTGGGCTTTGAGATGAGCCCAGACTCCCACCAGGGCACGGCACATGTTTTCCAGTAAACCTCTGTCTATCTCGATGGCCTTCTCTCCTTGCATCAGATTCTCCAGATTTCAAGATGCTTATGCCTGGAGTCCCTGCTGCATGATCTTTCCTCCTACTTTGGATCTTGAAATGGATTGAAGGTTATCACTTTTTGGAGTAGCCTTTATTCACATTGGTAAACAATGAAGTAGTGAAGAAAGATTTAGGTGACTTTTACTCTCAGTATTCCCAGCTCTTCTGAATTCTTTGTCAGCCCTTTAACTTACGGTGTTTCTCAATCATGGCCAGTTCAGACAGTGTTCCTTCCTTGGATTCACCTCATACCACATCCTCTTATTTGGTTAACTCTTCCTAACCTTTCAGCGACTAGCTCAGTCTTCCTTTTAAGGAGAAAAATGTGGGGGTTAATGACATGGCTCTAGTTTTGATATATTCTCTCTTTGTAACTTTGAGGCTGTCAATTGAATGCTCTGATCAACATCTTTCTCAGTATAAAATGGTATAGTAATGGCGACTTCAGATGAAGATATCTTTCTAAGTGTTAGTTAAGTCTTAGTTACTAATAACTTTCTCCTTCCCTAGTTACTTGACCTCTGGTCAGGAATAGGCCTTTGTTCATGCTTCTCCAGGAGTCTATGTTTTTCTGGCCATAACATTTCTTGCGTTACATTGGAATTGCTTCTCTCTCCTATAAAACTATATATTTTTAAGGACCCAGACATGCTCAATGAATAGTTAATTGTTAAATCCATGAATTAAAATAAACATGAAGAATTTTAATCAATGCAGAAACATGACTGCATTTTTAAAATTCTCCAGATGAATTTATATCTGATTAAAACCTTTGGCTAAAATTTATATTACTGTTTGAATTTCGTGATGGGACAGGAGTTCACTCACACTGAGCAATTTTACCTTTTTTTTTTTTTAGTTGAAATCACATTTATTTCATTTATATAGTGACACTACCAGTACACATTTATAATGAAAAAATAAGATGTGTCGTTAATCAAAAATAGCGCAAGTCACAAGAGAATGTACCATCCAGAGATAACAAAAGTTAAATTTAGTCTATATTCTTGTAGACATTCTCTATGTATGATTCATAACAGCATTATCTGGCACTTCAGACATGCCCTAACCGGGATGCATTGCATTTGTAGAAAGAACTCAAACTTTGAAGGATTATGTCTGCTACCTGGTTTACAGTTATTTAACTTTTTATACTGCAGTGTTTTCAGAATCCAAGGGGCAATAGAGGCTTTTCAATTCCAGCTAAAATTCAGCTTTGTAAACATAACTGCAGAGAGTAAAGACTGGCATGCTCTTTTCTCATGGAGCAATTTTGCTCTTGGGAACTCTGATGGGCGTGACCGGCCCTCCTTCTGATACCTGTCGACCTTATCAAAGTCAAACTTAGCCCTCAAGTTTAAATGATTGTTCTTCTATGAAGCTTTTCCCAGGTCTGTAGTGAAAATTGATAAGTCCATTCTCTCTACTGCCATAAAATATTGTTTACAATCCTTTTTTAGAATTTATCATATTATGCCTTGTGTTGTGATGATATATGAATCTTTTTTTTTGTCTCCAGCTATTTTACAAGCTCACAAAGGCAAAGACTTTATAATTCATTTTTATATCCCTTCACCATCTAGCAGAGCTCTTTGCATGTAATAAACAGTCAATCGTTGCTGAATGAATTTCTCATTCATTGTTAAGCGTTGGTGCCGATGTTAAATATAATGACAAACTATAAAGTTGATATTAATCATACCCAGATATTTAGGACCTAAATATATTTTTTCATTAAGTATCGATAACTAAAAGTGAAAGAAACATGTGAATGGACAGGATAGAACCTTGTTAATATTGTGAAAGATGCCTCCAGTCAGACTTTCCAAAACAGATTATACCAGTTTCATGGTAAAAATACTAAAAGGCTAGGTGTCATAAAACATGCAGCTTAAAATGTATGAGTTCAATAAAGAAATGTGGTAATTAAAATTCTGCATTTTTTGGAATAGCTTATGAAAAAATATAAATATTTCCAATATATCCTCTCACTACGTTTAATGTTGAAAATATATATTGACCCTCAGGGTTAAAAAATTTTGAAGGCACAAATACACTGATGACTATCTACAGCTTTTGTAAGTGAAAATAATGAAAACCCTTCTCTTCCTCATTTGAAACCCAATTTGTGATTTAGCAATATGCATGCTCATATTTAGCAAGTTCACAAGGCTCAAGATGAATGTACATTTATACAATTAGATGATCAGCGAAATTTGTTTTTGAAAAATGCCTTTGATTTTTCACAAGAGTGTGGAAAATATTGCAAATGAGTCAATGCTTTTTAGAAAAGATCCAAGGGTCATGGCTATGTCTTGAAATTTATGTTTGCAACACTGAGCATAATTCCACGCATAAAATAAGTTGAATAAATGCTTGATGAATGAATAAGTTAAGGGTTTGATTTTATAAAACATAAACACAATTAAATGATAGTGCTCCAAAATACTAATATTAATTATACAAATAGAAACTACTGAGGTAAAAATATGAACCAATTTCTATTGAATTTGTGTCTTCAGTAAGGAAAACATACAGCAGTCCATTTTTGTATTTATTCAAGGAAAATTGTCTTTTTGTTTAGACATTGTGATAACATCAGATATTTTCATACAACCAAAGCCTCAAGGCTCAGTGCACCCAAACATTTTGAAACCTCCGACTAGATCTTATTGACTGGATTTGGAACTTAGAAATTGGATGTTATTGAGTAGATTTATAACTTAGAAACTTTGTTTTATTTTTATTACAAAGTCAATATTTTTATGTATTTTATGTAGCCATGCTTAAATTGAATAGGAAGAGGGAGGCAATATGGGTGTTCTGGGCCAATGAAACGTAAGCCACAAATACACCCAACAAATTGTGCATGACGTAGTAGTAGGCAAATAAATAAAAGTCTTAGAGTGACTAGGATGGGACTTTTTCTTGAGCCATATGAGAAGGGTGGTGCCCACAGAACTGAGAATGAATTTTTCTGTATTCCTGCTCTAAGGGATCTATATAAAATACCACAGGCATAAGATGTAAAATGCATGAATTCTATAGTATCATGGTCATCCTTGACTCCTCACTTCCTCTTACAGGCCATATCTTCCCACCATATTTCTTTAACTTATGTCCAGAATCTGGCTCACCTTCACAGCCACCACCATTGTCTTAAACACCATCGTCATTCACTTAATTACTTGCAACAGCCACCCATCAAGCCTTCATACAAGGCACCCATTATATGCCTATATTTTCAATAAAATAGGGGCTGATCATTTTATTTTTATTTTTAATTGAAGTGAAACATACATAAAAGAGTGTAAAGTACTCTAATATGAATTGAGGTTAATAAAAACATGGAAAGTATAAAAAATACTCCAATCTCAAGTATATAGGTGATTGCTTTTTTAAAATGTATATACCTGTGTTGTCACACTCGGATCAGAACAAAGGACACTTTCAGCATGCCTGGTCCCCTCCTGCAGATTTCCAGACTTTACCCTTCCAAAGTTCATCACTATTCTGATTTTGTTTTCATTATTTACTTTTACACATCTTGGATTTCATGTAAACTGGGGATAAGAAATATACACTCTTTTATTGGCTTCCTCTGCTCATCTTTCTATGAGATCTCTGCAGGTCAGTTGCTTAATCTGTAAAGAGGAGGATAGGCTGACCCTGGGAGCTAAAATTTGACAACAAATTGATGTTCAGCCCCAACCCACAGAATTTCTGATTTATATTGTCTGGAGTCAGGCACAGAGAATTAGTATATTTTTAAAAATCCCAAAGATAATTGAACCTGTATACTATGAATCAAATGATGTCTCTCCCCTCCCCTTTCCTCCCCATTTCCTCCTTTTCTCTCCCCCCACCACCCCTCTACTCCTTTCTTCCAAAAGTACAGGGATGGGCTGGCCACTGCTCCTTTTTACCTCTATTCTTCCTGAAGTGTGCACTGAGCACCTATCAGATACTAAACACCATCTTAGGTTGCTGAAACCACATGAGTCAACAAAATGTAGTTCCTATGTTCTAGGGGCTTGAAGTCTCAAAAACCCCATGCCTAAATATATAAACAAATATCATTGAATATATTATAATAAAGTAGGCTTTAATAGTCCTACTGGAAATTAAGTATTCAACTACTTGTTCTATTGCTGTTACTTAACTACTATACCAGTAATACAGAACTGAATTAACTATCTTGAATTGTTGGTACTCATAATGAATAACTATAAAGGAATATCCCAAAATGTTGAATGCCCCTGATAAATCTCTATGTAAGGAATACAGAATGTATTTTAAATATTTTTTTCCTCTACTCTTTTAGGGCCCTTTTATTTTCCTTTCTAATTTATGGTGCATGCTGAAAGAGCTCTTGGTCTCTGATACCCACTCCAGGCACCAGTTTGTTTTTAAGTGGTTTCAAAGGTAGCCAAAAAACAAAAACAAAAAACAAAAACAAAAAACCTATCTTACATTCTTAATTACAGACTCTATCTGTTAACCTTTTGTGGTTCTTACAGTGAATTAATCTGTTCAGGTATAATAAAAATAACTGAAATTTAGGCAATAATAGCCTGTGAACATTTTGCTGTAAATTACGTATAAGTTTGGATCAGGAATCTTCCTATTTTCTGTAAAAGGTATATAATTGCTATGGAGTTAACAACAGCAAGACTATTAGGGTGAATGTTTGAAAATATTCAGTTCAATTCTCTTTCTCAGTATTAGACCACAGTAATTATTTAGTGTGTTTTTTTTACTTGTTTGTAATGGTCCTGGAAAAAAAGTTCAAAAGAATATTTTAGATGGATACAGTAGAATATCATCTTTTTCCCATTTCTTTTCCTTCCTCCTCAATTCCTTCCTTCCAAGTCTTATTTTATAGTAGCAAAGTGAAATGTAAATAAAGAATGTAAAATATATTTCAGCACCTTAGCGTTATTGGATATTCACATGCTAATGAGCAAACAAGGTGTTTGATCCTGTTGGACTTAGTGACTTCAAATCTATTGTTTCAATAGAATAATTTAAATAAAACTTTTTGTTTTTTAGTAAAACTTATTTTGAAATAAATCCATAAAATCACTTTTCACAAAACAAATGTGTAGATCTTGGCTGCATTTTTAAGCAAAGAATATCTAATTGAATGTTATTAATTTAGTTTTGCATAAAATTACATTTAAAATGGAATGTAAATTGTTGTCCATTTTATAAGGACAGATTTTTAATCTCTTTTTTTTTTCTTTTTCTTTTCTCTAAGAGACACTTTGACCTTGCTGTGAAGCTAAGCTAGAGAGGACATTGGCAGAACTTTGTATGTCCATATGCATAGATTTGGATGATAATTTAATATGACAGAAAACAATACCTTGCCAAGGATTAACTTTAAATCTTCTATTTACTTTAGAATTCCAAGATTTATGGAATACCAAAACAACCCAGGGAGATGACTCATAAAGAAACAGGACTTTCTAGTTTCCTATACTCTTTTACAAATTCTTAGCTGTTTAACTTTGTTGTATAACATGATGGTCAGTATTGAGGTCAACCTGTAAAGTAACATAAATCAGTCATTTGGGTTTTGTTTGTTTGTTTGTGTTTTGTTTTATGTTTTTTGTTTGCATATCATTCTAAATGGTTACAAGCTAGTAATTATATCAAAACAAACTGTTTAAAAGCCATGGCATGACATTTTTTTTTCAGTTGATTTATTTATTTGGAAAGAAAGAGCAAGCAGGAGAGGGGTAGAGAGAGAGGGAGAGTGAGAGGGAAAGAGAGAATCCCAAGAGGCTTCATGCTGTCAGCACAGAGCCCAACGTGGGGCTGGAACCCATAAACTGTGAGCCGAAACCAAGAGTCAGCTGAGCTACCTAGGCACCCTGGCATCACAATTTTACATTACAAAGACAATACCTATATTTATTTAATCAGAGGAATATACAATTGTAGAAATACAAATACAGTTTTAAAAATAAAGACTTGCTATGATTTAAGATGAAAATTCGCTTTATTTCTTTCATGCTGTATCAATGCTTCTGGCATATTACCAAATCTCACTGATTGAATCTCAATTACCTACATCCGAACATTCTATAACTTGCATAAGCAACAGTCTTCTATGGATGCTTTCGTTGAGACTTATTGGTGAAGCACAAAATCCAGATTTATGTTAAGTAGGTGGGTTGCTAATTTGTAAGAATGCCATTCTTGATCGGGCCTCTATGAATTGTTTGTAAATACCACACTGGACAATGCAAGCTTTATATTCGTTCTTCAGTTAGCCGGAATAATTCTAGTTAAACTCTGGTACAAAGATCTGTAGTATGAAATGAATGTAAAGTATTCATTCTTTCTTTATCTTACTCTCTGGTTTCATTTTAGCTCATTTGTTTATTTAAAAATAACCCTCTAAGTTGCTTTTTCACTGCTTTTCATATTACAGATTGAAAATGTTGATGTCTGCCTTAGTTTTCTAGCAGCCAGAGGAGTAAATGTTCAAGGTCTATCTGCTGAAGGTAAGAAAAGGCATAGTTGTCACAAATAACACCTAAGTTTGTAAAAAAAAAAAAAAAAAATTTTGTATTACAAGAAATGCAAAGTGGGAGCACAAAGTTTCTTAATATATAAAGGAAATCAGTAAAGTTTCCAAAATAATAGAAACATAAATGCAGTGGTTATTAACCTATGCTTTAATTATTTATATATGTTTCATATTTTGCCAAAACTGTTACTTACATGCATAAGTGTATGAGAGAGGTGTAGATTAACAAAAAATTTTTATGTTATTACCAGTGTATAGTATTTTTGGAGTCTTAAGTAGAGGGATAGATGTATGCATAGATAACGCTGTGTAATAGTGGACCTAAATACAGGTAAAAATAGTATAATTAATTTGAAAATATTATTTTGTCAATAAAATTTCTATAATATAAAATTGGTAGTCCTAGTTGAAATATTTGGTGAGCTAAAATTACGCATCATGAGGTCTTAAATAATTAGCACTAACAATACTTAATAACTGTTATATATAAAAGCTTTAAAGTCATTAAAGGCTTAAAAGGTCATCATTAAAATACAGAAAAGTGGGAAAAGACTGAACTGGTACAGTCGTTTTTTTTTTCTGAGACTTTCTCTTTCACATATATTTTTAGGAAAACTTTTCAAGTGTTATTAATGAAATCTAGTTAAAATTATGAAATAGCAAATCCTTTGAGATCTGCATTAACAAAAACCATCTTATTAGAATGTTAATTTATATATAAAAATTCTGCTTAATACTTGTATATACTCTGACAATTTAGATCTGTTAATGTTTCTACTATGATTATTTTCTGCGAATAGCCTTTTACCTGACACATACTAGAAATATCAGACACCTCTGTTTTAAAATTTTTGCTGTCATTGGAAAAAGGAATTATGTGGCTTCTGAAATACAGTGAACATTTAGTAGAATTATTGAGCTTTCCCAATTTTTCTTCTATATTTATTTTTGTTGTTTTAAATTTCTTTTATCTTTTACATTTATATATGTTGCATAATATTAAATTACTCATTTGGTGGCCAACATGTTTAGGTTCAAACCTAACTGATGGTTCTATAATTTTGAATAAAAGTGATAAAATTCCCCAGGAAAATATTTCACTTTTTTAGTGGTTAAAAGCAGGTTAGAAAGGCTCCAGTTTGTTCCTTTTATGTCTCTTCCTTTTCATGGGACATCCTTTATTAACACAAACCCATTGGTCTTCATTTATCTTCTAAAAGTATATGAATGCTCAAAATGATTTTCTAAATTAATTAAATATGCATATTAATAAAACCAGAGATTTTTTAAAACCGCTATGATCATCCAGGGGTACATGGGAACATTAATACTTTCTTACTGTAGCCTCTTATCAATCAGACTAATTCTTCTATATCATGGCCACTGTGAGAAGGTTTGGCGGGGGCAGGATTCTCATTCTCATTGCATATGAATAATGCCACTGTGGACTCCATGTGACATTTATAAACCATCAGAGAGCAAGAAATCAGAATAGTTTGTTAATGTCCCTAAACTACAGAAAGGAGGCATGAAACCCTGACCTCACAGGAGGATGTATATTTTATTGCCAACAGCGTGTTTTATTTAGAATGTGATTATAGGTTTCATGGCCTTATTTCAGACTACTTCCATCACTACTCCTAAGTTTTAAGTTATAACTACAAGAGAAAAAAAAGCTAGAGTCAGATTGTAGCTTACTTTGTACATTTAACTTTTTATTCAATATTAGAAACATTTATAAAGGAGCTTGATGTATTTCTACTAGGATTTATACATTTACATTTATTCGGTTATGTTATCTAATGTCATGGTCTTTATTATTTATTAATATATAACATGAGTTATAAAGAAAAGAATTGGAGCATTAAAAATTAATACGATGTTGACTTTATGATATATGTGTGTACTATATATCTACCTACGTCTATCTATCTATATTTATAGACAGATAGCTATATTAATAAATTTATTGTTGGGTGATTTAGGACTGCTATAAATCCAGTTGCCATTACAAAGTATACCCATACCATCCTGATTTATAATGCAGGACAACCAACATTTAGGTGGCTTTTTTTCTCCACTTCGGAGCCATCACTATGTTGATAACAGCTGTGTATTTGTGAGGGCAGCAGAATGCTAAATCAAATGATTAGCACAAGACAGCCCATCCGTTTGTAGGAAGAAGCAAACTCCAGAAAAATTGCAGTTAAGGATCAGCAAAGAGCATGGCTCATCCAAGTTTTGTTCTCTGTACCCCCCCATCCCGTGACTCAGTCCCTGAAGCTCCAAGCTATTCGGAAATGCTACGTGTCAGAAATTCACAAGTGACTGAGAGACTCCAGTTGCATTTCCATCTTCACAGATTTAGTCTAAGACAATGGTAACTAGAATTTCAGTTGTAAAACAAATAATAAAAAGGAAAACCACATTCATTTGTATGTTTTTACTGTTTGTATATTTTCCCTTTGATACAGAAATAAGAAATGGAAACTTAAAAGCCATTCTAGGGCTGTTTTTCAGTTTGTCTCGCTACAAGCAGCAACAACACCATCAGCAACAGTATTACCAGTCCTTGGTGGAGCTTCAGCAGCCAGTCAGCCACGCCTCCCCTCAGGCAGAAGCCAGTCAGGCCAAAAGCCAGCAAGATATGCAGTCCAGGTAAGGAGGGAAGCAGAGATGTGTTTGAAATCAACGTGTCTAGATACAACTCGTTTTTAAATGAGGTTTTGTTTGTGAGTTTGAAAAACCGATTTATGTCGTTGTATCAGCGTTATGATATTTTTTGACTAATGTGACACAAGTTAAAACCACTTTTCTTTTGGTTGGATGAGCAACATTTATCACTCTGGGGATGAAATATTTGTGTTTGTTTTCTAGAGATGATTGTGGTTTGTATCAAAGTGTGTGAAATGTCTTTCTTGTCAGCGATGCGGCAGGTTATTTCCTTCTGCAAATTATTACTTAGAATGTGCTATTGAGTCCTACTCTGGACTCCTACTCTCTACTCAATTATCTTTTAGTCTTTTGATAAATTCATTAAGTCTGTCAAAAGTTTCAGATCTGTTAAACATAGGGATTTGAGTGTTTGGGGACATACTGTTTTTAATGTATGATTTTGTGTGTGTGTGTGTGTGTGTGTATTTATAAACACACATGTATGTGTTCGTCTGACTTGATACCGTTGGCTCATTGTAGACACAGCCTGGGGTGAGGTGCTGACAAATCACGGCACCTTCCTTACCCTTCCATTACTGCCGTTTTCCAATTTGGACTTTCTATCAGTCAGGGTTCAGCCAGAGAAGCAGAACCAATAAGGGATTAAGAGATTTATTGTGAAGAATTAGTTTACATGATCATGGGGACTCCCTAGGCAAGTCTGAAATCCTAAAGGCAGCTGATCAGGAAAGGCAGGCTGAACTTCTCAGCATGAGCCAAAACTTTTATATACAGGTGGAATTTCTTCTCTCAAGTAAGCTTCCATCCTGCTCTTAAGACCTTTCAAGTGGGGAATCAGACCTACCCAGATTATCTCGGATAATCTCTCTTAAAGTCAGCTGCTGTGGATTTTAGCCACATCCACAAAATACTTTCACAGCAGCACCTAGATTAGTGTTTGATTGAATAAGTGGGACTGAGTTGACACATCAAAAAATCATCACAGAATGAAATTAAGTTAACAAGTTTCATGCATACTGCTCATTTGTTCCTCATCAATGACCAGGGTATCAGGTCATTAGCTCTATTGCGTAAATAGCTGATTGTTTTTCCTTAGTGGGGAGAATGTCCAATATGAAAATACTCACCATGTTGAAGAGTATATATACATATCAAACATATGTAAATATTTAACTTTTTCCATCTTAGAAGACAAACCTGAAACTTAGTAACACTCGGTTTACCTTGAATTTGTTTTTGATATTTAGTATTGACTCAAAAAGTTAAAGTCCAAATTACATTCACAAAGCACACGCCCCATCCTTATTGTCAAATATTCAACAGTTCAGAAATCTTCTTCTCTTTCACCTGCCAACTAGCCCTTTCTTCATATTAGGCAATATTTCTTTTCTCTATATAACCATGTAAACTCTATTCCCTTTGGCAGATTTTATTCACTAATGAATTATTAAATCGATATAGAAAAATTAGAATTTTATCAAAAGATATAGGGTATACTACAGAGTTCATGGAGTGATAAAAGATATTTCTCATTACTCAATGCAGATATGTTTCTGTTCTTTAAGCTCGTCTGGGCTATTTATGATGTAAGTGAAATTATGCAAAAGTCAAAGTGAAAAAAAATACGGAGTAAGTTCTTTGGATTTCCTTAAGAATGGAGAGGAGCGGGGGAAGGAAATAGCTTTTTATTATGTATTATTATTTGGAGGAGTTGGTAGAAAGAGATCTAGATTGTAAAAACTGCCAGAAATAATAATTCCTAGAGTTTGGTGTAAGTTACTTAAACCACGGACAAAAGACAGGAATAGTAGTGGAAAAAACATAGGAAGTTAAGTGGTATATGTATTGTAGAAAACATGTGACCTCTGGAAGTGATATGGAGTATCGTTTGTCTTTGCTTTACCTCATTCTATTTCTGTATCTGCCATGTGGAATTTCTTGCCCAGAAGTTCTCAGTGGTTATGACCCTTTTGGGGAGATTGTTTTTCTCATTCTTACTGGATATGCATGACTGTTATGGAATTGTGGTTTTTTTTTTTAGATACAAAACCCTATATAGTAGGCATGGTAATTTTACACCATTTTGGGGAGAGCCTGCTTATTTTTTTCTCTGAAAGGTTTTGAGGAGTATTCTTTTCACCGGTATCCTTTAAGACTGAGGCACACTCCTAAATAATTTTTTCTTATGATAAATTTAATTACTTTTAATTACTTTTTAGACCAATAATTTATAAATGTGGAGTACTTGCTATAGTAAATATAGCACTTATGTCTCTGATGGAGAGGGGCTACAAGCCTTAATTTTAATAGAATTTATTATATGTTTTGAAGAATATTATTTCAAACATTAATACTTATTTCCATTTGTATAGATTTGGTCAGAGAATAGCCTATGAATTAGAATTTATGTGGACTTATGTACAACAATCGTTGTGTGTTGGGGCGCCTGGGTGGCGCAGTCGGTTAAGCGTCCGACTTCAGCCAGGTCACGATCTCGCGGTCCGTGAGTTCGAGCCCCGCGTCAGGCTCTGGGCTGATGGCTCGGAGCCTGGAGCCTGTTTCCGATTCTGTGTCTCCCTCTCTCTCTGCCCCTCCCCCGTTCATGCTCTGTCTCTCTCTGTCCCAAAAATAAATAAAAAACGTTGAAAAAAAAAATTAAAAAAAAAAAAACAAAAAAAAAAACAATCGTTGTGTGTATTTTTCAAAAGCCCGTAGTGATAATATACATAAGAAAGGATATCTACTATATTTCTTTATAGTAGAACCAAGATAATTAATGCAGAAAAAAATAACCCAGTGACACATTTATCTTCATTCTCCTGAAGTGTGAGTCATAAGTCATGATTTATGAAGCCTTTCTGTTGATTCTAAATCTCTTCCCAAGTAAATAGCTTAAATAACTGGTTGCTATAGTATTCTGGATATTTAGCCAGAAAATGTTCTTACATTTTTCTCTGTCAACTCCAAAAAATTTTAAGGGCACATTGTTTCAGTTCAGTGAGAGTTTTATTTTGTTTTATTCTTTTTGTTTATTTAAAGTAAATTGATGTAACTGTATATATTCCCAGAGTATTTTATACATTAAGAATTTGTAACTTGGTTTTGCTATTTTAAAAATAGCTCCAAATGTTTTCAATCATTTGGAACATCTTTCATTTAAACACTTTGACCTAAAGGTTAATAAGTATACAAGAGAGAAAATAAAACATGGACCAAGAGGAATCGAGTGTGGGTAACAAAGTCTCCTTTTTTGGTTTCTCAGCTCTTTCTCTCCTTTCGTGTGCATGTTTGTGGGTATGTAGGCTCACATACATGAGAGCATACCTGTGTGTGTGTGTGTGTGTGTGTAAGTGTGTGTATCCTGCTCAGGTGGCAACAAGAAACTTGCCTCTAGAATCAAGCTGCCCAAACCTGGATCCCAGTTCTCCCACTGCCTAATTGTGTGGCCTGGGGCAACTTGCCTGACATCTCTGTGCCCATCTCATGAAGTTGTTTTTAGGTTCACTGGATCAGTACAGCATAAGACACTGTGAACATATCTGGCACAGGTCACTCTCTGCTCAAAGCCTTGCAATGGTCTCAAATAGCCCAGGTTTTCTCCCACCTTAGGCAATATGTTCTTGCTGATCCTTTGCCTGGAATACTCTGATAGCTGCTTGGCTAAATCTTTCATCTGCCTCAAGTCAGCCGCTCATCTGTTGCCTTCCCACTGATGCTTACCTAACCACCCTTTTTTTTTTTTTTTTTTTTTAATTTTTTTTTTTCCCAACGGTTTTTATTTATTTTTGGGACAGAGAGAGACAGACAGAACATGAACGGGGGAGGGGCAGAGAGAGGGAGACACAGAATCAGAAACAGGCTCCAGGCTCCGAGCCATCAGCCCAAAGCCTGACGCGGGGCTCAAACTCACGGACCGCGAGATCGTGACCTGGCTGAAGTCGGACGCTTAACCGACTGCGCCACCCAGGCGCCCCCCTAACCACCCTTTTAACCCTGCCTGCGTCCCATCTCCGCTCCCCATTGCACTTCGCCATACTTTTTCTTTTTTTCCTTAGCTTAGCCTTAATCAACCTTTAACCTCAACTCACTTCTTACATCCGTTATTTATTCTTGCCACTTCCCTCTAAAAGGCAAGCACTGTCAGTACAGCAAGATTTGTGATATCTTAATTACTGGTGTGGTAGTACTCGTAACGGTAATAATAATAGTAATAATTATAATAGTAAGCACAGGGCCTTACACATAGTAGTTTTCCACGATTATTTCTGAAATGAGATAATGTAAGAATTAACAAATCTGTGTTCCACCTGTTTCCAATTTTAAATAGAAAGATGGGTAGTTGCAAGTGTAAGTAGTTCCAAATGACAATTGTGTGTATTTATAAAATTAGTAGAATAAAAATAATTAAACATATCCTTGACTTGGGGTGGTCATGTTATTAAAATACAATTAGTTTCAAAATGATGTACCGTGGAAATTCTTATTATTCCTGGAATTATCCATTTGTAGTATCTATATTAAAATAAGGCGGGGACTCGAATTGTAAATTTCTTTTTTTTTTTTTTTTTTTTTTTTTTTAATTTTTTTTTTCAACATTTTTTATTTTTGGGACAGAGAGAGACAGAGCATGAACGGGGGAGGGGCAGAGAGAGAGGGAGACACAGAATCGGAAACAGGCTCCAGGCTCCGAGCCATCAGCCCAGAGCCTGACGCGGGGCTCGAACTCACGGACCGCGAGATCGTGACCTGGCTGAAGTCGGACGCTTAACCGACTGCGCCACCCAGGCGCCCCTCGAATTGTAAATTTCTTAAACGTTCCCCGGGAATACTTGGTTATATCTGGAGTGATAAAGCTTTGATTAATCAAGTCTTCAATTCTCAAAAATGTGAATATATTTAACATAAAAATTAAATTATCTTTGTCAATGATGTTTGGAAGGACTTTGCATGAGTAAAAATTAAAGATCTTGCTGGATTATGTAATGTAAAACATCCTATTTGCATTTATTTAATGTGAATATAAGACTAGTTCCTCCTATTTTTCTGGCTTTTCTTTTTATTTTGAAAATAGTAAAGACCCTTTCTTAAACCAACTGGAAAAATATGAGAAATGTTTTAATAAAATTGATAAAAATCTTTAGTAAGAGTTGAAGTCATCGTTCTTTTCTATAAATTTGAACTAGAAGATCAGAAGATATTATTTCTTTTTCTAGAAAAAAAGTAGAGAAGAATGCTTTAATTTTCAAACTCAGAAAATTCATTTGATCAGTAGGTATGTTTTGGGCATTCAGGTTATTTCTGCTAATCATACTTTTCCATGTGTTGAGTTTTGACCATAGAGTTCTAGTTGACATGGAAGATGACAGGAAGTTTAATTTCACCCAAATCTTACACAATGTCTGACACATGAGACCAGCCAGGAATGAGCAGAATGCATATCATGAATGGATAATCTTCCTAAGAATATCTGGTAAATCATTGTAGTGAAGATTATAAAACAAAAATTTATTTTTCTTATGTCTTGGTCCAGCTATTCATGAAGTGTTAACATGATACTATGTGTAAAAGATGATGATTTTTATTTGCTAAAAGCTTTAAGAAAGAGGGTTTTTTTTCTTGAAATGTGGACCTTTTTGCTTAATTTTTATCCAGATGATTAAATAACTTTCCTTCCTGTTATTACATAGCAAATTTTACCAACTCGCAAATAGTGATCACTGAATCACATGAACAGAGATTTCATGTTTTATAGAAATAAAACATGCGAAAAAGAAAAGAAATTAAGTGTAAAAGTAGAAATAAGTAAGAAATCACATAGATCATAGAAGTAAGAAAGGCAGCAACGAAGATATATCTTTCTGAACTACCATAACAGCTATTTTGAGAATTGGGGAGATTATGATTTCCGCAGCTGATCATTCGCCCTTCTGCTTCTCATTTGTAGGAGAAAATCAAATATGTGTCCACTTGCAATTTATACGAACTTTCTCAGAGGACTCGCACACCAAATAGCAAAATCTATGGACACGTGTTCTTTGAGTGACTTATCTATTCCCTGTGCAGCCCCTTGAAAAGGTTCCCGCGACCCCCGCCACACACGTTGCTCTTGGAACCCTCTTTCCATTGAGGACATTTGCCTGTCTCTTTTCCAGGAAACATCATTTCCTTCTGGGGGATTCACTCAGAAACTGGGACGGCTTGCAGCTTTTCAGCCTGGGGTTATAAATCTTGCAAAGTATATTAAGGAAGTTTAATTTAAGATGACAGGAAGGCTCTGGTAATTTAAGCCCTCATGAACCTGGCTTCAATTAGTTTCTTAACTCAGCTCTGTGTTGTGGCCTATAGTGTGCTCTTCAAAAAAGTCAGTGAATCAATTAAACTTTAAACAAATGAAACGCAAAGGACATTTATGAATATTTTTTAAGTGGGACTTTTTCTTTTCTAGAGAGGAATAATTGAAGGGATAGAGAGTTTTTGTTAATTGCCTGATTTAGGAAACCAAGAGAGTGCAATAAAAGAGCATATAATACGCACATACACAGTTTGCTTACGTTGTGCTTTTATTTCACTGTTTAAAAGGCTTGACGACTACTCATACTTCTGTTGTTATAGATGAAGCAGCATCTATACAGTTTTGGTTATTTTAGAGTCAGGCAAACATGGGTTTAAATTCTGCCTGCCAATTCCCAGTGTTGTGGCATTGAGCAAATGATTTTAACCTGTTCAAATACCAGTGTTCTTACCTCTACTATTGGAATGGAGGTAACTGCCTCATGAAGGCATTGAGAAGTCCTCAGAGAGTGATTCATGTATAAAGTGCCTCCTTAGCACAACACTTGGCATGTAATAGACACTCAACTCAGCTACTGATGCTATACCTTCTCCCCCTTAAATATCGTGTCATATGTATAATAAAATATATTGACCCGTGTTAGAAACCTCAAGTCAGCCTCGTGTCTCCCTTCTCACTTTCTCTGATCACTTCTGTCCATTCCACTTCTAACTTGTATGTAAATATGTGAAAGTAATTCAAAGTAATAACATCCTCATTATTAAAAACAACGGCCTGATGCTCAGACCGTCTCATGCCCAGTCTGATAAACCCTTTAGTTATTATTAAAGAGGTAAACACTTTAATTATTTCAGGTATTTCCTTTGGTAGTTACTCCCATGTAGCTAAATAAAATACTTCTACACTAGTTTGTATTCATTAATTTGGTCATTCTCTTTTGATTCACACACTCCCCATCTCTCCCATCCTCCATTAATGTGTTCAACACATATTTTTTAAGCACTTAGCATTCTTCAGACACTCTTCTAGGCACTTGAGATACAGCAGAGGACAAAAGAGATTAAAGAATCCTTGCCCTCTTGAAGCTTATATCTACCCTAGTGATGGGAGACAATAAAAAATTAAAATATGTATCACTAACTGGACAGCTGATGGTGGAGAAAAACAAACCAGAAAAAAAGATGCTGTGTAGAAGCCATATTCCTGCAAATTTAAATATGGAGCCCTCACTCAAATGACATTGAGCAGAGGAGGTAAGAGAACCAGCAGTGTGGCTATCTTGGGAGAGAGAGTTTCAAGCTGACAGAAGACAAGAGCTGAGACCTTGAGTTAGGAGCTTGTCTGGTTTATTTTAAGAAGAGTAAATAACCCAGTTGGGATGGATCAGAGGGAAGGAGTCAGGAAAAGAGTAGGATTAATTCAGAAGAAGAGCAGGGAAACACTAGCGTGATGTGACCCTTTTGCCACTGCAAGGACATTGGATTTTATTCCAGGAGAAATGGGAAGCCACCATATTCCATAAAGAGGTGTAAACACATATAAAAATCAAGGGGTCACTCTGGCTGCTTTGTTGGAAATAGTTTTTAATGGGGAGAAGGTAAAAACAAGAAGGGGAGAAGGTCATGGAGAAAAGCTTGGAGTACCATATTGAAAGTGGAGAGGAAGTTAAGTTCAAAATATATTTTGAAGGCAGTGTCAGCAGAATTAGCTGACAGATTTCAAGTGGGATTGATAAACAGGAGATTCTCATTGGAAAGGCAATTCCATTTACAGCAAAGGGAAAGAATGTGGGAGGGGCAGATTTGGTATGGAGAAAGATATTTACTTATCGACATGTCAATTTTATGATGTCTACTAGGTATATACAAGAGGAAATACGAAGAAGGCAATTGGAATTGCAAGACTGTATTTAAGGGACAGGTGTAGGCCATGTATGAAAATTCTATGAATACAAACATATAGAAATTATAAAAACTGTGAGCCTAGATACAATAAAGTCACCAAAAATCTGTATGCAGATGAAGAGAAGATGACGACTGGGGCCAAGAGCCAGACTGTATTTAGACAATGAGTGATTGCAAGACCTGCTAGAGGAAACTAAAAAAAGGGCAGCCTGTAGAGTCAGAAGAAAACCAGAATTTGTTTGCCTGGAAAGCAAGTGAAGAAAGTAGGCTAAGGAGAAGGAGGAGATTAATAATAATAATTTATATGTAGCCCCAGTCACCATTCTAAGTACTTTATATACTTATTAATTATTCCATTCCTCACAGCGACCCTCTGATATAGCTATTGTAAGTAATCGTAGTTATCAGATTAAAAACAAAACTGGAAATCGAAAGACCAATTAGATTGCACAAAGTTTCATGGTTAGTAAACTGTATATTTAATCCAGGCAATCTGGCTACAGAGTTTGTGGTTCTAACCATTGCCTACCTACCTGCAGAATGTCAACTGCCTCAAAAATTGCACAAAAGCAGGATGAGCACTGAGATCTGATTCCTGGATTTTTCATTGGAGACTGATGAGAGCTATTCAGTGGAGTGGTCACTGTGGTAACTTGATGAGAATCAAGGAGAAATGGACAATTAATGCAAAAGGAGAGAGAGAGGAATTAGAGGTGGTCATTAGTGTGTGGACAGGTCTTCCTAGGATTGCTACTAATATAGTGAAATTTCACTCTTTTTAGCTCCTTTATTGGTTAACTTTGTAACTTTATATAATGAATGAACATCTTTGCTTCTCTCTCACTCAACTGTAGAATATCTTTGGGTGTTCTGTATTATAAAATATGGCTATTAACATTTCTATTCAGTTCTCCGCCTCCACTAACAATTTCCATCCTCTGTCATCTGCACTCTTAAAATTAAGGCTCATAAGATTTACATTCTATTTTGTACAGATTGATTCCAAGATTTTTCAAACCAATGGAGTACTTCTATAATGGGTATTAGAAATATGTTCTGAGGAATCAAAACATATACTGTGATTCTTTCCTTTTCAACAGCTGTCTTGAGTTTCTATTGAAAGTTGATATTTGTTTGAATGCAGTCATTAACTAATAGACAATTTTAAGAATGATCCAGGGTTGCTCTGTGCTGACAATGCAGAACCTGCTTGGGATTCTCTGTCTCCCTCTTCTCTGTCCCTCCCCCACTCACCCTGTCTCTGTCTCTCTCAAATAAATAAACTAAAAAAAAAAATTGAAAGAATGAGCCAGTGTTCATTTAATGATGCTTTAGAAGGATGAGTCCAGGTGTATTGAGGAACCCCTCCATGCCAGCATTCCTTTTCTTGGATTATTCAGTTGTTGGTAGTTAAAATTGCTTCTTGTTTGTTTGGAAGGTTAATTAATTGGTTTGTTTATATCCGGCCATAGAGCGGTCATTGATAGTGATTGATGTGGATATTTGATTAATCTCCTTTTTGTAGTCTCTTCATTTTACCTCCAATTTCCTAGTCCAGCTTTCCTCCTTATTCTTCTAGACTGAATCCTCCCTGCATGTGTACACTGGGATGAAGCTTCTCTTCCTATGTGTTTTCCATTAACATTACTCCATTTATTTTCAGTTTTTCAAAGTCTGTTGAAGTCTCTTGTCCATTGATGGCTCTTGTCTTCTATCCTGTTATTCTTGATGTTGTGAACTTAAACCTTCATTATTCCCTTTTAAGCGTGCTAATGGAATCACATTAGGGAAAACAATAACATGAATTTGAGTCTCAGAAGGCATGGGCCGAATCATTTTTGGTTCTGATAACTTTCTTTTTCCTTCTTAAAAAAAAATAAAAATCCATTAACTGAGTCTAAGTCTCCAGATGGATAATAAAAATATTGTAGTTCTACCATACTTTTTCGAGGGAGTTAGGAGAATATAATATATAAAGTATTAGACTGCCTACTAATTTCGAGTTTAACTTAAGACTTGTGTTTTTTGACATAAATGTATAAGTAAAAACAATAGTTAGCCAGTGTTTTATAGTTTGCTCTTAAAACAACCAACAATGTGATTTGTGTATCATCGTATCCTGTGACTCAGGATAACTTGTAATTTATTTCTTCAACATTTTACCATAGGACATTTTCACATCCTTTTTATATATTTTACAAACATTGTCTCCCAAACACTAGATGTTGTTTGGTTCGATTTGATTTTTAGTATGTATGGGGGCACTTCTCAAATAGAGCACTGATAATGTAGACTTAATTATTATACCTCCGATTTTTATACCATATGAAATTATTTTATATTAATCTGTTTTCCACTAGAGACTGCATTCAACTTACTGACTTAACAATAGAGAATGCAACTGTCATAATAACTATAATAATCATCCCAGTATGACCATTGAATTAATTTCCCATAGTTAGAGCTACATAGAAAACCAAATAGTAATCAGGGGATGACAGGGTGAGCACCGAGTTAGATTTAGGGGACTTGTAAACATTTCTGTAGCTGAGACAGTCTTGCCTATGAGACTTCAACCATTAGTCAAGGGTCCCTCCTTATCATAAAGCACACTGTTAACATTTGCCTCTTCATATTCCATTTCCTGAGCTTCCCCTTCTGACAACACCCACAGTCTCCCCCTTTCTGACTGACCTCTTAGTCTGAAAAGATGTACAAATACAACCAGCCCTCTTTCCCTGCAAGAACTGTCAGGTAGACTCTGGACCAAAGCTCACCATCAGAGATATTTTGAGACCACAGCCACTCCTTCATAACATGAAACTGAATGTATTGATGATTACATTTGTTTTGCAATAAATTGACAATAGTCCAATTATAAGAACTCTAAAAAATTGACTTTTTCCTAGATCTTCATACTGTATAAGCATTCAGTTACATAATTATTTTATAAGTATAATAAAGTCATTTTCAGAAACATGTACTAAGAAATAGTTAACATTTTGTGCTTATTACAACACTTTTTAAGTCTTACAAGTATTAAGTAATTCAGATTTTCCACTAATCAGGGTAGTCTTTACCAAAGTAGTCAGGTATGCGTGTGTGTGTGTGTGTGTGTGTGTGTGTGTGTGTGTGTGTGTGTAGTTGCATTAAAATGAACTTTTGGAATGGAGCATTCAATTTATTGTAATACAATTTTACTCCATGCTAAAAATTATAAGTGGAAAAGATCCATGGAGCAAGATAGTGCTTTGAGCTATGTGTAAGTAAAAGCATTGTTGGGAAATTTCATTTATGGTAAGGTTGTGAGAGAAATATGAGCCTGGTTTCCTGAGTTGCCCTTTATCCTGAAGTTCTACGTTCCTAAAAAAGCATGAGACTTTGATGCAGTAATATCTTACACAGGCATCTCCCTCTCTAGTTACCGTTTTGAGATCCCACAAAAACAGACCATGCAGGTGGCCTTATTAACTGTCAGTTGAAATTTAAGATAACACAGAGGTTATAATCTATTTACATACCATATGTCACTAATGGGATAAGTTATCACAGTAACCTGTCTCACATATAATCAGGATGATATTTCAGCCACCCAGCTACTAAAAAGAAACACATGTGGATGAAAGCTAAGTTTCTGACTCATCTATGGATTAGGCAATAACTGTTTTCAGTGATGTCTCAGCTAAATTGAAGCATAGGGACAGAGTATTTTTATCACATACTCTGATGGTGAGTTTAGTTGTTGCAGAATACCTTAAATATTTCTGAAGGAACATATTTGGTTTTGAGGCGCAAAAGATATTTTTACAGAAGTGGTTGAACACCTTCATCTTTCTTAGAGCCAATAGCTTGTCAGTTACCATTTTATAACACTGCACAAGGATCCTATAAAAGGGAAAATCTTTATAATAAAGAAAGAATTTGGTGTAGAGAATTCTTTGAATCTTAATTCTGAATGCATGGGTTTTTATCTACTCTTAGCAATTATAGGATATATAAGGATATATATTTTAATCTATTTCAGTCTTAAAATGTTAGTGGATGTGCTTTCCTATCTTCAAAACTTTTTATTTTGTTGTACCTATTGTTGTCTAAAAATCTTTTAAGACTTTGTTCCCATGGACTTAGTTATAATATATGTTGGGTGACTTCTTCCAGATCTCAAGCTATTTTCAGTGTATTTGGAAGGGAATAATTTCTAACTTTTTAACATGATAACAATAGAAGTACAATTGGGATTTATAAATTGTCCACTAAAACCCATATCCAGGAAATTTCTTACTTTCTATTTTGTGATTTCTTTGTAGGTCTCCTTGGTCCCTTGGGAATAGTGCCGTTAAAAAGACAAATGTGATTTTATGATTAAGTGTGTTTTTCTCTTTCTTTGAGAATCAAAAGCACAAAATGTCTGACTACATAAGGATTCTGTAGAGGGATTTTTTACTCATAATATGTTTATGTGACTATAAGACTTAATGGTAAATAGACAAGAGAGGAATAAAGGGTGCTTCCAAAGTAATTTTCTCTCAAGTTTCTTAATATAGATGAGGAGTTATAAGAATGTATGTAGATGAAAAATTGCCTTTATATTCTACCTTACTCTAAAAAACTTAGTTTATTCAATCACTTTTGTATTAAGTACATACACTTTAACTCTTTTGTGCTTGATTTTTGTTTTAATGAGTCCGTCACTGTGCAGTTGGGCTTAGTCAAAGAATGCTGTATGGAAATGAAATGAAATATTTTAATGAAAGATGATATTGTTCCTAATGATTCTTCATATGTTACATTAGAGCCCAGTGTTCTTTTTCATTGGTGACTTAAAATTTCAGCTGTGACCTTTTAGCAAACAAAGAGTCAGTCCCCACTGTGTGCCAAGAATTATGTTCGATGTGTGGTTGAGATATGGTGATGATTTTACCATTCAAATTGCTGACAATGTAATAGAAAACCTAGATATTTAAACAGATAGTTCAATCAGGGTTTGCTAACTAATCCAACAGAGTTATTCTGTGACCGCAGTTAGAGGAAAGAGCTCATATGAAGTCACCGATGAATTAAGTGCCATTTATATTCAGGAAACTGCAAGTATGTGGACAAGGAAACAGTTAGATAGAAGTGTGTTCTGAGTATCCATTGCTGTTCAAAAAAATATCCCAAATATAGATGTGCAAAGAAATAACCATTTGATTATACTCATGAATTTTGTGAGCCCAGGAGCCAGACAGGGCACAGTAGAGATGGCTTGTCTCTGCCCCACAGTGTTGAGGACCTCTACAGGGAAGGGTGGAGTGGCTGGGGTGTCACAGACTGCTGGGAGGCAGAACATCTGTTGCTGGAGAACCTACTTCCAAGGTGACTTTTTCACTCAATGTGTCTGGCAGCTTAGTGGGAATAGTGATTACACAAAGCTTCCCCCAGCACGGCAGTCGCAAGGACATTGTGCTTCTCACATGGTGACCTGTTGGTCAATGGAGTGACAAGCCCACCCAAATTCAAGGAGAGTGTCAGTGGAACAAAGATTTCACCTCTTAATGAAAAGAGCATCAAAGAATTTATTATAGTTCTATGTTTAAATTGCCACAGGGTGTGATGAAAGATAAGACTAGAGAAGCAGGCAGAGGTCAATTTATGGTCATAACATCCACTTTGGATGTTATGTCTAGGAGTGGGGACTCATTTCTTGAACGTAAAGGACAATTGTCTTGGAGATTTTTTTTTTTTTAGCAGAGAAAAAATGGATGCCATTTATAACTTAGGAACATGACCTTGGTGACAGAGTAGAGAAAAGATGAACATTCGGGGGAGGATTGGGAGGGACCCTGCAGCTATAGTGGCAGGAAAATGAACAGTGTAATGTTAATAGACATGAGGTTCTGACTAGGAAATGGACTTGGGGATTGTTTGGAGATAAGGGTGAAATAAAATTATCATATTTCTTTCTTTCTTTCTTTCTTTCTTTCTTTCTTCCTTTATTTCTTTATTTCCTTCTGACTCATTGGATAGCGATATATTTCAGTAAGGAAAAAAACAATACAATCATCAAAACAGATGAAGGAAATGGAGAGAAAAAAGTTCAGCCTTGGCCTTCAAGTTGATATTTCAATGGGACCTCTAGATGGCGGTGTCTTATGCGTGGCTCTGGAGCCCAGTAGAGAGGTCAGGGCCAGAGATGCAGGCATGGGAACTTTGTTTAACCATGTTTTATTGATTGAAACAATAGAAGTGGAAGAGGTTGCTCAGGGAAAAAGGATAAAGCTGGGGGGAAAAGGGACCAAACTCAGAGCAAACTTCGGACAACCGTATTTGAGAGACTTCCTTTTGATTGTTTTGCAATACATTTAGAGTTATGGTAGTTTATTTGGTATCTTCTTAAAGACAAATTGTTTTTGTTGTTGTTATTGAGGAATGCCTCAGCTTTTGAGACATTTTAACCTTGTCTTTCAAATTGTGAAATCTAGAGTACAAATCTTTTGTTTTTTTTAATGTTTATTTATTTTTGAGAGAGAGGAGGGCAGACTGCAAGCAGAGGGAGTGGCAGAGGGAGTGGGAGGCACAGAATCAGAAGCAGGCTCCGGGCTCTCAGCTGACAGCACAGAGCCCGACACGGGGCTCGAACCCACAAACTGTGAAATCGTGACCTGAGCCGAAGTCCGTCGCTTAACCAACTGAGCTACCCAAGTGCCCCTAGAGTACAAATCTAAAACAGAACTGTGGTTGAAATATTAAAGTAAATTTACTATATTTTATAAGCACATCAAAACTGTATTTTCATCTAACCACTATATTACAAACTTAACATTTGTTAAATTCTGTATTTGACACACTTTTTGGATTATGTACAGTGTTGAGAATTATGGGTTCTGAAAGTCTCCCCCTGTACATGTTACTTTGGGAATGTTGTTTCTTGGATGTCCTTTGGGGACCTACAGGGATTCATACTGTTGAATTCAGGAAACAAGAAGAGTGAGTAGGATCCAGGGGATGTTGGAGGGAGAAAAGGACTTAATTTGCTTTCCACAAATCATGGTCCCAAAGTAATTATAAATTTGGAGACCAAGAGCCAGGGTTAAAAGCTCAACTACTATACTAAGAGGTCCATGCTTGTGAGATTTAAGAGTAAGAATGTAGTAACCTCAGAAGTGATAGGTGAGAACCAAAGGGCATGGCATGGGGAAGACCAAGCACAAGAGAGCAGAGGAATTGTAGGGATCGAGGAACATAGTTACGTTGTACTGAATTCACCAGAATATTTAGAGGTTCCTGTGAGGACTTAGTTCATTCAAGGACTCTCAAATGTACACCTGAATACCACTGAATTTTCTTTTCAACTGGCATAGCACTTATGTAAGCCAGACACCCTTTGAAGTGACTTACAGTTCAAACCTTATAAAAACTTGAGGTAGGCAAAGTTGTCATCCTCATTTAACAGTTGGAGGAAACAGGCAAAGAGAATAGAAACAGCTAAGCTGGGATTCAGATAGAGCAGCCTGAGTCGAAATCCTGTGCTACTAAACCATATACTAGATTTTACTACTGACATTGGAGTTTAATAATTCAGAGAAAATGAAAATTTTAATGTATCACTTTTACATACCTGCCTAATATTTGCATATTGCTCCTTTCAAGCTTGAAGTAAATTCAGTTTCCATTAAATATCAAATTATACCTTTTAGAAAGGAGTTTGAATTAGTATATTTGGTTTTAATTTTTTTTTAACATTTATTGATTTTTGAGACAGAGAGAGACAGAGCATGAACGGGGGAGGGTCAGAGAGAGGGAGACACAGAATCGGAAACAGGCTCCAGGCTCTGAGCTGTCAGCACAGAGCCCGACGCGGGGCTCGAACTCACGGACCGCGAGATCGTGACCTGAGCCGAAGTCGGCCGCTTAACCGACTGAGCCACCCAGGCGCCCCAGTATATTTGGTTTTAAGTGTTATACTTCTCACAGTAAAACCTAAACCATGCATGTGTAAATCTTATTTTTCCAAATTGAATTTTTCTAGCCCAGTGCCAGTACATATGGGCGGTCAATAAAAGTCTTTAATGATTAATTAACCTGTTGATTACATCAATACATACATGCTTATTAGAATAAATACAACATAAAACTGAATCAAATTTCATAATATCTGTATCTACCTTCCACTGTAAAAACTCTGAGGGATGTGCAGTTAATTTCCTCTTAAAGTGATCTTGACTTTAGCTCCACTGTAAAGGTGAGTTTATTCACCACTGAGTATACATCTTCCCAGTATATCCTGTTAATTCATTCACCCTGTGACTAGTGACATGATTGAGAAGTCGAGTCTTTATTTTTTCCATTCATACACTATGCCAGGGATGTTCAGTCTGCTTTTCCTACTCTGCATGTATGTAACTATCCTGTCCAACTCAAGCCAGAGAACCAGGAGCCTTCCTAAATTCTTCCCTTTTCTTCAGTTCCTCCAGGTACAATTAACTTCTCTCATTAATCATTTACTTCTGTTTCCTATGCCTCTGTCTTCATTCAGACCCTCTTCAAATCTAGCCTGAATTATAGCAGTGATTTCCTATTTGGTGTCCGGGTTCCAGCCTTGACAAATACCCCAACTTTTTTCCTCCTCTAGTTCCTCCTTTACACACCTAAGAGAAAGTCTCTCTAATCTGAGAATTTATCCTTTATTCTGCAGTCAACACCTTTTGGTATTCCCTACTGCCTCAGGACAAAGGCCCAACTCCTTAACAAGTTGCTGTGGTTCTCCAGGTTCTTAACTGGGCAAATCATGGGTGTTAAAAGGATATTTGTAGAATCAATAAATAAGAATAAAATATTTTCAAATGTCATAATATGTTCAATTATCATAATAATTAAACACAATTCAAATATCAGTTGTTTCAACTGATTTTTTTTAGAAGAAATTCGTAATAGCCGATGGAGGTAAAGAATGATAGATTGTGTGAGACTCAGATATTATGTGTTGGTAACTTCTAATGATTCATGTGTTCTTTTTTTATGGGTCCAATTTGGTTTTGAAAATAAAAACTAAACATTAAGATTTTACATAATTTTTAAGATTATGTAACTTTCACTTCTGCGTGGAGTTCTACTGTTCCAATAACTATAATAGAATCTTCTATAATATTCTATATTATATATAGAATATATATATATATATCCTATATATATATATTCTATATATATATATTCTATAATATATCTTCTATAAAAATCTGTACTGAGCCACTCAAATCTTCTTAATGTTTTGATGAGACAATAAAGAGATTCAAATAAGTTTTTATTCTCATTCTAATTCTCTCAATTAATAAATTCTCTCAATTCAGGCAAAAAAGATTACCTGAGTCATGGCCAAGGATTTTGGAGCTACCACAGGGCTCAATAGGAAAGAATTATGTGATTGACTGGTTAATCATCTGTGCAATGGGTATGGGAGCAGGAGGCTATAATTATTATGCCATATTTCCTAGCCCTGATTAAATGTTGCTTAACAATTTTTAAAAAATTTTTAATGTTTATTTTTGAGAGAGAGAGAGCACACTAGCAGGGAGGGGCAGAGAGAGGGGGACACAGAATCCATGAAGCAGGCTCCAGGCTCTGAGCTGTCAGCACTGAGCCCAGTGTGGGGATCGAACCCATGAACTGTGAGATCATGACCTGAGCCAAAATCAGATGCTTAACTGACTGAGCCACCCAGGCGCCCCTGTTGCTTAACAATTTAAATGATATTGTTTACGTGGAAGAATTGTGAGGAGAGTTACTTCGGTACTCAAAGTATCTTTCTCTTTCAAATTGTATTACTGCCTATTCTAGATTTCTATATAAAGTGACCCATTGAAATAAATTATCAATATTACATATCTGAGTGCTAAAGAATATATTTTGAAAGTAGATGTCTTTGATACTGGAAGAGTTGCTATTTGTAGCAGCAATGAAATTGTTGTTGTTGTTGTTGTTGTTATTGTTGTTGTCTTGGAGATATAAATCCATAGGGCAATGAATTAATAGAAAAAGAAGCATTAAAATATTGCAATTAGTAATCAGTTTGCATGAAAACGATATAGTATAATAGAGCATAGCACAGATTATATAGTATCTAATAGACCAAAGTTCAAATTTTAGTACTGTTATTTTTAAGATGTATAATGTATACAGATAAGTAAATGTTTAAAATCTTTAGTTTCATAGTTTCAGTCAGGGATAGAGTCTCACCTTTGCAGGACTATTGTAAGGAACACGTGAGAAAATAAATGTGAACTGCTGATCACTTACTAAGGACACAATGAAAATGAGTGTCTTTTTGTTCCATCCTTTAATATACTTCCAATATATCCATTCTTAAAACGATTCCTCCTGCATAAAAGTTGGGGATATAACATACCTTTGTTCAAAAATAACACTCAGTTAATATCAGTCAAGTATTTAGTGATTAAACACATATCACTCCCATGAGAGGAATTAGAATGCAAAAGTTGACATAACACAATTCCTGTCCTAGTGAACGATACATCTGCTCAGGACACAGGCAAATATCGTGATAAATTCCCATATTAACCTACTAATTAGAGAAGCATTAAGACCTGTGGACCATGGGAGGACGAAACTAACTTTGGGAAACTTGAGAGATGCTTCAACAAAAGGTGACATTTGAGCAGGATTTTGAAGCAGCGGTAAGGTTTTGTAATATAGGGAAGAGAAGGATTGGTCTTTCAGATGAAGGAAACCTCATAAAGAAAGCCATGGGCCCGTGGGAGAAGAGGTTATAGATAAGGAGCAGAGGTGCGGTGACAGTGGAGAAAACGGAGCAGAAATGTGCAGAAGAGACAAAGCTGTAAGAATCTGAGAAAGCAGAAAGAAACGCTATACACCAAGTCACAGGGCTTGGATTTTACCCTGTGGGCAATGAGGAGTCAATAGCAACGTCAGGAAAAGGGGTTGACATTCATTCTGTCTTGGGAAAGTTCATTCTGTTGATTATGAGAAGAATGATCTCATTTGTCTGGAAACAAAAAATGGACTGATAACAAAGAAGAGCTGTTATTAGGCTCTGTGGGAGAGATGACTGACAGAGAAAGCAAGTAGTAGGTAATGACTGAGGCAATGCCATACTGTTCAACAGAAAAAATGGTGACAGTCAAGTTACATGACAAAGAGGGAGGATGGTATGAAAGAAGGAGAATGAATTGTTATGAACATTTTGGGAATATCTGGGAGAAATCTAGGTGATAGATCCAGGTATAATATCTAGGGGATGTCAAGATGATATTTAGGAAAGGAAAGAGACATCGAGGTTAGGGTTGAGATTTGAGTATAAAATGTACACCTGAGGTAAAAAGAATAGAAGAATAGACCGCCTGTTGCCTAGGATTACAATTTTGAAAATATTCATGATAATGGTACAAAATTTAGGTGGTGGAGATAGTGAGTCGATCTATATTTGGGAAGGAGGAGTAGATGGAGAAGTAGCTGTTTCTTTAGGAAAGCTATGTGAGGTAAGGATTTCTAGAAGGAAGCTATCAATAGTATCTAAAACTGTTGCAGGATAGAAGATGAGGCATGGCTTGAGATGTTTAGATTATGCTGTTTGACTTTGCAGAATGGAAGGTGGGGTTTTTTTTGTTGTTTTTTGTGGGTTTTTTTTGCAAGATTGCACATTTGTGAGTATTCTGTAGCACACAGCCTTTTCAATTTTATTATGCGTAAGAATCCTGTTAAAATGCAGATGAGACCTGAGGGTCATTATTTTTTAAAAAGTCCCAGGTGATGCCAGTTTTGTTGGTCTTTGGACAACACTTTGAGTGGTCAGGTACTAGCAGTTAGTAAAAATGGGTAAGTCACAATCAGGATCTGTTTACTCTGAGAAGCTTTCTATCCTCATAACAAGTGGATATTCTAGTTCAACACAGGCATTTGCGCTGAAGTTACATTAGAAAGGTCTGGTAGTTTGGATCTTTCTGTGTGTTGAAGACCAGATGAGTTTTATTATTCTTTTAAAAATTAATTTGACTGCCTCTAGTTTCTTCCTGTTGTCTTCCATGTTAGGGAAATAAAAAGCATTCCCTTGATATTTCACTTTATCAGCTAGATGAGCAGATACTTCTTTCAGTAGAACCCACAATGAGTCTCAAAATATTTCTTTTGTGCTTCTGTTTCTGATATTTTTATCATCCACTAGTTAGAAGAAGTCTCATTGAACAATCTTTCCAGGAAAAAAATACATACTCTTCAATCCAGATGTTTTAAAAATTCCTAGTTTAATGATATTCTGACTGTATTTATCTACTGCATCTTGCCTCAGAGCTGTGTCTACATGTCCCTTGTGTTTGTTTTACCAATAAATTGCTGTACCTCCTCACCTGTTCTATTACTAGACTGTTTGTACATCTGAAACTTGGGATATCGTATTACAAGCACTGTGGAGAAAATAAGGAGCCGAAGGCATTGTGGGAAGTACGGGGGGTTTGAGTTAATGCAGTAAACAAGGAAATTGAAAGAGAACATACGTGCAAATGGACTTATAGAGGCTGAATCAGTGTGACAGCCTATTGAATGCATATCTCAATAATTACAAAGAAAAAGGGAAGAGTCAACTGTTGAGGTTTCAAGCCCATTGGCCTAAAGAAAATGATGATCTTGTGAGTAGAAATCAAGAAATTAGAGGAGGGATCTGATTGAGACCTGGGGGATAAAAGAAGGAAAATGGTGTTTAATGTGGTGACTTTGAAGATCAGGGAAACGGGCATCTTTTACTCAGTTATTGTTGAGGGCTGGGGGTGCAATGCACACATTAATTCTATTTTATAATAGATTTTATTTAAAATCTTAGCTAAGCAATGAATTGCTAAGTGAAAGAATGCATACAAGTGTGTGAGGAGAGAGGGCATATGAAAAATCATACCTTTATGGCCTTGATAAAGGAAAAGGACCCAGTGAAGGAAAGAGAAAATGGATAATAATGATGGTGGGCAAATCAAGTGAGCTCACTGGTGCTACACTCTATAAAAGAGAAAGATTCCAAAAGGCAGAGTGAGCAATATGGCCAAATACAAAGATGTTAGAGTATGGTGAGAACTGAAGAAAACTCTGTGTTCTTCACGTAACAGTTTCACAAGTGCAAGGGAAGCAGAACAGAAGCCAAGGGTCAAAGGATTAAAATATGAGGGTTTGGTGCAAAAATCTAGGCAAACATAGAATATTATTATCTCATCATGAATTAGAAAACACATAAAACCGGTTTTTTTGGGCCATAAAAACCAAACTGATTTTAGCAAGTCAGTTGACCTCTCTAGATTTTCTCTCCCTACCCACTTCCCTCCTAGAAATTATTGTACTTCTCTAAAATCATGGAAAAAACCCCTATGAGGTGTCTTCGGTTCCCTTAAGGAGGATTTATTGTTTCATTGTCATTTCTCCAGCTCGTATGTGTGTTCAATTTTGGTGAGTACAGGATAGGATATAGTAGTGAACCTTGAGGCATGTTTCTTTCTCTTAATTCACAAAGTAGACTGAGAAGTTCAGAAAAAATATTCCTTCACTTTGGGTGCTCTTATTTTAAATTTAGATTTTAAATTAATATCTCATTTCATTCACACACTTTGGTTTTTATTTTTAAATTCTTCTCTGATGTCATTGTCACCCGAGGTAGTTTCAGCAGTTGGGGCCAACTGTCTCAGTGTCCAGGGGAGTTAGAATGCAGATGTTATTATGTGCATATAATAATAATTCACTTGTCAAATGTGAAAAATAAGTGCTATGAAAAGCTCCTTAGCTATGCGGATTTTATTCTTTTCTACCCAGGCAGTGTCTAAAAGGTCTTCTTGCTCCCTAGTGGAGGGAGAATTAACTTAGGAAGCATGTCAACACCGTAAGAAATCCTTGCCTTGACTAAAATCCCTGTTGCTTGGCAGCAAAGCAACTGGATGAACTGCATCAGGGCTCTTTTGACCCTTTTACCCTGATTCTAACACCCCCATGTTGTTCCTGTTTCCTCGGAGACTTTGGAAACTACATGCACATCATGTACGGTCCTCACAGTTCACCTGAAAAGTGATTCTCCACTCAGGCATCAACGCATGACCATTACAGGGTATCTGAACATGTTTCAGGTCTAATTGGGTCTGACCATAGCCCGCAAAACACTAATTTTCGGAACATTCAGGTTATTCCAAAATTAGCTTAACTTCAAATGCAAAATTTCATTTTGTTTGCAAAGTATTCACTGCTGTTTAGAGCTCGGTTTAAATAATGCTTTCTTTTGTGTCTTGGAGTGAAGATTTTGATTTAAAAAAAAATATGAAGAATTATAGTTCAAGAATGCCCAGAAGTTGTCATTAACAGTTGTCGAGTTTGTTTTTGAAGAATTTAACTCTAGTTTAATCCATTTGACTTTTGCATAGCTCTCTCTTTAGAGAAACATCTTGTATTGTTCACTTCCTTAAAACATTCTAGATACATTCAAGATACAATACATTACATTTGTCAGACACCAGATGTTTTAGTCATTTGGTTTTCCAGATAGCATTTTGGTTAAAGCATCAAATTAGAAGAACTTGTTAAAGAAAATAATGACTCTTACATGTTTTCTGTTCATTTTAACTTTTTTGAGAAGAAGATCTTTGTACCATGTAAAGTCAGACTTTAGCTTTCCTGAAGTTTTCATAGTCATTTACAAACATTGAATTTTTTGTGCGATGAACTACTACTTAAGATAATATGAACGATATCACACAGCCATAATTTTAACGTCATTGATGATACCGTGACAAGGGGTGCATGGCATTATTTCATAGTGTGTTCATTAATCAAAGTTCATGGTATATGTGTTGCATTATCATAATTTTCTAATTAATTTATTCTTTATACATGCTTATACATGTTCCAATTGCATTTCATTAACTCCTAGTTTTCTTGTAATTTTGTGCTTTCTTTCCATGTTCAAAGAATCTCTTTAATTCAATTTCTCTGTTTCTCCTCATACAGTCTGGCAGCCAGATATGCAACTCAATCTAATCACAGTGGAATTGCAACCAGTCAAAAAAAGCCTACTAGGTCAGTTAATATCTCTAATTTATTGCTTGTTAGTGATAATAAAGTAACTCCCCAGTGATATTTTGTCCTATCATTCTAAATTTTTTTCATAAATCACATACTTCTGGATGAAAAGTTTAGAGGGATGAATTCCTCCAAATGGATTTGCATACACATTCTCAGGGACGAGCATGTCTGTGTTAGATCATTAAATGGGTTTTGGCTTCTTCTGTTTTGGTTCTGTTACATGTAGTGTTATAACTGGGCTGAAGTCTAGCTTCTAGGCTTAGAGAAAGTCAAGGAAAACATGACTTTGAAGGCCCCATTCTTTCCAGGTTACAGAATCTGGAAGTCACACAAGAATGTGATTGCTTTTTGAAATGGGCATGCATTAATTACTGCATGTTTTGAAGCAGAATTGAGGAATATTGGCAGGTATTTGTGGGTAGGT
Organism: Neofelis nebulosa; assembly: GCF_028018385.1. Taxonomy (NCBI): domain Eukaryota; kingdom Metazoa; phylum Chordata; class Mammalia; order Carnivora; family Felidae; genus Neofelis; species Neofelis nebulosa. The sequence goes on along the minus strand of NC_080789.1, from coordinate 40,894,495 downwards.
TGGCACCAGGTCACCAGGTTAACCTGGACTGTTCTTTTATCTATAATAGTTTAAATTGTTGCTTCTTTATGACATACATATTTTAAAGACAGTCTGTTATAGTAAATGACTGCATTATGGAAAATATTGCTTTATAACTGATGCTGAAAGTGATGTGTTTTTAAAACTGTTAAGTTACCAAAGGCACAATGGTGCAGCTGAGTGGAGCCACAGCAAACGTGTTTTGCACCCCTGATTATTATGTGATTATATGTGCCACCTCTCTCACTGGAGGAGTATCTCAGGGGTGGCTTCCTAATCACTGCTCTGATAATGTATCATACATACTATGCACTGTTTGACCACAAGGACTGCTTCTGATGCCTTGACTTGAGGTATGTTCTTTTCCTCTTGCCCTGGTTTTCTAAGTTATGTTCATTTCCATAGTAATTTAAACGATTCTGGAGAGAAAAATGTAAAGGGTATTTAATTAAAAGTAAGAAAAATGATATGAATTCAGATGTGCAAAGAACAGTGACCTGCCATGTACAATAAGCATTTTTTATTACCACTTCTAAGGCTCATGCATATAAAATATACTTTAGTACTTTGATTTAATAGAATATCTCTCTCTCTTGTCTTTTTTTGGCTTCATTCTTATTTCTCTTTTTATTACTTTGATGAATGATCTGGAGCTCTGGCTGCCTGTCACATTAGGGTAATGAGAAGAGCAAATGGATTTTTTAATTTGTTTTAATTTGTTCTTCTGAGAACTGAAGATCATTTGGCTTCATGGGTCACGGTAAAGATTAAAATGTATTTTAATTGCTTTCTAGAAACAGGTCAAGTTTCATTGCAAGCAGGGCAAGTTTTGTGACAAAATGTGTTTATACATGTGAGTTTGGAATGAACTTTCTAAGTCTGTAGCTGTGTCTGCAGGAGTAGTTCTCAGATTTATTATGATTGGGACATTTGGCCAAATTAATTAATTGAGTTCTTTCTGCAGAATGCAGTCACTGGTACTCAAAATTCTTGGTGTCTGTAGTTAATTGTGGTGTCCTTACATACCCTGTGGATCCATTTGAGCAAAAGTTAATGCTGGAATCATCGAAAAGGTTCCAATCTCATGTGTGAGGCAATTTCTAATTGGCAAAACAGTTGAAGGAGCTATTTATTAGCCATATGTATTTAAACTCCAAAATACAATCAACATTTTGAAATTACCAAGTATTCCAAGAAAGCAGAACTTCTGTTTGTAAGCTGGTACTTGAGTTTTCCTGATGTTCATTCCATGTTGCAATACCTGTTGCTATTTTTTAAAGGTACCTAGAGTATTTAAGAGTTTGATTTCCTAATAATCTATGGAGATAATGTATCAATTATAAAGGTGAGTTAAAATACGAATATAGTAACAACTTATCTTGAAATCGTGATATATTGTGCATCAGTATAACAGTTATTTTTATTTTATACTTTCATTTTAAAAATATAGTATGAGAGAACAGTAAAAATTTCAGTGCTTCATTTTCAAGTTCTGGATGTTTTTCTTTTAAAATAGAAAATGTCAGAGAAGTACACAGTGACATTCACACGATGGCAGCAAATGCTGGCAAAGATGCTGACATCCTTTAAGATCGTGTTTTTAAATATGACATAGGACGCCAACATTGGTTCCTAATGACTAGTTTTAATTGATACAGATTATTTATTATATATACAGTATGTTGATAGTATAAAATAAAATGTAGTGATTGTATCTTTTAGGCACAATTCATGAAATAATTGATACTTGAAATTTTATTGTGGAAACTACTTTAGCGGTGAAATAAATTATCCACATTGGTATTTAGTGTTAGTCCATGTAAAATAACTCTAAATCACACCCTAATGTGAAACTTACCCTAATTTTAAGACAGTCTGTCTGTACTTTCCTTGTGGTCTGTCTTCCATACACAAAGAATAGCTAAAGTTACTGTCACTGTAGGTGTATTTTACATTATCATTCTGCTCATAGAGAATTTCTTGTTCTGAGACCTTCATCCTTTCTTGTTATATCACCTCTGTGATCAGTTGGCCACACTTGCAAGATAACCAGTAGAGTCTTGGTACTTATTTTTGGTAAAACAGTTACAGAAAAAAAAATTTTGAGGCAGACCAATGAAATATAAATTAATTCATGACCTTGTCTCTGCACCATGTTTAGTACCTTAGATATACTATAAGCATTTGCTGTTAACAGTTTTTTCAGTACCTTTATTTTTCTCATTATTATCAAGTTGACTTAGGCTACAGCTATGTAGGATAAAAACAAATGCCCCATACATTGAAAAGAACAACTTAATAATAACTGCAAATAGGTGATTAATACCCTGAGAACATAATAAATTTGTGTTGTTATTTCCCTTGCTTTTCATGTAATTGTTATAGTACTTTTAAGTCAAAGTTTTATTATTATTATTATTATTATTATTATTATTATTATTAGGGGTATGGTAAGAATGACTTTTTAAGTTAAAGGTTACATTATTTTTGATTGTTCTACATTGTTAATATCATTTGAGGGCAGATTTAGTGAAAAGTGAGAAGATTTTTCTGAAGATTCTTAATCCTTGTGTTTAGCTATTTATCACTTAAGCCACCAATTTTCTGCTAAATAGATTTTAGAACATCCTATATTGTGCCTTTCCCATTAAGGCTTCCCTGCTCAGAACCTCTTACCCCTATCTTTTTGCAATGTACAATAATGATGTAATTTTTCTTATACTATTTCAGGCTTCCAGGTCCCTCTAGGGTACCAGCTGCAGGCAGCAGCAGTAAAGCCCAGGGAGCCTCTAATTTAAATAGGAGAAGTCAGAGCTTTAACAGCATTGACAAAAACAAGCCTCCAAATTATGCAAATGGAAATGAAAAAGGTAAGTGTTTGCCTGTTACATCATTATGGCATAAGGCTAAGGTATTAGCCTTGTAAATTACATACTAAGTCCAATATTTGAGCAGTGTTAATGGCTTTTGGAATGGAGTTCTTACCAGCACAGTTTCATGTTTTCAAACTGCCCCCTCCTGAATTCTAGCTTTCTTCAGGGCTTTTCATTCTAAAGAACATTTTAAGGAAGTAGACTCATACATTCTGAAGTGTTTAATTGTAGGGGTGCCTGGGTGGTGCAGTCAGTTAAGCATCCGACTTTGGCTCAGGTCATGATCTCGCAGTTCGAGTGGGTTTGAGCCCTGCGTCGGGCTCTGGGCTGACAGCTCAGAGCCTGGAGCCTGCTTCAGGTTCTGTGTATCCCTCTTTCTCTGTCCCTCCCCTGCTCATACTCTGTCCCTTTCTCTCCCTCAAAAATAAATAACACATTACAAAAAATTTAAAGTGGTTAATTGTATACCCAAGTCTAAAATCTTTCTCCCAAAAATATTTCCTCCTCTTTTGCCTTCTCATGTTTTATGAACAATTATTATAAATTGATAAATTTATATTAAATTTATTTGAATATTTAGCTTCAGTTAACATAAATGCCATAAGTCTTTTGGGCATCAGAAATTGAGACATAATTAGGATAGATATTTAATCTATCACAGAAATAATGTGACCTTAGTTTTCCCTAAAGAGACAAATTATCCATGTTTGTTTTATTTTCTTGAAGAGTACAGTATGGAAATATCAAATCACAAAATCATCAGGAAGAAAGGAGGCATAGTGGAAGTCTGTGTTAATGACAAATTATATTCTCACTAGATGATACACAATTCTCTGTATTGTGCAGTGTGCATTTAACTAGGTGCTGGCTTGATACATTGCACTGTGGAGCATGGACACAAGTGAGAGCACGTTCAATGTATATCAAAACCATGAGGGAATCAAGAAACTCTACTGTTATAGGCAGTGTGACTGTGTGAGGGACTAAGGCCTTCGGGTGGATTTTGTGGTAGTTTTTACAAACCAATACAATTTTAACTTCTCTTTACAGTATTTAGCTTTCCATGCAGCAAAACATGAAGTCCATAAGTGGAAAATATGCTTAGTTAATAGAATAGCAGGCAAACTCAGCCGGATAGGAACTTTATCGCTCAGATTAGATCATATCAAATTGTTTCATAAGAGTATCTGATTAGACAGCTTTCTCTAGCTTAGACATGAACTAACAGATAATCTGTCAATTGGACATTTTTTGTGAAGATTTCCCAGCCATTAAAACAAAATTGGAACAGAGGCTCCTGGGTGGCTCAGTCCGTAAGTTTCTGACTCTTGATTTCGGTTCAGGTCATGGTCTCATGATTCGTGATATGGAGCCCCAAGTGGGGATTCTGCCCTGACAGCAAGTAGCCTGTTTGGGATTCTCACTCTCCCTCCCTCTCGCTCCCCCTTCCCTGGTCATGCATGTCCACCCCTCTCCCCCTCCCCCGCTGTCTTTCAAAATAAATACACAAATATTTAAAAACAAACAGACAAAAAATTAAAACAGACCATAAATCCCAGAAGGCAAAGCAATGTCCCTGGATCCCTACAATACCCTCTGTTCTTGTATCAAATGGAACAAAGGAAGAAAATAATGTATAATTGTAAGTTAGGAATTTCTTTAAAGTATAGAAGAAAGCTTCTGATTCAGCAACCTGAGAAATATTACTGAAGATTTACACTTTTCCTGAGGAAAAGGGAGACAACAATTTTCTTCTTTGTTTTGTGACTTTCCTTGAAAGTGTCATACAGAGCCTGAATGTGCTATGAAATTCTAAGGGAAAATTTGTTTAGACATAGAGATATGTTGAATGAACTCTTCATATATCTAATTTAACTATGAGATTATATAATTATCTGAAATTTTTGCAAGAAATGACTGATAACATTGGCAAAGAAATTTAGAAATGCTTTGGATGAGCTAACATTTTGATATGGTGTATCTGAAGTTTTATGTCATGTGAAATTATTTTCTGTATTTCTAGGGTCTAAAAGTAAAAATCTAAAAGTAGACAAGCATTTCTATTTTTCCATAGCCATTCAACCAACCTCTCTTACATATGTCTAGGAAGTAATGCAAAATTAGGATGTAGCAATATTTACAACCACCACAAGGTGGAGACAGATGACATACATTATGAAGTTTTTGACAATGTAAAGCAAGATTTCCTCAGATCCATAACTGCAGCAAAATATCAGAGTTTTCATTACTTTTGATTCCAACTAAGTAAAAGTTCTAAAGCATTAAGGTGTGTGATCACACCTTCACAAATATTTATAATATGCCCAATATAGGCATTAGATGCCTGAAAACTGTCAAAAATGAGTGAAACATAAATTGCATCATATGATTGCTACATAGTATTTTCTATTAACACGGAGTTACAACTTAATGAATACATCCAATATCAATGTTTATTTCTATTAAAAGATTTTGCTTATTTATTTATTCATTCATTCATTCATTCATTCGTTTATCTCAAGTAATCACACCCAAGGTGGGACTCAAACTCACAACACTGAGATCAGAAATCATGCACGCTACCAACTGAGCCAGCCAAGCACCCCTCAGTGTTTCAAAATTAATCATTGTCATTCTATTTTATATTTCTAAAATATTGTCTTAAGTTATAAGAGCAAACAAAACAATAACAAACATCACAAATGAAACCATTTATACTTTACTCTTTAGACTATTAGAGTGGTATATTTTTTGGGTAAGAATGTTTTATTTTCCCTTTTGTCATGGATATTTATAGTGGTAGTGTAGTTTATATAAAAATGTAAGATTCCTTCTGCTGACAAGCTTATCTCTATCACAGACTAGTTTGCGTACATATCCTAAATATGATCAAGTAAGGGGAACATTAAATAAGATTTTTCAAAGGTTATAGTATTATAAGGACAGAATTCAGAAAATACTAACTTGAATATTCTAATTAATTGCTCTTCCTTTCTTAGTTATTAAGTTGTAATATTTAAGTTTAATAAATTAATACATTTTATTTGAGGTATTATCCACATTATCCACAACATGCTCCCTGAAATGCTTCTAAGAGGAAGTATACTTTCTACTTTCTTTAATAAGTCTTGGGTGATGAGTTACATGAACACTTGAAGAATCTCTAGAATTTGTAATCGATAATAAAGATTTACTGACAGTGAAAACAGTTTCATTTCTCTATTAAAAAAACATACTGTGAAAGCACAGCTTTTCACATGTATGGCACTGTAAAACTAACTTACTTGCAAACTGTGTGACTTATCTAATGAAAGGAAATCAGTAGAGAGTCACCAACTTCCAAAGATATATCTAACATAATTTTAATAATAAAACAATTCAAAAAAGAGGGTGCTCATTTCACCATTTTAGCAAATGAATTAAATGCCCGTGAGCATGGCCATAGATGCTTGCTTGCAGAGAAGGCAGGAGAGAACCGTTGTCACAGCTGGGGGCAATGCCATGTCACCCTCTGTTGAAATTGAAAGTGGGAACAAATTTTTCAGAACAAGTGGGAAAATGAAGATAGCTCTGTTTGTAGAGAAGCATTTCTTCCAAGGGTCCAAATTTCTTCCCTTGGCGACCTGCCATTCAGATACGGACATCGAATAATACGTTCCGACCCCAGCATTTATCACTTTGCCCATACACTACACACAGATCTATGCTGTAAAAAAAATTAAATACCCGTCTTGTGATCTTGTGAAGATGATGCCCTGGTTCATTTAGATACACACTCTATATGCTTGAAGCACACTATCTTAAGAAATCATTCTTGTTGTATAAAATCTGGGTATTAAATCTGCAAAAGGTGACACAGTTTAATGTTATTAGGAACGTAAATATCCCTAGCTTCATTTGGAATTCAGTTTCTGAAATATGATCTGTAAACAATTACTGCTTGACAGTTTGTTAGCAGAGAATTGTTTTTCTGTGTTGCTAAGAAACATGCCACAGTACCATAGGGCATTTTGCCATCTTTTCATTGTTTCTCCCAAGTGATTCTTACGTTGTACCTGTGTATCTACAAAGGAGATGTCCTTTCTGTTCTCCTGGATCCTAATGAAGTGTCTTCTGGTGTGGACGTGTTCACTTTCATTTACACTCAACATAGATTTAAAAGGACTGATACCGAGAATTTGGCAGCATGGGAAATGAACTTTTGAAAAGTAATGAGCTTTTGTAAAGCTTAATGTGAATGTTGCATCAGTCATGGAATGTTGACTGCTAAAACATAACTATCTGGTTCTTAAGTACTTTTTCCTTTTTTTTTTTAAATGCTCTGAATTACTATAGCATTAAAGAACTAAACTGTTGTTTTTTCTTTTCAAGATAATGCAATTATCTTTTACTTATTACATTGCTTTACTAGTGATTTATTAATGTGTTCCACCATGACTTTTTGCTTTATTTCCTTGATACTTATAGAAGCCTAAAATATAATGTTAAATGAAAATTTCAGGTTAATCTTAGGGATTTTTCATGAGGTAACATAATTCGGTATGTGTATTAGATGATGTGAATCAATAGACTTGAGAATATAAGTTGTTTCCTTATGTATAAATGCTCCCATATTGAGGTGTACACGTGTTATTCATGCCAGTACATAAATTGCATACTTAAAAAAAAGTGGCTGGCGAATAGAAGTTTCCCTAAATTTCGCAATGCTCCACAAAGTGGCACTGTAACATTGTAAGTGGTACGATATGAGCCTGTGCAGAATGGATAGCACCTCTAGGGTTCCGGTAATACCATTGCATGTTTCTGTGAAGTCATCATAAAGTTGATGATTGAGACATGGCACAGGCAATTGTTTATGGAAGATAGTGTGGTGAGGTGAATAAGGGGCCAGTTGGTAACAAGACATATTTGGATTTGAATTCTACATTTTTTTTCTTTTTACTTTTTAAAATGTTCAAATGTGTTTTGATATGTTATTGTGAAATGCGAGTCTAAATGAATTAATTGCCAGGGTCACACCGATAAATCATTTTCTTCCTTTCCCAATGGCCTGTGATGTTAAAGTTGCCCAGTATTTAGCAGGGATCCTGTGTCTCAAGGAGTACAATGTCTGCTACGCAGTGAATACTTTCCAACGAATGGTGCTATTGTCATCATTTTGGTTATTTTGGTGTTGCTTTGTAAGTCGAAAGCTAGTTTGCTTCCATCTAAGCAACATACTCTTCAGGGAGGAAGAAGAGGTAAATAGGTTGAGGACCGTCCCTGTGTCTTCTCCCAGGGTAACAGCAGGCAACATGGCACTAAACTCTAAAGCTAGCTGAAGTTCCACGGAGAAATGTCTTATCTAAACTTAGCCATATGCCTCTGTCACTGCCACATTTATCAACATGTATTAATTTTAGAACTAGATTGGCACTTTTTTCCAGGTCATCAATGTTGTTGTTGTTTTTTTTTAAGATGAGATGACTAAAAATTAACTCTGTCAGTGTACGTGTTTCCTGAGCATGAATTAAATACTATTCTTATGTCAACTCAGTTCAAGTAGAGTGCCCAAGGAGTTAGTATATAATGTACCAAGTAGAGAGTGTCTCCTATACTGTTCTCCCCATTTGTATTCTGCTTCTTGAGAAAGAAAGACACCATGCTTCAAGGAGGTACCCAATTAGCTTCACTATTGTGGCAAACGTGGCTTTCTAGAGAGCCACACCAGCAGAATTTCTGGGCGTGCAGCGAACATATGGGAAAAGAAAGAGAGAGTGAAGAGCCTCCAAAATTTGGAGTCAGAAAAACCTGAGCTCTAATTTTGCCTCTCTCTTTTCTGAGCTTTACTATATGTGTGAATTGGAACAAGTTGCTTTCTCTGTTTAAGTTTCAGTTTTCCCATTTATAACACGAGAAATCATAAGTATATTACAGGTTATCATGGGTGTAAGTGAGATCCTACATATGAAGAGCTTTAAACGTGATAGCAAGTTTCAGAGTACTTGGACAAAGTAAGCAGTTGATAAATAATATTATTTGGTTGTAGTGGGGTTGATGATGGTGGAGGTGGAGGCGGAGGAAGGGGAGGAGAGAAAGGAGAGCAAGTGGGAGAAAATGTCTCTTTAGAGGTTAGAGACAAGAAACCAGAGCTGTAGACATAGGTCCTGCAGATTCAAGACAGATCCATTGCAAGAATGCCCTTAAATATGTGCATTGGGTAGCTGTTCCTTTCCTCATACCCAGATAACAACCCGTTCATAGTCAGAAGCTGAGTTATCAACATTCAGAAATATATCCGTGAGACCAGGCTATTTAATATTGAACATGGAAATTGCACAGAGACTAGAATTTGTGGCTCTGTCAGAGCTATGGACCCTCCCATTTCAGTGGCTGCTGTTGTGCAACCTTTATTGTGAGGAGTCCGGGGAGACTCTTATTATTCCAGTGCCTTCCTGATGCACAGCAACCTATGATTTGCCCTCTTAATGAGACCCAAAGCACCTCACTGCTGCTCTATAGAGAGAGGCTGGGGACAGATTTAGAGTGGAGCTTAGAGAAGTGTCTTATATGTGTGTACTCATCTGAGAACAGTTTTACAGCTGTTGCTGTGATGGTGACCATGGTTTGGATGTGGATGTCATAATTTGGAGTCCCTCCTGTCTCATTTTTGAGAGTGGTGATGTTGAAATTCCTCTTTGGTACTTGAACTGCTGTAGCAGTCTATCTAGCTAATGGCAGAACACTTAAACATCCTGGTGGATTCTTTCCTACCTTTTCTTCTCATTCCCACCAAAGCTCCCAGGCACGCAGGGACAGGAGTCTCCCGACTTCTTAATCAAGTTGCAAATACAAAGAGGATACACGCTATATGTATGGCTGTCAGGAGAACCTGACGGGCTTCTTTTGTTTGCCATATCCCTAGCCACACATTGCCAAGCATCCCACGAATATCGAACTGGCCGAACTCTGAAAGTTCAGAAGGCAAAGAATATTAATACTGCACATCTATGGACCATGTGACAAATTCAACCAAATTGGGTACTGGCATAAGAAAAATTCTTGAAAACTGATAATGTCAGCAACTGCCAGGATTTCCGAGTCTGTTCAACCTTTGTGACTCAAAACATGGTTTGTGACGCAGCAGCAGCAGCAGCAGCAGCAGCAGCAGCAGCAGCAGCAGCAGGAGCATCTGGAGCTTATTAGAAATGCAGAATCTCAGGGCCCATAGCAGATCTGCGGAATCACAATGTGTTGTGTGCTCAATAGGATCCCCAGATAACTTCTGTGCCCATTAAAGTTTGAGAACCTCTATGGGAAACACTTAGGGTGTTAGACATTCTATGCATAATAACAGACTTGGTCTTTGCTTTAATGGAACGCAAAGTGCAGTATAGGACACAGGCAATTACACTCGAGTAATAATGGTCATAAGGGAGGAAATAATAAGCTATGGAAAAATGTAAAGGAGCCACCCGACCCAGACTTGATGCTAGGATGATCAGAAATGGGAGTGGGGATAATGTTTTTGTGTTTTGTTTTGTTTTGTTTTGTTTTGTTTTCCAGAGGAAGTGAGGTCAAAGTTGAGACCTGACCACTAAATAGAAATTATTCTGAAGAAATATTTGGTAGGCATTTCTACCTGCAGGTAGATTCAAATTTTGGTGACATGTTGTCAGTCTCTGAAAGGGATCTTAACATGTAAGCGAAATAAATTTGGAACTACCTGTACTTAAAAGATTGAAGTAAAAGATTGAAATCCATTAACAGAGAGTGAATGTATTTGAGACTGGTTATTTTGAAGCTTGTTAAATTTGTTTGTCCTGAATTAGTCGATACTCCTACTGTTTTTCAGAATACCTTAGTGTTTATATACAAACCTAATGGATTTCTACAGATATTCTAGAAATGGACACAATTACAGATATTACCTGAATATTGAAAAACATCAATTTATCATCATAGGCTGTACAATTTAAATATGCCATGTAAGCATTTTGACTTTTCAGTAGACTATTACATTTTAACATAAAGTATACATGTACAGTCTTACAGTAACTTTTGCCAGTTGAAATATGGAAATGTAGAAAGGTAATGAGAGTTAGAATTAATGTTGGTATACCAATTTTTAAAAGAAATATTAAAGAGGGCACTTGTGATGAGCAGTGGGTGTTTTGTATAAGTGATGAATCACTACATCTTACATCTGAAACTAATATTACGCTGTATGTTAACTTTAATTTAAATGAAAATTTGGAATAAAAAATGAATATTAACTATAAAATGCATTTGTCTATTCTTGTTAATATAAATTTCACAAATCTATTATATCATTTTAGGCACACTTATTTTTAAAAAGCTTAACTCACACAAATACTTAACTAATAATTTAACCTATTTTTATGTCTCTAATTTCTTTATTTTCTCTTTTTTATATTAGTTTCCTTTTCTGAAAAATGGTTAAAAGTAGTTTTTGGTACCAATGGGCTTGATTACATATTATTTTCCCTGCATTTTGAAGAACACATTTAAAAATAAAAGTATTGTAGTTTTATAGTTGTAAATATTTGATGAAATTGAACGGGCTCTAATTCTTGAATATTAGGAAAAGGATATTATTTATAAAATATTTCCTTTGGACATTTCATCAAAAACAGCTCTGCATTTATTTGTCAATGTCTAGTGTGTTAACAGTGCTAAATGATGCCTCTGTTACATAAATATCTAATTTAATCATTGATCATTTCATGTCTCAAAAAAAAAAAAAGATGAAAGAAGGAGGCATTTATGGTAGATGAAATTTAGAGTAAATGACTTGACCAGAATTATACTGTTCCTCAATATTAAATAACATTTATACTGAGGTCTTTAAACTCCAAGCTCAGTTCTTTCTATTCTATGCCCTGTTATAAAATCTCTTTTTTGATTTAGTTTTTCATCCTTAAAAATGAGACTTTTTATCAGGCATTAATCAGTGTTAAAGCAGTCATATAACAGTTCATATCATAATGAGATTTCTGAGTGGAAAGTAAGTAAAGTGAGTAAACACATGCATTATAAAGTACTTTTTTTTTTCATAGCCCCCCTCAAAATAGCTTGATTTTTTTAGTAGTCTTTAGAGTTTGTTGACATCACTTCAGGAGGTATGTTAGTTAAGGGCACCAGCTCTGAACTGTGTTCAAGTCCAGGATGAGTGACTTTGAACAAGTTACGAGTTTTTTATTTGTGAAACAGGAATAATATCAATACATACCTTATGGGGTTGTTATATAGTATATATGTAATTTATGTTGCATATATAACATATGTTTTATGTAATATATATTATATGTAATATATCTAAGTATATATTAAAATGATATGTAATATGTGTGATATATTATATAATATATGTAACATATAACATATATTTTATGTTACATATGATGTATATTTATATATGTTATATATAATGTGTGTGTGTCTATATATGTAACAGTACATTATCTGACCCATATAAGCATAGATTTCATGCTTTTTTTAAAATTCAGATTAAAACAAACAATACTGAGAGCTAAATCATGATTCATAAGCACATTCAATCAGATGACAAAAAGCTAGTCTCCTGTAGGTTAAAGTAATTTCTCAACACTTACCATACAACGTATTTTATAAAACTATGTGGAATATCAATTTACTGCTATGAACTACAGCAATAATTGGGAGAAATACAAAGAACTGCTTAAGGAAAGGATAGTGTTTTCTCTTTGGATGTGTATGACTAGCAAAGTTCCTTTGGGTTAGAAAAATTTTAGAAGGGAAAATAATTGTTTTCTAAAACCAGCGGCTCTCAGATCCTGAATCTGTGATACGTGGTACAAAGACAACCGTAGCACAAGAGTGATCGATGCCCCATAGCATGTCTCCTTTCTGCTTACAGGAGAGATCCTTTCCTGTGTCTGTCGTTAGCAGTACTCTGTGGTGTGAAATAAGCGATCAAAAGTCATCAGCCTTTTCTTGCTCATTTTTTTCTTCACGTCCAGATTCCTCCAAAGGACCTCAACCATCTTCAGGTGTAAATGGAAACGCACAGCCCCCTGGCACTGCTGGGCAGCCGCCTGCCTCCGCCATCCCTTCCCCAAGTGCCAGCAAACCCTGGCGCAGCAAGTCCATGAACGTCAAGCACAGCGCCACCTCCACCATGCTGACCGTGAAGCAGCCAAGCCCAGCCACCTCTCCCACACCCTCTGCAGACAGACTGAAGCCGCCTGGGTCAGAAGGGGTCAAAACAGCTCCCTCGGGACAGAAATCCATGCTTGAAAAATTCAAGCTGGTCAATGCCCGGACTGCTTTACGGCCCCCACAGTCTCCCAGTTCAGGACCCAGTGATGGCGGGAAGGATGACGATGCCTTTTCTGAATCTGGAGAAATGGAAGGTTTTAGCAGTGGTCTGAATAGCGGTGGCTCAACCAACAGCAGCCCCAAAGTGTCACCTAAATTAGCTCCTCCAAAAGCTGGAAGCAAAAACCTCAGCAATAAAAAGTCTTTGCTACAGCCAAAGGAAAAAGAGGAAAAGAACAGGGACAAAAATAAAGTTTGCGCTGAAAAACCAGTCAAGGACGAGAAGGATCAGGTGACAGAGACGGCTCCAAAAAAGACCTCTAAAATCGCAAGCTTGATCCCAAAGGGTAGCAAGACGACAGCAGCCAAGAAAGAAAGCTTAATCCCCTCTTCCAGCGGCATTCCCAAACCGGGCTCGAAGGTGCCAACAGCAAAGCAAACCATTTCATCTGGCAGTGCAGTGAGCAAAGAGTCAGAAAAATTCAGGACTACCAAGGGAAGCCCTTCCCAGTCCTTACCTAAGCCCGTTACCACTGAAAAAGCAAGCACATCCAATTGCCCTGCTCCTTTGGAAGGAAGGGAAGCCGGCCAAGCTTCTCATGCTGGTTCCTGTGCCGTGCTAGGGGCACAAGGCAGTGGGCAGACTGCGGGGAACGGTGCCGTCCACCTGCCTCAGCAGCAGCAACACAGCCACCCCAACACTGCCACGGTGGCTCCATTCATTTACAGGTAAGGTGGCCCCTGTTGGTCCACAGCTGTCATCTCCTGCAGGCCTTCATGCTCACAGTGTAAGAAACACGGTTACTAGCATTGTGTTTTGCGGTGGTCATTTTGGAACAATGTTTCATCCTGAAGATAAAGGCCTTGAATTTCATCTTTTAAGAAAAACGTAACCCGTATTCTCTAGTCCTATTCCGCTTCCTCTTCCCTTCTTCTGCCCTCTTGTCTCCTCTTTTCAAGAACTTGAGGCTTTAGGAAGTTAACTTACTTGTTCTCAAAGGTGAAATGAAACCCAGATGCCATGACTTTTCCCTGTGTCTATTACCATTTTTATTATTGGTCTTTTAAAACAATTCTCAGTTTTATAACGTTTACAGATAGTTTTCTTTTCACCCTTGGGAGCAAGTACACCCAAATGCCTAAAGGGGCAGACTCTAGAGTCAGACACACGTGGCTTTAATGTCCTGCTCTGGCCCGCACCAGCTTTGTGACTTTACGACTCTTCATCTCATTTTCTTCAACCGTCAAATAGGAATAATAGTATCTACCTTAAAGCGCGGAGAAGAGTAATAGGGAAAATTCCTATGTTTGCTCTATATTCTGGAACATTGGAAGTGTTTGTTGAATATTGTTTATAAGGTATTGGTTTCCCAGCATACAATTTATATTACTTTTCTCTGGCTAAGCGTTAGTTTCTAGGCACACATAATAATCTATATAATTATTATATTTGTGCTTTATTAATTTGTTCTTGCATTGTACTTATGTGTATTGAAATATGCCAACATGTGCTATATCTTAAAATATTTATTCTATACAGTTATAAAAATGGCATGTTTTGCCTATTGTGTGGGTTGTCTTAATCAATTAGAAATATGTCAGTCACTGCTTTGCCTCCATTTTTATTCATGGTCTTTTCTGCCAGGAGATGCTTAGGGAGGGATAACGTCTGCCCTTTTGGCAAGTTGGCAGTTCAATAACAGGAAAGACGTTTTCTGAATAGGAGGCAGTACCTGCTATACTTAAGTCAGGGTCAATATTATATAGCTTAATAATGTATTAAATTTATTAAATGTATGGGTTTTTTTATGTAAAGAAAGTAATTATGAGGGTCTGTTTTCCTTCAGTGAAAAACCTGAGTGCTTTTCTGGTGCTTTATATACTCAGCGAAGCAAATTTAAAATTACTATATCTCAGCTTCTTTTTCAAGTCTGCTTTTCTGCCTTTAGGAGCAGTAATTCATTTAAAACCTTTGTATTTGGATCAGATGGGACTCAGCTCTAACTCCAGAGTCCCTGTGTGACAAATGAGAATTGAAGATGTCAAAATCATAATCCACATTTCACATATGTGAGAAAAATTATCAAGTGTTAAGTATGTCACACTCAGCACACATGTGCATCTCAAATATATTCTGTAGAAGCATCAGTCATCTCAAATCACCACAAATGAATTTCACAGGAAAGCGTAAATCTAAGCAGAAAAGATTGTGCCTGCCAGGTTAGCAAGCATGTTTTTAGAAGTGGCAGCAGGCTTTTTTTGGGTTTTTTTGTTTGTTTATCATAACGTGGCCAGTGGACACAAATTTGGTGGTTTCCATTTGAAAAATGCAACTCTCACTGTTAAAAAGAGGAAGCAGCACAGCCTGGGGGTTGTGGTATGGATCAGTTGTGTGACCTTGCCACATTCTCCTACCTCTTAGTTCCTGTTTGCCCCTTTTAAAATGGAGATGATAAAACTGAGGTAATACAGCCAAGTAGCTAAGACTATGGGCTGTGAATTCTGCCTCTTCTACCACTGTTCGGAAACAACATCTTGTGTTGGTGAGTAGATGACCCCAGGAGCCAAGTTGGCTGGGTTGAAATCTTGACAATGTCCTTTGTTAGCCATGTGACATTGGGTAATGTATTTAAAGACTCTGAGCCTTGATTTCCTAATCTGTACAATGGGGCTGATAATGAGAGAAGCTGCCTCCTAAGGCTATTTTGAAGATGAAATGAGTTCATATTTATACAAGGCTTAGGATAGTTCCCGCCACATAGTGAACGGTCTTCCCCAAATTTCAGTGTATAATCCTGTGAAGTATGGTGGGTAAGAATGTCCACTCGGGGGTGTTTTAAAGATGAAATAAGGCAACCTCATGTAAAGATTTTAGTGCAGATCCAGATTCAGAGTAAATGGCTTATAAACATCACCAATTAGTGGTATTATTATGAATAATATAAGGTAGTTGAAAATAAAACCGTCTGATTAGAAAATTTCACGTTGTAGTCTGCGTATGAGGCAATAGTTGCTGGAAGTCTCTTATAAATTCAGAATAATTTTGTAAATGATAATGTAAATCCCCTCAAGGTAGATTAATCAATACTTAAGCTTTTTAACTGTCAGGGAAAGATATTTATATTACAGAATCATGTTGTTTGGATTAGGTAACCCTTGATTTACTTTTGACTCTGTCGTTCCAACCCCATGTAAGAATTCTTCCTGCAAAATGCCTGACAGACTTTTCTGGATTGCCAATTATTTGATAACAGGCATAATTGACTATTTTATAATGTTCTTGAGTACTTAGTACAAGTCTGTATTTCACAAGATTTATGTTCATTTTCTCATTTAAACTTTATCATCAACAGATGAGGAAAAATGTTATCTCCATTTCACAAAGATGAAGAATCGGAGATTTCCAATCAGAATAGTAGTTGCCATTTAAAGTCACAGGGCTGATAGGGGTTTGCCTTTGAACTCAAATGTGCTTGGACCTGTAGTATCCCCTTCGTTGTTCACCAGTTCTTCCTGCAAGAAATAGTTATTAGAAAGATTCTGGCCAGAAAAATGTCTATCATAGGTTGCAGAATTCTTAATCAGAACCCATTTATGATAGGAAATGCCAAATTGCTTTCAAGTTGTGTGTGTGTGTGTATGTGTATAATGTATATAGTTTTGATATTTAAAGATAATTGAATAACTTCTATAAAATGGGAAGATTTATGGCTGAGGGTGATGTTTTTCTCCTTTCTTCACCCTGATTCTAGGTCATGCTAGGTTATTAATTATTACTTCTGGAACTCTAATATATGCTTCATAATACTCTTTGTTACAAATTGAATGTCAGAGTTCTATAAATATAATGTTGAGTTCTGGAAGTTAATGGATTTCATATTAGTCCTACTTCCTATACAATGCAAGCATGTTCTAAATTAAGTTTTTGTGACTCATTTATCTCTATAGTGTGATAAAAGTAGTTTTGTTTTGTTTTTTTTTTTTTCAACTTTTTTAATTTATTTTTGGGACAGAGAGAGACAGAGCATGAACGGGGGAGGGGCAGAGAGAGAGGGAGACACAGAATCGGAAACAGGCTCCAGGCTCCGAGCCATCAGCCCAGAGCCTGACGCGGGGCTCGAACTCACAGACCGCGAGATCGTGACCTGGCTGAAGTCGGACGCTTAACCGACTGCGCCACCCAGGCGCCCCTAAAAGTAGTTTTTTAAGTTAGTATATCTTTATCCATTTAATGAGTGGATATAGCTGAAATCAAAAGTGGAAAATTTTAAGAAAGAATGTTTTAATTTAAAATAAAAAGTTCCCAATATTTAAACCTATTTGAATGGAATAGACTGCCATTGTATTAAGGTTGCTACCAGAGATATTTAAGATTTGGTAGAATGATGAGGCGCCTGGGTAGCTCAGTCAGTTAAGCATCCCACTCCTGATTTTGGCTCAGGTCATGATCTCAGGGTTGTGACATCGATTCCCACATCAGGCTTTGTGCTGGGTGTGGACTTTGCTTAAGATTCTCTCTCTCCCTCTACCGCTCATGTGCTCTCTCTCTCTATAAAAAAAGAAAGAAAGAAAGGAAGGAAGGAAGTAAAGAAGGAAGGAAGAAAGAAAAGAAAAAAGAAAAGAAAAGAAAAGAAAAAAGAGAAAAAAAACATGGGTGCCTGGGTGGCTCAGTCGGTTAAACCTCCAACTTTGGCTCAGGTCATGATCTCATGGTGAGTGAGTTCAAGCCCTGCATCAGGCTCTCTGCTGTCAGCACAGAGCCCACTTCAGATCTTCTGTCTCCCCTCTCTCTGCCCCTCCCTTGCTCTCTCTCTTTCTCTCTCTCTCAAAAAATAAATAAATGTAACGAAAAATAATAAGTGGTAGAATGACAGGTTGCCATTGTTTAGGTAAAGGGAAAACACCAAATACGTTTTCATTTATGTACTCATCATTCATTTTGCAAATACTATGTATTAAGAACTACAAAGATTTTTTTTTAAAAGACTTTGAGTTCCAGTGAGGGAAGGAGGCAAACCATAAGAAACTCATAAATATTGAGAACAAACTGAGGCTTGATGGGGGGTGGGGGGAGAGGGGAAAGTGTGTGATGGGCATTGAGGAGGGCACCTGTTGGAATGAGCACTGGGTGTTGTATGGAAACCAATTTGACGATAAATTACATATATATATTAAAAAAAAAAGACGTTGCCTTGCCCTCAGGGAGTTCAGTCTATTGGACATAATGATAAAATATAATAAAATTTAAAAATCATTGCTGTTATGGAAGTATATATAAGAAATAATGTAGAAGAGAGTAGAGGTTTGGGATGTGGGATTATTGAGTGGAAAATTCAGAAGAAAATTTGGAAAGAATCCATATTTTACTCTTGATTTTCCATCACTCTCTCCCTGCACATCTTATTTTCAGTTAGTCCTATTGGCTCTTCCCCCCCCCAAAACATACCCTCAATCAGGCATTTCTTTCCATTTCCACCCCCCTCTCCTGGTCCAAGTCATGTCACCATCAGTACTTACCTAGTTTCCAGTGAGTCTTCCAGATTCCACTTCTGGCCCTTTCCAACAGCATTCTTCACACAGCAGGGGCTCTAACCTCCTAAAAGTGTACATTATATATGTCATTCCAATTTACGAGACAATCTATTGGATTTTCACTACACTTGAAAACAATGAAACCCAGACACCTTGCCAAGACCTACAAGTCCCTACATAATCTGACCCTCTATCTAACCCACAGGCCACGCTCATACCATTTCTCCTGTAGGGCACTAAACCCCTGCCTTCGTTCTGTTTCTCAACAAACTAACCTATTCTGCTTTGGTGCCTTTGTCATAGATGATCTCTCTACCTGTGACAATCCTCTTCCAGAGCAAAGCAGGCTACTTCTCATCAGATCTCTGCTTACATGCTACCTCTTCACACAAGCTATCTCCAGCCATCTAATCCAAAGAAACATTCAGTATGCCTTTTGCCAGAATTCTATGACATCATCTTCTTATATTTTATTCATAAAGTTTATTATTATCTGCTATTATTTTTTAAATATTTATTTTGAGAGAGAGTGAGAGAGAGTGAAAGAGAGAGAGAACGCTCAAGTAGGGGAGAGGGGGAGGGAGAGGGAGAGAGATAATCCCAAGCAGGCTCCATACTGTCAGCACAGAGCCCAATGTGGGGCTCGATCTCACGAACACTGAGATCATGACCTGACCGAAAACAAGAGTTGGACGCTTAACCAACTCAGCCACCCAGGCACCCTTGCTATTACTTTGATAACTTATTAATAAGTATGATTTCATGGCACCTGGTTGGCTCATTCGGTTAAACATCTGACTTCGGCTCAGGTCACGGTTTGTGAGTTCGAGTCCTGCATGGGGTGAGCTCGAGACCCACTTCCAATGAGCAAGAGCCCTGCTTCAGGTGAGCCCCCCTTCTCTTTTTCTCCCTCTCTGCCCCTCGCTCACTTGCTCCCTCTCTCAAAAAAAAGAAAGTCAGCCACTTCCAGCTATAAATAACAAGCTCATTGATACCAGCTCTTATATTTTTTATTTAGTAGTGTAATGCCCAGAACAGAACCTACCTACCATGGGCACCATGTGAAATTGTTGAATGAAACACCATCAACATGGTTTAGACTAACCTGCTATAGATGAATAGTACAATTAGCAGCAATGTATAATGAAACAGAGAAACTTCTGAAATCTCTTACCTCCTATAAATGAGCTAGATGGTTTAACTGAAATATAAACAGCTTTAAAATATTTAAAGAATGAAATTTCTTCTCTTCAGGACATTCATTCACTTATTTTGTTCTTCTTCCAGTAACTCCCTACTAAAATCTATTATGTATAAAACATGAGGATAGAGTGAAACATGACACATCCCAAATGTCATTTTCTTTCTGTTGTCCACAGTATAGTAGGCAAGAGACTGACTCGAAGATCACTACAAAATGAAGCGAGATGTCTAAAGCTCTCCAACAGCGAACTGGATTTGGTACATTGAGACTTCAAAACATGGAAAAGTACTGCTAGTTGTCAGAATCAGAGAAAGTGGCACTTGAACTGGGTTCTGAAAGATAAGTGGGATTTAGGCACGCCGAAATGAAGGGGACAAGGAAGGAATTGCAAGACTGAAGGAACCATATAAACAGGATGAATACCAGATGTGTAGGGCAGTCAGCAAGTAAAATAGATTTCCTGGAAAATGAAGGTTGATTGGAGCCTAATTGTAACAGAAATTATTGAATGTCAGGCCCTTAGACTTGTGTGTGTGTGTGCGTGTGTGTGTGCGTGTGTGTGCAAGAGAGAGAGAGCACAAGTGTGTGAAGCATGATTATGAAAATTGCTGTGTCTTCACTGTGTAAGTTAGATTGTTAATGGAAGACAACAGCATAGGTTAAAATGCTCAATGGCTATATGAGGGAGAAATTTCCTGACTTTCAGAGGTAGCTTTGTTAAGATTTGAATTAGAGGTCCCAATTACAGGAGGAAAGGAAGGAGAAAGAAGAGCGTTGTTCAGAAAAGAAGCTTTTCATTCTTCTTGTTCTTTCTTGGTATCCTTTCTTGGTTTGACCCTCTGCTGTCTTCTTCAAACTTGTTTTCCTCACCTGGAGTTCAAAAGTTACTACCTTTGCTCTATTTTAAAAAAATGCCTCCCCTCTACCCACATGTCATTTTTCTTACATAGCTTGTGTATTCATCACTTTAGAGCTATAATTCCTCATGATGGTAAAGACATATTAAGTCAAATAGTGAAGTAAATAGTCAATTAAAGAGAAAAGAGAGACCTGTACATTTTTCCCAAACCTCAGTCTTTTTAGCAGCCTCCAATAATTTTCAAAAGAGCAAGTAACCAGATTCTTAACTTGCTATTTTAATGTCCACCTTCTTTTCCTTATTTTCTGACCACTTGTAGTAAATGCCAGGAAAACAGTGCATTGGATATAAAGCAAACATCTTAAGGCAAAGGGCGTAGAATCAGGAGTGGGGGTCGTTTGCACTTGCATCCACATTTGTGCACACACACACGCATGCACACACACAGAAAGAACCCAACACATAGATAAGGCAAGACACTGTTATACAGAGAAGAAAACCATCATGCATCTTAAACCTATGAATTAAATATAGGAGGAGACCCTCTGTACACACTTGAATTGTAAAATTAGGTCAGTAAAGTCTGAATGCAGAGGTTTTGTTTTTTTTTTCTTCACAAAATGTATCTTATACAACAGCATCATGGGTTCTCAGGAGACATTTTTGTTGCAGCCAGTTTTTGTGAGAGTTCAGATTTGCCTAGGAAGTGACAAGAAAAACTGACACTTGAATATACTACGTTCTGAAAGGTAAAGAATGCAAAACATTAATCTTGAAAATGCTTACACACATGGTTTTAAGTTTGGCTAATTTGTTGAACCAGTAAACTGAGTAGGAGGAGCTGTGAGTATACCAAGATTGAAATGGAGAGCAGATAACCATCATGCAGAAAAAGCTTTTCTAAGCCCTGCAGCTACTATTACAGATTATGCTGCAATTGTGGTTTTATGTGAACTGGGCGTAATTGGTCATCAGTACAAAGTGCAGTTTATTGAATGCCAGCCTTGAGAGCTTGTCTTTTGCTAGGTTTGAGATATATATGTGCATCGGGTAGCAGTTTAAACTCCTTCGCACAGCAGTATTTTTAAGATGGAATATAGAGACACCACTAGAAGAGGGCCTGTTGTGTGGGATAGTGCTAGGAGCTGGCATTCTCTCAGCGGAGAAGCTTCATCAAATACCTTCTGTAGTTGGCTTACGAGGTTTGCTGCCAGATTGCCCAATCAAACCACTGCTGTTTCTTCTTTCTATATTTTATTTGCTCTTGGAAAAATGTTAAGCTTACAGAAAATTTGCAAGAATAGTACAAAGAACTCCCATACATACTTCACTCACGGCAGCCAGAGACTTTTTCAAGTTTCACTGATTGTCCCAGAGATACCCTTTGACCAATTCAGGATGACTGTTGTACCAAGTTGGCATTTCTGCCTATTTTCCCTCAGTCTGGAGCAGTTCTTTGATCTTTGCTTGACTTGCATGAAGCTGATGTGAAAATAAGCATTTGTAGACTGTTTCTTAATTTGGGCTTGTCTGATATTTGCTCATCACTAGATGTGTATTATATATTTTTGTTCAGAATGCCACAGAAGTGATGCTGTGTTCTTCCCATCGCATCCTATCAGATAGGAACAACACTGATACTTCCCATTTTGGTGATGTGAAATTTAATCCCTCGATTAAGATAATTTTGCCATAGTTTTTCACTCTAGAGTTTTCCCCGTTTGTATTCAATGAGTATTTTTGTGGAAAGGTATCTTGAGACTCTTTGTAATAATTCTGTTCCTGGATCTTCTTTTGCCTCTAGGATTCAGCATCCATTGAGATTTTTTTCCATAAATTAATATTTTAGTTGAGTGGAGGTCAAATGACTTCTAATCCTATCACTCCTTCCACATTTCTGCCTTGGGTTTCTTTATTAAGAGACGCCCCTTCTCCTTTGCCTTTTCCTTCTCCCTCCCCCTCTCCCCCTCTCTTCAAATTGTATGGATTAATGGATTCCCATTGTATTCAGTGGATTTTAACCCATTGATATGACTATTTTAATGCTTAAATTTTCTCAGGTTTCACTACTGGGATCCCCTTCAAGCTGGCTTCTGCCCCATTATTCTTTGAGAACTTTATTTCTTTTCAGCTCCAGGTGTTCAGGCTCATCTTGTACTCCCCCTATCTCTTGGCTGCAGCTTTTACTAAGGAGTCCTGATTTCTTTTTGTAGAGAGTGATATTTAGAAACCAAGATCTCACTGCTCCCTGGTTTCCTAAATGGTAAAATATATGTAGGTAACACACACATGCAAACACACAGACACACACACACACACACACACAGACACACACACACACACACACACACACACACACACACACACTTATATCATTATTTATCTCAGTGTCTGTGAGCTATCTATGATATATATACACACAGACAGATAGTCCTCCACTTAAAATGGAGTGAAAGCAAATACACACTGAGCAGAAACCATACTTTTGAATTTGGTTTTTGCCGGGGCTAGTGATATGCAGCACTGTCCTGTCTTGTGATGCCCGTCAGCAGGCGGAGCCTCAGCTCAGTCAGCCGGCAATCACAAGAGTCAGCAACCAATGCATTGACAACCGTTGTGTCTCCATACGACCACTCTGCTTTTCATTTTAAGTACAGTATGCAATAAATTACATGAGGTATTCAGCACCTTATTGTAAAATAGGCTTTGTATGAGATGGTTTTGCCCAACCGTAGGTTAATGCACGTGTTTTGAACACATTTAAAGTAGACTAGGCTAAGCTATGATGGTAGGTCAGTTAGGTATATTAGATTCCTTTTCAACTTACAATATTTTCAACTTACAACGGGTTTATAGGAATGTAACCTCTTCATAAATTAAGGACAATATATAGATATGTATGCATATACATAATACATGATTTATGTATATGTATATACACACACACATACATACATATTTCCTTTCCATACTTGTATTTCCTTTTGTTAACTGAGAAACTTGGCTCACATTATTCTCCATATATCTTCTTATTTGCTCAACCCATCCTGAAATAACAAATTTCCCATCCACACTTAGTACTCTTCCTCCTGACTCATTTCTGTCCTTGGCCCTAGGTGTCACCTGTCTGCCTTCCCAACAGGAAGGAAAGAAGAGAGCAAAACCATGGTGGTTTTAGAAAGATATTTACTTTTCTTTGCCTTTGTTTGATTTATAAATCAAACTATTAGACTATTAATGTTGCTGTCTCAACCCAGCTGTATTTGTGCTTACCTGTGTGACTATATCCATATTAAGATGAATCCAGGGGAGGATATATTTTAATATAAATTAATGAGCAAACACTCATATTTATGATATTTGAAATTTCCAATTGATAGTATCTAGGACTTACTGCTGAAGTCCTTTGAGTGGTATATATAATAGCTTCTTTTTTGTAAGAGTACAAATTTAAGGTAGTAAAGAGTAAAGAATAATATTTAAGGTAGATCAGTAGCTATTGTCATTTTCAAATACTGTGTGTTATTCACTTAGTGACTGAAGTATCTGTCAGCTAAGGAGGCCTCAAGTGTACTAAAATAGTGTCCAGAGGCATTTGAATGGTGTTAAACTGGAGGGTAGTGGTTAATAGAACAGTGTTTAGGGGTAGCCAGGGTCACATATGGGATAACTATCTACCAGCTTGTTATATAAGGCAAATTATTAAACCTCTAGAAGCCTGAATCTATCTACAGCACCTATATTATAGGTGTCTTAATCTGTTTAGGCTGCTGTCACAAAAATAGACCTGGTGGCTTAAACAGCAAACAGTTATTTCTCATGGTTCTGGAAGTGGGGAAGTCTAAAATCAAAGTGCTGGAATTTCCAAGTCTGGTGAGAGCCTGCTTCTTGGTTCACACATGACCATTTTCTCACTCTGCCCTCTCATGACAGAAGGGGTGAGGGAGTTCTCTGGGGTCTCTTTTAAAACAACACTAATCCCAGGCATGAACGTTCCACTCTCAACACCTAATCAGCCCAAAAAGCCTCCACCTCCTAATACCATCATATTGGAGATTAGTTTTCAAGGTAAGGATTTGGGGGAGGAAACAGACATTCATTCCATAACAATAGGATTGTTGGGACATTTAAGTGAAATGCCATCAGTAAAATACCAGGCATAGTATTTGGCACATGGTAAGTGCACAGAAACAGGAAATCGCTTTTGTGTTAATCATCAGTGAACTCTACACTTTTCACCGCTACCACTCTTGGTAAGAGATACTAACCCTGAGAGCCTGGCTTGTTAACACTCTAAATATGGTGTTTTTGCAATGCTATATTTGACAGTTTCAGTAGGTACTTGCAACGTGTTGACCATGTTGTAAATACACAGTAATTAGTCTGCACAATTCAGGTCTTTTAAATATTTTACAGGAACATCATGACACTTATTTTTTTTTCCTTTTTCCAATCAGAATGAGGAAAATGTAGTATCAGTTTATGTAGGAACAGTGAATGATGCCACTGCATTATTCACTGTGTCTGTCAAAATGAACCCTTTGATTGGAGAACACTATTGATTCTGAAGTCTTCATAAATTGTTTCATGAATCACCCCAAACCCTTTTATTTTATCAGAGTGAAACATGCACAAAAAGAGAGGACATGTTGGGAGTCTTCAGAGATTTAACTGAACTTCTTTGATCATTTGTATAAAAGTTAAATCTTTACCAGTTAGCAGTGATTGCCCCTCTGGAGACTAGAGTTAAAATTTGAATCCACTCTAAAATACAATGAGTGGAAATCTGGAGAAATGGATGGTTTGTAACATATGTAGACCAGAGACCTGGATCCATTTACATGCACATATGAAACGAGATGTCTTGTAGGTCCTTTTTATAAATTATTTAAAATTTAACCCTTTCCATGTTCCTTTCCTTGATCAATCTGCTTCCCTATTGTTCATAATATAGGTAATACCATGGAAAATACACCAAAGAACTTGAAAATAAGGTAAATAAGATTGTATCCTGTCAGGGCGCCTGGGTGGCCCAGTCGGTTAAATGTCCGACTTTGGCTCAGGTCATGATCTCATGGTTCGTGAATTTGAGCCTCTCATTGGGCTCTGTGCTGATAGCTCAGAGTCTGGAGCCTACTTCAGATTCTGTGTCTCCCTCTCTCTCTCTGTTCCTCCCCTGCTCACACCATGTCTCTCACTCTCTCTCAAAAATAAATAGGATTAAAAAAAATCACCTCCTATAAATTAAAATAAAAAAGATAATAAAGCGGGAATCAGCCAGAAATACACACTGACAGATTTTTAAAAACCAAAATAAAATGAAATGTTCTAATAGATCACTGAGCTGTCAGAAGTGTGCATACTTAAAAATATATGTATATTTATTTATTTATTTTTGAGAGAAAGCAAGCACATGTGAGCAGGGAAGGCATAGAAGGAGGGAGAGAGAAAATCCCAGCCAGGCTCCTCACTGTCAGCACAGAGCCTGACATGGGGCTCAATTCCATGAACTGTGAGATCATGACCTGAGCGAAAATCAAGAGTCAGACGCTCAACTGACTGAGCCACCCAGGTGCCCCTAGTAGTGTGCATACTTTTTATAAGAGCCTCAGATAATAGGGCCTGAAGACAGCTGATGGAATTGAGTACCAAGTCTCATACGCTGAGGAAGATAGCTACCGTCAGCTCCTGAGCAACTTTTTAAGATCTGTTTATTCAGAGCAAAGCAGAATTTCTACTCTCAAGACACATTCAAAATACATTTTTACTTGATACAGATTTTTCTAGAACCTTTGTAACTAGCATGAGCACATGCATTCAGGCTCCGGTAACAGCTACTGATCTTGTTCTCGTAAGAACCAATTGGCATTGGACTATAGCCAGCCATCAAAGTGAACTACTTAATGTGACTCAGCTTCTGAGAGATCAGTCTATGAATACTGAGTCTGCAGGACTGTAGGCCAATCCTGGCTCACAGCCAGTTCACCAAGGCACCCTGCCTTTCTGAGGCTTCTTGGCAGACAGCCAGTAAAGTTTCCCTGGGGTCTCCAATCTCACCACATACTCTCCATTCAAACCTCTTCAGCAAGTAATAAATATCCTTAGAAAACTTCAGCGGATTTTAACCCTTCATTCAGGGACAGCAGGCTAAGGAACAGGTCAAGGAGGTGCAGTGGCCCACAAGAAATAAGCCCAAGTAGAAGAACCGACTGTAGTGGGCTTTAGCATTGAGGAAGGTGGGGCTATCAAAAGACAGGGTATAAAGGAGAACCTGGAGGCCAGAGAAGAGAAGAAGTGAACTACTATTATTAGTAATAATAACACTTGAGTTCAAATTACTTTGGAAGGCACATATTTTTCTTTCATACATGAGCAAACTGAGGTTTAGGGAGGCTAAGTAACTTAGCAAGGTCACATGAGTTAATAACTAGTTAGTTAGAGACCCAAGTTATACATTGCATATACCGTTATACCATGCTTCCCTCCATATGCTGTACTCTAATACTATTTTATGATGATGGCTAATAAGATTTATTCATTTATTTATCTAATATTTTTTCAGTGCAATACATTGCGAGACCAAAGCTAGGCGTTGGGGTACAACGGCGAGCTTAAACGTGGGCAGTGGAGTCTAGTTTGGGAGATAAACATTGATCAAATAATTAGATTTTGCATTGGAAGTGTACGAAGTACTGTCAAGATAGATACAGAGAGTAGATAAGTACTTACAATTTGGGACTTTACCTGAAAATTAGAGATGGTTCTTTAAGAGTTACTTGAACTGAAGGGAGAGACTTAATTGGATGAAGAGAGAAGGAAAGTAATGGAGTGTAAAAGCCCAGTTGAGGCAGGGGGCTATGAGAAGTGGGTAGAAAATTCGTGTGACCACAGAGACGAGAGATAAGAAGACTCACATGCAAGATGGTACTGGAGAGGCAGACAGAGATCAGACCACACAAAGCCACCTTATAGTTTCCCTAAAGGTTTCATCCAGGATACCATGAACAAGGAACATTACAAGTTTAGATTACAACAAAAGATTACAAGTTTAATTCTGTACATGATAGATTTGAGATATCTTTGTGACAATTAAGAAGCTATGTCAATTAAATAGCTGTGCTATACATCTGGAATTCAGTGGAAAGTGCTGGGTTAGAGCTAGAATATGGGATTCATGTGTGGCTAGGTAATCATGAATATAGTGAATGTGCTTGAGATCATCTAAAGAGACTACAATGAAAACTGGAAAAAGCTTAAGATCCTGCTTTGAGGAACCCACAGTTTTGCCCTCTGTATCCCCTTCTTTTCACTACCCAGAACCACATTTAATGATTGGGTAAAAGAGAGCAAAAGAGGGGGAAAGTGGCATCCAGAGAGAATGGGGAACAAACTGGAAAGTTTTTGTCATAGAAGCCAGAGTAGGATGACTTCATGAAAGGAATGATGGTCTGCTGTTCTAAATGCTGCCAAGACATCAAGGAAGGTAAAGACTAAAAGGCGTTGATTTTAGCAACATTGAGGTCTTTACTGGCCTTTATGTTATGTCCTTTCACTTGAACAGTATATCCTCTTTCTTAATTTTGCCGTGCTTTTTATATTCATTTTCAAGTTAGAATAAAATAAGGACAGTCTGCTAGAAATCAACAGAGGCCATTTATATGAATTCTCACTTAGCTTTTTCTTTTGTATATTAATTCCTATATATACACATTCTTCCATAAATATAGCATAATGTTTTCCACGATTTCTTAAAATCCTAACGAGCTTTTCAGAGTTTCTGGATATGTCATTTCATATAAAGTATTGTGGATATCAGTGATTACACTTTATTTTCTCTCAAACAACACGAGGACCTAGAATAAAAGTAACATATTAATTAAACTTTGATTCAGGGGTACCCGGGTAGCTCACATGGTTAAGCGTCTGACTTTTTTTTTTTTTTTTCGGCTCAGGTCATAATCTCACTGTTCTTAAGTTGCAGCCCTGAATCAGGCTGTGTGTTGACACTGCAGAGTTGGTTTGGGATTCTCTGTTTCCCTCTGGCTGCGCCCCTCCCCCCTGCTTGCATAGATGCACATTCTCTCTCTCAAAAATAAATAAATAATACATAAATAAATAAATTTTAAAGAAATTGATTCAGAAAAAAAAGCATACTGAATTCCTCTTTCACATATTTGGAATATTCTGTATAGTTTTTAAAAGTGAGAAATATTTAGTGGTCACTCACCATGGTCCAAACCCAGTAATACAAATGGGACTTCAAGGTTGCCTCCTCCTGTATCTTAGTTCATCCTCTAGTTTTTGTTTTTTTTTAAAGATGTGGTGGTTTGGATCAAATATATGTGGATTTTGAAGCTGCATCAGGAAAGATCATGCCTCTTAAAACATTTGCTTGTGCATAAAAGAAGTAATGCATGAAGATTAGAATATCAAAATATATGCAGTCCATCTGTTGTGTACTTTTATCTGATGAGACCTACTCTCTACATGTTAATCACACACACAAATACATAGCCGCGCACATATACACACACAAATATAAAACATAAGGTAGATGAAATTTTAATAATGAGAATTTGGTTCTGATTGACTGGCTTTTCTGAAATTGAGACATTATAGCGATGTTTACGGCTCAGAACAAATTCAACATTAATTTTTTACTTACACTTTCTGTTTTAGGATATATTTCTAGAATTTTCATGAAAAAAAACTATAGGGATGCTTTCAGTATTTTTATTAGTTATTCTCACAAGAATGCAATTTAGCCAGACTTTATCTAAAACTGCAGAAAAAGTTGGATCTTTTCAAGTTTTGTGCTTCCCCCCAAATGTAACTATTGGTAATTACAGGCTTTCAAATGTAGAAAAGGCTAAGAAATATGATTTCATATCTCACTCCTACTTGGGTTGTATATGAAAATAAGGATTTTCTCTTACAGATAGTTTAGGAATGTCGTCGTCATAAGGAAGTGCTTACTTACCTTAATAGAAAACTTGACTTCTGCTTGTACTACAACAATAGAAATGTTGACTTCTGCTTGTGCTAGGGAATTTTGAGTCACTGATGACAGCAATTGCTATTTGTTTCTGTCTTTTTGGTTAATTTCAGATCACATTCAGAAAACGAAGGCACCTCTTTACCATCTGCTGACTCCTGTACCAGTCCTACTAAGATGGATGTATCATATAATAAAACTGCTAAGCAGTGCCTAGAGGAGATATCTGGTAAGTGACCTGACTGATGGGTAGGACAGACCTCAGAATTTTTGCAATCTCTCCATAAGTCTTTTTAATAAAAGTCATATCTGTGCCATACTGTTTTTTCTTAAGCATAAATGGACTGTGTGCATCTTATGCATCAGAGATTCTTAGATATTTGTCTACTTTGCTCAGGGTGATCTCTTTGTTGTTCTGTGAAGAATTTTGTGAAGAATGGTAGGGCTTTTAGAGGCTGAGGTCTTCAAGTCATTGTTGCCCTCAGTCAAGTTCAATATAATCATAGAAAACCTGGGGAAGCTTCATTGTTAATAAGACAGCTCTTGAATATATTTGGAGATTTTAAAAAATGTTAAGGATCAGATGTCAATACAGATGTACCATGGCCAATCCCACCCTGTTCTGTCTTCAGTTCTCTACTCTTTAGAACATTCCTACACAATGGCTCCAAATGTGTATTTAGGAAAAATTCTAATTATGGAAATATTTCATTACATATAAATAATGTAAGGAAAAAACATATATACAATTTGTTAGGTTTGTAAGTATATAAAACCAGCTTCTCTGCTTTAATTTTTTTTTTTTCAACGTTTTTTATTTATTTTTGGGACAGAGAGAGACATAGCATGAACGGGGGAGGGGCAGAGAGAGAGGGAGACACAGAACCGGAAACAGGCTCCAGGCTCCGAGCCATCAGCCCAGAGCCTGACGCGGGGCTCGAACTCACAGACCGCGAGATCGTGACCTGGCTGAAGTCGGACGCTTAACCGACTGCGCCACCCAGGCGCCCCAACCAGCTTCTCTGCTTTAGTCCAGTGTGTTTTTATAGGACCCAAATGAGTGTAGGCATATATGGAAGGCCTTTGGTGTAATTATATTATATCTAATATATATAATATATATTAATTAATACTAATATATATAAAAATCTGTATTAATGAGCAACTAAATAATTTTTTAGAAAAACATACTAAGGGGAAAGAGAGTTTGAGGACAGTTTTTATAATTCTAAGAGTAAGAATTCATAGAAGTAGAGGTATTCTCTTATTCCAATAAGTTTCTGGTCAGCCATTATATATTCTGAAGAAAAAAAAATGAAAGAAATATTTAATTTTTTTTAAAAATTGCTCTAATGCTTGAAAGATTCAAAATATTGTCCTGAAGTTCATGAAAATAAACATATTACAAATTTGGGGGTTAAAGAGCTTGTTTGACAGAAGCTCTTTGGCAGATCTGCACACTGTGGCAGGCATTAGCCATTCCTGCAATATCCACCAGGAGATATTGATCCCGTTGACAACACAACATTATGAGGGTTCCTTTGGAATCATCAGTGGTATCATCAGGCATCAGAGGTTTTGTGTGAAGATTGCAATGGGCCAGTTCCGGGTAGAGGTAGATATGGTAATGCTAAGACATAGCTATTGGGATTGTATTTACAGAATTTTCAAGTACTTGGGGGAAGTTTTGGCTTTCCCATAGCTCCAGATAGTCTCATAATGAGAATGATGATACATATCTGTATTGTGACTAGATATTTTTAAAACCTGGTGTGGCATGGAGATGCATATACTTCACACATTTCTTTATTCATGAATGTCTTCAGTTATGTATCAGTATGCCTATGAAATACCAGAGCTCAAATATGTAGGATAAAATGCTTTTATACAGTTTGAATTTTAGGTTTTATGGGAATTTCACAAAGGAACATTGTTTCTTTGAATTTAATATATCACTGAGTATCTGTTTAAATAAATAATCCACATGTGAATTTTTCCTCCAGTTTCTTATTCTGTCCATCATTTGATCATTCTTTCACATTTTTAGTTGATATTTCCATTTAACGTTCTGATGTTTTGAAATATAACACTTGAGGGGCGCCTGGGTGGCACAGTGGGTCAAGCGTCCGACTTCAGCCAGGTCACGATCTCGCGGTCCGTGAGTTCGAGCCCCGCGTCAGGCTCTGGGCTGACGGCTCGGAGCCTGGAGCCTGTTTCCGATTCTGTGTCTCCCTCTCTCTCTGCCCCTTCCCCCGTTCATGCTCTGTCTCTCTCTGTCCCAAAAATAAATAAACGTTGAAAAAAAAATTAAATATAACACTTGGAAGTGGGGGGCACCTGGGTGGCTCAGTCTGTTGAGCGTCAACTCTTTATTTAGGCTCAGGTCATGATCTCAAGGTCGTGAGATTGAGCCCTGTGTCAAGCCTCCTGTGGGGCTCTGCAATGAGTGTGGAGCCTGTTTAGGATTCTCTCTCTCCCTTTCTGTGTGCGCCTTCCCCACTCGCTCTCCCAAAGTAAATGAACATATTAAAAAATAAATATAACACTTGAAAGTGAAATATAAAGTAGACTTTAACATAATATAATAATTTAATGGATTTATCACAGGGTATAATATTATTTTGCATTTTTATTAATTATTTCTATAGCATAATAGATTCAAGTCTGTGATTTAGATAGGAATAAAAGAAAACAGCATAAATGGTGAAATGAGTCTTTTCCTGATTGTGTCATTTCTGTTAACATTTGTTTAAAATGATAATAAAAATAATAAAATTTATCTCAGTGCAAGCTTGGGATTTCCCAGAACAGAGATGATATTCATTTATGATTAGTAGGGTAAAAATTTGAGTACTATAATCGGAAGAACACAGATGAGAGTATACAGGTAGACCAGTGATGAGAGAATGATTAGCATCCCCTGGCCTTTCTTCCAATGATCTTGTCTTCTAATCCCTCCTGAGCTACTTATTTTCACTGGCACACCCTTGAGCTGAGCATCATCAGAATCTTCAGCTTCTCTATCAGTTCACTTCTGTGCACCCCATTCTTACTGATTAAATCCTAGCTTTTCAGTGGTCTTCCTTTTGTTCCATGACTCTACCACTGGTTCTGCCAGAATTTCTAAATTCATTGATCCTACAGCTTTTTACTGACCCTCACCAAACTCTTCATATTCTTTCTTACCACCCTCCCCCCCTTAATCAGCTGAATCCCTGTGGTAACTGAATGCAATTTGACTTTTGCATATACTCTTTACTGTTCCTCCTCTCTCACTTCATTTGATGAAATCACAGACCTGGTTACATTAAACTCTCCACTAGTTCGTACCAGAAGTGAATGAACCTGGAGAAAAAAACATGTCCCATGTGGATGTGATTCACTTTACATTTATGATCACCAACCTCAAATGAGTATTTGTTGCTGCCGAGCAATCATTCTGTATTTCCACAGTCCATTCACTCTTTTTTTTTTTTTCATCTAAGACCCCTCTCAAGTTCTTAGATGATAATTTCATGCCTTTTCTTCTCAAACTTACCATACCAACTCTCCCATCCTCTAACTGATGACCTTGATGTTGACTTCACTGAAAAAAAAAAAATTAAAGCAGAGAGAAAAGAATTTTATACAACCCTGCCATCACATCTACCTATACACAACATTTATACCCATTCTTACCACCTTTTCTTGGATTACTTTCTCTTCTACCTCCTTAAGAGCTCCCTCTACACCAAATCGTTCTCTTTAGTCCTCAGGATACGACATCTCTCCAGTTTCAATTTTTGAAAAACAAAAAAACAACTTCTCTTGACCCCTCCTTTCCTTCTTTCTTCTCTTCCTGATTTCTGTTGTTGCTACTTACTACATTCTGGCTGCTAGAGAAACCATAGACCACAAAATCACTGGAAATTATTGCCAAGCCCACAGAATATTCCTTTGAAGACAAAATGAATTAGGGGAAATTAAATGTTCTAGGAAGTAGAGAAAATAATTTTGGCCCCTGCGCTGTCATTATTTAGCTGAATTGTTCCTTGGTTTCCTTTGTGTATGTGTGTGAGAGAGAGAGAGATGACTGTAATACTTAATAAACGCACAGGATTGTTCTAAAATACAGTTTCATTCATCCATCCATATTTTCAGTAATCTTCACCTGGTTCCGTATACATGCCAGTCTTTCCAAAGGTTGGGAAGACAAACATGACTAAGACATGAGTCCTCCTATAGAAGAGTAAGAATTAAACTTTAACACCACAAATAATTAAATTACTAGATGCCTAGGAACAACTAAATTAGCTGTAAAGAGTTATATAGGGCTTGAAATAATATTCCAGGAAGAAATAACTTCAGTAAAAACAATTTGAAAAATGAAATTCTACTTACCTTATTATTTTCATTAGTTTCTTATTGTAAAACTGGGCACTCAATTGACTGAAATCTTGGTAACTCGCTGGTTTCCTATAATAAAAAATATCAATGCTATTGCTGTTGTTGAATTCATACTGCTAATGGTTGGTGTGGCATCCTCCCTGGGGAAAAATTCTGTTCTGTTCTCCAAGGGAGGTAGACTTAATGGTATAGAACTCTGATGGATTTAGTCTTGGCAGGATAAGATCCGGGTTTTGTGAATTTTTGAAGCCTATGCAATTTGAGGGAACCTGAAAATAAATGCAAAAATAGAAATATAAAATTACATGTAGTATTTTAGGAAGTATCTTAAGCTGGTTAGACCTCTGTATCTTAAGAACCTTTGGCTTCACAATCAATACACCTTGATGTCCTGGTGTACTTTTGCCTGACCAGCCTCCCTTACCCCATCTGCTAATAATAGCACCTTAATATTTTTTTTTTCTTTTTTGGTGGGGGAAACCATTTCTCTATCAATCAATCACTGTCTAAGTGGCTCAAGTGAAATTGACCCAAACAGATCAAATCAAAACAATCTTTTCCCTTGACCACAGTAACTCTTTCAGGAATGGACATGTGACCCAATTCAGTTTAGTCAGAACTAATGAGAATAAATCTCAGAACTTTCCCTAACACTGTTAGAAAAGAGACACTGTTTATCCACGAGACCTAAAGCTATCAAAAGAAGCTGGTAGCTGCTGGCAGTTACCTTCATCCTCAAGTGAAACAAACATTGAGAAAACGGAACTTAGAACAGAAGAGAATGAGCTCAAGGTCATTGTAGGGGATGTCTGAGCCTCTGTGAACAAGCCATGCCTGATACTATCCTTCCCTCCACCCCTGCACTCTTCCTCCAGGGAAAGGAAAATCCCCGTTTGTGCTTAAACAATGTGAAAAACATCCCTATTGCATGACCTACAAGATGTATGACACATAAAGGTTGGTGATACTGTTAAGGAGCAAACTTGAGTGGTTCACACTGAAATGCAGGTTTGCTAGAGACATTCACTAAGTCAGGAAGCTTAGGTGTTTACACTTTGATCTACACAGTAATTCACATAAAGCTATATAAAACACTGTCTTTGTGATTAAATGGTACTGGAAGTTAAATGTGGTTAAATTATGGTGTGAAGAAATGTATCAGAAATGAATAACAATAAAATGGCATACTGAAGAAAACTCAAGATTTTTACAATTTGGAGACCTTATATCCCTCTGAAGTCTTTACATATATCATTCAAGTGTCCTATTATTTGTCATTTTCTCAAGGGAAAAAACCTAATGATATTTACCCAATCTAATAATGGTGGTCCCATTAATTATTACAGTCAGGTGGAATGTTATTAAATAATTTGTGGCAACAGGTGAACAAGCTTCTTGCTTCCAGCCTATCCTTTAAGATTCATGCCACAGCCTTGATACTGTAAGTCCAGCCAAAATGATGGTTCAGATATTATTGTTTTGGCTCGGGTTTCATTCTTACGTTCATTGACAAAAAGAGTTTGGCCTCAGAGACCATCCCATTCATTGAGTGCCAAGAGATCCTGCCAAACATAAAGGGAGCTTTATTTTTTAGTCCACGGGAATCATTCAGGAAAGATTTTAGTTTAGTTGTTTTTTTTTTTTTTAAATAGGTTCACACTTGCCCTTTTGTGTGTGTGTGTGTGTGTGTGTGTGTGTGTATGCGCATGTGTGCACAGACACATAAGGCTTTTTACCAACATGTATAACATTTGTTTAATGCCCTTTTTAATCTTTATCTAGAATTTATATTCAAATGAAAATCATTGAAAGATGCCAGGCTGACTTAATATTAGCAAAGCTGGCATACCATATGTAAAAAAGTAATAAAATAATTTGACAAATTCAGGAAATCGTTTTAGACATAAGGATTTAAATTAAGCAGAAGGATAAGTTAATGGTTACATGTGTTTTCTTTTCGGACTTACCAGACTTTGTCTTGAATAATGGTCAATATCTGGTATTTCAGACCTTTGTAAATGATCACCTAAGTCACATTTTTCTTGAATTTTTGTAAAAATTAAGAAATCAAGCTCAGGTAATTTAAATCACTTAAGGTCTTTTACTTAAATAGTCACTTTACAATTATGTTTACTAAAACACTGAGAAACATTCCTTTTTAGAACATTACAGTAGCTATGCTTTATGTTAAGTCTTGGCAAAATCAGAGAGTTTTAGTACTGATAGTGGATATTCATCTCCTATGCACTGAAGCTTCTTCCACCTCGTGTAACATACATTTATAAGGGTGAATACAAATAAGTATAATTATACCCATATATGAATGCACATCCGAAACAAGCAGGTATAGCTGCCTCTAGAGAAGCAATGAGTGGGATCCCCATTGTTGTTCAGGGTAAACTGATAAACTGATGTCGTTCCAGGGGAAAAACTTCTCTAGCTGTGAGTTGACAACAATGTTTTTAGACAAACAAAAAAAGTACCCTTTTGAGGTTTTCTGTTAGGGTTATTTCTTCAAAATAATTAGCTCCTCCTTACCAGCCCCTTCCTGGGTTCACCCCTACTGGAGGATTTTACTTCCTGACCCACTGAATCAGGAGGGCCCATGTGATTTGATTTGACCAATGAAATGCGAGTGGAAAAATGACATGGGCCGTTCCTGAGCAGAAGCTTTAAGAGCCAGTGCTAAGATCTCTCATGTCTTTTCCCTCTGTCATAAGATCAACATGTCTGAAGACTGGTATTGTGCTTTTAGCATGGGTCCTAGTATATAGGGTCCCTGAATCAGAGCTGCAGCCAACAAAGTGAACATTGATGTGAGCAAAAATGCATCTTTGGGTTTGTGAGCCACTGGAATTTCGAGAGCACTTGCAAATTTAACATAACTTAGTCTAAGCCAGAATTTCTCCACCTTGGCACTTGTGACATTGTAACCTGCATAATTCTCTATTGTGGGGGGAGGGGGCGTCCTGTCATTGTAGGGGGTATAAAAACATCATTGGCCTCTACCTACTAGGTATCAGAAGTACCACACTCCCCAGTTGTGACAACAGAAAATGTCTCCTGATGTTGCTGAATGTCCCCTAGGGGGGAACCAGTTGAAAACCACTAGTATCAGCCTAGGAGTTAACAAAGTGGAGTCCCAGAGCCAACAGTATCGTCATCACCTGGAAATATGTAATAAATGTAGACTTTCAAGCCCCTTTCAGACCTGCTGAATGAGTAAGGATGGGTCTGGGGCCCTGCAAGCTATAATTTAATGAGCCTTCCAAGAGTTCTGAACATGAAAGTTTGAGCTAGTCCAAACTGACTGGTACACAAACTCCTTTGTATAAAGAGGACATAATTATTGCTTTCCATTATTTTGATGTCTAAAGCATAAGAATTCCTTTTTTGTGTGTGTGTGAATCTAGAAGGCTTTCATAAGTCTTATACTACATGGGTGCTTTAGTGTAATTAATACACGTCAAATGAAATGAAGTATTATAACATCAGTATATTTACTGTAGTCTTATAACCTGGTGATTCACTAGGTCACAGTAATTGCAAATAAAAAGAAATGTTTTGCTTAGGAATCAAAAGGGGAGCGGCATTTTGATCTTTTAAAAAACTCTTTGTAAAATGATTGTTTTTATAAGGATAATCATCAGTTTCTGTGATTTGACATTTGTACCCTCATTTAAGCACATTTTATAAAAACATTTATAAATTTTATAAAAAAATTTTATAATGTTTATTTTTGAGAGAGAGAGAGAGAGAAAGAGAGAGAGAGAGAGAGAGAGAGAGAGAGAGAGAGTGCAAACAGGGGAGGGGCAGAGGGAGGGAGACACAGAATCGGAAGCAGGCTCCAGGTTCTGAGCGGTCAACACAGACCCTGATGCGGGGCTTGAACTCATGAGCCTTCAAGCCATGAGATCATGACCTGAGCTGAAGTCGGCAGCTTAACCGACTGAGCCACCCACGTGTTCCAAAACATTTATTTTTAAAGACAGATGTATTGAGAATCAGTATTCACAATCACAAGTTTATGTGTTTGCTTCATTACAAAAAAATTTTTTGGAAATAATTGTGGTTTTCATTTAAATTCCCTTTATGTGTGTAAAACGGAGGATTTATGTATGATCTGTCTTGAGCCTGGGTAGAAGAATTAATTAACTTCGTAAAGTAGATTATTATCATATGTAAAGGTATAACTAGTGTGCATTATAGTGCTAATTTCTATAGTTAAGAAATTGGGGTGTTTCCCATAGTTGAGGTAGGCAGTATGAAGCAGACTCCGAAGTAATTAGATCATATTAGTTCAGAAAATGGCAGGGACTTATGTAACAATTGGAATGGCACAATTATTTCTACGTATTTCTCCATTTTACTCCTTTTAATATGGAATGTTTATGGGCAGAAAACCTCAAAAGAAAATTGATAGTACTTTTCTTCTTAGCTCTAAATGGTACACATGGTCCCTACCACACCTAATAAGTGTTTTAAAAGTTTTCCTGGGGCACCTGGGTGACTCATGTGGTTAAGGGTTTGACTCTAGGTTTCAGCTCAGGTCATGAGCTCACAGAAGGTGAGTTCGAGTCCTACATCGGGCTCTGTGCTGACAGTGTAGAGCCTGCTTGGGATTCTCTCTCTCTCCCTCTGTCTCTGCCCCTACCCTACTTGCTCGTGCTTAATCTCTCTCTCTCTCTCTCGTTCTCTCTCTCTCTCTCTCAAAATAAATAAATGAACTTAAAAAAAGTTTTCCTAAAATCAGATTTCAGGGTGCTGGTGTAGTATATATACATAAGCAGTGTGAGATAAATACAATAAATTTATCTTGTAGGTTTTCTGTTTTTATTAAAATATCAAAAAATAAAGAGCTGATGATGCTACAGTAGGTTAATAGAATAGACCAGAAAAAATGCTCAGTATCAAAAACCATATTTATATTTTTTGTCACATCATTATATTCTACTTACTTGGCCAACAACTTTTAATTTTGTGCTTTGAGTGAAAATATTGTGTGTGTGTGTGGGGGGGGGAACCCTCTTGAGTTATTTTCTTGGCTATTTTTTCTGTAAAGAAATCTTGATTTTTATTGTCGTGGTAGGATTTTACAAAATAGTTTCAGAAGAATAAGCCCTTGAGAGATGAGGTGAAGTCTTTCCCTTTAAAGCATTATCTGCCAGCCAGTGGAGAGTGTCATGCTACGTTTTTTAGGTCCTTTACACTCTTGAATTTGATTTGTGCTTTTACAGCACAAATCCCAACATTCAGAAGGCAGATCTGCCTGCTTCAGCTGCCTGCAGCTATAGAGAATTAGTCTGTCATTCTCCAGAGTCGGAGAATGTGTGTGTGCGAGCGTGTGTGTGTGTGTCCGTGTCTGAGGCTGGGTGGCCAGGAGTGATTTAACTGTGCATAGGGTGAATAGTGTAGCATCTCATTCAGGCTTGGCTTTGAAACCTGTGGCATTCTGGGCTGGACAGCCGCTTCAGTGCTTCTGTTTTAATTTAGCAGGATGTTTGCTGCCATGGCAGCCAGCAGCATCCACTGCAGCAGCAAGGAAGGGCCATAGATCTGAGAATGCAGGTGGAATACTAAAACACCAGACGCTCGTGCAGCACTGGGCTTCAGTGCTTAATTTCTGCTCTTAGGGGGCTCTGCTGTGGAGGCTGTACATGCTGCGCTGTGTCAGCTCATCTAGAGTCAAGGGCTGCAGACCTAGATCAGTGAAGGGCTGGTGAGAGGTAGGAAAAAAAAAAAAAAAAAAAAAAAAAAAAAAACGTGAGCGAGATCGCTGGTGCTTCACTACCTCGCGTTTGAGAACATAGAGGTGGTAGAGGGAAATGTGGACCCATCGTCCTGCTGAGATATGTGATTGGATGAAGACTGGAAAATGTAGTTGGCTTCCTGTGCTACTTTCAGCTGGAGCCGTGTCTTTGGTGAACTCTTTTCTGCTTCAGATACGCTCCAGCAAAATGTTTGTAAGTACTGCTGATTAGGGGGAGAATGTGGCAAGCTAAATCGTGGGCAACTGACTGATTGTACTGTCGCTCTAGAATTTTATGTGAATGTTGGAGCCTGCTGGGGCTTTTACTAAAGTGCATGTGTTAATTAAAACCAAAAAGCGCCGGTTGCCATCTCTGTGTAAAAAGACAATGTGAAGTCCAGTTGAAAAGAAGAAGCCCCTAGAAGAGCCATGCAGCGGCCGGCTGAACTCTCTGTGTTTCGGAGCAAAGAAGTAAGGAGAAAGGGAGCCTGCCTTCAGAAACAGAAGTCTCTGACCAATCTTGCCCTCACCAGCGAGGGGGACAGGAGACCCACTGTGCGCATTTCCAACTGGTTTGGAAACGCTGCAAAGGCCAGCCAGAGAGAATCCGACTATGCAGAGAGGCGCTCGCTGTCCAGATTTCTCTCGCGCTCTGTGCAGTCCCTGTACCACGCCAGTGGCCCCGGCGCCTGGAACCTCCTGCCTGCTGGCCAGTCGGGCAGTAAGGGCTTGGAGGACTGGTCTTCCAGAAAAGGCTTGGAAGGGGAGAGTGATGAAGACAGCAGGTCCGAAGATGAGAACGTGTCCTCCAGGCAAAGCAGCATCAGCAGAAGCTGGGCTGAAGAGGAGGGAGAAAGCTGCCTGCGGGAAGGCACAGCTCATCTGGATGAAGACGTGATCCTTACGATGCTGGGTGACCTGGAACAGGCACTTTACACTGACTTGTTAGGTAAGTCAGGTGTGTTCCTAAGATGAGGAGGGGATTTGAAGAAGCTGCACATTTGCATTAGCCAAATAGCTTCCATTCTTCTGACTGGATTTTTAAACTGTCGTTACCCAAAAAAAATTTTTTTAATTACTTGTTGTGATTATTGGCTTTGTAAAGCTAAGCTGTGAGAACCGGGTGTAAAGTCTATTTGGGGAAAATAATTAGCAACCTGCCCTGGGCATTCTTGGCCTGATGTCCAGGATATTCTAGATATCTGTAAAGGAGTGC
Organism: Neofelis nebulosa; assembly: GCF_028018385.1. Classification (NCBI taxonomy): domain Eukaryota; kingdom Metazoa; phylum Chordata; class Mammalia; order Carnivora; family Felidae; genus Neofelis; species Neofelis nebulosa. The sequence goes on along the minus strand of NC_080789.1, from coordinate 40,853,361 downwards.
TAACGTCTTAAAATTCCAACATGTTTTTTTACTTAGTAATTAACAGGGCCTAGTTTTTTAACTTCCCTCAAGGTGACCTCGCCACAAATATGGAATGAACAATGAAGGGCCTCTTGGGTAAATTTGTTGTAAAGTTGGTTTTCTTCTACTGCCTCAGTGGCATCCACATAGACGGTCCTTGTTTGTGCCTCAGTGCTAAGTACCATGTATTCTAGGAACACTTCCAGAAATGCAGAGGTATCTTTTGACAGCTTTGCTCACCCACCACTTTTTGGGGGGAGGGGGTGGTGATTGGCAAAAAATTCTCCTGAGCGTGTACATTGTAACGATTGAAACTGCTATGTAGATGACCATGAACTGTTTGTTCCCACAAAGTGGGCTTTTTGATGACATAGGTCTTACTGATAACTTCTGACATAATCTTTAGTTAACTAGATATGGAGATGTCTGAAGTATTTCTTCAGTGTTGTTTCGCTTTCCACTTTGCTGCCTGCCTAAATAGCCATACTGCATACATTTTAGTTGTCATGTCTAAATTGAGCGCTCTACCAAAGGACATTTATATCACACAGTTCCTTCTTCAAAAATCCATAAGTTTTAAACCACTGACTACGTCATATTTGGTTACCATGTATGTTTACAAAAACAAAACAAAACAAAAACAAAAAACACCTCCCTATAGGACTCCTCACATGTAAAAGAATTAAACCTGACCAGTGATCTCTTTGTTTCTGATTCATACAACTGATGCTAAATGTAGATGTGTTGTTATTCTGTATGTAGACCCTCCTATTACAAGATGTTTTATGAGGCTCTCCGGAATCTTAGTGAACCAGCTTTAGAAGAAGAAAGCCTAGAGAGACAGCAGAGGCAAATATTGCTCAATTTTTCATGTCAGTTTGGCTTTAAAAGAGTAATGTTTCCACAGTTGTGGGAATAGTGATTCCTGAATCTGAATCTGAATACACCAGGTGCTTAGACATAGAAGATTTACTTCTTCACCATTGTGTGATTTCTGTGATGAACTGTTTCTCATAAAAGACCTCTATGCAGTACAAAGGCAAGAGAGGGAGTATTATTCCTTAAGGATCTTTTTAATTTTTTTTTGATCTTCTGAAACTGTAGAATCAAATAATATTCATCTTTTGCCTTTAAAATAGTAGCGTTTGTCTTGTTCTAAGTACCTCTTACATAAGTATTTTCAAAGAAATGAACAGAGAGCAGTCCCCTGGCAGGATTTGTTGGTTGCTCTGGTAAATTATAGCATGCTGCGCGTGGGTGTATATATGACATTCGCCTTTTTGTGCATAAATAACTTGGAGCATTACTGTCAAAGGGCAATCTCTCAATAGAATTCTGTATGTTCCAAGGTTTTTAAACCAAACATCTGCTTATTATATTTATGGGGTTATTCTTTTTAAGGCTTCCCCCCACCCAAACTTATGCCAGTTTTGGAAAATGCAAGTGAGAAAGTAAGGAAGAGTTTATTCAAATAGTTGTGACATGAATAATCATGTCAGGATAATGAAGCACTCCAATGCAGTTTCCTAAATAATGATGCATGTTAAGTTGGTAAATATATCCAAGCCCAGAGCACACGGGAATTTCAAGATTTCTACCACGTGCTTGACTGGGTTCTGTCTCTGACTCAAAATGGCCTCTTCCAAGTGAATTTTTAGACAGAGTTCCTTGAGTTCCACTCTTTAAACTTGTGTATCCTAATAGATTAGACTAAGGTCTGTGCTATAACTTTACAGGGGAATTTTAAAAGATAACTAGCCATGTTTTTGCTATTTTCTGCCCAAAATATCTGGCTTGAGATGAGTTGAAAAATTTCCATCCAACTCATTGTTGGGGTCATCTACAAAATTAGGGTTCTCAAAATACATCAGGCAGCTGTACTCTAAATACCATTTGAAAAGTGGTTGGTGTAGAGGATATAATTCTTTGTGAACCAGGTTCATTCATATATAATTTGATTTCCTATTAAAAGATGACAGTGCTGACAGTCTTAATTACAATGTATATAATTAAAGCCTAAAATGTAAGAGCAGGACCACATATTAAGCAAAAATGCAGAAGCCACTATTTTTCCTGAATGAAGCCTCTTGAGTGTCAGACAGGATAGTAAGGCCTTACACTCATTTTCCCAAATGGTATATTCTGTGATTATCTTCGAGTTTTTAACATTGTTGTAAACTGCTTTCTCATTGCTTATAAAGTGTCCTTTGTAAGTGGGGCTAAGAGTAGGGCTAAACTGAGCCTTAGTGGAACAGAGATTATGAAAGTGAGAGGGGATACAACGCTTTTGAGACTAAATTAACTTATCGTGTATTTTTTCTACCAACTTTTGTTGTTACTGAATAATTCACTTTATTTGTCCTTTTACATTTGGCCTTTTCAGCTGAACTTCCTTTCTCTCCCCCAATCCTCTAGACATCATTTGGATACACATTTATAGGATGTTTTAAGATTTGTGCAATCCTTAAGGGGAGTGTTAGGTGTATTTAATTATATTTTGCCTTTTATGGGTCATTGAGAACATTTACTGTGATAAATGTTGATTTGGTTGTTATCTTTCTTAACATGAATGAGGCAGAAATTGTGTTTTGCTCAATAAGGACCTGGAGAAAAGATCCATTTGTCTGATTGTCACGAACAGTGCAGTACCCTATGAGCAAATATTATGAATGAATAAAACCAAAGGAGGGAAGAAGGTGTGGTTTTGTAATATGAGAGAAGCTATATAAACAAAAATGGATTCAATTGGAAAAATTTAGGATCTAAGATGCCTGTTGGATTGGAAGAAGGACATTTAAAATGAGCTGAGGGGGTGCCTGGGTGGCTCAGTTGGTTAAGTGTCCGACTCTTGGTTTTGGCTCCGGTCGTGACCTCTTCGTTCATAGGCTCGAGCCCCACATTGGGCTCTGTGCTGACAGCGCAGAGCTTGCTGGGTCTCTCTTCCTCTCTCTCTGCCCCTTCCTCCAAAAATAAATAAACTTTTTTAAAAAGTAAAAGATAAATAAATAAATAAATTAATTAATTAATTAAAGGAGCTGGGGTGCCTGGGTGGCCCATTCAGTTAAGTGTCTGACTCTTGGTTTTGGCTCAGGTCATGATCTCATGGTTTTGTGGGTTCGAGCCCCACATTGGGCTCTAAGCTGACAGAGTGGAGCCTGCTTGGGATTCTCTGTCTCCCTCTCGCTCTACCCCTCCCTGACTTGCACTGTCTCTGTCTCTCTCAAAATCAACTTAAAAAAATTAACAAGTATATAAATAAAATAAAACATATAAAAGGAGCTGAAGAAGATGTGAAAAAAACATTTAGTGAAATGGAATGTCTGAAAACACAGTGTTTCTATAATTTATATTAAAAAGATATTGAGGGGCGCCTGGGTGGCTAAGTTGATTAAGCAGTCGACTTCGGCTCAGGTCATGATCTCGCGGTCCGTGAGTTCGAGCCCTGCATCAGGCTCTGTGCTGACAGCTCAGAGCCTGCAGCCTGTTTCAGATTCTGTGTCTCCTTCTCTCTGACCCTCCCCCATTCATGCTCTGTCTCTGTCTCAAAAATAAATAAACGTTAAAAAAAGTTAAAAAAATAAAAGATATTGAAAGAAATTAAGATATCAGTGTTATTACATGAGTTGACAAGTGGCTGACAGCCAACCTGATTCCAGTGTAGAAGTTCTCACAGAGGGAAGGGGACCAGGGCCAGGGGACATGTAAAGGTATATTCTACCACCTCGTGTAAGGTCAATGACTACATCCCTTCTTCCTTCCAGTAAAGATTATCTCAACAACTCCCTCCTTTAAGTCTTGTCATTTCTTGGGGGGCTTGGGGGGCTCACTCGGTTAAACTTCTGACTTGGGCTCAAGTCATGATGTTGCGATTCGGGAGTTCGAACTCCATGTCATGAGTGCAGAGCCCGCTTGGGATTCTCTCTCTCTCTCTCTCTCTCTCTCTCTCTCTCTCTCTCTCTCTCCCTCTCTCTTTCTTCCCCTCCCCCACTTGTGCATGCTCTTTTTCTCTCAAAAAAAAATAAATAAACTTAAAAAAAGAAGACTTGTCATTTCTCACTATCACTTAGAAACTTAGGTATATTACTGTATGAAATCTTATATTCTGATATTGGCTTTAGTGCTTCTCTGATTTTGTCCCATTCTTCACTATTTCTTTTGCCCACTTTGAGTAAAATCTCTTCTTGACCTCTGACTTTCCTTTGGCTGTAATTATATTCTGCCCTTTAAGATTTTCCTTAAAAAAATCCTTCTTTGTCTTCAGGGTTTTACCAGATTATTTTGAAGTACAAGGTAGGCTTTCTAGCCGTTTCTAAAATATGATGTTATATTTATGAGAAGGATGGGAATAAGTTCCAGAAGTATCATGATTAGAATCTTAAAGGTTATTAACAGTTCTGAGTCGTAAAGTGATGTTAGTTTATAAGGTTAAGGATTGTGTTAACTTGAGTTAGTGTAGGAAAAGTTGATGCCATGTGCCTGAGGGTACAAAATATATTTTTCTAGCTCTTGAAAATATATTTAAGGACCATTTTTATACTTTCAAGTTTGAAATAATGCTACTTTTAAACATATTTTAATCATTCAAATAATTTATAAATTAAAAAGTAGAAATTTACGGACTGGAAGCAAAATGATGGTTGTTTTGGCAACCATCCAGGATGAGGAATAATGAACAATGTAGTAATGTTTGGGTGAAGAAGAAAACAGAGGAATCAGCAGTTGTGTCTTCTGGTATTTAACTGCCCATGGTGAAGGTAGTATAAAGTTGTTCTGTCAGTTTCAGAGCCACTAGGACCTCTGGATGGAAATGAAAGGGAGGCAAATTATTCATCCTCAGAAATGTTTTCACAATTAGAAGTTTCTAATAGAAGGAGCCGTCTCTTCCTGAAGAGGAAGGCTTTCCAGTCTTAGAGGTTTCAGGCAGAGGCACATGGCTGTCACCCGTGTGAGGCATAGATCATGTGAGGCATAGATGAGTTTCCTCACTGGCTGAGCTAAGAAGAAGCATTCTCTGGAATCCCTACCAATTCTATGATTATACTGTAAATGCTAAGTGGGTGTATTTGTTGCGTATGTGTCTTTTTTTTTAATCTGGCATAAATTCTGAGGAAGAAAATGAACATGTCAAATATCTACTTCTATTCTTGAAACAGATTGTAGATATGCATCTTGACTTGTCTATAGTGGCAGTCTTCCTACTGGAGTTTAATATATGCTATTTTCTACCTTCACTTTCCCTCCACTTTTTCCTTTGCTTCCATTCCCTTCTCCTTCCCACCATCCCCTTCCTTTGCCTTCCTGTTCTTCCCCTCTCCTTCTCATACCTTCCCTCCCTTTACTCTATCAGTGCCCCGCTCTCCCTTCCTGTCCTCCCTTTACTCTATCAGTGTCCCTCTCTCCCTCCCTGTCCTCCTGCATCTTTCCTTCTTGTTAAAATTTCCCATCACGGAACATCCTTTTGAGCCCAAACTGAACAGAAGAGAAACTGTACTTCCTCTGCCATCTCCCCATGTTCTTCTCATTATCCAGATAGACAAGTTTCAAATGGCCACTGGCCTGGAAGGTGTTACGTCGCATAATCAAACTGGTTTTCTGGCACCTCTACCTCCAAATGATGGGTAGTGGTTGTGTAAGGCCAGCATTTGTCACACTGGCAGAGCTGCTTGTCTTGTGCCTATTAAACACATGCTGACTTGAGATGCCAAGGACTTTACTGGAACTGTAATGTCACATGTGGATGCTGTGAGTCCCTGTGGAAAGCGGGGAAGGAATTGAGAATAAAGCTATCCGATGTTGTGAATTTTGATCCATGAGTCTAATAAAATAAAACACTTACAAATGTATTGCTTCTAAAAGAAAAGGCCTCTATCTTACTCCCCAGAGTCCAAATGTATAATTGCTACCAGGTAAGTTTATCTTACTATTCTGAATATACCTAGAAGTAAGTAATTATGGAGATAATTAGAATCCCAATAATTTCAGTTTTTTTTAAATTAAGCTCGGTAACATGCAGTACTCTACAGTGTATTGCTGAATTAATCACTGTCACTTTGCAATGATTAAGGTCACAAATCTATAAAGTATTATTGGATTATCATCACTTCTTATCATCAATTTATTACTTGTAATGTCACATTTGTTTCTATTCACATTTTATTTGTAGAAAGGAGAATCATAATTTTCAGATAATAGGCATTTGGAATGTCCTACCTTTATTTTATTTTTAAGGAGAGGAATTTGTATTACTTATCTATGTATACAGTTATTCTGAGACCAGGAAATGACTTGACTGACAAGTTTATTATTGTGTTACTTTTTTAGGTGAAGATCCTGAAACAAGAAGAATGAGAACAGTTAAAAACATAGCAGACTTGAGGCAAAATTTAGAGGAGACTATGTCCAGTCTTCGTGGGACCCAGATAAGCCACAGGTTTTTTTTGTTTTGTTTTTTGTTTTTTCTCAGTTCTACATTTCTTTGGGCCAATAAAGACAAATGACAACCGAGCACTAACTTCTTCTAATGATAAAGAATTTAATTTTCCTTAACTGTTTTCTCACTTAAATTTTACATGACATTCAACTGGTGACTTCTTAGCACAAACCCAGGTACTTTTTTTCTCCTATCCGTCTCTTCTTTAATAGAATGCCCCATTCAAACTGAATTAGCTACTGAAATTGCCACCATCACTACTAAGTAGATTCGCATGCCTGTGCCATGGACAGTTGAAATGCATCTGGCAGGGGGGAGGGGAGGGGAGAGAGACTTTCAAGAATAATTTTGGTCAACTTCCAGAATCGTTCTGAGAAGCTGTAAGGGGTTCGGTTCAGGGTTTGTTGAAAGTGTGAACAAAAATTTGCTTTATCTAAACTGTGATGATGACCTTTCTTTTGAACGCACGAAAGTAAAACAAACAAACTTCAGAATGCCCCTCCCACATTTCGACCTCTGCAGAGGTGTCTTGCATCTCATAAGAATGCCGAGATAGCATCTCACGATGAGTGCATCATTTGGCTTACCTGAAAATGGCATGCTTCTAAGAAACTCTAGCCTTTCCAGTCCTCATGTATTGCATTCTCGGTCTATGACCCCAAGTAAATCAGAGTTTAGTGACTTCTTCGCTTTGTTGACAGCACCCTGGAGACAACATTTGACAGCACTGTGACAACAGAAGTGAACGGAAGGACCATACCCAACTTGACAAGCCGCCCCACTCCCATGACCTGGAGGTTGGGTCAGGCGTGTCCTCGACTTCAGGCTGGAGATGCCCCTTCCCTGGGGGCTGGCTACCCTCGCAGTGGTACCAGCCGACTTATCCACACAGACCCCTCGAGATTCATGTACACAACGCCTCTCCGTCGAGCAGCTGTGTCTCGACTGGGAAACCTATCACAGATGGACATGAGTGAGAAAGCAAGCAGTGACCTGGACATGTCTTCTGAAGTTGACGTTGGTGGATACATGAGTGATGGTGATATCCTTGGGAAAAGTCTCAGGGCTGATGACATCAACAGTGGGTAAGTGGCCCTGGGCTCTACCAACATTATGTGAACAGGGAGGGTGGTCTCCTAAGATGCATTAGCTATAGGAAGGGTATATAGGTGAGCTCACAAAGTCATTAGAAAACATAATAAATCAAAGGTTATTTGGGGGTATATCAGGCCCTCTCATCTGCTCATTCCTGAAAAGTAAAATATCTAAAATTTCTATAAAATCTTTTCATTGTGAGCCATTACATTTTTCTATTGTTAGTTTAGAGAAACAAATGTGCCCTGGGCTTTTCAGAGTGATTTTCACATGCTTCTTAAGTAACAGATTTTGTAGTGAAAGACGTGGGAAGGGGACAGGAGGAGTTTTGCTGAGCTGCTGCAATTTTTTTTTGTTTTAATTTGGCTTATCAAAGCTGCCTATAACTGCTTGGAGGAACAAATATTTTCTAGCATTCTTCAGTTATGCACCTCGAATTGAAAGCTTCAATCTCTTTTGATGAGATTTTTTTTTTAAATCTTAGCCTTTGTTGTTGTTTTTTTTTTTCTGTTTCCTATCATATTCCAAAAAAACACTGTTGTGATTATAAAACTTTTAAAGATTTTGGCAGTTTGGAATATTTAGTTCAATCTGAGCATGAACGAAGGCAATAGGAAACTCTATTAAAACTGCTTCTATTAATTATAATTCCCTACAGACGAGAAAACTGGTCTGAGCTGGCCACAATTGTGTAATGCTGAAGAAAGGCTGGACTTGCATTAGAACTCAGATATATCTGACTTCAAAACCTAGGGTCTGTGATATAACAAAAAGCTTCCCAATCAATTTTGTCATTTTCATGGGAGTCTGGGTTTTGACTTATTCTTTGTCCTTAGACATCTGAGAGGACCAGTAACGGAAATCATTCTCCTGTATGAGTAACCCTGACTTCATTCATTCATGAAAGGAAAGGAAAGGAAAGGAAAGGAAAGGAAAGGAAAAAGAAGAGAAAAGAAAAGAAAAGAAAAAGAAAATCTTATTTGAAAGGTGACAAGACCTTAAAATAACTCAGACAAGCTTTAGATCAGATTTATAGCTCTGCTCTGTATCCACTGTTTCCTTGTGACCACCTTCGTGGTGGCTAAATTCCAACAATTTAGAATTAGGGAGACAGATGGTGGTCAGTTAGGGTAGGAAATAGTTGAGTTGCCACTGGAGTCAGAGTGCAATTTAAATTCCTTTTGACCATAGCTATCTGTGGACCGCTTGGGGCCTTAAGTTATCCAAACTCCTTTTTGTTATCTGTAATAAGGATAAAATGGCAGAATCTCTCCAAAACCATTAGGAATCGAGGAAATAATCTACAAAATTGTACTTCCACAAAGCCTGTCACAGTATGAGTGTTGAATAAATGTGTCACTATCATAATTCCATTTATTATCATTCACACTCATACTGATTTATAGATGCTATTGTTATCATTTTTGTACATGTTAGATTCCACCTAGGAGGGAGTGCCCAGTATAGGGAGCATGATGGCAATGCAGGAACATCTAAGGCATGAACTTTTTCTCCCATCTCTCTCCTTTCTCACCCATTCTTTCCACTCTCCCTCCTATATCCTCTTTTTTCTTTCTTTGTCTCTTTAAATGAGAGCATATGTGTGTATTCACTTTTTATATTTACTACTGGATGAAGATTTAACTATACACATAAATATCATATTTATACACACATGTATATGCATATTTATATATACAGAGACACATATACATATATATGTATATATATAATATACAGACACATACATAAGCCGTCTATCTCATTATTTACAGTAGTTACATTCTATAAAATCACTACATACACTGAATTAGTGAACACTGAACCATTGCTCCTAGGGGAAATACAGATATAGTTCCTGTGATCTTTTGGTCATAATAGTTTCATCAAACCATCAGAATATAGTCTTGTTGTATGTGTATTTCAATTTAAAGCGAGCTTATTTATTAGTACATATTGGAGATACATATTGTAGATTCATTATTGTAGATATTGTTAATACATATTGTATTGTTAATACATATTGTAGATACATTAACATTGAGCTCATGCCTAAAAGCAGTATAATCCATGCCTGCATGAAGCTCATCTAACACATATTTTTCCATAAGGCACATCGCAGCCTTCCTACACTTGGGAACACAAGGGCACTTCAGCACTACACTTGGGGGCCATCTTAACACCAGAATTTCAAACAGGAAGCACAAAAATGTGAAAAATGTGGCTCTAAATAGACTAAAGAGGACACACTGGCAGTAGGAGAGCTGAATCAAGAAGGCAGAATATCACCTTATTTGACCTCAGCCTGGAATGTCCTCATGAGCAACTTAAATTTCTCTCTGTTCTGTGCCTGTCCGTGAGTGACCATGAATATGTTGCAATTATTGATTTGGGGCTTCAAAGTTTAGCCAGTAAGCAAATTTGCAAATGTGGTATTTATGAATAATTAGGATTGACTATATTTATTTATAAACAAGTAAAATGTTTATCTGGAGAGGGAAAGCATATCTTGGGAGCAGTTTAAACCAGAAATCAATGGACATTGACAATGTAATGTGTGAGTCATTTCAAAGGTCTCATACAGAAAAAAAACTGAAGAGTTCAGAGTAGGGAGAAAGTGCTAAATACAGGCATGAAATAGAAAGGAGGGGATAAGACAAGGAAATAGTTTAATTATAGTCTCTGATTTATTTTTTTATTTTTTATTTTAGAAAAAAGACAGAGCAAAGGAGGTGCAGAGAGAGAGAGAGAGAGAGAGAGAGAGAGAGAATCCCAAGCAGGCTCTAAGCTCAGCTGGAGCCCAAGGCAGGACTCTATCCCATGATCCTGGGATAATGACCCAAGCCAAAACCAAGACTCTGATGCTTAAACCACTGAGCCATGCAAGTGCCCCTACATTCTGTCACTGAAATAGCTATGGGGGTACCTGGTTCAGTTGGTTAAGCACCCAACTCTTGATTTGGGCTCAGGTTATGATCCCAGAGTCATGGGGTCCCTCCCCACTCTCTCTTGTGTACTCTGTCTCTCTTTCTAAAAAATAAAAATAAATAAATAAATATCTAAAGAGGAGAGAAATGTAATAAGAGCATGTTTGTAAAAAAAAGTATAAATATTGTAGAAAGAATGTCATTTGATAAGCTTCACTAAAAAAATAATTTTCAAAGTCACAGGGACACTTGGATTGGATGATATTCACTGACCTTTCCCCCAACTGAGATTCATGGAATCTGAGTACTTAATTTTGAGAGATAGGGACTATTGTGACCGGACCTCAATAACATTATGCTAAAAAGTTTACACAGTGTACTCTAAACAATTGAAAGCAGATTATCGAATAGTCACAGAATAAGATATGATGATGATTTTTAAAAACCCCCTTTAGGGTAAATCTGCAAAATGGATTGAGGGGAGCAGCTCTGATGGCAGGTTTCAGACATTACTGCAAAAGTCCACGTCCAAGTTTTGTAGTCCAGAAACATGACAGTGGCCTTGACAGGGGTGAAAGAAGGAAAGAATTTGAATGGGAGGTACCAGAGAGGAGAAATGTACAGAATTAATGATAGGCTACTCATGAGGGCTTCAGAGAGGCAGAGAATTCAGATACGATGCCCATTTTGTAAGCACAGGAGGTAGAAAATTATACCTTTAGAGAAAATAGGCAGACAGAGAGAAATGATTTTTATTTTTGAGAAAGCAGAGAGGAGATGCTGAGTGTAGAGTTTCCAATGTAGAGTTGGAGACAGTGTGGTATAAAAGTTTGTTGTTGAAAATGCAGAAGTAGTTTTCAGGGTAGAGCTATGATGGAGAGTGTGGTCTCAGAGAAGACAGTAGAACTTGTGGGCATGAGGACTCCTGGGGAAAGAATGGAGAGACAGAAGAGGGATCTTCAGCTGAAGTAAATACGGGTGTATGTATCCAAAAAATATCTCTAAGTTCATCCTATGTGCCAAGCAGCATTTTGGGACCGTGTGTGCAGTGGTGAGCAATAGAGACACAGCGCCATGTGACTTACGTGCGGCCTTTTTTGTTTGTTTGTTTGTTTTTTAATTATCGTCAAGTTAGCTAACATACAGCGTATACAGTGTGCTCTTGGTTTCGGGGGTAGATTCCTGTGATTCATCGCTTACATATAACAACCAGTGCTCCTCCCAACAAGTGCCCTCCTCAATGCCCATCACCCATTTTACCTCCCCCGCCCCGCCCATCAACCCTCAGTTTGTTCTCTGCATTTAAGAGTCTCTTATGGAATTGCCTCCCTCCCTGTTTGAAACTGTTTTTCCCCTTCCCCTCCCCCATGGTCTTCTTGTTAAGTTTCTCAAGTTCCGTATATGAGTGAAAACATATGATACTTGTCTTTCTCTAACTGACTTATTTCACTTAGCACGATACCCTCCAGTTCCATCCCTGTTGTTGCAAACGGCAGGATTTCATTCTTTCTCATTGCCAAGTAGTATTCCATGGTATGTATAAACCACATCTTCGTTTTTAAAATATTTTTGTAGACACTCGTTTATTCAGTGAACGAACGTGTCCTATATACACACATGTGTGTGAGTGTGTGTGTATAGATTCTTGGATCAGGAGTTTTTCCTTAAGCTAATTTTTTGAAACAGCTGAGTTCTGTATGTAATAATACATATTACAGGCATACTTCAGTTGGGAGTGTGTACCATATAGTCTCTCAGAGAATAAGATGGATGGAAGTTATTCTGCTTCTGGCCCACCAGGCTTCCAGTGTCACCCTGAGCATTGATATTCAACAGGCAGATGGAAAAAGAGAGGAAGAACTGCGGTGTGAGAATATTCCCTACGTACGAGATCTGGAGGTTGCGCGTATGACTTCTACCCACACTTCCTTATCCAAAACGGCTCTGTTGCCACATCTAACTGTGAGGGAGGCCAGGAAATCTGGGTTAGCTGTGTGCCCAAGAGGAAGAGGAAGTTGGTTGAGGAGGGCTAGCTAGGTTCTGCTGAATTCACTCCTGAGAAACACAAAAAAAGTCATATCCATTGTCCTTCCTACTTGTTTCATACCTCAGTGGAACCCATTTCAGGCTTCTGTTCATTTTTGTTCCTGTCCGTGTTTCAAATGAAGTCTTGGGAGTGTTTTACAAATGGGCCCATTTAAGTATCGTCACTGGTTCACATGTTATATTTTTGTCATCAGTAGTCAGTATATTTAAAAAAGGCTAAAAATAACACAAATCCTGTATGAAAACTTCCCCTGGTGTGGTTGACCTGTTTGGCATTATGCATTTTCTCTTTGCCATGGCAGAGTACAGAACATGGACATGTAAGGCATGACACAGAATGCTGTGCCCTGGGCAGAAGGTGACTAGCCGTGATCAGCCGGTGGTATGGCTGGTTTCAGCTCAAGTGGGATTGAGGGGTCTTGTGTGGAGGACATCCCACGGTGTACTGCACTTAATTGCTCACCAGTCTACACACAAAAAAATTTGGTATCCCTAGGATGTAGCCTGATGCTTCCGCCTAGAATTAAAAGGTGGGAAGACGAGAGGACTAGAGACATCCCAGGAGAATTTTAATTTGATGATGTTGTAAGCAAGAAAAAGGGGCATAGAAATTGTGCTACGATTCATGAAGAAATTGAGTCACAAGGTTAATTTTCTGTTCCCAATTTTTAAAAAAAGTACATTTCACTGATTAAAGGGACAAATAGCTCAAAAGACATAGTAAAGAATGAAGGTGTTTAATTTAGGATTTTTCTTTTCTCCTGTAATCACAAGGAATGTCATGAAGTGAATGGGAATGGAGTTTCATTTTCTCATGTACCTTAAGTAGAACTCTGAAAACTAGTTAATCGGCATTCTGAGAATTCAGAATTTCCTGAAGCATGTAAAGACTTATCTCTTTCTTCTCTTTTTAAAATTACTTTAAACACTTGGGGAATGTGAATCTGCCAGTAATTAGGAATTAGTCAGAGAAAGCCTCTTGCTTATCATGAGGCCCTGAAAAAGTCTCCATTTATGAAGCAAAGAAAGAACATGCTGGAAAATTGGGGAGAAAGTTACATATTTTAACTGGGTGGAAATTGAAGTTATCTGCAGATGTCACAGTGTAAATAGCTGGGCCAGAATATAACCTGAAATTCTACTTAAAGTCACATGGCCCAAACACAAAGTAATTTAATTCTGGGCAATTAACTTTTTGGAAAGGGAGGTGAATGCTTTGACCCTTCTCTCTGGATCCTCCCTCAATTCACACTTAGTAAACTTGGTGATAGGAAGTATGCCTAACATTGGAAAGGGCAGGGTTAAAGCAGTGAGTTGAAAGGGTTTATATGGCAAACCACAGATTCCTAATCCTAATGCTTCAATTAATTGCATATTGAAGATATGAGAGTTATGTTTAGTGAATGTGGAGATCCTAATGGAAAAATAGCTGGTAATAATAGCCAACACTTACATAGCACGTACTAAGTGCTAGACAATGTTCTATGCATTTTACATGTGTTAACTCACATATGATTCACCATAACTCTCACAGGGAAGCCTATCATTACTATCTCCATTTTATAGATGAAACAACTGAGGCCTGGATAGTTTAAGTGACTTTAGCTAGAACTCAGAAAATTTGTTAACTGGCTTCTGGGAATTCAAAATTCCTTAAAGCATGCAATGCTGGACTTGAACCTAAGCAGTTTGGCTCCAGTCTGTACTCAGCCATCATGACATACTGACCTTGTGAGATTGTCTCCATGTCTGCATGTACACATTTCTCTCCTAGGAGTTGATTTTTTATAATATAACAGAGCTTCACAGCAAGCATTCATTATTGGTATAGTTTTTTTTTTTTTTTAAGCTAGCATATTTGTTCTAGGGGACAATACTTAATATTATCTGTGTTCAGCTAAAGGAAGATGCTGAACTAGAGTGCCTTTGAGGTTTAAAAACAAATCCAAAAACTTTAGATGCCTCGCATGTTCATATCATTAAAAAGTAGTTCGTTGTCACAGTCGCTGATAAGAAATTCGAATGTAAAAACACAGAATTCTAGTAAGTTGTGGTACATGCATCGGTTTTGAATCTTGCCAAACCCCCACAAAAACAGACAAAGCAACTAAACAGCAAAGCAGAATCACAATTATTGTTTATACATAAAAGATGATGACAGGGGCGTCTGGGTGGCTCAGTCGGTTAAGCGTAGACTCTCAGTTTTCGGTTCAGGTCATAATCTCATGGTGTTGTGAGTTCGAGCCCCACATCAGGCTCTGTGCTGACAGCTCAGAGCCTGGAGCCTGATTCTGATTCTGTGTCTCCCTCTCTCTCTGCCCGTCCCCCACTCATACTCTGTCTCTCTCTCTCTCTCCCCCCCCAAAAAAATAAATAAAAAACATTAAAAAATTAAAAATAAAATGGATGAGACAATGATACACATGAGAATAGCTGATTATAAAAATGTAATTTTGAGTGAAGGAAAGAAGTCACAAGAAAACATGTAGTGTGACTCAATTTATAGGAAGTTCAAATCCAGGAGATGCTAAACAATTTAGTTTTAAGGATACATGCCTATGTGGCAAAGATATAAGTAAAGGAGTGCTTACAAAATCCAGAACATTAGCTATCGCTGAAGGGGAGGTTTGGGGATATGAGGGGTGGGAGGCTATATGGCGATTGCAAAAACTGTAAATGTCCTCTTTCTGAAGCCAGGTAGTAAGTACATGAAAGTTGATATTATTTTTATTATTATTTGATATGTATTTTTATACCTTATATATCTGAAAAAAATATATCTCCCTCTAAATTTTTTTTTCAAAAAGCATGAAATTGCTATGATGGTACAATTGTATATCTTTCTGTTCATTGAGAAATGAAAGTAGGATTAAACAATATAAAAAATAAGATTTTTAGGGGAACCTGGGTGGCTCAGTCAGTCAAGTGTTTGAGTCGGTTTCGGCTCAGGTCATGATCTCATGCTATGTGATATCCATGCAGAGCCCACTTGGAATTCTCTCTCTCTCCCTCTCTCTCTGCCCTTTCCCTGTTCTGTCTCTCTTTCTCAAAATAAACAAATTTAGAAAAATAAGATTTTTACAAAGTTTCTCTATTGCAGTGAATTCCAGACATAATTAGAGCATAATGATACCGCTTCACAGATTTGAACAGACTCCATCTTGTAATAGCTGAGTGTGGTGAGTGACGAGCGGCACGTATCTATATTGTTGATTGGGTAGACGGTGTCTTTGCCTTTAACTATACTAACACACACACAAGGAACACGAGCCTTAGTGATGAAGATAACATATGGTCAGTTTATACTAGATTTGAGATGCTTATGAGACATCCACCTATCCATGCCTTGGAAGCAATTTAATACCTTATTTTACAACAAGGTGAAATGATATGGGCTAGAAATACTAATTTAGGTAATAGACACCTAAGGCAAATATGCCATAAGTATGCAAATTTGCCTGTACAGAAAGAAGCAGAGTAGCAGTGTAAGTGAGGAAGAATTAGGAAATGCTTTGTGAGACTATTTTTTCATGTGAATATTTTTTTATTTAAAAAAAATTTTTAATATTCATTTATTTGTGAGGGGGAGAGAGAGAGGGGGGGGGGAGAGAGAGAGAGATGAGTGTGAGCAGGGGAGGGGCAGAGAGAGAAGAGAGGGAGGCACAGAATCCGAAGCTCAGGCTCCAGGCCCTGAGCTGTTGGCATAGGGTCTGACACAGGGCTCGAACTCATGAGTCATGAGATCATGACCTGAGCTGAAATCTGACACTTAACCGACTGAGCCACCCAGGCACCCCTCATAGCTTATAGAATTTGAATGTGACTAAAATTATTCTAATACTTTCACATTTTGAAATAATTTATTTTTTTTGTCAGTAACCTTCACGATTCTTTTGCAGTTTTTTTGTGCTAACAATCTTCCCTGTGATTGTTATCTCTTCTCAAACGCATCTTGGCTGTCAGTTTTGCAGTTTAGATATAATGTTCTTAGGAAATCATTTTTAAAATTTTACATTATTCTTTCAAAATGATTCCCTAACATTTATAGCTCCCAAGACTATAGCATAATTCTTGTAGAGGAACTATAAAATTCATGTTCTTTTAGATTTTTAAATCCTCCAGAAAGAATGAAAAGAAGGAAGAATTACCAAGATAATTTAAATCAGATATTTGTCTTGTGTGGTGCCTGTATGTTGTTTTTTAAATGACAAACTCATGGTGGGATGCCTGGGTGGCTCAGCCAATTGAGTGTCTGACTTCGGCCAAGTTATGATCTCACAGTTCGTGGGCTCGAGCCCTGCATCAGGGTCTGTGCTGACATCTCAGAGCCTGGAGTCTTCTTTGGATTCTGTCTCCCTCTGTCTGCCCCTCCTCTCTCTCTCTCTCTCTCTCTCTCTCTCTCTCTCTCTCTCTCTCTCTCTCTCTCTCAAAAATAAACATTAAAAAAAAATAACAAACTCATGGTTCTATTATGAAGATGCCCTATCAACATTCAAATGAGAGTATCTGTAGACAGAGGAATTAGAACTGACTCAATTTTTTGTTTTAATTGATACCTGTTGGAAACCTATTTGATATTACTTGGAAAATCAAGAAGCCCAAGAAAAAGGAATATCCTTTAAAATACTTTTTGAAAAAAGATTTTACTAAATTTATTGAAATTTTAAACATTGTTTTTTCCTTTTGCAAATTAGTTTTCAAAGCAGTTGACCTTTGTCTATAGAACTTACTTTTCTGTAAGTATTAAATAATTGAAAGGTTATGTTTCTAATAGAAGTGATCTGTCATCTTATTTCTTGTTTCCATGCATCACCATCATGGGTAAAGTTGCCCCAAGATCTGCTATGATGCTTTCTTTTTACAATATGGAAGCCTTTTAAGTTCAGCTGAACAAATGTTCAATATATTTGTTGATCCCAAATGATATACAAAACATTGTGTTAAACACTGTTGGAGATACACAAATGAATAAGCAGACCAGTGAGACATACATGAAACATAACTTGTGTACATTGTTATAACTTCCTCCAGAAACTAAGTTTAGGATTAAGCATGTTGGTAAAAAAGAAAATGAAGAAGAAGAAGAAAAAGAACGTCTCACTTGTCTGGAGAGAAGATTTCTACTACCCTCAACCTTTTATTTATTTTTTATTTTTCAAAAAGAGGGAGAGAGTGTGCATGCATTCATGCACCCAAGAGCAGGGATGGGGCAGAGAGAGATAGAGACAGAGACAGAGACAGAGAGAGACAGAGAGCATCTTAAACAGGCTCCACACCCAGTGCAGAGCGTCATGAGGAGCCTGATGTGAGGCTTGATGCAGGGCTCAATTTCAGGATGGTGAGATCATGACCTGAGCCAAAATTAAGAGTTGGCTGTTTAACCACTGAGCGACCCAGGTGCCCCTTCCCTCAAACTTTTACAACACAATTTTGAAAGAGTGAGAAAAATATTTGCCTAACTAAACGCTTTTACCTTATTACCTATATTACCTTATAAGGATAATTCAGAATGACTTAGTGTTGTTTTGTAAATAAAATGCATATATTTCCTTTTCAAAATATGTGGGAGAGACTTTGTGAATCACAAGTAGCTACTAGTTATAGGGCTCTCATATTAAGAGCTTTGGGTATTCTTCCTTTAATTTTCTTAAAAATCTATCTGCAGATTTTATTCTTCCCAAATTCAGTGGAAGAAATTGAGGCATAGGTTAAGAAACTTGTTCAAGGCCCTTCAACTAGTAAGGGCAGAATTCATAATCATCGAAGCAATTCGCCAGTTTGATAATCCTAGCTTTAACTATTTGGTCAGTCTTCAATATAGCCGTGATTGAATATTTTTTTTATTCCAAAAAGTGAAATTGACTCCAATTTGCTTAAACAGATTGGGAACATGATTGTAAAGAAGGATATCTCCTAGAACCCAAGGACAAGTTGAAACCACATGGCCAAGTATCTGCTTCCTTTTGTGCATCTGTGCCATTGTTTTTACTTTGCTGACCAACTTTCTCTGTGACTCCTTACATCTTGTGGAAATAAATACATCTCCTTAGTCTTCATGATCATTACCTCTATTCGCATAGAAAGACTGATGACCTATCTTTTAATCCTAGTTCTCAAGAAAGAAAAATTTGATATATAGCCCAGCATGAGGCTATATAAACAATGTGTTCTAATCCTCCATAGCCAAGGAAGGAAGATGACCATTAGTAACATGACAATTTGGGTCTACCATCCCTGTGCAATGGTGATGGTCCCATGATGACAGGGAAGTATCTCTCCAAGGTATGAAGTGGGGCAGTGTGGCCCTTCAGTTCAGACAGTAATGCATGATGGTTCAGATCATTCCTAGATTTATTTCTTAATTCTGCTACGACTGGTTGAGTAACACTGGGTGACTTAGCCTTCTCATGTTCACTCGTTTTATCTCTAATGGGACAGTCGTAATGTTATTACATGTAAACTATTTAGAACAGTTAATGGAAACATTTTAAACAATACATCTAGGCTATTATTTTATCATAGTGGCCAATTGGTAGCATACATTTTACTTATCAAAAAAATTCATCTAATTTTAAGTTTAATAATATTACATTACTCCTATGACCTTCAATCTTCAAAAATGAGATTTACAAGATGAAATGATCTTGCTCTTACTTTGCTAAGAGTTATATTATATCCAAGCTTGTTTAAAATTTTGATAACCAAAGGGAAATAAATGGAGGTTTTACATAGGCTAGTTATTTGGTGTAGCAAGTAAGATTGGTTTCCTAATAAACTTGAAAAGATGCTCTAACTTTTCCTGGTGGGTAAAATGTTTATGTAGAAAAAACTGTGATAGGGCACATTTACATAATTATTGAAAATTGTGAATACTTTTTATGAAACTAAATTATACAGATGAGATCATTTAATTTTCTGTTGATTAATGACACATTTGTTTTCAGGTACATGACAGATGGAGGGCTCAACCTATATACTAGAAGTCTGAACCGAATACCTGACACAGCGACTTCCAGGGATGTCATCCAAAGAGGGGTTCACGATGTGACAGTGGATGCTGACAGGTAATGCTGTCAGTAATGTGATGGTGAGAAGTGCATAAAGCAATTTCCTGAGTGAGATCTGAGAAGTTTTACAGTATAAATGAAAGGACTTCTAATATTTATGTAATAGTCGTTTTGGAATATTTTAAAAATTAAGGTGGGTTTTCTTACAAGACTTGTTTAGCCCTGTGTACTTAAAACAATTGCACTGGTGAGAATATCGAACAAATTTCAGTTTACATGGTGGCAAATTTTAATATCCGTAAAAGCAAAATTGTAAACATAGACTTACGTTCTTTACTTGAAAAGAACCCTGGCTAATAAGTTCCTTTCAGTTCAGATATTCTCAGATTTACCTGGAGGCTAATGATACAAAGATTGAAACATAATTCAAATTATCAGGTACAATAAACAGGATGCTTTTCTTGAGGGGTTTGTTGAAAGCATAAAACTCTTGCTAATTTCTGTGTTGTAATTGTTGCAGATTGTTTAAAGGTGTGTGTGTGTGTGTGTGTGTGTGTGTGTGTGTGTGTGTGTGTGTGTGTTTGATGCATGTGCTAGTTATTATTTTGCCAGGAGTTGTTTTGTCACTTTGATCACAATCACTGCTCTTAAAGAATCTTGTTCTTGTAAAATACTATTGTAAGGCATACTTCTGACCTGATTTTTCCCTCTCATCATTCAGAATTTTGACTTCATTCGTCAGGAAGGGATTGTCATTTCCAAAACTATGATATATCAATACCTAGAGTGGTTCTTTACTAAAGTCAGCATTTATGAAGACAAAGGGTTGTGGCTTCATGTATCTGCATTCTGAAATAAGAACTGTGTACAGTTCATTGTGCATTTCAACATAGCCAACTCTAGAGGCTAGATTCTGATATTAGTTGTCAGTTTCTCCTCACTCAAATGGTGTTGATATATTGGCCGGGGGATGGATTGAGGGCTCTCAATACGCTTTAAATAGATATTCAGTTGGTCCTTCTGTTTTGTTTTTTTTTTTAATTTTTTTTTCAACGTTTTTTATTTATTTTTGGGACAGACAGAGACAGAGCATGAACGGGGAGGGGCAGAGAGAGAGGGAGACACAGAATCGGAAACAGGCTCCAGGCTCTGAGCCATCAGCCCAGAGCCTGACGCGGGGCTCGAACTCACGGACCGCGAGATCGTGACCTGGCTGAAGTCGGACGCTTAACCGACTGCGCCACCCAGGCGCCCCAAGTCCTTCTGTTTTTAATCCTGCCGTCACACCCATTTTCAGAAATACCATCACTTGTTACATATTTGGGGTCTTCTCTGGGTTAAGTTGGCTGCTTCTCAGCTTTTCTTACCATGTGTTCAGAAAGCTGCTTTCTCAGATCTGCGTGAGGGTGAGGTTGAGGGTATGTGCCTGGTATCCTGTAGTTCAGAGACCTGTCCAGGGGGTTACAGCTAGGGTTAGGCTGGGGGGTATGAGTTAGGGGTTTGGATATGTGCCTGGCATCCGTAGATCAGAGACCTCTCCAGAGAATAAACCCTCAGACATCTGCTGGAGTGAGAATCGACATGGCAGCCATTTAGGGAGCTGAGGCAAGGAGGGGATTTGGGGTTCTGAATACTCTTTAAATGATGCTGTTGATATTTTAACTCCTGTTGGCCAGAGGGCAGTTTCCACCAGGATATATATATCCTAGTCACCTAGTCTGCATACCAGCTGTGTGTGAGAGAATCATGTGGTTACAAAAGGATTATGAACAATTTTTGTTTCCCTACCCCTAACCTGAACTCCTCAACCATTTTCCCTTGCTGACTCCTTCAACAACCCTGGACTTCTTTCTGCCCTTGAATTGATGCTTCCTCCGCCTGGAATGCCCTTTTCTACATTCTTTACATTGTTTTCTCCATCACGACATTTCAGTTCAGCTTTATGTTTCCTTCTCAGAAAAATGATTCCACAGAGGCTAGAATACATTTGATTTCCAGTCACTTTCTTACCTGTGACCTTATATTATTTTCTTCAGTGTACACATCCCTTCTTTATATCATACTTAGTTGTATACGTGTTTGTCTTATATATTCCCCATTCCAGTGTAAGTGCATGAATGCAGAATTTTGTCATCATTACACTTTGAGCCTTTAACAAATGCTATGGAGTGAATGAACCAAGGAATGAATATAAGCTCTACATTCATATAGACTAGCAATAGAGTCCAACTAGGTACACAGGCAAATGAGGCCAGGAAAGACCCAACATACTGCAAGGATATCATATAAGAGAGGGAATGGGTTATGTGGAAATACAGGAAGCAGTGATTTGAGGGGGAAGAATCTACAGTGTGGACTACATTTTGAGACTAATGACCTGCACATTCTTAGCAGACAGTGGAGAATACTAAAGGAAGGGGAAAGTCTATTGGTCTTTAGGAAATGAGATTGTGGGATCAATACAAAGGTGCCTTATTTTGGAGACAGTTGGGATAACTCTCCTATTCCTTTAAGACTCCAGATTGGGGCCTGGCTGAGGAGCCTCAGAGCAACAGAAAAACATTAGATGTGTGTCTAATAAATTGGGGCCTGTGAAAGCAGCAGGTCTTAAAGTGTGGTAACTGCGTCAGCAGCATCAGCAGCACTTGGAACTTGATAGAAATGCAGATCAGCTTGATCCAAAAGACTTACTGAATAGGAAGCACCGGGGTGGGCCCAGCAATCTGAGCTCCAGCAGGCCCTCCAGGAGATTCTTGTGTGTGCTCAAGTTAGCGAATCACTATCCTAAAATTAACAAACAGATGCCAGGTGTATGAAAACACGAACACTTAACATAAACATTTAAACATTAAAAATGACATATTGAAGTTTTTATTCACTTCATTAGCTGTGCTGTGTCAAGGGAAAGACAACATAAAAACAACAATGGCACTAATCTTTAAATTAGATCAAATAATGACATGTTGCACCAGAAATAAATTGTCTCCATTCATTAGATTCAGCTTCTGAGAATTGCCTAAGAGGTTTGTGAAAGAATTATATAATTTAAGGAATACAAAAACCACTTTAGTCACTTGTATATATTAAATACCAATAAAGTCCTAGGGAAAATCCTGCTATCAACAGAGATAGGAATTTGTCTTTTATTACAGATAAGTCCGAAGCTCTTTTAAAATTCTGTGTTCAGGAAGTGAATCAGGATGTATATAACTTTAAAAATGCAAGTGCACCTGGGTGGCTCTATAGGTTGAGTGTCCAACTCTTTTTTTTTTTATTTGAAATTTCCTTTAATTTATTTATTGTTTAATTTCCCTCCAAGTTAGCATATGATGCAACAATGATTTCAGGAGTAGATTCCTTAATGCCCCTTATGCATTTAGACCATCCCCCCCCCCCACAACCCCTCCAGTAACCCTCTGTTTGTTGTCCATATCTAAGAGTCTCTGATGTTTTGTCCTCCTCCCTGTTTTTATATTATTTTTGCTTCCCTTCCCTTATGTTCACCTGTTTTGTATCTTAAATTTCTCATATGGCAAATATCATATGAGTGTCCTGCTCTTGATTTCGGCTCAGGTCATGGTCGCAGGGTTGTGGGATGGAGCCCATGTTGGGCTCCATGGTCAGTGTGGAGCCTGCTTGGGATTCTCTCTCTCTCCTTCTGACCCTCTTCCCTGTTCACACTAAAAATAAATAAGTAAGTAAGTAAATAAATAAATAAATACATAAATACATAAATAAAAGAGTCCTGTTGCACTAAATAAATAAAGTATTAAATATTATAGTTGTGTAAGTCCTTCTCTTAATTTAAAAATCTCCTTGTACAGGATGTTGTTTCATAAAGCTTTCTTAATTCTGATATCCATTCCAAATAAGATAGGCAAGAATAGCTATAAGGTGATACCTCTTTGCTCAGTTTTACTTAAAAAAAATACTGAGAAGTTCTGTACTTAAAAACTGCTTAACTTTTTTTTAACTCATTGCTTCCCAAAAGCTTTTTTTATCACTCACTGGTTCCCCTGCTTTTTTCTCTATAACAATTTATTTTTGTGATATTTTGAGAAATACTCTTTTGCTTAATGACTTCGTTTAATGGATCTAATTGCACAAGGACTTAGATCTTTTACCTCCTGTATTTATGGTTTCCCAGCTATCTTAGTCAAGGTTCTTTTAAATAATATGAAAAGTATTAGTGCTTGGTTCATTTTAGCAAATTGGCAAATGTAAGGCTTGCAATAATTCACTGGTAAGAAAGCTGAAGAGCAAAAATAAACCCAGCAGTTAAGTTTTCAAATTTCTTAGGTATTTTTTCTGTAAGCTATATCAATGAAAAAGCACTTACATAAGAGCAAAGTAGCCAGCTGGCCAGGATAGCAATGGATTTGAATTGCTTGTGTTTTTTTAGTCAAGGTTATAAGGCTCCCCTTTGATCAACGTCTGTTTAAAATCTGATGGGCCATAGACAACAGCTGAAATCTTCTTCCCAACAATTGAAATGGCCCCAAAGTAAAGAGGAGGGCTTTGAACAGATAACTATGGTATATTTTAAGTATTTTAGTACTCAAAGATACTGCAGTTCGTTCATTTTCCATATCAATCCAATACTAACCCCATTTCTTCACTACGATGACTAAAAAAAAGATTACAGAATGGGACTAATCTTTGTAGACATGTTGGAGATGCTTTGGGAACTTCACAAATAAACTCATGGTAGACAAAATGTGTGGGCTTTACCCATTTGACTCTGGTTATAATGAAGTCAATCCTAATTCATATACACTTATACAATTGGGTTGCACTATATTTGAAAGGTAATTTGAGGGGAAAGTTGGGGAATAGCTGTTGTTTGGATTTTTATTAACTCCTTTTACTGTCCTGACACTAGTTCTTCTGCTAGCATTAACAAATATTTGATTAATAAATGTATAATTTCCTCCTAAGTGCATGACAGCATAACAGCACCTTGGGTAAAAACAGGACAAAACAATAAAGATGAGAGACCCTGAGTTTAATGGTCAGACAATGCAATATAAGCAAAAAATAAAAGTGATAATAAAATCGAGTCAGTTGTAATAGATGTATATACAAAGTACCTTAGAAGCACCCCAAAGGGAAGTAGTTATTCCTACCTGGGAGAATAAGGAAAGACTTCAAAAAGCAGTGTGATTTAAATGGGGCAAACATAAGACTTTTTGACATATGGCCTAGGAGATAGCTGAAGAAATGTGGGGGTGGAGAGCATAGAAGCATAGAAGAGTTTAGTGTAAGGGCGTGTTACAGAAAACCAGATGTGGGCCATTTTTAAAGCAATGAAAACAGATTTCACAAGGAAATCTACTAATAGGGGAAAAGAGATCTTAGTATACAACTGAGCTCAGTTCTGAGTACAACAGGAACAAGTGGGGATTCATAGCCAACAAGCAGAATGGCGGGGCATGGGTCAGTGGAAAATTACTGAGAGCAGACATCAAGGGAAGGGGAATTCTTGTTAAGCCCACTTAGGATCCCTGCTGAAGACAGCCCAGGGTGATCAGATCCTGAGCATGGGGGATGAGGACCACTATCAGATTATCACAAGTGCTCTGATATCAAAGGCAGAGGATTCTCTCAAAAATGCCCTAGTAGGCAGTATTCTTGCTAAAACTGGGCTTTGGAGGCCCAGCAATGGATCAAAGTCAAGGCCTAGTCCAAGAAGAGACCTCACAGGAGATTAACTAAAGTTTGGTCAAGAAGAGAGTCTTCGTCAGACCCGTTAATGATGTGACTTTGCTGGTGCATTGGGAATGTGGGTGAGGGTGACAAGAGACAAAGGACCTGGAGGAACTATAAGTATAAGGGGCTATTTTACTATTTTAATTCATTTTATTTTTAAATTTCAAAGCAAGAGCATATGTTATAATTACTGTATTTTAAAAAGAACTCCCCACAGCAAATAGTGAATAGAGATGGTACAAAGACAGGCAGACGGCTCAGGAAGTGACTTCAAGAGTCCAGTGAAAGAAGATGAGCTCCCAGCTAGGAAGCTGGAATGGGGGCACCATTTCTTCTTGTTTTATTTATTTTTTTAAATTTTATTTATTTATTTTGAGAGAGAAAGCATGAGTGGAGGAGGGGCAGAAAGAGAGGGGGACAGAATCACAAGCAGGGTCCTCACTGTCAGTGCAAAGCTCTATGTGGGGCTTGAACTCATGAACCTGAGATCATGACCTGAGCCAAAGTCGGACGCTTGACTGACTGAGCCACCCAGATGCCCCAGGGGCACCATTTCTAAAGAAACGTGTTGGTCTGTGGACAGTACTCTGCTTATGCACAAAATATAGCAACTGGGTGGCTTAAACAACAGCTATATGATATCACACAGTTCTGAAGGCGACACATCCATGGTTGCAGTGCTGCAAAAGTCATTATCTGGTGAGAGCTTTCTTCCTGGTTTGTAGATGGCTACCTTCTTACTATGTCCTCATACCGCCTTTCCCCTGTGCTCCCTCAGGGAGAAAGAGGAAGATCTCTCATGTCTTTTCTTGTTCTTAAAAGGACACCAGTTCTATCGGAGTAGGGCCCTACCATTATGACCTCATTTAACCTTAATTACCTCTGTAAAGGCCCTACCTCAAATATAGTCACATTGATGAATAGAGTTTCAAAATTGGCATCTGGGGGGAATGGGGCACAATTCAGTTCATAACACTGTATCATTCTGAGGTGTTTTTCTCCTTGGAGATATAGGTTAGTCCCTGTATAAATGCTGGATTAAAGTACTGACTCTATATAGTATGTCTGTTATTAATCTCTAATCCCTCAGGGATCAGGAAGATCACATGAAATGAATAAAGCAGAAGGGTTATGTTCAACATGATCAATCTGAAGGAGGTAGGCACCCTTAGTTCTAGAGGTTGCTGCCTGTGGAAATGCAGAAATGTGGAAAGGAGGGGCTAGAGACGGCCAAGCCATTTGATTTTTCAAGTGAAGTCAGACTCTGGACTTTTGTGAGAAACCTTCCAATTTTTAAATATCTGTAACTGAACCTTAATAGGTCTATAAGATAAATCGATAAAGACACACATTTTCTTCAATGGCAGATAATGTAGGAAACTACAGAGAAGCTTATATAAAGCAAGAGACAGTGAACGTTCTCATGTATGGTCATGTAAACTCCTAGTGCCTTAAAGATTCCCACAGAGATAACGCTCTTGATGATATTGGCTGTACGGAAAGAAAATGCCAGCAGTCATGAGAAGCCAGCCTACCAGAGGCAAGTAATTGAGGCAAACCTATCTGAGCACATTCCCAAGTTTGTAGTGCATGCACAATCTCAGGTCAGTTTCCCAGCCTTAGCATCCCTCCATGGAGCTGGCCGGAGGCTTATTATGATGATAACTAATTAATTTAGTTTAAACCGCTATGTGAATGAGCGCTGTGCAGGCTACGAGCACATTTGTATCTGTGATGTGGAATGGGAAAACAGGCACTGAGAATGAACCCTTGGCATTTAAAGAGTGAAGAAAGGGAAAGTAACCATTGGCGAGAGAGAGAAAATAGCTCCAACACAAAGCTGAAGAACAAATGGGGTTTTCTGATATTTTTGAAATGGAGAGTAGAGGAAATGGGCAACAATGTCAAATTCCATGGGCAAATGAAGTTAATTGGAGAAGGTTTATGCAAAAGAATAAAATAAAATAGTATGAAACTTAACATTTGAGATGATTGAGCGAGGTATAAGCAATAGCCTGAGTTACTCAAGTAAAATGTCCATAGAAGTCAAAATTTGGTTAAGATGGATTATCCATGTGACCGTCAAGTCCATATAATGACAGAATGAGTCTCAAAGGAGAGGAAGATAAACCGCCAGGTAACAGACTCTTTTTTGGAAAATTAACAAAATCCCATGTATTGTAATGACAAAGATACCATTCTCCAGGTCCATTTTGGATTATCTATTATGTTACTGTCTAAAGTATATTCTTAAATACAGTGATTGTTATTTTGAATTGTAAGCTAACCGATTTAACTATTGACATTTTACTGATTTCTGCTTGTTGAACCATGACCTTTTGAAAAGTAAAAGCATAATACATCATAGAAATTATTTTTGTAGTATATTCACTAACAGATTGGTTTTATTTGTTACACTATAGTCCGGATGCTGAAATCATGGCTGATGGGAGAGTTTACAAAAGGCATTAAGGGACTGTCGTGATTTTACATAGCTCTCAGGTTATCAGTCATTATAACTCAATATATTAAGGGAAGCCTAGGATGAAACGTCTAGTCATACTGAATCCCTTGTTGTGGGCAGTCAGGGGCTTTTTCCTCTGTCCTCTTAGGTTTAGAGTTTGGGGCCTGCAAATACAATGACAAAAGGAGATTATTAAAAAAAAAAAAAAAAAGACAGATTTTTTATTTGCATATGTATGTGGGAAACTGACAGAAAATGTGATTCAAAGAGGAAATTAGAATTTGGGACTAAGTACCACCTATTTTCCCCCCAGTTTATTAAAAAATAATTGACCTACATTGCCACATATGTTTAAGGCATACAGCCTGACAGTTTGGTTTGCATGTACTGTGAAATGATTGTCACATTAGGGTCAACTAATATCCATCTTCTCATATGGATACAAGGAAAAGGAAAGAAAAGAGGAAAAAAATTCTTGTGAGAAGAACTCCTCGGGTGATGGGCATTGAGGAGGGCACCTGTTGGGATGAGCACTGGGTGTTGTATGGAAACCAATCTGACAAAAATTTCATATTAGAAAAAAAAGTACTCTTCAGATTTACTCTCTTGATAGGACAAGGGGAGAGGGAGAAGGGCACTTGTGGGAAGACAGATGACTTCTGGGAAAAATAAATGGACACTTACAAGAAGAGATGAGAGATATGTAGTTTCATAACCATGTCTAAGTGATTATTGTCCTTTCTTCTCATCTCAGGTGATAGGATTCAAACTTCTCTGGTTACAGAACTCCCAGGGAGGGGATTTATGACAGTTGAATTATTTTGGGAGGCTCTACTTTTAGGCAATAAGAAAAGTTTAGGGAAAAAAAATCCAACAACCTCTTCACAGTGGTATATTCTGGGTCCCTTTGCCCTAAATCTACAGTTGGTATCAATGTGCAGAATACAGTACTGCCTTTACAAAGGGAGCCATGCAACATGCAAATTCTCACAAAATCCTGTGAAGAGTTAGTTCTAAGAATGGGAGGCCTTTGATATTTCCACAACTTGTCCAAATAGGAGAAGTGAAGGCAACAGAGATTTCTCCTAAGCCATCAAGCAAATATCTCCAGGGGTCAGATTCATGATGCTTCTCACTAGTGTGTGTACATTCTAATAATTCATTCTATTCTGTGTTGATTTGTCCTAGCATACTCAGAATCAGTAGAGTCCCGTATCTTAAGTATTTCCTTCATTAGCTTACTAGCTTTCTGTTGTAATTAAAAGCAAACACAAAAAAGATTAATAGGCTGAGATGGAAATAGATAAAGTAAATATAATTACTTCACTTCATAATCAAATGGTCTGCCTTTTTTGCTCTTGTTTCTTTACTCTTAAGTAGAAAGAGGCCAGTGCAAAATATTAGAGAAGCAGAAAAAGTCTGATTTGTCCTTTCAACTTCCCTTTGACACCCTGCTCACCATTGCAGGTTTATGAACTGCTGCTGAACTTCTTTTTGGGGTTCCAATTCTCCGAGTTAACTGACCTCATTGTGAATAATCGTATAAACTTCCAGTACTTTTAAGTAATACCCCTCACAGAATTAATTCACACCGGAAGCACTATTGAGACCCTACCCTCTACCAAGCACTGTGTTCAATCCTGGGGACCCTGTTTTCAAGGGAATTAGAGTACGAATTATTAAAGTTTAAAAGGCCATTGAGATTGAAAGGATACTGGGACAATACAACTAGCCCGGGCTATAGATATTTTTGTTTAGAATATTGCTTAATGTTTTTCAAAACATGCATACAGGTGACTTTAAGCTCTCCCACCTCCTGACATTAAAGTTGGCTGAAGCTAAACTTCACATTATAGAATATTCTTCCCATTGAAGAGGTATTCCTCAGTACTCTTATATATGCAGTAGTTTTACCTTATCTCCTTCCAAAATAATTTGTTAATAATCTTATGAAGATGGTAATGAGGAGAAAGAAGGGGAGGAGTCAAGGTTGTTATAATACAACTTAGCTGTAGTAGCTTTCAGCATTGTGGACTAGTTATGTGTAGCCAACATGCCATGTTACTTAAATACATTGTTACAACTGAGATATCACCTCACACCAGTCAAATGAACAAATCAGGAGACTAGATGCTGGAGAGGATGTGGAGAAACGGGAACCTTCTTGCACTGTTGGTGGGAATGCAAACTGGTGCAGCTACTCTGGAAAACATTGTGGAGGTTCCTCAAAAAATTAAAAATAGATCTACCCTATGACTCAGCAATAGCACTGCTAGGAATTTACCCAAGGGATACAGGAGTGCTGATGCACAGGGGCACTTGTACCCCAATGTTTATAACATCACTTTCAACAATAGCCAAATTATGGAAAGAGCGTAAATGCCCATCAACTGATGAATGGATAAAGAAATTGTGGTTTATATACACAATGGAGTACTACTTGGCAATGAGAAAGAATGAAATATGGCCTTTTGTAGCAACGTGGATGGAACTGGAGAGTATTATGCTAAGTGAAATAAGCCATAGAGAGAAAGACAGATACCATATGTTTTCACTCTTATGTGGATCCTGAGAAACTTAACAGAAGACCATGGAGGAGGGGAAGGGAAAAAACAAACAAAAAAGTTACAGAGAGGGAAGGAGCCAAACCTTATTAAGAGACTCTTAAAAACTGGGAATAAACAGGGTTGTGGGAGGGAGGGGAAAGTGGGTGATGGACATTGAGGAGGGCACCTGTTAGGATGAGCACTGGGTGTTGTATGGAAACCAATTTGACAATAAATTTCATATTAAAAGATACATTGTTACATTTTATCTTCACAACAGCCCTATGAAGTTTTGTTTTGTCTTGTTTTGTTGCTGCCACTTTATAAGCCTAAGAGTTCTTAGATTAACAAACTTGCCTATAGACACTTCGTTAATTAACTGTAGTGGTAAAATTTGAATCCAGTTCCTGTGCTCTATTATTTGTAGTATCATTAATTTAGAAAAAAAAATTATTTTTTAAATGTTTATTTATTTGAAAAAGAGGGAGAGAGAGAGAGAGAGAGAGAGAGAGAGAGAAAGACAAAGACATAGAATCCGAAGCAGGCTCCAGGCTCTAAGCTCTCACCACGGAGCCCGACACAGGACTCAAAGTCATGAACCGCGAGATCATAACCTGAGCTGAAGCCGGACACTTTGACCCACCCAGGTGCCCCTAGATAAAAGTTTTTTGTTTGTTTGTTTGTTTTAATTTGCCTGGATATACATTTTCTGATTTTGTAAATTGTTTCCTTTTTCCCTTTGGTCTAAACGTATCTGTAAGATATGAACAGGTTTATGTTTTTACTCAACTTCATAAATGTTGGTTAAGTTCCCTCAGTCTATAATCCTATTCTATTTTACTGCAAATTTTTGATAAACCTAAAAACCTAAAATGTGACAGAACAATATTTTCACATGTGTTACAGCTTCTAAAATGCTGGCTAGTCTGTTAACATGAGTAAAGCAATTTAGCAGTGTTTTGTTCATATATGTGTGTATATATATATATATATATATATATATATATATATATATAATCTATCATAGTCTTAAATCCCAATGTCTGTTGAAATATCTATTTCTACAGGCTCAAGGAAACATTAGAAAAAATAGAAAAGGGAGAAATATGTTCAGCTTATGTACAGGGAAATATTAAAAGAGTACTTATATGAACGGAAAAGCAAGGTGGGATTTTATAGGACATGAATTTTTTTTTTCATAAAGAGCAAAATATAGGAGAGACTATATCAGCTAACTTAACTGTTTAATTTGATTCAAGAGGTTGCATCTATACATGAATCACTTGTGTATTTTTTTTCCCCCTGCAAGAACTAGGGATGAGTTCTTTTTTTAATAGACCAACTAATGGAGTGAGACATTCAAGTTGGGATCATTAAATTGAGAGCTTCCGGCTGGCAGCTGATAAATTCTGCATCTTGCTCACTCCAGCTGTATAGAGTGGGCTACATGAACTTGTTTAATAGTCATGTGTGCTTCGTTTATATTCTTTTTCCTTGCTTGACTTAATTTGTGTTTGAAATGGTTAAAGTTATTTGCAGCAAGCTGCGGTTTTTTTAAGCATTAACAGAGCTTCCATATGTTTTTTTCAGATAAGTTGCAAATGAAAGTGTTTTCATTACAAATGAGTGCTTATTTTCTGAATTAAATAGTTATTTTGTTATTTTAAAGCTTTTCTGTGATTACTGAGGAAAATTCACAGAATACGTATAAGCATAAAGAAGAATCCAAAGTAATCCATTACCCTTCCATCCCCCAAACAATTGCCTTGACAGATTTCCTCCCAGGCATGTTCCTCCCCTCCATTTACATAGTTTGGGTTGTACCTTCTATACATATATTATCCTGCTTGCTTAACTTACATAATAAACAATACACATAGTATTAAATATTATTTTAAATTATGACTTGTAGTGATGGTATGCTATTCTGTCATGGAATGAATTATATCTAAGGAGTTTGTGTAGTCAACCATTAAATTTAAGATATTCATCAAAGTTCTGGTTTAATTGGTAGAGTCATTAGCAGAATCTTACCTATCTGATTGTATGTTTATATCTATGTATTTTTTTTCTAAAAAGATTAAATTTTGAACTTATAGAAGATCCCTAAGATGTCTACATGTGCATGTTTGTGTATATGTATGTATGTATGTGTGTGTGTGTGTGTATACACATACACATATGAACATTTGGAATTTTATTTTATTTTTCTGTGTAAATATCATTCCTTAAGATTATATAAATTATTTTCATTTTAGTTTTTTTCTAATTTCAAGTATATATTTAGGGCTTTGTACACTATTAGGATTCATGAGTTTGTTATAAATTTAAAATATTTTGTTAGCCAAGGGCACCTGGGTGGCTCAGTCGGTTAAGCATGCAACTTCAGCTTAGGTTATGATCTCACGCCTCGTGGGTTTGAGTTCCACATTGGGCTCTGCACTGACAGCCTAGAACCTGCTTCTGATTCTGTGACTCCCTCTCTCTCTGCCCTTCCCCCGCTCATGCTCTGTGTCTCCCTAAAATAAATTAACATTAAAAAAATGAAAAATTAAAATAAAAAACAAATAAAAAAATAATAAATAGTTAAATTCTTTTTTTCAGCCAGATTTTGCCGCTGACAAAATAGAAGGGAAACACTGTTGACTGAAACTGTGCTTCTTCTTTAAATTTAATTAAATGTTTTTATTTATTTATTTATTTTTAAATATAATTTATTGTCAAGTTGCCCAACAGTGTATACAGTGCACTCTTGGTTATGGGGATCGATTCCCATGATCCATGGCTTACATACAAACCCAGTGCTTATCCTAACAAGTGCCCTCCTCAATGCCCACCACCCATTTTCCCCTTTCCCCCGCCCTCATCAACCCTCAGTTTGTTCTTTGTATTTAGGAGTCTCAACTTAATTAAATATTGGGGCGTACTTTATTTCTTACAGAATAAAACCTTATTATTTGTTTCTCTAACAGTATATTCTACTCTGACCCCGGCTGATTTGTCCCAGCCATGTCCACTTGATAACCAGGATATATACTAGCTAAAATTAAAAGTAATTTGGGGCAGGTGAAGTAAAACAAATAAATGGAATTAAAAATGACATTAATGTATATTTTTATTTTGAAATCTTTTCCAGCATCAGTTTGACTCAGTAATTTAATTGTCCCCTGACCTTCTTTTCTAAGCCAGATTGATCAGCTAATGGCTAGAACAGGTTGTTCATAGTAAAAACCAATAGAAATGCTGTTCTGATTCCAATTAACCACTAAAGTTTTAGAATAGGTTGATGCTGTTGATTTTATAGCAGGAATGTTTTCAGATTCAAATAGCATGCCAGTCCTAATGCTATTAAAAACTGTCCAAATATTTTAGTGAAAAGATTTTCTTGAATGTATAAAGCCACAAGGGCCAGAATACAGAGGGCAAAAATGGTAAAAACAAAACAAAACAAAAGAAAACAAAACA
The DNA here is from genome assembly GCF_028018385.1 of Neofelis nebulosa. NCBI lineage: Eukaryota > Metazoa > Chordata > Mammalia > Carnivora > Felidae > Neofelis > Neofelis nebulosa. Next base: position 40,819,651 of record NC_080789.1, on the reverse strand, counting down.
AAAAACTGTGAAAGTGGCAAAACAGAGGAAGAATGAAGACTGATTTAGCAGCCCCAGGAAAGCACTGAGTGAACTGTAGAACACTGTGGGTAAGGTCAAGGAGCGATGCAAGGCACATCGTAGGCATGCCAAAAAGCTTAGGAATTTTAGGATCGGTTACCTTGGGATGTAGGGATGAATGTGAAGTAAAAATGGAAGGAATTGTATTAAAACGTTTTTAAGAAACAATCAGACCCCCAGATTCCCAGCCAAACACATGAAAAACTAGGCAACTGCCCCTTTTCAAATATCATAGCAAAAGATGAGATTATTCTCTGGAGCGGGAAAATACGGAATCTTGGTGGGATGACCACGAAATAATTAAATAAATTTTGTGTGATAAACATGGAGCTTTCCCCCTTTGCCCTATAATCATGGCAACCAGGTGTGAGTCCACTCGATCAGCACCATCATTTACCCTCCACCTTTGCCACGTATCTACCATGTACTTACCATAAGTCGTTAAATAAGCAGTATACATTTGGAGAAAATATAGTATTGTGAGATAGAATTTAGCGTAATTGGTTATTTAAAAGGGTTTTCGAGTTTGGATTCTTGGTTTGATCACAGCTAAGCTAGTGGCCTCTCAGCCTCATTTTTATACTTACAAATTGTGTGAAATACTAGTAACAACTAGTAATAAATACTATTAGGTCTTTCATCATTGTACCTGACAGAAAAATCCTACCCAAACTGGTTTAAGAAAAAAAAAATGCATTGTTCCGGTAACTGAAATGTCTATAAGTAGTTCTGAGTTTAGATGTGGCTGAATAAAGTATCCAGTTTTCTTTATCAGTTGGCTGGGCTGTGGTATTTTGCATGGGTAGGCTTAGTGCTCCTCTTATTACCGTGGCTTATTGTCAGTCCTTACATAATTCAAGGCTCAAGTCCAATGGGGGAAAATGCATGCTTCTGCCAGATTCCTAGAAATTACAAGGATTGGACAGGCTATCATATGTGCATTCTTGAACCAGTGAACACAGCCAAAGACACACATTAACTGCCTAAGTCTTTACTTAACATCTTAACATGCTTACTCTATACAGTTACCAGTGCACCCTTTTCCTCCCTCCCTTCTCTTCTAAACCTGGGCATCCTGGCTTCTGTTCACAGCTTTACTTGGTCTCAGGCCTTGCCTGGCCTTACAGTTTACACTTTGAAAATATCGAACTCTTGGGGAGCCTGGGGTGGCTCAGTGGGTTAAGTGATTGACTTTGGCTCAGATCATGATCTCACGGTTCATGGGCTTGACCCTCATGTTGGGCTCTGTACTGAGAGCTTGGAGCCTGCTTTGGATTCTGTGCCTCCCTCTCTCTGCCCCTCCCCTGCTCACGCTGTGTCTTTCTCTGTCTCTCAAAAATAAATAAACGTTAAAAAAATAAAAAAGAAAATATCCAACTCTTTATCCCCTCACCAACTCTTCTGTTTTATGCCTTTGCTTAGACCTGGAATCCCATATTCAATCTGGAATACTCATTCTGTTTTCCTTCATAACTCTTACTTATTCTGCAAGATTCACTTCAGATGTTGTCTCCTCTGTGAACTCCCCTCAAAACCTTAGCAGTGTCGGTGCACCACCCCTGTGAACTAGGTTGTACTTCAACTTTATCATTTACTATACTATTTTGAAGACTCTGTTTATGTCTCTGTCTCTCCCAGAGGCCTGTGATGTATCCAAGGATAGGGACTATGTCCCATTCATCCCTGTAACCCCAAATCCAAATGCAGTTCTTGTTACCAAATATACATCCATTGTCCTGAAACCCCATTTCATCATGTGCATCTTTGTGTTATATAATGCCCTACACATCATCTCAAAAATATTTTTCCGTACCTTATGTGACTTTATATTTTTGGCATTTAGCACTGAGCCTGATGCCCTACTGAATCTCAATAAATATTTATTTAAATGAATGAATAGATGAATGCATTGATGCTTTATTTTGTGGAGAGGTTTTTTTTTTAGTTTTGTTTTTTTAAAGCATAGGTCTAAAAAGAAAAATGTAGTTAAGGTTGTTAACACTTGAAGGCACTATGGAAAATAATTTATTATGTGTGAATGTCTTCCATAACCATATCATCTAGATCATTGCTATTTTCTTCTTTAAAAAAAAAAGACATAAGTGGCATATAACACTGTATATGTTTAAGGTGTACAATGTGTTTATTTGATTCTGGCTGTTGATCTTTTAAAAATTTTGACCAAGACACTCAAACCAGAAATTTAAATAGCAAAGTATAATACTAGGCTATCTGATGGCGATTTTCCTCAGAAATCCTGAAGTATATTTTGATTTTGTCTAAAACAACACAGAACTGATCTCTGAGCTTAGAAAATTTATAGAGTAGAAGTACAGACTTTTGAAATTTGGTGTACATATAGTTTATATTAATATTTCTGGGAAAAGCTATAATTATATGTGTATGGACATTTCTACATATCTCAAGTTATCCCACGTTGTCATTTTTTGTTTATTTCTTGATACGAATTCTGCGAAGTGAGGAAAGTTGTTAAAAAGACTTACTCTATGAATAAAATTAGGAAGGGTCAGTGAGGTTAACTGAACTTGCAATAATTAAAAGGTAAGTTGAAAGTGAGCTCAACTTGTTCCTTATCTAGGCCAAGGATTAGCAAATATTTTCTGGAAAAGATCAGACAGAAGATATTTTAATCTTTTCAGGGTGAGGTGTAAAATCAAGAAATCGGATGATAAAAGGAACAACAAACGTACAAGTATTTTCAGCTCTGTCAAAATGTAAAGGCCATTCTTAGTTCACGGGGTCTACAATTTGGATTTGGTTCGCAGCCATTGATTGCTGACCCCTCTTCCAAGCCACTCTTAGGCCTGATATTTATTCTCTGTATGATTGCTAGGGTTGCTATAACAACCCTAAAGTGGGTAGCTTAAACAATAGAAATGTGTTGTCTCACAGTTCTGGAGGCTAGAAATAGAAAACCCAGGTGTTGGCAGGTTTAACACTTCTGGGCCGTAAGAAAGGACCTGTTCCAGGCCTCCCTCCTCGGCTTGTATTTGTTGCCTTCTCTCTTTGGCTTTACGTTGTCTTCCTCTGTGTGTGTCTGTGTCCAAATGTCCCCTTCTTATAAAGACACAGGTCGTCTTAGATTACTGCACACCCTAATAACCTCAGTTTAACTTAATAACTTTGTAAAGGCCCTATTTCCAAATAATGTCACATTCTGTAGGTGAGGACTGAGGCACATTATTTTGGCTGGGGGAGGGAGTGGCATACCATTTGACCCTAACACTCTCATTCTCTTTGTACTACATCAAACCCCATTGCCAGGAGGTAAAGTAACAGGTATGAGTTGTGTCTCATTCTTTCTGCCCTTTTGAATTTAAAGCCATAGCTTCTTTCTCAGAAACCCTGCAGCACGGTAACAGACGACTAAAAACAGAAAATGGAAAGATGACCCTGTGAGACCTGCTGCCTCAACCTTACAAAGCACCCAGAAGAAAATGGGGCATAGTCTCAGTCATCTGAGTGTTTAACCATTTTAGTGAATGGGCTAAAATTATTTACAAAAATCGATTATAGGAAAAAAAAATAATTTTGATTATATTTCTGATAAATATTCCTCTGGTTAAGAGCCTTAACTCACTGGTTCCCTAAGTCTATCAAGAAGACTCACACAAATCACATCCTCCTGCGTCCAAGCAGCAGACAGAATTGACCCTAAAATAAATCTGTCATTTGAAGTCCCCAGCTGTGAATATGCCTTGTTGTTAGGAAGTGTCAGATCTTTTGTCGTTAGAGCTGTCACAGCAGGCACAGCCTACATGCCATTGAGTCTTACAACCAGGTTAAGGGTGGGTTAGTGCAGGAATTCTAAAGGGTTTTTTTAATGAAAATACTGTGTGCGTTTCTTAAATATAAAGACCTAGATTGATAGCTCACATACCTGAGACTGTCTTGAGAAAAATTAGTCCACGGAGATCAATTTTTAAAGAACTATGCTTTGAAACAAAGCATGGTATCATCTTCCTTTGAAGCCTACCAATGACTTATGTGTTATTTTCATGACTGATAAGTTTTTTATCTGCAGAAACAAGCAGTGTTTTTTTGGTATGTGTTGTTTGACATCTGGTGTTTAACATCTGCTTCATCATTTCAAAAACGTCCATGGTCAGTAGGACCATTATAGAAAATACATGAGATACACAAAAAGTATTTACCTCATTTCAAGAACAATGCCCCCTTTTCCCTGTCTTCACAGAAGAAAGTATCGATTTTTAAAAATGCTCGCTTCTGTAAAAATAAAACAAACGTGAATCTTCTTCAGTTATAGAATGGTTAGATACCCTGGTGCACTGATCGGATCTCTCAAATGGAACCATCTTCAAAGAGAACACCGGGAAGTGATTAGGCCTGTTCACCAAGTGGAATTTCTGTCAGTTCCATGAAGGATAAGTGAGGGCTATTCCCTATAAATGGAAGAAGGGGAAGGAGACTTATATTTGTCTAACTACATAAAAGATGCTGTGCTAAGTGCTTTATGTTACTAATCAAAAATATTACATTCTGCATTTTGCAAATAAGGTAACTGAAGCACTGAGAGTGAATATATTTATAATATTAAATGGGTTCATTTAATATTTTAATACCTTATGAACATGGTCCTTCTTACACACACACACACACACACACACACACACACACACACACCCTGTTGATAATAGATCACAGACTGTATCCACACGGGCTTTCTTTCCTGACATTTCTGACTAGAATACTTTAAGGATGTAGTATAGTTCAGATTTTTCTCACCTGAAATTATCTTTTCCATAGTATATACTCAAATGGTATGGGTTGAGGTATAAAGGTACAAAGAAAGTGTGAGAAGAATATCGCATCCACTTGACAAGCAGACATCAATTGTAGAACAGGCCTCTTTCTCTCATTTTCTAAAGATCAGTAGTAACGCTTTTGTAAAATTAAGTCGTCCGTGTGATATATAGAGTGAGCTGTAAATTAACTTTTAAATGTTTTTTTTAAATCTTGAAACATGCTTTCAAAATAAATTTTCACCTGCATAAATGCTCTCTTTGGATTAAAGGCGTAATCACTACACTTTGAAGAGATACTTTCCTTAACTTTCTGATTCCATTGTTATTGTAATAACGGCAACTCATTAACCCAGTGGGTGTCTGTATTGATTATGATTTTAGATTTTACTTTTTCCCACTATAGTTTAGTTTTTATCTAAAATAGATCATAACCCTTGATTGGCTGCCGCCTTGGAGTTTTTCCAAGCTCCTGGAGTCATGGTAAGATAATAGTGTTGAAATTGATGCTGGTAGTCACTAGGGACCCTGGACTTTTTTCTCCTACTGTGGTGCTCTGTTTCCCAGAGTGCGATAATATGTGTAGCCTTCAATACAGAATTAATCATGAAAGTCAAGTGCATACTGCAGGTACAATCAGCCCCATCTAATTATCTCAAACTTGTTTGTCTTATGACTTTATTTAGCAGAGCACACGCGTGCGGTAATAACAAATAGGCTAATTCGAAATCCTGTCAACTACAGGCAATTTAGTAATCATAAATGGAGTCTGGCGCATTTTAGAGATTGTATGTATGTGACAAGCTAGCAGGTCTGAAGGGGAAAAGCAATAAGGCAGAAAATAAAAAAGTCTCAATTGGTCCCCCCCCCCCACCTCAGGAGAAAAACCTATCAAGTTATAGGAGTCTTTGTTTAAAGGGTATATGAAGCATTCAGTTACTTAAAGTGTTATAATATCTCTGATATCCTATGAAGTGTGTAACACCATAATGTGCTAAGAGAGACAGGTTGATTTTTCAGATTCAAAGGCATGTTCTTAAAGGAATATCTATTGATCAGTCAACAAACATTATTAAACCTTTTATTGTGCATAGATAAGCACAGCTCATGAGCCTGTTAGTTTAGCTCTGCAAGGCTCAGGGTGGGCCTTGCACAGACACAGGTCTTGGTGCTCAGCACAGCTCGAGGGCCCCAAGGTACCGACTGCAACCCTTTATGGGATGTGAATGGCAGGAGATGAATAAGGGAAGTGTATGCTGTCATTAATGCCCCTCTCAGCTTATTTTAGCTGTCTGTCCTCCTGACAGTCTCTTGCTCACTGTCAGCGATCATTCACTCTCCTTGTCTCTTGTTGCTTTCTCTTTGAACCCCCCTGGCCGAGACCTATTTATACATAGCGGGTATTTGAGAGGGGCAGATCTTGAAGGAGGAGAGAGTCTTGTCTGAGGTGCTCTGCTGTTCTTCTTATGTAGAAAGGATACTGTTTTTCCCTGCCCCAGGAGAAGGGCCTAGGGCTACTGTGTGTCCTCCCTGGAGTCCAGCGTCTCAACGCTGTCCTCCACATTTCTTGGTCCCTTTCCCTTTGGAACCCACACTGTATTTTTACCTCTGACTATATTACACAGAGAATTTTCCATTTCAAAATGCCAAGCTTCCTAAAGCCGGGACCTTAATTAGCTATTTCCCTGGGTGCTATTTAATTTAGCTCATTCCCTGGCATATGCACATTTTCAAATATAAATGTATGGGCTGATGAATTATTTTCACTCAACTGTTTTGTCAAATTAATGACCTATTTTGAAAATATCTATGCACAAGTTTTAAGAATACCATGTTCTTTCAGATAGAGTTCTGTGCTAGGCCCACCCTGAGCCTTGCAGAGCTGAACCAATAGGCTCATTAGTTGTACCTGTCTATGCGCAATAAAAGGCTTAATAATGTTTGTTGACTCTGATCAATAGATATTCCTTTAAGAAAGGTAAACACTCTTCTTCCTTGAACACATTTTCCCTCCTTCTCCTCCCTGAAAACATCGAGTTTTAAAAGACCATCCGTCTACATCACCTACCTATCACCCCTCCTTGGTGTTGTAATTCCAAGAACCTTAAGCCACTCTCCCTTAGTTATTCAAGATTTTAACTCCCATGCCCCCCTTTTTGGTCACTTTCTCTAACACTGCTCCTGCCATAATATATCAGTAGCTACATATACTTTGCAACAGCCTAGCTTCTCGGAACCTTGACATCTTATCCTCCAATGATCTTGCCTTCTACTTGAGCTTAGCCACACATTCCCACTGTTAATAAAAGCTTCACCCTCTCCACTGAAATGATTTTGAGTATCATATTTTCAATAACCGCTTCTACTTTTCCCCTTCACTCCTTTTATTATCCCAGCATCATGAAAAATAGTCTACCAGCACCTGCAGTCCACCGATTCCAAATTTGTCAGAATCCCGTACTTTCACTGCACCCTCGAATTCTTCGTTGTAAAGGTTAGAGTCCATGGTCCATAAAGAAAACTCTTTTTATTGGATATAGACACCCCTCTACTCCACTTCCTCTTTCTGTCTTTGCTTAACTGGCTAGCAGAACTTCAACCTTTAGTTAAGCCCAACATTTCATCTGTTCTTCGCCTTCCCAGCTGAATGTGATGAGAAAGTTTGGAAAATCTTACAGACTGGTAGTAATCCCAAGTGGATTTCTAGTGTTCCCAGAAATCCTACATTTCCCTGGTCCACTTATTCTTCCATTCTCTTGACAAATAATTCACACTTGTTCTTTCTCCTCAAACCGCTGATCTCTTCTTTCCATTCTGATTCACAGTTAGCATGTTTAAGATTTCTCTAAGACAAAAAAAAAAAAAAAAAAACAGTTCAAATACAGCTCTCATCACCCTTGCGACCTCCTTGCTTACAACTCACTTATATTGCCTCCTGTTGCTCTGTAGGAACTGTCTCAGGTACTATACGAGGCCAAATTCTCCAGTTAGGCACTGGGTCCTATCCCCTCTCTTCTGTTCAAAGGTATAGCTCCATTATTTCTAAGCTTTCTGCTATCATCAATTTGTGTTCGTTTCTTTCTGCTAGGGTATTGGCATCAGTGCACCAAAAGGTTGAAGTTTCTCTGTCCCCACAAACAAAGTAAGGCAAAACAAAGCAAAGCCCTCTCACCTAATTCCATATGGCCCTTGAGCCTGCCCTCTTTCTCTGTCCTTTTTATTTTAACCAAAACTCTTGAAAAGAGATTTTTTAAAAATTATCCTGCTATCTCCAATTTCTTTCTGTTGTCTCTTAAATCCACTCCACTTTACCCCAAAAGTGTTCTTACTAAAGTAATAAATGACTTTCTTAGTAAGGTTAGAATGATTTTCATTCACATCAGACACATATTGCTAAATCCAGTGGTTACGTCTCATTCCTCTTCTGATTGGACCTATAGCACTATTTGAAAAAATGATTACTTAGTCTTTTGTGAGACCTCCCTCACCCCAAACTCGGAGAATCATTTCTGGTATTTGAATAGGGACATCAACTCATCAAATTTCATTTGAGAAAGAGTTATCTTGATAGACAAGAAATTAGAGAAAAAGGCATAAAGAATTGCAATCATCAGAAATGGGTAAGGTAGTATAGAATAGTGGGGGTAGTGATAATGGTAGTATATAAATAAATATAGAAGCAACATTGCAAATGTGGAACTAAAGAAAATTGCAATGGATTTGATATCCAGGTGAGAGTAAGACAAAAATCTCTAATGGTAGTAGCAAGAAATAATCTAATGTCAGTGGCTTGTCATAACTAGCATTTACTCCTTGTTTTCAATGCTTGCCAAATTGTGGGTTGAATGCTGTGGCCTGACTTGTTTTCTCACGCCTAGATCTAGACCAAACAAGTAGCCCCTGTTTGCAATATCTTTTAAGACAGAGAGGAAGAACAAGAGAGCTGAGAGAAACGCTCATTGCTCCCTAAAGAATGTAGGATATGTCATACCTGCTTCCATTTCATTGGCTGAACACATCACATGGCCAAGATCAAAGTCAAGGGGCGCCTGGGTGGCTCAGTTGGTTAAGCGTGGGCTTTGGCTCAGGTTATGATCTCACCGTTTCTGAGTTTGAGCCCCACATCGGCTTCTATGCTGACAGCTTGGAGCCTGGAGACTGCTTTGGATTCTGTGTCTCCCGCTCTCTCTGTCCCTCCCCCACTCAAGCTCTCTGTCTCAAAAATAAAATAAATGTTAAAAAAAAAAAGATCAAAGTCAAACCTAGACATGTATAAACCACATAAAAGGAAGAGGGTATAGAACATTTATGAATAATAATGCCATTATTATAATGACTGTGGTGATTCACACTAGTTTCTGTCCTCCTAAGTGATTGTCAAAATAATGGGCAGAAATAGAAAATCTAATAGAAAGGATGGATTTGGGAAGGAAGAAGATGAATTCAGTAAGAAATATATATTATACAGGTTGAATATCCAGGAACATCAGGCAGACAGTTTGAAACGAAAATTTGGCACTTAGGGAAAGATCAGGGCTGGGGATTTTGAACAAAGCCAAGAACAGATCATTGGGGAACACCTACATTTGGCAAAGAAAGATGAAGGGTGTAACTATAAGAAACAGAGTAACCTGGTTCACAAATTTAAAAAAATCCAAGCTCAATGTGAAGTAAAATGCATCCTAATAGACATGTGGATTGGTGATCCACTATTAAATCACGTCAACACGCTCAGCAATATGTTCCAAATTACGTGAATTTATCAGAGATACAATATGGCATAGAAATTGAAAACACATGCTCAGGGGTCAAAGATAGGAGTTTACCTTCCCCTACCACCATCTTATAACTCTTTCAGATTGGGCAAATTACTTCATTGCTCTAGACCTGTTTCCTTCTCAACAAAATAGTAACAATAACTTTAACCTTATAGGATTGTTGAGAAACTTAAATGAGATTATGCCTGTAAAATGTTAAGGCAGCTCCTGGCTTGTTTTGAATATTGAATTGGTATTAGTAGTATTGTTAACGATTACAAAAAGAAAACATTGACTCTGATTTTACCTTTGCGTTTCTAGAAGTCTTTCCTATAAGCATATGTTCTTTACTTACTAGTGTTAAAGATGCATTTGACAATTTAACAAGAATGCCTGGGATTTTTATTATTAGCCAATTATGTGAAAAATGCAAATAAGATTAAATTCAATTAGAAAATGTATGCAGGACTTTGAGTAATAACATATTTATTTCCAGATTCATTACACCCAAATGCTCACTTCTTGTTCCTTGCAGGAGTATGACTGTGCAGCATGCATATTTATTGCTACCGATATTTTTATCACAGTGAAATTAGGAAAGACAATTTGGACAATGTTGTTACTATTTACCTTCACCTTCTTAAGCTTTATGCTTAATGAAAAATCATATGGTGATGAACAATTTTATAGTCCCCCATTGAGGGACTATTCCGTTTAGCTTGAAGAAATAATGAAGGCAACTCTTAAAAGTTGGCTAGAATTAAACACTTGAAAAGATGTATCTATTTCACGCTCGGTATTTCCATAGCCCACTTGTGGCCCAGATTCGTTTTTGCATTTCATTCTCTGCCATCATTTCTTTCCATTGAAATATGGTTTCCATTGAAAGATATCTGTGTGTTAAGGATATAGTGGTTTCTTTGGCCATCTCTCATACTAGTAAAAAAAAAATAGTCTTTAGTGAAGAACATTCCATTTGTGACACCAACACTTTTTCCTATTTTTGAATTAAATGCCTATAAAGTCTTCAAAGTTGTCAATGATACAGTATGTATTCTAGAGCCTGGGGCCCATATTGTTCTTTTATTTTATCTTGTGGTTTTCCTGTGAAATGGTTTTTGGTGTTTATTTTCTTGAAGCATCACTAGCCATTTGTTAGACTGCAGGGCTGATTAAAATCCAGACTCCCATATGAGGCCTACAGATGTCATAGAATTAGAGGAAATTAGCTTCAGGTCTGGCAGTGATTTTCTAAAAATGGTTCTCTTGATCTCACTGAAATCGGGGATTTCTTTGCTGAGCTGCCAAGATGCATAAATCTTCTATGAGAGCTGAGTTTGTAACAGACCTTGACATGTATGATCTAATTCTAGAAATCAGACTTTTAGCTGAAAATCAACAGCCTCAGGGAGGATTAAGGATGTTGTTGGTATCCACATGTGTATTCTATCTTCTCCTGCACAAATGAGCTTAGAAGGTAATTGGTGTATTCAGAAGGAGCCCCAAAGCATCTATACTTTACCAACGTAATCCCTCCAAATTACAATGCACAGCCAAAGAAATGGGTATTTAGGAACTGTGGTGGTGACCTGGGTGGGCTTTAGCATGCGGTTTTAAATTGTTTGATTTTTTTTTTTTTAATTTGATGACAGCTGTATAGTGGATGGTAAAGTAATCTAACTATGGTCAAAAAGATTCTTCATAAAGTAGAAGGTCTCACCTTCTTGACTGTTTCTAGAAATAATAGTTTATAACATATAAACACTAAAATGAATTGTTGTCTTTTGATTTTTTTACCTTGTAAATTATGCAAGGTATTTTAGAATTACAATGGCCAGCTGATTATTTTGCATAGTCTTATACTTTTTATTTAATTAGGATATATTTATTTTCTCTAGTTTTATATAAGAACTCCTGATAGAAGAATAATTTGAATATTCACTTATAGATCAACATGATTAATACAAACTATTTTTTATTGCAAAAGTAATAGGACATCATAGGAAGTTTCTGCTCAATTAAAAAAAAACAACACATCTCCTCAAACACAGTTGATGTTACTCTTTTTCTTTTAGTTTCCAACATTACTTCCTATGCATATTTGGGTTTTAAATTATTTATTTATTTGTTTGCTTATTTATTTAGAGAGCAGGCACAAGAGCAGAGGCGGGGCAGAGAGAGAGAGAGAGAGAGAATCCCAAGTAGGCACAGTGCTCGATCCCACGAACCACGAGATCATGACTTGAGCTGAAACCAAAAATCAGAATCTTAACTGAGTGAGCCACCCAGGCGTCCCCCCCCAATTTGTTTTTACATATATAGTATATAAGCTTCATTAAATTTTATATATTGGTTATTCATCTACTATATAAATCTTTTTATGATGATAGCAATAATATTATAGATATATAATTCATGTAATATATAAAATACATTAAAATCAATTCGTTAATGGTTCTGAAATGTATGTGAAGAAAAATAAATGTATAGCATATTATAGACAAAAGATAACAGATTAAAAGGTAAAATTCATTCAATCATTCTTTTCTTTCCAACAAAAAATAAAACACTATTAATATCCAATGTGTGAATGGATTGTCCCTACAAACAGGGTGTTCTCAACTAGGCAGACCCAATGATCACATTAGTTTTGCAACTGTCCTTTTAGACTTTTAGAAGTTTGTTGAAATGCACGAGAGTATAAACTCACAGGTGATGCTAATAGTGTCCTCTCTAGAAGAGAGAATCAGATCTTTATACCATTTCTTTCTCTTTTTGTCCTTCTTTTGAGAGAAGCTCAGGGAGCAACTGAAGTCCTCTAACTCAGAACTTCATGTAAGTGCAATTGCCCTTTTGACTACTGATCTCTCAAGGTCCTCCTTCTCCTAGACAGCAACTACCTGCTGGGGTCCCCAGAGAATTTGAAAGTCACCCAGAATCTGAGACCATGATCTGGATCAAATCACTACATAGTGGAACCAAAGACAAACTGTACCAGCAAAGATGGGGTCCAAGAAAACATCTATGCATATTATAACCTCCTAAACATCTCCTCCTGGTGTTTGAATTAGTGCTTTTAGCTTTTGACCTTTCATAAGAAATTGTGCAGTTCATTGATAGTAACTGCTTATTGATCTTTTAGAATTCGAGATTATGAATGGACTCTACCCTCCATACATTTTGAGATCAGCATAATAGGCATGATTGTGTGTTGTACTCTCTTTGCAAATATGGCAGGGAGAGTAATTTATATTTGTGATTTAGTGCACCGGCTCTTCTTTGTTCCCTACCACTGCCCTCAGAAAAACAACTGTGTAGAATTCAACCCATTTATAAGCTCATATTTCTTCCCTCTGAGTTTTCAATTCAAGTAGAAATAAAGCTAATACAGGTGAAATAAACAAGAAAGAAATCAATGCTAAGCCATATGGTGAGATCTTCAGATGAACTTATAACCATATTAAACTTCATCTTAACATATTGAAAGAACAAACATACTGGTGTTTCTAATTTGTCAAAACGTAGTCCATAGTGTCCTGAACAGTTTGTTTTTTTTCAAATATATACTTGGCTTTCCAAAGGTTTTCTTTATCTATTTTCCTTCCCTTATTTCTAGATGAAATAAACTTCAGTTCAGTTATCTGATTAGCTGGGTTGATGGTTTTTAGGTTTAGCATTACGAATGATTTTTTTTTTATCCAATTCAATATTCAATTTGAATGTTCCAGTTAGTAACAGAATTAAAAATAGAAAGTAAGACTTTGGAGTTATGATGAGATACTAAGTGCCTTAGGAAGTTTTTTTTTTCCCTTCTCCCTCCTTACCATATGTAGGTTGATACCTGTGATCCCCACCATACATCGATCTTGCTTGACCATTCTTCCTTAGCCACTATATCTATCTCATGTAATAAAAAATAATTTAAGATCCAAAATGCCCCAGTGTATATATTCAACCTCATCTTCTATTCTTTTTCAGTTTACATCTTGATTTCCAGATGGACTGGTGTCTACAGTCCCTCTATGCCTTTGCTCTCTCTTCTGCATCTACTAAACATGACCCTCTTCTCAAACTCTGATATAATCTCTCTCTCTACTCTCCACTGCCTGACTTTTATATGATTTTGTTTACTTATTTTATTAATTCACCTCTGTCACTTTTTTGCGAAATTAGAATCATAACATAGGTTTCTCCTTCTCTTGTATCTCCACTATCCCCTGCATCAAGTGATGGCTACTGTACTTTGTATACAGAACCATCCAAATATTTTGAAAGTTGAATTAATTTGCAAGTGTTCTGACAACCATGCTCTTTGCTTCTAGTACTGCGAATGAATGTAGATGGTATCATATTAAGCAATAGAAAATTTACAGGTGTTGAGATATTTATCCAAGATTCAAATATAAGCTTGTCTGAAATTAAAGCCTCGGCTACTAACATTAGCCACATTACCTAAAGATGCCTGTCAAATCTCACTATAGAAATTGTGTCTTAAATGATTCCAAACTGTTAGAAAAATATGAAGTATAGGATGAATGAGCTTTTTGGAATATTTTCCCAATGGTCACGCTACCATTGACATTAACCAGAGCTTTGTTGTTGGTATACTGTGAACTTTATTCTAGAATAACCCTGGGCTCTTGCTTTGTGTGTTCTTAAAATAACCACCATGTGGGGTTTGTTTGTTTGTTTGTTTTAAATTTTCTCTAAAACAAAAACTGCTATGGCTGACACATCATACAACTGTCTTTATGACCTATCATTAAGGTGCTAAAGAAGACCCTGTAATAGTTGCCTTCCTTTTTCAAAAATTCATTGATTTTAGAGATAAATGTTAAAAAGATGTGAAAATACCCTACATCTTTTCATGGGATCCATCCTTTCACTTCCAAGCTCTAACAATAAAAGTGAAAGATGAATAGTATCTTGCAAAGTGTCAGAGTTATTTTTCCTTCTCTCTCTCTCTCTCTCTCTCTCTCTCTCTGGGAATATATCTAAAGAGATTTGGCCTTTTACTCAAGTAACTATGATATTGGAAAATGGCATAAAATAATTGAAAAGAGTGTAGTTTACATTGAAAAATGCCTTTTTGAAATACAACTGATTACTAACCTAGTTAATCAAGGAGACTCTGCTGAAGATATATGCCTGAAGTGTTAAAGATCATAGGAATAATAACTACTGATTCTTATTGATGTTTTGACGTTTATTTAAAAGCTCTTTGATGATAAAGCCTTCATTTTGTAAACTTCAAGTTGGCTTCAGGAGATGATTTTGCTGGGTTCTTTCGAGGTGCGTTATTGGCCCTTTCTTGCTAAAATAAATTGTTCTTTGATTAATGTTGAAAATTCTTAAACTGTTGAAAATTACTAATTCAGCAACTGATCCTATGATAAATCCTCGTTACTCAGCAGATTCAACTGACCGAAAAATTAACTCAAAATAAATGTTAAAACAATGTATTAATCATAGTACAGCAAGAAATTTATCTGTTAATGGGCTACATTTCTTGTTCAGTTTCTCCTTTTCTTCCTTTTTGGCTTCTTTTTATTTTATTTTATTTTTTTTAATTTTTTTTTCAACTTTTTTTATTTATTTTTGGGACAGAGAGAGACAGAGCATGAACGGGGGAGGGGCAGAGAGAGAGGGAGACACAGAATCGGAAACAGGCTCCAGGCTCCGAGACATCAGCCCAGAGCCTGACGCGGGGCTCGAACTCACGGACCGCGAGATCGTGACCTGGCTGAAGTCGGACGCTCAACCGACTGCGCCACCCAGGCGCCCCTTTTGACTTCTTTTTAAAGCCAGGCATCATATAAAGAAGCACTATCATGCTCAGTCCATTCTCAAATTAACTCTCACTTAAAGAGCAGTAATTATGATAAAAAAAGAAAATGGTATTTTGATTTTCCTAATATTTTTTCAGCCTTCAGCATTCATTCATTATTCTCTCAGCAATACACAAGCTACTGTATACAAAGCACGGGAATACAGTAACGCACAGGATGAACCAGGGGCACAAATTCCATATCACCTGGATTTTTGCAGAATTTCCTGAATTTGTGGAAAATTCACATTCAAATTCAAGGCCATTTTAAGTAACATTGCAAATGGAGCCTGTGTAAATGGGGAGTTGAGAAGGCTGGGAGAGGTCAGCCCCATATGAGATAGTTGGCTTATATTGAAGGAGCATTGTAGTATATAAAATAAACACATCTTTAAATATGTGCTCATGTTGGTATGGTAATATTTTTCTAATGCAAGAAAGAAACTCACCCTTTGAAAGTGTTTATTATTTTCCAAACTGTCTCATCCATGTTCATGTGGACCTTAAACCAAATTCTAAGGCTATTTCCTTCTAAGGGGATGCAAACATTGTGTTTCTCCCTGTTGCATAGCACAGAGAAGGTATGTATTTGACTTTCATATATTGATTAAGTATTAGCTGGTTGGTTGGTCAAATCCCCCAAAGAAACTTGCCTAGTCATGTCTACTTCCTGTAGTAATTTTCATTTGGTCACATCCTAGGTGGCTAGATTTTGTTCTGTTCATCTTTGTAGGCTGAGTAACTGCCGAGTAAATCCTTGGAGGAGGATAAATAAATGAAAGAAGAAATTATTTAACAATAAACAGTGAATATGATGCATTGAATAAAATTCTCAAATTTCTGTGGCCAAATCAATGACTGCCTTTTTGTGAGAATAACCAGATTCAGATGTAAGTTTTACATAATGCATTCTTATTCTTCTGTTATTTGACTGAAAATAAGCAAAAATTCAGGTTCTTAGTTACAGATGTTTACCATCTATCTTTTTCTCCATCCTATATGTGCATCAAAGACAAAATCCAATTTTTATTGACCCTTTTATAATCCGTAGTTAGTACCAAGTCTGGAATATAGTAGGTGCACAATAAATCAAGAATGGAATAAAAGAACAGAAGGAGCATTTTCTACTTTGATTAGGAACTCTAAAGTACTCTACCTCTAATAGTATACAAAGTTGTGATGGAAGTAATATAACAAATCCACACACATACATACACACACACATACGTACTTACATACATACATACATACATACATACATACATACATACATATTTGGAAATAAAACAAACATTACCATGGTATAAAGATTTGCAGAGCAGTGGAAAAGCTGTGGAGACTAGAAGCTATAAACTCTGTACTTCAGTTTGGCAAAACAAAAGGACTCTAGGGATTAACAAAAACAAAAGGACAGCAGAGCATTAAGTGGAAAAATAGACAAGCTTTTTCTTGCCCAGTAAACATTATCCCCTACCCAAAATCATCTTTACTTTTACATTAGGAGATATATTAATTCCAGAGCACATTCAAAGAAATGTTGTTTATGACATGAGTCTTAAGAATAATAATCATTTTATTTTATTCCTATTTTTTAAGAAGTTCTAAAGTACCAATTTCAATAGAGAGGATTAGTCATTCATGCTGTCTCCCTTCATTTAAGAGGTTATTAAAGACACTAGAGATATTTGTGAAGTCTTGAGCCAGCTGAGAATTTCCTTCTAAGATGCAACAATGAAATTGGCTTGTCCTTAATCCCAGAAGCAATCTAGAAAATATTAATTTCAAATGCCTTACATTTAACATTCTGTCCAGGTTGTTAAGTAATGGGCTGTTTATTTTTAGTTGAAATGATTCAATTGATGTAATAACATCTTAATGAGAAGAAAATAATTCCTCAAACCAAAAATTTGTACTTGATAGACTAGAGACAATTACTGAAATGACTGCAAATTGCACATTTAAACCTTGAGGACTACATTAACCTTGCCATATCATTATCAATATCCTAAAGTACTTAATTCTTTGAAGTCATAATTATAACACTTCATAAATACACAGCTATAAATGTGTGCTATTATATTCTTAAGAAAACTCAGGAATATGGTGAAGATTGAAGAAAGAGATTGAAGAAAAAGTAAAGGTGTTTTGAATTGCCAGATTATAACTTAGAAACATATAACACCTTGTATAGTGCCTTGCACATCAGAGATATTACAAAGTATGTCTTGATTTGTTATAATTGATACGATAGCAAAGCGTGTCATGCTACGCATTTACTCTGTCGAGACCTTGCACACTACATGAGACCTCAGTTCCAGAAAGTCTTGCAAGTTATGAAGATGGAATAAGAAGATAATCCAGTTTCTGGAAGCAACTTCTGTAAACTTCCTCAACGAATTCAAACTCAAATCTTGACAGAAGAGTAAAGTGAGGGAAAGAACATGAATGAATCTGGTTTATAAACAGAATGGAAGTATTCCTGATGTTCATTTCAGCACTTCACTCAAAGAGCCCACCCTCTGGAGTGAACACAGACGGGAGAGTTATATTTGTAGTTCACTTAGTCTTAGTTTCTACTTGTCTTCTTTAGAGTGAGACAAGCAATGCTTCTAGTATTGGAGATTCTTTTCCTTCATGTATTTCAGCCACTCGGTAAAACTTAGCTACTTCATAGAGACTGAACTGAAGAAATTGCAATATGTTGTAATGAGACTGAATGAGACCATCTATGGAGGAGGTAGGAGAAAGAAAGGAAGATCAGAAGAAAGACTGTGGTGTAGGAATGCCAACATCTCTACCTTTTGCCTCATTTGAATTCTTACTGCTCTGAAACGAGTCTTTCATGTGTGCACATTTGAGGAAAAAATTAACAAATTATTTTATTTTCAGAAATTTTTTCTAAAAGATAACCAGGGATTAGAGGACTTGTCATTTTTTAGGTTTCTGAGCCTGAAATCCCCCAATCTTGTATAAACCTATTACTAATATAAGTTATGGTGTTTGTATACATGTAAATACACACACATATATAGGCAAATACATATAAAGGTTTACAAAATTTATCATGTAATCTGAAATCTGTCCATAAATACCTGCGAGCAGATCACATCCCAATGAAAAATATAAATAAAATACGCAATAGCAATTTGGTGAGAGAAGTGCTATAATGAAAATTAAAAGTATTTGAATTGGACACTCTCAGAATACATAAGAAGGTCATTTAGAGTCTGAGGTGTTTGAAGGTTTTTGAGAAGGAAGACAATTTAACTGAGGACATGTTCCAGTCTGGGAAGAATGTATGTGTAGAGAAATGTATTAGTGAATGCATGAATTCGTCAAACAGAGAGAACACTTGAAGTACAAAGTAGCTCAACATGACTGTATGCAAGGAAGCAATAGGGAACCAGGATGAACCATACACTTTCAAGAGTCTTTGTACCATGCCAAGTTTTACAAACCATGTTAAGTAATTTATTCTGGGTCTTTGGAGGATACATTGGAAACCCGAACCCAAGGCAGGGATAGCAATTAAGAGGTGGCAGTAGTCTACTGGGAAGTGGTTAGATCATTAATTAAGAAAGTGGCAGTGGGGGTGAAGAGGTGCAGATGGAGGAACTACAGATCAGATTGAGCTTGGGGACCAACTGGATATAGATTAAGGTTATGCAAGATGGAGAAATGCAGGTTCTTGTCTTGGGCAAATGCTTCCATGATAGTACCCAGGACGGTCATGCAGGATTGCACAGGTTGTACACAACCTAGTACACATGGCTGAATGACTGTGTAGCTGAAACCTAGACCACACTACTTTCAAAACCATGTTCCCATGGAACTATATAAAAGTACTTGCTACACAGGCTATGGGCAGCCCTAGAAAGAACCCATATAAAAAACAGGAGATAGAATAGATTGGTATAAACCCTACTGATAAAATTCAGTTTGATCCTAACATTTTACCTCATTTCTGCTTGAGAAGAGTATTTCATATGTATTATTACTGAAATAACACAGAGTGGTATTAAATTCACTATTTGGAAAAAAGAGATAGAATTCTCAAGACCAATCCTATGAATCAGCACCACATAGGATATGCCCAGCCAATGGACTTCCCCCATACTTATAGGATACAACCTGGCTCTTCTCTCTTGAGAAGAGCAAAGAATAAGAACATACCCTGTATCCCAAACAACCAGGAAAAAAGTTGCTTTCCTCCCCATCTTTACATCATTCTGCCAAGCCCTTCTGTTTGCCTTCACCAAATCCTGGGAAGTTGATTTCTATTCTAGTGATATAAATGCTTCATCTTTCATGCTCCATTTGCCAAGGCCTTTTTTTTTTTTTTGTAAAAATCACATCTGGATATCACATCTTTTCTTCTGTTTATGTTTTGAGTCTTTTCAACTCCTATAAATCTGCTAATTTTGCACTGTGCTAGGACCCAATGACCTCTCTCTTGCTTCTGTTCTACCGCGACTTTCTTCTTGGCTGTGTCATGACTCCACTTTGTCTGCCTGGGGTGAGAGATGGTCTGTTGACCAACCACTGCTTCATCATTTTTTAATGTTTATTTATTTATTTTTGAGAGAGAGCAAGAGTGAGCAGGGGAGGGGCAGAGAGAGGAGGAGAGAGAAAGAGAATCCCAAGCAGACCCTGAGCTGTCAGCGCAGAGCCCAACACAGGGCTCTAACTCACAAACAGTGAGATCATGACCTGAGCTGATATTGAGCTGGATGCTTAACTGACTGAGCCATCCAGGTACCCCTGCTTCCTCTTTTAAGCATCATATTTTATGAATCCTCACTTCCTGCTGGGAAGAACACAAATAAATCTGATCAGGCATTATGGTTCAGGGTTAGCAACAAAATCCTATCTGGAAGAAAGCAGAAAGCAAATGAGAGTGTCAAGGCACAGCTCAGAAACATCAACCGAGGCTGTGAGAAGTGTGATGGTTGACCAGGAGTGGCTGGCAACACTTCAGACCTGGAGATAGTTTAGGCAAACCATCAGCACGGGGTCGATGCCTGGGAAATCTCAGGAAACTGACACCTGGCCAGGGTCTTGTTGTCACCTCAGCCTTGCCCTTCCAGTTTAATTCTTTCCCTGTTACAGCAGTTCACATGTCATTTTTTGCATTTTTTTTTGTCTTCTCTATCCATGCACACAATACGAGGAGACAACAGTTAGCTGTTTGTGATAGGAAATATAAATGACCATTTTGAAAGTGTGCCAGACAGGATCTGCTGTAAGTTGTCATTGTTACTGC
Organism: Neofelis nebulosa; assembly: GCF_028018385.1. NCBI lineage: Eukaryota > Metazoa > Chordata > Mammalia > Carnivora > Felidae > Neofelis > Neofelis nebulosa. The sequence continues at coordinate 40,798,960 of NC_080789.1, read as the reverse complement.
TGCCATCTGTTGTTCTTCAGTGCTGAGATGTGATTTTCCTGGCAAATGTCTCTCTCATTGTGAACTATCTTTCACCCCTTCCAGAGATCTTCACTCAACTAGACTGACTCTTTTAAGGAATGTTCAAGGCAGTGTTCCCAATGTTTTAAAATAGAAGAATCTGGGATGTTTTTATATTACATATTTTATATATCTCAAAGCAAAAATATTTCTGATTATTAATATTTTTTATCTTAAAATAAAAATATTTTAATGAATTCTTATTACTTTAGTGTAGGCTCTATCAAGCAAGATAACACAGAACAGATTTCCATTTTCAACCTTGTTCGCAGTTAGGTTTGTAGCTAAGTTGGTGAGCTTTGTCTAAGCTCTTTTATTTCTATATAACGTTTCTCTTTTCATGCAACCTTGAAATTATAGTAATTTGGGTATTTCTATTCTTCTGAAAGAAATAACTAATGCCAAAAATATTTCAAGTGATAAAGGTTTTTGAGAGGGGAGACAATTTTGCTGAGGGTTAATAGCTATGATTGCTATTTATTAAATAAAATGCCTATAACTAAATGTTCAGATATCAAAAAAAAAATAATCTGAACTCTCAAAAGTAAGAATTACACATTTTCCACATTTAAGCAAATGTTGTTTCTCTGTACTATCACATTGATTTCTATATTCTCAATATCTGCCATAATGAAACCATTCAATAAATGTTTCATGCATTACTGAGTAGAACTATGGATGGTAATAATTTTTTTAGAATAATAGCTAACTTCTATAATTTGGAGGTTTTTAAAAGGTTTGAATCCTTAGTTAAGTATATATTTTTAAGTCATAGTCTGCTGTAAAAAAACTCATTATAATAATTAGGGCAGCATGGTATTACTGGAGAAATCACCAACTAGGTCAGTGGAACATATTTAATAATCATTAAAAATACTCTAGTATATCTCATATATTAAGACTTCATAAGTGAACCATAATAATAAATTGAAATAAATATTTATCAGAGTTTCTCACCTTACCATAAAAATGGAATATCAAAGAAGGGGAAGGAAGAGCAATAGAATTATATGCACAAAAATTCTTGGGAGAAGATCTTATAGAAGCAAAGATTTATAGAGTTGCCTATAATATTTTTGAACGCTACATATTAAAATACCATCAATCAAAGTAAAAACCAAGAAACGGAGGGGGAAAATATTTGAAGCAATTTGTAATACATAAAAATCTAATACAAATGAGGTGTTTAAACTCTGTTGAAGGAATACAGAAAGGACATAATTTAGGGATATAAAAATAGCCAGCATACCTATAGAAATTTTGTAATCTCGCTCATAAATTGATCAATGTAAATTAAAAATACACTGATCAACTATTTCACATTGGAAAATTTTCAAATTACTGAAGAAAGCCACATGACCTGAAACTACCCAGGATTTTGTAAGGATATCAGTGTCATATGACTGGCAAGAATAGAAAATGATGTGTTCTTCAACTGATATGCTGCATCTGCAGTGTTTCAAATGTTCATATCCCATGAATTAGTAATTCTCTTTCTAGGAATTTATCCTAGGAAAATAATCACAAATGTAACCCGATATGTCAACGTAAATGTTCAAAGGTATTCATTGCAATGATACTTAAAGTAGTTAGAAAATTATAAAGTATTTTATATTTCCTAAAACAGAAATGATTAAAAATATAATAGTTCATATGATACACTTACGTCAAAAATATTTTAAGGACTTTAAAATCATTACAATGTCACATAAAACAAATGAATAATGAGCACATATTATAATCAGAAGGTCTCAACCAGGTAAATTTACACCTGTGCATATAATACATCCGGGAAATGAATGGATAGAAATCATCAAAATGTTAATGGTGGCTACTGCTGGGTGGATGGCAGATGATTTACTTTGTCTCTTTCATATTATTTATGAACTGCCTAGTTTTCCACAATGAACACATATTGGTTTTTAAATTAATATAAGAAATAAAAGGATACCAATGGACCTTAATTAATCCTTGAGTTAACTTTCATCGCATATGTTATATTCTCAGCTTATCACTAACAGAAGCTTTTAAATAAACTTGTACCTATTTCAACCATATAATAGCATCATGCAAATGAACACTGGAGGAAGCTAGCAAAATTACAATAAGCATTGTTCCAGTAATGTGTTTCAGCAAAGTAATTTTAAGTAAGGTTATTTTATCTCTTTGATTTCAGCTCATATTATAATAAAAACAAAAATAGATGTTTCTTATCTGCCTCAGATATCATTGAAACATAATCTGCCTGACTGCATAAATTCATTTCAAGCTAACATCATTCATCATTTAACCAAATCTACCTAGGGCTTTCTTTTATAAAGAACAGGGCCTTTCATTTTTCATTTATCTTACCTTATCTGATGCTACAATAGAATAAATCTTCATTATTTGTTTCCTAGAAGAAAGAAAAGGGGATGAAAAGTTCAGTGCATAGAGTTTATTGATTGCTCTCCTTACCCAAAACCCACATGGTATTAATATAGTCTCTATAAATATTTCATGGATAAATACATAGCATTTTGTGCATACTAAAAATAATGAAAATGGAAAGACTTTATATTTATATGAATTGCCAGTTTATCAAGGGTTATACACTTAAATTATGATATAGTAAATTCATATCAGTTTCTCTTGGTATGTAAAAATAGTGGCACTAAGTACAAACTGAATTTGGGATTAAAATTATGTCTTGAATCCTATTGATGGATTCTTTACTTTTCCAAAAAAATCACTCATGTCTCTATTGCCAGTGGAAAGTATGCAAAAGATCTAAAGTCTTTTTCTTTTTCTTTTTTTTTTTTTCTCTCTTTTACCACATTCCAACTAAAAGAAAAATCTCTGTTCGTGTAATATTTCTGACACCAAATGTTTGGGATTTTTTTTTCTCACACTGACCAATTCTCTCACCCCAACTGACTGTCCTATAGTTGAATTCAAGTCAGTTCTGGCACAAACTACCTGGAATGAGTGTCAGATCCCATAAGTTGAAGGCTCATTCCCTAAGACTTCCCCCACTTAAATACCAGTTGCAAGTCTAGGCCTCCTGTATTTTTGACTTACTGACTATAAGTTGGGGGTTCCCATGTCTCCCTCCACAGGTTTGATAATTTGCTAGAATGGTTCACAAACTCAGGGTAACACTTATTTTTAATTACTGGCTTGTTATAAAGGATATGACAATGGATACTGAACATCATCTGAACAGCCAATTGGATGGGTACATAGGGCAAAATATAGGGAAGGAGCCCAGAATTTCCATGCTTTCTCCCAGCACGCCATGCTCCCAACACCTCCGTGTGTTCACCTTCCTGGAAGCACTCCAAACTTTGTAATTCATGGATTTTTATGGAAGCTTTATCACATAGGCATGATACATTATTAACTGAATCTTGCGCCTCTTTCCCATCCTGGAGGACAGAGGTGTGGGATAAATCAATAAATGATCTGGTCTTATATGGTCACAACATTAAGGCACTAATATGTGATTTATTCACTTATTCTTTAAAAAAATTGTTTAATGTTTATTCAATTTTGGGACAGAGCATGAGCAGGAGAGGGGCAGAGAGAGGGAGACACAGAATCTGAAGCAGGCTCCAGGCTCTGAACTGTCAGCACAGAGCCCGACGTGGGGCTCAAGCCCACGAATTGCAAGATCATGACCTGAGCCAAAGTCAGACACCTAACCGACTGAGCCACCCAGGCACCCCCTGTTCACTCATTCTAACGCTTAAATGTGCAAATAATTATGAATTGGGGTAAAAACAATCAGTGAGCTATCCAGGAGCCAATCAAGTGTTCCCTCATTAGAACAAAAGATGCTCCTATCACCCAGGGAATTCCAAGAGATTTAGGAGCCCTGTATTATGTACTGCAGTCAAAGACCAACTATTAGAACAAAGGTGATCCTAGTACCTTATCACTCAAGAAATTACAAAAGTTTTAGGAGCTGTGTATCAGGAATCCAGGATAGAGACCAAGTATATAGAGACCAAATCCCACCATTTCTACCTCCAAATATACCTTGAAACTGCCTTTTGTTAATTTACTTGTATCCCGTGATCAAAAACTAAAGAAAGTCACAAGAGCCTCCTCATGGAGCTTCCTGCATCCAATCTTACTTACCTCCAATATATTCAAAAGACTAAAATAGTTGAAAACTATATATCGGCTCGTGTCATTTTACTGCTTAAAGCTATTTGATGACTTTTTATTGTCCTTCTAAGGAAGTCTTACTTCTCAGCACTGTGTGTAAGACCTACTTTTTCAATCTCAGAACTTCCCTTGCCTGCTGTACCTTGACCTCTGTTGCTTCCAGGTTTTCACACTTGCTGTTTCCCCTTCCTTTAATGCTCTCTCCCCCACCACTTTGATGGAGGGCCTTTCTTCACCCTTCACTTGTCTGCTTAATGCTTATTTAAAATGACCTCCTCAAAGTACTCATTCTTTCTTCACCCAAACCTTAGCAGGTCCCTCTCGTTTTTTCTCTCACTTTTTCCCCTTGATTTTTTTTTTTCATTAACCACGATTTAAGATTATTTGCCTGTTTAAGGGTTAGGATGAGTGAATGAATCACAGACTAAGGCTGTAGATTGTGCCTATGTAGGACTAGATCATTTATACATTTATTTCACAAACATTGGGAACCTTTCACGGGCCAGATGCCAACCTGGGCATGGAGACTCCAAGAGACAAGCCACTCTCCTTGCCCTCAACCATGACCTTGTGACTGAAATTGCTTTGTAAGCAGATCAACTGCTGTACAGTGGAAGCACGCCAGTAGCAAACACAGTGTAGAAGAATTAAAGTTTGCTTGGAAATCACAGGAGGCTTCATAGAGAAAATGGCATTTCAACTGAATGTAAACCCACTACTCAAACTCTACTGTATCGCATAATTAAAGAAAAGTGGTAGGATGAAACACTTTTGAAGGTAGAAGCTAGAACAACAACAAAAAATTCTGCAATTAAAAACCATAAATATTTTATAAATGGAAGAGAGTATTTTAACATAAAATTATAAAATTATTTTTAGTATGTTGATGTTGTTATATAGTTAGGGTTTTCCAATTCAGAAGTCCCTTTAAAGACTGGTTCTTTTTTCTTGGTAATAAATTTTTTTCCAGGGAAATGCTGAATAAATCTTTGTTGAAATGCACTCCATTGCTTTCTGTCAATGACCCTGAAGTACTACAGAATTTACACTTGAGTGGTTGCCATACTCAAACTTGACAGGTAGTGTAGTGTGTTTGTTGATTAAAAAAAAAAAAAAGTATGGTGTAGGTCTATATGGTTTTGTGTTTATTTAGTTTTGAGGAGAAATTAATTGATTTAACATATTGATAGCAAAGCGCAAAACCTACCCGGCTGACTCTTAGTATTTTTAAAATTATTATTGCAAATGTCATTATGTCAAAGTATATATTAAAGGTATCTGTATCTCCTTATGTGCATTATTCGAATTGCCATAAATAATGGAAATAGAAAACAAAGCTATCCTGAAACAGGATATTTTTTAAAGTGGTGCTTTCCTTTTGTTTTCAAATGTTATGTAGTTTTCCCTTAGAAACAAGAAGCATATCCAGAAGTTTTTACACAATGATTTCTTGGATAGCTAAGGTTACTTCATTTTTCTCTTCATTCAATAATTGTTATTAGTCTTAAGAAATATTTAATAAAGTACTTAGATTTTATACTTTGTCATATATTGTTAAAAGGTTTGCCAATTTTTAGGTTGGAAGAGAGCAATATGTCTATAGCATGATAGTTTTTACAGTGCCTAAATACATCTACTGTGTCATCCTGTATATATGAATGTTCACAGGTCTCAACACTGAGATCAACACTTTACATTTTCTACATTGATTACAAGTGGCAAACATGACTCCAGAATTTGCATTTCAGTACTATATAAAAATGTTGAGTTTGCTTAACCTTTTTTTTAATTAACATTTTTTAAATGTTTGTAATCTTGAGGTTCTTGAAAATGGGACCAAGTGTATATGAAATTTAATTTAGAATTCAGAGTGAGGTTGTGGTAGGGGAAGGATTTAGAACTTGGTGTAAGACCTGTCCAATAAATCAAAGTGATGTCTTAGGGGACTGAGAGACATAAGTGGGGGTGGCACCAAGGATCTAAAGCATGTATAATAATCTATTCATGGTGTATCCAGAGTCTAACTGGACAATTACTGTCAGCATAAGAACTTGGTGGATATCATTGGATAGTAATGAATGAGGGAGTGTGATGTGCTGGTACCTGGAGGAAGAATTTATACTCTTGAAACGCTATGGCATACCTCAGGCAGTTGTTCCAACAGCATTGTCCTAGAAACACTCAGATACTGGCAAAATTTTATAATATCTACAGTTATGTTTTCTAAACAGCCATGATATATGTAATCAAAGACTCAAGAAGATATACATTGTTTTTATGGCTATTTCTTATTTTAACTTGTAATAAAACAAGCTAACAAAAAAGTATATTGTTAAATGATTTGGACTAAGAAGATGTTTTTATAGAAATCAAAAATAATGTCACCTTAGTAGACAGCATTCTCATAACTGGAATTGAATTGGGGTTGGCACACAGTACTACAGGAATTTTTGGTGAACCCATGTTCATTTATTTATTTGTCTATTCATTTGTTTGTTGTTTTTAGTTTATTTTGAGAAAAGGGGAGCGAGCAGGGGAGGGGTAGAGAGAGAATAGAGAGAGAAGGAGAGAGAGAATCCCAAACAAGCTCTGCACAGTCAGCCCCAAGCCAGGAGATCATAACCTGGGCTGAAACCAAGAGTCAGACACTGGGGCACCTAGGTGTCTCAGTTAGTTAAACATCCAACTTTGGCTCAGGTCATGATCTCACAGTTTGTGAGTTTGAGCCCTGCATCAGGCTCTGTGCTGACAGCTCAGAGCCTGGAGCCTGCTTTGGATTCTGTGTCTCCCTCTGTCTCTGGCCCTCCCCCACTCATGCTCAGTATCTCTCTCTCTCTCTCTCTCTCTCTCTCTCTCTCTCTCTCCCTCTCTTTCTCTCAAAAATCAATAAACATGGAAAAAAATTTTTTTTTAAAGTTGGACACTTTCTGACTGAGCCACCAGGGGACCCTCATTTATTTCATTAATGGAATATTTAATGAGCTAGCAAATTGAGATTGAGGTTACTATTGAATGCCTGAAGTATAGGAATTAGTTATTTATTGAAATAAAATCTTCTTACAGGTACAGGTATAAGTAGGACAATTGACCTTGCAATATGAATTGTTGAAGAGCCTGACCAAATACCTCCTGTATGAATTGCTAATACACCCAAAATAGGATTGTGTTGAAAAATTACCTGTAAATAGGACTAGCATTTTTAAATCTGCAAACTTATTTTAACTATTATTCAGTTAATATTTCAGAATTCTTCATTGTAAAAAGCAGAAAGAAAAAAAAAAGACCTTGAATGTATAACACATTTGTTTTCAATCAGGTCTACTTTTTTAAATTATTATTATTTTATTTATTTATTTTTGAGAGAGAGAGAGAGAGAGAGAGAGAGAGAGAGAGAGAGAGAGAGAGAGAAAGGCAGAGAGTGAAAGAATCCCAAGCAGGCTCAGCATTGTCAGTGCAGAGCCTGACGTGGGGCTCGGACTCACAAACCATGAGACTGACCTGAGCTGAAATCAAGGGTCGGACGCTTAACCGACTGAGCCACCCAGGCGCACCTCAAACAGTTCTACTTCTAAGTGTAAATCCAGAGGTGAACATGAGGTTCAGAGCTACAAATGCACTACCAGATAAATAAAATAGATACCTGGCCCCACTGAGTTATTGAACATTTAAAATATACATAGCAGGGGTGCTTGGGTAGCCCAGTAGGGTAAGGGGCTGACTCTTGGTTTCAGCTCGGGCCGTGATTTCACAGTTCATGAGTTTGATCCCCTCACAGCTGCTGGTATGGAGCCTGTTTTGGATTCTCAATCTCTCTCTCACTCTCTAACCCCTCCCCTGCTCACGCTGTCTATCTCAAAATAAATAAACTTGAAAAAATAAAATAAAATATATATAGTAAAAGGCATGCCAAAAATCATTTTCCTCTTAGAATACTTAGTAATCTTGTATATGTCTAAATTGTAATTTGTCAACAGGCTAATTGGCTACATTTTTTGTTTTTCCCCTACAGCTCTGAGTTTTGACATATGTATCAAATCATGTATGTCCACTATAAATCTTTCCACACTTCTGACCACTGGCCATCACTGATCATCCTGTATATCTATAGTTTTGCCTGTTATAAAATGTCACATAATTGGAATGTATGTGAATGTTCTTAACAGCTTCAATCATAGTATTTCAGAACTGGGAACAATCCAATGTGTAAATGCAATCTGTGTGATAACATCCACAGATCTGCAATTTATAGAGCTGTCCTAGATTGTTGAGAAAAATTTAGCAGAGTGACAGATCTGTAACTTGGAGGAGAAAAAAAGTTGCCCTTTTATAAGGACTATCATCAAGAATTCTTAGCACATCTTAATGAAATTAAAAATGAAAGGAGGGAGAAAATATATTGATGAGGCTTGAGACCTACTACTCAGAGCCAATTATAAGAGTAAATTATCATTTTTTTCAGGAAAAAGAACTCTATTTTTTGAAGCTTTTCAACTTAATTAAGTGTGCCATAATAAACAAGATTAATTGCATCCTGGCTAGGGAGAATTCTGGTATCTACAAAATCAAAGATGAAAGTCAAAATCACAGAATAGATTCTGGAAATAATGTTGTCATCAATCAAAATTTGTTCCTTTAAGTTTGTTTACCAAAAAAATATGTTAAACAACATTTTCTCAAAATCTACGTCTATTATTGGATTCAATTCAATTTAGCATTACTGGATCGAAGCAGCATTTTCAAAAGTAAAATTGTTTCCTTCATTTAACAAGCATCTACTAGTCATCTGTTCAATAGTAGACACCATGGTAAGTGCTAGGATTGTAAAGATAAATCAAATACAGTCCCTGGCTTCAGGTAATTCAAATCATGATCAAGAATATAGAAAAGTACAAAAAAAATGTGTATCACAGGCAATATACGCTACAATACAGTGATTAACATAGATTTCATCTGATCACTCTACGACATTCCTATTGTGAAATAATTCTTCAACTCTGCAAGTAAGTGAGAGTAGCTTTGACATGCCATACATACATTTAACACACACTTCTATTACAACACTTACCATTTTATATTGTAATCACTTGTTTAAGTTTTTGTCTCCAACAATAAACACTGAGTTCTTCAAGAAGGGGGGCTATAATTTATTCATCACTTAATGAATAAGAGCAGATACTTACTAATAGCTTTATGGAAGGAAGGACAAGCAGAGGCAGTGGATACGTGGAACAAAAGGGTGGCACAAAAGGGTGTCACCTGTGGCCAGGAGGATTTTCAAGGTTTAGAGACAACTAAGAATGGAGCCAAATGAGAGAAGAGAGGCAATAACACATATTTCATGGCAGAAAGGTTAATAGGTAATGACAATAACTGAAAGGGAGAAGAATTTTTAAAGAGAAATTATGTAATCTAGGCAGAGTGATTTGAAATGTTGACAGGACATCCATGACAAACTGTCCAATAGAAGGCTGGAAATGCTGATCTGGTAGTCAGGAATAAGTCTGATTAAAGATGTGAATGTAAGTGTCCTAATGATACAGGTGATATTGAAGTTGTGGAAGACTAGGGAATTTCCAAGGAAGAAAGTAAAAGATAGTTAAGATTAGTTTCTGAATATTGAGGAATTCAAAAGAATCCCAAATAAGAGGAAAAGGTAACTGGTTTGGAGGGATCTGTGAACTTTGCAAAGAGCCTATAAAGACTCATCATTGATATATTTCAAGAGAGAAGGGGTGAAAAGATGGGAGGCAGGGGAGCATAATGCTAATCAACTTTGGGACAGAATTCCTGCGTTCAAATCCCAGTTCCATCACAGGCTCTTAGGCTCATCATTTAACCAACCTGACCCTCTTAATCTTTTTAAAGCTTGTCTCATAGTTTTGAGCATTATATAATATAAAGGAATTGGAAGAGTGGGACACATAGTAAGCATTCAATTCATGGATTAATTGACCTCTGTAAAAACAATCTCAGTATTAGGAGAAAGAGTTTGGAATACAAAGGAAGAAGAGAAATAACACTATGCTTCTGGAATTTGAGGAGAATGACTTCTTTTGAAGTTTTTATTTTAATTCCAGTTAATTCACATACAGTGTTACATTAGATTCAGGTGTACAATACAGTGATTTAACAATTCTGTACATCACCTGGTGCTCATCACAAGTGTACTCATTAATCCCCATCACCTGTTTCATCCCCCTACCTATCTTCCTTCTGGATAACCATCAGTTTGTTCTCTAGTTAAAAATCCTTTTCTTGGTCTCTCTTTCTCTCTTTCTCTCTCTTTTCCCCGTTTGCTCATTTGTTTTGTTTCTTAAATTCCACATATGAATGAAATCATGGTCTCTGACTTATTTGCTTGTGTAGGGTAGTTCTATTTTTAATTTTTTGAGGAACCTCCGTACTGTTTTCCTGAGTGACTGCACCAGTTTGCATTCCCACCAACAGTGCACGTGGGTTCTTTTTTTTCCATATCCTTGCCAACCCTTGTTGTTTCTTGGGTTGTTGATTTTAGCCATTCTGATAGGTGTGAAGTGCTATCTCATTGTAGCTTTGATTTGCATTTCCCTGATGGTAAGTGATGATGAGCATCTTTTCATGTGTCTCTTGTCCATCTGGATGTCTTCTTGGGAGACATGTCTGTTCATGTCTTCTGATTATTTTTAATAAGATTATTTCTTTATTGAGAGTTGAGTTTTATAAGTTCTTTATATATTGTGGATAGTAACCCTTTATTGATTATGTCATTTGCAAGTATATTTTCCCTTCTGTAGGTTGCCTTTTATTTTAGTTTTGTTGATTGCTTCCTTTACTGTGCAGGAGCTTTTTATTTTCATGTAGTCCCAATAATTCATTTTTTCTTTTATTTCCCTTGCCTTAGGAGACCTATCTAGAAAAAAAGTTACTATGGCCAATGTCAAAAAAGTTACTGCTGTGCTCTCTTCTAGAATTTTTATGGTTGCAGGTCTCACATTTAGGTCTTTAATCCATTTGAGTTTATTTTTGTTTGTCATGTAAGAAAGTGGTCCAGTTTCATTGTTTTGCACGTGTCTGTCCAGTTTTTCCAACACTATTTGTTGAACAGACTGTCTTTTTTCCAATTGCATAGTCTTTCTTATTTTGTGAAAGATTAATTGACCATATAATTGTGGATTCATTTCTGGGTTTTTATTCTGTTCTATTGATGTATGTGTCTATATGTGTGCCAGTACCATACTGTTTTCATTACTACAGCTTTGTATATAACTTTAAGTCTGGAACTGTGAGGCCTCCAGCTTTGCTTTGCTTTTTCAAAATTGCTTTGGCTATTCAAGGTTTTTTGTGGTTCCCTACAAATTTTAGGATTGTTTGTTCTTTGAAAAGTGCTGTTGGTATTTTGATAGGGATTGAAATAAATCTGCATATTGCTTTGGGTAGTATAGACATTTTAACAATATTCTTCCAATCCATGAGCATGGAATGTCTTTCCATTTCTTTGTGTCATCTTCAGTTTTTTTCCCAGTGTTTTATAGTTTTCAGAGTACAGGTCTTTCACCTCTTTCATTACGTCTATTCTAGGTATCTTACTATTTTTGGTGCAATTGTAAATGGGATTGTTTTCTTATTTTCTCTTTCTGCTTCTTCATTATTGGTGTATAGAAATGCAACAGATTTCTGTACATTGATTTTGTATCCTGTGACTTTCCTGAATTTGTTTATCAGTTCTGGCAGTTTCTTGGTAGTCTTTTAGGTTTCCAGTATATAGTATAATGTCATTTGTAAATAGTGCAAGTTTTACTTCTTCCTACCAATGTGAATTCCTTTTATTTCTTTCCGTTGCCTGCTTGCTGTGGCTAGGACTTCCAGGACTATGTTGAATGAAAGTAGTGAGAGACAACATCCCTGTCTTGTTCCCGACCTCAGGAGAAAAGCTCTCAGTTTTTCCCCCATTGAGTATGGTGTTAACTGTGGATTTTCATATATGGCCTTTATTATGTTGAGGTATGTCCCCTCTAAACCCACTTTGTTGAGGGTTTTTATCATGAATGGATAGTTTGTCAAATGCTTTTTCTGCATCTATTAAAATGATCATATGGGTCTTATCCTTTCTCTTATTAGTGTGATGTATCACAATGATTGATTTGCAAATATTGAACCACCTTTGCAACCCAGGAATAAATCCCTCTTGATAGTGGTGAATTATTTTTTAAATTTATTCTTGGATTTGGTTTGCTAGTATTTTTTTGAGAATTTTTGTATCTATATTCATCAGAAATATTGGCCTGTATGCCTGAGTGGCTCAGTTGATTAGGCAACTGACTCTTGATATCAGCTCAGGTCATGATCTCATAGTTCATGAGATCAAGCCCTAAGTCAGGCTTTTTCCTGACAGTGTGGAGCCTGCTTGGTATTCTCTCTCTCCCTCTCTTTCTGCCCCTCCCCTGAGGGGGATTTCTTAAATATTTCTTAAAAAAAAGAAATATTGGCCTGTAGTTCAATTTTTTTTTTTTTGTAGTGTCTTTATCTGGTTTTGTTATCAGGTTAATGCTGACTTCATAGAATGGATTTAAAAGTTTTCCTTCCTTTTCTATTTTTTGGAATAGTTTGAGAAGAGTAGGTGTTAACTCTTATTTAAAGTGTTCAGTATAATTTGCCTATGAAGCCATCTGGTCATGGATTCTTTTTATTAGAATTTTTTTTTTTTAATTACTGGTGCAATTTCATTGCTGGCAATTGATCTGTTCAAATTTTCTATTTCTTCCTGTTTCAGTTTTGGTAGTTTATAGGTCCCTAGGAATTTATCCATTTCATCTAGCTTGTCCAATTTGTTGGCATATAGTTTTTCATAATACTCACTTATAATTATTTGTATTTCTGTAGTGTTGATTGTTATTTCTTCTTTCTAATTTGTAATTTTATTTATTTAGATCCTTTGTCTTTTTTTCTTGATAAATCTTGCTAGAGGTTTATCAGTTTTATTGATTTCTTTTTTCAAAGAACCAGCTTCCAGTTTCATTGATGCGTTCTATTGAGTTTTTTTACATTCTATATCATTTATTTCTGTTCTAATCTCTCTTATTTCCTTACTTCTGATGGTTTTAGCTTTTTTGTTGTTGTTCTTTTTCTAGCTCCTTTAGGTGTAAGATTAAGTTGTTTATATCAGATTTTTCTTGCCTCAGGAGGTAGACCTGTGTTGCTATAAACTTCCCTCTTAGAATTGCTTTTTCTGCATCCCAAAGGTTTTAGACTGTTGTGTTTTCATTTTCATTTGTTTCCATGTTCTTTTTGTTTCTTCTTTTATTTCCCGATTGCCCTATTCATTGCTTAGTAGCATGTTGTTTAAACTCCATGTATTTTTGTCTTTCCAGATTTTTTCTTGTGATTGATTTCTAGTTTCATGGAGTTATGTTCAGAAAAGATGCATTGTATGACTTCAGTCTTCTTGAATTTGTTGAGACTTGTTTTGTGGACTAATATGTGATCTATTCTGGAGAATATTCCATGTGCACTTGAAAAGAATGTGGATTCTGCAATTTTAGGGTGGAATGTTCTACATATTTCTGTTAAATCTATAGGGTCCATCCAATGTGTCATTCAAAGCCATTGTTTCCTTGTTGATTTTCTTTTTAGATGAACTGTCCATAGATGTGAATGGGGTGTTAAAGTCCCATACAATACTATTATTGTATTATTGTCGATTATTTCCTTTATGTTTGTTATTAACTGATTTATGTATTTAGGTGCTTTCATATTGGATGCATAAATATTGGATTTATGTTGTTATATCTTCTTGTTGGCTTATCCCCTTTACTATTATATTGTGCCCTTCTTTGTCTCTTGTTACAGTCTTTTTTTAAGGTCTTGTTTGTCCAATGGAAGTATTGCTGTTCTATTTTTTTTTTTAACATCCATTTGCATGTTAAATATTTCTCCATCCCCTCACTTTAAATAAGCAGGTATCTTTAGCTCTAAAACGAGTCTCTTGTCGGCAGCATATAGATGGGCCTTGTTTTCTTTATCCATTCTGTCACCCAGTATCTTTTGATTGGAGCATTTAGTTCATTATATTCAAAATGATTATTGATAGATATGTGCTTATTGCCATTTTATTACTTGTTTGTGGTTATTTCTGAAGATTTTCTCTGATCCTTTCTTCTCTTGCTCTCTTTCATGGTTTGCTGGTTTTCTTTAGTGATGTATTTGGATTTCTTTCTCTTTATTCTTTGCATATTTCTTAGTGGTTTTTGATTTGTGGTTACTAGTAGGTTTATATGTAACATCTCCCGCATATAGCAGCCTTTATTAAGTTGATGGCCATTTAAGTTTGAACCCATGTTTAAGGTACATGGCATTATATTTTGCATCCTTTTCATTTTGTGAGTTCCTTGACTGTATTTTTATAGAAATATTCATTTTTACTGCTTTTGTGTTTCCTACTTTCATACTGTCATTTTTGGTCTTTCCTTTCCACTGACAGTGTCCCCTTTAGTATTTCTTGCAACGCTGGTTTCGTGATCATGAACTCCTTTAGTTTTTATTTGTCTGGGAAACTACTTATCTTTCCTTCTATTCTGAATTGCAGCCTTGCTGGGTAGAGTATTCTTGGCTTCAGATTTTTCCCATTCAGCACTTTGAATATATCATGCTAGTCTCTTCTGGCTTGGAAAGTTTCTGTTGAAAAATATGCTTGTAGCCTTAGGAGATTTTCCTTGCAGGTAACTGTCTTCCTTTTTCTTCCTGCTTTTAAGGAGTTTTCTTAATCACTACATTTTGCCATTTTAATTACAATGTCTTGGTGTAGATCTGCTTTTGTTGATTTTGTTGTGGGTTCTTTCTGTGCCTCCTCGATTTGGATATCTGCTTCCTTCCCCAGATTAGGGAAATTTTCAGCTATTACTTCTACAGATAAATTTTCTGCCCCCTTTCTCTTCGTTTGGGACTCCTACAATACAAATGTTATTATATTTGTTGGAGTTACTGAATTCTCTAAGTCTATTCTCATTTTGCATAATTCTTTTTCCTCTCTTTTGTTCAGCTTGATTACTTTCCATCACTCTCTTCTAGGTTACTGATTCATTCCTTTGCTTCTTCCAGCCTGCTGTTCATTCCATCATTAATTCTGATTTCACTTATTGAGCCCTTTATCTCTGCTATTATTCCTTATTTCTGTGTTAATGGCTTCACTGATGCCTTTTACTCTTTTTCTCAAGCCCATCGAGTATCTTTATGAACATTACTTTAAATTCTCTATCAGGCATGTTCCTTATATCTGTTTCACTTAAATCTCTGGCCACGGCTTTGTTCTGTTTTTTCATTTGGGACAAATTCCTCTGTCTACTGATTTTATCTAAGTCTCTTCCTACTTCTGTGAGTTAGAAAAATCAGCTAGTCTCCTGCTAATAAAGATAATGGCTTTATGAAGAAGAGGTCCTCTATTGCCCTGCAGTATGATGTTCTCTGTCTCTCAGGGCCTGTTGCTTTAGGGAGTGTCTCGAATGTGTGCTGTGTGCACCCTGCTGTTATGTCCTTGCCACTTTATCCTTCAGACCAGTCATCTGCAGAGTTTCTCTTTGCTTATTGCTGGAGACCTATTGCCACTGTTGCCGGAACTGAGGCTCTGCGAAACTCCAGGGTTGAAAGGCACAGTATGGAAAGGTGTTTCAGCCAGTCTTCTGAGAGAGGGGCCTTCCACGTTGGGACAGAGACAAGTGTAACTGTGAGGGGTGGTTCCACCGAGCAGGGGAGTTGGACTGGGGAGAGGGGCTTGGTGTATGGAAGTTAGGTAGCAAGTGTGGACACTGCACTGGTTTCCACAGGTGGCTCTGTGCTTGTGCAGAGGAGCAGGAAAAGGAAATGGTGCCAGCTAGTCCCTTTGCTCCTGAAGGGGTCTCTCCTTGAATGCTGCTTCTCTGGGACACATTCCAAGAAGAGCAAATGACCTCCACGCTGTGTGCCCCAGGCACTCTTCAGATTGCTGTTTCCATGCTATACGGCCCCAGGCTGTGTGCCCTCCCCTCTCCATAAGAGCAGTGCAGTGCCCTCTGGGTTCTCCCTGAGGCAAGCCCACTGACCTTTAAAACTCCAGGCTCTCAGCCCTGCTGGTTGCAAGAACTCCTGAAATTCAGCCACTCTTGCCTTCCAAGCCAATTGTTATGGGGAATTGTCTTTCCTGTGCACACACCTGTGTGCTACTCTGTCTCTCCCACTTCTCTGTGACTGCTCTCCCTTCCCACCACAGTGGCTACAACTGATTTCTCCCATGTCTCTGCACTTTCTACCTTCATTGATGAGGCCTCTTCTCTGCCTTTGGTTGTAGAGTTTGCTCTGTCGGTCTTCAGGTCATTTTCTGGGGTAGTTAGCATGATTTGGTAGTTATCTAGCTGTATTCAGGGATCAAGGTGAGCCTAGGGTCCTCCTACTTTGCTGCCATCTTCCTCCAAACTATAGGAAAGTTACTTTAGGATAAAACAGAATTTCTAAGTAGCCCTGAGAAATCATAGCAATGATTTATTTTATATAATCAAACGTATTGTATATAATAAAATACATATTATATTAGTCATTATAATTAGCTGACTTTCTTGTATTTTTCAAAAAGAAAGAATGGAGAAAACATATATTTAAGTAATATAAAGTCAAGACAGATATGGAAGACTATGAGGGTGGCAAGAACTAGAAGAGTAATGGTTGCACTATTATTTTAGTGTTCCTTTTGCTTCAGCACCTTTGCATCTTGCATCACTTGGTAAAGAGCTCACTAAAATTAAAAAAAAAAAGAAACAACAACAACACAAGAAGGCTGGTAAAAATGCGTAAGAGGAACTCTCTATAAAGTTGACATAAAAATTAGGAATCAGTAGATTTTAGCTTGCTGGAAATATGGAATATTGTGGTCAAAAGTGATTGCAGAATTTGAGATCTTGGAAGAGATGGAAAAGTATAAGGTATTATAAAATAGTTTATGGAAGTGATTCATTTGCTTCTCACACAACCCTATGAGCTAGTAAAGTCAGAATAGCAAGTGAACATACTAGCTGTGAACCTCTAAAGAAGGCTCACATGAAAGACTTTAATTTTTTTATTGGGCATAATTGACATATAGAGTTATATGTGTTTTAGGTGTATAACATAAAGACTTTAATTTTATGACTCTATATGTCTTTTTATTACACTAAGCTAAATTTGGAAAATTTTTCTTTATGTTCTTATAATCTATGATATTTAACTTATTAATTAGATATATTTTACTATACTTTTTTTTTTTGAGAGAGAGGCAGTGTGAGCAGGGGAGGGGTCGAAGAAAGGGAAAAAGAGAATTTTTTTTAATGCTTCTTAATGTTTATTTATTTTTGAGAGAGAGAGACAGAGCATGAGCAGGGGAGGGGCAGAGAGAGAGAGTCACAGAATCTGAAGCAGGCTCCAGGCTCTGAGCTGTCCTCACAGAGCCTGACGCCAGGCTCCAACGCACGAGCCATGGGATCATGACCTGAGCCAAAGTCGGACGCTTAACCAACTGAGCCACCCAGGTGCCCCTACTTTTCTATTTCTAGATTGCAATGTTTTTATATTGTTTGGGATTCTGTCACTTATATCATCTAAACCACCAAGCTATTGTGTTCATTTGAGATTTTAAATGGTTGCAAAATATAAGTGATGGTTATGATTACCATAAGAGTTGTGGCATTTGACTTTATAGTCACTGATGCTAAGATTGACAGTGGAAGAGGCTATTAATAGAAATACTGATTCTGGACACACCTGGGTGGCTCAGTTGGTGGAGCATCCAACTCTTGGTTTAGGATCAGGTCATGATCTCATGGTTTGTGAGATGGAGCCCCATGTCAGTCTCCACACTCACAGCATAGAGCCTGCTTGCAATTCTCTCTCTCCCTTTCTTGCTGCCCCTTCCTGCTTGTGCTCTCTCTCTCTTTCTCACAATAAATAAATAGACATATATACAGGTTGCCTGGAGAGTAAATCTTAAAAAGTTCTCATCACAAGACAAAAATTTGTAACAGTGTGGTGATGGATATTCCCTAAACCTATGGTGGTAATCATTTTGCAAAATATACCTATATCAAATCATTATTTGTATACCTAAAAGTGATACAAGGTTGCATGTCAATTATATCTCAATTAAAATACGGTCATTGATAACAATCTGACTTATAAATATCTTTGGTAATCATGATGCTTTATGCTATCAGTAGCTAATATTGCAAACAAAATACAGCAGGGGTGGGATCATCATTAACAGTGTGTATACCAAAGTAGGAAAAGTATCAGTTCCTCTGTGGTTTGCTTATACTTTCATTAAGGATATTCTCTTGGGGCACCTGGATGGCTCAGTCGGTTAAGTGTCCAACTTTTGATTTCAGCTCAGGTTTGTGGTTCATGAGCTGGAACCCTGTGTTAGGCTGTGCACTGAGCCCAGAGCCTGCGTGGAATTCTCTCTTCTTCTCTATCTGCCCCTCCCCGGCTTGACCTCTAAATAAGTAAATAAATAAATAAAACTTTAAAAAGGATATTCTCTTAATATATGGATTACTTGTAGAAGGTTTTTAAAGCGACTTGTCATTTAATGAGACTTAACTTTTGTCTGCCTCTAACATATGTATCCCATGTGGACGACTTTGTTTAACAGAGCACAGGTAAGCAGCAATACATCACAGTAGACTGAGAAACAGACAATAAAGAAGAGAACCATGTCCCACTCCTTGGAACTGTGGAGCTGCTCTTCTCATTCAAGTTACCCTGCTTATCCTACATTACTTCTGCATCATCTGGCACATTGACTAAATGAGGTTGCACATGTTAGCCTGCACATGAATATTAATATAGCTTATGTGATTGTTTTCTTCTTTAGATTAAAAACAAATGTATTCAGAATTGCAGATATTTTTCTTACACCCCAATGGATTGCTTTGTCCATCCTGTGTGGCAGGTGCATTTTATCTTGGAATCTATGGCTTTGGTAAAGAGAAGTCTGTGAAGAGGAGGGGTGACATGGCCAGATGTGAATTTTTGATCATTTTTGATCATTGACCCAAATTTAGCAATCAAGTTGTATTGAGAAAGACCAAAGGCAGGAAGGCCAGATAAGAGGGTATTGTCTATTGTCTAGGCCAGAAATTGTGAGGTATGGCAGGAGTAATGATATGCTAGAAGTGAAACTCAATGTTCAAAAGTTGGTGAGTCATTAGAAGTAGTTACTAAGGTAGGAGGAAGAATGAAGAATTACTTTGATTCCTAACTAAAGCACAGTTCTTTTTTTTTTTTTTTAATTTTCAGAACAAAGAACAAATTCTTATATGCAATGTTGCTTTTTCCAGGGGGAAAAAAAAGTCATTGTTAATTTTATTCTTTCCTAATACCATGCTGTATTTGTGGTGTTTTCATTCATTCTAGAGACACTCCCTTGGAGGCCAGATCTGCGCTGATTCTTTGCATATATCAGATGAGGTTCAATTCTTATTTAATATGATTCTCGAAAAATGGAAAGTCAATAACTTTTCATCATGAGATTTAAAAAATGAGGATCATCCTTCCAAGACATGATAAGTGTTAGATGGAAATATAGGTGACTTCCTTATGCATCCTGTGTTTAGTTCATTGCTGCTGTGTGTCTTGCCTTTAGCTGGGATGACAGCAGCTCTGTGAGCAGTGGTCTCAGTGACACCCTCGATAATATCAGCACAGATGACTTGAATACGACATCCTCAGTCAGCTCTTACTCTAACATCACTGTCCCTTCCAGGAAGAACACGCAGGTGAGAATTGCCTTCTTTCTTTTTCCAGTGCTTCTGCCGGTTTCTCCCCAACCACCCCCCCCCCCCTGCCAACTATTTATATTGGATTAAAATGTAGCACAGGGGTACCTGTGTGGCTCAGTTGGTTAAGCCTCCAACTCTTGATTTTGGCTCAGGTCATGATCTCATGGTGGTAAGATCGAGTCCCACATCAGGCTGCATGCTGAGCATGGAGTCTACTTTAGATTCTCTCTCTCTCTCTCTCTCTCTCTCTCTCTCTCTCTCTGCACCCCTCCCCCATTCACATTCTCTTTCTCTCTGTCTCTAAAATAAAATTAAATATATGTATATATATATATATATATATATATATATATATATATAGCATGACCCCTTAATCTGAAATAATTGCATAAACTGAAGCAGCTTGTGTATATGTATTTTTTTCTATTGATTATAAGCCAACCCAGAAAGACTTGTTTTTACCATATCTGTTTTTATAATATTGATATTTTTTAACTCAAAAAATATTTTAATAGTCTAACTTTAAATAGTTCTTCATTAATTTTGTATTGATCTCTGAAATAAATTACTACATCTCTTGAGAATCGTAAATCAAGAATGGATATTAGATAATTAAGTTTTATCTTGTCTTACTTTTCCTTGTTAGATTTGACATAGAAAATTTCTTCCTCTCTGGAGTATGTAATTGGGGTTTTCTGCACATATTTATTCTGACATTCTCTAATATGTGCAAGTGAGAATTATGTGACTAAAATTAATGAAACTTAAATTAAGAAGGCAGAGATAAAAATAGGAGTCTCTGGGATTCTTTTGAAATAAAAATCAGTGCTGCTTTTTTTTTTTTAACCAGTTATCTGAAAGTACATTGCAATGCCTATTCACACTTCATAGATTTTTCTGCACAAAGTTTCTTTGTAATATTTTCCTCATAGCTGAAGACAGACTCAGAGAAACGTTCTACAACAGATGAGACATGGGATGCTACCGAGGAGCTGAAGAAAACAGAAGAGGACCTCGACAGCCATGGGGATAGTGGCGGCAAGTGGAAGGCTATTTCCTCAGGACTTCCTGAAGACCCCGAGAAGACAGGGCAGAAAGCCTCCCTGTCCATCTCCCAGACAGGTTCCTGGAGAAGAGGCATGTCTGCCCAAGGGGGAGCGTCATCTAGGCAGAAAGCTGGAACAAGTGCACTCAAGACCCCTGGTAAGCTTGTCATTTCACAGCTGTTATGCAAAAAGGTTTTAATTTATAGCTTCCATTCAGTCTTGGTTCTCTTTAATGATAGCTTTATTTTTTAATTAAATCCTATTCTTCTCTGTATAGTTATTTTTTTCCTATGTAAATTTCACATACTTTACCATAGAAGTCCACATGAATACAACAATTTGGCATTCTCTAGAGAGCACCATCATAATTTGGGGCTATTGAGTGTCTATTCTGCCACTGTCATTTCTGTTCGTGTGCAAATAAAAGAAGTCTGCCTAATAAAAACAAGATTGCTTTCTTTCTGACTTCCTTATGAAAGTTGGGAATATTTATGGTAAGCATACCTCTAATTTTTACTACCACCACTGAGAGGCAAGAACAATCACACTAATCTAATGGGTTGGAATTCTGGAGATTTGAAACATCATTTGTGAATTACACTTTATGAAAGAAGAGAGTGAAAGAATTCTGCCAAATTTTACCATCTTTTCTTTCTTTTTTTTTTAAGATTCTCTCCCTGTTTTTAAAATGGCGCCTAATTTTATGGGCACTTAGTTGGTTAAGTGTCCGACTCTTGATTTCTGCTCAGGCCATGATCTCATAGTTTGTGGGTTCAAGCCCCACGTCAGGCTCTGTGCTAGGAGCACAGAGTCTGGTTGGGATTCTCTCTCTCCCTTTCTCTGTCCCTCCCCTGTTCATGTTCTCTTTCTCTCTCTCTCTGTCTCTCTCAAAATAAATAAATAAAGTTAGAAGAAAGAAAAAAAGGAAACGGTGCCCAATTTTAAATATTGCCACCCGAATTAGTGATGTACCAGGGTACTCTAAATATAATCATCTTATATATATTCAAGTGAATTCTTTTTCTGGCACTTAGCTTGATAAGATTAAGTGCTATCCTGATAAAAGAAGAGAATTGTGAGATAAAAGACAATAATAAATTGCAAAAATATGTGTTTCCATTTTATCTCCATCACTTATCACATTTCCTCTAAAAGCCATAATTTTATAGCTTTGTACTCAACCCTCTCAATATATTAATCCATATTTCGGAACTGAAGTAACATAAAGATGTGTTCACATTTTTTACACATGGTTTAGAGAAAGAGTATTATGAAATCGAAGCGTGCCGGCATGCATATTTGTGTATTTCTCGTTAATTAGGGAAAACCGATGATGCCAAAGCTTCCGAGAAAGGCAAAAGTCCTCTAAAAGGATCATCCCTACAAAGGTCTCCTTCAGATGCAGGAAAAAGCAGTGGAGACGAGGGGAAAAAGCCCCCTTCGGGCATTGGAAGATCTACTGCTCCCGGCTCTTTTGGGTTTAAGAAGTCAAGCGGGGTAGGCTCATCTACTATGATCACGAGCAGTGGAGCCACAATTACAAGCGGATCGGCAACACTGGGTAAAATTCCCAAGTCGGCTGCCATCGGTGGGAAGTCCAGCGCCGGGAGGAAAACCAGTCTGGACGGCTCACAGAATCAGGACGACGGCGTGCTGCACGTGAGCTCCAAGTCGTCCCTGCAGTACCGCAGCCTGCCCCGCCCTTCCAAGTCCAGCGCGAGCGGCATCCCCGGCCGAGGTGGCCACAGGTCCAGCACCAGCAGTATTGATTCCAATGTCAGCAGCAAGTCGGCTGGCGCCACCACCTCGAAGCTCAGAGAACCTACTAAGATTGGATCAGGGCGCTCGAGTCCCGTCACTGTCAACCAAACAGACAAGGAAAAGGAAAAAGTGGCCGTCTCAGATTCAGAGAGCGTTTCTCTGTCAGGGTCCCCCAAATCCAGCCCCACCTCTGCTAGCGCCTGCGGGACACAAGGGCTCAGGCAGCCGGGATCCAAGTATCCTGACATTGCCTCACCTACCTTCCGAAGGTAAGAGTGTGTAAGATGATGCTGGGAAAATAGAGTATGCTCTGCCGTAGGAGACATGTAAACCGTGCGTCTATAAAATATGTGTGTCCACAATCCTATATCCTGAGTAAATATACCCTACATATATATTGTAAGGTATGTATAATCTTAGAATCTTTTATTCAGTTTCTGAGTACAGTGAGTTTTAAAAAGCTGGTCGTGTAAATAACCAGCAAAAAATAAAAATAAAAAATGGAGTTCATTTTGAGAAATGCTCAAGCTTCCCAGTTCCATTCTCATCTAATATTAGCAACATAAAAACAGCATTTATAAGAAACTTAAGAGCAGATGGCAATACCTAGGGGTAGTGATAAAATAAAGTGATCGCTTATAAAATTTCCATAGATTTCCATCTCTCCTTTCCACAATTACAAATAAAGCAAAATGGGCCTTTATGACTGTTGGTATTTGTTTCCAGTGTTTATTATCTTGCTGGCTCTTAATGAGTCAAATGATCATGAACGTAGACGAAATTGTTTTTCTTGTAAAAGATTACATTGGACAGATTGATGTAGTACCCGATCTTGACAGATTAATGAAAATCAAGGCACGATATCATGGATATTTGGATATTTCACACAGGGTTACAACTAAGGAATGAGCTAGATTTTCTAGCTTCATCGCTTTCCTTTATATGACTGATAAGCAGCATAACTTAGTTTCTATATGAGGACTGTCTTCGATATTAAATATGTGGAATTCTGCTGTGAGATATCATTGTTTTTAAATACTACTGTGTTTTAAGTGGCAGGGAAATACATGTGGTTAAAGACTTGCGACAAATGGTTGAACCTCTCTGGGTCTGTTTCCTCATCTATGATATGATAGAGTATGATTTATAGTTCATTATGTGTTAAGTATGTTTAATGTTTGTTTTTATTATGATGACCAAACTGGGAAATAAAGGGTCTTGAAACATTTACTTTTACATTTCAAGCAATCTCAGTTACATGATTGTTTGAAAACCTGGAGGTTATATTCCTCAGTAGCAATATTAATTCTGAAAAACTGGCTTTTTGAAATGTTGAATATCATCCGAAAGAATAATGACTTATCGTGGGAGTAATTATTTCTCTTGCTTAAATAAAAGCCAATAGTGCCCTCCAGTGGCCCATTACCTATGAAACAATTTCTCATATTCGTCATAAAATACTTCACTGTAGGAAATATGGATTTCATTGCAACTTAATTAGTTAGTAATCATTATGCCATTACTCCATATCACTTTATTTCCATATTTACATAAATTCGATGATATCATCTGCTTCATTTACAAAACTAAAATGTTTTCTGAACTGAACTCCAACATCCAAGTTAGCACCAACTCTGTTTCAAATCACTATTATAAATATGTATTTGAATAGCACTGGCAACTGACATAAAACCCTTTGGTCTCTCTTGAGGAAAACGCACACAAACCAACATGTTGCCAACAGTGTCCAATCTTGTTTCTAACCAACTGCTCTCTGACAGCCACTCAGGCCACCAGCCACATAACATAACCTCCCGAACCTTGCCTTAAGCATTCCTTTTAGATTTTGAACAGACTGTTACAATGAGAGAGAAAAAAAAAAAAAAAAAAGAGAGAGAGAGAGAGAGAGAGAAAAGAGAGAGAAGATTTTAAGTGTTACATACCGAATGCGTAGAAGTTGTTTCATTATAATGGCTCTGTAAATAGGTACCAGCATATGTGCTCAAGCTCTCTTTCTTCAAAAACTCTCATGATCACTTAAACTGTGAAAACCAGGGACTTTCATGTTTGATCTCCTTTTGTTCTGCCCGCTTCCCCCCACCGTGTGGGCGGCGGCCCAGTACCGACTGACCCTTATGGTGATACGAGACATTTTTTGGCACGACATTAAGAAGTGCAAGCTCGTAACGTTCGTTGACACGGAGACGGGAAGTGCTTGGTGGCTGGGCACACCGAAGCACGCTTGGCTCTGTGTACTGTAACCCTAAATATTGAGTGTGGATGTCGGTTTCTTGGAACAACTGAAGTTGTTATTTGTTTTTCTTTTAGGTTGTTTGGTGCCAAGGCAGGTGGCAAATCTGCCCCTGCACCTAATACTGAGGGTGTGAAATCCTCCTCAGTAATGCCCAGTCCTAGTACCACTTTAGCGCGGCAAGGCAGTCTGGAGTCACCGTCGTCTGGTACGGGCAGCATGGGCAGTGCTGGTGGGCTGAGTGGCAGCAGCAGCCCTCTCTTCAATAAACCCTCAGACTTAACTACAGACGTTATAAGCTTAAGTCACTCGTTGGCTTCCAGCCCGGCGTCGGTTCACTCTTTCACCTCGGGTGGTCTCGTGTGGGCTGCCAATCTGAGCAGTTCCTCTGCCGGCAGCAAGGACACTCCGAGTTACCAGTCCATGACTAGCCTCCATACGAGCTCTGAGTCTATTGACCTCCCCCTCAGCCATCATGGCTCCCTGTCCGGACTGACCACAGGCGCTCACGAGGTGCAAAGCCTGCTCATGAGAACGGGTAGTGTGAGATCTACTCTCTCAGAAAGGTGAGCTTTCCTAGAGGCATCGACGAAGTCTTCGCCGCCTCCTCCCTACCCTGCGCCTACCCTCCTGCCCCACTAAATTCCCTTGAGGTCCATGGGAGAGCCACTCCGCAAGGGAACAGACGATTCAAGGGATGTGAGATTAACGGGCCTTTTGTTTGTGCATATTGCCAAGTATGTAGAAGGGGGAAAAAATGCCATCACGGATAGGATAGTTGCATAATTAAGTTTCTTAATATGAATGCGTACATATATACCAGATAGGCGATTTGAATAAAATTCAAAGCCTGTGTTTGTGTATTAAATGATGTCTTCTCCAGACATGTTAGCGATTTGGCCTGAGCTCCAAGATAACAGAGCTCCTTATGATAATTTGAGTATTTTTAAAGACCGAATGTAAATGGATTTGACGATCATGCTCTGAGCAATATGTTAAGTTTGTTTTATTATCACTTCTCTGGGAAAATAGCAAAAAGATCACTGGAGAATCCTAGCTGAATTGGAAAAAAAAATCAACTGTCAGGTATGAATGCTTAAAGAAAATTAATAGCAGCAGTGATATTTTTAATAGACCCCTTGAGGTGCCTGGGTGGCTCAGTTGGTTAAGCGACCGACTTCGGCTCAGGTCATGATCTCGCAGTTTGTGGGTTCGAGCCCCGTGTCGGGCTCTGTGATGACAGCTCAGAGCCTGGAGCCTGCTTCAGATTCTATGTCTCCCCCTCTCCCTACCCCTCCCCTGCTCATGCTCTGTGTCTCTCTGTCTTTCCATAATAAATAAATGTTAAAAAAATTAAAAAAAAAATAGGCCCCTTGAGAATAAATCACATTACAAAGTGTTTCCCATTGGTTTAATGAGATTTTTTTTTAACTTAAAAAGAACATAAGAAGGCATTCCTTACCTAATATACTTACCAGAAAGTGTCACTGCTGACCAAAATGCCTTTAGATTCTCTCACCCCAAAAATCCTTTCTCAGATACTTTGGTACTGACTCTTTCCCCCAGGAAAATGCCCTGAAATGGCCACTTTCTCCCAGATTAACTTAATGTTATTTGTTTCTTGACACACCTACAACTTTTCAGAAATGGTCTTGGCCATATGTCTTAATTATGTTATTGGGGAAAGCACCACTAGCCGATGAAAATGCCTCAGATCATTTCCTAAACTTTTGTTCAGTCTGTTAGTCATTCTGACATATCACCTCTTTTCCAGACTTCCAGCCTTATTCCCAGAATCATTTTTTTAAAGGTCAACTAAAGCTCTTACCGCATGGCACTGGTTGTCCCTTAATCCGGGATTTCCCGTTGCTCTTCTGTTTCTCTTGCCTTTGTAAAATGCTGAGCGTTGCTTCCATGCCACTGTACATCCCTGCCCCCTCATGGTACATGGACAGCAATGCCCATAAGACATCCCCCTGATCCAAGAATTTTAGAACTGAAATATTTATGCTTGATAGTTCCTATGGTGGGCTGCTAATTACAAAATAACATTTTTCTTCATAAATAAATAACTGGGCCAAGAGACACAAGACAAAGAACTGGGTAATAGAGATTAAACTGTAGGTGTTTGCATCTATATACCTTCTAGTTTTCTCATGATAGATAGCAGGCATAAAGACCAGCTGCATACACAAAAACAGTGGTTGTAAGTACTGTTTCATTTCATTTTCTATCTCAGAAGTTAGGCTTTCTACAGCATCTTAGATTTGAGTTTCTGCCCTTTCAGGTGAATGGGTATCCTCATATGTCATTTTCAAAACTTTTAACGAGTAAATCAAATTACAGCAAAGCCTTGGTTTGCAAGTATAATTCATTCTGGAAACATGCTTGTAATCGAAAGCACTCAGATATCAAATCGAATTTCAAGAACCATTGGCTGAGTTTTGATCATGTGACGTTTGGCATCACGTACTACTCATGTTGCAAGACATCACTTATTTATCAAGTTAAAATGTATTAGAAAGGTTTGCTCCTCTTGCAGAACACTTGGAAAACAAGTTATTCACAATCCAAGGTTTTACTGTATATTGAAAATCTGTTAACAGTCTATAGTTTGTATCTTTGATTGTGTACTCATATGTGAGAAACCCAAATAACACTTTTATAACCAAACTAAGCACACTGCAAATAGGTGATTTTTTATTAACCCGAATCACCCTCCAAAACACTGATTTTTTTAAATCATAAATATGGCTGCAACAAGTTGACCTTTGAGCCATCAACCTATTTCTTTGGCATTCAGATATCAAAAATAGTCAAGTAAGTATTTATAACCAAGTAACCGTCAAATCAAACCAGATGATAACATTGAGGTTTATAGATATAAATGCAATGTTAGTATTTTACTTTGATTTATATTTTAGCAGTAGCCAATATACATTTTCACTTAGAAATACACCAGCAAATATGCAGTTACTTATTTTCCTTAAGCAAATCTTTTGTTATTATTGTTGTTCAGTTTTTGAAATAGACCAGTTTTACCAATGGAAGTATCCCAGTATTAAAAATATAAATAATTTTTCTAAAATAAATCTTAAATAGACTAATTTTATTTTTTAAATTTTTTT
This sequence comes from Neofelis nebulosa, assembly GCF_028018385.1. Taxonomy (NCBI): domain Eukaryota; kingdom Metazoa; phylum Chordata; class Mammalia; order Carnivora; family Felidae; genus Neofelis; species Neofelis nebulosa. The sequence continues at coordinate 40,770,810 of NC_080789.1, read as the reverse complement.
AATGTTTATTTATTTTTGAGAGAGAGAGTGGCAGAGCACAAGCAGGGGAGGGGCAGAGAGAGAGGGAGACCCAGAATCCGGAGCAGGCTCCAGGCTCTGAGCTGTGAGCACAGAGCCCGATGCAGGGCTTGCATCCACAAACCATGAGATCATGACCTGAACCGAAGTCCAACGTTTAACCGACTGAGCCACCCAGGTGCCCCAAAAAGCCTAATTTTAGGTAAATGCATATTTTGCCCTGGATTTTCAGTGAAATGTACTGATGAATATTAAATTTGAACAATAAAATACTTTCATATATAATATGTAATATAAATATTAATTAGTTCCTCCTAGTAAATTACTGGATCAAAATAATTTTTGATATGATAGGTTGTACTTTTCCTTTCTTAGAAACAAAACTGCAGGCAGTAGCAATTTATTCTAATCCTTTAAAGTTCATTCAAGAAAGTTTATGATCTATTGAAGAGAAAATTAGATCCTATCAGACATTCTGGCTTAATTCTAATTAAGCAGGGAGCAGTATGTTGGGAATACTAAGGAAACCAAAGAGCCATCTGAGAGAAAGTATGCTAGAGTATAAATATTTAAAACAAAGTAACTAGAATGATATGATAGAGATGTGTATAAGTTCATGCCTTACCTGTTTATCTACAATTTCAAATATTTTATTGATATATTCACATCTCAATGTTATTGAATCAGTCATTTTTTAATTTAAATTCCTCTTCATTAAAATATCATAAAATAATAAATAATAACCAAAAGCTCTTCAGTAATTTTCTCTCTAGCTGCCCCAGATCATTGATGGCCCTGGAGCCACAACCAGTTTACAGTTATTTTGTTTAGTTTGCTTTCTTTTTTTATAAAATAACCAAACTGTAAAAATAATTTTGAGGTGCCTGGGTGGCTCAGTTGGTTGAGCATCAGACTTTGGCTCAGGTCGTTATCTCACAGTTTGTGAGTTCAAGCCCCACATCGGGCTCTCTGCTGACAGCACAGAGCCCGCTTTGGATCCTCTGTGCCCCTCCCCTGCTTGTGCTCTCTCTCTCTCTCAAAAGTAAATAAACATTAAAAAAATAATTGAAAGTAGTAACCACCTTTAGAAATTTCTGGCTTGTTTTTACATATCACATGGAGCAAACTTGCCTGCACAATTCTGCACAGCATCTATTGCCTTTAAATAGACAATGCGTGACCTCCTCAGACTGCTGGCTGAGAGCCTTACTTCCCTCGTTCCCACTGCCTGCTGGCCCTGCAAGCAGTGAATTTGTGACCTTTCGGGATATGTGAGAAGTGTCTACTTATAAAACCATTAATATCCAGATTCAAACAGATGTTTCTACTTCAAGTTTTAACTTATATTGGTAAATTTAAATGCATTTTTTCTGAGGTTTTTTTTTTTCCATTAAATTCTCTGTGTGCTAGAAACATATACATGTTATACAATTGATAATGTTGGCAAACAATGCCTCTTTTCAATTTCCTCTGCAATGTTAAGCTTTAATAAATTTGCACACAAGACAAAGGTCATCTTTAAAATGGCTTGTGACCATATTAATGCTTTAGCACAACCGTAGTTCATATTTACAGGTTTTTCATATTTGTTCAATACGATTCCTTTTTGTTTGCCTATCCACACTATTCAAAAAACTTCTGTAGTCAAAACGTACACTAGAACTAGCCTCTACATAACTGAGTAATTACCTTTTGTGGACATTCCCTATAAATAAAGTCATATAATGTCTTTGGTGGCTTTCTACAGCAGTGCTAAATAATGGAGTACCCACAGAAGAAAACATTTTAGCTTTGATTTTGAGTGATTGATTTTCAAGTCGATGTGTTTGCATTTGTGTTATATCATTCCCATCATGCATATCCTGTGTATTTAATTTTGATCATTGGGGGTTCTACTGGAAGAGAGCTATTATTCTGCAAATTCAAATTAATTTTATTCTTTGGTTATCCACATGCCAGAGATTATAACAGAAATCCCTAGACTTGTCCCGTTTAGCTGTTGACACCCTCTTCTATTTTTAGAGAGGCCATTTCTCATTTTCTCCAGACACATCCTTTCATCTCTTTCTATGACCGATTGAGATTCTTTAAAATACTTTGACTGATACAATGTATAGCCTTTGAAATACCTAACATAATTTCCAAAAGATGGCATAATTTCATTAAGTATTTAAATAAATGGTGCCAAAAACCATGACGTTTCAAGCAGATATTTATTACATATTATTTTTCTTGTCTTATATGCAAATAGAATAAATCTGCCTTTGTTTTTCATAAAAATAATCTGAATACAAAAGTAAATATCAAATGGTGTTTTACCTCTCCTCTGTCCATTAGAAGTGGTCACTTTAACTTAGGCAGAGCAGATCTATCTGATTTCCACACATGACTCTCCTACATATGAAATCACAGTGAGAGAGTCTAGTCAGTTGCACAGGGAAGCAAAAACTACCATAGGAGGAAATAAATAGAATCTACTGGGGAATAATGTTAACATGTCATTTAATCTACCTGCTCATGATCCTGTCACTAAATTGTCATTGAATGTGTTACAACAAAGGACATCTGGTCACCTTTAGTTGTCCTTTTCCAGTAAGTTAAACATTAAATGTGTGTTACAGAAATTTTATTTTGTGTAGTTTAGTGAATCATTTTTGTTGGATGTGTAATTTTGAGGTTTTTGTTTACATTATGTCCTTAGGGGTTTTCTTTGTTTTAACAGCATGCAGCTTGACAGAAATACACTACCCAAAAAGGGACTAAGGTATATATTTCTCTCAGCACAATTGCTGCCTTTCATTGTTGTTATGTAAACTCTGTGTGCTGTCTCTTTCCCTCTTCTTTCTTTGTTTGCAATGACATATCTGCCATTGAGGATGGCATCACTTTTCATCCTGATGTTTTCTCTGGCCTGAGGATTTGGTGGGATAAGCTTCAGGTTAGAGATACCTGTAGGGCTCAAGACTCATTAAATCCAATGTAAATACCATTATTTGGGGGATAGCAACATTTGGTAGATTTCAGAACCCAACTTCTGTAAATTAAAAAAAAAAAATTGACTTCCCTAACTTTAGCATCTTGGAGGCATATGCTTGCAAAACCTCAACCCATATAGTCTACAGATGTGGCCAGTTAATGTTGAAAGGTTGAAGGATGCTCTAATTTGAATCAAAGAAAATATATTTTCATCATCAGAGGACAACTATTGTAATTAAGGAATGAATTTTTACAGAATCCTTTTGGTAGAAACTCAAGAATTTTAATTTCTGTTTTTCAGGAGTGCTGGTCAATTTAGATATGGATTACTCCAGTATTACGTAATAATATCAAAATAATCATTCAGTTCATCATAAAAACTAAAATGAAAATTTAATCCATGGCCATCCTTTACTGTACACTCTTATCTGAGGAGAGGATATAAAATGAACTATGAATAGAGGTATAACACATATGAACACAATGAGTTGACTGTTCTTTGATGCTAAGAACTTACTTACTCTGGTGAAAATGAGCACTGGCCAAATAGGTCTTCCCCTGTTATCTTTTTTCCCTCTTCAGTCCCTGAGTAATAGCAAACAGCTTGTAATTAATTATTCCACTTCAATATTTTGCTTCAGAAATCTATTTTCCACTAAAGTGAGCCCATTTTTTTTCTTTTTTAAAAAAATCTGGACATGATGTCAAGTGGCATTTTAATGAAATTAATGTTTATTTTAATTTTTTTCTTTTTTTTTTTTTCCAAAAAATTTCTGTCAGTTTGTGTTCCATTTCCTGTGCTTTTCTGTATCCATCACTTCAATTCTCTTGGCTTCTGGCCTACCACTGTCTGTCATATTTAGTCCATGCTTTCACCCTCTTCACATCCTTCCAAGCACTGTGCTTTTGAGTCCTTCTCAATTAACTTGGCTGTCTGCTCATTGCTTATGATTTTCAACTACATATCTCACAGAAGCATAATTTTCCTTTCAAAATCCTTTATTTTTCTTTTCCTGTGAGATTCAAACAGATGGTGTCAGATCATCTGGAAGAACTAAGCAATTATAATTAGATTCAATCTGTTGGAGAATGTTGTTCAATCTGAATAGTAAGCTCCTCTCAATTGTTTTCTTGTCCTGGTATTGCCTTGCCCTTGTAGATGTGCTTACGTGTCTTAGCTGTGCTGTTTTGCAGATATACCCCATCGTCTCGGCAGGCCAGCCAAGAAGAGGGCAAAGAGTGGCTGCGTTCCCATTCCACTGGAGGGCTGCAGGATGCTGGCAACCAGTCACCTCTGCTCTCCCCTTCTGCCATGTCATCTTCTGCGACAGGAAAATACCACTTTTCCAACTTGGGTAAAATAGCCTAAACCCAATTTCATCGTGTTGTTTTCACCACTTACCCTCACAGGAGTCCTCGAATCTCTTAAAAATTCTTCACTTAAAGACAAGACAAAGATACCTCAACAGTACCTTTTATTTGTTTGATGGCTTACTGTTCACAAAATACTTCCCAAATGTTATGCAGGTTATTGCTCATGACAACAATGTGACATAGGTACTACTGTTGTTACTTTACAGCCTAGGTCCAGAGGCACAGAGAGGTCATTTTACGCAAAAGAGAAAAAAAAAAAAAAAAAAAAAAGAAAAGTCTCTCCACTCAAGCAGTAAGTGATCCCAGAACACCTGACTTCAAGCCTGTGGAGTTTTCTCAGAGTCCTCTTAAAAACCAAAAAAAAGCTCCTTATTTTTTGTTTAAAATGTTTTTTTAAAGTCCTTAGAAGAATTTCTCATACTTTTGTAGAGAAGCATAAAATATAAAGAAAAAGAAAAAAAAACCCCATAACTCCATGACTCTAAGATCGCTTCTTTAAAAGTGGTCAAAATTAATACCATTTTAAAGCTAAAACTGTCCTTTAAATAAACAGAATTCCATGGGAACATTTTTGGATAAGTACAATGAAAAAAAATGATAATTTAACCATTGGGCTACTTTGTGTGCTTCGCATCATTTGTATGACCTATAGCATCATTTGTGTAAATGTCACAGAAAACATTGGGAAGCATGATAAAATAAAGAAAGAAGTCTAAACGTACCAGCTATAATTTGATAGAGCCAATGCTTTTAAAAACAGATTTATGTTCTATACATTTACGTATAGTCTCATTTTTTTTTTCTTTTTGCTTCAAAACTTTTTTTTTCTAATAACGGACCCACCGGTTGTCCAAATTCTTCAGTAGTTTGGACTTTTCAGTCCTGTGAGGACAAACATTTTCAGTCCTGTGAGAACAACAAAGGCTATTTCTTTTCTCTTGTAACTCTTCCTGCTACACAGAATAAGCCTCTGGCGATGAGAAACCATTATTTCAGTCATGGTTCCATATGATCTAATGAATTCCTATTAGACACAAAGTTGCTACACATATATACTTACACGGTGGGTGATGAGACTTCTTTGCCTCATAATGGCAAAGAATGGTATAGCTTTTACTTACTTTGAATTATAACTCTAAAACATAGCAAGAAGCTTAAAATTTTAACTTCAAAAATGGATTGAAAAGGTTTTTTATGGAGTCCTAGAAATATGAAATAAACTCTAATTTTATGCAACATTTGCAACAAACCCAAATCACCTGGAATGCTGTTTGCTAGGTATCTTATGTCTCCTACAATTCTTTTTTAATACCTGATGTTAATTTGAGTAATTGAATCCTTACCCCACTATTTTTTCATTTATATTATTCTGATGAAAGCCATCTGTTCCATTATTATTTGGAAAAAAAAAAAACCCTCACCACTTACTATGTCTGACCTCAACGAAGTCATTTAGCCTCAATTTTCTCAACTGTGAAATGGACCCATAATACCTAGGTTATATTATGAGGGACTGATTTAATGTATACCAAAACTGAGGAGAGTATAAGACTTGATAGACTCTGTTACCTCATCATTTTTATTAGAAAACATGCCTTACATTATCAGAGACAATAGCTGTAGATTTCAAATTGATCTTACTGCCTCTACTCTCATATTCAATATTTTCACTCATTGATACTTATGATGGAAGACCTTCCCATACATGCCAACATATTAGGCAAAACAGTGGGTACTATTAAAATAATCATAAATAAGGATTATTTTATCATTAAACTTATAAAAATACACCAAATGGAATTTTTTAACTTTAATATGGGTTCCATTGTCTTGCATTTTGCTTTGGTCATCATTTGTTTTCAATTTGAACATTATCTCTTCTGAATGATCAGCAACTGATTACTACTAACAGTCAGCATTTGCAATGTGTTTCTTTATCATTCCTACCTATTAAAATATATTAATAGATAAAATTTTTAGAAATATTGCCATAAAAAGTCACATATAACAAACAGAAATTTAAGAGAACTGCAGTTACAGCATTCTATGTAGACTACCATAAGCTATTGCCAAAGTAAACTGGTTTGTGTGCAATTCCCAGCATGTATGTTACCTATAATAGAAACTGTTCCACTCAAGAGAACAAATCGGAATAACTTAGGAAGCAAAATACATCTTTGGATGAAACTTTATTTACTCTTGATCATTGTCCTTGCAAGGCATCTCATAACCTGGTGAGACTCATTGTCATCTTGCTGTGAGTGACGATTACTCAGCTTTATTTCTCACCTTGCTGCAGGTTTAGCGTGTAGGAGCATTACTATCAGCCTCTCACCTATGTATTTGTGGACCCTTTTGCGTACAGAGGATTGTTTATAAACAACTTTGTGTGGGAAGTTTCTATTTCCCTCTCCATATTCACCTTTCAAGCTATTTAGAATTAACCCCATTCTTCTGTACTCATGAGAGCATAGAATCTTGGAGATGGGAGACATCTACCTATGGTTCAATTATTCATCTTTTAGTTAAATTCTTATGACATCTCTAGCTTCTTGTCTAAACCCACCCGTAACAGAAACTACCTAAATGGAGATATATTAGACTTTTGAAGTTCTTCCTTTAAAAGATCAAATAAAATTTTCTTTTTTTTTTTAAATTTTTTTTAACGTTTATTTATTTTTGAGACAGAGAGAGACAGAGCATGAACGGGGGAGGGGCAGAGAGAGAGGGAGACACAGAATCGGAAACAGGCTCCAGGCTCCGAGCCATCAGCCCAGAGCCTGACGGGGGGCTCGAACTCACGGAGCGCGAGATCGTGACCCGAGCTGAAGTCGGATGCTCAACCGACTGAGCCACCCAGGCGCCCCAAATAAAATTTTCTTGAATCTCTACCTAGTTCTTAGAGTCCCAGATTCCACAAAATAAGTTAAAATTAGCGTTCATTTGAATATTCTTATTTTAAAATAATATCATAAACCCAGTAACTAATATGTCAAGATATAGTAGCCAAGTCGAGGGACTCTGAGGTATTTAAAAACCCACTCCATATTTCTATTAGTTCCTATCTCCTCAAATCACCACTAATTAACATTTAATTTAATTTAAAAAGTGGCTTTGCTCTGAAATATAAGGCAAAGTCAGTGGGTCCCTTTTCTCTAATATATTGTCACATCTACATCTCTCTTATTTAGAAATTTGGATGTGTCTCCTGGATTTGAATGGGTCCTAGAGGTCATTTATTCTCCCGTTTTTTTAATTTATAATTTGTGAAGAAATTGAAGGGTAGAGATTGGAATATTTGCCTGAAACAATTGGGAAGCAAGGCCACCATTAGAAGGCTTGTGCTAGTTTGTGTCCCATTATAGAAATTCTCTTTTTCCATCATATTTTTGTCTTCTATTTTATAATTTTTCTTGGTTTATTCACATATTAATTTTTCTACTTTTCAGTCAGATGCCCAGCCCCCCTCCTCCACCCCCTGTGGCCATTCTTGCATTCAGGGCCATGCCATGTTGATCTTTCTATGCAACCACAGCACCAAAAAATCAGACCTGTCATAGATATTAACTGAACATTCTTAAATAGCATAGGGGTATAGTTCCAAGGGATACACTATCAAAAGTGTTTGTAAAGGCAAATTAGTTGCTTTAAAATTCACTCTAATCCTCATTTCTATTTCTTGAATGAGTTAAGTCCTATGTTTTGAAATTATAGAAGGACAATTTACTTGGCTAGCTCTGCAGCCATTTTGGTAAGAATTATGCAAAGCCAAATAGTGAATAAGATGTCTTTCTAACCTCTAGATATGTATTGACATAATACATTTATTTATAAATGTGTTGAATATTTCATTCATTTAGCAAAGAGACAGTTCATACTGTGAACATAGAATAGGATGATTTACTCCAATCCAGGTACTTTAAACATAAATATTCAAGTCTAGAATGTTCTTCAGTGTTATCTATTGGCAGTCAGTCAGCAATCAGATTGAATTAGTCACTGCTGGCTAAAAAATCTCTCTGTCTCTGTCTCTCTCTGTCTCTCTGTCTCTCTCTCCCTCTCCTCCCTCCCTCTCTCCCTCCCTCGCTCCCACCCCCTCACTCCTTCTCCTCTATCTCCTTGGTCCCCCTTCTTTCTTTCCTTCTTTCCTACAGATTATACACTTTGCAAATCCATAGTTTCTTTCACTTTTTATTATATGTAATATGCACTCACAATATAATTCTAAGTCTTGTATTTCTTTCCTTTTTTGTCCTTTTTTCAATCCAGTCCACAACTGCTCTATCAGAGGATTGTTCTGTGTATTAATTCATCAATATCTATTAAATATTCAGCATAGTGCGTGGAAAATAGAATGCATTCCCTTTTGTCTACCTCATAGTATATAGGCCTCCTATTTTACATTGTTTTGAAAGCCAGTCATTATATATTAAGAAATGTAGTGCCTGTGTCAAAAAAAAAACAAAAAAAACCCTGGAGATTTTGAAATGATATCAGATGAATTTTAAGCCAATGACATAAATTCTTTAAGGCTTTGAAAGCACCCAGCAGCTTTTGTGATTGCTTAAGAGGTTCCTGCCTGCTTCCTCAGATACTTACAACAGTTTGCTTGTCTTAAATATGAGCATTTATGATATATTTCTTAATTTTCTGCTTTGCTTTTACTCCACATTTAAGTTAGTATTGTTTCAAAAGAAGTTGTACATTCAGTCAATCACATCTTTCTTTAAATTCACGACCATCATTTGGCCTAAAAAATTGAGTGTTATTAGAACTCTGGCAATTGGCACTAAGTACATAAATTTGTATTTCAAATTATGAACATAAGGTACTGCTTGGGAAACATAACAGGTTTGTACTTCTGACAGTCTTACTATGGCACTGTGGTCTTAGACACAGCAGAAAAAGTGATTGATTCGCCTTATGATGAGCTATAAATGCCATGTATATTACATTTCATTAAAAAATTATTTTCTTCTCTTATAACCTAACTCTGATAGCAGTGATGGAGCTGACCATGAACTGACATAAATTCAGAACTCAAAATGACTCAAAGTCTTTGGTTGGGAACTTCAAAAGGATCTTCTTGGGAAATTTGGATTCCTTGTGTTTCCTTTTCCTTTTTGTTTTTCCCAGATGTATTCTTCTCTAAAAGAAACCTGATGACTCTATGAAGGCAGTATTTTCTTCTTAATTGCCAGCAGAATATACTTGTTACTGTATTTCTAGCATAAACAGGAGAGGTTGCTTGGTGGCTTTGTTTAATGTTGCTTTAGAAATTGACATATTGCTTGCCATGAAAGTGTTAGGAGGAAAGAGGGACTCCACTGAAGCTGTTATCGACCATTTCAGAGGCAGACTCTCAGCCTACCTTAAATAGAGACACCTGTTAAAATCACATTTCTGTAGAATTGGGGTCACATTCTCACTCTCCATCAACCTACTATTTTCATTATCCAAGTCTCAGAATAATGAGGCTGTGTGTGCTTTGTTTTTCAGTGAGCCCAACCAATCTGTCTCAATTTAACCTTCCTGGGCCCAGCATGATGCGCTCAAATAGCATCCCAGCCCAAGACTCTTCGTTCGATCTCTACGATGACTCCCAGCTTTGTGGGAGTGCCACATCTCTGGAAGAAAGGCCACGTGCCATCAGTCATTCAGGCTCGTTCCGAGACAGCATGGAAGAAGGTAGGCGAAGGGGGAAATAAAGACGGAGTTAACTTTATTTAACTCAGAGATGAAAACTGTCACATCAGACACATCACAAGGATTTCTGAAGAGTAGATAAATGAGTAAGTATAACTCTCATTTAGGGAGCCCTGAAGCTTGAAGAAGTTTGAGTCTGCATTACCTTCGGTTTCTTTTTTTTTTTTAGTGTTTATTTATTTTTGAGACAGAGAGAGAGCAAGAGCGGTGGAAGTGCAGAGAGAGAGGGAAACACAGAATCGGAAGCAGGCTCCAGGTTCCGAGCTGTCAGCACAGAGCCCGCCCCGGGCTGGAACTCCCGAACCCTGAAATCATGACCTGAGCTGAAGTTGGAGGCTCAACCGACTGAGCTACTCGGGCACCCCAATTACCTTCTGTTTCTCTATGCATTTGCAAATATGCCAAAAATTGTTTTGATTATTACTTGGTTCTAGAATAGTTCAGAATAAATTCAGTGTTTTCATAAAGAAAGCTTCATAATTTTAGAGCCTGTTTGTCCTGGTGTGTCAAATATCAGAGCAAATGTTTTGTTTGACATCTCAGTTAAAGAACCATAAAGATACATAAACCAGAAAAATTATCTTATGAAACTACCACACGTTGACAACTTGTATTCTCAGAAACTCCCTCTGGTGTTAATTTCTGTTATCATATCATATTTGAATTCATATTATGTCTACTTTTGCTTCATAAGTTTCATTTCCTTATCCAATGCAATAAGGTTCTATGTGAATATTTTATAAAAATTCTATTTGAAAAAGGCTTCATTGATATTTAAACATATATAATTTTCTAAACTATATAATCTCAAGTGTGAAATTTGATAATATTTGAGAGACTTCCTCTTTGATTTAATGAATGAGTTTTTAAAGTATCCATAAAGGAAAATTGTGGCACACATATTATAAAGCATATCAGCTATGGATAACATACAGGTAAACATAAAAGTTTGAACAGATCACAATAAAATCAGACATAAAATCAGACAACTATCCTAGTCCTTAATAATAACATAGAAAAGAAGGACTCCAGATCTTAAAACATACCAGGTTTTAAGCCTCTGGCCACCCATTTATTTGTGGTATGAACTTGTGCAGGATTTTTAACTTTATCAGTCCTAATTCCTGCAGATGTAATTTTACAGGTTTGTCATGAAAACAAAGTTAGGGAACAGTTTCGTTCCTTTCTCTTTCACCTTCCTGCTTTCTTAGAGTCTTTTCTGATTAAAAGTTTAGATGGTTATGGGGGCACCTGGGTGCTTAGTCAGTTAAGCATCTGACTTTGGCTTAGGTCATGATCTCATGGTTCATGGGTTTGAGCCCATATGGAGCTTGCTTGCTTCAGATTCTGTGTCTCCCTCTCTCTGTCCCTCTCTCACTCGTGCTCTCTCCCTCTCAAAAATAAATAAACATTTTTTTTTAAGTTTAGATGGCTGTGAAAATTGATGTAATGTTTTCAGGCCACCACTGTATGCTTAATTTGCTGGCCCTAATTTCGTTGACCACCATTGCCACTACCTTCTGTGATATTAAGCAAACCACTGAGTTCATTGTGACAGAGAGTGGATTATATCCAGAGAGTCTGCTGATTGTGGCAGAATAGATAGAATTGACCTAATTGGCAATATAAAGTCATAGCTTTTTTGAGATGATTCTATCACTCTCTTCACAGACAGGCATCTTACAATACTGTGAAAATAATTTGCCAAGCATACTGATAGCTCTCTAGAGTGCTCATTTATAGATAGAATACTGTTCATATGCTGAGAAAGTCTGGCCTTCTGTGTATGAGGATTAAATAATCTAAATGGCTGAATAGCACCCTGAGTGGGCAAGATGGCTTCTTGATGCCCATCCATTGAACACTGAACAATTATTATTCTTACAATATGGTCTGCAATCAAGGGATTATTGAACTAGTGAGATGGGAAGGGCTTTATTGATGCCCTTCCTGCTCAATGCTCACAGTGAAGATCAGGAACGTGCCACGAACTAGGAGTCCATAGACCTATAAATAGTAAGTAGCAGGAACAGACCAAAAAATGGGATCTCCCAATTCATTGCCCGCCTGCCTTCTGTACACCGTGTTGAAAATCTTAGTCCATTCTGGTGTTATTAAGGTTGAAAGAATGTGGGATTTTGTTTGGTTGTTTTGTATTCTTTAGATGACTAACATTTTGCACATCTCACACAGTGGTAGGAGGTGCTCCAGCTGGAGATCTGGGGTTGTCCTTCTTTCCTCTTTGACCTGCATTTATAGTCAGTCAGTTTTAAAGAGGTTCTTCCTGATGTCCCTCAAATTCATCCCTTTCTTTTGAGCCACACTGCCACAATCCTGCACGGCTTTGCCAGCCTTTCCAGACCAGGTTGTGAGCACCTCCCTTGTGTCCTTGCTGTACCCCTTGTATTGCTCTCAGTAGTATTTATGTTACTCTTTTATAATTATCTTCTTAGTTGAATATCTTTCTACTTCTTTTCAAGCTCCTAGGATTGTGTCATAATTTTTATAGTCCCAGGATCCAGAAAGGACCTGTCACATTGGGTGGGACCAACTACTATTTAATGGATGAGTATGCAGAAATAACTTTATATTATCCCACAATGAAAAGAGGAAGGGCTTTTCTATAACTATAATTAAGCACAATTTTATCTGCCTTTTGGGCTTAACACATTAGTTGCCGAGAAATACAAAGCAGTCTACCACTTGCCTACGATGTTATTTTGGTATACCTAGATAAAAGCCAGTACCCAATTTCCATTCTTAATTTCATTGAGACACCACCTTGAAATAAGTAATTTTCTATTACTAAAACTACAAAAGAAACAATAATTCTCCATTTAAATGAGTATTATCAACTCGTTACAGATAATGTTGAAATAGCAAGTTAAATAAAATGCTTATGTCCCTGAAAGTATATGGAGAAAAAACATTGAAAATGGACCTTTTGTTGTATATAAATGAAATGAAATAAAGAAAGAAAATGTATAAAATAAAGAGATTTTTTTTAAGTTCATAAATTTATGGCAACTTTAGGTTTCCATGATTTTCTGGTAATTTATTATGTGGAGGTTTACTGTAACTTTGAATCTGTCAACAGCATGCCTACAGGGCTTGTATTGGCCAAATCCTCTCCGTAACATGATGAGGGAGATATTTTAGGAGAACAGGTATGGGACCTTCCCATGTCTCAACATTTTGACCTCCAAGAAATGGCAGGAGAATTGTTCTCAGATCTTTGTATCTAGCTGTATTATTTTATTTCCCTAATTGCCTAGTCTCCACTTTCTAGCAAAGGCCGGGTATTTCTGAACACGCTTCATTATTTTACCTCTTGTTCGTTTTTGCTTTTTCCAGTTCACGGCTCTTCATTATCACTGGTCTCCAGCACTTCTTCTCTTTACTCAACAGTAAGTATCCGTTGTTAACAAGGAGCTTCTGCCTCGGCCAAGCACACAGTGATTAAATAGGTTGACATTTACACAGAAGTTGCACAGTGAAATGAGAGCATACGCTCAGCTACCATAACCAATAGCTGGCGGGTGCTTTCCCGGACCTTCTGTGGCCCAGTTTTATGCGCTTTCACTGGACTTTTGTGTACTTATTAAAATCAATGAGTGCATGAAAAACTGAGTTTCATAAAACCTCTTGGGGTATAACTAGGAATCGCTGAAACCATGTACTCTCCCATAAATTTATAATATTGACTGGTTTTCCTTGTTTGGTTCTCTGAGCCATGACTGGTAATTCTTCAATGGTATTTTCTCCATTTTCTTATTTTAATTTTTCAAGTTCCTCTGTGCCAAAGTGTAAAGGCGTAAAGGGCCTAGAGACTCTTAAAAATATATACCTTCTGAAATAGAATGATTTTTAAAACTATTTCTGCAAAGAGAAAAATGCCGATGTTTCAACTTATTTTCCTGATGTGTGCAGTTATAATCTGTTTTTGCCAAGATGAGCTTCCTGTCCACTTAATATAATTTCATTTTTTTTTGCAAAAAAAAAAAAAAAAAAAGAAGAAGATCTATAGGATGTTATATTTAATAGGAGGGTTCCTTCATGCCTAAGTAAAAGTGAAGTGTATTTCATTTACTGAATCTCACTGAGACTTCAGCAGTGCAAATAGTTCTTAGCCAGAGCTGAGGTTCATAAAAAGTTCAGTCTTGGCCATCACTGAGCAATTAAGCCTGATGGGCAACGCTAATTGTTTCACTCATTTCATTAGGCTTAAATGTTAGGGCCCTCATTTTATAAGCTCATCTTACATATTTATTGCTTTGGATAGTTACACAAGATCAGAAATATTACTGGGAAAAGCAATATTTTTCTCATCATGTCTCCTTTTCATGATTAAATTTGCCAATTATACTCTGTAAATGAAGAAATCACTATTATTGTTTAAATTTAATCCTTTAGGCAAGTGGATAAGAAGTAGAAAGGTGAAATGTTTTGGCAAAAACACATAAAAGAACTGTGTTAACACTTAACCCTCCTCATTGGCCCGGGGCCGCTGTGTGCTCAGGAGATGACCTCTGACCTAAAGCATTGCGGCCGAAGTCCCTACAAAGCATCAAACGATGCAGCATGATCATAATATTTTAAATATATGCAAAACCACCATTTGGATAAAACTGCCTTCATTCAGCCTGAGAAAGATTCCAGAAGAAAAGGAGCTTGATGGGGTGCCTGGGTGGCGCAGTCGGTTAAGCGTCTGACTTCAGCCAGGTCACGATCTCGCGGTCCGTGAGTTCGAGCCCCGCGTCAGGCTCTGGGCTGATGGCTCGGAGCCTGGAGCCTGTTTCCGATTCTGTGTCTCCCTCTCTCTCTGCCCCTCCCCCCCGTTCATGCTCTGTCTCTCTCTGTTCCAAAAATAAATAAAATTAAATTAAATTAAAAAAAAAAAACGTTGAAAAAAAAAATTTAAGAAAAGGAGCTTGGTTTGAGGGAAAACAGATGGCTGATCAGTATGTACCAGAGTCCGGTAGAACTTTATGCGACAATAAAAAGGTTTTCTAGCTGCACTGTCCAGTACAGTGACCTCTGGCCACATGTGGCTATTGACTGTTTGAAGTGTGGAGTAACAGAGGAACTGAATTTTTAAGTTTAATTAATTTAAATTATTTAAATAGGCACGTATGTCTAGTAGCTTCTATATTGGGTATTGCAGGTTCATAAGGAACAAGGGGCTTCATTTTAATAATTGTAGATAAGTAGTAGATGTCGTACGATAAGGACAATCAGAAAGCATACAGGAGGAGTATGTAGTAAGAGTGCAATATGTAATAGGAACAGAGACGAAAGTGACTACATACATATACCTATATGCCAAAACTTGGAAATGAAATATACCTTTGTGTTAAGTGTGAAAAGAATGTATTAGGTCTTTAAGCCACAGAGATCGTACATGGTTGTCCTGAAAATGATGGAAATTATATTCTTGAGTTCACAAATAACCTATAAACAATTCAAATAAATGCATATTTGGAGGACTAATAAAAAGAAAAACCAAAAATCAAAGATGATGAGGAGTCATTCTGACTTCAGTCCCCCATTATCATTCACCGAGATTCCACTGACAATGAGAAAATATCTGTGAAAGTATTTTTTAAACCATGAGGTAAAAAGTCAGTTTGTCATTATTTTTCATGCCTTCTTAAGGACTCTAGATCAAGATTCAGTTGATTTGCATTCTTGCCTAACTCTATCAGCAATTACTGTGTGACATCAGAAAAGTTGCTAAGTTTCTTTGGACTATACCTGTAAAATCAAATTGGAAAACAACAGCCAGATCTATCCCATCTGTCTCAAGGGTTTTGTGTAATTATTAGGGAAGACCAGAAATGTTGTATACCAAAAATAACAAAAATTATAAATTTTTGATACACAGTGATTCTAGGAGCACCATTTATATCATAGTTGATGTGAATTGCATCTTTTGAATTTACGCAGTGTAGTAACATAGCTGTGCATGGTTATTTCCTTCATCAAATAATTCAAGTGTCTAGGGGGAGAAGAAGTTCTTTTTTTAAGTAGTATATTAGGCACTATCTGCTCTTACTAGACAAAATACTGCTCTCGTCAACCATGCGTATAAACCATGTTTACTCTAACATTATCCATATAACATTAAGGCTTATACAACTTACAGAATTATATATTTTGCTGGATGTATTGCACTTCAAGATATTAAAACAAACTAATAACAATGGCCTGTTGCAAAGAACATTTGCCTATAAAATCACCAATCTAACAAGTCTCATTGGAAGGATTCTTTACCTATAGATCTTTTAACGCTTCTACAACTTACAGTTTGGTAAATTTTTCAAAAGTATTGTGTTGTAAAGTTGAGGATTATCACCTGATAGTATATTCCTGAGCAGAAAGGGAATTTGCATATTGATCAGAAATCATAGGCCTGGTCTAGGGGCACCTGGGTGGCTCGGTTAAGCATCTGACTAACTTCAGCTCAGGTCATGATCTCACGGTCTGTGAGTTCGAGCCCCACATCAGGCTCTGTGCTGGCAGCTCAGAGCCTGGAGCCTGCTTCGGCTTCTGCCTCCATCTCTCTCTGCCCCTCCCCTTCTTGTGTTCTCTCTCTCTCTCTCTCTCAAAAATAAATAAACATTAAAAAATATCATAGGCCTAATCTGATCTGCCAAGTTCTTACCTTTGGCACACTTAGAGTTTGTGTGCTTCTTTTAAAATCCAAGCCAACACTGTGAAATCCAGAGCTTTTATCTAAAAATTCAAATTTCCAAGTTCTTTTTAATGTAACCTGAATATCTAGTAACACTGAGATGAATTCCTCCAGGTTTACAGTCACTTGGCATCATCCCTTTATTTTTTTTATTTTTTTTTTTTTTAAATTTTTTTTTCAACGGTTTTTATTTATTTTTGGGACAGAGAGAGACAGAGCATGAACGGGGGAGGGGCAGAGAGAGAGGGAGACACAGAATCGGAAACAGGCTCCAGGCTCCGAGCCATCAGCCCAGAGCCTGACGCGGGGCTCGAACTCACAGACCGCGAGATCGTGACCTGGCTGAAGTCGGACGCTTAACCGACTGCGCCACCCAGGCGCCCCGGCATCATCCCTTTAGATGCTGGAGTATGTTCTCAGGCTGGTTCCCGCCTCCACAACCTTTTTTCTTCCTGACACTGAAGCTGAGTTCGGGTTCTTAGTTATTATTGTGCTGTTTAATTTCTCAAAGGAAAGACATACTCCTTACTATCTGTATCTTTATGAAAAGTGGGTAAAATAAAAGCCTAGGGAGGCTGTATGATTTTTTTTTTAATTCCCAGAGCCTTTTATATTCTTTATATTCCTGGTCCTTTTAAGCACTGAAATTGTTGATCCTTGCAATAAATAGCTTTTTTTTTTTTTTCTGACTGGACTTGTATATTAAAAACTTGATTGAATCTTTTTTGTACCTGGAATCTAATTTATATTGATTTAATAAGAGCAGGGGCCATGTTTGGTTTGTTGTGGATCCCTTTAGCATATTTCCTAACACACAACTAATACTAAAGTATTTTTTTTTAGTAAATTTGAATGGGTGAATGAAAGGCTAATTAATGATTTATGGAGTAAAGAATCATCTGATATAATTTTATTTAGGCAAAATGTTTTATACTGTCTACCATTCTCCAGACATTGAACTTGGTTCAAAACCATCATTTAAAAATGGCAAGTAATCATATTCCTTCATGATGTTATTAATTCTGTGCCTGAATTGCTGAAAGAAGTATAATATTAATATTCTGCCTCAGTGCTTCCACTTTATGGTAACACCTACCTAGTACTAATAGCCATGAGGTATGAAAGAAGGCAAAGATTAAAGGAAAAGATAGTTGTGAAAATATAGCAATGAGAAAAATCATTATATACAATCCATATGGAATTAATATGTAATGGTTATACTTATGAGTATTATAAATAACTTATTCAAGGTTTTTTTTTAATGAGAAATATGATGAATATCTTTCTTGACTTTTTTGTTAAATAGGATGCATTGCATTTTTTAAGCTACAAATTATTTATTATTAGTTTTATATAATGCTAGCAGGCCTTGAAGCAGGATTTGGGCAAAATATAGTGGCAATAAACATGCCAAGTTCTAGGGAAAACAAATCGTCATAGCTAATTGTGCCATATATCTTAAGGCAAATAACTTCCAGCTTTCTTTAAGGTGAAATTTCCATCTTAAAATTAGTTCCCTAGTTCTGATTCAAATGCCAACTGTTGAGGAAACCTTATAACTATTAGAATTAAAAAATAAAATCTTCACTTAAAAATTAAAATTGAGATGTAAAATATTCAAGCTTTATGTTAGCATTTATTTTTAAAACACAGTTTTCTTATAAAGGCTATTAGGATTTTACTATGTAACCACTCTGTTATTCCAACACAATATTACTAACGGTACATTATTTTTAAGAGTAGAGAAAATACAGGAAAGGGAAAACTGAAAAATGCTTATGCATAAAAAAATACCTTGATGTTTATGTTGTTACTTTGTTTTATTGTATATTTTCTAAAAAAAAAAAAAAAAAAAAAGTGGTTCAGGTACTTTTGTATCAATCAACCAGGAAATGTCCCCAAAAGAAAGATAGGAAATGAGATTTTTTAAAAATTTTTTAACTTCGAAATTGATCAGCGCAATGAGCAGATTTGTACTGTTCAGAGGTATTATTCATTCTCCACCTTTTTCCAGAATAAGGGAGCTTCCCAAATGTAATGGTGCACATAACTCATTTTCTGGCATTTTGCAGCCCAGCACAAAGAAGAAAAACAGAGCTGGGAATTTTCTGCAACTGAGTCCAAAACAGCCTTCAATTTCCTAAAGCAGTCCTTATTTGCATAATGTGTATGACCAAAGATGTTTGTCAGCCACTTTCATCACCATCTTGACGTGGGGAATTTTAATGTTTTGCTGACTTGCAGCTCAGTAAACTTAATAATCATTAGCGACAATGAAAGAAGACAGAAACTAATAAAGTGATTTTACCCAGTTATCAGTAGAGGTCAATATTTTCCCTCCAGCTTTATTTGGCATTTTTATGATCTGTAAATCACAGAATAAAATTCTGACTCCCAAGTCGTGGCCGATGATGTCTATAATACCATGGAGTGTATTTTCTAATATGTATGAAAAAGTCCAATATTTCATTTTTTCCTACACCCATCTTTTTTAGAGTGAAATGTTATGATTACTTTTGTTTTTGTTGCTTATGGTCTGAATCTTAGAATAACATTGTCTTTTAATTCTAACTTTGCTTTTAAGGCATATTATGTATCCATGAATCAAATAACCTACATTTTCAAAAAATTTTATCATTTGTATATAAGGAAGTACTCATTTGCAATCTTAACGGTTCCTGTTATAATAATAGAATATTAGTCTAATATTTATAACATGTAAGTATAGTATAAATATAACAATAATGTATAATACTATGAAATTTTAACATGTATTTTACTATAATAATAATAATTTATAAATAGTCTTAGGTTGGATCATAATATTTTTAATACAGTACAATTATACATTTATACTTGTGGAGCAAAATGACATTAGTCACTTATAGTTAATTTTTTTTCCTTTTGTCTTTTACAGGCTGAAGAAAAAGCTCATTCAGAGGTAAAATTTGTAGCATTTTCATATTCCACTCTTTGTTTACATCTGTGATGAAAGGAAGGTACCACTAGAGGGCTGTGTGATACAGTAGCATAGCTCTCCAGCACTGCCAACAGAAGTGATCCTCTAGTTGATAAATGGTCTCGGATATTTACTCTTAAGGAAAATGAAAGGAAGTTTTTAAAAGCAAACTTACCTCTTACATTCTAGAATGGAGTTTTAGATCAACAACCAAAAATTTGCCTGTAGTAGTAAGCACTCATTAGATCTGATGAATGAATGAATGTGTGGTCTTTCCAATTCATTGTAGTCTTTTTTCCCCAAGCCTGTGAGACTAACTGCATAGGATTAACGAAACCGTTGAACCTTAGGCATCAGACCTCCATAACAGAAGCTACCAGCATCACAGTCCATCTGTTTCATGCCGGGACTTTGCCGCTCTAATCATCGCTTCATGTCTAGTGTGGTATATTGTTCTAATCACACACATTTCACAAATGCACTTTGTCTCAATCATGTTCCAATCAGATTGCAACCTGGAGAGAGTATCCTTTTTATTTCACTTTGTAAAAGAATTTTCCTATCCAAGGAGAGCAGGAGGACTTTAATTAGGACTTTATTCAAGGTGTGGTAATGATATTTGATTGGTTTACACTGAGGCAGTCAGACCACAGAGAAAATCAATGTCTTGGCAATAGCCTTTGCAAAGGATCTCTGCCCTTATTAGCCCTTAAAGGAAAATTTATGCTATGCTTAAAAGTACTGAAATAGTATTGATTATAGCATTTGATCTTTATCATTGCTAGACCAAAAAGTTAGTTTGTTTTTTTTTTAAAAAACCTAAAGTGTTTTATTTACATTGCATGGACCTGACAGTGCTAATTCGGTCGTAATATGGCTGCTGAGATAAACAAATGCTGCCTATTTGCCTGATTAGTCCTTACCCATCTCCCCTTTTTGTCATCTCTGCCTCCTAATGGATCATGGTTTTTAAAAAATAATTTCCATTCCTTTAAGGTTTCCTGGGTTAATTTGTAAAGGATCATGTAATAGAGGCTATTATCTTGAGAAAGGCTCCTTAAGTTTGTATTGGTTTAGGAAAAAGTATATGGTCTGTTTTCTGGGACTGTCTGTGGTCATCATCATTTGAATGCAAGTCAGTGCAATGCTATTGGGGGCTAGTGTATCTATTACCAAAAAAAACTGGAGTGAAATGGGATCACATTTGCTGAAATTATATAAATGTTCACCGTCCCAGCTTCCAGCTTAAAATTCACAAGGTCTTTAGAGTCTCTCAACATTGACTACCATTTCTTTTCTGCCAAAAAGTGGGGGAGAAGACGCTGAACTGTGTCAAGAATGCTCTTTCAAACTGAGACAGTATTCCAAAAGTCCAACCACAACAATAGAAGATTTCTTTTTAAAGAAAGGACAAGAATTAGAGTAGAATGTTTGGCATCTAAGTAACTAAAATCCCTGGAGACCAGAAGTAGACCAGTAGACTTAGTCTCAGATGACTGTAGATGTTTTACCCTTATAATCGCTGTTTACATTTCTTAGCAACATGAGACACAGTTTTAACTGCAGAAAGTGCTTACATTAACAATTTAAATGTGATATGAACTACTCTCTTCCTCTGGTTCAGTTTTGGTACAGTGTGAACTTAGCTAAAGAGGTAGACATTTTAGCACATTTATTTTATTGGTTTATCTCATTATTTGAACAGCATTACTGATTTTTCCCCCTCTTAAGCTATGGTTAATCTATAAAACATTTTTAGTCTGAGCTAATAGTAACTCAATGAATAAAAGGCATTATAATAAAGTTTTGGGAAGGCGTCTCTCAGAATGTTAGCCATTAAAACTCCAGCTAATAAAATTATTTTCAAATATGAAATCATTACACATTGGATCGGAGCCAACTTTCAGTGGCTAAGGGATAGTCTAATGCTGGGAAGTTGCCAAACTAGAAAATTTTTAAAAGCACATACTAAAAAAAAAACAAAAAAAAAGTATTTTTTTTCTTTGCTAAAACTCCATGCTAACCTCCATGCTAAAACTTTCAGTACATTCCTTTGATTTGCAAATTTGAGGGGTGCCTG
Organism: Neofelis nebulosa; assembly: GCF_028018385.1. NCBI lineage: Eukaryota > Metazoa > Chordata > Mammalia > Carnivora > Felidae > Neofelis > Neofelis nebulosa. Next base: position 40,749,003 of record NC_080789.1, on the reverse strand, counting down.
GATGGCTCAGTCTGTTGGGCATCCGACTTCAGCCAGGTCATGATCTCGTGGTCCGTGAGTTCGAGCCCCGCGTCAGGCTCTGTGCTGACAGCTCAGGGCCTGGAGCCTGCTTTGGATTCTGTGTCTCCCTCTCTCTGACCCTCCCCCGTTCATGCTCTGTCTCTCTCTGTCTCAAAAATAAATAAATGTTAAAAAAATTTTAATTTGCAAATTTGAGTCCTGACCTTGAACATAGTCACTTACTTCTCTTCTTATACATGGTATTTGACTGTTACTGTATAGCTAGTGTTCACATTTCTTTGGTTTTTCAGGAATTGGTGCTGATACACTAATTAAGGGGCTGCATGAGTGGAATATAGTATTTGCTTTCTTGGATTGAATTCTTAGTTTTAAGTAAAAATCCACTAGCATATTGAATTGATTTTTTTTTAATTACATTCAGCAAATCCATAAACTGCGTCGAGAGCTGGTTGCATCGCAAGAAAAAGTTGCTACCCTCACATCTCAACTTTCAGCAAATGTAAGTCACTCTTGATTTTTTTGATGTATTAGAATAGATTTTTATATAGTAAATGGAATAATTTTAGTAACAGCCTCACAAACTTTAAGTGTCCAAAAATAAAACAGACTTCAGTCACTCATACAAACGTAAACTTCCCTGCATGTTGAGTAATAAAATGTAAACCCAAATTGACGTGGTTAAAGGGCTTTTGTTTCTTCTTAGGTTGGAAACATTAGTAAGAGTTACAAGGGCTATTTCTTTTCTTATGTCTTATTTTTATTACTCTCCGTAGATATTTTTCAAACCACAATACAGTTGGTGGTTGACAGCGATTAACTTTGGAAGATAAAAAATTCTATGTGCCTGCATTCTTCAGCACAATTTATTGGGCAATTAGTTAAGCACCCAATTAATTATAAAAAAATTAGGTCTACATTTGGGTATCCAAGCTATATTGGAAATGAGAGAGAGTTCCCTAAAAAACCTGGGCAGTCTTCTCATAGCAGTTTGACCAGCTGAGAGTGGCAAAAATGATGCCAATGAGACCATCAATAAATATTAACATTTATTGAATATCTTTCAATGTGCCAGGAATATTCAGAATAGATGCAGAATAAGAAAGGAGAGCCTGTGACATTGTGCCTGGTCCTAAGGAACATTAGTGTTAGAAACACCAGTGAGGGGTAAGGAAGCTCCCACTGTTTTGCCATACGCCCTGCCACCTGCACTCAACATTAATCTGCTCAGTTGAAGTGTGTAGCTCTGGGCCCTTCCTCTGCCTCACCACTCTGCTCTCCATTGAGGTTTTCTATCTCCTAGACAAAGCATGACAGGGCAAGAGAGAGCAGGTGTAGGCCCATGGGGTACGAGCTGATTAAGAGAGATTTTAAGGATAAAAATTATTGTGCAATATAACTTCCACAGTATAGAAGTAAGTCTTTTTAACCCACCATGTATTCATTTCAGCACTGGATTTGAATTGATTTTATCTTTTCAACGTGGGAAGAATCAAATTAATTTGGGGTTGGCTGTATTTATTTTTATCGATGTTGTTAGGGGGTTGTTAAAAATAATGGCAGGTTTTAGAGAATTTTTAGGCAGTACGGAAAGAGGACAGAATTATTTAACCTATATTTTATGTTTAAGAATAATTCTTAAAGAAATAGTTCAGAAGCAACTATAAATTTTATACTATAGGCTAGATGAATAACACTGTAAAACACTCAGTCTAGGTTCCTGACTCAGCACCCAGAGAACATATTACAATGTAAATGCCAGAAACACATGAATTGTGTTTATCTGCAATGAGGAAGGCTCGATGATAGACCCTATGGACTGGAGAGTCAAGATATTTACAGATGTCTTTAATGATTACTCAGGATTTTATTTTATTTCATAAATGTCTCTTGCATAGGTTTATATATTCAGATGTTAGGATGATAAATGTCTGCTATACATTATGGAATTTGGGCTTTTACACAGTATTTTTAAAACTATTTCCATTTAAAAGGCATTATATTAATATTCTGTTAAAAAGGAAAACTCAAACTAAAAAAATGGATGCAATAAAAAGTGTATATTTTTTTTTCCCTCAGACACTCCCTTCCTAAACATGGTTGTTGGTTTCTTTTTTGGGGGAGGGTATAGTTGACATACAATGTTCCATTAGTTTCAGGTGATTTACCAAGTTTATACATTATATATATACTATATACTATATCACTATATACATAGTGATTTCCCAAGTTTATACATTATTCTGTGTTCATCACAAGTGCCATTACATCTGTCCCATTACATCACTATTACAATATCACTGACTATATGACTGTATTCCTTATGCTCTGCTTTTTATGATTGTGACTTACTCCTTCTATAGCTGGAGGCCTGTATCTCCCTCTCCCCTTCACCTATTTGCCCAGCACCCCCACACCCCGTTCCCCTCTGACAACCATCCATTTGTTCTCTGTAGTTACAGTTCTGATTCTGCCTTCTGTTTGTTCATTTCTTTTAAGATTTCATGTATGAGTGGAGTCATATGGTTTTTGTCTTTCTCAGTCTGACTTATTTCACTTAGCATACCACCCTCTAAGTCTATCCATGTTGTCTCAAATTGCAAAATTTCATTCTTTTGTATGGCTGTGTAACATTCGATTGTTGGTTCCTTATGTATCCTTTCAACTTTGATCTTTTTATTCCCATGAATACATATATGCAACACACACCTGCAAAGGCTTGTACACACGCACACACACACACACACACACGAGCAACCAAATTTTAACATAAGGGAACAGTCCTGAAATTTGACTCTGTGCCATTGTTTAGAAAGGGAGCAAAAATTTTTTAAAGTTGTCAGCCATTGGCTACCTACCACTTCTCCTTTAATCATGCATACCACACTGTTTTCACTGATGTGTTTTCATGACTTTGGCTCACATATTCTCAGCTGAGCATTGATATGACCACCAGAGGGTGAAAATTGTTTTTCTGTGGTTAAAAAAAAAAAAACTTACTCTTTTTATGCACAAAGCACAGATATACATGGAAACACAGATATACATGGAGTGCATAAAAAAGTATCCAGCATATCTCTGGTGCTAAAATGTCATGGAGGAAGGGTGCTATTAGAAGAAAAAGCATCTATAATATCTCCTCAAGGAATAATAATGAAAAAAAAAAAGAATGAATACAGAATTAGAGGAAGTAGTGTCAAATAGATAATTTTGTTTAAAAAGTGCTAGTCTTAGAGAAAATTTCCAAATGTATCCAGCTTCCTCTGGCTACATCTATGTTATCATTAGCAAAACTTGTTGCACATGAAAAGGAGCCTAAAATTATATCCTGTTTTTCATGCTCCTTTTTTTTTTACTTCATAATGCATTTTATAAATCTTCTGAAATCACCTGAAGGTCATGACCTTAGGGTTCCTGGGCTTGAGCCCTGCATCAGGCTCTGTGCTGACAGCTCAGTGCCTGGATCCTGCTTCTGATTCTGTGTCTCCCTCTCTGTCCCTCTCCTGCTCAAGCTCTCTCTCTCTCTTTCTCTCAAAAATAAATAAAAATTAAAAAAAAAAAGGAAAGGAAAGAAAGCATGTTGTCGGACTTTCGCTAAATCAATACCCCACACATGCACAGGAAGAAAACAGAAGCCCCACAAGCAAGCAGCTGCAAATGTATAGTCACATCTTACAGTCAGGTGCCCCCTGGCCTTTCACTCACACCTTTCTGCAGCCAAGACATGTGGGAAGCATTTCTTCATGTTCTAATATATTTTGTTGTACAAAGCTCTTAGATCATCTAGAAGTAGGTGCTGAGGCTAGTTATTATTACCATTTTTCAAAGGTACCACTGAATGAACATGTCACAAAACAAAAGATACTTTTTTTTCCTTTCAGCACATTGGTCTTTTAGCCCAAAATCTCAAATATATTATTTTGTTTAGGATTGTGTCCTGTTTTTGTTTTTGTTTTTGTTTTTGCTTTATTTAATATTTTTATATAACCTGGCAGTTACTCTTGCTTTTCTGCATCTCCTTTAACAGAAAACAGTTTGCATATACTAACAATGGCAAAAACTGAAGGGACAATTTTATAATGTGTAAAAGAAATGTGAAACCTTAATTATGATAGTTTCATTTATTTTCAGTTCATCTATTGATTTTCAAAAGTAAAGTCACAGATATATATATCCACAAAAATCTATGTATATTTTTTGGTTGGTGGACCATTACTAAATTCTGGGGGAACAAATATAATGCAGGCATTTTTCATAATATTTCATCTTACTGTTTAGCAGTACGATAATTCTCTTTACATGTCTATTCAGATTGTATTATAGGATTCAAAAACTGAAGTCAGTATGTATTAGAAATACCATCCGTAACTACTCTTCAGTCTTGCTTATTTTATTACCTTGACAGACTTCACCTAACACACATCGGGATGTATTCACTATCATATTGACACAATTTTACTCTGGCTTTCAAATTATGCAGCTGGTAATGGAGAAGTAAGACCCAAGTAAATCATGACCAGTAGTCCCTCTAAAAATCCACAATTTTTAAAAAGTCATAATTTTGTTAAGGTTTTCAGACAAGATATATTGTCCTATAGTTTAATCAGTTTTACTTTCCATTTTAGTTTCTTTTATTTGTATCTTGTACTGTCTTTCCATTAATCCAATTGGTGAGAAGTTTATCCTTTTATTACCTTCAAAGTAACAAAGTTAGTAAGCCAAGACAAATAAACTTAAAAGCAGTATTTCACTAACATAACCTCTAACATATTTTTCATGGAGAACGATGTGACTCAAAATGTTCTTTGGTAACCAGTTATACATTTCTTATGAATAATTAATGAGTAGCAATGTTCCAAAGATTGAAAACTGACATTCTTATAGTGAACATTTTGTATTAATTAACAGCTACAAATTATAGGCAATATATTTATAGCTACAAAATACAGACAATATATTTATTCAGCTTACTCACATTCCTACATTCTTTGTCATTTTAACTCCCGTTCAACTGATAAAATATGCATAGAAGGTAAAGTATAAATTTTCTTCTAGTTTTTACATCCAATAATTAGGCATTACAGTTGTTTGAGAGAATTAAAACTGCAATATTGAGTACATTCTTACATTTCTTTTAGTACATGTTAACAATGGTTTTCGGCCAGAATTTTCACTATTTTAAAAGAAAATGAGCAATTTTATTTTAGGATTTAGAAACCTATTGTATGCTCACAGCATGATTATTGATTATCATCTAAACTAGAATCAGCACAAAATGGTCAATCATAGGCAAATACATTATAAATCACATAGAGCAATGCATTACAGCAAAATCTAACTCCTGCTGCTTACCACTGGATGAATCTCAGAAACTCAATGTTAAGCAAAAGAAAAGTCACAAAATAATTGTGCCATATGATTCCACTCTGAAAGTTTTAAAAATAGACAAAGCTAAAACATAGTGTTTAGGAATGCAAGCTCAGTGGTGCAACTATAGAGAGAAGCAAGACAATAATTACCACCAATGTTGCGATAATGGTAGTTATCTTTGGGGCAGGGAGAGGCGACAGTAATAGGGGAGAGGTAAGAGAGAACTTCTAACATCTTCAAATGTCCAATTTCTGGACTTGGCTGGTGACTGATGAACCAGTGAGCTCTGCATTTTCACTTTGTTCAATTTTAATATGGCAGGAATTTTTTTTACATTAAAAAAGTTTACGCGTGGGGCGCCTGGGTGGCGCAGTCGGTTAAGCGTCCGACTTCAGCCAGGTCACGATCTCACGGTCCGTGAGTTCGAGCCCCGCGTCAGGCTCTGGGCTGATGGCTCAGAGCCTGGAGCCTGTTTCCAATTCTGTGTCTCCCTCTCTCTCTGTCCCTCCCCCGTTCATGCTCTGTCTCTCTCTGTCCCAAAAAATAAAATAAACGTTGAAAAAAAAATTAAAAAAAAAAAAAAAAAAAAAAAAGTTTACGCGTGAGAGAAAATGCAACATAACCTTATGTTAATTTCTGAAATATTAAGTCTGATGTAATGATATTCCTTGCCATTGAAAACATTTTAAACTACAGCTGCATTTTCACTTTGTTCACTTTTAATATGGCAGGAAGTTTTTTCACAATAAAAAAGTTTACGCGTGAGAGAAAATACAACATAACCTTATGTTAATTTCTGAAATATTAAGTCTGATGTAATGATATTCCTTGCCATTGAAAACATTTTAAACTACAAAATACAATTCCTTTTTTATTTTTTAATTTTTAAAAAAATTATTTAAATTCATTTTTGAGAGAGAGAGAGAGAGAACGAGTGGGGGAAGAGCAGAGACAGAGGGAGATAGAATCCAAAGCAAACTCCAGACTCTGAGCTGTCAGCACAGAGCCCGGTACAGGGCCAGTACTCATGGACCACAAGGTCATGATGCTTAACCGACTGAGCCACCCAGGCTCCCCTACTATTCCTTTTTTTAAAAGACTGTTATTTTTCCAATTAAATTTGCTAATGAACCCTGGAGTATAACTCTCAAGGGTGTGTGTGTGTGTGTGTGTGTGTGTGTGTGTGTGTGTGTATGAGAGAGAGAGAGAGAGAGAGAGAGAGAGAGAAAGAGAGAGAGAGAGAGAGAGACAATTTGGGGGGAGGGAGAAAGAGAGAAGAGGGAGTGGAAAAAGAATAAAGAGTTGTTCTGGTAGACTGAAGATTAATAGAAGTATTCTCCACCAATTATCTTTCTGTATATAGCAATGTCAGGAAAAGAAAGGGAGCCGAGCCCAGCCCAGCATAAGCTCAGAGCTAAGAACAAAGACACCTTTGTGTCGTGACGCTAATGGAAGGGACTTGTACATTCTAGCTGTTGGCAACAATGAAATAAACCTCTAGCTCTTACCAATAATGGAATAAACCTCTAGTCATTATTAATAATGAAATAAACCTCTAGCTGTTACCAATAATGGAATGTTTCTAGTGCCCTAATTCCTTGGACTCCTGTGATTCATCTGATAATAGTTACCTCAGCGTTTCAGCTCTGCTAGAGTTACAAGGTGAAGTATTTTAAGAAGTCCTTTTACTCCCTTCCCTCAAAGAATTAATCTTTTGCCAAGGATTGCCAAATTTCTTCCCACACATAGTTCATTGTAGACGTAGGCTGTGAAATATTCCATCATTGTACCTTTGTAAGGGCACAATAAGATTGGATGAGTGTGAGATAACACCCCTATAGCTCTCCTCAAGCTACCGTGAAAGCTTGAAGGACCTCTTCTTCGTGCTTAATATTCTGTGGGTGAAGCTGTTGGATAATGGCATGTCGACAGAATTGGGCCTATTTTAGAGCTGTAGGATTGTCAAATACTTCTTAATCATAAGAGTTATGGTTTTATACAGCAATATGTATAATTCCGGGAGATTTAAAATAAAACCCGAAAGCCATGAAAACTTAAATAAAATATGACTGAGTGTTATTTCTAGCCGGCCAACCTGCACTTCCTTAGTTGAAGGGAATAAAGTAGAAATAAAAGCCATTTTATTAAAAAGAGTTTGGAGAATGAAGACAACTCTTTTCGACTGAATTCTTTGTAAGCACAAAAAAAGGAAAGATAATGTTAAAGCTGTCAGCAGATGTCTGACACTTGAAGGAGAGTGTCATTACAATAAAGGAACTAACAATATCTCCAAAGGTCATCATGCAGGTATAAAAAGGAGAAACATTTGTCCATTGACTATTGCAGTGACCTCCCCTTGAGCTTGAAGTCTAAAAACTTGGCAACTCAGAACTTTATTCAGCATTTTGGGTGTCAAATCCTCTGTGAGATGCAGGCCGGAAGGTGTTATTATTTGCAAAATGCCATCCCTTTTCAGAAGTTGAACTCACATTAAATGTCAAGAAATGGAAACACTGAATTTAAACTGAAGTTTAGGAATATAAATAAAGATTGATGTTAAGGGAGAGTCATCACTGAGAGCTAACCAAGATGGTCATAGTATTTAAAGAATTAGAACACCTGAAATTCAGCATTTTATAAAATGAAGAGTTTTCATCCATCTGCATAAGGTCCTGACATTTAAAATGTGTTCCTTCCGTTTTGTTCACAGGCTCACCTCGTAGCAGCTTTTGAAAAGAGTTTAGGGAATATGACTGGTCGACTGCAAAGTCTAACTATGACAGCGGAACAGAAGGTATGTTCAAGAATCACCACAGGGGATTCAAATAAGACAGCAAGTTACATAGGATGTTTAAACAATGCCTGAGATGCAGCTCCTTAAATATAATGCTTCAGAAGATCCCTTCCTTATTAGATTGAAACAATGACAAGATAACACATTTTCTTGTCAGATTTTAATTTTTAAAGACTTATGATTCAGATTCATCTATATTAGAATACACACACACACACACACACACACACACACACACACACGCACACGCTAAGTTCTTTCTAGGCCATCTATTTCACTTCTGACTGGACCCATTAAAAGAATACCAAATGTTTTAAGAAAGAGAAGCAGTTGTATAGGGGAAGAGTTAGAATATTCCAGGAACAATTTGTTATGCAGTTGACAAGAATTACAGTCTGACAAGAATTTTCACAAATTTATGGTCTGTAAACCCAGTTATGGACCATGGCTATAATCTGAGATAGGTGTGAGGAAGTCTGGAGGAGAGTGAGGACTCTACAAAGTAAAGGGACTCAGGGTACAGCATCTGTGAGATGAGACTGAAACACTGATCCTGAGCTGAAGTTTAGAAATGCGGAATGCTAAATGAAGATTTGGGTCATTTGCACTAACAAGGACCAGTTGGCATCTGGGGATGCTGTCTTTGAAAAGTAAAGCTAATTTATATGAAAAGCTTTAAAATAAACCTGACGGGTTTTTACAGAGTGGGAGAAGGAATTCTAAAAAGAAAGAAACAGAGAATTTAGGTCACAAGGCAGACATATCAAAAAGGTTCACGTTGCCTAGAAAGAGTATGGACACTTTCCATGGGGTAACCAGTAACTTACCTCTCTGCCGTTATTTTGGCCCTAACCTGGGTCCTTGGATGGGTGTCAGAGACAGATGCAGTCTCTAAAATTGTATGGAAACATTTGTAAAACCTGCATATGTGCATGATCTGAGCAGATGTCCAGTTTTCATCTAATTTTCAGAGATCCAAAATCTGAAAAGCTTTGGCTATTTTCAGAATCTGTACCTATATCTGTCCCTAGAGATGGCTTCAGTTTTGTCTTTAGTTCCGTAAAGTATGTCATTAGCTTTAGAGAGCTAGCATATGTGAGCTTACCATTGTGTTCGTTTACCAATTTTTACATTAAAAAAAAACCAAACAAACCCTGAATGAACAGCCCAATTAAACTAAAGGGAAAAATCAAATATTCCTCTTGTAGCCTGGTGTAATTAGCAAACTGTAACGTTATTTGCCCTTGTCTTCCATGCTCCTGTTTCACAGATTTCCCTCTTGCCCATGAAAGAGAGCACTATCCATCCCTGTCAAACCTGTTCTGTAAGGGAAGATGACAAATGCCTTTTGAGCACAGGAATTTTATCTTAATATTTTTTGAAGAGGAGAGGGGCAGTACAGTTTACCACTTCACTATGTAACCTAAGAACTTGGCAAATAGGATTACAAAGGTCTTTTAGGGCAGCCAAGTGGGAAAGAATATAAGGAAGCTTGAGTGTGGATCTCAGTGGAACCTCTTTTTTTTTTAAGTTTATTTATTTATTTTGAGAGAGAAAGCATGCACAAGCTGGGGAGGGACAGAGGAAAGGAGAGACAGAATCCCAAGCAGGCTCCCTCCATGCCTTTAGCACAGAGCAGATGCAGGGCTTAGACTCACAAACTATGAGATCATGACCTGAGCTGAGATCAAGAGTCAGCACTTAACTTAGCCATCCAGGCACCCCATCAGTGGAACCTCTGTAAGGGCTGAGGAATTTTCCTTTTCTGACCCTCAAATTCATCATTTTATTTATTTATTTATTTATTTATTTATTTATTTATTTATTTATTTATTATTTATTTATTTATTTTAAATTCATCATTTTAAAAATCAGGATTATAATAACTACCTTACAGAAGCATTATGAGGAACAAATAAGGTACTCTATAACACTACATACAATGGATAGTCAAAAATGTTACCTTTCTTACATTGCTTTCCTTTTTCCCCTTAAGAGATATAGGATAAGCCAAGTTTATCATTGTCCATATGCCAGGCATATCACTAGAAATCATAGCTAGTATTTAAGTCTCATATCTTTAAAAAGTCAAAATTAATGTTTTTCACCCCCCCATATTTCCTTTAATTACTTTATATTTATAAGTAAAATTTCTTACAAAAATTGGAAAACTACGCAGTTGTTAATTTTTTCATAATGCCTATGAATAATGCCCAAATATTTTTAAATACATCTGCATAGTACCTGGAATTTTAAAATTATCCATAACGTAACATTGCCAAATTATGAAATTTTCTCAGAAGATGCCATGATGTCTGAAATCACCTTGCCCTTTTTTAACTGAAAATAAAGTGATTGCTTGTCTCATTGCAAGCTGTATGCACACAACAGTGTTAGTAATTTATTTTATTAATCTGAGATGTATAACTTGCCTACATCCAAGGTGGTTTTGAGAATCATAAAATTAATTGTAATACGATATGGCACAACTCAGTAACGGAATCTAGTGAAAACCAGTAGAAGAATGTATATAACAAGACGCCTGAGCCTACGTAATCACTACTGCAAAGCACAAAATGGAATTGAATGTCAAGGAAGCCAGCACACAAAGGGGGATTGCTTGGCATGTGTAGCTCTCATTTTCTGACCAGAAGAGTATAATTTAGATCGGAGAGACAAACTTTTTGGCACTGAATTCAAGGACAAATTATTGTAAAGTTTTTAAAATTGGGGTCATGGAATAACAAAAGACAAAATCGCTGTTCAAATAGACATTTCTCTAAAAGCTGAGGGCATAACATTTAATCATATTTCAGTAAAGTCATTTCTTCAGGGAGCTGAGATAAAAGGGTATATTGCTCTCTGGTGATCCAACAATCCTGGGAAAAAGATTAGAGCATATAGAGCAGAGGTTTTGAAACTCTGTTCTTGGAGTTCCAAGGCTCATTTGTCCATTTAATCATTCACCAAAGTTATATTGAATTTCTACTCTGTATAAGACACTGCTCTAGCTACTGAGAATTTAGCAGTGAACTATATGTATATGACATATATTTTATAGTGTACATATATAATATATGCATTCTATATATGTAAACTGTGTATAACTGGTTATAAGAGTATATATTCCAGTAGGTGACAGATTATGATAAAAATATAGGATTTCAAGGGGCACCTGGGTGGCTCAGCTGGTTGAACATCTGACTCTTGGTTTTGGCTCAGGTCGTGATCTCGCAGTTTGTGGGTTCAAGCCCTGCTTGGGATTCTCTGTCTCTCTCTGTCCCTCCCATAGGGTAATTTGAATCCATAAATTTTTCATGGATGCAAGTTACTTATACTACTGGGATTTGATGAACTAGTGTATTTTCTTAGAATCAGGGCTGGCTGGGTTCTTTCAGTAGAAAAATTTACAAGATTTCAAGGCACACACACAGGGATGGGGAGTAGGATGTGTTCAAAGAAACTACAGCTAGATAGTGTAAGATTAACTGAATGTCAGTGTGATGAAACCAAAGACAGGTTTAGCAGAAATTTTTAAGAACCTTGCCTAGAAGGTCAAGTTGGTGAATGAGATTTATTGCCAAGCTTGTAGGAAATTTGCAAGTTTCCAGGAGAAACTTGGAAAGAGGTCAGATGCAGTTAGGAAATTAGGTTGGAGAGGATACCAAGCAAGGTAAGTATTATGACAAACTATTTGATCATCTCATTTTGAAGCATTCCAAGCCTGACCTTGATACTTATTTAGCCTCAGAGACATGTACAAAACAATTGGAAAAGATACTGCCTCCATCCACCTTCTTGTACACAAGAAACTTTCATGGAAAACTGGAATCCTACATCAATGGCAGGTATTTGGGACATCATTATCTACAATAGCTTATTGTAGGTGAATGAATTTTTGGTTCCCAAGTTTTAAAGTACCACGTTTGAAAAGTGAGAAACATCAGTGAAATATGATCTGACCATCTATTCCCAAGGTCCTGTACAGAATTATCCTAGCCTCAATCTTCTCCTTAGTATATATGAAGAGAGTAGGAAAATGGATACAACTGAATTAGAAGAGACTTTAAATCCTTATCCTGATGACATATACATTTTCCAGTTTTTTTTTATTTCCTGAAAGTGTAATATTCTTAAAACTCAAGTATCTTCTATTTGGTCACTTTCAAAATAAAGACACTATATGAAAATATTTCAGAGTATCAAGTGATTTTATATTTGGCTATTTCTAGAACTTGCTTCTAATTATATGGCAAAAAAAGAGGAATTCATAATTGTACTTGGAAGTAGCATTGCAATTTCCAAGCATTATAATCACCTTAGAAAAATATGGCTTAAAAATAAATGTGAACAATCAATTATAATTATGAAGGAGAAGAAAAGGAAAACTAGAAATAAACTATTTAAAAACAATTTATATGTCTCAGTCAAGTTTTCACTTTCAAGTGCCTTCTATTAATCTTTATATACTTACTACTGGAGAAGAGAGAAAGGATAACCCTGACTTTGTTGCCATCCCAAGGAAATGATTTCACTGATTTAGCCATATCCAGACTTCCTGTTTATAATGAATAATAAAGTCACTGATGTTTTTATATGGCACCATAGGTGATCATACACCCTCTTGTTAAAATATAAGTAGAATTGAAGCTTTACATTATTCTTAGGAGATAAACACCTGTTTAACATAGACCAGAACATTTGAGCAAAATCACCCCAACATTTACTGAGATCCTAAGTCAGGTGAAAAGATAAAGTCTACAACAGCTAAATAAGCTGAATGCTTTAAATCTGGAAGCACAGAGAAGGGCTTTAGTTTTTCTGAAAGGCAAACTAAGAGGTTTCAAGCTCATTCTACCATGGCCTTTAATGGTGAGAAAAATATTTAAAGCAAAGGGAAAAATCATATGGGAAGACTCAAAGAAAAGGATAGCTGTAGTTTGAAGTGATGTGGAAGATGGATCTCATCAACTGAAATAAGAAAGAAGGAAGGAATTTTTGCATATATACAGAGATACCTAGTTCAGGTTTGAACAGATTATCACTGTCAAATTTACCTATCTTTTTAATTAAAGACACTGGAATATTTTATAGGTGCTTGCATGTACTTATGAAGTTCCCCTAAAGAACTACTAAGATGAATTTGGCTAAACTAATTTTTTCATGTATGTGATTTTCCCAAACTATATAATGAATATATCTGTTACCAGTTATTCTTCCTTTGGGTCTACTGTGCCATGCTGCATAATAACTAACGTGCTTAATATGTTTTTTTTAGAAGATACTTAGTTTTAAAAGTGAGCATTCTTCTACCTCACATTAAAAACTATTTTCTGAAAAAGCAATATTCCCTGAACATTCCACTTGTAATCTTTGTTATAACAGTTTTGAGAAGAGATTTCCGTAGAAAACATTAAAGTTTAGACCCTGAAATAAGTCCGCTTACTCATAAAATTAAGTATGAGATCTCATTTCCATTTAACTTCTTTCAACTTAAAGCCACATATTTCAGCAGATTTTAATCCACGGCACAGGCACTGTTGATTTTAAATTCAAGGATGAAAATCTGATTTTAATCAAAATTTAACTTGTATTCTAGTTTACACGTTGTAAAATTACTCTTTAAATTATGTGATTGATTAAGTATGTGCAGTAGATCTCCTTTTGTGAATAATTTTCTGGTAAAGGCAGAATGAATTTTCAGTAAACATTTTATCTACTGGGAAATTTATTTTAAATGGAAAATATGTTAAATTTTGGTAAACTTACCTATTACTAATTGAGCAAGGGAAAAAATTTAGATAGAACTTGGAGAGACAGAAATTATGACGAAATTTGTATTATGACAGTGGAACTTTTCCACAAACCTGTTTCTTTTGTGAAAAATACATGCAAATGAATTACAGTCAAGTATTTAAGGATCCATCTATGAATCCACAAGATTGTTACTGATTTTCATTATGTAATTCTTTGACTTACAAACTATTAGAAGTCTGTAAGAGGGTTTATTTTTTTAATATCTGTGTCCATTAGAAATACGTCAGATATCCAGAGACAATAGTTACAGGATGTGCTAGGTATCTATTCCAAACTTGGATATCATTACAGTTAGCATTGCCCCCCCCCTTTTTTTTTTAAGTGTCTAACTTTCGAATAGTCTCTGGATGTTCTCATATCTGAAGCAGTTTCCTACAAAGGCAATGTTGTGATCTTACCTTTTTTTGTATATTCGGAAGACAGAGAGTAGGAATAAGCTACTGACTATGGAGGGAAGAACCCAAGCCTGATTCTTTGGATTTCTGACAACGATGCTAGAGAAAATGATAAATGACAATTACATTACCTAGGAATTCTCCCTCTAAGAGGCTGACAAAAATTCTAATTTTTAGAGTTGCTATCACGGCCAAGAACTCTGGATACTCCTGGTTTGGGGGCTTCCGATGGAAATACTGCCAATGCTAGAAAACACACTCTACTTCATTTTGCAATGAGGCACATGTCTTCCTGATGCTGCCTCGTAGTTACTTGTGGTTAAATAATTCATTTAGATAACTGTGAAATATCATATTTGTATGTTCTTTGAGACACATCTTAAAGTTACCCTAAGTTCAATAAGAAAACAGATGTTGTATAAAAAATTGATTTATAAGCTACCTTTTTTTTTCTTTTTGATGAACTATTATTTAAGGAATGTACATTGCATATAATTCTATTCACTTTAAAAAATTCCTGTGTTGTTTTGGCTTGGTAAAATTGAGGTCTCCATGCTAAAAATCTTACTGGATAAAAAGTAGCAGAATCTAAGACGACCATGATTTGCAAAGCAGAATTTAATAATATGATATTTAGTAGCAATGAGTTAGGGATGAGTACCTCTTTTTATACTTGGGTATGAAGAATCAATTCCCCAAGTGCAAAATCAAAGAGACAAAATCTGAAGTCATTCATTCAGGGTTTCCGGCTGACAGTAAAATGCAGTCTGATTCACCAGTACAATCCTGATAGCTAACCCTGTGATGTAATCTGGTGGTATTCATAGGTTTGGTATAAAATGAACCATGTGACATCTTGCTTTGTGTTGAACTGTCCAGCTTTAGGTGCCACCCTTTGAAAGGAATAAAGACCATTCAGGTCACATTCATAAGAAAATAACCAAGGCATTTTTTTTGTTTTTATTCTCCTTTACATTTAACTAAATGAGAAGTTGTTAAATGCAACTTGACAAGGTTAGTCAGGCATCCAAATCTCTCAGGACGTTCGCACCACGTACAATTGAACCCAGTTGGTAGTGAATTATAAGCAAGGACATTTTACTTTTCTCTCTAGGTACTAAAACCTCTAAATTCTATTTGTTTCACAGGAGTCTGAACTTATAGAACTAAGAGAAACCATTGAAATGCTGAAGGCCCAGAACTCTGCTGCCCAGGCAGCTATTCAGGGAGCACTGAATGGTCCAGACCACCCTCCCAAAGGTATATTTAGAAGTATTGCCATTTTTCATTCAATGTAATGAATATCTATTTGATTCATTAGAGTGAAGCTGCTTTTACTCAGTGGCATTGTCCTTTATAAGGAATAAGTTGGTATTAAGGCAGTCAGAATCCCAGAATTTAAGAACAGTAGCTTTCCTCATCAAATAAATTTTTAATTAAGTTTAAGGAATTTGCTTCTATAGTAGGACACACCTTTCTCTCCATTTGGTTTGGTGAAAGTGGGGCTGGGGAGGTTGGCTAATACATTTATCTCTGACTTGAAGCAAAACAAACCCTGTAAAGACCATCAAAGTCTAGATCTGTAAAGAAAATGAATGAATTGGGGCGCCTGGGTGGCGCAGTCGGTTAAGCGTCCGACTTCAGCCAGGTCACGATCTCGCAGTCTGTGAGTTCGAGCCCCGCGTCGGGCTCTGGGCTGATGGCTCGGAGCCTGGAGCCTGTTTCCGATTCTGTGTCTCCCTCTCTCTGCCCCTCCCCCGTTCATGCTCTGTCTGTCTCTCTCTGTCCCAAAAATAAATAAAAAACGTTGAAAAAAAATTTAAAAAAAAGAAAATGAATGAATTAATATGGTCAAATTCCAAGGAGAAGATGTGTGGAACAGCTCCTTCTGGGTGGAGGCATTAAAAAGGGACACTTCTTATGAAAATGCTAAAAACAATAAGAAAAAGGACTAAAAGTCTACTTTTAATTATTACTATGCTTTGTCAGTTCTAAACAATAAGATAATCTCCTTTGCCATCACCCCCACCCCTTAGTTTCCCACTGTAGAAATGCTTTGTGTTAATGTCGTGTCAGTTTTTTCTTTGCGTAGGTTCTACTTATTCATGCCCTACCTCTTTTCAATGGCATTCAACATGCTCAACTCTTCACCAGCTAAACAAATGCTTTTGTAAATCTTGAATGCCCTATCATGTATGTTTCCATTTTCAAGGGAATTCTGGGAACATTTTATGGAATCTTTTAATGTCTCCAGCAGCCAGTCACACTTCGGACCCCTGGAGTGTGGCATCTCTTACCATCAACCCAAAAGGGTTCTCTCCAGGATCAATAATGATTTACACGACATGAAATCTAGTACCACATTTAAAATTCTTACTGTATTTAACATGCAGACCGCATTGTATACTGATGTCCATTCCATCCTAATTGACACATTAATTTCTTGTAATGTTTGTAATATTCACATTCTTAGTTTTTTCTCCTGCTGCATTGAAATCTATTTGAAAGTTTCTTTTGCAGGTTTACTCATTTGTATCGTTTTGTTAAATGCTGATATTTCTTAGAACCCAGTCCTAAACTCTCTTCCATTATGATTTTGTGCATTGTGATTCCCTTCTCCTATCTAAAAATCTATAAACTCATCTAATACTCTGGCTATAATTATCATTTATGCATTGATAACTGTCAAAAATATTTCTTCAGGCCAGGCTCATCTCTTGAGTTGCAGATCTATAAATCGATATGCATAAGAGAGAGCTCCACTTGGTTATCTTTGGATGTCTCTTTGTCACGTTAAATTCAACATCTCCAAATTTGAACTTGTCATCTTCCCGCTCAGACCTGCTTTGCCTTCAGTGTTCCTTGCCTCAGTAAGTGGCACCACCATTCTTCCATATAGCCAGCCATAAACCTAGATGTTCATTCATATATCCTCCTCTCCTCATTCATTAAATCACCAAGTTCTATTGATTCCACCCCTTAAATATCTCTTGGATGTGTTCCCTTTTCTCAGATCCTACTATTACCATCCCTTATCTCTCCCCTGAACTGTGACCACAAACTCCTAAATCCTTCCTGCCCTTCACCTTAACACTTTTGTATCATTCTTCACACTGAAACCAGAGCATTAGTCAACAACAAATATCTATAGGTATCCCTTGCCTTTAGGATGAAATACAAACTTCTTAACATGACATAATTTCTCTTCGTCATCTTTGTTCACTCAACAAATATATAATGATTATCAGTTATTTGCTAGACACTGGTCTAGACCTTATGCTTTGCTTTTTTGTCACATTGTATATTTCAGCTACCCTGACTTCTTCTAATTCTCTAAAAGTTTTTTGTATGTTCTGTTTATTTCTACTTAAAATTTTCTGCCTTGTGTGCTCAGCATAAAAACGTTTTGAGACCTAAGAGAGTTAGCCTAAATATGCCTCCTTGACCCTTAAAATTAATGAGGTCCCCTTGTGGTATGTTTCTGGAGATAACTGTAGTTCCTCTATCAAAATTTGCATTGTACTTTGGTGCCCTAATTCATGTAAGGTCTGCCTTTTCTAATCAATGGTAGGGTGGTATGT
The DNA here is from genome assembly GCF_028018385.1 of Neofelis nebulosa. Lineage (NCBI taxonomy): Eukaryota > Metazoa > Chordata > Mammalia > Carnivora > Felidae > Neofelis > Neofelis nebulosa. Next base: position 40,731,028 of record NC_080789.1, on the reverse strand, counting down.
TTTCTCAATCCAAGTGACTGTGGGGGTGCTGTACATATAAAAGGGCTTTATTTGAATTTTAATTTAAGAAAATACAATTTTTGGTGTGCCTGGGTGGCTTAGTCCATTAAGCATCCAACTTTGGCTCAGGTCATGATCTCACAGTTCATGGGCTCGAGCCCCGCGTCAGGCTCTGTGCTGACAGCTGAGAGCCTGGAGCCTGCTTTGGATTCTGTGTCTCCCTCTCTCTCTCTGCCCCTCCTTTGCTCATAGTCTGTCTCTCTTTCTTTCTCAAAAATAAATAAATACTAAAAAAAATGTTTAATAATAAAATTAAAAAATGCAATTTTTTAAATACTAGAATTCGAATTTTAGAAAAAATTTATAAACTGAGAGATACTTAAATTGAAGGACAAACTAGTCCTCTAGGGGCTACTTCTGTTAGGAATTTAGCAACTTTCCATGCGGGGGAGTTGATTTATATGCTACATGGAAAATTACTGCATATTTAAAGCTTATCTTAGAGCTATAATAAAGCAGCTTATGTTCTGAATCTTCATGTTGTAAATAGGTCCAGAGAAGGGATTGAAAAAGACTTAATCCTTTCTTTAACACAGTACAAGTCACTGAAGTAAAACTTTCTGGAAGGATTCCTTTTATCTTAGGCAACAGGTACCCTAATGTATCTACTGGAATTGAAAAAAGGAATTCCTCTGCTCACTAATGTGGGAGGGGTACATAAAATGAGTAAAATGATAACAGTTAATATTCAAATTGGTCAAGAAAGATTAAAAAATATTTTATAAGATTTAAAACTGACAAAAACAAATAATTATAAGTGTATATAGGATATTTATGTTTCTATAATATATATTCAGTGAACACAAACTGATTCTTACTATCTTGACCATTGGCATCACATACAGAAAATAAAGTCTGTTGGACTGTTTATGTATCTGTCCATGGGTCATTATGGTGATTGTATAAGCTATAAGCTATGAACTTACAGTCTGAAATCATATTGAGATTTGGTTTTCGAGAGCTTTACACATTTATGTCAGGTAAATTTGTAATATGTAGTCTTACAATATATATTTGGAGTGAGGCAACAGTTTCATAGACAGGTCAAACTGAGACAAAATCACGTAATTAATGTAACTTTCTATTTTCTATGTGTTCATCCCATTTATTAACAGAGCCTGATAAATAATAGCAGTCTATAATAGAATAAATTTATTTATTCATGCACAAATGTTATCTGAGTAGCTGATATATACTAGTCGCTCTGTTAGATCTTGAAATACAAAGATAAAAAACAAAGCCCCCTACTCTCAAGGACTCACAGTCCACTGCCACAAAAGGTTATAAATATATCTCTGTGTAAATTTAATGATATAGAGATACATATATATAACCATATATGAAAGGTAAAATAATAGAAAATTTTACTTTTGTTTTTCAAAATATACTTTTTTTAAGTCACTACCTCTGTATATAAACATAGAATAGTTTTTCCTTGAGATGTACCAAATACAATTTAACAAAACACGTAGTAAATTGCTATGAACAGTGAATACATTTTTAGGAATGTTAGGCAAACAGTTGCATGAATGAATAAGAATAATATTGCCCACAAGCACTTATTGATTGCCTACCATAAGCCATAGTGTGCACAAGGTCCTGGATATACAACGGTAAACAAAACAGATATAATCTTTGTCTCCATTAAACATTTACACTTGGGGCACCTGGATGGCTCCATCAGATGGGCGTCTGACTTCAGCTCAGGTCATGATCTCACTGTTTGTGAGTTTGAGCCCCACATCCGGCTCTCTGCTATCAGAGCAGAGTCTGCTTTGGATCCTGTTTCCCTCTCTCTCTGCCCCTACCCCACTCTCTCACGCACTCTCTCTCTCAAAAATAAACATTAAAAAAAATAAACCTTAAATCTTGTGGGAGAGCAGAAAATTAGCAATTGTTGTGATCATAGGTATAGCTGAATATGCATGGCAAAACAGTTATAAGTTAAAAAATGGACAAGAATTAGTGCTATAGAAAGCAAGGGTAGCAGGGAACCTACTAGAGGTGCATAGTCAGGAAAGGCCTTTCCCAGATAGCAACATTTAAGGGGAGATCCAAGGAACAATTATCAATGTATATGGCAAATATTGAAAGAGGAGTATTCCAGAAGAGTCTTGAGATAGAAAACAGACTATTGCCTTTATGGAGCTGACACAATGAGCAGAGGTAAAATAAGAAGAACCAGGTTAGAGAGACAATTACTGACCAGATTACTGAGGGAATTTTAGGCCATTCTTAAGAGTTGAAATATTTTCTTTCTTATTAAAATGGTAATCTACTAAAAAGTCTGAAGTAAGGGAGTGATGATGACATTTTCGTTTTAAAGATTTCTCTAGCTACTGTTTACAGAATGGTTTGAACTTGGACAGCTCTTCTTGCTGTAAAGCAGAGAAGCGTTAGTAATAGCTTCAGCTGGGGCATCGGTGGTAAGAAGAGTGGGAAGTGGGAATGAATGGATGAACAAACACGTAACTGAAATACAGACTTTTAAAATAAGCTTCTCCGTTCGTTCATAAGGTTCACATCCATTTGGTCAACCGTTCTTTTCCAAGCTCTGTAGTGTCACATGTACTGAATCAAATACTTACAAACACTAGCAAGAAATTGTTAGAGATGAATAAAATAAATTCCTTTCATTCCATGATATTACTGAAATTTGCTTTGCAGTATAATGAATTCAGTTCATAATAATTCAACAAGTATGTTTTATGCCCAGGTTCTCTCTTTATTCTTTATTGGTGAATGCATTCATAACTGAAGATAAATAATACCTACAAGGACTACTTTTGACTATGATTATAAGAATTTACCTATCTTCTCAAATTTTGAAGGTTAATCAAAGCCAAATACAATTTATTAATACTGGATATAATAAAAACTCTTGAGTACCTTAACATCCAGTACCATTGCTTTAGTTGTGAAAGTCAATTACTAGGAAAAAACCTAAAAAATACTGTATCTTGATCACAAAAGCTTATAGCCAAGCACAGCAGAAATTTAAAACACAAATAAGTACCAACATATTCTTCTTTTCTTTATTCATACAACTTCTAGTATTAGTTGATTAAAAGATACTATAAATGCCTTAAGTTGCGACATTGGTAATGTTTGGGACATGTAAACACATCATTATTTTTTAAAGCACTTTTAAGAGGCCACAATCTACAGAGTCTCAAAAATAGTTTTATTTTTGGCTCCTATAAAATTTGTTAGCGTATTTAATATCTTAAGGGAAAAAGTTGAGGTATATGTTGATATATATGTATATGACTAAGGATGGAGATATGTATACATATATTACACACCCACACACATGTTCACTGATTATATGTTTTAAAAGGAACCAGTTATAGGTCCATTGTCATGGGGCATTGTACTGTTAAATACATCTGTCAACCGGAAAGCTTTGATTTTATACTATTGTTTCTATGGAAACTTTTTGAAAGCTATATAGTGATTTTTGACATAAGTTCTACTGAAATTTTTTGCGCGGCTAATCTGCGTTGATGCCAATTAAATATAATAATAGATTTGACCTTAAAGTAGACTGGGCCTTAAAAGTAATTTTATGAATTGGTAGTGTCTCCACTAACACTTAATATTAGTTCACTGTAAGCAGTAAGTAAAATTACTTATTTAACTCTCAGTAAAATTTCAATTTCAACAACTGTAAAATAATCTTATAGGCTGATTTTATGGAGTAAGTGGATATCTTCAAAATGTGAATAAATGTCACAAGTTTTTTTTCTCAAATCGTCTTGTGTGACTAGAGAAGCACTACATGCTTTGTAGAAGCACAGCAAGCCCGTATCACGTGGCAGTTAGCACGACAGACATTACAGTCTGTCCAGGTCTCGGCTTCGCTCTGCTGTGTTTCAGCTCTGTAACTCTGGTCAAATGATTTTTAGTAATTAAACTAATTTCAACACTTTGCTTTAAGAATGAAATTAAATAATCCCAGGTCAGAGTCAACACAGAGTAAAAGCTAGGTTTGTTATTACCTGTGGTTATTATTACTGTCACCATTACTATTCCACATCATGGGCAGGGATTATGATGCATTGTCTTAAATATGTGCTCCGTTTAGTGTATACATGTCATCTACCCAGATTCTCTCTTGAGCGTCTTCCGCCCACTGACTCTTTGACCTCGGTCAGGTTACTTCTTTGCACTTCAATTTCCTCATCTGTGAATTGAAGTGCTTAAATGACTTCCAAGGTTTGTTTTGGCTCTATCATGGTATGATTCTATGAAATGGAAAATTAATATACTTGGCTTCGGTAGCTGTATCCAAAGAACTAATATTAAAAAGACACAATTAATTCTCATGCAGTTATGAGTTTCCATTTACTCCATGGGAGTAATCATTTGGAATAAATCACTTGGAAGATCTGTTTGATCCAGGTATTCAGTGGAAATCAGTAGCATAGCATTTCATTTTTGGGTAAAAACTCGGGACTCATTAAACCACCAATGCTACAGACTTATATGAGATGTTCAATGAATCTTAATGAAGATAACGCATTTAATTAAAGCAAATAAGGTTGTATTTTATTACACTTAAAAACCAAAGCTGCCCTGAAACAATTTGCACAAAGCCATGTTGACTTTTATTAGCAGACTTCCTCTCAGGAAGCCTAATGGTCTTATTTGTTCCCAGTGAAAGTGTATGAGCTAATGTGATATTGTCTACCTGTTGCTAGATCTCCGTATCAGAAGACAACATTCCTCTGAAAGTGTTTCTAGTATCAACAGTGCCACAAGCCATTCCAGCATTGGTAGTGGTAATGATGCTGACTCCAAGAAAAAGAAAAAGAAAAACTGGGTAAGTAAGCCGTGGTCATTTCATCTCATTGAGAAGCATATTGTTGCACAATGAGTCAGGTTTTTGTTTTTGTTTTTGTTTTTGTTTTTTCCTTATGAGATTTAGAAATCTGTAGCGGTTTACAAAAACTGTCATTCAGGTAACTGGCCCCTTGAATGCTGGACTCGTCACCAAAATTAGGGTGGCATGGTGCTGAAGTCAGGACCAGGCTTGGGTTTGAATCCCCACTCTGCCACTTACTACTGGGACTGTAGGCAGCCTCCTTCACCCTTTGAGGGGGCCTACATTTTTCTCATCTGTAACAATAGGATCGTCAACACTGGCTTTATAGAGTTGTTGTAAGGAAAAATAAGATAACGTCTGCTAGTAAATGACAGGGCAGGGATTTATCGTGGAGGCGAGAAAGAAGGAGAGATGGTGGGAGTGGTGGCAGTGGTGGTGGTGGTGGTGGTGGTGGTGGTGATGGTGGGGCTGGGGGAAGAGGAGAAGAAATAGATTGTAAAAGTAGGGACAGAAGAAACCTTGACGGTCTTCGCACCTCTCACTTCCACGGGGTTTATAGTGTAAATAAAGCTTCGCCTCATGAGAAATGAACTACATGAGTGTCTGCTTTCTATCTTTTTTTACCAAGAGAATATAGCAGAAACAGAGAAATGCTTCAACAGAGCACTGCCTTACATTTGCTAGAGATTTAATTTATGATAGCACAAAGCATTTGCTAAAAAAAACGGAGAAGATGCTAGCACAGCAAAATGTTTAAAAACCACGAAGTAAAGGGTTTCTTTGAATGTGTCGATTTTTGAAAGAAGTACAACTCTTGATGAAATCCAAAACGTTAAACCATCAGAGGATTTTACTGGAGTGCCTACTATAAATAATGAAAGAAATATATATTTTTTTGTTTAAAAAAATGTTTATACAGGTAATATTTTAAAATACTGATCAGCCTTCCTTCCCTTGATTTGTAATTCCACACTCTTTCATGTTTCTGCAAGGTGAACTCTAGAGGAAGTGAGGTGAATATAAACCGTGGACAATTTGGCATGCATCTATAAAAAATACCCTACCTTGGCATGAATGCTATTCATTTTGGCAGTAGGCTTTTTATACCTTTTAAAAACAGATTACCTTGTATGTCTTTTCTTTGTGTCTTTTCATTTTAATCTCAAATTTTCAAGAGAAGAGGTAAAACCACTTTCTGAATAGCGCTGTAGGGGATACCAATTCTGGTTTTGAATAGTACGGGAATTGAAAAATTTGAATAGAAAATCACAATTAATGAAGTGTTAGGTGAATTTGATTTCATTTTGCTTTTTAAGTTTATACTGTCAGCAGGACATGACTTGATTGTAGCGCTAAAGTGGCCATTTAAAACAAATTGCCTTGAAGAGAGAAGCATTGGGAGTGGAGATCCCTTCAAGGTACTTAGTTTTAAATGAGTGCTCTGACAGCCATGCCCTTGACCTTGCACTATTTGAAAAGCCTTCCGTGTTTGCGCTGCGCTGGATTAATATAAGAATAAGACAAACCACAAAACATGGTATCATTTTTTTCTAGAGATACCGTGCTGCAACTCTTAATCCTCTGCTTGTACATACTGACCCCAGGCAGTGGCTAGGATAGCATCTGCAAACTAACGCCCCAAAGCAAAATTTGCCAAGTGCAAATAGACAAGAAAGGTAATTTCTGTCCTCTTTGCAGCTGCGAAGCTCATTCAAACAAGCCTTTGGGAAGAAAAAGTCCACCAAGCCTCCTTCCTCACATTCGGACATTGAAGAGCTTACAGACTCATCCCTTCCAGCATCCCCTAAATTGCCCCATAATGCAGGTGACTGTGGGTCCGCGTCCATGAAGCCCTCACAATCTGCCTCAGCGTAAGTCACTCCGTCGGCAGGATGCTGAAGTATTTTTCGAAAGCAACTTCGGGCCAAGCCCGTGTTTGTGTTCTAAATGCAGTCCGGTTGTACTTTCACAGCGGCAACACCATCTGTGCCGATTGTTTTCAGATCTTCCTTAGAACTATGGACAGCATTTGTTTCTCCTTTGCTTTTCACATATTAGAACTGACATGTTTTTGAAGTTCATTCTCCACTTTTATGAGTCATTTATTCTCACTTCTTTTCACTTGCGTTTGTCCGTGTATCTGTCTCACTGTGCATTCAATGCAGGTCACCCCTTGTCTGGCCACCAAAGAAACGGCAAAATGGCCCTGTGATCTACAAGCATAGATCCCGGTAAAATGGCGTGTGATGCATGAAATTTGCAAAGACCCAGATTCTAACCTAAGCAGCGTCTGCTTTTGCTCTTTCTAAAACCACTCACATGCATTTCAATGATAAAAACCTCTGTCTTTCTCTTTTTGAAGTCAAAGCTGTTTTCCTAAAACCAAGCTGTAATCCATTTGTCTTTAATTCCACGAGATAATCTAGCATAGCATTTTTATCGTTGCTATTTGTTGTTACAAGAATGAATGAAACCTTTGGATGTAGAACATGTACTCGGATGTGGTGATTCCTTGTTTTAGATACTATTTGAATCAAATTTTCTTGACTGTGACTAGCAGAGAACTCTCACGTAGCACAGAGCCACTAGTAGGACCATTTAAGACATTTGTAGATCCTAGATAATTCCATCACGTGTATAGGAAGGAGGAACATAACACTATCATTTTGGTAAGCAACAAACAAAGCAAAAATGTAGTCCTCGCATTTTAAATGGAAGAGAGATCAGTTAATATAAAACAAGTTCTTTCACCATATTTCCTGCAAAACTGCCCATTAGACAACAATAACAAAATAATAAGGAAATAATGTATATGACTTTCAGGTAGCCCTCGACTAGCCTGCTTGCATGGGTTGAAACCTGTGATTTAGCTTCATCAGTCCAATCTCCTAAATCAGCTGAGCCTACCAGGAGGGTTGTATAACCCTCCTCCATGAGTTAAATATCCAAAACTAATCTCTCTGATTTATTTTCTACAATATCTATATTGGATTTTCATGGTAACTTGAAGACAGTGTTGTGGCAAATAATGTTATTCTTTGGCGGTTTACAAAAAAAAAAAAGAAAAAGAAATCAATGTTTTAAGAATATCATAACTGCTTTAAAAAAAGAATGTTTCATAAGCTGCAAATAGAGATTTAAGTCCCTTGAACAATGGTAGAATGAAATGGTGTCATACTATGACTCCACAGCCCCATGAATATGAGCAACAAGGGAATTTTGAAGATTACTTGGTATTCAGTAATAATGGGTTGTTTTTAAAGTTCAGAAAATAGGAAGAAAGGATTAAAGGAAAAAGACAGCTACTGTTTTCAGTTTTGAACCTGTGAATGTGTTGCCGTTTGTAAAACTCTTTCTCCTTCTCTTTAGGTGTTGCTGGTAGCAAATAACTTCTGTAGCTGCTGGATAATATTGCAGCTCAGCCTTAAAAGAAGCACTGCTTTTCCGAATCCTCCGGCTTTCCCCTACCGCTGATTTTGTGTTTGTTTCCTTCTTCAGGATCTGTGAATGCACCGAGGCTGAGGCAGAGATAATTCTGCAGCTGAAGAGCGAGCTCAGAGAAAAGGAATTAAAATTAACAGATATCCGACTGGAGGCCCTCAGCTCTGCTCATCACCTTGACCAGATCCGGGAAGCCATGAACCGGATGCAGGTCAGTGCTGAAACACCTTCAAGGAACAAAGAGGAGAGATTTAAAATATTGTTTATTTTCCACTCTTGGTTATTATAAAAACAAATCTCACTTTTAAACCCACTGTGGAAACACAGTGTGTTTATTCAGTCTTTGCACCTCATTTCTTAATACTGAATGGAGCATTTTGTCAAATCCAAGGCTGGAATGAGGAGTACAGACTGGCCAGTTGCACTCAAGGGCCATTCAAGACACTTGTACTAGTGATTGGATTCACTTGAGGGCCGAGTTTTTAAAGGAACTACTACAACCCTTGTGTCTACACTTGTCCACGATTTGCCTTTGTGTTGGTTTTTTTCCGTTCTTTTGACATCTGACTTTCAATTACTTTTACCTATTTTCTATTGGGAAAAAAACGTAATGAGGAAACTACAGAAATTTAACACAAGCCTTCTAAATATGCAAAGTAACAGTGGTGTGGAAGGCCATCTGTAAAAGTAAAGCTTTTGTATTTTGGGGAAGCATCTGAAGGCTAATTTCAGAACCAGACTGGGCTCAGACTAAGTTTTCATTTTATTATTGTAAACCGGTCATCACTCTGTACCACAGTTGACTGAAATAAGAAAAACTCATTGCTGAGCAGATTTATCTGCTACCATATGTATTCATCAAAAGGTTTTTGTTGTTTTTATGAGCTTAGTGCTCCATTTTAAAGGAACAACAACTTTTCAGATGTTGGCTGGAATTCTGCAGTAATGTTAAGTCACCTTATTGATACTGTTTCTGTTTTGCTCTCGTTGTCGACTCTACGTGAGTTCAGACTATTACAAATGACATTATTTACCTGTGAGATTTAACAATGCATTTAAAATGAGAAATTTTGCAAACTCTTCAAATATATGACTCTTAATTCAAATGGGACCAAGTCCTAGAAGACCCCTCAAATATATGATACATTCAAAAAATATTTATATAAATTCTAAGGGTTAGTGTGTCTATATTCGTGAATACATGAATCTATGTATGTAAGAAACAGAGACTAGGTTGACAATTTACCTTCTTTGGAAGAAAATCCTGTTTTCATAATCTATATTTGTTTACTTAACATATCACCACATGCTTTATTTAATAAACAAAATAATTACCTCTGATGAAAGAGTTGGTGCCACTTTCTCACACAAACTGGCCGGATTTTGTTTTCCTGTATTTTCCGTCTTCACAACAGAATGAAATTGAAATACTGAAGGCCGAAAATGACCGCCTGAAGGCAGAAACTGGTCACGCAGCTAAGCCTGCTCGTCCACCATCAGAGTCCTCAAGTAGTTCGTCCTCCTCATCTTCACGCCAGTCACTAGGACTTTCTCTGAACAACCTGAATATCACAGAGTCCGTTACCTCAGGTAATTTTGTGCACACACCTGCCTGAATGAAATCATGCCTATGATTTCATGAGGGGAGAGGGGGCTGGCATTGGAGAATCATGCCCACCGCTGTTCTTAAACTCACTCTCCTAAAAATGTTAGCACTCTGAATTCTCAGAAATAGTCCTTTTCTTCTCCTAAAAATGTATTCTACTCTGTTATACTTTTAAAAGAATATGCTCTGTGAAAGAGTGACACACGTAAGACATATGGTTTTCATATCATTTTTAAAAATTACTTGTGCTTGAGAAATACTTCCTTGGTGATTACAAACACAATAAAGAAATGATATTCTCAGTGGTGATCGTTAGTATTTATGAATATAATGCTAATAATCCCACACAGTCGTACAGTATTTTAAGTGTACAAAGCCCATTTACGAGTGCATCAGGACCTATTCCTAAATTTGACCAGATGATCGTGCATGACGTTACCTGGAGAGAACATAATGCTAGTACATCACAGTTCTATTAAGGTTTCAACAAATGTAAAGAATTCACTGGATTCTGTTATTGTGTGCAGCGGTACTAATGATGGAACCAGGGTACAGTTTTACTTCATCGCAAATAGAATCATATGACATAATGTTGTCTTCGTATCTGATGAACTATCAGTTATAAAGTATATAACAGTGAATCATTTTATGTACGTAAGATTTAGTTTAGGAAAGAGTTACATGAAGATCTGTGGTAATTGCAAAGCATAGCCACCAGATGACGCTTGGAAACCAATGATATGCATGTTCCTGGGTAACTTTGGATTCCATTATACAACTATATAGTTCTTCCCGGCTTGCCTTAAATTACACTAAAATAGAGATGAAGAAGAGAAACAGAGATACAGCATGCTGATATTGATGAAGATTTGTAATAAGTCATACCTCTTCTAAAAAGTCAGAATGTTAACAATTCTGTTACATCTGCTGTTCATAATGTAAAATGAAGGGCTTAAATATATAACTTGCTTTCTTCTTAGAAGAGGCAAGTGGCAACTAAAACACAAGTAGGAACTCCCTGAAATTCAGGAAAACACTGTATATAACATTTGGCAGGTATTGGGGGAGAGAAATGAATTCTGAGACTAAGCATCAAGTAAAACCAATGTTAGTAGCCAAGAAGAAACAGAGAGAGGTTATAATTAAACGAACTTAAAAATCATTCAGCGGAATCAAACTATGGGACTGTGGTCGCAACTTGGATGTGTAAATTGTCTGTAAGGTGTCATCATCCACACTCTTCAAAAGATGCCAACGAAGAAAAAAAAATAAAAACTTTAAATGTATAGATTCTGGTGGCCCTGAGCAAAATCCTATATGTTGTCCGTGATGAGCCTAACAGAGAAGTGAAAGTAGGGTCCACAGCCAAAGGGAGTCAGCGTCTGTGTCCTCGCTGGACTCCTTAAGGAAAGACGAGCAAGGGCTGGTACCTTACACGATGGCTTAATGGTAGGATTTCACTGCTTGTTATGTGATATTGTTTTATCTCATGGAAATACAGTAAAGTTTAAAGGAGGCACAGTTAGTACTAAAGATAGTTTAGAAACAGAAGCCATGTAAAAATGAAACTAAAAATTCATGTCTAGGAAAAACTAAAACTCATAACGATAAATATAAAATATAATAAATCAAATTTATAATCTCTGTATTCATCAGCCTGAAAATACTGATGTCCGTGAATCAGAATTTGGGGCAAATGTTTTGAGGGGGTTTCAAAGATGTACTTTTTAAGGATACATTTTATTTTTAGTTCTATATTATTTTATTTCTTTAATCGTTTTTCATTAGTGATAATTGTATCTGAACTAAAAAAAAAACATTAAATCACATGACTAGGATACTGTTTTCATTGTCCTCACTCTTGTTTAGTGGATTCAGAATTGGAAATCAATAATGCCTTTATGCTGTGGCTTTTTAACAAAAAAAAAAATTTCTAGGCTTCATGATTAATTTTTTTAAAAAAGGAGAGAAGTAGGCAGGAGAGTGGATAATTGACAAACTTTCATTTCCTGAAATATAACTACACATTCCATACATCTAGTAAAGACATAAACTTGAAAAGACTTCAGTTTTTTTTGTCATAACTTCATTGGATTATAACCAAAATGGCAGATCTTTTTATTCTTCCTTAAAATATTGACAGAGAACCATAACTTATTTTCCATTAAGGAAACCCCACAGAGAACCCTTACCTCAAATTTGCTGGTTTTCATTTTTTTCTTGGAGTTGTTTCTTCAGGTGATCATCCTATCGATATGGTGAGGACAGGAGGGGACACGGAGTGAGTCAGGATGTACTCCTCCCACTGTGCGGAGAAGGGATTACAGTAAACACCTGCATAAAGTGAATAGTGGTTACAACAGCTGGCGGTATTAAACAATGGGGAGAAAGTGTTGTAAAAGCATTATCTCTTATGGTCTCAGTAACCCTATTAAGTAAGGGCTGTTTGAGCCCCATTTTACAGATGAGGAAACCAACACTTAGGAAAGAAACTATAAGGATTTGTTCGAGATCATGCAACTAGTAAGATGTAGAGTTAATATTTGAACCCAGGTCTGGATGAATCCAGCATCTGACCTTTTAACTCCCATACTCTTTTCCTTTAAGTAGCCGTATGAGAAGCCAAGGACAGTCATTCATTCATTTACTGGTAGACATGTACGTCACTGCCTTCAGGAAGAATTTCACAGTTCTGGCAGTTTTTAAGAGTGAGCATAAAGTGAAATAAGAAACATGCTCCAAGACAAACTTGGGCAGAGAAGTAGATCAGAAATCAGATTAAATACCTTGATGTGGAGTACTAGGCCACTCATGATCTGGCCCTTAGCTACCTCCACATCATTCCATACTAGTCCCCCCAACCCCTTGATCTCCACCCTCCTACCACCCAAACCCTTGAACACACATAGCTCTTTCATCAAGGATTTTGCATTTGTTCTTGTTTTCTGGACCTCTTTTCCTTGGTCTTTACTTGCATAGCACTTCTCAGCCACCTGGTCTTATCTCTAAATAGCACCTCCCCACGGAAGCCTTCTAGGATGCCCTATCTGTGTAGAGCAGCCTCTCTTCAGTTACTCTATTTCACTGCCTCATGCCTTTATTTCTGGCACTTAACACATGCCAAAAGAGCAAGAAATTCATTTTCCTTCTCACCTTTTCACCTGAATGGGTATTCCTTCCCAATACCCAGCACAGTTCCCGGTATCTTTTAGGCTTAAGAAGTATTTTTGAATATTTATGAACATTTAGAACTAATTGAGCAAAGTACTAAAGAGATAGATAATTTGGTTATGGGATACCAGAAATTTACATGCATGCAGCCAACATAAGCCACTCTAAACTTCTAAGAAAAAGAGCAAGAAGATTAAATGACACTTAAAAAGGGTTTTATTTTTGACTGAGATAAGCAAAAAAGTAAGAGATTGTGAGGATGTTGATCTGGCAAAAGAATTGAATTTCCAGTAGGGAGATTCTTTGATATTTTAAAAATTTTTGGCAAAAATATCCATTTTCCTCAAAATCTGTGGATTTTTTTATTGTTATGATCTTAAGGCATTTTTTTTACTCTTTCCTTTGTGAAATGACATATTCTTAATTATTAAGATAATAGAACCATTCTATTTTCAAAAACTATTTAATTAAATTATTGTTTCTCTGAGAGTACATTCACATCCCTTCTCTCTATAAATTTGGTCACAGTAATTGACTCCCCTTGTCACCAGGCTCATGTGCTCTTTAGCAAGTAACTGAGTTCCTTTTTGCACAAAGCACTATCTTCATATTAAACATGGCTCTATAATAACATTATCGTCAAAGCCATATTAAATGTGGCTCTATAATAACATATATGTGGGATAGTTGACATTAATAATTATCCAAATTGGATGTTAATCTCATATGGTATAGTTTAAAAATTAATCCTCACTTATATTTAAAGGCTGGTGCTTGCAGGTTAGCTAGCTTTATCAGGCTTCTGTAAGTCTTAGCTGATTACTAGAAATACTGTTTTGGTTTTAAAACCATAAGCATAAAGGGTACAGGAGAGTGATAACTAATATACTTCTATAGGGAAGTGTAATGCTGTGGTTGAAATTCAGTAACAGTACCTAATAATTATAGATATAAGGTAAGCAGTAATATAGCTGGATATATGCCAAATGCTTGGCAATAATTTTAGTTGACACGCAATCTCAGCACCTTAGCTTTCATAAATTACATGGGTATTGAGCTTGGATATTTTAGGTTGGATAGAAAAACCAAATGGTTTTTCAGTGTGTCACAGTTGCAATGATGGTAACTGAATATTACCCAGGTATTACTCAGACGTGTGTGCAATAGAAAAAGAAACCCTTCATTTCCCCATCTGAGGGCAATGGCCCAGCATGTGAGTGAAGATCTTTGGAAGCAGAAATAAATTCTTAGACTGAACCTTCAGCCCAACCACAGTAATTCATCTTCTTGAAAGCTGAGATTTTTGAAACCAGTTAGGCTAGAATGGGAAGCAAAAAGGCCATATATTCCTACTGAAAGATATAAAACTGAGAGAAAAAATGAGGGAGAAAACAATGATAGTAAACAATTCCAAGCTAATGTGACTCTATTGTGTGTGTGTGTGTGTGTGTGTGTGTGTGTGTGCGTGCGCGCGTTTACTTACTTCTTTGAAAATTTGGTAGATATTTTGCTCGATGATGCTGGTGATACAACTGGACACAAAGATGGCCGCAGTGTGAAAATTATAGTCTCCATAAGCAAGGGCTACGGCCGAGCAAAGGTATGTTTTTAATCTTAAATTCTAAATATTCCTAAAGGATGAACCATGAATCAAATATATCTTATATTGGATATTTGTCCTGGTAAATATGCTATCAGCAGTGTGTATCTTGTCATTCACTTAATGTGTCATAAAAGCATGAAAGTTAGGGACTCAAAAGAAATTACATCATTATATAGGTAGAAATACGTCTCAATATCTCATGTTCATTCACTGATGACAATAGTGATTGTCAACCACTCTCATTTCTATAGCTTCAGAAAAGAATCATCATTTTCTTTGACATAAACATCTTGTCTAACATTCTTTTGGTGTCATCTGTAAAATACAGGGGATATTTATGATGTGTAGTAACACATTACCAGGGTTGTCAATATAGTTTTTGTACAAAGAAGAGACTATATGCTAGATGAATATTCTAGACACTAGAAAGATGTATTTACTGAACTTAGTATGAAAATTCTATTGATGCTACCTATGTGTCATTTATAAGCAAAGTCTTAGAAGATAAGGCAAATATTTTAATTTTTCTGGAATCAATTATTGCTATCAAATTGACAATGTCCTTGTGACTCAAGTCTTTTTTGAAAACTATAAATATTATTTCAAGTTGAGTTTGTAGTCGAGTGGCCAAGAATACAAATCTGCAAATATCTGAATTTGTTCCCGTCAAACAGAAAAACAGAAAAGTCCTTTGGAATTTTAAAATAGTTGAAATATTGAAGTTAAAAAAGTAAGATAGCACTTGTGAATTTTTACACTGAGAAAATATTCCAAGAATTCCAATGCCATAAACTTTCTTCTTGAGCTGTAGATTTTTGCTTGATTTTCCCAAGTGGGTCTTCATGTGAAAGATTCTAATAGTCTCAGTGAAGCTTAAGCTATCTCTACTTTGAAAGCAGCTACTTACAAAGCATTGTATGAACACATTTGTTTTGACTGGGTTATAATACTACTAGAAAGCAAGTTTTCTATTTTAACATAATTCTAAAAGGCAATGTTTTTGAACATTGAAAGGAATTGTTTTAGTTTTCTTGGGTTGCCATAACAAAATACCATAGACTGGCTGTATTACAGATCAAAAATTTATTTTCACACCATGGTAAAGTCCAAGACCAAGGGGCTAGCTAATTTGGTTTCTAGTGAGGACTCTTTTGCATTGCAGATAGCCATCTCTCAATATGTCTTCACATGTCTTTTCCTCAGTGTGTGTACTTGGGAAGAGGGAAAGTTGGGTGTCTCCCTCTCCCCACCCCCTGCCACTTATGAGGTCACTAATGCCATCATGAGAGCGCCATTCTACTGACTTAACCTGATTACCTCCTAACGGCTTCATTTCCAAATATCACACAGGATTGTGTCTTTAACATGTGGATTTGGGAAAGACACAAACACTCAGTCCATAAGAGTAGTAAAAAAAAAAAAAAATCACAATGGTTTGTTGTGAATTTCTTAACCTTTTCTGAAAAAGGTATTGACTTCTAACTTGGATTATATCTAAATAATGGTAATAATCATTTACCCTTATAGAGGCAAATGTTATAGATGAAGAAATCAAGGCTTCTTGATGAGATGGCTAGGTGACTTACCTAAAGTCACATTTCTTAAGTGAGGTGGTAGATATTGTGCATTGTAGAATCCTTATCTTCTAATATCTGATTCAGTTGTTATTCTACCACCTCTTGAGGATAATACAGTCGGTGACTAGAACCAAGATTGTAACATAGCAACTAGCTAATTATATCTACTGAAGTCATGATCACTATTTTATGTAACCATTTCCAGTCATCATAAAAGAGGCTCCACTCAGACTATAAATCTCGAATTGTTTATTTGTCCAATATATGTAAAAAGTCCTCAAAATCCCATCCCACAAAAAAAGATAATAGGGGCGCCTGGGTGGCTCAGTCAATTGAGTGTCCAACTTAGGCTCAGGTCACGATCTCACTGTCTGTGAGTTTGAGCCCCGCATCGGGCTCTGTGCTGACAGCTCAGAGCCCGGAGCCTGCTTCGGATTCTGCGTCTCCCTCTCTCTCTGCCCCTCCCCTGCTCGTGTTCTGTCTCTCTCTCTGTCAAAAATAAATACACATTAAAAATTTTTTTTCGAAAGAAGATACTAAATTTGGGACCATTCTTTGCTCGATAAAATGGCTCCTGTAGGATTCCCTGACATGTTCTTGTAGTAAATTTTTTGATAAATTCAAAGTGGAAACTGTTTTGTAAATATGTGAAGGCCGTGCTACTGTGGATAACTTAGTTTTAAAAGCTGGATTTGATATCATCTAAATCAATACATGAAAACAACCTGAATTTTAGACTTAACAAAGATCAGGCCACAAAATTAGTAGGAGGAAGTTGTAGGTGTCATATGAAATAGTTCTCTTGCCTCTCGATCACCATTTCCCTTCTACCAAGCTGCATCTACTCAAGAATGCACCCGCTGCATTAAAGCAAAAGACTATTTTCCCTATTACCAAACAGGTCATGAATTAGTTTTCCATACCACTTCATCTCATCTCTTTCTTTCTTGTTTTTGTTACTATTGATGTTACTTTGTTTGTTTGTTTAGTTAGTTTGTTGGGGTGGGTTTTATTTTATATAATATACCATGCAGGTCTGTTACAATAAGACCTATAGGCTTAATAAACATTTTAGTCCTTAGTAGTAGTACATTAATATGTTTTAGTAGGAAATGCAGTAATAAGACATATGACTGGGTTTTATTGCGTTCTATTTGTTCTTATTTAGGATCAGAAGTCTCAGGCCTATTTGATAGGATCCATTGGTGTTAGTGGAAAAACCAAGTGGGATGTCTTAGATGGTGTAATCAGACGTCTCTTTAAGGTAAGTTGTACAAAATTTCCTGATACTAAGTTTCACATATGTTTTATTTTACATGCTTTCCTTAGCTTTAATAACGTGGACTTTGCTTTTCCTACCTCCCTTTCAAATAGTAAGGAAAGCTTTCTCGTTGTGCTGTGTGATATTAATAATTCTTTTATTGCCCATTTCAAAAATCTTGACAGCTAGCTTCATATCCCCAGGAGTTTTGTATTTGTAGTAGATGAGTTGAATCTCTGTTTTGACTGCCTTTTTTGTGTGTATCATTTTAGGAATATGTGTTCCGAATTGATACATCCACTAGCCTTGGTCTGAGCTCGGACTGCATTGCTAGCTACTGTATAGGAGATTTAATTAGATCCCATAGCCTAGAAGTGCCTGAACTGCTGCCTTGTGGATATCTTGTTGGAGATAATAACGTCATTACTGTGAACCTGAAAGGTAAAAAGAAAAATGAAAAGAAAAACACAACTGTATCTTTTAGCCAACGTTTCTTTCTTCTTTCTTTCTTTCTTTCTTTCTTTCTACCTCTTTGTTTGCAATTTCACTTCAAGTTTTTGTTACTTGAAAGCTCTCTTAACCACATCAATGGTTTTAATATGAAACGAGACACACTTATTTTTAAAACACTAAAATCTTACTAAAACACTAAAACCCTACTAAAAACACCAAAATTGAAGTAAATGAAATTCTTTGAGTTCTGGGATGTGAAATTTTGAAGATTCTCTAAGACTCAAGAAGAGGAATGTGATGAGGGAATTTCAAATTTCTAGGTTTTCTCCAGTACCATCTTTCATTTAGGGAGGATTCAAAGAACTCATTGCATGTCCCAAAGTAATATATTCATCACTGTATCTTTGATTTTAAAATATGTGTGTGTACCCAATAAATACCCACTGGGGATAGAGAATAGATGTTAAGAATCGGGGATGAGAAATTCTGTTTGCTTTGGATGATGTGATTAATTATAGGCAAATGGAATATCTAAAGTATACTTGTCTCCATAATTCCTTGCTCATATATGTTAAAGAGCCAGAGCACATCTACATAAACTGGATTAATAGAGGAATTTGCCAATATTTGATTTTGTGATTAAGGTGCTTGGGTTAGTAAAAGGAGATACTGTTGCTCTGCTTCTTAATTCCTTGCCAAATATCACAATTTCTATTCTTCAAAAGCTTAAGTGGTTGTACAGCTAGGATTTGTAATGAGAGATAGGAGAAAACAAAGAGAAGGGAAAAATAGAAAGAAAAGGGAAGAATGTACACATATGCTTTAATATCTACATTTATTCTTAACAAAATTATCACCTTCAAAGGCAAGGAAAATATTATGATAGAAATGATAGTAATTCTTCCATTTCTGTCTGGAAACCTACTTGGGAAATATGAAGTAGACAATAGAGCTAAGCCTGAACCAAAGGAAACAGCTAACTTTCTGTTGGATGTTCACTCTGCCTTATTACTGATGTGTTTGTTTGTTTGTTTGTTTGTTTGTTTGTTTGGGGGGGGCTAAAATGGCAGCACATGGTTGTGAGATAGAAATATCAAGGAAAGAATTTTACAAGGCCTGCATCCCTAAAACTAATAACTCTGTTGTCAGCACTGCATTTTAAATCCCAGCTTATGTAGAACAATAAGGCATGCTATTCCCTTTGTTTCTTCCTTCAGGGGTAGAAGAAAACAGTTTGGACAGTTTTGTTTTTGATACACTGATTCCTAAACCAATTACCCAAAGGTACTTTAACTTGTTGATGGAGCATCACAGAATTATACTCTCGGGACCTAGTGGTACTGGAAAGACCTATTTAGCAAACAAACTTGCTGAGTATGTAATAACCAAATCTGGAAGGAAAAAAACAGAGGATGCAATTGCCATTTTTAATGTGGACCACAAGTCAAGTAAGGTAAGTCACAAACTCCTAAGGGAACTTTCATTGCTTACTTATGGATTTAAGTGTCGTAAGCAATTAAGCTATAAGATTGTGTGAGACCCATTACCCAATTTGAACATGGAAACATGTCTATCTCTGACTAAAACTGAAATCTGATGGATGATGTAACCCTGTTTCATGAATTCGAGCAAGACTGATATTCAGTAGCATTCACTTATCAGGCAGCTTTACAAGCATTGGGAATATACAGAAGAAAACGATGGTCTCTATTGTCCGATTTCTCTTAGACATCCATTTAAGAGGTGTTGGAGTAGAAAGAGATCCATGCAGAGTTCTATAGAAGCAAGAGGGAAGAATGACTCTTCTGTAAGAATTTGAGCTTTATAAAAAGTTAACTTGACCTGGATCTTAACAAATAGGTGGGAATAAACTGGGGTATTATAACAAAGGGGATATGGGTATGATTAGACTAGTCTAAGCAGAAATTCTGGGAACAGCAATTTGCTTACATTATATTTCTATTAGAATTTCTGCTTAGGAACCTTAGGAAATTGAACGATATTTCATGTTGCCATCAACTAAGTTCTAATGTACCATAATAATCAGCTTGAACACTCTCAGCTATTAAATAGGCATGAGGAAGCTATAAAACCTAGCCTGTAATTTCATATATTATGAATAGAATAAGGAATCCTAAATGGAAAATTGTTAATGTCTAACATATTCCTGACATTATAATATTTTTGCCTGTAATAATTAATTACTTCCTCAATCAATTTAACCTAAGCATCTCTTAGGAAACTGCATCTGTTATAAGCAATAACTTGATGGAATCCACATGATATTGGGTCATGTTATTTTTCCAAAGATAGCCTGGTTAGATGATCCAAACTGACCCAGTCTCTCAGAAGCTTCAGACCTACAAATTTTCAGAAATAAACACAACTCATGAAAGCAACACAAACCCATTGGATTCTTGAAATAAACCAGACGTATAGCTTAGTAAACAAAACATTCTTAATGGTATGAATACTATATACTAACAAACTGGACAACCTAAGAGAAATGGAAAAGCTTTTAGAAACATACAACTTGCTACAACTGAACCAGGAAGAAATGGCAAATCTGAATAGACCAGTTACTAGTAAAGAGATTGAATCAATCATCAAAAATCTCCCAAAGAAGAAAAGCTCAGGACCAGATGACTTCACATGTGAATTTTATCAATCATTTAAAGAACACCAATTCAAACTCTGCTGAAAATCTGAAGATGAGGGAACATTCCAGAACTCATTCTATGAGGCCAGTATTATCCTGATACCAAAACTAGAAAATGACACCACTAGAAAAGAAAACTACATGCAATATCCCTGATGAATATAAACGTAAAAATTCTCAATAAAAATACTGGCAAACCAGGGGCGCCTGGATGGCTCATTCAGCTGAGCGTCCAGCTCTTGGTTTCGGCTCAGGTCATGATCTCACAATTTATGAGTTCGAGCCTCCTGTCGAAGCCACTGTCAGTGCAGAGCCTGCTTGGAATTATCTTTCTCTCCCTCTCTCTCTGCCTCTCCCCTTTTTTCTCTCTCTCACAAAATAAGTAAATAAACTTAAAAAAATACTAGCAAATCAAATTCAGTAGCACCTTAAAAGGATTATTCACCATGATCCAATGGGATTTACACCTAGGATACAAAGATAGTTCAGCATATAGAAATTAATTAATGTGATGTGTCACATTCATAGAATGAAAGAGAATAGATCATATGATCATCTCAATAGATGCAAAGAAAGCACATGACAAATTACAACATCCATTCATGATAAAAACTTTTAACAAATTAGGCATCAAAGAAAAACATCTTAACATAATAAAGGCCATACAGACAAGCCAATGGTTACCCTCATACTCAGTGGTAAAATTTGAAAGCTTTTCCTTTAAGATCAGGACCAAGACAAAGATGCCCAACCTCATCACTTCTATTTAACATAGTACGAGATATCCTAGCTAGAACAATTAGGCAAAAAAAGAAGGGGAAGAATAAAAGGTGTCAGAATTGGAAAGGAAGAAGTAAATCATCTCTATGTGCAGGTGACATTTTATATATAGAAAATCCTAAAGACACACAAAAAAAAACTGTTAGATCTAATCAATGAATTTAGTGGTTGCAAGATATAAAATTAACACACAGAAATCCGTTATGTTTCTATATGCTAACAATGGATTTTCGGAAAAATAAATAAAGAAGTTGATCTCATTTATATTAGCATCAAAAACAATAAAATACTTAGAAATAACTTTAAGGAGATAAAATATCTCTGCTCTGAGAACTACAATGCATTGATGAAAGAAATTGAAGAAGACACAAATTAATGGATAGGTATCTCATGTTCATGGATTAGAAGAATTAGTATTATTAAGGTATCAATAGTAGCATAAGCCATTATAGATTCAATGTAGTCTCAAGATTCGAATGCATTTTTTATAGAAGTAAAAAAAAAAACCCACTCATAAAATGTATATGGAACCACAAAAGACTCTGAATAGCCAAAGAAATCCTGAGAAAGAAAAACAAAGCAGGAACCACCACACTTCCTAATTTCATCTCTACTCTATAGTCATTAAAACAGTATGGAACTGGCACAGCAACAGACATGTAGAGTTGACAGACACAATGAAACAGAATCAAAAGCCTGAAAATAAATCCAAGCATATACCATTGTCTAATGCTGGATAAGGGAACCAAGAATACTCAATGGAGAAAAGACAGTTTCTGCAGTAAATGGTGCTGGGATAATTAGATATTCACATGCAAAAGAATGAAACTGGGCACATATTTACATTACTCACAAAATTAACTTGCAGTGCATTAAAGATATAAAAGTAAGACCTGAAACCATGAAACTCCTGGAAGAAAACATAGAAATAAAGCTCCTTAACATGGATCTTGATAATGATTTTTTGGTTAAGACACCTAAAGTACAAGCAACAAAATAAAAAAAATAAACAATTGGCAGTAAATCAAGCTCAAAACGTCTGTACAGCAAAAGAAACAAAGTGAAAAGGCAACCTATAGAATGGGAGAAAATGTTTACAAACCATCTATATCTGATAAGGGCTTAATATCCAAAATATGGAAAAAACTCATACAACTCAATAGCAACAAAACATTTGACCCAATTAAAAAGAGGACAAGGGACCCGAATGGATATTCTCCATAAAAGATATACAAAAGGCCAACAGGTACATGAAAAGATGCCCAATATCACTAACCGCTAGGGAAATGAAAATTAAAACCACAAAAAGGTATCACCTCATGCCTGTTAGAATGGACATCATCAGAAAGACAAGATGTGATAAATACTAGTGTGGAAGTAGAGAAAAGGGAACCCTTGTACACTCTTGGTGGGATTGTTAATTGGTATAGTCACTATGAAAAATAGTACAGAGGATCCTCAAAAAGTTAAAAATACTGCCATATGATCCAGCAGCTCCACTTCTGGGAATATATGCAAAGGAAATGAAAACACCAACTCAGAAACGTATCTGCACCTTCCCATGTCCGTAGCAGCATTATTTACAATAGCCAAGACATGGAAACAACTCAAGTGTCCATGGAAGGATAGATGGATTTAAAAAATGGTATATTTGATGGAATTCTAATAATATAATGGAATATTATTCATCCATAAAAAAATGAAGAAATCGATTCTACCATTTGCTACAACATAGATGGACCCTGAAGTCACTATGCTAAGTGAAATAAGTCAGAGAAAGACAAATATGTATGATCTCACTTATATGTGGAATCTCAAAACAAAACAAAAAAATTACCTGAGGTAGAGTATGGAGAGATGGAAATTGTAGGAAAAGGGTTAAAAGGTAAAAACTTCCACTTACAGGGTAAATAAATACTAGTGTTGTTATATACAACATGATGACCACAGCTAACCCCTGCTGTATGATATATAGGAGAGTTGTTACGGGAGTAAATTCTAAGAATTCTCATCACAAGAAAAATTTTGTTCTTTTTTTCTTTTCTTTTTATCAGATCTATCTGAGAAGGTGGATGTTAGCTGAACCTGTTGTAATCATTTTACAATATGTATAAACCAAAACATCGTGCTATTCATCTTAAACTTATACAGTGATGTATGTTAATTCTTTCTCAACAAAAATGTTCTTAACGAAGTAGTTTTTTAAGTCCCTATCACTGACCACCTGTGGAATATAGAGCAGATTGCTGAATTTCCTTTGGCATGGTTTTCCCAACTGTTATATGGTCATGGCAAAAGCTAAGTGTCTGTGTGTCTGTGTGTGTGAGAGAAAAAGGGAGAGAAAGAGGGGAGCAAGGAGAGAGAGAGTGGAGGGGAGGGAGAGAGAGGGGGTAAGGGAGAAAAGGATTGAGAGAGCAGGGGAGGGACAAAAGGAAGAAGAGAGAGAGAAATAACAGTACAGGTAGCAAACACAATCAGTATAAGGGTTGCCTGCAGTTATTAATTATATAATTAATGTAAATAGCTTTCAATAAATATTTCTTTCACAAGTACAGACCCATACAGACACCAGCCCCCAAACACACACAGAGACCTTTGTTGAAAATTATCTTGTATGTACTTTTCACAGAGAACAGTGATGTAGATAAAACATGCTGGGATCTCTTAAAGTTAAATAAACGTTATAGCACATGAATTCTGAGTATTTCCTTGGAACTCAGCACCATTCGAATTACGGTTGAACCACCCATTTTCATTTCAACTAAGGAGAGACATGTAATCTGCGGCAGAATATTTGGCCCTTCTCTCAGCAGAAGTAGGAAGAGCTCAGTTGTTTGTTTGCTCCAGTCTATGTTTTTAATGCTTCCTGTGAATCTTGGGTCTCCTCAGAACTTTACTTAAAAAGCATTTACCACCAGTATTTTTCTTTTCAGCCAGAATGATTATGGCCATATGATTTCAGCCATAAGGATTATGTCCCTTAGCCATCTTCAGTGTGTTCTCTGGATTTCCCCCAAATCCGGATAGAACTGGATAGAACTCTTGAGTTGTGATAGAACTCTTGAGTTGTGATAGAACTCTTGAGAAGTTTCTTTATGAAAGGCAAACAAACAAACAAATAGTTGTAAAAGGAGAACAGAGTTATTACAAGTTACAAGTTCTTTTGATAAAATTGCGGATCACTTAAAATCAAGTTTTTAATCAACTGGAGTGATTTGGGCTTCATTAGGATGTAGTTTAACATGTATATAGTCAGTTAATTTATACTAATAAAATGTATGCTTCTAAAATTACTTACACTTAATTTGCACTTATAAAATTTGCCTCACACCCAAACCCACTATTATATATAGGTTCTTTTTATTTCAGTTAAAAAAAAAAGGCTTAGTGTTTGGAGTTGTTCTTAATAATATTATATGAATCTTTAAAAAAAATTTGACCAAATATTACCAACACTCTTGTTTTCTTCTTGTTCTGAATAAAATCACTTGTGTCATTAATGGGTCAGTTTAATGTTTCTCATTACAATATAATGAAGAATCATTGCCGAGAGCATTGGAACAGAATGAATGATGCTAGGAAACAATAATAGGAAAAACCCGTGGACAAATCAGGTGGCATTCGGCACCAAGAAAGCACAAAATACAACTAACAAATGTTTATTGTTTCTTTCTGTTTGTAAGATATGAATGAGCTGTGGGCAGCGCTGGATACAATTCTTGCTAGAGAATTTAGCCAATTCTTGCCAAGTTACCAGAGAATCCACAGTGGTTTTTGTTTGCTTTGCTTTGCTTTTTTGTGAGGTGGGGGTGGTGGGAAGGCTATAAAGGACTAGGGATGACTAGCTGAGACTGAGGGACAGCTGCTAGCAGTGTGGAGTTATTAAAGTAACGTGTGAATGAGGCATGAAATAATAGACCCCATCTCTGAAAAATGAAGCCGTGTAATGGCTGATGTGTATTATGCTTTGCTGCAGATAACACAGAAGAGACAAAGCCAAAGGGCACTTGCGGATTAAAAAAAAAATCGAACAATAAAACCATCAAATGGAAAAAATCTTTTCATGTGTTCAGTACCTCTGCATCTTACATTCTGTCCTCTTCCCATTGTCCCAGCCCTCCCTCAAACTGCCAGCTGGAATATTTTGATCGAGAGCGGTACACATAAACAATTACACTTTATGACATTTGATATAGCGGGCCCAGAAGGCTAGAGATGGATTTAGTAAATAATACGTGGCCAGCTGAGAACACTTGGAATGTTAGGTAGGAAAAGATCAGAAAACTGGACTTGGCAGATTCATTTTTGATGTGTCTAGAGTCAAAACCAGAGAAAGCAATGATCAACAGCTTTTATATAACTGCAGGTTTCCATGTGTATTTTCAAAGTATGAGATTCATCTCATTATCAGTGTCCATCTGGTAGATACACCCGTTTTCCTTTGCTTAATTAGATCTTGGACATGAAACTTTTAATGCTAATGCTAATGCATCAATACTTCAACCTAACGTTTAAAGCCAGTTAAGCTACAGCGGGGATCATAAAGTGATTTCAAAGGGGTCTGAGAAAAACTCTTTTAAGTTATATGACAAAATTATTTGTGTATGCATATTTCCACTTGCAACTGGTCTACAGCTTTCATTAGGTACCCAAAGAGGTCTACTACCTTTCTCAAGATGAGAGAATTATAATAGAATCTAATGGCCCTTCTTTTCCAAAATCACTCAGTGATGTCTTAATTACCAAGTTCATTGCCCTTGGCATCTTTTCTCTCTCTCTGGTTTTTGCTGATGTATAGCAAATTGCTATAGGTAATCTTCCCTTTCTAGAAATCCCTCTAATTTTCATGATTTATAATTCTCTCCTGGTTTTCTTCTTTCCCTCTAGTAAGCTCTTTAAAAGTCTCATTCGCTGACTGTTTTCCTTCACCTACCAGTAAATGAAAATATACCCCAACATTCTATTCTCTCCCACTTCTGTTTTCCCCTGGATGACTCTCCTGGTTTCAACTTGTATTGACTCCAATTGGACACTGTTAGCCATGCCGACTCTTCCAAATAGTAGGCCTTTTCTCTTAGCTTACACATATGTTTCTATCAGCATACGAGGTACACATATTTAGAAAACCCAGTTTCAGCTCTGAAAAATATTAAATCCATCTTTTTCCATCCATCTCCAGTACCACCACCCTCCCACCCAAATTAACCCTATCACTTGGATGACTGCAATTGTCTTCTAATTGCTTGATTCAGAAGTTCTATTAAATTTTCCTTTTCTCTTTATGCATTTATCCCTTCACCTCATGGAAAACAGAATGTTTTTCCACTGTTGAAGTCTGACTGCATTAAAATCCTGCAATGTTTTTCCACTGCTTTCCATACTAGATCAAAAATCTTCCCACACTTCTACTATCCCTACTGAATCCCATAGTGTCTCTTGGCTTCAACAATTTGGTTATTCTCTTTGACTGGTTTCTATTCCTCCTTTACACTATACTTACCATACTTTGAAATCATGATCCTGGCTACATTGCTCAGAACCCCAGACAAACATTCAATGTTTCTTTGTTGCCGACGGGAAAAGTCCGGTGACCTTTCAAATCATTCAGGGTTGCAAACTCTTCTTTCCAATATACTTACCACTATTCATATATGCAAAACATATTCTACTAGTTCTTTCCTGCTTGGATAGTACGTGTGTGTGTGTGTGTGTGCGCGCGCGTGCTTAGGCCTTTGATTATTCTTCTCCCTCTAATTGGAAAGCTCTTCTTCCATTTTTAAGTATCAAAACATTACCTAATATTAAAAATAAAAGGTTAATATCAAATAATACTACTACCAGGAAGTCTTTCCTAGCAGTACAAGTAAGGTTTACATGCTCTGAACAAAATCTTATGTGTATGCTTTTTTGATATATTTTTACTGTGAATTTGTTTTGTTTTGTTTTGTTTTGTTTTTATACACACACATGTGTAACCCTCTATTCTAGGCAATAGGCTCTTGAATGTTTTTCCCATTTCTAATTAATTATCATCTCCTTCATATTTGTGTTTCCTTTGATAAATAAACTGCCCTTTCCCTACTGAAAAGAACATGTCAATGGTTCACATTTGTTTATATAGTAAGATCCAAATTTTTCTGCACGGACTCAAAGTTTTTCTATTTTCTTTTTTATTACAACCATCAGTACCATGTACCATTTCTCTTGCAACAACAGAACACTTATTTCCCCAAGCACATCATATGCTCATACCGTCCAGCTTTCACTCCTTATTGTTTGGACTTCAATAATTTGTCCCCATGTACCCTGTTGTTTCCCGAACAACAAGCCTGGATCAGGTGCCTCTCTTAAATGTCCCTGTAGTGTTTTGTGCATTTCGTTAACCACACTGTGTTTTTGATTTACTTGTTGACCTGCCTTTCTGCTTATCAACTCTGAATTCCTGGAATGCAGAGATTATCTTGGAATCCTTAGTGCCAGAGTACCTGGAACATAATAGGTGCTTGCTAAAGCTATTTTGAAAGGATAGATTAACTACATACTTTTCATTTGGAAGTCCATTCATTGTTCAAAATTCATCTCGAATTCTACCTTGCTCTGGAGTCCACCAGGATCCCCCAGTTGGAATTAATCCTTTTTCCTTCTACAGGCCACATCCCTCCTTTAACCTTTCTCATGGGATCTTTTACATTTCATTTTGTGAATTTATTAGTTGTGGCTGTTCCTACCACCCTCCCAAGTTCCAGCATACCTCTTCTGGAAGGTTTTCCTTGATACCCACTACCTAGGCAAAATCTCCTCCCCTGACCTCTCACAGCTCCTAATACACTAGTACCTTGTTTTCAAATGATTTATCATATTTAAATTTTAGTACCTAACGTGACATTCTTAAAGCCTACGAAGGAAGACTTTTTTAACCTCTATGCTCAAAAAAGTACTTGATTCAGTTCATAATTCATGTTAAACTAACTTGAGCAGTGATTCATTATTTTTGTGTACCCCAGGGGTTTGTCTAGGACTAAGAACGTAATAGAGAGGCAGTCAATATTTTATAAATCAATGAATGACTTAATATAGTTAGATTATTGATATAAATTCCATTTTTGTCTTTTAAGGTAAATGAAATTCTCCAGACCATTCATTAGTTTGAACACTTTTTTCTGTATTCTCTGATTTAGGCAATATTTATTCAATGTGATTGGCTCAATATAAGATTAATAGTGGATTAGTTTTCCTAACAAATTTTATATTTAAACTTAAATGAATATATTACTAAATGCCTCAGAATCCTGGCCATTGCTTTTATCCTTTTCTCCTTTCTTTCCAAGTTTATTTTTATTTATTTTCAGAGAAATAGAGAGCAAGTGGGGGAGGGACAGTGAGAGAGGGAGACAGAATCCCAAGCAGGCTCCACACCGTCAGCACAAAGCCCAATCCGGGCCTTCAACTTACAAACCATAAGATCAAGACCTGACCCAAAATCAAGAATTGGACACTTAACTGACTCAGCCCCCCCGGGTGCCCTTATCCTTTTCTGCTTTTAGTTCTGAAAATGGTATTACAGACAGAGAGAGGTGGCATCTAGGGTGAGGAGTTCAGATATTTACTGGCAGGCAAAAATTAGAATCATGGAATTGTTTTTTAACCCTGAGCAAGATTTACAAATTGAAAATGTCATTGTAAATATGCAAATATTATGGAAATGCTCTTACTGATTAGGATAATTCTAAGAAAACTAATTATGTTCCTGTTCTACTCATCTGTGAGAGCAGTCAAACAGTAAACCGGTTATCATATTTAGATTAAAAGCTATCAGAAAGGAATAATACCTGTTAAAAAACTCAAGAAGTTCAAGAAATGCTAATGTCAAGTGACCCAGTGAAATATAAAAATTTTTGTCTTTGTTTAAAATCACGGAAGTTTCATGCAGATTATAGATAAGTAAATAACCACACTTTTGGCTACGTCCTGGGGTGGTGCTTTCATGCATCCTATCAAAATAAATTGGAATTAAAATAGTTGAAGTATTAGCACAAACTTAGCTGTGCCATTTTGGATTTATTCTAGCTTTGAAATTACAAGGTTTGCTTAAATCCACTTTTATCATTTTAATACCAAAAGCAAGAATGGTATTTGTCTTGATGTTTGTAGTTTATTGTAAGAGCTCATATCCAGAATTCTCTTTCTCTCTCCCTCACTCTTATTTATTTGTTTGTTTGTTTGTTTATTTATTTATTTATTTTGCTCTTTCTTAAGGGGGGACAACAACTGGGAAACATGCTTTTGTGTTTACAGTTTTATATTTGCTGCAGGCGTTGTGTATTGGCTTTTCTCTTTGCTCGTTTCTTTATAAAATATATCCTTTCAGCATCATAATGTTTTTTTGTTTTGTAGAATAAAGTTTTATATCACTGGAATGACCTATGGGTTTTTAAAAGATACTGGATGGAAGACAAAGTGTGCTCTTCCTAAACGATGAATTGCTTACCACTGATACAAATTTATCATTGATATTTGTTTTCTTTTTCTTTTTTTTCAAGGAGTTGCAACAGTATCTAGCTAACCTGGCTGAACAGTGCAGTGCTGATAATAATGGTGTAGAACTCCCTGTTGTAATAATTCTTGATAATCTTCATCATGTGGGCTCTTTGAGTGATATCTTCAATGGTTTTCTCAACTGTAAATACAACAAATGGTATGCTTATGAAAGGTTTGAATGATGAAATGATAATAAAATTTGCATTCTTATGCCTTTAAACCTTTTAAAACCCATGGTTTTCAGTGGATGCTATTAATTTGAGAAGCTTCATTAATATTATAACGCATTTTTAAAAACTCCCTGTGCATTTTTTCAAACGTCTGTTTATTCCTTCAACACTTAGTCCCAGGCAACTTTTATGGAAACATGTTTTACTTGATAGTGTTAGCTTCTACAGATATGCTGAAGGTCTGGGAGACCAGTATCCATGACAGAATGGATCCAGGAAATGAAGAACTAAAATGAAGCTTTAGGGCTCTGGTTTCATTTTTACTCCATATCAAAGTTTCAATTCATCCTTCCCATAAAGATAAATTTAATGCATTCAGATATATCTCTTTCCATTAATGAGTCTAATTTTTAACTATTTACTATGAAAGTAAAAGGTTGAAGTTGGATATAAAAAAATCTGAAAACCCACTAAAGATTCACTATAGTATGGCCTCTGAAGAAAGGGTATACAAGAGCAAGCTAAATATTAGTTTTAATGGTGCAAATATCCCAATTAATCTCTGCTAGAGATTTTTTAAATGCTAAAAATAGATCAGCATAAAAGAAGCACTGAAACAAGAATGCAAATTTTCTCATGTTATTAAGAAACTTTAAAATATCTATGAAATAATAAAAAAAAGGAAAAATTAATGCGTTTGATTATAATCGTAAGAGCCATAAGATATCATAGTGAAATGAGGCTACTGTGATTATTCTGTCTAACCTTTTTATCTTATAGATGAGTAAACTCAGACTCAGAAAGGTAAAAGAATTCTCCTAGGATGCCAGACCTGAAATTAGACTCCCAAATCCAAATTTCCACTCAATGATCTTTGTTATTTTTCAACCTAACATGACAGTATTACCCTTTTAAAGCCTAATGTTAAAATGGAATAATCCATATTTAGCTAAATTTTTTCTTAAGCCAGTTTTAATGTACTAATCTCTTTTACCTTCAGTACATCCACACATTTTATTTTATTTTCCAGTCCATATATTATTGGAACAATGAATCAGGGAGTTTCTTCATCACCAAATCTAGAGCTGCATCACAATTTCAGGTAAAGATAAACCGAATGTTTTACTTTTATTATTATTATTTATTTTATTTTTTTATAACATCTCTTTCTCTTTGCTTTCGGTTAGTGTTCTTCCATTTGTACATTGACAACTCCTGCCCATGGTGACCTGTGGTGTGAAAATAATTCTCACTTCTTCTGACATTCTTTCTCGAGCAGACGTTTTGTAATCCTCAACCATAATCAGAAGTGTTTCTTTAAAAACAAGAGAGAGAGAGAGAGAGAGAAAAGAAAAGGAAAGAAATGTTTGTCCTGCTCGCATTGTCACCAGCTAAAGTAGAGCATTTTTCTTCTAAGTGTGAGGAATGTGAAGAGAGTTCCTATTTCAGGATTTGTGATTCTCCTACAGAAGACGACTCCGCGTGTATACTCCCACTCACTTCTGACACACAAGAGCTTCCCTTTAGCTCAAAAAGAAAAGTTAGTTGCTTTATATGCCTCTAATGCTAATGGATCTGTAACCCCTTTGAGCATTAAAGTGAGCCACCAATTAAAATAGGAACATTCTTAATTTTAATTGGAAAGAGAATGCTGTGGGCTTAAAACTTAATTTATTTAAAGATTTATGATTTTTTTTTTCCTTTTTGTAGGTGGGTGCTATGCGCAAACCACACAGAACCAGTGAAAGGATTTTTAGGCAGATATCTTCGAAGAAAACTGATAGAGATAGAAATTGAAAGGAATATACGCAATAACGACTTAGTCAAAATTATAGATTGGATTCCTAAGACATGGCATCATCTCAACAGTTTTTTGGAAACACACAGTTCTTCTGATGTTACCATTGGTGAGTTCCAAAATTGCAATATGCCATTTTCCAGGAACTAAGAGTACGGTGCTGAAGATGGCCAGATTGGATGGTAGAAAATAACAAGTGAAGCTAATTTTTTCAGGCTTCCAAAGATTGAAGTTTTCTCTTTTCCTTCTGAAAGTTTGCCTTCTTCTAAGCTTTATATCTCTGATTACATTCATTTTGGCTGACAATTATGGTTTCCTAAGATTTGACTGAAATCAAATAAGTTTAACATAGACAAATATTTAAAAATCAGATAACCATTTGAAATAAATTGTTATCCGTTTCAAGTCCTTTCTTATGCTAAAAGCAAATTTTATTTTATTTTTTTATTTAAAAATTTTTTAAACATTTATTCATTTTTGAAAGGCAGAGAGAGAGAGAGAGACAGAGCATGAATGGGGGAGGGGCAGAAAGAGAGGAAGACACAGAAACAGAAGCAGGCTCCAGGCTCTGAGCTATCAGCACAGAGCCCGACATGGGGCTTGAACTCACGGACCACGAGATCATGACCCGAGCCGAAGACAGCCACTTAACCGACTGAGCCACCAAGCCACCCCTAAAAACAAATTTTAATCAGTGATTCACATCAAATATAGTTGTGAGAGAAGATTTTAGTTAGAAACACTTTAGGTGTTTTATGGATAATTGAAGTTGTTTTATATTTTTCATTGAGATAAAACTGAATTACTTCCTGTTAGTTGACATAAAGATGTTTATTTTTCTATTCCTCCTTTAATTGCATGTATAAAAGTCTCTTTCCCATACTGATGGATCATAAAGATGCAGTCAATAAGATACAATGTAAATGAGAAGAAGAATTTAACATTTGAGATCAGAAGACCAAAGCTGAGTCCCGTTTCTGCAAATAATGACATATTTTATATTTGGCAGTTTATTTCAGCTCAGTTTCATTATCTGTAAAATGGGGCATGGGGTTTGGATTATCACATGTAAGGTTTCTCCAACTCTAATATATTATATTTTAGATTAAGATTTTAGGGTCAAAGGAAGGGGAATTCAGAAGAGTGAGTCATCAGTAAAATGTTCTTTGATAATAATCAAGCTGGGCAAGATTATAATTTCTTAAGAATCCTGCAAGGCATATTATTACTTCCCAAAAAAATGATGTCTGAATATTTATGTGTTCAGGTTGTTAAATTTAATGCTTCTCAAAAATGGTTTGTTTTCTTCTTCGTAGGTCCCCGACTTTTCCTTCCTTGCCCTATGGATGTAGAAGCTTCTAGAGTTTGGTTCATGGATCTCTGGAACTATTCTTTGGTTCCTTACATTCTGGAAGCAGTGAGAGAAGGTCTTCAGGTATAGCACTCAATTTTCTTTACTGTTTAAAAACAAGCAGGGGCGCCTGGGTGGCTCAGTCGGTTAGGCATCCCACTTCGGCTCAGGTCACGATCTCGCGGTCCGCGAGTTCGAGCCCCGCGTCGGGCTCTGGGCTAATGGCTCAGAGCCTGGAGCCTGCTTCCGATTCTGTGTCTCCCTCTCTCTCTGCCCCTCCCCCGTTCATGCTCTGTCTCTCTCTGTCTCAAAAATAAATAAACGTTAAAAAAAAATTAAAAAAACAAACAAACAAACAAATAATATCATCCTTTTGAAAGCCAAATACACTTTTTTCTCTCAGTATATATACAGAAAACTGAAGGCATGAACTACATAAAAATACTGGGAAAATTCTAAAGATCAGCTAATATATCGCACTTTATTTATCTATGTGTTCTCTTCTGAGAATAAATATGTAGAAGAAAGAGAAAACACTTATTCCAACAACCACCCATTTAAAGCCAAATTTATTGCCATGGATAATAGCAGTTAGTTGATAGCCAGTTAATCGGACAGTGCTACATCTTATAAGACAGGCTTGTTTACATGGGTCTTGAACACTTATTCATTTATCATGTAATTTGCAACAAATAGTTTTTGCTTACAGGTTCCCTGTTTTTAGCATGTTTCATTTTTTGAAGCCCTTTAACGTCACTTGTAAGATCCTTTACTATCTTGAGGGAGCTCTCTAAATTCTAAGGCAGTTGACTTTTTAAAACCTATGGTAGGGGAGGGCCTGGATGGCTCAGTCGGTAAAGCGTCTGACTTCGGCTCAGTCTTGATCTCACAGTTTATGGGTTCAAGCCCTGTGTCAGGCTCTGTGCTGACCTCTCAGCACCTGGAGCCTGCTTCAGGAGATTCTGTGTCTCCCTCTCTCTGCCCCTCCCCCACTCATGCTCACTCACTCTCTCAAAAAGTAAACAAACACTAAAAAAATTAAAAGTAAAATAAATGAAAACTATGGTAGGATCGAAAAGAATGAAATCTTGCCATTTGCAGTGTCCTTTCCCTTTCTTTCCCAGCATGCTCTCCTCACCTAGTATAACAGTCTAGCAGTATTTGGAACCATCATGATGGTTCTGGTGAACATGATAAATATTATGTGGATGAGGATGTTCAGAGATAATAACCCTAGAGAATGCTATCAACTGGTTTGCAGATTTAAATAATCCATTTTTGTATTTTAAGAGTATGAGCCAATCTAGCCCCAGTAAATGGTTTCAACAAAATAAAAGACTATACCAAAGGTTTCTGTTTTTTAAGTTTAATACATCACTTTTCTGGATTCCTCTAAAACTATTAGGCTAAGATGTGAGTCTCTCAATTTCAATCATTTATGCAAAAAAAATTATTTGAAAATGTATAATATTCTAGAATTCATAATTATGAAAACTAATATCTAAATGAATTATGTTTTCTTCAGATAGTTTCAGTATTAATAAGCTATCATCCAAGTCTTTATATATAAAATTCTCTTTATTTTGTACTTGCTAATACATATAAAGAAAAAGAAGCTTTTACAAACTCAAAAACAGTAATACCTAAGAATACTGAGCTTCCTTAGATATCATTTTTGAAAAGGGCATAAGTTCTAGGGTGCCTGGGTGGTTCAATCAGTTAAGCATCTGACTCTTGGTTTCTGCTCAGGTCATGATCTCAGGGTTTATGGATCCAAGCCCCATGTTAGGCTCCATGCAGACAATGCAGAGTCTGCTTGGGATTCTCTGTCTCTGTCTCTCTCTGCCCCTCCCCCACTCATGGTGTCTCTCTCTCTCTGTCACTCTCTCTCTCTCTCTCTCAAAATAAATAAACTTCAAAAAAAGTACATAAGTTCTTTTTTTAATATTTTAATCAGTATTATTTATAAAACACTATTCTGAAAATTATAATTGTATACAGCTTCCATTTAGGCAAACGTATGACCATTAGAGTAATGTGTTTCCCAGACTAAAACTGGGAGATATTTCAAAATTACTGTTTTTTTAAATTCACTTATTTTGAGAGAGAGACAAGCGTGCATAGGCACAAGTAGGGGAGGGGCAGGGAGAGAGAATCGTAAGCAGGCTCAGCACTGTCAGTTAAGAGCCCAATGTGGGCTTAAACTCATCAGTCTATGTTCAATCATGACCTGAGCCAAAATCAAGAGTCGGTCACTTAACCAACTGAGCCACCCAGGCACCCCTCAAAATTATTTTTGAAGAGGGGTAGAAATGTCTTGTTTCTTGCTGTGGGTGTAGATGTTTAGTGATAGGTTAGTGTGAATACTAAATCAACCATGATGCAGGGAGTGTACGGGGGAAATCTAACACAATGGAGAGATAAGAAATCCAGAAATCCATTGGCAGATGATATTCCTGGGGTGGTCCACATATATGTTTTCTGTAAGAGCAGGAAGAAAGGGAATCGCGTGTGTTATAAACCATTTCCTTGGATTCAAAACCTTGAATTAGAACAAGAGGTGAAAAAACAAAGCCTGACTGCAAAGATGAAAATCTGAGTTGAGAGGAGTGGAAAAATTTCTTTTTAAATGAATCCTTTGATGAGGAACCATATGGGGATACTCTCTGCCAGATGTTCTAGTTGGAAAAAAAAAAAAAAAACCTCTGGTGATAACAATGGATTCTGATTTTTATTCTGGTGATTCTACCTTTCTTGAAATGTGAACAATCTACTTATAGTATTCTAAATACTTAACTATATCTGCTTTCCATTACTTTTATATAGTATCTATTTTACTCTGAAATATAGAATTGGACCTATTTAGCATTTTATTTATTTATTTATTTATTTATTTATTTTAATATAAAAACATTTCTTTTTTTTTTTTTTACATTTTTTTTTTTTTTTGAGAGACAGAGAGAGACAGAGCACAAGTTGGGGAGGGGCAGAGGGAGAAGGAGACACAGAATCCAAAGCAGGCTCCAGGCTCTGAGCTGTCAGCACAGCTGAATCATGACCTGAGCCGAAGTCGGACACTTAACCGACTGAGCCACCCAGGCACCCCAATATTTAGCATTTTATTAGCCACCTCCAATTTTGCTCTCCTTGGTGATTCATTAAAAGGTTGTCATCAGTTGATTCTAGAATTTCATATTCTTTTTGTAACATATATTTTCCAAGAAATATAAATTTTCGTTCAATTGGCTTAACTTGTATAGCATGCTTTGTCTTACAGATCTATAAAGCAGGTTTTTAACTAGAAAAAACTTTTGCTCCAAAACAAGATAACTATATAAAAAAAAAAAAATCTAGTATTGCTACTCCTGCCATCATCTCCCAGGAAATACACAGATATCAGGACCTGGCCTCCTCTCTCTCTCTCTCTCTCTCTCTCTCTCTCTCTCAAGTCAAGGCTGACACAACCCTGCGTAGTTCCTCCAGGAGAAACCCAAAAGATAATTCGAAGGCAATCCATGTGTCTTTTATGGTGTCAATGTCCACCATTTTGCTCTTGTCTAACTGAACCACAATAAGCCATAGAGAACAGCTCACAGTATGCTATCTGGGACCAAATATGCACCTGGTAACCAGGATTGCCCTCAGTCGAGCAGGCCAAGGAGAAAGGGAAGTACATCAAAGAACAAGTTTGCCCATGTTGCTGCTGTCTCCTCTTCATTTTAGCTTGTCTTTCTGTCCCCCTGCGGCCTTGTGATTGTTTACAAAGTCCCCTCTACCTCTTTCTCTTCGTTGTGCCCTTCTTAATAGTTTCATTTTTTCTTCCAGCTTAAAAAACTTTTAGCATATCTTGTACTCGTCTTCTCCCCTCGAATCCACTGCCAGTACTTTAACAAGGCTTTATTATCTCTTTCATACTGACTCTGCTTACACTTGAGTCCTTCCATTTCCCCTTTTTCTCTTCTTTTACCACTGACCTTATAAATATATATCTAAAGAGAGTTTTTACAAGGAACAATGAAATTATTGGGGGAAATTAATCCAAAGAAAATGGCTATCAGAGAAAGGATCCTTATTTTCAAAGAAAGTTTGAGTAGAATGAGGTTGACAGAGAAAAAGTCTCTTATTTGATTTATCATCTTCCCAAAGTGCACTCTAGTAGAGAACTCTGTTTACTGTCTAGCATGCCTTGTTTCAGTTCTCCCTCACTGGAACATTTCTTTCTCAGCTGTGAGTTTTCTTTTGGTTAATAAAATTACTAATAAAGATTAATGTGCGCCGTGATATTTATATGAGTTTTACATAAACCTTCCTCACCCTGTCTCCCAAATGGTGACCACCTAGCCCAAATGGTCGGCTTCATTTTGTTTCTCCTTCAAGTTTCAAGAGAGATATGTACACAGATGTGTATTTATAATCTGAAAAGTTGTATACAGACACAATCCGCTTGAAAGGTCCCTAAGAACTCAGGGTGCAAAGGAATCCGTAAGTTAGTGTCACCTGTTTTACTGAATAGAAATATATTTTATATTTATTAAATATGTAACCATTTTTTAGATGTATGGGAAACGGGCACCTTGGGAAGACCCCTCAAAGTGGGTGCTTGACACATACCCATGGAGCTCAGCGTCTCTGCCTCAGGATGGTCCAGCATTACTTCAGTTGCGACCAGAAGATGTTGGGTACGAAGGCTGCATAGCCACTAAGGAAGCCACAACCTCAAAGCACATTCCACAAAGTGACACGGAAGGGGATCCTCTGGTAAGAAACTGATGTGTGATCCTTCTAATATAAGTTTAATTACAGTGTGTGGTCATCAATATTTAGTCATTTGTACCAAGGATATAGTTATCTTAGGTAGGATTTGGTACTGTCCTGATATAGGTATTCAGTTTTAACTCTTACCTTTGGTCTGCTTTCATTGGGTGAAATTCTTAAAGGCCAACCTTGAATGCTTAAAAATCAAGAAACACTAAAACTAGGCCGTATGCTTTGACCCTAATTTTTATCTTACTAGGTGTAAAACTGTGTAAATAAATTAATAAATCTTCAACATTACAGACTCGATTCACTAGGTATTTAAGAGAACACTGAATTTTGTGTTTAAATTGTAAAAAAGAAAATAATGTAACATACACTTGGAGAACTAAAGAATATTTTACATATATCAACTAGTTTGACTAAATTTAGAATTAGTCTTTTGTTGCCTGTGGTAAAGAATAAACTGACTTGGAAATCAAAGGGGACTTATTCTCCCTGATTCTCCCTGTCCTGCTGAATTTGCAATTGTGTGTAGCTTCATAAAGATGAGTGAAACTCCAAAGTATGAGTACTCTGAAAATATTAAGTAAAGGGTATTATTAGGAAGATATTTTATCTTTATGTTTTTTTTTTTATGTTTGTAGATGCATTTGTATAGATTGGTATCAAATGTAGTGCGTTTATTAGCTTACCATTCTAAAGAAATCACTGGACTTGCACATTCCATACAGAAAGAAAAGATACTGAAAAAAAAGCCATTTTGCTACTTAAAACAAATGAACAAAAAAGAAAATGATTAAAAATCATAGCCTATGATTATACCCAAGAACATAAAATGACTTGATATTTTCTGGAATATTCCTATACCCTCAACCCCAATACATATACAACGTTTTCATCCCAGATGACCATTCTTAACATTTTGGGGGTTACATGTGAACAGCCTCAGAGATTTTTAAGATCTTTTCCCCAGCAAAGTGCACTCACACACAGGAAAATTTGCGTACTATTTCAAAGGCTTCCATAGCGTCATGGAAGTATACTTATAGACCTGCTTAGAGTCCGGGGAACTCCTATATAGGACTTCCTATATTGGACTTTTGCTCTAGACCATCAAATCCTTAAGGGCCTAGACTTGTATTTTTATTACAGGTAGCTGGCCCTTTAGCTTGTACATAGCTTGAAATCAACAGTGGTGGAGGGATTGGTTCGGATGCAACATAATTGTGAGCATACACTAATTAATTGCTTACAGAATGGTTAACATTTAACAGTAAATATAAGCTTTAGAGTACAAGTATGGGTTATCACATATGAATTTTTTTTATTACTTCTAGTCTTACCTTTGTAGTGTTGATAGACTGTGTCTGCAGTAGGGAGAGGTTTTATAGCGTTTGTTTTGAAATTATACTGTAGAGTAAGTTATGCCCTCAGCTTTCCCAATTCCCACACTCCTCATCAGCTAAACCCTGCAATCTTCCCTGGCTCTAAATGCTCTTGTCTTCTAGTGTGGAAAAGAGGTCCAGAATCTCCCATACTGAGGGAAAATTAGGGTTAAAAAAATCTGATTCTTAAACAGCTGCTCAACTAAATATCTTAAGAAACAGGGATTATGAAATGTTAAATAGAAGACTTATCTAAAAATAAATCTTTGGATCAGGCATATTCTGATAAAAAAATAAATATCCTCTTGATCTGCTTTTATTTTGTTGTAGTTCTATAATTACTAACATCAAGTAAAATATATTTGCGGTCCAATCTAAATAAAAAGTATTTGGGAAAAAATCCACTATTTAATGTCAGAAATACATATTTGGATATGAACAAGGATTCAGGTTTTTGATGCATCTCCCAGTATTTGATTCATTATCAATAAACTCATTCATAGTTCCATAAGTATTAATAAGTATGTACTCAGGGCTAAGACCTGGAGGTCAGGACATAAATAAAATATCATTTCTGATCCCAAGAAGCTCACAGTCCATTAGTGTAGAGAGATGTCTACTTATATAAATTATAGTTAAAGAATAGTAGTCACATGCTAGGTGAAGTTGTGAGTCCATCGAGGAAGTGATTAGAAGAAAGCTTCACAGAGAAGGAGATACTTGAGCTGCGTCTGGAAGGACGAATAGAAGTTCATCTTGTGGTTGGCTGGAGAACATCCAAGATTAAGGAAGCAGCAGGGGAACTGTGAAACAGTATAATAAAAATGATGAGTTTAGGAAGCTATATGCAGATTGGTGAGATTAGAACAAAAGGGGCAAGAACAATTGAAGCTACAAAAGTCTGCAATTGCTACATTATGCCCAAGGCTTTTTTATCTTTGAAGGAATTCAGAACTTTATCACACAGATAATGAGGCATTACCAAAGGTGTTTGGGCAGGGCACTTAATTTACCTTAGCAAGATTTGCAAGTTATAAAGATCACTTTGGTAACAGAACAGAGGACAGATTAAAAGAGAGAGAGGCTGGAGGCTGGAAGCCCAGCAGATTTGTAAATAGCAGGGGTGATAAGGACCTGACCAAGGACAAGGCAGAGGAGAGGAGGGAAATTCTTGTGCAGAAAATAATGATTTATCCCAATGACTATTGGTTCAGATGTAACCTTGCCCCCTCTTGTAATCTCCTTTGACCTGAACTCATAGAGCAGCACTGTGAGAAAGCAAAGTAAATCCCTTGTGTACATTTATTATGGATCTGAGACTTGGAACTTATTCTAACAAAATGTATTTACTATATGGCACAATTTTCATAGATTAAGACTTTAATAACACTTCTGTTATATCATAAAACGTTTATAGCATTCAGCATTCAAGCGATTTGAAACATTTATGAGTGAGATAGAATAATAACCCTTTAAACAGACTTCATTTACAATTTCTACTCTTAGTAAATCAGGAGGATGCTCAACACACAATTGCGTTTCACAAATTCTCTTTACTCAAATGCTTGAACATACAGCTGGCGACTAATGTGGGAGGAATTGACACCAGAAAGGAGAGAGACAGTATGAATGTGAATGGAGGTTAGGGTGTGTGGGTGAGAGAGAGAGAGAGAGAGAGAGAGACAGAGAGAGACAGAGAGACAGAGAAAGAAAGCGTTGATGGAGATTTGGCTTTTTGCCTTATTGGGTTTGAGAGATTGTCACTACTTTCAAATCTGTATGTAGCTGATTGAATAAATTCAGAGAGTTAGACTAACAATTATGTTGAAAAATATTGTCCTGAAGAATATTAAAATGACTTTAAAATGTGCTATAAACTGTGAACTTCTTGGTGAGAAAGGCATACTTGCTGTAATTGGTGATTATCAGTTTATCATTTATTTCAAAAGCATTTATTGAACACACATTTTACACTGAGCCCGCAAGCATGCATAGCCTAACATATCACTAAGGAATCCTTTTTTTAGATTTTTTTTTTCTTTTGGATCAGATTCTCTATTTCTCTAGGTTGGAAAAAAAAAAAAAGAACAACTTTGATGACTTTATACAATAATACATTAGTCTGCATTAAACAACAGAAAGATGATTACAATTTATAGAATCCCTCGACAAGAAAACAAGTCCACTCCTTTCATGAAGACAGGTGCCAGTTTTTCTGCGCTTTCTCAAATGGTTGCACAATCCATCCACAATTTGCTTTTAAACAATTTTTCTTTTGTCTCCAAAGTGGGTCTGCAGATCTTACCACAAGCCGAGCAAGGTGGCTGCCTTTTATTTTGTAAGACATGGACATGCTAGCTGTCTTTCTCCCCAGGTGCTTTCACGCATATGCCCCTTTTACTGGAACACATATTACCATTGTCCTATCAAGCTGGGAGACCTGAGACAGCTGCTGCTGTTCCAGAAGGCGGCTCTTGTTTTCAGTGGCGTAGCAATCATATTTTAGCCAGAAATTTCAACAACGTCAGAAACTTGACAGGGATTCTTTCCTTCTCCCTCTTCCAACACTCATGGTCGGCTTC
The DNA here is from genome assembly GCF_028018385.1 of Neofelis nebulosa. Taxonomy (NCBI): domain Eukaryota; kingdom Metazoa; phylum Chordata; class Mammalia; order Carnivora; family Felidae; genus Neofelis; species Neofelis nebulosa. The sequence continues at coordinate 40,689,007 of NC_080789.1, read as the reverse complement.
ATTCACTCACCTCCTTGGAGGTCAGCTCCTGAACAGCAGATGGTGTGCTTGAGTGCGGCAGCTGGCTTCATTCCCCTCCGTCCCCTCCTTCTCTCAGGGGAGCGTGAGCGGGCGCCTGTGTGCGCGTCTGCGTGTGTATGAACATTCACGACTTTCCGTTGCCATTCAATGCTTTCTGCTTCTCCCCGCCAAAAAGCTAGGCAGCTTGGCGAACTCTCCAGCAAAGAGCCCAGATGTCCAGCTGTGATACGGCTTCCTTCCCAGTCGCCCTGCTGGAGCAGTATTCATTCACGACCCCAAATAAAAGAGCTGTCTCGAGGCCCTGTTTGGTCCTTATGGTTTGGTGGCGTAGCCGTGTTTGGGAGAAACCGTGTAGGAGCTGGAGGCAACTAATAAAAATCTCAGATTGTTTTCCCGTTTCACTTGGACGGGATGAGACGGTGCCTCGGTGTGGCTCAGGGCCGTGTGTTTTGTGGGGCTGGCTCGCTCACTGCATCACTGCCTACATCGATGTCTCTTTTTCTTTCTTCAGATGAATATGCTAATGAAACTCCAAGAAGCAGCCAATTACTCGGGCACACAAAGCTGTGACAGCGATAGCACCAGCCACCAAGAAGACATTTTAGATTCATCTCTCGAGTCTACTCTCTAGAGGGTGAAACAAGTTAGGGGAAGAGACTCATGCTTTTTCGAAATGTGTAAAAAGTAAAGTATTTTCACTAAACCACTGCCAGTATGAAAGCACCCTGTCAGGGGCCCTGACCCAGAGTTGTGGTCTCCAAGGAGGCAGCTGAACCAAGTCTGAACCGCCAAGATGCTAAATTGAGATGGGAGCTTAACTTTATTTTGTTTCTAGGCGTTTTTATATCCGTGGAGTGACGTACGGCTCCACTGCTCAACTGGAAAGGACCCTAATGACAGGGCAACCGAATAGATTGCACACGGGATAGCCAAACTGGACTTTATTTTTCTCCTCTTTAAAAGTTTACAGTGCAGACCTTTTTTTGTCCCCTCCTTTCGTTTCCTCTGACGGGCCGTCCTCCCCAGGCAGGGCCCCTTCTCCGTCCAGCCTCCCTTGTGCCACATGGTGCTGGTCCCAGGGCTCCAGTAGTGTTCGTGTGGTGCGCTCACCCCATTGCAAAATGCAGCCGCGAGGCCAGCCCTCCATCGGCACTAAGGGAATTGTGCTACCGCCAGGAAAACACTACTGCGGCGAACTGGATACGTGCCAATGTGATTCCTAACTGCCACGTTCACACGATGTGCTCCGCCCACTTTTCCGTGTATGAGTCACAGGTTTTATAAGGTTGTTTTTACCACAGTGGTCTTTGTAAACCACCTGCCCACTCCCTTAACAAGAGTTTTATACCAATTAATAGTCGACACTGACAAAAGGCTTTTTTAGGGCTTCGTTCGTTTGAGCCTTTTCAGTGAAAGAAGGGACATTTCCTATGGTGCTGTCTCACTGCCTTAAAACAGATTTCTACAACAGTTTAACAGCTGGTTTAAATCCTAAACCACTGGTAATTTCCACTGTCTTTTCATTTACAACCAAGCAATGCCAGTTAATACAATAGCCTCATCTCTATATATCTTTTTTTTTTTTTTTTTTTTTTTTTTTTTGGAAGAATTGGTTAGGAGAAAAAAAAATCAGTATTTTTACCTGGGGTATTTAGATTGCCTTTCCTCCAAAATGTTCAAGTAACCCGGAAACCCTCTCTGACCGTCACTTAAAAGCGAAGACATGTGGCTGAACTCCATCCAGTTATAGGCAAGAGAGTTTTAGAAGGAGGGAGATTTGGAGATGCAACATGAGCACAACTGTCTGGCTTTCCTCCCCGATTCCTTTTCTTATTACTGTTACTCTTAGTTTTGAGCATGTTGTTTCGATTGCTATTGTCGTACATGAGAAATTCAGCATTAAAGAACACTGAAGCAGTGTAGTCACTGTGGAAGAGGAAGCGTTTATACTGTAAAAGAAGGTTAGATTTGCACAGTCTACTGGGTAGGTATTGTAAATAATCATTTTAAAAACTCGCACAAATCCAAGCAGACACACACGAAAATGTATCTTCTCCCGTTGGTGTTAAGCGGTGTTTCGCTTGCTGAGATTTCCTGTACATTGCGAACAAATACAGAATGCAAACCCTCGAAGCTGTTATTATCCGGCGTGTTTGTCCTGTACTTACAGTTGTTATGACTATGCAGGAGCTATCAGTGCTAGAGTGAGCATGCTTCAAAACTGTTCATGAAGCCAATACGTATTTGGAAAAGAAAAATGTCCACAAGTGCATCTGTTGTGGCAGGCTTTAAAGAGAGTGCATGAAAACTGATGGGAATCATTGGAGAAGTTACCACCATACACAGGACGGGTCTTTAAGTTTTTAGAACCGAAGGGCTAGGCCATGGTGTAGACTTGTTCTATGCACGTGAAAATATGTTGCTTTCAGGAGGTGCGATTGGTGCTACTCTCTGTGACCACCCGTGGGTCAGTTGCTCTAGAACAATAACAACACAAGACATCTGTGCAGTTTTCAGAGTGTCTCTAAGTCTCTAGGTCCTACCCGGTGCTATTGCCCTAAGGGAAATCTGAACCGAATTTATGCACATAGAATTGTCACCCTGACTTTGAAGCCTCAAACATGGATCAAAGCTGTTTTGAAACATCACTATATGTAGCTGGATGAGTGACTAGTTGCCCTTGTATAATACGTGATCTAAAACAATTGCTAATCTTTCCCTGCCATTTCGAGAAACACAGTCCAAACATGATCATAAACAGAAATCCCTGCAATACATCCCAGTAGGTTCACCTAGTTTACAACTTAAACTAGTTTGTGAAACATTTGTCTGTAAACATTTTATATTTTGTACATTTTTGATGTAACATATCATGTAAATAGGCAGAAACAGTGAAATAAATCATCTGAAAAGTTTTGTAGTCTTTGTAAAGCCCCGACAATAAGTACTTGGTGTCAATGGACTTAACTGGATGATGTATTTTCTATTGGTTTATTGTTCCTCTAGCTTGTAAACCAGCTTGCATATATTTTTTTGCAAATGTGCACCCTGTATCTGTCTAAATTATTACTTTGCCATTAAAGTGGAATTATTTATTGACAACGAGGTGTGGTGTCTGTGTATGGAGAAAAACTGAATAACCATGTGCCAAAAGTGTCAAGCTTTCAAACATTGCTTATACTATTAATCCGCCATCAACAGGGATGTCTGTAAATTTTCATTTTTTATATCTTACAGAAAGAACCACATAGATTTTAATAAATAAACCGAGGGTACTAGAAATAAATAAGCTGGCGGTACTAGAAATAAATAAACCGAGGGTACTAGAAATATTTTTAATGAAATTTATTCAGTATTTTTAGAAAACTCTGACTAGTGTAAATGTTTGATTATAAAATAAGAATTGATATAAAATAGAATATTGATATTACCTAAATCAACTTAAGTGTTTCTTTGTTTATATTTCATTAAATCCTCGATTTTCTAAAATACTTATTTTGAGAAAGAGAGAGCATGTGGAAGGGGCAGAGAGAGAGGGTGGCTCTCTCTACACCTGGGTGGCTTGGTTGGTTAAGCATCCAATTCTTAGGCAAACCTTAAGAGACTCTTTTTTTTTTTTTTTTTTTTTTTTAAGTTTACTTTTGAGGAGGAGGGTGGCAGAGGGAGAAAGAGAGACAGAGAGACAGAGAATCCAAAACAGGCTCTGCGCTGTCAACGGGGAGCTGGCTGTGGAGCTCCAACTCACGAACTGTGAGATCATGACCTGAGCCAAAATCAAGAGTCAGACACTTAACCAACTGAGCCGCGCAGATGCCCCAACCATTAGAGACTCTTAAATTCAGGGAACAAACTGAGCGTTGCTAGAGAGGTGTTGGGTGGGGCGTTGGGCTAAATGGGTGATGGGCATTAAAGAGGGCACTTTTTGGAACGTGCACTGGGTGTTGTATGTAAGTGAGGAATCACTAAATTCTATAGCTGAAATCATTACTACACTGTATGTTCACCAATTTTGATTTAGATAAAAAAATAAATAAATACTCTCAAAAAGAACAAAAAGAAAAGAAAAGCATCCAACTCTTGACTTTGGCTCAGGGTCATGATCTTACGGTTTTGTGGGTTCAAGCCCTGCATCGGGCTTTGCAAACTGACCGCGTGGAGCCTACTTGGGATTCTCCCTCTCCTCTCTGCCCCTCCCCTGCTCACGCTCTCTCTGTCTCTCAATAAATAAACTTTAAGAAACTCAAAACCCTACTTCTACTGGGGCACCTGGGTGGCTCAGTCAGTTGAGCGTCCCACTTTGGCTCAGGTCATGATCTCGCAGTTCATGAGCTCGAGCTCCACATCAGGCTCTGTGCTGATAGCTCAGAGCCTAGAGCCTGCTTCAGATTCTGTGTGTGTGTGTGTGTCTCTGCCCTTTCCCCCCCACCCCACCCCCCGTCTCTATCTGTCTCTCAAAAATAAACATTAAAAATTTTTACAAAAACCTACTTATATCATCCAAATATACATTATATTTACTGGAGTTGGAACCTAAGGTATTTTGAAAAAAAATTCTAATATAAAGGGAGTTTTTATAATCTCAATTAAAAAATTAGGCACCCCCCCAAAATTATTCTGCTTTAACATATTTTAGAACTAAAAGTTTAAAAGAGGATTTAATGAGGGGCACCAGAGGGGCTCAGTTGGTTAAGTGTCTAACCCTTGATTTCGGCTCAGGTCATGATCTCACAGTTCGTGAGATCTCACAATTCTCTCTCTCCCTCGCTCCCTCTCTCTACCCCTTCGCATCTCACTCTCAGTTACTCTCTCTCTCTAAAAATAAACTTAAAAAGAAAAGAATTTATCTTTTAATTTCCTCATGTAGAAAAGAGAGATAGTAAGGATACCAACCTGTAGGGCTGTTGGAGGACTGAGTTAAGATCTGTAAAGCACTTAGAACAATGTCTAGCATTCATGAAACTTGGAATAAATGTTAGTTGCTGCAATGACACAGCCATGATAGGAATTATATCCGTAGTATAACATATTCTCAGGATTCAATTTGTAAACTGGTAATATTTAGTCTTGCTAAAAATGTCTTCCATCCAGTTTTCTCACCTATAAAGTGGGATAACTATAGTATCTATTCATAAGATTGTTTTCAGACACTGATAGAATGAATGATCACATCAATTATATTTGAATTCGGAGAAATTCAAATGTCTTCATTTCAGCCTTTTGGATTTTCACATTTAAAAAGGCCCTATGTTTTTATAAGAAATAAGCCACCTTAAAAATGTCTAGTTCTATGTCTTTGATCAGTGAAGATGTTTAAAAAAGAAGTTTCCGTTGTGTTTTGCTTTATTGGGTTGTAGGGTGGCACCAACAAGTAAACTATTTCATTACAGAGTGCAATATTATTTTTAGTTTAGTGGAAATGATCTGGATAATGATGCAGAGGATTTCTTCGTGAAGTATCCATTATCTCTTAGGTAGGAGTTCATCAATAAGAAAACATATTCATAGAAATTAAACATAAGACATTCTGAACTATGATCTTAGTAGAGGAAAATGAAAGTTGTCAAGCTGTTTTCCATAAAATTGTAAAAAATAATAATAAACTTTTCCTTTGTCACTGGAACTTTTAACAATTCACCTTAATATTTTAGAATTGCATGGTATTAGGTTGATGAACAACGGAGTAAATGATTTTTTACATTGATTATATGTTAAAATACTGTTAATATATTGGGTTGTATTAAGTATAGTAATGTAAGTAATTCACCTGATTCTCTTTACCTTTTTACCGTGGCTGCTAGAAAATTTATCATTAAATATATGTTGCCTGTATTTGTGACACACATATTTCTATTCCTGTCGGATAGCACCAGTATTGAAAGACTGATCTTTATAAAATGTAAACGTGATCACACACCCCCTCTCTTTTATATTTCGTGTTAACGAATAAGATTCCAATATCAAAGGACAATTCCTTTCTTAACTTGGATTTTGCTTCTCCCTGAGCTGCCTTTTTCACACATCCAGTGCCCCTATTTTGGTTCTGTTCTCTGTTATTGTAACCTAATTGCAGACGTGGAAGTAATCACTGAGACAATAACCACAGCTTTCCAGACAATTTACCTATGAGCATGTGTCAGAGTTTTATTATAATCTTGCTACATGGGAAAAACCTCTAGTGGGCCAATTTAAAAGTTTCTCTCCTTCACCCTTGATTGTCCGGTGGAGGCAGGAGTGACTGGTTTCCCAAGACCAATATTTATCCCATAAATAATTAAACAATTATGGAAATTGCAAAACAAATTACCAGAGTTCTGAGCTATTCAAATAAGGAGATTGCTAATTATATCAAGCGATAACATTTTGTCCCAGACTAGGTTTGAAACAATATTTCTTTTACAGTAATTTACTTCCTTTTACCCCAAGGCCTTTACACAGTCTCCAATCCCATTACCTTAGATAAGCCTTTCTGGTCCTCCAGACTAAGTCGAGTCTGATTTATTTGCTTTTCTAGAAATTATATATAATCATCTTACATAATATACATATGTATATATATATATATATACATATATATATATATATATCTTACATGCTTATGCCACTTATCATGCAATCTCATTGGGCTTAGAATATAGCAATATAGTATATTCTGAATGCATACATATTGAAAAAAAAACTATTTCTGTACATGGAGATAGCAATGGAACTTTAGCTTTTGTAAAACAAAAACACTGAACTCAAGAAGAGCCACTATTACAGGTGAGGAGCTTCCTGGGAAGCCATATAAATAAAAGCTACAGACCAAGCAGGGTGCTTGGGTGGCTCAGTCGGTTGGGCGTCTGACTTCAGTTCAGGTCATGATCTCACACTCTGTGAGTTCAAGCCCTGCGTCAGGCTCTGTGCTGACAGCTCAGAGCCTGGAGCCATCTTCCATTTCTGTGTCTCCCTCTCTCTCTGCCCCTCCCCTTGCTCTCTCTGCCCCTCCCCCCTTTTCTCTTTCTCTTTCTCTCTCTCAAAAATAAATAGAAACATTTTTAAAAAATTTTTAAAAAAGCTGTGACCAAGGAAGGAAGTGGATAACCTGAGGGTGTGTGTAACCCTGTACAGACAAAATATTGCCTCCCACTTAGGATTTGTTTTCCCTTTAGATGTAATGTACTACCATACTTTCTACCAAGTTTTCTTTTTCTTTCTGCTTTTCAAGTTCTTTGAAGATGACTTAGTTATATATAGTACAATTTAAGCATGTGGGTTTTTGGGGAAATGGATAAAACTGTTGGAAGTGTAGTGCTAGAGCCTAGAAGACAAGTGGAGGCTGAAAAGATCAAAATAGGAATTCTTCACATAGAAATGAGAAGTGGAGTTGTGAATTTCATTCTGGGATGTTTTCCCACAGGAAAGATGTTGACCAAGTCAAGAAGACTGGGAATAAAACTTGAGAGGTGTGGTGGACATCTTTATAGTTCACTTGGCCTTTATTTTCCAATTTGCATAATATATCTATGCCCATTTAATGTGACATTTATAAAGAAGGGGTATAATGTAATGGAAAGACCATTAATTTGAAGTCAGAAATCTGTATCCTTGTGATGTTTTGTGATTTGTCCAGGAAGAATCAACTAACCCATCATCTGTGTTCATCTAGGTTTTATCCCCTAAAGATGGTGATAGATAATTAAATACACGCAATGTAACAGGAGTCATTCTAGACATCATTGTGATACAAATGATGTGTATTTATCAGTTCCCAAAAACCATATTCCCAGGGAATAGTAGAAAATCTAGAAGTCTAGTCATAGCCCATCCATGAACACTTGAGTCCTTGAATTTTCAATAGTTGTATTCAGTGTGTCAATTTGAGGCAGCTGGGTATAAGATGTCCAAGGTATAGAAGCTGGACCAAATTCCCAAGTGGTGGAATGATCATTTGCCTAACATCAGCACCTCTCCGAAGGTGAGTTGCCTAGTTCCCAAATGGCTGTCCTGGTAAACTGCTTTCATTCCCTTGTCTAGCCCTTCTGTGAGTTACCGCTGGTTGTACAGACTGGCAATCTCTGTAGTTGGTTTCTGGTGGGCTAGAAACTCTGAGAGTGATGGGGAAATGCAACCAGGAGCCTGGTATTGGTTGAACTATGAAGGTCAAAAGCAAGCACAATGAACAGCCAGAGTCAGGCTCAAAGTGTGGAGATAAATCCTCCAGTCTGGCCACTGGAAGCTAGAGGAGGGTGTTTTCCATACCAGTGGTTTCTCAGAGGAGGGAAATACACATGGACTATGTTTGCTGGGAGGCCTCATATTCTGGACTCTTGCAGCACCTATGATAGAAATATGAGAGCCACACACACAATTTAAAATTTTTCAGTAGCCATATAATATTAGAAAAGTGAAATTGATTATAACAATGTACTTTATTATCTTAACATATCAAAAATATTATCATTTCATCATATAATCAAGCTGAATGTTATTTTATTTTATTATTTTAATTTAAATGTTTATTTTTGACAGAGAGAAAACCACAATGCGAGTGGGGTGGGGGGTGTGCAGAGAGTGAGGGAGACACAGAATCTGAAGCAGGCTCCAGCCTCTGAGATGTCAGCACAGAGCCCAAGGCGGCCTCGAACTCAGGAATGGTGAGATCATGACCTGAGCGGAAGTCAGATGCTCAACTGATTGAGCCACCCAGTTGAGCCATTCAGCCTCAAGCTGAAATGTTTTAAAGAAGATGCTTAATATATTTTGCATTTTCTTTTATTTTTTAACTAAGTCTTCAAAATCCAGCATGTATTTTATGCTTATAACGCATGTCAATTTGGACACAATCTTTATCAGAAAAACCGGATTTGTACTTAGAATTCAAAAATGTACAGTTAAAAGGTAGATTCACATAGGCAACTTATTCCAAACAGAGTTAACATAAATTGAGCGTGAGTTTTAAGGTTAGATTTTTGATAATTACCATTAAGTTAAAAATTAAGTTCTGGGGTGCCTGGGTGGCTCAGTTAAGCGTCTGACTTAGGCTCAGGTCATGATCGCACAGCTTGTGGGTTCAAGTCCCACACTGGGGTCTACGCTGACAGTTCAGAGCCTGGAGCCTGCTTCGGATTCTGTGTCTCCCTCTCTCTCTCTGCCCCTCCCCCATTTGCTCTGTCTCTCTGTCTCTCTCAAAAATAAATAAAAACAGTTAAAAATTAAAAAAAAATTAAGTTCCAAATTGCTATATATATTTCTTATTCTGTAATCCCACGATAAAGGATGCCTACTCATCCTACATTTGGATAAAGAAGGAACTTTCCTCAAATTGTTTTGTTTTGTGTTTTGTGTTTTTGTTTTTTGTTTTTTTTTTGGCCTGTGAGGAAATGATTCTCTTCATGAGATTAAAAACAAACAAAAAAAGGGGCGCCTGGGTGGCTCAGTCGGTTGAGCGCCGACTTCAGCTCAGGTCACGATCTCGCGGTCCGTGAGTTCGAGCCCCGCATCGGGCCCCTGTGCTGACAGCTCACAGCCCGGAGCCTGTTTCAGATTCTGTGTCTCCCTCTCTCTGACCCTCCCCCATTCATGCTCTGTCTCTCTCTGTCTCAAAAATGAAATAAACGTTAAAAAAAAAAAAAATTAAATAAAAACAAAAAAAGAAAGAAAGTGTAACCAAAGACATTTTTAATAGTAGAATGGCCCCCAAAGTGAGATCCGAACTTCACTGCAAAACTATCAATAATATTGACATATATAAATGCAGAGAATGTTTTAAGAGATTAGAGACAGAATAAGAGAAATATCTACAAATACATGAAACATGGGTTTGTGTACTAAATATGAACGAGAAGCAGATTAAAGCAGTGCTTTCCCTGATCTGCATAAAATATCCCTCAGGGCGATTCATTTTCCTTGCTCACATTCACTGTTCACCAAACAACATTCTAATTGCTAATCTGGTTTCCTAGAAACCCTGAAACCTGTATAAGTATTTCTCAAATATGCGTTTTTTCCCCCTTTTTTCCCCTTATATATTGAAGTTCAGTGATTATTTCTTTCCTTCACTACATTTTTTTTAAAGTTCTGCTCCTAGAAATTTAGTTCATCTGCAGAAGCCACAGAGCAGACTATAAAGAACATTCCGCAAGTAGTCCTCTTGCTAATGTAGCACAGTAATTAGCCTTTTCTTTTTTTAAATAGTGTGCTCTTCAGCTCTTTGCTTTTTTTTTCAGCATCAACCAAGAGTTTTATTAACGAGCTTGAAAAAAAAAAAACATGTCCGTCATACTGGTGGCACATTCAGAAATTTGAAATTATTATTTTTTAATTATTTTTAAACATTTATTTATTTTTGAGACAGAGAGAGACAGAGCATAAACGGGGGAGGGTCAGAGAGAGGGAGACACAGAATCCGAAACAGGCTCCAGGCTCTGAGCTGTCAGCACAGAGCCCAACGCGGGGCTCGAACCCACGGACTGCGAGATCATGACCTGAGCCAAAGTCGGTCGCTCAACCGACTGAGCCACCCAGGCGCCCCCAGAAATTTGAAATTATTAATAGCCCAAGCACACATTGGGGTTGAAGTAAAATGAATTGACGATTCTACCAAATAAAATTATAACTGGTACTAATGTATTAACTGTCAGCCTGAAAATAAAATGCCATTGGCATAAGACACGAGTGAAGAGGAAAGTTTCTGGGTGACCAGCTGGCATGAGAATGATTCCTGGGTTGCTCCTGCAGGACACCATGGATTTGCAGTCTGCTCTGGAAATTTCCTCCTCACAAAATGAATTGCAAAAGATATGCAGGACCTTCAGAGAACTAGAAAATAGACCATGTGCAAACAGATGAAAACATTTTTCCAGCCAAGCAAATATTGATACTGCTAGAACCCGACCTGCAGTTACTGTGTGACCATTAATTTCAAAGAAAGGTCAAGTTGCAGATTTTAACATCAGTAAAGCAAAAGTGGAACAGGAGTTTGAACATTATAAGTTTGAACATTCTATAGAAAAATGCCATAAGCGATTTTACATTGTTACCTTTCATTGAGAAATCAACCCAGGGGTTAATTTGAAGGGGGAAAAAAAAAAGATTTTGTGGCCAAAGAAATTGTAACTTCTGTAAGGTTATGATGTGTTAATAATAATATCATAGAGATATACCTACAAAGTAAGGTATCCAATTTTTAGAAAGTATTAAAAAATTATGTTAAATAACTTTATATAACTCTTCCAATAAACCTAAAGAACAAGTGGAATCCTAGAGTAAACTCTATTGTGCAATCAAAGGAGAACAAGTTAATTAAATGCACGCCTTGTTTAATATGCATAGGACGCTAACAGGAAAATGACAAAAGAAACAACAATGATAGTGTGACAGTTATATTTTATGTAAGTTTTAGCGCTTCCAAACAGATACCAAGAATCCTCTGTGTTCTCTAAAGTTATGATATTTGTTTTATTTAATGAACATCCATTATCTTATGACTCCACTGCATAAACAAATGGCTAATTTTGAAGGCACTGTAAGTGCCAATGAAAGGAAATATTTCTCCTTGCCCCACATTTTGCCCTTAGGCCATAGGGAAGAGACATTTCACCTGGGAAGAGCAGTAGAAGGACACTGCATCTTCCCCTCTCCCCCCCCCCCCCAGGGTGAGGGGCTTGTGCAAATAAAGTCCTAATATTTTGGAAAGGAAGAGTGAGGTGTGGCGGGCTGGGGGGTGGGGGGTGGGGTGGGGGGGCGCTAAACCAGAGCCCAAGTTGCATTTGTAAAAATCTCACATGAAGATCATGACTCGGGTTACCCTTAAAACTTCTCCAAGGCCCTAACCTGCTCTTAAAAGCCCTACCCTTCACTTGAACTTGCCCAGAGCAAGAGTAATTTATGTGAATAAGACACGCAACTGTTCACATTTATCTACCAGAGGGCAGACCGGTCGCTTAAATCCACTTGTGTGCAAATCCAGTTTACTAGCTTTCAAGCAGTAAGCATCCTTGGGCACAGTCTCTGAAAGCAGTGGGGAACACATACTGGGGAGACGCTGAATCTCCCCCAGCTTTTTCACCCACAGCTGAGTGAGTCCAACCGTCTTTTGTCTTCAAGTTGGTTGTGTCAGGGGGAGCATAGTTGGGAAATCTTGGTAGCATCTTTAATAGAACTCACATAGGCCCACTTTTAACTATAACAGAAAAATTTGAAAAGAAAAGGAAGTAGTAAGATACTTGAAGCTAGATAGCTATCATGTCTTTTCAGTTGTATCTGTCCCTTCGCGTCCTTGAACGGTGCCTTGAACACTCTAGGTATTAACTACACTGAATAAATGAGAGTCTTCTAAGGGCTGCAAGAGAAGGTACTTACTGACTAATCATATTTACATTTAAGAAACAGTTTAGCCAAAGAATGTTGTTACTGGGTCATGAAACGAGAACAAATTTATTCCCAGAGCCACTTGGAATAATCTTCCAAAATTTGTTTGCCAAAAGAGAAACTACCTCCTATGGAGTTTCTAAACTTTCCCATATTCAGTACCTGGTATTCAAGCTAGAAAACTTTAGGGATGCAAATAGTAACCATTTATTTATTATTTTTTTTTATTAAAAATTGTTTAGTGTTTATTTTAGAGAGAGAGCACATGCGAGTGGGGGAAGGGCATGACTTTCCTTTGTGCCGACAGCAGAGAGTCTGATGTGGGGCTCGAACTCATGAACCATGAGACCATGGCCTGAGCTGAAATCGGATGCATAACCGACTGAACCACGCAGGTGTCCCTGGTCTCCATGTATTTAAAGATACATCCTCGTATCCTCGATCAAGAATAAATAAAACTGATTTGTTTAGGGGGACATTAAAGGGTTTTAAGGACACAAGTATCCCCAGTTCATTCTTAGGAAAAAAAAAGTGTTAAGGAAATTTCCCATCCTTTTGATTTACCTCAGTGACCTAACATTTACCTCGATGACTGAATATACAGAAAATATCCACAAAGCCATAAATTGTCTCTATTAATGCACTCATGCATTTCTTCTAATGCTTTCACCCATTAGCCAAAATGTGGACAATTTTATTTGCATTTCAAGTCAAAAGATTATTTCTTTTGAATGCCTTTAAGTAATGAGCATGAGAAGCACCATGCATAGTTTGTTATATTAGAAGATGGAGGAAAGATAGACCCCCTTCCATCTGAACTGGCTCAGCTCACCTTAGTTACACCAGAGCTTGCAAACTAATGACTCTTTGATGTGTACTAAGTGATCTACAAACAATTTTTAAAATAATTTTAATTGCTTTCTATATTACTTTCCTGTTGCTGGGTAATAAATAACCGCATAGATAGCAACCTAAAACATCACCCATTTTTTAGCTCACAGTCTGTAAGTCATAAGTCAGCCGGGCTCCATTGGGTTCTCTGCTCAGGGTTTCACAAGACCAAAATGAAAGTGTTGGCTAGAAGGAGCTCTTGCTTGAAAACTCCAGGGAAGAATTCATTTCCAAGCTTATTCAGGTCTCTGGCAGGATTCAGTTCCTTGTGGTTAAAGGACCAAAGTCCCCATTTTCTTCCTGGCTGACAACCTGGGACTAATCTCAGCATCTACGGGCTTCTCGGTCCTTGGGTTCAGCCTTCTATAGCTTCAAGGCTACCAAAAGCCCGTGCTATCTTTCTATTGCTTTCTTCCTTGGATAGTATGTGATGATATTAGGCCTACCCAGATAATCAGCCTTCTGCCACAAGATGTAAAAGTCATGGGAGTAATAATACCTCATCATAGTAATGGATACCACCCACATTCTAAGGGAAATTATACACATGTAATTATACATGTGGAAGAAGATCATCAGGGGTCATTCTTAGAACTATGCCTACCACACTTACCAAACTTCAACATCAGGGTATAGATATCCAGATATCTGATTCCCCTTAAAATTGTAATTTCTAGCAACATTGGGCCACATTCCACTGTTACGACTGACTACACTTGATAAGTGACGATGTCTTTCAGAGGAGCATTCTCCAATGGATTGTACCAGCCCCTATCAGTGCACGTCCACCTGGTTCACCCTGTACATATTTTAGTTTTCAACAATTGCATTACACAATAAGTAACACTGCAGTGCAACATTTCTGACAGAGTGCATAGTCATACCTCTTCAAGCCTAAATTTATCCAGGAAACTAATCATCTCAATGCTATCTGCACTTTAAAGATAATGAGACCATCTCAAGCTACACACTAATGTTCCGTTTGCCTCTCAAGACTGATTCTTGTAATAACATCCCAATAACTCAGTAATTCTGAGCATGTTCTGTCTTTGGGGCTGATAAGTGAATAATATTGCACAAATGAAGTGCTACCACTGAGTTAGCCCATGCAAAGGACACAAATGCACTCTCAGTGGACAAATGTATTCCCGTGTAATCATGCCAGCAGCAGAAAATGGAATCTGTCATAAAAAATAAATTATCTGAGAGTCAGACCATGTTCACACAGCTCGGCACTAAATTTCATTTTCCTTGTTCTTCAGCTGAGAGTCTAAATAAACACTTACGAAACAGTCTGAAAGATCGCATTGTTAGTCAAAGTTGGATTCTACAGCCTCTGAATTCAGATGTATGAAACCGTGGCAGTTGGGAGGCCTGCTGCTTCTCATGTGCTGGTTTCTCTGTGATCACGGCCTCAGTCAGATTTTCCGGTTTCAGAAGGCGTACAGGTGCAGAGAGAGGTGGTGCAAAGCGAGTTGGGGGTGAGTGTGGAGGGAGGTTGGGGTCAATGAGCATTAAAGTAATGGGATTAGCTACAGTTGTTGTGAGCTAGATTGTGGAGGTTCGACATGTCAAGGTAAGAAGTTTGGAAATCATTCTATAGTGAACAGGGATCTCATTTAGAGTACCAGGACAGTACAGCAGAAGCATAACCTTTGGGGGGGCACCTGGGTGGCTCAATAGGTTAGGTGTCCAACTCTTTTTTTTTTTTTTTTTTAGTATTTATTTTTGAGAGAGAGAGACACACACAGAGTGTGAGCAGCGGAGGGGCACAGAGAGAGAGAGAGAGAGAGAGAGAGAAACAGGATCTGAAGCAGGCTCCAGGATCTGAGCTGTCAGCACAGAGCCCGATGTGGGGCTTGAACCCATGAACCTTGAGACCATGACCTGAGCTGAAGTCTGATGCCTAACAACGGAGCTACCCAGGTGCCCCTAGCATCCAACTCTTGATCTCAGCTCTGGTCTTGATCTCAGGATCGTGAGCTCAAGCCCTGTGTTGGGTTCTGCACTGGATGTGGAGCCTACTTAAAAATAAGCAAGTAAATAATAAACAAATAAATAAATGCTAGATTTAAAAAAGAAATAGCAGCAGCAGCAGCAGCATAGCCTTTGAAGCCAGATTGTGTGGATTCAAATGACTCGGGACAAACTATTTTTATACTGTGTCTTAATATTTATATGAAATATTAATGAAAGTATTAATACTATACAATTATATTAACAGTATTAATATTAATATTTCATATAGACATTCAGCTAAGCTACTTTCAAATTCTTGACTATGTGAGCGAATAAACGCTTGTTGTTTTAAGGTACTAAATTTCATGGGTAATTTGTGATGCAAAAAGTTGCTTTAGTAATATTTTGGAAAGCCAACATTTGACAGGTATTCAAAACAAAACAAAAAAAGGTACAGCTGTGCTGGCTATTACAGCAGCTGCCAGCCACATATGGCTATTTAAATTTAAATTAGATAAAATTAAATAAAATTTAATATTCAATTTGCCAGTCACATTAGCTACATTTTAAGTAACTCTATAGCCACATGTGGTCAGTGGCTATTGTATCAGATAATGCAGATATAGGAAATTTTCATGAGCTCAGAGGGTTCTACTAGATAGTGTTACTCTGGAGCAATGAGGCTCAAATTGGAACCTGCAAAGACTTAGCAAAACCTGAATATATTTTGTTATTTTTATTTGGATTTAAATATATGAGATGTTTGGCATGATGATTATTTTTTAAGAAATAAACACCTTCTGAATCATTTAAACAACCATCTTAAAACCAAATACTGTAAATGAATTTCTGTGCTTCATTAAGACCTTGAATTTGAATGTTTATAATGGAGTTCCAAGCAGGCAGTGCTGCTCTAAATGTTGAGGGCTATTGATAAAAGAACTAAGTCAAAGCCATTTTATAACAATGGGTGCATAACATGTTGGTAACGTTAACCCATCATGTCAACCATGCTGAAATAAAGGTTAGTCATGGGAAAACTGGTTCATCGTCATAACACTTTGAGCATTCAGTGATTTACTTTGAGCAAAACAACATTCTCTTCATATGATATTTATTACCTTGATTATATAGTTTTTTTATATTTGTAACTGGATAGTGGTTATGAATACATAGTTTTATTCTTATCCATTATTTTGTCTTATTGTAGAAAAAAATTATTATGATCATACCAGAATTCCATGATATTTTTCTCATTTAAAAGTGATGCCTACATAATTCAGATCTGAGGGGAAAAATCCTAGAGCTATTTTATCTATCTCGGTTTGCAATTCCCTATTTCTGCATATCTCAGTTTCAATTTTTCTTCAACTCTTTATTCAAATTCTAGTTAGTTAAATAGGATCATAGTGGTTTCAGGAGTAGACTTTAGTGGTTTATCACTTACATATGACACTCCATGCTCATCACAAGTGCCCTCCTTAATCCCCATCACCCATCTAGCTCATCCGCCCCACCTCTCCTCCATCAATCCTCGGTTTGTTCTCTATCATTAAGAGTCTCTTATGATTTGTTTCCTTCTCTCTTTTTTCCCCCCTTCCCCTATGTTCATCCAATTTGTTTCTTAAATTCCACGTGTAAGTGAAATCATATGGTATTTGTGTGGAACCACAAAAGACCCTAAATAGCCAAAGCAATTTTAAAAAAAGAATAGCAAAGCTGGAGGCATCACAATTCCAGACTTCAAGCTGTATTACAAACCTGTAATCATTAAGACAGTATGGTACAGACACAAAAACAGACACATAGATCAATGGAACAGAATAGAAAACCCAGAAATGGACCCACAACTATATGGTCAACTCATCTTCCATAAAGCAGGAATGAATATCCAATGGAAAAACAATAGCCTCTTCAACAAATGGTGTTGGGAAAACTGGATGGCAACATGCAGAAGAATGAAACTTCCTTACACGATGCACAAAAATACAATCGAAATGAATGAAAGACTTCAGTGTAAATTCTTAAGCAAAAGATTTTCATTGACCTAGCTGGAATCATGTATCCTCCCTTGTCCAGTGAGCTATGATCAAGACAGTAGGTTCACAGTAATAAAACATTTCTATCCAGCCAACTCATATTAATGGGGGTTCTTCACAAAGAAGATAAGTTGGGGAGATAGTCCCACATTGCCATCAACAGGGTTATTAACCATTAGGTATGAGGATACTGCCTAAAAAAAGAAATCTCGTTTTCCTTCCAGTAAGCAGACTTACATTTTAAGCTGGGACTTCAAGGAAAAGACTGCCTAAACCTGAATGTCTCTGCAAAGCAGATTCCCCCACCCCCCACCCCCACAGTAGCAAGCCCAGGAGGGAGGAATTTTTAATTGGGAACCTTCTCCTTGTACTTCACAACATATCCAGTAGGTGGCCTGCCTATGCTTTCCCTAATGCACGTAAATATGAGTGTTTCTTTGATGATGCATTTCAAGAGCTCTGTGAGCCACCTAAAAACTTATGCAGAACAGGCCTCTGAAGAGAGAAAGGCTTTTGATGAATGCACTAGAATTATATTAAGTAATCGGCACACCTTTTGTTATGTTGATTGTGTCTTGGTTTTTATTGAACTGAATGAAAAATAGGTCTGAATTTCTCCCTCAGCTATGCACATGCCATTCTTTCCAATAGCTCACAGAGCTGGGTCAATCCTTGCTGGGTAAAACAGAATGGACTTGGGACATGCTGTCTTCTCCAGTGTTCTCTTTTTCCTACCTGTGCAATGATGGCCTCCCTTTGTTATTGATGGGAGCAACCAAACTTGCTTTAGTAACTGCTGTTCTGAATTTCTCTGCTCCTGCTTACTCTGTCCTCTTCTCCCTCAAATCCATTTACAAAAGTCTCTGTCACCTCCTTCCACTCTGCCTTCTCAGCTCCCCACATTACCCTATTTTTCATTCCTGTGTAGTTTATTTCCCTTCAATTACACTTAAAACCCAAACCTGTGTTTCACTTAGCTTCTGAGAAGTCTCTCCAGGTTTTTCCTCTTGAATGTTGCAATTAACTTTTTTTAGTAGGTGCTACTGACTTTCCACTGTCATCCATTTCCATGGTAATGCTATCTTTGTGATAGGTTTACTCAAAGAAGAAACAGGACCTGGCTTCATAAGTTTGAGTAGGGGAAGTTCCCATTTTCTCACTAAATTATTTCCTGATGCTACAGAATAAATTGCATCCCCTTGAAATGTATTATATTTCCCATAGCAGCAGTTTCATGACTGGGGATGTCACATGTGACAATGGACACTTAGTTACATATAAGACATTTGCATCAGAGCCACTGTCATGTTCCTACCTATTCTATAACTTAGAGCAAATATACCTGATTCTTTGGGAACTCCAGTAAAAAATGAAATCTTACTGTGCTTTCTATAGCAGCTCTCGCCTTTCAGTTTTTTTTTTTAATAAAACTATTTTGTCTGTGTGTCCAAACATTCATCACTAGGACACTCAATGGTCAGGTTAAGGTACTTAGCATAATGCCTTCTACCTATATAATAATTTAAAGTAATAAAATTAGGTGGCAATTCTCTAAATGGGCACAATTGTATCATACTTATTTCTAGTACAAAGGTGTCTCCCATCCCTTAAAACATTGTCAAAAACAAAACTCCACACACTGAGTAAAACAAAAGCAAAAGATGAGCTTGTTGCAAGGGTTTCAATCTAAAGACTCAAGGTGTGGGAACAATGAGTTCTTAGTTGCTTACAGCTGGAGTCTTCACAGGGCAAATGCGGAAGTTGTTTGGCTTTTCTAGCTGATTGGTTACCCTAGTTGTCTTCTTCCTCATATGGACGAGGCTGGTTGCGTCTGGGAAATAAGGACGTCCAGTGCTGGTACAGACTTGGCGTTCAGGGACTGGCAGGTGTCCTCCGCTGATTTCTAAAAAGAGCTGTAAATTCCTGCAACTTAGGTAAGGCTAAATTTTATTTTCTTTAATGCCTGCATTGGCTGCCTCCATTTTATTCCCAGTATAAATGACTCTGTTAGTTTGTTTCTACAACATTAAAAATTAAAACTCTACTCATGTGTAGAGTTGGATCACTGGGTAATGAAGGACCTATTGAAATTTTATATTGTTAAAAAACTAAAATTCAACAGAGTAAACCCTAAGGATTTTGTTGGCTTCATTCAATGATTCACGAACTGGGTAGCATCCAATCTAGCAGATAGGAAGGAGTTCTAAGGAACTGTACAAAAGAAAGACTTCTATAGGCAGAAGGTAAGTGTGAACAAGGAAGTTATGGTAGACAAAGAAGCGAGTTGGTCACTGCAAGGTCATTTTCCATTAGGGGATTGTAGGGGTATATGAGGCAGATTACCTAACTAGTGCTGATCAGGTGATTCAGGTATGACTGGTTTAAGATTTTATTTCTGGGAGAGCTGAAACTGATTAAGTTAAGCCTTGGTATGGTGATATGGGGCATAAAGAGCTCCATTTTTTGGCCTGTTGTCTTGTTTTTAACAATATGCTTACTAACATAAATATAAATTAAGAATGGCAAATAATATTTTTCTTGACATTTTAGAATACAGAAGTTTTATTTTAAAGAGCCATATCTTTTGATTGTTGGTTTCTTTTTTAAAAAAACTATCCAAAGAAGTTTATACAGATAATTTGCCCATAGTCAATATTCAAAATCCTTTCATTGATCTTTTAGTGATATTCACATCTGTGGTCATGCTTTTCAAAATAATCTCTGAAAGTTTGGAATTATTAGTAAGGTATGTTAATAGTTAATGGGAGTTTCTAGAATGCCTTTTGGCAATGAATATACTTTTACATTTTGCAGTTGAACTGACAATTTCTCGAAGTTACAAATTCAAAAACCACATTTTTCTTTGGCCTTTAAGCTATTTTTCACAAATTGTATGTCATTTATAGATCTAAAAATTGTGTTTGAGAAAGAGCAGTCACCTTTACTCTTTTGCTTATTCTTTAATTAAAATTGATTAGCTCAAGTCTATGATTTAAACTCTCTTGAACAATCAATTCCTTGAGCAACTTAGTTAATTAAATTCCCTTAAGTATTTTAAACAGAATTTATAAGCCTAATATCTTCAATTTGTTGTAAGCACTGACCTGAAAAACAGCATTTGAAGATGTCAGAAATGATCTACCTGCTCCATGCCTGAGTTTGAAACTTATTTGTTTATATTTCGGTTGATTAATTTAACAAACACTTTATATAATGGTTAGTCTCTCAGGCTGTCCTGCCAAGATGATCTTACTGTCAGCAGATCTCTTACTCTGAAGGTTACCATATAAACAATTCACTCCTCTTCCCCTGGAAGGCAGGGGACAGGACAGTGGAATTATCTACTGGAGCTTCTGCAGATGAGAAGGGGAAACCAAGGGAAAGACATTCCCTAACTCACTTGGTCAGCAGACACAATTGCCCAAACCTCCAGTTTTGTATGCTTGTTCCTTTTTGGGCTTAACCATTAAAATTATTCTTAAACAGGTCTGTGACTTTCTCCATCAGTGGAGAACATCAGCCTGTGATGTCAAAGACAATTGAACCTGACGGAGTTCCAGAGACAAGGGAGACATTATTCAAGGCTATTGCAATAGGAGTCAGGGTTATTGCAATAGGAGAGAGGGAATGAACTGAATTTCACTGAAACAAAAGGTGGGAGAGTTTTTAAGCACTGGAGTGAGCTAGGGGGAAAGTAGTGGAGAATCCTAGATGTCAATGTGATTAGGCCATCTGAATTTGCTAATTGGTGCTTATAAAGTTAGGCCCCAGTCCTCTCACAGAGAGTGGGAGACTGAGACCTTTCT
Source organism: Neofelis nebulosa (assembly GCF_028018385.1). Taxonomy (NCBI): domain Eukaryota; kingdom Metazoa; phylum Chordata; class Mammalia; order Carnivora; family Felidae; genus Neofelis; species Neofelis nebulosa. The sequence goes on along the minus strand of NC_080789.1, from coordinate 40,667,943 downwards.
TTCTTTCTGTCTTTCCTTCCTTCCTTATTTTCTTTCTTTTCTTTCTTTCTTTCTTTCTTTCTTTCTTTTTTTTTTTTTTGAGACCATCTTTCTTGATGATTACATTTCAAAAAGGTGGTTCGCAGGTCTGAGAATGGCATTTATGGCATTTCTGGGTTGTAGAAAATTTATATCTCAAACAGTCAAAGAAAGAATGAAGTAAATGCTCTAAGAAAAGTGATGTCAGGAGCCTATAGTTAGGAAGAAAACTGTCTAAAATTTAGTTAAGGTGGATGTATTGGTTTTGCAATCAGAAGATTCAGAAATGGATGAAAACGGGAGCTAAATCAAATCTGAGTCAATCTGTATCCAGGCAGAAAGAATGAGGAACAGGCAGCTTGTTCTCTTGTCCAGGCTAATATTTGGGAGTGCCTAAGAGTTCTTTGTACAATAGATCACCTCAGAGCTATTCTATTCTTTAATGTGCTTAAAGTTAGAACTATATCCTTCTGTTTCTTCCTCCCATTTCTCAAATGCTACTTCATTCATCCTTTTTTAGGAGGTACTGAGAGAAGTGAATAAGAACAGAAATGTATATTGATAGTCATGATACTGATATATTTAGCGAGTATTATAAAGGGTGCCAATTTGTTTCTTGACTGTAGTGTAATTGTAAATGAACTAAGTTCTATGTTCTGAGAAAAAGGGGAACAATTCATATTAAGGATAATTCATGCCTGGAGAGTTTAATTTTTTTGAAAAAAATTTATTCAGTCTTCTTCATGATATACCAAGCTTTTGTACCAACTTGAAATTTAATTTTTCAGTTCTTTTATGGCAGCTAAACCTACCAAGGGCAAAGTCACTGGTTTTGATTTAATGAAAGCAGTGGGTATCTCACAGAAGGTGAGACAAGGTGGATTCTATTCATAAGGGAGGAAATTAAATTTTCAAATTTTGATTGATTCTGGAATCCACACTTTTTTTGTGATAAGTTGATAAGATACTTTAACTGAAGAAACACTGAATTTAATAAAGTGCAAGTGTAAGTATGCTAATTGAAAAAAGTTAGAAAGTGTTAGAAAATCAATTCATTTTGTAAGTGCACTGATAAAGAAGGCTCTGCAAGTGGATTTATGTAAATGTAATGAATTAAAGCATTTATCTTGCAAACTTGATAAACAGCAGTAGGCACTTTAGAGGGGGGAAATAATTAGTTCCTCAGCTCTCATGTGTACCCAAATCATTGTTACAATTATATTTGTTTATTACTTTAAAATGACTTTTTCTTTCAATGCAACACAGACTTAGAAACCTATAATCACATCATTTTTCCCTAATAATTTTTGTTTATATTTAATGTAGGGGATGGATTCCCATCTTTAATAATGTTGTTGGCCCTTTTGTGTCTCTCTCCTTAAGAAGACACAATAATTCTGAGAGTTAACTAATTGTAGGCAAGATCATTTTATAAACAACTGTTCCTCTTTAGCCCTCTACTACATTGTCTAAATTGGAATTGATGATTTTATTTTTTAGAGTGAAAATAAGGTCTGTTGCTTCCCTTAAAATTTCCAATGTCTCTCCATTATCGTACATAAAGTTCCCATAAGGCATTTTATATTCAGCTCCTGCAAACTAATCCAAATTCATCCCACACTAATTGCCTCCACCTTGAACTTTGCATTTCAGTCAAATAAACTCTTAGGTCCCTTCTAGAAGTTGTTGATCCTATTGGTGCACTGCTTCTCCATAGAATTCTGACTATAGCTCCAAAGATTTTGGCCATGTGAAGCTGAAATGATGTCACCGTTTCTGCCATGGTAACTAGGGCAGGAGGTGGCTGGTAGGAAGAATTAGGAGGTCAGGTTTGACATATTAACTTTGAGATATGGGTTTGACATCCTAGTAGAGATGCCTGGTGAGACGTTCCATACACAATATGTTGTTCTGTGGGGTAATCATGATGTGGAAATGTGGGGGTTTGGAGTGAATGGTCGAGAGAGAATTCTTGAGGGATACCTGGGTGGTTCAGCTGGTTAAGCATCAGATTCTTGATTTCAGTTCATTTCATGATCCCACGGTCGTGAGTTCGAGCTCTGCATTGGGCTCCCCACTGAGTGTAGAGCCTGCTTAAGATTCTCTCTCTCCCTCTGCATCTGTCCATCCCCCTTTCTCTCTTTGATAAACACACAATTGATTATATACTTTCAAGTTGGGATGGAGTTAGGAATAGTGTAAGTCTCTAAATTTTGAAAGCAAGGTTTCCAGGACCTTGAGGGGGCTAGATATTTTTAGGAAAAGGTCATTTATCACTGTCTACTAAAAGCTTAGTCATGAGACTCTTCAGATGTTTATCAGGGGGCCATATGCTTGGAGGATGATTGTTATCCCATATCTTGGGGGTTAGTGAAAAAGGAATTTTCCAAAGGAATTTTTATATGTTAAAGTAGACTTATAGGATCTTGGAGGTAGAGCTAATATTAAGCTAAGACTGCCTTTTGCCATTAGCAAAGTATTAAAATCAATGTAGTTGAGTTCCCAGAGGAAGGTCACTCTACCTGTCTCAAGGACATGTCAGTGGCCTGTAAGTTATCGTAAGTAAATTTATGTGTTTTTTTAATTTCTTTTGCCTTTGTTCTCCACATCAATCACATCTGGATATTATGAAATCAGACCTTCTTCAATGAATAGGACTCCGTGTAACTAATTCAAAACATTAAAGGAAACTAAAATAACAAAAAGATAATCTGTTTTACTTACTTGGTCATCTTAAACTTTTAAGTAATGTTCAGTTACATATTTCTTCTTGACCTTCTAAAATAAACAGGTGATTTTCCCCCATATCTTCAAATGTATATTTGAATGCTTTTCAAACAACTGCTCTCTTTCAAATAGCCTTTTAAAGTTTGTTTATTTGTGAGTTCAAGGCCCTCCTTCTTCTGTGAATCACAAAGGAAGCCCTAGTGTGTTTCAGTGTGGGAGGCAGATGGGTAACAGGAGATATTGTGCATGAGAGAAAACCTATAACATTTTTGTGAAGTAAATGCCAGCTTCTAGATGACATGACATCTGAGATTTAAATCCAAATTGGCAAGTTGTCACAGTGTAGATGGTATGGGAAGCCATGCTACTGGATGAGATCATGTTGGGAATGAGTAAGGGAGAAAAGAGAGGAGTCCAAGGACAGAGCCCTGGGGCACGCTCACATTTAGAGTTCAGGAGAGGCAAATATACTTAATAAGAGAGTATAGAAAGATAGGAAGAATTCCAGGTAGATACCAAGAGACAAAGGTATTTTATAAAGAAAACATCATCAGTGGTATTGAATACTATTGACATTTCCTCTTGCACATCTCAGCAGTAATTCATATTCATCCTCAGCTCTGCTAAACTGGGCATGAAGGGTGCAAGAATATGCTACCTCAAAATAAGCCTCCTGGCATTTGGATTGTTTTCAGTTAAAGGCAATTGAGAAGAGAGGCAGAAAAAGCTCTTTACCTTCCCCTGTCTAAGAATAGAGAATACGTTTTCCCCTTTGTAAAGATAATTTCTGTTTGTAAAGAAAATCTGCTTATCAGGAAGGGAGCTACTCATGGAGACAACTTTTATTACCTGAAAGACTTACCTGCATACTATTTTTTTTTTTTTGCAACACTTACTTACCATACTTTCCTCCCTTCCCTTTCCCATAACTTGTCTTCCTTGCCCAAAACCCCCAATCCCCTCTTCCTTTGTTCAGCCTAGGTGGAATATAAACATCAGTCATCTGGCTGCCTCCTTGAGCCACATGTTTCCTTGTGAAGTTTTGTGCGTATTTACTTAAGATCATATTTTCTCTTATTAATCTGTCTTTTCGGAGTTTGATTCATGGGCCCCAGCCTTTGAACATAGGAGGATCGAGGGAAAAGATTTTCCTCCCCCACAGGCGCTTTTTCCCTATTGCCATATTTCTGTGAAGGGAACCATAAGCAATGCAGTTACTCAAGACAATAACCTAGGAATTATTCTTGATTCCTACTCCTTTCTATCTTCAACTCCTATTCATTACTGAGCCTTGTTGATTTTATCTTTTAGATTCCTCATGAATCCACCATTTCTATTTCCATTTAGACTGCTGTAATAACCTCTGCTCTACTGGTAGCCCCTCAGATTGGTTCTCCACACGATTCTTTGGAAATACAAATCTAATCTCCAGTGACCCCCTCAATAACCTTCAATAGTCTGTGGCGCTTTTAAGATTAAGACAAAACTGGGGCGCCTGGGTGGCTCAGTCGGTTGAGCATCTGACTTCGGCTCAGGTCATGATCTCGCGGTCTGTGAGTTCAAGCCCCGCATCGGGCTCTGTGCTGACAGCTCAGAGCCCGGAGCCCGTTTCAGATTATGTGTCTCCTTCTCTCTCTGACCCTCCCCTGTTTATGCTCTGTCTCTCTCTGTCTCAAAAATAAATAAACGTTAAAAAAAAATTAAAAAAAAAAAGATTAAGACAAAACTTTTTAACATGAACTACCCATACCTCTAGCTTTATCTCATCACACTTCATTCCTTGTTCACTCAGCTCCCATCCCACTGGCCTTGTTTGAGTTTTTCCCACTCACCCTTTTCTTTTTCTTTTTTTAAATTTCAAGTTTTTATTTAGGTTCTAGTTAGTTAACGTATATGGTAAAATTGGTTTCAGGTGGAGAATTTAGTGATTCATCAGTTACATGTAACACCCAGCACTCGTCACAAGTGCCCTCTTTAGTACCCATCACCCATTTAGCCTATCCCCCCGCCCACCTCCCTTCATCAACTCTGTTTGTTCTCTATAGTTAAGAATCTCTTCCTGTTTCCTTCCCAATCTCTTTTTTATTTTCCCTTCCCCCTATGTTTATCAGTTTTGTTTCATAAATTCCACATATGAGTAAAACATATGGTATTTGTCCCACTTACCTTTTTCTTACTAGGTTTTTGCACATGCTGATCCCTGTGTTCAGAACACTTTTCACATCTCCTTGTTAATTCATTTTCATTATTCATCTCAGCATACATCTAACTACTTCAGTTAGCCTTTCTTGAGTTCCCTGACCAGTTTAAAATTCCCCACTTTGTATTTTCATAGCACCATAGCCATTATATACTTCAGCAGCATTGTAGGCTTCTTGATAATGGTTTACATAGACTCAATAAAGACAGGGTTGCAACCACCTTTTTGCTCTCCATTTTTCTGATTGGTACATAGTAGGCACTCAAATATTCATTGAATGAATAAAGATTGAGTGCTTTCATCCAGGATATAACTGTTTCTTTATTCTTCTTTTCTGCCACCAGATCTTTAAGTCCTGGAAAGGAAATCATTGTGTTCACTGAACTTAATCACGTAAGCTCAGCAGTCTACCAGTAAAGATAGGCTAGGTTTTGCTGCAGTAATAAATATTCCCAAATGATAGAAGCTTGACACAACAAAAGTTTGTTTCTCTCTTGTTTAGTACATAGCCCTAATGACTATAGCATATGGGTTCTAGTGTATATATGGGCTAGACACAAAGAAATCAGTTGACCAATAATTCACAGAAAAATCAGAGGAGAATTCTTTATTTAGTTAACAATCTAAGGATGACTTTCATCACTTTGATACTACAAAAGGTAATCACTTAAGGACATGTCCAATAGGTAACACAGCCATGTGGGAAAGCGCACAGGAGTGCAAAACCAGCACTTGGAAAATTATAGCTTTCAAGGAACTGCTAGAACCCAAGGAAAGAACTTTAGGAGTTACTCTAGACTTCCAGACAGCTCTAAATTGCATGTTGACAGCAATGTGAGTTATGCTGGCTAAAAATAAATAACAGTCCTTGGTCTTCTTGTTCTCTGCTCTTCATGGGTTATTAGACAAAACAGGAAATTAAACATAGGAACCAACCCAATGTTTTCACTTTACTGGATTCATCACACCAAAATGATTTTACCAAATAAGATTTGTTTTATTGTTGCTGTTGTTGTTGTTTTGAAATATTTGTGGGTAATAAAAAATTCTCAGTGTAGATGGAATATTCCTAAGTGCTAAGAGACAAGAGGAAAGATACAGCATAGTCCTCACTTTTAAAATACCACAAAAGTGGGGCACCTGGGTGGCTCAGTTGGTTAAGCCACTGACTTCAGCTCAGGTCATGATCTTGCACTCTCTGAGTTCAAGCCCCACATCGGGCTCTATGCTGACAGCTCAGAGCCTGGAGCCTGCTTCAGATTCTGTGTCTCCTCCTCTCTCTGCCCCTCTGCCTCTCGTGCTGTCTCTCTGTCTCTCTCAAAAATAAATATTAAAAAAAAATTTAAGTAAAATAAGATACCATGAAAGTACCGGAGAAAATGGTTATTTGAAGGTAACTTGTAGACAAAGTAGAGTGCTATGATTAGCACAAGAAAGGTAAAAAAAAATTAGTGCCAGGGGAAGAAAACAATTAAATTATAGCCAGAGTTTAAATTAATGGTTGCCAGGTCTACACCATCATTTCGTTTGTTGTTATTGGTTTAAGCTAAAAAACATACTTTTTAATTACAATCACATATTTATTCAGATGGTGTTTAAATCAAAGAAGATTCATACAAATATTAAAGCCCTTATATGATACCATATTTGCTTGTTTTTCTGTTTTCCTACAAAAGTATGAAATTCTGATGGGTGTATTCTCCTTTCTCTCTCTGTATATAATTTTCAAATAAATAAATGAACATTTGGGTGGAAAAAATGAGAAGGAAGGTCAGAACAGTAGATAAATTTCAATTTCTTCACAATTTGCCTAGTTCTGAACTAGTCCTAACTATCATTACATATGTTTGCATTCTGATACAGACCCACATCAGAATCAGGAAGTTTTTCTTGCGAACTGAGAGAGTCAGAAGGTATTTTAACTCTTATTTTTTAAAATTAATGCTGTTGAATCCTGGTGGAGATAGAGAGGATTGGGAGCCACAATAGATAGCGAGAGAGAGGCAGAGATAAGAGTGAAGAGAGAAATAAGCCAGAAAATTAGTGTTGAAGATTCACAATGAGGAAATAGATATTTCCAGTGAGTAAGCACCTCCCATTTGATATCACTGTTAGGTTTATATAACTAAGTACAGAAGAGGCTTCCAGGTGTAGTCACACAGGAAGTTGAGTCATGGCACGTTAAAATTGAAAGCAGTAAAAATTATTATCAAAAGCCAACTTCGTCTCCTATTACCATTTCTTCTGTCCAAATCCTTGTACTTGGAATGAAGAACTTCTCTAAATTTTAAAGCTTGTTTTAACTTTTAAGACAACAGGATGTGAGCATTTTACATTACATGAAAGAGAAAGAGCTCAAATAGAACACGCTTTAAATTTTTTTCTTTGAATACATTTTCCACTTGTATAAAGAAAAACTAAACCTTAAGAATAGATTTGAAAAGTTGTTCTTATAAACTAGCCAGTGTCAGTTATGTTTCTTTGATTACAAGCAAGCAGAACTTGATTTTGGTTATCCTGAGCAACAACAAATGTATTGGGTAGCTACCGGGCAGCAGGGCATTCACTCAAAAGAGAAGCCAAACAACCAGGAGTCTTAAAAAATAGATCAGAGGATAGTTCCAATACTTTGGGTTGCAAGAAGAAACAATAAGATTATTTTGGACATTGCTGTTGAGATAAATCAGAGCTCAACAATTTTTAAAAATAATATTTGAGGTAATTTCAGACTCACAATTTTAGAAAATTGGCAAAAATACGACAGAATTTCCATACGTCTCTTCTTTATAGCTCTGTACCATACTGCAACTATTAAAACCAGGAAGTGAACACTGGTGTAGTGTTAACTGAACGAGATACCTTATTTGAATTTGACCGGTTTTTCCACTGATGTTGTGTGTCTATTCCAGAATTCCATTCAGAATCCCATTTTATTTTAAAATGAAAAAAATAACATTTTATTTCTCCTTAGTCTCTTCCAGTTTATAAGTTCCTTTGTCTTTTCTTATCTTTTATAAGTCTCTCCTTGTCCTTCATGATCTTGACACTTTTGAAAGTTATCAATTAGTGATTTGTCGAATATTCTTGAATTCATGGATGTCTGAAATTTTCTCATAATTGAATTGAAGTTATATTTTTGAAGTATACCACAGAAATGATATGTGTTCTCCTCAATACATCGTATCATGGAGTTCGTGATGTTGATATGTTTGATTACTAGGGATGCTGACCTTGATTGGTCGCCTAAGGTGGTTTCCGTTAGATTCCTCCACTGTAAAATTACTGTCATTTCCTTTGTAATTAATAAATATCTTCAGGAGTTACTCTGAGACAAATCCACTTTCTCTTCAAATTTTTGACCAATAATTTTAGCATCTATCAGTTGATCTTATCTGCAAAATGTTATTACTTTGGTGTCTGTCAATGGTGATTTCATATTTCTCTCTATGTTACTCATTGAAATTTTGTGTTCAAGAGCTATCTTTTTTCCTAATGTGTTTATTTAATTGTATTTATTTGTATAAATATGGACTTGTGGATTTTTTATTATTCCACAAATATTTGTTTTATTGAAGTATATATGACATGCAATATCGTAATAGTTTTAGGTGTTGATAATAGTGATTCAATATTTTACACATTATTAAAGGATCCCCATGATAAGTCTGGTCACCATCTGTTACCATGCAAGATTATTACGATACTATCGACTATATATTTCCTATGCTATACATTATATCCCCATAACTTTATTATAACTATATCCCCATAACTATTTATATTATAACTATAAGTTTGTACTTCTTAATCCTCTTCACCTATTTTGCCCACCTCCCTAAACTCTTATTCTGGGAACCAACAGTTTGTTTCTAATATCTGTGAATCTGTTTCTGTTTTGTTTTGTTTTGTAGATTCCATATATAAATGAAGTCAAATAGTGTTTGTCCTTCTTTGTTTGCTGTGTTTCACTTAGAATAATATCATCTAGATTCATCCATGTTGTCAAAAATGTGAAGATTTCCTATTTTTTATGGCTGAGTAATATTTCAATTTTTATATATACCACATTTGTTTTATGCACTCATCCATCAATAGACACTTAAGTTGCTTCTATATCTTGGCTATTGTAAATAATGCTGCAATGAACATAGGGGTGCATAAGTGTCTTCAAATTGAGGTTTCATTTTCTTTAGATAAATATTCTTAAGTGGAATTGTTGGATCATATGGTAGTTCTCCTTTTAACATTTTGGGATATTGATTTTTTTATGGGTTATAGTCTAATGTGTGTGTGTGGCCTCAAATATTTGGGCTTAGGCCATCAGAAACTTACTTAGATTGGTGCCTATGTTTTTGACAAGTCTCTATCTTTTTTTAAAAAACACTTTCATACTATCTGTTAACATGTATTTTTCAGGTTCGTCTTATATTTTCACTGCCCCGGTCCTGAAACCAACTATTTCTCCAAGGATCCTTGGTTCCTTTTATTGAAGGGAGTGTTTAGAAACCAGATCTGGGTGGGGCATCTGGGTGACTCAGTCAGTTAAAGAGTCAGACTCTTGATTTCTACTCAGGTCATGATGTCACAGTTGCTGAGATTGAGACCCATGTTGGGTTTTGCACTGACAGCACACAGCCTACTTGGGATTTTCTTCATCTCCCTCTTTCTTTCCTTCCCGTGATCGCATGCATTCTCTCTCTCACTCAAAATAAATAAACCAAAAAATAAAGAAACCAGGGGCGCCTGGGTGGCTCAGTCGGTTAAGCTTCCGACTTCAGCTCAGGTCACAATCTCGCGGTCCGTGAGTTCGAGCCCCGCGTCGGGCTCTGGGCTGATGGCTCAGAGCCTGGAGCCTGCTTCCGATTCTGTGTCTCCCTCTCTCTCTGCCCCTCCCCCATTCATGCTCTGTCTCTCTCTGTCTCAAAAATAAATAAACGTTAAAAAAAATTAAAGAAACCAGATCTGGGCATTATGTGTGCTCATTGTTACTGATATATCATTGCTTTCCACCTATTTTCAGACAGAGGTAAGGAACACATGTATGAATACTAATTCAGGCACACTCAAATATTTATGTATCTATCACTTGGACATATATTAAAAACCATGAGTTTTCACTGAGCTATTGAATTTTTAATCCAACAAAAGCTTCATTTTTGGCTTTCATCCTTTGCTTTTTATCTTTGTACTCCAACAGTGACAAACCTGGCTCTTACTACCTACCATATGTTTACTTATTTGTTTAAATCTAGTATACTTAAGAATTGTTTCTGAATTTCTCACTCATATCTCTGTAAGAAACATTTTTATCACTGGATCACAGCACTTATACACAGTTTTTTTGGCCTTGAAGTATCCCAAGTTATATACGTAAGTTTTTTTCCTACCTCTCTCCTACTGCAAATAAATGTGGTTGCTCTTCATATGACTCATATAATAGAGTTCATTTGTTGTTATTCTATTTTGGGTTCCTCCCCAACTGGTTTTCATTTGTCTCTTTTTTGAGTATGTGAAACATTACTATGGATCTATACGTCAGAGCTATACCAAAAAATACCCTCAGAGAAGTGTGATTTAATCCTGTTCCTGCTACCCTGTTGCTTTCCCGCCCCCCTTGTTGCCATCCCTTTCCCTCACTCTTTATAGGTAATCAGTTCTTCTTAGTTTCTGGTTTGACCTTCCAGTACTTATTTTGCACAAATGAGCTTATAAGTGTGTATTTTCTTAGATCCTCTGTTATCTTATGCTTTGTGTTTTTCACTTAACAGCATATCCTTGAAATCATTCCATATCAGTTTGTAGATGTCTTCCTAATGCTTATATTACAGCTATACAGGACTTGCATCATGTGGATGTGCTAGAGTGTACTCAACCACTTTCCTATGTATGGATGGATGTTTATGTTGTTTAAGTATTCTGTTCCTACAAACAATGAATGACCTGATGCATATGTGTTTATTCTTGGTGGTGTCTTTTTACAGCAGATTTCTAAACGTGTGATTGCTAGGTTGAAAGTTGTATGCATATGCAGTTGTGTTGCGTATTGCTAAATTTCTCTCCAGAAGGGCTGTTACATATTTGCATTCCTACCTGGCAATTCCCCGTGACAGTCTCACTGACAGAATGTTCTCTTGTATTTTTTTTTTTTTGCAGTGTGATATATGAAAAATGATATTTTAGCATTGTCTTAATTTGCGATTCTTTCATTATGTGTGAGTTTGAACTTTTTTTCCTTGTGTTTGAGGAGAATTTGTGTGTGTGTGTGTGTGTGTGTGTGTTGACAGTTGTCTGTTCATATCTTTGTGACATTTTTATTGGGTTGTAATTTTTCTCTCAATTTTAAGAGTTATTTATATGCTAGGGACATTAGCTGTTTGATATACATTGTGAATAATTTCTCTCAGTTTTCTTTATACTTCATTTATGGTGGTTTTTTTCATGCAAATTAGAAAAAAAAAGAAAACAACTACAGTCAAGTTTACCTATCTTATTGCCTCTGGATTTTGAGACACAGTCAGAAAGCCTTTGCTTATAATGAGGTTAAAGAGGAATTCATCTTTGTTTTCTCTTATTATTTTTTCGGTTTCATTGTTTAATTATATTCCTGATTCATTTGTTGTTTATTCTTGTTTCTGGTGTGAGATACGGATCTAATTTTATTTTTTTTCCAAATGACCCCTTACTTGACCCAGCACTATTTATTTCAGAATGTCAAGCTTCACAGCGCTATCTTTGTCATATTTTAAGTTTCCGTTTGTGTTTGTGTCCAGTTATGGACTTTCTATTCTAATCTACTGATCTATTTGTCTAGAAATGTACAGTAACACACTCTTAATTATAGAGACTCTATAAGAGTATGTTTTATTATCTACTAGGCTAGCCCTCTCCTCATAAATTTTCTTTAGCCATATTTTCCAGATTATTCCTGCAGGTTTGTTTTTCCATATGAATTTTAATAGCATATTATCTAACTGCAAAAATAGCTTATTTGCATTTTTATTTGGATTGCATTAATTTTATGAATCAACTGACATCTTTATTTTGAGGCATTCTATTCAAGAACAGGACATGTCTTTTCATTTTTCATATCTACTTTATGACTTTTGGGAGTATTTTATAGTTTTCCTCATAGAAATTTTATACATTTGGTATTAGATCTATTCCTAAGTAGTCTATTTTATTTGATGCTCTTTTAAATGTAATTTTCCCTCCACCTTTATGCTTAACTTTATTACATGTGTATATGAAGGATATTGATTTTTCATGTTAATATTTTGTTTCTTCACTGAATTATCTAATTGTTTGAGTTAGTTTTATCTGATTCTCTAGGGATTTTCAAGTGCACTATTTATCTGCAAGTAAAGATAGTATTCTTATTTTTATCCTTTTGTTGACTTCTCTTGTCTAATTATTTTGGCTAATAATTCTAGTACAATATCAACTAACAAAAGAGATAGTAGAAATGCATGTAGTATTTTCCCATTTAAATAAGATAATAGCTTAAGTATGGTATACACACACACACACACACACACACACATTTTAAAAAGACATGTATGTGTAAATTCTTACTTGTTTTTTTTTCTTTTTTTTCTTTTTATTTTTTTTAACGTTTATTTATTTTTGAGATAGAGAGAGACAGAGCATGAACAGGGGAGGGGCAGAGAGAGAGGGAGACACAGAATCGGAAGCAGGCTCCAGGCTCTGAGCCATCAGCCCAGAGCCCGATGCGCGGCTCGAACTCACGGACCGCGAGATCGTGACCTGAGCTGAAGTCGGACGCTTAACCGACTGAGCCACCCAGGCGCCCCTTTTTTTCTTTTTTTTTTTAAAATAACGGGTGTTGAATTTTGTCAAAGGTATTTGTAGCACTTATGAATATAATCGTAATTTTCCCCTAGAAATAATATAATATCTGAAATTAATAGATTTTTTAATATTAAGCCAACTTCGCATTCCTAGAATGAATCCTACTTGGTGATAGTGTATTATTTTCTTAGCCCTAACCTCCAGTATTTAAGATGTGATTCTAATATTTGGGCCTTTAAGGAAAAGATTAAATTAAAATGAGCTCACAAGGAGGATTGGCCTATCTCTTCTGTCACTAGACCCTCTTCCTTATCTCTCCGACCTCATATGCTACTCTGCTTACTCACTTCACTCCAGCTATACTGGCTTCCCGTCTATTCATTGAATACATGGGAACATGGATTTCTCAGCACTTTTGTAATTGCCATTCTGTGTTCATGGAGATATCTCCCCCCGTACACACAGGAGCATGGCTTGCTTTTTTACTCTGTGGTAGGCTCAGTAATGACCCCCAAAGATATGTGGTTTCTAATCCTTGGGACATGCAAATGTTCTCTTACAAGGCAATGGAGTTTTTCAGATGTGATTAAATTCAGGATCTGGAGATGGAAGGATTATCCTGAATTATCCAAATGGGTCCTAAGTATAATCATGAGTGTGCTTATAAGACGATGCAGAGGGAAATGAGATGCAGAAAAAGCAATGTGATCACGAAAGCCACATACTGTATTTCTGGCTTGAGAGATGGAGGAAGGAGCTCTGAGCCAAGGAACGTAATCTAGAAACTGGAAAAGGTCAGAAAACAAATTCTTCCTTAGGGGCCCCAGAGGAAGCGTGGCCCTACTGACACCATGATTTCCTCCCAGTGAAACTGATTTCAGACTTCTGACCATCAGAAATATAAGAGAGTAAATGTATATTGTTTTAAGCCACTCGATGTGTGATAATTTGTTACAACAGCGATAGGAAACTCATATACCAGTATTTGCTTAAATGTCATCTTGTCACTGAGCTCCTCTCTGGCAGCCTAATTGAAAACTGCAACCTCCATACCCCCTCTCTATTCATTTTCCTGGATTTTAATTTTCTCTGTAGCCCTTGCCATCCTATTAAATAATTTACCTGTTGTTTTGGTTGTTTCTGTCTTTCCCCAATGAAGGTATGTTATATGAGGGAAGACTTCGGTCTGCTTGGTTCACTGCTTTGCGTGCAGCACCCAAATAGTATCTAGGAAATAGAATTTTCATTCAGGAAATTACATTGAACAGATATATATCTCTTAGCACAGGGTGTGTGCAAAAGAAAAGGAACACAAATCAAGAATTTATCAAAGATATAGTAGACTCTGAACTTGAGAGTGTGGCAGTCCTGAATAGCCTAAAATGAAAGAGGGAATTTGCCTATAGGAGGATTGGATGGATGAATGGATGGATGGGTGGAGAGATGGTTAGATGGATAGATAAATCCTATTAATTCTGTTTCTCTGGAGAACCCGAGTGTGTGTGTGTGAGGGCGGGGGGTGTAAAATAGATCTAGGAGATCTGTGATAAGGACTTGTATCATGTGACTGAGGTTGAGAAGTCCCAAGATCTGTATTTAGCAAGCTGGAGACCCAGAAGACTGATCATGTAAGTTACATCTGAGTCAAAGTCCTGAGAACCAAGAGAACCAATGTCTCATCTCTACCATCAGGCCAAAGTAGTACCTTTTTACATAGCTTTTTTGTTCTATTTAAGTCTTCAACTGATTGGATGAAAGCCATCCACCTTAGGGAAGGCAATCTCTTTTACTCTATCTACTGACTCAAATGTTAATCTTATTAAAAAGCACACAGAGATACTCAGAAGAATGTTTGCCCAAGTGTCCAGGCATCCATTTTTTTTGTCCTTTGTTTTTTTGAAAATTCAAAACTGTGCATTGTATGCAGCATTGGATATTGTGACCACAATCTTCCCAGTATTAAGAAAATCTAAAGACCTCAACGCAGCTTTATGTGGAGTACAAGCTATGATTGGTTTAAAAGTGGGTGTTTCAGAAAACCTTGTATTTAATTGAAATATATTTAAAAACAGATGCAAAATATACTCAGTATTTTTGTTTGGGTTGATGAAAATTTGCTTACATTAAAATGGATAAAATTACATGTTAGTGAAAAGCTTTTTAAAAAAGTTGACACATAAAATTAACCGTCACAGGTTCATCTCTTTTCAAACTGGTACCCATACACATCTCCTTAAACCATACTTAATCTTCAAATAGAGACAATGACAAGGTCATAAATCTGACTAACATGATACAACTATTCTATGTCCTACATCTGCTTTACCCAGTCTACTGATTCAAATGCTAATCTCATTCAAGAACTCTCACAGACACACCAGAATTGTGTTTGACCCAATGTCTGGGCATCCAGTGGCCTTGGTAAGTTGACACATAATATTAATCATCACAGGGTATAATAAACTCTCTGAATGTAGTGGACTAAGATGGGGGTGGGGGACGGGATGTGCTCAAAACTAAAGGTCTCCACTTTTCCTTCTTTAACCGTTTTGTCGGGACTCCTTACAGAAAGATTAGCTCCAGATGGGGAGGATTAGGATACATTCTTTGGGGGCAAAAGCAAAAGAGGCAAAATAAATCCTTGTAGCTCCATTTATTTTTTATGAGAATGTGATGGGAGAAGTACATAATTTCCGTAACGGAAGAGCCCAGCATGCAAGTTCTCTTTTGAAGTAGCAGAGAGAGGAACAACTGCATTCCTTTCAGAACTGGTGCAGAACTCCTTCTAGGGAGAGAAGAGTCATGTTTGGTTATAAATATGAGGATGAGGCCCTTTAGGCATGAGCAGCTGTTTTGCAATAAAACAGAGGGCCAGCTAAATTGTTCTGCAACAGAAATTATCTAAAACATTGGGTGGGAGCTACGGCTGAGTGAGTTTGGTTTGAGGAAAAAGGGGGCAATATGGTGCAAAGCTAAAATCCTAGTAAAAAAAAAAAATGATCACTGCAAATTCCCTGGATAAGCTCAATGACTTTTAGGGCTAGAGATGTCTAATAGTCAATGTTGTTTTTCCTGTGCAGCTAAGTAAACCTACTTCTCCCACTATTGTCTCTAAATTCTTAAGTAAAAACTGAAATATTTGTCATCTTGGGCTGGAGGAATTGGGGAGAATAAATGTAATCAGTCTGTGACTAGAAGAGGTTGTGGGTTATAGAACAAAGTATTATATACATGGTAGACATAATTTGGAATGGATATTGACAAGCAAGCTGAAATAATTGGAGAAATGTATCTTGCCCTCCACATCTCTACCCAAATAATCATAAGGGATTTGAGGAATTCAAGCCAATGTCCTACAAATAATTAAGGATCTAACCACCACAACCAGCTGGACAAATTAAGCATTTCTAGATGTTTATATTACAAGAAACATTCCTATCACAGTTCTTTATTTGGCTTTCTAAAAACATTGTTGGCCTATATAGGAAGCCACACCTGGGGTGAAAGTCAAAAGGATTATGAAATCTTGCATGGGGTATTTTGGTCCCCATTCCTTTCTTTCCTCTTAAAAACTAAGCTCTGGCACATTTGTTCTGGGTTGTTTTCTCTCCCTTTCTGTGGCTCTGTGTACATGCTGTTGCTTTTGTATTTGTGCTCAGTGCTGTGTTCTCTGAAACTTGTATCAGTCAGAGCCTTCCTTTCAAAACAACTGACGTGGAGAAGATCTGAAAGTCCACATTGGGGTCTCACTTGGAGATGTGCTTGGAAATCAAACAATCAATGCAAACCATGTTATTAATCAAAATAGGCTCAAAGGATATTTGCCTGGCAGCACTGGAGAGCAGTAATAAAATTATATAAATGCCTGTGGGTAGTTACAGATGAAAAAAATATTTCTTTACTTGTACAACGAGAGATAAATGGTAAAGCACATTAGGGTTTGAAGGGCCCTTTTGGAGAAGAGCTGTCAGAATGGCCATTTACATACCTCAGCTGGTTGTCAGAGTCTTCTGTGCATCCTAATAGCTCCTCTGCTGTGACTGCCAGGGACTGTCATTCACATCTCATAAAATAAGCTAAGAGTCGGCATCTGTTCATTGTTTCAAACTGGAGGCTAAACATTCTTCAAGGCAGTGACACCTGGAAATGAGAACTAAGTATTATGCCTAGGATTTGGAACACAGCTGGGTCTTAGTTTTTTTGTGTCTTTCATTGGTTCATTCATTTAGCTAACAGATTCTTCCTGAATTCATCATAGGTACACACTTCTGCAGGATACAAACGTGACTTAGATGCATATTCTTACATAAAGGAACTTCCATTTCAAAATGAGAGAAACAGTATGTACACATATAGTCAAAAGTGCCACAGGTCAGAAGTTAAATGTTATGAAACTATCACTAGGTGTATTATTTTAATGACTGTCCTTATTTTGTCTTTAGGGACTGCCATGGATAAGGCACTATAGATAAGAGGTCTATGCTTCCTGCCCCCAATTTTTCACCTTTTACTGATTCCTCAACCCACTGTGATCTGACATTCACCCTCACCAACCCATAAGAAATGTTCTTTACCAACATCATCAATGACCTCCTAATGCTAAAACCTTCAGTAGATCTTCACTCTTCAAGCAACTTGATATTCATATCTTCACTTCTTCCTTTTATTTTCTGCTCAGTCAGTAGTTACAAGATGGACAAACCTTTCCATCAATAAACTGGTTTCACCCTCAGCTTCCAAATTGGGCCTGTCCTAGTTTTTCCCCCTGGCTTACTGACTTCTTTTTTCTAGCTCTCTCCACTGGTTCTTCTCCCTAGGTCTGAGATGACAATGAAAGTGTCTCCCCAGTTTTTATCTTGGCATCCTTTCCTCCTCTCTACTCTTTCCTGCTCCCCTTTCCTTGGAAAACCTCACACATGAACACAGCTTCTTCTATCCGCTTTATGCTGTGGACTTCCAGATTTCTATCTTTAGTAGTAGAATTTTTGTGTATTCTCTATTTCTAAAGTTCCCAGTGAGTACATCCTCCTAGATAATTCTCAGGCATCCCAAACCCTTAGTTTTAAAATTAAACTCATTAAATTCTTTCTACCTGTACTCCCCATCTGCCCCAATCTGCCCCAATCCTATCTCCCTTATCTCCAAATGATTCTACCATAGTGATAGCAATGGTTAAGCCAGAAAGCTAGGGGTCACACTTCCTTCATTCTGCTTGACTCTTGTCAAATCATTACCATCTGAACCCACCGCATCTTCGTCTACAGAGTTAATCATGGCCCTCGTTATATTTTACTTAAACTTTTGAAATAGCTCCTAGTGAATCTTTTTATTTCTTAGCTTCTCCTCCAACCTGCCCTTCACACTGTAGCAGAATTATCTGTGAGAAATTTCAAATAGTTGAAGTGGCTGCCAAGTGGTTACCTATGTCCCTATGTCCTGGTGTTTCTTTCCAGAACAATATAGATCAATAAGGAGGGAAGAATAAAACTATACCAAAACAACACCTTCAGCATAATTTACAGAGAATAATAAACTTATTTATAATAAGTAAATTCTAAGAAAGCCAAAACAGTAAATCCAAGTTGAGATTTCTAACACTGCCATTCAGTACCTCCTACCCCAAGACCTTGCGGTAAGCAAAGGAGGCCATGAACCATTATGGAGGGAGAAGATGGGAACTAGAGTTAGCCTAGAGTTGATCCAAAGCTACTGCCGGAAATATCACTTCCCCCTAAGAGGTCTGAAAATACTAAACTTTTGCCCAATAGATCCGAGTGTAGACCGCAGGAAGGAGTTTGAACATTTGTGAGATTTTGGGGAGCAGTCTTTGAAAGGTATAGCTTCTGGGGAGAAAAAGGCAAAAGGGAAGGTAGAAGTGCCACTTGGCGATTAAGTGGCGTCTTAGTTTGTTCAGGCTGCTATGACAAAATCCCATATACTGGGTGGCTTATACACAACAGACATTTCATATTTATAGTTCTGGAGACTGGAAATCTGAGCTCAGAGTGACAGCTGGTTGGGTTAGGGCCCTCTTCCAGGTCACAGACTTCTTGTTTTATCCTTTCATGGTGGAAGAGGTAACATCTGTCTCTCGGGGGTCTCTTTTATAAGGGCAAGAATCCCATTCATGAGAGCTTTACCCTCATGATCTAATCACCTCCCCAAAGCCCCACCTCCTAATTCCATCACTTTGGGGTTTAAGATTTTAACATTGGTATTTTGTGGGGGACACAAATATTCAGTCTAAAGCAACATGTGTAAAAATTTCCCCTCCAAAATAGCTATCTTTTTCATCAGATTTTCAGAAACATCCATCAGCCCAAACAGCTTAAGAACCTTTGCTTTTGATAGAGGTAGGGAAGGTCTGTCAAGATATGTCAGTGCCTTGGGAAAAGAACTATTAGAAAAACATCATATGTGCTTTGGAAGGAAGTGAATCAGTGGGAGCATTTATTTCAGATGGTCAGGCAAAGAATAAATATATCCACGATAATTAGACTAAAGGTTTATCAGTGAGGACTGATACTGTGTAGATTACCAGATTAAGTCTAGATTATTCTGCCTGGAGAATGATGAACAATGAGGAAATAATTTCAAGATACAAGAAAAATACTGAGAGATGATTTATTTCTGAGCTAGACTAAATGATGGAAGGCTGACAGTAGGCATCCTATATTATTATACAGAAAGTGCATAATAGCATCAGCTATTGGACTATAGCCACAAGGACAGACTGGGCTATTTGTGGTATCCTACCAGGGAATGAAATTTACCCAAAAGATGAATCAAACATAGCATATTTGTTTTTGAGTTTTTGTTTATTTGTTTGGCTCCATGTGGAAAGTGCTCATTAATCTACCTAATAGCAGGGTTACTATTATTTCACAACAATATTTTGTAGATACCAGAGGCTTGGCTATAGAATTTCTGTATCTAGTTTCATTATTATCATCATTATTATCAGGGCTAACATTTATTTGCTCCGTGTTTCTTACTGTAATATGAAGTTAAATGCACTATCATATTTAATCCATAACAAAAGTCCTCACGTGATATATGCTATTATATCAGTTTCAGGGAAAGGAAAACTGAGCCTGAGAATAAGT
The DNA here is from genome assembly GCF_028018385.1 of Neofelis nebulosa. Taxonomy (NCBI): domain Eukaryota; kingdom Metazoa; phylum Chordata; class Mammalia; order Carnivora; family Felidae; genus Neofelis; species Neofelis nebulosa. Next base: position 40,648,083 of record NC_080789.1, on the reverse strand, counting down.
AGTTCAGTTCCCACAGGGAGCACACACCTAGGTCTGTGTTATGCTGAGACCCATTCTGCTATGTTTCTGGCAGTTTATTTCCATTTTACTTCTGAGGGAGCATTGGACAAGAAAATTAGCATTAAGAGAACTTGGCATCATCTCTTGCCTGGAAACAGTGATTCAGAATGATGTATACTCTAAAAAAGAATGAAAAACGTTGATGAGGATTTGCATCAAACCTCAAAAACATTGCAAAGTAGCACAACAGAGCAGTCCCAGGGGAAATTGCAAAGGGAGGGGGAAAGAATATGGAGACTTCGAGAAAAGGAGAGAAAGGAGGATGGAGAAAATAGAAAAAGGAGAGTCAGTGAGCAGGGACTGAAAACGTCTAAGAAGAACAGGAACATGCTGCTTCCCCTTCGTCTCCACCCACAGAATCACTTGTGCTGAACTGTGTGAAAATCTGTGAAGGATTGAGGAAAAACCCACATTTTATTATCATCTCTTCTAAGTTATTTATTGAGAATTATTATAGAAATCAAGAAAGCCATTTCCTTTCCTATATAGTTTTCTGCAGTTTCCTAGCTTTTGGACCTTTTACTTCATAAATTTTTGTTGATTTATGAACTCTCCAAAGCATAATTGTTTAAGCATAATTTTTAACTACTGGCTTAAACTGTTTTTCCTACATATTTTGTGTGTAACTTTTAAAAATCATTTCCTTTAACATTTAATCAGTACAAATAGAATAAAGGAATTTACATTTTCCAGAATTATAGATAATTCCCTTGTCAATGAGTTTTAAATAATAGAATTTTCTATCCCTGGCAATTGGCTAGCAATAATAATGGCAGCTTCTGAGTGCTGACAATGTATCAAGCACTGTGCTCAGAGTTTAACATGTATTAACTCATTTAATGAGCAAATCAGCACTACAATCCTGTGGGGAACATTGTGGTAGAGAAGGCTGGTTGCCTACAAATCTACTTTTCCTTTTCTCCTTTGCATCCAAACGTTATCTAAGTGACACATCCCTCGCTAAAGGACTCAACTTCCAAGCCCACCTTGCACCTTCACGCACCCACATGGATGAGTACTGACCTGCAGGGTGTGCACAGATCTGCTGTGTGAAACTTTAGGCCATTGGGAGATCCTTCTTTGTGAACCCACCCTCTACCCCCACTTCCTCTTTTTTTAACTCTTTGAAATGCAGCGATGATTGCTAATGGTTCAGTCGCTAGTATGGGCCATGGTAGCTTGAGGATAGAAGCCAGTGCTGAGCATAAGTGAACAGACAGATCAAAGAATCCTGGGTTCTGGATAACTTTCTGGAGCCATTGTACCAGTTGTAAACTGTTTATATCTGTACTTCTTTTACGAGAGAGATTTGACCATCGATGTTTAAGCCATTGTTGTTTGGGAGAGTCTTTTACATGCTATCCCACAGGATTCTTAATTGCTATGCAGGTATTGTTATCTCAGTTTTATGGAAGAAGAATCTTATAGCTTAACCATGTTATGAGGCTTTTATAGTATTTGGGTTCAAACTAGAGTCTGTTTGACTCTAGAACCCAACAATTTGCTACTAGATTAATATTGATAGTATTAATTTTATTAATAAAATTAATTTTAATGTCAATACCCACATCATGGACAATTCAACAGCATTCTTTTCAAACCAGTAATAGTACTTTATGCAGGGGTAGAGACCATAGCTAATCAAGCCAAGGTCGTGAATACCTTTCCCAAGGAAGTTGGACTTATTTCAGTAGCCACAATCTGTTGGTGCCTTTGGCTATTCCTCAGCTCATGCCACAAGCTGCCTAGTAATCACAGAGAAAGCTGGATTAGGGTGTGCACAACTGCTCACCACCAGTGAGAAACAACCTAGAGTACTGCCCATGAGGCACTGCATATGTGTGTGTTCACCAAAAGATATGTATTCTAGACATGTCAATCAGTTCACCTGCTGCAATCTACTTTTCTTTCTTACATATCCTCGACTGTAACCACAGACATTTACTTCAAGACCCTCTCTGCCCTACTCCTGCTCCAGAGGCTAATTTGACTATGGCAGCACTTAATATTAGCCAAGCCCTCTGTAGATCAGGCTAAGTCACTTAGATTGTCCATTCTAACAAGAGAGACCATAGCCTTCCTTGTAACAGCCTAATGGTTGTGTAATTTCCAGATTTGAAGTCATCTGTATTTTGTGTCTATGTAAAACTTATAAATAGCCGAAAGAAACTTCTTAGGCAGAAGAATGAAACACACCTATAAAAGAAGGGGTTTAGACAACACACAGTTGTGCTAGTTGAAAGTTCATAGCACCACTTGCATGATTACCTTCCGTTTATTCTCAAGATTCCAACCTCTGCTTCATTTCTCAGAAGCCTTTACTATATGCTCAAAATCAACTGAGCTCTGCATCTAATATTTCTACTCTGTACAGTTTTCCTACTTTTAAAGTATTTTCAATAACTGGCTAATGTCTCATTTTTCTGCTGCTTAGACAGTGCCTGGAACATAGAGGTTACTCAATATATATGTGTTGGAGACACTATGACCTGAGAGAATGAGGTAGTTGTCTTAATCCATGACTTTCTTGTCATGGTCCCAGTTAGATATAATCGTACTTTGGTTTCTATTTCTGAGTGTCCAATAAATTACAATGTTTATGATTATCATAATAACCCTACTTTCTCTTTCTGTTTTGGCTTAATATATATCTGTTTCTTGAAAACAAAGGAAATATAATTAGAGAAAATGTGTATAAAATAAATAGGCGATTAGGTAAACAAAGAAGGGAAAGACCAAAAATTTAGAAAGTGGAAATTGCATCATGTGAAATAGTAGAGATATTTGGTTCATTCATTAATACATGTTTAAAATGAGTATAATTATGATTCCTATGATAACATCATATCAAACTTCCATTTAAACAGCAGTTAAAGAATATCCTTTGACTCCACACTATTTTTAATAAATGGTGACATTCAAATTGAAGAATGGTGTAGATTTTCTTCATTGATCTTTTTTTTTTCTTATCCCAATGAGGGAGAGGTATAAGAATTAGCAGTGCCAGAAATAAGTGAAGAAAACTTATAGGAATTGATGTTTATTAGAAAGTTCATGTGGGTGACTGGCATGCCCATGAGAACTTCCTGACTGAGGAAAATAATGGTTTAAAAGCTTCTGTTCAACCTAGCAACTTAAATGTGAATTTCCATTATATTTTGTAAATTCATTTAGATATAAATGACAAATAATAAAAAATCAGAGATCAGGGTGGCAGACAGGGAATAAACAGGTTTGTGTCTAGCACTTTGGAAGAAGAGGTTGACTAGAACAATTTAAGCTAAGAGATGCCACACCATTGCTTTTCTTGAAATCATGCTTCATAGGTAACAGATGGCACAAAATCAATAGCTGATTAGAGAATAACACTTGGCATTCTATCTTGTGGGTGGGAGGAAAAGGGTGTTTAAATTTTAAGGAAAAAACAGCTCATAAGCAAGATTGGCATACAAAGACTGAGAAGAATGCTAAAGGAAAGAATCACTTTCTTTCCATTTAATGTCCAGAAAAGAAGTGAGCAGAATTCTGTTTGTCACAGCTTAAGTCAAAATAATTTCCTATGGGCTTATTTCCTAGAGCTTATTGTTTAATTTCAAATTATTGGTACTACTGGGGCCACATTCCCTCTTTCCTTGGGTAAACTTACATGACCATTTCTTTATGTGATATTGTATATGGAAAAAAAAAATCAAGGACTGAGGAGACAAATGGTGCTCAAGCCCCATTAAGGGACCTTATTGTCATCTCACTAGCCATCTTTTTATACTAAATTATACGTCTTCAGGGGAAAAGTTCCATGAACTCTTGTCTGTCTTCCTCTTCTCGTCTCAGGTTATTCATGCTGAGTTTATGTAGACCCGCTCTCTCAGGTGTGTTGTGTCCCTTCCTCTTCCACCTTTCATCATTGCCAGATAGCAAATATAGAAGAGAATGTTCAGAAATAGTGATAGATGGCTTGTGGACTTGCTTGTGTGTGTGTGTGTGTGTGTGTGTGTGTGTGTAGAGACAGAGACAGAGAGACAGAGATTGAGTTATGGACAAGGTTTGAAGTTAGTTGATACTAAGACTAAAATCCAGCAAAACCCAGGAGTTTATATAAGAACCTTGAGTTTTTGAAGGTGTATATGGCAAATTAGCACCGACTTTATAAAGGAAATATTCATTACCTCTGGAAAAATGCAAAATCAGATTTCCAGTCTAAGAAATGTGGCAGGCAGCCAGACATTTGTCTGTAAAAGTACAAATGAGATGTTCATCTTGAACCAAGATCGGGGAGAACAAATGGACAAGAAATACATGGGTATGTGTTTGTCATTACTGCCATTCCGTTTTCTTCAGAAAGGCTTTTATGACAAAACTTCTAATGCTGTTAATCTTACAGGCAGAGGACCAGAATGAGGGAAGTCATTACAAGTTACTAGAGCCAGATGGGGGTCCAGGGCCAGCCCCTCTGAAGATCTTTAGCTTTTGTTGGAGGGACCAAAAACAATGTTTATCATTTTGAAGTTGAAACTGTCCTGCTTGTAGGTCTTCTATTAATGGCCTCAGGTATGGGATCTGAGCCCATCTGTAGTTAAGAAAGGTAATAGAAACTCCCTAAAAGTACCTGGAGCTACATCTTAGTGTGGGATAGGTTCTAAAGTTAAATTTAAAGTGAAATTCTCATATATCCAAATTTAGGCAAAAGTAGTTTTGGATTTTTATGTCAGTCAATTTAGATTATGTTGTCCTGCAGTAATAAGTGGCCCCCAAATTTCAACCATTTAAACACAAAGATTTACTTCTTTTTCATGTTAGATATTGGTTAGATTTACTTGCAGGTTGATTCTATGGGTCTCCTTCATTCTGGGATTCAGATTTCAGGAACGGCTAACTTCTGGTACATGTTATTTTCATGGTAGAAGACGAAAGAACCAAGGGGAAACCATTTGGTGACTCTTTTTTTTTTTTTTATTTTTTTTATTTTTTTTAAATTTTTTTTTTTTCAACGTTTTTAATTTATTTTTGGGACAGAGAGAGACAGAGCATGAACGGGGGAGGGGCAGAGAGAGAGGGAGACACAGAATCGGAAACAGGCTCCAGGCTCCGAGCCATCAGCCCAGAGCCTGACGCGGGGCTCGAACTCACGGACCGCGAGATCGTGACCTGGCTGAAGTCGGACGCTTAACCGACTGCGCCACCCAGGCGCCCCCATTTGGTGACTCTTTAAATTCAGTTATAAAAAATTTCACCCCTGCTTGTGTCCCACTGGCCACAGTAAGTCACATGGCCAAGGATGAAGATGATGACAGTGGGAACTATATTGCTTCCACTAGGAAAGATGTGGCAAGTCACATGCACTGAGTGGGGGTGTGTGATGCTATCATTGGGAGTTGTAGAGGACAACAGAGAACAGAATGGAAATCTGTAGCACAAATGGGATCAACACAATCGAAGCACAATGTCCCTTTGGAAGGTGTCACTTTGGCGATATATGATGTCTTAGTATCGAGTGATGTAAGATGCCTTAGTTCCTCCATATGTATACCTGATGAAGCCTAATTGGGGAAGTGGAGCATGAGCCTTAACACAAGAACCACACCCACTTTTCTGGGAGAAGTGCTGGTTTTGGGGAGGCAATTGGGAACCAAGACTGACTAATTTATGGGAGATTCACATTTCTCACTTTATATTGATTCCAGGACTAATCTCCATTGATTGGAACAGCAGCAGAAAACTTCCACGCTATTGAATTTGTTTTCCTTTTCCTGTCTCCTCATTCTTGGTCCGTGTTACTGCTTCTCTGTCTTACCATTTCTGAAGCCAGAAATGTGGGACTCATCTTTTCTACTTCCTTCTTCCTTATTCTTCATTTCCATCTATTTTCCTCTATAAATAAGCATTTTTATCCCTCTCCACTCCCACTAAATTGGTGCACAGTGCCGTCATCTTCCTGGACTAAGCAAAAGTCTACTTCATGGTCTCTTTGCTTCCACTCTTAACAATCAATTCTCCACACAGCATAGAGAGAGGTTTTCTTAGAGAGGTAAATGCTGTGATAACATCTCCTTGCTTAAAACCCTCAGTGATCCCCTATCACTCTTAGAGTATGGTCTGAGCTCCTTAATGCCACCAACAAAGCCCTCCTGATCTGGCCCCTCCCAGCCTCATGTCAGACTTTTCTTTGCCATTGCTTTCTCTAGCTTGGTCACAGTGGCTTTTAGTCCATTTTTCAAGGTCTTCCTACTGCCTCTTTCTTCACAGTTTTCACACCCATTGTTCCCTATGGCTTGATCAAGATTTTCCTTACCCTTTCCACCTACTGCCCCCACTTAGCTGATTTATATTAATTGAGAAAAACATAGGTTAAAAGTCAGTTCCTTAGAAAAAACTTCCTTCCTTGCCAGCTACAATGCCCTTGGATAATTCTTATGATTTTCTTCTCTAGGACTTATGCAAGAAATATGCATTTAGATGATTTTTGAAACCTACTGGATATATGAGTGTGGTTATTTTTTGCCATGATTTAAAATAAAATAAAAGGAGTCCCTCAAAATCTACCTTCAAACCTTTCCCCTCTTAGATATAAAGCTCTTGTACGGACTCCCCAAAGAATTTGTCCTGAATATTGCAGGTTCCTCAAAACAAATATTTACTGGATGCCCAGATATAAACTTGTATCATTATATTTATGTCAAAATAAACCTTTTAACAGAGCAGTTTAAAAACAATTAAGACATGGTAGTCAGCACAAATAATTTCTAAACAGGCATTTTCTGTTCTCCTGATAGTGCTTACGTGCTCAGGAACAGGGGAAAAATTAAAACAGATTTAACGTAGTAGCATTACAGCATCTCCTTGGCTTGTCACTGGGTTATAAAAAGGGATCTTCTGGGTACATTCTGAATTGTCTAAGGAATCAAGTGGAAAGAGACTCTTGACTGAGAGTCTCTACGTATATGGCTCCATTGTGCTCCTTTTATAATTAGTAGTCACTTTTTTATAGGCTCCTTGTAAAGTATGAATTTATAGCAATCAATAGTAATATAATTTATGGGAATTTTGGATATGCCTACATTTTGTTTCCCAAAGCAAGAGCCCATTCCTCAGGTTTAATTGCTAACAAAAACACTTTTAATAACACGCACTGGAAATACGGTGTGAACTGGCATGAATTAATGCTCATGCCCTCTTTCTCCACATCCCCCTCATTTCTGTTTGTTTTTAATGAGAAGAACTATCAAGAAATATTGTTCTTCACTGTTCCCGTGAATATGGGAAATGGGTTCAAAAGTTGTTCTTTCCCAACACAGAAGTAGCAATATTTCTTTTTTTTTTTTTAATTTTTTAATGTTTATTTATTTTTGAGAGAGAGGGAGAGACAGAGTGTGAGCAGGGGAGGGGCAGAGAGAGAGAGAGAGAGAGAGAGAGAGAGAGAGAGAGAGAGAGAGAGAGAGAGAGAGACCCAGAATCAGAAGCAGGCTCTGAGCTGTCAGCACAGAGACCAACGCGGGGCTCGAACTCACGAACCACGAGATCGTGACCTGAGCCGAAGTCGGACGCTCAGCGGACTGAGCCACCCAGGCGCCCCACAATTAGCAATATTTCTGAACAAATTTTTTGACTTCTGAGAAATCACTGTGTACCAAGATATGACCATAAAACCAAGGTAAAGCATACCAGAAAATTACATCTTTAAGACCTGAAACTGCAAGTTCTGAAGTAGAGTTCACTGCAGGAAAGCCGACGAATTAGTCATTTTAGGACATGCCCAGCAGACACTTAGTGAAGAGGTTTCATAGCCAAACTATATTGCCATTGTATTTGAAAATTATTATCCCCAATATTTACTTCTCATGGTAAAAGACTCACAGCATATGCTTTCTTCCCCCGTAAATAGAATATTCCGCTGATTTTCTTTCTAAGCACACAAGTCAAATGTTCTTGTAACAGAAAGTGACTAAAGCCTGCGAAATCTTTAATTGGTGCTTAAATTCAAGCAGCTGTCTTTCTGCAGATAGGCTGGGCCTGGGAGAACCTGACTAATGTAATGTTCGGGCTTTGTTCAAAGCAGCCTCCCCCACTCTATCTCTGGAGCTGAGATTTGCATGTTTTCCCCAAGTTAGCTTCCTCTTTTAGAAACCAAAGTGTGTGTGAGAAGCTTCTAATATAAAATGCCCATCTTGTTTCCTAAGCTGAAGTCAGTCTTGGCTGAAATATTATTTCTTGAGTTTGTACCTGTAAGCTGACGGTGGACAGGGTTTAGCCCTTAAGCCCAACAGATTTTAGAAATTTGGACGCTTACTGCCGTGTCACCCTCACTTTCACTGTAGAACAATCATAAGAAAGTGCTTCCTAGCGCTTCCTTTTTTTTTTTTTATTTTGACAGGCTTTCAAATTATTATGCAAACCATGCTTTTGTTGTCTTTGAGCTATAAACCACATTGATTTAGGAAAGGGTTTCATGCAATCATAGGAATGAAAGGGATTTATTCCATCATGCTGGCCTGAAGTGAGATTTCAAATTACTCTGCTGGACTAATAAAGTTTCTCCTGCTTTAAAGATGCTCAGGGAGCCAATTTTAACCCCTTAAACCACAGACAGGATCAGCAGTATCAGCTCCACCTGATAGCTTTTTAAAATGCAAATTACCTGACCTCTAGAATCTCCAGTGCTGGCTGCATTTGTGTTTTAACCAGTATTGTGAGTGATTCTTTTGTCTGCTTAAATTTGGGATGGATGGATCAGCTATAGGTTGTGGATAGGTCAGAGTGTAGACTGTAGAGTTTAGATCATCTGAGTTCAAATCCTTTTTGGGGGTCTGTAGTTTTCCTATATGCACTAACATTGTATACACTGCCAAAATGTTCTGCTCTGATGGATCTTTTCTTTTTATTGAATCTTGGTAACCAAAAGGGCCAATTATCTCCTTTGGAAAGTATTTCTTAATAAGCTGCTGCAATCCAAAGCCAAGCAAAATGAAAAGTGGCAATGAAATATAATGTATTCTAAAGTAACAGTTATTAATAAATTCTTTGCTGAGATACATGTATCTACTCTACTCTTTTAGAAAAAAAATCGTTTGAAAACAGGATCTATTATTTGTTAATGGCATATAACTATCAACATAATTCACAACTAGTTGGGACAAAGCAGTTAAACCACTGCAATTGATAATCACAAATTTTAGAGAGTGATTATATCTATATAATATAAAATTTGTGATCACACACACATATATATATATATACATATACATATATATATATATATTCATGCTGCAAGAGTATTTGTAAACTTATGGCAAGCAATGTGGTTTTGGAGAAGAAAAAATTTGACATAATTTTGGTTAACTTGGTATACTGGTATTTGCATATGAACATTTTTTTATTTCTTTAAGTTTCAAGTGGAAAAATAAAAATAAACATATCATCTATATCTTTGCCCAAGCCACAAAGAAGAAAAACAAAAAACAAAGAAACCCAAACACAACAACATGTTAGTAGATCAAAGTAAAGAACTGAGTTGTGCAATATTCCCCCATAAAAAGTGTCTGTGGGGGGGGGGGGGAGGGGGGCGGGATCCCGTAAATGAAATAAATGAAGTAAGCTTTAAATAAAGTTAGCCTGCTATGACTTGTTCCATTTTTTCACAAGTCACAACACTGAAACAATTAGGAAATTTTTGAATCAGAACCACATAAATTCTGACTGTAGGTCAGGTAATACTCAGAATACAGATACCATGTAAGCAGTGAGGGCATTTCTCTTCTCACTGATGTTGCTCTAGCACCTAGGACAGCGTCTGGCACAGAATGGAATTACAACAAATATTTGTTGAAAAGTGAATGAAAAATCTATCCCTGTTTTCTTTTTAAAAATAGAAAATCGTCATTTGCCACATTTCAGATTTCCTGCATCATTCCCAATCTCTGTAATTCTAGTTTTTAATATTTATAATATTTCAAGGGCATGCACACAAAAGCATACAGTATGAACATCAGTGGGCTTACCGTCAAGATGATAAAATAAAACATTACAGATATTTTTGAAATTGAACTAACCGCTGTGTTGAATGTTTTTTTAATCTAATTCATCTTTTAAAAATAGTTTTACCAAATAATATGAACACATAAACATATATAAGTTATTTGGTTTGATTTGAATGTTTTATAATTTTATATAATTTGTATCAAATTATACAGGCCTCAGGCAACTTCCTTTTATTTTCTCTCTTTCAACATTGTATTTGTGAGATTTATCTGTGTTTATAAGATGGCTCTACTTTATTTTTTATTTTTTTATTTTTTTTTAATTTTTTTTTTAACATTTATTTATTTTTGAGACAGAGAGAGACAGAGCATGAATGGGGGAGGGTCAGAGAGAGAGAGACACAGAATCTGAAACAGGCTCCAGGCTCTGAGCTTTCAGCACAGAGCCTGACGCGGGGCTCGAACCCACGGACCGTGAGATCATGACCTGAGCCGAAGTCGGCCGCCCAACCGACTGAGCCACCCAGGCGCCCCTAAGATGGCTCTTCTTTATTAATTTTTACAACTATGTGCTATCCCATTGTATGGGTACTCCAAATATGCTTCTCCTTTGATAGATTGGACTTCAGTTTTCTGCTATTATAAACAATGCTGAAAAAACATTCTTGTCTCTGTATTCCAATGATAAGTGTGTGAGGGTTTCACAGGCATTTTTAAATTTATATTATTGCTAAATTACTCTCCAAATAAATGGCACCAATCCATACCTCCTCTATGAGGACTACGTAAATGTCTCTACTCTCTTAAAAACTTGTATAATCTTCAGGTGGCTTAAAATTTACTAAACCCTTTTAAAATTTTTATTTCACATTTTCAGAAAAACTGAGTAACCCTTAATTTACTTATTGAACATTGTGGATTTCCCATCTTTATTGTCTGTCCATATTATATGCTCAGTTCTCTATTTTATCTTCATTTTCTAATTAATTTGAAAGTTTTAAAAACATTTTTTGGTAATAATGCATTATCAGATGAATCATTGCATATGCTTTCCCCTGTACTGTTGTCATTTCCATTTCTTACAGTGTCTTGGATGTGCAGAGACTTATCATTGTTAATGTAATCCAATTTATTAGTCTTTTACTTTATTCCTTCTGCTTTTTGCTTCCTGTTTACTCAAAAGCTTGAAAAATGTTTTGTCTTTTATCAGAAACATTTCAGGGGTGCCTGGGTGTCTCAGCTGGTTAAGTGTCCAACTCTTGATCTCAGCTCAGGTCTTCATCTTAGGGACATGAGTTAAGCTCCATGTTGGGCTCCATGCTGGGCATGAAGCCCACTTTAAAAGACAAAAAGCAAACAAACAAACAAAAAACTGAGGCACCTGGATGGCTCAGTCAGTTAAGCATCTGACTTTGGCTTAGATCATGATCTCATGGTTTGGGAGTTCGAGCCCTGCATTGAGCTATCTGCTGTCAGCACAGAGCCCACTTTGGATCCTCTGTCCCCCAATCTCTTCGTCTCTGTCCCTTACTTATACTCTCCTTCTCAAAAATAAACAAACATTTTTAAAAATTAAAAAAAAAACAAAAAGAAACATTTCAGTGTTTTACTTTATACAATTAAATATTTATTCTATTTTAAAGCTATATTCCTATACAGTATGTAGGAATATAATTACTATTTTTTCCTTACAGATGAATTATTGTGTCAAGATCATAACACATCCTTGGCTCACTACTTACTAACGACACTTCTACCATTTATAATTTGTGAAAATATGAATACATGTTTCTAGACTATTCTGTTGGTTTTCATTTAGCCATATCCCTACAACAATGGCACATTGGCTTAATGTCTCTAATTAGGTCTTGATAAGTAGTAGGGCAAGACCCCCAACTCTTGTTTATTTTCCTTCTCAGATTTGTCTTGACTATTCTTGGCTTTTTACTCTCTGACATTAATTTAGAATTAGCTTATTAGGTTTTGTGGAAAGCCTTGTAATTCCGATTATAATTTCATTAAATTTATAGACTGATATTGGAAACATTATTTGCTTTATGATACTGAGAATCCTTCTCCATTTGCAATATCTCTCCACTTACTTGGTATTCTTAAATGTCAGTCAATAAAATATTTTCAGTTTTCTCAAATAGGTCTTAAACATCTTTGCTGGGTATTCTTATATATTTTATGTTGACTTTTTACTAATGTACATATCTTTTTAAGTAATTGAAAAGTTTTGGGTTTCTTTGTGGTATATAAAAATTATTTTTATATGCAAATTTTATATTCAGATTACTGGCAGGAATGGTTTTTTTCTTCCATTTTTTATTTTTTGTTAATTCTCCTAGACTTTCTTTTTTCTTTCTACATTTTCTATGCAATCTTGTACTCTAAATGCAATTTTATATGCAATCATATAATCTTTAAATAAGTTTCCTCCCAATCCTTAATACCATCATCATCAGCACATTTATCATGCTTCTCCTTCTCATTTTAGTATGATGGGTAAAATCTCTAATATAACTTTGACATGAAATGGCTGTGATAGATTGATATAAAATGATCCCCAATGAACAAATTCTTCTCTGTACTCACACCTTTGTGTAATCTCCCACACTGAATCTGGCCTAGTATTTAGCTTAATTTAGATTTTTTTTTTAATGTTTATACTTTTTGACAGAGACAGAGAGAGAGAGAGAGAGAGAGAGAGAGAGAGAGAGAGAGAGACAGAGCGTGCATGAGTGTGGGAGGGGCAGAGAGAGAGGGAGACACAAAATCCAGAGCAGGCTCCAGGCTCTGAGCTGTCAGCACCGAGCCTGAGGTGGCCCGAACTCACAAGCTGTGAGATCAAGACCTGAGCCAAAGTCAGACTGAGCCACCTAGGCATCCCAGCTTAATTTAAGCTATAGAATATCGTAGATACAGTGGCATCTGAGTTCAAAAGCCTACACTTGAAAGCTTGCAGTTTCTACTTTTGTCCCCTGAGATTTCTGAGATGTGATGTAAAGGAGCCTGAGCAATTCCACTGAAGAGGTCACATGGAGAGAAGGACACTAGGGAGTGAAAGCCTATCCAGGGAGAAAGTGCCTACAAGTAGCGAGAGAGGACCCTGCTATCCCAGGGTAGGAACTGGCATGTGAGTGAGACCATTTTGAGTTCCTCCTGCCAGACTAAAGCCATATTAGCAAGCCCAGCTAGGACTTAGGTGGAGGAGACAAATCATCCCACCTGAGCTCTGCCCAGTCAATTCACAGAACCCTGAAGATGAGTAAATCATTGTTTTCATAAAGCACAAAGTTGCGGGGCCATTTGTTCACAGGAACAGGTAACTGTTACGGTGGTAATGGTGAGATTCTTCTCTTCTGGTGACTTTAAAGAAAATCTTTCTCCTGTTTTACTTCTAAGCATAATGTTTTCTGTAGTTTTCTGGCAGGTACCCTCCAACAGGTTAAATAAGGTTCCGTTTCATCATAGTTTTCAAAAAGTTAATTTTTTCCAAATCTCTTTCTCATTTCTGTTGCAATTATGTTTTTTCCTTTCATCTATTAGCATAATTAGTTACATTTTCATATATTAAATAATCTTTGCATGTGTATGGTAAATCAAATTTTATGAGATTTTTATGTACCTTGCTTCATTTTCTTTGACAATATTTTATTTAGGATTATATTATCTATGCTCATAAATAAAATTCTTGCATTGTTTTTTCCCTCAGTTGTTTGTATCTAGACTTGTATTAAGGTTTTATTGTCCCCCTACAGTGATTGTTAATATGGGCATCCTTTGTTATCAATGTCTAATATGTACCTGGATATATGTTAACCTGAACATTCTTGCATATTCTATTTCAATTTTTAAATGGTACACAAAATGCATTCTCAGGCCACCCAGAGCCCTTAGTCAAGTTACTCCACATACCACTAAAACCTTGATATAAGGCTTTTTGTATAATAGAAAGCATCTAAAACCATTTATTCCTTTATTTTAACTGTTAAACAATGATTCAATATCAGATGGAAATTACATTTGTAATGTATACATTCTAATAATGCATACATACATTGTATGTTCTATAATATAAATAATCAACGAAATAGTAGGTTATAGATAACTAATTCCAACCAGATCCAGGTTGATACTGTGCTAAGTTGCTCAGTATAAGCAAACCACAGTACCCAGGGAATATATGGGGATATGTAGCAATTGTGCAGAGCCATTTAATGTAATAGGAGATCAAAATACTATCCTCGGGAGACAATCCAGTATAAAATGAAGCCACATTGCCTTCTATGGCCTTGCCTAGTGTATAAATTCAATACTTTTTCTGGTATACAAATATGGATTTTTTTATAGGGAGTTTCAATTCAGGTAGTAAATTTGGGCACAAATTTGCAATTTATCGTTTTGAATATTCATATCAGGAAAAATTGTGTAGTGGGGTATACTTGTAAAGCTCTGGCTTGTTTAATAACTTTAAACACGCAGCATTTTCACATTTGAATATTTTGAATTTATTCTAATTTCTATTATTAAATTTATGAGCTGCTTAAAAAGCTATTGATGCTTTTCAAATGTGTGTGTGTGTTTTAATGTGTTTCCTAAGTTATTTAAAAATAATGTATACCTAAATGAAGTTCTTCATCATTAAGAATTTAATCTATATGATACTTATTTTTGGTATTTGTTTGAAAATCATTTTATTGTTTGGTGCATGATAAGTTTTTTTGTACATGTATCATGTGAGTTTACAAAAATTGTGGAGTCCTTAATTCTTGGCATGGATAGTTCTCTATATGTGTCATCAGACCAAATTTGTTAATAGATATGTTCAAATCTTTTATATTCTTATTGACTGTTTATCCACTGAATATTCCAATTCCTGGAGGAGGTATTTAGATATTTCTGTCTATGATAGCAGAATTTCTAATTTTTCTAGATAATTATCTCAACTGTATTCTGAGATTTCTTCTTAGGTATATGCTGATTTTAAATTGTCATATTTACCAGTTAAGTATTATTTTTATTACTACATAGAGACCATTTTTTATCTCCTAATTGTGCTTTCTATCTTAAAGCATATTGTGCTTGTCATCAATGAGGTCATGCCAGCTCTCTTCAGGCTAATATGTTCACGGTATTTTAACATCTTTTTAAAATTTTGTATCTTACTCTTTTTGCCAACCATTCATTTTTATTGGTCACAATTAGGTTCTAAATACTCTCCCTTGGATAAGTCCTCCTCTCTTCAGGAGTTTTAATTTTCAGCAAAGCTAATATAGAACCTGTAAGACCCTCTTTTTCTACTCAAATGATTCTTTCAACATACTACTAAATCTTACTCCTGAGAGAGTTTCTTATTCCCCATTTGGTGGCCCTAATCTTAATTTTGCCCCTAACTCCAGGACTAACCCTGTGATCTAACCTCTAACCCCATAGCAAAACCTCACTGGGGCAATCATTGCCAATATATATACATATGCATACACATATATACATATACATACATAAATATATATATAGGAGGACATATATGGATATGTATTTATACACGTATATACATATATATACATATATATATATGTCTCCTAGATGTATGTATGTATGTATAATGTATGTATATGCGTATATGTGTGTGTGTGTATGTACATACACACACATATAGGTGTTCTTCAGTAATCATTACTTCTTAAGACACTGGGTTTTTTAGGTGAACATGAAACAATTCCATTCTTTGTAGGTCTGTATGTCCTTTTAACACTGTATTCCCCTCTTACAAAACTCTACCAAGTCTACACATCCATTTTAATTGTTTTTTTCTTAAAATTTAACATTCACATTACTTGGGACCTGCACAATAATATATATTTGCATCTGGGTTATAAGTGTAATTAATGATTTTTGGTCCAATTGGTTTCTCATATGACTCACTAGCACCTCCCACACTGTTTTCCTTCCTTGAATATCATAGCCACTGTTTTCCATAGTAAATTGATTTACATATTTATCTAGATGTTTTTCTCCTCCCTCATCACATTAAGTTTCAGTTCCTCTTGATTAGTTTATCTAGCCTCTGGGCAAACACATTCTCCAAGGAAAAAACAGAGCTTGATAAAGCTTGGAAAATAAGATGAAAATAAGGAAGGCATTCTAGGTAAAATGGATGGTGCAGAGGTAGAAACATAAATATGTGACTAGAGGACATTATGTGAATAATTGCAGTATTTATGAAAGAACACTAGGAGCTTAGGTAGAAATGGTAGGTATAGGCCACCAAAATAGCCTTGAATTTCAACTTAGAAAGTTTAGATTTATCCTGTAGATTTAAAAGTTTTATCTGAAGTTAAGCAGTGTTGCTCAATGACATCTAAATAAATTGCTGTGCAAATGGCATGTAAAAGACATAAGGGATAAAAACCAGAGACACAGGTTTGCATAAAAATCCGGACTGCTATTCTAGAGAAAATGAATAATAAGTGAGGAATTGAGAGGTACCAGAGTGGCTTAGTGGGTTAAGCGTTCGGCTCAGGTCATGATCTTATGGTTTGTGAATTCATGCACCTGCCCCCCCAAAACCCCACACCAGGCTCTGCACTGACAGCACAGAGGCTGCTTTGGATTCTCTATCTTCCTCTCTCTTTTCTGCCCCCCCCCCCCCACTGGGCTCTCTCTTTCTCAAAAATAAATAATACACATTTTTTAAAAAGTGAAAAATCAAAGGGATAATGAGGAAAATGGACAAGACTAAAGTGAAACAGATAAGAAGGAAGAGACTTTGGTAAGATTTTTAAGCTTTTCAACTTTGGGGGAAAATAGTATCACAGAGACACATAGGAGGTTACATAGGAAAAGTAATCAGAGGTTAAAGGATGAACTTATATGTGTTACACATGGTGAATTAGAGGCATATTCAAGTAGACTTGGATGAGAAATCTATTAAACAAAGATGCTTTGTACCAGATAGAGTTTGAGAGACAAACTCAGGGTTTTCTGTATTAGGAAGCACAGATGTGTGATAGTCTAAGAAGGATGCCAAATCACATTTTCAGTTGCAAGTGATGGAAACCTAACACAAATTAGTTTAAGCAGTAAAGAAGATTTACCGGAAGGGGACTGGAATGGTTCGCAATATGAAGGAACAACTTAAGGACTTGAGCACTTCTGGAGGTTTAAGGAATAAAACTGGGGCTTGGCCACAATCAAAACTTTTCCCTTCTCCCTCTCTACCAACCCGGGTCTCTCTTTGACTATCTCTCTTTGATGGTTTCTTTCTATCATAGACAAGTGTTTTCCTTGTTGTAAAAATTAGGGATTATGGGATAGTTTTGGAAGCATATTATTAGAGACTTTTTCTAAAGAGGAACTTCTAGCCTTGGGTCCATAAAATCTGGCAAAGGGCTGATTGATTTAGTTTGGGTCATGAACCTATTTCTGGGCTACTTACTGTGGTCAGGAGCAAAGGACACTATGACCAACATTTATCTTTGTGAACAGGAAGGTGGAATATATCATTATGGAAAGTGATGGGGGTGGGGGGACATGATGTCTACTGGAAAAAAAAAAAACTACAGATGGCTCAACTTGCACTATTTTATGATACGATAATGATTAAAACATATATTTACCTCTTTATCACTGTGCAGGATGTTAATACCAATGCATGCTACACTAGGTAACTGGCAGCAACATCAATAATAATTAAAAGAAAACAAAATGAAAAGCTGATGGACTGACACAGAAGTAAAAAAGAATGTAAATGAAATGGCTATGTACTGTGTCTTAGAGCACATCTATATGCCGCTTAACCAAGTAAGGATATCATCAAAGGCATTGTCTTTTCTTTGAAATAATTAGGATCAAACATAGGGAGACATCAAAGAAGAGGTTTCAGGATGAGCAAAAGAAAGTCTGCCTTAGGAAGAAAATTGCTTGTTATATAGCATTAGAGTAGGATGAAGTCAAAAGCATGAAAACAATAATCCATCAACCTATGATAGCTTGCCTCTGAACAAGTCAGAAAGCCAATGATCTAAGTTAGACTCATATGTAACGAAAGCCATGAGGCAATTGATGTCTATGAAAAGCAGAAATCATGGAGAAGATTAAAGGCAGTTAGTAGCAGAATAGAAAAAAAAAAAAAGAAACACATTGGAGAGAGAAACAGAAATGGAACTATTGAGTCACCATTATGTCAGGGCATGAGATATTTGAGTTAATTGAGGTGCTGCTGAAGTTGTTTTTATACATTGAACAGCATCTCCGTTCTCCATAAGGTCTGACTATATGGCAGCTGGGATTGCTTCCTTTAGTTCTTACTTTTTCCCATGTGTCCTTAGAATAGACCTTAGTAAGTGGTATCATTATATTTTACTTGTCATTGTTTTTCAAACAATCTAGGGTTTGGGGAGCCTAAGAAACAAAAGTAAATTCTCCACCTGAGTTCTGAACAACTGAGGTATATGGATGAAAGAGTACAGCAGCATTATTGATAAGACTGATATTGTGGATGGTGGCTTAGAACTGAAGGAAGGTGGAATATCTAATACAGAACCAGAGAATTAGATAGACTTAGCCACAGGCAACCCTGGCTTTAGGGCCAGGCATTCATGCTTAGGGTGTGAACATAGAGAAGCAAAGCAAGTATGGTTCCAAAGAGAAAGAGAAGGTGAAGTGAGTGAACTGCAAAATAAACAATAATTTTAAGTCATCATTTACACCTTGGGAGAAGTGAGTCATGGAACAGAGAAAGGCTAGAAATGTTACCCTATTGGAGTCTCCTCCATGAGAATAGGAACACCAGAAGAATGAAAAAGTATCCTCCCCACCCTCTCCCAAATAAAACACATTTATTTACTCTGTTTTAGTCTTATAATTTTTTTATAAGTCCTAACTCTGTCTTGTATTTTTGACATGAGCAATTGTCAGAATATATCATATTATTTTGTAGATATAAAGACTGAAAGACTAAGTCTAACAAAGTATTAATTTCTTTTTCATATTTTCAAAATAGGCATAATTCACTAAGTAATGAGGAGAAAAGTAGATCGTTGCTTGGAAAGAAAACAAAAAGATGGTGGTGGTACTAGCAGAATAGAAGAACTGCTTTTGCTATGTGGGCTTTGGAAAGTTTAAGAAAAGAGTGTCAAAACGTAATGGTCTTGGGAAGGTCTATTATGAAGGAGAGGGCAAGCCCATAGGCAAGCAGGCCAGAGTGTCTTCCTGAGTTCCACTGTGCTCATGCATGGAGTTTTCAGAGGATGAACTGAACCTAGATAGATCATAGGTAGTAAAGTACAGATGGGTAAGTTGGAGAGATATCCCCAGTTCTGAATTTTCCTCCTTTGGAAAATTCACCTAAATATGATAAATTTGGGGCCAACTTTTCCTTACCAAAAGCTGCCCAAAGATCCCTTTCCTCTAAGGCCAAGACTCAACCAAGATATGGGTGCTAACAGACTTTTGAGTGGGTAACAATTTGTACACAAACTTCAGGTGGTGTGGAAATTTATGAGAGAACCATCGAGAGGTAATGTTTCCGTAAAGTCTGGTATTCACGCAATGCCAAGTGGCTAACAAGTATAAGTTGCTTCTTTGATTGTGATATTTCTAGATTCACTGAAGCTTGGTGCTTCTTCCACCTGACCAATGCTGTTTTTTAATAATTTTTGAAAATGTGATTAGATGGTGAGATCACATCTGAAGGAAGCCTAGCTTCAATGGAATAAACTCAGTGATGTAGTGTTTCCATCTCAGATGTTTTTGGCAATTGTTAATAGGCAAATCTTGGCATAGGTGGTTAATACTGACCATAATGGCTTAAGTTTCAATTCCCTTCCAGTGAATTCAAATCAAATGTCAAATTCATGGAGAAGAAATTGAAAAAATCCCAAAGGGTGGAAAAGATGAATTAAGATCTAGGGGCACCTGGGTAGCTCAGTCAGTTAAGCATCAAACTCTGGCTCAGATCATGATCTTGCAGTTCATGAGTCCAAGCCCTGTGTCAGGCTCTGTGCTGACAGCTCAGAGCCTGAAGCCTGCTTCAGATTCTGTGTCTCCCTCTCTCTCTGCCCCTCCCTCTCTCTCTCAAAAATAAATAAATATTAAAAAGGTTTTAAATCTAAATTAATGTTCTGCAGGATTTGAGGGTGTTGAGTTGTATGAAACAAAGATTGTGTTTTTTAAAATTTTTTTTCAGTGACAATAAAATTGTTAAGTAATTGTTGTATCCTAACAGAATAATTGGGTACAGTTTGCTTCCCAGAAATTATCTGGTACTTATTAAAGACGAAGTTGTGACCACTCTAGAAAAGAAATACTGCTAGAAAACATTAAATTTTTAAGAGAGTTAGAAGAAAATGTCACTTTTTAAAACAAGACAAAGTGATTTTTACTTGTATTTTCCTTTGCTGATCAATTTAGGACTCTAGTTCTTTGGTGTGACTCATGGTCTTTGTTTTAGAAATGTACTGTTTAGATATTGTTGGGATCTTGGGAATTTTCTTGGAGGAGCTATTCCTAACAACTACATCGAGATCAAAAATCATTATATACTTTCTTCAATCACTTTCATTTTGATGACGTTAAATATTTCTTAAAAGACTTCTTTGCCTCCAATAGGACCCAATAACGTTTTCCAGAAGGGGCTCTCTCAAGAATTTCAAGAGGGTCTGGGGAAGTATCTGTTATGCATTGGTTCTAGTTTATATGAAAGAATATTAGATATTAGTCTCCTATGTAAAAACTAATCATGGAATATTTACGTTTATCTTGCTATCTTGAGAATTTAAAATTCCTAGTTTCTAAAATATCAGTCTTCAGGTATACAAAGTTGAACTGATGTAAATGAGGATACCTGGCTGATTAATAATGCATAACACTGGCCTCTTGATGTATGTAAAGAAAGCATTCTCCCTGATGAAACTTCTCGTTAATGTCAGTTGAGAAGGTATTTAGCGCTCAGACCTCTATTCTTTAAAGTTGAGAGGGTCTTTATTTGGGTGAAAAAAATCAAAGAATATCTTTGCCGCATTGTTGTGCTATCTTGGCTGCCAGGTGAGGTAATTTTGCTAAGAGGATGCTGATTCAGAGTCTTGCTTTCTTTCCTCACTCTTCCAAGAGTAGTGATTTTTCATAAGCCCAAATAGAAGACTGAGATAGGTGGGTGGGTTATCAACCTCTACTTGTTGTACTTTCATTCGTTCATCAAGCAGTTGTGAATGTTTTGTTTTGTTTTGTTTTAAGATAGAGCAAGATCAAAATACCACAGCCTTATTACTAATAAGTTGAAATAGAAAATGTGCTTCAGATATGTATCTACAATCAGACTTCCTCATATTTTTCCTTCAAAATAAAATCCATACACTCAGAAATGCAGACATCTCAGAGGCAGATGCCTCATTGACAGAGGCAGAGCCTGCTTTCAGAAAGCAGAGAAACTGTGCATCTTGAGGTGAAGCTGCTAGAAAGAAATCTTGGGGCAGGGATTGACAGGCTCGGTTTCTTCCCCCTAATTAACCAATTAGATGTGTCACCATCCTCCTTGGGAAGGCGCGGGCTCCATGTGCTTCCATGTTTTTTTCTCTACTAGTTGTGCACATTTTCCTTCATTTGTCTGAAAAGTATGAGATAGAGACTTGACTTCACCTCCTCATCTCTGCCCTCTTCCAAGTATGTGTTCCAAGTCGACAATTTATTAGGTGTTGTGAGAGATGAAGGTAGGAAACTCAGATTCTCTGCCCCTAAAGCAATCTGGTATAGAAGGGAACTTGAGGCCCAAAGTGCAAAGTGTGAAAGAGACATATGTTATTACTTCTGGCATAAGAGGGACATCAAGGTAGGGAGAGCTTTTAAGCTGGACTTTGAAAGATAAGTAGGATTTAGTCAGGAAGACATGAACAGAAAGGCATTAAAAAATAGGAACAAACACAAAGTAGTAAAAAATCAGACAATAGTTGAATTAAAAAAAAAAAAAAGATGGATGAGGGGTGCCTGGATGGCTCAGTTGGTTAAGCATCCTACTTCAGCTCAGGTCATGATATCATGGTGCATGAGTTCAAACCCCGCATCAGGCTCTTTTCTGTCAGCACAGAGCCCACTTTGGATCCACTGTTCACCTATCTCTCTGTCCCTCCCTCACTCTTTCTATCTCTCAAAAATAAATAAACATTAAAAAATAGTTGAGAAGATGGATGCAAAGCACTTTGAAAGAAAAATAAGTTATGCAACAGAAATGGGGAGAATAAGATTATATATATGTATATATATATCTATACCTATATATATATAGATATATATATCTGCACACACAATAAGAGTGAGTTTTAGAATGTTGGTATGCTGGATTTCATACTGCTGGATTCAACTATTTAAGAACTACTCACAAAATTTCATGGCAATTCTAAATGGCATTATTTCTACCTCATAGGTTTGTTCTGAATTTCACAAGTGTGTATGCATGTAACACTACTTAAAATAAATATTGATTATGTGGCCTATGAACTTAGGGTTCAGATCATTTAGCTAAAGACCAAACCCACAAATCACTTCCAGAATAATGGTTGATGTGAAAATAGTTTAAAATAGTCTACTATCCTCAAACCAGAAAGTTAAGATTTTGTGCCCTCAAAAGGCTCTAAGAATACTGAGTCCCTCTCTGCAAAATTTTAAATTGTGGCAGATGAGAATGAGAAAAATAGAACACCATATTGAACTTTCTTCAGTTCTCAAACACACACTTTTGTTTCAATCTCAAACCCTAGCTTTCTGCCTGGAGTGCTTTTACTTTAACTGTTTCATGACCACCTCCTATTCCTCATTCATGTCAAAACTCAAACAATACTTACTTAGAAAATCCCTCCTTGAGGGGCGCCTGGGTGGCGCAGTCGGTTAAGCGTCCGACTTCAGCCAGGTCACGATCTCGCGGTCCGTGATTTCGAGCCCCGCGTTAGGCTCTGGGCTGATGGCTCGGAGCCTGGAGCCTGTTTCCGATTCTGTGTCTCCCTCTCTCTCTGCCCCTCCCCCGTTCATGCTCTGTCTCTCTCTGTCCCAAAAATAAATAAAAAAAACGTTGAAAAAAAAATTAGAAAATCCCTCCTTGAATACTCTGAAGTTGTTTCCCTCCTATCTTAGACACCGTGTTACAGCATCATGTTTTATTGTCAATCAGAGCACTTGGGAAATTACCATCTTTCATCATCAACTAATATTTTTTTTCTGTCTTCTTCCTCTATGCAG
Source organism: Neofelis nebulosa (assembly GCF_028018385.1). Lineage (NCBI taxonomy): Eukaryota > Metazoa > Chordata > Mammalia > Carnivora > Felidae > Neofelis > Neofelis nebulosa. The sequence goes on along the minus strand of NC_080789.1, from coordinate 40,624,819 downwards.
AAATTCTTTGGGGTCAGGTAATGTTTCATTTCCCTGTATACTACTTTATTCCTGGCACACAGAAGAATGCCTATGAATCAACATATTATCAATAAATATTTGTTGGATGAATGAATAAATGATTGAATGTATGAATGGGCCATCTACTTGCAGAACTGACAGGTGTAAATCCTACACCTTGACTAATTTGGGAGCAGTAAGTTCATCTTTGATACATCCTTATGGATAAAATGAATCCTTAGAGTAATTATCCTACATGGTTCATTTTGTTTTCAAAGAAAGATGTTGAAGTAAACAGAAAGGTTAAAGAAAAAGCATTTCTATTGTTCTCACTCTTTTGTAATTTTCCTGTTTTTGTCTGTCAGAGCCTTGCTTTGCTTTGGCAGAGGTAGTTCCTAGTGTATATAAAGAACTGATGGTTGATGGCTATATCAAGAAGCACCTGGATATAGAAAAAGCCAACCAATGAGTTGCTTTCCCAATGATGCCATGCAACCAATGAGGCGAGTGATTGCTCTAAGTGGCCACATTTCCTTGATTCATTAGGGCATAACTGCTGTCCTGTGCCCTTGCTGTAGAGTATCATCCCCTGAGAAAGATACCAGAGAGTGGATAAAACTCAAGGAAAAGAGTAACAACAAATAAACAAAAAAGTTGAGCTGAACCTTCTAAAAATTTGTACTGCTGTCTTATCTCTTGAAACAGTTGTGAAAAACATGAGACCTTTTAATGGAACTTTTAGGCCTGTGTTACGTATCTCTGCGTACCCGAACTCCTATGACAGTAAGGCCGATTCCAAGTGGAAAAACAAACAGACAATCAAAAACAGATGGACCTGAAAAAAACTGAGCAACCCAGCATTTTTTACTATTTTGTTAGTCATTTCGAATTTTATAATAAGCATTCATTATTTTTAAGTTCATTTATTTTTGAGAGAGACAGAGACGGAATGAGTGAGGTCGGGGCAGAGAGAGAAGAGAGAGAAAATCCCACGCAGGCTTTACACCGCCAGCACAGAGACCGATGCGGGGCTGGAACTCACAACTGTGAGATCATGACCTGAGCCAAAACCAAGAACCAGTGGCCTAACTGACTGAGCCACGCAGATGCCCCTATAATAAGCATTTGTTTAAAAGAGCCCAAACACCCACACTAATCCTCAATAGATGAATTCCCAATCATATCGTTTTCTGTTGCTTTTCCCACTATACTAAGAAGTTGAAGACAATTGTGATTCAGAAGCTACAAGTAAAAAATATTTGAAACTAAAGTTTCATCAGGAAAGACCTTTATATATGCCAAGCGCAAAAAGGTTTCTGTTTTAACAAAGCATATTTTTAGGAAACAAATAGTAGTCATTTTAAAACATTTTCTGATGCCTTAAGTTTTTAGAACTTTTTTTGGCCACTATAATTGAAGATTATTAACTCAAGGTTATTGGGTAACTATTGTTCTAAATTCTCAAAAATAATGTTTGTGCTCTATCCAAATGTTACACTATCCTAATATGACATGGCATGAATTCACATGCCTCAGAAAAAAATATCATATATGTAATTATATGTATAATCTGTTACTTAGATATTGGCAAGGAAGAATAAGTGTTGGAAGAAAAAGAAATAAATTTTAATGTAAGATGCCTGAAGAATTTCAAATTTAATTTCTATGTCAAAGGACACTAAAATATTTATTCTTGGAATATAATAAATAAGAATTCTACATGGAAGCTTAAATGTTTCAAAAACCATAAAGGATAATACAAAATACAAAATAAAAAAGTGTTTTTGGCCAATGCAATTTTAGGAACCAGTGATGGAATTACAAGTGTTTATAATTGGCATAATGTGTTATTTCACCATTTACTATTTTTCTGTAATAAAAAGGGAGATGACAAAGCATGGTTTCCAAAGAATGAATTTATTGCATTCATAGAAGCACTCAATTACAAAATGTTTGCTAAATTCAAGTACCTGGAGAGCTAAAGTCAGCTTTTAGTTGTTCATACTCAGTATCCATAATAATGTTTGAGATCAATTGCAATTGTGATTCCTAAGCAAGAAGGGTTTGCTGGGAAACGCAGTTTAGATGAGAAGTCTAGAAATCAATATGCTAGCATTAAATCAGGTCTCGTCTCTTTCCTGAGATTTTGTTTTCTTTTTTCCTAAACTTGTGGTTTTCCCCTTGGCTTATGATCTCACTGCATTCGCACTTTTTTTGTTTTGTTTTGTTTTGTTTTTAGAAAACAATATTATTGTTCGAAGAAACACTGGTATGCACATGGAGCCCTCCTGATTCAGTTATGCAAGCTTTAGAATGTCAGCCTGCTCTCAGCTCTAAAATTGTATTTGCCTTGCTGCGTTAGTTATTTCTTTTTCGCAAGGGCCCTCGTGCCTTGGGATCCGGCCCCAAGACGGAAGTTGTGAAAGAGCTAATCATGAATCATAATGGTCGGAGGAGTTCAGAATAAATGGATGAGAACCTATACCAGCACCTTAGTGTTACCATAGAAAAGAAGTGGTCTTTGGGTGTTTGGTTTGATGTCTGATTCCTCCATTGACTGGTGACAAAACAGTCAGTAGAGCTAGAGTGTAGAAAAAGAAAACGGAAGTTTTGCCCATAAAATCTTGACCACTTCAGGGAAGAAAGTGCATTTCTTTTAGTATTCATGGGAAGGAACTCTGGCTTGCTCTAAGACTGGTTGTTATTTTACAGTTCATTAATCACTGAGGGTAAAGGGCTCTGGAGGAGCGGAGGGAAGCTGGGGTCAGCCAGCCAGCAGACAGCCCACGGTAATGACAGTGTTGTGGAGGTCTCCGGCTGAGGGCAGCCAGCCCAGGCACAGGGACTGTTATGATTAGTCACCGTAACCGGTTTGGCTCCGTGTGCCCTCTGCTTTCAAAGAAAGCAACGCTTAAACTTTCAAGTCCCCTGATGTAAGCATCCAATGCAAATAGATTTCTCAAAGTTACAACAGCTGAGAGGGATTGAAGAGACAACGAGTGTATCAAAAGGTACAATAATGTTCCTTTTCCTTAAAACAGTTGCCAGTTGATCTGCAAAAACGTTGCAGATTTGACAGAATAATTATCACTTGTTCAATATTAAACATACAGGTATTGTACCACAGGTATATTCTTTTAGTTTCCCAATTTTTTCTTCTTTCTCTTATTCCTCCCTGAACTCAATCTGCAGTAAACATTATATAAACTTGATTTGCAGAGCTCTTATGGTCAGAAATCCTGGCCAAAATATAGGGAAGAATTGCACTGTAACTCGATCAATATAATAGTTGAGTATTATTTACAAAAACAATAAAAAAAATCCAACACTTTCTTTGTAAAAGCCTTAAAAGAAACACATTTCTTCTTTCAGGTAAAAATTCTTTATAAATACCAGGAAAGTGCCCAGAATTGAATGCCTTTCAAATAATACCAGACATTTTCTGATATATGACGGTTTTATTTAAAGGCTTTGGTGATAGTTTTCATGTTATAAATTTTGCCATCACTAATTTCTATTGTTTTGTGTCCTTATATAAAGAGCATTATATTAATAGAAAACTCAATATTACACATATTTGAGATTTTAGTTGAGAATGCATCATCTTTCATTTAGCACCGAATAGGAAGCTTGCTTTTGCATTTTATGATTAGAAGTTTTGCTAAAGAAAATGGATTATTCAAAGTGAATTGTTAAGACAATGTGTTCTTTAAATTTTTTTTTAAACATTAAATTTAAGGGAGCAGAGGGAAAGAGAGAATTTGATGTAGGCTCCACGCTCAGCATGGAGTCCAGTGTGAGGCTCGATCCCACAATCCTGGGATCATGACCTGCGTCAGACACTCAATTGACTGAGCCACCCAGATGTTCCACCAAGAAAATGTTTTAAAAGAACTAAAATATACTGAATTTTGTGTTTGGAAACATAAAATATAGAAGTATGCATTTACTTATGAATAATTGAATTCCTAACTATAAACCCTTTATAATGTATTTTAAATACCTATAATGGACACTGTTAACCTTTTGCAGTCATTCATTATGTTTGAAGGAGATAATTTTTTGATACATGGTAACATAGCATCCCTCTTTGGATTAATTTTTTTCCTCATTGAGCATTCAATAAGTCTATGGAGAGACACATTTAAAACTTATTTTGATGTTTATCTTCCCTGAGGGAAATTGTTTAACTATGACAGTGATAGGATATATTATCTGGTCTTTGCTTCATTTTTTTAGACATTCTTTTATTCCTACCATTTTATTTTATTTTTTTTTTTTTTTTTTTTTTTTTTTTTTTAAATTTTTTTTTCAACGTTTTTCATTTATTTTTGGGACAGAGAGAGACAGAGCATGAACGGGGGAGGGGCAGAGAGAGAGGGAGACACAGAATCGGAAACAGGCTCCAGGCTCTGAGCCATCAGCCCAGAGCCCGACGCGGGGCTCGAACTCACGGACCGCGAGATCGTGACCTGGCTGAAGTCGGACGCTTAACCGACTGCGCCACCCAGGCGCCCCTATTCCTACCATTTTAGAATAATGCTCCATTAGTCAGCTTGGCATAGATTGATAACAAGGAGCCTCCAAATCTCAAAGGCTTACAACAATAAATAATTTTTAAAATCACATGACATGTTGCCTTCACTTCGGCTGTGACTCTATTTCACATCTTCAATCCAGGACAAAGTTGGAACAACAGACCTTAACATCTTAGTACATGAAGCTCATTTGACAGAAAAAAACAACGGAAATGAGAAATGGCAGAGCCTCATGAAGGATCTTAATATTTTGCTCAAAAATGCCATGTGTCAGTTTCACTTACATTGGCCAAAACAAATAAGATGGCCTGATGTGGGGTAGAGAGCATCTTTTTTTTTTTTTAAATTGAAGTGCAGTTGACATATATTATTAGTTTCAGGCGTACAACATAGTGATTTGAAAATTATGTACAGCACAAAATGCTCACCATGATAAGTACAGTTACCATCTGTCACCATACAAGGTTATTACAATATTATTGACTATATTCCTTTTGCTGTCATTTTCATCCCTGTGACTTACTTATTTTATTGGTCTTTGCTTTCTTTTTAAATTTTTTTTTACATTTTTATTTATTTTTGAGAGACAGAGAGAGACAGAGCACAAGTGGGGGAGGGAAGAGATAGAATGAGACACAGAATCCGAAGCAGGCTCCAGGTTCTGAGCTGTCAGCACAGAGCCCGACGCGGGGCTCAAACCCATGAACCATGAGATCATGGCCTGAGCTGAAGTCGGACACTTAACCGACTGAGTCACTCAGGCGCCCCTTGGTCTTTGCTTTCTAGTTCTCCTATAATACTATATGGATCCTAGAGGACTCCCTCTTAGGCAGCCTCAAGCCTTCAATAAGATCTTCTACCTGCCAGAACTCTGTCTGATCAACCACAAAGGCACATGTATCTGATAGAAGGGAATTTGTGAACTTTAAAGTTTGAAACTTCATAGATACAATGAGGGGCTTAATAAACCAAGAGACATGCAGATTTACTTAGGAGATGAAGATTACATAGACCAAAAAGTGGCACCTAGACCAACCTGCAGCAAAGCTGGTCAGTAGAATCAAGCTGCTTCCAGATGTAAATCAACTCATTTAGTAGAATTCTTATTCTTGGTTGGAAGAGTTTTGTTTGTTTGTTTGTTTTTGTCTGAGCTACTCTTTGCTTCTCCTGTCTCCCTGACAACTCTTCAAATTGTTTGCTGATATCTGGGTTAATTCTTATATAACAGACCATAACAAACATTAGTGTCTTCCAAGTTTTGCCTAGAGTAATAGAAAAATCCAGCAGATAAATTATGGGTAAGGGAGACATTACATTTGTAAAAGGTTTCACCACAGGAATTCTTTAAATATTGTACTTCTCTAATGCAATTGAAATAATTCAATTAACTTTAAAAAAGACTTTCAGAAAGATATCCATATTTAGTTTTAGTTAATGCTTGTCATGTAGCTATTAGCACAGTGGTAATGTTTTGAAATTACACGAAAACTGAGAAAGCTTTCCAAGTCCTCTCAATGTTTATAATTTGTCAGGTTTAGAAATTTTGTGGAATTAGTCAAAAATATTTGTGGAGTATTTATCATATAAAAGGAATTGGCAGATTGAAAACATATATATGCATATACATATACACTAACATTAACATTTGGTTTCTTGTAAAATATACATATATTTACTTTCATTTTTGAAAATAATTATGAAAAATCATTGAAAATCCACAGGACTGGAGATTTGTACATGTGAAAACTTTTTCAAGAATAGTACAGTAGAGGTTTTAGGTATCTTATAGAAGAATAAATTAATGTTGATTTTTGGCAAAAAATTTAGAGTAGATGATTAAATGTTTTTCCTACCAGCTAAGATTTTGTTTGGTTGCAAGTAACAGAAATTGGACTACCGCTACTTAACCTAACAACGTTTTATTTTATTTATTTTTTGCGAAAAGACGGCTCAGTCTAGACATTTATGCTAACTCAGTGATGCTGAGTGATCTGGGTCCTTCTGTTTCTCATCCCTCATTTGTAGCTTTCTTCCTCATATTCCTCAGATTGCTGTTCTACTTCCAGGCATCACGACTGCAGAAGGTGTTTGCCCGCCACGTGGATTCCTTTTCATCCAGAAAACAAAAGCAGAAATTATCTTCTTGCATCTCAAGAGCCAAGACAATATGACATAACTATCTTCCAGATACACGTTAGTATCTAGCTTCTCACCTAGTGCTCACAAATTGACCATTATTACATCTCTGCTTTGCTTTGACCAAACTTTAGTCTGGCTTCTGTCTTCTCCACAGGGCCCTGAACATCAGTTCGGCCCCTAAACAAGCACTAAAATGCTGAACACACTCCCCCTATCAGCTTAGGCGGCAAAGTAGCTGACCACAGCAAGACAGGTACTCTGTCAAACTGCACAAAATAGGCAATCTCCCTCCTTTACTGCTTACCCCTCCCTTACTGCTTACCCCTTACTGCTTCCTTACTGCTTACCCCTCCCTCTATAAGAAAAGCTTTTCTCTTTTTGATTTTGAAATGCTTCTAGATTTCTGAGATCAGGGAGCTTTTTCTAATGGAATAGTCTTTCTTCTAAATAAAGTCTCTTCTTATCTAAACCTGGGTTTGTTTTTATGACACTTGGCTTTCTGGTTTGGGTGAGTAGAGAGAAAGAAAGGTAGTGATATCGGGTATTAGATTGACCATGTAAAGTATCTACTGAAGTTTGTAAGTACTTAGCAGTGTTAAAGCAGAAGCTGGCCTGTTTGGCAGCATTGTTATATAAGGAAATCATTCATACATTGAAAAGAGGCTTGACCCAGGTGATCTGAGTGTTCCTCTCCAACTCTAGCAGAGTACAATTCTAAGCATGATTCACATAAACCCCAAAATCAGCTTTCAGGCAGAGATCATATCTAATTCTAATCAATTGAGAAAATATTTAGGAACAATACAATTTAAATTGGATTTTAATCATGTGTATAATTTTAATAGTTGAGACAACAGCGGTGCATATTTAGTCAGGAATATATTCAGGATTTATAGTTCATTGCCATGAAGCTGTCTGGATCCTGTATTTAACCACCAATGATTTTCCAAGCGCCTAGCTTTTATAAGGATAATAACTACATTCAAGGTTCCCATACAGGCCAATATTTGACCCCCAAATATACTTTTTTTGGTTTAAAATATTGTGCTTATTCCCATTTTAGTTTAGTCTGGTCTTGGAGAGAAGATAAAACAAGTATGCAGTTTTCTCTCCTTCAAGGAAGCAATGTGATAAAACTATATCTTGAGCTCATTGAAAGTAATTTAAGTCATCTAAAAGTGTCAAATATCTAATAAAATTTGGAACTAGGATAAGAAAAAAAATCCGTCACTAATTCTCTGGAAAAATAATCCTGTTTTATGTATGCTGAAAAGTGTTAATGCAACTTTCAGGCAGAAGATATATATGGTTCTGTGTCTTAGCAGAAATGAATGCAATATTTATGAAAAAAATAGAGATTGTTAAAAAATACATTGGGAAAACTTGAAAAATATTATTTTTCTCAAAACTTACCTCACTTAACTTCATAAGCACTTTTCAGTCACATTAGCTTATTTGATTGCTTTCTGATTGGTTAAAAAGTATCACAATTTTATCATATACTTGAGAGTCTATATTGACATGTCATTTTAATAAAAGGGACAGAAAATCGCTTTGGTAGTTTTTACTTAAGATTTTAATCCTATTGTAATATTTTCCTACTTGCTTTTAAATAGACTTTCATATTTTCTGGCTTCCAAAAGCAAATATTTTTGGGCATATACTCTACGAAACATTTCTGCTTGGTTCTGGGAATGAAATACTTGTGTCCAACTTGTATTTATGAAAATTGTTAGTAGAAAATTTATGTTGTTGAGTCATGTAGTAGAATATATTTTTCTCTTCAGAAACATGAAGCTCCTTTTATTGATTTGTTTATGTTTTGAAAAGTTAAAAAAAAAATACAGCCAGGTACAGTAAGTAATATAACATAAACCAGTATGCCCACTACACAAAATTGGCCAATATGGACATGTTCTGCTTTCTGTATAAATATGAATCTGATTTCTATCCACTTATTCATCTTTTGTATACTTTAATATATTTTTTCTTTGAGTATCTCACACAATTTTTGTTAAACTTACTCCTAATAGGTACTAAATGTAAATAGAAATTTCTTTGCTACTGTGAATGTTCATGTCTAGTATAGCACTTACTAATTTGTCATTGCTTATTATAAGAATTCTAATGATTTTGGTATGTTGATATTATATCCAGCAAACTTACTAAACTCAGATTGTCTAAGATTGTCTAAGATTGTCTTAGATGTTCTATATAAATGACTCTTCTGTAACTCCTTTTAAAATTTGTATGCTTCATATTTATTTTTCTTGAATTAAATATTGGCCAGGACATCCCATGCAAAGTTCAATAATTGAATGATGATAAAACACTTGTTTTATTTCTGACATTAGTAGGAGTGACTCTTACATTTTACTTGTAGGGATAATATTCCTAAAGATTTTTCATAGTACTTTATTAGGTAAAGATGTGCCCTTCTACTCCTAAATTGTTTTTTAAATAAATGGGTGCTGAATTTTCTAAATGATTTTTTTTCTGCACCTATTTTTCTCCATCATATGATCTATCAGTTTAACAGAGCCATATTTTATATTGAACTTTTTTTTTTTTTTTTTTTTTTTTTTTTAATGTACCAACCTTGCATTCCTGGAATAAACATTCATGGTATTTTTGAGTTCTTTTAAATTCCACACTGAGTTGACTTTGGTTTCTATATTTTCTTTTGATTTCTTCATGTATTTTGAAAGGTTAGATTTAACTATTATACTCTTGCCTAATTCCCATGTATTCTATTTTAGATTCATAAAATGGGTAAGGTATTTTTCCATAATTTTTTGTTTCTAAAATAATTTGGTAGTATAAGGATTACTAATAACTTTAATATCTGGCAAAACTGACAGGTTTTGCTCTGGATCTACTGCCTATTTTAGAGAAAGGTTTTTAGTTTATTATTTTTTTTTCCAACCAGTTCAGTTTATTCATGGATGCTGGTCTAGTCCACTTTTTGACTTATTAAATCAATTTTAGTAACTTATTTTTATACAATATTGACTATTTCAGCTATCTGTTCCAATATGTTCACATAAAGTTATTTGTAATATTATCTTGTGATAGAACAATAATCTCTAATGGACTATTACCATTTTGTTTCTTGAAATTGCTAATACTGTTTATTTGTACCCTCTTTTTTTATTACTATTATATATATATATATATATATATTTTTTTTTTTTTTTTTTTTTTTTTTTTTCCGTAATCAATGTTGTTACTGGAACCCATGCCTAAGCCTGTCATGCATGTAATTTTGTAGCCATAGTAATTATTTCAGGAATGGGCACCTGCCCTAATATGTGACCGTGGCAAAGGGGGAGAGGTTTTCTGGACCCCTTGGAAAATATGGGCTTTCCCTCAAGAGATAGATACAAAAAGAGGTGACTTGTTTCTTCTGAGCATTTTTGGGCAGATTTGTGGTTCCAAACCGCTCTAATCCTATTCATATCATCCCAATCAGAAAAGGCACTGAAACAGGATGAAATAGTCAAGCAAATATCAGGGAGATTTAGATTCAGCTACTAAATTAAATCAACAATTCTATCTCTGAGCTTTCAGATAAGTGAGGCAAAAAAATTTCTTACTGTTTATGGCACTTGGAAAAAGTTTTGTTTATTTAAATCCTAACTCTTGGACCTCTATTATTTCTTTTCTGTTATGTCCTTTAGCTTTCCTCTATTTTTTTTTTCCCTTAGCAATCTTTGTTACAGTTTCCACATAGTTGCCTCTATACCATAATGTACATTCAGAAGTTGGTCAGTAAATGTTTTCCATGGGAAAGAAGAAAGCCACCATTTTTCTTCCTCCCTAACTCCATATTTGTAAGTTCTCCATCAAAATTCTCCGTCAATGTCCCTCAAGGCCACTGGCTGTTCTCCTTGCCCAGTGACACCACTATGGGTGGCCAACAACATCTCTAGTTTGGGTGATCACCGGCCCCCAGAACTAGACTCCTTGACTGGCCACCCTCCTTCATGTTACAAACGGCACAACTAGACAGATTGTCCTAAACTGCAAATCTCTGCTACTTTTCTGCTTATAATCCTTTAAAGGCTGAATTGTCAGGAAATTTGTTGCAAATAAGAGCAACCAGCTGTGGCTAAGACTATCTTACAGGCACATTCTTCTCTGATTGACTGAGTTCAACCCCTCATAGGACCCTAACTTTCCAGGGTTTGGAGGAGAGAATATCTCTATGCCTTCCTTTTGGGAATTCTACCAAAAGGAAGAATGTTCATATAAGGCAATGTCAAATTGACAAATGAAAATCAACAGTGGTCCTCAAATTCTCCAGTCCAAACTGCACAACATGACTTATAAAAGAAATAAATTGAGCTGCCCATGTTTTTGTTTCTTTGGAAATGTTCTTCTGGCTCTCATTCACCTTCCAGTTCTCAGCTTAGAATTTGCTTCCTTTCACTGGAAGCTTTCCTAAAACCCTCATGTCCAGGTTGGGAGTTCTTGTGTATTCTCATAGAACAAGTTGTACCTACACCATCTTTATTATTTTAGACATAATTCTACATCTCCTTCACTGGACTTCACACTCTCCTTTATTTCTTCCTTGCACATAAAATGATGCACAGCACAACTACACACTCATTAAACATGTATTGAATAAATAAATAATGTATATGCGAGCATTCAGTGGAATTCCTATAAAATAGTATTCAGTGATGCTCTTTCTTCCTTCTTTTGTTTTTCTCCTTCCTAAGGTTGAAGTTGAGATCTGTTGCCAACATGAACACAAACCCTGATGTACTAAAGGTGAACCTGGGACAGGAACTTTGACAGCCTTTAAAACTGACCACAATAATAATTTAATCCCAGTAATGCCTGTTAGGATTTTATTTTCCATCTAACCAGAAACCCTGGCTGTGAGGTCCAGGGTATACCTAGGATGCTTAATATCTTGCACGGTGTGGTAGCCTGTATTCTTCGCGATTAGAGTTGCGTCTTCGTGTGCTGGTGGAGACACATGACAACTGTGTACATTTCCTTGATTTTACCGTCTTGACCCCAACATGCCTTGCATGATAGATTTATAAATGATGGTCATTTTCCATCTTACTTGGTGATAATTGAAGTTTTTCGCTTCTACATAAAATAATTTGGATATTTTTTTTCAGTCAGAAACTATTATTTTCAAAATAGAACTTCACTCTGTAAGTTTGAGAGGCAGGCTATATGGTGAAAATTACCTCATCTATGTATTCAGTCGATCTTATGTTAATTTGCATGCTGGGGGACCTACTAAGTTTTAGGCACTGGAAAAGGCACAAATGGTACTGAGGTAAGTAAGGGTCAATCCCTTTCTTGAGGGAGACAGACACATAAACCATTCATCCTAAAACAAGCAAACAAAACAATGAGTAAAATGGAAGTACTGAGGAGAGGTATCCCTGGGTAAAGGCAACAGTAGAAATTCTGTGTTCTTGATAGTCAAAGAGCGATAAGGCATAACAGAGTTTAATTGAAACACTAAGTCTTTCCTTGTTAAGTGCTCTAGTGCAAAAGAGGTCAGCTGTGGAGAATTAGTTAAAACAAATGTCAGCTGTATTCTACCCACGAAAATCAGACAATTGTGAAAGCTTTTACTCAGAGGTATCTAGAAAACAGAACATTTAAAATCATAGTAACTGTGGACATAATTTCTAAAATAATTATTATAGATATTACTTATGAGCCATTAGGCATTAAGTAGAGGAGTTAGGGAGAGTTTCCTAAGAATGACTCAAGATCCATGTGTTCCTTACTAAAAAAATAAAAAAAGGCATAAAAACATAAAAGAGTGGCTTGTGTTAATAGATACACAGTACTAACAAGAGAATGACTTATAGGCCAGGAAGCATTTATTTCCTTTTTAATTTTTTTTTAATTGAAGTATAATGGGCCCCTTTAATACGTGTTCATGTGTCTGCCGGTCCACACATCCCGCCCTTGCACACACAGCATTCAGTCAAGGTCTCTGGCAACATATCCAAAAGCCCACTGCAAACTTCCAACCACCTCTTTGGTGGATGGCGCCTTCAAGGAGGTAAAGCTTTCCAACTACAGAGGGATTGGTCCTCTTTCTGTCTGTTTGCATCATGGAGATTATCATTTTCAGAGAGCATGCTGAGGACTTCTCCGAGCTGGGCTGGGAGGTGCTGGGGGTTTCTGTCTACTGAATTCACCCACCTGTCTTGGATAAACATTTCAGAGAAGGAAGGAGGTTTGGGCCTGCTGAACATGCCTCTGCCGGCAGATATAACCATAAGCTTACCCCAAGATTATGGCATACAGAAGATGAGGGCATTGCCTACCAGCCCTCTTTATTATCCCCAGCAAGGGTGCCCTTGGCCAGATCACTGTCAATGATTTGCCTGTGGGGTTCCATGGACAAAGTTCTGGGACTGGCCCGAATCTTTCAGTACTCAGGTGACCATAGGGAAATATGTCCCACTGGATAGAAGCCAGGCAGCACCACAATCAATCATGACGTGGTCAACAGCTAGTAATACTTCTCCAAACACAGCTAGGCTGACAGGTGGAGAGCTTGGGCTCTAGGCCCCCACCTCTGCCCCTATGTGGATACCGCTGCTGACCCAGGAAAGGCTAGATCTGCCCCTTCAAACCCTGACCCAGGAAGGCTGGGCCAAGGCCTTCTCTTTCTTCTAGCTGGGAGCTGGTGAGTGGTGACCCCCACCCTCAAGCCCACTTAGCTAGGCACAGACCTAGAGGTGACCAATGAAAAATTAGGACAGACATAATTGCTATCCAGCCAGCTAGAAGTGCAATGAACATGTAGTGTTAGTTTAGTTTTAGGTGTACAATATAGTGATTCAGCAATTCTATACATATCTTAGCGCCCATCAAGCTAAGAGTACTTTTTTTTTTAAGTTTATTTATTTATTTTTAAAAAGCGATTGAGAATACAAGTAGGGAAGGAACAGAGAGAGACAGGGAGAGAGAGAGAATCCCAAGCAGGCTCTGCACTGTCAGCACAGAGCCCAATGCAGAGCTCAAATTCACAAACCATGAGATAATGACCTGAGCTGAAATCAAGTTGGTTGCTTAACCCACTGAACCACCCAGGTGCCCACGATAAGTGTACTCTTAAACTCATTTATCTATTTCACCCCTCCCCCTACTCATTTTCTCTCTGGCAACCACCAGTTCTCATTATTTAAGAATCTATTTTCTTTTGTCTCTGTCTTTCTCTCTCTCTCTCTCTCTCTCGTTTGTTTATTTTGTTTCTTAAATTACACATGAGTAAAATCGTATAGTATTTGTCTTTCTCTCACTGACTTATTTCACTTAGGATTAATAGTGATATATATGTATGTACATATGTACATGTGTATATACACATACACACACACACACACCTCACATCTTTATCCATTTATCTATGGATGGACACTTGGGCTGCTTCTATATCTTGGCTATTATAAACAATACTGCAATAAACATAGGGGTACATGTATCTTTTCAAATTAGTGTTTTCATTTTATTTGTGTAAATACCCAGCAGTGAGATTACTGGATTACATGGTAATTATATTCTTAATTTTTTGAGGGGCCTCCATCCTGTTTTCCATAGTAACTGTACCAATTTCCATTCCCACCAACAGTGAATGAGGGTTCCTTTATTTCCATATCTTTGCCAACCCTTGTTATTTATTGTCTTTTTGATTCTAGTCATTGTGACAGGTGAAAGGTGATACCTCATTGTGGTTTTGATTTACATTTCCTTGGTGATGAATGACCTTGATCATCTTTTCAAGTGTCTGTTGGCTATACATCTTCTTTGGAAAAATGTCTATTCAGGTCCTCTGCCCATTATTTATTTATTTATTTATTTTATTTTATTTTATTTTATTTTTTATTTTTTTCAATATATGAAGTTTATTGTCAAATTGGTTTCCATACAACACCCAGTGCTCATCCCATCCCCAAAGGCGCCCTCCTCAATACCCATCACCCACCCTGCCCTCCCTCCCACCCCCCATCAACCCTCAGTTTGTTCTCAGTTTTTAAGAGTCTCTTATGCTTTGGCTCTCTCCCACTCTAACCTCTTTTTTTTTTTTTTTCCTTCCCCTCCCCCATGGGTTTCTGTTAAGTTTCTCAGGATCCACATAAGAGTGAAACCATATGGTATCTGTCTTTCTCTGTATGGGTTATTTCACTTAGCATAACACTCTCCAGTTCCATCCATGTCGCTACAAAGGGCCATATTTCATTCTTTCTCATTGCCACGTAGTACTCCATTGTGTATATAAACCACAATTTTTTTATCCATTCATCAGTTGATGGACATTTAGGCTCTTTCCATAATTTGGCTATTGTTGAGAGTGCTGCTATAAACATTGGGGTACAAGTGCCATGAAAAGATGCTCAACGTCGCTCCTCATCAGGGAAATACAAATCAAAACCACACTCAGCTATCACCTCACGCCAGTCAGAGTGGCCAAAATGAACAAATCAGGAGACTATAGATGCTGGAGAGGATGTGGAGAAATGGGAACCCTCTTGCACTGTTGGTGGGAATGCAAATTGGTGCAGCCACTCTGGAAAACAGTGTGGAGGTTCCTCAAAAAATTAAAAATAGACCTACCCTATGACCCACAATAGCACTGCTAGGAATTTACCCAAGGGATACAGGAGTTCTGCCCGTTTTTAATTGAATTAATATTATTTTTGGTGTTGAGTTGTATAATTTTTTTATATTTTTAAAATATTAACCCCTTATATATTTCATTTGCAAATACTTTCTTCCATTCAGTAGGCTGCCTTTTTGTTTTATTGATGGTTTCCTTACATAGAAAACAATTGTTCAATTATGCTAAAATTGTAGAATCTTTCAGTATATAGAGTTTAAACATTAAATACTCTATGTTGTCAATATTTTATAACATTTCCATGAATGCCATAGTAAACTGTATTATTTATCTATAATTCCTCCTTTCTCCTCCTCCCTAGCATGATTCATTGTGAGCCTAGTATACTTCCTTGTGCCATTGTCTTTGGCTTGGCCATGTGACTTCATTTGGTAATGAAATGAAGGTGCATTGAGAATATACCAACCCTGAGCTGAAGCCACAAGAAACATTAAATACTTTTGCTTGCTTTTCTTGGAGTCTTCCATCTGAAATAAAAAGCACTTGACCTGAGTACATATTTAGTAGACTAGAATGAGAAAAATGTGGTCCTGAATCTAATCTTCAGTGTGAAATAGAGCTTTCCCAGCCAACCTACAGACCTGTAAGCATGAATTAAATGCTTGTTGCTCTAAGCCATGGAGATTTGGGGACAGTTATACAGCGTATGTCAACAGAAACATGACAAATACATATAGCTATTTCACTGCCTCTCAAATATATCTTTGTATGAGGATGATGAAAAGTATTAAGCCGGTCCTAGATACTGTTTTAGACACATAACATAATTATCTTATTAATAGTATAGCTTAGTGATTAAAATACCAGTTCATTTTTCAGCTTCATCACTTAACTACCTGTGTGTCCTTGGGAAAGTTAACTTAATATTTTAGTGTCTAGTTTCCTTGTTGATAAATAGAAAAATAATAACAGATTTTATCTCACTAGTTCTTTTATGGATTATATGAGATTTAAGGAAAAAAAGAAAAATTGCTAGATACATAATAAGTATTCACCAAATGTGAGCTAGTATTATCTTAATACTCCGTCATAGACCAATGAGGCAAGTTTTATTAAACAGATTATAAAGATTAAAAATTGAAGATTTGTAATAATAACTATTCTTGCATGGTTTTGAACTCAGGTTTATTTTATTATAAAGTCCACACTTACTGCACAGACTTGTGAGTTAGAAATCTTTTCATCCTACAGATTCTACATTTAATAAAATATCTTAAGGCTTTCTTTTTTGTGTCAAGTTGCTTTTGGACAAATGTATCTAATTATATCAAATTAATCTAAAATATGTGGAAAAATCTAAAAAATGAGGAATAATTCCTATGAGAAAATGTAAAAGGAAGAATATTTAATCTGAGGAAAAAAGGAGAAGAGGAAATTTGGGATCTCTTTCTGATTATATAAAGCATTTTAAGAAGTTGTGTTGGTTTTTTAAACATAAAAAGGTAAAGAGTATCATAAACCCCAGTATACCCATAACCCGATTTTAATAATGATTATTTTCAAAGTATTTTTAAATATAAATGCTAATCACAAGATGTGAAAAGACAAGTTAATTCTACTTTGCTAGGGATAAAAAAAAAAAAGTAAGTTGTCTATTGCCATATAGCAAGTTGACCCAAAGCTTAGTGGCTTAAAAGAACACAATTATTATCTTAAAATTTCTCTGTTTCTAGAAGCTGAGCACAACTTCACTGGGTGCCGCTCCTAAAGGTCTCTCTTGATGTTTTAATTAGGCTGTCAGTTGTGGTCTTATCTGAAGGCTCAAGTGGGAGAAGATTTACTTCCAAACTCAGTAATATAGTTGTTGGTAAGATTCAGTTCCTCACAGGATTTAGTTGTTTGATGGCTTGTTGGCAGAAGAATTTCCTCATTGTTGTTGACAGGATTTAGTTCCTTAACATTTGTTGAGCAGAGACCTTCTTCATCTCCTCTCCATAGGGCAGCTCACAATGTGGCAAATGGCTCCCCTGGGAAAAATGAGTGAGGGAGCAAGAGAGAACAAGCAACAAAGTGGAGACCATAGTCTTTTCTACAACTTTATCTCATAAATGACATTCTTATTAATTTCAGTATATTCTACTTGTTAGAAGGAAGTCAGTAAGCCTAGCCCATACTCAAGTGACGCAAGGGTGTGAATACCAGGAAGCTGGCTGTTGGCAGCCATCTTGGAGGCTGCCTTCCCCAGGTTAGGTATAACTTTAAAGCAGAAGATGCCTAAAACACCAAGTCTATAAATATAGGAAGTGGAAATTAATAAAAATTCTTCTCTGAATTATACAAATGTGTGTTTAACAGGTGGCAACAGGATTCTGGCCCTGGTTGGGGGATCCACATTCACAAAGCTCTTTATGAGGACATCATTTTTTATCTTAAATCAACTAGGCCAGTGTTTTTCTATTAGGTATCCTTGAAATCCTTGGATGTTGAGAAATGCTTTCTTGATTTTCTGCTTTTAGAAACATGAAGCTAATATGGTTTATAAAATCTATCCTTCTAGGCCATTTAAACAGTCAAATCTTAAAAAAAAATGTTAAATAAATCCTTGAATGAGTGAATAAATGAAACTCATTTGCCTATCAGACATGCTGATATGATAGGTGTCATTTAGGATTCTTAGCTCTGACATTAGTTATCTGAAAAAGGAGGTTCTTCTTGAATGAAAAAAAAATATGTTGTCTTGTACTTTCTTACAAATTTTCCATGGACTGCAATATCTAGGAATTGACTTTGTATTAATGTTTTTTTTCCTCTAAAATAAACACTAATATTCTATTTGCATTCCTATAAGTTCTCCTTAAAATTGTATTGATATTTTGGTTACATTTAACTGACTTAAAGATTTTCTAAGAACGGTGAAAGGAAACATTTTACATCCAGGCTTCAGTTATGTTTTCCCAGTGATTGATGACATTGTGAAGTTAGATTTTTACTTTCCTGTGCAAAATCAATTTTTCAACTAGAGTAACCTGCAACTGTAATGAGTTTGGAAAAATCTTTCTGGTTTCATGCTGAGATTCCATTAGCTGCATTTAGAGATAGCTATATACACAGATGCACAGTACCAATGGAATGCTGTTTTTCTGTAGTTGCCCCAAACCATTCAGTGGCATAAAGTTTGAACAAGTGTCCTAAAATGACAGCCTTTGTAGAGCTTTAAGTCTGGAACAAATGTTGTGGTGTCAATTAATGCAGTTGTCTTCAAATCCATAAGCTTATTATTCCAGAGTAAATGGTTTACTTGGGTAACTTCCAGAAATAATAAGCTTCCAGTACCCAGTGAATTCTCCCACTAAAAATGTCCCTAAAATATCTGTGGTTGAGAGGAAGCCAATTCTTCATTGTTTTTTTGGAAAATCAACAATGCCAATGCAAAATACATGTATCACATTTCATAAATTAGAAGGAAGTTAGTGTTAAATTTTATTTGAAATTTACCAAATTTTAGCAGTAATAATTTTATTCATATCGCCACATACTCTGGTGTGAATTAGTTCATTTAACAACTGCAGCTCCGTCAATCAAAGATTTTACTAGTAGCATTGATAGTAACATTTATAATTGTCATGAAAGAAAATTGAGAAGTAAAATCTCAAATCTCTGTAGTTACAATACAGTATTTTACATAAATGTTTTTCATCTCTTTTCAAGACTCTCTCTCTTTGGTTGCATTCTCTTTCAGTAGCATGTGTTTAAAAGAAAATAAGTTTTTTGATCAATCCCCTTGTTTACATCTTGTTTACATAATGACAATAATTCTAATTTTTTCCACAAAAGTTTTTAAAATCACCAATATTCTCCATCCCATATATTCACAGACTTAGAATGTTTAAAAATTTGGGGGCACTTGGGTAGCTCAGTTGGTTAAATGTCACACTCTTATTTTCAGCCCAGGTCATGATCTCACAGTTACTCAGATCGAACCCCATGTTGATTTTAGGATTCTCTGTCCCTCTCTCTGCCCATCTCCTGCTTGTGTTTTCTCTCTCAAAATAAATAAACATTAAAAAAATTGTTCTGAAGATGACAAAAGGGAATTCAACTTAGTATCTCTGGGGGTGGGGAATGGCAGTGAATAAGTCTTGCACAAAGCATGCAACATGAAAGAAAATTTGTGAAGAAATGTTAAAATATCCAGAGGTGAGAGCAGAGAGAGAATAGTGTATGACCTTGCATTATCCATCCAACTGTATAGCAGGGCTGCACAAAATGCCATTGAAGTTTCCCACTGGATACAACTCCATCATATTACCTATTAGGGTGGTGACAGGCTTTCTACTTAGGTTGCCCTTGTGAGAAACCCCTTAGAGTATTAAATTCAGACTTGGACAGCACGATACTAGAGAAATAGAAAGACTGAAGGGGGTTTTAAGAAAACAACACATTGTAGGAAATATCATAGGATCATAGGGCTGAGAGAGACCCAGAAAGGTCATCTAATCTCTCAGCCTGCCTCTGGGCATGATTGCATTTAAACGATTGAATCTCCTTCGAGAAAGGAAATGGTACAAGATATCTACTGTTTTTAATATTTCAGATGCGTATTTGGGACATTTAACCTAAACTCATCAGACTAACTTTTTTTTTGTTAAATTAAAAAAAATTGCAGTGAAGTGCACATACTTTATGTTTAAAGCTCCACGAGTGTTTATAAATGAATACACTAGTGGAATTACAAACCAGATCAAAACATGTACATTCTCAGCCTTCCAGAAGCCTCCTTGAATCTAGTACAAGTCAATAGCTCCCCCATATAAACACACTGAAAGTAACTACCATTTTATTTCTATCACTAGTAATTAGTTTTCCTATTTTTGAACTTCATGTAAATATAATTATTTTTGTTAGTCTTTGTTTCTGGGTTTTTTGGTTCAACATAATGTAATTCTGTCCTGAATGAAGGAATTTGCTTTGTTGTTACTGTTCTAGGACATTCTGTTAAATGAATATAGCACAATTTACTTATCCATCCTATCGTGGATGAGTATTTATTTTTCCATTTTGTCTACTATGATTAAAGTTGTTTTGAGCATTCCTGTATATGTCATTTGGTACAACTCTCTATGTGTTTCTATTGGGTAAATACATAGGAGTGGGATTGCTGGATCACAGGTTATGCGTATGATTAATTTCAGCAGTATCACCAAACTCTTTCTCAATTTATATTTTCACTATCAGTGCATAAGAATTTCTGTTCTTTCAGTCTTACCACTACTTGGCATTGTAAGTTATTTTTAAATTGTAACCATCTTGGTAGTATACATTGATATCTCATTGACGTTCTAACTTGCACTTTCTTGATGACTAATGAAGTTGAGTATCCTTTTATATCCTTACTGTATATTTTGATAGTCTCTTTTTAAATACCTACTCATGACTTCTGCTATTTCTAATTGTGCATTTAAAAATCATATATATATATATATATATATATATATATATATATATATATATTTACATGTGTATGTGCATGTATCATTTTATATCTGAGCCTATCTTTGATATAGGACATCCAGATTTGCCCTGGGGGTTACTCCATGAGAGTCAATCTAAAAAAGAAAGAAAAGGGGGGAGTGGGAGAGAAGGGAAAATGGGTGATGGGCATTGAGGAGGGCACTTGTTGGAATGAGCACTGGGTATGGTATGTAAGCCAATTTGACAATAAATTATATTTAAAAAAATAGACCTGACAACCAAAGTCAAAAAGAAATAAAAAAGAGAAAAAGGAAAGAAAAAGAGAATGTAGGATTGCATGAGAACACATTTCTAAGGAAGGCCTGAAATTGATGTATATCACTTCTATACACATTTCATTGGTCACATTTTAATTTAGCTACAAGAGTACCATTAGTTCCAGAAAAACATAACCTTATTGGTTAACCTTGATATAGAGACTATAAGTTGTTTGAATACCTAGTCAGTCTCTGGCTGGTAGTGAAAAATATTCTGCAGAAAAATTTTTAGCAAGCAAGGTATATTAGTGCCATGATTAAATCAACCTAACTTGCTAACTGGAATCCAAAACCATGTCTGTGTTTACCATTCATTGCTGCTTTTAATCATATGTAATATATACTTTTTAATGAATGCATTTCATCTAAAATTTTGTTATATTGAACAAATGTTATATAAATTCTTGTTATATTGATTTCTCAGTCTTTTATAGAATCCCAGAGTTGAAAAAGACCACAGAGGTCATCTGGTACAATCCTTATCCATGCATGAATCCCCTCCAGCTGGTTAAACTAATTTTTAATTCCAAAGCTATTCTCCAAGCTTCTAGTCATTTCATCAGCAAACTTAATTAACAGGGACTCTATTCAATCTATTGACTCATGAGGCCAGCTTAACAAAATTAATAAATATATAATTTGGCTGACTGAACAGAGAGGTGAAAGATGTGGGAGTAATGTGCATTACTTCAATGCCTATAATTCCTTTCATAACATTACGAAGCAATATTAGATAATCTTCAATTCACTTTGCCATTAAAAAAATGTGTCGTTACAACAGCATGCTGCTGGGAGATGAAAAATAAAATATTGTCTTGTAAGTTAAAATGTGCTAGATGGTGAATTAACATTTCAGATGAACCATAGTAAGCAAAAAACACTTAATTCAGTAACTTTATGACTTTTCTCTTGAAAAAATGTACCATTTTTAGAAAAGTTATTATGCTTATCGATGATCATTGGCCAAGCTGCCAATCTTAGGTCGTACTATTTATATAAACTATAATATGAAAAGTATGCCCTGGGGTCGTATAGTTCACTGACAATTTTTCTTCACCAGTTTATTCATATTCAAATCTCAACAAAGAGTAAAATAAAAATTTGGATATGTATTATGCAACATTTGAAATTTAAATATAGTGACAAAGATCCCATTGAAAATATCTGAACTCCAGTTATACAGTGGGTTGGATAACTTTATTTTTTTTTAAGTTTATTTATTTTGAAAGAGAAAGAGTGTCTCAATCAGTGCAGAGCCTGAAGTGGGGCTTAAACTCATTAACATGAGATCATGACCTGAGCTGAAATCAACATTTGGGCACTTAATCAACTGAGCCACCCGGGCACCCCACTTTATTTCATATTAATGAATATATCTTATATGAGCATCATGACAGTTTTCAGAAGTCATACCATATCCAGTGAAGATCACTGACTGATCAATTGCATGTGAAAAGTTGTTTCCTTGCAGAGGCACAATAGGACCCATGCTATGATTGATAATATCTGTTACAATTTACCAATAGTGTAAATTGGGATTATGAAAAAGTAATTTCACCAATTTTTAAACTTTGTATTGTTAAAGTATATTTTTGATGGCTTCCAAGTGGCTTTTTCAGACACAAAAGATTATTCAGTGGTCAATTTTGGTTTTAAAAGCTATATTTTATTTATAAAGAAGCTAGGGGAAAAAAGAAGCTAGATCTTCCTTAAGGATTTAATCTTAGTTTATAAATATTGTTATTTTGTTTGTAAGTCTAGTAATTGTGAACAATCACTTGTAAGAAGACATTTGATTAGTATGTTATCACTTTTATAAACTTGGAAAGTTAAATGCTTTTAAACATTTTAAGTTATAAGGCACCTGGGTGGCTCAGTCAGTTGAGTGTCTAACTTCAGCTCAGGTCATGATCTTGCAGTTCATGAATTCTAGCCCTACATCTGGCTTGCTGATGTTAGCCTGTCAGCACAGAGCCCACTTCAGATCCTCTGTCCCCCTCTCTCTGCCCCTCCCCTGGTTGTGCTCTCCCCAAAATAAATAAATATAAAAAGAAAATACTTTAAGTTATAATTATAAACTTTAAAATATCAACTAAGAGATTGAGAGACAAATCTTGAGAGATAAGTCTTAAGAGATAAATTCATTCCAAATAATTTAGGAGTGTCTCCACAGGACAATTTTTTTAGAGTTGCCTTTTTAGTTGATATTATTTATCAACCAGAGTCTAATCCAGGGATATATCATCCAGGTGCTCAAAAGTAAGGGGATTTTTGTTGTTGTTTTGCATTCTCTTGACTGCTTCAGTGAAACCCCTTTTGAGAGCCATTTGCTACTGAGAACGTTAGTCAGGTAGCACAAAATGGAGGACTTCAGTCTTAATATTGTCTAATTTAGAAGTCAGATTAGAGTCTCTAAACTTCAGTGAGGTAAAACTATGCCACCAGTTGGATATAACTAATGTGTTTCCTCAGTCATTCAATTCTGAATTGTGTATACTTTTCTTTCTTATCTGTTGGAACCATAATTTCTACAGATAATAAGCATATTAACTAACATTAGATATTTTTCACAGATATATTTGTACCTTACATTCACAACTGTTAAAGTCATCCTACTGAGATAAAATCAATTATGGGGATTAAAAGGTAAAAACATCCACTTATAACACAAATAAGTCATGAGGATATAATATGCAGCATAGAGAATATAAATAATAATATTGTAACAACGTTGTATGGTGATAGATGATAGCTACATTTATTGTGGTTATCATTTCATAATGTATATAAATAATCAAGTATGTTACTATGTTGCCTCACCGAAACTAATGTGATATTGTATGTTAACTACAATTCAGTAAAAAAGGTTTAAACTAAAACCCAATATGTACTAATTTTACATACAATTATCTGATGTATTCATTTCATATTATATGCACAAAGGTTGGGGTGGGGGGAGGTAGGGAGTCGGGATACAGAAATGAAGTCACTCTTGATCACCAAACACCTCCCAGTTACTATTTTTAGATTTGGCTGGTATTTCATCTCTCTTATTGTTCTAGCTATATCTTGCAATGGACTTTCTTAAAGTAGTAGGAGTTTTCTACCAAGCAGCAATAACAGCTAGAATACATCCAGAAAAGACACCTCCTTGTCTATTCAGGGAAGGCATCATACCAAAGCACAGTTTGAATAAAGAAGACTGAAGAAGTCTATTCTATGCAGCCAATTCTCTGGTGACCTGGCTTAAACCAGGGGTGGATTTTAGAGCACTTGGACTCATGCTTTCCAAACTAGAGTACCTTCCAGATGACACTCATGGAAGCATGACAATGAGTTTCTACACGATACTGTTGTTTTCTGTAGTATAACCACAATGCATTTCACTTCAATGCAAATTTTCCACGAGTATTTAGAGAAAAATGGTTTTGAGAGCATATAGCCTTTAAAAGTATTTTGATACATGCTCATATGCAGTCAGTAGAATCCTACTTTATTGTGTCAGCCAATCTCATAGATGTTTTTTAGCAGTGAGTGGTTTTGTGATAGTAGGGAATTCTATGGTATAGCTGTTATCAGTGTGAACAGGGTGCACTAGTGTAGAGTAAACAGAGTCTACTAATGTATGGCAGGGATGATCTGGGAAGATTTCTTGCTGAAGTGAGAAAGCTAGAAGGGTGATCTTGAAAATCTCTTTTGTAAATGTTATCACCTTATGAAATCTTAAGTTCGTAAGGTGCAAACCTTTAGATCACCTTAAGTTTTGGTTTTAACTACCTAAAAATAAAACAAGTTGACTCTCAAAAATCCATTCTTCTTCCTGATTGTAGGTCAGATCTTTTGGTCACATGTTGTATTGCTTGTTCTACTTTCTCATCAATAAGAGCATCAAATAGTCTGCGACTTGTGATTCGGTTGCATTCATAATTTTTCATTCACAACACTTTGTTTAAAACCTGTTAACTTAAAACAATAATTCAGAGATTTAGAAAGTTGAAGAAACTTAGAAGTATGAGAATGAATCTGCTAAAATGTGTAACAACACCATAAGTTTAAAGCAACATTAAAGTTTTAAGACAACAGCAAAGAAGATGCTATCATCATTCCAGTTATAACAGGTGACATGATGATAAGTGGCAATAAACAATTAATGAAAAGTAGGATGTGTTTACATGTTTACTTAAAATATGGATACCAAAGGGGTGCTTTGGTGGCTCAGTCAGTTAAATGTCCAACTCTTGGTATTGGCTTAGGTCATGATCTCTGGTCATGGGATCGAGTCCTGCATTGGGGTCTGTGCTGAGCATGGAGCGTGCTTAGGATTCTCAATCTCTCTCTCTCTCTCTCTCTCTCTCTCTCTCTCTCTCTCTCTCTCTCCCTCCCCCCTCCCTCTCCCTCCCCCCTCCCTCTCCCTCCCCCTCCCCCTCTCCCTCTCCCTCTCCCTCTCCCTCTCCCTCCCCCTCCCCCTCTCCCTCTCCCTCCCCCTCTCCCTCTCCCTCCCCCTCTCCCTCTCCCTCCCCCTCTCCCTCTCCCTCCCCCTCCCCCTCTCCCTCTCCCTCCCCCTCTCCCTCTGCCCCTCTCCCCTGCTCATGCTCGAACTCTCTCCCAAAATAAATAAATACTTAAAATATCAATACAAAGATGAAAATAAATCAGCCTCCTGAGAAAAAAATATATAAATTTATGTCTTTTTGTAGTATATAAATGATAATGTGGACAATTTCAATAAAAACCATCAGAAGATTTTACAGATAAAGAGAGAAACATACTGTTTATAGAACACAATAAAATAACTTAATAAAAATAGCAAATAAAAAATTGCTTAAAACTTCTTGCCATTTTGTCCACTAGATTTTATTGTTTAATATATTGATTTTAAGAAGTTACATGATATATATCACAACTTAAAGAATTTTTAACAATTATAATCATAAAGTGTCAACGATTTTAAAATGCTTCTTAATTTCAAAAATACCAATATATTAAAAAAATACCAATATATTAATATAAACTATATATAGTTTCTTATGGGAGGAAAAATCATTTTTAGAATTCAACATGAGATCTCAAAATATTGAAAAGGAAAGAAAACATTGCCTATTATAAAAATATGATACTTAATGTGGATTTTTCTTAATTCAGTCTTATTTCTGGAGTTGATAGATATGCTTGCAAGCATCTTTAATGAAACAGATAAGAAATTTTTAAAAAATTACTTTATGAAAATTAAGATAAAATCTTTGTGTTTTAAAATAAACACACAAATATATATTATGTAATAGAGCACAAAAAGATTGTAAATAGAGTTCTTTTGAAAAGACTTTGAGAATTACTGATTGTGAATAATGAGTAAATTTTTCATCATTTTAGAAATTATTTAAAATAATGATCTTTTAACATGTTTTGAGTGGTGGCTACTTAAACATTATTATATTCCCTGATGAGTGAAAATTTGTCTGAATAAGTGAGAGGAAAGGCTTTATAAGCATGCATGTATCCTTTTAGTTTCTGATTTTCATTAATTCAACAAGTATTTAGTACCTCTGTGCCAAATAGTATAGTGAAGACTAAAATCGTAGTTCTCCCTATACTACCTGGTGCTGAAGGTACATTGATGCAGCGTTCGTATTGCAAGGTATATAACATATCACAATGAGAGAATCAAGGGCATAAAATGTATCATTTAAAAAATTATGGGATAAAGGGTATAATGCAAAAAGAATAAGGTGGTGAGGATATGATAGAAAATACTCTGGTTCTCTCCAGAAGGTGAAATACCCTTGGCTTGCAGTGCTGTTGGCATCTTGAAGGCACAGAGATATAAGAAAACATGACCTATTTAGTCTGATACTTTAGTCTAGCTAAAGATGGAGAGCTAGAAAGTAGCACTGGCACAAAAACAGACATTCAGATCAATGGAACAGAATAGAGAACCCAGAAATGGATCCACAAACGTATGGCCAACTAATCTTTGACAAAGCAGGAAAGAATATCCAATGGAATAAAGACAGTGTCTTCAGCAAGTGGTGCCAGGAAAACTGGACAGCCACATGCAAAAAAATGAACCTGGACCACTTTCTTACACCATACACAAAAATAAGCTCAAAATGGATGAAAGACTTAAATGTAAGACAGGAAGCCATCAAAATCCTCAAGGAGAAAGCAGGCAAGGACTTCTTTGACCTTGACCACAGCAATTTCTTACTCAACATGTCTCTGGAGGCAAGGGAAACAAAAGCAAAAATGAACTATTGAGACCTCATCAAAATAAAAACTTCTGCACAGCGAAGGAAACAATCAGCAAAACTAAAAGGCAACCGACGGAATATGAGAAGATATTTGCAAACAACATATCAGATAAAGGGTTAATACCAAAATCTATAAAGAACTTATCAAACTCAACACCGAAAAAACAAATAATCCAGTGAAGAAATGGACAAAAGACTCGAAGAGACACTTCTCCAAAGAAGACATCCAGATGGCCAACTGACACATGAAAAAACGCTCAACATGACTCATCATCAGGGACATAAATATCAAAACCACAATGAGATACCACCTCACACCTGTCAGAATGGCTAACATTAACAACTCAGGCAACAAAAGATGTTGGTGAGGATGCGGGAAAAGAGGATCTCTTTTGCACTGCTGATGGGAATGCAAACTGGTGCAGCCACTCTGGAAAACAGTATGGAGTTCCTCAAAAAACTAAAAACAGAACTACCATACGACCCAGCAATTGTACTACTAGGTATTTATCCAAGGGATACAGGTATGCTGTTTTGAAGGGGCACATATACCCCAATGTTTATAGCAGCACTATCAACAATAGCCAAATTAGGGAAAGAGCCTGGATGGATGAATGGATAGAGAAGATGTGGTATATATGTGTGTATACACACACACACACACACACACACACACAATGGAGTATTACTCAGCAATCAAAAAGAATGAAATCTTGCCATTTGCAACTACATGGATGGAACTAGAGGGTATTATGCTAAGCAAAATTAGAGAAAGACAGATATCATACGACTTCTCTCATATGAGGACTTTAAGAGACAAAACAGATGAACATAAGGGAAGGGAAACAAAAGTGCCAGAGCCTCTGCTCTAATATTCCCACTCAACTGCACACCCTAACCAGAATCATTGGTATCATCTGAAATTTCTTTGGAAATACAAAATTTTAGGCTTACCCCAGCCCTGCATTTTTACATCTTCAGGGAAATTACATGCACACAAAAGTTTGAGACCCACTGCACGCTGCTTCTGCATCCAAGACACGTTTGGGTGGAGGTAATTCTGGGTTCATAGAATGCCTTATGTTCCTATGGCTTTTGTTAAGATTTTTTAGTCAAGGTCAGAGGTTACATCCAAGCAATATCAATAAATCTGGATGAATATAAGAAAATTCATCCTGAATATTTTGTTCCCACCCTAAAATGATTGTCATGCTTCTGCTTTATCCTCTTAAGTAGAGACACCAAAATTGGAAGTTCTGTAGACTTCACAGATCCAAATGAAAACATACAGTGTTGCTGTGTAGATGTAGAGATGCAGAGATAGTGCTGGATGTAGAGAGATCTGTGAGGTGGTACATGGACACAGTGTTTCTTTTTTTTTTTTTTTTTTTTCAACGTTTTTAATTTATTTTTGGGACAGAGAGAGACAGAGCATGAACGGGGGAGGGCAGAGAGAGAGGGAGACACAGAATCAGAAACAGGCTCCAGGCTCCGAGCCATCAGCCCAGAGCCTGACGCGGGGCTCAAACTCACGGACCGCGAGATCGTGACCTGGCTGAAGTCGGACGCTCAACCGACTGCGCCACCCAGGCGCCCCTGGACACAGTGTTTCATAGCAGCGACTGAGAACATGACTCCATGTCCAGTTGTCTCTCAATCCTCTGGTCAACTAAGATCAAGCGTTTTGGAGACTTCGTCCTAACGCTTTTCTCCTCTCTTTTACAAAGGGAGAAATAGCTTTTGAGAGACAAATATAACAAAGTAGGTTTTTAACCATTGTTTTGTTTTTATTGCACTTTTACTTATAATTATTTTTTTTTTAATTTTTAATGTTTATTTATTTTTGAGACAGAGAGAGACAGAGCATAAAGGGGGAGGGGCAGAGAGAGACAGAGGCACAGATTCAGAAGCAGGCTCCAGGCTCTGAGCCATCAGCCCAGAGCCCGACGCGGGGCTCGAACTCACAGACCACGAGATCGTGACCTGAGCTGAAGTCGGACGCTTAACCGACTGAGCCACCCAGGCGCCCCTATTTTCTATGTATAGTTTGAAAGTGTGGTAGATTTGAAACTGCCTTTAATATACATCTTAAGTAAACAATTATCAATTTTAAAGAAAGTGAGACAATAACAGTAGAGTTGATACATGGAGAGGGCAAAAACGGTGATGAATGTGTGTTAATACTGAAGTGTAAGACCACTGATGTCTAGGATCATCAGCGTTCAAAAAAACATACTAAACACACAAACGTAAGGCAGAATTTAGTCTCCAAGAGTTTTAAGCAAGTTTAAGAATTCTTTTCAATGTCTTTTATTTCTTCCCTTTGTTTACAGTAGGGTATAAGCTGAATGCCCTTCTAACAGGGTCTGGGTCGTCCTATGACTCTCCGCTCTTCCTTCCACCAAGATGACACCTGGCTGGAAGCGGAACACAGCGCACTTGGTTGAGATCAGGACACATATTTCCTTTTGACAGGAGCACAGATTTTCCCCTCTCTGAGAGGATCCCTAAAGACAGCAGTTAGTGACTGCTCAGCCTCACCTCTACCACATCCCTGACCTTGTCCCTTTTGGAAGAGGGCTAAGAAATTCAGGAATGAGACAAAGCCAGAGCATATACTATAGAAAAGATCCTTACAATTGAAAAAGTGCTAAAGAAAAATTGATGAGATATATTATCATTGTTGTAAGAAGAAAATTATCTTCCCCATATTTAAGTACCAAATAGAATAAGGAAGAAAATTTGGACTCTAATTTATAATTTTTTTTCTTAATCTAAAGCTTATTTAAATAACAACTACTATTTATAGCCACAGAGATCTATAAATCACTATATTTTTTAATGCTGAGGAAAAGAAAAGATTACTTCTAAGTGCTTCAAATCCCAGCAGTGTTTTTAATGAACCAAGCTTGATTTTAATCAATACTTAAGCTATGAGGGTTTTATTTTTTTTATTTTTTTATGGTGTTGCTTTTAGATTTGTGTGCTTGCAAAGAGATAATAGCAAATGTCATGCCTGGAAAAAGGAAGTGACTTTGTTGCTGCAAATCAATAAGAAGCATTGTTCGGCTAAGTAGGACAGATAAAAATGAAAACAAATGCCATTTCTCAATCTTATAAGAAATCGCCATTGTGATGCGTCCTGTGCAGGTGGGCACTGGAACGTGTAGACTCTAAGCCTGGAGCTTTAGGATGTTTGCAGAAATCTTTTCAGGTTAACATGAATCTAGTGGAATGCATTCCAGAGCTAAACCTGTCTTTAATTGTTAATCTCTTTTATTTGTAGACCATTTTATTGTGTACCAAGTGCTTTTACCTCACATTACATTGTTTAGATCTTACAACGATCTCCACAATCTGGTAAAGTGGGGTTTATTATACTCATCCCACAGATCAAAAATTGGAGATGCAAAGATATTAATTAGGTCATTAGCCCAAGGTCATAGATACTGGTATACTGCCGTACAAATGGCAGACCCCAACGAGTACATAATTCATGTGCAATGTGAGGAGAGAGAATGTGTCCTTAAATTTCCTAGCCAAAATTTTCTCAAAGGTTATGTTGAAGAGTAGGGACTAATAACAATTGCACTTAGTTTCACATATAAAACTAATTAGATGTAAATTAATGTTTTTAAGTCAACCTAATCATTATTAATTTATTCAACTAATATTTATTGTATGCTGACTACTTGCTAGACACAGTTCTGACATTGAGAATAGGGCAGAAACCAAGAAAACAGCAGTCCCTAAGCTTGAGAAATTTAGTCTAACCAACTACGATTAAGCATTTTCCTTGAAAATTTGTACCTAGTTTTCTATTGAGTAGTTTGGCATAATACATTCATATTTAAAATGAATAGATTTACTCTCTACTTTTAAGCAACTCTACTTTTAAGAATTTATCATAAATAATCAGACATACACATAAAGATGTATACACTAGATGTGCTCACAATTTTATAGTAACAAACATTTGAAATACGCGCATCAGTATAGGATTGTTAAATGTGATACAATTGCATAGTAAATATTATTTCATTATTATAAATTATTCTCTTGATTGATGGTTATGGATATTAAAATTTGCCCATAAGTGATAATTATTTGTAACAAATAAGTTAGAGTATGTAACTTTTGTTTTATAAAATTTATGTAATGTTCTTAGTATGTGTAAACATAATGGATTTTCTGAAAAAATAACCAAATGTTAGCTATTATCTCTGAATGGCTAGATTTCTTGTTTTTGCTTTCCTTTTAAGCTTTTGGTATTATTTCATTTTTTGGTAATAAGTATGTTGTATTTTATGATTAACAATAATACCATTTTACTTAAATCTAATTCATTATATATCAATTATTTAAAGAGCACGCAGTCTTGCAATGGAAAATAATTTTAGGGAATTTTGGAACATATCTTTATGATCTAAATATGCAGGATTTCTTGCTTATAACGCCTTGTTCAATTTTTCAGATGATTTTGTTACTTGAATTTGGAGTCCATTAGATTATAGCATATATTTTATGTTAGAAGTTTATATTGTTATTCTTTTATTTGAACTTGGTTATTCCATGGACTGCATTATACTCTCTTCTTATGGTTAGTTTCTATAAACATTTTCTACATGGAATAAAAAGGACAACTTCTCTTTTCAACTACCATCAGAACCATGCTAAAACCTCTGTGAGGATTTTTGATTCAGTGTTTATATTTCTTTTCAAGTAGTATTTTCCCACAATTTCAGGTACAATTTATTCCACTTTCTGAGGCCTGGCCTTAATGTATACAAAAAAAAAATCAGTTTTGTTTTGCCTGAGATGAATGCAGAAAAGAAAAATAATCTGTTTATTTAATGACTTGACTAATAGAACACAAAAATCCTGAAGCTTTTATTCCTCCTTTGGGAATCTGAGTTTGGAAACGTTGTTTTAACCTTCTACTCAGTAGAAACTTCTGTAAAATCTCATGTACAGTCTTTAGATTGCCAAAGGTGAAGGCTTGGTGCTATTCTTGACATGAATGGACAGATGATCTTTATTGACATGGTACAACATATCACCAAAGATTGTCTACTATATCAATGCCAGGGGCTGGAAAAGGGGGACATAAATAACATTAGAGAAGTCATAATTTTGAGCTCTCAACCTCAGGACTCTGGTCTATAAAGCTCTTTAATCTCTGTGTTGAGAAAAACACAGAGGGGGAAATAAATGTGTGGTTTGAATTCCCAACTTCTAAAATAAGGAGTGATGCCCATTTCATATTTTGACTTGGTCCAAAGGATCTCTGTTGTGAGGCCAACTTTTCCACATATTATATGTGCTTTAAATGGGAACCAGCAATTATGACTTGTCTTGGTCAGAGCCATTTAACCTCATATATACATGTAATTACCTTTTTAGAATGACATTGCCAACATTTTGTACACAGGGATGGTGACATTGACTTGTTCATGGTGGCTGCTGGAGCCTGATGAGGAAGGCTTTGAGGGCCAGCAGGAGCTCATTGGCAGAGTACTAAAATCCATCAGTGATGTCTGCCATCTGCAAAAACACCCCGCATTTGCCCTCTGTTGAAGTTGCAACTGGCAGTCTACATTCTGGAAAGTTACACGAACCAGGTTTCCTTGCCTGGTTTAGAAGAGAAATCCTTAAGAATTAAAGTATTAGTGAAAATTATTATTTTAGGGGGTAAAAAGAGGCAATTAGCTGTGGGGATTAAGAGAACAAGACTCAAAAAAAGAAAGAGAAAGGAAGGAAGGAAGGAAAGAGAGAAAGAGAGAAAGAGAAAGAGAGAAAGAGAGAAAGGAAAAAAGAGGACTCCAACCTAGGTCTATCTAATCTGTGTGACTTGAACAAGCCATTAGAATTCTCTGGGTTGCTGTTTCTTCACTGGCAAATTGGGATGGTGATTGTCTTTCCTCAGAAGATTGCTGTGAGGATATTTTCAACCTTTCACTCTGAGCCATGTACTTTGTGCTACACATTATATTTGTCTTTAGTGAATAAACTGAGTTCTAATGGATAAAATAGATCTGATGGATTAAAAGTTTAGTGGTTGAACTAGATTTTAGTAGACTAGCAAGAGTGGTAAATGGTCTTTTACATTGATAAGGCCAAGTTTGTCAGCCTTGGACAATTTTGGCCAAAGTTACATTAATATCATCTCCATAGCAGTGAGCACAACTAGTGCATAGATTCTGATTATGAGGGCTCTTGGGAGACATGACTGATTCTAGGACAACTCAATAAATACATATGAGCTGGAGCATCTTGTAATTCCAGAAAGTAAGGCAGTATTACCACACACACACAATGTGATGGGGGTATGTCAAAGTGACACAGGAGCCAACTGTTCTGATTTTAGTGACTTTTTTTTTTTTTGTTCTATGCCTATGTCTGAGATCTATAATTACTTTTAAATTATTCATCATTAGAAATCAGGAGACTATAGATGCTGGAGAGGATGTGGAGAAACAGGAACCCTCTTGCACTGTTGGTGGGAATGCAAATTGGTGCAGCCGCTCTGGAAAGCAGTGTGGAGGTTCCTCAGAAAATTAAAAATAGACCTACCCTATGACCCAGCAATAGCACTGCTAGGAATTTATCCAAGGGATACAGGAGTGCTGATGCACAGGGACACTTGTACCCCCATGTTTATAGCAGCACTCTCAACAATAGCCAAATTATGGAAAGAGCCTAAATGTCCATCAACTGATGAATGGATAAAGAAACTGTGGTTTATATACACAATGGAATACTATGTGGCAATGAGAAAGAATGAAATATGGCCTTTTGTAGCAACGTGGATGGAACTGGAGAGTGTGATGCTAAGTGAAATAAGCCATACAGAGAAAGACAGATACCATATGGTTTCACTCTTATGTGGATCCTGAGAAACTTAACAGAAACCCATGGGGGAGGGGAAGGAAAAAAAAAAAAAAAGAGGTTAGAGTGGGAGAGAGCCAAAGCATAAGAGACTCTTAAAAACTGAGAACAAACTGAGGGTTGATGGGGGGTGGGAGGGAGGGCAGGGTGGGTGATGGCTATTGAGGAGGGCACCTTTTGGGGTGAGCACTGGGTGTTGTATGGAAACCAATTTGACAGTAAATTTCATATATTAAAAAACAAAAAAAAATAAAAATAAAAAAAATATATAAAAAAATTATTCATCATTATGGCTTATATTTTTCATAGCTTTGACTTTCTGAGAGCTTTTGCAAATATCATCAGAATCTCTCTGCAGGCCTCATCCTTAAAGAATAATCTGGTTGATCTGCAACTTGACCATCTGGTTCAAGGAATGCTTTGGGGGCAGGGCTTTTTGCTGCATAGACCAGTGGCCATCCTATAGTTTGGTAGTCAATGACATAGCCAACATGACTGTAGGCAACAGGACAGTGAGGGATATTCATACCAAATAATTCTGAAGAAATTTCAGATTGATTCCTGTCCCCTTAGAAGATACTTACAGATATCCTGTGGGTCAGAAAATGAAGGAAATTTTTTGGGCAGTTACCTTTAGTTAAGTGGAATAAATAAGCCCACCAACCCAATCAAGGAGGGACACAGGGACCCAGAGCACAGTGAAACAAGGCTTTAATCAATGTTCTTGCAAGAGTGAGAGTCCAATGGACAGGCACACTCAGGGCAGTTACCACAGACAATTTATCTCCTAGTGTGCATGTCCATCCCCGGATTCCTCATTGGCTGAGTACTACAGAGGTTACAGCCCTATCTGGAGGTCATCTATGCCCATGTAAGGCAAAAAGTAGTCTGACTGGAACAAATGTACATTCCCTGAGGTGACACAGAGACTTTCATTCCCTCCTTCATTTGTTCTTTGGTGCATGCTCATTGCAAATCCCGCGAAAGTAAGCCCAAAAAATGAAGAGGAAAAGAACCAGGAAGTGAAGTGTCTAAGGGTTTGGGACTCCATTGTTGGGGGGAGTGGAAAGGGTCGTACATATTTCCAATAGGTTGTAAACCTACTGTTTACTAGACAGCACAGCTTTTATTTGGTATTTCTGAAAATGAATCATCATTCTTATTTCTCATATTAAGGATGGGGGCATTGTAGGGGTGCCTGGGTGGCTTGGTCGGTTGGGTGTCTGGGTGGGTCATCTCAGGTCCTAATCTTGCAGTTAGTGAGTTCGAGCCCTGTGTCTGTCTCTGTGCTGACAGCTGGGAGCCTGGAGCCTGCTTCAGATTCTGTGTCTCCCTCTCTCTCTCTGCCCCTCCTGTGCTCAAGCTCTATCTCTGTCTCTGTCTCTCTCAAAAACAAACAAACATTAAAAATTTTTCTAAAAAAAAAAAAAAAAAAAGATGGGAGCATTGTAGGCTATACTCCTGAATGCCACTTGCCTATGCCACTACCTTCAGCAGAAGGCAGCAATGGACCTGAACATTTTCTTCAGAATGGCCTGTGGGCACTGCAAGTGATGTGGTTTTGGAGTGGTGGGGGTCTGGAGCTGATGGTCAAGCAAGAATTCTGGAAATGTCTTTGGTGCAACAAGGTGATTTTATTAAAGCCTGGGGAAAGGACCCATAGGCAGAAGAAGCTGCACTGGGGTTGCAGTGGGTGACTGATTATATACCTTCAGATTGGGAGGGGGTTAGGCATAGTGTAAGTCTCCAAGGAGTTTTAGAAGCAAGGTTTCCAGGACCTTGAGGGGGCTAGCTATTGTTAGGAAAACAATTTGTTTATTGTTTTTGTTTAGTAAAAACTCAGGCATGAGACACTTAAGATGTATGTTGGTGGGCCATAAGCTTGGGATATGATTGCCAGTCTATATCTTGGCGGGGGGTGGGGGGGGCGCAGATAGAAATAAGGGAAGTTTCTGAAGGAATTTTTATATGTTAAAGTAGATTTACAGGATCCTGGAGGGTCAGGATAACGTTAAGCTAAGATTCCCTTTTGCCCATAGCAAAGTGTCATCATCGAGGCAGCTGAGCTCCTAGAGGAAGGTCAGTCTGCCTCTTTCAAGGACTTATCAATGGGCTGTAGACAGGGAATTTAATTTTTCATTTGCCTTTGTTTCCCATATCAACAAGTGCACTGGTTATTTTTTATCTCTCTCCTACCTTTGCCATTCCTCCCAAGACTAGAAATAAGTTAATAATACAGTAATAAAGTGTTTGTAAAGTTTGTTAAGAATTAGGGCCCAACTATGCATACAAGGCAGTTTTGTGATAGGTGCACAAGGAAGCTTGGAAACCACATATTCCTTAGAAAACCCTAGTGATGGAAGAACCAGTAGGCTCTGAACATGGGACTTTTTTTCCTGGAGTGAGACATGCCTTAGAGGCGTATGGTTTTCTCTTCTTTTTACCTAGATGTTTTTTAGAGGTCCTATTGTGCAGTCACATTCCTTTCATTCAGATTCTTTTCAATCATTAGCAGTTCATCAGTGGTCTTCCTTAACTCCATAATAGTCCCCCAGCCAAGAGGTTAAGGCTTCTAAATACAGCACTTCGGTTTATTCTGATTATTTAATTTCCATCATTAATAAGTTGCCATTTTTATGATTGCA
This sequence comes from Neofelis nebulosa, assembly GCF_028018385.1. NCBI lineage: Eukaryota > Metazoa > Chordata > Mammalia > Carnivora > Felidae > Neofelis > Neofelis nebulosa. The sequence continues at coordinate 40,587,958 of NC_080789.1, read as the reverse complement.
AATTTTTCTTTTATTTCATGCCTTTCAGTTTGAGTTTGATTCCCTATGTTTACTAACTATGTGTAACTAACTAAATGTGTAACTAACATTTTTTGGTGTGCACTGGGGGAATTTTTATAATGTTTTAACTAAAAACATAAATATAATAAAAACTTTCGACTCCATTACTACGTATTATAATTATTGGGATTTCATTAAACTGTGTTGTACAAATATGACTTCTAAAGAATTCTCCGTAATAGAGATTGGTTTCCTTCAGAATTTGTATCAAAGAACATCAAAATTGAGTCTAATATTAGAAAGGAACTCACAAAAGGCCAGAAATTGTAATTTTCTACCAACTCCATCTAAGGTATACTCTGTTAAATAAAGCATAAAATTTACTGGCAAATGTAATGCTATAAGATTCTATATATACTCAGGGTATTTTTGACTAGTTTTTCTTCTTATTTTTTATAGTTAAAATTCAAATGCTAAAAGCGTATTTGCATTTTTTTTTTATTTAAAAGGTATACTGGTTAAATTTTACACACTGTGATGATAAAGTGTATTTTTCACCTTGATGTGACCATGGAGACTTGAATATCTTCTTTTTATTTCTTCTCTGAGATAAATTCTATTTCATCAAAGCTCAAAGGTAATAAAGACCCCAAGCACTGCAGTACTTATTATTTCTTTAAGTGTAGAATTGGCAACAATTCCAATTCCAGTTTGAAATATATATATATATATATATATATATATATATATATATATATATACAGTCCAGCAAGTTGTATCACATATGAATTTACTCATGTGGATTGTTTATTGAAAACAGGTAATAATTGCTGTTACTGTTATTATTAAAGATGAGTACTTAGAACCACATTAATGATCTTATATTACATAGGGCTTTTCCAAAGTCTTAATGGATGTGTTTTGCTTTTTTTAATAAACAGAATATTTAAATGCATAAAATTTAAATAGATGAGCTGCTTGAATACTATTCTTTCTAAAACAGAATTCTTTCTCAAGTTGTCTCTATTAGTCCCTCATTATCTCTGACAGCTAATATTTACTTTGTATCCTCAAGCACTTGGCCAAGAGATAGAAACCATATTAGTTAGGCTAGACCCAACTAAAGGTCTAGTTCTAAAATAGGGAACTGTTGTCAGTTTTATCAATTCCCACTTGGCTATCTGAGTCATGTCCTACTTGTGTTTCCAATGCGATCAACATCATTCAGATCCTTGCACCCTTCTTCCCTAAAGTTTCAGTAGCTCTTTGAACTATTAGTTCAATAGCCTTGAACTATTCAAGGCATCCTACTCATGGCTTCCAAATTAACATATTCAAGCACATTTTCCAATCATGTAACTCTTACACATGAAAAGTACTACTGAATAGTAGTAGTTTAATTAATGTAGTCATTTAATTAAGTCATTTAATTTAACTCAATGATTATTTAATAAAGAGATACGGTAAGTACTTACTAAATTAAGGAATTGTGTTCGGTCTTGCTAATATAAAGATGAATAAAAGAACATTCTTGGCTTTGAGATGTTTACAGATTCCTGGGGAAAAAATATGTATTTACTATGTATAATTTATAGAAATTAAATCCATAATGTATGGCTATATTGATATGCCTGTATGTATATTTAAATACTGGGGCGCCTGGGTGGCGCAGTCGGTTAAGCGTCCGACTTCAGCCAGGTCACGATCTCGCGGTCTGTGAGTTCGAGCCCCGCGTCAGGCTCTGGGCTGATGGCTTGGAGCCTGGAGCCTGTTTCCGATTCTGTGTCTCCCTCTCTCTCTGCCCCTCCCCCATTCATGCTCTGTCTCTCTCTGTCCCAAAAATAAGTAAAAAAACGTTGAAAAAAATTTAAAAAAAAATAAAAAAATAAAAAAAAATAAAAAAAAATAAAAAATAAATAAATACACATATAGACATATTATGAAGTGACACAGAGTTAGGATATGTAGAGTGGGTATAAACCTGAGTCCACAGATGATTCTTACATTTAAATAAAAGAAGTGATTTTTAAAAAATTAAAAAATAAAAATTAAAAATAAACCTGAGTCCAAAATAACATTGTACCTCCTCTAAACATTCGATTTCCAGTCTGAGCTTTCATGCTACTCACATGACAGAACTGTAATAACAGGTTGAACACTGTCCCCTTTACTAGGGTTGTGGATAGTTCTGGAAGCTTCTGTACTATCTCTGCCATAGACTCAATGTGTCTCCCCAAAATTTCTATGTAGAAACCTCATTCCCACTGTGATAGTATTCACAGGTGGGGCCTTTGGAATGTGATTAGGTCATGAGGGCATTGCTCCTATGAATAGGATTAGTGCTCCTGTAAAGAGATACGAGGGGAGGGGCGCCTGGGTGGCGCAGTCGGTTAAGCGTCCGACTTCAGCCAGGTCACGATCTCGCGGTCTGTGAGTTTGAGCCCCGCGTCAGGCTCTGGGCTGATGGCTCGGAGCCTGGAGCCTGTTTCCGATTCTGTGTCTCCCTCTCTCTCTGCCCCTCCCCCCGTTCATGCTCTGTCTCTCTCTGTCCCAAAAATAAATAAAAAATGTTGAAAAAAAAAAATTTAAAGAGATACGAGGGGAGACAGCTGGAAATCATGATTGGCAAACCGGCACCAAGGCCCATAAGGACAGTAGGACCAGAAGGAGTCTGATGGGAACCACCATTTCAATCTCCTCATCAGTGACATAGGTCTGGAAAGCTCTGGCTCTAGGAATATGATCTGGTAAACTAGGGCAGGGCCTATCCAACAGGCCAGGAGGGCCCGATTAAGGCAGGTGTGTGGGTGAAAACTACGTAGGTGCCTGCCTGATGACTCAGCATTCAGGCTCCTTAAGATCAATCCTGGGTCTGGGGTAGGTAGAAGCAGGTCATGTCGCAAGCAGGGGCTTCTGGGGGCCACACCTGGTGTGGTCTGCCTGCCAGTTTCTATTTTAAAAATATAGACACCCCAGACAGCTCCCTTGCTCTTTTTGTGTGAGGACATGGTGAACAATTGGCCATCTATGAACTTGGAAGCAGGCTCTCCCCAGATGCTAAATGTGACTGCATCTTGATCTTGGACTTCCCAGCCTCCAGAAACATGAGCAACAGTCACCTAGTCTATGGTATTTTTGTTACAGCAGTCTGAAGGGACTAAATAATTCCTGTAGAGGAGGGGCATATGGTCTTATGTGTTGTCTGAGTATGCAGGTATTCACTTAATTGACCCGTCTGGTCCACACAAGTCTCTTAAAACATGCTTTATTCTTGTTTACCTGGCCACATCAGGTCTGATCTGACAGTCTTCTAATTTTTTCTTGTTACTCCTAATTCTGTGTCTATTCTCTTCAACCTACCTTTCTCAAAGAATTTGTTTGTGCTTAAAATTCTCTCCTTTCCCCTAAAGTGACTACAAAGCTTTTACAAATCGCAGCTAAGTGACTTCTCTTTTGCTTTGCTTTCCACTCCCTGAGTAGGAACTGAACAGCCCAATCACATGAATAGAAGGGCCGTGGGGAGGCAATGTGTGAGGGCAGAGCAGGAGCCGAGAAGCAGAGGGCAAAAGAGGAAATTAGCAAGGGGGAAATTATTTACAATGTCAAAAATATTGTTCTACCCCTTATAACCTGCATGGTAGACATTAGAGATGTAACTGCATACTGGTCCCTGTGTACTACAGCAGGAGTTGTGACCCTATCATGTCACCTACAACACTTTTCAGAGCCATGGGCAGAAGTGGCATGTGCCATAATGCAGAGGCCCTCAGATATTTCTAATAATGCCAAATATTAACAGTATTTATGCATTTCCATCTAATTACATTAAACTCAGTAGTGTTAGCTGAGCTCTCATATTCTAGACACCTGTTAAAGAAACCTTTTCAGAAATCTGTAATCTGATACAGAACTGACACCTTTTATTTTTAAACCAATATCCACCCTGGTGTATTATAAAATATTGGTCAGTTAACCATGAGCGGAACTCTACGATCTTGATGCTCACTATTGCTTTCTAATCTGCTAACACAGATGATGATGGTAAGGATGATAATTCTTTTAACTTCTTTATTGAGTATTTTGTTCCAGCCATAAATAAAATAATTTTATATGAATTACCTTATTTGACTCTAATAATGATACTGGTATACTTTTATTATATTGATTTTATATATGAAAAATTAAGGCCTCAGGGGTAAAATAACTTATGCAAAATTACAGTTAATTATCTGAACTCTACTTTTAGACCCCAGCAATTATGTCAAGTTTTGGGGAGGCCGTGGAGGGACAAATGGACATAGTTTATATATATCTCAATCGTGGAGTGTTGCATATTGAGAATAGGTAATGCATCTTAATCTTTCAGCATGTTGACTGGACCTACAAACAATTCAAGCAACATTATTAAATTTTTCTTGAAATGATTTGGGAGTAACTATACGTGGAATAATAGTTGTGCAAAGATTTTATTTCAGGTATAAATAATGTAGCATAGGTGGCGTTGAGGCATTACATCTCACAAATTACTAGTGACCAGTGATGTGATTAATCATGGTGTTGCTGCCATGGACAAGAATATTGCTTGACTCTCTTTTTACCTTCTAATAACCTCAGTTACCTTTTTTCTTCATACACGTTTTGTGATCCTTTTTGCCTCCCTTCTTTTTATAACGTAATCTTTCTCTCTCTCCCTCTATCTCTGTGTCTCCCCATCGTTTTTGCTTCAGATTGTCCAGCAATTTTCCTTTGTTTCTCTTTCTCTGTATCGCCGGTCTCCTAGCCTGTTAGAATTGGTGGTAGCATTGAATTTGGGAGCATGCCCAGGATTTTTTTTATTTTTCACATAGAGCCTTAAGGATTGACTTTTCCCACCAAGATGTTAATTGGACAATATAAATTTTAACAGATGAAAATAGGTGGGAACACTCTTCTGGCCCTAAAATTCTGAAAATTCAGGAGGAAATACTTCAATTTATGTGTAGGAAAATTGTTTTTCATTGTGCAATCATTTTTCTAAAAATTACATTCACATCGAAATGTTTCATAATAATAACTTTCTATTATGATGATAATGATGATGATGGAGATTATCTTACTTCTTGAGAACAGCTATGTTCCTCTTCCTTGTGTTTCTAACATCCAGCAGAGTGATTGGCACATGGTAGGTGCTTCAACAAGTATTGAAGAAAAGAATACATGATAATTAACTATAACTGCAATAATTACGTAAGTATTAAAATATAATAATAATTACAGTGTGTGAATCTGTACTCCTTTTTTGGGCAATATACCTGTTGACAATGCTCAAACTCAGGTCTTATCTAGTCTGGGAGACTTGTGGATAGAAATTCATACATACATGTACCTCATAAATGCATCCCAAACCTAATTTAACCAGTAACTTAAATACTTGCCTCCTTCTGGAAGCCCAACGTTGATGGCACTATGCACAAATCCATAGGACTCTCCAAAGAAGCCCAACACAGCTGCTTCATTGTCTGAGAATGTCCCAGGATTAAAGCTTTGGGGACTTTCTTTTCTGTTTGCAGGCATGTTTTAGCTGGCCTACTTGAAATATTGTTAAGAGGTTTAGGAAATCCATAATTATTATCTGAGAATTCTATGTTTATATTTTTGGTTATAGCAAAGAGACATTAAAATTTGGCTTATAAAGGACTCTGAATGCCAGATTATTAATATTTTACAAAACCGAAGATCAAATCCAGAAGCAAAGGAGTTTATTACCCTTACTAAAATAAAATTACTAATGTGCAAATATGAGAAAGGTCATTGTGTTTGATACTTGCATTATGCATAAAGAAATAACGCTTCTTTTGAAGTGCTTATTATAATGATTTGCCATGGGAATGAGTTATGAAATCACTGTGTATAATTAAAATACAGTCTTTGTGTCCTATAGTAACACACAAGAGATTTAATATGACCTAGGACACACCCTTGGCTATTGTGAACATACTTTATGTTTAGAGAAGAAAAAGGAATTACCTATCTATGCACCAGATGAGTAATCTCGTAATAAAACATAATTGCCATGAGACAGTTGACATCTCAATATGATCTGATTTCTTCCTATCTGGTACAAGATTATTCCATAGGCTTTACCATGGGAGTGTTACATTAGAAGTTTATAGAAAAAAAAACAAAACAAAACATAGAGTGGTATTGTGATCTGATCTACAAACTTAGAGTCCGAGCACAAGAATTCACATTCTGATTTTCTTTCTTCTCCTTCTGATGAAACTGGGCAGATATCAACCTTCCTGAGGCAACAATTCCTCATCTTTAAATGGTGGAAACAGTATCGGCTCACCTAACACACACACACACACACACACACACACACACACACACACAAATACTTCTGGACTGAAATAAAAGAAATAAATTGTAAAGTGATATAAAATGCTGGTTAAACATCACAAGTACTAATTTTCATTATTACAAAGGACTAATAAGAGGGAGACATTCTCTGTGACCGCACTAAGGTAAACATGGCTCCTAAGATACTTGCTGACTTCTCTATGACTCTTGCAGAATCTGTTACAGTTCTGAAAGATATTTGTCCAAACGTGATTTTTTTTAAAGTTTATTTATTTATTTTGGGAGAGAGAGACAGACGCAGAGATATCGCATGAGCAGAGGAGGGGCAGAGAGACAGAGGGAGAGAGAGAATCCTAAGCAGGTTTGCACTGTCACCACAGAGCCCTATGTGGAGCTTGATCTCAGGAAATGTGAGATCATGAGCTGGGCTGAAATCAAGAGTCTGTTGCTTACCCAAATGAGTCCCCCAGGCGCTCCTGTGAAAATGTGGCTTTAGTTTTAGTTCTTAATCTGATGTTTTCAATTTTTTGTGTGTGCCACTCTTTTGGAACCGGGCAGATTTCCCAAGCATTTTACCATTTACCTTTTAGCATCTATGCAAGAGACTTATGTGTGCTATTTTTGAAAGGTTTCTGAGGTAATACTTGGACTAATTTTATCCTTTCTATTGATTATTTTCGTTGGTTCAGTTAAGAAGTTGCCACATTACTTAGTGAGTCCAAAACTGAGTATCCTGTTTGTGTATCTGTAATAGGTAATGGACAATAATTATCAGCTCAAGGCCAGCAGTATTCACTTGAGAGTAAAAATTATATTGATTTTCTGACTTGATTAAAAATACCTTCTTCAGAAAATGTTAGGACAATTTCTTCTACTTCTTCTTTCTCTTTGTAACTGTCATATCTCAGTTCCACAAATTCAGAGTAAAAATGAGCTTAGAGTCATATTGAGGACAATTATCTCGATATTATATGTTTAGTTATTTAAATCATTTCTGTACTTGAGAAGATGTGGAATCATTTCTGTACTTGTGTACTTGAGAAATCATTTCTGTACTTTCTTAATTAATGAAATTATTTTCTATATACTTTAATGAAATAAACCTTTATATCCTGTGCAGGCACAACTAAAGAATTTAACAAAATATCTGGAGAATATGGATTTAGCAGTCCTGGATTACCAGCTGCGTAACCTGGGGGAGTTAGCTTACCTCTCTGACCTTCAGTTTTCTCTTGCATAAAGTAAGAGAAGTAATAATACCTTATCTAGTCACACAGATTTGTGGCAGAGAACAAATGATGCTTATACATTGTTTGTGGATGTACTATAAAGTATTACATATGATACATACTTTTTTTTAAATATGAAATTTATTGTCAACTTGGTTTCCATTCCACACCCAGTGCTATTCCCAACAGGTGCCCTCCTCAATGCCCATCAGCCACCTTCCCCTCCCTCCCATCCCCCATCAACCCTCAGTTTGTTCTCAGTTTTTAAGAGTCTCTTATGTTTTGGCTCCTTCCCTCTCTAACCTTGTTTTTTTTTTTCCTTCCCCTCCCCCATGGTCCTCTGTTAAGTTTCTCAGGATCCACATCAGAGTGAAAACATATCGTATCTGTCTTTCTCTGTATGACTTATAACAGTGGGTATCTTTATCACACTACAAACACTTAAATACATTTCAATATGAAATACATTTCAATATTTTGAAATGCCTTTGTTGAAAGAAAGGCTACCAATTTCTGGCTATCATTTTTGTTTCTATACCTCTGTATAAGTAAGCATCATTTAGTATTTGATCTCCTGTCTTCACTTCTTGTAGTCTTACTGGTTGAGATTTTCTGCAATTCACTAATCCATCTGGCCCTGACTGTCTCCGGAATCGTATGTCTCATTGTGGATAACTGTTAACAACATTCATCCAATCACTCATGCCCGAAATTGTTCCTCCTCTTTAACTTACCAAGGTTTGTTAAAGTCACCACTCAAAGAAAAAAAAAAGTTATCTCTCAAAGATTTCCCAAATCTTTTTATAGACACTGTATGTGTTCAGGTCTCTTCTACTTCGACTGTTAAAATAGCTTCCTCACCTCAAGCCAAATGCATCCTCCACCATTCTGCTGGAGTGATCTTTCTAAAACACTTTGACTTTGCTTTCTCACGCTTTGTAATTTCTTGATGGGTTCATGTACTGTATAGGACAAAGTACGGATTCCATATTATGGCAAATATTTTTAATACTGTTTTCCCATCTGCACTTCACTCTAGGAATCCAGACCTGGTGAGATTTCCAGAACAGGGTATGAATTCCCCAGTTTTGTATCTGCGTATGCGTCCTTTCCTTGAAATAGTCCCCCTCCTTTTCATCCCTCATTGCCTGGGAGATTGCGTGCCTCAAACATAACTTCTTCTCTGGAGTTTTATCTGTGCCAAGAGGCTCTTGGAGGCCTATGCTTCTTTGTGATTTTATGGACTCTTTTACATTTCAGGACGAAAGCCCTTAAGTCAATTGTAATATAATTATTTTTCTCACATTTGCCTTCCTCTCTAGGCTGAGCTTATTTTTCTCTGATCGTTTTCTCTACTAAAAAATAAAAATGCTCATTACATGTTTACTGGGAGAATGAAAAATGGCAATGCAGTTTAGCTTTTCATTTCTTATCACTTCCAAAACACTAAGATAAGGAGAAGGCAAGGAAAATCTCGGGAAGAAGGCGAAGGAATCAGGGTAGGCTGCCTCTTACCCTGTTTGTTTCCTGCTTCAAAAGAGATTCTTTTTGGCTCAGGCTGTTTGTGACAAGTTAGGGCCTGTTCTTTGTTCCTCTCTCTCTTTTTTAAAAAGCATATTTGTAGACATTATTGTCTAATGAATAATATATCCAAATGAATATCTGCGAGGGTTCAGATTAGCAAATGGCTTGTCGTAGAAGCACTAAAAACTAGTGATTCTGACAAGCGACGCATCATTTTTGAACAATAGACTCTATTTCTCTAAAGATTTTGCAGTGAAGTTCACAGTTAACACAAGCATTAGATTAAAACATTTTAAAGGAAATCATATGTAAAATTTTTTATGCTAGATCATTTGCCTGACATTATATCTATTTTTTAAGACTAAAAACAAACATCTGAGTAATAAATTAATAAGATTTAAAAGCAGCACATTGTTATCAGAGAGCCCTGAAGTACAGGGTATGATCATATTCCAGAAGCCCACGATTCATGATGACAGGGAGCTAGTATATCATATCGTCATGGCAACAGGATGTCTTCTTAGGTTTAAATTTGTTTGTGTTGCAGATCCATAACTTTAAAAGCTTATCCAAAGCTTTTAAAGAACAACTTGTATCACTTCCATGGTTCATGCTGTATGCTAAAAATTCATGGCTATTTTGCAAATGGTAATTTGAGTGTTTTTTACTTTTGTTCTTTTTGTCTACAAAATGCACAGTTATCAGACTAAAATGGTTATGCTTGACTGTTTTGTTTTTTTTGTCACTCACGTTGCTTCAATATAGAAATGTAGGGGTAATGATTTTCCTCCCCATATTTGCTGTACAGAGACTCTGGATTTATGTTTTTAGATGTAAGTACATATATTTCTTCAGTGAGGCAACAATGATGAAAAGCAAACAGCTATTTTAATGTGCTGAATATTCTGAACTTAATAAGCCTCATGTGTTGTTCAAAAAAGCCAAACCCATGCAACACTCTCAATTCTTTCTGACTGGCAAAAGCACTTCTTTTGCCCAGAGATTCTCTGTAAACAGTGAAGATAAACAATGATCAATGGTCCTGTTCACTGCCTAGCAAAATGTCCTTGACACCCCTCCCATCACAGCACAATGTGGACAGCTGGGTCCTCATTTAAAAGCTGGGAACAGAACCCGGGAAATGGGAACCACAAAGGGTGAGAAGGAAAGAGGAAGGGAGGATGGAGGGAGGAGAGAGAGAGAGAGAGAGAGAGAGAGAGACACACACCAAAGTGAGAGATCTGCTTATGGTTGCCTTTGCAATTGTTAACCCGTTGAGTTAGGGATGGAAATTTCCCACATCAATATGCATTGCATTATTCCCTCCATTGAAGCAGATTGTTTTTGTAAGTTACCTTTGTCTTTAAAGAAGCATACAGATGAGGGTGATGGAGGGAATGCGAAGTAGAGAAGGTGCTCTGTGATGGAATTAATACTGAATTAAAAGGAAAGGCATCTGCAGAATAAAATAACTAAGCTGGGAACAAAACTCTGCAATGTGCTGTTTTCTTTTTTCCATTGCCAGTTGTTTGTCTCAGTGTATACATACATGGGTGATGAAAAAGACAAGGTGCAAGACATCCAGTAGGTTTTTGAAATGGATCTCAGGTGTTTTTTTTTTTTTATCATGTTACTATTTTTGTTGCATGATTTTTTTTTCTGCTTCTTCCTGGGTATGACATAGATGACAATAGTTAAAATCTTCGAGTTCTTATGTCCATTTATCTACTATTAGTTGGCCAAATGGAATGACTTTCATGAAGTCCATTCTAGTATTTGTAATTTGATTTTAAAAACTCAATTAGTGGGTCTGATTGTCATTAGTATTCATAACTCCTTCTGAAGATCTTAGCCATATGCTTTAGGAAAGAAAATGGGAAGTATTCTATCAGATAAGAATTGAGAAGCAACCCTTTGTTTCGTCACCAATAATTAGTCCTTCACCTCTAATGTTGGGAAATTGACTAAGCTTCTAACATCCCTGGTGAGGATGCCTATTGCAGAAACATAGACAATAACATTTAAATATCACATCAAGCCAGATGTTCAAGGGCAGGATTTACTCTGGTCCTGAGTGCAGATTAGACATTTCTTTTTTAGTTTGTTCATGCCTGGGATTTATGACTATTATACACATTCAGTAGATCCCTGGTGGCCTGAGAGAGTGAGGATTTATTCTAAACTTGCAGCTTGTCCTAAGAAAATTGCTTTTGGTGATGGAAAGGGTGTGTGTTTCTTTTTTTCCTTTTCTTCACATATTTCTTTTGGTAGTATAATATTAAGAAGCCATCCTTAGAGCATTTCTCAAAGAGCTGGGATTTTATATGGGCTGGAGAAAAGGTCCAATCTTTGTAAAGTATAACTGGATCCCACTCTGTTTCTTCTCTCTCCCCCAACCACACTTGCACTAAGGGAAGACCAAGTTCAAACTCATCTGAGGGAGAGAAAATTAGTCCCAGATAAAGAGACCATTTCACTTCCATCAGAGACTGAATTTATGAGAAGTATTCAATCAAGATGTAGTTGGTTGAATGGTGCTTCCTGCCCTTTGCCTAAAAGATACACACTTGTCACACCCTTGGAAACAATTAACATTACCTTGCTTAGAAAAAGGATTTTTGCACATGTGATTAAGTTAATGATCTTGAGGTGAGATTGTCCTAGATTATCCTAGTGAGCCCTAAATCCGACGATAAGTGTCTATAGAAGAGAAAGACAGAGGGAGATTTAAGAGAGCCCAACAGGGGGGAAAAAGTGATGTGACACATAGGCAGAGATTGGAGTGATACAGCCACAAGTCTAGAAATGCCAAGTGCCACCAGAAACTGAAAGAGGCTAGGAACAGAAGAGTCTTTCTTAGAGTCTCTGGAGGGAGCACAGCCCTGCTGATTCCTTGATTTCAGGCTTATAGCCTCCATAAAGGTGAGAGAATAAATTTCTCTCTTGTTTGATGACACCAAGTTTGTGGCAATTTGTTACAGCAGCCACAGGAAACTAATCCGTAGAGGACCATGGGATGAAATATGTGATGTACATGCAATATTTGAGTGTGTGGTGGGTGTGGCTTCGCCAGCATTGCTCCACTCACCCATACCCCTTGTCAGCCTGTGCAGAGACCTGAGAGAGCACGAGCTAGTTGGAAACTGAGGAAGCCATCTCACTGGCTTTGAATTATTTGTTTCCTTCTATAAACACTCTCTTTTGGCTCTTAGGCATCATCCCATTCCAAATCCGCCAACTTCAGCATCAGTGGCTTTATTTCTCACGTATATCCTCCCTTCTGCCTTCCCCTCTTTGCTCTCGTTATCAATCCCAGATTTAGGTTGATAAAATGTATTTTCTTCCAAGTAAAATGTTAAAACCTCTGAAGGTTGTTTTTGTTTGTTTATTTGTTTGTTGTTGTTTTTAATCAAAGCTCTTGCAACTGCTGGCCCTTGCTGGAGAAAATTCTAGTTTAAGAACTGATCATAGCATAGAGGAATGCCAATCAAATGGAATATACAGAAAAAGGATGGCTGACAAATGTAAGCTCTCCTGTTTTTAGTGATGTGTGTATTTTTTGTCCTCTTGTGATTATCAATATCCTTTATGTAATATATGTAAGCTAGTACCTGCCGTCCTCCTAAAAATCATAGCAGACTGATTTAGACAGTAACTGCTGAGTTTGTTTCTTTCCAGCATTTTTAAGTCAAAAAATGTTGAGAGATTCTGGTTATAAATAATAGAAGTTTTTTGACTTGTCTTAATAGTAACAAATAAAATTTCCCGAGCATTTTGGAAAATAATTGACTTAGACGAGATAGAGTGCTTATGCACATTTGCTTTTACAGCCAGGGGACAAAGATAGCACTGTAACTGCAGTGGTTTAAAAGGCTGGACAAAGCTGTTAGCTCTTCTGGCTTCATCCTTTACCACAATCTGATATATAAAAATGTAGTGACAAAGATTAGACTTTTATATGTGGTAGCTGATGAAACTGACTTTTTCTAACTATATATTTTTGATGATGTGTATAGAGCATGGAGACTGATGGCTAAAGATGGAGAAAAGAATTGAGAAAAGAGTAGAGATGGTTAAAATGTCAGCAGATAATGAGAATATGTCACTATTATGCCTCCCGTGGGAGTACCAAGTAAAAATCCCATTTATCAATGATGCAATTCTTACGCAATTGTTCTGTTACATAATAGTTGGGAATTGTATTAATAACCCAAAGCAATTCTAAGTCTAAGCAGGAGTCTGTGTAATAAGTAAGCTCATGATCTTTGGAATCAGATAGGATTAAAATTCTGGCTCTGAAACCGATTTTGAGATTTGTGTGTCATCTGACTTATTTGTGCCTCCTTTTACACATTTTCCTTGGGTACAATACATCAAAGAGTGGTGGAAATTAAAGGAGGCAGCAGCAAATAGAGCAATGGTTGTCATGTCATAAGTGCTCAGAAAATGTGTATTATTGCTATTTCTCTCAAACCCTGAAAATTCTCAACTATCTTACATAAATGCATAAAAGATGAAATGGAATATGTAAATTAATGCGTTAAGCATTTTCTGCCCTGCTCAAGGTCTTAACACTAATTTAAGGAAGCATTAAACTCTGGAAAGGGGACTGACTAAAACACAAAGAAAGAGAGTAGTTGTCTATGGAGTGACTATGAATTTAAACACTAATAAATAAAAATAGGAAATGAATGAAAGTCAACTTAGAAAGCTAACAGCATGAAAGAATCCTTTTTCAACAGAGATCTTAACTTTACAACAGTTATACTCCAAGATAAAACATAAAAGTATAGTGAATTATGTCACTTCCCCATAATATCTGTTTTTAATCTTTATTTTTTATGAAATACTAGGATAATCAGAGATAGGAGGAGGAAGAGAGGAAAGAGAAAAAGCAATCAGCAGAATTTCATGACTCAATGATGGGGCATGTTAGAGATGTACTCCTAATAAAAATACTAGGAGGCAAATTCCATTCTCTTTATAAATGAAGGAATTGTGGCATTGAGAGGTTAAATTGCCTGCCTCCTATCCTCAGATTATAAGTGGTTTCAAAAAAAGTGCTGTCCACTTTATGAGAGCATAGGGTTGAGTTGATAATAATGAATAGGAAATCTGGGGGACAGTTTCACCTGGAAGAACTGGCCTTTCTCTTTCTTTTATGCCCTGAATTTAGTCATCTTAATGTACTTATTTATAAGCATTCTAGGTGGTATTATGGGGAAGAAAACACTCCATATATGCTTCTACAGGAAGGAAAAGAAGATGAGGAGGAACCCTCTTCTCTCCCTTGGATTAAAATTCCTATGTAAATAACTCAGTGGATGGGACATTACCTCATCAAGGCTCATCTCAGATGTCTGTTCAGATATCCTGTTATTTTGTGTAATTCAGGAATTTAGGCAAGCAGGCCAAAAGGTCTCATTTTCACATGAAGCAAGAGATTTCGGGCTTTCAAAATCTATGCTGTTAGCAAAAATTACCATTTTGGGGAGGCAGTAAAATAGTTTGCCATTAAAGGGTGCAGAAAATAATTTGAAACCTTGTTCTTGGTGGATACCCTAAAGCAGTGGGGTTCTGAAACTGTGTTCCCCCTGCCAAGGCAGCATCAACATCACTTGGTACTAGTTAGAATTGCAGATTTTCGGACCCATCTCCAGAATCAGAAACTCTGGAGGTGGGGCCCAGCAATCTGTGCTTTAACAAACCTTCCAGGAGATTCTGATTCAAGCTAAAATTTGAGAAGCACTGACCTAGAATTGCAAATGAGGATTTCAAGGCAGGGAAGGAGATGAAGAGAGATCCACAAATCCTGCTGCAGAGGTTCTTTTTAAGGAAGAATGTGAAAGGGTGATGGAAAGACAAAGAGAAAGGTCATCTCTTATAAAAGTCTTTTGGAAATGACTTAGACATACGTTCAGGGCTCCAAAGGTAGACTTTTGCCTTCACAACACCTTGTAGTGGAGGAACTCAGAGGACTAGGATGGAAAGACATAATTCAAAATACAAAGAGAATTTCAAAAAAGGCTTGCACCCACATTCTTCTTCCTAATGCAAACAGGAACAGAAATCTTGGAATCTTGGAAGCATTGCAAAGCCGGTGGAATGAGCATAAATTGCTCCTATCTCCACACCCTTTCAAGGGGCCTCTGAGTTAGCGCTGCAGATGTCTGTGCTGTGATGTGGCTGGACTGTGGTCCTGAGGACTGCCCTCTCACCTGAGGATGAAATCTGTTCCTCTGCTATTCTGCCAGATGTGGCTGTGCAACTCAGTCTCCTTTGTCATTGTTTCGTGAGTTGTTCAGAGCCACCTTATTTCCATTGTTCAACACCCATCAGGGCACTTTGAAATAAATGCTGACTACCTGTGCCCTCTGAGATTTCATGTTGGCTTTGAAGGTCGCGGATGTCACTACAGATGTGATAGAATAGAATCATGGAAACAGCCAGAGTCTTTAAAGTCTTCTAATCTGAACTCCTCACATTTAGATGAGGAAATGAAAGTATGGAGAAATTAAATGACTATTCAAGGCCACACAATAACAGAGGGAAAGCAACTCCATATTTTCTGGTCTTAATTTACTCAACAACTATTGATTAAGCATCTTTTACATGGTAGACAGTAGGGGAGAACAATGATGAATGAGGACTCTTGTCATCTAGTGGACAAGCTAGAGAAGAAAAGCAATTATGTGGAATATAATAATTTTAATAGTAAAGTAAGCCTGTGATGCTATATGACGGCGTAAGTGGGACACCTAAGTCATCCTTGAAGAATGTTAATGACTGCTGTGGACCAGTGACAGTTCCATGCCTTCCCTGCCTTTCCTTTTGGATTGGGAGTATCTTTTGCCCTCATCCTATGCTTGCCTCACCATTGTAAGTTGAGTGTTGGTGGGGGACAGATAAGCAAAGAGACTTGTTGGTTCACAGGTCTGCAGATTGAGAGGAACTGTGCTCCAGGAGCTGCATTCGAGGCTGGTTTAACCATTACATGGTACAGCTTCCTGAGATTTGTAGAATAAATGCCCAGTCATCAATAAAATACAGCAGAAGTGACATACAAGGACTTGTAATGTTAGTTCATTAGAAACTTACTGTTTTGATCTGGACTTCTGGCACCTCAGTGTGCTTGAGATGCTCCCTCTTGGAACCCAGTGTCCATGCTGTGAGAACCGAAGCCCCATGGAGTGGCCACAGTAGACGGCGCTGATTGAGCTCCCTGCCCACAGCCGACATCAGCTGCAGCCATGTGTGTAAGTCAGGCTGGACGTCTAGCCTAGTGAAGTCTCCAGATAACTGCTGCCCTGGACCAACATCTGTCTACAGCCGCATAGGAAACCTTGAACAAAAACTTACCAGCTGTGCCTGCTCAACCTATAATACTGAGACTGGTACCAGTAACTCATTTTGAGCTCCCAAGTTTGCTATATGACAGCAAACTGTTTCGTTTCTTAAATTCCACCTATGAGTGAAATCATATGTTATTTGTCTTCCTCTAACTGACTTATTTCACTTAGCTTAATACATACCAACTCCATCCGCGTCATTGCAAATGGCAAGATTTCATTTTTTTGATGGCGGAGTAATATTCCATTATGTATGTATGTGTGTGTATGCACACACATACATACCACATCTTCTTTATCCTTACATCAGTCGGTGGACATTTGGGCTCTATCCATAGTTTGGCTATTATTGATAACGCTGCTGTAAATATTGGGGTGCATGTCCCCTTTGAATCTGTATTTTTGTGTCTTTTGCATAAATACCTAATAGTGCAGTTGCTGGCTAGTAGGGTATTTTTATAAATGGCAGCCTCTAACAGTGTGGTAAAATTCAGAGGAAATGGAAGGTCCTATGAGAGTGGTTGGGAAATGTTCAAACCATCCTCAAAGAGAAGGCCAAGATAGGAAATCTGCCTGGTGCCTTTTTTAAAAATAGGAACTTTCTTGAGATATATAAATGATGTATACTAAAATTCACCTTTTTAAGGTTAATAATCCAATATCTTTCCACAAAAGTGTGTATCCATCACCACTGTCTAATTTTAAAACTTTTCTTTAGCCCTTTCAGAGACACCCTGTACCCTGTAGTCATCACTCCCCATCATCCTCTAGCCCCTTAGTCTCTTTTTTTCACGTGTTTTAGAAAAGGGAATATTACTTTCTCTTTTTCTTCTTCAAACGATTAACAGGTATTTAAGAGCTATCAGAATGTAAGTGCCCTGAATACAGAGATTGAATCTGATTTAATTACAGTTGTGTCCACCATAGCAATCACATAGTAATGACACTCAAAGCATATTTGTTGCATGCATAGATGTGTCCTGTAAGTGATCTTTCTTACTGTGACTAAGAAAGTAGGTTTTTGTAATTCCTCAGAATGAAAGCCTTTGTTGAAACCCTCATTGGAAAAGAGTTTCTCTCCCATAGTGTGTAGGTGGGACCAAATTATACTCTTACTTCCCCATCTCCTCTGCAACATGCATCAACAGTTACCCCAGAAATGTAAATTTCTTGTTTCTTTACCAATGAAGCTATGTGAGGGTGTTGGGGTTAGGAGCTGCAAAGGACACATTTTCCTCTACTATGAATAGCACCGATGTTGTTATGAACTGAATTGCATGTGTTATGTACCCCCTCTTCCCCCTGCCTGCCTTACATGTACTCCATTTTGTTGAAGCCCTAACCCTCAATGTGACTGTTTTTGGAGATAGGGCCTTTAAAGAGAGAATTAAAGTTAAATGACATCATAAGGATGGGACTCTAGTCCAATATGACTTGTGTCCTTATAAGAAGAAATCTACAGAGACAAAGCCAAGTGAGAACCATGTCTGTGAGCCATAATGGCTTCCCTATGTAGCCGGAAATATTCAGGATGCAGCCTCATCCTTTAGCCTGCAGATAGAGTTTGAACTAGCCCTTGTGTTTCTCACAGGGAAGATCATAGATTTTCCTCTCTGCTGCTCCATTATTGCATATGAGTTAAAAGGAAAATATTGCATGCTGATTATTTAAAACATGTTTTTCATTAAAAAGTAAATACTGTGCATCCGAGAATAAGTTTAAAACTTCATATAATCCACACAACCTGAAGAACAGGTTTGCTTTGAATAAAGGCATTAAAATTCCTTTGGTAAAATGTGAATTAAAAAACTGAAAAATAGCCACAAGACAATGTGAATAAAGTATGTCATCCTTACAATAGAAGCTTTATAGAATTTTGAAATAATAATTTCCTCTTATGGTAAAACTTGGTAAACACACAATGTACCCAAACTTATATAATAAGTGTGGAGACAGTGAGAATGTGAAAAACACAGTAAACAGAGAGGCAAAGTGGAAGGCAGAAACACATTACTGAGGCAGAGATTCAGATGGAATTACGATGAGTAAATGCTGGGCGTGTATCTTTTTAGCTGTCAGTTTTTCAACATTTAGTGCATTATTTTAGCAATATAGCATACATATCTCAAAAGTGACATGAGCCACTATTTACTTACAGATCTATAATTCTGGGAACTAGAAGGATGAACAATAATTGCCTTTGTGTACCCAAGCTGTCAACTTTCGGAGGTGCAAAGCATGCTAAAATGTCTTTTCCTAAGTTCCTTATAGTAAAGTTTTGCCAAAGTTGGAAATAATTGCTGTGAAATCTTAACTCTGGTAAGACATTCTGGGAAAGAATATGAGGTTTGACAGAAATGGAGTGGGGCCGTTGCAATTCCTATCTTGCAGGGAGATAGCATAAATTCTATTCCCAGATAAGGATATAGGGACTGAAGTTTCCAATGACTTGATGAGGGTGACCCCACAGTAAGAAGTAGAGAATTCAACCCAAGGCATATCTAATTTCAAAGTCAAGATATTTTCCCATGATACTTGCCTTATGGCCAGAATGTTCTGAGACTTCTGAGGGCTTACTAAATTGTCAAAGGGCTCCTGAATAAAAATATGTAGTAGGTATTGAGATTCTCCCTTAATCCACTAATTTGGGAACAGATTAAATAGTCACACTAAAACATAGAAGATATGCACCATAAAAGCTTATTGTCCTCCTCATCATTAGGGAAATACAAATCGAAACCACCTGTCAGAATGGCTAACATTAACAACTCAGGCAACAACAGATGTTGGCGAGGATGCAGAGAAAGAGGATCTCTTTTGCACTGTTGGTGGGAATGTAAGCTGGTGCAGCCACTCTGGAAACAGTATGGAAGTTCCTAAAAAAATTACAAATAGAACTACCCTACAACCCAGCAACTGCACTACTAGCATTTATCCACGGGATACAGGTGTGCTGTTTCGAAGGGACACATGCACCCCAATGTTTATAGCAGCACTATCAACAATAGCCAAAGTATGGAAAGAGCCCAAATGTCCATCGATGGATGAATGGATAAAGAAGATGTGGTATATATATACAATGGAGTATTACTCAGCAATCAAAAAGAATGAAATCTTGCCATTTGCAACTACATGGATGGAACGAGAAAGTTGTTATGTGAAGCAAAATTAGCCAAAGACAAATATCATATGACTTCACTTACATATGAGGAATTTAAGACACAACACTGATGAACATAAGAGAAGGGAAGCAAAAATAATATAAAAACAAGGAGGGGGACAAAATATAAGAGACTTTAAATATAGAGAACAAACTGAAGTTTGCTGCAGGGGTTGTGGGAGGAGGGATGGGCTAAATGGGTAAGGGGCATTAAGGAATCTACCCCTGAAATCATTGTTGCACCTCTGCTAACTAACTTGGATGTAAATTAAAAAATAAACAAATTAAAAAAATTCTTGTTCTCTCCAGGATGATGACTGTAAACCACCTGCAAAACAACCAAATATCAAGCATGTATCTGAAGAATCTTGTATACAGAAAATACTCCGCACTAAATAGGGCAGTTCTAATCTATTTAAATAGACACAACTGACCAGAGACTCAATAAATCCACATCCATTTTCTTCTCAAGAGACTTAATTTGAGGAAGGAAGAGCACCATGACTTTTTTTTTTTTGAAGTGAGGGCCCAAACAGTTTCAAAACATTGGTTTTGTGTATTTCTTGATGTTCCTTGGCAGCATGGGCCTCATATTCCCAACGGGCTGGTTAAGGAGAAATACTGAAATCTTTTTCATGAGGAGTAAAACCAGGAGTTTCAGAAAGTATAGCTTAACATAAATACCAAAATAGATTATCAAACATCGTGCTATCACCAAAGTTAGTGTTATGTCGTAGCACCGTTAGTGAAGACAGAGTTGTGTTGACTAATGTGAATAAAGACATGATTATTGATTTTATTTTTTTTATTCTGCTTAATTCTTATCATCTGGACTCTCCCAATACATTAAAAAGACAGATATGGTAGCTATTCCCTTGTTCCCTTCTTGGGCTTATGATTAGATGAGAGAACTAAAATCCATTTGATTAAAGCAAGTTTCATTACATGGAGCTGATTCACTAGTTGATACCCAATAAGATCACAGCACAGATAAATATCAGTGGCTCTGAATCAACCTGAGTCACATTTCAGGTGACAATTCATAGAAATCTTCTCTAATTTGATAGTTTTGTGATAACCTGGTGAAATGAATCAAAACTGGCTACTACATTTGTAGAATATAATAATGACGTAGTCACAAAATATAACAGAATTCAAAAGAAGAAACGTTTCATCAGTGAGTAGGTACTAGTAGTAAAGATAATAATTTACAGTAGGAAAGAAATAGCTTAGAGAAAGAGTAGAATATTTTTTAGATCCCGACATAAATATAGCTATTACTGTGGTTCTCTGGTGAACACCTAATCCTTTTTACCAATCTACTAAAATATGCCTGAATTGTCACATGTAACACTTGGAAAATAATCCTTCCATTTTAATTTCCATTAGTCAAAATCTTTATGTTGCAGAGGAAGCGAATTTTTACCTTGATCCTCTTAGGGTTTTTCGTCTGGGCCTGAGAATTAAACTGGCAAATGACAGATTAACAGAAGAAAAGCACACACATTTACATTAAGTTTTATGGGACATGGGGTGATCATAAAGAATGAAGACAAAGAAATGGCAAAACCTACTTGCTTTTAATATTAGGTCAAACAAAGATAATTGTGAGGAAGCTAAAGGCAGATAAGAATTATTTTAACCAGGCATATAAAATTCTCTATCTCAACTTCTTGTTCCTAATAAGAATGCCCCTTTGCTTCTGGTATAGGCAGGACATCTTTCATATTGGAATTTCACCTGCTTTTAAGAAAAAGATGGGAGGCCAGAGTGATTGTCTTGTATTTGGTGTTTTTCAAGTGCCTTTCACTCACAGTAGTCAGTATGAAAAGCAGCATATTTTGGGGTGACACGTTCTGAACTCCTTCACTGTATAGTTTATGTGCATATTTGATCATTACATTTCAAAGACATGTTGAGAAACTAAACAGGATTTGTACAAGAGTGACAGTGACATAATGATTAAAGGGCTGAAAAGTCAGTCTTACATGGAAAGGTTAGAAGAATTGGCATTTAGCCTGGAGAGGCGTAATATGATTACTATCTTCAAATAGATGAAGTTTTTGTGTGTGTGTGTAACATTGTGGTAGACTACAAAACTTGGTTACCCTGTGGAGAGAATTTATTACCTATTCAGTACATAGTTTTTGAAAGCTACCAAGTGCCAGGCTCTGGATTAGGTAAATAAGTCATTTTCTTTCCTTTAAGAATTTCACAGTATAGGATGCTATACTGATATAGGATGGGAATAGTTGTATTCCTTAGGGTAAAGGCTAAATTGCTTTATCAATGAGATCCTCAAATATTGTTATTCAAATATGCTGGGATTCAAATGTTTTAAAACTTCATAATCTAGCCAGTCACAGCTAGGTGAGGCAGACTAACTCAACCTAGGAGGTGGTAGGGAACATGTCCTTCCATTCTATCCCTTCTCCCTCAAAGGTAGTGTGTGGTTGAAGCTAGGTCACTACCCACTCGTGGAAGTTGATAAAAACAACAAATGGGTGGCATCAATTTCATTCAAAGTAAGTGAGGAGGCAGTTGCCAGTAAGCTCACATTCCATTGTTGTGACTTTGGTATATGACCATACCTTGCAAGGGTATATTGTTTCGAGCTGGGTAACCACATGCTCAGCTACAATCCTATTATTATGGAAGAAGGAGAAAAGGATGTTAGGAAACAACAAGCAGTTTTCCATAGATAAGAAATATTATCATAAATATTAGCATATCAGTATTTCCATTCTTAAAAATCATGTGGAGAGCAGCTAACAATGCTCCTGGATAATTAAGATATACTTTACCTGAAGTCCCAATCTGCCTATACCAGAAGCAGAGTTGATCTTGTCTCTACTATGTGTAAAAGTGTTCGGGTTATTTTTGACCACTTCTGACAATTTGTTTCTAAACTCATTTTGGCCTCTGAGGATTTCTGTCTATAGAATTGTAGAGAATACCTAAAATTTCTTAAATTCTATGAGTGAAAAATATGACCAGAGTGAATTCAGTCCTGGATCTCTCTCTTCATCTGCCTGCTATGAGGCTTCTGGTCCTAGAGACCCTTCTTTTCCCAGCCAATGAAGGGGACTATAACCAAGTTGTTCTGCTTTTGTAGACAAAGCATTTGGGTCACCATATTCTCTCTCAACATCTAATAAAATTCAAGCACGGAATTTTATTGAAATCTCTCTACAATGGATACTCTTCATCTACATTTTTTTTTTTGGCATTTAGTTTAAATGGGTATTTTCTTCAAAATCCTATCTGATCCTGACATCATAGGCAGTACATTGGCAAGGTCTCATATGATTTAATAACACTGTCAGACTCAGAATTAATTTAGTTCAATTCTTACAGCTCAAATTCCACAAGCACTGTAACAAACAATTTTATAATACATGGCAAGCCTATTAAAATAATCAATCCAAAAAACCAGACTCTCAAAAATCCTTCTAATGAAATTGTTTGTAATTTATTTACAAGAAGATATTATTTCAAATAGAATAAATCATATCCTACATCATCTTGTAAGTACTGTATTTTTTTTGTGGAGTGACATATATGTCCTACCAGTGGCTCCATCTTATAACAATAATTGGAGACAGGAATTCTTTGAAAAAAATTTTTTTAATGTTATTAGATTAGAGAAATGGACAAATACTTATTATTAGGTCGAATTTTTAACTCGCATTTGTTCATGTCTAAAACACAGTGATTAAAGATATATATTCACTTAATAGACTCTTCTGCATGAAATGTCCAGTTAATTTAGTTAAATAATCACTCTTCTTAAAAAAGTCCAGTAAACTCAAACAAAATTAGTTCGACTACTTTTTGAACTGACTGAATAATCAAGTAGTCATTTGGAGCAAGATGTTCCTATCAATTGTGTGTATAGTTAAAAGTCAGTATATCTTATAGTCTCAGTTCCACTAACTCCTAACTGATAAAGTTATGATTTACATGAGCTTAAGGAATTGAAACTTAAATTATATATTACAAAATATAGTCAATATCTAGTCAATTAGATTTCTGTGGCTAAAATATGGCCTCCTGAAACTTTACATATTCCAAAATTATAGCCTTAGCACTTGCAAAAGTATTTTAAATCACAGAGGAAAAGAAAACTTAATGTACTAGGTACAGCTAGACCTATGCACAGAGAAAAATTCCTCCTGCCCTTTTATGCTCAATTGAAGTGATTCTTCTCAAATTTGTTTGGCTATTGTTTAATGCAACTATAACAAATTTCTAAATAACTGACTCAAACCTGTTACTATAGTATCTACAATATCTGATTGCTGATCAACTTTTTTCCCATCTTTTTGATTTCCTGACAGTTGCCTAGAATAATGCCAGTATGATTGGGATAAGATTCGGCATTTTAATGTTGAACTTCATTGCTGTGAGTATTATAAGTAACTACGTTCTTATGTTTATGATAGTGTAGATAATGGAAGTATGGAAAAGCTACCACATCTGGACTACGACAGGACATTTAAGAGGATTTATCATGAAAACCTCATGTTTAAACTTTGAGTATCAGCAAAAAGAAGTAACTTACTAAATGAGAAAACAAATTATAACAATTGCTAATCAGAAAGGAAGTATCTACTGGTAGGCTTGAGGATATATGATCCAGTATTGTTACAGATAGGGGATTTATATAGGCATATTCATAAAATTGTGGTGATACAAGATATACATTTATAAATGCAATGTATTTTTTTTTTTTTTACATTTTATTTATTTTTGAGAAACAGAGTGAGACAAAGCGTGAGCGGCGGAGGGGCAGAGAGAGAAGGAGACAGAATCTGAAGCAGGCTCCAGGCTCTGAGCAAGCAGTCAGCACAGAGCCTGATGCGGGGCTTGAACCCACAAACTGTGAGATCATGACCTGAGCCGAAGTCGGATGCTCAACCGACTGAGCCACCCAGGTGCCCCAAATGCAATGTATTTTTATATCAAGATGTCAAATGCCATGGCAGTTTTTTGAGCTGAATCAAATAAATCAAGTCCAGGACTTCAACTTTTTTGTAACATCACCCCTTTCCCCATTGAAAGAAGGACATTGAGATTGAAATATGGCTCTGAACCAAAAAATGACAAAAAAGACTTTGAAATCTAAGTGAAATTATCCAAATTGGTATAATAACTCAAATCAGCCTGGGCAAGATGACTATTTTAATTAGTCAGTTTATGACCAGAATTTTGATTTCCTATGTATCTTTAAAAAAAAAAAATTAATGTTTATTTGAGAGAGAGAGAGAGAAGTGTGAGCCAGGGAGGGGCAGAGAGAGGGACACACACAGATTCTGAAACAGGCTCCGGGCTCTGAGCCATCAGCACAGAGCCTGAAGGGGACTCAAACTCAGGAGCCCTAAGGTCATGACCTGAGCTGACCTTGATTTCCTATGTGTATGCCTATAGTAAATCACACAGTGAAGAGACAAAAAGAAGGATTGAAGGCACTAGGGATGTTCATGCTACAGAAGAGAAGATTTAGGAGAGACAAAAAAAAGTTTTCTTCATTGTCACAGGATTAGAGACGGAGCTTACTCTACATGGCTCCAAGGGGATAAACAGGAAACCAAGGGTTAGACAGATTTAACTTTGATTTAAAGGTGAATTTTGTAAAAGAGTTGTCCTGTGCCAAGATAGAGTCACTGAAGAATAATGGATTCCTAATGTGGGCGTATTCAAGAATAGGCTAGACCACTATTGGGTAAATATATAATTTTAGAAGTTCAGCTATTAAATAAATAAGATAAAATGGTAGATGATATCCTTTCCAAGATTCTAACATCCATCCTACATATTTTATAAGATTTTTCTGGAGAATAACTGAGGTAATAAACATAGAAGTACTTATGAAAAATTTATGTTTTGAGGGAAGAAGTTTAAGTCTTTAATTTTAATAGTTCAAGTTCCAAGTTATACAGAAGCAATTTAATATAAACTTAATTTTTTCGAAAAAGTAGCTGAAATTAAAATTTAATAATTATCAATCTTATGACGTAATTGAAAATGTTGATAGAGCCTTCTACAATTAAAAAAAGCTTATAAATTCCTTTTATAAGATATAAGATGAAAATAAGACAAAATGGAAAGCTATTTTACTAGATACAAGCAGTTAATATCTATATTATTTAAAGAGCTCACATAAATATACATTTTAAAATTCTGAGTGAGAAACATGGAAATAATAGAACAATTTTCACAGAAGAGTAAACAAATATTAAATATAATTGCATGGAAATAATTATAGTAACAAATGTTGATTCAACCTTGAGAATAATTCTACACCTATTAAATTAATAATATTATAAAGATGATTTTATCCAAGTACAGATGAATTTATTGGGAAGGTTATACATATAAACTCTTCACAAGGAATTTGCAAATTCTTACAATTTCTTTGTGAGACAATATTATAAAATGATCCTTCATTTGGTATTGGGAGATAGTTCTTCACAGGACTCTCATTTCTGTACATCTTGTGAACAGAAGCACAGATGGCTTTTTTTGTGGATAATCTTTTTAAGATTGTTTTATTGCAAATAGCCTTGGAAGATAGGGATAGTGCCTTTTTACTATTGAGTATAATAGAAATAATATCTCCCCCTGAGGCAAAAGGCAGCTGCACTTATCAGCCATTATAAGAAATTTGGATTATTAAGAAAACTGAGGGTTCCTCTCCTGTAACACAGCCCATTACATATGTAGCTGTTACCTGCCTTTTTTTATGTCACCCTGAGGGAACTGGGGCTTGAGGAACTGACACATGAAAATTTATGATATTCTGGGTATTTCTATTTTGGTGAGTAATAAAGTATCCTAGGTCTCTGATCCAGGAGTCTTCGTGTGTTCTGCCAGCATCCATGAAACTATGGCAGTCTAACCTGTTTGTTTGGAAATCTCATTTCTTAGCTTTTGGCATAGAGACAATGCAGTGTGATTTAGAAGGAGCCTAAACTTTATAATCAGACCATCCATATTCAAGTTTGATCTCTGCCACTAGATAAATCATAAAACCTATCCAAATCCCAATTTCCTCATTTCCAAAATAGAGGATAAAAATGCTTAATTTTTAATGTTTATGAAAACATTAAGTGAGAAATGAAAGCCATGTGCTGATACTTTTCCTGCCACATATAAGAAATATAATTAGGGGTGCCTGGGTGGCTGAGTTGATTAAGCCTCTGACTTCTGCTCAGGTCATGATCTCACAGTTCGTGAGTTCAAGCCCCGCGATGCGCTCTGTGCTGACAGCTCAACGCTCGGAGCCTGCATTAGATCCTGTGTCTCCCTTTCTGCCCACTCCTGGTTGTGCTCTGTCTCTGTCTGTCTCTCAAAAATCAATAAATGTTAAAAAATAAAAACAAATATAATTAATGCCTATCTCTTGTCTTTCCCTCCCTCTGCCATCCATCATAATTGTTATCCAACATTTCAATACCGTGACAAATAAATGCCCTATCAATAGAAAATAATTGGTTGCTGTCTGTGTAATTGTAATTCAGCTTAAGGATATCAATCAGCAGAAGATGAACTTGTACTCTATTAATAAATGGCATTTATTGCCTATCAGTCTCTTTTTTACCGACAAGATCTGGAGGTCTGCTGCTTGGCAAGTAAGACCATATTTTGGTCATGTAATATGTAATATGTTAAATATGTAATATGTTAAAAGCTTTCTTACCAGTAATGAATCAAGTTCTGAAATGTTCCTATACTGTGTTAAGACCAACTGCAAAAGTGTCTGGAGGACAATCCTATCAGGCAACGTCTTAGTAAATCTATCCTAACCAGGCTAAGTAAGGATAGGAAAGAAGGTTGCATTTGCTTATTTGTGGGTTTTGTTTGTTTTTTGTTTTGTTTTGTTTTGTTTTGATTTGTTTTTGCCCGAGGTATTTCCTATCTCCTCAGGTCTCTGACATTACTCTCAAATTATGAGGCAAATTTTTCAGCAAAATTATCTGAAGTACTTATTCTTTCTCATCACGTCTGCAAGACCTGGGTATCTTTCAAATGACTCTTCCATCTGTTTCTTCTTCTAATGCCAGGACCTCCATCCTCTTCCTTAGAGTTATATTTCCTTTTGAACACTAATTACTGCCTGGGACATGGCTCAAGTTTGCCTCCCTCCCTCTGACTTGGTGACTGTGCCACGCCAGATTCTCTCTAGAGCAGGGAGGTCATGTGAGTTCTGTTGCCCTGTTTCCTCGGCAACCTTTAATTTGGTTCCATCTGGGTCTCGCTGACTCCCAGAATTCCATGTTGTCACAGCCCAATTTACATCATTTCCCCTCTAGGCTGGGGCATGTTATATTGGGGGAGAGCAGTGAAAACAGGAAGAAAAAAAAATCCAACCATAGGATAGTGGCTGACTCAATTATGCTATATGTACCTTTTGATAGATCATTGTTGTTTTTCTTTCTCAGTCTTTTGCTATATTACAGAAAAATGTTAAAAGGACATGCCATATTGTACACATGCACGTAAATTGGCAGAATACATTTTTAGTAGTTGGGAGGGATGGACTGAACAGTATCTGCATTTTTGTTTTCAGTCATTGTCAAGTTGCCTCCACAGGGGTTGCACCATTTTACTCCCACTAGCAATATATTAGAGGAATTATTTTCTCACAAACTGGCTAAGAGACTTTGCTATAAATTTTAGATTTTTGCTCTATCTATATAGGTTAAAATTATATCTTGGTATAGTTTTTAGTTTGCTGTTTTTTTTTTTTAATTATGAGAGAGGTTGATGATGCTTTCCTATGTTTAAGAGACTTTTAGCCTATAAATGTTAAGTTCATATTTTTTGCTCATTTTTCTAATGAGTGTTGTTTTTTTTAACTTCTTAATCCACCAGGAACTTCTTATCTATTCTTTCTGTGAGATATATAATTTGAAGTTTTGTTTGTGATTTGCTTTTGCTTATAGTGTTTTTCATACAAAAGAGCTTTTAATGACTTCTGGAATTGAGGTCATACTTTGGAAGGTTTTCTCTACCCCAAGACTATGAAGAAATGTGCCCATATTTTTTTTCTAGTATTTACATGGCCTTGTTTTCCCTTCTAGACTTAGGTTACCATCTGTTCTGTTGCTCTGTAACAACGTGATAATTTACTTCTGACTCAATTTGGGTTCTCAATAAGAAGTCAGTTCATAGTGTAGAATACAGACATAATAAAATGAATTTGAGTTAATACAGTTATGGTTTTAAATTCATTTAATATTGGAAAAATAAGAAAGACTCCAACATATTATAAAAGTGAAACAAATGATTTCTGTTGACCATCTCTGGACAACTTGTGGAAAAAGTAAGGGTATCTTTGGAATATATATATATATATATATATATATATATATATATATATATAACTACATTTCCTGTCTTTCAAAGTAGGTTGTTTTTGATTTTGTTTTTGTTTTTTCTGGGAAAGACATGGTAGGCTATTTTCAGACAAGAAAGGCCCAGAGTGCTTAATTATCTCCAGGTGTATTCCCAGTGAGGCCTAGAGGAGCATGGTCAAAAGCACAGCACACTTGGTATATCTCCCCATCAGTTGCTATTTACCTCTTAGCTTCAGTTTCCTCATAGGCAAACTCTGGAAAAACGATGCCTTCTTCATAGCACTGAAAGGATTAAATTAGATGAAACAAGTACAGTGCCTGGCATATACATATCGTATATTATTCAATAAATAGCTTATTCGATATTGAAGCCATTTTATTTTAGATGACTCCATATTTTTAAAAGATGGAAATATTAATAACATACACATTTAGTTCACCCGAAGTAAAGGCAGCGTTGAGGATATATGACAACATAAATTTTCAAGTGTATTGTCTCATATCACTGATTGAAAATGGCAACTTTAGTCTATTAGATGAGGCCTTGAAGATACTCGTCTTCAAAGTTTCTGGAGAATATCCTGCAAGAACTCACTGGCTGGTGACAGTAATTCAGTTAGTTCTACATCTTTCTAGTGGAATCTAGAGTAACATATACAAAACCAGGTGATAAATTTTGAAAAAGTCCCTGGTATGGCAGTGCCGTGCATTTTAAGTGTACATCAAGCCTTCTGGAGACAGTTTGAGATGGATGTTCAGTGTGTTGGTGTCACATTTTTAGACATGTTCACAAGGTCTCATTTTTTTTTTTTTTTTTTTGTCTCTTCATTCTTGCATTTCAGCAGCTGGAAATGGCTGTGCTGCTTCAGAACCCTGTGATATCTTTTTACTATACATTTAGATTTTTAAATGCCATTGTCACTTGCTGAATGCATTTGTAAGAAATGTGCAAATCAGCAAGTCTTTTTGAAGTGTATTTTGGCTAAATTATCTTTACTTAGTGAATAGTTCCTAAACAAAAGGCACGGGTGATAATCATTATCCTTCTTTTGTTCTTGCTACCTTGGCAAGACTACAGGAGCCAATAGGAAACAGACAATTGTTCTAATTTATGAATAGTAATGAATTTTTGTTACTGTGGCTTCTAGAATTTGGCTTTGTTCAAGCTACTGTTGGAGAGCTAGAGCTGTTGAAATATAAGTGGTATAGTAACAAAATGAAAATGCATTCACAAATACGCATAAATAACACCTTGCTCAGCCAGTAGCCAATTATTTTCTGTTGATAGAGCACTTATTTCAGTGGTGGTATTGAAATGTTGAATAGCAATACAATTAACATTATTAAATGTCCCTATGTAATTATAAAAGTGTTTGTGAACTGTTACCATAAGAAATACAGAATGCAGCATTCAGCTTTAACATTCATGAGTTGAGTGGATTTTTAAAAATTATGAACTGCTATGATCCTTCATTTCTCCCTGTGTTTAACATGGATAGTAGTACCTACCTCATTAGATGATTATGGGAATAAAATGAGAATTTGCATCTAAAGCTAGAAATACAGTGTCTAGTTTATAGGAAGCACACAATTCTAGTTATTCAAATAAAGACAGAAAAAAAAGAATGCATGCTTGTGTTATAGGCACAGATACCTGATTTGTATCTCCATATGTGTGTCTTCATAAGAATTTATTTTAGACATGACACTTATTGACATACTTTTATAGTTGTAGATTAAGTGGTTGATTTAATAAAACAACCATCAAAATAAAAACCATATATATTTACAACCAGATTTTTGTTCTGAAGGTCTGTTTATAAATCTATTTGTACAGTGGCTCAAGATTTACAAAAGATAATTTAAGCTTATAGTTCTTTGTTTAAAAACATTTTTTTAATGTTTGTTTATTTTTGAGAGAGAGAGACAGAGCACGAGCTAGGGAGGGGTAGAGAGAGACAGAGACACAGAATCCAAAGCAGGGTCCAGGCTCTGAGCTGTCAGCACAGAATCCAACGTGGAGCTTGAATCCACAAACTGTGAGATCATGACCTGAGCTGAAATCAAGAGTCAGGCGCTTAACTGACTAAACCTAAACCACCCAGGCACCCCAAACTTGATGTTCTTTTAAGTTTATCTTAGAGTTGTGCTATCCAGTAAGATAGCCACTTGCTACTTATAGTTATTTAAATTTAGACATAAATTAATTAAAATTTAATAATATTTTAAAATATTTATTTGCAAAATAATATTCGATATTTATAACTCTATTAAAATTAGCAGTTTCTTTAGTCATCCTAGCCATAATTTACAACCCTTAATAGTCACACATGGCAAGTGGTTATTGTAGTAGACAACGAAGATACAGAATATTTCCATCATTGCAGAAAGTTCTATTGGCCAATGTTCCCTTGCAGAATTTACAGATCTACTTCTATATAGATGGAGTAAGAGACTCTGGCCTTCTGTGGCTTGAAACATTTTTATGATCAGACCCTTCTGCAGTCTTAAATTTAAGGTTTTGAATGAATTCCCAACCTTCTCCTGCCTTAACATTATACTAATTGGCATCTGGCATTAATGCTATTACCTTAATTCAGTGATCCGCAATCTTGGGAGTACATTAGAACCACGTGGAGGGATCTAAAAAATCTAGATAGCCAGGCCACATACTACATCACAGGCTAATTAAATTAGAATCTCTGATGAGGGGCAAGCAGAAATCAATATTTTTAATGCCCTCACAATGAATTCAACATCTGGTGAAGTCTGTCAACTATGGATCTAGCCACACAGATCTGGTTTTCCCATTTCCCATCGCTTGGTTATTATGTATTGTAAAGGCTGGTAGCTCTTTCCATACATTGCATGATTTACTCGTTTTTTTTTTTAAAGGTAATACTTCCTACTATTACTTCTTTCAGTACATGCAACATTATTTTCTCACAGATTGCTGAGTTTTTTCTATTTTCATTCCAAATCAGAAGTCTCCTTTTCCAAGAACTTTTCACATTCTCACTGCTTTTGTATTCTCAAAGTTGGTAAGCATAAGTTCATAAAATATGTAAAACCAATTCTAAACAGGAAAAAGCTCTCCAAAATAGGTGGAAGAAAATGAAATAATTTTTACTATCCTTCTTTACTATCCTTACTATCCTAAATAATTATACTATCCTTCCTCCAAATGCTTATAAAGAGTTTTGGTACTTTTGCCCTTGAATGCAGCTTTTTAACATGCACAAAACTTCTTTATTTAAAAGTTCATGAGTATAGGAGCTTCTGTATTGACATTCTTCCAACCAAAATAATTTTCTAGGAACAAGTTTTAAAGTACCTCATTATTTTGGGAAGACTCATGGTGCAAGAAAGAGTTTATATTGAGAACTTTAGGCAAATGCTAGCATATTCTTAAAATAACAGGTGAGGAAAATCTGTGGATGGTGATAATTGAGAAATACACTTGTTAAATAATATTTTAAGCCCATGTGCCACTAAAAATTGTATTTTTTTCATTTACCAAAATAAACTCATATGTCAGAAACTGCTAGATGTTGCCCACTATCTATTCTTTTCTTGCATAATAATAACACTTATAGTTGAGCATATTAAGATTTTTTTAATGAGAGAATGGGAAAAAATGAAAACTTTATATATTTAAAGGACCAAATATCATATATATATTAGAGAGAGAGAGAGAGAGAGGATGAATGCTGAATTATTATGGGGGTGAATGAATATAATAGTTTAAATATTGGTTCAGCTCAGTAGCAGAGAACAAAGATAATAGTGGCTTGATCAAAAAGGAATTTTTTCTCTTTCATGTGAAAGCCTAGGAACTCAGTCCTGGCTAGCATGGTAATTCCACAAATATCAAATATCCAGGCTCCTTCTATTCCGTTGCCCTTTCATCTTACAGCTTCCATCTCATGGTACAATATGGATTTTGCTAGTCAGAGAAAAGGAGAATAAAAATGGAAAACAGAGGGTGTATTCGCTTCCTTTCTGGTCATGATTTGGAACTTGTACATGACAACCCCATTCACATTTTATTGGCCAAAACTTAGTCTTGAGGCCACATGGAGCTGTAAGGAAGTGAGGGAATGTTATCTTACATTAAGCAGATTTGTGCCCAACCAAAACTCCTACTATTATGTAAGAAGGAAAGAGTGGATTTGAGAGCACATTAGTCTCCACAATAACACATTCAAACATCCAGACACATAGTCCTCCCTCTATCTTATGCTTGCTCCCTGCACCCCTCCTCAAATGTGACAACCATTTATTGAACTCAGCTCAAAATCCAGGATTTCTTGAGAATGTATAGTCTTTCTCTTCAGATTTCACACCACAATTTCAAATAAAGATTTCATCCATGGTGGTTTGGAGTCTGGCTTTTTGTTAGGAAGAACCCACACAGAGTTAATTAGAAGGAAGAAAGCATCAAGTGTTCCTGTTTAGACATCTTCTGAAAATATTATTGTCCTGTTTGAGTTGCTACTTTATATTTCTCTAAAAAATGAAAGTTATATAGACTGACAGTGAAATACCACTAAGGGTTCCATTGTCAAATTATATTCACAAAATCTAGAGATCTGACCCTGTATCAAACTATTCTATAACTCAAAGGAAATTGAGGTGAAATACGGTGAAGTTTGCGACTAATAGCAGTTTTCTATGCCTTTTCTTAAAACGGTAGTATCCACCCTGCCCCAGATTTAGTATAATTCTAAATGATGCATGTAGGGCATTGCTGACACAAAGAGAGATGTGATGGTCATAAAATTCTTAATTTTATACTTTGTTAATTATGTAGCTGGCATGGCATTTTATAGCTGGCCATGCCTCATAAATTCATAAATTCCAGGTTTGTTTACCATTAACAATCTGAATGATCAAGATAGATTCTGTTAAAAGCATCTAGAGGTAAGAACTCTCCATTACCTTTCTACCTGGAACTACTAGTAAGATGTTTAATTAAAATGCTTATTTAGAGATTTAATCAGGTCATTTTTCCCAAATAAAGATGGCTTTACATAAGGGGAAAAAGTAATAGATCATAAGTGTGTACAAATGTAGAATGGCTCCAAAATTGGTTCAGGGACTTTGTCATAATATCAGGGACTCAAGTTCTTTACCCCTTTCTGCTCTGCCATTTCAGTGTGTTGGCTTCTATCCATAAGTTTGTTTCCTCATGATCACTAGAAGGCTGCCATATTCTCTTTTTATGAAGAACAAAAATGTTTCTCAGGAACCTATCAACAAACTTAACCATGAATTTCATTAATGAAGATTGAGTCATATGCCCATGGTCTACTTTAGAGATGTGGAGTGACTATGTGGCATTTTTCACCTCTATAATGTGGAAAGTAGGATCTACCAGCAAAGAACAGGGCAGAGAAGGGAATGTCTATTTAAGCAACTGAAAAGTATCCTCCTCCGTACCTTATAAATGTCATTTCTAATGTGAAATATAGAGAGCAAGACTGTTGTCATTTTTTTTTTTTAACTCTGAACATCTTCCTAGCCCAGAGCTTATCTCTTATACTGAACTTTGATGAAATTTCATTTAAAATTGCCATTGACTGGAAAAATTGAAGGCTACCCATGAGAACTCACTCGTGGAATTAACTCAGAAGATCCTTAAATCAAATTAATCTCTAAGCAGAGATAGAAAGCAAGTCTCAAAGATGGTTAAGAAGGATTTTTGAATTAGTGCTACTATATTGTCCTTATTAGTAATTCACCACCACTATGAACAGGTCTATAATTTAAAAATCATGCTGACGTATGTAAGCCTACACATATTATGTGAAAAATACAAACCCTAGGTGGTGTTATTGTCATTATGCTTTAGGATAATGCCTTATGCTTTAGGATAATGATGTGTACCTTTTAAGTAGGCCATATGAAAACATTATTCTCTTACCATTTAAAAAATATTTTAACTTTCTGTTTTCTTCTTCATTAGTGTTTGTAACACCCCTTGACTTGATTAATGCTCAGTATACTCAGTAACATTTGCTCATATTAAAAGAAAAACTGTATTACCCTCTTTGCTCTATAATTGGAGCTCCCACCTCCATGAGGAAATTTTGGATGAGTAGAATGGGGAGATATAGCTGATAACCAATATCTGGTATAATAGTAATTCCTCAGCACACTGTTCTTTTGACAAAATTCTCAAATTGATAAAATTGTTAACTGAATTAATTCTACCTGGTTGTTTTCAAATAAATGATTGCTTAGTCTTGGGAAGTATTTTCATTTCCTTTATTGAATGCTGCCCCAAGATTGAGGGTTTCTCACAGATTGGTAGAAGAGAGAGCTCTAGTTCATAGGCTGTGAGTAATTTATTGGAAGTAAGGAAGTACCAGTACCTTGATGTAGCTATAATGGTGGAAATTCAGAAGCAAGAAATAGTACAGTGGAGGGAAGGATGAGTTCTGAGCATATGGAGGCTTTGGGAAAGCTGGAGAGAAGACAGTTGTTAAGATTCGGTGAGAAAGAAGAAGATATCAGTACTGGATTTGGGGAAAGTAGAGTAAAGGAAGATTCAGGAAAGGAACATATTGGTGGGACAAATATTGAGATGGTTAAAGTCTATGTGATATAGAACTGGAAGATAGAAGCATTAAATGATGGACAAGATCTGTCTTATCTTCCCAGCTTTGTTTCATATGTTTATTATTTTGTCCTTTAAACGCCTATAGCACTTTGCGCATGTATGTCTGATTCTCTGTTGCTGCTTTAAACCACCACGCCTACACTTGGAGCTCACTGCATAAAAAGGAAAACTGATGTCTCATCTTTAGCTGCCTTAGATCTGAACACACTTTGCAAGTTTACAAATCGGATCACGTCATATTTTTGCATAAATGACTGCATTGGCTTTCCATTGGTCCTATGAGAAAAACCGAAATTCGGAAAGGGACCTACAAGATTCTGCATGACCTAATTCTGCCTATCTCCCCAACCTTATCACTCCCTGTTTCTATAAGCTTCTCTCTTCCCCTTTCTTTGCCCCTGGTTCACTGGCTTGTTATCTGTTTCTTCAAGGCCTATTTCAGGGTCTTTGCGCATGGTCTTTCTTCTCTTCCTTTGTGCCTCTTCTCCTCCTCTTTCAGACTTCAGCTCAACATTCCCCTCCTCTTTTCACAGCACTTAACAGAATTGGTAAACACATATTTGTGTAACATTGTTATCTATCTCCATTGGAACCAGGCTTGAATATATTTCCAGGAATCGTAAAAGTTTGGACACATCTAGCAAGCAGTAAGAGATTTAGTAAAAACATATTTGCAAAGGGCAGAGAGTATCCTTAGAGAAAACTCAATTTAAGCAATACATTCCCAATGGAGGAAGGATAAAGCAACTCTTCTCCAAAGAGGCACATCTGAATTACATGGAGGTGGGTATCCTTAGCTGTCATGTAGACTGATACACCCTTCTCCAGAGATGTGGCCCAGTGAAAGCACACATTAAAGTAGGTTGGCTATTGTTTGTCCATGATGGAAAGATGGTATATATTTCAGGGGTGGGAAGTAGAAAAGATCCAATACCTCCTCTCCATTCTGCAATCTCAGTTTCTTATTATACTGAAGAAAATAAAAAGCAATCAGCAAATAATTTCCATCACATCTGCCATTACATATCTACTATTACCATGGATTAAATGCACTTGCCCTTATAGAAGACTAACTCTCTTGTTTTCTCACTTGATTTTTATCCCCCCCACCTTTACCTAAGAACATTTCTCCATTAATTTCCCTTTCTCTGTCCAGTATTTTCATTTTTTCCCCATTTTACGGGGTCAGTCCCATAGAAATAAAACATGCTGTGATAGCAATCATGTTAAAAACAAAGCAACTTCCTTGACACAGTATTTATCTGTAACTATCCCTCTACCCTGCCATCCTCCAAAATTCTATTCAACAAAACTCTATGAAAAGGTCTATAGTCTGTCAAATTTTTCTCCTCACATTTTTCCTTGAATTTTCTTTAATTAGTATCTCACCCATGCTATTCCTCCAAAACACATAAATGTTAGTAAAGACCTCCAAATTGCCAAATCCAGTCAACTTCATCTTGTGAAAAATCTTGAAGAGAATTTGACACTTGATTATCCCTTCCTTCTCAAAACAGGTTTTTCATACAGCTTTCAAAACACTATAGTTCTCTTTTCTTGCTAACTTTTCCTCTGAGTCTTTTTTATTGGTTTCTTCTCATTACCCTGACCCCACAATGCTACAATGCCACAGAGCTCAGTTGAACTTGTATAGCTATACCCACTCTCTAGAAGGACCTTATTCAGCCTCATGGCCTTCGAAAAGTCTGAAATCCACCAAAGATTTCCAAATATATATACTTAGGGACATATTCATGTAAACTACTTGCCTTTCAACACCTGGATATGTAATAGATACCGCAAACTTAGTAAGTGAAAAATCATACTATTAATGTTCTTCTCTCTTCCCCCAACCTGCTTCTACCGTTCAGTTCAGCAGCTGCGGAGGCCCCTTTAAGATGTAGGTCAGGTCAGGTCACTCCTTTGCTCAAGACTTTTCAACTGCTTTCTTATCTTACCTCGAGTAAAATCCAGATTACTTATAGTGGCTTATAGACACCTGAATCAGTCATCTCCTGCCTTTTACTTTTCTGGCCTCGTGTCCTACCACTATGCACTGTGTTTCCCCCAATTTCATATTTGTCTGTGTAGCATCCACTAATCACAGGGACAAATTAATGGCCAAGCCTGCTTATAACCCTCTGTAATCCGGTTTTCACAGGCACCTGAAAATTGTATTGCAAACCCTCCAGCCATTCCTGAGCCCATATTTTCTGAGCCTCCTATACCTAACTTCCACAGCAAGCCAATATTTCTCCTGCCCCAAACCAAATGAGGGCCAGACATCAGAAAACTACAGACAGCCCCAATGTTCCAAAATCTGCTAGAAGTATTGAAACTAGCCAATCCTAAGCTGTTTACCCTTCCCTGCCTGGCCTTTCACACAGAAATCCCAGTGACAGCTGTGTTCTGTGCTTTCCCCTCACTCAAGCCTCCACCTCCTGATCAACACTAGTCTTCCCAGTGTGGCTTTGTGTGGTGTAGCATGTTGTTTTCCCTGGAACTGTCAGCAATGCATTCTTTCACTGATACTTTCCAATCTGTGTCATCACTAGGTCACCTTAATAAATTAAGACCCAGGCACAAATCACATGGTTACCTCACTTACTCCCCTCCGGCCTCATTGGGCAATCTTTTACTCTTCCTCAAATAAACCAAGCACTCTCCCTTCTCAGGTCCTTTGTCCTGCTCTTTCATTTGCCTGGAATTCTCCTCTCACATTTATTCACATGGTTCAGTACTTCTTTTCTTTCAGGATTTGCTCAAATGTCATCTTATCAGCAAGGCCTTCACTGAGTCCCCCTTAAAGATAGCCCTTCCCCTTCACCCCACCCCAACCCTAAGTTGACACTATCCTCCTTAGTATTCTTTGTTTTCCCATAAAATGTCATCTGAAGTATTTCCTATTTGCTTTTCTAGAAACATAGCCAGAACATAAGCTCCATGAGGAAAAGAGATATGTTCACAATATATCTCCAGGGTCTAGAACAGTATTTGGAATAAAATAGGTTTTCAGGAAATATTTATTGGTTGGGTGAATGAATGAATGAATGAATGAGTGAATGGAGTCTGGCCACTTCCAGGTCAGTTTAAGACGCTATGAACAATAAGTGATCGGAAACTAAATATTAACACTTGTCCCTGTATGCCTGCTGTAATGATCCCATCTTGTCCCTATTCCTCATCAACCATAGATAAACACATGCTTCAATCCAATATGGGAGGAGATT
Organism: Neofelis nebulosa; assembly: GCF_028018385.1. Taxonomy (NCBI): domain Eukaryota; kingdom Metazoa; phylum Chordata; class Mammalia; order Carnivora; family Felidae; genus Neofelis; species Neofelis nebulosa. The sequence goes on along the minus strand of NC_080789.1, from coordinate 40,549,137 downwards.
GAATACATTTAAAAGTGAAAGAGAAAAGCTAATTACATAGAAAAGGATTCCCATGATAAAGTAATAACTAAACCAACAAAATACAGCAAAAAAGGGAGACAAATAGTCCCCTGGGGCTACCCTTGGCTGGCTGATCGAGTGGCGGTAGCATTCAGTAAGACCCCAAGGGGCCCAGGTGACATGAAGACACTAGAAATTAACTGGCATTCTATTTGTTCCAGTATCTTGCAACAGGCTGTTGAATTGAGTTATGTTCAGAAATGTTACATAAAATAGAAACAAAAATCTGACACAAGTTCTGATGCTACATAGTATGTTGAGGGCTTTCCTTTCACAGATGGTGCTGGCTTCTCTGTCACATAGAGAAACATAAACTACTCAGATGTTTTCTTTCTAATATTCATATACACTGGGTAGTATACCATGTTATACTTCCTCTTCTTTCTAGGTGGCAACAAATTGATCATCATATGATTTCTTTATTTTTTCATTCAGATATAAAATTTAATTTCTGGATTAATTCTCCCTCCTTTTGTCATGCAAATCTTTCCCAAGATTGAGAACTCATTCTGGCCCCCAAAATATACATTTTTACATATTATTTCCAGCCATATATTTTATATATAAACATTGAGTGATTCTATACATGAATATGCAGATAGGCTTTTTAATGGTTGTGGTCTTTGGTGGTTTCTCAGCTGGGTTACTAAAACCTAAAGCCAAGGCAAGCGATTACTGCTATCTCTTTAGTTAATCTGGCGTTTACAGAGTACAATTTTTCATACTTGACCTTTAAAAAAATTCATTAAATGAAAATTTATTAAATGTGTAGGCCTTGTTAGATACCATTTTTTAAAAATGTTTATTTTATTTTGAGAGAGACACAGAGAGAGAGAGAGAGTATGCATGCGTACAAGCAGGGGAGGGGCAGAGAGAGGAAGAGAGAATCCCAAGCAGGATCTTGCTGTCAGCATGTGGAGCCTGAAGCAGGGCTTGGTCTCATAGACCCTGAGATCATGACCTGAGCCAAAATCAAGAGTTGGGTGCTTCAGTGACTGAGCCACCCAGGCACTCCTTTAGGTAACCTTTTATGGAAGAAAGAATAAAACCATGTACATCTATACTGTTATCCAATTGATATGGTTGTTAGTGTTATAAAACTACATCACTTAGAAACTCAAATACAAGTATGAACACAAATGACTGATTGTCAAGTAGAAACATCAAATTAGTGTGACAGGTGGTTGCAGCCAAGCTATTTCTCCCTTCAACTGTCTTGTTTGTTTTTCATTCCCTACTTTCACTTCCTAATTTTGAGATTGGTTGGCTCTCTTCTCAACCATCTCTGCCATTTTTCTTTTTTAATACTCTTTAATATAGCTAATAGGAGAATATTTCTACATCAGTGTACTAAACATGTATGTTCCTACTAAAAATCCTCTGAAGGTGCCCCATTGTCAGTAAAATAAAGCCCATTCCCTGGTATGGAACCCAGGCCCTCCCAGTTTCACTCCCTGGAGCTTTAATCTCTTGCTTTTATCCTTCCTCTGCATTAGCTCTTTCCTCAAATCATGATGTGTGTTGAACTTTCTACATGATCTGAACTTTTTTAGAAAACCTCGGTGTTTTGCTCAAGCTGTTTTCTCTGACTAAAAGGTGTGGATGCTGTTCTTCTTTTAAAATGGCCACCTCTTTTAAAGGGGTGCCTGGGTGGCTCAGTCGGTTGAGGTCCGACTTCGGCTCAGGTCATGATCTCATGGTCCATGAGTCCAAGCCCCCTGTCGGGCTCTGTGCTGACAGCTCGGAGCCCGGAGCCTGCTTCAGATTCTGTGTCTCCCTCTCTCTCTGACCCTCCCCCGTTCATGCCCTGTCTGTCTCTGTCTCAAAAATAAATAAATGTTAAAAAAAAATTAAAAAATAAATAAATAAAACGGCCACCTCTTTCATGCAGTCTTCCTCCCTACCACTAGTTAGAATTAGCTTTCTGTAATTTTTACCTGTAGTGTTTTCATAGCACTTACAACATTCATCATTTCATTTTAACTGCTTGTTTCAATTGCTTATCACATTTCACATTAAACTACATGTTTGAAGCCAGACTATTTTCCATCCGTAGCCAGTTTTGATCCTTGAATATAAAAGACCCTTAAATATTTATCAAATCAGAAAGGATATAGTTATATTTAATATAATGAAGTTAAATAATCTTTCCTGTCTTCATGAGCATCCATATGTTTGATTTATTTTTTACTCTTTTCCTGTCTTTGAAGCAGCCTGGCTAGGAACTAGCACATACATCTCACTGACAGGCCTTCTGTCAACATTTTCTCAGAGAGATCTCATTTTGAATTTTTAATGTCTCAGTCTAGTGTAGTATTGAGTAATACTACATTTTTAAATGCAGGGATCATAAGAATCGGTGATTAATAATAATTAATTACTTAGTAAATTGCCAGGTAAATTGATAAATGTAAACACACTCCCCACAGATGATTGCCTCATTTTTTTTATGTCTCTTATTGTGGCCTCAGTTTCCTCTTCCGAAATATGACATAGGTGATCCCTTCCAACCTGTGCGTCCTGCTCGAGTAGTATTGTCTGTCCAGACCTGGTTCAGTTTTGCCACTTTTATTTTCATATTCCAAAGTTGATTAAAAACGGAGTAAACAATCATGATAGAAACATCGTTTTCATTAAAACAATGATCACAGTATTAACTATCCAGCCCCTTTTGCTGGAGGACAACAGACGGACTCTCGGGTGGGCACACAGCTCCACACCCATCCTGAATGAGCGAGCCAGCTTGCCAGAATCGCCTCTCATCCGTCTTGAGAACTGATGGAAATTATGGATGGGAAACGGTTTAGTAAGGCCTAACACACTCGCCACATCTAGGGGATCATTATTATTACTGCTGTCATCAGCTTTGTAGGGTGATTATATGGCTGGGCCTTTTTTGTTTGGAACAAATTTACTAGCACTTATACATCTCAATGAGTTTTTGCCTCTTCAAATAATATTTAGGAAGGTATTCACTTACTGCAACGATGCTGTTATTCCTCAAACATGATGTAGAATCCGTTCAAAAATAGAGAGTCATTGATAGTGGTCCCACGGCAACTTTAAACAAAACTAGTTGTCTGTATGGCATAATTGTACACATTAAAGCTACATAATGCTAAATACATAATTCTGGACAATTAGAAATTTAATGAAGAATGAAGTAGAGATCGGGAACTTCACAATAAAAGAGACTATTTGACTTTTTTTTTTTTTTTTGGTCTTCTGACATGATGCAGTAAGAACTAACTATACAATACAACCTATGAAATATTCTCACCGCGAGTTTGAACCTGAGTCTGATCAGCGTCTAGCTCTAAATACCGAATTAGAGGAGAAACACAAGAGAAAGAAATATTAAATGGTAAGGAGGAGATACAGTTAGCAAAATCCACAATTCAGATAATTCTATAGGACAAATAATCCATTTTCTTTGACTAATCAAAAGGAGTAGGGAAAAAGAAAGAGGACCTAGGAATTGTGAGAGATTGAAAGAAATTTAAGTGACAGATCAAACAAGTGCTAAATTTAGTTGAACTTGTGTGGACACTAAATTTAAACAAATCAACTATTAAAAGACATTTATGAGACAATTGAGGACAGTTGAACACTGATGGGATATTTGATAGTATCAACAAATCAATTTTGTTTTGAATTTACATGTAATAATATAAATGGTTTATTGTTATATTATGAAAAGGTGTACATTTTTCAGCAGTACATACAGAAATATTTACTAATGAATGTTACATTGTTTAGAATATGCCTTTGTATGCTCCAACAGTGTAGAATGAAAAAGGGAAGTAAAAGAGGAGAGAAGAATACAGAACATGATAATTGAAGAAGATGAACTATGGGTCAATTGTTACTAATTATACTGTTCCCTCGAATTTTGTATAGATTTGAAAATTTTCATAGTAAAAAGTTTAAAATAAACACACAAAGTAGGCATATAAAGAGAAGAGGAGTGAGAATATTTCTGGACTTCACAATATCCCAGATAGCCTCCTGCCCTTGCGTTGCATGAGATATCCTCAAATGTGTCTCTTGAAATTAAATTTGCACCCAGGTTCTCTTTGCCTTGGTGAATCCCTAATGAATACATTGAGCCAGCCAAAAAGAATGCTCATGAGCTTCCTTAGTAATCATATTAGAGAACTAAAAATGTTTCAGTCCAGGAGCACCTGGGTGGCTCAACAGGTTAGGCGGCCGACTTCAGCTCAGGTCATGATCTTGTGGTTTGTGAGTTCTAGTCCCACATCAGCCTGTCTGCTGTCAGAACAGAGCCCGCTTTGGATCCTCTATACCCCTATACAGGGAATACTGTTACCCTCCCCCTCTCCCTCTGCCCCTTCCCTGCTCATGCTCTCTCTCTCTCTCTCAAAAATGAATAAACAGTTAAAAAATGTTTCACTCTATTTTAAAAATACTCTACAAAAAGTAATGCTTTATATAAATATCACTGTTTCCATTAAAGTGTCAATCATAGTCTTAGATACATATTGGGCATATTTATAATCTAAAATGGAATTAAATAAAATTGAGACTATTGGAGCATCACTAAGAGAAAAAGAAAAAGCTAGAAATACTCAAATCAGTGATTCTCAACCAAGGATGACTTTGCCCACCAGGAGACATTTTGCAATGTCTGTAGACATTTTTGATCATCACAACTTTGGGGAATGAGTGGGAAGAAACAGGGAAGGGGTGGGGTGGGGGGGCGCTACTGGTATCTAATGGATAAAGGACAGGATGCTGCTAAACATCCTGCAATGTACAGGACAGCCTCTTTCCCTGCCCCCACATACAACCAAGAATTACCCAGTTCAAACTCACTAGTTAAGTGATATTACTTTAAATGTGAAGCAGCCAGACACTCCTCGAATTTCTTCATTTATTTTAACACCTCTTAATGTGTCAATCACTACATACATTATGTACATCATACATGAAAATATAGAAAAAAAATCTATTTTTTGTTTTAATTAAGTTTGGAAAACAGATAAACTGTAACCCTGAAGAAGATAGTCAATAATGATTATTTTTCTAGCAAATCAAAAACTGCTATTTGCTACCTTTAAAATTATATCTTTTCACACATTTGGAGTCACTAATCTTTGCTCGCTTGATGAGTTATAAGTAGTAATTTTTTATCTGTCCAAGTTATAGGTAATTACTATATTGATTTTCAGCTGACCTAGGACATGATTTATCAAAAGTGTGAAAATGTGTATTTTAGATGTTTCTAGTTGGAGCTTTATTTCATTTTGCAATCTCTAGACAAATACTATACTAATCATTTAAAGACTATCAAAGTTGCTTCAGTTATCTCTTATAATAACAGTATAATTTTCATTTATGATTAGCACAGAAAATGTACTGTTAAGAAAGCAGCTTCTTGTCTTTGTGGCGTCTTAAAGATTTAATTTAGAAGATAAATTTCTTATTTAAAAAACCAATATGTTTTTCAGATATTAAAACAAAAGGAAAAGAAGAACTAATATTCTCTCCCTTACTACCTATTATTGTATAAATAATATATGTCACCTTTTAGCGGGGATGGGAATACTGTTACGTAAGATACTTAAAAAATAATTTATAAAAATATGCCATGAATTTAAAGACCTACCCGAAGGATATTTTACTCTTATAACCACTCTTATGATTTTCTTGTAATTCTTTTCCCAGACTGATGCTTTAGACATGTGGTTATATGCGAGCATGCTCTTATATTTTAGATATGTCTTTTGTAAATGATATTGCTACATTTTACTTTCTTATCCTATCTTTCTCTTTCAACTGCTGAATTTAGTTTATTTTAAAATAAATGGTATATTAATACCTGCAACCACTTCTTCCATCTCATTGTGTAGATTCTTCTTGTGTGTTTTCCCTTTATTTAGGCATTCCCTCCTTATTTATTGCTTCCTTTTTTTTTTAATTAAGATTTTTGTTTTTATTTTTTTTTTCATGTTTATTTACAATTTTTGAGAGAGAGACAGAGAAAGACTGTGCACCCTTACTAACAAGAGAGGAGCAGAAAGAGAGGTAGACAGGATCTGAAGCGGGCTCTGTGCTGACAGCAGAGAGCCCAATGCGGGATTCGAACTGACAAACCATGAGATCATGACCTGAGCTGCAAGCAGATGCTTAGCCGACTGAGCCACCCAGGCACCCCAAGGTTTTAGTTTTAAATTCTATTTTGCCCCCTAATTAATTTTGGGAAAACACTTCCTATTTCTGTTATTTATTCATCCTGATTTTCACATGCATGCTTAAAATCTGCTGTTAATACCTCCATGATATTCTTGGACCTTAGAAAATTTTACAGTCACCCCAGTCTTACATATCATTAATTACAAAACTATAATCCTAACTTCCATTTCTTACCACAGTCTAAGTGACTTAAATAACAGAAATTTGTTGTCTCAAAGTTTTGGATTCTAGATATCCAGAATCAAGGGCTTGGTCGGATTGGTTCTTCCTGAGGGCTGGGAGAGGAGGATCTGTTTCAGCCACTCTGCTTGGCTTGTAGAGGTCATCCTTTCCCTATGTTTCTTTGTATCACCTTCCCTCTATGCATGTCATTGTGTCCAAATTTCCCCCTTTTATAAAGACTCCAGTCAGATTAGGGCCCACCCCATGAGCTCGTTATGACCTTGATTATGTCTGTAAAGACCTTATGTCAAAGTAGTGTCAAGTTCTGAGTGACTAGAGGTTAATGACTTTAACATGTGAATGCTAGTGGACATAGTTCAACCCATAACACTACCCAAATTTGACATTATCATGATGATAACGATCAACTTTTGTTGTTAATGTTTCTTTAAATTTATTCATGGTCATTTTCTTTGCTCTAAAATGAAATGTTAGATTCTAAGATGTTTCTGGATCTGTTTCCTTGCTTTCCCCCAAACAAGTGGTTTTAATGAGGTTTTATTTGTAATAAAGTACTCACCTTTATCTGAAAATGTCTGTATTTTGCCCTAGCTCTTGAATGATTGTTTATTTGTGGACTTGATTCCGTGTTGACAGTTAATTTATTTTGGAAGTTTGAAGGTTTTGTTTTGTCTTTTGGCTTCCTTTGTTGCTATGGGAAGTCTTTTTTATTCTTATGTGCATATTACATCTTTTCCCCATAATTACTTGGAAATCCCCCCATTTTTATCATGTTTTTTAAAAAATTAAATGTTTAGGGAGTTCTGGAAGATGGCGGCGTAGGAGGACGCTGGGCTCACCGCGCGTCCTGCTGATCACTTAGATTCCACCTACACCTGCCTAAAGAACCCAGAAAACCGCCAGAGGATTAGCAGAACGGAGTCTCCGGAGCCAAGTGCAGACGAGAGGCCCACAGAAGAGGGTAGGAAGGGCGGCGAGGCGGTGCGCACTCCACGGACTGGCGGGAGGGAGCCGGGGCGGAGGGGCGGCTCGCCGGCCAAGCAGAGCCCCCGAGTCGGGCTGGCAAAAGCGGAGGGGCCGGACGGACTGTGTTCCGACAGCAAGCGCGACTTAGCGTCTGGGAGGTCAGAAGTTAACAGCTCTGCTCAGAAAGCGGGAAGGCTGGAGGACAAAGGGAGGGAGAGCTGCTGAGCCCCCGGACGGCAGAGCTCAGCTTGGCGGGGAACAAAGGCGCTCGCCAGCGCCATCTCCCCCGCCCATCCCCCAGCCAAAATCCCAAAGAGAACCAGTTCCTGCCAGGGAACTTGCTCGCTCAGCGCAAACACCCAACTCTGTGCTTCTGCGGAGCCAAACCTCCGGCAGTGGATCTGACTCCCTCCCGCTGCCACAGGGCCCCTCCTGAAGTGGATCACCTAAGGAGAAGCGAGCTAAGCCTGCCCCTCCCGCCCCGTGCACCTTGCCTACCCACCCCAGCTAATACGCCAGCTCCCCAGCACCACAAGCCTGGCAGTGTGCAAGTAGACCAGACGGGCCACACCACCCCACAGTGAATCCCGCCCCTAGGAGAGGGGAAGAGAAGGCACACACCAGTCTGACTGTGGCCCCAGCGGTGGGCTGGGGGCAGACATCAGGTCGGACTGCGGCCCCGCCCACCAACTCCAGTTATACACCACAGCATGGGGGAAGTGCCCTGCAGGTCCTCACCGCTCCAGGGACTATCCAAAATGACCAAACGGAAGAATTCCCCTCAGAAGAATCTCCAGGAAATAACAACAGCTAATGAACTGATCAAAAAGGATTTAAATAATATAACAGAAAGTGAATTTAGAATAATAGTCATAAAATTAATCGCTGGGCTTGAAAACAGTATACAGGACAGCAGAGAATCTCTTGCTACAGAGATCAAGGGACTAAGGAACAGTCACGAGGAGCTGAAAAACGCTTTAAACGAAATGCAAAACAAAATGGAAACCACGACGGCTCGGATTGAAGAGGCAGAGGAGAGAATAGGTGAACTAGAAGATAAAGTTATGGAGAAAGAGGAAGCTGAAAGAAAGAGAGATAAAAAAATCCAGGAGTATGAGGGGAAAATTAGAGAACTAAGTGATACACTAAAAAGAAATAATATACGCATAATTGGTATCCCAGAGGAGGAAGAGAGAGGGAAAGGTGCTGAAGGGGTACTTGAAGAAATTATAGCTGAGAACTTCCCTGAACTGGGGAAGGAAAAAGGCATTGAAATCCAAGAGGCACAGAGAACTCCCTTCAGACGTAACTTGAATCGATCTTCTGCACGACATATCATAGTGAAACTGGCAAAATACAAGGATAAAGAGAAAATTCTGAAAGCAGCAAGGGATAAACGTGCCCTCACATATAAAGGGAGACCTATAAGACTCGTGACTGATCTCTCCTTTGAAACTTGGCAGGCCAGAAAGGCTTGGCACGATATCTTCAGTGTGCTAAACAGAAAAAATATGCAGCCGAGAATCCTTTATCCAGCAAGTCTGTCATTTAGAATAGAAGGAGAGATAAAGGTCTTCCCAAACAAACAAAAACTGAAAGAATTTGTCACCACGAAACCAGCCCTACAAGAGATCCTAAGGGGGATCCTGTGAGACAAAGTACCAGAGTCATCACTACAAGCATAAAACATACAGACATCACAATGACTCTAAACCTGTATCTTTCTATAATAACACTGAATGTAAATGGATTAAATGCACCAACCAAAAGACATAGGGTATCAGAATGGATAAAAAAACAAGACCCATCTATTTGCTGTCTACAAGAGACTCATTTTAGATCTGAGGACACCTTTAGATTGAGAGTGAGGGGATGGAGAACTATTTATCATGCTACTGGAAGCCAAAAGAAAGCTGGAGTAGCCATACTTATATCAGACAAACTAGACTTTAAATTAAAGGCTGTAACAAGAGATGAAGAAGGGCATTATATAATAATTACAGGGTCTATCCATCAGGAAGAGCTAACAATTATAAATGTCTATGCACCAAATACCGGAGCCCCCAGATATATAAAACAGTTACTCATAAACATAAGCAACCTTATTGATAAGAATGTGGTCATTGCAGGGGACTTTAACACCCCACTTACAGAAATGGATAGATCATCTAGACACACAGTCAATAAAGAAACAAGGGCCCTGAATGATACATTGGATCAGATGGACTTGACAGATATATTTAGAACTCTGCATCCCAAAGCAACAGAATATACTTTCTTCTCGAGTGCACATGGAACATTCTCCAAGATAGATCATATACTGGGTCACAAAACAGCCCTTCATAAGTTTACAAGAATTGAAATTATACCATGCATACTTTCAGACCACAATGCTATGAAGCTTGAAATCAACCACAGGAAAAAGTCTGGAAAACCTCCAAAAGCATGGAGGTTAAAGAACACCCTACTAACGAATGAGTGGGTCAACCAGGCAATTAGAGAAGAAATTAAAAAATATATGGAAACAAACGAAAATGAAAATACAAAAATCCAAACGCTTTGGGACGCAGCGAAGGCAGTCCTGAGAGGAAAATACATTGCAATCCAGGCCTATCTCAAGAAACAAGAAAAATCCCAAATACAAAATCTAACAGCACACCTAAAGGAAATAGAAGCAGAACAGCAAAGGCAGCCTAAACCCAGCAGAAGAAGAGAAATAATAAAGATCAGAGCAGAAATAAACAATATAGAATCTAAAAAAACTGTAGAGCAGATCAACGACACCAAGAGTTGGTTTTTTGAAAAAATAAACAAAATTGACAAACCTCTAGCCAGGCTTCTCAAAAAGAAAAGGGAGATGACCCAAATAGATAAAATCATGAATGAAAATGGAATGATTACAACCAATCCCTCAGAGATACAAACAATTATCAGGGAATACTATGAAAAGTTATATGCCAACAAATTGGACAACCTTGAAGAAATGGACAAATTCCTAAACACCCACACTGTTCCAAAACTCAATCAGGAGGAAATAGAAAGCTTGAACAGACCCATAACCAGCGAAGAAATTGAATCGGTTATCAAAAATCTCCCAACAAATAAGAGTCCAGGACCAGATGGCTTCCCAGGGGAGTTCTACCAGACGTTTAAAGCAGAGATAATACCTATCCTTCTCAAGCTATTCCAAGAAATAGAAAGGGAAGGAAAACTTCCAGACTCATTCTATGAAGCCAGTATTACTTTGATTCCTAAACCAGACAGAGACCCAGTAAAAAAAGAGAACTACAGGCCAATATCTCTGATGAATATGGATGCAAAAATTCTCAATAAGATACTAGCACATCGAATTCAACAGCATATAAAAAGAATTATTCACCATGATCAAGTGGGATTCATTCCTGGGATGCAGGGCTGGTTCAACATTCGCAAATCGATCAACGTGATACATCACATTAACAAAAAAAAAGAGAAGAACCATATGATCCTGTCAATCGATGCAGAAAAGGGCTTTGACAAAATCCAGCACCCTTTCTTAATAAAAACCCTTGAGAAAGTCGGGATAGAAGGAACATACTTAAAGATCATAAAAGCCATTTATGAAAAGCCCACAGCTAACATCATCCTCAATGGGGAAAAACTGAGAGCTTTTTCCCTGAGATCAGGAACACGACAGGGATGCCCACTCTCACCGCTGTTGTTTAATATAGTGCTGGAAGTTCTAGCATCAGCAATCAGACAACAAAAGGAAATCAAAGGCATCAAAATTGGCAAAGATGAAGTCAAGCTTTCGCTTTTTGCAGATGACATGATATTATACATGGAAAATCCGATAGACTCCACCAAAAGTCTGCTAGAACTGATACATGAATTCAGCAAAGTTGCAGGATACAAAATCAATGTACAGAAATCAGTTGCATTCTTATACACTAACAATGAAGCAACAGAAAGACAAATAAAGAAACTGATCCCATTCACAATTGCACCAAGAAGCATAAAATACCTAGGAATAAATCTAACCAAAGATGTAAAAGATCTGTATGCTGAAAACTATAGAAAGCTTATGCAGGTAATTGAAGAAGATATAAAGAAATGGAAAGATATTCCCTGCTCATGGATTGGAAGAATAAATATTGTCAAAATGTCAATACTACCCAAAGCTATCTACACATTCAATGCAATCCCAATCAAAATTGCACCAGCATTCTTCTTGAAACTAGAACAAGCAATCCTAAAATTCATATGGAACCACAAAAGGCCCCGAATAGCCAAAGTAATTTTGAAGAAGAAGACCAAAGCAGGAGGCATCACAATCCCAGACTTTAGCCTCTACTACAAAGCTGTCATCATCAAGACAGCATGGTATTGGCATAAAAACAGACACATAGACCAATGGAATCGAATAGAAACCCCAGAACTAGACCCACAAACGTATGGCCAACTCATTTTTGACAAAGCAGGAAAGAACATCCAATGGAAAAAAGACAGTCTCTTTAACAAATGGTGCTGGGAGAACTGGACAGCAACATGCAGAAGGTTGAAACTAGACCACTTTCTCACACCATTCACAAAAATAAACTCAAAATGGATAAAGGACCTGAATGTGAGACAGGAAACCATCAAAACCTTAGAGGAGAAAGCAGGAAAAGACCTCTCTGACCTCAGCCGTAGCAATCTCTTACTCGGCACATCCCCAAAGGCAAGGGAATTAAAAGCAAAAGTGAATTACTGGGACCTTATGAAGATAAAAAGCTTCTGCACAGCGAGGGAAACAACCAACAAAACTAAAAGGCAACCAACGGAATGGGAAAAGATATTTGCAAATGACACATCGGACAAAGGGCTAGTATCCAAAATCTATAAAGAGCTCATCAAACTCCACACCCGAAAAACAAATAACCCAGTGAAGAAATGGGCAGAAAACATGAATAGACACTTCTCTAAAGAAGACATCCGGATGGCCAACAGGCACATGAAAAGATGTTCAACGTCGCTCCTCATCAGGGAAATACAAATCAAAACCACACTCAGATACCACCTCACGCCAGTCAGAGTGGCCAAAATGAAGAAATCAGGAGACTATAGATGCTGGAGAGGATGTGGAGAGACGGGAACCCTCTTGCACTGTTGGTGGGAATGCAAATTGGTGCAGCCGCTCTGGAAAGCAGTGTGGAGGTTCCTCAGAAAATTAAAAATAGACCTACCCTATAACCCAGCAATAGCACTGCTAGGAATTTATCCAAGGGATACAGGAGTACTGATGCATAGGGGCACTTGTACCCCAATGTTTATAGCAGCACTCTCAACAATAGCCAAATTATGGAAAGAGCCTAAATGTCCATCAACTGATGAATGGATAAAGAAATTGTGGTTTATATACACAATGGAATACTACGTGGCAATGAGAAAAAATGAAATATGGCCTTTTGTAGCAGCGTGGATGGAACTGGAGAGTGTGATGCTAAGTGAAATAAGCCATACAGAGAAAGACAGATACCATATGGTTTCACTCTTATGTGGATCCTGAGAAACTAAACAGAAACCCATGGGGGAGGGGAAGGGAAAAAAAAAAAAAAAGAGGTTAGAGTGGGAGAGAGCCAAAGCATAAGAGACTGTTAAAAACTGAGAACAAACTGAGGGTTGATGGGGGGTGGGAGGGAGGGCAGGGTGGGTGATGGGTATTGAGGAGGGCACCTTGTGGGATGAGCACTGGGTGTTGTATGGAAACCAATTTGACAGTAAATTTCATATATTAAAAAATAAAAAATAAAAAATAAATAAAAAAAAATTAAATGTTTATTATATATATTTCTATATATTATCTATATTATCTATATTATCTGTATATATTATCTATATAATATATATATTATCTATGTATATTATATTTATTATATATATATATAGAGAGAGAGAAAGAGAGAAGAAGGGAGGGAGAGAGAGAGACACCATGGGGGAAGGGCAGAGAGAGAGAGAGGTGGGGAGATAGAGGATCTGAAGCAGGCTCTGCACTGTCAGCGCCCAGCCGGATGCTGGGACTGAACTTATGAACTGTGAGATCATGACCTGAGCCAAAGTCAAACACTTAAGCAGCTGACCCACCCACGGTGCCCCTGAAATCCTTCCCTTTTTAAAATGAATTTTGAGTGTAACAAGTTTAGGTTTCGATTCATTTTTATGCATTCAGCCTGGGATTGGTTGAGCTTCCTGTACCTTAGGAATCATATCTCTTTAAATTCTAAAAGTGTTCACACATTATTTCTTTGAGATTTTGTTTTTCCTTGTTTCTTTGTATTCTGCTCTTTAAACTGGAAGACATGTCTCATCCTCTCTCTCATGTTTTTTCTTCTTTGTTTTATATCTCTCTCTATTTTTCTGTGATTTTTGAAAATATTTCTTAGTTTTTTTTGTGAATGTATTTCTGTATTTGTAAGTATGTGTTGAATTGTATCTAAGGTACAGATTTGTTTGCTAAGGTTTTTTAAGAAAATTCAGTTTTACATAAACGTTCATCTTTGCAGGGCTCAAGACAAGTGTGCAAATAGAAACCTATATATTATACCTCTACATATTTAAACACTATAGGTCATTAAATAAAATAAGTTCTATCTTCCAGTCGTAACAAATAAACCTTCATAATAATGTGAAAGGCCAAGTTTTGAATTTAGAATGCTTGGACTCTTCATTTTCTGTGCTACAAAGAAAGCCATCTTCTGGCCCTAGGGCCCCCGGCCTGTGTCCTGCTCTCCTTCTCTGTCCATAATTGCATCCATCCCATAATATGGGGGAATCCCCTCAGGCATGTGTTGACATGGCATCCATGCATCCAGGCTCCATCCCTGACCCTATTCACAGCTCTCCCTTAGACACCCCTCCAGCCTAGTGATATGAATACCAGTTGCTAAATCTGCTCTTAGGATGATCAACACAAAGTGTGGGACAGGTTAAAGCCACATAGACATGGAATTTGGGTTCCTGTGTACCCGGAGGATGATCTAGAAGAAAAGGATGAGAGACTCCAACTGGGCAGGTCTCCTTGAATCCATATTCCCTACACTTTGAAGATGGGTGTGGCAGAAAAAGAACCATTTCAGGCTCTTCAAAGTGCTGTACTCGGGCATAGGCCTCTCATGCATAGACCTAGAGCCATTATTCCTGGAAAATAGAAGCATCCTTATCAAGACCTTAAACAATCAGGAGCTTTTTCTGAGCCCACCACTTTATTAAAAGTAATCTGCTTGTTGATAATAAATACAACACATATAGCAAATATATATTTAATAATTTCTATTTGCAAGGCCCCAAGCTTGTGTTTTTATATATTTTCTCATTAACATCTCTTGACTTAACCACTTCCTATCTATTTTTACCATCACTGATTCATTCAAGCCTTTACTATTTTTTCCTATACTGCTGGAATAGTTCTCTGAGGGGTCTCCCTCTTGTATCTATTCACAATTTATTTTCTGGCTCTTTGTTGACTTTAAGATGATAGTCCAACACCTAGTGTGATTTGCAGAGGCATTTGTGATATCATCCTTTACCATCTTTCCTACCTTAAATCCTTTCAGCCCATCCTTACATCTTCCAGCTATATCAACACATTTGTAGTTCCTCAGATGTCCTTTTCTATTTCCTGACCCCCATCTCTTTCCTTTCTCTGCCTTTTTCACATTTCTCTATGCATTATTTGTTCTATGAAGACTTTCCTTGATAAGCTGATGGAGTTCTTTGTGTCCCCACTGTATGCCGAGAGATTGGGGAGTGTTTAAAATGGATTATATCTGGGGCGCCTGGGTGGCTCAGTCAGTTAAGCAACTGACTTCCGCTCAGGTCATGAACTCATGGTTTGGGAGTTCGAGCCCCACGTCGGGCTCTGTGCAGACAGCTCAGAGCCTAGAGCCTGCTTCAGATTCTTTGTTTCTCTCTCTCTCTCTCTCTCTCTCTCTCTCTCTCTCTCTCTCTCTTTCTCTGTGTGTGTGTGTGTGTGTCGCTCAAAAATAAATAAACATAAAAAAAAATGGATTACATCTATTGCCTCACATGTTTTCCCCCTGCTGGACTATGGGCAACTTGTTTTGACGGACTGTGGCCTCAGATGTTAGTACTTTGTGATGTACATACCAAATAGTAATATTTTCTGAACAAGTAAATAAATAGCAATACAATTCGATCTTGCTGGCTGATTAATCCTAAGATAGATCATTATAGCCTGTTTTGTTTTTTGTTTTTGCTTTTTTTTTTTTTTTTTTTTCTTCTTTCTGTTTGAGTCTACCTTGCAGGATAGTGTAGGGAAATGCAAGGTGCAGGAAAAAGCAACTGGTTATGAGGAGGACTGAGTTCCTTAGGGCTTCTTACATCATACAGACCTGGCAGGAGCTTTGTAGCTGAGTCAATTCCTCCAGGTACCCTTTGTGGAATAATTTTAAAATCCAGGTTCTTTCTCAAGGGATCGTGGTTTGTTTGTTTGTTTGTTTGTTCCAAATTATCTGTCTTTAATATTAGGAAAAGAAATCAGACATATTATAGCAGAAGAGAGAAATGCTACCTCTTATCAGTCTGGTTCAGAGAAGGCCTTAGGCAAATCTTCCCAGGAACAAAACAGTTTTCATTGTTTTCCATTATTGTTCCTTATTACTGTTATTATTATTGGTATATAATGTATAATGATGTGAGTGACTTTTGCTATGTGCTATGACATATGCCGTTTCATTGTAAACATTAGAAGTCTTAGTTTTTATGGATTAAAGCCTATCTGAGGGGAAACTGTGTATGAATGATAGCTGTAGCCAAAGAAGCTATAAAAATAAATGTAAAACTCTATTGAAATTTTAAAAACTGATTCATTTACCTATTGTTTCCTCTATTATGTATTTTATTAGTAAACTCAATACTCAACCAAATATTATATCATTACATCCTTGTCAAGACTCATAGGACCATTCCGATGACTTCTCCACACAGCTTTATAATGGCCAATTCTAGACTCTTCTGGAAGGATTTTTGATGGCTTGGAAGATAGATGCTAATCACCAGAAATCTTCTGTTTTCTGCTAGCTGCCAGCCCAGGAATGTCAGGTGATAAAACTTGGTTTAGCGTCAGAATCTGATACTTAAAGATGCCTGTTACTTGGCTTGGGCAAAATCTCAGTCTTTACAAGTTAATAAACATGTTTACCCAATTCAGCCCTTCTGTATTTTATAAATCTGGTTGTAATTGTATCCAAATCAACTTAGTTTAGAAAATGCCTATGAGTCAGAAATATGAGATGTGAATGTTTAAAGGTGACTTTCCTGTAACACAGTGTATTAAACATTCTCCCCCTTCATACTCCACCCCCTTCTGCTCCTTCCTTTCCCACTCCAGGAGACTGTGTGTTCTGTCTGTTACAAGCACTTTCATATTCTTATGTTTATGAGCTCATTGGAGAAGGCTTCATCAAGGCATTATTATGTATGGTGCTATTCTAGACGCTGGCATAAATGAGATGAACTAGGTACAGGCAACATTCTTAACTCATTCATGGTCTTAAAAAAAAAGGCAGTTATGAACCCAAACAATTACAGTGTGCGCATTAAGTGCAAACTGCAGGGAAGCATGAGATTTTAAGGGCGCTTACAGGAAGGAAGTAGCAGTGGGGTTACTGAAAGCAGGAAACGAATTACAATTAAAGCAGATGCTGTGAACAAAAGTTTGAGCTAGAGCTCTATAATGTTTAGGTTGATTGCTCATTGTTCAAGTTTCAAGTACAAGGTAAAGAGGGATGGGATTTGAAGGTAACATTTGTGTGCATAGATGGAACTAATGTGGGTCACTACGCAGGTTGTGTACGCACTACGCAGGTCAGCTTAACTCCTCTCTTCAGTGGCCAAAGGGGAGTTGGGTTAGGGGTAAAGGAGAGAGTGAACATAAACGAGTAGTGATTCTGAAATATAATCACTTAAATGCCATCTGTTACGAATTACTGCTTGTCTTCTTATATGTGTTAGAAGAAAAATGTGCACTTTATGAAATGGCATCTTCTAATGGTCAATGGTAAATTAGTTTCTAGATATAATACCTTATTATGCCAAAATACTGAAAATAGTACAGAGGTGAGAGTCGATTACAGAGTATGGCTGAACTGAAGAAGAATGAAAAGCAATAAATATGTTAAGATACAGTCTTCATGACTATGAAGGGGGGCTGCTTCATTACAGTGGGAGCCGCTGGAGGAGAAGCCAAGATTCTTTGTTAGCTTGTTATGATAGGCAAAATAACACCTTATTACTCTGAAATGGATTTGCTATTTTAGATCTGCTTTGGAAATACTTATGAGATATTGAATTTGTTACTTCTTTGACTAAAAATCTTAATGGCATATGCTATTTTATTTTTATTTTTTGACATATGCTACTTTAAAAGCAATTTCATTTAAATAACCATAACAATAATAATTTAAAAAAAATGAAGCATCAATGTTCAGTACTACCACCTTCTCTGAAGAGTAAATATATTACTTCAAATTGCATTTTTAAAACAAAATTTTGTCTAAAATCCATTCATTCATTCATTCGCCTAAAATTCATGTTTGAACTTGCAAAAGCTTGTTCACTGTTGAAATTTTCATCTACTCAGAATAAGTGTTTATTTTCCTCCAGATTTCATATAAATCCAAAATTGAAATTAAAAAAAATCAAAAGGAAAATAATTACTTTTTAAAATTATACATTTATATATATATTTTTTGTATTGTGAAGCCATATGGAGTACACCCTCAGATCTGTTCTAAGAAAAAAAAAACAAAACAAAACAGCTGCTTTTTCCTGTCCTAGTCATGTGCTAGGGATAAATGCATTTTGAAAAGGATGAGATTGTGAACTCAGAGGGATCCTAAGAATTTGAGGTATGGTAATAGGGGTATTATTTATTTTGAATAGCAAATGTAGTAGACTGTAGTTAGCCTGCAGAGTGTGAAACCCATAGAAACTCATTCACAGCCATGTGTTTACATGTCCAGGTACTTGCACTTCTAAGCTTTTTATATTCAAGTGTGAAAGACTTAGTTTCCAGTTAGAGGCTGATGGGAGAGATTCATTTTCCCTTTCTTCTCTTTTGGGCTTGTTGTTTTATCTTGTATCTGGAGGTAGGCTTGTGTTTTGTTCCTGAAATCATCCTACACCTGTTATTACATGTAAGCTTCCTTTAATAATCAAGAATGCAAAGTCTGAAGCTTAACTTTGCCTTCTAGACCCAGATTTCCAACTGGTGGTTTTGATGCATTAATGAATCGAGAAATTAACTTTGTGGGTTTGACTAGCATTTTTCTAGAATGGACTCTAGTAGAAAATACCAGAGGGTAATACAAATGTTAAAGTAGGCAGTTAGTTATGTTCTGGAAGGATGTCTGGAGGCCAGTGAAGAGGAAATCCTGGCCAGCTATAAGGAAGTCAGAGAGGCCTGTCCTGGCAGCACTTTGAAACAAAACCACAAGAAACTGGATCAGACCAGACAGACCCAAGATGGCTGACAAAGTAGGCCAGAGTTCACATTATTCCTTCATTACACTACATTAACATGCTAAAATTATGTCCCTAAGGTGCCCTGACAGGAAACCCCTGACCAAATAAGGAAGAAACACCTGTACCCCTGCTTCAGAGAAATCCCCGCCTCAAGTAATGACTGTTCCATCTGCTTATTAACAACTGTCAATAAAAGATAAGCTCCAGGGGGGGCAGCTCTTTCTTGAGCTCACCAGGTCTCACATCTTGAGAGAATAATTTCTCTTTAATCAACATTCCTTTTTGTATTGCTTGTCCCTGTGTTATGTCTGCCCTTGAATTCATTCTCATGATAAGACCAAGAGCCTTTAGCCATATCTTTTAGATGGGCTGGTTTGAGGCCTCAGACTCAAGGTGCTCCCCTGGCAACACAAATAGGGTGGGTTTCATGTTATTCAATTTCTGTTTCAGTTATACATACAAACGAATGGAAAAGATTTCTAGATTCTCCCTAGATACCTATTCTTCTCTTCTTAAATAATAAAAAACTACATTTCAACTGCATTTCCCAGCTACCCTGTAGCTGTATGGGCTTAAAGTTTTGAAGGCCATAATAAGCCACTGCAAAATTGACTCTTTGGCATATGGATGCATTTTGGGCTGAGAGCCATTGAACATCAGCATAGGCAGGAAAAGCTCTAAAAATGGGGCACACATTTTCTCCCTGTAAGGGTATTTATATTCATAAAAGTTGTCTCCCTCTCCCATACCAGGAAGTGGAGGACTGTTAACAATTTATCAATGGAAAAGGTGCCCACTTAAATGTGTATGCCAAATCTTAATAAATCATTTGTTTACCATGCTTATCTGTCACCTTCCCATAACTTAAACCCCCTGCTGCCCCAAACATCTTTTCCTTTGTTTAGGCTAAGGTGGTGCATAAGCCTGAGTTCTAACCAGCCCCTTGGGTTGCACATTGATGGGTGCTTCCATGTGCATTAATGTGTATGTTAATAAACTTCTGTTTGTCTTTCTTTTCTTCATCTGTCTTTGGCCAGTCTAATTTACAGGTTTTCAGTTGGAAAACCCAAGGTGGATAGAGGAAAAAGATTATTTTCCTCTCCTACAACTTAATTGTGGCTAACAGGATATAAATGGAAGTGAGGTGTGCCACTTTTAGGTTGTGTCTTTGAGGGAAGGAAAAGCAACCTCCTCCTTTCTCTCCACTTTAGCTACAGTGCACACATATTGATGCCAGCTGGAGAAGCCAAACCACTAGATAGAAATCTCACACTGAGAATGGCCAGACAAGAAGATCGAATGAGCCTGGATCCCTGATTATTATGGAGCCTTTACATCAGTCCGTGACTCTAGCTAACTTCTAATTAAGAGATAAACAATTCTCTTGTTGAAGCTTTTATTATTTTGGATTCTAACCATGATTGAATTGATGTATCAATTAGTACAGACCATGGTGTCTGGGAGTGGAGCTGTAGAAACAACACCTAAAAATATTATACTGGCTCAGTGATTAGGAGGGATGGAGGGAAGATGCAAATGTTGGGCTAGAAAGCTGTTGACAATACCTATATTGTAATAAAACATTTGCCAAATTACTTGGAGAGATCCTGGATGTAAGACTATGTGCCAACCAAACCATTAATACTTTTATTACTTATAGGCTGTGTAGGCGCCCAAGGGCAGGCTGCCCCAACATGGGTCACTTTGGCATGGATATTATTTTGAGCTAAAAGTAATAAAAACCCAGTAGATGCAGGAAGAGCTCTTTTCCTGGTCCTCAACTGCCTAAATTTACATTGGCAAGGACAGCCTGTACCAGGCAATCAACAGAGACTTTCCTTTACCTGAGAAACATATCTGCTAAAAGGGCAAACTTTGTTTTTCATAATGTCTCCTTTTACCTTCCTGCTAATGGACCTTCTCCCTTATGTATCCTCAAACCCTTTCCCCTTCTTTAGCTCATATCAGCTTCCTGTTGCCTCATTGTCTTTGGAATTTCATGTTTGTGCAGATTGCCTGCAGGTACTCTTATTAAATTTTATTTTATCCCGTTAATCTGTATCATGTCAATTTAATTCTAAGTCCAGCTAGAAGGACCTTGTAGGGCAGAGGAAGGTCTTTCTCCCCAATAACTGTTTATATTTTTTAAATTAAAAAAAATTTTTTTTCATCACTTGACAGGTCCTACCAGAGAGGTGAACTCAAGTTATAATTGGCCACTTACAAAGAGAAAAAGAAGAGAAAGAAGCTCTGGGAAGGTAGGTTTTCTGTTTCTTTGGCCTGCAATCTAAATTGAGAGTCTTATAATACAGGGCCTTATAAATCAGTTCTGACAGGAAACAATGCCATTTGTGCCCAAACTGAGGCAGTGATAAAATGAGTCTCTAAATCAAGAAAACAGTCTTTGCAGGAGATAAGACTGGACAAACCGTTAAGACTATCAGACAGTGGGAGCCAGCCCAGTGGGAAACATTAGATTAAAGATGTTGCCTTCCTACTGAAGCCAATTGTTTTATTTGGCCTGAAGGTAGTCACTATTAAATTGAGCAAGAGAGTGATTGACAGGGCACAGAAGCAAGTAAACAAAAGACCAGAATTGTCAGGCTAAAAAGCAGTGTACTGATGAGAACTTTGTCTTTATTTACTTGCAACCGGAACTGCTAGAAATAAAGAATCTGTTGACCTTCTAAAAGTTTTTCATTGCGTTGTGTTACCAAAGGAATTGTGGACCAAGCTTGCGAAATTCTATTAGCGTTCACCCCTTAAAACAAACTTTATCTCCCTAAACCTGTCCAACTGGCAGGAAGCAGCCTTCTGACATTTTGAAGTTCCTAAGTTGGGAATACTCTGTGATGTGTACCTCTCATGTGGCCATGAAAATAATGGACAAGCCAAGTCAAACATTGGCAAGATAATGACCAAGAGGGTATGCCCCAGAAAATGGAACCAAAGACTGCCGGATAGCTTAACACAGGAAATTACTGCCATGATAGTGAGTTCAGTTACTGTGGTGTTCTCCTTACTCTTCCCTTTTCAGAACTGAGTTCAGTATGTTGATCTTGTTCCTATTTACTATTGTGTATTAGTCTGGCAAGTGGGGCAGAAACTCAATTTTGACTAATAGATTGTCAGTTCATGCAAAGCCACTCCCAGTTTTGATGGGAGTGCACATCACCCAGAGATGCCAGACTTAGAACAGGATGCAGGACCTACACGAGACTTTGGGGTTGTCTGTCTTGGAGAGTGGAAGGGAAGGAGGATGTTCTAAGATGAATGGGAAGGGAAATGTGACCTGGATCGACTAGGATGGCCAAGACTGAAGTAGACTCACTATCTGTTCTTTTCTGTTGCAGAGAAAAGTCACTTTCCACCAAAATTCATGTTCCCATTCATAGTACACACTTGGTCTTGGGAAAGGGATGTCCATTTAGGGATTACATTTTCTAGCCCCTCTGATACCCGATGGGATCACATAACTACTTGCCAAAGAATGCAAGTCCACTTGACTTGTGGAGTCTGTCCTTTCTTGATCAGGTTGTTTAAGACACAGGAATACTTCTGTCTCATGCACTATCTCATGACTGGAAAGGAAAGGACAATCCTTCCCTCACCCCCAGCCATAGAATCCATGTATTGAAGATGACAGAGCATCAGCCTGAGTTTCTGAACAAATGCTAAACACAACATGAGGAAGAAATTTTTATTGTGTTTGACCTATTTTGCATTTAGAGAGGCCTGTCTTTTTTTGTTTTTAAGTAGCAGCTAGTCTTACCCTAAGATACCTTTTTACATGTAGTAAAATAGTAATAGTAATAGTACTTCGGCACATGGCCATCCAGCTCAAGTCTGTATTTTCCAGTCTTTTTTGCATCTGGATGTGACTACATGACTAAGTTCTGCCAGTCGGACATGAGCTAAAGTGGTATATGTAACTTCTGTGGCATGTCCTTTAAGAGAAGAAGTATATCTTCCTTTTTATTTTTTTCTTTCCCCTAATAGAGTCTGGGCATGCTGATGGGAAGTGAAACACCCAGGAGCCCCTGGGTGGTTCAGTCTGTTAAGTATCTGCCCCTTGATTTTGGCTCAGGTCATGATCTTATGGTTCATGAGATCTAGCACTGTGTTGAGCTCTGTGCTGACAGTGTGGAGCCTGCTTGGGATTCTCTCTCTCCCTTTCTCTCTGCCCCTCCCTCACTTACACTGTCTCTCTCAAAATAAATAAACATTAAAAGAAAGGAAGAAAGAAAGAAAGAAAGAAAGAAAGAAAGAAAGAAAGAAAGAAAGAAAGAAAGAAAGAAAGAAAGAAAGAAAACATTTTAAAAAGAAGTGAAATACCCATCATACACAGGAAGATAGGACACCAAGATAAAACAGTGTAGGCCTAGGTTGCCTGTTTGGAATTTCACATGAGAGAGGAACTTTTCTCTTATTTAAATCATTGTTATATGAGAAGGCTCTCTGCTACAGCATATGAACAGATAGCTTACCTTATGCATATACATGTGTATGATTGACAATAAAACTTATTTTTGCAGGTTGCAGTTTTAAAAAATTTACATTGTTCCATTGTATTAATAATTACATGAATACTCTTTTAATCTGATGTCCATTTATTTCTCCTATGCCTCTCTTCTTTATGGCGCCTCAGTAGTTAAAGGGCTCATAAACCCAGTGCCTCTCTATGGTAATTGTGCTGTCAACCTCCCCTAGAAATGACATTTGTAGTCATGTAGGAGAGGTAAAATAATTTCTCCTTAAACCTTCTAGGTTCGTGGCTGAGACCCTCTGTAATGAAAAGCAGATTAACAGAAAAACAGGAGTTTAATAACATGTATACGTCCTGTATAAATGGGAGAGACCCAGGAAGACCGAGTAACTCCCTGAAATGGCCCAAGCCACCACCTTATATGTCCTCTCCAGCAGACAAAAGAGGATGTTTTGTGAGGGCTGAGCGGGCAGTTTTGGGGAGTTGCCAGGAAACGCATAGTAAACAAAGGTATGGTTGTTATGCAGATTTAAGTAGTTGCCTTTTCCATTAAAAGCATTTCTAGAGATTTGGTCCTCCTTTTCCTTGTTGAGAGAGGAAGTAGGCCTTGCAAATGGTGATTTCCCTTATAAACGTTAATGTCTCTTACAAAAAGGTATCTTAGTTTTCGGAGCTTTTCTTGTATCTGTAGTTTCTCAAAAATAACCAGCTCAAAATAATCCTTATGCCTAAGTGGCATATTTTGACATGGTAAATTTTGCTCCCTTTTATCAATTTCTCCAAATGCAAAATGCTTTGAGCTCTCTGGTATGCAGATTTCCAAAGGTTTGGCTAAGGGAGTTAGGTATCCTATCTATTATGCCTAAGAATTGGACAGATTAGACAGATATAGGGAGCCATGGGAAGATTCACAGGATGACTCAGCTGTTTCCTATCCTGGGAATCTTGTTGATTGAAAAATAAGGTTTAGGACTTTTGAATTTTAATTTTATGTATTTATTTAAATTTTTTTAATGTTTGTTCATTTTTGAGAGAGAGAGAGATACAGAGTGCGAGTAGGGGAGGAGCAGAAAGAGAGGGAGATGCACAATACGTAGTGGGCTCTGAGCTGTCAGCAGAGTCCAGTGAAGGGCTTGAACCCACAAACCATGAGACCATGACCTGAGCCAAAGTCAGATGCTTAACCGACTGAGCCACCCAGGTGCCCCTTGAATTTTAATTTTTGTTCATATCAATAAAGTGCCCAGTCCTTTTTGAATAGGAATAATGTAAAAATTGATGAACGAATTAAATGAGCAGTGTTACTGATGCATATAAAGAGAAAGTAAGGTAAAAATCAACAGGAAAAAAAGAAAAATATGTGACTACATGAAGTTATGTTTTTTGATAATTTATGATTTATTTCTATTTCTCATATAACCCAGATGATTAGCTGTCTTACTAAACAGAGGTCAAATTAATGTGGTTTAGGTTTTCTTTTTCTTTTTTTAATTATAATGTTAACAATACATCAACCAATATTTTTTTAAATTTCCTTTTTTTAAAAGGCAGCGGCTCTGGACCTTTTTGGAGATAGATATCAAAGACTAATAAAGGATAAGTATAGTAGTTTATAAAATAAGCACAAAAATCAATCAGTTCACTTACTCTTTTTCCTTAATATTTACTTACCTTCCACCAACAACAAAAGAGATGTAGAATCTTAAAGTCAATACTGTTGACTCACTTGTACTTGTGTTTTACTCCTGGGAGACTGGCTAAGTGACTATTTACAAGATTGGGAAGCCATGTATGTTCTGCTATATTATTGGGAACAGGATCTTGCAAACATGAAGTCATTCCATTGGGAGATAGGGACTTGTGTCTCTTGGATCTACCACTATTAAGTTATATAAAAGGGCAAATTGTCGCAATATTTGGACCTCCATTTCATCATCTCTGCAATGAGGAGCTTATGCTAGATGAGCCCTACAACTCCTTTGCGTTCAAATTATGACTTAAAGGAAATAAAATGTAATTAAAAAAAGAAAGTGACACATCATAATAACAGAACTGATTTTGAAGGAAAGGAATGGATTTAGATGTATTTATTTTATGTGTGTTAACCCCAAGTATAGCACAGGACTTCACATTGTCTCTTAGAAACATTCTCATGGCTCTCGATTTCTTCAGATTGTTGTGGAGTCTCACCTCCATCTTGACTCAACAGCATATGACTGTTAAAATTTTATCCCCCAGATGGCAGCACAGCATTCTAAGTTTAGAATGGTCTGGTCCAGGGCTCTGGCAAAAGGCAATACAAGCTTGTCTCTGGCACATTTATGTGCCACGTTTCTTCCTTTTGGAGGAAATATGCTACGATTCTGATGTTAGGAGACTTGAGTGATCAGAGACAAATAGCTCATTTTGAAGCAAACACAGCACCTATCCAATTGCATGTTCGTGTAGTTCCACTTCTGATAAACAGTACGGAAGACAATCACACAAAGTAAACTAATGAAATGATGGGAGTTAAAAATATATATATATATATTAGGTTGAAGAAATGACCTGAATTTTTAATTTTTCTTTACATGTTATTTTATCAGAGTTTGAACATATTTACTAAATGTAATAGGATTAAATAACTGCTCAGCCATCACTTTTAAAGGACACAATTGAAATGGATAGGATCCTCTATCACCTCGGCTGCAAGCTGCTTATGCTATGACAGTTGCTAAGACTTGCTTAGGAGACAGATAGAAACAAACAATATAGCTTCACAAGGTGAGCATGAAAGAAGTCAGGGGAAGATCCCTATCTCTGTTTTATGATTCAAAAGCTGGTGGAATCAATTGGATTGAAACAATATCTGGTCCTTTGTCTGATGGCCAAAGAGATTAGCATGAATCCTTTAAGTTTCCAGTATATAGGGAGGAAATTAAACATTATACATTCGTAATACTAAAACAATGCTCATTGGTAACACCATGAAAGTAGCATAAATAAAGATGGGAAAACAAAGTGTAAAAAGGCTATAGAGGACCATCTTGAAAATAAGAAATATTTCATTTTGATGGGCTGTAAAACATGATCCTATTTGTATGTTTTGGAGATTCCTTTACCTTTAGGTTCAATGAAGGCTTCTTTCCAAATAGAAGGGAAGCAAGAAAAAAGGAAAATGTAGGCCCAAACATGTATGTTAAAGACGTTTCACACTGGGCTAGTTAGGAAATACTGCTTAATCAAACAATATGCAATGTCACTGAAGAGTTTTTACACAAGACAGGGACAGTCAGATTTATTCTATAAACACAGGGTTCTGGTAGCACTATGAAAGAGAAGTTGAATGTAGAAGGAACTAGAGACAGGGAGATCAGAGATGAGCAAGGAAACACAGTCCAGAATAATAGGAGCAGCCATCATCATAGCTTGCAAATAATGATTAGTTGGCTTGCCAACAAATTTAAAAATTGCATGATCTACACAAAGGCCCTTTAGTAGCCTGCAAATTTTTACATGTTTTTCCCATCAGGATGCAGATTCCCTCCCCTTCTCCTGTCCACATAGCATTCAGATGCCAGGTTTAAATATTCTACATAGAGAGGCCCCTGGGTGGCTCAGTCAGTTAAGCGACTGACTTTGGCTCCGGCTGGTCATGAACGTAAGGCCTGTGGGTTGGAGACTCTTGTCCTGCTCTGTGTTGACAGCTCAGAGCCTGGAGCCTGTTGGTTAAGCATTGGAATTCAGCTCAGGTTATGATCTCACAGTTGGTGGGTTCGAGCCCTGTGTGGGGCTCTGTGTTGACAGCTCAGAGCCTGGAGCCTGCTTCAGATTCTGTATCTCCCTCTCTCTCTGCCCCTCCCCGACATGTGCTCTGTCTCTCTAGAATAAATTAGCATTAAAAAAAAATTGTACGCAGAATTAGCTATATTTATCAACAGGTGTCTCCTTCCTGCCCCACCAACACTTTATACCCAAACGCAGGAGAAACCTTATCTTTTCTTCATAATTGCAGTTTGTTTGCAGGAAGATTGAACTGGTTGAGGCTTATAAGAGCAAACGTTTTTTTCTCCCTTTAATTGTTTTTGATGCCGCCATCATTGATAAACTTGAGCAGCCAGCAGAGGGCGTGTTAGATGGAGAGCGTACAGTGTCTGCCTTGCCCATTTTTTTCTGCCTTGTTTTCCCTTTCCACCTGCCTCTGATTTGTTTCTTTCCCTCCATCGTCAACTTCTTTTTTCCTCCCTTCCTTCTTCCTAAATTGAATCAAAATATTTGAAAACTTTCCTCTCTTTCCCTCTTCTCACCACTAAGACCAGAGGGGTCTTCATTTGGCTAATGGGTCTCATTGTTCTGAACAAAAATTGTGATCTGAAATAAAGCAACAGGCAGTCCAGATGGGATAGTGGTTCTTGCTCCCTGTTGCAATCGTGGAAGAATTGCCTGACTTACTGAGTAGAAACAGTATAATTTGAACTCCTGAATCTTCACTAGAATGAATTCAATTATAAGTCTCAAGAAGAAAAGCCACAAATGGCCTCCACATGAAGCTCTCTGTAGGAATTTTTCCAACTCCCAGCTTTGATCAGAAGACTGTAGTTACAAGAAAAGTTTTATTCAATGAGAAAAGAACCAGGAAATAGCAGACCTTCTGGAAACCAAGCTCACGATCTATCTCTGTGGTCTCTTGGTTACTCTCCTGGGACATCTGTCTGCTTACCCACTTCAACAAACTGGCTCTATTTACTTCCACCTGCATGTGAACAAAGGAGTATGCTCCAAGTTCCTAAATCGACATGTCCTCAGTTCCGGAGGTCAGCAGCAAGAGGTGGGAAACTGGTTAAACAAGAGTGAGGTACTGTCACCCTTGGGCCAATTAACTTGGGTCCTGGAGTCATAAGACATGGCTCATAGAGACTATATTAGTTATGGTGTGATACTGCCATGATAAAAAACATAAAAATAAATCAAGGGATTTGGTGACGTCAGCCTCTTTTCTGGTATCAGAGCTCTCCCGTGGGTCTTCTGCAATGGGAAAACCAGTAAGTGAAGACAGAGAGCAGGTAGAGGATCCCCTGGAAGGGCTTTTAGGCCGGAGGCTTGGAAGTGACATTTATCACTTCCACCTCCTTTTCATTGCCAGAGCTCAGTCACAGGACCCATCTAAGTGCAAGGGAGGCTGGGAAATTCAGTCTACCATGAGTCTAGGAGTAAAGGAAATGGAATTATCTTTCCCACAGGGACCCATCTTCGTTGGTCAGCAGGGAAGTTGTCAGAAAAACAGTGCTGGGCAGATACCCCAAAGATGTCTTCTATTATGAGACAATTGTCTGGCTTTTCCTGGGGCTACAGCAATGCTTCAGTCAGCCTGCTCAGTTTCTGTAGCCTTGTCTGAATTACTTGTTTCAACCGAATGATGTTATTTTCTTACAGCATTCAAGAGAATTAAAAAAATGACTTTACTTCCTTTCACCGCTACTCATCTAGGTTCTCAGATTGTTTATTGGTAATCTCTATTTCTTTTTAATGTCATCTCGAGGGGAGAAAATCCTATTTCAGCCAAGAGATTTCATTCTGTAATTACATCACAAAGGATCACTTTATAAGGAAGGCATTGACTTTGAATTTCTGTCAGCTTCAATTTACGTAGATGGAAAACTATGGAATATATACCATAAACAACAATCTTTTTTTTTTAAGGCTTTGCAACCAGGAATATTTCAGCTCTCTAAGTCAGCTGACAAGCTTAGGACCTAGTGCTCATCAATCCTGTGCCTGAATAGTTCAACAAACACTTTGTTCATAGAACACAAAATGGGTATGATATTTCAGACCAGAGGGAACAGAGCTGTCTCGCAAAATGAGGTTCCGTTGTTTCAATATATCAGATTCCCTCCCAACCCCCAACTAATCTAGCAAGGCTGGCTCCAATTGCTATGTGTGCTAAACTTCAAGAAATCTATAACAATCAAACCTTTAAATTACCTCTTCTGTTTAACACAGATCTGCCAGGGAATGCACTGTGGGAGTGTAGAAGGAATCCTAGCTGTTAAGAACCATGTTGCAGAAATGTGATTTTCACTATTACTACCACACCAGTAGTAAAAATTTAGGAAATGAACCTTTTTGTCTCTAGTTACCCATCTCTGCTGCTAAAGCCAAAAAGAGGTCCCAATGGTATGCAATCTCTTGAAGTCCAGAGTGCACTGTAGAAGCATATAGAACTGCACACTTGTGAGCCTAAAGCTACTGAATGCACATGTTGCTATGTAGACAGAAAGCTAATCCCTAGATTGTCTTTAAAGAATCCAAATTCCACATCAAGGCAATATGCCTAAGCTTATGCATTTTCTAAGACACTTAACACATTTTAGAATAAATATATCAGATTTTATAGACCAGAGACACCTGACTAGAGACAACTTGTTACATTGATGCAAGGCTGAAAATTGATATTACGAGTTTGTTTGGAATTATAAACAATATGTTTAAAGGCACCACACATCCTACCTCCCCATTCACTAAACCAGGAACCTGGGAGACATCCTTTTCTCATCTCCCCTACCAATCAATTATGAAGGCCTACCGAAGTCTACTTTCTAAAACTCACCTGAACAAATCACCTTTTCTTCCAGTTGTCCTGCTATCACCTCATCCAGTCTCCAACATTTCTTACCCAAGAGCCTTCTACTTGCTACTCAAAGTGAGGACCTCAGTTCATTAGCTTCAGCATCACTCAGGGGCATAGATATAAGAAATCTCAGCCCCCACCAGAACCTATGTATTAACTGCATTTCGGCATAGTCCCAAAATAGTCTATATGCATGCTACATTTTTTAAAGTTTTTAAATTTTTTAATGCTTATTTATTTTTGAGAGAGAGAGAGAGAGAGAGAGCAAGGGAGGGGCAGAGAGGGAGGGAGACACAGAATCCGTAGCAGGCTCCAGGCTCTGAGCTGTCAGCACAGAGCCCCACATGGGGCTTGAACTCACAAACCGTGAGATCATGATGCAAGCCCAAGTCTGACGCTTAATTGACTGAGCCACCAAAGTGCCCCTATGTGCATTTTAAGAAACACTGACATATCTTCATTCCTCTGACTTTATTTATCTTCATTCCATTCTGAATACCAAAGCCAGAGCAATCATTATAAAACTTAAATATGATCATGTCAGTATCTTGTTAAAACCCTTCAATTTCTTCTCCTTGTCCTTTGACTAAAATACAAAACCTTCAAATTGAATTATAAAGCCCCTCATGACCTAGATCCTGATTATTCCTCCCATCCTGACCCCAGCTTCATCTCAATAACACCTTCCCTTCACATACTACACTGTAGCCATCTTTGTTCCAAATATGGCCTTCTCTTTCTCTAATGGGGTCTTTGCACTTGCTGTTCCCTAGTCTGGGATATTCTTTTCCCTCACACTGGTCAACCTCAGTCCTTTAGAATTCAATTTAAATGTCAGTTTAGTAGGAACCCTACCCTCAGACCACCTAGGTCATAGCATCATTTCTTGCTTTGTCATAATTCTCAATATTGTATCAACTTGTTGAATACATAGACTTCCAAATAAACTTTAATTTCCATGGGGACAAGGACCATGTCTGTCTTGTGCAGAGCAGTATCCCTAGTGCTTAGGACAGCAACTGGCACATGGCAGTTGTGAAAGAGCAACCAAATAAAATACCTTCTCAAAAAGATGAATGGGCAGCTTTCCACATCCTTAAGAATAACTGTCTTCCAAAATTATGAGAGGCTGTCATGGGGAAGATAAATCAGATGTATTCTGATGGGCTCCAGAGGGCAGAAAGATACAAGCAGGGCCCATGAATGACTATACCACTATATCCTAGCATTTTGTTGGAGCCAAAATATCTGTTGACTAGATGAACCAAAACTAGTATGTAAAAGTTTTAGGAAGAGAGAAATCATTAAAGTAGTCACTCAGTATCATTTGCCAGGTAGTAGTCATGGAATGGGTTGTTTTGTGAGGAAGTTCAGATTGTATGACTGTTCAAAGGCAGGATATGGAATAAAAAATTCCTATCTTAAGAAAGTATTTGAAGTAGATAATCTCTCAGATCCTTTGCAACATTAACAATTATGTTAATCATAAGTGCTAGCCTTAATTTTTTAAAACAATGTAACTCATACTTGTGAATGATGGTGTTACTAGTTTTATGTAGAGACTGGTAGTAAGGGGTGTTACTTGGCATAATCAAAAGGACATTGACAAAAGGACAAATATTTCCCTATTTGGTTGTCATTAGTCATCAGACTTCACCATTAGAGAGTCATTCGTTAGAAAATGTTCCTTCTCCAGGCACCAACACTAAGAATGCAAATGTCACAAGGAGAGGCAACATATTTAACTATTATCCATAATTTTTATCTTTATTTGATTTATTTTATGGTGACCCATTCTTAGAGTTGAGAGTAAGCAGTAGAGTGGATAGGGATAGTGTGGTAACATTCGGAAGGTAAGAGGCTCTGGATATTATTATTTATTTAGTCTCAGCTAAAATATTTCTCCATCAGAGATTATCTCAGATACCTCCATCTAAATGATATGTCTCTCCATGGGATTCTCTCTTGTATCAACTTTCATTCAATGAAGATGTATTTATCGAGTTCCTGTTATGTGCTAAGCACTGTTCAAGGTACTTTGGATACATCATTTAATCAGAGACAAAAACAGACACACATAACCACCCTTGTGAACTTCGCATCTTAGTGATGTGTGTTCCAAGGACCAGGAATGCCGACGTCACCTGGAAACTTGTATGAAGTATAGAATGTGGATATTTCCCAGACCTACTGGATTATATTCCACCTTTTAACGAGATGCTCGGAGTACACAAACATCTGGATGTTTCAGTTTGAGAAATACTTTTCTGGTGTACTTGCCCTTTATTTTGGACTATTTTCACATGTTTAAGTAACATCTGTTTAATGCTTAAAGCCTGTTTGGCCCACTAGACTAGAAGCTGTATGAAGTCAGGGATGAGTGGGCAAAGATGGATGAGATAGGGAAATGTCAGTAACAAACTTAATCTGTTATTCAGCTCTAACAAGGCACAGACTTGGCTCTGCCCAGACGTCTCTTTTCATTCTCGCTGGCTAATTCACTTATTGCCCAACAGGCAGGGCAACTGAAACCTTTGCAGGAGAATCAGCTAACACTTGTGAGTTCTTTCCCACCTTCTGTCGCAGCTCCATCATCTCTTGCATTTTTAAAACTTGCATGAGAAAAAATTTACTAGCAGGGTGTCTGGCTGGCTCTGTGGGAAGAGCATGCGGCTCTTGATCTTGGGGTTGTGAGTTCGAGCCCCATGTTGGGTGTAAAGATTGCTAAAAGGTAAATATGCTTAAAAAATTAGTAGCATAAGAACATTTGCAATAAAAAATGATGGTGTTAATTGCTGTGGATAAAAAAAAAGGACTTCTGTGGTTTGTGTTACATGCAAAATCAATCTGGTAGTCTTGCCTCTTTGTTCATCCCTACAAATCTCATCTAAGAGTTTCTTTTCTATTCTAGTTTTGTAACCTATCTCTTTAGCGTGGGCAGTAGGCTTTGGTGGCTGATAGGGTTGCCCCTACATTGTACCTTCTGTAACCCATACTTCATAGGAGTTGGCAAACTTTGTCCCATGGGCAAATTCTGACAGGCTGTCATTCCCCGTCCAGTTTTATGTGACCAGTGACTCTTTTTCATACTTTTAAATTGTTGGAAAAAATCAGAAGAAGAGTAATATTTCATGACACGTGAAAATTATATGAAATTCAAATTTCAGTGTCCATAAATAAAGTTTTATTGGAACACAGCCATGCTCATTCATTTGCATATTGTCTTAGGGCTGCTTTCATGCTATAGTGACAAAGATGAGTAATTGAAACAGAGACCATATGGCTGCAAAACCTAAAATATTTACTATCTGGGCCTTCACAAGAAAAAAATTGCCAACTTCTGCTCTATCATACTATTGTCCAGTGGAAATATAATAAGCCACCTGTGTCATTTAAATTTTTATGATAAGTACCTTAAAATGTTTTTAAAAAGGTAAAATTAATTTTAAAAATATATTTTAGTCACATATATCCCAATCATTATCATCTCAATATATGATCGATATTAAAATTATTGAGATATTTTACAATCCTTTTTTGTGCTAAGTCTGAAAAATCAGTGCATATTTTATACTTCTGGGACAGCATAATTCTAACTCACCACTTCTGGGACAGCATAATTTGAACCTCACCACATTACAAGTGCTAATAGGCCCATATGGCTGGAGGCTACCATATTTGCAGCCCTAGAGTATGTAGTTAAAAGTTGAATCATTTACCTTAATTATAGGACAGGATTAAAAATTATTATAATATTAAAATTAAATATCATTGATATATATATGGTAGGCAAAGTTCATACATCATAGCTTAACGCAGCACTACTCTAACCTATCAGGGAGGCAAAACATCATGGGCCCATGGTAAATAGCATCCTAAAAGCGAAGTATCCAGATTACCTGATTCTCAAGTTTGCATAACAGAAGAGAATTTTTTCCCTAAAGTTTCTGTAGTGTGGCATAAAATTTTGGTAGGATAGAATCTCTTTGCCAGGGGAAAAGGAGATAGACTTAATCTGTGGTTTAGAGTTTTCTGAATGCTCTGTAGAAATGAGTGGTAGAGAGAAAGAGAGAGAGAGAGAGAGAGAGAGAAGAGAGAGAAATCATCTAAAAAGTGCAGTTGTAGCCTATTGCTTAGGGTAATCCATTTTAAATAGACCACTGAGAAGCCCACCTGCTATTAAAAAAAATGTTTGAATTGAACCCCTTGAAAATAGGACACGGAGGGTATTTTAAATATAGGCCACCCTTTACAAAGAAAACTATTTTTACAGCCTCCTATAAGGCAGTGTGGCTTGCTTTCAATGTCTGGAATTTCTTTGCTATTTAGCACGCAGAACAGCACCTGACAGCGTTCCCAGCTACTAAAGGAAGGTCTCCGCCTTCATCCTTCCTTCACTTACCATCTGTTCTTTTTCAGAACCACAGGGCCTCAGCTGTGCTGTGGAAATTGACAAAGGTAATGACTTCCAGCGAGGCTTCTGTTTCCTAGCACTAGGTAGCTCCAATTACCTTTCACTGTCTCAATTTACCCACCTGTTAAATGGGGGTAATGATGATCGAATGAGGGGCACTGTGGAAGCAGGGGTTAGAAGTGTTTGCCTAGAGGAAAAGAACATGGTGTTAGTATGGTAGAAAAACAGAAAATGTCCTTTGCTATTTAGCAACTCATATGCTTCCCTGCTCCAAGAGATCTAACCTCCCTTAATTAAGTTTGGCAACAAATGGGCATCTCCTTCAGGTAAAACCTGCTTCATAACAAAAATAAGAGGATTTGACAAGGCGCTGGGACAGTTCCCAGTTCAGGGCAGGGCAGTAGAAGATAATTCAATGAAAGAGATATAAGGTCTGAGAAGCAAAGGATAGCTCCTGATTTTACACAGCAACAAAACATGTTTGCAGCAGGCAAAAATGGGCATCAGACAAAAGGATTTTCGTAAGGAAAATGTGCTCACACCTGAAGAGGATTTGAGGTTTTTGTTTGTTTGATGTGGCCCTATTCTGTGCTGACAAAACACATTCTTTTGTATATTATTCTTTGTGGTTCTTTGCTCTTATGGCCCTGAGCCCTATAATGATGCATCATTTCTGCTGAGGGCCTGGTGTGCCTGATGATGGATGAGAGGTCCCACAGTGAAGGAGATCCATCATCCGCTACACTTGAGTTAATTGAAGTGACTCTGCCTGTGGCCAGTTGTCTGAAAGCACACTTTAAAAAAGAACCTGGATGTGGCGTGACATGTACTTTATTTCTGGAATGTGGCTGACCCCCAATAAAGACCTTAAGTAAACCGAAGTAAAAACCCGTAACCAAGTGGCAAACTAAAATAAGAAACAAAACCATGAGGAGGTGACCTGTGACGATCTTTGGACATTCGACTGAATTCCGGAAAAGAGCAAAATGTGAGCCTGAAAAGTGCTCATTTCTCCTAACTGGACTGTAGAGCTGTCGAATATGTCAGAAAGAGCCCCTTTGGGAAACTTCTGAGTTTTATGGCGTAACCAATGAATGAGTTTTCATAGAGCATGATCGATGAAGAGATTTTCATGTATCAGAGTGATTACATAATAAAAACTAGAGATAGTCCTCAGAGTTTTCCACTTTGGTATGTAAAATTTAAACCTTGCTCATTTGAGATCAACAAAACTTGACATAGAAGAAATATAATAAGCCCAGGGGCAAAAAAAAAAAAAAAAGCTTCTAGTTGAGGTTACATTACTCTGTAGGTAGGTAGCCTTGGGGCGTTCATTTTCCCCATCAAAGCCTGTTTCCCTTTTTCCGTGAGTGGGAATTGAACCTGATGTGTTCCCAGGCTGTGTGGTGTGGTATTGGAACCGCCCACCACGTGTGTATCTTGAGCTCTTCACATGTAGTTACTGAGAGACTACCTTTTAAATTGTATTTAATTTTAATTCATTTAAATTCAAATTTCAAAACAAATGCAGCATAAATCTGTTTGAATATTGATTACTTATTAAAATAAAACCTGTTTAAATATTGTATTAAAATTCATTTCTCCTGTTTCTTTTGACTTTTTCTTTAAGATGGCTGTTAGAAATGTTAAAATTGCCAATGTGGCTCTCTAAGTTCTTTTGGACAGTGTTGTTCTAGAGGAATAATTTCCATTTGTATCCTACTTTCATGGACATTCATAAAAATGGCTATATCTGTTCCATAAAAATATTAATGAGCTATATTTGTTCTCCTTTCTATAAATGTAGATTTTTTTTCATTTTTTCCACTTTAAACATCAAAGCAGTTTTCATGAAAGGAAACCCATATGTTAGATGAACAGGAGTAAAAATATCACTTTCCTTAGGAATATAAACTCTTTGGGGCACCTGGGTGGCTCAGTTGGTTAAGCGTCCAACTTGGGCTCAGGTCATGATCTCATGGTTCATGAGTTCGAGCCCCATGTCGGGCTCTGTACTGACAGCTCAGAGCCTGGAGCCTGCTTTGGATTCTATGTCTCCCTCTCTCTCTGCCCCTCCTTTGCTTGCTCACTCTTCCTCTCTCTCTCTCTCTCTCAAAAATAAACATTAAAAAAAATTTAAAAGTAATATAAGCTCTTTACATTTACCGTTAATCAAGGTCTCCTCTGAACCACCGCGAGGGACACTTATCTCAGATTTTACTTCTCTCCTTTTAGGAACATGCTTCCGACACATCTTTTAGAGATTCAAGACTACATTCAGGAGAGTTGCTAAGTGTAATAGTCCTCTCTTAGTTGAAGGAAAAAAAAGCGACGAAGGTTGGCCCATTCTCGTAATTTGGGGAGCATAAGTTTTCTGGATTTTGAAAAAAAAGATAGATCTGCTTTTTATTCATCAGCAGGGAGGATCCTGGTGCTGCTGGGTCTTCAAGAGGAGTGTCTCGACCTTTTCTGCGCAGCCTCTGACATTTAAAGGCCAGGGCCATCCAGCCCATCTCAGAGGCGAAAGCTGCCAGTTCCAAGTTTCATTGGCCATCTTCTTCTGGATGCCATATTCATGGTGAGGGATTAAGATCCGCATGTCATGATGCCCTAAAGATAGTACAGAAGAAAATGCATTTAGACAGATGGTTCCACGTGGGCTGTAGCTTTCCAGAATAGCTGAGATTGATATCGAGGCTGAAATCAGGCATGCTTATCAAATGGTTATACTTATCAATTCAGATATTATTGAAGATAATACTGCCATATGAAAATATTTTCTTGGCCACCTAGAAGTTTGCCCTCAGAAAACATCCGTATTCCAGACATCTTATAATTGATCATCCAAATTGGAAGCTTTGCCCCTTTCGTTCAGAATAGTATACTCTATTTTTGAAGGTTGAGACTACTTTCTTATTTTATTTTTTTGTTTCATCTTCATGCTGAAAAAAACTGGGACTTTTAGGATTCTGTGGCTGCCCCCGAATAGTATCTAATCAGCATCCTTCAAAGCTCTCTGTTTTGTCTTTATCTGGTTTTTTGAGGGAGAGAAGCCTAGCTTCTTTTCCGCATCTATTTCTTACTTCTAATCATTGTAATTTCAACTAAGTTCCTCAAAGACCAAGAGATTTCCTTCACCCTACCTGCTTTTGAAGAGCTTCTGAAGGTTAATCACTCAACAGTGGGACGGCATTGTTATACCTGACTGCTTTTATATCTTTTATTCATGTATATTTTATTTTTCTGGAAGGAGAAAAGGTAGGAAATGGTTCATTGAACTGAGAGTGTTTTCTAATTTCTACCCCCTCCCCTTCTAAGAATGATAATTACTAAAAATATCTTTTTCTAGGACAAGATGTTTGTGTATCCACGACGTTAGGACTCTCCTCTATTTGCTGCTGACTTCTGTCTGAGGCATTTGAGCACGGACTATCTCTTGAAGAGGAAATCATTTTTCACAGGCAAGTCAGAATGACAGACCTTGCAAATAAAGATGTTGTGTTGATACAGATATGAAAACCAAAGCCTACCCGCAGCCACAATTAGGTGTCGAGTTAGCAGAGTATCTACCAGTCTTCTTGAAAGCTGGTCATCTTTCATCTAAAAATAGAAGATGAAAAATTATTGGTGGGACAGACCATCTTTTTAGACATAGCATACAATTAAGGCTTCCATAGTGTGGCTCAAATGGAGAAAATATCTTGATATTTTAATTTTCTTAATCTGGTATAATTTGCCGGTTTACTGTCTGACATTTTCTAACACCTAGTGAGCAGGAAAATCCATCCATATTTTATTTAAAAAAATACTTATTTTTTTAACTCTGAATCATTCTCAGAAAGTGCATTCTGAAGTTATTCATAATATTTTTAAGAGGAAAGGTGATAGAGTAAAACATGTCAATTCTCTTCTGAGGCTACTGTGAAGTTTATTGCTATGACTATTATCTCTCCTCTCCTCTCCTCTCCTCTCCTCTCCTCTCCTCTCCTCTCCTCTCCTCTCCTCTCCTCTCCTCTCCTCTCCTCTCCCCTCCCCTCCCCCCTCCCCTCCCTTCCCCTCCCCTCCCCTCCTCTCTCCTTCTTTCCCTCTCTCTCTTTCTTTCTCTCTCCCTCTCCTTTTTTTTTCTCCCTCTCTCCTTCCCTCCGCTCTCTCAGGATTACTGATGCTAATATTATTTCTTTCCCATACTTTGTGCATATGTACCTTGTCACCTCCTTTTAGTTTAGATATGATCTATCAGACATGTTATATAGCAATAAATAAAACAAATAATTCTCATAAGTCACAATAAAAGCCCATTAGCAACTACTGGAAATGAAAGGAATACTCAGCTATTTACACTGTAAAATCACGCCTCAGTACCAGCACTTCAAGTACAAAATGAGAAGTGAAGTGGGAAAATTTGGGCTTTGAACCAAAGAACATTTTGCCTGCGTTTAATGTTTTTCATTGGACCGGGGAGCAGTGCTTTTTTTGTTGGTAGGAAAAAAAAATTAAATGTACGTGCTTCTTACAGAAAGTGGAATAATTATATGTGGTTTCACCAATTATGGTCTTCACTCTTGGTTCCCTGTATGAAAATATTCTAAAAGGAGAAAGCTCACGTTATTACAGAGTCATGGCTTAAACTTGGGTGTGATCATTTTATTTAACAGCCTTGGATAAAATCTGGCTAACAAAGGGAATTTTTAAAGCAAAACGATTTCTAGGTCTTGTTGCGTGACCACAATACCAATGATTTGTTCACTGTTTATAATTAATCCCTTATAATAAATTAGCTTATTGAAGAAATTCTTCTAGAGGTTCTAATGTGTGAAAAATGGCTAGTTACTCCCTTGAAATAAATTGTCACCTATTTTCAAGGCATATTAATGGAGGGCACATCAGACAGCATAGGTTAGGTGATTCTGCACTAGCAACAATTACAAAGTATTAGTGACTTAAAAAAACAAAAAAGATGTATATCTTTTTCATGCTACATATCTGTTGCAGGACCGCTGTGGCTACACTCCATATTGTCTTTATTATAGGATCCATGATGAGGTAGCCCCTCCTTGGAACACTGCCCACTGACTGAGTTGACAAAGACATTAGAGAACACACAAACCACGCACTCACCCTTAAAGTTTGGTTCAGAAGTGACACCCATCACCCCACTCACATTTCATTGGCCCCAACGAATCACATGGCCAATTTGTTAAGCAGGGTGGGGATAGAACATCCTTCTGCAAGAAAGAGTTCTGGGAGGAGGCACCAAATATGTGTGGACAGAAATAAAATCTACCTCAGAGATTACATATCTTCCTCAAAGAGGGGAATGGGAATTAAAAAAAAATAGCTGGTTCCTTTATGGTTTTACAAACTAATTTATCTTGTAATTTTTCACCTTACATACCTAATTGCCTCAATTGCATGTACCAATAGGAAATCAGCATGTTTATATTTGTAAAACCTAAATTAGAACAAAAGTGTACATAATATCCAAATGCTTAGAGTAGGAAAAAGGCAAGTTGTAAGGTAAAGGGAGGGATGGGATCTGACTGTCCCTCCATTAGGATTAAAACTAAAATAAGATTGTTATTGGCCAATTTACCAAATAAAAACTTGGCACATTTCTGTGCCAGAGAAACTAAAAGTTTGGCACAATTATTCATTTTTAATGAACTGTGCCGTAGTTCAATATTCTTTTGGGTTAAAATATGGATAATTTATTTAATAACATTTATTTTGAAGAGCTATAAATAGGGAAACAAATTCATAGGAGTTTCTAATCCTTTGCCCTTAATATTTGGTTTAACAATTGTGAAAGGCTCTATGAAGAATTTATACACTTTAATAGACATTTCTTAATAAATCACCAGTATGTTTTGACACAGCAATGCCCAACATTGGGAACTTTTAGAGAAATTTACTCACAATTGGAGGAACATATTCATATACTCTCTATTTCTGCATCTGGAGATCATGTTATGTAATTTGGCATTAATATTCTTATCCCAGGCAATCTGTATGAGGATACTCCTGGGAAACTCCCTCCTTAGTTCTGGATTCATTAAATCATCACTCATTTCTTTATCTTCTTGGAATCAGAGCATCATGTTAAAGTTTAGCTATAGGTAATCATTTTTTACTACTTGATGAAGTAGGGACTTTTGTTCAGAAATTCAGCACTATTAAAAGGTAATTTCATAATTACTTGGTAAGAATTAGCCAATGTTTGTAAGTGCTAGACTTGAAGGTTAAAGTCATTCCTTAGGTGTATGGAAAGAGCACCTCCCTGGGGAGAAGCTCAGAGGTTCTGAGAATTTGAATCAGAGCCAAAAAAAAAAAAAAAATTGAAGAGTACACATAAATTGACAAGTTGCATCACATGGACTTCATTCTCTGGCTGTAATGTTTGTGTTCCTGTGTATCTTATTATGTATTTATGGAGCATGGCTAGGATGTTTGGTGATTTATAACAGCATAGATGAAACACAAATCTTTACTCTCAAGAGCTCAGAAACCAAAAACCAAAAACTATAAAAACTCCTAAAAACAAAACACACCAGCAAATATGCAGTATCGTAGGAGGAAAACGGTGCCCGTATTTATTTACTTTTAACTTTTAAATCTCTATTAAATCATCTCTGTGCAAAATATACGCTGTCATGCTTTCTTTCTGGCTTATCTTCACTGCAGAGTTGTGGAAAGGACAGATAACTGTTTCTTTTCTCCACAATGTTCAAGGTTATCAAAGCACGACCTCATCTTGTTATCCTCAATATTAGATTTAGAAATTGACTTTTATTAGAACAGTTACTGCTTATCTTCTTTTGCATGAAATAAAACTCTGAGTTTTTAAACCGTCATGCCAGTTTACAAATATCTCACCTGCAGTAGCTAATGTGTCTTTAATATAATGGGCAAATATTTTGCTATCTTCAGTGTTTTGGTTTGAATTGTGTCATTTCATATATGAATGCAAGATCAAATGAGATGCCACAATCAAGGTTTAGAGTTGAATATTCAAAACAGGCTAAGTAAAGAGGAAGGCCTTGCAGATAAGGATGAAGAACAGATTTCAGACTGTGGAGTGCAATAAAGTATTATGGATACCACCCTAACTCTACCAGAGGGACTTGGGAATTTTCATGTTATGCATATTAGTATTTTGTCTTTGTGTTTGAAACCAATTTTTTACTATCAAATTCAGGAAATGAAAAATGAATCTCACTGTATAAGTATGTGAAGCATAATGTAGTATGGACATGAGTGTGAGTTTTGAGGTTCAAATACTTCCTTAGTTCTTTGAGAAGTTAATAGTTAATATATGTAATGACAAATTTTTTAAATTTGAGAGAGAGCATGCATGCGTGAGAGAGAACAAGCAGGAAGGAGCAGAGAAAGAGAGGGGACACAGAATCTGAAGCAGGCTCCAAGGTCTGTGATATGGGGCTCAAACTCTTGAACCGTGAGATCATGACCTGACCTGAAGTTTGACGCTTAACTGACTTAGCAGCCCATGTGCCCCTAATTTTTTTTTTTTTGAGAGAGAGTGAGAGAGAGAGAGAGAAAGAGAGAGAGAGAGAGAGAGAGAGAGAGAGAGAGCGAGCATGCACATGGGTGAGGGAGAGACAGAGAGAGAATCCTAGGTATGCTCCAGGCCCGGCAGGGGAGGGGCAGAGAAAGAGAAGGGACACAGATTACGAAGCAGGCTCCAGTCTCGATGCAGGGCTTGAACTCCTGAACTGTGAGATAATGACCTGAACCAAAGTCTGATGTTTAACTGACTTAGCTGCCCAGCTGTCCCCCCCAAAAAATTTTTTTTTTGTTTTTGAGAGAGAGAGAGAGAGCATGCACATGGGCAAAGGAGAGACAGAGAGAGAATCCTAAGCAGGTTCCATTCCCAGCTCAAAGCCCAATGTGGAGCTTGATCTCAGGACCATGAGATCATGACCTGAGCCAAAATCAAGAGTCAGCGGTTTAATCAGAGAAATTAATATGTATAAAACACTTGACATATAATAAGTAGCCACTTACTAGTGATGTCATTGAGCAACTGTTTTGGCATCTCTGAGCTTTCCTTTTTATATCTATTAAATTGGATTAATGGTCACTTCTCAAGATTGCTATCAGGATTAAATGACTATTGACAATGCCTAGTGATGTTTCTCACAGTTTGTAGGTATTACGTTAAATCTGTTGTCATCGGTTATGAATTTTTGAGTTATTCAACTCGTTTTCAAAACTAGATTGAGGGTCAGAAGTTCTGGTTTTGTATTTCAACTCGGTCACTTGCCAGTTTCATTTTCTTGGGAAAAAGATGTAACCACCTCATTTAAAATATGAAGATAATAATAGCATGTCTCAAAGCTTTATTGTGAAGTCTAAACAAGGTCATGCTGTATGAATAATGGCCTAAGAATTCTCCCACAACTGTGGATTGAGTACTTGCTGTATGATGTTACTCTTTTAGGTTTAGGAGACACAAGAATAAGTAAATTAGATGTGATTTTTGACCTTAAGTCATGCTATAATAGGTGATCATTGATGTATATTGAATTTGACCCTACTGATTCATTCATTCTTTCATTAAACAAGTAATATTTTAGTACTTTTGATCTGTACCTCTAATCCTAGGTTTAAGCTCAAGGAAACTTTCAGTAGGTCATGGCCAGGTCTGCCTAGCAAAAAAGACCCTAGACTAGAAAGATTTTATGTAATGTGGAAAACCTTTCTGTTTGAAAACTCTGGGATGCAAAATCCTATTTCCTGTGACATTTGTGGAAATTGCACATTGAGAAAAACCATCCTGTTGGCTTCAGGTAACTGATCGTTAGGGCACTTGTTAATTGATTATCATGGTGACGATGTTACTTTTCAAGAATAATTAAAAAAAATGATAAAAATTTAAGATGGAAGCTATTTGATGCTCCTCTGAACTGGCTGGACCCTGGATGCTGCACTAACTGTTCAAGCCTACCCAGGGATAAGAGAACTTTAAAATCTAATCCTTAGTTCTAACTGGCTAAGGCACATTATCTTTCTCTCCTACATAAAAAAACTGTTTACTAGCTTAGTATGGGGTTGAGGGGGCTATTCTTGCTGATTTATTTATTAATATAAGATAGCTTGGGCTTCCATAGGAATGTATAGAACTTGGATTGGATCCCTTGTATATGCCTCACTCTTTTACCAGTAGGCATCCAAGGATTTATTTCCTGGATAAAAATTGGAAGTGCAGTATATCCTCCTTTCAAATTCCAGTTCTGTTTTTTAACCAGGTGTGTGATTTTGGACAAGCCTCTTCATTTCTGGTAACCTTAGATTGTTTTTTGTTTTTTTTTTTTTTCATCTGTAAAATGGTAGAAAATAAAAGTAAAAGTTTCCAGTTACTTAACACAGTGACTAGTACAGATTAAAGATGTAACAAATGTTAGCTATACGGTCCTGATTCCAGGAAAAGTAGGAAAATAAGATATAGGTCATTTGAGGGAGAGATACCTATTCTCAGTCAGAATACATAGTTAGAAATAATGGCATTTGTATGGTTTAGTGTTAATCACTCTAAGTCATAAGAATTTCCAAACTGATGATACAGAAGGTACTTGGTCTCCCACACTGTGCCTGTGCCAGAGCATTAGCTCTGCATAATTTCAGGAGACACCATTCATGTTACGGATCGAGCAAACGATGCCTTTCCAGAGTTGGCAGTGCTCGGTCTGGGTGGCTGTGCATTGTAGCCCTGCCCATAATAGCACTGAGTGCAGAATTTCACAACTGCACACCTAGTTGCAGAAACTGACAAAAGTATTTTGACTGACTCAGGAAAATATTGCTGGCAAAGATATTAGTTTACGTAGACTCAAATGCTTTCTATCCCACAGAAATGTCCACATGTGAGAGTACAGGCATTTATATTTCCAGTAGAGAGTATATAAATTGTCTTTGAATATACTCAAAAATGCGATCACTTCATGATTAACAAGAGAAAAAAATATTTCCCGAAGGATAGTAAAACACAAAAGTCCTGAAATTGTTTATTTTTTTCAAGAAAAGGAAATTAATTATAAATATATTTTTAAAGTTTATTTTTATTTTTGAGAGAGACAGGGACAGTGTGAATAGGGGAGGGGCAGAGAGAGAATCCTAAGCAGCCTCTGCACCAACAGCAGAGAGCCCAATGTGGGTTTCATGG
Organism: Neofelis nebulosa; assembly: GCF_028018385.1. Lineage (NCBI taxonomy): Eukaryota > Metazoa > Chordata > Mammalia > Carnivora > Felidae > Neofelis > Neofelis nebulosa. The sequence continues at coordinate 40,504,517 of NC_080789.1, read as the reverse complement.
TCACAAAACTGTGTGATCATGACTTGAACAGAAACCTAGATTCAGACCCTTAACCAACTGAGCCACCCAGGCACCCCCAAAAAAGGAAATTGATTAACATGGGTTGATGAGTTGACATGAACAGTTGACTCTTCCTTATGAGTAAAGAAATATCTAATTCTTGAAAAAAAAATGAATTCACATTTGTTTTGTTGCTTTATGAGCATCAATTTATATGATATGTCTTTTTCCTCTCCCTGAATTTTATGCAGGCAATATATTTCCCCACATAACTGAAAAGGTATTATACTTTTACAATCGTAATATATAGACCAGAAAGTAGTATTTAAACTGAGATTTAACATTTCTCTCTTGCTTACATAATGTATATATTTGTAAGTTTGTTTTTGAGAGAGAGAGAGAGAGAGAGCGAGACAGAGAGAGAGAGAGAGCATGCGCACATGAGCAGCAGAAGGGGGGGGAGAGAGAGAGAATCCTAAGCAGGCTCTGCACTATTAGCATGGGGCCTGATGCAGGGCTCGAACTCACAAACCATGAGATCATGACCTGAGCCGAAATCAAGAGTCGAATGCTTAACCTACTGAGCCACCAGGCACCCCAGCTTACAAATTTTTATCCTGAAGCATGAGCACAGTTCCATAGACTGATAGGTTATATGAGAATGGGAAGCTGCAGTTTTACATTGAGAACTGATTGAACAATAAGCTCGGTTAATGTAGAAAACCTGTCCTGGAAGCCTTCGCTCAAACATTCCCTCATCACTGTATTGCTCTGGCCATAATTTATTGTTTTTTCATGTGTGTTCTACTGGCATTTTATGTATGCATTTATTATATTATCTATACTGTTTATTACTTGTGTGTCTTTCTCTTTTAGTGTGTTGCGAGCTTGTTCTTATTTTGAACTTTTTCCTCTTTAAAATTCATTATTCCCAAATTTAGTGCTGTTACACCAGCCAGGTTCTTAAAAGTGGTTGATGAATTGAATAGTAAACGATACCGATACTGCTTCTATAATTTAGCAATTTTCTAGATATAATAACCTTTCAGGGACAAAATATAATTATTATTAGCTCCATTTTACAGATGAAGAATGTGAGAGAATTTTATGGGCTTCACCAAGGTGTACTGCATCTAGGTTCATATGGTTAGGAAGTGCAGATTTGGGACTCAGATTTATACATTCTGTCTCTCAGGCCTTTTCCTCTGAGTAACTGAAATATAAGAGCTCTCAATTGATAAAAATATTCATATTTGAATTGGAAAATATGGGTAAAGTTTAAATGGTTTTTAGGTTCCTTAAAATAAGAGAGCATCAGATAAAATATTATGACAAATAGAACAAAAACTAAAGAGATTTAAATGGCAAAGTGGTATGGATTTAGATCAATCTGTTGTTTTCAAAGAGGAACACTTCTAAATTTGGGGTGAAATTATTACATTGTTTTAGTTAATTGTTTATATACTCCCTTCATTTTTATAGAGGAAGAAACAATTATTTATTTAACAACTTACTTCCTTAATATTTTCTGACATGTTCCCACGGTGAAATATTACTGGATTATGGAATTAGAAGACAATATATTCCTTCACTAGATTGTATCTTTGGATAGTTCAAGAGTTTCTAATAGATAATAAAAACAGGTCTTAGTGGATACCACGAAAGTGCAGAAAGATTTTGTACACATATGTAATATGCATTTTTCTGGGAAGAAGTTTGTAACTTTGTTGAGATTCACAAAATCGTTCATGACCATGAAGAAGTCTTGTAGAGGAAAGTGCTTTGGCATAAAAACTGTTTGGATCCTATTTGCAGGTTCTTGCATGTAAGTTGCTTACTTTAGGGCTGATTTGCCATTTGCAGATTCTTGCATTTAGGTTGCTTACCTTATGGGGCCAATGAGGAAATTAGATGATACAACATAAGTAAAGAACTGGTTTTGGAAGGTGTATGATACACACAATCCAGAGTCGTTCTCAATGTCATTCATTGCCTGGGGAATAAATTCCAAATTCCTCAGCTTGGTATTCAAGAACATGCAGGATGTTTATCAAACCCCCTTTTCTGGCTTCCTTTTCCCACACTCTGTTCTCTAGTCAGACTGGATTGTTCAATCACAAGGACCATATCTGCCTTCTCACTCCTCTGGGTTCTTGTTAATGCATCCACCATGTCCAAAATCCATCCTGCCAATTTCTCTTACCTATATTTTGCCCACATGTTAAGGCCCAATTCAAGGGCTCCTACCTCAATAAAACCTTTTCTAATTTCTCTGTGAAGAACTATTTTTTTCTTTTTTTTAATTCTCTCAATTTCATAGCACTTTGTAACCTCTCATAATTTTGAATATATTTTATTTAACAAAAAGGATATATGTGTATCCCTTAATTTATCTTAGGCTATTTTCCTTGGGTTTGAGTTTGCTTAAAACCCAGAAGAACCTGAATATATATTTGTGGAATTACTGAATGATTCTGGTCAACTCCATTCCTAGGCAGAAATAAATCTCTAATTTTCTAAGCATGTGTATACATCTATATTATCCTATAGTGAGCACTTACTGTAAGTCCTTTATGAAAGACATAAAATTCAAATTCAAGAAATAAAATATTTCCTTTTCCTTCAGAAGAAACTATAATGGAATTCATGTAGCACCTAAGTCAGCATCTGAGCCTGCACATACATAGAGTCCTAAGATAATTCAGATTTGCATGCTAAAAAAAAAAAAAGACATCAGAGTATGTTTTATAAAGTTAGTTAACCTTGCCTTCAAAGTAATAAGACTTCCATTAATATTAACTACAGAACCTATAATTGTTTTCCTCCTTTTACTTTTGGCCCATTAAAATGAGTCTTTTGTGAAATAACTTTTGTTTCAGAACTGGCTGTCCTGACTTCCTAATCAAATTACCACCCACTCCCTTCCTTGCAAGCTACATCTCCCTGATCTACTTCGATTCCCAACCCTCTTTGTTTGCATTAGCTGAATATTTCAAGAGAAAATGTTCCAGGCAACACTATTGTAGAATATTAAGAAGAAATATCTTGCCAGTGGGAAGCCATTGCTATTTTAACCTCTCATAATTCCACATAGAAAGGACAAAAGTTCAAGAGTTTTCTTTGTTAAATAGAAACTTGTAAAATTATGACCTATTTATAATTAGTTTAAATAGTGTGTATTGATTATTTGATACTCTATAGATATATTAGGTATGGACCTTTCACTTTTATAAAGGGTCTTCACTTTTGTGTAGCCAGAAACTCAACTTTAACTATATCCCTATTTTCCAGAGGTCAACACTTGGTAAAGAATTATCTGTCGTAGTAGCTAATCACCTTTAGTTTAGTTTTTTTCCCTTTCCACCAAAATGTTTTATGAAAAAGAGAGAGAGAAATACAGAGTGGGGCATGGGGAAGACAGGAAAAATTGTGTTGGGCATAGCACTCAGTGATCTTAGGTAGAATAAATTCCTTGCCTGTGATGAAACCAATCAATCTCAGGAACATTGAGAAACTTATTTATTGATCATAAGGAACATTGCAAGGAAAAAGATATTAGGAGAGATTAAAGTTATCACCAAATAGTTCTAGAAATTGGCTTCGCTCTCTTGAGTTGCTGTACATTGTCTTTATCCATTTATCGAAACACTGCTTCCAAATACAGATAATATTGTAGGAAATAGAAAAAAAAAACACACACACGTACATACAACACACACACACACACACACACACACACACACACACACACACATCCCCAAGAACCTTTAAATGGGAAATAAAATACTTTGATAAGAATTCCTCTAAATCTTTATATTAAGACAATGGTTTGTTTAAAAGAAGATGAGATTTTGATAAACCTTGATAAACCTTGATTTCACCGCATTAATCAAGTAGCCTCTGTCTGAAAAAGTGAAGGCTGTACTAGGATATTTTTAGAACCATTTTATCATACATTTCATGCCTTTACAGCATGTAGTTGCTAATTTTCCTAATAAGGTCACCCTTCAGTAAATGGCATGTGTTCTCAAATTCATGTGGGGGTACTTGCCTAAAAATAAGGCCAATTGGTGTGAACTAAGGATCCTTATATTATCTCACCTGTCTTTCTTATTTCAGTATTACCAAATCAGAGGAAGAAAGTGGCTTTGTCATCACTTATTCATATTAATTTCTGTGTCATTCTCTGTATAGTCCAATAAAAGAAGTAAGTGATATAGGAATTAGCTTGCTTAGGTTTCTTGCCTTTAGAGATCTTCAAAGGTAAAGATAATCCCCACCCCCCCAACCCCCAAGCACACCCCCCCAATTCTTCTGTATTGATAAACAGCAGGGCAACACAGCCTCTCCCTAGAAAAGGAGCTCAATAAATCTTGTTATTTGGTGACTGGAGGCACATAGTCAAATGAGGAAAGATTAAAGAAATGTTCTTACCTTCTCAACTCAAGGGCAGGCAAAGTGAGAAGGTAGGTCTTGTAATCTAGCTGATGAGGAAGATGGCAGGAATCAAAGGCTCTTTCATTTGGAGAGCTGACAAAATGTATTCCTAGCATTTTAACCTCAACTGTGCCCTAATATATGGACTTCGTTATTTTGCTAAGCAGCAGGAGGGACTGGTGATGACTTTCTTCGAATGTCTTGGCTAAGGTCTTCCACCGACTTGTAATTTTCATCCCTATGTGAGTCTCTTAATAAAAATCCTAAACCTTTTACCTCTGAACAGTCAAAAAACATATTCCACTCTGAAAAGTGTTACGGTTTCAAAGAAACTTTCTACTGAAGATAATGAGTGTTCTAGAGCGCTAATTGAAACAGCAGGAGAGAATGGTTACTTTCCAAATATCCCAGGGGAGTCCTGTGTGCCAAGGTAATGACATGAATAAGCTAGACCAATGGACTTTGGTTTCTTAAGCCATAGGTCGACTACAGAAATTTTAAGGAATAATGCTTTTTCATATCATAAAAATTTAATAAACACCATTCATAAATAAATATTAAAAATCTGTTCAACCCAGATGAAAGGACTCTACCATATGTTAGTGTTTAGAATCTGAGGTATAAATACTCATATTTTGATGCACAAGTTTTCTTCGATATGAAATAATTAGTGGATTCTTCTGATTTAATTCATATTTTAAATATCTGAGTGATACACAAAAAAACTATTTTGGTTTGAATTGATTCATCTGTGAATCATTACTTACTGAACACATACTATAAAGAAAACAGTGAGGTTGCAAAGATGGATTAGACGTGAATCTTGATCTCAAGAATTTACAAATCAGTAGAGGATAAAATATGTACGTACGAACTATAGACAAAGTATAAAATGATATATACCATATAAAAACACAAAGTGCTACTTATTCCAATGTATTTGGTCAAAACTTTGATGAAAACATATTAGCTAGATTTTCTTGACTTGTAAATAAACCTTGCTAAACATTATTGGCTATTTGACGTTGGAAAATTTACAATTCCTCTTCCTAAATATCACTCCTCATTACACAACAATATAGAAAGCAACAAAAGTGAAATGAATTATTTGTAACCGTATAACAATACATGTAGCAATAATCATGCCGAGAGTAACTAGGTTCTGCTTAGATAATTGAGGTATTTCTATATTGTATCTTAGGTACTCTAAAATAATAAATAACACATTTCCCATTCAATTTTAAGACAATATAATAAGATCACAAATTTGAGTGGGTCTTAGTGTTTTGAGGACCTGAATTATTTATCATTATAAGAACAAAATAATTAATAATTTGAAATTATTGTCAATTAAAAATAACTTAATACACATATTGATTGCCAGTATTTCCATTGCTTTCAGGGAACATGGTATTTACCAAGGGGAAAAAAATTTTTTCTTTGAACTTCCTTCACTAAGGACAATTAACATAAAAGAAATTAAACCTAAATAAAATTAGCACACAGAAGTGAATTTGTGATAGAGTAGGAATTAAAGTGAAAGCACTTGGGTTCAAGTCCCCACTGTGTGCAGTAGACAAGTCAATCAGCACAATGAAATCTACAAACCTAGTTCACAAGGTTGACAGCATTAACCAAAAGAGAGTTGAGAAAAGGACATAGCAACCATCGGTTGTTTTGTATTTATCATTATTATTTCTCTGAAATTATTGTACATTTAATATTATGTTTATTTTTATCCCTAAATGGAGTCTACTTTTCAAATGGGTAATGGCCTCTGAGTATTGTCTTCTTTACAGGAGAGAAATCACCTGTCCTCCTCCAGTTTGCTGGTTATTCTCAATTACCTCTGGAAGAGACAGTTTTTAGATTCTCATGTATTATATTAGTTTACTAGGGCTGTTATAACAGACTACCGGAGACTAGGTAATATTTTTATTACCAGAAGTTTTATTTTCTCATGATCAAATTGTCTGCAGGGTTGGTTCCTTCTGAGGGTTGGGAAGAAAGAATCTATTTAAGGAGTCTCTCAATGGCTTGTAGACGGCCAACTTCTCCCTGTGTCTTCACATGGTTTTCGCTCCTTACATATCCATGTCCACATTTTCTCTTCTTACAAGGACACTAAATTGGATAAGAGCCTACCACAATGACCTCATTTTAAATTAATCATGGTATTAAAGACACTATCTCCAAATACAGTTACATTCTGAAGCACTGGGATTAGGTCTTCAACACATAATTTTTGAGGAAGGGGACACAATTCAGCCCATAGCATGTATTATGATGGATTGAGAGAAATTTATATAATTTCTGTGGCAAAGATCGGCAGACGGCATTAGATAAGATCTAGAAATCAGATTAAAATATGAATATATATATACATATATATGTATATTTCTTACTTGAAAATATTCTGTTGTGTTCTACATGGTGAAGTGGAATTATTGTTACAAAATAGGTTCCTTCAATGATCCAAGGAAAGAAAGGTGTCTATTCAAATAGCAAACATATCAGCAGGCATCTAATGCCAGTCTAGTGCCCTCTGGAGATGCTCTATATTGGCTTGCAGTCTATTTTCTTCTAACCATATGGTTTTGCGCAGATGATTTAGCACAAAAATAACCTTCTTCAGTGAATAGTGGTACCGTGTGCAGAAAGCATGCCCTTCCTTTTTTAACCACTCACAGAGATGTAACCCCCACAGGAAAGGCATCTGTCCTCCAGCAACAGTTCAGAATATGGAGGTTATAGATTTGACAACTCACTGAAATGTCACAAAGAATCATTTTCTAAACAGAAATTTGCCATTTCTCTATATTGAAGTTCAGAACTTCACAATGAGACACAAGTTTTTTTCTAAATCTGTGGGGTTGAATTTAAATATAATATTTTTAGCATTTTAATAAATATTTTTTTCTGCTGATCCATTAAACCAATGCAAAATGATATAGCCTACTACTTTCCCCCCCTTTTCTTCTTTTATTTGTTCTTTACTTAAAGAACAGAGACTTGTGGGTGAATAAATACTTTCAGTATTTAACACTATGCTGCCACAAGAAATTATACATAATAGTGCTGTATGGTCCTAAGTCTGTTTCTGGCTTTATTGCATAATTCCTTTGAGACTACAAGAAAATGCAGTATTTTTCAAACCATGCAATTTATGTTTGTAAAATGAAGGCAGGGATTGTAAATTATGGCAAATAGCTAATACAGAGACAAAATGTTAGAACCAACAATGAAAACCAAGTCAGCTCCCTGTGGGCTCATTTCTATGTGACAGGAAAAAAGATCCTGGTTAATACGGGTTCTGTTCAATTGTTCACCAAATATGTTGTGCTAGGCATTATTCTATATTCTTAGGATACACCAATGAATAAAACAAAGACCTTTATCATTGCAGATTTTATATTTTTGTAGGAGAATATCTGCAATAAACAAACATAAAAAGATATATAAATTACATAGTTATTTTAGAACGTACAATAAGGAAAAAGAAGAGAAAGTTAAGGTTAACAGGATGTTGTGTTGGGGATGAGGGTTTGAATTTTAAATGGGTGGTCAGGATAAGGACTCAAAGGTTATTGTAAGTCAGATCATTTTCTGATAGAAAAAAATAGTGCCTGAAACAAATCATTTTATTAAGTCTCCATCCTTAAAGACAGAATCAACTTTCAGAGTAAGGTATGAAAAATTTTGCAAAGTATGTCTAGTGTTTAAGATATTTTACTAAATAGTGTGTGTCTTCCTCTGTTTAATAAATGGTAATGCTTTACTTCTGTAGTTTTCCATTGTCCCTAAGAAACCTGGTTTGAACTAGCTAGCTAACTAGTTTCCCATTCCCTTCTCCGAACTTTAAACCTGTGCCTCACATTTCAGTTCCATATCTTTAGATGTGAGAATGCCACTGATACTGCAACATCACAAGGCATTTGTTTCTTCCAGGCAACTCTCTGTAGTCTTTATTCATTTTTGTCTAGATGCTGTGTGACATGAAAGGGAAAGAAGGCCAACCTTCAAAATAAAAATTATCAATGGTAATGTGTTATTGGAAAACCCCAAGGTGCATATTCTCCCAGGTTAATTTGCTGTTAGCAGTGCTGATGTCACCAATTCACGGTTTTGTGGCTAGGTCTTAAAAGAAAGTACCTAAGCCCATGAAATGCTAGCAAAAGGGCAAAATTGTGTTTTTAACGAGAGGCAAAAGAAGATAGAGAATCACAGAAGCAGAGAGGGTACCTTTAAAATATACAATGCTCTATGAAGCTGGCAAAATATTATGAGACATCTAATTTCAGCTGTCAAAGGGGCTCACATTGATTTTTAGGTTCATTATATGCACTCTTAGGGTCCTCTAAAAGGAGTCTTATTTATTTGGCTCTTATGTAACCTATCTTTCTCAGGAGAAAGTTAATAGTACTTTCTAGTAGGAAAATAGCACCTTAGTTTGGACTGGAATCATTGAGAGTCCATTTTACTTCTGTTTAGATTCAAGAAAATGAAAAGGCTTTGACTTTTTCAGAGTAAAGAAGTCAACAGAAGTCCAGGAACCCTAAATCACTGCTCTAAGTGCTAGCCATTTTTGTCTAACTGTGCATGCTTTTGTTAGTTAGTGTCTATCTATTTTCTGCCTCCCCAGCCCTGATTCCTCAAAACTACTTCTGAGAATAAACAGAATATCATGACTCAGGTAAAAATAGCTCTTTTGTACAAAAGCATTTAAAAATTGGCCAGAAATTAAACCCAGACCCTGATCAAAAGAATCTGTTTAGAAAATATAATGTGTACTTATGGATGACTCAGTTCTGTTGTTGCAAAATATTCTTTTCTTAAAATACCTTGGCAGTAGTTTATTAAAAACAAGCCATTTTACTATCTTACTTTCACAATATGACATAGTTATTCTAATGGTACTCATAAGTGGAAAATGTAATTGTTTTCCTTTGGGCATTATATTTTCTTTTGTCATTTTATATTAAGTCTATTTATTGCAGAATGAGGGGTTTGTCTTTAGAGCTCTTGTAATGAGTTTAATGGGTAATTTCAACTTCTGATGTGGTGTACAGCATAATCCCAAATGTTAGACTCTAGAATCTAATCATGCTTTCACTGGCCTAATTGTCTAAAGATACAACAGCAGGTCAAGTAATATTTTATAGTTTAATTAATTACAACAGAGACAGAACAATTTTGTAAAGTTCCAAAAAATGATTGATTTTCTGCAATCAATGAAACCCTCACAATGGTGGGAGTATGAGTAACCATTGTGTTTATTAAGTCAAAATTTTGAATCTGTGAATCCCGATACATAGCTGGAACAGGGCAGTTCTGGGGTTTGCATTACATCTCTCAGATCCCCGGAAGTCTGTTTCACATGTTCTGCAATATTACCCACTTGTGTGGATTCTGAACAGATTTCATGAGATTAGGAGGAAGGATAGATGATGCAGAGAAATATCTTGGAATTCCTTCTTTGCATGTCCTGGAAATCTTTCAAGGCAGCTAACTTTAGGGAGTCAATCTCAATTCCACAGACACAATAGGACCTCTTTCAAATGCACAGCAATTCTAGAATGTCAGAGGAGATATCTTGGGGATGATATTTTGGCTCTTTGAACTCAGTAACTCCTGGGACAAGGATGATATGCAGAAATCTTGTTAAAGGAAGAAAAAATAGGCAGTGTGGAAGAAGTAATAAGCAAAGTCCAAAAATTGATGACTGAAAAATAAGCCTAAAGTTTTCTTAGGGAGGCACACTTAAGCAACCTCTTACCCATACTATTGAAAACCATACTATTCCAGAGGCCAGTCTAGAAGAGGTCAAAGAACCATTAGTAGCATCCAGATGCCTGGACCAATATAAGATGTGTTTTTCCTTCCCAGTGTTTAAAACTCCAAATGAAACTTTATATCATGATAAAAATGATTTTATTTGTGCTTTGCAGACACGTAAGAAAAAAAGTATGGGAACTAATGCACCTATAATGTGTGAAGTGCTCTTATATATGTTACCTAATTTCACCACACATAAACTCCATGAGTTAAGTACAATTTCCTCCAGCTTAGAAATGAAGAAACTGAGGTTCAAGTGTCATGTGGCTTTGCCAGTGACAGAAGAAGTGGTTCAGGTAACCATGAACCTGGTTATAAAGCTTGTACTTTGGCAACTTCAAAATGCTGGTACTGTGCTTGGAACTTGAGTTAGATTACGTTATTTATGTCTTACAGCAAGTTGTGACACTGACATCACTGTCTTATTATTATCCCATTCTAATAATCACTTTCCAGAAATGGAGACAATTTCAGAGATGTTTTGAGGACTGGTTCCCAAAATTCACGGACTCATCAGAATTAAATGGCACATTTTTAAAACTTGACTCAAGGGATCCATGCCTAGATATTCTTATTTAATCAGTCTTTCCTGAGGTATTTAGAATTTTTTTAACTTTCTCAGGTGATTCTAACAAGCCACTAGGGTTTGGAAATACTGACTAGTGGGCACTTAATAGATGGAGGAGTAGGGATTTGAACTCTCGTGTATCTATGCTCTACCATGGTGTGAAGCTGAGATATAGGTCATGTTTGTATGTTATTATCAGTTTATTGACACTGTGTAACTTAATGTTGACACTGATGCTCTATAAGTATTTACCACCGGGTGGTTAATGGACACACATACAATTCATGTCCCATTATTTATTGTTGTCTAACAATCTTACTACAAATGTATCAGCTTAACACAACACATCTGGGGAATTCTACTTCCAGGAAGATAGAGTAGATGTAACTTTTCCTATCCCTTCTGCTAAGTAAAAGTAAAATCATGGATATTGTATATAAAGCAGACAGAAGAAAACTGAAAGATGGAAAGAAGAAGGTAGACTGGCTAGGGAACTCAGGACCTAAAAATTGACACGGTTGTGACTTTTCTGGGTTTTTTTCCTCTCTCTCTCTTTTAAAGATGCCCTTACTTATTTTCTAATATGAAAATTTATAATTTAATCATATTTATATTTTTAAAAAACAGTTTATTGAGATATAACTTACCATACAATTCATCCATTTAAAATGTAAAATTCATTGGTTTTAACTATAATCACAGTTAAGGGCACCCATCACCACAATTTTAGAACACTTTCATTGCCACAAAGAGAAACACCATATTGTAATTTAACTGTCATCCGCAACTTCCCTACCTCTTAAGTTCTAAGAAACCATTATTATACTCTCTTTATCTACAGACTTACCTAGCTTGAGTATTTCATATAAATGAAATCATATAACAAGTGACTTTTTTCCCTGGCTTCCTTCACTTAGCATTGTATTGTCAAGGTTCATATATGTTGTGGCATGTATCATGACTTCATTCTTTTTTATGGCTGAATTGTATTCCCTTGTATGGATATGTTTATCCATCTGTTTGTTGACTAACATTTGGATTGTTTCCACCTTTGGCTAACATGAGCAGGACTACTGGGAACATTCATATATTAGCTTTCATTTGAACACATGTTTTAAATTGGGGGGTGTGGTATATGCCTAGGAGTAGAATTTCTGGGTCATAGGCTAATTTGATGTTTAATTTTTTTTTGAGGAACTAGCAAGCATACACTTTATATCCTCACTAACAACTTATGGCTCCACTTCTCCACATCATCACCAACACTTGTTTTTACCTGTTATTGTTAGTATTATTATTCCTACAGCTATATTAGTTGGTGTGAGTGCTATCTTATTGGTTTCATATTTATTTCCCTGATGATTGATGATGAACATTCTTTATGTGCCTGTTGTCCCATTACTATATATGTGGGAAAACTTTTAATCAGGTTCTTTGTCTATTTTTGTAACTTGGTTGTTTGTCTTGTTTGTTGTGTTGTAAGAGTTCTTCATGTGTCTGAATACTAGAATTTCACTGGATATGTTATTTGGAATCAAACTGGAAATTGACAACAGAAAAATAACAGGAAAATTTCCAACACCTGAAAAACTGAATAGCACATTTCTAAATAATCCTTTGATCGAAGAGAATGTCGCAAGGAAAATCTAAAAATATACACTGAACTGAATGAAATGAAAAGACAGCATATTAAAATTTGTAAAGTGCAGTTAAATCAGTGCCAACAGGGAAACCTACAGCATTAAGGAAATATATTAGAAAAGAGTAGAAGTTCCAAACCAAGAAGGTAAACTTCCCTCCTATAGAACCTAAAATAAGAAAAGAAAAATAAACCCAGAAGTAAGCATAAGGAAGGAAATAAAGATGAGAGTAGAAATCAATAGAACGGATTGAAAAGAGCAAAACAATAGAAAAAATCAACAACACAAAGGACTGGTTCTTTAAAAAGATCAATAAGATAGGCAAATCTTGAGCAAAACTGACAAAAAACCAAAAACAAAACAAAAGCAAAAAACAAAAAACAAAAAAAAAACAAGGAACCAAAGAAGACACAAATTACTGGCATCAGGAATGAAACAGGGTATATCACTATAGATCCTGAAGACATTAAACAAATAATAGGGGAATGCCACGAACAACTCCATACATACATATTTGAAAATAGACACATTAAAAAAAAAAAAAAACTGCCACAATTCACTCAATAGGAAATATGGAACTAGAACAGCCCTATAAATGTTAAGAAAATCGAGTGCCTGGGTGGCTCAGTCGGTTGATCATTCAACTTTGGCTCAGGTCACGATCTCGCAGTTCATGAGTTCGAGCCCCGTGTGGGGCTCTGTGCTGACAGCTCCGAGCCTGGAGCCTGCTTCGGATTCTGTGTCTCCCTCTCTCTCTGCCCCTTCCCCACTCATGCTCTGTCTCTCTCTGTGTCTCAAAAGTGAATAAATGTTAAAAAAAAAATATTAAGGAAATTTAGTTCACAATTTAAAATAAAAAGAAAATCTAGTCCCAAATGGTTTCACTGGAGAATTCTACCAAACTATTGAAGAGGAATTAACACCAGTTCAAAACAACTTCCAGAAAATAGAAAAAGAGGGATCATTCCCAATTCATTGTGTGAGCTAATGTTACTTTGCTACCAAATTGGACAATGACACATAAGAAAAGGGAATTATAAACTGATATCCCTCATGAATTAGATATACAATTCCTTGAGAAAGTATTGGCAGGTAGTATTTAGTCATAAATAATTATCCATCATGATCATTTGGCTTTATTACAGGATGCAAGGCTGTTACAATACTTGGAAATAAATAAATATAATCCTGCATATTACCAAGCTAAAGGAAAAGCCACATGACCACATCAGTCATTTCAGAAAAAAAATTTGACAAAATTCAGCACTAATTTATGATAAAATCTTTCAGAAAACTAACAATAAAGGAGAACTTCCGCAACTTGATAAACAACATCTACAAAAATCCTGCACTAAAATTATACTTCACAAAGAAAGACTGAATGCTTTCTTCTTAATTTCAAGAATGAAGCAAAGATGTCTGTTCTCATCACTCTTATTTAGCACAGTACAGGAAATTTTAGCCAGTACAAGAAGAGAAGGAAATTAAAAAACGTGCATATTAAAAAAAAAAAAAAAGAACTAAAACTGTCTTACCTTATAAATGACATCAAAGTCTACATACATTATTCCAAGAATTCTTAAACAACAACAATTTAATCAACACCATAGGATACAGGATAAATGTACAAAACTCTATTTTATTTCTAAATGCTAGCAAACACAGGGACAGAATTCCTAAAACAAACAAACAAAAAGAATGACTTAGGTGTAAATCATGTACAGGACTCATGATGAAAATGACACAATGCTGATTAAAAAAATCATAGAATCTAAACAAATGGAGAAGCATATTGTCTTCATAGATTAGAAGGTTCACATAATAAAGATGTCAGTTCTCTCCAAATTGATATACAGATTTAATGTGATACTTACAAAAATCCCATAGTGACATTTCATAGAAATAGACAAGATTATTCTAAATTTATATAAAAGGCAATGGACCTAAAACAGGTGATCAGTTTTGTAAAAGGTGAATAATGAGGAGGAATCAGCCTACAAGATTTTAAGACTTAATATATAACTCTAGGACAAGACGACAACATAAGGTTCCTTATAGTGATGCGAGTTTTTGTACCTTGACTGATCAATGTCAGTATCCTGTTTGATATTATACTGTAGTTTTTGCAAAAATTTCCATTAGGGAAAACTGAGGAAAGGATGTCTCTGTAGCACTTCATACAACTGCATGGGAATCCACAACCGTCTCAAAATTGAAAGTTTAATAAAAATATTTGCATTAATTATCTTACATTTTCTGTGGGTTAGAGCTCTATATATAGCTTAAGTTGGTCCTCTACAAGGCCGTAGTCAAACTGTCAGGCACGGCTGCATTCTTATATAAAAGATTGATAAATGTGCTTTCAAACTCAGGTAGTAATTGGCAACATTCACTTTTTGTGGATTGTTAGGCTGAAGTCTTCAGTTTCTTGTTGGCAGTTAGAGGCCACTTTCAGTTCCTTGCCAATATGGCCACTTGCTTTATTAAAGCCAGTGAGAGAGGGTAACTCTTAGCTGGACAGGTGTCATAACTTAATGTAAGATAATCATAGAAGTGACCTTCCATCCCCTTTGCTATATTCTATTGGTTAGAAATAATTTACAGTATCATCACACTGAAGGAGAGGTGATTGTACAAGGTTATGAATACCAGAAGACAGGGATGATTGGAACTATCTTAGAGTCCTGCATAGGACTGCATAGGACCAAAAATCATAGGTTTTGATGTAATTGGGAATGTGTTTCTTACTTCTTAAGTACTTGGCAACTGTACAGGATGATTTAAAGTATTACCACCTATGTTCTACATTTAGAACATCTACAGTAGAGTGTGGAACTGAAGGAGGCTAAAATATTTTTATCATAGGAAATAAAATGTATAAAAGCAGGCTGGGAAATACTGCATCTTAATTACATTGGATATTTGTAGCTTTTGGTACCTCTTTTAGACTTATAGAGAACTTGTTATGTTGCTATGTTTGTAACTTCGTAATCTGGACAAGTTAACGTTGTATTCCCAAAAAAAACATTATCACATGGAAAAGGTTTATCCTTTGGAATAAACTTTTCTACCACAGCTTACCTTTGTAGCAAATACTGTCCATTTTAGGGGTGCCTGGCTGGCTCCTTTGGTGAATGATCTCAGGATTGTAAATTCAAGCCTCATGTTGGGTGTACAGATTACTTAAAAATAAAATCTTTAAACAAAATTGTCTTTTTAGAAAATTCAGTTGTCTTAAGAAGCCTAGAAATCTCTTCAAAATAGAAAAAAATATTCCAAATTATTATCATTTTCTTTTTGTAGAGTGAATCTATTCAAGTTCCTGGTGACCTAGTAAATATTCAAAGTACAATTCATCAGTCAAGTCCTAAATTTTAGGTTTTTGTGAAGATTTGGATTTTTAACTTATCTTTATATACTATAAAATATTTCCTTTTTAGAAAATTATGATGTGACATTTTTCATTCCTCTTATACCTCTTGGGTACTCCAAGATTTCCTAAATATTCCTTATGGGGCCTCTGAGAAACATTTTCAAATATTTATTAATGTTGAAATAATGTAGATCACCTGGAAATAATAAAACAAAAACTATCATCATCATTATAACATTAATAATTCACAAAAATAATAATTGGTATCTGAATAGCTCTAATCTCTTTAACAGAAAATGTGGAGTTCAGAAATGAACAACTCCTTCTGCTTTTCTTTTTCCCAAAAAAGAAAAAAGAAAGGTTTTCCTTCCTCTAGTACATTTGGAAAAAAAGAGATTTGTCTCATATCCCTGATGAGTCACTCTCCATATGGCCCTTGCTTCTGTGTGTTGCCTGATCTAACCATGCATACTGAATTTTCAGGCTGCTTTGCACCCAGCTGATCACTGGCCCCTTTTGCCTTATTCCCCATGATACTGCTAAACCAAGACTGCTGTAGGAACCACCTTCTACTAAAATTTTAGAGGGGTCTGTAGCCCAGTACTGAACAAAGAACAACTTATGTCCATTGTTATAATCAGGGTTTTTATGAGTCTTACTAGCTTTCTCTCTGTTGGAGAATATATCCTTGACCAGGATTCTTATCTGGCCTCTGGTCTTTGTCATGATGCTGGGCCTCCACTCTGTGGCCTTGCCCATCTCTGCAAAATTTTCTCCTGCATCCAGACATGTTTTATTATTATTATTATTATTATTATTATTATGCACAGCACTCAGCTATCCTCCTAAAACACATCCACAAGGCCTTAGCTTTCATAATTCTAAAAGCACTGGTTAGATGTTTTTCTAGATAAGAGTAATTCTTATCTAGAATTTTCCCTCCAGCTTTGTAATGATAACCACTACCCTTCATTGAGACATAAAATGCTGATAAATATTATTTATTGAACTCTTTAATCATGCTATGGACCACTTTATGTATTTCACACTCTACATATTTTGAGTCATTTAAGTTTCAAAATAACTCCCTTATTATTCCATTTTAAAATACAGTGATTGTGGGGCGCCTGGGTGGCGCAGTCGGTTAAGCGTCCGACTTCAGCCAGGTCACGATCTCGCGGTCCGTGAGTTCGAGCCCCGCGTCAGGCTCTGGGCTGATGGCTCGGAGCCTGGAGCCTGCTTCCGATTCTGTGTCTCCCTCTCTCTCTGCCCCTCCCCCGTTCATGCTCTGTCTCTCTCTGTCCCAAAAATTAAATAAAAAATGTTGAAAAAAAAAAATTTTAAAATACAGTGATTGTGAGAAGAGGCTATATGCTTTAAAAACATGTGTATCTTAACACTACTGGAGAAAACATTAATTGTCCCCAGGTTTCAAGAGTGGGGAACTCCTATATATGATATGGAGTTCCATAATTTCTCTTGTAAGTAGGACAGCCAAGTATTTCTGGCTACAGAATCTCCCAAATTAATCATGAGACCTCACTACAAACAATCCTGGATTCCTTAAAAAAGAAAAAAAAAAAGATGTATACCTTTATGATAGTATCTGTTGTGGTACCTAGAATACTGTCTACCCTATGCCCCAAGATGTCTATATCCTAGTTCCAGGAACCTATGGGTAAGATTACAGGACAAAGGGAAATTAAGCTCATAGAAGGAATTATTTGCTAATCAACTGGCCCTAAAATAGAGAGATTATCCTTGATTATTCAGTAGGCTCAATGTAATTAATAGGGTCTTTTAGGAAGAAGGAGAGAAAAGGAGTCAATGTAAGAGTGATTCTATGTAAGCAACACTTGATTGGCCATTACTAGCTTTGAAAATTGGAGGAAGATATGAACCAAGGAATGCAGGCAGCCTCAAGAAGATGGAAAACATGAGACAATAGAATCTTCTCTAGAGTCTCCAGAAAGGAGCAGAGCCCTGTTGACACCTTGATTTAGCCCAATGAGACCCATTTCTGGACTTCTGAACTTCAGAACTGTAAGATAATACTTCTGAATTACTTTAAGCCACAAAGCCTGTGGCAATTTATTGTAGCAGCAATGGGAAACTAATACATCTGTTTGACTTTTTATTATCTCTTATTTCCTGTTTCCAGTTTGAAAATTATGCTTTATTGATGTCTCAATTGACATATGATATTGATACTATTCCTCTTTCACAATTTTCCCTCTCCTTGACACTTTCAAGTAGAGAACTTGTATTTTTTTTTTCTTTTTGATCCTAACAAATTCCAGTGCTCATTTTACTTGCCATTAGCAAAACAAAACAAAACAAAACAAAACAACTCAGTCTTCCTTGACATTTAGGCTTCCAAATTTTATTTTAGCCAAAGGCAATAGAAGGTATGGCTACCAAGGGCTCTTTAGATGGAGTGAAGCTTAGAGGAGGTGAAACATAAAGACTGTGGAAGATTTTAAGGTATACGTTATCTAGGTATAAAGGGGAGGGAAACAGAGTAGAGTCAAGGCAGCCAGGTGCCACAACATAATCCAATACACAAAATGCTCAAAGTGGAAGATCACTGGAACAAAGTAAGAGAGTAACGTATGAGAGATGGGGAAATATCATAATATGTCAGATTGTATAGAGGTATGATTGCCCTTCGAGAAAACTTGGATTTTATCTTGGAGGCCATGGGGAATCTGGGGAATGTTTAACCTAAGAGGAACTTGACCACAGTGGAGTTTGGAAAGCAAATGGTGGTGGCAGTGCAGTGAATGAAATTATACAGCAAGCCTAGAGGCAGGCAATTGTGTCAAGAGGCTTTTGAAGTACACTAGGAAAAGAATAACGGTAGGTACAACATATACTGGTGTCCTTTGGGGAGGTGGAAAGAAGTAAAGAGATTTGAAAGACTTCAAGAAGACAGAATCAATAGTATTCAACGACGAAATGTGGAGTGTGAGAAAATGAAAGAAGTCATGTTGCTGGTGTGGAGGAATAGAATGTATGGTGTGTTCACCAATCTGGGAACGCAACAGGTTTGAGATAGAAGATGTGGTGTTCAGTTTCAGTTGAGTTTGAGTTACTCTGGATCATTCTATTGGAAATGTGAATCACTGTCACTTTCTTCTGGATTTTTACTCTGTGTTTGTACGGAGTATCTGTAAATTTCAGGACCTACTCCTTGCAAACTGATAAATGACCTGTCCTCCTTTGACATGTATTGTGTCAGCCTCTGCCAAGTAATGTGTGGTCATGTGCATACCTCTTTCGCTAATTCAGTTCCACTTTTTTTTTTATTTAGCAAATTAACAAAATAATTAAACATTGAAACCGCATGAAAACATGGTGGGAAACCACATGCAGGCTTGATATTTAATAAAGAAGTAATAGTACAAATTAAAGTTTAGGAAATAAGAAAATGATACAACTGAAGCAAATGTAATAGACAATGATACCACAAAGCCTGTAAGAAGTCACTATGACATTTGGGACAATTGGTGTAAAGGTTTTGTTGACTGCTTCAATATTGTAGTTTGGCCACAACAAAAACCCGTGAACAATTTAATAATGTCAGATCAATGACAATAGAACCTGTTAATCTCAATCTACTTACTGTTTTGCTTATTGAACTGACTGGGGTTATATTTGTACCTCACAAAGTAAAAATGAATTATTCAACTTGCTCTAGTATTAAAGGGTCATTGTTAGTACCTATTGAGGATTACCTATGAACATCTGGTACTATGCTAAATGCGGTAGGAAATTAAGAAAATTAGAAGATGGAACCCCTGTCCCAAGGGAGCTTACATATCTTTTAGGAGAGGAAAGGTTAACGAGCACAGGAAACCATTAAAATAAAAAAAAAATTAAATAGAATCAATTATCTATGTATCTTATATATGGAGAATTCAATAAATGCTAGCTAAATTCATCTGTAACATTTTATTTTATTATTACAGCAATTCTAAAGAGCAAACGTTTATTTGCTTTATGGAAATAGAACAACTTTTGAAAAAAATCTCATATGTATTACATGAAAGTTTCTAAAAAGTAAAGATAATATGCTGTTTAGGTAACTAACCAAAGTATCAAGAAAGTATATCTACTAATTGCTGATTGTTACATTTTTAGTATATAACTTTTGTATAATTCAAGAATATCCTGTAACAAATGAGAGCATGTACTTAAGCTAATATGATTTTAATTGAGGCTTGGGGGCCTTTGAAAATGTGCCTCTATTAACAGCCCCAGGAACAATGACTTCCTACAAGGGGAAAGATGGATATTTTGAGTCTGGGAGAGGCTGTCTAGCATGTTAGTCTCTGCGCTGCAGAGAAAATCCCTGGCATGCTTTAAAAAAGACTGATTTTTGATGTAAAGGCACATTTAACCATAGCTTTGAAAGTCTAAAAATTGTCTGTGAGGGTTTGCTTCTTGGTGGATTGGAAATCTACTAGTATTAGTAGTCAAGAGGTCACTGAATAACAGAAATCCAACTTTTCAAGTGATCTGATGCAAAATTTGATGGGACATACCAAAGTACTACATTTCTAAGAGCACAGCATTGAAGCTCCACTAACAGAAATAAGACTAACAAAATACATTCTTATGAACATATTATTGTGGTCATGGTTCCTCCATCTTCTAGTAAAAGTTAACCAACGCTGTAGACGTTTCAAAAAAAACCCTGAGCTTACAAAAAACATTACCATCTAGAAAAAAACTTGGTGGCATGGGCCATGATGTTCAGTGATTCTAGGTTCATGCACACCCACAGTGAAACAAGGTATGTGCTTTATTCCTTATCATTCAAGTTGTATTTCTGTACATTTGTAGTATATTGACAAAATGTCCTAACAGCCCACAAGACAGAGTAATTCCTTTTGTGTCTTCTCTCATTTGGTTTTATAGTGCTAATTTCTGAAGCGTTCCCCCTCTTTTTTAGCTTGATTCCATTTTCATTAATTTTCCTCTCTGTCACCACAGTACACTCTTTAAAATGCAATCCAAATCATGTCACCTACTGCTTCAAATCCTTCTATCAACACTATTACCATGAGGCTAAATCCAACACCAGAAGCTGTGAACTGAATAGGGCAAATTACTTGGATGAGCAGGCAGTGAATGTATGCTAGCTCCCACACTGGCCTCTACACTGCCCCCCCCTGCCCCCCCAAACGAGAGATGTGGTGGAACCAACCATGTGGGATAGCAGTTGGGGGGTAGCAGTTTCTAGGGCACGTTTGTTATACCAAGAGTCCAGATTAAGCTGGTTAGTTTTAAAAATGCACAGTATAGTTGAAATTTTGCCCAATGTGTTATTTTTATATCTTATGCGCTTATATTTATTTATAATTTCTACTCAAATTCAGGAAGAGTTAAGTTTGCACATAATAATTTACAAATAACTATTAAAATGAAGACATAATGAAAGATAAACCAAATGTGAAAAAGAAGATGTCATTTCAGTTACCTTTTTGTCGATATACATGGACTCCTCCCTGTTTCACCTATCCTGTGTATTAACATGACTTCTTCAAGGATATTTTTTCCTTCTCATTTCCCCTAATTTTTGTCTTTAGGATTGGCATCTGTTTGTATTTTATTACTATTTACTTCATTTTTTTTAAAGTTTATTTATTTGGAGACAGGGACAGAGCAAGTGGGGGAGGGGCAAGAGAAAGAAGGAGAGAGAGAGAATCACAAGCAGGCTCCATGCTGTCAGTGCAGAGCCTGACACAAGGTTCAAACCCACAAACTGTAAGATCATGACCTGAGCTGAAACCAAGAATCTGACACTTAGAGGACTAAGCCACCCAGGCGCCCCTAATTCTGTTTACTTCTAATTTCCTCTGTACATCTTCTTTTTAAATCTGGGAGTCCACATTCTTCCATGAATATATATAAGTGCCATTACTCTCCACAGAAAGTGTATCTCTTTACTTTTCCTTTTCACAAAGTCACTACAACTCACAATCTCATAAAAAGAGTTCACAATTCTCAGGAAAGAACCTAGGAACTTTCCTTTAATAAAATTCATGCCCTTGACTCATAGCACTTCCTTTGCTATGTTGAAGTCACCTGCCTACTGCCCAGAGAAGGTTTTAATTCTTTCCTCACTGATTTCAACCTTTGCTTCATAATCCTTTACTCTAGCCTGTACTTTGACCCTGTATCTGAAACTACTAATTACCTTACAATTATGTAGATTTCCAATATGCACTCTTCATTTCCTCTTTTGAATAAAGAATCCCATTATATTTATAGTGCATTGTCAACCAGCCAGGGACTACATATCTAACCTTCTTTGCAACTGTTCCTTTCTGCCATCTTCCTCAATGTGCCATGTGACCAAGGTCTGGCCAATGGGCTATGAGATAAGAACTGTACTGCTTCCAGATCAACTGCTTACCCTACGCTTCCCTTTTACTACTTCTTGAAGACTATTTAGAAAAGGAAAACAGCCTAGGGATGGTAGAAGAACAAAACAGAGAGAAGCAGAATTTCTGGATTACTTTGTGGAGCTAACTGCCTACCCACACCTGCCTACATTTGAACTGTAACTTTAGGGAGCAGTATACTTGTTTGTACAAGTATATTTTGGGATGTGTTGGAAAAGCAGCTTAGCCTGTACACAACCTAACAAAACATTTTGAAGATAATGCTGAAATCTCTGAGAGCATATTCCCTCTGTCCAAAGACTACCATTTCTTTTTCTGTCTCAGCCACCTACATATCTTAGCATTCTCTGTACTCCAAGAAGTAAAATATCAAAATCTCTTCTCTGGTTCTGATCTTCTATGCACATTGGTCTTTGTATACTCTAACATACTTCCAAGCACGGTCTGCTCAGACTCGCTTAGTGTAGACTGACTTGCTTCTTTATCTACCTGGATGCCAATTTAAGATGCCAAAAGAATAGTCAAGGAGGAAAAAGGGAGCATCTGTTTGGAAAAAAAAAAAAGAAGAAGAAGAAGAAGAAGAAGCAGGAGGTATTTGCCAATGTCATATGCTACTGAAAAGTCAAGTAAGATGAGATGTGCCTGTTATAGGAAGGTTGTAGATGGACGTAGAAAGCTCGGGGGTGTGGTGCGTATACTCTGAGGATTTACTTGGAGGAATAAGGAGACACAAATGATGTTAATTCTAGAGAGCTGGAAATGTAGGGGAAGAGAAAGCAAAAGATAATAAATGTTACTTTATCACATTTCAGGTGGGAAATTCTCTTGTCCTCCTTACTCTGTAGCTCCATTTTTGTTTCTTCTGCTTTTCTCCAACACTTTCTTTTGTCTTACTGTTCCACATAGTGCCATGTGTCCTGGCATCTTTTCCAACATTCTCTCCCCGAAAATCACCACTGATCGAATCCCCAAGTGCTCTGATCTGCATAGACGTCATCTGCCTTAGCCATTCCACATTCTTCTTACATTATTCTTTTTGCCTAGATTTTTAAAAAGTAGGCTTAATTTCCCTATTGACAGAAACAGTATCTACTAACTATAAAAACTTGGGAATGCACATAAAGTCATTAGAGTGACTCATAACTTTCAAAACAACCACTGATAAGGTTATTATGAATTGTTTAGGTTTTCTTAGTGATCTCTTATATGATCTATTTTCAGAAATGTTTCCCTGGTTATAAAAATTTTGTGTTTTTTTTTTTATTTTTAAGGTAAAAATATATAAGCTCAATCCTACCAAGTACATTGTTAGAATACTTCATATCATTTTTTATTTAATATAAGAAATAATAATGTGTGTTAAATCTGCCCATGATATGGTACATCTGTAAAGTAACATTGAGCTACTACAGATATTATTTTATGTATTTTGTTGTCATTTAAAGAGGACAGGATATTCTTTCATATTGTCTTCATTTATGTTATGCTTCATTTATAAAATACTTTGTTCATTTAGTGCATCTTATCATAAATTATACATTGTTTATTGTGAATGGTGTTACCCTGGTGTTTCAAAATTCTGTTTGCTTATGTGGATTTTCCCATTATTCTAACTTTTTACATGCCATTTTCGATTGTTTCCTTTCATCCACTTATACATTAATTCCCTTATATAATATTTATTCTTGCGTCAATTTTGTGTGTTGCGCTAAAGATATCATTGTGTATAGGACAGGCCCTGTGCTTGCCTTTACAGGACTTATAGCATAGTGGGTGATACAAACAAGTAAATGGGTGATTATAACACAATTGATAAGCATGGTAATCGGGAAATGCTGTGTGCTGTGAAACCATACAATGTGTCTCTGAATTAGAAGTAAAAGAAGTAAAAGACTGGGCTGCCTGGGTGGCTCAGTAGGTTAAGCACCCGACTCTTGGTTTCAGCTCTAGTCATGGTTTCATGGTTACATGTGTTCGAGCCCCACATCAGACTCTTAGGATCTTCTCTCTCCTTCTCTTTCTGCCCCTCCACCTCTCACACTGTCTCTGTTTTTCTCAAAATAAATACATACACTTAAAAAAAAAAGAAGTGAAAGACTAATGAAAGATTTCTGGAATGGTTACAAGGGGAAGAACTCAGTGCAACAGGTAAGGAATAAAACAGTGAACACTAGACAGGTTGAAATGACCCTTACAATTGTATGGAAAAGGTTGGGCTTTATCCTAAACACACACACACACACACACACACACACACACACCACAAAAAAACACACAAAAAACCATGAATCAACGGATTCATTCAAATAAATGAAATTATGAAAACAGCACTTTAGGAGAGATCATTCTAGTCTCAATGTGGAGTTCGACTTGAAGAAATGGAAGAGGAGCAGTCAGGAAAACTATAGGAGGCTATTTAAGTAATCTAGGAGAGAGGTAATTATCACCTAAGTTAGGTGGTAGCTCTGGGAATAGAGAGAACTGAAGCATTTGAGAGACATCTAGGAGGGAAAGTTTCATCTAAATGAGGAGTCTAAATGTATGAGTCTGGAGCTCAGGACACAGATCTAAGTAGGAGATCAAGATTTGAGTCATAAACCTGTGTGATAGATATTAACTGGATGGATGGATAAGCTCATCCAAGGAAGGTGTGTAGAATAAAGTCTCCAAGACAAAATCCCAGAGAATGGCAGCATTTCAGGATTTAAGACAGTGATTCTCAAGGCAGAGAAAAGAATGGCAGTGGTGAGGTGAGTTGGGGGTTCTCAGGGATAAGAGAATGCCCAGGGAAAGAGTAGAGAATCTATAGTTTTAAAATAAACAACACATTATTCCTTTGTCTTCTTTCCAGTCATATTTCATTTATTTTTGACATTTCAAACATTATTCTTAAAAATAATAAGTGAAAATAATAAGTGAAAATTTTAGGCTAAACACAGGAGGTAGGTAGGTTTTAAAGAGCTAGGCAATAGAACAAACTTAGCCAGAGAAGTTTGGAGAAGAGAGTGAAGGAGTGAGTAGCTAATGGGAGATGATTAAATATTTGAGGGCAGAATTTGGCTGTGAAAAGAGGAGAGTGGTAATGAGGTAGCTGAGAGGCGAGGCAGGATTGAATCAGGGAGGTGCATCCCAGAAATGGAAATACCTGAGTATGTAACTACTGAAGAGAAATATTCACTAGAGGGAAATAAAGTATAATCTATAAAACAAGTCACTGTGAAAGAAGAAAAGGAATCTCAGCACATATGAGCATTGTCTGTAGACAAAAATTGTAACATGTCTTTCACTGTAACTGGAGGGAAGAAAAAAAAGCGATCAAGTTATATGTGGGTTTTAGGTTTGGTGACAAAAAGTTTAGAATTAGGGGGGCCTGGGTGGCTCAGTCAGTTAAACGTCTGACTCTTGATTTTAGCTCAGGTCATGATCTCAGCATCCTGAGATCGAGCCCCATGTTGGGCTCCACACTAAGTTTGGAGCCTGCTTGAGATTCTCTCTGCCTCTCCCCAACTCGCGTGTGCTCCTAAGCACATGCTCTCTCTCTAAAATAATAATAAAAAATGTATGCAATTAAATTTCACTCTTCCATTTTATCTTAGAGATTCCACCTTTTTATAGAGAAATTTAAAATATTTTTCATTGTTCTCAAACCTGTTATGTTGTCTTAATTTTATTTAGGTAGTCCCCCTTATCTGCAGTTTCAGTTACTCAAGGTCAACCAGGGTCTGGAAGCAAATGATCATCCTTCTTATAAATCCTCACAAGGTCAATAGTAGCCTAAGCCGTAGTCACAATGCCTAAATCATTCATCTCACTTCATATCATGATATAGGAATTTTATCATCTCACATCATCACAAGATGGAGAATGAGTACAGTACAATAAAATATTTTGAGAGAGAAAGACCACATTCACGTAACTTTTATTACAGCATATTGTTATAATTGTTCTATTTCATTATTAGCTATTGCTGTTAATATCTTACTGTGCCTAATTTATAAATTAAACTTTATCACAGGCATATATGTATAGGAAATAAACATAGTACATACAGAGTTCAGTATTATATGTGATTTCAGGCATCCACTAGGGGTCTTGGAACGTATCTCCCATAAATAAGGAGGGACCACCATGTATATATATGTTTACATATATGTATGAGCATTTGTGTCTGTATAAACAAATGTATTTATGAAAGTATCCATGATGGTGTATGTATGTGTGTGGCAGAAATATATATACTTGTGTTTGCATGTGTAAATGTCTGTAGGTTCCAGATAGCTTGAAAGTTAAGAATAAATAAAAATAAATAAATAAGATCATGCGTTTCTAATCCTGGCTTCACTATTACTAGGTTTGTGACTTTGGGCAAGATACCTCATTTCCTTAAACTTTGCTTCTTCATCTGTGATAATGAAATAAGGAAAATACTACTACTATATATTTCATATGATAATTTGAGGATTAAATAAGATAAGCCACATACATAGAAAGCAGGGCACATAATACTCTCTATGTTAAAAATGTTATTATTTTTTATTTTTACCCTTTCTATAGTAAATATATATATTTTTAAATTTTTTTTAATGTTTATTTTCGAGAGAGACAGAGAGAGAGAGAGAGACAGAGCATGAATGGGGGAGGGGCAGAGAGAGACAGAGACAGAATCCAAAGCAGGGTCCAGGCTGTGATCTGTCAGCACAGAGCCAGCCATGGGGTTCGAACCCAGGAACTGTGAGTTCATGACCCAAGAAGAAGTCGGAGGCTTAACTGACTGAGCCACCCAGGCACCCATCTATATTTTATATTTTATTGCTTCCTTTTATTTTTTACTTCCTTTTATATATCTTTGCTTTATGAAGACTCACTTGTTTTTTTTATTTTTTTAATGTTTATTTATTTTCGAGAGACAGAGAAAGACAGAACATGGCGGGGGCGGGGGGGAAGGGGCAGGGAAAGAGGGAGACAGAATCTGAAACAGGCCGTAGGCTCTGAGCTGTCCGCACAGAGCCCAACGCAGGTCTGGAACTCACAACCCACAAGGTCATGACCTAAGCCAAAGCTCAACTGACTGAGCCACCCAGGCACCCCTCATTTGTTTTTTATATTATGCATATATTTTGAAATTAGTATCCTATTTGTAATTCAGATTGTAAAAATAATCTTAATTCTATCTATCTATCTATCTATCATCTATCATTCTCCATGTTGAATGAATAAAGCTTCTGTTATCTTCTACATCATCCTCTGCCTGGTTTAAGATTATACGCCCAGCTTTTAAAAATGTTAAAAAATATCATTCAATAAAAACTCTGTAAGGTTAATATTTCGCAAACACATTTGCCACACTTTTAGTTATATCTCTGTATTTTCTGTACATTTAACTCTTTTCAATGCCTATCACTAGTTTTCCTCCCCAAATTTACCATCATTGATCTTGTTTGTTTCATCTGTCAATTACCTATGACTTGCTTTAGACACACTTTTTCAAAATAGTTTATTTTATGAGACCTTGTCTAGCTCTTGTCTTCACATTTGGAGGGCACCTAGGCAGAATGTGGAAATTATGGGTCACAATCTTTCCTTTCAACCTCTAGGGGTGTTGTTCCCTTGTGCTCTGGCATTTGGTGTTTGAAAAGAATGTTGGGCCAGTCTTACATTTTGCTTTTTTTGTGTTTGGAGCATTCTTTATGCTTAGAATTCGCTAATGTCAGCAAGCTATTTTTTGTTGTGTAAATGCTGTTATTAATTTGCTTGGAACATGACTAGTCTCTCAATCTCCAAATATTGATTATTTTTTAAAACTGGATAATTTTCTAGAATTCCTCTTTGATTATTGTTACAACGGACTTACTCTGCTTTCTTTTGGAACTCTATCTTATATTAGCTGCATTTCCATTTGACTCGCCATTATTCTCATTTTCTCTGTCAGTGTACTCTCTGCCCTTTTCTTCTGGATTCCTCAGTTTCTTCTCAGTCTTGTCCAGTAAATTGTTAATTAAGTTTTCTGTGATGTCAAGTCTGCTAATTATTGATTCAGACTAAAGTGTTTTTTAATTCAATAAGTGTACTGTTTATCAACAGTTTTTCCTCATCTTTGTCATCTGTTTCTATTTCATATGGGCATTGTTTCACTGATTTGTTTGTTTCTGTTTTTCTTTCTACTCCTTAAGAAGAATGTGAACCTACTGAATCAGGCACTGTTGTCCTTTTCTTCCATTGAAACCCTTTCTTACACGCTTTTTGTTATTTTTCTTCTTTTTTATCTTTTTGGTTTCTTGTTTTAAAAAATAAATGTACATTTAAGATAGTTTTATAATTATAAATTGCTCTGTGTTTCATTACAAATTCTCACAATTCTCTATCTAAATCCTTCACAAAGGACCCCATCAAGTTGCCAGTGTTTTAATCTGCCTCCTGAAAATCTTAATAGAATGTCTCACTTTTCACACAAAATTAACATGCCCAGACTAGACTAAGAATCACCTTCTTCCCCTTCTGAACTCCCACAGCAACTATGCTATCATTCTGCCAGTCATTCAGGTTTAATTGGAGTATCTTTTACTTTTCTTTTTGGCCCTTTCGTAAGGACGGTTTCCTGTATTACAATGGTTCGTGTGGTGTTTCCTTCATATTTGTGCTGTTCTTTCTCATGTCACAAATTAACAACTATTTTAATAACTATTTGGTTTTGTCCTGATTCAAAGCAACCTGTGTAATATTATCAAATTATTCAACTTGAATCGTGCATTCTTTAGAAGCTTTTTATAACTCTTTTTGCTTACTGAATTAAGTACCCCTTCCTCCCCATGCAGTCAAGACTTGTCAATATTGATCCAATCTACATGTAAAGACCTATCTTCCACCAGTTAATGTGTACTACATTCTAGATTGATCTACTGGTCTGCAAGAATGTCTGTGGCTACCCACCTACATTCTCAAAAAAGGCATTCCTTTCCCAGTTCATATTTTATTCTATGAACTTATTGAGGTTCTATTATGAGGTAAGAAGGCCTAGGTAAGTTATTCGAAATTAAAACGTAAATATAATGTATCTTAACTAACAGACAATTCTGACATATATAGCTCATACTGTAACATAATGATAGCCCAAATCAAGTGCAGCGAGAGCACAGAATAAAAGGAAGAATGCTTCCAGGGAATTCGGATAGGCTTCACAGAGAAGGTGATTTTAGAGCAGTAATAGGAAACATGAATTTGAGTTTACTATTCAGAGAAGAGTTAAATGGTATTCCATAAAGTAGATATAATGTGAGAAGAGTAACAAAAAAAAGAAAGTATAATTTATGATATATTTGGGACAAGATATATACTCTAGCATACTCATCTTTGAAGTATTTACAAGGTTTAGAACATGATCAGGAATGTATTATGTGCTCAAATAGGTATTTGTTGAATAAATGGATGAAAGACTGCCAGACGAAAGTATTAAAGGTACATAATGGAAGATAGGATTGGAAACAAAATATGAAGCTGTATTGTAAATGGGTGAATGCTAGCTCAGAAGTTTGGGCTTTATCTTAGGAGTAATTGGGAATCAGAGACTTTTGCACATGGAATTGAATGTTAAAGTGAAAGTTTCAGCCATCATTTTAACAATATATGTACCATACCAGGTACTGAACTAAGCAGTAAGACAGACCATCCTATAGAATTTTCAAAAACAGGAATTGGCCACAAGCCAGCTTAGCCACTCTTGAGTTGGTCGAAAGGATATCAAGTAAACATAAGTTTCATTGAGTGGAGACTGTTATGTGAGTCTCCGTTCCGTCCATGATAAGGAGAGTTGGGGGGGGTTGCTTTTCCTTCACCTCAAGTCAAAAAGTTGTGTTTTAAGACCACTCCAGTATTTCATAGGCACTTTCTGCAATGTGGAGAGAGGTCATAGACAGAGTGGGCAGATAGCTGACTCCCACTTTCAAATTCTAAAAGCAGAAAAACAACTGGATAAGTAATCTAATAGCTAAAGGAGAAGCTGTTTCTTGTTGTAGCAAAAATGATTGAATGCTTGAGTGTTTTCCAGGGGCCCCAGATAGGTCAGGGACTAAAGGAAGCCTATGGGTATTATCTTAGATCTTGTGTAAAGGGCTGCCTGCAGGAGCAAACAGACATCACTTTCTGGAATCTGGATTATGTGGGATGTAGAAGGAATAATTGAGCACTCAGTATAAAGATGCTTTTGTTTGGATTTAGGGAACTGCCAGGGAGAGATCATCAGTGATTGAGCAATCTCCAGAGAGCCCATGAAAGCACTAATGAGGGAGAGAGTCTGTTCTGAACAGCTGCCAGGCCCACTGAATGCAGCTCAGGACAATAAGTTCTGCTATGCCGTCCATTCTGCTCTGTCCTTCCTGGACTTAACTCTGTGGTGTTCAGAAACTAATGTTTTCAAGCTGGAACGAGGAAAGGATAAACTCAACCATCTCCCTCTCTTTATTGTGAGCTCCCTTCTCCTCTCTGCACCAATCCCCCACCCCTTACCCCCTCAGTGGAAGGATACATGTCTATGTTAAATCAAGTTGTACTTAGTATTTTACTTATAAAACTGGGATAGTAACTTTGTTTAAAAGTGGCCATTTCCTTAGAATGACCAAAAAAAATCATGAGACTGTCCGATTTTTCATCCAGTGGAAAGAAAACAACTAAATACAAGGACAATGTGAAACAAAAATAAACTTGTTTTATGATCACATCTTATGAGTCATACTTACCCACTATATGGTTACATAGAGAAATTTTATGAACTTAGCTGTGTTTGAGAAATATCTTCCACATGCTGAAGAGTAATAATCTGAAGTAGGATAGATGAATCAGGAAGACCATCTCTTCCTGTCAAAGTTCTTCTTTATCATCAAGTTATCACCTCATGCATTAAGTCATGAGTGCTTTTCTTCCACTGCCTTACTCTCCATTCGAATCTGATCGCTTATCAATTTATTCAGTAGGTATTTATTGAGTGAATACTATGTTTCAGATATTGATGTGATGCTTAGAATGAATCAAGGAATTAAACTGGTAAAAGTCCCTATCCAGATGGGGTTTATATTCTATTTGGTAGAAATGGACATGATACCTGAGTACCTTTCACAGTACACTAGAAGATAATAAGCATAATACCATAAAGAAAACAAGAGAGTAGGATAAAAGAATTTGAAAAAGATGTATTGGAGATAGTACCTTAATTTTAAATACAAAAGCCATTAGGCCTCCTTTAGAAGGTAAGATTTGAGTAAGTCTTGGGAGAGGTGAGAAAGTTAGGCATGTGGATATATGGAGGAAAGAACCAGTTCCCAAGGCTTAATATGGGATAGAGTTTGGTGATTTGTGAAACAGTAAGGATCCTTTGCGGCTGAAGAGAGCAAGCTGGAGGATTGTAGTAGATGAGGTCAAAGATATAATAGCAGCCAGATTGTGTAGGACCTTGAAGCTCATTGCAAGGACTTTGACATTTATATTCAGTGAGACGGGAAGTCATTAGAAAAGCTCAGCAGAGGAGTGACATAATCTGACTCATGTTATAAAAGAATTGTTCCTTTGATCTTTGGTAGCCTTTATTGTTCATAGGACATTTACCATTGCTGATTTTTTTTTTGCAGTGTGGTTATTTGTGTGTAAGTCTTCTCTTCCAAATTAGGAATTCACAAATGAAAGAGTCTAGGTCTTACTCAGCTTTGTATCACTTATAGTGAGAAGCCAGTACTTTGCATATAAATGATACTCAATCCACATTTGTCAGAACACAGTTTTACATTCCTTTCGGCAAGTGATACTGATATTGTCTGACATTCAAAGAATTATTTCATCTATTAGAATATCTTATTATTCTGGACTCATTATTCTCTTATGCCAAATAGCATAAAATTGACTATAAAATTGCATTTTCTATATGTTTGACTGTAGTATACAGCTCAGGTCATTCTACTCTATCCTGTTATTCTATGTGATCATGAACTGTTTCTTTATCATAGCAAACTGTTTAATCATACGTGGATTTGATTTTTTAATTTGTTATTTTCCTTCTTTATTTTCTGGGTCTTCTATACAGCCCTATCTCCTTAAATATCTTATTCACTGTTAAATCCTTAGTGTCTAATTCACTGTTTGACGCATAGTAAGTACTCATAGACATTCTTGAGTGCATAAAAGAATCAAAAGTGTCCTGTTATCATAACACTCTTACAACTAGAAAGGTTCATCCAATCTAATGTGAATCATCCAGGTTTATTTCCATATGTCTCCTGGCTAGAGTCAGATGTGTAAGGTAAATCATGGCATTTCCATTACTTCTGAAGAAGAAAAAAATAATGAAAGAAAAAAGGAAGAAGAAAGAAAGGGAGAAGAGAAAGAAAGAAAAAAAGGAGTGAGAAAGGAATGGAGGGAAGGAGGGAGGAAATGAGGGAGAAAGGGAGGGAGGTGAAGGAGAGCAGAATTTCCCACTCCAAAATATATCTCTGTAGCATATAAGGGTTATTTTAAACTAGGATATGGGAGAAACTCTGAAAACTAGGTAGAAGTGACCCTTTTGTAAGAGACATTTACATTTATAAGAGAATCTTCCTTTGTAAGGGTGTCCCCCTTTCTGTACCAGGAAGAGAAGAATGACTAAATCTCTAGAAATTCTATCAATGGAGAAGACTGCTGGCTTAAATTTGCATGATGATCATACCTTGTTTGCAGTGCTTTGCCCAATAACCTCAGATGATCAAGCCTCCCACCCCCCACAACATCTTTTGTCATTAACTGAGCTTGTTATTTAAGCTCATTAAATTTGGGCCATTTGGGGGAATTACTGTTTCCTGAGTATTTCGCATGTATACAGGAGGTATACATGTTATTAAACTTGTTTGTTTTTCTCCTGTTAATCTCTCTTTATTACAGGGGACAAGAGAGGGGTGGATCTTAGCCAAGAACCTAGAAGGGTAGAAGGAAAATTATTTCTCATTCCCCTCCAAGGAAAAGAGGGAAAAAGGAAGGAAAGCAAATTTCTCATTGCTGTTGAGGCGAATTTTCTACCTATATCCTTTTAAGTTCCCCACATTATCCTCTGTATACAATATTGCTTTGTACCTCCCCATTTTTAATGGTTAAACAGTGAAAGGTACATTATGAAATAATACTTTCTGACTTGCTTGACATTGAGTGCTCAAAAAAAAAAATCATTTCCCAGTGGGATTCTTATTCTGTAATAAAGAATAAAAAAACTACAGCTGCTTGTCAAAGAGTTGGTAAGATTTACCCAGCCTCTTTTACATATTAGGCAGCAAACATGTAGAACATAACAGCTGAGAACCTAGTGATTAATGTAGCTGACTGTGGAAATCAACTCCAGTGAACTCGCTTCATTGTAGAATGCTTCTAGACCAGAACCTAATAGGCACTTTGGTGTTTTCATCCAGTCAGCCTGCTGTGTGCAAGATGAATGCAGGTTTAGATAGATTCATTACATTTGGAATGTTCTAATTCAGAGAGCTCCAAATTTAAGATTTGAACAATTTATGTTCATATGACTTTATAGATAGTCGGAGATGGTAAGGCACTATTTCTAGGGAGATAAAAGGAGACTTTAAGAAATCAGGTATTCTAGGTCCCTTATCGTTAAAACTCCTAACATAAAGAAGGCACCATGGCCATTATTTTGATTGCAATGGAGAATGCAGGATTTCCAAAAACATCAAAGAACTGAAATCTTATCCTGCCGACATCTTCTTGTAAGGTGTCAAATACATGTTATCTGTGGTTCTTTTCAGAATCTTACATGATAAATATAGCATTGGCCTTGTCCAGGAGGTAGGGAAGGAATCCTGCAGCAAAGCATAACAGAAAGGCAGAAATAGAGGTCAACAGACCTGCTTTTCTCTGAGAAAGTATAATCCAACCTTTATGAACTAAATTATCCAGACACTGATCATTTGCTCTATTAGGTATACATTAAAATTAAAAAGAAAAAAGAAGGAAAATAATAAAATAAGCCTTTTTACTGAGTCTTTATCAACAATTTTGTTGACATGAATCAACAATTCCTTTTCATGATATTATCTTGTTGTTGGTCTGAATGATTTTTGTCTATCTTGCTCAAACTCTATTATTGGTAACACTTTCTTGACTGTATTTGATTCATTAAGACACTAGCTTCTTTTTATGTCTTGTCTTTATGTCAGATGCTAAGGAGTAAGTTCTCATTGGTTAGAGCATTTATCCTGTAATCAGGCAACCTGGGTTTCAAAGTTGAGTTAAATTCTGACATGTCCTAACACCTTCTCTTGATTTTAATGTTGATAAATCATTAATTGTTCTGAGCTTCAGCTTTGTCATCTGTAAAGTGAGAATAAGTATAAAACTATCTTTAATAGTGGTTATAAATATAGAAGAGGAAGTAAAGGTGAAACCTCTTTTTAAACCATTAAAAAAAACCAAACAAACAACCTACAGATGTGTAGGGTGATATTATGTTACCAAATGGCCAAAACTTAAGCCCATATTATTTGTGATTGCCCATCTTTTTTTTTTTTCTTGTTTACTTTTAAAATGGATCCTTGCTATAGTGGGTTGACTAAGGCACCCCAAAAGATGTAAGTCTAGGTCCTAATCTTTAAAATTCATGAATGTGAATTTATTTAGAAAAGGGTCTTCTTAGAAATAATTAAGGGTCTTGAGATGAAATCATCCTGAATTGGGTTTGGGCTCTACATCCAGTGACAGGTGTCCTTATAAAAGAAAGATGGAGGGAGATTGGAAATAAAGATACACACAAGGACAAAGTGAAATACGGAAGCAGGGATTGGAGTTCCATAGTGGCAAACCAAGACACGCCAAGGATTGTTGACAGGTGCCAGAAGCTAGAACCGGAGCATGGAACAGACTTTTCCTCAGAGCCTCAAAAGAAGCTAACTCTTCACTCACCTTAATTTTGAGCTTCAGGCATCCAAAACTGTGACAGAATAAGTTTCTGTTATTTTAAACATATTACCCACTTTGTGGTAATTTGTTACAGCAGCTCTAGCAAACTAATACCATTGCATTAGGGCATTTCTAGAGTAACCACCCTAGACTCTTTCTGAGCTTACTAAATGTATTCTGCCTTCAACATTAATGATAATTAGGGGGAAAAATTCCAAGATGCTTTTCAAACTACATTCAACACTTGCAC
Source organism: Neofelis nebulosa (assembly GCF_028018385.1). NCBI lineage: Eukaryota > Metazoa > Chordata > Mammalia > Carnivora > Felidae > Neofelis > Neofelis nebulosa. Next base: position 40,469,086 of record NC_080789.1, on the reverse strand, counting down.
TAACGGTTATGAACCTGTTAGACTAGAAAGATCGCATTGTGAATATACTGAAATGTGTTCTCTTTCTTTCAAAAATCAAGTAGGTTAAGTTTCAGTTCTTATTTGAGGTGCAAATTTATATTTCATATTTGAGGTGCAAAGTTATATCTCATTGCAGTTTAGGCAAAAATTATTTGAAGAAATTTCAGTACCTTTTCAACCTCTTATAAAGTAACAGTCAATATCTTTAGAGTTTCAGTTTTGATATGCATAGCTATCCCAAATATTGTGTTTGTTTTATTTACTTGGGACTATTTTATTGGCAAAAATAATTTTGAAAAATATATTCTTTGGATCAATTATCTTAGTAATAGACTTAATTATTAAATGTAATTTTCAAGAGATTTAACATTTAATTGTCAAAACATTTGATACATAGTAATGAGTAAAATGTATAGCCTGTTCATTTTTTTAATATAATACTTATATTTTCTCATAAAGTGAAGGAAAAATATTTTTACATCTTCCATAACAAGCCATGCTCCTGATTCTGTCTTTACTCTTACAAAATAATAATAATAATAATAATAATAATAATAATAATAATAAATTAGGTGGAAAAAGTAAAAGGGGATCAGCTCTTTTATGAATCACATTTTTTGTTTTCTTTTTCTTTTGAACGTGGATAGATAGCTCTTGCTGACCTGATACCGTTTATTTTTAGCCCCGTACTAAATTAGAGAAGGAAGTAGGGGGGCGATCCAAAATGTTAGTGAGGAGACACTCAGCAAAAACACTACAAAGGTTCTCTTGTTCTCCTTCTGGATCAGAGGAGGCTTTGTGAGTGAACCATTGTACAGATGAAGAAACAAATACTCTCAAAGATTCCTGCAAATGAATCTGTTTGAATCTTGTCAATTTGCAGGAGTTCTACAGAGGATGCCTTGGCCTGCCCTTGGGCCTGCCCTCTTCTTGTGGTTACCAAGGATTAGGCGAGTGGTTCTTGACCTATCTTGTGCCACATAGCCCTTTGGTAGTTGGAGGAAACTTAAGGACCCCTCTTCTGAGTTATGTTCTTTTTAGTTTTGTGTTTTGTCTGTTTTTGACTTTACATTTTGGAATAATTATAATCAGGAATCAGGAATAATCAGGAAGTTCCAAAAATAATGCATGGAATCTGTATATGTTTCATCCAGCTTTCCACAGTGGCAACAACTTTTATGACTGCAGCACAATATAAAAACCAGGAAACTGACATTGGTACAATGTTAACTAGATCATACAATTTACTCAATTGTCATAGGCTTTTCGCATGCAATTAATTTTGTATGTATATGCGTCTATCTCTGTAGATGTATCATCTTTTTGTCAGGATTGTTGACTTTGAATTTATTGCCTCATACTATATTTCTCATATCAGATCAAAATTTATCATACATCTATGTCTTATGCCACATATTATCATAGTACCTTTCTAACATCATCTCTATAACTATTTCAGATCTACAAACACTGATAGAAAGATAGGAGAAAGCAAAAAAAAAAATTTAAACATAGACTAAATATTTTCTCATAAATAAAGTGAAGCCCACCTGTATTTATAGAACACTTGATAGGTACAAAGTTGTTTTGATAGGAACTGGGAGATTGTCTTCCAAAACAGGAAAATTCAGCTCCCATGGCAAAAAGCCATTAGAAATAATCCACCAAAGAGAAGGAGAGAGTATCATTAGTTTATTGTAAGAATCTTCCATTTTTTCATGATATTTAGAAGTTTAGAAGTCAAAGAATGTTACTTTGATTGAAGACTTGAATTTAAGACCCAATCTCAACTGTATGGCCTGAGGTAAATCACTTAACCTCTTGGAGACTCAGTTTATATAGCTGTAAAAGAGGAAACCAGTGGCTCTAAAAATACTATGAACGCAAAATAATTTTTTTTCATAGGCTGTGACAGTTATGTATTCAGCAAAACTATAAAGTAAGAAACTTCCTCTTGGAGATTTCATGCCCCTCTTCATTGTGGCTCTCATTGGATTTCTTGCTGTTCTGACATCCCTCCTTCAAAGTGCCTTACCATTTTAACCTATTTAGTTTCCCTTGTTTTGAAGCATTATATGCTCTTGGCGAGTATTTCCCAAATCAATTTGACTACAGATCCTGCTACCCCTTTCAGCAAAATCTATCAGCAAGTCACTTGGGGAAATGTTTTCCTCTGTCTCTTTTCCTCTGGCATCTTGACGTTTTTATGTATCTATCCTACCGTATCTTCTTTTAGGAAAAGATATTTGATAAACCTATTCATTTTATTCTAATGGGGGAGCTAATGTTTCTAGGTGCAGTTAACTTAGTAGATTTTTAAAAATCATGAATCAAAAACCACTTTTTGATAATCTCTAAATCATAGAGGAAATATATTAATGGAGCAAACTTGTTTTCCACGATCAGTATTTTATGTCATAGGACCTGCAAGATTTTGATTGGATAGGCATTATCTTCTCTCACATTATACAAGAGTCTAGTGTTATTCTACCACTTTTATTTATATCTATTGATGTATTTTTCCTATGTAGTTATCTTAGAAAGCATGTCACTTGCATTTTTGACATTAAAAAATATCTGACTCAATTTAATTTTTCAGCTAACAAAAATCTACTTTCATGCCTGAGCAGGTATGGAAAAAGACAAGTCAGACATTTTCATACTGGCAAATATTATTTTCTTTCTTAGCTTTCCTAGTAGCAAGGATTGTCACTTAACGCTGGCGACATTCTTGACTTGAAATTGAGCTTCTCCTCCCATATTTTACATTCACTTCTGTGTTTTCCATCTGATGGATTGATCTGACATCTATCATAGTGGCCTCCTGTCAGTTCCTCCACTACATTATCCCTGTAAAGCTCTTATACATACTTTACATCCTGTCATTCTCACAACTATAACGATCTTCTAAAAATCTGACTTTTTAGCCTCAGCATAGATGCTCTCACTCCTGATAGAAACGACTATAATCGCTGTGACAACCAGAAGGTACACAAGATCGTCATCAACTCTTGAGATATAAGACACCCCATATTGATCTGACACTTTATCTTTCTTCCATTATCTCCCTAGTTCCTCAAACCATTCTGAGAGCTATCCATGGCAGGTAACGTTATTCTTTACAACTTTTTGGAGGCATAGAGAAATTAAATGACTCACGTATCACACCAAAAACCTGGTTCTAGTCAGTTCTCCTGTGTTCCAAGCAAGAGGTTTTCCATGGACTGTCTTTGTAGTGCCCCAGCTCATATGAGACCAGTCATGCTTCAAGTGTTTGAGAATACATTTCAGGTGCTAAAATGTTCATGCCATCTCAAGGCAATATGCTGTACAACTTCAACAGCACAATATGCATCTTCCCCAACCAGCCAGTGAGTTCTCATTTTTGTTCAGATTATTAGTCTACATGCTTACATGACCTGCTCCTTCCTCCCTTAATTTCCACATTGCCTACTGCTTTTATCCTCACTGATTCTATGCATACCCTCCCATACTGGCCTTCTTGATATTTTTTAAACTCAGTGGGCTATTGTACTGGCTATTCCCTCTCCCGGAATCATTCTTCTCTGAGGTATGAACCACTCAGATATTCAAATGTTTCCTTTTCAGTGAGGCCTGCATTGTTTACCATTTCTTTCAGAATGGTAACCCCCCTCCCTCCTTCCATCCTTCTTAGCATGCTTTATTTTCTTCCCTCGTACTGACCATTTTTAATATACGTATGTGATACATGTATTGTGTGTTATCTGTATCCCTCAACTGGAAGGTAAGCTATTGGTGGGGACTTCGGTCTCTTTTGTCTGTTGCTGTATCTGTTGGAAAGGAAAGATTTTCTCTACTCTTCAATATTCTTCTAGCAGGTCTAACAGTTAAATTGACCTAAGATGGATTAACAGGAGAAAACAAGGAAACAAACAAACAAAGTTTATTATGTGCACATGGAGACCCAAGATTGAAATTGAGATCCGAAGCAATGATGAATGCAGGCAGTTTTACACGTTTTAGACAAAGACACATAAATCTGTGAGCAATTGACAAGAAAAAGAAAAATATGAATGTCTGAGAGCTTCAATTAGAAAGGAATTCTAGAATTTGGGCTGAGGTAGTAAATTAAACAAACAAACAAAAAAACCCACCAAAATAAAAACAACAGCAACAACAACAAGAAACAAGGTTTGTTTATACATACTTTTAGCTCTGAATTTCGTATGTCTGACAATAAGGATGTCTCTCTCCCCCTGGTACAGGGAACCCACCTTTCACATGGCAGATTTATTTCCTACTTTCTGGATGCAAAGGGGGTCAGAGTGTTCTTTTTGTACTAGCTTCTTCTTAAGTAGTTTTAACTCAAAATAATCTGTATGCCAAAGCAGCACCTTTGGGGGCAGCATGCCCTTGGCCCCCACATATCCACGGCATTTACTGGGCTCAATAAATAACGGTTGAAAAAGTGAACACACACTCTGCCAGGCTCTCTATATGTTTGCAGATACCGCCTCCCCTCAGAAGTAGGCTTTGGGATATTGCCTGCATTTCTTAAGTTAGAGGGGTAATAACCCTGAGCTCCCTCAAAGGAGATTGTAGCAGAGCAAAAAGCTCACTTTTGCAGCTTGAGGGAAATCCAATTTAAAGAGCCACCATATTCCATAATAGAATATAGTTTGATAAAAGATTTTGAAAATAATTTAAAAGCTTCCTGGTCAGCATTACTTTTATCAGCTGATATATCTCTATACTGTCACTCTTCTTTTCAGCTTTGAAATTGTAAAATGTTTTTTTCCTCTGGCTACAAGTCTGAGGAAAACAGTATCTAAATGCTATTCCTCTGAAAATAGAGTGAGCAAGCTATGGAGAAACCCACATGCGGCATTCTAATTTTTACATTTTTCAGTAACTTAAAATGATTGTCTTCATTCATGGGACTAGTTTGCAAATACCTAGCTTTCTCCAGTTAGACAGTTATGTGTAAATGCTTTTGGTTTGTGTGTGTGTGTGTGTGTGTGTGTGTGTGTGTGTGTCTACCTATGTTTGGTGAATTGGTCATTTAGGACCTTAGTGATTGTTTCAGTGCCTGGATGAGCATTTTGGCTGTTTTCATCCTGAAAGGGTATAAACTACGTTCAGAGAGATGTGCTTCACTTCTTACATATTATGAAATATCCAAGGTCTACTAACCATCACAGAGTGGCATTTCCAATTGGAAATCCTGGACAATGATTACTTCAAAACAAATGGGAAATATTTTAAAGACTCTGCTTCTTCTTTTAAGTGTTGGCTCTGAGAGAAAAAAAAAAAAAGATAGTCACTTAGGTGTTATCCTAACAAGCCCATCCAAAAGATTCCTCTTTCATCAACTTCTACCTTGCTTCCTTAAGATGTTGAATGGAGACAAAGGGAACTTTATTTCAGTGTGGATCTCCCAGAGGAAATGTTAATTGAGGGCAATGGTATTGTGTAGCAATTCTCTGGCTCTGTCAACTGTTCAAATTTGTTGATTTACTTGGAAAATGAGAATTGGGAAGGTGTGTTTGTGGATAAGCACTTGCATTTTTTCAGATTTGTGTTGGGCACTGTAAGTGGAGGTAAGGAAGTCAAAGATTTTTTTTTTTTTTTTTTTAAAGGCAGAGGCATGTCTCAGGAGGACTATCTGGTACAATAAGTGACATGCTAATTTTTTCTCTGAGTATTACATTTTTATTCTCCTTGAAGTTTATCATCGAGTAAAGGAAACAACAGCTTACTCATTCCAGTGTTTCATGAAGCCTAAGAACAAATAACATCTCTCTCTCTCTCTCTCGGCAAAGCAAAAAGGAAAATTGACTTTATTTCAAGATGTATATCAAGTGGAGTAACAGTGTACTGTTTGAGACAAACAGTAAGTGCACTCTTTCAAGCTATTTCACAGCATAGCCCATTTCTTGAAAAATCAGGTGAAGTTAGTCAAATAATAAAGAGAATGTCCTCAATTTTAAAGTCAACTATAGTGGATCTGAAGCAGTTTCTGCAAGTATAGTAAGTTAGTAGACTTTTGGATTTGGCCCCTAGAACATGACGTTACTTTGGAGAATAAGACTGATGTGCTGAGCTAACAAATTCACGTTCCTGTGGGAGCACCTGGTATGTGCATACAAAGTGACTGCACACTCATGAGATTGGTAGCATAGGGTGGGGCAGGTGGAGGAGTTTTGGGGAGAGCAATTCTTACTCCTAGTACATGAAAACAAAAGGACAGTCCTTGGTTTTTAAATAAGAGCTGTAAAACTATTTTTGTAGGGGGTTAAATAGTAAATATTTTAAGCTTTGCTGGCCATGGAGTCTGTCACAATTACTCAACTCTATCAACACTATACTGTGAAGGCTGTGTTTCAACAGAACATTATTTACGGACTGGTGAGCCTGGGTAGCTCAGTCGGTTAAGTGTCCAACTCTTGATTTCAGCTCAGGTCATGATTTCTCGTTTCGTGGGATCAAGCCCCTTGTTGGATTCTGTGCTAACAACACAGAGATTGCTTGGGATTCTCTTTCTCTCTGCTCTCTCTAACCATTCCCCTGCTTGCTCTCTGTCTCTCTCTCTCTCAAAATAAATAAACATTTAAAAAACATTTATGGACATTGAAACTTGTATTTTATATATAATTCTCAGGTGTCATGAGAAAGTCTCCCTTTTTTTTCAGCCATTCAACACTGAACAACCCATTCTTAGCTCATGGGTTGTGTAAAACCCAGGATTCGGCCACAAGATGAGCCATGGGTTGTTGACTTCTATCTCAGGGCAACAACTGATACATGTAAAAACTAGTAAAGGATCCGATACATTTTTTAAACATATTTTTAATGTTTATTCATTTTTGAGAGAGACAGAACGTGAGAGGGGGAGGGGCAGAGAGAGAGGAGACACAGAATCCAAAGCAGGCTCCAGGCTCTGAACTGTCAGCACAGAGCCTGACGCAGGGCTCGAACTCATAAACCACAATATCAAGACCTGAGCGGAAGTCAGATACTTAATTGACTGAACCACCCAGGCATCCCTGGATCTGATACATTTTTAAACTCAACTGGATATTTGTTGTGTTTTATAAAAGTCAAGTGCAGAATGGATAGTCTATGTTATTGACAATCTGACAAAAGTTAAAACTTTTAGTGGCCCAATAGAAACAATGGTAAGACGAAACTGGCCTTTTGTGGATTACTTTAATCACTGATGACCATGGAATTAGCTATTAATGTACAGAGGAACATTCTTCCTCTCTACATTTAACAACTTTTCTTACAGGAGGTAAATGTTTCTTACAGGAGGTAAAGAGAATTATATCCAGTTTCTTATATTCATGCCCCTCATTTCAAGCATAAGTTCCTTCACCACCTCTAACACTTGTCTTCACTATTTAGTGCTTTCTTTGTCCTAGGCAGTATGGTAAATTCTTCAGAAATGTCATTTTTTAAAAATCCTTTCAAAAACTCTTTAGAAATGCTTTTACAATTCTCAGTTTAGAGGTGATGAAACTGTCTTACATGGGTTGTATAACATACTCAAAGCCACACTGCTGGCAAGGGGTAGATCTGGATTATGAAACAGGGCTTTCTACTTTCCAAAGCCATATTTATGCTATATTTTTTCCTATAGACATTAGTACAGTATTAGCAAATCTATGGGTCTCTAAGGACTCTGGTGAGCCTCAGACTGATTGACCATATGCATTCATTAAAGTTTTTGATTTCTACTATGCAATAGGCGCTGGGGTTACACTGATAAATAAATATAACTCCTATTATCAAAAAAGTTTTAGTCTGGCAGAAGAGACAGATACCTAAACAGTAAAATATAATCCCCCACTCTAGCAAAGGTAGGTATAAAAAGTAGATACAGAAATTTAGATCCAGTAGTGATTAATTTAACTGAGGAGAATGGAGGACTCTGGATATATTTGGCACAGTTTTGTGAGATTGACCAGGACCTTGTAGGACTGAAGCATGAATGAATGATTTCTGCTTCCTAGACTGATATGTTTATAGCTGTAGTTCCTAATATTCCCTAGTTAAGGCAGCGTTTGGAGCTGTAATATTTGTTCCAATTCTTCTGTGAGAATTGGATTGTTTTCTGGATGTGCATTTTAGAGAATAAGCTAATGTTTTCTGCCCAAATAAGATAAAACACCAAAAGCTTTCCAAACCAAATAACGTATTAACTCTCTTTGGCAGAAATCAATTAGAACACCAAGTGAGTAATTGCTTATACTTCTGAAAAGCATCATAAACTATAATGGAAAGAACAAGAGGGCTAAAAATAAAATACCAGAGGCAGTTTCTTCATCCATTTGATCATTTATTCAGGCAAATATTTATGGTAAGTTTCCATTAGAAGCCAGTGACAGTTTTGGATGATGGAGATATAGCAGTGAATAAATTTAAGAAATCCTTGATTACCGGAGCTTACATCTAAGATAAGACATAGAACACATAAACACAAAATAAGAATTTAAAGAATAAAAGTGCACTGAACATAAAAAAAAAAACAAAACTATTGTAATGGAACAGTAAGTGAACTAGGAGAGGAACACTTTCTTTTTTTAAATATAATTTGTTGTCAAATTGGCTAACATACAGTATGTATAGTGTGCCCTTGGCTTTTGGAGTAGATTAGGAGAGGAACACTTTTAAGAGGACAGCCAGAGAAGGCTGTTCTGAGGAAATGATATTTCCACTGAGATTTCAATGTATATTAGAAGTCAGCTATGGGAAAACTTGGAGCCAGAGAATTCTGGGCTAAGGTCATATCAAATATAAGAGAAGGAGCTTGGTGGTATGTTCTAGAATCAGGAAGAAGTCTTGCTTAATGGAATATACTTACTAAAAGAGGAGATGGTTATGAACTGAGGAAGAAGGAAATATAAATCTTTAACAAACATTATTTTTAATAGTTTTATCTCCATTCTCATTGCACTGGGAATTTATTAAAGGGTTTCACGCAGTGAAGTGATATTTGATTTGTAATTTGTAAACTCTGCTGTTATGTAGAACATGAAATGTAGTTGGGCAAAGGTAAAAGTCTAGTGCAGTTGATTATTAGTTCTTATTATGGGTAGAATCTTTGTGCCAAATGACTGGGGTAAGAATGGTAATGATTTTTATGTTTCCAAATGAGTCTAAATGTTTTCTTGAATTTTGGGGTACAGAGAATTGGTCAATTGGCAAACAAATTTGCATATTGGCAAATGGACCAATTTGCACATTTGGGCCATTAACATGTACCAGGAGGTGGACCTACGTGTGTCATAACCGAAACCTCAGTGAAGTGTTTATTGGAGCCTATCACCAAGATTCTAGTCAAAATCTGACTTAAAAATATTTGTTGGATGTCTTCTTTGGGCAAAGCACTTTGTTTGGGCCAGGAAGAATATGAAACTGATATAATTCCCACCCTTAAGAGTGTGATCTACTGCCCAGGGAGCCAACCTTAAAGAATCAGATTTTCACAGTGCTTATGTAACCCTTATGAGTGCACCGCTATTGTCCATGTTGCTGGCAAATCCCCCAATTTCTTTTCTTGATAAATGAAACATTTGGCTGGCCTGCTGTAATTAATGGTCCATTTCCAATAGTGTCTTTTGCTGTGATGAGTGTCACTTTAGTGCGGTTTAAGATCCTTCTCTTGCCACAATTAAAGTTACTCTGGCAGTCCTTTATTGCCACAATTCAAGTTTCTATATAAGTCCTATTCTTGCAATGTCTATTAGCTGAGTCCCTGGTGAATAATTGTGTCCCTGGTGATAAAGTAAGTGTTTGAATGAATGATTCTAGAGGTTAGGTAATAATACTCAACATGTATTGTATGCTCACTAAAGGTCCATCACTGTACGAAATGGTTTTGCAACTCTTATTTTCTACTTCTTATAAATGAGGAGACTGAGGCACAGAGAATATAAGTAATTTTCCCCAGGTCTCACCTGACTCAGCAGCCTGCACTGAGCTGGGACCTCTGTCCTTTGTCCCCACAGACCTGAATTGGGAAAAATTCCTGAACGAAAGGCAAAGAGGAAAGCCTGACCCTGCCTACCTTTGTGGCTACGACTTCACTTATACTCCCTCCCAGTCTAGGCTCCCTCACAGCAAGACCACGCCAGCTTCCCTAGGCACACCTCTTGCTCATGCTTCTGTGCCTGTGAACGAGGACATGCTCCATGAGCACGTAACCTGTGTGGTTGCACAGGATGCCACACACAGAAGGGCCCCCTGCTTCACTGAATGCTGTGCCATTGTGGTCTAAGAAGTCTTCATGATTTTATCTTTGAACTTGTGTTCATTTGGTGAAGTTCCAAGGAACAAGGGAGCATGAACATGAAGAAAGAGAATAAATATCATCTGTGTCTGACTTTGCTTGCTGCTCTATTTGCTCAAGAGATGCCCCATGAGTACAGCAAGTATGGTGGACCCACAGTGTATTGAAGGTCAGTGCAACTCCAAACAAGGTACATGTATTAAGTCTACAACTGAGGCAGAAGGGGCACAGGCAGGCAATCGGAAAGGCCTCACTTTCCTATTGAAACTGAACTGGCTTTAAATGCAAAAGGAAGAAAATGGCATTGTAGGAAACTCAAAATACCAAGGAATACTATCATATCTCTTGTTACTTGTATTATTTCCCTGTATATTAGCCAACTACTAATACTGGAAACAATGACATAGAAAGAAAGGGAAAGTTAGGGACAGCCCATAGGTCCTTTTTCTTTCAGTTCTTCTCTTCTGTAAGCAAAGTAGAGAGTGGTGGAATGTGTTGGTATCAAAGAGTGAACTAGGGGTGCCTGGATGGCTTGATTGGTTAAGCATCCGACTTTGGCTCAGGTTATGATCTCGTGGTTTGTGGGTTCGAGCCTTGCACCGGGCCCTGTGCTGACAGCTCAGAACCTGGAGCCTGCTTCAGATTCTGTGTCCCCCTCTCTCTCTGCCCCTCCCCCTGTCTCTGTCTTGCTCTCAAAAATAAATAAACATTTAACAAAATGTTAAAAAAAGTGAGCTAGAATTGACAGGTTTTTGAAGCACTTTTATAGTTTGGTAAGAACAATATATACACACATATGAACCATGAAATATGAATCGTGTGATTCTGTGATTCCACACTCAAGTTGAATGCTCTTATATTTTCGTTTAAAACTCATATGGCAAAAAAGTTCAAGATGAATGGCACAATTGATGCCTATAATTTAAAATTTTAATGGTTTTCTTAGAGCAACATTAAGTAGCAAACAAGAAACATGATAAGAAGTGGAGGAAAGGCCATGGGAGACAGGAAAAGGTGTGTATTTTAATGCCTTTTAACACCACTTTCCTCCCCACTTTTTGAACAAAGGTCTGATCTCGTGTTTTCATGTTGTGCTGGGCTCCATAAATTACGTAGCTCTGCTTAGCACATACTGTTCCTATGGTCAACACACCAGGCTTCCCTGGCATACCTGGCAAACAGCTAAGCAAACTCCAAATCTGTCTCGGATGTCACCTGTGCAATGAGTCCTTTTGTATCTCTTAGAGATAGAAATTAGGTGTTTCATTTTCTGTCAACTCACAGTAATTAGCACCTCCTTACTTGCTCAGATTCACGCGTTCCACAAATATTTGTAGCCTACCATATCACAGGTGCATTTTGTACCTTCTTTGATGGCAATGTCCTTCTATTGTATTTGCCTTCCTATCTTTTCTGCTAAATAGAATGTCCATGTAGATATTTACTGTGTCAGTCATCAGGTTTTTTTTTTTTTTTTCCAACAGGCATTCCGTTGAGTGCCCACTACATATCAACCACTGTGCTTCATTAATGCTTTTTTTTTTTTTTATCCCCAGGCACAAGCAGTGTCTGAACAGAAATTGATAATAAATATTTTGTCGGCAACCAAGTTGATGAAATAAATAGAAGCCATAAATGTAGAGGAAATAGCCAAGTATCAGCATGAAATTGAGTAGAAAGAATAAATCCAGGGGCACCTGGGTGGCTGAGTCAGGCTCAGGTCATGATCTCACAGTTGTCCAGTTTGAGCCCCACGTTGGGCTCTGCACTGACAGTGTGAGCCTGCTTTGTATTCTCTGTATCCTTCTTTTTCTGCTCCTCCCCTGCTTGCACTCTCTCTCTCTCCCAAAAATAAATACATAAACATTTAAAAAAAGAATAAACCTAAATTAAAGAAATGCATTCTTCCATGATGATTTTATCAGTTTTCTTGCATCTACATTTCTTAGTTCACTGCCAGAGAATGCAAATAGGCTTCTGGATGAGTTACATTAGAGTCATCTATGGTTCATTATATGGCAAAACTGGAACAGCAATGATAGACTCCTGGATGGCAATGTCTACCATCAGGGAAGCCAGCCTGCTGCCCTTGAACTTCACTGAACTAGATATGGGCAAAGAACAGATGACAGGAAGAAGTTACTAATACATAAGAAGGGGGAAAACAGTCCTTAGGACATCCAGGGGCATAACTTGAGGCAATGCAGCATAGCTGTGAAATCTTCTGAGGAGAACAACAGGGTACTCAGTAAGCCAATATACATGATCAGTGTGAGCACAATCTTTCTTTATTTTTTTGTATCAAAGTGTCCAAAAATGGATGAAAAGAGGCAGAACCACAGGCATTAAGTTGTCTTGAATTCAGGCATTGTGATTGCAACCCAGAAGAATTTCTTGTAGTCTTCATGGGAAAACTATCACAGGAAGAAGAAAAAGCAATGTTGAGTGAGATGGATGGTGGAAGGTGAGTTTAAAGAGTTATGCCAATGTCAGTTGATTATGCCAGTGTTCCTAAAATATTTACCTGTATTCTGAAGTCAGGGAAGGATTAGCAGAAGGTTTTAAATAGAATTCAGTGGTTATGCTGGCAAAAGGACAAAGTGATGGAGTGCAGTTTGCACTGAATGAGTTGGAATAAACCAAGTGGATATCTTGGGAATAGCATTTTAAGCAGAGGAAACAGGAAGTACAGTTAGGAAACTGCAGGGTGGGTGAAGTGGCTGAAACAAAGTCATTAAAGATAAAATTTCTGGGAAATAAAAATTATGGAGGTCTTCCAGATGCGCCAGATCATAGAAGAGCTCATAAGTTGTGGTTGGGACTTGGCTTTTTATTCTAATTGTGATGGGAAACCACTGGAGTGTTTGGAACATGTGAGTTTTCTATTTGAGAAGGATCACTTTGCCTACTGTCAATAGACTCAAAAGTAGAAGCACAGAGGTCAGTGAGATGATAAGCTACAATAATAACATATCAAGATGTTCATCATGGAAAGTAATAAGATTCTAGATATATCTTTAAAGTAAACCTGACAGGGTTTACTGACAATTAAATGTGGCATCTAAGAGAAAAAAAGATGAGTATAATTTCAAAGTGAGGTGAATGTGGGGGTCAGGATGGGAAATGGGGCAGCTGTGGGGTAGGGGCAACCCAATGGTAGTGAGACAATTTCAAAGTTCAGTTTTTTTATATGTTAAGTTTGAAATACATATTGGATAATCCAGCATTCCTGTCAGCTATGGAGTTGTATATGCTTTGGAGATGAAATTCTAGACAAAGGAGATCAATTAGAGAGTGTAATGGTAAAAGAGCACACTCTCCCCCACCCCAGGAGGGTAATGTGTTTTAAGTCTATTAAGTACCAGAATGGACTCGTACTTGAATTATATTATTTAATCCCCATCATAACCCTGTAAAGGAAAGTAATATCCTCATGTTACAAACAGGGAACCTGAGATGCAGCAAGATTAATAATTATCGAGTGGCGAATTCGTCATCATAAAATTGGCTTCCATCATGACACTTAATAATCTTCTCAACAGTGAAGGAAAGTAGCAGTTATGGGGTACAGCCGGGGATGAAATGAAATGTGATGACCAGAAAGAACATTCAAGTTCCAAGTTTGGGGAACGCTCACCCATTCCCATGGGAATGTATTCAGAGTGTGAGTCCATGCAGGGGTATATAGAATAAAGGTGGGTCATTCCTGGGTTTTCTATATGGATGTGCCTCCTGACTGAAGTGAGTGTTTCCCAACTTCTCAATGGATATTTACTTTGAAGAATAAAGCAATAGTCAGCTAGACAAAAACTGAAGGGCATAGCATGGGCTATGCAGCTCAAAATTAGGTACGTCATCTCTTCATATAACTCTTCTCATTTTGCCAATGGAATATTTGTAGCATTGTTTTATTAATTTCTGCCTCTTCTACCAGAACTTAACATGTCTGAAGACAGGCTCTTTTTCTGCTTTAGCTACCATTAATACCTTAGCCTGCAACACAGTGACTGATACGTTTCAAGCACTTAGGTCATGTTTATTGAATAAATCAGTGAGTAAACAAAAGACTACGGCAAAATTCACTTGCATCTCTTGAGGCGGTATGACTCTGCCTTTCTCTGGTGTTGCCTTTCCTTATGAAGGAAGACCACGTATGATTCCTTTTCGAATGTTCTATGATATCCAAGGCAGTGGCCTGAAGAAAATTGAGAGTAAATTGTAATTCAAGGATGGTGAGTAATAGTCTCTCTAGAAACAAATTTAAGAAGCCCTTTATGTGTATATTTAAATACATGTTTAATTTGGCACCATGAGCTTGACTCCTTCATTTCAAGCCCCCTCTTCTTCTTCTTCTTTTTTTAATTTTTAAACATTTATTTATAAAAAAAAAAAAAGAAAGAAATGTTTATTTCTGAGAAACAGAGGCAGAGCATGAGTGGAGGAGGGGCAGAGAGAGAGGGAGACACAGAATCCGAAGCAGGCTCCAGGCTCTGAGCCCTTAACCACAAAGCCTGACCTAGGGATTGAACCCACAAACCACAAGATCATGAGCAGGAGCCGAAGCTGGACGCTCAAACCCACTGAGCCATCCGGGAACCCCTCAATTCCCCCTTTCTTAAAAAAGGGCTTGGCTCAAGCCTCACAGGATAGTCTTGGTAAACATTTGTTAAATGCATGACCAAATCCTGATAGGATTATGTATTGATTTAAAGCTCTGAAAAGCAAAAAACTGCGAAGTGTTATAATGGGTTAAAAAAAATTCACCAGCTATCATGGGGCTTATGTTAGTTTTCATACTGTTCTTTGCCTTGTAAAGACAATCTTAGCACTTATTCAGGTACTTCTATTGACCTGTCTGAAAGTTCTTTGATGTGTGAAATTCTCTTAGCCATAAAATAAAGCAAAAGTTTGAATATAAGTTATTCAAAGAAAGACCATAACTGTGATAGGACAGCATGGGCCTTGCAGAATTTTTTAGTAAAGTGAAAAAAGGCTTTTCAAAGCCCAGCAGTTGCTACTATGTATTTGACCCACTGTTTCAGCCTGCAATTTCAGATGTTGTGGAAACTTGGATGGAATATAACACGACCAAAAGAGCAGTGTTCTTTTCCTGAACCTTGCCTCTTGCTGGTAGAATATAAAGTATAATAGCAAAGAAAATTTTAGGCTGAGACTTGAGCTTCAAAAGACAAAACATAGAGGTTGTTTCTTAGCAGGAATGAAACATATACATTTCAATGAGAAAATGGGAAGTCAGAGGTCACAATTGCTGTGGAACACATCTCATGATAGAATCAATATCAAAATGATCACTAAATGTACTGTGGAGGGCACAGAAGGCCAGAACAATAATGCTTCAGGACTCTGAAAAAAGGCGAGGCAGGAAAAGCTTTCTGTCGGTCAGGTAAATGTGCTTTTATTTTGTTTTTGTTTTTGTTTTTGTTTTTGTTTTAAATATCCTCAAATGTAAAACATCACACTCTAACAGTTGCAAAAAGTTTTTTAATAAAAATTATTAAAATGGGTATAGAAATACAAATACTCTTTTTTTTTTTTATCAAGTAGTATGTTCCTAACAAACAGTCATTAGGAAACTTTCTATTTTATTTTATTTTATTTTATTTTATTTTATTTTATTTTATTTTATTTTATTTTATTTTATTTTATTTTATTTTATTTTATTTTAAAAAACCCTTAATTCCAGTATAGTTAACATACAGTGTTTTATATTAGTTTCAGGTGTACAATATAGTAATTCAACAATTTTATTCATTAGTCAGTTTTCACCATAATAAGTACACTCCTTAATCACTATCACCTATTTCCCCTACTCCCCCCTGCATCTCCCTTCTGGTAACCATCGGTTCTCTATATTTAAGAGTATGGTATTTCATTTCTTTGGGTTTTTTTGTTGTTGTTGTTTTGTTTTTGAGGGGCATGTCCCTTTTTTCTTTCTTTGTATTGTTTTGTAAATTCTACGTATGAGTGAAATCACACAGTATTTGTCTATCTCTGACTGACTTATTTCACTTAGCATTATTCTTGCCTTCTTTGTTGAAGATTAATTGACTATATAAATGTGGATTTATTTCTAGGGTTTCTATTCTGTTTCATTGACCTGTGTGTCTCTTTTGGTGCCTCTGCCATACTGTTTTGGTTACTACAGCTTTGTAGTGTATGGAAACAGTCTGTTTTAGGGAATCAACTTTCATGACTGATGAGGTTGACTTTGTGTGGGGTATTGGAGAATAAGGAGGAAGAATTAAGTATGTGAGGCAAGACTGATTTGGTCAATCGGTTAATTGGCAATGCCATTCAGTGAATTAGGAAAGACAGAAAAATGAATGGATTCTGGTGAAAGAGTAAGCTTTTCTGGGGCATGTTCTGTCTGAGATATCTGTTTTGTTCACTACTAAATAACCAATGCTTAGCAGAGACCTGGCACCTAGCAGCTGCTAAACAAGTATTTGTTGAATGAACAAATGAATGAATGCATGCATGGATGAATGAATAAATGAATAAATGAATGAAATAGAACCATTAGAGATAGAGTTGGAGAAATTTGGTTTGGAAACAGTATTGGAAATCACCAGTATTCGGGTTGTAAATTAAAGGAATTTAAAAAGAATGAGCATAGAAAGAAGTCATAAGACTGAATGACAGACTTTTGAGGTAACATATCTTTTTTTATAGATAACAAATTATCTCTAGCTCCTAGAGTTGGGCAAACACCTATTAAGCCGTCATCTAAGAACTTTCTGGAAATGGTGCCCATGCGAACAAAAGATTGTACATGGAGTCAGTTTTGTGCACTGAGTCAAGGGCAAGTAATAGAAAAAACCAAGATAAATAATTTGAGCTCCTATTGATACTGTGTTGTTACAGCTTTTACAGCCATCTCATTTAATCCCCACATGAACTTGGTGGGGAGACGCAGGGCAGATATTAAGGTGGCATTCACTATCTATGTCTGTCCTTATTGGTCACACTTCTGTGCTGATTGGCTGGAACTTGTGCCTTATTAACTGTTTTAATATCACCCTTGAAGATAGACATTATTGGTCACATTTGACAAGCAAGAAAAATGAGGCTCAAAGACTGAAAGTCCAAGGTCACGCAACTTATAATTCTTTTAGCTGATTGTGAACTGGCTGGACATTTACGCGATTAAAGCACAAAAGCTTCCCTCAGCTTCCTTCTCTGTTTCTCCGATTCCAAATGGAAGAGAAGACATTTGTTTACTGAGAGTCAAGAACTCTGTTTCTGGAGATCGTGGCCTCCATCACCTTTACCTCCTGAATGAGTGTCCATTTAATAGACCAGCGGTTCTTAACAGTTGGAACTCCCCATGAAAATATCATGGGTATTGGCTATTTCTGTGTAGACTTGTAGAGACTTCCTGAATCCCGGCTGTTTCATCTTCTTACTTTAGTTTTTAAGTCACTGAATCTGAAGAATATGACTAAAACCTGCCTTCTTTGTTCTACCTTGTTCTGACTCCTTATAGCTGCCCTCAAAGTAGCACAAAACACATTTTAAACACGTGGTCTCTTTAAGATAATATAAGATAATACATTTTATGTAACAAATAGTACAAAGCAGACTTTGTTGTCCATGCTGTTTGATGAAGTCTAGATGTCGGAAGTTTTAAGTGTATAGACAATCATGAAAGTGGTGTGTCAGTAAAATACTGAAGAGCATAGTTAAATGGGATCTGGAATTACTCTGTCAAGGAATGTTCAGGTACAGATGACAGCTACTTAAAGGGATCCATTTAGGTAATTTAAATTGCTTGCATATTGTGTATAAAACATTCTATCTTCTTTAATAGTGAGCAACAAGTTGAAAGACTAATGGAGGAGGCAAGACTGAAAACTGTTCATTTCCAAGGGATCCTTTGATTAGCCTTATCTGAAATTTACCTTTTATATTTAGTATCCTTAAAAGTAAACAAAGTTTTCTCATTAGTTCTAATGTAACACTTCTAATGTGTTTCAAATGCCTTTTGCCGAAACTCTTTTCAAGCTTTAATTAAGGGTATTTTTGAACAGTTAAAATCAAATAACACAAACATTTCAGAGTTATGTTCCTTTCCATGGACTCCTAGGAATACCTTTTTAAAAGTTTCTGCCGAAAAGTCAGCTGTAAAGGCAATAACAGTATCGCAGACTCACAATTTTAATTAACATTGCATTAATTAACAGCACATAGATTAAAGTCCAAGAAAATGTATGCCTGTGTCTTTGGATGAGGGTATATTAGTGCAAGTTTCTCAATGTGTTCGTTGTTTTAATTATTTCAGAGAGATTTAGCATCTACTTACTTGGATCTTATGAATACAGAGACTCTCCGGAGAAAGTGTGAAACTATCTCTAACATCAGGCTCAGTTGTGCGTATAAATGGTGATTTTAGGGGCCGAGGAAGGTAGAAACTTCCGAGTTGGCATCATCTCCTCTGTCTCCCCACCATACACAGACCCAATCATTCAGAGGCCTAATAGATTCTACTAAATAAATGATTTCACATTTTGTTCCTCCTCCTGAACTCTATCTAATTTAATTTCGGTTATTATCTTTGGTTTTGACTGCTGTCAGTTTCTTTTCACTCGATTCTTTAGTCTGCTACCAGAATTACTTCTGTTATATATATTTTTGTTTCTGATACTCAGCATTCAATACTATATATGTATGTATATATATATATATATGTATATATATATATACATTTTTTTTTCCTTTTCAATGAGGGCACCAAATTCCCCTACCTACAGGATTGCTTTTGATGGCTATTTAGCCACTCCTGACCAGTCAACTTCTGCCTGTCATCCCCTCTCAGCCCCCAGCACAGTGATTTATTTGTTCAGGGGCGGACCATAAGCCAAGTTGGTACAATCGGATCAGTTCTTAGAATATGTGGTCGAGCTAGAGAAGAAACACTCTCTAGAGCCTGGGACGATGGGGCCCGGGTGCAGTTGGTAGCTGTTTGGACACCTGACAGATCTGTTTGTGATTCAGAAGAGAGCTATGGAAAATTGACATTGTTTTCTTTTGGATTAGTACTTGGCAAGAATGTAGCTCTAACTCTCTGGCAGTTTTATTGCCACCAGATGGAGCCTGAGATAAAAGCAACATGGAGGAGAGCAAAGATGTCAGCGAGTGAGTCCTGGGGACAGGGTGTGAACTCCTAGTTCAGCCAGCCCCTGAAACTACTCCCATGAGACAGTTTTATTTGAGGTTTCTGTCCCTTGCAACCAAATGGATCCTAACTGCTCTATCCTTAGGCTGAGGTGTTAACAAGTTAGCAGAATAGTCAAATTCCTTCACAGTGGGGCTCCAATCACTCTTTCAGGACCACCTCTGTGCTTAATAGCTGTACCATCCAGCGCTCAGGAAGACTGCACTGTTTACCATTTTCCCATCCTTTAATAATGTTTCCCTTTGTGTACTTGGTATACTACTCATCTTTTGACCTGCTCAAATATTACCTTTTCTAACAACATTTTCCCTAATGCTCCAAGGAGGAATTATCTACTCTCTTTGATTCCCAAAGGTTTTTGCTCATAGTTCTATCACTGTGCTTAAAATTCCTGTTTCTTGTTATTCTTCCCTCCTTACCGCTCCATTATTGCAAAAGCAGCAGCTCATTCATTTTTCTATCTCTACTTTCTGGTACAGTAACTGGGAAAACCTGGTATGGTCTTCTGTATTTGATGGGTATGTATAAGTAAATGTCCAAAATATCCAAAACTACCACTTCACTTTAGGAGTTTTGCCACTGAATATCCCGTGAAAATGCAAACAAGAACCTGAAGAATACAAATTTAACAATCCATAGTCTTTTGGATTTATTTTAAAAATTTGTCAGCTATCTCAGCTGGTTCACTAGAGCCCTAGGCTTTCCCGAAACTGATTATCAATCAGAATCATCAGGAAGGCAAATTTAAACATTGTACCTTAATCTCAGTCATCTGGATTCATTTACCTAGGGTGGAGCCCAGAAATGTGTATATTTTTAAAGATACCGAGATGATACTGATTCTCAGACATGTACTAATACATGTAGAACATGGCACTTTAAATTGAGAAGCTTTGGGGCACCTGGGTGGCTTGCTCAGTTACAGGATGAACTCTTGATTTCAGCCCAGGTCATGATCTCACGGTTCATTTCCTGAGTTTGAGCCCAGCATTGGGCTCACTGCCTTCAGTGTGCAGACCCTGCTAGGGATTCTCTGTTTCCTCTCTCTGCCCTGCCCCAGCTTGTGCTCTCTCTCCCTCTCTCAAAAAGTAAATAGATAAATAAATAAACGAACAAACAAACAAACAAACTTCAAACAAAAATAAGTTCAGAAGTTTAGATGGTGGAGTAGGGAGGATGAAGAAAATCTTGAAACATAAATTGACTTGGAGTCAAGGAAGGGTTGCAGAGACTCCACACTTGGCCCTTGGAGGGAAAGAAGGAGCCATGAGGAAGTGAGGGTGGAGAGGACAAAGTGCCATTGGTGTCAAAGATAGACCGTGGCTTGCGTCTCATTTTTCCACCTTAAATTGCTTTTTTATTTTGCCAAAAATAGTCCTCTTTCATAAATTTTCAAAATATAACATGATTATTGTGTGGTTGGGTTTAGAGAAGTAGCTTAATGATCATTTTAGTTAATTTGTTTACCAGTGTTTCCTATACATTATAAACCGAGCTGATCACATATTTCATCAGTAGAGAGAACCTTTGATGTTCTTTTTTTTTTTTTTATTTCACTTCATCTATAAAATGGAATCTCTGTGTTATAAAAGACATCAGAGGTTACAGGAATGCTATCAGAGTGGCAGAAAGAAAAGTCACTGAGTCTCTAATAATCTGTTGATAGCTTCAGACCTGAGAACATTTCATGAATTAGGTTAAATGTGCTAACATTTGGAAGAAACTGGAGGATTAATTTTTAAGCTCATTAGTTCTGCAAATGGCTACGAAATAATGCCCAACTGCTAAAAATAGATCAATTTCTTTTTCCTGAAGGCTTTAAGTGGCATGTTTATTACTTCTGCACTTAGTACTTTTCTTCCTTGGATTTTCATTTATGTGTATCTGGTGTTTTTTGTCTCTTTAAAACATTTCTGAAATTGCCTGAACACAACCCTGCTATAGAAATGCTGGCAAAAGCAAATGTGAACTCTCCCATCTGTAGATCTCTACCATTAAAAGCAATATCATGATTGACTTAGTTATCTTTTGAGGGAGAAATAAATATTCTTTTCTAATTCATAAAATTTTTCATGACTGCGAGTTTGAGGAATTAAAAGACAAATTCTAAGCAATTAATTATTGCTAATTATGGATGGCAGTAGACTATGTGCATTATGACTTATGAAGATAGCAATTGAGAACAAAAGGATATATTAAATAAACATATACTGAAAAAATATAGGCTATTTGGGGACGTAGATGCCCCACACCAGCTTATTTTCGTTTATACTCACCGTTATACCCATTTAAATGATTTTAAATTAGTATTTTATTATAAAAGTATTAGAGTAATTGGAAACTGTGCTTATCTAATAAGATTACTGACATAATACTTTCTGAAGCTAGAATTATTGATTTGTGATATATATTTAAGTAGTAAGAAAAGCTCTAAATTGCAGATTAAACTGCTTTTAACCCAGCATTCCTTTACCCCAAATTATAGTTGTTTCATATAAATTTCTCCCCCCTACTTTACTGGGATGTAATTGACATATAGCATTGTGTAAGTCTAAACTAGGCAACATGATTATTTGAGATACATATATATGATGAAATGATTACAATAAGACCAGTTACATCCATCACCTCACATAATTACTTGGTGTGTATGTGGTAAGAGCATTTGAGATTTACTCTCCTAGCAAACTCTAAGTATATAATGCAGTATTGTTAACTGTAGTCACCATGTTACACATTAGCTCTCCAGAAATTATTCATCTTATAACTGAAAATGTATGCTCTTTGCCCAACATCTCCCCATTTTCCTCAGTCCTTAGTTCCTGGCTACCGCCATTCTACTCTTTGAATCTATGATTTCAGCTTTTTGAGATTCCACATGTAAGTAAGATCATGTAGTTTTTGTCTTTCTCTGTCTTACTTGTTACACTTAGCATAATCTGCTCAATGTCTACCTTTTTTGTTGCAAACAGCAACAAAAGGGCATATTCCTTTCTTTTAATAACCAAGTGATGTTCCATTATCTATATATATCCCCATATTCTTTATCCATTCATTCATTCAACACTTAGGTTGTTTACATGTCTTGGCTATTATTAATAATAATGTAGTAAACACGGGGGTGTACATATCTCTTTGATATAGTGATTTCAGTTCTTTTGGAAATAATCCTAGAAGTGGGATTGCTGGATTATATGGTAGTTCTGTTTTTAATGTTTTGAGGAATTTCCATACTTTTTTCCATATGGCTGTACCACTTTACATTCCCTTGCATGGTACACGAGTGTTTCCTTTTTTCTGCATCCTTGCCAACACTTGTTATCTCTTGTATCTCTGATAATAGCCATTCTAATAGCTGTGAGGTGATATCTCACTGTGGTTTTGATTTGCATTTCCCTGATGATTAGTGATATTGATCACCTTTTCATATGTCTTTTGGACATGTGTATGTCTTCTTTGTAGAAATGTCTATTCAGATCCTTTGCTCTCTCTCTCTCTCTTATTTTTTTCCCTATTGAGTTGTAGGAGTTCTTTATATATTTTGGATTTTAACCAGTTACATATGATTTGCAAATATTTTAATGGCATCAATTGTAATGTCTTTTCTTTCATTTATCATTTTACTTGACTCCTCTCTCTTTTTTGTTGGATAGTTTATCTATAGTTCTGTCAGTTTTATCTTTTCAAAAAAAAAACAACTAGTTTCACTGAGTTTTTTTTAACTGTCTTTTTCCTCTCTAATTTATTTTGCTTTGGTTTTTGTTATTTCCTTTTTTCTGCTATGTCAGACTCCGTTTTTTTCTTCTTTTTCTAGTTTCTTGAAATGTAAAGTTAAGTTGTTTGAAGTTTTCTTTTCATTTTTTAAATGTAGGTATTTACTGCTGTAAACTTCCTTCTTAAAATTGCTTTTGCTATGTATCTCTTAAGGTTTGATATGGTGTGTTTCCATTTTTGTATGTCTCAATATACTTTCTGATTTATTTTCTGATTTCTTCTTTGGCTCACTGTATATTTAGGAGTATGTTGTTTAATTTTCACATATTTGTGAAATTTCTAATTTTCTTCCTGTTCTTGATTTTTGGTTTCATGCCATTGTGTTCTGAGCAGATGCTTGATATAAAATCAATTTTCTTAAACATGTTAAGACTTTTTTTGTGGCCCAACATCTGATTTATCCTGGAAAATGTTCCATATGTACTAGG
Source organism: Neofelis nebulosa (assembly GCF_028018385.1). Taxonomy (NCBI): domain Eukaryota; kingdom Metazoa; phylum Chordata; class Mammalia; order Carnivora; family Felidae; genus Neofelis; species Neofelis nebulosa. The sequence goes on along the minus strand of NC_080789.1, from coordinate 40,445,391 downwards.
GAAGAATGTGTATCCTGATGCTTAGGAATGAAATGTTCTGTATATGTCTATTAGGTCCATTTGGTCTGTAGTGTTAATCAAGTCTGCTATTCCCTTATTGATTTTCTGTCTGGATGATATATCTAATTTTAAAAGTGGGGTAATAAATCCTATTATTATTATTATTATTATTATTATTATTATATTGCTACTTATTTCTCCCTTCAGTTCTATTGATATTTGCCTTATATAAAGCTATTGCTGGGTCTGCAGTGGGGTCAATGTTTGGCAGGCTTATTACTAGGCTGTTGGGTATACATGGATCCTGCCTGGCCCCTAGGTGGGAGGGACTACCTCCAGGACCTTGTACAATAGGGCGGTGCTAGCACAAGGATCCACTTCAGAGTCTGCAGTTGGGTCCTTATACAGCAGACCTGTCACCAGATATGTGGCTCGTGTCAGGTATCTGGGAGGGCTTTGCAACACTGGAAGTTGCTGAAGTCTGCGTCTGGGGCTGGCAGACCCGTTCCTGACCTGGGGCCAGGAAGGGCTGGAGTAGAGCTCTTTCAGATCTTTAGCCCAGAAGAGAGTGTCTCCCACCAGTCCCATGCCAGCAGGACCGCTCATAGACTGTAGTGGTTTAGTATAATTCAATGATATTCTTTATTTCCACAAAATAACACTTCACTGGACTAAATACAGCATTAATGAAATAGTATGTGGTTCTAATTGCTGTAAGTTTTACTTGAGACCCAATGCCAACATGGGATAGTGAATTCTCTCTCTCTCCTTGTTTTCCCTACGTATTTGCCATGTATATTCTGGCCTATATAATCCAGTTCAGTTTGAAGAGGGAACGTACATCTTCATTTTCTAGTTAAGTAGATGGCATATCTAGTTAAGTGGATAAGTAAATGAGTATATAAACACATGAATGGAATGAAGGTTATACAGCAATCATGGAAATACTGCTGGATATTCTTTTATGACAGTCAACAAAAGGACTACAGTACTGATCAATGTAGCTCTTCAATTGCTCTTTTGGTAAGGGAAAAATTTAACCCTGGTGCTGAAAGCCTGGCTTAAGATGTATCCCTTGAACTCTGCCTTGATATTGAGCCCACATGATGAACTTAAATTGATTAAATCTAGGATGCTATGTGTTAAGTCATGAAAATGCTGGCTTTCAGAGAAGATAATAAATTATTTTTAGAAGAGAAATCAGGTTATTTGAGAGAGTGAAGTGGGGGTGGGGGATAAAGAGGATACTTCCGTTGAACAAGGTATTTGGAAAAGTATATTAAGAAAAAAATTACAGTATATATATCTAGGTCTGCCATACCTATATGACCATAACTGTGATTATATCCAGATTTCAAATAGGTTTGAATTCTTTTTTCTTGTTTGCTTATTGAATTCTTATTGAATTCTTATTTTCTTTCCTTTTATTTTTATATTTAACTTTTTTCTATGTTTTTCTTTTACAATCAGTAAAGAACAAAATTGAATTAAAAATACGTGAATAAAAACAAACTAATGTTTGGTAAATAGTTAAGAATAACTGCCTGAGAGCTAACAAGTTCTTTCCTGTATTTAGAATACTCTCTTTTAGTTTTAGCCACAGAAATGACAACATACAGGCTTAGGATGGAAAAAAGTATCATTGGGGCATTTCACCTGAAAAATGATTGAGTACCCTTTACTCTTTATATCAATTAAATATAAATGGCTAAAGTATTTCCCACTTAGTTATGACTCTAGAAAATAAATGTTCAGGTAAACATTTCCTAAACTTGTTCAATGAAACATTAATATCTTGAAAATTTGCTCATAGGCATTCCTTAGAACAAGGGTTTTATAATCCAATTGGTCTGGGAAATTAACTCCAACAAAATTAAACAGCCTTATTTTACAGATAGTTTCTCAGAGCCATTTCATGTAATAATGTGCTTTGTGCTTCTCCAGGAGGAGACACAACTTGTAATGTTTCCTAAACCCTCACCAAGAATTCCCATTAACACATGGCATAATACAGTTTTGGGAAAAACATGATGGCAGATGTCTGCTGCTACATTCAAGTGGGACATAATGCTCTTCAGTGTTTGGTTATCTCTAATTTCACATTCACATTGTTTTGTTCACCTTTCATAATTTATCTCTATCCTCAAATGCAAAATGATCTTGCATTGCTTTCTTTTTATTTTTGAGAGATGGAACCAATATATCTTTTTTTACGAGAAAGATTTGTTGTTATGAATTGTATTCTGTTACAATAAGAAATCTAGAGAATTTATTCATTTGTTAGTTTATTTTTGATTATAAAATTTTCAAGTAAAGAACCATAAAGAACTAAATCGTGAATAGTTGTGTAAGCAGCTCCAAAAAATAAAACATTACAAGAAATGTTTCCTTAGACTCCTCCTGCTCCATATCTACTATGTCTAAGAGGTGGGCATCTTGAATTTCAAAAGTTAAAATACAGGTTTTTATATATTTACAGGTCTTTATATATTTTTATATATTTTACTTTTACTTAATGTTTTATGTGAATGGTATGACACTATATGTGTTTATCTGTCCTACAATTTTCCCCCTCCGTGATGTGTCTGTGAGTTCTATATTAATGCTTTCAAGGCCACCACGATCAAACAAACAAACAAACAAAAATTTGGGGCGACTGACAAACTCAGTTTCCTGATGTGGAAGTCTTTGACTGGTTAAGGGTGGATTGTTCAACCTAATATATCATTAATTAGGATAAATGTCCCATTTGTTCCTGAAACACAACTATTTTCCAATTTTTGAATGCTGTTTTCTACATGCCTATGATACATGGGCATGTTTTTATCCTTTTGGTTCAAATAAATCCACACATTTATTCTGTTTGGTGATCTCTCAACTAAGAGAGATGTTTGAAAATTTTCTGCATCCAAATACTTATAATTTCCTCACTTTAACTTAGCTTTGTCAATTTCTTCTTGTAATTCTTTCATTTTTGCTTTATATCCTTCATAGTCTGTGTTATTAGGTGTAAAATAATTTAGAATTATGGTATTATGTCTTCCTGGGGAATTTAACTTCTTAATCATTATATTGTATCCCCCTTTATCTTTACCACGCCTTTCTTCTATTTACCTTTATTTTATTTGATAGTAATATAGCTATACTTAATTTTCACAAACTTCAAATAAAAAAAAAATTTTTAATGTTTGTTTATTTTTGAGAGAGAGAGTGAGACAGAGTGTGAGCGGGGGAGGGCCAGAGAGAGGGAGATACAGAATCAGAAGCAGGCTCCAGTCTCCGAGCTGTCAGCACAGAGCCCAACGCAGGGCTCGAACCATGAACTGTGAGAACATGACCTGAGCCAAAGTCGGACACCCAACTGACTGAGCTGCCCAGGCGCCCCACAAACTTTAATTTTTAATATATTTATAGGTCTTTATGTTTTAGATATGTCTCTTTAAACAATATAGCTAGAATATTTTAACAAACTGAACATACCTATTTTTTCACTGATAAATTTCATTATTTTATATTTATTGTATTTATGAATATACTTGCCCTTATTTCTATTAGTGACTTCTAGCTTTCAATTTGTCCTGCTTTTTTCTCCTTTTTTTAAGTATTAGAGTGCCTTTCTTTGGAACATTTCAGATATGTGTTCCTGTGTTTATTTGGAAGTTTTACCTCAATTCTTTTCTTTAGCAGTCACCCTTAAACATTTAATTTAACATGCATATTTAACACAATCTAAAGTTAATGAATATCTCTATACTGCTTCTGAGCAATTCAGTATGCTTTGACTTCCATTACTTCCTTCCAATTTACGTAGTATTATTTTCCAGTATTTAGTTCCACTAGATCAATCTTGTTTTCCACCTCCCAGATTGTTATTAATGTTGTTGCATTAAGCAGTCATCATTTGCTTAGATTCACCCACACATTTATGATTTTCTTTGATCACCATTACTTCTTTCATTGTACTTTTCCCCTTTTGGTTCAGTTTCTTCCAGAAGTTCCCTTATTGAAGGTCTATTGGTGGTAAATGCTCAGTTTTTGTTTTTCTGAAATGTCATCGCTTCACCTCCTTTCCAGGTGTAAGTTTATGATCATACATCATTCTAAATTAACAGTTCTGAACAGTTCAGAAGTGTGTATCAGTATCCCATTCTCTTCTGCCCTCTATTCTTCCTGCTGAAAAGTCTGCTTTAGTCTATTTGTTCTTCCTATGATTTCTCTCGATTGTGACAGAGACAGTTAACCATTGGGTTCCTGAGTCATCTTGGACTCAACAAGCTGCAACCTAACGCCCAATCCTCTATACATTAAGAGACAAATCAATGCTGCCTCATTCTTCTGAAACCCTGTGGGTTTAGAAGGGATTTAACCCCGAGAACTCTGGAAAATTTTGTTAATAGCCCTTTCCACTTTCAGTTCTACCCGTTGCTTCCCACACCATTGCCAGTGAGAGAGTTGAAAGATATTTAGATGAAAAACCTCAGAGCAGGTGAGGTATGGTCTCTCCATTGGACATTAGCCTGGGAATGAATATCTCTCTGAAAATTTGAAAATCAGGCCACCAAGATTCCTTGACCCTTGTCAAGATTCCGTGACAATTAAAAAAGCCTGGAAAACAACCCATCTTTTTTTAACCTAGGGCATGATTGGCTGGCTGCATCAAGAGTGGGCCAAGCTACATTAAAATGCCCCTTTAGAGGAACTGGATGTGCAACCAGAAGGTTTGGGAGTCATTGAAAGGAATTGACAGGGCTTCTCTGTTGTGCACTACATACAGAAGTTGGGTGTTTACTTTCTGAGTCGTTAGAACATGTTAGATTCTGTGCAGGTGGAGAAACGATAATGCGATTTCTTATGAGTGCTAACCTGGGGGGAAAGTACAGACCTAAATTGATAACACAAGATTATTTTGAACCTGGACTCCTCAAGCTTCCTCCTGTTGTTTCAAGAGCAGTGTGTTTTAAGTATGTGTGTGGGTGGAGGTGTATAGAGAGGACCAGGGACGTCTCACAACTTCCGTTTCCTTTCAGTCCATCCTGTATAATCTCTAGCTCTCAAGTGACTAAATTGGTTTTTCCTGGCTTTTCTCAGTAATTCATGTACCATTCAGGGAATCCAGGTGGTTTCCAAGAAAACCACATATTGCCTGACCTGTGTAGGTAATATTTTTACCACTGCGACTATCCTTAGGTCCAAGGTAACACTACCTCATCAAGAAGCATCTCCTCTTTGGAAGGGGATTTAGACCCCAGAAGCGAGCCTCAGTGAACTGACAAACTTGATGTTGTTTGGGAGCAGAATGCTTTCTCCTGCTGCCACTAATTATCCTCATATATCTCCCCTCAGAAAAGTGGTAGTTCTGACTCAGCCTACTGCCTGCCAGGCAAGCCATCCTAACAAGACTTTTCCTCAGCATCACTCACCTTTGGCCAACCAGTGTCTCTTACATGTCTTGTCTCCACGCCTCACTGGCACAAATGACACAGCTTTACATTTCAGGGTAGGGCTCTCACCTGTTTCTTGGGTTCCCTGTGCACTGCTTCTCGCTAGCTTGAGCCTTTGTTTTAAATTGAGCAACCATTTTCTTCCCATTATCTGGATTTGATTCTATCATTTGTTCACAGATCTCCTCCTCACCCCCAGAGCATCTGTCTTGTCTACCTGTCCACTCGGATCCTTCCAGTCTCCATTAGTTCATTTGTTTAAATTGTTTGCCTGTATTTATTTGTGTATCACATTGTTTTGGGGAGAGGGAATAAGGAATGATTCACTAATTTCCAAAAAAATATTTTTTTCTTTGTTTTCCATGTTTCCTATGTGTATTGTTGTCTGAAACACATGAGTCTCCATTTTTTTTCAGTAGTTTAAATAAACAGCATTATTCTCAGAGTGAAAGACTTCTTTAACATGAAGCTGCATGAAATGATATTGATAAATGGCCTGTCAGCTCTGTGAGTAGGGCAAAAGCATGAGTTTTATCGTGGACATCAAGAAAAAGAAATGGAAATTAGGCCTAAAGTCAAATCAGTGTTAAAGCCAACCAAAGCAATTGACTGAATGGAAGCATTTTATAGGACCTGCATTAATAAATAAAGTAGATATTGATGTAGCTTTAAGAGATCTGAAATGGAATTCTTTGAAAATTAAAAATACATCTTGAAGCTTTTTGTCCTTTCCTTCCCCCCCCCCCCCCCCCCGCACTGATGAATACCCGACTGGAACTTTGTGGCACATTTACGGAGTAAAACCGGAATTCATGAATTATTATGCACAATGTTCTTTTCTTTTTTTTTTTTTCAACGTTTTGTTTTTTTTTTTTGTTTTTTTTTTTTTTGGGACAGAGAGAGACAGAGCATGAACGGGGGAGGGGCAGAGAGAGAGGGAGACACAGAATCGGAAACAGGCTCCAGGCTCCGAGCCATCAGCCCAGAGCCTGACGCGGGGCTCGAACTCACGGACCGCGAGATCGTGACCTGGCTGAAGTCGGACGCTTAACCGACTGCGCCACCCAGGCGCCCCTATTATGCACAATGTTCTTAACCGCACATAGTCTTTGTCACTAGAACCATTGTCACCCACCCCCACATCTTGTCTCTCCATCCAAAACAGAGAATATTTGTGCTGTGAGACATGTTGTATTGAATTACAGGGAAGAAATATGAAGAATATCCAACTCTCAACATCCAAAACTGAAGCACTAAAATTGCACATTAAATGTATTGTTCAGATAAAAAACACCACATTTTCCTTTGATTTTTACAATACTTTATGCTGCTTGGAAATTATGGGCTGGCATTTCAAAGTAACATTTTAGAAGAGGAGAATGGATATTTTAGAAGAAGATTTCTTTGGCATAAACTGTGTCAGAATGGATTTTTTTTTTCAAATGGTGAAAATCCCTATAAGGTTGGAGTCTTTGAAGGCAGACAGACAAGATGGAAAATATTATGTGACTTAAATATATCTTTCTGTATCTTAACTCCCAATTGTTTCTTTATGAATGACCTCAGAAGGACTGATTTTACTGCTACCGAAAACTGTCTGAAGATGAGAAGCCATTTCAATAAGAGCAGAGAGTAAACAAAGCTAAGATACTGAAGTGAATGCCATGAATCCTGAATAGAACACATGGATAACCTGATTTGTTCCATTTTATTAAGTTACAATGAAGTAGAAGTTTGTGGGACTCTACTGTGCATAGAGGTCAAAGTGGTATGTGTTTTTATCAAAATGAATTCTAATTGTTCAGCTGTATGAAAGTGAATCCTGGCAATATAGCACAGTGGTTAGAAGAGAATGAGCTTTGTGGTCAGACTGAAACTGGCTTCAAATCCCAACTCTGTCAATTGCTAGTTAAGTACTGGCAAATTACTTAATCTAAGTCTTATGTCCCACATTTGTCTGTGTCACAGGATAATTGCTTATTATATGAAGAGTGAGAAGTACATAAGGTATCATCAAAATTAATTAAAATTCGGGGTGCCTGGGTGGCTCAGTTGGTTAAGCATCAGACTTCAGCTCAATTCATGATCTCGCAGTTCACGGGTTCGAGCCCTGCAGCAGGCTCTGTGCTGACAGCTCAGAGCCTGGAGTCTGCTTCATGGATTCTGTGTCTCCCTCTCTCTTTGCCCCTCCCCCCACTCATACTCTGTCTCTCTCTCTCTCTCTTTCTGAAAAATAAACAAAACATTAAAAAAAAAAACTTAAAAAATTAAGTAAAATGAAAGAACTCAGTGCAATGTCTGGCACGCATATATTAAGTTCTTAGTAGATGCTACTTTTTATTATTATTATAAGACAAAAAGATTGTTATATAGGAAGTAGGCAAATTCTGATTTTCAACTTTTCCAATTTTTTATAGTAAATTAAAGTAGGCTCCTCCTACCTGTGGGGGCTATGTTTGAGACCCCCAGTGGATGCCTGAAAACAACGGATTGTACCAAACCATATATATATATATATATATATATATATATATATATATATATATACACACCTATATATAGGTGTGTGGGTGTGTGTGTATATATATATAGATATAGGTATATATAGGTATATTGATAGATATAGGTATATATAGATATATAGAGGTATATATATAGGTATGTGTATATATAGGTATATATATAGGTATATATGATAGGTATATATGTGGGTATATATATGTATAGGAAAAACATAGTTATATATGTATATATATTATACATATATATTATGTGTATATTATGTTATACATATATCTATTATATATTATATTGTAAATATATTATATTATACATATATATTATATATATGTATAACTATGTTTTTCCTATACATATATATACCTATGATCAGTTTAATTTATATATTAGGCACAGTCAGCAATTAACAATAATAAAATAGAATGATTATGACAATATACTCTAATAAAAGTTATGTGAATGTGGTCTGTTTCTCAAAATATCTTACTGTGCTGTGCTTATTCTTCTTGTGATGATATGAGACGATAAAGTGCCTGTGTGATGAGATGAAGTAAGTGAATGATGTAGGTATTGTGATGTTGCGTTAGGCTGCTACTGACCTTCTGATGATATGTCAAAGGAGGATCATGTGCTTCGGACTGTGGTTGACAGTGCATAACTGAGACCATAGAAAGCAAAGACACAGATAAGGGAGGACAATTCTAATACTATTAATAACTTCATAGATGAAAGTTACCACAAACTGTAAGGAACTGTGGCAAAAAAAAAATTTTTAACTTTTTTGCATTATCTCAAATGCAAAAGCTCTACTTTACCCACTTCCCTGATTATTCATAAGCTTTGAAAACTTCTTCCAAAAGTAAGTACTTGTCAGTCTTCTTAATGGCCTCCAAGGAGAGAGATGTCAGGAAATTCACTTGAAGACTATCTTGGTGTTTAAGCCTGCTGAGCTTCTGTCTCTACAATTTGACATTCAGTGGAAGCAATAAATGGTGATCATATCATCAAGAAATTAGATTCACCCTTCAAAACATTTTAGTGACCCATTCGTTTCACATTTCTCTGTGGAAAGATTTATACATTTATAGTCAGAATGGTTTTGTGTGTGTGAGCACGCGTGCACATGTATGTGTGTACGTTGAGAATGCCAAGTCTGAATCTTTCACAGGTCTGAAGTGGAGTCTTCTCATGGCATAGCCATGTGTTTGTAGAATTGTATAAGTTTACCATTTAGTCAAATAGCATAATGCATTTTACCTATGTGCCACCATATTAAACAAATCCCATACTTTTCTGTATTTAATTGCCTACACATATGGAGAGACTTATCTGAAAGGCTGTCTTTAATGGGATAAAACGTCCTACTATTCTAGATTTTCAGTTCTCCCTAAATTGGCCAGGGCTGTTGATTACAAATATGAGAAATGAACTTCAACAAGATTATTAATGGAAGAAATTTATTATGAGAAAGATAGGACAGAGACACTTCATGAACCCAAAGGTGGAAAAGTACTGAAGTTTCAAAAAGAGGGATTGCAATTAGGAATTAGATAACCTTTAGAACTCTTATAGCCTACCTCTCTATACCTGTTGTATTATTTTAGCCTTAAAGGCTATTTCTTTTGTCTTTCTTTCTTTCTTTCTTTCTTTCTTTCTTTCTTTCTTTCTTTCTTTCTTTCTTTCTTTCTTTCTTTCTTTCTTTCTTTTTCCTATGTGTTTTGTGGAAAATGGCTGGCTTATATTTGCTTATTCATGTTTAAAGGATAAAAAGAAGAAAATCAGCTTACATTGAACTAGAATTCTTTATTTTTTAAAAATCTATGTTCTCAGGGGGAGAGAAACTCAGGAGGAAGACGTTTGGGTCAAGTATGCAACAAGAGTTCAATAAAGTTTGGACATAGAGGTAAAGTTATGTAGTATAAACATGATTCCCTAGTTGCTTCCCTATCATGTTTTTGAGGAGGTAAATTACAGGGTCATAATGAGCTATGTTGATACCATAAAGGAAGTCCACTACTCTTTCTCATCCCAGTGTCTGAAGAAGAGCTCTGCGTCTCAGAACTTTATATGAGGTGTAATCATTTCACATCTGCTTTGCACCTCTCCCCCCAAATTTTCTTCTCTGTATGTGTGGCAGTCTCTCATCATAGTTGTTTCTTCTGAAAAATATTCTTTTTTACTTTGACTACTTCCAAAATTAACCGTGATTACATTGAATCATATTTCTGTGTTCTATTGGCACTATATTTATAACCGAGTATTCTGCTATTCATAATTTTAGTAAGATATTGTTCATTCTAGTATTTATGACATTCATGAATAATATCCCTGTCTCAGCTTTTAGAGCATTACTAAATATGTTGTCCTGAATGGATGTACACATACTCAGCCATAATGCACCAGGTTGTACCATTTACATTTATCAAACAAAAGCCAAGATATAATAGATATCAGTGTGTGTGTGCACGTGTGCATGAGTGTGTTTGGTCGGAAATAATGTGGCATAATGGTATGTGGGAGCTGTCAAGCATGCAAGAAATGTAGCCTTTCTCTTGAGAGAAATAGGGGGGAGATAGAACTATTCCCACATCTCTTACGATCTTGAGGAACTTGCATAGATTTTAAAACACATAAGAATCAAATGAAATGAGTATAATTGTCTATTGCAATGTCTATTTGAGCTCACTTTCACAAGTTTGAGGTTTTCATGCTTAGACTACTATTAATTTGCTTGGCACACTATTTTCCTAGACTATAAAAAGGTTCCTACTGTCTACTTCAATCAGCTCTCGATTTAACAGAGCTGGCAGTCATTGCGCAGCTTGAGCTAGTGAGACTCCCAAGAGGACTCTTAAGGACATCTGTTGCTAATCTCCATTCCCTCAATTTTCCGAAGATTCTCTCCCTTCCCCCCCCCTTAGCAAATAGTATTACTTACAGCATTCCTGAGAAATGAAGCTTATCTGACATGCTTGCTTCATTTTTAGTCTATGTTCTTGCTCTTATCACTTCCTACATCTGATGAGACATTACTCCAAAAAAATCTTTCAATCTTTTTTTTCACTTTCACCTAATATGAACAAACTCCTCCCCTCTACAAATACATTCCTATTTGATCCTTTAAGTTACTGCTCTTTTCCCTTCTCCACCAGACATCTTAACATAAATGTCTACACACAGCCCCCACTTCCTCACTACCCACATTTTATCTTTTTTAAGTAGGTTCTATGCCCAACATGGGGCTCAAACTCACAACCCTGAGATCAAGAGTCACATCCTCTATACTGACTGAGCCAACCAGATACCCCCACACTACCCACATAATTGAGCTCTTACAGTGCAATTTCTACACACACTACTCCTATTTTTTTTTGTATCAGCTGACTACTATAATTTGCTAATGTGTATGACATAGATAAAATGCATATCAATTTTATAAAAATATTATTTTGGGAAAAAATAACTTTCCATCAGGGTGAGTTAAAAGTATGTTTATAATAAAATTATTAATTTAATTACAATAAACTGTAAAAATAAAATCCAATAAGAAATCAAAATTTCTGACTAGATTGTAGTAGTCTATTAAAGACTTAAGAATAAAAATATAATTTAAAACAAATATAATGGAAGCAATAAATACTTATACTTAATAGGGTTATAATACTTAAATTGAAAGAGACCTGGAAGGATTAAAAGTTTCCCACTCTGTCCCCTGCATGCCCTCAGTACCCACAGCTGTTCCTCTCAAACCCCTCTTGAACTTGACCACTAAATGTTCCTTCCAATAAAAATATAATATTTGATTAAGAGGTATATACAGTGTGATGATCTTAAATAGGGGTTTGTGTAGTTTGTTATTTTTTTAAACCACTTTATTGAGGTTTGATTGACATACAAAAAGGTATGAATGTTTAATGCACATAATTTAGTGAGTTTTAAGATAAGTGCATGCCTGCAAAACCATCATTATAATCTATTCCATTAATATATCCATCATTTTTAAATTTTTCTCCCATAATTTTTACTTTATTACTATTATTATTACTAACACTTAGCAGTAGATCTACCCTCTAGCAAATTTTCAAGTACGTAATACGCTATTTTTACCTGAAGCTTCTATGCTTTAGAGTAGATCTATGACTATTTATGTTGTATAACTAAAATTTTAAAATCTGACTAATATCTCCCATTTCCATCCTTTCCCAGCCCCTGGAAGCCACCATTCTACTCTGCTTCTGTATGACTAGTTTAGAGTCCTCTTGTAAGTGGTATCATGTAGCATTTGCCCTTCTGTGCAAATCTTATCTCACTTACCATAGTGTCCTTCAAATTCATCCATGTGTCACAAGTGACAGAATTTCCCTTTTTTTCAAGGCTGAATAATATTCCATTGCATGTACCACATTTGATCCATTCATCCTTTGATGAACATTTACGTTGTTTTTATGTCATGACTATCATGAATACTATCGCAGTAAACACAGTAATGCAGACATCTGCTCGAGATCCTGATTTCAGTTCCTTTGGCAATGACACTCAGAAGTGGAATTGCTGGCATTATCAACAATAACCAAACTATGGAGAGAGCCCAAATGTCCATTGACTGATGAATGGATAAAGATGTGATACACACACACACACACACACACACACACACACACATATATATAATGGAATATTACTGGGCTGTCAAAGAGGTTGAAATCTTGCCATTTGCAATGACACAGATGGAGCTACAATGTATTATGCTAAGTGAAATAAGTTGATCAGAGAAAGACAGATACCATATGATTTTACTCATATGTGGAATTTAAGAAATGAAACAGATGAACATATGGTGGGTGGGAGGTGAGTAGAAGAAAGAGGAAAACAAACCACAAGAGACTTAATGATAGAGAACAAACTGAGGGTTGATGGAGGGAGGTGGATGGGGGATGGGCTAGATGGGTGATGGGTATTAAGGAGGGGACTTGTTATGATGAGCACTAGGTGTTGTATGTAAGCGAATCACTGAATTCTACTCCTCAAACCAATATTGTACTGTATGTTAACTGAAATTAAAAAAAAAAAAAAAGAAGTAGAGTTGCTTGATCACATGGTAGTTCTATTTTTAATTTTGAGGGAAACCTCCATACTGTTTTTCATAATAGTTGCATGAATTTACATTCCTAGCAAGGGTTCCTTTTTCTCCACATCCTCAGCAATATTTATTATCTTTCGAGGGATTTTTTTTTGACAATAGTCATCCCAACAGGTGTGAGGTGATATCTCATTGTGGTTTTGATTTGCATTTTTCTGATGATTAGTGATGTTGAGCACATTTTCATCTACCTGTTGGCCATTTATATGTCTTTGGAGAGATGTCTTCAGTTCCTTTGATCACTTTACAATAAGATGATGATGATGATGATGATGATGATGATGATGATGATGATGGTGGTGGTGATTTGTTGGGTTGTATGAATTTCTTATATTTTGGATATTAACTCTTTATTAGATATGTAGTTTGTAAGTATTTTCCTCCATTCCACAGGTTGCCTTTTCATTGTGTTGATTGTTTCCTTTGCCGTGCAGAAGATTTTTACTTTGATGTAGTCTCATTTGTTTATGTTTGCTTTTGTTGCCTATGGTTTTGGTGTTATATCCAAGAAATCACTGCCCAGACCAGTATCCAGAAGCTTTGCTCCTATGTTTTTCTCTAGGAGTTTTATGGCTTTATTTTATTTTACTCTACTATTTGGTTTGGGGTCTCTTGAGAATATAAAGTATCTGTAATATTTCCCTACCTGAAAGTAGTGGAATTAGATGTAATTTATTTATTCTTAATTTTTAAAAATTATGTAATACTTGATGCATGCAAAAATATAGGCTAAAAAGAGGATACACTTACATATAGGGAGAATAAAATATGTTGAACCATTTGATTCCAACCTCATATATGTTACTTCATGGAATTATCTTATGGGCACCTACATATCTGGGTTCTAAGAATAAGACATATTAAAAATAGATTTGATTAAGTCAGACTGAGAAAGACAAATACCATATGATTTTACTCATATATGGAATCTAAGAAAAAAACAAAGGAATAAACAGACAAAAAGCAGAATCAAGAGAAAAAAAACTGATGGTCAACAGAGGGAAGGGGAGTGGGGTAATGGGCAAAATGAGTGAAAAGGAGTAAGAAACAGGCTTTCAGTTATAGAATGAATAAGTCACAGGAATAAAAAGTATGACTTAGGGAATATAGTCAATGCCATTGTAATAGCATTGTATGTTGACCGATGGTAGCTATACTTGTGAGTGTAGCATGACATATAGAGATGGTGAACAACTATGTTGTGCTATGTAATGTAATCAGAAACTAATGTAACAATGTATGTCAACTATAGTCAAATAAAAAAATTAAAATAACTAAATAATGAAATAATATTAAAATAGATTTCATGAATCTTGGCTACTTTCGACACTGTGAACGTACGCAAGGAAAATGGTTAGAAATTTTGTGTGTTACCGACTTAATTTAATTTTTGAATATAGCAATTCTAGCTATTAAGCTATGTGAGCAACTCATGATTTTTCTTGGCATCCAGCAGACTGTTTTTGAATTTCTATTTCAAAATGTTCTGAAAAATATTCAGTGACCTCACGGACCAGTGGTATGAAGTATGTATTGGAATAGGTTTTTGTCTGGACTTGTTTTTAATAAAATCTTCAAGCGATGTCCCTTACATCTCAGAAAAGCTCAGAGGAATATTTTGGTTTGTGGTATAATGATAAAATGAAACACTGTCCCCTGTACACTTTAGGGAGCAATCGTACATTGGTCGTAAAATATAGTTTCTCTGCCTTCACAAATACATTTTTGATGTAACCTCTGTTGATTTTCATTATACTTGTGGGTAATTTGTTGGGGATTTCTTTCTAAGCCTATGTTCATACAATTAGAACTTTACAAGAAAATTAATTCCAATGCAAACGACTTTAACATTAATTTACATTCTGTAACATTAGTAACATATTTTGTTCTGTAACCCTAGTAACATTTTTCTTTTGTTACGGGGTTACTCAGATACAGTTGAGGAACATGATTATATTGTCCAGATAACTGCAAATGTCTGTATTAGTAATGTTATCAATCTCACACTCTGGGGAAATGTAGTGGTAATATCTTTATTCCACTGTTAACATTGGTTGTTTATTAGGTGGGGCAATGAAAATCTTTGGGCAACTTCTAGAGCCCCAAAAGGTATAGAAGACAGAAGAAAGGAAAAAAGAAAGAAAAAAGAAAAACCCATAACATTTCTAGCATTTGTTTTTCCTCCTTTAACACTTCTGAACACCTAGTTCCAATTTTTATCTATTTGGGAAAAGGCCAATCAAGATTAAGCTTCCTCATTTTTAGGGTGAGGATAAAAAGGCCCTGAATACCATTATAAAATTTACTCGTCTTCCATCTAATCATTTAACTCCCTTTGTTTAGCTAATAGATGCACATTGTAGATATTAAGTAAATGCTGATTTAATTTTAAGAGAGTTGAATTTAATTCTTTTATATTCTCAGTTTATTCTTAAATTGTTTTTGCAAAAAGAATTAGAAGTTGCCTTCTTTTGCTTCCTGAAGAAGCTTTATCTTGTAAGCCTTGGGACCTCTTGAAGTTCACCACTTTTGCTTCCTTGTCATTTGTGTCCATTGAGCTCAAACCTTGCATTTTATCATTGCTTCTGCTGTGTTAAATTTTGGGACAATCTGACTATCATGATTTATTGATAATTTCATAAGAAGTTATCTTTTCAACTCATTGGTATTGTCATTTAAAAAAAATCAGATAAAATTAGGGTGAAATTCAACCATTGAATGTCATGAATCATGTATTTCAAGATTTGCCTCCAAGTTTAGAAACTATGTGCTTCACTTGGATCTACTGAGAATAATTATTTCATGCGAATCTTCTTTATATGTCAGGCAAGACATGGAACAGCTTGTTTCTCTTAGTATACAACTTCACAAAGTTTTTGTTTCTTCAATAGGAAGGAAAGAGATCATTAAAATTTTCATAATAAATTGCTTCAATTTAATTGATTGATATTGTTTACAACTTAACTTCTATCCTTGTTATATTAATCATAAAGCTCTTATTAAACTCCGCAAGGAAACAGTATAAATTGTAATATTTATATGAAACATGAACTTAATAAGCAAGATTTAAGCTTTGCTGCAGTCAAGTAATCATTTTCTTAGTGTAAATAAATGACAAGTGCTACTATAGATCTTAAAGAGAAAATGTCATTACAGAATCATCCCTGATATAACATTTGCCAAGCTGCTTTCCCAAAATATTTCCCACAGAAGGATCTTTCTTTCACATCCTGGTCTTAGGTCAGTCCAACAGTTTCCTTTTCAATAAAGATGAGGATTTCTTGGAAATTTGGGGAATTATGATTAGACAAATATAGTGTTGATATAAAGGAAACAATAAATATCTTTCTATAATTATATAAAGAATGAGTGAAATAAATCATACAGAGAAAGACAGATACCATATGTTTTCACTCTTATATGGATCCTGAGAACTTAACAGAAGTCCATGGGGGAGGGGAAGGAAAAAAAAAGAGGTTAGAGTGGGAGAGAGCCAAAGCATAAGACACTCTTAAAAACTGAGAACAAACTGAGGGCTGATGGGGGGTGGGAGGGAGGGGAGGGTGGGTGATGGGTATTGAAGAGGCATCTTTTGGGATGAGCACTGGGTGTTGTATGGAAACCAATTTGACAATAAGTTTCATATTAAAAAAAGAAACAAGTAAAAAAAAAGAATGAATACTGCCTTAGACTTTAACATTGTGCACATATTAGCATTTTAGTTTAGTTTAGTTTAGCTTTGTTAAAAAGGATATAAATAAAGGGAGGCAGTTGAGTAAAAACAGTCACATTGACTGTTTGCAGGCAGCTCTAACCCAAGAGGAAAGTAAATAGGGCACATGTACAAAGGCTTACATTTTATGTACGAAGAAGGAGAAAATCCCTTTCTTTTCAGCACATTAAACATGTTTGGCCCAGGGCAAGGCAAGAGGGTTATACACTTGGTCTGTTTCTTCATAAACAAAGGTCCTGCTATTTCACCTCTATGGCAGTTTTCTAGGCTATGTCTTTACCATTCTTGAAATGAAAAGGAAAGATTTCTGATGTACCCTAAAAGCAGGATGATTGTTTTTTTTTTTTTCCCCAGGAATATAGTGTATTGTCAGCTTGATGTGCGTTTGGAGAAACCGAAGGGGTCACTTCTTAGTGCAAAGGAGAGTAAGTGCACCTAAGTCTGTACAGAGAAGCACTGTTTTCAACATTGATAGAGATGTTCAGTAACTCATAAATCTTCAGGAAATATTTCCATCAGAAATGGGTGTTTCATCTCTTTTTATTTTGTTACTTTAGCTCAATGTTTTCAGAATGGTCCATGTTATTAACTCTCTGTTCATCATCATTGTCTTTATGAAGCTTTCCTCTAGTGGGAATCTCATTTTGTTTTTCTATTCAGTCAGATGAAGGGGCATCCCACCTAAACAGCACGCAGCTACTGGATGTCTGTTCTGCACCAGATGAACTCTTGGTATGATTCCTAACCAGTACAATTTTAATATATAAGAGAGACAGTACAAAAAGATCCTGAAGACCTTGGCAAACATGTGAGATAGTTTATGCAAATTATGCAAGCTCTATCTATTTTTAAGTGTTGTATTGTGTGGTATAAATATATGACCATATGTTACAAAACCAAAATCAGTACCCTTGTTCCAATAAATTATTTTTGTTTCATTACTGAGTATAAGGAACTGTCTGGAAAAAGTAGTTTAAGTGCTACAATAATGGAATTTTCAGGATGTTTTAAGAGTTTATGGGGAGAACAAACATATTTGAAATTAGATTTGTCCCTCAAAACCCATGATATAAATGTATTTTGGAAATTCAAACGCAACCAAGAATGACAAAAACTGGAATTTTACTCCTCAGGACTTTAACACTCAGTATGTTAGTGAAAAATTTTTCATGGATCAACATTTGAAAAACTGGTCTTGGAAGTAACGCAAAATAAGTTTATAGATACAATAAGCTGGATTGCTTAAGCCAAGTGGATTTTGGGGAACAGGAAGGATTAGAAGACATGTTGGGTTGGGGGAATGAAATCTTTGAAGAAATAGAATTCAGGAAGAATCTAACACATGATGAATGTCGAACCATTGAAGTAAAAAGTACAAAATGCTGATTAGAGGACCTGAGGAATCATCATCAGTAAAATGAAACCAGGATTATGGCAGGCTTGAAAGATCAGACAGAATCTGGGCATGATGGATTATCTGGATTATTTATACACTCCAATTGCAATTAGGCATAGAGTCAATTTTAAGATGATTATGATGACTATATTCCTTTAGAGGTTTATAATGACAGGTTAGTGTATTTTGTGGTGACTATACCTTGATAGTGTCCTAAAATTTGAGTTTCCTTTTTAAAAATCATTTAAAATATACAGAAATAACTTCTCCTATCCTTTCTCCTCGTTCTTCTCTCTCCTAGTCTCTTTCTCTCTCTCTCTTTCTTTCCACATACACATATATACCCCGTATATGCATATACATACACACATATATGGTATTCAAACATGACTGAGTATACAGAAATCAATTGATACTTTTGCAGTGTTTCTTTTATTTCCTGGGTGATACTGTCGTTGTCCCCTTGTCCTTATGTCCTAAAAATGTTTTTGAATAATAAAACAAAAACAAATCCCACCCTAATTGTTGGAAGGTGGTGGAAAGAAACTCATATGTATTAAGCAAAAACTACTTGATAATCACTAATCTGGATCCTAATATGCAGACATCTATTTAATCTTCTAAGAAATCACAGTAAAGGATTATCTCCATATTACAGATGAGAGTATTGAAAATCGAAGAAGTCAATCAACTTGCCCAAGAGCACACAGTAGGCTAATGAGAGAGGCTGGATTTGAGCTCAGGTTTTTCTGGCTCCAAAACCGTCATTCACTTGTCTGTATAATTCTTTTTTTTTTTTTCCTCAAGAGTAACATTATTGTAATCTTATTTTATTTTATTTTATTTTATTTTATTTTATTTTATTTTATGTAATTTATTATCAAGTTGGGTAACATACAGTGTATACAGTGTGCTCTTGGTTTTGGGGTAGATTCCCATGATTCATTCCTTACATACAACACCCAGTGCTCCTCCCAGCAAGTCCCCTCCTCAATGCCCATCACCCACTTTCCCCTCTCCTCCACCCCTCTCCCCCATGAACCCCCAGTTTGTTCTCTATATTTAAGAGTCTCTTATGGTTTGCCTCCCTCCCTGTCTGTTTGTAAATATTTTTTCTCCTTCCCTTCCCCCATGGTCTTCTGTTAAGTTTCTCAAGTTCCACATATGCGTGAAAACATACGATATAATTCTTTACTCAAACAAAATATTGCCACCATGGAGTTAGTGATCTAGAAGAGTAAGATTATTTTTTTCTTTTCAATACCGCATTTGTTTGCTTAATTTAGTGAAGTGTGTGTTGCTATTTTACCTTTCAATTATGGACCATGAAACAGTCACCTTCAATGATTTTAATGGGAAAAAACCACAACAAATTATTAGAGTATTTGTTCATAAGAAGCTGTAAGATAGGTTAGGAATCATGGATCTCACCACTACTGTTTGCAGTCAACGGAGAAAATAAACTGCAGGCAGTTTTCCTGATAATAAAAAGTGAAAACAGTGATATTGGTAGGACAAAAAAAAAAAGTTAACAAAATAGAATTAGCTGTTTTTTTTTCTTTATGACTGTCTGCCATCTACATTCTTATTGCTAATGCTGTCCTGTTATCTGAACAGTGGTAGGTACCAACAGGAAATCCCCATCTAATCATACGTTAATCTTATAACACAGACCCTAATCTGTGAATTTTCTGAGTAGTAAATGCTTCCCTCATCTGCTTTGTCCCTGTCTATGTATCAGACACTCTGAGTCACCTGATATTTTATTAAGGAAAAGAAAAAAAAAAAAAACCTAACCTTTGCACAACCCTTTTGTTCTGTGCTGTAGTTACCATTCTTGCCTGATTCGCCTACTCCAATTACTTCTATTGCTTTTGTTGAAGAAATTATATCACCTAGTGTTTGTTCACCCTTGCTCTCTGGGAAGCCCTACTTGAAGCACATCACTTGAAGTGATGGCTTACTTATTCCTATACTTAACCCTAGGAGGCCAGTTCTCTTACCATCCCTGATTTGTAGACGTGGAACTGGTTGTGGAGTAGGGATTTGAACCTGGGCACTCTGACTATCAGGGCCAAACAATTAAACAGAACATTGTATCACTCAGTGTCAACAAGGAATTTGAGTCTCATTTTCATTATTGTTAAAATGTAGAAAACATTTTCCAACTTTCTGAATTAAGATTAAATTAGATATTTTATTACGATGATTACCATAGAGCCTGACACAAGGTATTTTCTCAGTAATAGCAGTTTCTATTAATTGTATTTTATTTAATGATATATTAAACTTAGTTATTAAACATAAGTGAAATATGAATTATATATTATTTTCACTGTTTTTATTTTTGTTCTGACATGCCTGTCTCCTATTATATATAGGTACAGAACAAGCTTTGTTCTTATTGATTTTGTACTCAAGATGAATAGTGTCTAAAACTTAGCAGTTAGTGAACATATGTTGAACCAATAAGAGATGTGAAAATTGCTTAAGTAATGTCATGTGTTTTGAAAGCTAGTTTTGGAATTACTTTATACTTTCCATATTATAGCTAAACCCTTATAGAATGTAAGTATTTAAAGCCCCTTAAAATTCCTTAAGAGGGGATATACCATGTGTTTTATAATGAGGGATGAAGAATGGCAAATTTGGATTATTAAATTAATAAGGAAAAATACTAGAAAATTGAAAAGCATACAAAAATGTTTCTGGTGACATTTCCTACAATAGATCTGCCTGACAGTGGAAACTTCAGAAACTTTCAGATAAAACCTAGATATTTATTTCACAGTGTTTGCAAAGAAAGGTCCGTTTTGTCTAATTATAAACAACATGAATGTGTTTTCTGAGAGTATTATAAATCAGGGAAGGTAATTGCAGATGGTGGGATATATTTAAAAAACTCTGATGTACTAGTAGCTTAACTATATATATATATATATATATATATATATATATATACACACACACACACAATATATATATATAAATTATATATACACATATATTTATACATATATTTATACATATATATACATTATACATATTTATAAATATATTTATATATACATGTATAATTTATATATTTATACATGTATATTTGTATATGTATACGTGTATAAATATACATGTATAAATATATAAATTGTGTATATACATACATATATATACACATATATTTATAGATAGATGCCAAATAATACAAATGTCAGCTTTATGAACTTACAGGTCTAGAATGAAATCAGTGAAGAATTTCTAAAGCCTATGGGAAGACATTGGGATGCTGACACAGTATTGAAACTAGTAAGTAAATTCAGAAGCACCTGATTTCTTTTTTCTTTCATTATCTTTTAATCATTTGTTTGTTTTTCCTCATTCTTAGTCTCATTCAAGTATGGAATTTCTCTTCAGTTCATCCTCCTGTTCCATCCATCATTCATGTATTTTCTTAATTTCTTGTTCTTTCCAGGTTCTATAGTAGAAATGGCATTTGCTCACTTGCACAATCATTTGACAAATATGTATTGAATGTCCACTAAGTAGATAGATTTTGGAATGAGAGACTTATGGGTTCAAATCCTGATTCAACCACATAGCAGCTGTATGATTTGTCTTTTCTGGTGATCTAATTATCAAATCCCTGAAGTTGGGAGAAACAAACCACTGCCACACGTGAAGAAGGCCACTTGAAATAAATCTCAGAAATAGGCAGAAAGCACGCAAACAGAAATGTAAGAATGTGTTCTACAAACTGTACAACACAATGCAAACGTTTGCAGGAAGAGGAGAGAGATTTGCCCAGTTTTCAGGGATATGTGACATTTCCTACTCGAAACCACTGTTGACAGTCTGGGTCAAAGATTGCACTAAGTAAGAAAGTGAGAACTCTCAGAAATGAAATAAGAATGTTCTATGGGAAATTAAGGTATTTATAATATTCAGAGTATGTAAGTCAGAATTTAGGAATGGAAACCTTGTGGAACATTAGAAGTCTCTTATACAAGGTGGATTAGCGAACATAGCATTGTAGTCAATATAAAGTGTGTTCCTATGTTTCCATTTCTAAAGCTCATGATTCCTCTTGATTTAGTTCAATGAATCCAATTCATATAAATGGGGATTAGTGTGACATGTAGCTCCTGCAGGAGTAAGATGGGGATTTAAGAAGGGTGGCTTTGTTCGTAAAGTGCACGAGAACATCCAGGAATGGAAGAACTGAACCAATCTGAGAAGTGAATATTGAACTTGTTTACTGTCTACCTTACATCATGAAATAATATTCAGTCCATTTGAAAAATGGACCTCACAGATACCTCTCTTTCAAAAAAAAATTATTACAAACAAGCCTGACTCTCTTCCCTCCTTTATCCCTCTGCCCTCTCTCCTTCCTTCTCAAATGTTTCAGCAAGAAGACAGAGAAGTTCAATAATCATTAATTTTACAAAGGCTATTTGAACAATGCTAATACTTTGAACAAATAGCATAATATATACTCATCTTTTTATGAGGAAACTTTAAAGAATTTACTGAAATCCAGGAAAACACAATGACTCAATTTCACAGCTAATGCACACATATTTATAGTTGGTCACATCTTTTAATGTGAATCCCTCTATTTGCCTGAAGGCAACAGAACCTGTCAGGAAGGACCTATTAATAATTCCTTGATGCCCTGAGAGTATCTTGCACTTTTACCTTGCTTTTTTTTTGGTTCTGTGCTCAGACTGATCTGGAATATACGACTGATACATCCTTAGCATGCTCTTTATACCAACAGGGACAACACCTTTGCATAGGTAGAGAAAATACATTATTTTTTTTAAACGTTTATCTATTTTTGAGAGAGATAGAGAGCAAGAGCATGTGCATGAGTGGGGGACAGGCAGAGAGTGAGGGAGATGCAGACTCCAAAGCAGGCTCCACGCTCTGAGCTGTCAGCACAGAGCCCAATGTAGGGCTTGAACCCGCAAACTGTGAGATCATGACCTGGGCAGAAGTTGGATGCTTATATCATTTTATATATTATATTATATTATATTATATTATATTATATTATATTATATTATATTATATATACACACACACACACACACGTACATATATACACACACAGTGGAATATTCCTTGGTGATAAGAAAAGAATGAAATATGCCATTTGCGGGGCGCCTGGGTGGTTCAGTTAGGCATCTGACCGATTCAGGTCATGATCTCGTAGTTTGTGGGTTCGAGCCCTCATCCAGCCCCCCTGCTTACAGCTCAGAGCCTGGAGCCTGCTTCAGATTCTGTGTCTCCTCCTGTCTCTGCCCCTCCCATGCTCATGCTCTGTCTCTCTCTGTCTCTCAATAATAAATACACGTTAAAAAAAATTAAAAAAAATAGAAATATGCCATTTGCCATTTGCAACAACATGGATGGAAATAGTGTATTATGCTAAGCGAAATAAGTCAGAGAGACAAATATTGTATGATTTCACTCATATGTGGAATATAAGATACAAAACAGATGAATATAAGGGAAGAGAAGCAAAATGATATAAAAACAGAGAGGGAGACAAACTATAAGAGACTTAATTACAGAGAACAAACTGAGGGTTGCTGGCAGGGTGTTGGGTGGGGGATGGGCTAAATGGGCAAGGGGCATTAAGGAGGACACTTACTGGGATGAGCAACGGGTGTTATATGTAAAGGATGAATCACTAAATTCTATTCCTGAAATCATTATTAACTAACTTGGATTTAAATTTAAAAAAAGAAAGAAGGAAGGAAGGAAGGAAGGAAGGAAGGAAGGAAGGAAGGAAGGAAAGAAAGAAAGAAAGAAAGAAAGAAAGAAAGAAAGAAAGAAAGAAAGAAAGAAAAAGAAAGAAGGAAAGAAAGAAAGAAATTAGGCTTAAAGAATGGGCAAGGACCATATTAAGTGGGACTTCATAGGTTGCAGTAATTTTTACCTGTGTCCTAAAGGCTGTAGAAAATTATTAAACAGTTTAAACAAGAATAAATAAATAAATAATCTCTTTTGCACATAATAGAGTAGATTAGCACACAAACTCTGGAGCTACCTCAAACTGCTGCTGGAGTTTGAATCCCAGTTTAGCTACTTATCAGCTGTGTTATCTTAGAAATGTGTTTCAACTTCTCAGGGCTCAGTCATTTTTTTCAGTGATAACAACATATTCATGTATGAATATCTTGCAAATGTTGAAATAATTGATTCAAATAGATTTTTGAAACTTACCTATTTATCATGTATAAAACCCAAGTTTCACTAGAATGAAGTTGGTGGTGGCAAAAGACTTATTTATAGTTAGGAATTAAGGTCATATGAAATATTATCAAATTAACTTCCGGGGAAGGAGACCTACCTCCTACCAGTTTCCTTTTATTTAAAACAAACAAACAAAATAAACAGCAGTTCATCTGTTTCATTTTAATGACAAAGTCAATATTTGGTAATTTGTGATATATTTAATAGGTTCTAATTCTTTTCATTAGTCAACAGTTTAGGGGCAGTTCATTAGGTTTTGATAATGAGTTCAGACTCTGGGTCATGCTTTTAGTTTTGAAACACTTTCGATCTCTCAGTTGCAGAAAAATGCTGGCACATTGAATACTCTTTTCTTTGTGTTTTTAGACAAAAATGCATTAAAATGATACACAAACATTCTTAAAACCTATATATTTGCATAGTGGAGTGTATTTCCCCTGTTGATAATGTATTTCTTGGAATATATATTTTTTATGGAATATGTCCTGTGATATACAAATATTCTTTGAATAACATCTTCAACAATCTCTTAAAGTTTCAGTGGAAATGTACCAAATATGTGGTTTTATTGATATTAATTATATTTGCAAACATTCATTTATAATTTTTTCTCATGAAAGTCAAATTTTTTGAGTGTCGCAAATTGACGCAGTTTGATTAGTCTCTGTGGGACCAAAGGAGTGTATTCTGGGGCTTCAGTCATGCTGGGACCAGAACTCTCTCTGGGGAGAAAATTAGTTTGATTTATGTAGGAAATTTCATAAAGAAGAACTTGTTATTCAAAAAAAGATTTTGTTTAGAAACAGTGCTTCATAAAACCAGAGAGAGGGTTGTTTACCAAGAAATGGAATTTAGGGAGATAATTTATGTCTACAAAGTGATCAAAGATATGTATTTCCTGTCCTCATTCTTTCACTCTTTACTTCTTTACCATGTTATCTGATTTTCTACTTATATTAATAAAACAATCAAGTCCAACAATGCAAATTAGATTGCCAGGGACAAAAATGTGATTTTAATTAAATCTGAACTTTTGGTCCACTTCATTCTCTTAGGATTTGAATAATCAAAATTCCTTTTTTAAAAAATATTTATTTATTTATTTTGAGAGAGTGGTAGTGAGTGGGGAAGGGCCAGAGAGAGAGGGAGAGAGACGATCCTAAGCAGGCTCTCTGCACTGTCAGCACAGAGCCCAATGGGAGCTGGAGCTCCATCCCGCAAATTGTGAGATCATGACCTGAGCCGAAACTAAGAGTCAGATGCTTAACTGACTGAGCCACCCATGCGCTCTAATTAGTGTTCCTTTTTGATGACAATTCTCTTGTGCATTGAGAGCTGACATGTCTCAAACTTGCCATTTTCTCCAAGTCCTTTGAGAGTTTTCAAGTGTACGTTAAGAGATTATTTCTCTCATCACCAGTAATAGGCAAGGGAGGTCCTAATGGCAACTTCACATTAGCCCTGTCTTTAGCCTGTTGGTAAGGCGCAGTTCAAACAATAGCTGCAAAGTCAGATTTTTGTAAGTGTCCCCTTTACTACCTGCATGGTCTTAAGACAATTCCCACTCAGTTTTCTCAATCAGCAATACTGTTAATACCTCTTAGGGCTATGATGAAGATGATGTGAACAGACATATGTAAAAGGACATATATAAAGACTTAGCCCTGTTCTGGCTTGTAGTGATATTCAAGAAATGTATTTATATTCTTCCTCTTTTTCCATTTCCTTTCCTTTCCCTCTGTCAAACTTATGAAGTTCTTACTAAAATAAATTGTATTGATCATCAATATTCTCTATTTGGCAGAAAATTTCATAAATGTCTTCTCCAACTTTCCTTGGAATATACTTTCCATTCTGTGTTGAAAGGGAAAAGAAACATGATCCAGTTGGGAATCATGATAAATTATTTCATGTTCATGTTAGTGAGGGGAAATTCATAAACTCACTCAGAATGCATTTATTTCTGAGCATGATTTAAAAATATTTAATAGCTTTAAATCAATTGTATTGAGTAAATGCCTCCTGGTTGTTTTGATAGCAACTCACGTCAATTTTTTTCCTGCCACTTATTATGACTTAATAGTGGACTTGTCTCAATAATGTGTTTATTTAGAATGCTTACTTGATAATGCTATTTGAATGGTAATGATACATTTTCATATAGCCTGTTGGTACGTAGGCATGAGGAAATTCAGGAGAACATATGTATAATAGTAAAGAGAAAGCAGGCTGATGGTATAGATTTTCTCTGATTAAGGCAAATTAGTGGCAGGGAAAGGAACCTCCTTCATTCACATTTAAAATTCATTTGATCTCAGTACCCAGGTTCATCTAAAAGCCAAAAATATGGGGAAAAAATAAGGAAACTAGCTCTAGCATACTTCTATTTAAAATGCCATCAGGACCCATCCCTCCATAGATCCTTTAGAAACACAAAGATGAATTAATGTATTCTTTATTAATTCACTCACTCAGTAGCCCCAACTATGTGCCTGACACTTTGGGATACTTAGGATACATAATATCCCACACAGAATATAATCCCTGGCCTTATGGAGTTTACGTTTTATAGGAAGATTTGGTTAGAAAAGCAATAGGTATTAAACATAGTAAGTAAGATATATACTTTGCTTAAGGATGATAAATGCTTTGAATAAAAAAAAAATCAAGTAAGGGGGCATTCAAATACTGTGAAAGAGGGTGTGTTGCATTTGCCCCACTGATGTTAATTTAACATTACACCAAACAGAAGGTCAGAAAATTAGACCAGAAATAGGAGAACGCTATTCAAATACAATGAGAAAATGGTTGGTTAGTGTATCAATGTTCTCAGGTGAAAACAGGTAGAAATGTATTAAAGTTGTTCAAAGTATCTTCTGGAGAGCCAATGACTAAACATGAACAATGCCCAACAATGCCATGTGAAGTGTTGTAGAGAAGAAATCACTGTCATCCCCATCCTGCACAAATAGCATGGTTTTGAGTCAACACAGTTTGTGCCAACAATGCCAATAATGGCCACACCACACACTTGTACCATGGCTACTCTCAAAGGGTCTTACCCCTTCACCATGTCACTCAGTAAAAGATGGATTCCCTACATGCCTACATCCTATTTTTTCTTATAGAGACTCTTCTTGTTCCTTTTAGTTGCCTCACATAGGTGTGTCTAATTGGCAGAATCTAAGTCACCCGATGCCGTAACAGTAGGGGAACCTGGCACAATGAGTCCCAGGATTGACTTTAGAAGAATAAGACTCAGAGTATGGGAAATTCCCCAAATACCCAAAAGATATTCCAATGATTTGGGGCAAACCAAGCATGACAAATATGCACTACAGTTAGGAATCATTGATTAGCTTCAGAGTCATATAATCTTTTTTTTTTATGCTTTACCTTACCTTTAATTATTATTTTTCCCTCTCAGACAGATTCATAAGAGTGTAGCTCTGTGTCTTTCAACAGCAGGGTTTGGGAATATTTTAGGCTTTCAAGCAACATAGATTTTTCTTTCACATAGGTTAAAGACAAAATCCGTTGATATTGCTGATAATGGTTTTCATGGTGATTGTATTTGAATACCTAATAAAAGGTGAGAGAAGCTTCTTGACGGCTACCAACAGTTGTAGTTTTAAACACAAAACTCTAAGGGTGCGTGGGTGGCTTAGTTGGTTAAACATCTGACTCTTGATTTCAGCTCAGGTCATGATCTTATGGTTCATGAGACTGAGCCCCACGTCGGGCTCTACCCTGACAGTGTGGAACCTCTGTGGGCTTCTCTCGCTCCCTCTCTTTGTCCCTCCCCCACTCACAGTCTATCTCTCTCTCCAAATAAGAAAATAAACACAAAACTCTAAATTTTGACATGCTGTGGGAATTTGGTACTCTAATTCAGTAATCTCTCTTTTAATATGTTTATTCCTTCCTAGAAACAGGTTAAAAAATATATTCCTCTCTCCCTACAGATGGTTAAGATTAGACAATGATTGAGTGAAATATTGTCTTTGAAAACATATATGCAACAACTGTAAAAATCACAGCTGTAGAATTATACACATATGCACATCAGTGTAGGTATTTTAGTTGTGATTTATGAAGTATATATTTTCATTTATGGATGAAATATTTTTCTTCTTAGTTTTTTCCCCTCCTTCCTTAACTTAAATCTAATTTTAATAGTTCTCATCTATATTTATCAAGAATTCTTAAATATATATTATTCATTTAGATACTTTATGTATATTTTTAAAGAAATCAAGTGCACATAAATAATGGGTTGTTTCATTACGTTTTTTTTTTTTACCTCATTTAAGCAAAATGTAACTGAGCCAAAAACTGTAGTGAAATATCTTTCCCGAAGAAAGATGATTTCAGAACAGACTTTTTGTCATTTAGGTCATCATTAAAGAAAGGCAAACGATGAGGCTAAAACAGGAGTCAGAATGGAAGGGTGGCATGGGCAAGCATGTTGAAGAAGTGCTGGTAAATTGCATTCGAGGGAGGAAGAAACTGGCATAAAGTGACCACACCGAAGGATGGAGGACATGGGTTTATTAGAGACAAATTCTTCTTTCAGCATCATTTCTGTATGGAAACCATTGAGGGGTGCTAACGTTCCCTGCGCTCACCCCTTTACTGTCTGGTTTATTCAGTCCATACACCTGACTGTGTAGGAAGGAAGAATTCCAATTGTGGCCCTTGTGAGATTGTGAAGCAAATGTTACTGACTTCCATGAGCTTATTACTGGGTGTTTCTATGCAAAGCTGGCAGAAAATTGGGCCACGCATGAGCTCCTTTTGAATTAGTCAGCCAGACTACAACTTACCACAATTGAAAAGACTTCATAACAGTTGCCAAGGATGTTTGGACAAGCCAGATTTCCACAGCTTCCCACAGGGGAATTCTGACACATTTTTCACTTCCTAAATCAATCAGTGGCCTTGTTGTTTTGCTAACTTTACCAATGGCAGGGCTACTGTCCCCAGAGATACTGAGAGCCAGGCCGAGGGGCTGGGCAATCTGCAGAAATATGTACCGCAGCCAGGACAGTGAAGCTGCATGAGTTTTCCCTTGAGCTGAGAAACTTCAAACACTATCATGATGCAATGCCTTGGACTATAAGCAAAGGAATTGTCAAAATAAAGCATTCTTGTATGTTTGGCAGTATAACAGATGCAACATGCAGAGAGATTAATCTGATCATTATCCAAAGAATAGAGCAGAAGGTAGAGCCTGGCCTAGCACACCTTTAAGTATGTCAAGCACAACAAAACAAAACGACAGTCTATTTGGAACACACTTTATGTTTTTTTACTGCTTTCTCACATGTATTAGTTCGTTTGACTATAACAGCCTCGTGAGACTAGACAGTGTAGCACGTGGCTGAACACAGGATTGGGAACCCTAAAATGTGGATCCAAGCCATAATTAAATGTCTGTGTCACTAGCATCTGGGTGCCATGTGTACAAGATAATGTGAGGATAAATAAATGATGAATGAACAAGTGCTTTGTAATGGCCCTGCAGAGAGAAAGCAGTTATATTATTATTAAGTGGACAATACCCTAGTAAACAGGATTGTGGACTATTATTTATATGACCTAGAACATCTGTAAAGATTCCCAGAAATAGATGAAGAAGGAAACCCAGTTAAAAACCAGACCCCTGTGGTTAAGCAAGTTGAGGATTTGGACTATTCTTATTTGGGCTTTATAGGAAAAGATGACCCTTGAAACCTGGAGAAATCTAGGACATCTGGATTACATAAGCAATTCTTTGAAAGGCCGCTATTAGTCTTGGTCAGATAACACTAGAGGAAAGTTTTTATAATTCTGTTGTATGTGGAACGAACAGTACCTGTCCAGGTACTGAAAATTGAATGATGTTCCTTATTTGTAGAAGCAGGGATAGATAGCAGTTTTGACATGACTCTGAAGCTATGGACATAAGTAGAAAGAGAGAGATTATTATCCAACAGACAGTAATTTTATTTTCAGTCTCTAGAGCAGTTTGTCTCAATTTCCCATGAAAATATTAAATGTGTATGCATGCATATGCACACACATCACAAATGCAAAAAAAAAATGCTTACTATAGGGCAGGGCTCAGGAATTTGGATGAAATTGTGAGCAGCACTATTGAAGCTGGTCTAATTTTAAATTCCCTCTTGCAGCTGCAGCATCCTGCCCTAGTCTCTATGAATACAACACATTGATTTAAATAAAAATAGTTATCTGCATCATACTTCCCTTTACCAGCTGCAGGACTTTCATAAGCCTTTGATTTACTCTCTATCAGAGGTATAGAAATAAAGTCATTTAAGATTAAAATAGTAATGTCTCTTACTCCCGTCCCTAGATCCTGTCAAATTTAACCTAAAGTCAATTAATGTGACTGGTTTGGTATTTCACAATGGGATGAATCTGGTCCTTTCTGTAAAGTAGGGAGGAAATCTTTTTGAACAGGGCCCTTTTCTCTGTTGTTCACAGGTTTTGTCCTAAAGTTGATTGCATACTCGGTGCCTTTTGTAGTAGTTCCTGAAAACCCCATGGTCTTTCCTCTCTTTTTGTGCTTATAAAGTTTCTCCCTCTTTCTCCTATGCATTATTGGAAAACCTCTCTTGACAATACTTTTCATCTCTTACCTGCTCCCTTACCCAGAGGGTACACAAAGCAGGTGTCCCTCCTTTGTGCTTTCAAAGCGCTACAAGCCTCACTCTGTGGAAGCCTTTCTTTAGATCTCAGTATGAACAGAGGACCTATCTGTGTTTCTCCCATCATTGTATCTCTAGCACAGACAGCACAGTACATGCTTAATAAAAATAATTGCAAAAATGGAAGATAGAAATGAGTACACTGCCTACTTTCTTGCTTGCCTTTTCTAGTGCCTAATGCTGTGCTAGCACAAAATATGTGCTTGGTAAGAAATACGCATTGAAGGGGCACCTGGGTGGCTCAGTTGGTTAAGTGGGCGACCTCGGCTCGAGTTATGATCTCGTGGTGCGTGGAGGTGCGTGGATTTGAGCCTCGCATTGAGCTCTGTGCTGACAGCTCAGAGCCTGGAGCCTGCTTCAGAATCTGTATTTCCCTCTCTCTCTGCCCTTCTCCCATTCTCTCTCTCTCTCTCTGTCTCTCTCTCTGTCTCTTTCTCTCAAAATTAAATAAATATTAAAAAATTTTTAAAAAAGAGAAAGAAATATACATTGAAGAAGCAAATCCAGTGTGTTATAGTGTTTTTTACTGGTTTGTGTTGACCACAAGAGGAAGAGCACTGTGAGGGCAGAAGAGAAAACACTCCCTTCATTAGTTTCATTGCCACTAGAATAAACTCAACAATACCTAGCGTGGTTAAAGCCCATCTCGCTTCAAAGCTTGCTCACCTATCTGCTTTCACCTCTTGCCTCCTGCCAGAGTTGTGCTCTGTACCCCAGACCACTCCCTACTGCATAACTGCAGACCTAATGTATCCAGCCCTCTTTTTGCCAGGCCATTACACGTTTTACTTCTATCAGAAATATCTTTCATAACCTCTTCACCTTGCTTCCTCAAACTTCAGGTCTTGGGATCAACTTCACTCTTTCAGAATACTCTTCCCTAACATGCCGGGTTGGTATGAAGTAAGTTTTTGTGAGTTCTTTTTGGCCTACTGAGCTCACCCTACTTCAGCCTCCATGTTTGGTTATAAATTATGACATTCCTGGTCTTTTATTTATTTATTTATTTTTAATTTTTTTTTCAACGTTTTTTATTTATTTTTGGGACAGAGAGAGACAAAGCATGAACGGGGCAGGGGCAGAGAGAGAGGGAGACACAGAATCGGAAACAGGCTCCAGGCTCCGAGCCATCAGCCCAGAGCCTGACGCGGGGCTCGAACTCACGGACCGCGAGATCGTGACCTGGCTGAAGTCGGACGCTTAACCGACTGCGCCACCCAGGCGCCCCATTCCTAGTCTTTTAAATCCTTTTCTACTGTATGAATTTGAAGGTCATTTCATTTAAGATAAAACTCAAGTTTCTTAAATATGGAACACAAGGTCCTAGGGGATCAAACCACTATTTGTCATTCCAACCTCACCTCAGCCTTAGGGTCAGTCACTGTAATGTACCTCACGGTTGAAAGCTTCTTTAGCCTTCCCTCAAAATTCTTTCTCATCTTTCAGCCCTCTCTCAGAGCATAGAACCTCTTCAGTTAACCCACTGACTAATTAATTCCTAGTTCAAAATATTTGTTTCACAAATGAATGACCTATCACTGTGCAGCTAAGTGTAATGATCAACACAAACAAGATGTAGCCATATGATATTGTTAAATCATAATGCTTTTGCAAATTATTCAGTAACTATATGCTTTTTTCTAAAAAAAAAAAAAAAAAGGTCTAATACTCTGAAGATGCATCATAGATCTATGTGCACGTATGTGACTTCTCTCTGCCTTCCTATCAGGCTCTAACAGTTAAGACCCAGGGGTTTGTTGGGTTGTTCTTGCCTCACTTATGTCAATTAAAGCCTTCAACAAGGAAATCAAGGTATTACAGAAGGGAAAATGTTGTTTAGCCCACTACAGCTGAGAGTGCATCAGTTTAATCCTCATATCAATACATAATCACTGCAGGGTTATATTATTCACCCGTACAAATTGTGCAAGCTAGATCCTCATTGTTTTAATTAAGCTCCAGAGCCATTCCAATTAAGGCAGCTATAGAAAGATGTGAAGGGAGAGAAAAGTGGAAGGACATTTGAGTGTGAACAAGAAAAGAAGTGATGGGGAAACTGAACAATCAATTCTATGTTACATAACAAAATCAGTTTAAGAAGTCAGATTGTAAGAACTGGCTGTCTCAGATTTTTATACGGCACCTAGCATAGTCTGTATATATGCCTTAATGATCGGAGTCCTTCCTGTGCCCACAGAACCTCTACAGGAAGAACTAAGAGCTGCTTCGTGAGCCTGCTGTGCAGATACATGAAATATTAGGAATAGAAATTAAAATGTTACACAGAAGGCAATGGTGAGTCAGTGAAGGGATTTAAAAGAAGAAATGAATAATGTGTGATTATTTCATGTGAGTTTTAAGCTGATTGAATTCAGGGGTAATTAATAATGCCTCAAAAAAAGATTCGGAAATATCATGGACTCTGTCTCCTACAGATATAAAAAATTGATGATATTAAATATTCAGTTCAACCACATATTAAACTCTTGCTGTATGTCAGTTCAACTACAAGATTTCTGTATTTTTATGTCACCTGCCCATAACTCTCTAAGACTCGGGTTGGTATTATTACCATTTCAGAGGCGAGGAAATTAGTAACTGCTCCCATATCACATACATATTAGATGTCAGAGCTAGAATGTGAACCCAGGACGGTTGCACCCCACAGACCAGGAAATTACCTTTCCACTTAGCACATATTATTTATTTATTTCTGACAATAATCCTATTGAGACAATGTCATTATTCGCATTCTGTAGATTAGAAGATTGAAGCCTGGAAGAGGTCAGTGACTAATGGCCAGTCAATGGTGGAGCCAGGACTTGAACCCTTCTCTTCTTCAATCCTGTGCACAATCTTTTTTTTTTTTTTTCCTACTAGATTAGCTCTGATGTGGTAATCCTATACCATCCTCTGGTAACTTGGTGGGTAAGGAAGCAAACAATCGTTTCACTTTTACATAATTGAAATGTAACAGTCAAATGGGTAAGTAAACAAGGTAGTTGGAAATTGTGGCTACACATAATAAAGATTTCTTAGAAAGCTCAATCATACAAGTTTACATTTCAATTTAATTTTGCCATTTGGAAATTATTTCCCTTTATTATCTATGCATTTGAAATAACTTGGTGCCAAGAACTATTGGATCAAGTTGCTGAAATTCTGAATTGATTTATTGATTGATTATTTTACGGCAATCCAGCCTATCCTGACTGAAAAAATCTTCCCAACTCTGCCATATTCTAGCTAGATACATTGGATAAATTCTTTAATCTTTTCTGTACTTCAACATTCTTGCCTGCACAGTGGGGTTAGTCATAATGCTGATCTTATAGAGGAATTGTGGAATGAAACTAGTTAATAGATTTATGGTTCTTAGAACAGGGTCAGTACAAAGTAAAAACTCTTCTCTTGCTTGAATCTCCCATTATCTCAGCTGCATCTAGATAAAAAAGCTAGAACACTTTGTATGGTCAAAGAAGTTAACCAGGCTCTCTTCAAAGTAGTCATTTCAAAGCTTCTGCTGAATTTTTGGACATGTAAAGGGAAACCCTGGCCTGAGTTGACAGCAGTGGCAA
Organism: Neofelis nebulosa; assembly: GCF_028018385.1. NCBI lineage: Eukaryota > Metazoa > Chordata > Mammalia > Carnivora > Felidae > Neofelis > Neofelis nebulosa. Next base: position 40,410,609 of record NC_080789.1, on the reverse strand, counting down.
TGGTGAGCAAAACTTCTCTGCATTAGGAAATGGGAAGGATTGTTGGTAGTGTCATTACTGGACTTATATCTGTATGTTTTTGCTTTTATCATGAAAAAGATGGTAAAGGAGGAATGAGCTACATGGAATCACTGAATCTCATAGTGGTTAAGGACAAGAAATCATCATCATCATCATCATCATCAAAGATGTTTTTGTTCCTCTGATGCAATACCATTTTCATATCCTCCAAGACTTTCAGTCACATGGAAACCTTTGTAAGTATTCTTTTCTTTTATTCTTTGTTTTGGTGTTTGCCTTTGATTTTTATTCTATGGTTGCAATGATTTTTTGGAAGTCACAGAATGGAGTTGAGGACAATGCCATAGCAGAGATAAAGGAACATAACTAGAAGAGTCAGAAATAGGAGCCAGAGAAAAATGTTGTAGAACATCATCTATGGCCTAACTATAATATATTCATAGTTGCTACCAGTGTTAGTCACCAACATCCCATAATATTATCAGAAACTATTAAGATTGTTTATTCAGAAGAGATTTAAAAAAACAAAAAAAGCAAAAGATACCAATGGCATCAAACACCTACACTCTCCATTCCTCCATCCTTTGTCCAAGGAAGGATGACTTTCATGAATCTGGCATGCCTCCCTCAGGGATGGATGAGGATTCTAGACCATGATTAAATCTCGGAAGTTTCCATCTTTCTGCTCTGAAAATAGTAGACTCTCCAAAATTAAGGAATGAATATTGGGTCAATTCAAATAGTTCCTGTCTGTAATTGTTCACAATTTTTATTTCACTTTCAACACAAATAGCACCTGTCTCTCCTTCCACTAGAAGATAATGCATTTCTCTTAGGCTGTTTATTTTAAAACAAAAGACTAATGTTTCCTGCTGGTTTATGTCCTCCACAGTTCCAACAGAGGAGAGCGGTCTGATATCTGTTGGTTCGACATTTTTATTTTTTATATAAAGAAATAAATTTATTGAAGTAAAATATTTTCTAAGTGGACTATGATCAAAAAGTGATCATAGTTTTTAATTCATAGTTTTTAATTCATAAAACATTTAATCCAAATATACCATTTACTTATTCTAAAAGAAGAAAAGTCACATGCAAAAGAAAACTTACATGTTCAGAGTAAAACTTACTTCGCCCCTTTTAGGGCAATGTTAGATAATAAAAAGCATAATTTCAATAAGTGTATTCTTTAGTAAAATTAAAATATTACCCTCTTATCCCTTTTTCTCTCTCCCTTTCCTCAAATATAGTTTTGGTGAAGGTATTGGACTGTTCACAGGACGCAGCATAGGAATTCTAGCCAATTTCTTCTGACTGTCAAGGGGCAACTGACAATTGTGTGACATATGCATTATTTTATATAATCTTCAAGAACCCTGCGGAGATGATGAAATTGAAGTTTAAGGTGGGTATTTTTCTCAAGTCACAAGCTGATGAGGATAGAACTAGGATCTCCACCCAGAGCCACATCTGCATTACTACAATGATGACTCCTACAACAATAGCTTCCCATGAATTAAGTACTGATTATATAATAGCTACTATATTAGGTAATTATTTTATCTTCAGATCAACTTTGGAGTTGAAATCATTGCTCTCACTTTAGTGTACTAGATACTTTCCTCATTTGAACCTCATAGCTAGGGAAACTTGGGGTCATACAGCCACAGCCAGTAAGTGGTAGTGCTGTGAATTGAATCTATATCCCTTGGTTGCCAAAGTTTTCCTTTTACTGCGATCTACATCTCTCTGCCTACCTTCTGTTCTTATTCCTTAGGTTCTGAAATCCTCCTTGGAAGTTTTTGCTACTCTCTCATGTTTTCTGCTGCTTCCTATCAGTTCATGCCACCATCTATGAGGTCCTTGCTCCACTAATAATGCTCCATTAGGAATGGTGCTTCCACTGAGAAATTCCAGCTGTATCAGTCTATCATAAAATTTCTGGCCCTTATTTAATTATGTCTGTTTTAAGCCAGTGCAAAATGGCATTTATAATGTCTTAAAGAAGAAATTAGATTATTTTGCCATAGTTAGAGTGGAAGGAATTTAAAGTCCAACAACTCAAAGTTGAACACATCAGATTCTCCTAGCCTCCCAAAGAATTGCAAGTCTCATTCTCTGAAATTTTGAGGTATTACTTTATTTCTCAGGAATCTCTCCCCTCAAAAGTTGGGGTGCTGATTACCTTCCTTTTTTCATAAATCTTGATGCTACTAAGATCGTAAATGTGCTAACATTGGTATCATCTTACTTCATAATTATGCTTGTGCTGCTTGAAGTGATATAAAGTTCCACCCTAAAATAGGAAGCAGGACAAAAGTCATTTTACCCTCACATATTTAATAAAGAAATACGAAGTATCCACTATTGGAAGGATGAATCAAGTGCCCTGTCTTAAAGAGACTTTCCTTATTGCAGGTGAGATAGTTATATGCAAATAACTATAAGATAAGATACAAATGATGAGTGTAAGAAATAAAAAAAAGTGCTATTGGAATTCATAGAACTCAGAGAACACTTATAAAGCGGCGATGGAGAGTAGGAAGAACTGTTTTGAGGAGATAGTATTTCAACTGGTTACATGGGATTTGTATTAATAGTGGATATACAGGAAGGCACAAGATATGAGCTGATCAATAGGAGAAATAAATCAAAGGGTATATATAGGAAGCAGTATTTTGTTGTTACTGGAAACTGAGGTGCATAAGAGGAAGTAATGAGGATAAAACTAGAAAAAATACATTTGTGAAATATTGAATACCAGGCAAGGACATTTGGGTTTGTTCACGATTTATTGGAGAGCCACTGAAGCTTTTGAACAAAGGACATATATGATCCGAATTGAGCTTCAGGGATGTTAGTCTGACAATAAGGTCTAGAGTGGATTGGAATAAGGAAAGTTGAAATAAGGAAAGTTAGGACACTAGGACAGTGCTTTGGGGAGAAGGTAAAGAGAATCAGAACAAGTGCAGATTATGTGAAGGAAATGCAGATCAGAATGAGATCCAATAGCACGTGGTTATCGATTAGATATTGAAGGTAAAGAAGGAATAAAATATGACTTAATCCTAGGATCAGTAGCAGAATTAAGGAAACCAGAAAAGTGAACAGGATTAGGGAAAGGAGTTGGGCTTGATATATACTGACTCCGAGGCTCAAGTAGAATGTCCAAGTGGAAAAACCCAAGAGAAATTGGAAATGTAGTCTGGTTTATGAATTTCTTTTGGGGAAGAACACAGAGAATTTTCTCTTTTTAGAGTATTTAAAAATGTATTTTTAGGCAAGCATGCACTTGCCGGTTCAAGATATTCTGGGAATAAAAATGTTTAGAATATGGGATAGAAGTGCTTTAAAATTGTATTAGATAGCTGATAAATCCGATTGGAAAATATTTTAGAGATTCGTTCAATGTATGTTTTCTGTTTCTAAGTCAAAGACATCTATTCTCTTAAATAGCTTTTGGGAGACAATTCCAACTCATGTTTAAAATTGGAATGGTCAAGAAATGACCACAATAACTCTTACAAGCTAATATAATTTGTTGTAATTTAAAACTATTTATACTCATTTTTAGAGACATTTTCTATTATTAAATTGCACATTTTTCTCAAATCTTATTCATTACTTACTATCATCTGCAGATCCACTTTTGTAATATTTGTATTATAATCTTGAATTCAAACTTACAGAGATGTATTGCCAGGAATTTCCCATTTATTCCTTGACACGTTTAAAAGATTTTCAATTATTTTCTGTTTCATTGTATTTATAATGTACATCAGTATAGCATTACCTTGATGTCTGGTTGAAATAATTTGATGGTTCAGTAATTTAGTGAAGATATTCATGACAGAACACAGAAAATCTATTTCAACCTTTTTGTGGTCTCAAATGTTTGGAGGCAAAAAGCAAGGATTACTTAGGAACCACTGAAGTGGCATTTGGGGAATGTTTTTCTTCTTATTTAGATGTGGTTTTAGGCATAGATAGAAAACTCCTGGGGGTGATTTAAGTGTTTAGTATACTGGGTTCCTCCTGCTCTATACTTAGTTTTATGGGGTAAGTTTTATTCTGCATTAGGCAAAAAGAGTAGCAATTTTATCTGGAAACTAATTGTAAAATGTATATCTGCATATGAAGGAAATCATCTAGAATCTACTAAATCTATTTAAAATCTATTAATAATTTACTTTAACCTTAGACATAATTCTACTTTATCATAGATTGTATCTGTTCTCTTGACATCATGTGAAACAATGTTCATCCTGTCCCTTTATTAGACTTTCTCTTCACTTAACTTCAATAATATTGAATGGTGATGGTTTTGCTCCTATGACTCGGAATCACCTTGTGAACATTTGGTTGACTTTCTCTTTTCATCCTAAATACAACTCAGAGGAAGTTTATCATTTCAAATGATTCCGTCTACTCTGCTAGTGATTCTCTAATTTCTACTTTGGATAAAGATTTAGTCATCTTTGACTCTTATATTTAAGTTGTAGTCACATCCTGTCTAATCTATATCATAAATAATCTCTGTGTACTCCTCACTGACTCCATTGGTACAGTCATCATTTTCTGGATTTTTGAAATCAACTTCTAATTGACCCTCTTACTGTGTCGCTCGTATCTACCTTGCTATGCCAGAGTCTAAGACATGTATCTGTAGCATACACTGAGTTCTTCCAGAGCTTTCTTAACATGCCAGCCAATGCTCTGGCTGTGTTTGCCATAAAATACTTCTCAGAGCAACCCAAATCCTCTCCCCCTAGCAATAGGTATTCTTTGTTGATGAAGGTGTACCTTGGTCCTATTGTCCCTATTCCTTTTCTCATGCTCTTCCATATTTCCGGGAAATACTTCTACTGCCTTCTCTGCCTAGTAAATTCTTACCCATTTTTAAAAGCTTAGCACAGATATCACCTCCTGTAGTTTTCCTTGATTCTTCTTCCAGAAATAAGAGGAAATTGCTTATGTACTTGACTGCTTGTAAAAGACTGAAAGCTTCTCATGGATATATGTGCCGCATTTCCCTATGTTTCTGATGCCAAGTATAGTACCGGAAATTACCAGACTCCCAATAATTGTCTGAATCACTATTGTGTCATATTGAGAGGCATAGAAAAGCCAACCATCTCTAAGGAAGAATGGAGAGTCAATTCTAAGAGTATTAAAATCTACCGAACTTTAATTTTGTTTCACAGAATTATTATTTGTAAGACAAATGTCATTAAAAGGGTATAGAGAATAGAGCAGCAGCCCTTCTGAAGTGAAAGCTGCCCTTGGGCAGGTTACACTATTGGTATGTTTTAGGGGAAACAATTTACTTGAGCAGCTAGCCAGTATGGACAAATGAGGATAGGGGTGAAAACAGCGCATGAGTATTAGTGACAGAGTATGGCCTTTAAGAGTCTAGTAATAAACTCAGTTTACTGAGGTTTGGGACAGACAGACTGCCCGTAGCTACCCATTGGACAAGATCAGGCCTCTTTGTACTCAGGTATCTCCCTTCCCTGTACCATCTCTACTCTTATTTCTCCCTTATTCTTCCTCTTATGTTCACATTCTTCTTCTAGATTAAAAAAGAAATGTGGGGGGGGGGGGTAGGAGGAGAATAAGATTAAGAACAACAACTCATAAGAAAGAATTTCTTGAAATTTACACATGCCTGTTCTCAGATGCCTGTTTATTGTATACAGAAAGGAATGCTAGCTATATTACCAAGTAAATTCCAAGATCTCAGTGGTTGAACACAGCGGAGGTCTGCTTCTTGCCCACATAAATTCCAATTGGCAGTCTGTGTGTTGGAGTGAGGGTGGAGTGAACGTGTGGACTGTGTGTAGTAGAGGGGATTTCTACTCCAGACATTCATTCAGGAATCCAGGCTGATAGAGACTCTACTTTGTTCAGCATAGAACTCAGTTAAATGGCTATTTCCAACTCTAATGCAGTCTTTAAAATGAACGCTAGCGTGTGCCCAGAAGAACAAAAGAATTGGGTCCCTGAACAAGTAGCCAATCTCTGCCACACTACATACAAGTAATGCTACCGAGAGTTAGCAAGAAGAAAATTTTAGCTGTTACATTAATATGGATGCATATATGTGTGTGCATTCATATAAAAAGCCACAAAAGCCATGTTAGGGTATTCCTTAATACCCTTAGCAATAACTAATTGCATATTTTTTTCAAATGTCTCCATATGACATCAACTGTGCTTCAGTAAATTCATTTTATAGTTTAGAGGCAGTGACTAGAATATTACATATTTATTTTTTGTTTATTTTTCTAAAAGCAGAGCAGCGAGAACCTTAAATCACACTTGCCCCAGCATTCAAAAGTAGAGATTTGTGGAGGGAAGTAATTTATGTGTCATATAAATAACCTTATTTCTGGTTTGAGACAACTGAGGCAGCATAAAAAAAAACAATACATTCTACTGAGTGTTGGAGCACTGAAGAGTAAATAACAGATTTGCTTGATGTTTGCATAGTTAGAGCTATAATTTCTACAATAATGAGACTTATTTTACAGAAAAATTAAGCCAAATGTTGAAATAAAAAAGACAGTTATGTCCAAGTATAATGAATAATCTGTCAGATTAGCTCATTTCTGTTTGTCTGCAAAGCATTTTCAGACGTATTATCCTCATAATTACTCAACTTCAACCCTGGGCAATTTACAAACTCTGGTTAGAAAGAACCGGAATCCAACATTGCAGTTGATGAAATACAGTCCCCACATTATTTTTCTTAGTGTTAAGAAATGACACTAATATATAAGGGCTTCACTGGTTTTGTTTTGTTTTGTTTTGTTTTATATGGTCCCAGGACTAATTTATTGTAAGCTACTTCCCCACAAATCACACTTACTTAACTATAGTTGTACAGGATTTCGGGTTTGTTTATTTCACCTCTGTGACAGATCAGCAGTGTGATTCAGGCCTCATGTCAGGGGGCCAGTGCCCTGTGTGCTCCTCTTACTGGATGAAAGATGCTCTCCCTTGAAGTGGACTTCTTCATGCCTTTACTGTTCATGATTCTCTCTACGTTCAATATGCCAAATTCAAGTTAACCTGTGCCCCAGGTAAAACGGTAATTGCATTTGATGCCTGGAGGGGTGAACATCAATTAGTTACAAGTGTTCAAAGGGTTCCTGGCTGGCAGGTTACATTATTCTTGTATGATGATTTCCAATTGCTTTGAAGGCATTTTTAATGTCAACAGGTAGCAAAACTGCTAATTTTGCCGCTTATCTCTGCCACTACTCCATTAAAACCTTAGATTTATCTACCTTATCTAACAAAGCCTGCTATTGGCCTCTCTGGATTCAAAATTTGATTTCTTTCTTTTTCCTCTCCTTTTATTTTCACTGACATTAATAATATAATTATGTAGGGAAAGAACTTTAATCACTTACAAGAAAGGGCTCAAAAAGTCAAAGTGATTTACTGAAGCTCCTCAAATTTTCATGTATATACAGATCACCTGAGGATTATGTGAAAATGCGTGTTATGATTTAGTAGATCTGGGGATCACCAGAGTCTACATTTCTTATAAAATACCAGATAATGTTGATGTTGCAGGTCTGTGGATCAAAAGTTGAGAGACAAGGAACAATATTTCAGTAGTATGCAAGACTAAAAGTTAGCCACAAGGCTAAGACCTAGCCACAAATTTAGGTCTCTCATTTTCTGATTAGTAGAATAGAGTCTAATATATTGTTTAAAAATATCTTTCGGTCCAGTAGTAGCTACTCATAGTTGCTGGATCTTAACCCTTGGGAATAAACAAACTCTACTAGGAAGAGCCAGCAGTCCCAGGAAATCTGGCCTGTGGATCCATATTCCTAAATTCGGAGAAAAATGGAGTGCATAAGAAATTTGGCATCACAATTTGTTTTGCAGTTGTCTGATTGCAAAGCCCCCCAGAAATGGGTCTAGCTGAACATCTCTACAATTTAGCAGAATGTCTGGTACTTACTTATTTCTCAGTAAATGTTGAATGAACAAAATTGTGCAGTAACCTCAAATTGTTAAGAGATGTTGACAACTGATGCCCTACATAAGTTTGATTAAGTTCATCTTCCTGTTAGACATATTCTCCCCTATGTAACTGTATTAAATGAAAGATGTGCTCTTCCCTCGATAGTCTGAATGGGTTTGCTGAAAGGCCCTCACTATACAAACGTATTAGTAATCATGTCTGTTCAGAAAATAATTCAACAAAGAAATCACCCAGTAGAAGGTGGAGAGGATAACTCAATTAGTGATAAGAAATTAACACATAGGAGAAGGCACTGTAAAGACTGAGACAATAAGAAAGAAATTCCAGCGAAATTAAACACTAGGCAAAAAGCATTGTGTCTGACATGCATTAAAGAGTAAGTGAAGGAACAAACAGTTACTATCCTTCTCCAAAATAGTTGATCTATGTTTGTAGGGGGAAAAAACTCATTTGTTCTATAATAGAGAAGGCAAAGAATTTTAACCATAGGAATAATATATATAGTGCAGTGTTTGTTGTCTCAGTGCTGGAAATGAGAAAGGCAGCCACAGGTAGTATGAAAGAAAGATGTTTTGCACACAGCTGCATTTGTCCAGGGCTTCAGTAAAAACTGTGTGTTTCATCATGACAAGTTCAATCAGCTGAAGCTGATAAAGGACAATGAACTTTGAGAGGCTCTGGGACACTAGATCCTTACTAAAACTAAATGAAGCCTTTCCTGAACAATCAACAATGGGACCAGTTTTAATTAACTGTTTTCAAACATATAAACTCATGCAAGTCATAACTGGAATGCAAATTTTTACTCCTTAATTGGCATAACCACCATGAACTCACTCCTTCTAACACTTAAAAGCTCCTGAAACTTCCCTTTATCCAGAAAGTTAATAGACTATTGCCATAGACCAAATGTTTGCTCCCCCTAAATTCACATGTCGAAATCCTAACCTTGGGGTACCTGGGTGGCTCTCCATTAAGTGTTGGACTTTGGCTCAGGTCATGGTCCCACAGTTTGTGAGATCGATCCCTCACCATGCTCTGTGCTGACATCATGAAGCCTGCTTGGGGTTCTCGCTGTGTGTGTGTGTGTGTGTGTGTGTGTGTGTGTGTGTGTGTGAGACCCTCTCTGCCCCTCCCCCACTCTTTCTCTCAAAATGAATAAACTTGAAAGAAGAAAGAAAGAAAGAAAGAAAGAAAGAAAGAAAGAAAGAAAGAAAGAAAAACAAAGACAGAAATCCTAACCTTTAACTTGATGGTATTAGGAGGTGGGGCCTTTGGTAGGTATTTAGGTCATGAGAATGGAATCCTTATGAATGGAATTAGTTGTCTTGTAAAAGAGATGACTGGAGAGCTCCCTCACTCCTTCCACCATGTAAAGACACAGAGAGAAGTCCACAATCTGCAAGCAGGAGAGGCCTTTTACCACCACCTGCCTATGCTGGTCCTCTGATCTCGGCCCTATCAGACTGTGAGGAACAAGTTTCTGTTGTATGTAAGCCACACAGTCCAATGTATTCTGTTATAGAAGCCTGGACAGACTAAGATACTAGCACTAACTAGTAGTAACTAGTAGCACTAGTATTCATGGTGCCAGATAATGTGGTTACATATTTTGGATAAGATAGATTTGTCTCAACTATGTTATATCTATCTCTATATAAATATATATGCTTTCAGATAAAACTGAAACATCTTATACCATGGGAGATGTTACATAAGGTATTTTCATTCATTCAACAGTTATCGAATGCCTAATGTGTGTGTGTATAAAGAGACATTTATAAGGATAAGTAAATTATACTGTACTACACAGTTTAATATATTAAATAGAGTCTGGAGAAAATTTTCATCAGAAAAGGGGGATGAGAAGTGCTGGGAATGTGGCTTGGGGCAAATTGCAATAACCAATCAGATACTTAAAGAAGGTCTGGTTGAGAAGGAGCCATTGGAATAAAAACTGAAGGTGAGAGAATGAGCCATGTACAAACCCAAGATCAGAGGTCCAAGTAAGTGAAACCTTAAGGACTTAGGGGAAGGATGCCTGGGGTCTTGGAAAAGGGTAGCGTGGTAGCAGAGTGAGCTATGGGAGAACTGATAGGGGATGGGATTAGAAAATAAGGTTGGAGGATGAGCAGCAGATCCTGAAGAAAAATAAATCAGAGAAGGGAGGTGGGGAGTGCTGCACGTGTCTATGTGTATGTGCATAGGGAGGTGCATTATAAATTAGGTGGTGATTATATGTAATTTAAAAATCTTTGGTCTTAAATTTGAGTAAAATGGGAAGTTTTGAGAGGCATTTGAGCAGTAGAAAAACATGACCTCATGTCTTGTTGATACTACAGAATCAATTTAGCCATTGTGTTAGGAACAAACTGAAATGGAGTGCTATGAAAACAGGGGCCAGAGTACTATTAAAATATCTGGGTGGAAGGGGAGCTGGGTGGCTCTGTCTGTTGAATCTCCAACTCTTGATTTCAGCTCAGGTCTTCTCATGGTTCGTGAGTTTGAGCCCCACGCCAGGCTCCGCACTGACAGCACAGAGACAGCTTGAGATTTTCCCTCTCCTTCTCTCTCTTCCCCTCCCCTGCTCTCTCTCTCTCAAAAATAAATAAGTAAACTTAAATAAGTCTGGGAGAGAGAAAACTGTGACTTAAACTAAGGGCATGGCAATGGAGATGGTGAGATGTAATTGGATTCTGGATATGTTTTGAAGTCAGAAGTGGAAATATTTGCTGATGAATCCAATGTGGGATATGAAAACAATGAGAGAAGTCGATTATGACTCCAAGATTTTGGGGCTTAGCAAACGGAAGGTCTAGGATGGAGATATAAATGTGGAGGTCATCAGCTTTCAGAGAGTATTTAAAGGCAGGAGACTGGAGAAGCTAATCTTTTTTTCAATCTTGACATAAAACAGAAGAGGCTCAAACAATGAGTCTTGTGATAGTTCAATATCAAGAAGTTGGGGATATATGAGCAGGAACCAGCAAAGGAAGCTGAGAGGGACCAGTTAGTACTGTAGAAGAGAGAATAATTTTAGTAATTTTCAGAGATAAATTACTTCCAGTCATACGCAGGAGAAATCTGTAGTAATTCAAAAGTGAAAATAAGTGAGAAGAAAGGAAAGAATGTTTCCAGAACTCTATGTATCACTGTACAGACTAGGACAGGGCTACTTAGAAATGTGAAGGAATATCATCATTATTATTAACAATGAAAGAGAAAACAAATGTCATTTAAGTTACACATTTTATTTCATCTTCAAAAAAAGGCAATATTGTTATTCACATTTTTATGGAAAATGAAGAGGGGAAAAAGTAAGTAACATTATCAAGGTCATTCAGGTACAAAAGAATTGAAGAGGTGGGAGTTAAAACTGGAATTTAGACACCAAATGGAATATGAGGATATAACTTTGAATTTAGAACATGCACTTTTTTTATTTTTAAAAATAGTTTAAAGTTTATTTATTTTGAGAGAGAGAGAGAGAGAGAGAGAGAGAGAGAGAGCAAGCGTGCACAAGCCAGGTGGGGGTGGGGGAGGTAGCAAGAGAGACAGAGACAGAGAATCCCAAGCAGACTCCACTCTGTCAGTGCAGAGCCCAACCCAGGGCTTAACCCCATGACTGTGAGATCATGGCCTGAGCCGAAATTGCGTCCAACACTTAACCCACTGAGCCACCCAGGCGTCCCTAGAACATACATTTTAATGAATTTAAAATTGTTAGTATAGCATACATTCAGCAGAGTGTGTTACATATAAATACAGTTTAAAGAATTATTAAAAAGCAAATATTAGGATAATTACCACCAAGGACATGAAATTGAATATCATGAACTCTAGAAACTTTCCAAGTGCCTCTTTTAGGTCAATACCTTCCAATTCATCCTAGAGGTAACCACTGCCCTGGTTTCTTTGTTGTTGTAATTAACTCTTTATTGTTCTAAATAATTGTGCTATCTATGTAAGAGCCCTTAAGCTGTAATTATTTTGTTTCCTTTTGAATATTACAGAAACAATGTCATATTCTTTTTAGTGTTTGGGGACGAGCACTACAACTGGATAAAACATAGCTATTAGTTCTAAGACAAAATGTTATCAATGTGACTTAGTTGTTTGTTCCAGGAAATCTTTGCTCAGAAAAAGTAGAACTATAAACCAATGAATAACACCATTGCTTGCTTCAGAAATTTTATGCAAAAAAAAAAAAAAAATCTGTGAAATAACTGCTCAAGACAATTATGGATTTTCACTTGGCTACATTTATTAAGCTGGAAATATGTATCACAGACTTTACAAAATCCAGTTAATTCCCTGACACAAAAGCCTCACCTTAAACTACTTGTTTCAAAACGTCAAGATCTTATAAATATCCCTCTTTCCAACTCCCACCTTCTGAATCACTGTTAAGATGTTACTAAGATAGTTTGGCTATTGTTGAAAGTGCTGCTATAAACATTGAGGTACAAGTGCCCCTATGCATCAGCACTCCTGTATCCCTTGGGTAAATTCCTAGCTGTGCTATTGCTGGGTCAATGAAATATGGCCTTTTGTAGCAACATGGAAGGAACTGGAGAGTGTTACGCTAAGTGAAATAAGTCATACAGAGAAAGACACATACCATATGTTTTCACTCTTATGTGGATTCCTGAGAAATTTAACAGAAGACCATGGGGGAGGGGAAGGGAAAAAAAAAAAAGCTAGAGAGTGAAGGAGCCAAACCATAAGAGACTCTTAAAAACTGAGAACAATCTGAGGGTTGATGGTGGGTGGGTGATAGGTATTGAGGAGGGCACCTGTTGGGATGAGCACTGGGTGTTGGATGGAAACCAATTTGACAATAAATTTCATATTAAAAAAAAAAGTTACTAAGGTGGTGTTTTCCCTTATTGCAGTGATTCTAGGCAATTTAGCTTTTCTTTATTAATGAACAGTCTCATGATGTTTTGGAGAACTCACCAAACTTGGGGAATTTTTGGGGAGCCCCACTGAGATCCACTCAAGACTTCCTCATCATCATTGTCGGAAAGGCTTAACTCAGAGATTGTGTGCTCCACAGAGGTCCTCTGAGCCTCTCAGTGGTCTATGGAATTAGTCTCTCAGTGGGTCTCAGCACTGATTTCTCTGAGTTCCAAATATTGTTTATTTTGTTTTTCAGAAAGTAAGGGATTTTAGGGGACGTTTTTGTTTTCTGATCAAATTTGAAATCTCTTATTTTTGGTGGAAATCTATTTTGTGCTACAAACACTACTTTCTGTGTTAACTCTCCTGTGAAATTTACATTGTAAATCTGTAGAAAAGATTTCCTAAGGAGAAAATGAGCATAAGCTCTGCTTCAAAAAGTATGCCTTACTTATTGAGTAACTTTCCTCAATTATGAGGACCTTCCTCAATTGATTTTATTAACTAATCTGTTTAGTTCTATCTGTCTTGATTTGAGAAATTTGTTGGGTTCTTGACTGGTAGGGAATCTGTTGGCTAATTTCTGAGGACACTTTTGTTTTTGTATGGGCATCACACTTAATGACTGTTGCAATTCTCATGGGCCATTTACATGTAGGTCTTAAATCCACAGGGAACTAGTTTTTACGTAAAGTGTGATGTAAATATTTAATTTCATTCTTCTTCCATATGTATGAATAATTTTCCCGGAACATTTATAGAAAAGTCTGTCTTTTCCCATTGATAAGCAATGTCATTTCTGTCATATATTATGTCTCTACATGTGTGGATCAGTTTCCTGTCTTCCTATTAAGTTCCTTTTAAGTCTTAAGCCTAAGACTATCATCACACTGTTGCAGTTTTATTTTTATAACAAGCCTTGATACATGCTAGTGCAATTAATACCAATTTGTTCTTCTTTATGAATGTCTTGGCCATTTAGACCTTTTCACTATTTTAGGCAATAAAGAATAAGCCTGTCAAGTTCAACCAAAAAGTAAGGATTTTGTTTAGGATGGCATTGAACCCATAATATAATATGGAGAAAAGTGACATTTTTCAATAGTCCAGGTTTTCTTGTCACGGGCATGGTATATATCCCTATTTAAGTCTTCTTTAAAGCCTCTCAATTAAATTTTATTATATTTTATTTACAAAAGCATTATCTATATTTACAGATATATCATAGGAATTTTGCATTTCTGATTACATTATACATGGTATATATTTTTTAAATTTCAGATTCTAACTAGTTGTTGGTGGTTTGTAGAAAAGCAATAGGTGTTTATATTTTTATTTTCCTCTGGTTCTCCTGCTAATCTCTTATTAATTCTAACAATTTACTTGTATATTCTTTTGATAATACAGATCACAATTATGAAATACAGATACCATCCCTAAACAGTAAGAGTTTTGTCTTTTCCATACAATCTTGAGTCTATTTATTTATTTATTTTTTGCTCTGCTGTATGATGAAGGCCTCCTAGCTAAATGTTGAGTGGAAATGTTGATGATAGAATTAATTTCTAGTCCTTTTATAAAGGAAAAGCTCTCAGTATCTCACTAACTTGCTCTAATTTTCATGAGGATACCATTTAGCAGGTAAAGGGAGGTCCTTTCTATTCAAGTTTTCTAAGAGTATTATTTTTAAAATCATGAATGTAAGCTTTTATCCACTTGTCTGTTCATAACTCCACAAAGAAACTTGGTATCATCCTCCCTGCTCTTTTTCTCAGATTCCTACCATTATTCTATCTCTTGTTCTCTATCTTCAAAATATCCATAATTTACCTACTTCTCACCATCCCTTATGCCACTACCATTGTTGAAGTCATCATTGTACGTCACCTGGTCATTCACGAAGTCTCCATTCTAACAGTGCTCTCTGCCTCACCTTGTGCACCCTTGTGCACCCTTGTGGGTCAATTTTTTGTTATGTAAGTTAATCAGACCACAAGACTTGTCAAAACCTTCTAATTGCTGTCCCCCTCACTCAGGGTAATAGTCCTTAATTAACATGACTGTTAATTAAGACTCTTTAGGAATTCCTTTTCCCCTCCCTGTCCCATGTGTAAGTTCTCATATTTATTTTCTTACATTCTTCCTTGGCTCTCTAGATGCCAGCACAAAAGGGTTTGTTCTGTTCCATGGATCTACCAGGCTTGTTCTTAGGTCGGCGCTGTGCACTCATTGATCTACTATTTCGAACGTTGTTTCATCTATCTGCATGCCTGATGTTCTCATTTCCTTACATTTTATTAGTTATAATTAATCCATTGCACATCAAAAATAACATTTATAATTATTTTTAATACTGCTTTATTTTGGATTATATTAAATTACTTTAACTAATATAAATCATATTGTAATGGACATCAATGAATATCACTTTTTTCCATATTTAAATTATTTCCTGAAGACAATCTCAAAAAAGAGTTATTATCCCACTATATGCATATATTTGTTGTTTTGGTATATCATCCCAAATATAAATTCAAAGAGATTATGCCCATGTATGATGAAGGCTCTGCCCAGCTAAATTTTATAATTTTTAATTATTGCTGATAGATTTTTTGTTGTTATTTTGATTTGTATCTGATTAGTTCTATGAATGAGCATTTTCCCACAGGTCTGTTTATTGTTTGTATTTGTGCTTTTGGAAAGTGTGTTCATTTGCCCATTTGTCTTTTGAGATACGTTTTCTCCTATTAATTTTAAGAACCTTTCTGTATATTAAAGAGATTGACCTTTGATCTATCGTGTTTGCTACCACTATTTTTCCTACTCCTTTTGGCTTTTAATTCCAGTTTTTGTTTTTACCTGCAAAACTGTGTAGATACTTTCCTCTGAGATTTTTCCTCTTGCTTCAAGATTAAGAAAATTTTTACCCCAAAAATATTTAATAGGCAGTATCTTTTTATAGCTTGACTAAAGTTTAGTGTTTACATTTAAGTACTTAGTTAAAATTCAATCTGTTTCATATATACTATTATAAGAACCACACTGAAGCTTTTCTATATTGCTAACTATATAATTCCAAATCCATTTATTAACTGCCTTTCAATTGATCAGAGTTGACTTTTTTTATATTTATTAACTTATTAACTGTATTAAGATCTTAAATGTGATTGTAATTTTTTTCTTCAAAGTAAGCCAATATATTTATGGTCTCTAGACTATCTTTATAATAAGGCATATTATATTTTGAGATATGACTCCTTTCCTATTAAATAACAAATTCATAGTAAGCAAAATTTGAGGTTATTAGTATGTACTTTTGTTCTGAAGGATAGATATCCTCATTTATTAATAGTTGCTGAATGGAAAAGAGATCAAATCACTTAGTTTGTCTTTGAAACTATAGTAAGTTAGATTGAAACATAAAGACCTCTCTCACAATTAGAGCTTTTGAAATGGAATTAACCATCTCAGGAAGCATTGAGATCACCTTCACCAGATGTTGTTAAAGAAAGTAGTTAAATAAGAACTCATTACCAATTGGACAATTTTCATAAAGCTATACTAGAGGACTCCAAGGTCCATTTCAAACTTAAGAATCCATTTTTCTTTTATCTACGTATGAAAATGCTTTTTGTTCACAATGTAAGACTTAGAGTGGAGGAATATTTTGGTTAACTTTTGTGTAGTTCCTAAACTATAGAACAAATCAATTGTTTCATTTAATTCTATTTGAATGACCAAATTTGCCTAGATTCTCATCAAGCTTAATGTCTATACTAACTCAACTCTTTCTCAGTAGACGACAAAGTCCTAGGGAATCAATCCATACCTAAGAGAAACACAGATTTCTTTAGAGGTTCCCAAGGTAGTTTTAGAAGTTGACTAAAACAATTAGCTGGACTTATCCAATAGGGGCTTCATAAACTTACTGAGAGAGTGTATATGTGCACTTTAAGGAGGATAATAATGATGAATCCATAAAGCCATACATAAGTTGCATTAAAAGCAAAATTATGTCTCATCTATTTAGATAAGTGAGAAAAAAATCTAATATTGAATTATAGAATATTTTAAGTAAACATTTATAAAGCAATAAATAAAACAATAAAATATGATTCTGATGAAGAAAAAGTACATTTTCTCCAAGATAAATTGCCTCAACAAATAGATTATCATAAATTATAATTAACGTAGGTATTACATTTTAGTGGATGCATTTAGGATTAAAATGTTTGATTTCCCTCATAGTTTGAAAAATATTGATGGGACTATAAGCTATTAATATGCCTATTAGTCTATTTTCTGTGATAACCTAAACATTAGTCTGAGCCGTAAATAATTTAAAAAAAATAAGTAGGTGTTTCTCATTGATGAAATTGTAACACACCATTACCTTTCCTGTAAAGCAAAAAGAATGCAATAGAAACACACATCACAGAAAAGGTAAGAATCTTTGGTTTTTAAGATGATTCTGAGAAGAGGTTCAACCATGAAATTCCTGCATCCCTGACTCCAAGAAACTTTGTAGACAGGTCACAAGAAATTGCACATTTGGGTACCTACTATTCTGCTATATGTCTGCAGACATACATCATCTGCACCAATGATATGGTACAGATGGTTCACAGTACCTACAACAAACACAGAGGAATTCGTAATGTGTGATCATCATTTCAAAAATTTTGCATTTATTTCCTTCTCTGGAGGAATCGTTTAGTATGATGTGTCTAGTAAAGATTATTTTCACTGTAAAACACACAAACATATACACAAATGTAGAATGGTTCCACACATTTGAAAAAATAATCCTTATTTTCAAATAAATTGGCATCAAAATGTAGGTTAAAAATAATAAATAGTGTTTTAACATGAAGATTTTCCTGTTTTGCAGTGTGTCCAGCTATTTCATGAGAATGATAATAAACCCACGCTGGTGGATATTTAAAAAGTTAATAAGGATATAGCATAAACGCTATGTTAAATTGCATTTCACATGTTTATTATTGTTCCTTAGAGTATAACGAAATGAGATACACTTATGTTCAATTTGACACATGTATAAACTTGTGCTAGGCAGCGTAGAGAGGGTGTGATGGTATTGCTGACATGGAAGAGACGGATGTGAGGTTAACCAGTCATCAGATTGGCTGTGACGATGGAACAGATGGGTAGAGGAGACACATTCTGGGCTGGAGGCAGGAGATGGTTGAGAAAGAGTGGTGGAGGGGGGTGGGTAGACAGGTTTAAGCAGTAATCCATGTTGCAGGTTCCCCAAGACCAAATATATTCCTTATACACATAACCAAAACTTCCCCATTGCATTCTTTTAAGTAGCCCAATATTCTACCACTTAGAGACATCCTCACTTGAGTTCAGGAGCTTTTAGAACATATTCATTTTCCAACTGTCTTCTAAATATGTTGTGCCCTATAACCAGGCCTTTGAAAATGCACTTCTCTCTGCCTGGAATGCACATGTTCTCGCCCTTTCCTGCACAGTATAGACTTTATCTGGCAACTTGTACTCACCCTGCAAACCCACCTGAAAATAATTTCTTCTGTGGCGTCTTCCTCAAATCCTCCAGTATGGTGAGCTGCTCTTCTCTTGGGAGTTTTCACAATGCTTCATTTTGTGTTTCGTAATGCACTTACCTGACCATATATCATAATTTGTCTATACTGCCTAAAACACTGTGGAGCTACCTAGAAACAAGGACTGTATCTTACCCATGTTGGATTTCCTAAAATCTTGCATGTATGGTATTTCTAACAGTCATTTTTGCCTGAGGTGATGGATATAATAGTTTTTGTATCATAACTTGCTAAAAATAACTTGGAGACAGAATCATAGCTGAAGGAGTAAGAAGGGGCAGTCAGAGGTAATGAGAAATCTTTGGCAATGTCAGTTCTTGAAAGACACCTGGAAGCAAGACTCCAGGAGCCTCCAAATGAGAGGACAGGTTTCCATGTGGTGGAAGTGGCTACAGACTTGGGGCAAATTGAAAAAAAACAAACAGCTTCCTTCTCAGTTCTGCCCAGGTCAAGTTCTGAGAAGAAGGCCCTCAAATTCAAATTGTTGTGTTTTTTTTTCGTTATAAGTTGCAACCCCCCCCAAAAAAAAGCCATCAAGACACATGATTGTAGACGTTATTGATTTCTGTTATTTCTGTATTCTTACTGTTTTTACTCTCCAGGAGTTTAATTAATGTGCTAAGTTTAGTTTTTAAGTTTTCAGGCTTCTTACACTGCATTTTCCTTTTCCAAGGAAATTCTATAGAAAAAAAATTCTGTACAAATTTTAAAGCAAAATCTTACTTATCTCACCACTAATTTGAAATAAAAAAGAGTATTTTATCAAATCTGAACTGTGTAGCAGATCAGTCCTAAGCTGTATCTGACTGAAGAGGGAAAAATCATACAAAGATGTCAAAACATAGGGTCTGCTCCTAAGGAGCTCTCAGGGGCATGGGAAAGTAATGCATTTATAGCATTTTATAGGTAAAAAGATAATTTCCTACTTCGAGTCTACCTCACTTTCTTTCTGCAACTTATTTCTTATCATTATCGTTTACTTTTTCACAGATGAGGAAACTAAAGATAAGGGTTTAAATGACAGTTGTGGTCACAGCTATTAAGTGGAAGAACATGGGCTTCAAGAAACAGTTTTCTGACTACAGTTCACATATCTTTTGAACAGCACCCTACTTTGTTCTTTTGCAAGACCTCTAATCAGACTGATTAAGCCTGATCTCATGAAGCTCAATTTATCATTGGAGACAGGTGCATTTCCAATGTTTTTATAGAACTCCTGGTATGTATGTATGCACAAAATCAAGTAAGAACCAACAGGTTTAAGTGATAATATTGGGAAGTGAGATGAGAAGGTGACTTTGTAAAGGAATCAATTCTTCAGCTGAATTTTGAAGAACAAGTAAATGCTAGTTTAAGAAGGACTGGGGAGATTACTTCCATGCAGAGAGGACAAAGCATACATGTGCACAGAGGTAGGAAGAGCCAGGATGCATTTGGGAAATTTAGAACTGCAAAAAAGGCTGAAATAGAAAATAAAGAAGTGGAAGGAGCTGAGCCATTGGAAGACAGACATTAGCTCCTAAGGAGGTTGATAGAATCTGAAAATAAATCTGGCCTTTTGTTTAGGAAGTGGGAACCCTACAGAAATGTGATATGACTGAATTTGTGTTTGGAGAAGTTTGTTTAGCCAGCACAATAGATTGTTTGGAGGGACGACGGGATTGTTTAAAGACACAGACACAAGGAAGCCATCACAGTCACCCAGGGGAAAAGGAAAGAAAGTTTCAAACACAGCATGGCAGTACAAATGGAAGGAGGGGGGATATGAAAGATTTAGACAAGTAAATATCTATAAAACTTGATTGGTTGAGATGGGAAAGAAAGCAGAATCTATGATAATTATCAGAATTGTGGTTTGGGGAACCAAAATAGGTGATGCTGCTACTTACTGAGAGAAAAATTTTGAAATCTGAAGAAAAGACACAGTGAGTTTAGGCTGGCATATGTTGGATGTATTGTATCTCTGAGCACTGAACAGTATAACCCAGGATTAAGGATCACATCTGTGAAGCTAACATGACTTGCCTTTCAAGCCCTGCTCACCAACTATCGCCTGCATGACCTTAAGCAAATTATGTATTTAATGTCTTAAAATATTATGTTCATGACCAGTAAAAATGGGTTTAAAATAACTGCCTTAAAGTTTGTTTTGAAGATTAAGTATGATCACACATGTAATTATTTAGGGTCTATCTGACCAACTGAACTGACTCCTATTTGAGAAGAGGGGTTATGTCTCTTTTGTTTAATTCTGTATCTCAGTACTTAGAACTGTGTCTGGAACACAGTAGGTACTCAATAAATACTGAGTCAGTTGAACGGCCAAATGCAGAGAGACTCTGGTATAGTAGGTGCTCAGTAAATTGTTGGCATAGGTATCATATGTGAGACTGGAGTTTAGCAAAGAGGTTTGGGAAATAAAATGTATTTGTGTAATTTATTCTAGCTATGGGTTGAAAGTGGGCCACGCTAGAGTATATACCCACCATTTCCCTGAGGAGTGGAAATTTTAAGGAACCACTGAAGAAAAAGCAATTCATGCCACCATGACTCTCAACTTTGCTCAGCTATTTTTTTTTAAGCTCAGCAATCTAATACTCTTAATATCAGAACTGGTTCCTGCAGGCACCCCCTCATCTGTAACACAAGATTAAGTTTGGTGACTTCTCCAATGGTGTGCATTGGTCAGTCAAGTGTAGGATCAACTTAACACTAGAGATCTTCCTTTGGACAGCCTTCCTTTGTCCATTCATCTTCTGTGTTGGGGAGTTCCGGCACATTCAAGAGGGCCATTGACTTTGGTGGTAGCATTTAGAACATGGACGGGAGCGGCTGCTCCTTCTATGCATTCCTGTATATAGCAAGCTGTAGGTGTTCACTTTGTCTGGATACATTTTCACAACTAACTTCTATGCTGCTGCTATTAAAACACGAAACAACTGTGGCATCTTTAGATGGGAAAATCTAATTTGTTTCATTCTATTCTGGATTTAAGTTTCTAATTAGACTCGGAGAGGTGACAACATTGTGGGTGTGTGAAGTTGCCTTCCTGCCAGCTGAGTGTTTCTCCTTTTTTGCTTGTGTGGCAGAGAAGGTTGTACTTTGCTTTGTTAACACTGTGTGACAGATGCTTTCTCAGGCTTTTTGTCAACAGCAGGCCATTTGGTGTACACTCAACTGTTCTTCAATCAGATGACAGAAATGTCTTAGGGTGGTTCTCTGATCACAACCAAAATAGCTTTTCTGTGTATCTGAGTGATAGCAAAAATAACAATAATTTTCCAAATGTGTAACATTTTAGGACATGAAGAAGGCAAGGAGGGTTAGAACGGAAGCCTGTTAAGGTGTCCTTTGTTGTGATTGAATAAGTTAATAGCACCTAAAGTTGAAGAAACACCTGCAAGATGCAAGATGTTAGGTCCATCACCACAAGGTGATGGTGGCCTGAACTAAATGGGTACAGTGGGATTAGGGGAGCTATTCATTACCTGACTTGGTGCTAGATTGGGGGTAATCAACAAGAGGGAGAATCAGTGATGGCCACTTCTAATAATTTTAAGTGCCTCATTTGTATGCTGTATGTACTTTATCCTTTGTAACAGTCTTAATATCTGTTATTTCTTCTTAAAATGTATTCTTCGCTATTGGATTGGAACTGAACGAAGGCAGGGGCAACATCTGTCTTGCGTATCAGGGTATCTTTACCAGCTGGTGGAGTGAATAAATGTCATTTTCTAAGACATGAACCACAGAGAAAGGAGCATATTGAAGTTGGGTGAAGAAATGATAGTTATGGGCACATGTGAAATATTCAGATGGAGCTGAGCTGAGTTTGGGACAGCACTCTAGACTCTGGAGAGAGTTATCTGGTGACCATTTAGATTAGGGAACTATCAACGCTTCCACAGGAATTGCAACTATTAGAGGATTTGCAATCTATGGAGAATTTGTAGGGAGTGAGAGGGCATGACAGTACTCTGGGAACAAAAACACTAAGACTTAAGGAGAGAGAACAGTCCACTTCTCTTGAAAAGCGTTAAGTAAACTGAAGAATTAAAAGCAACCTTTGGGTTAAGTACCAAAGATCTCATTGATTACCTTGCTAAGAGCAGATTCCATGGGATTTTGGCAAATGAAAATAAGTTTGTAACCGATAATCTGGCTTCTGCCACTGTCTATTTTGAAATGGCTATTTTCTTTTGTGCTAATTGAGAATATTTGTCTTTCTCTCTCCAAAATGGCTTAGAGTTTACCCTTTTGGGACAAAGTTGTGACTGTGTTTTTCTCCTGCTCTGTATGTTCCCTTTATATTGGTTCACTTCAGCTTGTCTGAGGCGCTTCAATGGTGAGACACATTTTCTCCAAGTTTCCAGTAAATTTGGTAGAAAGAGAAAAGTGTCTACGCTGACCTGGAAATGAGTTTTGTGGCTGTTGTGAACCTTTGGGTTACAATATTGTAGATAGTCTTGACTTCAGAAGCTCAGTGTTTTTCTATCTAAATTTTCATGCTGCCATAGGTGAAAGCCCTATAAATCTTTCCCAAATGGTGTAGGCAAGAGACAGAGGAGTGGGCAGAAGTAATAATCCACCACCATGCCAGTCACATCTGAACTAAAATAAAACACTTCTTAGTAACCCTGACCTTTAAAACACCCATCATCTCCACAACTATGTTCAAAATAAATCTACCACCAAATGTCCTGTATATGCAGCTGGAGAAACTGATGCAGGGAATAATGAAGTCCATATGAAAGAACTAACAAAACGTGGTGAGATAGTCAAGGCAAAGATTTACTGGAAAAGATCTCTGAAGGGCAATTATCTTTGCCTTCATATGCAGCAGGTCACGCATTGGATAGGAATTGGGTCATCTTCTGATGCCAGCAAAGGGCCTAGTCCCTACACTGCAGTGTGAGAGCACTGAGTTCCCTTTGCTTCCTGGGATATTGCTGAATTGAATGCTGGCTGCCATTGTAGCAGATAGAACCTGAATTATTTGTAGGACTTCAATTATCATGTGCATACCATGGAGCTTGAGCAAGAGATTATTTGACTCCTAATGTAAATTTGATTTTTTTTTTCTGAACACCTGCTAAAGGACTAACTAAATCATTTGACAGTGTGAAATACAGGCATACCTCTGAGATATTTGGGTTCAATTCCAGACTACTGCAATAAAGTGAGTCGAATGAGTTTTTTGGTTTCCCAGTGCATATAAAAGTTATGTTTACATTCTACTGTACTCTATTAAGTGTGCAATATAATTATGTCTTAAAGAGTACACATCTTAAGTAAAAACCAAAAAAATGATAGTCATCATCTGAGCTTTCAGTGAGTTATAATCACTGGTCACAGATCACCATAACAAATATAATAATAATGAAAAGTATGAAATCTTGTGAGAATTAACAAACTGCGGCACAGAGACATTAAGTGAGCAAATGCTGTTGGAAAATGCTCAACACAGGGTTGCCATAAGATTTCAATTTGTAAGAAGTGTGATAAAGCAAGGCACAGCAAAACAAGGTATCCTGTATATCACACTGAAAGTTGATAGTGGCTACATTTATTCTCCTGAAGCCCTGTTCCCCAAGAAGTCTGCTTCAGTCTGTAGAGGCAGACATGAATTTTTTTAAGTTTTTATTTATAATTTCAGTTACTTAACATACAGTAATATTAGTTTCAGATGTACAATATAGTGAGTTAACACATTCATACAACACCCAGTGCTCATCACAACAAATACACTCCTTAATTCTTGTCACCTATTATATCCATCCCCCAAAACCTCCCCTCTGGTAACCATCAATTTGTTCTCTATAGTTAAGAGTCTTTACCTTGGTTTGCCCCTGTCTCTGTTTTTTCCCCTTTTGATCATTATTTTCCCTTAAATTCTACATATGAATGAAATCATATGGTATCAGTCTTTCTCTGACTTATTTCCCTTAGCATTACACTCTCTAGATCCATCCATGTTGTTGCAAATTGCAAGATTTCATATCTATCTATCTATCTATCTATCTATCTATCTATCTCGCCATCTTCTTTATCCATTAATCAGTTAATGGGTATTTGGGCTGTTTCCATAACTTGACTATTGTAAGTAATGTTGCTATAAACACTGGGGTGTATGTATACCTTTGAGTTAGTATTTTTGTATCCTTTTTGTAAATTATCTAGTAGCACAATTGCTGGGTTATAGGGTAGTTCTGGTTTTAACTTTTTGAGGAATGTCCATAATGTTTTCCACAGTGGCTGCTCCAATTTGCATTCCCACCAACAGTGTAAGTGAGTTCCTCTTTCTCCACATCCTCGCCCATACCTGTTGTTTCCTATGTTGTTGATTTTAGCCATAGAAATGAATTTCTTAATGAAGGTTTTACAACAGTTGACTTTTTCCAGGCTAAAGGATGAGTATTTGTAGGTTACACATACTAATCAGAGTATTGATTACAATGTTAAAGGATTTTAGATTTTTTAATGGTACATTTGTCTCACATTTTAAGGCTCTTAGTGGTGAAATTGTTATATGCAATCATCATGCTTTTACCCAGAGAAGTCCCGACTGCATTTTCTCTAACAGTCTCACAGACTGTCTCCACAAACAAGTCAAATAATTAATATGTAGGAAAACCAAACTGTCCTACTACAAAAAGTAGGACAGAATTAGGGCAGGCAGTTTTGGGAGGGAACTTAAGAACTTTATCTTGCCTTTTGAAAGAAAAGTAAAATCTCTATATATAACATCTTCTTGATCCTTTCCTAAAGTAAAAAAAAATAATAATAACCTGAGCTACTCAGGTTAAAATTAGGGAAATAAATTAATAACATGTGCATTAATTAATATGTGCCTTATTTCTGTGGATCTTTTAAAGCAGTAGCAAAGCAAAAAATAGATTTCATACCTCTGGTATCAACAGTATCAATGAACTTGGGAAGAAAATGTAATTTATAATGGAATACCCATGATATATAAAAATGAACATAAATTTGATGTGTACAATATGAAGATAATGAATACAAATTTATTATTCTATCATCACCAGTGTTTACTTCACTTATTTACTTTGAGATATTGTAGATTCTGGGTCTGGAGGTCTCTCTTGTCCAGCAAGAGAGCAGGATGCAGGATTGAAAATGCAAGAGAGGCTACTGTCCGGGAGGAGACAGGAGCCCAGAGTAAGTGTCCTTGCTCTGTTTTTATTAGGATCAGAAGGCTTACAAGCATGACGGACATGCACAAAGAGACAATGAAACCATGAACATTAACTCATGGACATGGAGAAAAGGGGGTTTTGAAGAAATGTGGTATTAGGGGTTTGGGTCAATACAAAACAAGATTCTGGTGCTGGGTGGGAGGTTGTTGACAGCAAACATGAGGCCCCACCTCTGTTTACCTAAACTGGCCTAAGGGACAAGAAACACAAAGCATGCTACTCACAGTCAACAAAGCATCTTTCTTTTGTTAATTAGTTCTGCTCTAGGCAACTCTGCCCCACTGTGGTCTGTAGCCCTATTTACCTGTTTGCCTAATTCATTCCAAAGGCAGCTTTCTGCTATTGTCCTACACCTTTGTCCTATACTGGGGGCCTTTGCTCCATTTGCCTAATCTTATTTACCTAACCTTGGATGTTTTCATTCAGAGGTTTCCTATTCCTATATCTTTGTCCTATACTGGGGGCCTTTGCCCCATGTACCTAATCTTATTTACCTAATCTTGTTTACCCAAACTTGGGTGTGTACATCCTATGGCTTTCTAATTCTTTATGCCTTGTTAACCCATTGGTGCAAGCTCAGGGAATTTCTAAGCTTATTCCCCACAGGATATAGGATAATAAAATCATAGGTTTGGGGGGAAAAAAGGAAATATATTTCTAAGTTGAAAATGATTTTGGGGGCGCCTGGGTGGCTCAGTCGGTTAAGTGTCCAACTTGATTTTGGCTTAGGTCATGATCTCATGGTTCATGGAATTGAGCCCTGGGTAGAGCTCTTTGCTGACAGCATGGATCCTGCTTGGAATTCTCTCTCTCTCTCTCTCTCTCTCTCTCTCTCTGCTCCTCCCCTGCTTGTGTTCTCTTGCTATCTCTCTCAAAATAAATATATATTTTTTTAAAATAAAGTGATCTTTAAAGTACTCTTTAAAATGATCTTTAGGAATATAGGAAGTTTGGTAAGTTCCTCTTTAGAAATGCCTTCAGAATCAGACTCACTCATGAAATTCAGAATTTATATGTAGTAAAAGATTTTGCATCCTACATTCCATAATTTCTCTTATGATCTTTATTTACTTGTTGCATTAATTATGTGCATGTCTATGTTTACAAGTAGATTTTAAGCTCCTTTAAGGGTACAAACCACATTTCACTGAAATTTACATCTTCCACATAATCTGGGGAAATGTTTTCTATTTGATCATTTTTATTTTTTAACTTTTTTTAGTGTTTATTTTTTTGAGAGAGAAAGACAGAGCACAAGTATAGGAGGGACAGAGAGAGACAGAGACACAGAATCCAAAGAAGCCTCCAGGATCTGAGCTGTCAGAACAGTGCCCAACGCAGGGCTTGAACCCATGAACTGTGAGATCATGACCTGAGCTGAAGTTGGACACTTAACCGACTGAGCCATCAAGGTGCCCTGACCATTTTTATTTTTAAAATACTTAGGACAGGGGTGCCTGGGTGGCTCAGTCGGTTGAGCATCCAACTTCGGCTCAGGTCATGATCTCATGGCTCGTGAGTTCAAGACCCCCATCGGGCTCTGTGCTGTCAGCTCAGAGCCTGGAGCCTGCTTCAAATTCTGTCTCCCTCTCTCTCTGCCCCTCCCCCACTCATGCTCTGTCTCTCTGTCAAAAATAAATAAACATTAAAAAAAAATACAAAAATAAAAAATAAAATAAAAATACTTAGGATGTATGAGAACTCATGTGGATATAAGGACAAAGCACACAAAGAAAGAGAAATGTGGGAAGGTTGGGTCACACTCTATAGTTCCAAACAGGCTGTTTTCCTAGGCAACCCAAATAAGCAAGAGTTGTTTTCCTGAAAGGGTTATGTTTCTTATAGTTGCTACTATGAGTTCAACAAGGAGAGGGAACTCTTAGTTAATTAATTGTTAATTATTGTAACAGATTATTTAAAATGTTCACACAGAGCAGGAAATAGAAACACTTTCTAGAAGGTTTAAGTGACATTGATACTGAACTACAACAGGTCTTCAGTTTTCAGGTAGAGAAAGAGGCAGGAAACAAACAGGAAACAAGAGAAGAGGAAGGAAAGAAAGAAAGAAAAAAACAACACCTTTAGAAATAGTTGGCAAAGAAGTGCTAGACTTTTGTCATTGCAGTTTGTCACCAAATTCCTTAAAAGAATCAGAGTAGTTAGTGGGTATCAATGTTTATTTTTAATTTTAATTTGTTTTAAATTAAACAAATTAATTTGTTCTGTTTTCAAAACCATTAAACTTGTTTATTTTTAAAGAAGATAGAAAATATCTGGGCTTGTATCAGTTTGCTTAGCTCTGTTATAGCAGATTGAAAATGGATTATGAACTTGTCCATTCATGAACAACCAAATATCCTATTCTTGGCTGAAATGACAGCTTTGGTTAATTCTGTTGCAGGCATTTACACTTCAGTTGGCAGTGCACCATGGCCCAAGGTGTTCATGAGAGAAGCTTCCAGAGTGTCCTACTCCTAATGCTCACAGTATTATAAGGACTTGCGCTATTAAAAAGTATAGGTTTCTTTTCACTGATGATCATTTCCTCTCTTGCTTACCTCTCTTAACATTTTGTTGACGAAAACCGAAAGGACTAGTAGTCCACACCACGAATACTGAATGAATGGCTTCGTCTGGAAATGTCATTGTTTCCAATTTCCAGCATCTCTCAGAATTCTTCACTCTCTACCCTTGAAATGTTCTCTTGCTTTCACTTTATATGTCAACAGCTCAACCTCCCTAATCAATCTCTCTTGTCTCTGCCACTGCAGAAACTGCAATGGTAGGAGTGGTGGATATAAGATTTGAGCTTTAATTTTCAATTCCATATGCTCTTTGACCGTGTCCTGTGGAAGCTGTGAGATTTCAGTGTCCCATTTTTTAAGCAAGCATTTGTTGTCAATAAGTCTGGCAGATGGCCACAACACCTGGGGCAATTAAGCCCCAGGGATGGATGAGTAGTTTCTAAGGTGAGCAGAATTTTCCATCTGCTCAAATGGCACTTTAGGGGTTTGAGCAAGCCACTGCTGGTTGTCTGGGGTATGTGCCTCATAAAAGCCCACCTTTTGGTCCCCCAGATATTTCCTGGCTATCCCTCTAAAAAATAGGAAAAGCTAGAAAATACATATTTAGTGTATTTTACATCTGCTGGAAGTGGATCACTTTGCTCCTTTGGGTTTGTCTTTAAGAAGCAAGATCAAACGGTTTTCATGAAATTCCACTTACATTTTAAATGCATGACTTATTTTGGCTTATTCTGTTGTAGAATATTCCAAACCCAAAATTAAATGCTAAAGAATAAATTAGCCCATTTAAAAGATATTAGTGTGCCACATAACAGATGTGGCTACCAACATTCTAAGTCAGGCCTTCCCCTCCAACTTTCCCACCATCCCTTTCACCTGTGCAACCCTCTAATTAACATTCTATGATTAAATCATCCCAAATCAGTATTTAGGAAGATAGTAATTGGAACCTAGGTTATTGTTTTGAAAGTTTGTTTCTTAGAATAAAGTCACAGAAATCTTTTGTGAATTGGGCAGTTTGTTTGTTTGTTTTCTGTTTGAGGGTATGCAATAAGTTGGCTTATCCAAGGAAGCTCTTACATCCCTGCAAACTTTAGTCACATTGCCATGTAAAGTCATTGCCAAGTTTTCAAAAACGAGTCTGGACTGCTATTCCAATTCACCAGTGTTCCGCCTCCGTGGCAGATGGTGTTCGCTTATGGAGGGGACACAGCTGAAATTGCACAGTGGAGGTGTCATTCCATTGCTAAGGTTTTAGATTTTGTTGCTCTGAAGAACTCATATGCCAGAGAGTTACAGCTCCTCGGTCTTCTTTGCTCTGTATCACTGGCTGGTGTCCACCTTTCTCCCCATTTCCTCTAGACCTGAGCATCATTTCTGGACCACAAATCTTCCCTTTCTGAACTTTTTTTTTTTTTTTTTTTTTTTTTTTTTGTAAGCACATTGAGTTCTATGATTTGCTGGTAATTCCTGAATATTCAGTTTGGCCCTGAATCTCAGTGCCTTTCTGAAGGAAATATCTGGACAACCTTGCGGCAGTAGTTGGAGAATCCTCTAAATGCTGAGACCCAACCTGTCAAAAAGTTGAAGTGGCATGAAGGACAAAAAGAGCATGGCTCTCGAGTTCAGACAGACCAGATTTGAACTTGGCTATGCCACTTGTTGTCAGTGTAGCTTCAGGGCATATACTTGACCTATGTTATTTATAAAATGGAAATAATAATTCTGTAGAAACCTCACAGGATTTGGAGGATTAAATGAAATTCAATCTTTATGTTTGATACAATAAGTGATAACAATTTGTGTTTTTCTTCCTGCTAATTTGTTAATTGTAAACTTCCAACATTGGAATTATCTTTGATTTTTTCACTTCTTTACCTTCTAAATCAAATGTATTGCCATGTTTTATTAATTATTGTGACTGTCTTTTTCTGTGTCCATGGCTGCACTTGTTATTAATTCAGACCATCATTGCTTACCAGGAATACTGCTATATTTTATGTTCAGAATTCTTTACCTTTCCCTATCCCATCTAATATAACTAAAATTTCTTTCCATTTAGTAAATATTATTTTGAATCTACTACTTGCCATAGAGATTGTTAGGCTATATCCTAAGTGGGGTTGCTAGACTCTTTTGGAAGTCACCATTAGTTAAGACTTGGGCTCTGGAGCCAGATTGCTTGGATTCAAATGCCAGCTCAACCATTTATTAGCTATTTAACTTTGGGCAATATCTCTTTTTAGTATCTCGTATCTTGGCTTCCTCATCTCTAATAAGAATATAATAATAGTATCTCATGTCATAATGATGGCTATAAGAAATAAAGGAGATAACGAATAAAAACTTCCTAATATGTAGGAAGCACTCATAATTTTTATTTTTTATTATTAATCATCTTCATATATTTGTTTCAGCCTTGGCCTCCCATTTTGAACACCTACAATGACCACCTTTTCACGTTATATGAAATTAATGCATGTGTATTTGAGTTCTCCATTAACTTCCTTTTAATCAATTGATACCAAGTTCTTTGACACCTGCCTAAATTAAGTACATTCAGCCTGCATACATACTCATTTGTCTTCTTTCATCTGTTATTCCTAGACTTCCAATCACCAACATTATTGGTCCACAATAGAGATTCTCTGTCTCACTCAAACCATTATGCATATTCATGGATCTTCATTTTGGCCTGATGTATAGAATATGATGACTGATTCATACATTTACCTCATTCCTACTTTTCTACTTTTTAATTTTTGCTAATGTCACACGTTCTGCTTAGCACTTGCTTTTCAAGAATCTTGTCCTTACTCAATGCTCCTAAACTGACCACTCTTGTATTCCCTCTGCCTTTAGAACAATTATGTTCTGTTTGTACCATGTTGAATCTATTACTCCATATGTCTGCTTAAATCTTTCTGCTCCAACCACATTGGTCTCCTGCTGTTCCTGAAGCATGTCAAGCATTAATCCTTCTTAGGGCCATTGCACTTGCTTTCCTTCCCCTTTAACTGAAAATAATGCTTTTCTCTAGATATCTGCATGGTTTATGCTCTTACCTTACTCAGGGCTCTGCTCAAATATCACCACCACAGAGAACTCATCACTTTTACATGGTTTTATTTTTCATTGTAGCATTTCTTTCTTTTTTTTAAATTATTTTTAGCATTTATTTATTTTTGAGAGAGAGAGTCAGAGCATGAGGGGGAGAAAGACAGAGAGAGAGGAAGACACAGAATCCAAAGCGGGCTCCAGGCTTTGAACTGTCAGCACAGAGCCCGACATGGGGCTCGAACTCATGAGCCATGAGATCATGACCTGAGCCGAAGTTGGACACTCAACCAACTGAGCCACCCAGGTGCCCCTTATTTTTCATTGTAGCATTTGATAGAGGTAGCTCTGATGTTTATTTGTTTATTGTCCTTTTCCCCCACTAGGGGGAAGGGCCACTGACTGTTTTGTTCACTGTTCTATGCCCAGCTCCTAGCATAGTGCCCTTTATATAGTAGACTCTTAATTAAAATTTTTGATGGAGGAATGAATAAATTTTAACCAGGTATCCCCTACCAAAAATAAAATCCTAAGTGCTTAAAATGTTAAGACAATATCTTTGATTTTGTAACATACCACCATGTACTGTGATATAGAGGAAACCATACTAGTTTTTGGATAAAACTGGCCTAAATCCCCAAATTCTCAAATATTAACTGAGTGGATCACAGTAAATATCTCTCTGAACTTCAACATCTTTATGTGTAAAATATAATAATACCCACTGTGATAACTAACTTTATGTCAACTTGCCAAGGACATAGTGCCTAGTTGTTTGGTCAAATATCAATCCAGATGCTGCTAGGAAAGCATCTTTTAGATGCGATTAACATTTAGATAAGTAGACTTTGAGGAAAGCAGATTACCTTCTGTAATGTGGGCAGGGCTCATCCAATCTGTTGAAGGCCTTAAGAGAAATGACTATTGTTTTCTGAAGGAGAAACAATTTTGCCTCAAGACTGCAACATAAAAACCCCGCCTCAGCTTCCAGTGGGGAGATTTTGCTCTCAACATTGCAACATCAACCCTTCCCTAGATCTTCAGCCTGCTGGCTGGCTCTGAAAATTTCAGATTTAGCCCTAATTGTATGAGCCAGTTCCTTAAAATCTCATCCTCTCTCTTTGTCTCTCTACCTCATATCCCAGGTGTGCGATGTGTAGGCAATGTATGTGCCTGCGTTTGCACACTTATATAACTATAAACTACATTGTATTGGTTCTTTTTTTCAGGAGAACACTGACTGATAAGCCTACCTTGCCTGACTGAAGTTAGGATTAAATGAGGTATGTGTTTAAAAGTCTTTAATGTGTTTACAAGAGCAGCAGTCATTATGTGGTCAGTAAATTCTTTTGGCGGGTTAACATGTCAGTCACATAGTAGGTGGTCAGTAAATATATGATGAATGAATGAATGAACAAATTAATGCCAGAAATTGGATGACCTCTGAACAAATATTATTCTAGATAGTTGTAAAAGCTCATGTGATTTGGTCACCATTAATCATTCCTGAACAGTCTTTGAGGCTGAATGTATAGCACATTGCATTCTCTGTGAAGATGTAAGGAAGCTTATCCATATGCAACATCATTCACTGAGAGTAAGTAAGTATTTCTTTTATAATGGCAAAAGTACTATTTGAGATTGAAAGGAAGGTGGATGCCAAATCATTCCATGAATTTGCCATGGCTTTGAGATAAACCTCATTTTCTATATCCAAAAACACTCTGTAAGAGTGTTTTGAACACTAGTTGGCTAATTGGGGCAATATTCTTTGAGGAAAAAAATATATATATATACATACATATGATATATACATATCATAAAAATGTTAAGTATTTTGTGTTAGATGGAAATGGGAGGTGGTAAGGGATTTTTAAAATGTTTAAGCATCTGGAAATTAGGTACACAAAATTTAAGAATATGTTAATTCGGATGGTGTTCTAATGAAAACATATTATGCTCTAAGAATTTAGAAGATTGAAATAGTCACTGTTGAAATTTAGCAGATTCCCATGTATTGTAAAGGTATTTAGCAGTATGTGGACTTAGAGGCTTATCAGATGCCTTCACACTTGGGGTCTCACAGAAGGTATCAACTACAAGTCTAAGAGGTAGGCCCACAGGTCAAGCAAGGATGACAGAGCTAACCCCAGGACAGTGGTAGGAGTCTTTGGTTCAACCAAGCACACTCACCAAAGCCTGTGCTCTAGAGAGACATTTAGGGAGTAGATGAGAGGAAGAGGAGATGATCCAAAGATCCAAAATGAGATGCTGGAAAGCAAGTTGTCAACCCTCGACTTTGCATTGATTCTCATCTAGAGTCCTTCAAAAGAAAATGGTATTTTCAAACTCCATGGATACTCTTACTGTGGTGGAAATATCCTGAAAGTTGGCAGTAATTATAGTCATCGTCAAGCCTTAAATTAGGACAATTTTATAACCTACTAACTCTACCTTTCCAATCTCCCCGATTTGATAGCTGGGGATAAAAGCCCAAATGAGACTGTTTTTGTTAATTAAGATAGGAAAGTGTCTAAAATAAGAAAACATCCCTGCCACTTTTAAATATGCTTGCATTATAAATCTACTCACTGAAATAACAAGCTTCTCAAACATTATTAAATACTTACTTAAAAATTCATTTTTAGTACTTACATATTATATTGTGTTCTGTTTATTTCAGCAGATGCTAAAGTAAGCCTGCCAGTTCCATGGGAATTTTAGCAACAAGACAGAGGAGATATCTAGTTCTTTTCTAAGTATTTGAATTCAGGCCAACTATAGGGTATTAGCAGCTAGATGTGTTTAAGCTGTCAGATTTTTTCCTTTTTTTTTTTTTTTTTTTTTTTAAATGGAAGTTCTACAGATTGGAACATCAATGCATTAGAGATATTTGGGGGGAAGAAAAAACACATTAAAGAAATCATAGACAATTTATAGACTTGCCCATCAAATCCTAGGTTCCCTAAGGGACATAAAATGTCTTATGGCTATAAAGTGTGGCTAAGTAAAGTGACATATTGGACATTAATTGAATTCCCTGTCTTAAAGAAGAGAGATCTGTGCTAGAGCAATGGAACTTGTGAAAACAAAACATTATTAAGCTGAACTGTATTTAAAATTCACACTAAAGTTTGTGCCCTATGCCATAAGCATTCAGGAGTTGTCCCCAACATTGTCTCTTGGTGTCATCGGTGTTCCTTTGACTTGTGGTGGGCATGTGGCTGGGAAGCCAGCATAAGTTAAGAGCACACATCACCTGGAAGTAGATGGATGATAACAAGAGTGCACGTGAAGGGGGAGGGCACAGAAGGAGGGCTGAGACAGCCATCCACTGAGATTTGCTGCTATATAGGGAAGAGCTCAAGGACCAGCAGAGTGACTTAGAAAAAGCCACTGAGGGACCGGTTCTAACCCAAGGGATCTATAATCTGAGGGATCCGGCTTCCATGCTTGCCCTACTATATCATCATTTTTCACTAAGCAAAATGAAATTTGTTACAAATGACTGTTCTGTTGATGTATACAGGTCTGAAGTGTCTTCAATCTGATAATACTATTAAATAAGCTGTGAGACACCACTCAGCATGTGTATCTTTTAATAGAAATTCAAATAGTTGCCACCAAAGCTTTCAGCAGAGGGGAGGAAACTTTCCCTCACCCTCTGTCTCTTTAGTTTCTATCTCTAAGTTACACTGTTCTGTGCATGGTGGCCTCTTGGGCCTTTTTATAAAGCCTTGTCATCAAAGCTAAAAATATCTGCCAAATTGGATTTAAAGAAGAACAGTCCATGTGCGTACTGATTTTTTGCTTGTTTGTTTTCAATTTTGCTAAATTGCAGATACATAATTCTCTGCACAGCTGAGCACTGTGGTCTTTCATATATTTTTCCCTATCAGAAATTTAAAAATATACATATATATTTTCCAAATTAGCTTTCACCAAAACATAATTTTATTAATATATTTTTAAGTTTCAAGGTGATGGAAACCTACCTTCAAAAATCTGTCACTAAAGATTACAGACATTATGTTAGACAGGCAGCCAACATGTTGGCCAGAGATTTATTGTCCAAATCTGCTCAATGAAACCCCACACCAACCTTGGTCATTATGAAATAAGGCTGCAGATATTTTCAGAGAATCTAGAGGCCACAAAATCTGCATGTCATATGCATACATTTGCATGTGAAACTAAAGAGGACTTAACTTCAAGTGGGAAAACTAAGTGACTTCCTGAACTTAATGCTTTTGTTTCATCTCAGTGGTCATGTCTTAACATAAGAAATTTACAACTGGTTGTGCCATGATGCTTGGGAAAAGTGGGGTAGAAGTAATCGTAGCAACTAGCAGGAAATCAAGCTTCAGATGATGGACAAATGGACAGCAAAGTTCTCTGTTGTTCTGTTTGTCTCCTTTTTCTACAGGGTTAATAAGGTTAAATTTTTTTAAGTTTTATTTATTTATTTTTGATAGAGAGGGAGAGAGAGAAAGAATAAGTGAGGGAGGGACACAGAGAGAGAGACAAAGAGAGAGAGAGAGAGAGAGAGAGAGAGAGAGAGAGAGAGAGAGAGAGAGAATCCCAAGCAGGTTCTGTGCTATCAGCACAAAGTCCAATGCAGGGACTTGAACCTATAAACTGTGAGATCATGACTTGACCTCAAATCAAGAGTCAGAGGCTTAACTGGTGGAGCTACCGAGGTGCCCCTAAATTTGTAATTATATACTCTAATTAATCTGGTAGCCATAGTTCAATACTAGCTAGTGGTAAAGAAAGAACTGAACAAATCTTTTTGACTCCTATTATTTTGATATTTCTTTTCTATCATACTGTCTTAACATGATAACCTTAGCTACAATAAAGTATAGAATTTGAAGACAATCCACATCATTTTGTAAGTACTTAATAGATCTTCCCCTTTCTAACCCAACAAAAGCCATCTGAGTGATGTTCGTGGAAGCTGAAAATAGCTAATATCTTATTCATAAAATTCGATTTCTGAGGAAAATACATCAGGGAAAGATTTTCTCTAGCTTTTCTAGGATGCAAACCCAATCATATCAGTTTAACATACAAAAACAATGAAATAAAACTCTTACTTCCCTTGGGCCCAAGGTCATTTCTATATCTATTATTCTTGTAATATTATTGATTTTCAGTTATTTTTAGCTTAGCCAAACCAAGTAATATTGACATATACTAAATATAATTCTTTTTTGATGTTTATATATTTTGAGAGAGAGGGAGAGAGAGCACATGGGGTAGGGACAAAAAGAGAAGGAGAGAGAGAATCCCAAGCAGGCTCCAAGCTGTCAGCACAGAGCCCAACATGGGGTCGATCCCATGAACTGTGAAATCATGACCTGAGCCAAAATCAAGAGTCACATGCTTATCCGACTGAGCCACCCAGGCGCCCCACTAAATATAATTCTTAATCATTATGATGATTAAAAATAACACATCAACAGGTTTTCCAAACAGTGTACAGTCCTTCTTTATAATCGTATAATTTTCAACTATTAATTTAACATACATTTATTGAGAATAAGCTACGCTCTAGGCATTGTAAAAAGCTTTGAGTGTACAAAAATAGCAGAATCCCCTCCCTGAGTAGCTCAAATATCTTAGTGCTTAAAAGGAATTGCAGAAGAGCTTTTAATTCAGTTTGTCACAATATTCTTCACAGCTGCTGTCACCCATTTCATGGAAAGGCTGGTGGCAAAACCCCTATAGGGGAATCAGAGGGCCTGAGTTAGAACCTGCATGCTGAATAACCTTGGGTTAGTCAGTGACCAGTGAAATTCTTAAGCTTGTTTATTAATTTATAAAATAGGACGGTAATAACACCTATCACTTAGGGTTATTTTAAGAATGAAATGAATTGATACCATGTCAAGTGGCTAATAGAGTGGCTTGCATTTAGTCCATATCACAAATAGTAGCTATTTTCAAGGAATTAACATTTAAATAAGCAACTCATTCTGCTTTCAACAGTTCTAATGTCACAAAGTTCTGAAATCTGCCTCCTTGCAAATTCCAGCCATTGGAACTCATTATGCTCGCTGGAGCAGATAAGTTTAATTCTTTCTTACACATGAACACCCTTAAGATATTGAAACAGTTTCTACCCATCTTCATTTTTTCCCAGTTGAACATCTGCAGTGAACTTTTATTGTTACTTAACTATTTTTTCTTAAGTGTAAAGAATATATTAGAACCTTCCAAACCATTTATGCTAGAGTGGAAATCAGTATAGGATAGAACATTTTGTACCTAATTTAAATCTGTTTAGTAATTAAAATCAGAAAATAATCTCTCCTAGTTTTTCTTATAAGATAAACTCCCTTAAACTTTCACTGGGGCAGTAGTCTCCTAGCCTGTCATCTCTATTGCTGCCATTCCAGTTTCGATCCTATCCTCTCTCACTTGGGTTATTCCATAGTTTCTAGTCTCCCTTACCAGCAATTAACTACATTCTTATTCCAGAGAGATCTTCACAAAATACCAATATGACTAAAACCACTGTTAGCTTTGTGTAACACACAAAAT
Organism: Neofelis nebulosa; assembly: GCF_028018385.1. Lineage (NCBI taxonomy): Eukaryota > Metazoa > Chordata > Mammalia > Carnivora > Felidae > Neofelis > Neofelis nebulosa. Next base: position 40,372,742 of record NC_080789.1, on the reverse strand, counting down.
GAACTCAAAACTTGTTTTGCATATTTTGTAGAGTCTTTATCCTCTTACCTCTTTATTTCTTGCTAAACTGACTTCTCAGTTCATTCCCTCTGCCCTACCCCACCTCGTTATACACCTGCTATGTTGAGCAACTTGGAGCTCCTGGAATGTGCTCTATCTATATTTTAAGGCTCAATTTTTTTCTATTCCTTGTATATCTTTTTGAAAATTGGCACTAAGCTTTCCAGACTCAGCTCTTTTCTGCTCTGATGTCATTCTGCTATGACTTTCTCCTCTCCTGAGTTTATTTAAGCTCTGTATTTTATAATGATTTATGTCACGGCCTGTAGCACTTTGTTATCTCTATAAGTGTTTATATCTTTCTTTCTTCACACACTAAGACATATTTACAGAACTACCAGTCATGAGCTCTCCCAAGGAAAACAGTTTTCCCTTCATCCCTGCTATATAAAGATCTGTGAGTTGGACCACAATTCTGTTCTGGTAAGGACTTCCATCCAGGAATGTTTAGCCAACATGAAAGCAGTTAGTCTAAAGAATGCAAAGGATCCAAAATGACCTATGACTTATGACCAATGGCATACCAGCTATGAACATTTGAGTGACTGATCAGGTTCTCTGGGCAAACCTAGTTACAAAGAGCTGAGTCCTAAATTGGAGGTGAAAGAATTTCTGGGAGTACTTTTGCAAGTCCATATCTCCATGTCTGATTACCTGTCTACATCTGTACCCACATACTCTGCCTCCCCATCTTTACTACAGATGTACCTGCTGACAGTGCTTGTGTAAGGGCAACCCTCCCCTGGTACACTCCATCCTACCTCTCTCATGTATTCAAGAATATCAGTCTCATGATTCTCTCCTTTTTCTCTTACCTTATCACTCTCCGCTCTAATAAATCATTCTCATCAACTACAAATATCCTATAACTTCTTCTATCGGAAAACATATGTATATGTTTTTTCTTGACTATCTCTCCTTCTTGCTACTGACCTGTTTCTCTTCTCCCTTCAATGGCAAAATTTCTGGGATAAAGTCATCTCTAATAGATGTAATAACAGGGTTCTCTAATTCCCTGAGCCCACTCAAATCAAGCTTTTACTCTACTACTGCAGAGGTAGCCTTTGGTCCTTCTCTTGCTTGATGACTCAGAGGTTTTATTCTACTGGTCAACCCCTCTCCCATGAAACACTTTGTCCACCTGTCCTTCAGGAGATCATACTTGTCCAAGTTTCCCTCTACCTCACTGATTCTCCTTGGGAGCCAGCCTCTCCAGCTGTTTTTCTCATTTTTTCCATGCATTAAGTCAATTCTCTTTTTCTGTCTAGACTCTTCTTATTAGTATTTGCATTCAGCTAGGTAGTTTTATATAACATCTATACACTGATAGTTCACACATTTTAATCTCCAGTTCATACTACTTCCCTTAACTGTAGATTCCAAATGTCTCTTAGACATATACCGCTTATGTCTCCCAACCTCTGCATTTACCCCTCCATGATACACTTTTATTAATGCAGTAGCCAGAGCAATGCTCTTATAACATTAGTCACAGGATGTTCCCCTTCCTCTGTGACCCTCTCGTACAATACACAAGTCAGAATCCCTGCTATGACCTAAAGGTCACTACGTGCTCTGGTCTCCCTCCTCCCTGTTATCTCCCTGACTTCATTTTCTATTGTCCTCCTTGGTCACAGGGCTCCCATCAAACATGCTCCTGACTCAGAGGTTTTACACAGGTTCTTACCTCTGTCTGTAATTCTCTTCCCTTAAATTTTCCTTGACTTAACTTTATTCCCCTCACAACTTTCCTCAAAGGTTACTTTATTCATGAGGACACCCATGACTCCGTATTTAAGACTGAACTACCTCCTCACCCACTGTGGTCAATGCCTTCTTCCCTGCTTTGTTTCCTACTACAATGCTTAATCAGATATATTCTTTTATTTATTTACTCAAACTCTTTTTTATCAATATAGTCTCCTAGACTTTAAGCTTCAAGAGGACAGGGATTAGTACCTAATTTTCTGCCTGCTATATCTGACCAATACAGTCTTAATAGTCCCCTCCGCTTGACTAAACTTTAGACAAGTTAATTTCTGACTATAAGCTCCTGACCTCCTTTTTCTTAGAGCATTTGCTTTAGAAAACTTGCAATAGTAATTTTTTTCTCTGCTTCTTTGTGATGTAAATTTTCTTCCAGCCAGTTTTACAACCCACGCACAGGATGTCTTTCTCAAAGACCTGAGAGACATCCCTTTCAAATGTAATCATCAAGAAAAATTGAACTCCAATCTCCCCAGCTCTGTGGGAGGGTGGGAGCCTAAGGTCAGTAAGCACCAATTAGCAAACATTGGTGACCTAGTCACATTGACTGAAGTCCCCCTTAACTTTCTCTAGTACTTTTCTACCAGCTCACTCCAAGTGCTTAAAAACTCTCCTGTCTTTTGTTTCGATGGGGGTAAGTGCAGCTCTGTGTTGAAGTCCTCTCCCCCACAGCAGTAACTTGAATAACTGTCTTGCCATATTCAATGAATCCAGTGTAATTTCTTCCTCACATCCCTCTTATTTCTCTTTAACATTCCATATATTGTGCCTGCACATAGTATATAGTTAAGAACTGTTGGTCAAGTAAATAAATGGATGCAAATCCTCATAAAAACAAAACCTTTGAAATGGTAGGAGGGAAACATAAAAGATAGACTCTCATAGGCAGAGAGAAAAGGAAGGAGAATATGCTTAGGAAACAGAAAAAGAGAAGGAAGGAGGTGGGGAGAGAGCAAAGCACAGGTGACCTCTGGGCTGTTTCTGTCAGTTTCAGGTTCATACATATAAAATATATTACAAATGCACTAAAGACATTATCAGAAATTATTATATATTATGTGTATACAATTATATTTACAATATACTGAAAGGATATATTATATATAATGATATAAAAATAAATATATCCTTACATAAACCTGCTTTTTCTTAAGTTTAATTGAGTGAATTTCCTGAATCTCTGATACTAGCTGTTAGATGTGACCAATTAGAACTCTCCATTAGATTGTGATCTCTTATAAAAGACCCCATCTTTGAATTTGGTGTCCCTGGCATTGTACCTACTATGTATTAGGTATTCACTGGCCAATTTTAAAACAAAAAAATGTAAGCATATCAGTATCTTACTGTTCCATCATCCTCATAAGTAGGTCTTCCAACAGTTTATGATGACATTTTAGGCAAAATATATTTTATGTGGTCAAGATTGGAAAGAAAGTTAGTTATATGACTATCTTACCTTTGGATAACAATAATAACTTTCAATACCAGTGGAAACGAATAAAATTCTTTTGGAGTTTAATAATTGTTAATTGAGGCCCTCACCAATTTCTGGTTGTTAGTAATCAGACTTAAGGCAATGTAGAAAAACCTCTAGGCCCACTAATATGAGTAAAACATTTAGATTCCACGTTCCGGTTTTATTATCACTTTGCCAACATAGGATGGCTGATTTTGCTGGAAAACCCAATCAGAGAGCTCTCTGAAAGGAAGCAGCCAATAAATGTATAGTAAAGAGATGCATTTCCCCTTTGTTTGAATGACCCCTCTACCCAGTGGTTCTTCCTAGTTCTAATCTTCAGACCAGACACTTTCTCACAGCTGGCTGAAACATCTTAATTTACTCTTGTCTTCATAGGGCAGGAGATCTTGTTCCCGTCTCAAATATATTTTTGACTTAGGAGGCAGAAAGTTGTTGTGCATAGCTTCATAGTTCAGTCTTTTGCCAGTTAACTTTGATGAACTCTGTGTCAATTCACAACAAAACAGGATTTTTCCCATCCCTCAGAATACAAAGTCTCTCCTGACCTTTAAAGCAAAAACAAAAAGTATATAAAGGATTCTTAAGTCCCCCATGCTAATTATCTTAGCAATTTGGTTGAACAGGAAGATAGATTTTATACTTCTGTGTATCGATCTATTTCATCTGAACAACATTTTGTGTGAAATAATTCTTTTTGTAAGCAGTCAATTGAGATACGAGGAAAACATCTATCTTTGACTTTAATTCAGGGGTTTTTTTTTTGGGGACCAGGCTAAAGGGATGTGTATCGAATGATTCATGATAAGACCAAAGACATGGAATTTGCTTCTTTTTCTAAGGTACAAATGTCAAAGTCAAATGGAGATTGTTAAGGCAGTCTTCAGCCATAGGGCTTTAAAAAACAGTGATCTCTCCAATTCTCAACACGTTAGACCTGCCCTAGCTAACTGCTAACTACAAGCCAACCACAGACTACATGAAGAAGAGCCTGAGGGGATATGTTGTTCTGTAAAGGGGTCAAATGCATGGTTCAAATCAGTCTCACAGCATCTTCATTTCTTAGAAGAGGGAATTATCTGTATTGAATGCTAGAGATGGTCCAATGGGACTACAACGTGCTTTATTCTGCTCCTATTACGTAAAAGGATTTAGGGAAGGTTGGAAACAAAATACATATAAACCACCCACATGGGTGCGTGCATACACATTCGTTTAATCATCTAATGATCTGCTTTCATTTGACAAAGGCAAACTCTTCAGTGCTAAAGATTGAATGACCTCTCAAGAGACCATCTTTGGAACATTATTTATTAACGTTACAGTGAGATGCTCAAATATTTCATGTTTTTCTTACTCTATGGGAAATGCGATCAAATGGTAGCAATAAAAAATGGAATTTTACTGATCCTCACTCCAGGCTCATATTGTTCCCACTTGTTTTGCTTTAGCTCTTAATTATATTTAGCACTTTTTATTGCATATTCACATTTAGGTAGGGCCTAGAACCTGCTGAGACATGTTACATCTTCCTTCTCCTAGGAGGCTTCCTTCTGACATTTCACATGAACTATTTAGATGTCTTTTTAAAACACTTTTCAATCTGGGGGGAAATTATGAGGAGGCCAATTCATAGTGGTTTGTTTTAAGATCTCAATAAACAAATATCCTAGAAAATATTGCTTTTAAAAGAAGTTTAAAATGTCTTATTTATTGCAGTTACTCTTAGGGGGAATTGGATTGACCTGAAATAACTACTATTTAAAAATTATTTAACAATTATTATTATTATAACTTGTACTACTGAGGAAAATGTGGTGATTAGGCTTAGAATATTATTTGTGGTTCTGGTTAGTATTTTGGAAATTACTAAGTAGATTTGAACAAGGAATGAGGCTTCAGAGGCCAGTCTGCAGACATTTTTAGGACCATAGAGGACCACATTGACCAAATATTGTCGATAATTTAAATATTTCTATTCTAAACACATACATAAAAAGACATAAAGAGAAACTCTGATGGAGTGTAACATTGGTGCAGAAAGTGAAGTCTGATAAATTCCTTACTAAAATTGTTTTCCTTTACAATAAACCAGGGGATGGTGGTGATAACACGACATTTATCTAGTAGTTTATTTGATCATTTGTTCACTGAACAAAGGTCTAATATAGATCCTTCTATATGCCAACCACCATATCAGACCTTGGTATTTAAAAATAAATAAGACTGCTTAAGGAAGTTCAGGCTTGCTAAGAAAGGTGGAATGTGTTGTGGGAAATATACAGCAATGTTATTAGTACTGAAATAAGTAAACAGCCTGGTCATAGAAATGAGAGCTCTCTCAAAAATGTTCAAGGACTCCCCATTGCGTTTAGCATAGTTAAAACTGCCCAGCGTGGCCTTTCTCTACCAAACTACTTCCTATACTTTTCCTCCTGGACACTTTGCTCCAACTGCCTGGGTCTTTCAGGCTCTTGATCATTTCAGGACTTTTCTTAACTTAAGGCTTCTGTCTAGTCTCCTGCCTCCACCTGGGTTGCTCCGGTACTGCTCTCTTCATGACTGTACTCTCATCCTTCAGTAAAGAGTGAGACTCATAGCACATTGTGGTTTCCTCCCCATCCCTGACTGCCTTATGTAAGCAGGCTTCCCTGATCCATTTCTACTCTTTTTCTTTGGGTATAAGCTTTATTAACACAATTCATAATAGCATACTATGCTATTTACTTATTTGCTTATTTATTTGTATTCATACCCTCTCCATCCTAAGTTGTAAACCTGATGAAAGCCACTTTATGAAAAGTTTTAGCAGTCACGGGAGCTCACTGAGATATTTTAAGAATAACTGTGAAAGGAACAAATTGGGAAATTTTTCAGATATGATAATATTTTTCTTCTTTATCAATTCCAAGATTTCAGAGTTTTCAAATATTTCTTTGTTTTTTTCTTTTCATCCTTGAGAAAGTTCTTCCAACCAAATGAAATGGAGCTAAAACCTGGGCTAGCACCAAAATACTAAGAAAGTTCTCAGAAATATCTGTCTGTCGGTCTACGTATATCTCCACTGGGGGCACACTCGGAAGGATATTAAACCATCATCATCTCTTTCTAAGCATTGTTGAACAACAAATGATTGTCAAAGGACTCCCTGCCACACTGCAAGTGAGAAAGTGCCACAGAGGAGAGAAAGATGGTTAGCGTGAATCCCTCCAGTCACTTTGAAATAAGTGAGAACAGACCACTTCTATCTGATCATTATTTACCTTTGATCCTTCACCTCTTGAAAATTCCAACCATCACAATTGCAATCTTTCCCAGAGTAGGAAATATGATCCACCAGATTTATGTTTCTCTCTTTCCATGTGGAATAAGGGAAGGAAGGAGTGCTGAGAAGTCATATTATTTTCAGAGTATGTCTAGCAACACTTTTGCACTTGATGAAATGCCAATGAAAGCTAATTGTGCTACATTGTGCATCTATTTGTGCATTCTATTTTCAAATCCACCTGTCCTTCCATTGCAATACAGCTATGCCTGGTATTACTGCGGAAAATCTGGATTTGATATAAATACATACAGAAATTTCCAACATCAAAATATTTAAAATTATGTGAAATTTTCTAGGAAGAAGTTACGGTGATTATTGCAAAGATTTTTCAGGCTAGATTAGAACAGAGAAAAGCACAACACTGCATTTAGTATTCGCAACAAATCCTTAGTGACTAATGTGTGAGAATTTGGCAGGTAAGGAAGGTCATCTCTCAGACTAGTAAATCCACAGACTAGACAGAAATAAATATGAAGTGTGCCAAATCACACTGTCTCCTGTTTTAGACCCCTGACCTCAAAGAGCAGGTCTTTTCCATGTGCAGATATTCCATCCCTGATGATAATTGGAAACTTCAGTTTACTTGTCATCGTGTAACAAAACATCTAGAGTATTGATTTGAAAAAAAAAATCTAGATATTTAGGCATTATTTTGTCTAAATCTCTATTTAAACTGTACGGAAATAGTGTTTCAGAATTTTTTTCTGATGAAATAGATATTTGTAAATTCCCAATATCTTTCTACCTCTTAAAACCTGTCTGAAATGTCAGAAAACATTAAAAATTATGAAGTTTGCATGTCCTAATTAAATAGGTTATGCTCTTGGCGTTTTGTGGTGTAAGTGTAGTCTGTTACTTCACCGTCCTTTATATTTTATTATATGAACCTAAAGTGCAATTTCCTTATGCTCTTACTTTTCTCTCTTTTATGGTAAGTAGCTTCATAGTTCTTTATAAAAATCCAATCATCTCACTTGTCCATATAAACCATTTTCTCAGAAGAGGCTATTTGCTTTGAGAGCTCACATCATTCTTGAAAGATTCTGCTTGTTTCTCCCTTGTGGTTAGAAATAAACTGTTGTACTTCTTAGAAAACAAAACTACTGAAATTCTAGCTTGTAAATCAATCAGTAGAACACAATGACTTTCCAACCTGAGTGGTAATTTCAGCATAGCTCATTAGATGAGGTATGTAGCATCTGGATAACTGAAATGAAACCCCAAATAACAAAGCAGTTGAAGTTCAGTAAAATTTTAGAGAAAATTGTGTAAGTTGTCTTAGAAGGAACAGAATGCATTTCTGCCCTTAAGCACACCATTTTTACATTAGCATAGCAGAATAGAGCCAGCTAGTGAACTAAAAATCAAAAATGGGTCATGGTGCTAGTTTTAAAAATCAGCATGTTATTGGAATATAAAAACAGTTGTATAAATTCTAGAAGCCACGGAATATTTGTTTCTAGAAATAAAAAGAACTCCTTGGCCACTGAACTGTCTTTTCTGAAAGCAAAATGTGGATACATTTATGAATCTCTTTTCTTATGTTTGTTTGAAAACATGATGCTACAAATGTACAATTTTTCTAAAGAGACTTAAAAAGAAATAGATTCTGTTAGAGAAGTATGAGTTGGATGATACTAAGATTTCAGGCCCAAAATGGGGGGAGTGAAATGCACAATACAGATTATCTGCTGAAAATGAGAGACCTGGTATCAAGGACTTTGCTAAAAGTGGTTGGTTGCCATGGAAACAAGAAGTAAACGTAGATACTAATGGGGAAGAAAACACCATGTAGTGGTATCAGATAGGATCAGAGTGGCAGGAATTTTATTTTCCTTCTAATTTAGAAGGGGAAAAGAAATGAAGAGCGAAGTTGTCTAGGACAGATCAGAATCCAACTGAAACAGATTGAGGAGTCAGTGTATTACTTTAGGCTTATGGGTGAGGGTAGCCTACCCCAAGGGACTAGTGATGGGCTCTCAAAGCCACCCTCCAGAGGGAGGGGAAGAAACAAGGTTGAACAGTTGGATCCCAGGTTTGCCATGACTCTGGATTTAATACAGATAACCAAATATGTAGGTTTTGGATCTAATGGAAACAGTAATCAAATACATACATTTGTAATCAAATAGATATATGTGTCTTAAATTTTTTTCAAAAGGAGTTATATATTTTTTGATTCTAGGATACCAGTGGATGAAAGATACATCAAATTAATAACTTTTTAAGAAACCAAATGTACATTTTACTCTTACTGCATCACATACACATCTTATTTAAGAAACTATAAAATGTGAAAATCTAGGATTTATTTGATGCTTGACAGAAGTTCTTTATACACACATAATACTAAAGCAAAATATAACCTGTAATCTAGACTAACATCAGTAAGTTTCACATACTGGGGTGCCTGAGTGGCTCAGTCAGTGGAGTGTTGGACTCTTGATTTCCGCTCAGGTCATGATCCCAGGGTTGTGGGATCGAGGCCCACCTCGGGCTCTGTGCTGAGGAGTGTGAAGCCTGTTTCAATTCCAGCTCACAGTTTTCTTGCAAAAGCATGAACCCTGTCTCAGGGGGTTATCATCCAAGAGGGAGTATGTGGGCGCTTTTCAGCAGCAGCAGTAGAAACAATAAAATGATAATCATAACTATTATTCATTTGGCATTTGTCATACACCTTTCTTTGTATTTTATCTGAATGATCTCATCTCATTTAAAAACGTTTATTCATTTTTGAGAGAGAAAGAGAGCACAAGTGGGTGAGGGGCAGAGAGGGGGGAGGACAGAGGATCTGAACCAGGCTCTGCCCTGACAGCGGAGAGCCCAATGCAGGGCTGGAGCTCATGAGCTGTGAGATCATGACCTGAGCCAAAGGTAGACACTCAATTGACTGAGCCACACAGGCGCCCCTCATCTCGTTTAATTCTTAAAAATAAACTTGTGAGATCTGTGCTTTGAATCTTCGCATTTCAGAGGAGGTTTAGAAAAATCAAGTACCTCATCCAAGGACAAATGTCTAGTTAGCAGAAGAAACAGGACTCCCTTTCTGGTCTGGCTGATGTCAGTGTCAAGGCTCCTAATGCTTTGCTGTCTTGATGCTTCCAAGTGACACAACCCAAACTCCTAAGAAACTTGGCCTTCAAAACTGCCAGTGACTGAAGTTCTAGAAGAGCTTCCTAGTTCTAGAAACCAGTGGATGTCAGCCTGAGAGATGGGCCCTGTGAAGAATGGAATAAAATCATACACATGAAAACATACATATGTATTTCTATACAAAATTAATGACAGAGGAAGATTACATATTTATCTAGATAAATGCCTCCCAAAATGATTAGCCAAATTCAACACTCACTCTAACTGTCCCCCCCACACAAACATAAAACAAAAACTAGTACAAACATGAAAGATTGTTGAGCTGGAAATAAAATAAAGCAATATGTGTGTCTGTTTCCGAACATTCTTTTTTCCTCTGAACTATAGACCTTTATCTATATCTTTATCTCAGTAATACATGGTCTTGACTATTGTGTCTTTTGTTGTCTTGAAATCAGTTAGCACAAGCGCTCCAATTTTGTACTGCCCTTTAAAGTTGTTTTGACACTTCTAGATCCTTTAAATTTCCAGGTAACATTTAGAATCAGCTTGTCAATTTCTGTAAAAAACTCCTGGAACTTCTGTTGAGAGTGCAGTATTTATTCATACATATGTGAGCATATATATGAATTTATTTATTTACTTAATGTAGAAAATAAATTTGGGGAGAACCCATATCTTAAATATTATGTCTTCTAATCCATAACCATGATAAGTATCTTCACTTATTTAATTTCTCTGACTGGTCTTTTGTAGCTTTCAAGATACAACTTATGCACATTTTGTTAATTCATGCCAGGCATTTCATATTTATTAGAACTTGTTGCTTGTTGTTTATTAAAAATCATAAATGGCACTTTTAATATTTTGTTAGTATGTGGAAATACAATTGAATTTTGTATACTGCCTTATATTCTGTGTTCTCACTAATTTACTTGTTTCTAGTAACTTTCTTACAGATGTCCTAGGGTTTTCTTCAAATTTGATAACGTTCCTTGCAAATTAAAGCAATTTTACTTTATTTCATTTCTTTCTTTTGCTTTATTTCACTAGCTAGAACCCACAAAACAATGTTCAATAGAAATGGTGAGAAGAAAACTCCTTGTCTTATTCCTGATCTTGGGGGAATAACATTCAGTATTTTGCATTTAAATATGATGTCAGCACGAGGTTTTCATAGATATCCCCCATTAGATTGAAGAAGTTTCTTACATTCCTGGTTTACTAAGAAATTTATCCTAAGCAGTTATTAAATTTTATCAAATGATTTTTTAGTATATGATCATTTTTAGAAGGTCATATGACTTTTAATTTTTTGAAGTTCTTATATGGTCTTGAATCCCTGTAAGAAATCTATTTGGATAAAATCTCTTTTCTGTATTTTTCTGAGTTTAGCTTGCCAATAATTTTTAAAGAGTTTTGCATATATGTTCAGGAGGATACATTGGTCTCTTGCCTTCTTTTCTTATAATAGTTGTTAGATTTTTGTATCATTATAATGCTGACCTCATAAAATGAGTCAGAACATACATATCCTTTCCTCTTCTCTTTTCTGGAAGTTTGTGTAGAATTGGTATTATTTCTTCCTAATGTTTCGTGGAAGTCACCACTGAAGGCAGATAAGCCTGGACTTTTTCATTGTGGGTAGGTTGTTTTGTTTTTGTTTTTGTTTTTGTTTTTTAACTCTGAATCTAATTTATTTAAGAGATATAGGGTCGTAGAGGTGATCTATTTAGTCTTGAACGAACATTGATAGTTGTGTCTTTCAAAGATTTTATTCTTTTCACTTAAGTTGTCAATCTGATTGCCACAAAGTGGATGACAATATTTCCTATTATCTTTTTGAAATGTTTATAGGATTTTTAGGGATCATCACCCTTTCATTTCTGATATCATAATTTATACCTTTTCCTTTTTTTTTATTAATCTGGCTAGAGGGATTTGATTTTATTACTCTCTCAAATAAATAACTTTTGGGGGCACCTGGGTGGCTCAGTCAGTTAAGCGTCTAACTCTTGGTTTCAGCTCAGGTCATGATCTCATGGTTCGTGGGTTCGAACCCTGCGTCGGGCTCCATGCTGACAGTGCAGAACCTGCTTCAAATTCTCTCTCTCTCTCTCTCTCTCTCTCTCTCTCTCTCTCAAAAATCTCTTTCTCCCCCACTCATTCTCTCTCTCTCTCTCTCTCTCTCTCTCTCTCAAATAAATAAACTTAAAAAAAACATAAACAACTTCTGGCTTTATTTTGTTGTTGTTTTGTGTTTTCTATTTTATTTCTTCTTCTTGCTTTAAATTTAATTTTTTATTCTCTTTCTATATTGTAAATTTGGAAAGTTAGATTACGAGTCTTAGACCTTTCATATTTCTCATACAAGTGTTTATTGATGTATGTTTTTCACTGCTATTTTAGCTGAATTGAATAAATGTTGATATCTGTGTTCTAAATCACCCAGTTCAACATAACTTCTGATTTACCTTATGATTTTTTTCTTTGATCCACATTTTATTTATGTCTTTTGTTTAGTTTCCAGGTACTTGGAAATTTTACAGAAATGTTTCAGTTTTTGATTCCCAGCTTAATTCCATGTGGTGAGAGAATGGCTTCTAAGGTAATAACTACCTGAGAACTCTCCCTGATGTCCTGGGTGTTATATATCTCTCCACTGTGACTGGTGGAAAAGCATACCATTCCCAATCTTGTAAGAGTTCTAGAAAATTTTCAGCTTATTGCTTTGCAGTTGGCCTTTCCTGATCAGAAGTAGTTTCTTTCAGGCATGTACCAGTCATTACTCATCAAGGCTTAATAGGAATCTCTGCAGAATTCCAGAATTCTCTATTTGTGGGGCACCTCTCCTGCCCCTCATTTTTGGCCTCTTAAATTTCTAATGGCCTATCCTTTAACTCATATTTCTAAGCTCAATTCAGCAAGACTGATGGGTCCTTATGGGTTTACCCATATATATCAATTTTCTATTTCTTCAGTAACATTTCCACAAAATGGATTGAAACAGCCAAAATATATTTTCTTACAGTTCTGGAAGTCAGAAGTCCAAAATGGATCTCACCAGGCTATAATCAAGGTAGCAGCAGGGCTTAAGTCCTTTCTGGAAGCTGTACAGTTGCACACCAAGAAACATTTTATAAAATATTTTGCCGTTTAAAGATAAAGAAACACAGCTACATTTCAGAAAAGTCACATAGTTAAAGGAATATAAATGAGGCTTTCAAATTTATTTTCTGTAATAATGAAGGTCAAAGATGTAAGTGTCCAGAGATGTGTGTGTGTGTGTGTGTGTGTGTGTGTGTGTGTGTGTGTGTGTGTCTTTGGTTAGGGATGGGGAGTGCAATCTACAAATCTTTTCTCATCCAAATAATTTCTGAAGATCAAATGAAAGCCAAAAGTATGCCATAAATATACTATTGATGAAAAGTTCTTTTAGGTATTTTTAGGAATCTGAATGAAGAACAAAAAATAAGAATTAATAGGAATATTGACATAAAATATGGCTTGAGGGTCTTTCCTAACTTAGTTTTACCATTTAAATAAGAATAGCACTGATTAGCAAAGAGTAGAAAGTTTCTGGATGATTTTTGTCTACTTCAACTTTTGGAGGTATATTTCACAAAGTTTAGATGATAATATGTATTACTCTTATAATATTCCTATGGACTGAATGTATCCCCATAAAATTCATGTGTTGACACACTTTCTTCCATTATGATGGTATTAGGAAGTGGTATTAGAAGGTTAGGTCTTTGGAAGGTAATTAGGTTGAGATGAGGTTATGAGGATAGATCCCCCACAATGAAATTAGTGCCCTTATAGGAAGAGGAAGAAACAGCAGAGCAGTGAGAAGGCAGCCATTTGTAATCCAGAAAAAGGGCTTTCACCGGGAATCAGATCAGTTGGCACCTTGGTCTTCCTGCCAGAACTGTGAGAAATAACGTCTGTGGTTGGAACTACCCATTCTATTGTATTCTATCCTAGCAGCTCAAGCTGATGAAGAGAAATATGAAAATAGAAATTTAAAAATAAATATGTGCAACTGTGGTATGAAAAATCACAATTATGATTAAAATAGGCACGTAAAATAATTAAAAGGATAGTCACTAAAATATTATCTTGGGACAATTTATCCCTAGGGGTTTCTTTTTCTTTTATTTCCCAAGTTTTCCCTCTTACCCAGCTTTACTTTTGTAACAGAAAATGTTTTCTAAAGTGTAATTTAAAATTTCAAAAGTAATTAACCAGTTTTGAAACATATGCAATAAACATTGAAAGACAAATATTATTATCTATAGGATATAAAGCATGTGCTGTAGTTGACAGCATAAATTATGTAAGCTCTGGGAATTAAAAAAAACAGTAAAATCAGGATATTTCATAAAGTCAATGTAAAGATCAAGTAATAATGTTGTATAGTCATAGCATATAAGTGAAAATAATTTTCGGTATTATCATTTTAAAGGCCTAAAATGTACAATGCTGAAAAGTAAAATTTACGTGAAAAACATGAGATATAGCAATAATTTGGTCTATAAATGTCAGATGACAAAACCTAGGGAAATAGAAAGGAGAAAAAAACTAAAAAGTTCAGACTTTTGTTACATCAGTAACTAGAATATGAAGTAGCATTTGTACATTGCTTTGGAATTCAGAGCAAATGGATATTTGGTCAATTATGGAGGAACTTTAGATATCTTTTTATATCATTGAAAAGTTCTTGAAAAGGAAATTATATATGTTAAATCTCTTGGAAAATCATGAATTATTATTTTTGAATTAGGACCTGTTAGTATCAGGCTTTTCAAAACAGATTTGGCTGTATGTAAGAAAGAAATATCTGTTAGTATGTGATGTCCAGAAATTGAATAGATTGCTGCCTAGGAAAGTCAGTTCTCTCAGTTCCTGAAAGTGTCTAAAACTAAACTTGGACTACATTGGGTGGGAATGTTGTAGAAGAGACTTAGCTTTGATTGACAAAGTAAAGCAGATAATCTTGATAACTGTCAGATTACCAAGTGTGAAGTTTCAGAGTGGTATATTCTAACCACTGGTATGTTGGACTTGGCTTGCACCAATTCATGAGGGCTTGCTGTTAGCAGCTATCCCTGACCCAACTCTGTATTCAGTGGCATCATGTTGGCATCTTGAAATCAGCCATAGTGGAATTAAAAATCAATAAATATTTTCCAATCAGGGCTTTCCCTCTGACTACAGATCCAGTGGCTAAACTTTTAAACCACAGCTTTCAACAAAATTTAAGCTTATATAATATTTCCATTTGTATATCTACCTAATATTTGGGTATTAGGATAAAATGTGATTCTTTTCTATAACAAAATAAACAGTATTTTCCCAAGGCCAGGTTAAGTCACTTATAAGCCCTAAATCCTGAAAAGATTGCAGCATCCAACAGTACCAAATTATAAAAGTATGTGCAAGGAAATCCAACTAAGGTCTGTCTCATGTCCATGAACAAGAAAGAATTTGATACTTTACAAAAAATCCCATTAAAAAAAACTTTCTGTAACTTTATTAGTGACCAAAATATCTGGTTGGGTTGTCTATTAAGTAATCTAGTATAGGTCTCCCGTTTATGTGTTCATTCTATTAAATGCTATCCTTTATTGTACACTAGGAATTAAAGAGATATTTGGAAAGAGAAGACTGACCTAGCATTCGTTTTCCATCTTATGATATGGATGATTAGATGAATGGATGGATGGATGGATGGATGGATGGATGGATGGATGGATGGATAGATGGATAGGTAGATAGATAGATAGATGGCATGGATGATTGGAATAGGTGGATGGATGGATGGATGGATGGATGGATGGATGGATGGATGGATGCATACATACAATAGATCATAGATAAATAGATATTGTGTCATTTAATTTCATTCTACAAATAACACTGTAAGAAAGGTATTATTTTCCCCATTTTTATATTTAAAGAGACTCAAAGAGCTTAAGTAAATTATCCTTGTATTTAGGGCTTTGATTGTATTTCATTTGATTAAATGCAACTCTTCTTGTATATATTGCATAAACACACACTGCACTGAGTGTGGCCCTTTATACCTTATGCCTAGGGGCATGTGGTGACTGACTAATGCACAGAAGAAGGTAGAGCTGAACTGGCAAATTGATGTGATAACGCATTTAATTTTCCATGCCATTTTATGTACACATATGACACAGAAGGCCTTGAAGGGAGGCTCTCCCCTTTACTTATTTTTATTTGGTCCATGCTCATTCCTACTTCTAGTCCCATTTATGATAGCTAGAAATACCCAGAATGCACTTTTAAATGAATGAATGAGTGATTAATAATTTTCTGATGAGGGGCGCCTGGGTGGCGCAGTCGGTTAAGCGTCCGACTTCAGCCAGGTCACGATCTCGCGGTCCGTGAGTTCGAGCCCCGCGTCAGGCTCTGGGCTGACGGCTCGGAGCCTGGAGCCTGTTTCGGATTCTGTGTCTCCCTCTCTCTCTGCCCCTCCCCCGTTCACGCTCTGTCTCTCTCTGTCCCAAAAATAAATAAAAAACGTTGGAAAAAAAATTAAAAAAAAAAAAATAATTTTCTTTTTTTTTTTTTTATTTCTTTTTTTTTTTTCAACGTTTTTTATTTATTTTTGGGACAGAGAGAGACAAAGCGTGAACGGGGGAGGGGCAGAGAGAGAGGGAGACACAGAATCCGAAACAGGCTCCAGGCTCCGAGCCGTCAGCACAGAGCCCGACGCGGGGCTCGAACTCACGGACCGCGAGATCGTGACCTGGCTGAAGTCGGACGCTTAACCGACTGCGCCACCCAGGCGCCCCTAAATAATAATTTTCTGATGAGATTGCTTTATAACACTGTTCTGTATTTATTATGTAGCTAAATGAAGTAGATCCACATACATTACCCCATTTACTCTGACAACTGAATAGAGTTTATTCAACTTATGGATGGAGGAAAAATGCTTTGCTTAAATTTATTCAAATGGTAAATGGCAGGGACAGAATTATAGAGCAAGACAACTTCTCTGTCATGCTCTGCACACACACTTTTATTTTGGTAAACCATGAACGAGTTCCTTTGAAATTTTGTTAAAACTCGATTATGTAATTTTACATCAAAATTATTACTTCAGCAATGAATAAAATGACTAGAATCTTATTATCTCTTCATTTTAATGAACTCAGATATGTCTGTATGCTCATCTTCCTCAATTAATGTGAAAATATTTTAAAAATTAAGTGCAGATGAGCACAGAATTTAAAATGGGGGAAAAGAGGGATTTAAAAAAACACATTCTGGCACCTTCTGAGAAACTGATAGACTTCAAAAATCCAAATAGTTATTTGAATTTTTTGAAGTGGATTCTAGGATGATATTCTTTTTTTTTCTTCCATTTTATATCAGTCTTATTTTGAATTGGGCCATAAGGTTTTTGAGATGAAGTCTGATTGCAGTCAATTCTGGTTTATCTGCAAATGTTTTATTTACTTTTAAAATTTCATACAGTTCCGTTCCTTTCACTCCGAGGCTGGTCCAGTCTTGATGAGAGAAGGTCTCCCTTGGGAGATCAAGACAAGGGGAAAAAGAATTCAAATATGAGCACCTGCGCAAATGTTTTACTAAATCAGTATCTCAAAATCGTTTAAAAACTAACATGCTTCTATTATTCTATAAAATTAGGAGTATGCGAGTTTATTGAATAAATGATGGGTGTTTACAACATAGACTATTACATAGCTGTCTAAAAGAATGAAGCGGACTCAGATGACCTGGCATGATTTGCAATTTTCACAAGCTATTGCTGAGTAAAGATCACACACACAGAAGCGTGATAATTATTTTGAATATACTCTTATCAATAAGGTAAAATAGCCTATGCAAACTCATCTGTGTGTATATGGCTGGCTCTAAGCACATGGAAAATGCAGATTTTTATACTCAGGTGATTTAGACACATTACCTAGGACTTCTGGTTACAGTTGTGGTGAAGATATCTGGAGGGATGGAACGGAGAGAAGCAATAAGGAGGAGGAGGTACGTACATACAAGAAAATAGCACCAAATTGTATCTATGATCACATTTATGTAAAATTACATGCGTGTGCATAAATATGTATGTGCATTAGAGATAGTAGTGGTACAAAAAAAAAGAGTTTTATATTCACTGACTACAAAGGAAAAACAAGTGTGAGAATATTAGCACATGAAAATATTTATCAATGGCTTTTCTCACGCTTCTGTGGGGATGCAAATAAGGAGTATATGTGTGACATAGTATTTAGTTTTGCCTTTATGTCATGTCATGTGTATTATTTAAACCACGAGTTTTAAATATAGCAGCAGGTGAAGCAGTCAAAGCTAAAAAGAAAAAATTAAATATATTCTTATATTTGTATATACATCACTCTTATGATCAAAAGAGCAGTGAGAAATAATTATTTTTCTAGGCAGTTTTTCATGCATAGAGTTCATAAGTATAGAACTGACTGCATTTTGACATGATATGATTTTTGCAGTCAAAAGAAATCTATTTATATCATAAAAGAATATGCATTAATACGTGAACATTTTCTGTATCTCCTATAACTTTTTTCAGTTGTTTGATAGTTTCTTTTCAGTTGGATGTACTTTTCAAAGAAACTAATTGGTAACATATCCTTTACCAAGCTTTGAAATGATCATCAAATGCAAGAACATGAATATGAGTCATAAAATATTAGTTTTATATTATTGAATGTACTCTAATTATCTCTGTGTTCGCTTCTTTGCTGGAAGCATGTTTTTCTCCTTTCACAGTCATTAATTTTCACAAGTATGAATTTAAACCATCTCAAAATTATTTTCTTTTGGTATTCCACACTTCCCACCAGTAGGGTAAGTCCAATTCAGTGATGTTGGAGAAAAAAATGGATTAATTAGTTTTTGGATAAATACGGTAACATTATATTTAATTTTCAAGGCAATAAATAAGACAGATATCTGTAGTGACAATGAAAACATATTCTATCTATAGTACTATTTTTCTTTCTGTGAGTACTTATTTAAGGCCTGTAGATATCATCACACCAAAATAAATATGCACTGGCTAATTTCTATCATGGAAAGCAAAATATGAACTATAGCTTCTCTTGTAAGCAAGAGTGTACAAACTTGTGGGACATTCATAGCATAGAATATTTATATCTTCATAACTAAAAATTTATTGTTCCATTTTGTAAAATAATGTGAACTTGAGGCTCCAGTTCTACCAAATAATATGTATCCATATTAGTTCCTAAGAAGAACATAACTCATTAAAATAAAATAAAAGATTTAAGTGAAAGAATATTAAAAATAAAAATGTTCAGGAGTTTAGATACGTTGTATCACGTTAGGATGCATGATACTACAAAACTAGTTTCTACTTTGATCCACTGATTCTATCAAGTAGCAAGCACTTGTTTCCATAAATTGATATAATTTTTTTTTTAATTTCAGAGTCCCAAACTATCATGAACAATAAATATAAGCAGTGCTTTGTTCCTGGTACTGTATTAGGAAGGAATCTTTTTTTTTTCAATTCTTTAACGTTTGTATTCATTTTTTTGAGAGACAGAGAGAGACAGGGTATGAGTGGAGTAGGGGCAGAGAGAGGGAGACACAGAATCGGAAGGAGGCTCCAGGCTCTGAGCTGTCAGCGCAGAGCCTGATGCGGGGCTCGAACTCATGAACCATGAAATCAAGACCTGAGCTGAAATGGAATGCTCAACCAAATGAGCCACCCAGGTGCCCCAAGAGAGAATCTTAAATAGGGGTGCCTGAGTCAGTCCTGGAAATGAAACATATACCTCAATAATAATGTAAATATTGAACTTATGATTAGATAAGGGTCCCTTATATACTGGGGGTCCCTGGTGCCTCGTCACAGGGATAAGAATCCCTTCCTATCTTCTCACAGGGAAAGACTCCCTGGTGTAGCAAGTGAGTACAGGCTTGGAAATCAAAGGGTCTGACAGTAAATCCTTGTTAACACTAATTCAAGGACAAGACTTGGGAAAGTGTCATAATCTGATTCAGTCTCTCTCTCTGTCTCTCTCTCTCTTTTCTTCCCAGTGACATAGGAGAAAATACCATCTACCCACCTGGTTGCTAGGATTATTAAACAATGTAATGTATCTGCAAATAAACATGTTATTTTTTCATCTTAACTAAACCCTTTCTCTACTCCATTTTCATGTCTACAACTTTCTTCTTTCTCTGTTCCCCTTTAGAGCAATGTCCTTTGAAAGAGATTGCTATAGTTAGAATACTCTATTACTCTCCATTTAAAAAAAAAAAAAACTCACTGCACTAAACCTTGCACCCCTCCACAAAAACCACTCTTGTCATATCTGCAGTGATATCCACATTACTAAATCCAAAAGTCAATGCTCAATCTTGCCACAGTTGATTTCTTTTTCTCATGGAAATACTTTTATTTATGTAGCTGTCATGACACCGAGTTCTCATGACTTCTTTCTATTGTTACAGGCTGCTTCTTAGTATCTTGTGATGTTCCTTCTCATCTCCCCAATTTCTTAATTTTAGAGTGCCTCCAAGCTCACCTTTTGGGACTCTTGCTCCGTCCACCTAAGCTCTTCATGACCACACCTAATGACATGATTTTAAATAGTTTATATGCTGATGATTGCCAAGTGCTTCCTTTCTAGTCTGTACTCCTTCCTGAACTCTGTGGACTTATATATTCAACTGCCCTCTGGACATCTCTAGTTGGGTTTTTAATATAAATTTTAAAATCAACTAGGCCAAAATGGAACTCCTAATCTCCCTCATGATGCTTCATTTATCCAGAGTATTCCCCATCTCAATTCATGACCACAGTCATCCATCCAGCCCTTTAAGCCCCAAACCTTGAAGTCATCATTGATACTTCTAATGAATTGGAAATCCTTTCAGTTCCCACTTTAAAAATGGTCGGGGCACCTGGGTGGCTCTGTTGGTTAAGCATCCGACTTTGGGTCAGGTCACGATCTCACTGCTCTGTGAGTTTGAGCCCCACGTCAGGCTCTGTGCTGACAGCTCAGAGTCTGGAGCCTCCTTTGGATTCTGTGTCTTCCTCTCTCTCAACCCTTCCCCCACTCACACTCTGTCTCTCTCCCTCTCTCAAAAATAATAAAACAAACATTTTTTAAAAATATCCAAAATAGACATATCCTCACTTCTGCTGCTATCACTCTAGTCCAAGCCACCATTTTTCTCTCCTGGATTATTGATATATCCTCCTGAGTGGTCTCTGTTCCTACTCATGCCCTCCTATGTTTCCTTCAATTCGGAAATACAGTAATATTTTTGAAACTATATAAGTCACATCATGTTTTTGATCTGCTGTGATCCCTTCCATGACTCCCCTATCACTCAAAGTAAAAAGCAAAATTCTTAAAATGATCCTCAAATCCCACCTAAATCTGGTCTGACAGTAATTTTTAAACCTTCTTTGTAAATATTCATCCCTTTCCTTATTTATCTCCAGCTACTGGCTTCTTTGCAGTTTAGAGAATATCTTTAGCATGTTGCTACATAAGACCTCTGTAATCTTGGTTTCATTTCCTAGAATACTTTTTCTTTAGGTATCAGCATAGCTTGCTCCTTTTTCTCCTTTACATCTTTGTTCCCTGACCTCACTCTTTAAAATGCAAATCTCAGCACTTCTTATCTCTTTCCTCTACTTGATTTATTTTGGTTGCATTCATCACCACGTTATACACTGCATCATTACTTCCCCAAAGAGAATGAGAATATAAGCTCCATCAGGATAAGGATCCTGGTCTGTTGTGTTGACTGCTATATCCCCAGAACAATGACTGTTGTATAAGGGTTCAATAAATATTTATTCATGGAATGAATTAATGAATAAGAAAGCACTTTGTGAAATATAAAGCACAATAAAAACAAAGCTTATCATATTTTTCCTAGTATTACAGGAAATACCATTAAAATGACTAAGCATCCATCTGAGTTGAACAATCAGCTCTGGAACTTATAAATGTTGCTTTGGAGAGTACACAGGTATCAGAGACATAACTACCCTATCTGCTACGTACCCATTCAATTGTTATATACAATATGCATATTATTTATCTTATGTACTATGTTTATACTCAGTTGTTAACAGTCTGCCCTGCTTTTAGGATATAAGGATTTTGAGAGTGAAGACCATAAAAAATAGGCCAGGTCAATGTCATATGACAATGCGGGTAGGTGTTGATTTGTCTCTTGTGTCCCACTGAGTAGAAATATATTAACAGAAAACATTATGAACTGAAAACAATAATTAGAAGAATTAAATTAAAGCTTACAGCAGCCTTAGATGAAGATACAGGTGAGTTTCCTGCAAAGCCTATGTTATGCTGCTTACTTTATGAAAATGAAAACTAACCATCCTTGACAAGAAACAGCACTGGTAATGACAGAGACTTTGTGTAGTGATAGTACTCTGAGTGATAATGGCAGTACCCAGCAGCCAAATCCATATTTGTATTGACTGATTCTTATCCACTGTTACATGACTCTACACTTTTTTCAGGCATTATGTACTGAATCTTAAATACCTTGGACGAGTCAAGAGGTAAGTTTTGAGCGACAGGCTTCCTCTTATATCCTACATTTACATTGGAAAGCTAGAACAGAAAACTTTCTTGGCCGAAGATGAGCTATCACACAATATTCTGAAATACAGGGTGATAAAATAACTGTTTTAAGAATGTGGCAAGAAAAATAGATGCACAGTATTTTTTTCTGTACCATTGTAATGACAGCAAACTTAACGGTGACTTTGTATTGGATGCCTTTCATAAATCACTTAGGCTGTACATGGGGAAAAAAGAAGGGGGGCAGAAATTAAACATGGTGACATCCCCTCTCTCCATCTCAACATTGGTGTCTCAGTTCTGGACTCATATTTCCAAGGGTAGTGTCACTGTCTCCTCGTTGTTTTCCCTGATTCTGGGTGCAATTCTTCCCATCCTCCATGATGCCATCACAGCGATTTTCCTAAGACATGAAACTGGGTTCGTTTTCCTCTGCTTTAAGTCTTTAAACATCTCTACATATACAGCAGCATTTATTGAAAGGGTCATATGGTTCTTATCCTTTGTTTTATTGTTGTGTTGTATCACACTGATTGATCTGCAAGTATTGAACCACCCTTGCAGCCCAGGAGTAAATCCTACTTGATCATGGTGAATGATTCTTTTAATAGACTGCTGTATTCGATTAGCTAGTATTTTATTGAGAAGTTTTACATCCATGTTCATCAGGGATATTGACCTGTAGTTCTCTTTTTTAGTGGAGTCTTTGGTATTGGTGTCAGGTAATGCTGGCCTTGTAGAATGAACTTGGAAGTTTTCCTTTGATTTCTGTTTTTTGGAACAGTTTGACAAGAATAGGTATTAACTCTTCTTTAAATGTTTGGTAGAATTTTCCTGTGAAGTCATCTGATTTTGGTCTTTTGTTTGCTAGGAGTTTCTTGATTACTGATTCATTTTCCCCACTGGTTATCAGTCTATTCAAGTTCTCTATTTCTTCTTGTTTCAGTTTTGGTAGTTTATATGTTTCTAGGAATCTACACATTTCTTGTAGGTTGACCAGTTTGTTGGCATATAGTAGTTCATGATATTTTCTTGTAATTATTTGTCTCTTTCTGCTGTTGATTCATATATGGTCAGTATAAGGCTTCTAGAAGCCTACCTCTCCATCTGAAGGTATGGATATGGTCAGTATAAGGCTTCTAGAAGCTTACCTCTCCATCTGAAGGTAAGGAGGAGGAGGACCTTATTTACCTAGATGCTAGGAAGATATTTTATATGCCTGTTTACTCTTCACAAAATCCCTATAAATTATTCATCTCTTTTCCTAACAAATGAGGCTCAGATAAGTTATTTAGTATGTTCAAAATCACTCAGCTACTTAGTGGTGGGTCAGAGCTGTGAGCTTGTTTGACTTCAAAGTTCATGTTCTTCCCTCTATGATCATACCTTACAGCTGAGCCTAGATGAATCTGCTTGGAGGTCCCTAGCTGCTTCTTGAGATTTATATGCCCCTATGACTTAATGCAGTTTGCTCTCACTGTCTGAAGTGCTGTCTCCCCTTGATCACTTTAAAGTCATTATTCATCCCTCAAACAGCTAACACACTGCTTTTTCTCTGAAGCCCTCCCCGCTATCCTTCCTGCCTAGAGGCGTTTAGGTAATAAACTCCCTCTACAGCCTTCAGTGGATCGTATATATAATTCTATTGCAACATCTTAAATTATCACATTAATGATTAAAGTTTGTATATCTGACCCGATTTTTTGAACTATAATTTCACTTAGGGCAAGTATCATGAATTGTTCTTTATACATTTTATACACTTTATAAAAGTAATTTTAAGTAATCTAAGACATTATAATTAAAGGTTAAGAAATGTACTTTAGAAACAATTACATTTTGTATGTTTTGTGCATTGCACCACCTGCTGTTGAGAGATATTTATCTCTACTTCATCATGGAGACCCCTCTGTCATTTTTTGTTTGTTTGTTTGTTTTTTAACCAACTCACTTGGCATCTCTGAATTGAATTCTTTGAGGATCCACTTTCCTGCTGTTCTATGCTAACCAGTATTTCCCTTATATTGTTCCGTGTGGCTGCTTTTTGCTTATGGGGCTAATGACAGGCCTGAGATTTGTTGGTCTTTCTGTGGTGCTAAGGCTCGCTGTTAAGTCTGGGTTCACCAGAGAATAAGGGATGGTGCTATTTCAGTTAACACAGGAATTTCTATAAAAATGGGGAGAATAGGGGCGCCTGGGTGGCGCAGTCGGTTAAGCCTCCGACTTCAGCCAGGTCACGATCTCGCGGTCCGTGAGTTCGAGCCCCGCGTCGGGCTCTGGGATGATGGCTCGGAGCCTGGAGCCTGTTTCCGATTCTGTGTCTCCCTCTCTCTCTGCCCCTCCCCCGTTCATGCTCTGTCTCTCTCTGTCCCAAAAATAAATAAAAAACGTTGAAAAAAAAATTTTTAAAAAAAAATGGGGAGAATAAGTAACCATTACTGGAGGTTTCCTGTTGTGCATGTGAATGACATCTTTGAGATGGTCAAGACAGAAATGTTTAATGTCCCTGGTTGATTATATTCTGTTATCTGTTGCTTGGCCGAAAGGATGATGATTTTAGAAGGAACATCCTGGTTCTTTTTTTTTCTAACCTCTTTGGCCTCTCTTGGTCTAGCTTACCCTAAATCTATATATATCCATTATCTTTTTTTTTCATAAAAAGGAATCTTTAATTTCCTAATATCTGGGCAAAAGAAATGAACAGATTCTCCTGCCCCTGTGATGTAGAGCAAGAAGGAATAGTGTCATGAGAAAGACCACCCCCTATGAATAGTAAACTTAGATTGTGATCTTTTTTTTTAAGTTTTTAATGTTTATTTACTTTTGGGAGA
Organism: Neofelis nebulosa; assembly: GCF_028018385.1. Classification (NCBI taxonomy): domain Eukaryota; kingdom Metazoa; phylum Chordata; class Mammalia; order Carnivora; family Felidae; genus Neofelis; species Neofelis nebulosa. Next base: position 40,347,548 of record NC_080789.1, on the reverse strand, counting down.
GAGAGAGACAGAGACAGACACAGAGAGACACAGAGCATGAGCAGGGGAGGGGCAGAAAGAGAAGGAGACACAGAATCCGAAGCAGCTCCAGGCTCTGAGCTGTCAGCACTGAGCCCGATGGGGGGCTTGAACCCACCACGAACCCGTGAGATCATGACCTGAGCCCAAGTCACATGCTTAAGCCACTGAGGTGTCCTGGTGATCTCTCTCTCTCTCTCTCTCTCTTTTTTTTTGTACCTCATGTTTAAAAACTCACTCTATAGCTGCTGATAAAAGGATAACATATTTAATGCAAAAATGAAATTTACATTCTAATTTCTGCTATATAAAAGGAAAAGAAACTATTTAAGGATCACATAGACATATTTGTAGTTTGGAATATAATGCATGCATCTAAGAAATAATCTATAATAGTGTATGAGTACTTGCTATAAGCCTGACATTATGGCAGGTATTTTAATTACTAAAATAAATATGATTAATTTCTTCCCTCAACAATCTGGATTGTGGCTGATGAAACAGACATATACATAGATAGTTATAACACAGTATAGAGAGAATTGAAGAACACTATCATGTTGTAATACAGATCAAGACTCCCAGAATAATTTAAAAAACAACTAACCCAGGGGCACCTGAGTGGCTCCGTGGGTTAAGCGCCTGACTTTAGCTCAGGTCATGATTCAAGGTCCATGAGTTCAAGCCCCGCATCAGGCTTTGTGCTGACAGCTCAGAGACTGAACCCCACTTTGGATTTTGTGTCTCCCTCTTTCTCTGTCTTCTCTCTCTCTCAAAAATAAATAAACTTTAAAAAATAAAAAAAAACTAACTAACTCTATTATACTCCAACTTTAAACCCTTGCATGTTTTTCTATTGTATAATGGATAAAAGTCATCATTATGAGATCTTCTGTGATATAGTTCCTGAATAATTTTCTAAAATTTTTCTTTTTAAAAAGTTTTTATTTACATGCCAGTTAGTTAACATATACATAGTTTCAGATGTACAATAGAGTGATTCAACACTTCCATACATCACCCAGTGCTCATCACAAGTGCCCTCAATACCCATCATCTATTTAACCTATCCCCAAACACCTCTTTCTGGTAACCATTAATTTGTTCTCTATAGTTAAGAGTCTTTTGCTTGGTTTGCCTTTCTCTCTCATTTTTTCCCTTTGCTTGTTTCTTAAATTACACATGAGTGAAATTATATGGTATTTGTTTTAGTGATTGACTTATTTCGCTTAGTGTAATACTCTCTAGCTCCATCCACATCATTGCAAATGGCAAGGTTTACCCTTCTTTATGGTTGAATAATATTCCATTATATAAATATTCTATTATATATAATATATAAATTATAAAATATTCCATTATATAAATATTCTTTATCCATTTATCAATTGATAGACATTTAAGCTGCTTTAATGTCTAAGTTATTGCAAGTAATGCCGCAGTAAACATCAGGGTGCATGCATCTTTTTGAATTGCTGCTTTTATACTCTTTGGGTAAATACTTATAGTGCCATTGCTAGACTGCAGTGTAGTTCTAGTTTTAAATTTTTGAGGCAATTTCATAATGTTTTCCACAGGGGCTGCACCAGTTTGCATTCCCACCAACATTGCAAGAGGGTTCCCCATTTTTCCAAGTCCTTGCCAACCCCTGTTGTTTCTTGTGTTGTTGATTTTAACCATTCTGACAAGTGTGAGGTGATATCTTATTGTACTTTTATTTGCATTTCCCTCTTGTTCAGTGATGTTGAGTACCTTTTCACGTGTCTGTTGGTCATCTGTATGTCTTTTTTGGAAAAATTCTGTCTTCTACCCATTTTTAATTAGATTATTTGTTTTGGCATGTTGAGTTGTATAAGTTCTTTATATATTTTGGATACTAACCCTTTATCAGGTGTATTATTGCAAATTTCTTCTTCTGTTCTGTAGGTTGCCTTTTACTTTTGTTGATGATTTTTTTTTTTGCTGTGAAGAAGCTTTTTATTGTTGTGAAGCTTTTTATTGTTGTGTAGTGTAAAAAAAAAAAAATACTTTATTTTTGCTTTTGTTTCCATTGCCTCAGGAGACCTATCTAGGAAAAGTTGCTATAGCCAATGTCAGAAAAATTATGGCCTGTGCTTTCTTCAAGGACTTGTATTAATTTAGTTCCCTTACATAGACCTTTAATAATTTTGAGTTTATTTTTATGTATGGTGAAATAGAGCCATCCATTTTAATTCTTCTCCATGATGTTGTGCAGTTTTCCTAACAATGTTTGTTGAAGAGACAGTCTTTTTCCCATTGGATATCCTTTCCTGCTCTGGAAAGATTAATTGACCATATAATTGTGGGTTCATTTTTCAGTTTTCTGTTCTGTTCTATGGATCTATGTGTCTACTTTTGTGCCAGTACTATACTGTTTTGACTACTACAGTTTTGTAATATAACTTGAAATCTGTAATTTTGATGCCTCCGGCTTTGCTTTTCCTTTTCACGATTGTTTTGGCTATTTGAGGTCTTGTGTGGTTCTATACAAATTTTAGGATTGTTTGTTCTATGAAAACTGCTGTTGGTATTTTGATAGGGATTGCATTAAATGTGTAGATTGCTTTGGGTGGTATTGGCATTTTAATAATATTTCTTCTTCCAATCCATGAGCATGTCTTTCCACTTTTTTGTGTCATCTTCAATTTCTTTTATTAGTGTTTTATAGTTTTCAGAGTACAGGTCTTTCACCTCTTTGGTTAAGTTTATTCCAATGTATCTTATTGTTTTGGTGCAATTACAAATGGGATTGATTTTTTACACTCTCTCTTTCTGCTGTTTCATTATTGGTGTGTAGAAATGCAACAGATTTGTATATGCTGACTTTGTATCCTACGGCTTCACTGAGTTCCTTGATCACTTCTAGCAGTGTTTTGGTGGAGTCTTTCAGGTTTTCTATATAGTGTATCATGTCATTTGCAAATAGCGAAAGTTAGGGGCACCTTGGTGACTCGGTTAAGCTTCTGATTCTTGGTTTTGGCTTAGGTCATGATCTCACAGTTCGTGCGTTGGAGCCCTGTGTTGGGCTCTGCACTGACAGCACAGAGCCTGCTTAGGATTTCTCTCTTCCTCACTCTCTGCCCCTCCCCACCTTGCTCTCTCTCTCTCTCTCTCTCTCAAAAAAAAAATAAGTAAATAAACGTAAAAATTAAATTTAATTCCTCAACCAACTAGCCAAATTCTATGTTCTTGCTATCTATATGTGACTAGTGGGTAAAGTACTAAAAAATGCAAAACATTTCTGTCATTGGAGAAATTTCTTTTGGGCAGTGCTGACATATAGCACACAATCAGTATTGTTCTTAAACGCTTATACTTCCCAAAACTTTTAGAAACCTTCAGATGTTTTAAAAGTATGCAACATTAGAGTTTTAAGAATTGTTATAACAGCAAAATGAGACCTGATACCCAAGGAGTATTGTTAGTTGATATTAATCATTTATAACCATTTATTGTTTAAGAGATACTTGGCTGTATAAAATTTAATGTGTTTTAAACATAAATTTAATGTTAGGGTAACAGGTTTCTGACATACATAACAAGTTTCATATTCATTCTGCTAAATGGATTAAAATGAATATTTAACCCATCAGAATAATCTGTAAACAAAGTCTGTTTAAGATACCAAGATAATTGCGATTGTAAGTAGAGAAAAGAGATAAACTATTAAATCTTAAGCGAATCTTGAAAAACCATTTATATACTTTGAGGCAGGTATTCACTAAGCAAGTATTTTTATTTCATGATATACTTAAAGCTAATACCATGTCTAAGTGTGGGCATGCATCTATAAAAATAATAACAGGGGATGCCTGGGTGGCTCAGTCAGTAAGCAACCGACTCTTGATTTCAGCTCAGGTCACGATCTCATGGGTTCGTGGGTTCAGGCCTACATTGGGCTCTGCACTGACTGCAGAGCCTGCCTGGGATTCTGTCTCCCTCTCTCTCTGCCTCTCCCCCACTCAATCTCTATCTCTCTCTCAAAATAAACAAATAAATATTTATTTACTTTTTAATTAAAAAAAAATTTTTTTTTAACGTTCATTTATTTTTGAGACAGAGAGAGACAGAGCATGAACGGGGGAGGGTCAGAGAGATGGAGACACAGAATCTGAAACAGGCTCCGGGCTCTGAGCTGTCAGCACAGAGCCTGACGCGGGGCTCGAACTCACAGACCGTGAGATCATGACCCCAGCCGAATTCGGCAGCTTAACCTACTGAGCCACCCAGGTGCCCCTACTTTTTAATTTTTTTTAATGTTTATTTTTGAGAGAGAGAGAGAGAGAGAGAATGTGAACAGAAGAGGGGCAGAAAGAGAGGAGACACAGAATCCCAAGCAGGCTCCAGGCTCTTGAGCTGTCAACACAGAGCCTGATATGGGGCTCGAACCCATGAACGCAAGATCATGACCTGAGCCGAAGTTGGACGCTTAACCGACTGAGCCACCCAGGTGCCCCAAAATAAATAAATATTTAAAAAACAAAGAAACAAAAAGCAGGGAAAGGAGGTAAATTTGGATAAAAATGACTCAAATTTTGGATCATAGCAAATGTCTGAACATCCCCAAGGGGTTCTTATTTACCGAGAAAATAAGGTTTGAAAATATGTTAATAAACTGTTCACATTCAGACCATTAGGTGTTTGAAACACTCATTCTTCTTTGTAAGGCGTTGTTATAGATCAAGTTAAAGCAATATTTGTCCTAAGTTATTTATATGAATATCATTTGAAGGATCCCTAGTAGAAAAGTGATGACAGAGTTGAGTGTCCTTTTGTTATGAAACAAAGAAGGTAAAACAAAATAGAGTACTTTGAAGCATTGAAACTTAATTTTAAGAATATAGTCCTTCTTGCTCTGGTAGTTTTTAAATCTGAAGTAGCTGTTAATAAGGTCATCCTAAACCTGATACAAACTTTAATGTTGAATGTAGCACTTATAATTTGCTTATACTCTTATTACACATTAGAAAAAACAAAAGGGTACACTTTTATATATTTCAAGCATCCAGGATGACTATCTAGAATTTTTTAAGTGACTTTTATTTTGTTTTTATTCAAAGAGAATGTATTCTATGGTAACATTTAAAGAAAATCATGATGGGTATTTATTGAGCCATTGTATAATTTTGATTCTATTTTTAAAGCATTCATAATAATCTAGTCTCCTGTACCTATTCCCTGTCTCTGAATTAGGAACAATAGTGAACCTATTTTTTTTTCCTTCCTCTGTTTTTCTTCTTTTTTTTTTTTTTTACATGAAGCTTAATGAACACCTACTCTGTGCCATAAATGTGGTAGATGTAGGGTCATTGGAAGTAAATCAAATGGGGATGTTCTTTACCTTGTTAGAATTTATAGCATGTAAGCTACAAATTAAAAATTTATGATGTGGTACAGATGTAATTCTCACTTCATATTATAATATAGAGGCAAATTAAGATCATAACTAATATAAGTTACAACTGCCAGAGTAATCCACTAATACTCTCTAACTTGGATTCTCCACTATATCATTTAGTTTGCTATTATCTGCAACTAAGAAAACAACAACAAGCCAATTTGCTTTAAAAAATAAAGGGTAGAATTACCTGCATAATAAAAAGTTCAAAGGATGGGTGTGGTTCCATCAAGACTGTTACCTCTGCTTCACCCCTGCTGGCGTCCTTCATGCTCCTGGCCTCAGAGCTGCACGTCACACAACCAGAGAAGAGAGAAACTGTCTCAGAAACCCTGATCAGTCTTTATAATCCTCAGAAATCTAAATTGGATCAAATATGCACCAGTTATGGTGTCAATCCCAACAAAATTCAGGGCACAACAGCAAAGCAGGGAGTTTGACAAGGGTACTCTGTTAACTAGAAGTTAACAAGGGTACTCTGGCAGAAGAAAGAGGCAATGGAAGGTGGGGGAGAAAATGAGATCCATTCTTTTAGGCATATCTTGTGCTACACTGAACGTCAAATAATACAGGCTATACTATCTCTAAAGGTGGAGAAATAAAGGGCAGTACTTTTATAAAAGTCTTGGTTTTATGGTCCTTCTTTTATAGGGAAAAAAAAGCGTTTATAAAATGTTCTATTACCTTCTATCCAGAAAATCGTTCACCCTTTTTTCAACTTACTTATTTTTCCTCCTTACTTCCCAGGTGAGCATTGCATGTAGAGAAATTCTGGCATGGAGCTGTTAAAATATTAACCCAAATTCAAAACCAGCTGATCCTAGTGCCTTTAATGATTGTGTATGTTGTGATATATGGTTCAACATGCCACTCCCATATCTCTATGCAGACCCAAAATGAAGATATACAGACAGTGCCTCGCGTATGGTAAGTAAACAATTTACATTGGCTGCTTTTGATACTGCTGTTGTTGCCCTTGTTTGGTCTTTAGTGACTGCTTGACTTTGACTAACATAATAACTATGTGGCTCAGTTCCTTCACCTCAAAAATTAGGCGTTCGAGGCCCTGTTATGTAATTCAAAAATATTGCAATGGGCATAAATTGGGATAATGTATATAAGTCACATGGATAAATAATACACAAATACGATGTAGTCATATTATCTATTGATTAACAGAGCTATACAATTAACACACATTAGTAAACATGTTTTGGATATATCAAAGATTACATATTAGAAAGTAGCATAAGTAGTTAAAAAATAATTGCCTCAAATATCACTCTGATGAGGGAATGATCTATTCCCTTCAATCGGACTCAAAAAGTATTCACATGGTAGCTCGAGATGGTTAAGGCTGGGTGAAATTCAGTATATTTCCAATGTAAAATATTCCAGTCAGGGAGCACAAAAGCACTTTTTATTACACATCAGCAAGAGCAGTAGGAGGTCAGTGCTCAGTGACAGACTGGGGCAGGGAGAATTATTCTAGTTGACAATTTGTTCCTAGGTCAGATGCCATATGGGCCTACTGACATTTGAAAATGTAGCTTTTTTTCTCCCCCCACATAGCTTTTTCTTTTTTGGCATCGAAGTGTTATATTCATTTCCCTAAAGAAGCAACAAGGAAATGAACTGTAACAGATACTGTTTATTTCTGGAATGAACCCCCTCAAGTCCTAAAGAATGGACTGGGATTAGAGGAATCACTGATATTCTTAAGAGATCTCATCTCTCTGCTGAGGGAAGGAGCAGACATCATGATGGCTGTTGTAAATAACAATTATAATTTTAATATCAAACTGCTTTGTTGAAGTGGTTTGAGTTCTTTGCAGAGATAACACACAAATTTTGACTAAATAAATCCATAGAGATAAATGTAGTTCTAAAAAATATTAAATGAAAGACCTGAGAAAAGGCTAATTTCATGTTCCTCAGATGACAGCCTTAGATCAGATGGTTAATGTGTTTAATTGATCTTTGATGAGAACCCTGAGGCATAAATCCAATTAAGACTTACATGGATATATGCACAAAAGTCAAATAAATCTACTCTATATTTTATTAACATGAGGAACTCTTCTGGAATTTTAAAATCGGAATGTAGAGACTTGAATATCTTTAGGTTACCTAATTATGAATTGATTAAAATAATTTTAAAATAATGCCACTGCTTGTCACATATACAGAATGCTAGTCTATCTGGTTATAAAAGGTGCAGTTATAATTAAAAGTATTCTACAAAAATTCATCAGGAAGATGATACATCCAAACTGGTCTCCTTTTTCTTCATATTTTTTTCATGACAATTGAATTATTTTCCTTTATTTTCCCTCACGTATGAATATAATACCATTAATTTATTGTTAAGGAAGTGATGTCTTTAATAGAGAGAGATGAAGGGATTTAAGATTCAAAGTTGAAATGCTGGACCTAATTCAATCATCTAGTAAATACCATTACCAGGACCAGGTATTCAAGCCCTCCGTTTTCTCTTCTACTACATGTTACCATGCATAGAATGAGCCTAGAAATAATTTAAATCAACTTTCTACTCAATATATGAATCCAGATTACAGTAGCTCAAAAAAAAAAAAGACCATTTCTTCTCTGATTAAATAGAAATTAGCACACTGTCACCCATTTCATTTTTAGATAGTTCTAAATTGTTAAGTTCTTTCTAATATTAAGTTGACAGTTGCCTTTGGACAACTTTCATTCATTGCTTCTGCATTTATGATCAAGTACAGAAAAGAACACATCTTTCTTTCAAAAGATAAGTCAGCTCTTATAACACCTCCACCCCCCTCAACCTGATGTCTTCTTTTTCATGTCAAAACAGTTCCATCAATCATTCTTTATGCATTGAATGCAGTGGGTCCTCAAGGCTCACCTGTTGAAATGAATTTAAATGAATGGAATTATTTATAAAGTTGTCACCCTGATTTCTTAAGTGGAATTCTTTAATTACCCACCTGAGATTTTGCACCTGGTGCAACAGCAAACAAAAACGAAACAAAACAAAAAATCTCCCCTCCCCCATACATACACAGAAACATAAATCTAATACAGTTTGACTATAGTTTATCCTAAAATAATGAGGTTCTAAATGACCTTGGTTCTTGGTTTATTACTAAGGTGTATAAATGTTGTTCTTGCCTGATATCTTTGTGACCATGAATGTACATTAGCCAGATGACTTCTATTTATAGAGATGGTGTTTTGACATGAAACAGAAAGGATCCAGCTATGAAGTGAACCCAGGATCATGTCTCCCTTCAATTCACCAGCTATATTACGTTTGATACCTTTTAATATTCACTACATAAAAATGCCCTACAGTTAAAGACCAGTGTAAGAGGCATATCCCACAAGGGTTTCCTGGTCTCTATTTTGCTTCTGGAAACCCAGGTTCTTATCTGACACAAACTAGTAATAGAACCTAGCCAGCTTGCTTGCTTCAAGTTTAATCCCTAATTTATCCTTCATATTGAAAATAGAGTTATCTTTAGAATATGTACACCTTCTTATATTTTTGTGATAAGTAGAACTTGTATTAGGCTTCCTTAAAAAAAAAAAAATTGGTGAGTTTACCTAGGGCATCCACCAGGCCAAAGACTAGAGGGATCGTATAGCTAATGGAAAGTTGTTAAAAGTTTTAGAGCAGGAACAAAAAACACAAAAATTTTGACCTCAGGAGATAATTCCAGTAGTGCCTGACAGAAAAAAATTTACTAAAGGTAAACTGGAAGTCAATGAAATAGAAAATTTTCACTTTGTTCTTTCTATTTCTGTAGACTGGGGCAAATAATATGAAAAAGTTAATCCTCTATTTGTTAGCCTATGAAAGAGGAGTGATTCCACTATCTTACACAATAAAAAATATATGAATTCATGTGCTATTTCAAAAAAATGTTTTATACCTTAAAATAAAATATACAGTAAAAAAATTATGATGAAAATATAACAAAATACTAATTCTTAATATCATATAAAGATAACACAGGTGGTAATTTCAACACCATGCCTTCTCAAATACTCTTTAGAATTAAAAATAATGAAAATGTAAGAATGATGTCCATATTAGCACATTGATTAAGGCATGTGATGTTTAACATGCATAACCCATAATAGGCAGTGATAGGCAGATGGGAAGTTATAGAGTCTGTACATGAACGTAATAGAAAATAACCAAGATAATGAAACATCAGCTATACAGCTTTTATAATTGCTATTCATTTATTAATCCCATCAGTTTAATTTAAAGCAACACACAACACTGTAAGAAAACCAATTCATAGTTACCATGGTAAATTCAAACACAGAGAGAAAGCCAGCTGTGAATCACTATTCCAAACATTCAGTTATTAACTCAATCGGCTTCAGTTAAAGGACCAACTACTGTATTACACAGGCAATTAATAATTACAGTGAAATAGCTAAGTGTTTTGCACACTTTTTCATTATTATGTGTCAGGAAATACTTTGATAGTATTATCCACATAACATCACCCACCACAGGGTCACCAGAACTGCAAATAATTTCTTATTGCTAGAATAATGAAATATATGAATTTATAATATAAATAAAAGTAAGAATTACAAGCTATTAACCTATTATATCATTAAATATATTTTCTATATAGGGATACAGCAACTGACAAAAATAATGTCTATTCTCTTACCTCTCTTAGTCACAGTGAATTCTATTACATATAAACGAACCTATTATTGAAGGTGAAAAACAGCAGTAATTCAAACTTTATGACTAGATTAAGGAAGAAAAACATAAACTTGTATTAATCAGTATAAATTCATTGATTTTCTTTACTTAAAGGTGCCAATATCAACATGACCCAGAGTTATCTGCACACTCCATGCAGTGGATGCATACATGTGTGTGCATGTGTGTGTGTGTGTGTGTGTGTGTGTGTGTGTGTGTGTTGTCTATAAACTCAGGGAGCAGAAGAGATGAGGCAGATATTGAACATCATTAGAAGATAAACACCTTGAAGGCAGGTGTTTCTGTCCATTTTTATCACTGTTTTATCCCCAGTGAGACACAAAGTAGATTCATGTAAGATAGATCTGTTTAACAAATGAAAAGAAAATGGTACCCAATCAAAAAAGTATATTCCTGGAGTAGGAGTGCTGCTTCCATCTGGGGTTTGGACTTCATCAGTGAAAATAATTTTATTTTATTTATTACATTTTTAAAAAATATTTATTTTTGAGAGAGAGATAGACAGAGCCTAAGTGGGAAAGGGGCAGAAAGAGCAGAGACACAGAACCTGAAGCAGGTTCAAGATGAATTAGATCTCATGATCTAGTTGGAGTAGGTAGACTATTAGCTGCCTTGGGGGGGCACACTAGGATCCTGATCTGAGAGAGTTGTGATGTAAGAACATGGGTCTAAAAGGGATGGTGAAGCCTGCAAAACTTGAGACTGTAAAGCTAGCCACGCATAGATCATTTTATTTTTATTTTTTTTATTTTTATTTTATTTATTTTTTTCCAATATATGAAATTTATTGTCATATTGGTTTCCATACAACACCCAGTGCTCATCCCAAAAGGTGCCCTCCATAGATCATTTTAAAAACCTGTTTTATTTAAACACTTTTAACAGTCTATGGGGGGGGGGGCAGAAACGGTATGAGAATTGATTTGATGAATGAAAAGTTTGCTTTGGTGACACTGTGGATAGCAAGAGAAAAGGGACTGAGGCAATCTGAAAAATTAGAAGCAAATATTTTCAGAAGCATAGATAAGCTTTTTTGATAGATAAGCCAAAAAATGTTGAAAGCTTGACTTCAGTAGAAGAAGTGGAAATGCAGGAAAGATGATAACCAAGAGAGTTAATAAACAGATATAATCAATAGTACTTGGTCATCATTGGAGGTTGGTGACAAGAAAGAGTCTGGAAGGAATAATAGTATTCACAGAATCGGGGTGAACAATAGGGGCGGTAACAGAAGAGATTAAGTTTTGGAGAAAAAAAATGATATTCACTTTTGGACACTAGATATAAGTTGCTAAATTGCAAGTAAAAATTCCCATAAATCAGGTAAATGTATAGCTTTGGAACTAAAAAAAAAAAGTCTAGGCTAGAGATAACATTTGAAAATGATCACCGTAAATAATAACCAAAGCTATGGGAGAGATGAAGCTATACTGGAAGAGAGATGGGATGTAGAAGAATTGTTAAGAGATATTTGTTCACAAAGTGGCATGCAATTGACTTGTCCCTTCCTTCAGATTCCCTTCTTACTGTAGGATATCCTGCACAACAGGATCCTCACTACAGGAGGATATCTTTCCCTCACTATGGATTCAAATTGGAAATGGATTTGAAAAGTCAAAATGTTTGAAATGATCACTGAATTCATTTTTTTAAATATTTGTTTAATATGAGATTCTCCATTCTCCACATAGAGTATATGAGTTGAACAGTTATAACTACAATAAAGAGAAAGTCAAAACCAAAGTAGTTTAAACAATAAAGAAATGTATCAATTCACATCACCAAAAGACTAGTTGTAGAAAAGGGTTTCTGATGCTGTGACTAGTGTTGTCATCAAGGACAAGGTGTTTTCCGTTAATAGGCTTTGTTTGACCCTGGCTTCATCCTGACACTGGCTTCTCAAATGGCTCTTCATGGTGGAAGGTGGCTGCCAGTAGCAAACAAGATATCTGCTTCCAGGCTCTCATGAGAGGGGTAAAAAGAGAAGCTATCTCTACCTCTTTCTTACGAGTGAGTCAGTCTGTATCTCTCTCAGAAGCCTCCAACTAACCTCTGAGGAGAGGTTAGTATCATTGGCCAGCATTATACTACTTGATGGAAATTACTGCTGCACAGATCAGAACCACTGCTAGAGGTGAGGCATGAAGTCCAGTTCCCTTGGCCATATGGATATTGTGTTCATTGCATACAAAACTGAAGATCTGTTAGGAAAAGTACAAAGCAGGGTGGTTGTTTAGAGGGTCAGTATCAGTAATGCCTGCTGCAAGGTGCTTCAGTTCTACACTATAAATATTCACAATATTAATAGTTTCAGAGAAATATATCAAGAAAAGTATGAGGCACTTTATATGAATGATCACATTTAATTGTCACAACACGGTTCCAGTGACATTTTACAATTGAAGAAATGGAAGTTCTTAGACATTATGTAATTTACTTTTGTAGTCTAACAAAAGCAGGTCTTGATTCCAGCTGTCTGTCTCCCAAGATATTTGTCGTGACATTTCACTCAGTCTCAAGGAAAATTCTTTGCTTTCTGCCTCATTTCCCTTTTGTTGATAAAGATATTGTTTCTTTCCAAACGATTGACCAAGTGCCGCTTCGTGACTTCAGATCTTTAGGTGTCTGAAGAGTGTCACTCATATAAGAAAACTCTTCTTATTGTGACCTCCCTATCCTTGAGTTCCAGGAAAGAACCATAAAGTCACATACTCAAAAACAACGTAGATTCCTAGAGTCTCTTGTACACAACAGGATATATGCAGCAGTTATGCTGAGAAGCAGGAATGGGAATAATTCTCTCACAGTTCCTGCTTTATAGAGGTGCTCAGAAAGAGGGACAAGGCTGAAGCTTTCTGCTGGCCATCTATTAGTATCACAAATTAGAACCAACAAGATAAATGAAAATTTAAACTTAGGCTGCTTCATGAAAGCAAGTCTAGTTTAGCAAGGCTGCTTGGGGAGTCCAGCCTTTAAAAGCCATAAGGTAGCCCTAAAGTGTTATTTTTCTTCATTGGCTCTGTATTAGGCAAAGTGAAGAAAATCTCTTTATATCTGGCCTGGAAAATATGAGTATAGAGCTTCTTTTATGAATCATGTCTCTTCATCAAAACTTTTTCATACTAGATCAAAGAGATCTAAGAACTTAACAGATAGGCGATCAAAGCCTTTATTTGAAGATGCTTATTATATACTAATTTAATAAATGCTTCATTTCATTCTTTATATTACTTGATCAAAAGTCTATATATCAAAACTTTGGGTTAAAAATAATTTTGGTTTTGGTTACAATTTTAATCAGGGTTATTGGGTAATTTAGGAAGTGATGATGGAAAAATTTCAATCATTAAGAATGTATGTGGCTGGGAAGGAAGTAAAATGCAAGGTAAAGCAAAGTTAGAGAGGAAGATGTTAACCATTTTCTCTTTGAATAAGCTATTTTAATATAATCTATTTTCTAACAGAAATTATGTTTACTCATTTACCTTAAAATATATTTAGTACATGCAAGGAGCTATCCAAAGAAGGAGAAGTGAATCCAGCCATAAAGTGGTTGAGAGTGGAACAGGGAAATAAGATTTGCATTTAAATAACTGAAATGCCATATATATGCCATATAGAAGGTGCCATCCAAAGTGGTGGTATTGACAAAGGAAAAATATTACATGCGATTGAATAATCAGGGAAGATTTGGTGAGCAGGTAGCCCTTGGGCTGAATTTGAGGATTTAGGCTTGCAGATAAGAAAATGACAGATATTTGCAGAGAGAAAGGACAGCACAATGATCAAAATATAAAAGCACGGGTATGAAAAACTCCAGACTGGTAGATCAGTTTGACGAGGGGAGACTCCTGCAGATCAGTGCCTGGGTCTTCATTTCTTCTTGGAGGATGACACTGGCCTTATCTAAGATTAAAATGTTACTAATTTGGGGCTTAAAAGGTGGTGAGTATGTTCCCAATCCTTAGTGTTCCCTCCCCCAGACACATGCATAAAATCAACCCAGGCTTTTGATCTGAAGCATGAAAGATCTGTCCAGATTGGCACCGAGTCTGTCCAGATTGGCAGTGAGGCTTGGCTGGGACTAGTTGAAAGTGAGAGAGTCTGGTGGGAGGGGGTAGGTGATCTGGCCATGGTGTCTCTGAAAGTGTGCTTTTTCTTTCTTTTACTGGATTCTATTTGCTCTATCCAGTATTTTTAAATGTTGCATTTGAACATAAAGATTAGTTGAAAGGAAAAAAAATTGCACAGCTTCATGGAGGGACCTTGAATATCCTAAGAAAGAATTGGGATTAAGAAGAAATTTGTAGGTCTATAATGTTTTTGGGAAAGGGAATGAATACAACGAGATTTCTGAAAAGGAAAGGTTTATGACTCATTTGCCTCTCATTCTTTAGTATCGAAGTATAGCCTTGCAGAAACCAGATGCTTACTAAGACTTTTCATTTTTAATTGTTAGACATATCGATGAACAAGATGAAGTGAATGACGAAAGAACGATGACTAAAAACATTTTTAAATGTTTATTTTTTTTGAGAGTGAGAGAAAGAGGGGGGGGGGGGGTGGAGGGGCAGAGAGATAAGGAGACACAGAATCCTTAGCAGGCTCCCGACTCTGGGCTGTCAGCACAGATTGCAACGCCAGGCTCGAATTCATGGACTGCAAGACCATGACCTGAGCTGGTCGGCTCAACCGACTGAGCCACCCAGACACCCAACTGAAAACATTATTTAAAGGGTGGAAAGGGACCAGCAGTGAACCTAACTGGGCCATGACTAGGACGGTGACCTTGGCAATAGGAAGGGGCTATGACTAGTAAATGTTTTGAAGATAGAACTGACAAGAATTGAAAACTGATACTACGTGGCAATGAGAAAGAATGAAATATGGCCCTTTGTAGCAACATGGATGGAACTGGAGAGTGTTATGCTAAGTGAAATAAGCCATACAGAGAAAGACAGATACCATAAGGTTTCACTCTTGTGTGGATCCTGAGAAACTAACAGAAACCCATGGGGGAGGGGAAGGAAAAAAAGAGAGGATAGAGTGGAAGAGAGCTAAAGCATAAGAGACTCTTAAAAACTGAGAACAAACTGAGGGTTGATGGGGGGGTGGGAGGGAGGGGAGAGTGGGTGATTGGTATTGAGGAGGGCACCTTTTAGGATGAGCACTGGGTGTTGTATGGAAACCAATTTGACAATAAACTTCATATGTTGAAAAAAAAAAGTGATGGGGATTAGAGTCAACGAAGAGATCAAAGATGATTCCTAATTGTAAACCTGAAGTTTGTGAATTTGATGGTACAAAGAATACATATATAAGGAAGGCAAAAGGAATACTTTGAAGATGAAAAGTTTAGTTTTGAACATGTGTTTACAGTGACATGTATTTTATATATTTGAGAATAAGTAGTTGTACAGGTAAGCCTGACTTTTGCAGGAGGCAAAGACCAGAGATAAATAATAATAGGGAGACATCTGAGTTAAGGTAATTGAGAAAGGAGAGATTAAATAGAAGATGAGAGCCCAAGACATATTTTGAGGAATCTTTATTTAGGGGAATTTGAAGAAAATCTGGAGTTTTTATAGATATGATATCAAGAAGCTATTTTGTTCAATGACAACATTAGACATTAATGTGATAATAGGAAGCAGAAGTATAGCGACCGTCCTTGAACTGCTTCAGGTCAAGGAAAAAGAAATTGAAATTCAACTTTAAATACCAAAATGCAAGTCCACAAAAGTGCCATGTTTGGCTGGCTTACCACTCTATTCAGGATCTTGGACCCTGTAGTTGCTCCATAAATATATAAAGATATTTTAATTAAATGGATTAAATAGCTTAAAAGTCCATAATTTATGGTGGAATGGTTATTTTCTCTGTTCTTTTTTTAATATTCTTTTTAAAACTATAGGTATAGTTTGGGGCACCTGGGTGGCTCAGTTAGTTGAGTGTCTGACTTTGGCTCAGGTCATGATCTCACGGTTCTTGAGTTCCAGCCTCACGTCAGGCTCGGTGCTGACAATTCAGAGCCTGGAGCCTGCTTCAGATTCTGTCTCCTTCTCTCTCTCTCTCTCTGATCCCTCCCCCACTTGTACTCTCTCTCTCTCTCTCTCTCTCTCTCTCTCAAAAATAAATAAACATTACAAATTTTTTTACTTAGAGGTACAATATATGCTTATAAAAATTTCAAACCAAAAAGTAGAAAGTAGATAGGAAATTGCTATGAATATTTGATGTATATTTTAGACATTTTTATATGCTATATGTGTGTGTGTGTGTGTGTGTTCATAATGGAATTTGCTCTTTATCCTTCACAATGTATTATGGGAAATTTATCATATTAGTACATGTACATCTACCTTATTATTTTTAATAGCTAAGTATAATGTTTCGTAATATGATGTGTAATTATTACTTTTGCCACACCACTACTAACAGGCACTTAAGTAATATGCATTTTCCCTATATTTAGCAATGATGATGCATTGCATTTTCTTATGTAAATGTATGTGCACAGGTGTGAAAAAATTTGTAAGATGGATTCCTTTTAGTTCAAGAGTGTATTAATTTCAACATTGTTAGTTATTGCCAAATTTCCTTCAAACAGGCAGTACCAATATAACCTCTTTACAAATATTCAAGCAAACATATAAAGCAATTCAACCATAACTTGTTTGCTCATTGCTATACTGATAATAAAGACTTAAGTTCTTAAGCATAATTTTTACTTTAAATATTAAAAAGAATACTTCCTGTGCGAAATCTATAGCAACGAACAAGTATTTCCTGTAGTGAAAACATGCGACTGTTTTTCTCCTTTGGTCCCCATATCATGATTCCACTAAATACACATGTTCATTGGAAGAATTGGGCTGATTGCAGGTGAGTTATGTAGTACAGGTGTGAGAACTCTACCAGGAACAGCAAACCCACCTGGTCTAGGGGACAGTCACGTAATAAAAATATGTGAAATTGGCATGTGTGACACAATTAGAATTCTGAACAGGAAGAATCATATACCTAATATAGTAAGGATATCCAAATTTAATTTACTCTAATAATTTAATATTATGGTAATTCTCATATAAATATATGTTTTAAAACCATGTCATAGACATATTCTAATTGAATGTTATTTAAATATACATTTTTAAAATATGCCCATCAAGAAAACACATCTGTGGGGCAGATTTTACCAAGCCCAATCTTAGTTTGGATTTAGTTCCTCATGCTGATGCTTGCACCCAAATTGGGTCTGACTGAATAATTCACACCTTATTCCATTATCTGGAAGACCTTCACCACCAGAGAGGAGGGAGGTTCTGTAAAACTCACATGTCTATAAAAGCGTAATGGGAACACCTCTGAAAACCTAATACTTGTCCTATATATTATGTATCTATGAAACAGTTTTATTACAAAACATGTATGTTTATTACTCTACTTCAATGAAGTTCATAACCTCCCTGTAAGTTATTATCAAAATTTTATAGATCAGAAACTGAAGAGGCCCAGATAAGGAACTTGCTCCAAGTTTACATGCAAGTATGGCCTGGGTAGCCTCCACCTTAAACTGAACTGTAGATCTAGTGGCTCTAAGATACCACACAGTTATTCTGTAAGTACCTGAGCTGGTTTCTAGAGTGAAATTCTCTGGGGAAATCTCAGACCATACCTCAAGCTCCTCTGTGATGCATGTTTAGGCATCGGGAAATGAAAAGGGCCTGAGTGGTTCAGGCCGTGTCACTCTGGGACACAGATGGTTGACATATAACCTTTCAGGGTAATTTGTTGCCTCAGTAGGAGCGTTGGAGTGTTATTCAATGGTACCAGCTAGGAAAAACAAGCTGCAAATAGCAAGGACTCAACATTTATACTGCGTATTCCTGTGGAAAGTGAGAAATAACAACCAAGTCACTGGGAACACAAAAGCTACAATGTAGATCTGAGAATGTCACGGTTCTTTGGAAGGGCAGTTTTAGAATCGTGTAGCTGTGACGAGAGATTAGCATTTTTCATGGACATAAAAATCAAAGAAATTAGAACCAGCTCAGTTAAGATGCCCAACACTTACATTGTAGAAAATAACATTTAAATAACTTTAAGCATATGTCTAACATCTTATTTATATCATCTCAACAACTGTGCCACTTCTGTTTATTCCAGCTTTACAAGTAACTTCAAGCCATTAATTCCCCAACATCTAGAAAATCAGCGTTGTTTCACATAGGAGGGTCTCACATCACTCATATTCTCCTTTCCATCCACGTGGACTTCATACCTTGCCATGTCACCAAAATAAGAGGAAACAGCAAATACCTGAAGTAAATTTAAAAAGTAGAATCAAAATTCATTTCATTGGTCTTAGACTTGTTAAGTAATTGTCTTTAGGGCCAACCTCTTTTATTTTTAAACATAATATATACTCCTTTAAAATCTGACACACAACAGAGGTATATTTAGTCACCATATGGTAACTGCTATAACAAGTCATTCCAAAATCTCAGTGGCTTAATACAATAAGGTTGTATTATCCTTCTTATATCACAGCCTATGGTGAATTAGTTGGGAGAGAAAAGGCTATGCTTCATGTAGTTAGGGACCTGGGCTCTTTGTGTCTCTGTCCATATCATCCGTGGAGGCTTTTGAGTCCTCCAGTAGGTACATTATATGCAGGCAACTGACCAGCTGACCAGCATGGAGGTCAGCTTAGGAGATGTCTGTGCTCCAGGCCTGAAGATGGCGTACATTGCTTTTACCTGTGGCAAACCACTGGCCACAAAACCAAATCATGTGCCCTCATATAAAATTTCAAGAACAGTTAGAAATAGTTTTAAAGTATGCCAAGGAAGAAACTAGAACTTAGACCTCAGTTTGTGTTAGCCATCTCCATCACATGTAACTACTTGACTAGTATTTCTCAAAAGTCTATCTCAATATGCTTTACTTTCAACTAGCACTAATAAACATAAAAACAAAAAATTATTGAGTAAAAAGAAGGGACTCTACTAAAAAATGTACAGCTATTTTTTCTATGTCTATTGTAAAATATCTGCTAGGTTCTCTATGAAAAGCAACCTCCTTTGTATCCCTTGTTGCTCATTATTTTAATAAATAAGATAAAATACAAACTAAAAATATTTTTAAATAACTAGAGGATGGTTATGTAAATTGTGATTTATCCGAATCAAATATGATTTGATCATAATCAAATTAGCATATAGTAATATGTTATGCAAGATATTTGGGAAAAGAATAAGATGGGAAATTATCCTGATATATTTTTGATTAGTTGATTGAGATATAACTGATATACACCACATATATTTGAAGTGTATGGATTGATTAATGTTGATACAATATGTATGCATGGAACTATCACTATAATTAAAACAACAGATAAATCCATTAGCCTCAAAAATTTTCTCTTGCTCATTTATAATCCCTACCCACTGCTGCCCATCTCCAAGTAGCCACTCATCTGCTATCTTTGTAGCTTTCATTTTACATAAATAGAACTATACAGATGTGTATTTTTTGTCTGCTTTCTTTCACTTAGCATAATCTGAGATTCATCCATATTTTAGTAGGTATCATTACTTTTTTTGTTGTTGCTAAAGAGTATTGGTATGGATATACCACAGTTTATTTATTTTTTCACCTATTAGTGGGCATCTGGGTTGTTTCCCATTCTGGGTTATTACAATAAACTGCTATCAACATTCACGTAAAAGTCCTCATGCAGATTTATGCTTTTTTTCTCTTGAGGAAATACCTAGAAGTAGAAGGTCTGGATCATATGGTAGGTGTTACGTATAACTTTTTAAATGAAAATTGCCAAATGGCTTTTCAATGTACATAATTGTAGCATTTTATATTCTCACGAGCAGGTTATGAATTTCCAGTTTACTCACATCCTCACCAACTTTTGGTGTAACCATTCTTTTTAGTTTCAGCCATGCCAGTAAGTTTGTAGTAGTATTTCACTTTGGTTAGATTTGCATTTCCTTAATAACTAATAATTTTGGGTATCTTTCCATGTTCATATTGGCCATGCAAATGTCTTCTTAGGTGGTGTCTCTATTCAAACATCATGCCTATTTTTCCATTGAGTTTTGAGAGGTAGCCCTTTCCTCTCAGATTTTGGTGCCAACTCTATCCTCTGTAATAAAGGAGGTGGCCTATTACCTGGGACCTTCACCCTCTGGGCCTATGTTGGCAGTAGCAGCCCTGTGGGCCTCTGAGTCACCCTAGAAATTATTATTTCTTTTTGTCAAAGGATAACACATGTCCATAGCCAAGTAGCTCTGTTGGCCCATTTCCTGCCTGTAGGGTCCCGGAATTCTGGCAGCCTTCTTTATTTCATCCCATCTCTGTCCCCTTCCATCCAAGCTGGCAGTATTTCTGATTAAGTGGTTGATTGGATATATGAGTTGCATGTCTAATCTCTACAGCAAAAATTTGTACAGCCACTGGGGCCCAATTTCAGAACCCACTATCTGGATAGGCTGAGAATCTTCCAAGTCATCAAGTTCTGGTTCCATTTTGCTTAACACTTCCTCTTTTAACTTATTTCTTTTCTACCACATTGGCCATAAGCAGTAAGGAGAAACCAGGCTGCATCTTCGAAACTTGTTCCTCAGCTGATTTTACCACTTGATCACTTAAAGATCTACTTTCTATCCAGTGGCAGAAAATAATGCAGCCAAAATTTTTGCTACTTCACAAAATAATATATGTCTATCTGTGCATTTAAATATATATAGTAGATAAGTGCTATCATACTGTCTTATTCTTTCCCTTCCTAATACATTTCAAACACTGTCCTGTTTTGACTCACATATACACACATAAGCACATGCGTGTATATAATTCTTTTTAATGTTTGCGTGTTAGTTTTATAATATGTAGGTTTACATTCTTCTCCATCCCTTAATAGTTCTGTGCTCTTAGAACAAGTTACTTAGTTTTTCCCTACCCCAATTTCCCTATCTAAAAACACTGATGCTGGTAAAATATCTACCTCATAGGTTGCTTATAAGAATTGAATTATAATCCTATGGAGCCATTAACACAATATTTGGCAGATAGTGAGCACTAAATAATTGTTACCTATCAATATTTCCAAGGTTTTATGCCAGTGCTTATGCCCTAACCCTGTGACCAGAAATCCTGGACAAGAGCAATTCCTTTTGGCTGTTAAGAATGAGATATTTCTTGGACATACTCTCTAGGCTCTTGTTAAGTCTTCATATACGTGGCACTTTAGCCACTCAGGTGATCATAAAATTTACCATGGACGATGTGGAAAAGCAATCACATTCTGGATTACAAGGCTGTCACTTCTCACTGTCCTTGCTGTTTCCCGCTCTATCCATTGTCTGATCAGCCCCCTTTCACATGGCACCTCTGAAACTGACAGCCTCTGACACATTGCCCAGAAACATCTTGCTGTGAAATAGCTATGCCACTTCTCAGTGGCCCTGATATTCAGGGCCTGTAATAGGACATCCTTAAAGGTTTCCACCCTCAAGGTAGGAAAAAAAATCTTCAATTCAAAATGAAATTGTATTTAATTCAGTTAATTTTATTTTTGGCAAAGGAGATAAAGATTGACAGGAGATCAGAGTGTAAGATTTGTACAATCCCAGAAGGTGGTAAACCATTGCTTTGAAGAGCAGGTTAGGGAGCAACTTATTCTCATTTAAAATTTATTACTAAAAATTTGATTAGTCATTAGATTTATCAATTTGATTCATCAATTTTCAGCCAAGTAAATTGTCAGTGAAGTGGAACTATATAGTGTGTGAACCCTAATCTGATAATTTAATCTATAATCAAGATGTGAATTTCTTAAACCATCTCCAGTTCAAATTCTCTAGTGAGATTCTTTTGGGCAGGCATGGAAAATAACTTCATGTCAGTTAATTTTCAGTTTCCATGTATCAAATCACAATGGTGTTTAAGTCTGCAACATCAATTTTGAGAAAACAGAATTCAAGGATTCCACATCATTGTATTTGTTATGCTTACACAACTGGCACTTATTTTTGAGAAATAAAATGAGATTTGGCTCTATTTTTGAAACTGGGTACAAGCCAATGTAAGCTTAAAGATGTAGCATGTTCCTTGGCTTTTCAGCCATTTTTTTTAGAGAAGTTTGCTTCTGGTGGCTGCATGAACGTGTCTCCCTTTGCTCCACAGCGGCAGTTAAAAATCCATTCGAAGGTTTTAAGCAAAGTTCACTTGATTGTAGGTCAGTACCCGGTGGATAAATCACAAAATTGCTTCAAATAACGTACGTGATTTGCTTTTTCCCTGCTGAGGAGAAGCTCTAAACTGAGAGAGCATGAAGTAAGGATTGTTTCCTCTCCCCTAAGGTTAATGCCCCTGTCACAGCTGAAGTCCCCGTCAAGGAAACACAGAGAAGTAGCTTAAAAATGCAACTGTTTTCATCAATCTGCCACAGGCAGCAGAAAACAAATGATTGTGGTTCCTATCTTCGCCAGTGGCAGAGCATTTGTTAAAGTACAAAGATAAGAGAAGAGAAAGGGACAAGAAATCCCTTGGCAGAGAGCATGAATGAAATATGCCGCCAAAAGTGCAGGGCCTTTCAAAAATAATCTCTTGTAATCACTGAGGCCTGTTACGGTGGCAAAGTGGAATGTTTTGGTGAATGTGTTAGGTGAAAATTCCCTGCATAGTATTAGGCTATTGACCCCCTGCTTCGAGAATAATCTTTCTCAAGCACCATTTTCATCATGTCATCCCTACTCAAGGACCCTTATGGAAGAGCGCCCTGGTATCTACCAACTTAAATCCAAACTCTTCGCCCTGGCATCCCCAGTGGCTCTCTCCAACTGATTCTTGCCTCTATTGTACCAGCAAACAGGCCCTCTCCAGTCCATTCAAATATATTGGCTTGCTTTCCTTTGCATATTTTTTTTTCCAGAAACTAGCTTTTTTTTTCCTCCTCATTCTTTTCCAGCCTTGAATGTTCTCTTTATTCTCAATGTGCATATTCCAAATACTCGTGCATATACTTCCATTCCATGCCTGTTGAATTCTCTAAGATTAGCTTAGAAATTGGCTTCCCTCAGGAAGTCTTCTCTGGCCATACTCCTATTTATTTTCATCCTGTATCCCTCTCAACTCATATTTTGCACTACTTTTATTTTTAAGTTTGTTTACTTATTTTGAGATAGAGAGCACAAGAAGGGGAGGGGCTGAGAGAGAGGTAGAGGGAATCCCAAGCAGGCTCTATGTTGTCAGTACAGAGACTGATGTGGGGCTCAAATCGATGAAATGTGAAATCATGACCTGAGCCCAAACTAAGAGTCAGATGCTTAATCAACTGAGCCACCTGGGCTTGGGCTTTTATATAAATATATAAATATATATTTAAATACATAAATATATATTTTAAATATATATTCTGAACCGTGAATTCCACTTCTACAAATTTGGTGCCCCAAACTGGAGTCAAAATATAACAATGGTAGCATGTTTCATGTTTATTTTACCAACGACTTGATCATCATTCATTTTTTTATTTATTCAATAAATCTTTATGCTTATTATGTGTCAAGAATATTGCTGAATTCTGAATCCAAAAATAGTTAATTTAAGACCAGTATGTTGTACAAGTGCAGAAGTTCAGGTAAAACTTTCTGAAAAAATGCAGCCTCATCTTAACCTATATGTGACTATATTTGGGACAAACTATGAATTTCTGGGAAAGAGGAAGCAAGATCAAGAATATCATTAATATAAAGTAATAAAAAATTTTATGGGATGTCAGAATATAAATGTGATTCTTAAAAACCTCAACCCTAACTTTTTGCTAGCACAATCATTTTTTTTTTTCCTCATGGGCAGGTTTGCTGAATGCAAGTTTATTTTTAAAATTTGATTCCTATAAATAAATGCCATGCCAGGTATTGCATGTTATAGAATTATTTAGAATTTACCTGGTGGTCTCAGAAACTAAATAAAGGTTATTACCTTCCATGGGTCATAGAATTTAGACATGCAGTCACTTACTCAATAACCTTTTCTCATTATCTTCAACCTTTCACTAACATTTCTGGCTATTAATCACTTCCTCTTCATTAAACTCTCTCTAGCATCAAAGTACAATATTCCAAGATTCATCTCTTACCTCCCTGATAATTTAGTATCTTTTTTTCCTCGTCATTCCTTGTAAATATAGAGAATTTCCATGTTTTAGTACTTGCTCATTGCTTTTCTCTCTGTATTTTCACCCATGTATGTTCTGTGAAGACGGTACTATTCCTTTTCCTAGATCATCCTCAAGAGAAGAGAAAGCGTTCAATGAAACTGATGAGAATTTGAGACATCAAATGGGCCACAGTTATGGGATGAGGTCACCCCATTGCAGCTTTCCCTTTTGCTCAGCTCTACTGCCAGCCTTCATGGGATGAGGAGCACTGGGTAAAGTCTAGATGTTTGGAGGCAGATGTCATCCTTGTACTATTCTACCTCTGCCTCCTCTGAGAATGTAAAGAGATGGATAAGTTAATCCAACATTCACTCTTTAGGTGCCGCCATCTTGCTTTCAAGTGCTTCTGTGACTCTGTATCTTGTTCATTACCTGGATCTTTGCTGATGCTGTTCCTGAAGCGCCAAGGCTAATTTATCTTCACTTGGAGGAGGCCTTTTCCTCTCTTTTTTTCTCTTCTTTCGCATAGCAAACTGTCTAGGCAATCTGAGGACCAGATTCTTAGACCACCATTATATATATTATATAATATATAATGTAATACAAAAGTGCAGCTGATATTATAGTATTGAGAAATAAATACTTTAGAACAAAAAAAAAAAGGCTTAACATGTGACAAGTCAGAATTTCAATGTATAGACTTTTTAGTCTGTATGGATGGATCCAATTATTTTTATTAACATGTCTTAATCCTTTATTTTGTTCCCTTTTAATGTGTTTTGTTATCTTCAGGCCAACTTCAAAAATAGTTAAGTCTCGTATGAGCCACAGAACATAACTATATGAGGTTTGGGGCTTAAATGTTAGTTTTATATATTTAAGGTGTTAACTCTAGTTTGGAAGCTATGTTGGTCAGAGTTCTCCAGAGAAACAGAACCAACAGATGTGTGTGTGTGTGTGTGCGCAGAGAGAGAGAGAGAGGAGAGAGAGAGAGAGAGAGATTGATGGATTGATTTTAAGGCATTGGTTTGTGCGATTAAGGAGACTGACAGGTCAGAAATCTATAGGAAGTTCAAGTAAGCTGAAGACTCAGGGAAAATCCATTTTGCAGTTCAAGTCCAAGGCAGTCTGCTGGCAAAATTTCTTCTTCTATGTTCTATTACAGTCTTCCACCTTACAGAGGGCAAGCTTCTTTACTCATATTTAAATGTTAATCTCTACCAAAAAACATCCTCCCAGAAACATTCAGAATGTTTTACCACTCATTGCAGCATCAAGGTCCATCCAAGCTGACACATAAAATTAAAGTCAAAAGTCAAAAGACAGAAGTCAAAAGTTCATCTTTGCCTTACTTTAGACCTTCTTAAAATTTAAGGAGGGAAGTGAGTCAAAGGCTAATTTTTTTAATTCATATGACTTGACTAGACTGGTGAATCACCATCCCCACTACTGCCAGCCCATCACAACTACCACGTACTCTAATATTGGCTCTGCATTATTCACTAAAATGTTCCTAATTCTGTTTATTTTTCAGAGGGAGGGAGGGAGGGAGGGAGGGAGGGAGGGAGAGAGAGAGAGAGAGAGAGAGAGAGAGAGAGAAACAGAGTGCGAGTGAGGAGGAGCAGAGAGGGAGGAAGACACAGAATCTGAAACAGGCTCCAGGGTCTGAGCTATCAGCACAGAGCCTGACCTGGGACTTGAACTCACGAATCATGAGATCATGACCTGAGCTGAAGTTGGATTCTTAAATGACTGAGCCACCCAGTCACCCCTAATTCTGAATATTCAGCAAATACTAAACCTAAGTGTCCATTGGCAAATGAATGGATAAATAAAACACGCCCCCCACACACACATACATACACACACACAAATATTATTCAACCATAAAAAAGAAAGAAATCCTGCCTTTTGTGACAACTTAGGTGGATCTTGAGGGCATTATAGTAAGTGAAATAAGTCAGATAGGAAGACCATATTATCTCCCTTATATGTGAAATCTAAAAAAAGAAAAAAAAGATTGCTGGTTATCAGAGGTAAGGGGTGGGTATGTGTGAAATGGGTAAAGGAGGTACAAATGCTCAATTATAAAATAAGTAAGTCCTAGGGATATAATGTACAAAATAATGGCTACAGTTAATACTGCTTTATATATTTGAATATTGCTAATAGAGTAAGTTCTCATCACAAGATAAGAAAATTATAACTATCTGTGGTGATGGATGTTAACTAAACTTACTGTGGTAATCATTTTGCAATATATACGTGTAGGAAATCATTGTGTTGTACACCTAAAATAAATATAATGTATCTCAGTAAACAGCAACAACAAATATATACTGACTATTTATATACTGACTATTTATTGGGTTCTTTGCATTGGTCCTGGCCATAGCACAGCAGCCTGTTTGTAGACCTTGCATCCTATTAAGGGCCATAGACAACAGTAATTAAATAAATGAACATTAACATATACTATATTATATATTACCTTTATAAAAACCACTATGAAGAAAAGTTAAGCAGGGTTTTGAGTAGAGAATAGTAGAGAAATTACTTTAGACAGTGTGGTGAGGGAAGTCTCTGTGAAGGTGATACTTCTGCTTCAAGCATGAACCTAAACAAGTGTTGGGACGAACGAGGCAGGTATATGGGAAAAATATGTTCTATTCAGAGAAAGTAGCAATTGAGAAGTCCTGAAATGGTTTAAACTTTTTATATTCTAGGAATAACAGAGGCCCATGTGACCAGAACAGAGTGAAAGATAGAGAAGAGGTAAGAAATGAGGTCAGAGGTAGTTAGCAACAGGTTGTAGTTGGGGATTTCAGGGATCTGAGACGTACATACAAACAGGTTGCTAAGATGATTTCATTAATGGACAGAGAGAAAAGGAATTTTGGACCTTACTTTTATAAGCCAAAGTTTTCAAATGTAAATTCATGCCTGGACTTGTCAGCTAAGGAAAATGTGTGAGGCACGTTGATGGAAACTTTGGTGACCTGGAGAATAAAGGCCTTGTCATAGGTGGGCTTCTGGTACCAAGTTCTAACTAGTTATCATCATACAGGGAATTCAGCTCACAAGTTGTATGTTTGACACTTCTGATAAAAGGGCTTGGTATGCTAATCATTAGGAACATGCGTTTATTAAATCTCTTTTCTGTGCCAGGCATTGTAGAAGTAGCTTTCATGCATGTTATCTCATTAAATCCTATTATATTGTATCATAGGTATTTTGATATGCACTTTCAAAGAACATAGCCATGATGAAGGCAGTGCCTAACTTATAAAATCTTCAGCAACCATGGCAATCAATTAGAGGTCTGGATTGACCAATGCCTTGTCATGCAGTTAAGTCAGTAAGATGTGTATAAACGGGACTCATCTAGTTTGTCTGAGCCACCATGGTTTGATAACCATCAGGTAACAGAGGTATATCTTTTAGCATAAATTTCAAAGTTGCTTTCCAAGAACTAACTATATACTTTCAACTTCTCATATATGCCAAGGTTATTAAATAACTGGGAATAAAAGGGTTGTTTCCAGATGGATTTCCTTCTTGCAAGCTATGCTATGAGCTCTACTCCTAGAAGGTAAAGGGCTAGGGATATTGATCCATCACCAAAAGCCTAGGAGGAAAGAATGGTTTCTACAGGATTAACCAAAAAAACATTTGTCTCCTGAACCTGAATCCCATTTGGAAAATCTCACAAGTCATAGATGGCTGATTTGATGGCAGGAGGTAAGTAGAAGCTGCTACTGAAGTATTATCTGATTATAGAAAAGAATGCAGGGACCAATTATATCTGTATAAATGAGTGCAGCAGCATGGATTATTCTTGATCTTGTACAAAGAGGAATAAAATTAATATTGCTAGATATCTACTGACTAAAGAAGCACTAAAAATTGAGCTGATACTACATCATTTGTGTCAAGGGAAATGCAAGTAAAGGGGTCCCAGCAAAGGCAGATTTCGGAAGAACAAATATTCCAGGAGAGAGTCAGTTTAATCATTGGCCAGGGTCATAGAACTTGAAACTAGTTTATGACATTAGCAATCAAGTAAGAATTTCACAACTCCCTTATAGTTTTCCCCTTGTGTTCCCCAACCTAGGAAAGTGTCATTGTCTCATGACAATGATGTTGTATAGAACACACAAATGAGTGTTGATTATCAACAATAACATAAAGAAATATTAATGGTTAATCATCTTTAAATCAAACCACTACAGTTTAACTCATACATAACTTGTCTTTGCCTGAAATAAAAAAATCTCCCAGACTTCCACAGACATTCTTTAAAGCCAGGAATTGGGAAACTTTTTGTGTAAAAGGCTAACTAGTAACTGCTTTACACTTTTCAAGCCAGATGGTCTCTGTCCCAACTTTTCAACTCTGCCATTTTCAGTATGAATGTCTCAAAAGACAATGCATAAGTGAAGGAGAGTAGCTATGTTCCGAGAAACATTTATTTACAAAAATAGGCAATGCGCTGAATTTGTTCTGTGGGCCATGCTTTGCCAATGTTTGCCCTAAGTGGTGGAAGCAACCATATTCTTGTTATATGTGAGTTGTCTCATTATGATACCCTGTAAATAGTGAGTAGTCTGATTGCTGAGTAACCAAAAGTCATAGCTACTTAGTTTAGCAGTAACTAAAACCTTTACTTGTCCAAACTGTGCTTTTTCCCCCTCATTTCAAGTGCAAGAATTCAAACTTTTTATTACCACTCGATTAATTTTACCTTTTCTCCATAATATTTGGTGACACGTACTACTTTCTGTGATTTCATTTACTTGACTTTTCCACTAACTAAACCTGATGTTGTTTTCTTATCCAATAAGATAAATTGCCATTTGAATCAATAATATACCTGTAGATCAGTGTACCTTTAGATTTCTTATATAAACAATCCTAGTGGGTCAGTTGATAGTCAAACATCCATGAAGCTTTATAATCTGGTAAGTAGGTTAAGGGACAGAAAGGATCATTGTATCCAATAAAATTTTGTCATGCCTTAAGATTTCAAGTTTCATTTCAAGGACTTTGTTATTAGATTTTCTAAAAACAAAGACATAAACAACAGTTGCACTTGAGGTAAAAAAATTAAGCATAAGAAATAAATTTAATCCCTATCATTTGTAACATTGCCTGTCCTAATTTTATTAGTTTATTAGGCATTAGGTATGAGAATCTTATGAGGCATTTGTTTGTTTTTTTTTAATGATTTTTTTAAAGTTTATTTATTTTGAGGGAGAGAGAGGGAGAGCACAGATGGGGGAGGAAGAGATAGAAGGGGAGAGAGAGAGAATCCCAAGCAGGCTCCTCACTGTCAGCCCAGAGCCCAATGAGGGGCTTAAACTCACGAAACATGAAATCATGCATGACCTGAGCCAAAATCAAGAGCCAGACGCTTAACCCACTGAATCATCCAGGCACCCCACTAATGAGGTATTTCATTAATTGATTTTCAGGATGTGACTCAAAGTAGAACTGTGTATTACACATCTTGATGGATGTAAGAGTAAAATGACTTTGGAAGTACACCAAGCAGATAACAGCAATTATGGAATCAATGATTGACAGAATATTTAAGTAAATTATTGGAATAGAAGATTATTTGATCAGAAAGTAAATTTATAATATGATGTTATTCTTGATTGCAGAGAGATAAAAATAGATAATAAAGCAAATATAATGAAGGTTAAGTTAATTATTTAAGGGGGGGAATCTATAAGTTTGGAAGTTTTGTACTTTTTGTTGTTATTGTTTTGATATTACTAATATTTGAGTTAGAGTGAAAATGCCTTCATTTCATTCTCATAAATAGGTGTTAGGTATAAAGCCCACATTCTGGAACTTCAAAAGAGAGGGTTTTTTTCTCCAGTACTATGGAAGATTAAAAAAAATAGTCTTCTCTCCATAAAATTTTCAGAAATATTCTGTAAAATACAACATTTCAGATGCACACCTAAATTCACATGAAATTAATGGAAAATACTCAGACTCCAAAATCAAAGAAGTTAGAAAACCAGAGTTCTCAATTGAAACTGAGGCTGTATCTGCCCCAAGAGTCTCTACAGATCTCAGAAATCTAGAATTTAGGGCAGTAAAAGCCACTCAGAGTAGAACAAAAGAAGAAGAAAGAAAAGAAGAAAAAAAAAAGAAAGAAAAAAGGAGAGCCATTAACATGGTGGAGAAGTAGGGTGACCTAAGTTTGACTCCTCCCTCAACATAGCTAGATAAATCACAAATCATTGTGAACACCAAATAAATTGATATGAGGACTGAAAGAACAAAGCTGCACATCTACACATAGAAACCTGACCACCTAATGGAAGGTAGGAGCTGCAGAGAGTTGATTTGGGGGAGAAAATAGCCATGGGTACTGAAGAGGGGAGGGAGTCCTGACCAGAGAGAGGAACAAGGGTGAAAGGGTGAAAAAATTGTAAAAACACCCGCAGAGGATTGCACAAGAAAACTCTTCCCCAAAACCATTGATGGAGAAAGGAGAGGGGTTTAATGCCACGAGTTTTTTATAAGCAGCAGAGTGCAAAGTCTGAAGTTTTAGAGGTAGAGTAGAAAGGAACAGAGAACATCACCAGAAACACCAACCCGACAGGTAATACGATGGCACTAAATTTATATCTATCAATAATCACTCCAATGTAAATGGACTAATGCTCCAATCAAATGACATAGGGCATCAGAATGGATAAAAAAACAAGGCCCATCTATATGCTGCCTACAAGAGATTCATTTTAGACCTAAAGACACCTGCAAATTGAAAGTAAGTGGATGGAGAACCATCTATCATGCTCATGGATGTCAAAAGAAAGTTGGAGTAGCCATACTTACACAGAAAAACTAGATTTTAAATCAAAGACTGTAAAAAGAGATGAAGAAGGGCATTACATTATAATTAAAGGGCCTATAAATCAAGGAGCTCTAACAATTGTACATATTTATGCCCCCAACTTGAAGGACCCAAATGTATAAATCAATTGATAGCAAACATAAAGAAACTCATTGACAATTACACAATAATAGTAGGGGAATTTAACACCCCACTTTCAACAATGGATGGATCATCTAAGCAGAAAATCAACAAGGAAACAATGATTTTGAATGACACAGTGGACTATATGAAATTAACAGACATATTCAGGGGGCACCCTGGGTGGCTCAGGTGGTTATGCGTCCAACTTCAGCTCAGGCCATGATCTCACGGTTCATGAGTTCAAGACCCATATTGGGCTCTGTGCTGACAATTCAGAGCCAGGAACCTGCTTTAGATTCTGTGTCTCCCTCTCTCTCTGCCCCTTTCCTGCTCTCTGTTTCTCTCTCTCTCAAAAATAAATAAAGGTTAAAAATTTTTAAAAAACATATATTCACAACATTTCATCCTAAAGCAGCAGAATACACATTCTTTTTAAGTGCACGTGGAACATTTTCTAGAATCACACAATGGGTCACAAATCAGACCTCAACAAGTACAAAAAGACTGAGATTATACCATGAATATTTTCAGACCACAACACTATGAAACTCAAACCACAAGAAAAAGTTTGGAAAGACTACAAATACATGAAAGTTAAAGAACATCTTGCTAAAGAATAAATGTGTTAACCAAGAAATTAAAGAAGAAATAAAAAATTATATGGAAGCAAATGAAAATGAAAACACAACAATTCAAAACCTTTGGGATCCAGCAAAGGCAGTCCTAAGAGAGAAGTATAATGCAAAACAGGTCTACCTCAAGAAGCAAGAAAAGTCTCAAATACACAACCTAACCTTACCCATAAAGGATCTAAAAAAATAATAACAAATAAAGCTTGAAGCTAGCAGAATAAGGAAAATAATGATTAGAGAAGAAATAAACAATTTAGAAACGAACAACAACACCACCACCAACAACAAAAACAGTAGAACAGATCAATAAAATTAAGAGCTGGTTCTTTTAAAGAATTAATAAAATTTTTAACCCCCTAGACAAAAAGAAAAGAGAAGGACCCAAATAAATAAAAGCATGAAAGAAAGAGGAGAGATCACAACCAACACCACAGAAATACAAACAATTATAAGAGAATTTTATGAAAAAAAAATATACCATCAAACTGGGCAATATGGAAGAAATGGACAAATTACTAGAAACATATAAACCACTCAAAGTGAAACAGGAAGAAATAGGTAATTTGAACAGACCCACAACCAGCAAAGAATTTGAAACAGTAATCAAAAATCTCCCAACAAACTGAAGCCCAGGACCAGATGCATTTCCAGGGAAATTCTACCAGACGTTTAAAAAAGAGTTGATACCTATTCTTCTCAAATTGTTCCAAAAAATAGAAATGAAAGTAAAACTTCCAAACTCATTCTATGAGGCCAGTATTACCTTGATTCCAAAACCAGACAAACATCCTACCAAAAAGCAGAATTACAGGCCAATATCCCTGATGACAGAGAATTTGACAGATGTCAAAATTCTCAATAAGATACTGGCAAATCAAATCCAACAGTACATTAAGATAATTATTCATCATGATCAAATGGGATTTATTTCTGGGATGCAGGGGTGGTTCAATATTTGCAAATCAACCAATGTGATATGTCACATTAATAATAGAAAAGATAAGAACTATATGATCCTCTCCAATAGATGCAGAAAAAGTATTTGACAAAATACAGCTTCCATTCTTGATAAAAATTCTCAACAAAGTAGGTATAGATGGAACATACCTCAACATCGTAAAGGCCATATATGAAAGACCCACAGCTAATATTCTCAAAGGGGAAAAAATGAGAGCTTTTACTTTATGCTCAGGAACAGGACAGGGATGTCCACTCTCATTTTTACTATTTAACATAGTACTGGTGTCTTAGCCTCAGCAATCAGACAACAAAAATAAATAAAAGGAATCCAAATCTGCAAGGAAGAATCCAATTTTTACTATTTGCAGATGACATGATACTCTGTGTAGAAAACCTGAAAGCCTCCACCAAAATATTGCTAGAACTAAGACATGAATTCAGCAAAGTGGCAGTATATAAAATCAACACACAGAAATCTGTTGCATTTCTATACACCAATAATGAAGCAGC
The DNA here is from genome assembly GCF_028018385.1 of Neofelis nebulosa. Classification (NCBI taxonomy): domain Eukaryota; kingdom Metazoa; phylum Chordata; class Mammalia; order Carnivora; family Felidae; genus Neofelis; species Neofelis nebulosa. The sequence continues at coordinate 40,314,080 of NC_080789.1, read as the reverse complement.
AGAAACAAAAATGAACAAATTGATCCCATAAACAATTATCCCACAAACCATGATACCTAGGAATAAACTTAGCCAACTAGGTAAAAGATAGTTACCCTGGAACCTACAGAAAGTGGATGAAAGACCTAAATGTAAAACAGGAAGCCATCAAAATCCTAGAGGAGAACACAGGCAGCAACCTCTTTGACCTGAGCTGGAACAACTTCTTACTATATACATCTCCAGAGACGAGAAAAACAAAGGCAAAAATGAACTTTTGGGACTTTATTATGACAACAAACCTCTGTACAGCAAAGGAAACAATCAGCAAACTAAAAGGCAGCCTATGGAATGGGAGAAGATATTTGCAAATGACGTATTTGACAAAGGGTTAGTATCTAAAATCTATAAAGAACTTATCATACTCAACACCCAAAAAACAAATAATCCAGTTAAGAAATGGGCAAAAAAAATGAATAGACACTTTTCCAAAGAGGACATCCAGATGACTAACAGACACGTGAAAAGATGCTCAATATCACTCATCATCAGTGAAATACAAACCATAATCATGATGAGATACCATCCCACACCAGTCAGAATGGCTAAAATTAACAACACAAGAAGCAATAGATGTTGGTGAGGATACAGAGAAAGGGGAACTCTCTTGAACTGTTGATGGGAATGCAAACTGGTACATCCACTCTGGAGAACAGTATGGAGGTTCCTCAAAAAGGTAAAAATAGAACTATCCTGTAATCCAGCAATTGCACTACTAGGTATTTACCAAAAGGATACAAAAATATAGATTCAAAGGGGTACATGCACCCTCCTGTTTATAGCAACATTATCAACAATAGCCAAACCATGGAGAGAGCCCAAATGTCCACTGATTGATGAATGGATAAAGATGTGGATTACTCAGCCATCAAAAAAGAATGAAGCCTTGTCATTTGCAGTGACATGGATGGAGCATATATTATGCTAAGCCAAATACGTTAGAGAAAGACAAATACTATATGATTTCACTCATATGTGGAATTAAAAAAATTCAAAACAGATAAACCTATGGGAAGAGGGGAAAAGAGAGAGGGAAACAAACCATAAGAGACTCTTAACAATAGAGAATAAACTGAGGGTTGATGGAGGGAAGTGGGTGGGGGATGGGATAAATGGGTGATGGACATTAAGGAGGGCACTTGTTATGATGAGTGCTGGGTGTTGTATGTAAGTGATGAATCACTGAATTCTACTCCTGAACCCAATATTGTACTGTATGTTAACTAACTACAATTTTTTTAAAAATTTAGAGAGAATGAAAAGACTTAGACCCAGGATAAATAATTGAGGATCCACACAAACCTGGGACCCTTAAAAGACTACACACAGCCAGTGAAAAGGAAGTCTGAAAATAAATCTACTTATTGCACTAAGGAGATAACGAGGAACTAAGTCTGTGGTGATCTTCAACCTGGAATAAAGTAAGCTCCTGAGAATTAAAATTCATAATACTGCTTTTCTACAAGTTTGAGGTCTGCATTTATATTATATGTAAGGTTCAGAAAATAAGATAAATAAATAAATAGCAGTGGTCTTAAGTTCATAGCTCCCAGAGTTATGTGACAGAAGTAAAAGCCATTTTTTTTTTTTTTGAGAGACATACCTTCCTGCTGGGTCTCAAGGAATTTATACAGTTAAAGCCACATGAAACATGGATTCACAAACCAAATTACAGAGCACATAAGGAACTAAACCACCTTGAGTGAAAGTCATCAGAAGCAACAGTCAGTATAATTAAACTTGTAAGAATATATTTTCATTGGAAATCTCAGAAAAAGAGTATAAAACATGTATTAGATATAAACAAAAAAGAAACTACAAATTAAGCAAGTTGTATCTGAAAAGAACTAAAGAAAATTTGTAGCAGTGAAAGCTATAATTTTTTAAATTAAAACTCAATGCATAGTGAAAGTGTAGGCAAACTAGCTGAAAATAGAATTAGTGAACTGGAAAATTAATTTGAAAAACTTACATAGAATATAACAAAATAAAACATACACCAATTAAGAAAATAAATTATTCTCAAGTATACATAAAACAGGATGCTCTCTAAAGCAATTGTTCTCTCAATAAACCCCTTTAGATACAAATAACAACAACAACAAAAGTTTAAAAAGAGCAACTGGAAATTTTAAAATACACTACAAAGAAGCAGTATTAAGAAATTTAAAAATAATGTGAATTATACTAACATTATATATCAAACCTATGAAGAAATAGCTGAAGTGAGGAATGGAAGAAACACACCTTAACCATTTGCATTGGATAAAATTATCAGGCTAAACATCTAGCTAAAGACCTTAGAGAGAAAACAATAAAATACATCTAAATAAAGCATAATAACTGAAAAAATAAAGATAAAAGCAAATATTAGGAAATATCAATAAATTAAATTAATTAAAATTGTCTAAAAGAATAGTAGAGAGGTATATCACATTAATGGCAGTCCTCATTATCTTAGAAATGACAGTTTCTTCACTACAATCCAAATCAGAATTCTGATTGGGTTTTTCATGAGCTTGACAAGCTAAATTAAATGTGTGTGTGTGTGTGTGTGTGTGTGTGTGTAAGAGCGGATGGGCCAAAAATAGACAACTCAATCTTGAAAAAGAATAAAAGGAGATGAGAGTTTCCAGATTCCAAGATTTATTATCATATACTTATAAGATACCAAAACTTATGAGTAAATCATAAGCATGCATCTATGAAAATTTGATTTATGACAGCAGAAGCGTTACAGATTGAGAAGAAAGGGTGAACTATTTAGTAAAAAGTGGTGGTTAGTCAATTAGTTAATCAGATGGAAAATGAAGCAGTTATCTTCCCCACCTTGCAACACACACACACACACACACACACACACTCCAATTACAGATTGATTAAAAATATAAATATGAAAAAATGTGTAGAAAAATCCTACAATGGCTTTTGTTGGAAAAGGATATGTCAGGACAAAAAAAAAAAAAAACAACAAACAAAAACCAGTAACCATGAAAAAAAAAAGACAGTGAAACTTATTGCATTGAGATTAAAAACTTCTTGATATGTGATGGTTACAAGGCAGGCACAGGGAAAATATGTTGCAATGCCTGTAAGTGACAGAGGATTGGTGCACAGACTATATGAGAACCATTTCCAGGTTAATAATAAGAAGACACAATCTAGTGGAAACATGGCAAAAATAGGTCTTGATGGAAGAGATAAACGCCAAAACACAAAATATTATAGGAAGATTGTCAATGCACTAAAGAGAATTCAAGCTGAAACCGTAATCGTATATAATTTTATACCACATTGGCCAAAACATAATTTAATGATTCAAAAAGATAAATACATGAAAACTGTACTACTAACACAAATGTATTTGGTACAGCCTCCTCTGAGAGAAAGTGGACTGTACATTAGATGGTAAATAAAAACTGAAAATAGCCTATGATATTCCACTTCCAGGTATATAGAGAAACTCGTCACACAAGGAGATATGCATAGTAGCAATGTTATAACAGCCATAAGAAGCGTAGTATGTTCATTTAATACTATATAGAAGGGCAAGTAAATGACCTAGAGCAACATATATTCACATTGATGAATTTCACAAACTATATTGAATAAAAATATTATTTCACAAAGATAGTAAAAATAAAGGGATAGTAAGAATAAAGTGTGCCTGAGAAAACAGGTAAAATATTTTGGTTAATGTTTCCTTCCAAAGGAAGAGAGAGTGAAATAAGAGAGGGTTACGTTGTATACTTAGGCTGGTGCATTCACTATCTTGTTCATGTATTTTCTCTTGTCTGAAATTGTCCAGAGTAAAAAGTAAAAAAAAAGAAGATACAATGCTTAAATATTTTAATCCTTTTTTTCCTTTACACTCATATGACCCATCAGTCTATGCCACCATTTTTTGATTTTCATCCCCAGAAAAATCTTGACTGAATTCCTTCTGGAGTACTTACTCCACTACATAGATGTTCAGTCTGTATATCTCTATCCTTCCTTTCTAATTCTTCTCTTGTTCCTAATTCACAACGCTTCTTGAGCAATTAGTGTGAAAGAGAAAGTGTCGTCTTTGCTATACAATAAACACTAAAGAGCACTGTAAAATTTTTCTCATTTATTTCCATAAGTTTCAGAGGCTGTTTGGTATCAAGAATGGATCCAGCCTTACAGCTCTGGAAGCTGTTTGGCTCTTCAGAGAAATACGCTGAAGCCCAAAAGCTATTCCGTGAAAACATAATTAGGGAAGTCCTGTTCAATCATTCACTGTCATTAAGTGAATTAAAGCTTGTATGAACAGTACATCCTGCCCTATTTAATTGAGGAGAGTAAGTATATTCACTGACGTAAGCAACAAATGAAATTTGCATGGCGCAGGGATTCAGATGTGATATGGTTTCCTTTCAAACTATGTATGTAGGGGCACCTGGATGGCTCAGTCAATTGAGCATTTTGATTTTGGCTCAAGTCATGATCACTTGGTTGTGAGACTGAGCCCTGCGTTGGGCCCCATGCTGAGTGTGGAGCCTGCTTGGAATTCTCTCTCCCCCCTCCCTCTCTCTCTGCATCTCTCTGTCTGTCTCTCTCACACACAAAATAAATAATAAAAAATAAACAATGTAAAAAAGATAACAAAATAAAAGATGTGTGTAAAGAGAGAAGCAATTACAAATCATGAAAGTGAAAATAGGACATAAATAGGCTAAACAGGGCAATTTGGCATTTGTATTTTTACTAGTAATCTAAAAAGGCATTAATGTGGCTATATAGGAACATTACCTAAACTACAAAGAAGAAACCTTCAACAAGCATCTGTGAGAGAGTAGGGACACTAAACTAAGGATATAATTAAGGGGAGATTATCCATAATGCGTGACTCTTAAAAGATGCCAAAAAAACCTCTCCTTTGAAATGAAATTTAGAAAAGAATTATAAAACTTGTGTATAATACAATGACAGCATAGGGCCCAACATGGGCTTAGAGAATACTGTCATTGTATAATCATAGTAGTACTTGGTACAACTCAGCTATGTAGTGTGTATGTAGTGGTTAGGTTGTCATAAAATTATTAAACAGCTGTTACATATGAGAAAGTAATACACTTTCATGCTTGAGAAGCAGAAGCAAAAAAGGATAAAGCATGCCGTGGCACAAGGTAGAATGACGTGGCCCAGGAGGGTAGCTAAAGGAAGCAAACCTACCAGTTTGCTGCTAACAATACAAAAATAAGTAGATCACACTATGGGCAAAGAGGCAAAGTTACGCAGGGTGGTAGGTCCTGTAAACCAGATGTGTCTGTGACCAAAAGTGCACTCTTAATGGCAGAACATTGGAAAAGAATATTCCCTATACATTTTAATGATGTTTTTTGTTTTTGTTTTTTGGGTTTTTTTTGTTTTTGTTTTTGTTTTTTTTTTTTTTTTTTTTTTTGAGAGACAGAGGGAGAGAGACAGAGAACAAGTTGGGGAGGAGCAAAGAGAGAGGGAGACACAGAATCAGAAGCAGGCTCCAAGCTCTGAGCTGTCAGCACAGAGTCTGACGCAGGTCTCGAACTCATGAACTGCGAGATCATGACCTGAGCCAAAGTCAGATGCTTAACCTACTGCACCACTCAGGCGCCTCTCTTAGGCATTTTAACTTGAGGACCAGAAATTATTTTTCACATCTAATATGTGGATATAAAGTGTGTGTATATATATACACACATATATGTGTATGTGTATATATATGTACACGTATATATACATACACACATATATGTATATGCGTATACACACAAACACATATATATATATATATAAACTCAGATTAATAACCATGACAGAAGAAAGAGAAAACGTAATTAAATTATACTTGAATTGAAGTAGTTACAAATAAGCACCTCTCATTATAGATTTTTTGTAGAGTATAAGAGAAATAGTTACCTTTAACTCCCAAATATGGATGCCCTTGAGATCTGTGTAAATTCCCTGCGAAAGAAAAACATTTATAGAGTCATCCTAAAACAGTGTAACAGAAAACATTTAAAAATATATTTATTGAGAAGTTAAGAATATATTAATATATGTGCATTAATCGTGGTGATCTGTGAACACTTTGCAAGATTTTGGAAAGTGGATTTGAATGGAAAGAGTCTTCTGTATAAGAACAGTCCCCATGTAAAAGCATAAAGACAAGAATGAGCATAGGGTTTACAGGCAACTCTCAAGAAAGCAGCCTGACTGAGAACAAAAAAGTATTTTGTAGTCTTAGGAAATGGCGTTGGATAACTGAGTTAGATTGAGATTCCTGAGAGCTTTGAATTCCTGGATGAGGAATTTCAGTGTTATCAGACAGAAGAGAGGAAGACATCCAATTATATGAATTGACCTGATTAGAATGGTGTTTTAGTAAGCTTAACCTCTCTCTAAGTGTGTAAGGGCTATTTGAAATGGAAAATTGGAAACTCAAGAGAAATAGGAGGTATTTGCATTAACCTATATAAGAAGTGATTAGGGCCTGAGCTCCAGGTGGTAATGGGAAATGGCTAATTCTACTCACATACACAGTTATTTTTAAATTTATTCACTCATTTATTCATTCAGTTACTATATATTGAATGTTTACAATGGGCCAAGTTCTGTGCTAGGCACAAGAGATACAGCAATGACAAAGGAAGTCAACATCCCTATTCTGGAAAAATTTACAGCCAAAGACTAGGGAAGAACAAAAAATAGTAACTTTGTATAGTGTTAAGAACTGTGAAATAATGAAGTAGGGGATGATAGGGTCGGAAGTAATGGAGATACTGCGATTGGATGTGTGGTTAGAAAAGGCCTCAGAAGAGGTTACATTTGAGTTGGGTCCTGAATAAAGTAAGGAAATGATCCTGAGCAAAGAACATCCTAGATAAAGGAATATGAAGATGCTGAGCCAGAAGCATTCCTGGTAGGGAGATTCACTACATACAAACAGCATATTAGCTTCAAAGAATCTTTTTTAAAATTTGTTACCAACCACTTTGCCGGTTTGTTTGATTCCAAACTGTGCTTATTATCGGGGCTGTTTTTCCTTAAACACCTATTGGTGTGTTAGACACTTTACATCAAAGTCCCAATCATTTTGCAAGTTCTCTTTTTTGTGTGCGTAAGATAAAACATGTGAATACAAGTAAAAATGTCATTGCCTGGCATATACACTGGCTCATAATAGTAAATTTGCATTAAGTAAATGAAATGCCAGGTGTTATTCTGAGAGTTCCTTGAGACTGGCTCAGTGATACGTCTGCTCAGTTCCACTGGCATTGCCACTACACTGTGTCAATCATTCTCACCTCATCATGCAAAACCTCCCCAGTCAGTCTCACTGTTTTCTGCCGCCTTCTGGGTTCATCTCATTTCACAACCCCTACTGGAGTAATCACCTTGAAAAGGAGTTTTGTCTGGTTGCTTCTCTGATCAATAACTGATTCTACATTGGTTACGGAATAAAGTTAACACTTTCTTGTATGCGATTCAAGGCTCTTTTTCCAGTTGCACCCCAATCTACTTTTTGAAATTCTTATCTCCCCATTAGCCCAGCTTGAAATTTCCTACCCATTATCTGCGCACTGTGTCCTATACCATCTAAAATAATACTTCCCTCCCCCTAGTGTAAATCTAACTGATGTTACTCATATTTCAAAGCCTGTGTTGTTTCAATGGTTTTTCACTGACACCACACAGCTCACAATTCTCTCTTCCTTCCCGATTTCTATAACATCTGTTGTGTGTGCTACTAGTGTGAGATACCTTGAACTATCTATTGCCTATCTATCTATCTATCCCATAATGTGATATATATCACATTATACGTAGGTATTTGTTTATATTATAATTTTCTAGTTAGAATATATGCATGTATGTCAATTATATTGTGAGCTTCTAAAGGCAAGTACAATTTACTTCTTTTATTTCTATTGACAGCAGAAGAATTGTCAGCTCATAAGAAATATTCAACATGTATGTTGACTGACTAAACAGCTACATGTACATTACAAACAAGCACAATTCATGAATTTGCTAATAGATTTATTTTTACTCCAAATAGTCAGGTTTGACTTGTTCCATAATACGTTTCCATTTTCCCCTCTTATCCCACACATAATTCATAAAATGTGCTTTGCATGCATTCTCTCTCTCTCTGTATATACATACATATGTGCACATACACATAAGCATTTGTAAGTACATATATACATACCACATATGCAGATTCTCTTTATATATAACATATATAGGATGTGAAATATATATGACACAATGTTGGCTTGACAACATAAAGTCACATTTACTACTGTTGCATAGGTGATCATTAGGTTTTTTTTTCATTTTTAAAATGTATTTTTATACTCTATTGCTGTATTCGAAATACATGTATGTTTAGAATATAACATCTTTCTGATAATTAAACTGTCATTATATAGGAAATCTTTTTATCTCTAGTCATGGTTTAGGTTAATAGTCTATTTTTTCTTTTTTTAAATTGCAGTATAGTTGACACCATTGTTAACCTTCATTCCTGAGAATTAAATAAACCAAGAGCTGCCAAATAGGACCCATAACCTATTTTTGTAAATGAAGTTTTATTACAACACAGCCACACCCATTTATTTATATATTGTCTATAGTTGCTTTCCACCTAAGAAGAGAAGTTGGCTAGATGCGTTACGGAGTATGTGGCACACAAAGCAAAAAATATTTACCATGGCCCTTTACAGGAAGAGTTTGCAGACACTTGTTACAAAATAAAAGAAGATGCATGCTTTTGGTTTGCATAGTTCTTGAGACGCAGGTGTCAAAGATCAGTTGATATTCTTCTGTTTGGCTTTATTTGCATTTTGTACTAAGACACATTCACTCAAAGGGACATTATTTGCCAATCATTCTTTTGTTGTTCAAGGCACTCAATTTAAGATACAGTGATCTTGAAAATGTGAAAGCTATTACAAGGACATGTCAGAAGGTGTAGAAGTTGAGCTTAATTCAGTATTATTTTCTTTCAAATTTCCTTTGATTATGCAAGGCCTAATTAGCAAGCTAAATCATAACACGAAGAATGTGTTTGCTTTGCAAAATCAAATCAATTGCACAATTTATGTTCTCTGCAGCTGCTACTTCCCATTTTTATAGAAGCAGATCCATTCCAGCTGTGGATGTGAGCAGAGCTGCCTCCAACTCATTGATAGTGGAAATATTTCATACTCATCAGTGTGACGTGATTCCAACGACCAAAGCTTGTAAGCAAATGTCTTTAAAAAAATTTACAAGCCCAGTATTTGGGAACTGAAAAATAACTAAATTGTAATATATCATAGGTGTTTAGTAAGCCTGAGGAAATAGAGTAATATTAGAGTAATATTCTATTACTTATTAATTTTATATTACATATTACAATGTACACATTACACATCAATATCAATGTTCAGTCTATTAATTTGAGGGTTTGAATTCTATGAATCTTTTTATGCATCTCAAACTGACACATTAAATTATTGATTTATGACAAATTCTAAAATATAACATTGAAAATATTTTTATTCCTTTACTTAAACAACTAAGGAGATATATACCTCATTGTAAAGAGACAACCAGAGTCTTGTTAATGAGTTAACAAGTGAACTCATTTGACATTCTCAATAAATTTCATTGACCTTATCACATTCAAGCATATATCTGTGCAATGTCTAAGGTACGGGTTTTGGCTCAATGTTTACTTACCAATATCTGGTTTGCTTAATAAATCTCCGACAATTAGTCATATTCTTATTTTTCTGCTTCTATCGACAATTTTATTGTTATTCCCATTATTTTTGGAATAGAGCACAGTGATTATTAAACAATCCCAGAATTGTAAGAAAGTAAATTCTTGCCACAGAAAAGTAATACATAAGAACTACATGTGGTGAAATGTAAATGGAATTGCACAGTAGCTTGGATAATAAATGTAATGTATCCCTGTGCACAGACCAAGATTCTGAAGTCACTCCCATTAACTTTTCCTATGTATTGAGAAGCTAGATGAAAGCTGAGATTTTAACCAAAGTTATTTTTCATACAATAGCATGAACATATTCTGCATTTTTATGGTTAAACCCTTGGTAATTTGCATTTCATGTTTCTAAATTTTTACTTTTACTGTAGTAAGGGTAGAATTGATTTTGAAAAGGACAAAGGGATAAAAGAAGAACATACTGTCACTGTAATAACATATAATACTATTTAAAAGTCTAATAGATTTGGAATTTGTACATTAGCATGACATTTTTATTTGTTCATGTGGCAGTTACTTTTGAGCCGACATATTCGTTTAAAACTTAATTTAGGAAAGAATATTCATGTGGCATGTCTTGTAATGCCATTAGCACCAGTTGAGGAAATGTTCCTGAACTTCTCTCAGGATCTGAGTCATGCAGGAAGAGTTGTGTATATGAATAAGGGAAACATTTGATGAGGGTGTCTAGGAGTAGGAAAAATCCAATGGTTTTGATTTATATTTCATAAAGTGTATTTTTATAGTTACATCATAAAAGATAAAAATAATAAGTTTCCAGGGTGCCTAGGTGGCTCAGTTGTTTGTGCGTCCAACTTCGGCTCAGGTCGTGATCTCACAGTTTGTGGGTTCAAGCCCTGCGTTGGGCTCTGTGCTGACAGCTCAGAGCCTGGAGCCTGCTTCGGATCTGTCTCCTTCTCTCTCTGCCCCTCCCTACTTGTGTTCTGTCTCTCTGTCTCTCAAAAATAAATAAATGTAAAAAAAAAATTTTTAAATAACAAGTTTCCATGGTTGAATAATTTTTGAAAACCATTACATATTATTTTCCTTGAAAATTTAGCATTCATTTCTGTATTAGAGGCTCTGAAAAATCCTAATTCAAGGTTCCTACATTTTTTTGCTTTGTTTTGTTTTACTTTACCCTTCATTCTCTTTTTTTTTTTTTTTTAATGACAAAATGCTTTCTTAAACTAACAGCTATTGCCATTCTATGGAAAAAAAAAATGCTCCAGAAAACATTTTGGGAAAGATGGAAATAGGTCTTTAAAAAAAAAAAAAACATATGAAAACACACATGGAGATATGAAAACCTCATAGGGTACCAGCCAGTCTCTTGTCAGATTCATTGGCACAGTAGGTGCCAATTCTAGGTTCCCTCAGGTGTTCTCTGGTTAAAAAGTGACCCTGCAAAAGAAGACTTTCAGAAGAAGCTGAGTGCGTAACAGTGGTTCTCAAGCTTCTTAAGATGGGTACTTTATGACTGGCAGGCACCTTTCAAGGAGTGCCTAGCTGTTCTCTACAATTCTCTTTGGGAATTTCTATCTGCCAAGAGTTACATGTTTCCCAAATGCCATATCCCTTGTTAAGCCATAACCCATAATCACAACATTTAACAAGAAAAAGACTATAAAACACAATTCTTTCCAAACCAGGGGGTCTTCAGCTCTTTGGCAATTACATTGAAAAAATATGGAGACTGATACATGTGTCTAATCCTGTGTTAAGGATGGAGATTAAAAAAATGATAAAGTAAAAGTCTCAAAGGAGTAACAGGTTAGTGTAAGGTATAGTCATATATGCAAATAACCACAACAAAGTATGATAAATGCTGTGGTAGTGGAAAGAGTAAAGAGTCATAGGATGCCAGGGGTGAGAAGGAGAATACATTCCGCTTGCGGAAGATATGTAGAAGGTGGCCACAATTTCAAAGAATGGGTGACATTTAATCAGAAATAATTTAATAATGAAAAATAATATAATGGAAATAATTCACCCCATGGGGAAAAATACACTAAGAAAGCTGTTGCCTGGTCTAGAACCAAATTTTAAGCTGGGTCACAAACCACCAGAAACAACCATATCATGTCACTTTGCTACGTATCTCTAGCTATGACCCTGAGTAGTAATAGCTACTGGTATGGCCATTTAACAAACATTTTTGAGAGTTTCTTATGTGCAATGCATACTTAGTAAGTAGCAGGGATACACCCGTGAGCAAGACACAAACCTCAGGTTTAAGATTCCAACAGTAATCAGGAACACGACAGGGATGTCCTCTCTCACCGCTGTTGTTTAATATAGTGTTGCTGGTTCTAGCATCAACAATCAGACAACAAAAGGAAATCAAAGGCATCAAAATTGGCAAAGATGAAGTTAAGCTTTCACTTTTTGCAGATGACATGATATTATACATGGGAAATCCGATAGAGTCCACCAAAAGTCTGCTAGAACTGATACATGAATTCAGCAAAGTCGCAGGATACAAAATCAGTGTATAGAAATCAGCTGCATTCTTATACACTAATAATGAAGCAATAGAAAGACAAATAAAGAAACTGATCCCATTCACAATTGCACCAAGAAGCATAAAATACCTAGGAATAAACCTAACCAAAGATGTAAAAGATCTGTATGCCGAAAACTATAGAAAGCTTATAAAGGAAATTGAAGAAGATATAAAGAAATGGAAAAACATTCCGTGCTCATGGATTGGAAGAATAAATATTGTCAAAATGTCAATACTACCCAAAGCTATCTACACATTCAATGCAATCCCAATCAAAATTGCACCAGAATTCTTCTCAAAGCTAGAACAAGCAATCCTAAAATTCATATGGAACCACAAAAGGCCTCGAATAGCCAAAGTAATTTTGAAGAAGACCAAAGCAGGAGGCATCACAATCCCAGACTTTAGCCTCTACTACAAAGCTGTAATCATCAAGACAGCATGGTATTGGCACAAAAACAGACACATAGACCAATGGAATAGAATAGAAACCCCAGAACTAGACCCACAAAAGTATGGCCAACTCATCTTTGACAAAGCAGGAAAGAACATCCAACGGAAAAAAGACAGTCTCTTTAACAAATGGTGCCGGGAAAACAGGACAGCAACATGCAGAAGGATGAAACTAGACCACTTTCTTACACCATTCACAAAAACAAACTCAAAATGGATAAAGGACCTGAATGTGAGACAGGAAACCATCAAAACCCTCGAGGAGAAAGCAGGAAAAAAACCTCTCTGACCTCAGCCGCAGCAATTTCTTACTTGACACATCCCCAAAGACAAGGGAATTAAAAGCAAAAATGAACTATTGGGACCTTATGAAGATAAAAAGCTTCTTAACAGCAAATAATCAACAAACTAAAAGGCAACCAAAGGAATGGGAAAATATATTTGCAAATGACACATCAGACAAAGGGCTAGTATCCAAAATCTATAAAGAGCTCACCAAACTCCACACCCGAAAAACAAGTAATCCAGTGAAGAAATGGGCAGAAGACATGAATAGACACTTCTCTAAAGAAGACATCCAGATGGCTAAGAGGCACATGAAAAGATGCTCAATGTCGCTCCTCATCAGGAAGTACAAATCAAAACCACACTCAGATATCACCTCACGCCAGTCAGAGTGGCCAAAATGAATAAATCAGGAGACTATAGATACTGGAGAGGATGTGGAGAAACGGGAACCTTCTTGCACTGTTGGTGGGAATGCAAACTGGTGCAGCTACTCTGGAAAACAGTGTGGAGGTTCCTCAAAAAATTAAAAATATATCTACCCTGTGACCCAGCAATAGCACTGCTAGGAATTTACCCAAGAGATACAGGAGTGCTGATGCATAGGGGCACTTGTACCCCCATGTTTATAGCAGCACTCTCAACAATAGCCAAATTATGGAAAGAGCCTAAATGTCCATCAACTGATGAATGGATAAAGAAATTGTAGTTTATATACACAATGGAGTACTACGTGGCAATGAGAACGAATGAAATATGGCTTTTTGTAGCAACGTGGATGGAACTGGAGAGTGTTATGCTAAGTGAAATAAGTCATACAGAGAAAGACAGTTACCATATGTTTTCACTCTTATGTGGATCCTGAGAAGCTTAACAGAAGTCCATGGGGGAGGGGAAGAAAAAAATGGGTTAGAGAGGGAGAGAGCCAAAGCATAAGAGACTTAAAAACTGAGAACAAACTGAGGGTTGATGGGGGATGGGAGGAAGAGGACGGTGGGTGATGTGCACTGAGGAGGGCACCTGTTGGGATGAGCACTGGGTGTTGAATGGAAACCAATTTGACAATAAATTTCATATTAAAAATGAATAAATAAATAAATAAATAAAGAGCTGGGGAATAAAAAAAACAAAGATTCCAACAGTATAATGGAAAAACATGCAAAATAGGCAATTAAAGCAAGTATTTAAAAATAAATGTTTGCAAAACACTGCCTAGGTTGGTAAATCAATTGTAAATAAATTGTATTTATGAAGAATTTATGCTGAAATAGAGTGGCAAACAAAACTTTCTGATCATTGCCCTCAGGAATTTATAGTGTAAACTTTGATAAGACTCTGATTCTAGTCATGTATGGATATGTGTGTATGTTTATATATATACATATATATACATATATATATGATGTACAAATGCAAAGTTACCTCCTTTGTAAAGTAATCCCATAGCAAGCCTCAAATGCTATATAAGCAATGGTACATGTTTAAGACTTCAAAAATGGAGCATTGTAAGTATTCAATGCATATTGTGCACATGAATCCATATACTTCTGCATTACATGTAAAGCTCTAGTTCAATCACCACTGGAGAATTTTTCTCAATGTGCCATTTATGTTTTGTATACTTTCTGGTATTACTAGATTCCTTTATTAAGAATTAGGGATTAAACAGGTAGGTAGAGAGAATTTCTTTATGTTATTGTCTCTTCTCTTTAAACTTTTGTACATGTTTAAATGTTAATAATACATTCTCTTTTCTGTTTCTTTCATGAGTAAAATCTGGACTCATGTCATGGCTTACATGCAGCCTATGCTGGCAAGCTATGCATATTAAGGTAACGTAACATTTAAAATTGAGCATTTATCTTTCAACTTAGTAATATATACATGTGGATAATTCTGGAAAAAAATGAAAAACACACACTCAAATATACCATCTTTCTTCAGAGGAGCACTTGTTTCCCCTAGAAGCACAAACTGTTCAAAATGAATCTGTTACGGTTGAGTTCATCTTTGTAAAAATTCAATTTATAAACAATGACTCATTTATTCCTTCGATTCTTAACATGATAAAACTTCCCTGAGAGTTTTATTGTCACTGCATAATTGAGACATGATATCTGTGTTGTTGGAAATCTTACTCTTAAAGTTATAGAAACAACATGTGATATGTCACGATGCATACTCTCAGGTAGCAGGAGCATTCCATGTAGATGTTAACAAGTGTGGAAGATGATACATCATCCATGCCAAGTTCTTAGCAGTAAATGTAGCTG
Source organism: Neofelis nebulosa (assembly GCF_028018385.1). NCBI lineage: Eukaryota > Metazoa > Chordata > Mammalia > Carnivora > Felidae > Neofelis > Neofelis nebulosa. Next base: position 40,298,737 of record NC_080789.1, on the reverse strand, counting down.
CCTTCCAGGCTGGCTAGACTGCCCTCCCCCCAACACATACACACACTTCTATTCAACAGAAATCAGAGATGATTTCTGAAAAAATTTTTATATCATTTCTTTAAAAAAATAATGTCAATTTCTTCATAATCATCTACCTGTTAGTAAAGGAGCAAGATGTGTCACTCAAAAACTACTACAGTACTAAGAAGAGAGTATGTGGTACATCTTAATTTATTTTGCTTGTACTTTGAATTTTCAAAAGACAGTGAAAACAATAAAGACAACTTTTTCCTGGATTCCAGTGAGAAAACGGAGATGAAATGATAGTTTATTACCAGATGGAATCATTGAAAATATAGGAAGAGAATTTGTTAAAAATTTTCATGACACTACATACTAACAAAAATTTCTAGGTCCCAGTACTCTATACACTGCACACATATTACACACATTTGTTCAGATGCCTCTGTTAATTACTGAAATGTAAATGTAGTCATACCTGAAGAGTCGAAGACAGCTTTTTCAGTACCAAAAACTTCATCCTTTCAAAAAGTCTGCTTCCTTACCTTTGTGATTTTTTTCACATTAGTTTGTTATTTTTTTCACACTACTTTGTTATTTGATTTACCAAGTAGTGACCATCCTCTCTAGCGCCTTTCATCACATTCTTTCAGTGATTTTATAAGATACAAGGATTCATGCTGAACATCAGAGACATAGCTCTAGAGCAGCTGTTGCTTCCTAAATCTCCTCTTGTTTTCTGATTGTGAAAATTCAAAGTTAAAAGTAGCCCATTGCATCTCTAAGCAATGTTCTAGTAACGCATTCACAAACACACAGAATTAGAGACTTCTATTTCCGTCAGGCTTCTAACTGATCTACTTTAGTACTCACTGTGATCCTGCAAGCACCTAGACCAGTACCTGGCCCATAGTGCATGCTATTATTTGTTGAACAAGGGAATTTGTGAAATGTGTAAGTGACTTTTAGATCAAGAACAAAGACGATATAAGTGCATTAATTAGGGAAGGTCATATAAAGTTAACTGATAACAGAAAGCATAACTGTTTATCTTTACATTTATCTTCTATAACTAGAATGTTCTCAAAATGGAAAGGAAAGAACAAATATTAAAAAGGAAATTAATCTTTGCACATGTCAGGATAGATCAGTCTATTCTGGAGTGAAATTAGAGCCTATAATTCTGGAGTCCAGTGTAGGTCTGAGACTCTCTTTGGCAGGAAACAGCTTTACAGGCTCTTTTCGTCTTGTGTTGCTGATATTTTAATTACATGGTGCCTAAGTTCACTATTGTAAGGAAGGGTGGGAAATTATATAGGGATTTTATAGTCAGAGTTATAAGATAAAAACAAATACATGGATGAATAGATGATAGATAGATAGATAGATAGATAGATAAATGGTTTAAGAGATAGGTGGATAGATAGATGATAGATGGATGGATAGATAGATAGATAGATAATGTCTCTCCACATCAGTCACATGGTTTAAACAGAGCCTCGAGGGAGGCTGGGGAATTTGTCAAACAGTATGCCTAGGAAGAGGAAATGGTGTGGTAAGCACTTTGGACTGTTTTCGACACAGTGCTCAAGGTAGATAGCCACGTTAACTGAAATCAAATCCCTAGTCCAAATTAATGGAACATCGTATTATATAAGGAATTTACATGTTTAATTGTGGAATCATTATGAGTAATCACATTTACATTTTGGGAAAAAAAAGAAGTGATGCTGAAAGAATTGAGGTGGGAAAAGTTTCCTCATATTTTGTTTTTAACAATTAAAAAAAAATTCAAAGTGGCAAACATAGATTTTCTGTAAAGCTCTAGATGAGATGATTAAACATAGTTTATGAACCTCCCAACAGTAAGAGGTGGTTGCTGGCAGGCCCACCTGAGCTCACTAAGAAATCAGCATAGGTGGTGGCATAATTATGTTTGCAAATGTGACCTGAGAAGGCTGACATGGACAGGGATGGAGTGGATGAAATATTTAAGGTTAGAGAACTGAACAGGGAGACAAAACCACTGCCCAACGTTCATATGAAAAGAAAACAGGGGTGTTGGTAGACTTTAAACTCAAGGTAAGTCAACAATGTGAAAACAGAATAAAGTGGTTAATTTGTTTTAGACTATACAGATAGATAAAATTTGGTAATAGGTAAAAAAGTGATAGATAAAATTAAAGAGTAATTAGTTGTTTATTAGCTACTATCAGGTCAAAATGTGATTCTACTTAATTTTTGACACTTGGCAAAGAGGAAAAGGGCATAATCATATTGTATTTCCTGACTCCTGCTTTCCACATTTTGTTTTCTTCTGTGGTATTTCAACAGTCTCTTAGGTAGGCTTGTTACTTCCAGCGCCAACTCTTTCCAACCTAAGCTCCACACTGGGAGGATATTTCTAAAGTATATCATCTGATTAGGTTATTCCCTTATTTAGAGTCCTTCACTTGTTCTACTTTTCTTTTTGTAGGATAAATTTTAAATTCCTTAGAAAGATGTGCAAATTATGGAACAGTGCACTATTATTTAAACAGTAGACTATGATTACTTAGTGGTTCCAAAATAAATTTCCTCTTTTGTGATGAACATTTCCTCTTTTGTGATGAAATTGTTTCTTTAGAAACAATTTAAAAAGACTGTACTAGAATCAAAATAGCCAAATAAATCACACATAGTATAAATACCTATAATTTTGTGGAACGTGATACACACACACACACGCACACACACACACACACACACACACACACAAATTTATCACGTAAATATATTTCTCACTACTGACTGCGGTAAAAAAAAAAAACACACACACACAAAAAACAATTACTTTGAATACCACTGCATAGTGGTTCAAAGCATGAACTCTGGGGCAAGATAACCCGAGCTCCAAATTCAGTTCTGCAATGTACTAATTGTGTAACTTTGGGCAAATTACTTAATATCACTGTGCTTCAGTTTTCACATCGTAACTAGGCAAAGAATAATATTTACCTTTGTGATTATTTTGAACATTAATAAGTATATATATTGTATGAAAAAGTACCTGATTCAAAGTATGTATTCAGTCAATGTTAACCCTATTGTTTGGACATTATGAGGCTACATTGTTTTAGTTAGTTTTGTTTTGCTTTTAAATCTGGCTCCTACTCTAGTCTATGGCTTTACCTTACTTGCCCTTCCCTACTCACATACTTTACTACAGCCTATTTGAATTACTTAACGTTACTTAACATAGAATCTCACAAGATTTTCTCTGAAGAAACTGGGGAAGAGAGAAGTAACATGCTTTGCCCAGATTCATGGAGGCAATTACTCTGGTGTGCTCGAGGCCAACATTCATGCATCTAAACACAATGTCGCATAGCCCATATTGCCTTCACTTTAATCATAATTCCAGCTATCTAAACAGCCATCATTCTTCCTTGTCTTTGTTGTGTATCTCTGACTAAAATTCCTAACTATTTCATTGTATATCTGTCTTTCACATTGGATTGTGCTTCCTATACTTGAAATGTTTTTCTTTCAAAAATTGTTTTGGAAAAGTCCTACGCAGCATTCTAGACTCTGCTCACAAGCATCCCTCTCTAAATGCAACGTCTAAATGCAGACACAATTAGTTACTATTTCCTATTAGTTACTTGTATTCCAAAAGTACTTTGTGATTTCCTTTAACAGTGTTTCAATTCCTGTTATGAGATGCCAAGGAACAGGTCACTACAATCAAGTTTGGGGAATGCTACGCACTATGACTTCTAGTCCTTCGGAAAATCACAAAATATATTAACAATTTAAAGTTCATAGAAGACCTGAAGGAAAGACGTCAATTTTTCTTTTGTTTTCCAGATTTGAAAAGTAAACTTTGAACCATTATTTTGGTGTAATGCTTATTAAGGAACCTCTTTTGAAGATGCTGCACAGTTAGTATTTATTCCCCTAAACTGGGATTCTGTTCAATGCCTACATTGAGTGTTGTAGTGGATCTTTGCTATTTTGGGTATCCAATGTTGGAATACATTTCCTGTTTTGGAATAACCCTTAAATATTTGGGAAACAGGATTTTACTCACCACCATGAAAACAAAAGGAGTTCTGTCATCTATTGAGGTCTGATGTCTTATTACCTATTTTTATCTGGGAGTTTGATACCTGAGGGAAAATTAGGAAGGTACAGGATATCTATTGCTGTTTTTGGCACATTCTGTGACTGCCAGTGTCCAGTAGCATTGGAGCCATTGTTTTCCTGTTTTACGTAGCTTTTACTGCACCAGAAAACAGCCACAAACATCCCAGTGGCATAAAACCAAAGCATTTGCCTCTTACTTGTGAGTTACGTGTTAATTGGGGCTCTGCTGATCTAGACTGTACATGGCTGGACTTGGCTCCAAGCCATGCCTAGTGTTTAGAATTTCTCCCTATCACTTACATTCTTCTGAGACAGTGGGATACCTGGCACATGCATGTCGGAGGCACATTCCAAGTGTTTGCTATTATCATGCCCACGGACATCCCATTGGCCACAGGAAGTCACATGGCTAAGCCCAAAATCAAGAGACTAGGGAAATACATTTTTTCTACCAAGAGACCACAGCAAGGATGTGAGTGTATAATGTTATCATAATGGAATGGAGAATTGAGAGCATAATGTAATCTGCCACATGTTCTATGCATATGTTTACATGGCTGACACTTAGTTGAGCCTTAAGTTCTTTGGTTCCTGCTGTAGAGTGTTTCTCCAGTCTTCCTATTAATTTGGTGAGCATCTTGATACCCTTTACCAAACGGTGACATTTCAAATTATGTGGCATCATATGGGCATGTGTGAGAGAGTCTTTGGCCAAAAAGATGAAATCCTCAGGTGATGTCAGGAGGCAATGTCCCACCCTGTACCTTAGTAAATCCAAATCCTGATTTATAAATCTTCTCCATGATACTTACATTCTCCCATCAAACATTTATTATAGGAAACCTTGATCATTACATAGGATATAATTTTTTAGGAATATAATTTAAAAATAATGAATGTCTTTATTAGGATGTAACTATTTCAGGTTTTTATTCCAAATTCCTTCTGTGTACTAACTTTTCAACCAATATTGTCACCAAAATACTCACTTTCATAAGTATGGTTGAAAGTAATGATATGTATGATTTTTTTCCCCTAGTAGGGACAAAACTTGGCAGAGGTGGGGGCCTCCAAATAATTACATTGGTAAGTATGAAATAGTTGAGTTTTAGCTAGCAGTAACGATTTTTTCCACAGATGTAATGTTCTTCCGGATCACTAGATGTAACTGGTACCTAGTTTATTAATTAATATTAATTTTTAATATATAAGAGCGTACTTCCACTTGAGGGCAGACAATACATATTAGATATCAAAAGAATGCTAGTCAACAACAGAATAACACACCCAAGACCTGGAATGAAGAAAATTTCCAGTATATGTGGGAAAAACAAGTAAGCCTGATGATTAGTCAGTATGAATTTTTCTCAGTGTTCTCCCTCTTCGTTAGAAATTTGAGCATTCAGGGTAATGCACCTGCACATCTGTGACTGCTAGAGAGAATTAAGTGAAAGCACTCCTGTCTATCCAAAAAGAAAATAGCATTTTAAACTACTTTGTAATGCAAGATAATGAGCTGATATGATTACAGGCTAATAGACTCCATTACAGCACACAATGCCACTCTGGGGTCAGTCTGATATTCCTCTTCTCTTACTCCAGAGGCCACTCTGCTACTATCTTGTCTCCCTGTTTTTACTTTTAGTGTGTAGATTTACTGCTATGTTGTGTGTTTAATTTTGTTAGAAGAAAAAAAAAAAACGCTTGGTAAATTCTGGTCTAAGCTGGTATTGGATGTCTGAAAAGTAAGTATAAAATCAATGCTTTGTAAGCTCCAGGAAAGAATATCGACTAGTAAGGAGATGCATGACTGAGACACACAGTCAGTGACCTACACTCATCACCAGCTGCCACAAAACAGTACTGCTTCTTCAAATTCCAGTTCTTTTTCCTGAAAGGAGTAATTTCTGTGGCAGATTCGATGTGCCATGGAAGCTGAATCAGTTAAGGTTTGGGCTTATTGAATGTAACTAAAAACCTAAATATAGCAGATTAAACAAAGTAAAGTTTATTTTTCTGTCAGGAAAGATGATTTAATTTTCGCTTGTATCTCATCATCCAGAGATTAGCCACCTGACCAATGCTCCCTGCAAGGTATTAATTTTTTAATTGGAAATATTGCCACATTCAACTAAATAGTAAAGACAAAAGGACAAATGGGTATAATAGCACACTTAGTCACATATCAAGTCCAATAACAACAGTCCTGGAAGCGAATGGTAAGAGAATTCCTCATGTTAAGACAGACAAACATAACCAGCAATTGGAATACAATCTCATTTAATAAGAAGAGTAGAGTACTACAGGTGACTGTAGAGCAGAGTACTTTGAACTGTCAAAGAATAATTATACCATACAGAGTTAAACAGGCAAAGAGGACATTATATAAGAGGATTGCAAGAGGTCAAAGAGATGGAACTAAACTCCATTGGAACAGAAGGTGGGAAACTTGCAAGCATTCTGGTGAGCTAAGGGGAAAGTACTGAAAGGCCTTGGTTTGAGGGGAGCTCAATCAGTTTGATCAGGCCATCTGTGTTTGCCAACTGATGCTTATGGAAGTCAGGCTTCTACCCTCCACAGAGACCGGGAGACAGCAAGCTATCTTGAGTACATTTTGAAGGGATGATTCCTCCTTCCTTCCTTCCTTCCTTCCTTCCTTCCTTCCTTCCTTCCTTCCTTCCTTCCTTCCTTCCTTCCTTCCTTCCTTTCTCTTTTCTTTCTTTCTCTTTCTTCCTTCCCCCTTCCCTTCCTTCCTTCCTTTCTCTTTTCTTTCCATTTCTTATTTGCCTCTCTCCTTCCTTCCTTCCTTCCTTCCTCCCTCCCTCCCTCCCTCCCTCCCTCCCTCCCTTCCTTCCTTCCTTCCTTCCTTCCTTCCTTCCTTCCTTCCTTCCTTCCTTCCTTCTTCCCTTACTCTTTCTTTCTTTCTTTCTTTCTTTCTTTCTTTCTTTCTTTCTTTCTTTCTTTCTTTCTTTCTTTTCTTTCTTTCTTTCCTTCCTTCCTTCCTTCCTTCCTTCCTTCCTTCCTTCCTTCCTTCCTTCCTTCCTTTTAGAGAGAGTATACAAGCAAGCAGAGCAGAGGGGCAGGGAGCAGAGAGAGAACCTTAAGCAGGCCCCACACCCAACATGGAGACCAACACGGGGCTCAATTGCACGACCTTGGGATTATGACCCGAGCAGAAATCAAGAGTCCTGTGCTCAACTGACTGAGCCACCCAGGCACCCCTGACTCCCAGTTTCTTGAAAAAGAATTCCTGGCTTATAAAAATGGCAACAGGCTGGGAGAAGATTTATATCTCAAAGGGGAGATACTATAAGAAAAAGAAGTATGGTTGGCTTATAGTCGGGAAGAAACTGGTTTAAAGTTTAGTCAAGCTAAGAGGAACAGGAATGTTAAGGACCTCTTGGTTAATCTCATTAATGTTGTTCAGGAACTCTAGACTATGAGGATGACAAAAAGTAGAGTAAACTTAAGTCAGTTTTTAAAAATTGTTCTTAAATTCTCTATCAATATACCCCCTTGCTGCCTGCACCTCAGGGCAGACTACTCCCACATCCCTCTTTCTCCCCAGCCTTTGCTATGTCACTACAGGTGAAATTAATTTTGTGGACCAGTCAATAAGAACTTTAAATACAGGTGTTTAATGTTCTGAAAGACACATTTGAAGTCATGGTATATATTAAAATGAATAAGAAATTAGGAAACAAAAGTTGGCAGAAATGAAATAAGAAAAATGTATATGAAGAAAAAGCACTTAGGCATATTGGAAATTAAAATTATATTCACTGAAATAAATATTTGATCATGCTCAATTGTAGAGAATTAGTGAACTGAAGAGAATAGTACCAGATATTCAGCACGTATGGACAGAAAAGGTAAGTGATTTGAAAGATAGCTTGAAAAGCTCAAACAATTTGAGCTTTTTGAATACAAGAATGGGGGGAGATAGTAAAGAAGCAATATTTAAGTGGAAAATACTGCACATGTTCCAAAATTAAAGACAAAGTTTCTCAGATTAAACGTTTATTGTAGGTAAGGACCAATAAACATCATAAAATCACATCTAAATATATTACATTGGAACCTGAGAACATTGGAGATACAGAGACAAATTTTGGAAAGTTAACAAAGTAAATTTAGGTTAACGGCAAATAAAACACATTAGATGATCAACAGATATAAAGAAATTAGTTTAAAAGGATGAGGGACAATAAATGTAAAACTAAAATACTGTAGCTTGATAAACTATAAATTATGAGCATGAGCAATAAAGGTATTTTGTAGTCATACCAGATTTAAGAAAGTTTACTAAAAAGAAAAGTACTTAAGGATTTTTTTTTGAAAAGCAAGTAAAACCAGCAAGCAAGAATGTTGAACATATACATTAATACAATATTTTGTATATGAATTATAAAATAATGATAATTTTGTACTTAAGAAAGTATAGCTGAAGTTTTCTACTACAATTGCAAAGCTAATTTTGTTCTTTTACACTACAAAATGTAAAATAACTTTAAATGCATTACCACTTATAATTTACAATTAAACAGGAATGTTTCAAAAGGATAACAAAAAATCAGAAACACAATATGTAGCTCCAAAAGCAGCAGATGAAAAGCGGGATGGAGGAGGGTGACAAAATTTTGTGAAGTCACCAAAAGGCAGAACGGGTAAATACAAAATTAATCATAATATAAGTGAGTCTTAAACTCATGTATTAGAAAATTGGTAGAAATGATTAGATTAAAAATTCAATGCCATTTTCCTTGTGTTCATAAAAAAATTAAGAGAATTTATGTAAACAAAACTACAGGAAAATTAAGCAAAATATTTTTAGATAAAAAACTTAAAATATAAAATTTAATAATTTTTCTCTATACTTAACCTTATTATACTATAAAATATTAAAAATACTATTCATACAATCAAGTTACATTGAAATAAATATAGCAATGTATGCAAGATTGTATACGTTTTAAAACATTGAGAAACATAAAACAATACTGCACTAAATGGAAATTATAAAATGGTTATGGACAGAAAGACTCAATACCTTGAACATATCAAATTGTCCTCAATAATGTATAAATTCAATGCAACTCCAATCAAAATTCCAGTAAAGATTTTCAAAGAACAGAACAAGCTGACCCAAAAAAGCATAGATATGTACAAAAGAGAAAGAACAGGTAAGGTAATTTCGAAAAATAACAAAATGTCATGATTTTCTTCCTGTAAGATATCAAAATATACTATTATAATGTCATAGTAATTAAGACAATTTAGTATAGACAAATATAGTGAAGGAACAGAATAGTTAGCTCAGAAACAGACTCTATAATTATTATATGGAAAGGTGAAAGAATGAATCACTGAAAAATAAAGCCAAGGTAAATTGGTCATCCAAATGAAAAAGAAAAAAAAAAACATTAAAGTAGATTCTGATCATGTTATATACATATGCATATGTACACACACACACACACACACACCACAATTTCTAACTGAACTTAAATCTTTGAGAAAATCTTGAAAGTTTTAGGAAAAAAAGAGAATATATTCATGATTTCAAGATAAGGTTTTATTTCTTTTAGAAAATGCCCCAATAATACACATCATTTTAAAAGCTGAATATTTTAATTAAAATGAAAGACTTTTATATCACAAAGAACACCCTGAATGAAAAGAGAGGCCATAAGTGGGAGAAGATATTTGAAATGCACAAAACCAGTAAAATAATAGTATCCAGAATGAATATAAATATTGTCAAATTATAAACATGCATGCTCCCAAAATAATAACATTGGGAAAGAGACAACTAAAAAATCCTGACAATCTGTAGAGCAAAAACCAGTTGACCAAGAAACTGTAAAAGTACAAAAAGAAGCTAAACCAAAAAGTAAACCATTGCAGTCATCCAATTGACTATGTTCAAAATGCTATGAAAAACAAGTACAAATTAGGAAATATTCATGAGAAATACCCTCATTGTGGATGGGTGTGTCCACTGGTAAGCAATTTCAAAGAGTAAATTGATAAATTAGGAAGTTGAAGAAACACATATCTTCCTACTCAGCAATTCCATTTATAGGTATATTCCTGTGAGAAATTCTTGAATGTATGCGTATATAATTACAGCATGTTTATAGTAATAAAAACTGGAAACATCCAAAATATCCATTACTGGAAGATTGAATAAGTCAATTTTAGTATGTTTATATATAGGGATATCAAACAGCATTTGATATGAATGAATTAGAGTTAAATATGTCAATATGAATACATTTCAAAAACATAAGATTGAACAAAAGAAACAAATTACAAAGTGGTAAGTATAATGTAATATTTATATAAAGATTGAGAATATGTCAAGCAAATGTATGTCTCACTTATGGATTAATTCATATGTAAAATAGTATAAAATACTGGAGAAGTTTCTAAAATTCCATTTGAGAGGAAAAACACCATTTAAGAAGGATTATACAAAAAGCTTTAAGCATATTTATCATTATTGTGGGTTGTGCTTTGTTCCCCCAAAATCCATACTTTAAAATCCTAACTTCTAGTACCTCAGAATGTGACCTTATAAGGCAATAGTAGAAATAGGGTTGCTGCAAATGTAATTACTTAAGAGGAGTTCATACTGAGTAGGGTGGTCCTCTAATGCAATATATCTAGCATCCTTATACTGGGAAAATTCAGATACACACACACACACACACACACACACACACAATACCATGTGAAGACTGGCTGCCATTACCTAAAGAACTACCAGAGCTAGAAGAGGGACCTGGAACAGATCCTTCCCTAGTGCCTTCACAGGGAGCATGGCCCTTCCAGCACCTTGATTGCAGATTTCTGGCCTCTGGAACTGTGAGGTAACAAATTTCTGTTGTTGAAGTGACTCAGTTTGTGGTAGCTTGTTAGGCAGCCCTAACAAACTAATACAGTCACTTTTTTTTATTTCTTGAAATTTATCTACAGCATGTACCAGAAACATTTAAAAATTGATAAAACTAAGTGATAATTATAAAGGCATGCCATATTATTCTCTATCCTCTTCTATGAACTTGAAAATGACATGAGTTTAATAAATAAAAGTAGATTGCAATCCTCAAAAACATAATTACTAAAATAGAAAAGGTGGGGCATCTGGGTGGCTCAGTCGGTTAAGCATCAGACTCTTTATTTCAGCTCAGTTCATGATCTCATGGTTGTGAGACTGAGCCCCGAGTTGGGCTCTGTGCAGAACCTGCTGGGATTCTCTCTCTCTCTCTGTCCCTCTCTTTCTGCCCCTCCTTCCTTGTGCTTTCTCTGTCTCAAAACAAATAAATAAATAAACTCATTAAAAAGGCATTTAAATAAGGAAGCTATAACGTGAATATTAAGAAATCAGTTTTATGGACAGCAAGAAATAAGTCCTAAACAGTAGTAAATACTGGAATTAGTACACCAAAAATCATTACAATTAAGAAAATTATTCTTTAACTTTAAAAAGAAAACTCCAAAGGGGCGCCTGGGTGGCTCAGTCGGTTGGGCGTCCGACTTGAGCTCAGGCCATGATCTCATGGTTCATCAGTTTGGGCCCCGCGTCGGGCTCTGTGCTGACAGCTCGGAGCCCGGAGCCTGCTTCAGATTCTGTGTCTCCCTCTCTCTCTGCCCCTCCCCTGCTCATGCTCTGTCTCTCTTTGTCTCAAAAAGAAATAAAAAAACATTTAAAAAAAAGCAAAACTCTGAAAAATCAAATTAATAAAAAGCTTTATAAGCAGAAAACATGTTAAGAAGACATTGATAGTGTCAAAATATACAGAGATGACTTTTTAAAGATTGATGATACAGTTATCAAAGTCATGTACTAATATATTTAAATATATTTGGAAGGAGAATCTTTTAAAAATTAAAACTCACCTGATATATATCCAAGAGAAAAATCCTAAAATCCTAATGTACACATGTGGAAAATATATATCATATAACTCATAAAGGAGGAAGTATACAATTTGAAAAATGATCGAAGTTCCACATCACATAAATACAAATTAAAATCATGAAATGTATTGTCACGTACCACTCTACTTCAAAGAAATCCAAACATCCAGGCATAGCAAGTGTAGGTGCTGCAATTGCATGGACCACTGCAAGAAAATGAAAGATGATAGAGGCTTTTGACATTTCCAAAGTAGAAACATCACTCTGAGCAAGTCCTCAGCACACTGTTCTGTATATGCTCCTTTACCTTTCTCTCCTACTAGACTGAGAACATCTTGAAAGCAACAATTTTGTTTTCGATTTGATATTCTTCAGCACTTAAAAAAAGAAAAAAGAAAAAATGCATATGGAAATGCATAATGGTGGCGATATTATAGGTAAAAATTAAGTCTATTACATGGTTAGGAAGGAAATAATTTTGCAGTATTTATCAAAATCCTTCCAAACATTCTCTTCTGCAATAAATCCATTTCTTGAAAACCAGTCTAAAGAAATAATCAGACACTTTTCCAAAGAAGACATCCAGATAGCAAACAGACACATGAAAAGGTGCTCAACACTGCTTGTCATCCGGGAAATACAAATCAATACCACAATGAGATACCACCTCACACTGGTCAGAGTGGTTAAATTAACAACTCAGGAAACAGCAGATGTTGGCAAGGATGTGGAGAAAAGGAAACCCTCTTGCATTGTTGGTGGGAATGCAAACTGGTGCAGCCACCCTGGAAAACAGTGTGGAGTTTCCTCAAAAACTTCAAAATAGAATTACCCCATGACCCAGCAAGTGCCCTCCTAGGAATTTATCCAAAGGATACAGGAGTGCTGAATCGTAGGAGCACACGCACCCCAATGTTTATGGCAGCACTATCAACAATAGCCAAATTATGGAAAGAGTCCAAATGTCATCAGCTGATGAGTGGATTAAGAAGGTGGTGTGTGTGTGTGTGTGTGTGTGTGTGTGTGTGTGTGTATCTATATATATATTTGCAAGCAATGGAATACTACTTGGCGATCAAAAAGAATGAAATCTTACCATTTGCAACAAAGTGGATGGAACTGGAAGGTTACTATGTTAAGCGAAATTAGTCAGAGAAAGATACCACATGATTTCACTTATATGTGGAACTTGAGAAACTTAACAGATGACCATAGGGGAAGGGTAGGAAAAATAAAAACAGAGAGGGAAGCAAACCATAAGAGACTCATAAATACAGAGAACAAACTGAGAGTTGATGAGGGTGGTGAAAATGGGTTATGGACATTAATAAGGAGGGCATTTGTTTGGATGAGCACTGGGTGTTATATGTAAGTGATTAGTCACTGGATTCCATTCCCAAAGCCAAGACTACACTGTATGTTAACTAACTTGTGAATGAATAAAAGAATAATAATAATAATAATAATAATAATAAAGAATCAGAAAACATAGGATTTTATCAAATATGCTCAGTTGTGATAGTAAAAAACTAGAAATCACCTAAATGTTCAGCAACTGGAGAATTATGTAAATTATATCACACATGTTATTCAATCCTTTAAATAAACCTGATCAAGAGATTTAGTAACGTAGAAAAATCACAGTACATCGTGACTCAGTTTCCCCAATTTTATAAAGCGAATAATAACTATGTAACCAAAAATCAGAGAAGGGGAACACATGCCAAAATATGAAGAATGTATATCTTTTTTTTTTTTTTTTTTATAATTTTTTTTCAACGTTTTTTATTTATTTTTGGGACAGAGAGAGACAGAGCATGAACGGGGGAGGGGCAGAGAGAGAGGGAGACACAGAATCGGAAACAGGCTCCAGGCTCCGAGCCATCAGCCCAGAGCCCGACGCGGGGCTCGAACTCACGGACCGCGAGATCGTGACCTGGCTGAAGTCGGACGCTTAACCGACTGCGCCACCCAGGCGCCCCTGAAGAATGTATATCTTAAAGTGGTGGACTCCACTTTTATTCTCTTGTTGCTATCGTTATGCATTTTCCAATTTTTTTTAAAATCATGCATTGTATTACAATTATGAAGCACACTTTTAAGATGTTTTTTTTTTTCCTTTTCATTACTGTTAACCTTTGTCTTGTTGCAAACTGGTTTGATTCAACAAGTATTGTTAAAAAACCTACATTGCACTTGGCAAAAAAAAAAAATTGTTAAGGAAAATCAATATGACAGGAACCCATGAGACACCATGCTTGCAATCTAGTTAACATAAAGGCAAAAAGGTATCAAAAGTAATTTTAAGGGCTTATCATCTCTTGCCTGATCTATTATAACAGATTCATACTACATCTCTTGCCTCCTGCTATACTGCTCTTAAGTTTATCTTCTGCACTGTTGCCAGAATGTTCTGTCAGAAACACAGATTTCATCCTGCCCTTGTCTTCCTAAACTTATTTGGTTCCCCCTTTGCCTGAAGCACTCGTTCTCAACCATGACTGCGCATTAGAATCACCCTGGTAAGCTTTAAAAAATGTCCGGTGCCAGCCTTTCCTCCCCACTGTGATGCTGAGTTTCTGATTTAATTATTCTTGAGTGGGGCCCAGGCAGCAACATTTTTTAAAGCTCCCTAAGATTAAGTACCTTATGATGGCATATAATGATTGTGGCTATCTTTCTAGTCCCATTTCTTACCTGTTCTCTAAGCAGACTCGGGATTGTAGGCTGTCTCTTGAATATGACATACTATTTCACAACTGTGTGTTTATCTATGATTTTCCTTCTCCCTGGAATGAACTTTCTTTCCTTATAAAGTGGAATTCCCCTAGTCACCCTTGTCACTCTTTAAAATTCTATTGAAACAGTCCCTTGCTAAGTAAACCTTCTCTGATACCCTAAGGCAGTTAGATGCCCCTACCCACTTTGTTTTAAAGAAGCCCAAACACAGCCAGACCTGAAGAGATTAGGTGCTGCTGCAGGGTGACTCATTAAAGAAATAGAATGTGACAGGATTTTGACATTTTAAATGTAGAACCATCACGTGATAGAGACCTTGGTACACTATTTGGTAAATGTCCCTTTAGGCTGTCTCCTCACACTAGAGGGAAAGCTTCTTAAAGGTAAGGATTTTATCATGTTCCTCTTTTTAATTCTTAGCACTTAGTTCAATGTCAGGCAGTTTCTAGATTTTCAAACAATGTTGTTGCATGTAAACATAAGAAATAACTAATCTGGTGTATGATAAATGCCAAATATATGGCACAGAACAAATATGGTAGGGATTCAAAACAGAGCAAGTTTCCTGAACCAACTTTTCACTGCATCACAGTGCATGGGAAGCTTTGGGTTCATGCAGACCAGAGTGCCTCTTGCTAGCTGTGTGTGTGAACAACTCACCTAACCTTTCTAAGTCTCCACTTCTCCAAGTGTAAGGAAAATCATTTCTGTTTCATTGGGTTGTCTATAGCCCATAATATGCCTGAGAGATACAAGTGGTCAAGGAATATTGGTTCCTACCCCTCTCCTTCATTGTTTACACTATTAGAATTGATACTTTCTCAAGAAGATATTTGCTCCTAGGAAGCAGAGAGGACTTTGGTGCTATTTCATAGATAGAACAGTGCTGAGTGCAAACCATGTTCTCAATAGATCGTTTTTTAATTAAAGGAGAAATTATATAAAGCTAAAGGCTGGGTTGCATTGCATATATGAAAATGTAGCAAGATGGTGAGAAGCCTACTGAAAATAAAAGAGGTGAAGCATTAACAAAGTAGAAAGTAAAGTTATTAAGGCAGGGGTGCTAGAAGTCAACTCAGTGAAGTAGGTGTCTCAGGTAAGGAATTCAACAGAAGAGGGACTAGAAAGTTTGCTTCAGTTTTGAAATTTTATATAATGGGGAGGCATAGAAGCATTGGAGAAGACCATGACACGTTCTTCAGCTCAAGATTCAGAATTGTTCCCCAGATTTGAACAGAGTGAAATAGAAAAGTTGTTTGAGAATAGAAGTTGATTTTAAGCATTTTGTGATTTTATTTTTTTATTTCTATTTTCTAAATGTCTTTAAATTCAGGTTAGCTACTATACTAGTATTGCTTCAGGAATAGAACCCAGTGATTCATCACTTATATATAACACCCAGTGCTCATCCCAACAAGTGCCCTCCTTAATGCCCATCACCCATTTAGCCCATCCTTCCACCCAACACCCTTCCAGCAACCCTCCACTTGTTCTTTAAGAGTCTCTTATGATTTTCCTCCCTCTCTGTTCTTGTCTAATTTTTCCTACCATTACCCTTTGTTTATCTGTTTTGTTTCTCAAATTCCATATGTGAGTGAAATCATATATTGGTCTTTCTCTGACTGACTTATTTCACTTAGCATAACATACTCCAATTCTATCCATGTTGTTGCAAATGGCAAGATTTTATTCTTTTTGATCACTGAGTAATATTCTATTGTAGATATATGTCACATCTTCTTTATTCATCAGCCGATAGACATTTGGGCTCTTTTCATAATTTGGCTATTGTTGATAGCACTGCTATAAACATTGAGATGTATAATACACCTTTGAATCAGCATTTTTGTATCCTTTTGGTAAATACCTACCCTTTCATGCTTAGTAAATAATAAATATTATGATCGCTAATCACAGATGTGAAATAGTCCTGAAGTAGAGTAACATCAAAAGAAATAAACATGAAGCGTGGTATGCAATTATTATTACATGACAAATCAATAGATAACTATAGAGAAAGACATAAAGAGCATGCATATTAAGAAATACAATACAATCGAAAATGAAATGAAAAATTGAGAACCTGAGAATTCAGAAATTTTATATTCAGCATTAGACACGTGGTCATGGTATGTCCAAATATAAAAGCCCAGTAGGCATTTGGAGAGGTGGGACCGGATGGACTCATAATTATATAATTGTTGCAGACATGATAGGTTACAAGATTAGAGCAGATGAAGACATTCTGGCTCAAAATATGAAAAGGAACTGAAAAGGCAAGGCAAGGAGAAAAAGAACAAAGAAAAAGAAGACCAAAGTTGCCTCCTTCAGAACAAGCTACTATGTGTTAGGAGCCCAAGAAAAAACATACAATCTTGTATGTGAAACAATCTTGTATGTTTCGTATAACTTTAATGTTTTGCTTTGTTTTGTTAACAAGGAACAAGATTCAAGGAAAAGTTAAGTCCTCTCTGGATCCATTTAAGGCAATCATTTTATTTTATTTTTTTTCTTCTGTTAAAATAATTTTATTGAGACCTAATTCATATAGTTCACTCTTTTAAAGTATACAATTCAGTGGTTTTATTATATTCACAAAATTGCGTATTAATCACTGATAACTAATTCTGGAATATTTTTATCACCCCCTAAATAAACTCTATACCCAACAGAATCATACCCTTTGTCCCTTTTCCTCAGCTCCTACTTTCTGTCTCTATAGATTTGCCTATTCTAGACATTTCGTATCAATAGGATCATATAGTATTTAGTCTTTGTGGCTTCTTTGACTTAGCATGATGTTATCAAGTTTTATCCATGTAGCGTGTATCAGCATTATTCCTTTTTCATGGTTGAATAATATTCTATTGTATGGATATACATATATATGCATATATATATACACACATACATTTTCTTTATCCATTCATCAGTTTGTGGACATTTCAATTTTTTGGTTATTATGAAGAATGCTGTTATGAACATTCCTGTACAAATCTTTCTGTGGATGTATGTATTCATTCACCTTGGTTATATACCAAGGAGTGTAATAATTGGAGTATTTGGTAATTTTATGCTTAACATTTTGAGTAAATGCCAAACTTTTTAAAAAAATGTTCACTCATTTTTGAGAGAGACAGAGCATGAGTGGGGGGAGGGGCAGAAAGAGAGACGCAGAATCCAAAGCAGGCTCCAGGCTCTGAACTGTCAGCACAGAGCCTGACGTGGGGCTCAAACTCATGAACACGAGATCATGACCTGAGCCAAAGTTGGACGCTTAACCAATTGAGCCACTCAGGCACCTGCAAACTGGTTTTCAAAGTGGCTGCACTGTCTTACATTTCCACCAGCAATATTGGAGCATTCCAATTTCTTCACATTCTCACCAAAACTTGTGTCTTTTTGATTGTGGCCATCTCCTAGTGAACATCTCCTTGTGGATTTTATTAGCATTTCCCTAATTACTAATGATGTTGAGCACCTTTGTATGTGCTCATCGGCCACTTGTATATCTTCTTTGGAGAAGTATCTATTCGAATCCTTTGCCCATTTTAAAATCAAGCTGTCTCTTTATTGTTGAATTCTAAGAGTTCTTTATATATTCTTCATACTAGACCCTTATCAGACATACGGTTTGCCAATATTTTCTCCCACTCTGGGTTGTGTTTTCATTTTCTTGATGGTGTCCTTTGAAGCCCAAAGCTTTAAATTTTGATTAAGCCCACTTTATTTTTTCGTTTATTGTTTATGCATTTGGTACCATATCTAAGAAATATTTGTCTAGTCCAAATTTATGAAGGATTACACCCAAGCTTTCACCCAAGAGCTTTATAGCTTTCATTCCTACACATAGCCAGGGGTGTGTTTGCCTCTGAAATGGATGCAGCATTTAGAATGTAAATATTCACTTACTTCATTTGTTAGTATGGTACTCTTACATTTAACTGTGCCTGACTTTCCCCCATCTGAAGAGTATCTGTTCTACAATCTTTGGAGAACAAATCTGCCCCCTTCGGCCAGGATTGGAGAGGGAAAGACATCCAGCTACAGGGAGTAGGGGCAGAATTGAGGCACTACCAACTTGAGCAAACTGTTAATGAATGCATCTCTTCGTAGCCCCTCTTCCACCATTGCCTCACAGGCACCAGGTGTGAGGTGTTACTCATTAAGATTTTCAGGTGTTAACTTCTATAGTATAAATTGGGCTGTTTTCGAGTTTTCTCTGTAATTGCTTTGGGATCCAGCGCTGTGAGGACTGGTGAGTAAGTTGGTTCTTTTCTATTTACTTTTCAACTTTAAAAAATCATGCTGTTTTATTGTTTGGAAGCAAGGAATACCATTCTTTCACTGGGAGAAGTGTCTTTATTTGTCTCTTTCTTGTGTCAAAATCTCAGAAAAAGCCAAATTTAAATCATCAAATCAATAATATTTAGTAAGTTTATTGTGCATATGAGAACAGTTCATGAACTGGAAGCTTCCAAAAATAAAAACTGATGTAAAGCTTAGGGGCATGAAGTTACAGGATGGATTATAAAGTGAAAATGAGGAAGTTGTTTTAATCTTTACATGATTATCAGTGGGGGTTTCTAGATGGTAAGGGATTGGTTAAAGTGATTATCTCCTACCATTTTTAGGAAGATGATTTAAATTTTTTTTTTATGATGGTTAGAAGTATTTACAAGAAATAACTTGAGTTTTGCTTATGTTTATGAAATAAGCTCAATTTAGTTTTTACTTATATGTGTGGCTTAAATATTTTTGTCCGCTCCGGGAATTCTCAAGTCTGGTCTCCATTTTGTACTTAACACTTGAAGCAAAGTCAAGCTGTGCTACGTGATCCGCCCCCCCCTCACTTTAGTTCTGTCTACTTAATAATTGGTGTCAGTTTCTCTACCATTTTGTTACTATATTTTCTGACATTGTGGTTTCCAAAGTGGTGGTGAATCATTTAAAAAAAAAATTGTCTTTATGGAAATCTTAGTGATAAAGGTTGTGTTAGAAACTCCTAGTCAGAGACCGTTTTGAACCAGAAACTATTGATTTTGTTTAGAAAATTGTGTGAGCTGATGGGATGAAAAAAAAAAAAAAAACTGAAGTCGGGGACGCTGGTTTTGGATATTCTTCTCCTGAAGAGAAAAAGCCTTTCACCACATTAAAAAAAATTTTTTTATTGCTCATTTATTTATGAGCGACAGAGACAGAGCATGAGCAGGGAAGGGGCAGAGAGAGAGGGAGACACAGAATCTGAAACAGGCTCTGGGCTCTGAGCTGTCAGCACAGAGCCCGACGCGGGGCTCAAACTCATGAACCGTGAGCTCATGACCTGAGCCGAAGTCGGATGCTTAACCGACCGAGCCACCTGGGTGCCCCTCACCACATTTTTTAAAAGTGACTTTTCCCATCACCTGAGGCTTATTTCAGTATATCCAGGTAAGCACACCAAACAGGTGTTTAATGAATGTGCTTAGGCAGCTACTTTTCTGAGTGCTTCTCTTACAGCAACACTCCTTAAAAGAAATGTCTACACAGTTTACCGTGCTCACTCCCCGGAAAATAGCACTCAACTCTATGTGTCTAAAATAGAATCAATAAGATGCTGGATCCAAAACTTATAATTCTTAAGTTTGCACGTATTTAACCAACTACCACTTGGAAGCCTAGTGGGTCTGAAAAAAAAAAATCTTAATTAAATCCACCTACTTCATCTTTTCCAGACAGAAAATGTTGTTTCTGTCTCCACAAATGACTCCCATTTGCCTTGCTTCTCAGATCCAAGTCCTAAGAGCCTTTTGTTTTTTATTGAAGTATATTAGACATAACACCATAATAGTTTCAGGTGTACAACATAATTTCATATTTGCATATATTGGGAAATAATTAACATAATAAGTCTAGTTAACATACAACACCATATATAGCAAATGAACCCCTTTCATGTAAAACCTGGGCACTTTCTAATGGCTGCTTCTGCCCTGGGCTCTGGGGTGAGTGTGTACCATTGAGTCTGTGCGCTACCTTTAAGAGGTGTGCCTCCATTTCCCACAGCCCCACGGGTCTCATGAGCGTAACCCCCACTGGATTTCAAACTATACGCTGTGGGTGCTCATCTCTCAGGTGCAGGTTTTAAAAGTTGGGGTGCTTGATGTGGGATATGAAAACTTAGCTCTTCAGAGAGAAGCTCCAACTTTTAAGTTCCTTCCTAATTATGGGTCAATGTGCTGGGTGGAGGCAATGTGGGGCGGGGGTGAGTTTATAGCAAAACTGTGTCTCAGCCCTTTCTATCCACCTTGACGTGGTTTTATTTTCAGTTGCCCAATAGGAAGGAGTTGCTCCACTAGTTTTCAGGGGTTTTTGTTGGTCTGTGTGCAGAGGAAATCGTTGGTATGTGTCTGTGGGAGATGAATTCAGGACCTTCATACACTGCCATTTTGAACCGGAACCTAAGGCAACAATTTTAGAAGATAATTTGTTAAAATGGTTTCCCATCATGTGTGTTTGCTGCTTGAGCATGAGACTTTGTAAGATTATTTCTGTTCCACTTCCCAAAACCACATACCAATTGTGTGTATTTATATGGGTAAAAGAATGACATTTCTTAAGTTTATCTCTGATAAATGGGTGGGTTATAATTACATAGACGTTTTACCGAATAATTTATAGATACTATATGGTAAATTTCATGTTATATACATGAAATTAAATGGCAGCAGTGTTGCTTTAATCTAAAGTAATCCTACTTTAAAAGCATCATTTTTCAGCATTCTTCCATCTGTGACTTTGATCTGGATGAACTGATGAGCATTCTATCCCTTACAAATTAATGTCCAATTAAAAGCTCCTGGAAATATGGATGTTGATCATTTTCATCAGGAACCATGAAATAGCAAATTTCCTTTAGTACTTGAATGTGATAGAAATTCATAGATTTCCAAACTTAGAGAATTTTTTAAATAAAATTCAAAGCCAACAAAACAACTAGATAAATTACTTTTATGGTAACTTAAACAGAAATCTTTTCTGTGCACATTTTCGTGCCAACCCTGAAAATGAAATGCCTAGACCTTTCCTAGAGGAAGAGATACTCTAGTCTATTGTTTCCTTTCTTTTTTTTTTTCCAGAAGGCTGTATCCTTTTAAAAATGAAATACATTGTAAACACCCCAATATTACACATTGTTTTTTAAACTAACAAAAAAGGGCAATGGAAAATTCCAAGCCTGCAGATTACACAACTCAGACTGTGTCCAAAAATTTCTTAAATAATAGAAAATGAAAAGATAGAGGTAGCAAGATAATTTTTTTTTTCGAATTGTGCAGTGTGTGCAGCCCCTGTTGTGTGAAAAATGGGCTGGAAGTTACTTTTGACAAACACAAGGACTCGTGCTTAAATGCCAGAAGACTCTGCTGGTCTCCCTACAGTAATGCAGTTAGCTGACAGATGTTAAACAAAGCTCTCTTATTCGGGGACTTCTTACTGACAGGCTTCATAAATACCTTTTCCCCCCAAAACAAAAGACAGAGAAAAACATGGAAGATTGTTTTGCAATTGATATGTGATAATGCTGCCAGTCCTAATCCCAGATCCTTGAGAGTGTTGGTCCTTCAACTATCAAAGTTTAATCCTAGGACTTTGTTTAACATACGTGCAAGTCACTGGTGAATCAGTTAACTAGGTAACTGCCTAAATTTTGAGACTGAAGACTCCTGTAGCAAGATCCCATTGTAAAACGTTGGAGAATTAAGGCAAAATAATCCTAATGATTTTAATTAAACCTCTATTTTCATTAAGTGAACAGATAGATGCCTGCAGGCAGTAACCTTTTTTTTTTTTTAATTGAGGTATAATTGACATTAGTGTAAGGTATACAACATAATGATTCAATATAGTATATGTTGTGAAAGGACAATTAGTCTAGTTAACACCCATCACCGTACATAGTTGCAGTTTTTTTTTCTTGTGATAAGAACTTTTAAGATTTAATCTCTTAACTTTCAAATGAGCAATATATTATCATTAACTGTAGTTGCCATGATATAGATTACATACCCATGACTTATTGTTTAACTGGAAGTCTGTACCTCTTGAACCCCTTCACCCATTTTGCTCACCCCTCTATCTCCTGCCTCTTGCATCATCCCCGATCTGCTTTTTAAAGATTGTACATATAAGTGAGATGATATATGTCTTTCTAGGACTTATTTCACTCAGCATAATACTTTCAAGATCCATCCATGTTGTTACGTATGGCAAGATTTTATTCTATTTTATGGATGAGTAATATTCCATTATGTGTATATACTACAACTTGTGTATCCATTCATCCATTGATGGACACTTAGGTGCTTTCCATGTCTTGGCTCTTATAAAATAATGCAATGAATATGAGGGTGCATATATCTTTATGAATTATTTTTGTTTTATTTGGATAAATACCCAGAACTACAAGATCATGTGATAATTCTATTTTCAGTTTTTTGAGGAATCTCAATACTGTTTATCAGAATTGTTGCATCCATTTACATTTCTAGAAATGGTGCACAAGGGTTCTCTTTTCCACATCCCCACTAACACTTGTTATGTATTGCTTTCTATAATAACCATTCTAACAGGCATGAGGTGATACTTTATTTTGGTTTTGATTTGCATTTCCCTGTGTGCGATATTGAACATCTTCTCGTGGACCTGTTGGCCATCCGTGTGTCTTTGGGAAAAGGTTTACTCAGATCTCATTTTTTGACTACGATTGTTTGGGATTTTTGTTCTTGAGTTGTATGAGTGCTCTACATATCACAAAGTATTCTTCTAAGTTCCATAGCTATGAGATTTCTGAGAGATTCCCATCAACCCTCTCTGTGTTGGTACCTTCCAGTTCTTACCACACATGGTCCTCTTATATATGTCCAAATTAATGTCAGTGTTTAATGGGATCCTACTTTCAAAGTGCTGTCACAGGGATCCAAAACCTGTCTCCCTCACACCTTTCCCAGAGAAGGTAATGTCATAGAGTAAGTTCTACTTTTAGCCAAGTGAAAAGGAACAATGATTTCCTCTTTCTTAAGAAAGAAGCCATCTGGATGGAGGATGGAAAGAGTGAGGAGGAAAGCTGTCCTCGCTTCCTCATGGCTTTTGGAGCCCACTGCACTGAGGCCTGTAAGAGGAGCCCTGATGTGTCACTTGCCTCCCACACATCCCCAAATGGTTTTCTTAAATTTGCAAAGCAGACATCTTTCATTTAATTTTCCAAGAAATGAAGTTTGAAGTCAGCTATAAGCAGTCTTGGGTGTCTGCTTTTTGTTTGAAGAAAAACAATCTAGAATTTTTGTCTTTGAAAATATAGTCTATTATTTTTAAGTGTTTTACTTCTGTCTCAAGAAACTGGACCCCTGAGCAAACCTAGAGTGAATTGAGGCTGAACTAGTTAAATATTAGAATGTGTGGAAACACTTCTTCTTTATTTTACATTGCTGATTTTATTAGCAAATGCCGTAAATTTCCAATAGAGAAAAAATAGCAATAGGAGAAAGAGTCTATAGTAAAACTTGTACAATTCTGTAAATTTAGTGTTTGGCAAAAGGCTTGCTGGTACAATTCCTATTTGAAAAATCTGAGAGAAGACAATCAGGCTTGGAAAAATAAACAAAATATCTCAGTAGAGTCAGAGTCTGCTAGCCTTGATTCCATAATGTGGAAGCAAGAGTAAGAGCACATACTGGAGTCGAGGTTGAAATAATTGATCTAAGACTCTTAAATACAGAGAACAGACTGAGGGTTGCTGGAGGGGTATTGGGTGGGGGGATAGCCTGAATGGGTGATGGGCATTAGGGAGGGAACTTATTGGGATGAGCACTGGGTGTTATATGTAAGTGATGAATCACTAAATTCTACTCCTGAAATCATTATTATACTATATGTTAACTAACTTGGTTTAAAATAAAATTAAAAAAAAATTAAAAAAAAAAGAAATAATTGATCTATATCCTCAAGTTACCACTGTTGAATATTTACTAAAGGTCTTAACATCCCCAAAAGCCATATTGATTTTTTTCCAGAAAATTTCTAAGTGTCTTACTTCCAAGAAGACTGAAGTGACAAGGTAGCAATAATGCAAAGACAAGACTGTTTTCCCTTCGTTAACGACCCCTAAATCTTAAGTGAGATTTAAGAGTAGTAACTCCCTGCTTAGCCTCACACTCTCCTTATAACTTTGTAACCTGAACTCATTCCCACTAAGAACTATAAAGACACTGCTTTTACTGCTTCCCTACATTGCCCATCCAGAGTCTCACACTAGAAAAAGAAAAACTTCAAAGAATCATAGCAGTTTTGAGTACCCACCCCCCAAAAAAAAAACACAAGGTAAAGGGGAAGTAGAGAATGTAATTTGGGTAAAGCAAGCTGAGAGGGACAGTCCTTCCTATCCTATCCCTGAAGAAAGAAAGATAGTAGCTACTATGGGGCACCTGGGTGGCCCAGTCAGTTAAGGACCTGACTTCAGCTAAGGTCATGATCTCATGGCTCATGAGTTTCAGCCCTGCATAGGGCTCTGTAGTGACAGCTCAGAGCCTGGAGCCTGTTTTGGATTCTGTGTCTCCCTCTCTTTCTGCCCCTCCTCCCTCCCTCCCTCCCCCTCGAAAAAACAAACAAACAAACAAAAAAGATAGTAGCTACTATGAACCAAGATCTTCAAATTCTATTGTAGACTATGCTTATTAGTTGAGCTTTGTGAGCAAAGGGTTTAAAAAGTCCAGTATACATGAGGATGATCTCTGGTCTCTTCTCTGGTGGCAAGTTCTGAAAAGATGGTGGAGAAATCCAATAGGGATAGGGAAGGTTTTTTGCTTTGAGAAGCCAAGCTCTTTTGTCTGTCTTTCCTCTTCTACCTTTTCTTCCTATCCCCCCAACTTCTCTTCTTTGATTCCCATACTGCCTCCAAAATAGAATGGCTCTTGAAGTTTTTCTCTAGGCCTTGGGGAGGAATGCTCTGGTTAGTTTTCACTCCCCTCTGTTTACTTTTTAAGGGGAAGGCAAGCAAGTTCATTCGGGCAAGTCTGTTTCACTAAGGAATTGCTTTAAGATTTGAAGATAGAGCCTCAGCTTGGAATAAAAACCTTTCTGTGCGTACTTTACCCATGATTGTTTTTTACTTGGGAACCTCATGTAGAAGTGGGGTTGATCTGGAACAAGTGTAAATAGCATAACTCAACTTTAGCTCCCACCTGATGACATTTGTACCTGACTCTTGTTTTGAGCTTCTCTAATTTGCCTTTGTTTATTAACATTATTCCAATTTACTAACCTTATTTGGCTCATTCGTATGACCAAAATAATGAATTGAATTGAGAGAATATAAAATAATCCTACTTATGATGAAATTGTAACCTAGTTGAGAAGATTGAACATACAGATATATATATCTACACATATATATACATATATATACATATATATATATATATATATATATATATATATATATATATATAAAGCAATAGTATTAATAAGTAGCATGAAAGTAGAAAACAAAACATAAAAACTTAGTCACTCTGAGTAAGAATGTTTTTCCACTTAGGGTTATTAAAGAAGTTTCTATAGAAAGGGTGGGTTTTGAGCAGTCTTGAATAATGAGTAGAAGGCCAATAGTGGTTTACACTAACAGTTATTCCTTGTATGAGAATCATAAAGAAAAGCAGAAAATGCTGAAATCCTGGGCATTCTCAAGAATGGGAGAATAGTTAAGTTTGAGAATACTTAAATGGTGAGAATTAGAACTCAAAACTTGGAATAGGATCAGATTGTGAAGAGCTTAAATTCTAATCGGAGCTCTTTACAGTTTAATCTGAAGGAAGTGAGGGTCTACTTAAGGTTTTGGAATAGGGATTCAAATTAATAATACAGAATGGCTTATTTGGTAATGATAGGCTTGCTACTTCTTCCAAAGCCAGACCTACATCCCCTCTGTCCATTAAAAGAGCCCCTTTATTTGCCTCAAATCTGTCAATTCTACCAGAATGATCTCAGCGTAACACGAAGTAGACCTTGCCCTGTCCAAACCTTTCAATGGCTCCTTAATGGTTATGGGATAAAGGAAACATGATTTCACATGACTTTGCAGACCTTTCCTGCCTGGAAGCCTGCTTCTGCTTCAGGGTAAAATCCTGTCATTGTGCATATGAAGAGTTAATGACTATTTGGATGAGAAACTGAAGAGAATTTTAAAATGTGAAACTGGCTTAAATAAATTGTAATATAAGGAAGGGAATTTGAAGTTGACTTTATCTTGAGTGACTTAGAAAATGTTGATAATCATAAAATTAAACCAGAAGAAAGGCAGCTGGGTTAGTTAGGAAAGAGATAATCATTTTGCATTTCAACTTACTGAGTGAGAAACCTGCAAAACTATCAGGTTAAAAACTTGGCACATGCAATCGATAGATGGGACTCCGAACTCAGCTGGGGGTAAAAGTAGAGCTAGAAATTCAATTTTGAGAATTTTAGGCATAATGGTGAAAGTAGAAGCCACACAAATTATTAAAATTGACTAGAAAATTATGTAGAAATAAAGAGAAACTAAAAATGCATTGAACATTTTATAATGTGCACAATTAGTGGGTGTAAGAGACTCCCAGAAAAAGAGACTCCTTATCAGGAAAGGTTCCTTTGAGTCTTTCGAATACTACACAGGTGCGCGCGCGCACACACACACACACACACACACACACACACACACGCCTCCATGGATGCACTCACTAGCACATACATACTACTCACTTTTCATCTCCATATTCTGCTTTTTCTTCCTAGGACTTTTCACCATCACTGATTTATCCTTAATGTATGTAATAGATGTCTCCCCTCATGATAGCAAGACTTTGTTTCATTCCCACTGTATATTTCCTCCTTGAACAGTGTTCATCACATGGCAAAATTTTAATAGCTCTTTGTTAAAATAGCTGATTAAAAAATGAAGGCATAAATTCACATAATTCTGGGCCATTTTCTAGCACTTCTTACCATTTCTTAGCATTTGGGAATGGGGAAAATAAGTGATTCACTCAGGATTTGAAACGAAGGAATTCTGGGAGCTATCAGACACATTGTTGAAGAGATGGATCAAGGAACCCAACTAAGAAAGAAGCAAGTAAGGCAAGAATGGGATTATAGGCTTAGAAAGTATACACTAGCATTTGCAGGCATATAGAAGCCAGAGGAGACATTGTGGACATTGTGGTAAGGATAAGAAATGTTAAATTCAAGATTCTGACTTAGCTCATGCTTCCTTCCTTCAGGGATTTATTTTTTATCCACTTCTATGACTTCAATTGTCATCTAAATGAAATATATTGAGTGGCTGTAAAATAAGAATTCAGTGAGAGTAAGCTATTATCTTTTCCGTATTTGTTTATATGCAGAGGCCTCCCACTCAGGTTTTCTGACATTCCTAGATAGCTCCAGATTTATCATTGTAATTCTGACCTCCAGTATCTCAGGTATAACTTGTTCAAAATAGAATTTATCAATCCTTTTCAAAGAAAAGCTTTTGTTTCCCTATGCCACAGTAAATTCCATCATATACCCAGTCTTGCAAGTTAAAGCCTTTAGAATCCTCAATCACCCTCCCTTTCAGACAGAGCGCCATCTACTCACTATATCCTGCCAAATCCTGTTCAAAGATCTAACACTGCAACCCTTCTAGTTTAGAGACCTACCATTACACTCCTAACCTGTTTTGTTCCACTTAACAGCTGTTGATAAAACTACACCATCTTCCACATTGTTGGTATTGCTATTTTTCTAAAACCACAACGAAGTCAACAACACTCAATATATCTGATGGCTCCTAACTGACCACAAAATTAAACCATTCATTGATTGACTATGGGTGCATTGTGCCAGATGCCTGGGGTACAGTGATGAACAAAGCATTTCTGATCTGCCTTTCCTATCCTGGCTCCCCTTAATTCTTCAAGCTCATCTACAAGCATGATGTTATTACCATCCAAGAGTATTTCAAGACTTTTCATAGTTTACTGTCTTTGCACGTGCTGATTCCACTGTCTAGGAAATACTACCTATTGAAGTTCAGATGAAAAAAATTTTGAATGCTATTCCTTTTGTAAAATATGCATGCCCAAGGCCAAGGAATTTTCTCTTACCTGTCATAGGACTTTGCTATTTTTCTATTTTAGTAGTGAATAGTTGATCTTTCTTTTCCCTTTATTGCAACTTCTTATAGAAATGTATATACCAAAATATAATACAATGCTTGACATATCATACACAATGAATGGGAAGCAGTACTGGGAAACATTTGAACACTCTGGAGATTGGGTACAGTCAGTGGAAGGTTACAAGCACAGAGTTTGTAGGGAAACATACATAATTTGAATTCTTAAGTCATTACTTTTTTTAGAACTTGAGCAAGTAATTTAATATTTTTCTTTTTAAAATTATTATAGTAGAACACTTCAAGAATATACAGAACCAAAGAGAATAATAGTATTATGAATTTTCCTCCTGTATTCGTTACCTACAGTCAGTTATTATTAACACCCGTCAAATCTTATTTTATCCATACTCCATACTTCTTCCTTCTTTCTGAACTACTTTGAAGCAAATTGCAAACTTGATCAACTTTAATCCATACTTTATCCTGTATCAGTAAAAGACAAAAATTTCCTAAGATCAGCAAATATCTAGTCACTTCAAAAATTTTCCCATTATCTCTAAATAGCACATGTGTTTTCTAAACAGCTGGTGTGTGTAAACTGGTATCCTAATTTCCACATTGCACATGTTGATACATCTTTTAAATATGTTTTAATAAGTTTGCTCTTTTTATCTCGTCTGATATTTAGCCATTGAAGAAACCAATTTCTTGTTTGCCTATAGAGCAGTGCTTCCCGAATATTAATGTACCTATGAATCACCTGAGAATCTTACTAAAATGCAGATTCTGAGTCAGTAGATGTGGGTTGAAGCCTAAGAGTCTGCATTCTTTTTTTTTTAATTTTTTAATGTTTATTTTTAAGATACAGAGATAGAGAATGAGCAGAGGAAGAACAGAGAGCAAGGGAGACAAAGAATCTGAAACAGGCTCCAGTCTCTGAGCTGTCAGCACAGAGCCCAACATGGGGCACGAACCGAACCAATGAAAGGCAAGATAGATCATGACCTGAGCTGCTGTCAGTTGCTTAACCGAGTCACCCAGGTGCCCCCTAAGAGTCTGCATTTTTAACAAGCACAATGTTAAGGCCAGCTGCTGGCCCGTGGGACACACTTGAGAAGACCATAGAGTATCTCCCACTGGGGACTTCGCTAATTTCATCTTCATGATGAAGATGACCTTCGGTTCAGGTCATGATCTCGGGGTTCATGGGTTCGTGCCCCGTGTGCCCCACGTCAGGCTCTGTGCTGACAGCTCAGAGCCTGGAACCTGTTTCAGATTCTGTGTCTCCCTTTCTCTCTGTTCCTCCCCTGCTCATTCTGTCTCTCTCTGTCTCTCAAAAATAAATAAACATCAAAAAAAATTAAAAAACAAGAAATGCAGACTCTTAGGCTTCAACCCACATCTACTGAGTCAGAATCTGCATTTTAGTAAGATTCTCAGGTGGTTCATAGGTACATTAATATTCGGGAAGCACTGCTCTACAGGCAAACAAGAAATTGGTTTCTTCAATGGCTAAATATCAGGGAGGAAATAAAAAGCAAATGTATTAAAACATATTTAAAAGATGTATCAACATGTGCAATGTGGAAACTAGGATACCAGTTTGCACACACCAGCTATTTAGAAAACACATGTGCTATTTACAGGTAATGGGGAAATTTGCCATGTTAATTAGCCATGTTCTTTACTTTGTGGTATCTTGTAAATTGGTAGTTACATCTAGAATCCCGGTCATCAATCTTGACCACACAAGGCATTACCATGGACCTTTGCAAAGTTTTCATGTCTAAGCCATACATACTTCAGACAAGATATTTAGGATGAAAATCCTCAATTCTTCTTACCAATTTTTAGAACCAGGAGTTATTTCCCTACATCTTCCAAAAGATTTTATTTAAATGTACTTATTTGAATACATTATACAAATAGATAAAATATATTAATATATATAATATATATATATTATATATATATATATTATATATATATATAATATATATATATATAAAATAGCCAGAATTCTTTTTTTTAATGTTTATTTTTTTTGAGCAAGAACAGGGGAGGGGCAGAAGAGAGGGGGAGAGAGAAAATCGAAAGCAGGCTCCACGATATCAGTGAACTGTGAGATCATGACTGGAGCAGAAATCAAGAGTTGGTTATTTAAGCAACTGAGCCACCTAGTTGCCCCTAACTGGAATTCTTAATAGAGAAAGAATATTGTATTTTACATCATAAGTATTGATGAACCATTTAAATGTAAAATAGTTGCTCTTTGTGGTGGTTTTGAGGGGAGTTCTTTCCCTTTTTATCTTGGTGTTCTGTATCTGTTTGGAATGTGTAAAAACACAAGAGCATGGGGCACGTGGATGGCTCAGTTAATAGAGTGTCAGACTCTTGATTTCTTATCCAGTCATGATCTCAAGGTTCTTGTGATCAAGCCCGGCATTGGGCTCTGAGCTGATAGTGCAGAGCCTGCTTGGGATTCTTTCTCTACCTCTCTCTGCCCCTCCCCCACTCTCACTAGTGTGCACGCGCATGCGCGCTCTCTCTCTCTCTCTCTCTCTCTCTCTCTCTCTCTCTCTCTCTCTCTCTCAGAATAAATGTTAAAAACAAAAAACTCACAAGAGTATCCATGAAGATGTGCCGTTGTCAAAAAATGTGCCTTTGTCAGTAATAAGTACACCTTGACACTTAGCACTGAGTTCTCTGCCCATGGTCTTCCTCATGCCTGGGTTCTGCCTCTCAGGCTGCAAAGACCTTGTCCCCTCTGCAAGTGGAGGGACCCCTGAGCAGTGCCAGAGTGGGTGTCGTTCTCTGCAGCAGCTCAGAAGATGAGGAAGTTCTTTTCTGTGTCCCCTAAAGCTCCCTTCACTTCTCTCAGTGAATGTTAGGAGGCACCAGAAGATTCTTTGTCTTCTGAAACAATGCTATCTTCAGCTCGGCAAAGTTCCCGAGGCCATAAAATAGTGGGCCTTGCTCACTACTGGCTAGCAATAGAAGAGGGGAAAATATGGAGAACAAATTAAACCAACCAAAATATTTTTCTGTTAGAGTTACCACTGACAGGAATCTCTGATCTAATGTCTCACTTTTCTCATGTAGCGTTAAAGAACGCACGTACATTAAAATCTAGCACTAAACTTTACCTAGTAGAGACACAATTAGAGATTTTATGGATATGGATGGATAAAGCTATATGTGGGCCGCTGGAAATTTTCAGTTAATCTGAAAACTTTTAGAAACTATTTTCTTGTATGCATTTGTCCATAGTACCTTTAAAGATTCTAATCTGAAATCTGTCTAGTAATCAGAAAGTTATTATTTAAGCAGTGTGCTTCAAATGAGAAGAATCCCTTTAATCAATTTCAAGTGGGTTTTTTGTTGTTACAGTTTACAATGGGATTCAAAACAAAACAAAACCCTATACCAGGCCAGGAAACTTGGAAACATTTGTGTAAACTAGCTCCGATTTTTTTTTTCAAACCCAGAGGCTTAAAATAGGGTGAAAGCTAAAAGTGCTGCCAGAAAACAAACTCTACTTTAGGGTTGGCTGGTGGCTAATTGGTTCCAACTGCTGTTACTGATTTATATCCATTTTTCCTTCACCATGGTATCATGGAATATATTGAGGTGTGGGTTACTTAAAAGTATGGTGGTATTATAGTTACTATGATTAGCAGAATATTTCATAAATTAGTGAATGTATATATGTTGCATACCAGCTCAAAAACTTACCCGATCCTTACAATACTCCTGTGAGACAGGTAATACTATAATACTCCTACTGAGACTGAAACTGAGGTTCAAAAGAATAAAGACTCCTAGAAGAAAATCAATCAATTGGAAAGTAGAACTCAAGGTGTGTGTGTGTGTGTGTGTGTGTGTGTGTGTGTGTGTGTGTGTCTGTGTGTGTGTGCGTCTGTGTGCGTATTTTAATCCATAGACTAAATCCAGATGGAATTTGGTCTGGGAGGCATAATTATGATTAGGACTAATCATATCTATGATTAAATACTCAAAAATGATTTGCTAATGATGTATAATAGACTAAATAACTGCATTTAGATATCACACTGAAATTTTAAAGCACCTTTACTCCTTTAATCTCCTTTCAGCCTCCCAAGAAATCTGTAAGTTAATACTTCAGTGCCCAAATGACAGATGAATAAATGGAGGTCCAGTGAAATTGCAGAACTCCTCCAAAATTGCTAGTTAATGTTGTGATAAAGTCGGAAAAATATTCCATATTTCTGATTCCCCAGAATGATCCTTGCCACTAGAACCACTTCATACATAAATATTTACATAGTATAAATTTGACCAAAACCCTATTTCGTGGCCTATATCCATCTCAGGACTACAAAGCTACTTAAACCTCCATGGGGGGGAAATAAGCATAGGAGAAAACAAATTTTCTTTTAAAAACAACAACAACAAAAAACCCAGTTATGTTTGCAATTTAAAATCATATCTGCTCCCGTGTTTTATATAGACCACTATGACCTTTGTCTCGCTCATTGGTTTCATCCTTTGGCCCACTATTTAGCCATAAAGCAAATTATAAAATAAACATTTGGTGCAGATGAAAATGGCTGTATTGTTTGCAAAGGTAAAGATCTTGACCTGCTTACAAACCACCTTGAGAAACATCCTACGTCATTAAGATTGTGGCTGTTATCAATGTTATGCTTTCAGAGTTGTCTGTCTCTCAGATACATTTTGCACAGATACAATGAACATATTGTGCGGTTGAGTCCCTGGGGCCTCCAGAGCCACACAGCTGTGAAAAGCTCCTCTCTTGAATTGAGTTGGGCTCAAGTAGGAAGGTTTATTGAGGCCCTTATTGGAGATGATTCAGGAGGGAAGTAGTTTTCAGCCCAATTACCACCAACTGAGTTGGGAAATCTGTCTTGATACCTTTTATCCAAGGGAAGAAGATTTGGATATCTGATACTCCTTGGAAGTTGGCAAGAAGGGCTCAGATATTGAAAAAGCAAAATATTTAACTAGGTCTCACCCTAAAATTTGAGGCATTTTTGATGGAAGAAGAAAGTAACTGCATTGCTTACAGTGACACCAAAGACTCAATGTGAATCAAATATGTTTTGATGATTCTGAAAGTCTGCTGGATGCTTCAGACAGCCTATCAGTAAGCTAGCCATATGACTAACCAGGGGTGACTTCAGAACTGCCAGTTTCTCAACCAGGGAAGACTTCCAAAGAGCCATAAGCCACTGGAAATGTGTCTGTCACAATTTAGCAGCTGAATGTAATGCTGGCTTTCCAGTTTAGGAAAAAAAAACGAGTAAAATGCTTCAACATTGCACTGGAGTTCTCCCTATATTCAATTAAATTGTTAAATTATTTAGTGGCTAGAAGTTATAATCACTAGGTATGAATATAAAAAAGTACAAGTCACGAGGAAACAAGGATCCTAAACTTCAGATGCAAATGATGTCATTGAAATACAGCAGTGTTAGGGTACTTAAGACTGCCCTAAACCTTCTTGGTCCCTTCAAGGTCTTAGTTCCTGAATAATGAAACTCAGGCAGAAGAAAGGTACTGAAAATACCATGCATACAGGCACGACATAAATATGTCTATGCTCCCAGGGCTGTTTGCATGTTAACAGAGACTAAAATACCTTAAGTCAAAATAATGACACTCAAGGGAATTACCTTCAGGCACCAGTGAGCAGGAGAAGGAAGTATATTTCACTGGTCCCTATTCAGCATCTCAGAAATCATATAAAGTGAACAGATGATTTACTCAGCTTCATGTAAGTTTGGTCCCAAAATTAGGGGTATATTGATCTGCTCGCCTATAATGCAATAACTTCTTTCATGCCAATAATAATAAAGTGATAACAATAAAATTATTAACACTGTATTTGCTGCTACATTATTTTATTCTCAATAACCTTGAGTTATGCAAAACATTTATGTTGACTGCCCCCCCGCCTCCCACCGGCCTTTCTAGAAAAGGCAGACTCTGGGAATCTGTATTCCTAATAAGTCTTAGGAATTAGAAGGGACTTTGGGGCTCTAGATGCAAAGTACTCCTTGGTTATGGTAGGGGATTTCAGAGACATGCATGACCTAGCCAAAAAAAAAAACAAATTTTTATTGAATGGAAAGGGAGAATAGTAGCTATTGCTGCACTGCCAAGTGCTATGAGTGTGGCATGTGGAGGAAAGCAAGTACAGACAATAGCAAACAGGTTAAAATGAAAGGAATTAATACAACTAAAAGATGGAATAAAATGAAGGAAAGTTAAATAAAAAGGATGAAACTGTCCCCAATTATTGCAGTAGCACGTTTCTATTGTTAGAAAAGGGGAGAAAAATGGCTTATGATTGTTGTTACTTAAGCTGGTTTCCTGACCCGAGCTCACGGAGATACAGACTTTACCTTGTGAAAATGAGAGTTTTCCAAAAAGAAACACATTCTTGACCAAAGTACCTTGTAAGCTGCTGCCAAATGACAGGAGAGACGGAGTCCACAAAGTGATTTCTCCAGACTCGCATCAAGTGTTTGCCTAGGAAACTATCAATTTGATTGTTGACTTGATTATTAACTCCATTTTATAATAAACTCTGCTACTGTCCACCAAAAAGGTAGATCTGCGTATCTAAGTAAAATTGAGGACAAGGAGGAATTTTCAGAATAGCTAGAGAAAGCACTAGAAGTAAGGATTAGAAATAAAATGCTGAGCAGAATAAATAGTTGGGAGTACTCAGAGGTCTTTCTATATTTTTTTGATATCACGCTTTGTAATTTTCTACCATATTCTTAACAAATAGAAAATATTAGAATGAGTCACATTTTTAAATCTTGATAAGATCATGGAAGAGATTAAAATAATGGAGGCTCCGATTCCATTTTTCCAATGTGCTTTTAGGAGGGCTAGAGTATTTGGATAGCATCATTAGGAACTGTAGCAATATGTTGCATACAGATTGAACAAAATTTAGGTATGAGGAAGAAGATCCATTAGGAAATAGTATCACATGAGCTAAGATGCGGTCTTCTAGTTTACCTCCACACATATCTCAAATTTAGCGTAAACTTTAGACCTCCATTAAATGACAGCCTAATTGGTTAACACAATTATTGATATTGCTCATGTTCTGTTACTCATGCCAGACTCTTAAGGGAATGATATTAGTTTAAGACAGAATAATAAGAGGAGTTCTGAAGGTTAATGGAACCAAGGGTAGCAAAGAAGGAAGATGTTAGTTCTGGCACACCAGCTGCGTATTTCAAGCACATGAGCATCTGTCTCCTGTCTGTAGGCCTATTACTATTAAATTTGTCAAGACAACAGCGCCTAATAGAGCTTTTTTTTTTTTCCTCCAGGAGAAGGGCATTTCTGACAAAGTTGAAAGAAAGTTCTTGAGTTCATGGGAAACTCCTACTTTGAAACCTAGTTTCCTTTATAGACCTTAGACATTTCCTTTGTTTTCAAGTGTAACTGCAAAACCTCAACAAATCTGAATATAGCTATCCCAGACAAAGCCGGTAAGAATATCCTCTAGAAGGGATTGCTCAATTAGAGAAGGGGCAGAAGACCAGTATGAACAGGCTTTAAGTTACTGAGGGCTGATGAAAGACAGCATAGCTAGAGAGCAAATCTCAAATACAGTCAGTGAGGAAATCAAATACTATAGCCATTGGTAAAACTGGGACTCAGGACCCAGGTCCCTGAACTATCTGTAAGATAGAGAAACCAGCCCCCACCAACCCTGAAATCCATCACATTCCCTTCAGCCCTGGTAATGGAATACTAGGATAGATCAGTTGCCTTTGTAATTATTCTCCATTACTGACTTGGTGATTAAAATCCCCATATAATCTATATACTGTTAGAAGTAAGTACTCCCTACTAACTGATAAATCGTGAAATATTAGAGGCCTGATCTAATAGTTGTGCTGGAATTAGCTATTGTCAAGCAAAAATGTTGACTATACTTCCTTAGAGTTGAGCTATTGCTGGGAAGAAACTGTCCAGGCAAGAGTTTTATTTTACAGCCCTGTGGAATCGAGGGATATGTTACTGAGCTCCAATCAATGGAATGTAGGTAGTAGTGACATATTCTACTTGTCCTGTCCCTTAAAAAGAAGATGAACAACTTATCTCACATATGCGATCTTTACTCTAATTTCCTTCCTCAACAAAATTGTCATTGTCCAGGGAAAATGGAAACTATGTATAGAAGACAGCAAACTGCTTTCAGCTGGATTTCTGATTGAATAGAAAATCCCCCACTTCAGCCCCCTACAATTTTAGGAAATTTGCAAATGGGCCAATTCTTGATCTGTCTTTCATCTAATGCTTGCTAAATGCAGCCTATAGCAACTCGTAACACTCTATTTCTGTCCTCATTCCTAAGAGACAAAGGCATGGGGTCTTCTGCCCTGCCTTCCAAATTATTGTGTGACAATGTAACCCAATGTTTTGTCATTATGTAACATGAATCAGCTTTTCAGACACCAATATCCATTTCCTTGTTACCCATTATCCAATTACTGAGTCAGTGCTACATAGTTTAGTCTTATGACACCAAACCACTTACAGCAATTTCTCTAAGTACAAGGAAACACTTACAAGTATAACAGAGAAATCCTGGAGTCTTAGGTTGAACACAATTACATGGCTTCTCAACCAGGTAGAAATCAAGTGATAGCAGAAAAGGAGGGAATACTACTTTATACAGTCTTTCTGAGAACCAGGATGACAGAGGTTTTGCTATCCTCCTGTGGTCACCCTGGGAATCAATATGGAAACCCAGAGATCAGGAGTCGTAAGAGTAAGTGGTAGGTATCCAGAATGTTTCAATGGCACAGGTCTGAAAGCATCACATGAGCAGCCCCACGTAGATGCAAGGGACTTGCGTGGAAGAGATGACTGGGAAACCTACTTCCAAGCTGTGTAGCTACGGTTCAAAAACCAGCTATGCCATAGTACCTAGTCATCCCTGCCATATTTTGTGGCCATTCCCATAAAAAAATGTCAATGATAGCAAGAAACACAACAATCAAAATAATAAAAGTAATCACTTATTGAACATGTATTACATGCCAGGCTCTTAAGAAGATCTGTGCTGATCATCAAACTAATCTGGATATAACAAATATCCCTATTTTGTCACAAAGGACTCAAAACTTAGAGTGTTTTGTATTTTGGCCAAGCTCCTTTGATACTATCACACTCATATTTTGCACTCAGATTTTCTTAAGCCAAAGTGGTGCTCTTTCAGCTCAATATCTCTCTATACCTTATCTAACAATAATTTGCAAGTTCTGTGGCAAATAGATGGTTAAAACTGGAAATAGAAATAAGTGTAACTCTTAGAAATTAAGAAGGAAAAATATTTTTTATGCAATGTTTTCTTATGCTATTTTTCTATTTTACATCAACAAAATTCAACAGCTTTCATATATAGTTAGAAAAAATTGCAGTCTCCTATTTTACTGATCCGAATTTAAGTGAAAATATTTTGGAAAGCAATTCTTTTGACCCAATAACTTATTCTTATGCAGTTATTCTAAGCCAAAAAACATTAAGTATAGAAAAGGCATTAAGCAAATGTTTTTTTCTAGCTTTATTTACACAAATTAA
The DNA here is from genome assembly GCF_028018385.1 of Neofelis nebulosa. Lineage (NCBI taxonomy): Eukaryota > Metazoa > Chordata > Mammalia > Carnivora > Felidae > Neofelis > Neofelis nebulosa. Next base: position 40,260,153 of record NC_080789.1, on the reverse strand, counting down.
AGATAGGAGGCAATGTAAACATTTAACAATACCAAATGGATAAACCTCCTCTGGATGCAGTCTTACACACTGTAAAAATTGCTGTTAATATCCATTGAGAATCCTATAATATAGAAAGTACTTGTCGCTATGACAAATTAAAAAATGGTATACTAAATTGTTTATATAATAGGCACATAACTCTTTGTTTTGTCTTTTATTGACTTTATGTAATGTATAGAAAACCAGAAATGCCAAGAATTAACTGTAGATATTTTTATATGATGGGAAAATAATTGTGTTTGTCTTTATTTCTTTACTTGGGTATTCTTTTTTTTTTTTTTTTTCCTCACAGTCTCTTGCATGGATGATTTTTATAATAGAAAATATCTGACCTTTTATTTCAACGAGTGCAGCAGAGAATTACATTTATAAAAGTAAGAGTGATTAATGCAATTATCATCTGTAATCAGCACTCTGGATATAACACCTTCCATGACCTACTCAATAAATGCACAATCATAAATGTCTATAATATGCTAAGTAGCTTCTTAAACCCCATCAAATTATGTAGACCTATATATTTCATTTTAAACTAGTGATGTTACTTTTTCTACAGAGAAAATTAAAGTTCTGAGCTTTTAAATTATGATAGTAGGGCATTATTATTTGTCTCATCCTTATTATCCTCTCACTTGAGATTTTTAACATGGGTACTCAGAAAATATATATACTTTGTTCCACCCTAGCCCTCTAACAAAGCCAAAGACTTCTTTCTGATAGGATTTCATATTTGATGACCTATAGTAGATAGTTTTTGTTTAGCAGTCTCTGATGCAGATAATTTCTGGCCAATTTATTCTAAAGTGAGGGCAGAATTCCATGTTTTATAGGAAAAGATGTGCCTAATTGAAGTACTCTAACACCATTACCCATTCTAAGAATCTTTATCCCGTGAACCATTATGCATTTACATTTGATTTTGTTACTTTATAGCTATCAACTACCACCTCCATCATGGAGAAAGCATTGATAAGAGAAGCTAATTTCAAAGTATGTTAGATCCTGACCATTTGGACCTAATATTTTCCATTTCTACTATCTCTTTAAATTATTGTAGATCAAGTTCCTAATTCACATTTGATTTTAGTCAAACTTTTTTTCAATCCTGCTACCATAAAAAGAACAAGCCAAATTCCCTTTAATAATGGAATATTATTTAATATACCAAAAGTGGAACTATGATCCTTCCTGCAATTAATATACAATGGTTCAATTCAATCCACTAAAAATTGACATTTATTTATGTTGTTGTTTTTTTTCCCCCAAACCCAAACATCTCAGGGGCTACCTCCTTCCAGAAGTCTTTCCTGATTCCGCAGCTTAGGTCAGCTGCCTCTCTTTTGGGGGCTCTACCAGTCAGGGAGAAGCCCCACCTAAATGGTAAATTAGCATAGGACTAAAATGCAGGCCACTCAACATGGCTTCCACTGTAACCATTATTTACACAGACATAAGTCACATACCAAGGAAAATGCCCGTTATATTAGATTCATGAAAATCCCAGCATCTATGATCATGTCTATCTATATGATCCTCTGAAAAGTGTTACTGGGACTAAAGTCACATAAGCAATTTGTCATGCCTGTTCTCATTGAGAAAACAATCAATCCTGAGGCCTTTAAGCTTTAAATGTGTGGTACCCAATAATGTATTCCTATTATTTCCTCATCAGGCTTGTCACACATGACTAATCACCTGTACACATGGAAACGATATAGTCCTAACCTCAGTCCATATAAATTATACATATAAAATATACAAACTGCAGAATCCTAGAAGAGGAGACAACTGTGATATCTGGTGGACTAAAAGAGTTTAAGACTCAAAGATAAGCTTGATCGGTCCTTTTGTTGAGTTTAATCATCTGCATGTCTTTATTCCTTTTCCTGTTGAAAAGAGATCTTAGAGAAGCACACAGGGTCAAGGGCCCTGAAATTAGGCTAAACTCTGGCTTCAGATCCATGAAAACATTAAGTACTCTAGGGGATGCGATGGCAGATGAGAAGAGGTTGGATAAATATCATCTAATGAGATTCTTGCATTCTCTAAAAACATTAACAATGTAATGATCACGATTGAGAGGTGCATTGTCTGGGCTTGTTTGCCAAAATTATTAATGAGCTAACTCTGAAAATCTCCCCTTTTGGCACAGAAGGGATAAAGTTTTTAAATATGAAATATGTCTGACGAGAGAAAGCCCACCAAGTCATCCAGGAGCTCTGAGGAGTTTTTCAGTGTGCTCTAATACTTCTCTCTCAGGGAGCTAGCCAGAGCACTGTATTTTCTTCAGAATCTCTAACCCACTTAAGACTGTTTTCTGGGCCTGGCCTTTTGTTTGTTTGCCTTAAGCCTGGACCTGATCTAGTTAGACAAGCAGCCCCAGCCAGATTCTTGTCATTCATAATCACTTCCTGACTCTTTTGTTTTTATTAATATTATTAGACTCTTCCTGACACCCTGGGAAGACACTGTCAATTACTGTCTTCCTCCTAGATAAACATTTAGATCCCAAGATACTTCAAGTTGGAATATTCATAGTATTTAAATATATTTAAAGCTCACACCACAAGTTTGCAATGTAGAAGAAATATATGGAGAGTCCTCTTACAAAGCACAAAGGCTAAAAGAAAGAGAAGAATAAGTATTAGGCAGTGGACTGAGAGAGCCAGATCTAGGTCCTAACTCTCACAAAGGCTTATTGTGTAATCACAGGTGAGTAAATCATCTAACCTTTCAACTTCAATTTCTTGTACTATCCAGATGGGGTGTTGGATCAGATGATCTCATTAGCTTTAAAATTGTACTCAACTGTCTTAAAGTACCACCTGAATTATGAGCACCTAGCCTCAATACAAATGACCCACTACATAAAGCAGTCTCTAATTCCACTGTGAACTAACTATGCCACCCACACAAAAAGATGTAGGCTCTTGCTCTGAATACAGACCATTGTAGTTCAATGTTAATGAGACATTGGTTAATTTTCTAATCTTTTTATGCACATTAATTTTGCACCTTTAAAAGGTGTGATAATTGTTCCTTTTTTCACAGAGTTCTTTAAAGATTCAAAAGATAATACCTAGTCTGGTGCTAGTATATCTGAAGAAGAAGAGGACAAATAAGACTTTTGACATTTAGATAGAATTCAAATTGCCTCTAGGCCATTGACTATTCTGGTCCCAAACCATGAGAGACATTGAACAAGTCAAATTGGTCATTAGGCAAATAATCTATTTTCCCTCTACTTGCCATGGTCTTTAGCAAGGCTATAAATTAATCTCTAGCAGAGCCCATGCTCACAATTGAATTCACTGGAGTATCTGGTGTTTGGTCCAGTATTTAGCACATAACATGGTTTGATGTTTCATGGAAGCCATGTGGATTTGGCAATACTTAAGAAAGAATACATTAAGAAAATCCTATAGGCCAGTTAGAAGGCTATGATAGAAATAGAATAGAAATGTTTACAACTTGAAACATATTATTAGCAGTGAAGATAGAATGATGTGGATGTACCTGAGAGACATTTATAAGGTAGAAATACTAGGTGATTAAGTGGATGTGAGTGGAAGGGGGAGAGAGTCTACCAGGTTCTTAGTTTGAATTCGGTAGAAGACGGTGTCATTTACAGAGTGAGTAGAGGTTTTGTACATATTAAATCGGAGATGGCTGTAAGCTATCCAAATGTCAAACAGATGGTTGAGTATGAGAATCTTGAAATCAGAAGCAATGCGAAAGCTCTAGAAATACAGCATTCAGATGACAACTGAAATCATAGAAGTGCCTAGTATTCCACAGATGAAAGGATACCGAATGAGAAGAGTCTAGAAGAGGACCCTGGTAGTTGCTAACACTTAACGGTAAAGTTCAGAAGGAAAGGCCAATAATGAGACCAATAAATAACAGAGATACGGGAACGAAATTTGGAAAGGTGGTATCATGAAGGTCAAGGGTAGAAAGTATTTCTGATAGAAGGGAGTAATCGGCTGTACCAAATGCCACTGAGTCATAAAGATAATGAGATTTGGAGACCTCCATTAGATTTAGTGACATGGAGCTCACTGGCAAATTCAGTAAGAGCAGTTCCCATGGAATGGAAAGAGGAGGAGCTGAATTGGAACCTACTGAAAAGTAAGAAGGGAAGATCTTGAGACACTGAGCACAAACAACTTTGTTTTTCTTTTTATTTTCTTTTTCTTTTTTTTTTTTTTTGTTGTTAAGTTTGATAATGAGAAAATAGAGTAGTGAGTGGAAAAGACCACAGTGATAAATGAGGGAATTTTTTGGTCTATTTGCTTTTAAATGGAGGTGAAACGTGATCACGTTAAAGTGCAAATTGGAAGGAGTTGGTAGAAAAGTCAGGTTTGAAAATACCAAAAGAAAGAGATAAGGGCAACTGTGAAATTTTTGAGAAGAGCAAGCAGATGGGATTCCAAACACAAAAGAGTTGTCTCATTTCTCCCATTGTAATTAGAAAGAAAGAGGGAAGACGGGAGCCATAGGTAAAAAGTTCAATAAGCATTAGTTGAGGTAGTTCTCATTCAATGGAAGTAGCTAAGTGAGGATGAAAAGAAGAATTCAGAGATTTGAGGTGAGTAAATACACACACACACACACACACACACACACACACACACGAGAGAGAGAGAGAGAGAGAGAGAGAGAGAGAGAGAGAGAGAGAGAGAGAAATCATTAAAGAGAATAAGAACTCTACAGAAGAAGAAAAGGAAAAACAAAGACCTTCCATGAAGAAAACAAAAAACAGAAACAAAACAAAAATGGCAATCATTAAGAGTGGGGGGAAGAAAAACAAACCATCATTAAAATAAATAAGGCTGGTCAGTAGAAGCAGATGCATATCCCATTTCGTCACAAGTTGCACCATAAACAGATTGTTTCATCCCAGTGTTGTTTTCTACAACTCCCACTACCTTATCTTTTCTAACTTCTCCATTTAACTCCAGAAAATACTGGACTCTGTCTCCTTTGCCAAGAAGGTTTCTCCTTTTTTTGTTCCATTTGTGAACCTAAGTTTTACTCTAGTCATGGCTCATGAGCTATAGTGTCCTGCTGGTAAAAATACCTGCTTCAAAATATATTTTGCAATGAAATAGGCATTATCGATCAGGACTGTTCCAAGCAGATTATAAACCCAATTCTTTATCTCTTTTACTGGAGTCTGCTTTAGCTTCGGCTCCAATGAGTCACAATTTTAAAACCTTTTCAATGCTCATACCATTTTTTTATGGATCTGAAGATGAATCTTTTAGCAGATTTACATTTTGCAAATATTTTCTCTCATTCTATACATACCAGCACTCACATGTTCATTGCAGCACTATTCATAATAGCCAAGATAAGGAAACAACCTAAATGTCCATTGACAGATAAGTGGAATACTATCAGCCTTTAAAAAGAATGAAATTTTCAAAATGCAACCATGTAAGTGAACCTCAAGGATGTTATGCTAAGTGAAAAAGCCAGTCACAGAAAGACAAATAGTGGATGATTCCACTTATATGAGGTACCTAAAATAGTCAAATTCATAGAACCAAAGAGCAGAATGGTGATTGCCAGGAGCCCAGAGGTTGGGGTTATCGGGGAATTACCAAACAGCATAAAGATACAGTTCAGAAAGTTGAATATTGGATATCTGCTGTACAATATCGTGCCTACAGGCAACAATATTGTATTGTGCACTTAAGAATTTAAGAACGTGGGGGCACCTGGGTGGCTGAGTTGGTTGAGCATCTGACTTCAGGTCAAGATCTCCTGGCTCACGAGTTCGAGCCCCACATTGGGCTCACCACTGTCAGCACAGAGCCTGCTTCAGATCTCCTGTTCCCCACTCTCTGCCCCTCCCCTGTTTGCACTCTCCCAAAAATAAGAAAACATTAAAAAAAATTAACATTGAGGAGGGCACCTGTTGGGATGAGCACTGGGTGTACAGAAACCAATTTGACAATTTTCATATTAAAAATAATTATTTTTTAAAAATTTAAGAGGGTGTATCTTAAGTATTCTTATCACGAATAGATTCTAACAAAAAAAATTTAAAACTATTTATACCATTTCCATATTAAATTGTAGATGATTTGCAGACTACAGAGAACAAAGAAATCCTACTTATCTCCTCACTCTAAAATAATCTCAAATAACTTGATACTTAGCCTAATGGTGCTTTTTGGCATGCACATGCCTGATATTTCAAATGGACCATAGCAATATGGTCCATTTTATGTTTTTTTAAATAACATGTTACTACAGCTATATTTGATATTACAATTAAGTCAGTCATTGTAAGTCTTATTTTAGAGGCACTTTAGGCTATCAAGACATAACTATAATGTGCAAATTGATAAGGTATGAATAAAATGAGAGGAATGAACAATAATGGAAAAATAAATTATTAGTTCAGAAAAAAAAACACAGAGGAAGTACCCTTCGAAGAGGGTCATAAGAATTTTCAGTCCTATGAAAGAAGCTTCATTATATCCCTAGTTTTATCAGTAAGAAAAGTGAGCTACAGATGATTACTAATTTTCCGGGAGTCACACAGCTAATGTGTGATCTGGCCAAGATTTAAATCCTGGCAATCTGGAGGCAGGCCCATGTTCTTAAAATCGCCATGGTGATACTTTTCCCTTTCGCCAACCTGACTTTATCGAGCAGAAGGTGTGCACAAAGGCAAGGCAATAAAAATTCCTGATCTACTTAAGGAAGAGCCAGATGTATTCTCTAGTAGAAATAGAGGGTCAGTGCGCAGGGCGGGGGGTGGGTAATGGAAGAGGAGAGACTGCAAGTGCGGGTTGCAGGTAGATTATAAAAAGCCTTAATACCATGTTAAGGCAGACAATAGGGAGCTACTGAAGAATTTTAAGCAGAAAGAAGACATGGTTTTCTGTGTGCACCTCCAGTTTGTAGTATTGGCATCCCCAATTTTAAAGTTAGAAACTGCTTTTTAATTTTTTCTTCGTGTCCTTATATTTTTAGTTTGTTTTTAGAGGGACAAAATATCGAGAGGAACATGAACAGTAATTACAGCTTAGATGGAACAGGAAAGTCTGAATCTAACTTCATGGGAAAGTTGGAAAACTGTCAGACAGGTGGTGTGCACCTTTGTCTGAATGGAAATGGCTTCACAGCTTTTGCCCCCACCTGGCAGAGCCTTCTCCTTCCTGTTACTTGTGTTGCCCAGGTAGCCGTGGTCACCCGGTAGAAACCGAAGAAGGTGCAGGCCAATAAGACATGAGATTTGAAGTCTAAATGAATACAGCCAATAACGTGAAATGTAAATTTACTATGGGAGACAATAGCTCTGATTAGTGAATACCTCTTCTGGTTACTTGGCTATGGTCATTTTTTACTGCTTTATGACTACATCACACATATTCTTTGCTTTCGTCTTCACTCCTTGAGAAATAAACAATGATTTTACCAAAACAGTAACAGAATTTGAAATCAAGCATATAATTTAAGGTGTCTCTTCACAGCCTTTCCCCTCCCTCCAAATACTGCTTATCCTCCTGGGAGTCTGTCTTTTGGTTTTCCATGATACTAGATATCATATAGAGCAAGTGTTTTGGAACTAGGTCTTTATTTTCAATCAATATTTGTGATTTTTTCATACCTCTCTCCAAAAAACCCCCAAAACTAAACAATAGCAACAAAAAACAACCCACATTTTCCCAGAGCTACTAAGTGTTAAATAGATCTGGTTGGACCTTTATTTTTATTTATTTATTTTTTTTTTTTTTGCTTTTTCCAAGTAGGAGTGCCAGGGAAAATCAGAATGATGAAAATCTGTGAAAAAAGGACTAAAAGGATAGTGCTGAATCATTTTCAGAACACTGGTAATAGGACTGGTTCATGTGCTATTTTAGCAAATACACACTGAAGGGACAGATCATGTTTTCTCACTGACAAATTAGACCATTTCCTTTCTTAGTTAACTATAAACAACCAGCCAAACTTGGAGCTGCCTTTAGGTTGCAGCTGAAATTTGCAAAGCTATGGACTCTGCTATTCTGCTTCTTAGGGACCAAAGGTAATTAGTCACGGTTTACCAAAAAGTCTCACAAACAGAATATTAAGGTGAATAAATATGCCCCCACACTTAGGAACCTTAACCAGAACAAACAAAAAGATGAAGCTTTGCTCTGTTGGGTAGATTCACAGCTAGAATTGAGGCTTGATTTCTAGGGCTGAGGTCTGCCACTCCCATTTAATCTGTTTCTAAGAAACTCTGTTTAAACCAGAAAGGCCCTAAGCAAACATGTCTATCTGTTCACTTAGTCCCTCTCTTGAATCTCTTTGTTCTACACATCACCCACTTTATCACCAGCTGCCTCTATGTTGCTTTTTTTTAAAATCTAATTCACATAGGGGCGCCTGGGTGGCTCAGTTGGTTAAGCGTCCAACTTCGGCTCAGGTCATGATCTCGCGGTTCGTGAGTTCAAGCCCCGCGTCGGGCTCTGTGCTGACGGCTCAGAGCCTGGAGCCTGTTTCGGATTCTGTGTCTCCCTCTCTCTTTCTGACCCTCCCCCATTCATGCTCTGTCTCTCTCTGTCTCAAAAATAAATAAACGTTAAAAAAAAAATTTTAAATCTAATTCACATAAAGGTAAGAGTAAGTTGATTTTGGAGGATGATAGCTTATTCCCAAAAAACAGTTCTCTAATGATGAACTTTAGTTACTGTTTCAAGGTCCACGAATCTCCGCAGTTCTTTCATGTCTCCCTGAATGATCATTCTGCAGCAAGACTTGAATCTTGAGAGTAGAGTCATTGGATCTAAAGTGCCTAGACTTGAATCCCAGGTCCACTGCATGCATTTGCTCAGACGCAGTTATGAAAAACGGCTTGGGCACCATACTTCCTATGGGTGGTTTTAGTTTCCTCATCTCTGCAGGTGAGATGATAGTAACAATGCTTACCTTAAAGGATGGATGGAGAATTAAAGGAGTTAATAAATGTAAAGTGCTTAAAACCATTTGGCCATAGCAAGCACTCAGTTGTTAACTATTGTTCATGCACCTCTACACGTTTTTCTCAGTTTTTCTAAAGGAAGAAAAGATGGTTGCTGTCAATTTTGGTATTTGTTCTTAAGGATCATTATTACAAAGTAAGAATATATGTTAAAGTTTGGATTTATGATTTGTGGCTCCAAGTAGTTGCAATTCCCTCTACGAAACTTAATGTTTTTACCGAGCCACCCTTCTTAATGAAGGTGGGGGAAGCGGCAGGAGAGTTGTTGTCCTGAAATAGTAGAAATAGGCTTCAGTTTGTGAAACGTATTTCAAATACTGGCTCTGCCACTTAAAATCTAGGCTGTTTGCTAAATTCTTATTAGTCCTCTGTGAGGTGAAGGTACCAGTTGTCCGTTTTGTTGGGTCATGGTAGTATATGGAGGAAAACACTCCTTCTTAATCGAATGCCATATTAAAGGGGAAAAAGGAGGCTTGTGTGGGGTACAGGTTTAGCCTTGGTAGGAATTACATTCGTCTTCATTTCTACTTCCTGTTAAATATCCGATGCTACCAAGTGATCCATTAAGTGTTGATCTTAGTTGAATGGTGGGCACAGGATTAATATCACTTTGGAAGGGGTACTTTGGTGGCCCAGCTGGCTGAAAATCCAACTTAATTTTGGCTCGGGTCATGATCTCACAGTTTGTGAATTTGATTCCCGTGTTGGGCTCTGTACTGACCATATAGAGCTTGCTTGGGATTCTCTCTCTCTCTCTCTCTCTCTCTCTCTCTCTCTCTCTCTCTCAAAAATAAATAAACATTTAAAAAACTTAATATCCCTTGAAGGCTAATCAGACAATGTGCGGCACTAACTTTCTCTGCAGATATCTCCCTTGGCTTCTGTAAGATTTCTGATTTTCCTCCTACTTTATTGTCCACTCTTTCTAGAATGCTTATTATAGGCTTCTATCTTTTTAACAATTCCATTTGAAATCCACATTATTCAGTGTTCTTTGCTTGCTCCAATGCTATTTGTACTCTACATTTCTTTTGGATGAGATTAATAGCTTCAACCAGCACTTGTAAGGGGGTTACTCCCAACACACAACTGTCAAGTTCAGCCTTGTCTCCTGTACTTTCAACCAACTAGCTACTTGTTGTAAACCTTCATGTGATGTCTCACAATCATCTGAAACTTGATCATTCCGTACTGAACCTAAAACATATCCAAAGAAAAGAATGTTTTCTTCTATTCTGTTTTCAAAAATGGCACTACTGTCTACCTGGTTATTCAAGCCAAAAGCCTAAGAAACATCTTAGAAAAGTGTGTTGTACATAGCTTCCGTTATCACCTCTTATGTATTCTTCTTCTTTAATAGTATGTCTCAAACCCATTCCCATGTTATGTTGTTTTATTTTTTTAAGTTTATTTATTCATTTTGAGAGAGATAGAGAGAGAATATCCCAAGCAGGCTTCACACTGTCAACACAGAGCCTGACATGAGGTTCCAACCACGAACCTTCAGATCATGACCTGAGTCAAACCCAAGAGTTGGAGGCTTAACCAACTGAACCACTCAGGCACACATCCTCCCCTATTTTAATTTAGTCCCTTAGAGTTTCTTGATTGAGTGTAACAGCCTTAAAGTATTCTATGGTGAATATCTCACCCCCTAGTCTTTACTCACATTGTGATCATAGTCCTCTCTTTAAAAAGTCTTTAAGAGGGGCGCCTGGGTGGCTTATTTGGTTGGGTGTCCGACTTCGGCTCAGGTCACGATCTCGTGGTCCGTGAGTTCGAGCCCCGCGTTGGGCTCTGGGCTGATGGCTCATAGCCTGGAGCCTGCTTCCGATTCTGTGTCTCCCTCTCTCTCTGCCCCTCCCCCATTCATGCTCTGTCTCTCTGTCTCAAAAATAAATAAAATTTAAAAAAAAGTCTTTAAGATTGAACTTGGCTTTCTCCTGCTTAAGAACTGTAATGCCTTGACCCTCCCCTCACTGCACACAGAGTTATAATGGCTTCCCACAACTTTTAGAAATACATTTGAAAATATATACACTAGTCCATGGGCACTTCACACTCTGCCTCTTAGTTTTTTCACTGGAGTGTGCATGCAGTATCCACATTTATCACTCTGAGGTCAGAGGGCAGTTTGTGACAGATCTTTTACCCATCAAGAATTCTTTCTGTTCAAAGAATTACACTTGAAATGTTGCTTCTATTGCACCAAATTATTTCCAGACACAAAGGAATGAGGTAGAGATAGCTATCCAGTATTTCGGAGCTATTTGCTATGAATCCAGAAGGTTTGGTGACTTGCTGTTTAAATAACAAGTTAAATAATTAGTTGGAATCTATAAGCTGGTTCAAGCTGTGTGGAGTAGAGGGTACCTGAGTTAATCTTTTCAGACCTTAAACACTCAGAGTATAGGAATCCTATCTTACGGATTATGTATCCCTAGTGCTTAATACAATGCCCAGTCCATATTAGGCACTAATTATCATTTAGAGAATAAGAAAATGCAATGGGTCAAGACATGATGCATAGGTGCTTGACCCTGGACTGACTTCCTACATTCCTGCTTTATGATTGAATTAAGTGTGGTAGATGAGAAGAGGAAAGGAGTTTTAAACATTTTGTATTGAGATGGAATTTATACATAGTTAATAGTTATTAAATGGACAACATGATGTGTTTTGGCAAATGTATACACCAGTATAAATACCACTCCAATCGAGATAGAGAAAATTACCATCTCTGTCTTTGTTTTTGTTTTTGTTGTTTCCCACGCTCCCTTTCAGGCGACCCCCACCCAAAAGCCAACTTTGTTTATTTTGAACACCATAAATGAATTTGCTTGTTCTTGGGTTTCATAGAAGTATAACCATGCAATGTATACATTTTTGTGTTTGGTTTCTTTTAGTCATTTTAAAGAGTAAAATCACGTTAAAGATGCATCCGTGACGTTGAAAGAATCAACGGTAAGTTATTTGTCGATTAATAACTTCTCATTGCATGCATATAAATAGACCAAAATTTACTTATAATTGACCTATTGATGGACATTTCTAACTCTTGTAGAGGTCTTAAATATTTTTCACTAAATATATTCCCTTTTTGGATGATATTATGAATGGTTTTGGTTTCTAAATTCGATAATCCCACTGTTCCTCATTTATAAAACTACAATTGAAATTTATACGTTGTCCTTGTGAAATACAACCTGGATAATTTGCTTGATGTAGCATTTCTCTTTTGGTAGATTTGTGTGAATTTATAACGAACAAAATTATGTTGTCTATGAAAAAACACATTTTTCCTTTCAATCTTATTTTTCTTTTACCCATCTTACTACACTGGATGGAAATTCCATTGTAATATTGTTAAAAGTGGTGAGGGAGAGACCAGCTTGTTGGTTCCTTTAGAAAGTAAAGTATTTAATTAATAGGATGCTTACTGTAGTCTTCTCTCATAAGTAATCTTTATCAGACTGAAGAATTTCCCTTTTGTTCCTATTTTGCTGAGAATTTTTACCACGAGTGGGCATGGAATTTGATCAAATACTGTTTTTGCACCTATTGAAGTGACAATATAATTTTTTAATGTTTCCTAGAATTTACCATTGAAGTCATTTGCGCCTAATGTTTTATTTGTGGGAAAGTTTTACATTTGGAATTCAAGTTATTAAGAGTAGTACTGTTCAAGATCTTTGCTATTTGCTTCATTTTGGTAACGTGTGTCTTTTAAGGAACTTCTCCATTCCATCAGAGTAGTCACATTGATTGGCATATAATCGTTCGTAATATTCCTTTATTCTTTGAATGCTTGTAGAATTTATAGTAATTATTCCTCTCTATTCCTAAGATTGACAATTGATAATTTATTTTTTGTTCATTGTGGTTGCAATGTCATCAATTTTGTTTCTCTTTTCCAAACACTGGGTTTTGGTTTCATGGATTGTTTGTCTACTTTCTATTTCATAATTTTCTATTGTTAATCTTACTTTCTTTCTTACTTTGGGCTTAATTTCATTATTTTCTAAAGATTGTCAAGGTGGAAACTTGGATCAAAGATTTTAGAACTTGTAAGTCTGTACATTTTCTCTAAGAACCATATAGAAGCTGCACTAGGCTCTGTTCAACTATGAAAGCTGATTTCTGCCTTGAATTCGGTATATCAAGGTTTCTTTGCAAATGCTGCTGTTTCTAATCCCACAGAGAAATATGATTTACATTTTGTCTTTATTGTCATTTTTACCATGGGGAAAAAAGGTCTGTCAAACCCTGTACATCATACCTGGTAGAAGTCTATTTACTGTCATTTTTGTTTTTGTTTCAGAGTAGATGCTCAGAATAGACTGAGGTTCTGCTGATATCCAGTTTAAAAATATTCATATTCTTAGTATCATTCCCCATTTCCCTAAATTACCCCCTTGTAAAATGTTGCTAAACTAATCCTGAAAGACCTCAGAAAAAATTACCTTAAAAGTGGTAAATATAAGAGATTTAGCTCTTCCAGAAAAGGAAAAAAAAAAAAAAAAGAGCTAACCATTTTAATTATTTTATCTATAAAAGTTGCTAATGTGTTAAATTCCAAGGTATGGTGATACAGGGTATTTCTTTGACATCTTTTTATTTGAGCTTTAAAAAATTTGTCTGAAATAATAATAAAATGTGCTAGACAGTGATTTTGTTAAAGTATAAGTGTAAAATACCTTAAAAGAAGAAGGCTGGAGAATGAGGGAACATTTTATTCCATCATAAGATTCATTTATCAGAGAGTACATCCTTTTAGGTAATTTTTAAAAATCTTTTCATGAATGACCGCTATTACTTCAATTCTAGAACATGTATACTTCAATATCAAATTGCCATGGACCCCCAAAGGGCCACCTTTTATTATTAGAGATTAATCGTGTCAGATCACCCTACTGTGAGAAGCTAAAGCCATGCCCACTTGATGATTTTATTTCAATAGATCTCATTTTCTTTTTCTGACTGCTACTTGACTCTCTGGCTGCATTAGAAAAAGACATGGTTAAAGGAGTCCCATTATGGAGAGAAACCAGGAAAAAGCTTTGCTACAAGGCAAGAACTAATTCACTATTCTGTAGGGGCTGATATTCATCTATCCTTCAATAAAAGCTAATGGCTCAATAGGCCCAATGCACTCAGCTAATCTCAGTAGAAGTTGATGCTTGGGAACTGGGATTCAATCAAGGATCATGCATAAGTGCTATTACTGCAAATAAAAATACACTAATATCTACTTGATATCAAATAGGACTAAATTTTTAAAAATCTAACCAATTGGCTTTAGCCTCATCAATATTTAATAGACATTTGAAGTGTTATAGTTTTCGGATGAGGTACCATTGAATATCAACTTAGGTATTATAGCAAGGTATGATATCTACTAATTAGAAAATAAATAAGTAAATCTCTGGCCTGGAAATCAGCCTTGTTTTCCCAAGGTCCTTTAAAGGATTAGAAATGTTTAAGTAATGCCAGTGAAAAACAACTCAATGACTGCTGTTTACTGTATAGTATTCAGACATACTGATAAGCTTTCCCATGTAAAGTATTTTTGTGAAACATCCCCAAGAGTAAGTGAAATTTCCCCTGAGTAGTGTATTGGCTAACAGCACTGCCATGCTATACTATCAAGTCCTACAAACAAAGAGAAAAGTCATAGAAAGGAAAGAAAGCAAGTGGAAGAAATAAGCAGCACAAAATTTGGAGACAATTAAAGTTGAAGAGCAACTGTTACTGGTTGGGAATAGTATGCCCCTAGGGTGAGTATGTGTGATGAGTGCAAAAAAAAAAAAAAAAAAAAAAAAAAAAAAAAAAAAAAAAAAAAAAAAAAAAAAGAAAGAAAGAAAAAAAAGGCCCTTTATGAAATACCTTCTCTCCACTCAATTACTATTTCTTTAATGGTTCATTTTGGTAAGGGAAAAACACAAGAAATCATGTTAAATTGCTTGCAATTGCATGAGGACATAGCAGTTGAAAATTTTTGATTTCCCAAATGCTCTTAATATAAAAATCGTATGCTACTGTTTATATCATTTCAAACACAGTATCTGCCTTTAGTTTTAATTGGGATGATGATCTGCATCTAAAGGTTGACTTGTAAAAGTGATGCCTGTGCTTAGGATACGTTACATGTAGTCCTGTTTATGCATAGGCATGTGCGGTTTTATATAAAACATATGCATTCAACTTATACTTGCTTGCCATCCTCACAGATGTTTGAGTATCCTCTGCCATTGGAGTATTGTCTGTATCTCGAATTTTTGGCAGTCTTATGATGAAACAATTGGAGTTTTGGTCTAAGCAAATAGAAAGTGTACCCACCACTACAAGTTATTTCTCCTTAATATAATAGGATATAGATCAAACCCTAAGAGTTGTATTACATATCGGATACCAATTATGAAAACACTCAATTAGGACTTCAGTTTGCTTATCACAAAAACGAGTGTGACCTATACGAACTTTTATACCTCTAATAGTTTTAATATCCTATGAATGTGTGACTGTAGACATTGTTCATTATAAAGGCTAGAAGTAGGCATGCTTTCTTTACCCAGGGAAGTGCTATCCAAAAGTTCTCAGATTACTGGTTTTGTCACTAGGCAGTCATGACCTTTGAGAGATTTAGAATCATCAGGAACAATTGATCTTTTATTTTTTAAGGTTAAAATGCATGCTCATTCCCTGTAAAGAATGGATTTTGACATTCTGTACAGCTTTGTTTATTTGAAAAGGGGATATAAAACTGGGGTGGTTCATTTGCAACTACGTGGATGGAACTGGAGGGTATTATGCTAAGTGAAATTAATCAGAAAGACAAAAATCATATGACTTCACTCATATGAGGACTTTAAGAGACAAAACAGATGAACATAAGGCAAGGGAAACAAAAATAAAAACAGGGAGGGGGACAAAACAGAAGAGACCCATAAATATGGAGAACTAAGGGTTACTGGAGGGGATGTGAGAGGGGGGATGGGCTAAATGGGTAAGGGGCACTAAGGAATCTCCTGAAATCATTGTTGCACTATATGCTAACTAATTTGGATGTAAATTTAAAAAAAATTAAATAAAAAAAATAAAATTAAAAAAATTATGCAGAAAAGTAAAAAAAAAAAAACCAAACTGGTGTGGTTTGAAAATGGTAGCTATTTGGTTTAGAGGCACATTTTACTTATTTTACTTATTTGTGAATCCTAAAATAAAGCTAAGCAATTTCACAGTAGTTGATTAACAGTATCTAATATTTATAGAGCATTAAATACGTGGCAATAAATGCTCTAACATATGAACTTCTGTAATCCCAACAACAATTTTTTGAGATCACTATTGTATTATGTTTGTTTGACAAATGATTCACAGAGATTAAGTAATTTGCACAAGGTATATCAAGTTGAGGATTCAACCCAGGCATTCTGGCCCTGCAGGCTGCACTTGAAATCAATACGCTCTAGTCTATGTATGGAAAAAAAAAATTGAACACTGTCAACAATAGTCCCAGGTCTTTGGTTTTATTTTTTTTTATCACAAAATTGGATAACATGGATCATGTTAGCGGTCTGTGGCAGCTGAGTTTTCCTGCTTAGAGGGAAGATCCCCACGCCAAAGCTATCAGGGTCTTTCCTTTCCAGGCCTTGATTTATTTATGTACTTGTTCAACTATTGACCAGTGATGTAGTTGGCTTGCGCTACTAAAACAAAATGCCACAGGGGTGGCTTAAACTACATTTTCTCACCATTCCGGAGGCTAGAAGTCTGAGACCAGGATACCTGCATGCTTGTGTCTGGTAAGAGCCCTCTTTCTGACCTGGGAACAGCTGCCTTCTCAGTGTATCCTCATGTGGCAGACGGAGGAAGCTCTGGTTATACCTTCCTTTCTGAAAAGGGTATTAATACCATCAGTTGGTTTCACCCTTATGACCTTCCCAAAGATTCTCCCCTCTAATAAATCATTTGCGGGGGGAGGGGTGGGCTTCCACCTGTGAATCTGCGGGGACACACATTCTGTCCATTACAAGAAAACCTTGCACTAGGCACTGAGGACACAGAAGTAAACAAAGCAGACAAAAAGCCTTGGCCACATTGGGGCACCTGGTTGACTCAGTCGGTTAAGCATCTGACTTCGGCTCAGGTCATGATCTCACGGTCCCTGAGTTCGAGCCCCACATCAGGCTCTGTGCTGACAGCTCAGAGCCCGGAGCCTGCTTCAGATTCTGTGTCTCCCTCTCTCTCTGTCCCTCCCGGTTCATGCTCTGTCTCTCTCTGTCTCAAAAATAAATAAACATTAAAAAAAAGTCCACATGAAACTTAAAGTCCCATGGGGAAGCTGGATAATAATCAAGATAAAAAGGGGCGCCTCGTTGGCTCAATTAGTTAAGCGTCCAACTTCGGCCTTAGGTCATGATCCTGCAGTTTTTGAGTTGCAGCCCTATGCCGGGCCCTGTGCTGACAGCGCAGAGCCTGAAGCCTGCTTCAGATTCTGTGTCTCCTCTCTCTATGCCCCTCCCCTGCTCATGCTCAGTCTCTGTCAAAAATAAACATTAAAAATATTTTTTTAAATGAAAAGATTAACAAAAGTGCTAAGTGAGATAAAAGGCAGGCAGGAAGGCTAAGATGTCAAGGGTGTTGCAGTTTCGGATACGGTGGTTAAAGTCTTCTGAGAAGGTGACTCAATCTGAATGAGCCACGCTGGGGGAAGAGCCAATGCAAAAACTTGCAATGAGGGAAAGCAGAGCTGTGTTATAAAAAAAAAAAAAAAAAAATGATAAAGCAGCAATTGGGATTGGTATGATTCAGGGAGAAAGTGTAAGAGATTAGGTTAGAGATGGAAAGGGGCCCTGACCATTTAGGTCCTTGTAATTCATAGCAAAAACTTCAGATTTTATTCTGAATGAGATGGAAAGTGTTGTAGGAATTTGAGTGGAAGAGGGACATGATCTGACTTCCATCTTAACACGATCATTCTGGCTGCACTGCTGAAAATAAACTGGAGAGGGGAACCAGAGCTGAGGCAGTGAGACCAGTTAGAAGCTTATTACCTGTCAAATTATTAAAAGAGATTAGGCAAATGAATGCTAATCACGTCTCATCTGAATTGAGCAAATGTTTTGTTGTGGCACAGAGAAAATTTGAATGTTATTTTAATGTTAATTTGGGAAGACTTCCAAGAAAGCTGGCAAAGTGTGCAAAGCATTGATCTCTTTCAAAGAAGAAAAACAACCTTAAGCTGGATGTAAACTATATAGATACTAAAACAGTGGCAACAAAGCCATGCTTAAAATTCTAAAGGCTCTGCTAGCTGATACACAATCTATAGATCAAGTCCTTAACAATTCAACAAAGAGTACCCATACTCTTGAATATAATGAAGAATTTAGAAGGTGTAGAGTCCTACTAAATTCTCTAGTTTGGGGGTTAATAGTTGTGTATTCATTCTTATTCTGTAGAATGGGGAGGGCCATAAAGCTGAGCAAGAGATCTGATCACGCAAAAATAATCTTGGTAACTTATTTAGAAAGAAAGGGAAGAGATTGCAGCTATTAATGGGTCAAAGGAAAAACTAGGAAACAGTAGTGTGGGGACAATTGGGGTCTACAAAGATATTCTGTGAATAAATTCAATGGCAAAACCCTCTGAGACATTGAGATTCACATTAGAAGAAACTTTTTCCAAGGTGGTATTCACTCCTGAAAGCCCAGACATGGAGATCTCATTCTGACCTCACATTTCATTTGACTATATATGCAAATAGGAGATGGAATTCAATAAATTTGCAGGAAAAGTTGACAAGAAGTTGGCTGCCTAATGTCTTTTCCCCTCAGTACCCATTTCTCCCAATAGCTGAATAAGCTTAACTATTGGATGAAGAAAAAAAATAACGTCAAGCCCTCCCATTTAAGATACCAAAGTGATGCCATGATTAGTGGTTACAAAGTCAAAGAAAATCTCTGCACACTATGTAGGGGCGAATATTGGCCTCAGTCGGATTATTTATATTAAAAACAAAAATAAAGAAGCATTAAATCAACTCAAAAGTTCTCACAACCAAATGAAAAAATAAACATGTACAAAGCATAGGTAAACTCAGATTTTGGAATTTTAGGAAAGAATTGCTTTGTCCTTTTAGGTAAATTAGAGAGTTCAATGGTAAGCTATAAAATCTCAAATTATCAATTGGACAGGGCTCCTGGCTGGCCCAGTTGGGGAGAGCATGTGACTCTTGATCTTAGGGTCATGAGTCTGAGCCCCACATTGGGGGTAGAATTTACTTAAAATATTTTTTTATCAATTGGAAAAGAAGCTACCAGAAGTAATGAATTAGATAATCAAAAAAAAAAAATGGAAAAAGAAGAAAACTGTATTATTAGTGTTCATTCTATAGCATGCCTGACAGACTTGAGTATAGGTAGATACTGCAAGCCAGGGAAAAGAAATTGAAAATACGATCAGTGGAAAAATTGTACTAGACAAAATAGGTAAGGAGGGTTTTACTCAGTGATTGCAATAGGGGAGAAAGATCAGAATGTAGTCTGAACTCAACTCTGCTGATAAGAGGCAGGAGAATTTTTAAGTGCAGAGCATGGGGATCATAGCCATCTTTTTGTATCTTTATGACAAGAGATGGTTTTACAACTTAGAGCAAGTCAAGGTAGGCTCCTACCCTTTCACAGAAGCTGGGAGATATGGGGGTCTTCTCTCCCCTGACAATTAGGGATGACTCCCAGGTCTTTAAGGAAAACAGTAGGAGGTTATAAAACCAGCAGGACGCTTCTAAAAAGAGGTAAATCTGAAAGAAAATGAGGAAAATTTATAATGAAAAGATTTCTAATATTAATGCTCTAAGAAGAGAGGGGAGAAACCTTTGTGGTTAGGCCATTTAGATTCTGTAAGGCAGATGCAAGATCAGAGACAGGAAGAAGCCGGTCTGAAGATGAGTCAAGGTGAGGGAAACATGAAGGTTGTCTTGGTCAATATAGATGAGAAAATAGTTGATGTGGAAGGCCAAAGAAGATTGAATCCATAAAAAAGTACAGAAAATACTTTCAAAGTCTAGTAAAAGAATAATTCTTGAAATCGAAGAACATGTGAACCACTATATGTGGTTCATGTTCTAGGGAAATTTAACACCACAGTTTATCTTGATAAAAATAACTAAGTGTTGAGGACAAGAAAAGAAAATCCCACAAGTTCCAGGGAGGAAAAGCATACTAAAGTTTCAAAGTGGGAGAAATACATAGCCAGGCCACCTTTAGATGTCAGATATCAGCAAGTAGGATTCAATGTCACTCAAGTATTTTCAGAGACTGGTCAGATTGCAGAGGGCAACAAATTCCAAGCTAAGAAATACTATCATTTTTTTTCCCATATGTAGTTTTTTTTTTTATAGCTTCGTTGAAGTATAAATGATTTTTAATAAACTGTACACACTAAAATGTGATAAATTTTAACATACGTGTACACATATGAAACCATTACCACAGTTAAAATAACCATTCCACAAACTCCTAAAGTTTCCCTGTGCTCTTCTGTAGTCCAGATTTTCCACTACCCCCATCTCCAAATAACCACTGATCTGCCTTCTGTCATTATGTTATTTTGCATTTTCTAGGATCTTACATAAACGGAACCATACATTATACCATCCTGTGCATGAGCGTATAACGTATGTTCATCTGAGAGAAGGGAATGTGGCTTCTTTCACTTGGCAGATTAGTTTGGAGAAACTCATGTTATTAGGAGTCTCAGTTCTTTTTAATTACTGAAAAGTATTCCATTGTGTGATTATACCACAGTTTGATTCACCTATTGGTTGTCGCTTGGATTGTTTCTAGCTTTTGGTTAAAAGCTTCTAGATTTTCATAAAGAATTCCCAGCAAATCTCCTGTGAACATTGGTGTACAAGTCTGTGTGAAAATAGGCTTCAATTTCTTTAGAGTGGAAATGCTTTAACGTAAGGTAGTTGTCTGTTTAGTGTTGTGAGAATCTGTTCCCACCAGCAGCCTAAGAGAGTTCGAGTTGCTCTTGATACTTGCAAACACTTGTTATGGACAGTCTTTTTAATTTTAGCAATACAAGTGGGTGTTTTATGATATCACATTGTGGTTTCAATTTGTACTTCACTGATGACTAATGATCTTGAAAATCTTTTCTTTTTAGTTTCCATTAGTAAATCTTTTTTGGTGGAATGTTTGTCGAAATCTTTTGTCTGACTCTTTCGTTTACAACAGGATGTGAGTTTTTATTATTGAGTTGTAGAAATTATATATTCTGGACTTAAGTTCTTCATCAGTTATATATTTGCCACTGTTGTCTCCTCCTTCGGGGCTTGACTTTTCACTGCCTTAACTGGGTATTGGAGAGTAGAAGTGTGTAATTTTAATTAAAGTTATCAGTTTTTTTGTAGCTCATATTTTAGTGTTTTTTTTTCTCCTAAGGAAACTTTCCTACCATTATCACAAAATTTCTTGCCACTGTTTTCTAATAGAATGTTTGTAGTATTAGTTTTAGACCTTATATTTAGATCGATGGTCTTTGTCAAGTACATTATTGTATATGTCTTTTTTTTTTTAACGTTTATTTATTTTGAGACAGAGCCAGAGCATGAATGGGGGAGGGTCAGAGAGAGAGAGGGAGACACAGAATCTGAAACAGGCTCCAGGCTCTGAGCTGTCAGCACAGAGCCCGACGCAGGGCTCGAACTCACAGACCATGAGATCATGACCTGAGCGGAAGTCGGACACTTAACCGACTGAGCCACCCAGGCACCCCCATTATTGTATATGTCTTAAAGTAAAGGTCCAGATTTATTATACTGTATATGGATACCTAATTGGTCCAGCACAATTTTTTGAAAAGATTATTCTTCCTGACTGAAAATAGCTTTTGCACCTTCATCAAAAATCAATTTGGCAATATATACATGGATCTTTGTCTAGACTCTCCATTCTCATTTAGTTATTCTATACATCTGTTTTTCAACCATATTACACTGTTCAGGTTATTGTGGTTTAATAATAAGTCCTGAAATCTAGTACTGTAACTCCCCCAACTTTCTTCTTTTCCAAATAGTTTGTATGCTATAGGACATGAACATTTTCACGTAAATTTTAGAATCATCTGGGCAAGTTCTACCCAAAAAAGAAGGCTTCCGGGATATTGATTGTGATTGTGTTGAATTATGTATCAAATTGTGGAAAATCAACCTCTTAACACCAATCGGTCTTTGCATCTATAATCATGGCATATCTCCTTTTTGTAATATGTATATCCTTTTAAATTTCTCTTGGCAATGCTTTGTGTTTTCCCTGTGAAAGAATTGGAAATGGCTTTAAAATAGGAATTTTGATAAAATATCAGTTATATTTCAATTCCATTCATTTTGAAATTTTAATCATCAGTTAATAGTATACAGGAATAGATTTTCTTGAGATTGACCTTATACCCTCCAACTTTGCTTTCTTTGTGGATTCCTTATGCATTTTTTCTTCTGCTTAATTATAGTTGACAACTGAAGGTTGTATATATTTAAGGTGTACAACCTGAGGATTTGATGTATGTATACATGTGAAAGAGTCACCACACTCTATTTTATGTCAACTATCCCTAGCTGGATGTTCTAGAATTAAGCATACTACATTCTCTCTCACTCCCACTTTGAAGATTCATCTCATACATTAGCACATTAAGATCTTAAGTTCCACACAAACATGAAGAGATTTTTAAAACTGCATTTTCTAAATATATTTGACTACAAAAACTTTTTGAGGAACAACTTTTAATATTGTCCAAACTATAGTAACATTCCCTAAAATGGCTCCCTTAGGTCATTTGATCAAAAAACTGGCATTAACAGTGCTCGCTTCGGCAGCACATATACTAAAAAATTGGCATTAACAAATGAGTGTTTAGGGGAGATTAACACAGTGGCTGTGAACAGAATGGATTGGAAGCCAGGAGAGTTTACGACAAGAAGGCCATTGAGATGGCCATTGCAATAAGCCAGGCAGGAAGAGATGAGAGCCTAGAGAGTGATAAAGAAAGAATTGATAAAATGTCTTGCCTACTTCCCTTTGCCTCAAATGCCCTGTTCTCTCCTTTTCCAACATAGATCTTAAGAACTGTTTTTAACTATAACAAGGAAGAGAGGGTGGTAGTATTGACTATTTGACAAATTATAATCACTGTTTTTCCCTTATTTCTGCAATATTTTCACCTTCTTTATTTGAATTGACATGCAGCTTGTTACCAACAGATTGGCTAGTTAAAATGGATATAATAATTTTTTTAACTTTATTCTTGAAAGAGAGAGAAAGCACTAATGGGGGAGGGGCAGGGAGTGAGAGGGAGAGAGAGAGAGAGAGAGAGAGAATCCTAAGCAGGCTCCACATTGTCAGTGCAGAGCCCGAAGTGGGGCTTGAACCCACAAACTGTGAGACTATGACCTGAGTGGAAGTTGGACGCTTAACTGAGCAACCCAGGCGCCTCTGGATATAATACTTTTTTAAGCTTTTAAAAAAAAAGTTTATATAGAGAGGGAGAGCATGCACACGCATATGGGTGGGAGTTGGGGAGAGGCAGAGAGAGAGGGGGAGAGAGAGAATCCCAAGCAGGCTCCATCTTATCAGTGCAGAAGCCAACACAGGATTTCGTCTCACTAACCATGAGATCATGACCTGAGCAGAAATCAAGAGCCAGACATTTAACTACTGAGTCACCCAGGTGCCCAGGATATAATAATTTTTTTAATGCTTATTTATTTTTGACAGAGAGACAGAATATGGTGAGGGAGAGGCAGAGAGAGAGAGAGAGAGAGAGAGAGAGAGAGAGAGAGAATATATCCCATGCAGGCTCTACACTGTCAGCACAGAGCCCGATGCAGGGCTCGAACTCATGAACTGTGAGGTCGTGACCTGTGCGAAGATCAAGAGTCAGGCCCTTAACTGACTGAGCCACTCAGGCACCCTAACTTTTTTTTTTATTCTTATTTTTAATGTTTACTAATTTTTGAGAGAGAGAGAGGCAAGAGTGTGAGTGGGGGAGGAGCAGAGACAGAGGGACACAGAGCCCAAAGCAGGATCCAGGCTCTGAGTGGTTAGCACAGAGCCCAGCATGGGGCTCGAACTCGGGAACCCTGAGATCTGAGATTGTGACCTGAGCCAATGTTGGACGCTTAACCGACTGAGCCACCCAGGTGCCCCATCAGACTCCCTAATATTAAAAATCATTGTTGGTAGGCTCAGCCTCCATATGCCACCCCTAAAAATTAATGTTTTATAACCTGGGAGAAACCCCACTTCTTCACAAAGAATTCCTAGACCTTGCCCTCCTATATTAACTCTCTCATCTCTGAATTACCTTGGCATTTATTTGCTATATTATTGTAATATATTCTGCCTTGCTATTTTTTCTTTCATATATTCTTCCTACATATTGCAATTATATTCCAAGGAAGAAATCATTCCTTAGATAATTGGTAGCCCTCCTCACAGCACCATCTATGGACCTATTACTTCATTGGTTACAAGATAAGCAATAACTGATTATATTTAAATATTCTACTTTCCTTAATTTTCTGTTTGATAAATAAGCTGTGAATATTTTTTTTTTAGTTTTAAATGGTTATTTTTGAGAGAGAGCTTGAGAGGGGAAGGGCAGAAAGAAAGGGGGACACAGAATCTGAAGCAGGCTCCAAGCTCAGAGGCGTCAGCACGGAGCCCAACAGGGGCTCGAACCCACAAACCATGAGATCATGTCCTAAGCCGAAGTCAGATACTTAACCGACTGAGCCGCACAGGTGCCCCAGAAACTGTGAATTTTAATGATCTGTGTACATTGGAGAGAAATGGGATGGAATAGGGTACTTTCTCATGGGATGGTAAGTTTTTAGCTTTTAAATATAAACTTTAAATGGAACATATACACAGTTATATTAGTAGGAAATTATTCTTGTGAACTTGCCATTAAATTTGTTACGTCTCAATATTAAGCAGGATAACGAAGAATCCATAGCCAAATCAATTCAGCATTGGAGCTTGTATGGAAAGGAAACATACATATACTTCATTTTCTTTTGGGTAGGCAAAAATGAATTCATACCAAGCATTTAAGTTGCCTACCTATTCTTTTTTTTTTCCAAGTAAACTTTTAAATAAAAATTACAGGTAACGATAGCATTTTATTAGACTCTTGCTTAGAAAGAATTGTAGGTTAAAATAAAAATATACATGTGGTATAGTGATGGAGAATAATCCCTGGAGTCCATGGAGTTAATGAAATTTGGTTTGAATCACAGCTTCTGTTGTGTTAGCTAAGTGATCTTGGGCAAATCACTCTATAACTGTCCATCAATATCTTCATGTGTTGAAAATAATAGCACTTTCTATAGAAAATTACTATGAGGCCCATAATATAAAAGTTGTAAATAGATGATAGTAATAGTTGTAGGTAGATAATAGTTGTAAACCATAAAGCAAATATGTTCTATTTTTTTTTATAATTCATTATAAGGTAACAGGATATGTAAGCAAAATAACTTTTGATAAACAGAAATGAAACATCTGAATTTTACAACAATTAGTTTTAAAGATATTTAGGACAATAAGAATTCAATTTCACTAAATTTACTCCACATTGAGAGGAAATACAATAGACCTCATTATGTTTTAAATTTTCAGGAAAAAAAAAGTTTGAATAACCTATTATCACAAAGTTTTGTTCCAGTGGGTTTCTAGAAATTTTACAGTTGTGGGTTTTACATGGTAGTTTATGTTCCATTTTGAGTTAGCCTTTTATGTGATGCAAGGTGCCTGTTGAAGTTCATTTTCTTACGTATGGATATTCAGAGAGTTGAAACAACTATCTTCTCTCCACTGAATTGCTTTTGCACCTTTGTTGACAACTAGTAGTTCATATATGTGTGGGACTATTTGACTTTCCATTTTGTTTCATTGATCTCTGCTTATCTTTATACCAGTGTTGCACTGTTTTGTTTATTGTAGCTTCATAAAGAATTTAGGGAATGTGAGTCTTTGAATTCTTTCAAACTTACTGGCTATCCTAGATTCTTTGCATTTCTGTATAATCTTTAGAACTAATTTGCCAATCTCTACAAAATCCATCTATTCCATTTTTATTAGAATTGAGGTAAATTTATAGGTCAGTCAGGGGAGACCTGGCATCTTAAAAATTCTGCATCTTCTAACCCGCTTAGAAGGCATATCTATCTATCTAGATCTTTAATTTCTCTCAGCAGTCCTTTAAAGTTTTCAGATCTCTCACAGTTTTTGTCGGGTTTATTCTTAGGCATTCATGTTCTGATGCTATTGTAAACAGTATTGATCTTTAAATTTCAACCATTTTGGAAACTGGTTGTATATAGTTTCTTAAAAAATTAAACATACTTCTGACATAGGATCTTTTTAGCTCTTTCCTTTCTAGGTGTTTACTCAAGAGAACTGAAAGCCTATATCCTAAAATGATGAGACACAAATATTCACAGCAGCTTTATATGTAAGAGTCAAAAGCTAGAAACAACTCAAATAATCATCATAAGGTTAATGAATAAACAAGCTGTGGTACATATGTACAATAAAATAGTACTTAACAACTAAAAGGAATGAACTATTGAGGCATAACTAGAACATGAATGAATCTAGAGTTAAATGGAAGAACTCAAAAATGAAGTCTACGTTATTCCATTTATCTAAGATGGTGTAAAATACTAACTAACCTGTAGTGAAATGGAACAAATCAGTGACCTTTCAGATGGCTGCCTTCTTATTGTACTTGTAAGCCCTTTACTCTGTGCCTACAAACATTCCATGGATCTCAGTCATTTTGAATTAGAGCCTCACTTTATGACCTAATCTAACTTTAACTCCCTCCTTAAAGGCTCTAACTCCAAACAGTAACCTTGGGTGTTAGGTCGTCAACATATGAATTTTGGGGGGACACGATTCAGTCCATAACATTCCACCCTCTGCATCCCCCAACTTATTTCCCTCTCTCGTGCAAAATATATTCACCCCCTCCCAACAGTCACCAAATTACTAACCCATTCCATTCCAGCATCAACTGTAAGTCTAAAGCCTATATATCTAAATCAGGTATGAGTGAGACTGTTTGATACTGAGGCAAAATTTCTCTCTGTGTATGTGCTTCCAAAATACAATGGTGGGACTGGGATGGAATAGGCCTTCCATTCCAAAAGAGAGAAACTGAAAAGTTTCTGGGCCCAGTGGGGAGGCTGCATCAACCACATGGTCCTAGGCTGAAGTTCCACCCCCACAATTCTGGGCAGCAGCTTTATCTCTGAGGCACTGGGAGGTGGCAGCCTGGCCTGCTGAAAGCAAGTGGGAGACAGCTTCAGCCTTAGAGCAGGAAACAGCCTTGTCCCTCTCCCATCCCAGACCTGTGCATTCTAGATCTCAGGTAGGAGTGGCAGACCTGCTGATTTCTGAGTCCCCTTCGAGGTCATTCTTCCCTTTTCTTGAAGGAGAATGCACTTTCACAGCCAAATATTTACTGTCGCACCCTGTAGAATCCAAAATCTCCAATAGCTTTCCATTTTGCTCATCTTTGTCCACTTTAGTCCCATTGTCAGTGTTTCCACTGGTATAGTGACATCTCTATACCTGGTTTCTGCTGAGATGGTCCATAAGCCATACCCATGATCTCTTCATCAAATGATTTTCCATTGTATCCTTGCCTTTCTCTCCAGAACCTACTTTGACCTGGGAATTTTTCCAGTCTTCAAGTTCTGGTTTATTTTTACTTAAGGGTTCCTTAAATTTCGGTTTCACATTTTACCATATGTGTTAAGGAGAAACCAGACAACACCTTCAACACTTTGCTTGGAAATATCCTTAACTTGGGGCACCTGGTGGCTCGGTCAGTTCAGCCTCAGACTTGATTTCGGCTTCAGGTCACGATTTCATGGTTAGGTTCATGGGATCAAGCCCCACATCAGGCTCCGTGCTGATAGCACAGAGCCTGCTTGGGATTCTCTTTCTCCATCTCTCTCCACTCACCCCTACTCATATTCATTCTTTCTCTCTCTCTCTCTCTCTCAAAATAAACTTAAAAAAAAAAAAGAAATATCCTCAAATATCCAAGAAACTAAAAGTATATAAGGTATATCACTTCTAACTTCTACTTTCCACAGAACACTAGAGCACAATCCAGCCAAGTAATTTGCCACTTTATAACAGGATTGGCTTTCCTCCAGTTGCTAATAACTTGTTCCTCATTTCCATCCGAGACCTCACCAGCATCACCCTTAATATCCATATTCCTACCAAAAATATCTTCAAGTCAATCTTGGCTTTTTTCAACATAAACCTCAAAATCGTGAGAAACTTAACAGAGGACATGGGGGAGGGGAAGGGGAGAAAAAGAGTTGGAGGGAGGCAAACCATAAGAGACTCTTAAATACTGAGAACAAACTGAGGGTTGATGGGGGATGGTAGAGAGGGAAAAGTGAGTGATGGGCATTGAAGAGGGCACCTGTTGGAATGAGCACTGGGTGTTGTATGGAAACCAATTTGACAATAAATTGTGCTTAAAAAAATTCTTCAACTTCTACCCATTACCCACCTCCAAAATCACTTTGACATTTTTAGGTATTGTTACAGCAGTACCCCACTTCTTGTTACCAAAATCTATGTTAGGGTTTCTCCAGAGAGGACCAATAGGATGTGTATATATACAAACAGATTTATTTTTTTTTTAAATGGTTGCATGGGATTCTAGAGTCTGGAAAGTACAAAATGTGTATTTTAGGCCGTAAGACTCAAGACCCAGAAGGGACGATGGTACAGATGGAGACTGAAGGCAGTCCATTAAATTTCTTCTTGCTTGGGAGGCTGATTTATTTGTTCTATTAGGTCCTTCACCTGATTGGATGAGTCCCATCCACATTATAGAGATAAATCTGCTTTACCTGAAATTCACCAATTTAAATGCTAATTTCATTCAAAAACACTGCCCTCCAAGTTGATGTGCAAAATTACCATCTCAAGGTTATATTATGTTCATTTTCTTGATTGTGGTGGTAGTTTTAAGGGTGCATATGAATGTTATCACTTAGCCAACTGTATACTTGAAATATTTGTAGTTTTTACATGTCAAATATATTTCAATCAAGCTATTAAAATATTAGAAACAAATGATAAGACTATTATACATGCATATATGAAATCATAGTTTATTGATCAAGACCTATTAGGTGATTTTTTTAAAGAAGGAATCAATAAAGCACCTTGTTGGCAAGCAAAGTTAATTAGAAACAAGTATTTAATAAAAACCTCTACAAGAAAAGTTACTAAGTTTGCATCTAACTTTGTATTTACTTTTTATCAAATGATAGATCTTATTAAAATAAACATCCAAAATTCAATGAAATAAGAAAAGGTAAAATATTACTGGCTCATCACTATGGATCTATTTTAATTAAATGTGTGTGTTCCTTGTACTATGTTAACCTAAAGCTTTGAAAAATTGTGTTTTAGGTCTGTGGCTAACTGAACTATTTCTATTCAGTTTGCACAACTGGTAGTTTTCCATGATAATTTTTTAACAAAAGGTAGCAAGATTGATAGAGAATCTAACATCCGGCACCACAGATCAACACGAATGCAAGGTAGACTTGGTGAACATCTTTGAGAATTAAGTTGTTAAATTTTGATATTTTAAAAACTCGCAACTGGTTGTTTCTCCCAAGTTGTTTTACATAGGAGTTTCACCTGCTGTTTATCACTTAATATAGCAATACACCACCAAACTGTTAGTCTTTAATTGGTATGAATTACTTACCCGAATGGCAGGTCTGAATTGTATAGTGTAATAACTAATGAATATGCCTTGATGTAGTCTAAAGAATTCAATTAGTAAATAAAATTAATTTAGGAAAAAAATTCATGGTTTGGGGAGCCATCTGCATCCGACTTCAAACAATAAACATGATTTCTTATACATACTCTAATTTTCCCTTTGGTCTTTTTATAGTTCTAACATATTACTTGCATACTTCTTATTATTTAAGTCACCCACCTACCTAGAAATGGAATAACCACTCTTTATAAACAGAAGGTATTCATATAGAAGAACAAATTATGTGAATGAGGTATATGTATGTTATTAATAAATGGAGCACAAGACACCTTCTTCTTCTGTAGGTACTACCTACTTTGCTTTTTAAATGTCATCCATATTTATCAGACCGCATGGTTCTTGACATTTAGATTTTTTTTTATCAAATTGTAACTGAAGCTTTGACAACAAGAGCTAATTATCAAGAGTCTGAAAGTAACTTCATTTTTTTTTCAAGCAGCAGGCTACAGTAAATGTGTGAATTATTAATCATTTGTGATACTCTGTAGTTTGAGAAATGTTACTATCATAATGTATTTGAAGTACTTATCAGTTCTTAGAAGTTTCTGTGGCAAGTTTCAGTAGTTAAGTTGAATTTATTAGATGAGTTATTCTGTCTGTCTTTCCAAGTCATCTATGTACATTATACTGAGAAATTGTTTTGAAAATCTTCCACAAAACAAAAAGTCTACTTTGAAAGATGAATTTAATAGAGATATTTATTTCCCCTGGAAAAGTGCATTAAAACAAATGTTATAATGTCTATTGATTATTCAAATTAATCTTTAAAAGTCACATTTCTAAATGGATTAATGATTAGTTAACATTATATAAACTTTAATATCTCTACTAGATATGTTAACACATGATTTATCAGCAGTAGTAAAATTGTTGTCCTGCTGTTATACCACTTAGGATAATATGTATCAACCAACCTATGTTAATAAATCTCAGGGACCATTGTGTGTGTAGAGAAAATATTTACTAGGAAATTTTGAATAAAAATGGTGAATTTATCAAGAATTGTGAACGATCTTAGGTTTTTACCCTCCATTAAGGTAACAGGTTAGCCTGCCACAGTTTTAAACGTGCTACTATAAGACCTAAGACTTCTGGACCAATGACTCATAACAGTTTATTTCTCAATAGCAGTAGACAGAGTATCAGTTTGCTTTGGTTTTCTGAGCCTCAATTCTCACAGGGAAATATACAGGGGGCCAGTTGACACTTGAATACACAGTAGGTTGCATTATAGGATAAGAACCCTAAGCTTGGGGAACCCAAATACTGTATAATGGGCAGTAAATGTACTGACCTTTGTTCTGGAAAGAGACAGTATCTTTTAATATTCTTTGCTGCTATGGAAAATATATTCAGGAAAAAAAGACAGTGCCTCTGATCTCAAGACATGCAAAAACATCGGGGCGCCTGGGTGGCTCGGTCGGTTAAGCGTCCGACTTCGGCTCAGGTCATGATCTCGCGGTCCGTGAGTTCGAGCCCCGCGTCGGGCTCTGTGCTGACAGCTCAGAGCCTGGAGCCTGTTTCAGATTCTGTGTCTCCCTCTCTCTCTGACCCTCCCCCGTTCATGCTCTGTCTCTCTCTGTCTCAAAAATAAATAAACGTTAAAAAAAAATTAAAAAAAAAGACATGCAAAAACATCAAAAACCTGTGAAGAATTATCTCCCAATGGTATTCTCTTGTGTTTGTATCTTTAAGTAGTAAACTTCTCTAATGGATATTGATCATGTGACTGATGCAAAAAAAATAAATAAATAAGGCTTAGTATATTGAAACCTCGGGGATTAAACTAATTCATCAATTAACTTAATATAATTTAGGCATTATATGTAAAAATCATCATATTTCTATATCAAGGGAAAGTTTATTGTTCTGAACAGTACATAGACTAGTAGTTGTTCCTTAATTTAATAATTCTGGTTTCTGTCACAGATTTCCTTGTTGGGGAGCCTGGATGGCTCAGTCAGTTAAAAATCTGACTTCACCCAAAAATAAATAAAAAACATTAAAAAAAAAAATTTAAAAAAAAAAAAAAAAAAAAAAAAAGGGGGCGCCTAGGTGGCGCAGTCGGTTAAGCGTCCGACTTCAGCCAGGTCACGATCTCGCGGTCCGGTCCATGAGTTCGAGCCCCGCGTCAGGCTCTGGGCTGATGGCTCGGAGCCTGGCGCCTGTTTCCGATTCTGTGTCTCCCTCTCTCTCTGCCCCTCCCCCATTCATGCTCTGTCTCTGTCTGTCCCAAAAATAAATAAAAAACATTAAAAAAAAAAAATTAAAAAAAAAAAAATCTGACTTCAGCTCAGATCATGTTCTCAGGGTTTGTGGTTTCAAGCCCCACATTGGGCTCTGTGCTCACAGCTCAGAGCTTGGAGCCAGCTTCAGATTTTGTGTCTCCCTCTTTCTCTACCCCTCCCTGCTTGTACTCTGTCTGTCTCTGTTTCAAAAATAAACATTAAAAATATTTTTAAGCCAGTTAATTTTTCTTAATGAAGTTGTTATTAACACAAATTTTTGTGTTAATACTGAAACTTGAGGGTTGAAAGTGGTTAGCTATATTTAAAACAATGGATAAAACACAATTGAAACATCCACAACCATCTGTCTCTCTGTTAATGAACAACTCTTAAAGGGTCTGCTAAAAACCTTTAAGCTGATTAAAGTATCTTAAATGCGAATCTTTGGAGGAACATTTTATTAACTTTAAAATAATTCTGAGCAACAACTATTCACTAAGAAAAATGTAGCTGCAAAGGAATTATACTAAAACCAAGCATATGTTAATATAAAATGTGAAGAAAAGCTCAGGTAGACAATGGAATGAAAATCAGAGCCTGAAAATGACCAATATTTGGTATTTTGGGGACACTCCTTGAGTATGATTTAATATTGTGCTATGGATGGGACAGTTAGCTCTTTTAGACAGTCCAGAATCTTCTCTTTCTAAACTAAAGACATGGTGGTTGTCCTAAGTTTTTGCCCTAACATTCAGTATTCTCCTACTTTATTCTTGTGTGTAAAATAGGGGACCCACCAGTAGGAACCATCAGGAATATCAGCACTGAGATAGAAAGCCATCTTTAGGGAGTTGTGTTCAAGCCAAGCACACTGCTGAATGTGCTGGATATCAAGGAGAACAACTCACCATGGGATGCTTGGTCAAAGCCAATGCCCAATAACTGCAGTCTTTTTCTAATGGACTTAACTCAGTTGGATACTCTCTTGTAATGTTCAACGAGCTATGCACAAAGATTTAAATAGAAAACTCTTGATTCTTTCCCCAGTGTATATTCTTGCCTCCCTTGTCATAGATTAAAAACAGAAGTGCAGATTTACTTCCATGCCTCTGTTCTAATCATCTACATGTCTGTTTTTCTGCCAGTACCATACTGTTTTGATTACTACAGTTTTATAGAGTATATCGTGAAATCTGGGATTGTGATGCTTGTAGATTTGTTCTTAAGAGATGATTGATTCTGAGGGTAATGAACATGATACGGTCATTTGAGTTATTTCTTAACCTGAATCAAATTGTGACTTTTTATTTCTATTTTCCTTGAGGCTAATGCACATTGAAGTCATGGAAACTATGAATAGGCTCCAGTGACCACTGCTGAGATGGCTTCCCACACATGCTTACTTCTCCCTATCCTAATAGAATACATCCTCATTACCTAACATACTGAGTGTAGATCATCTCCTCAAGGAAAAAGAGTTTCCCTGATACACAAGCATAGGATTATTATGACTTATGTATGTAGTTTACTTTATGGTTAATTTAATGATAAGTACATACAATATTGCATATGCTATATAACATAACATCTGTTGTAATTTCCAAAACCTCCTTTGTAGGAATTATTAGAAATGTTACTTGTGGCTGAAGTAAATTATGTCCATGTCAAACTTCTAGCATTCAAGGGCTCTTCTACATCAATATCTTTTCTCCAGAAACACACCTAATGTTAGTTGGAGAGGATTCTGTCTCTAGATCTGAAATTATTCAAAATCCTATTTTAAGTAGGGAAGCCTTGGAGACTGAATTCATATAACTCTGGGTAACTATTTTCAATTATGTGTTTAATTGCCCCAAAAGTAACTAGTTTTCCCTTTTCTTTTTTTTTTAATTTTTTTTATTTTTTTAATATATGAAATTTACTGTCAAATTGGTTTCCATACAACACCCAGTGCTCATCCCAAAAGGCGCCCTCCTCAATACCCATCACCCACCCTGCCCTCCCTCCCACCCCCCATCAACCCTCAGTTTGTTCTCAGTTTTTAACAGTCTCTTATGCTTTGGCTCTCTCCCACTCTAACCTCTTTTCTTTTTTTTTTTTTTTCCTTCCCCTCCCCCATGGGATTCTGTTACGTTTCTCAGGATCCACATAAGAGTGAACCATATGGTATCTGTCTTTCTCTGTATGGCTTATTTCACTTAGCATCACACTCTCCAGTTCCATCCACGTTGCTACAAAAGGCCATATTTCATTCTTTCTCATTGCCACGTAGTATTCCATTGTATATATAAACCACAATTTCTTAATCCATTCATCAGTTGATGGACATTTAGGCTCTTTCCATAATCTGGCTATTGTTGAGAGTGCTGCTATAAACATTGGGGTACAAGTGCCCCTATGCATCAGTACTCCTGTATCCCTTGGATAAATTCCTAGCAGTGCTATTGCTGGGTCATAGGGTAGGTCTATTTTTAATTTTCTGAGGAACCTCCACACTGCTTTCCAGAGCGGCTGCACCAATTCGCATTCCCACCAACAGTGCAAGAGGGTTCCTGTTTCTCCACATCCTCTCCAGCATCTATAGTCTCCTGATTTGTTCATTTTGGCCACTCTGACTGGAGTGAGGTGATATCTGAGTGTGGTTAGTTTTCCCTTTTCAATATAATTTTCAAAATGTCCGCTCCAATCTCCCTTCCCCCATCCACCACATAAAAAGTTTTGTTAGACATTCCATACAACACTATAACTTTTTTTTTTCCTATTGGAATACTTTCCCTATGTTTAAAAAAAAAATCACTGCAGGAGACCTCCTTTTCTCTAAATCTGTAACCTATTTATGCAGCTGCAATCCACAGGGGCAGAGGTAGGGTGGAGGTTAGGTTTTTTTGTTTTTGTTTTTTTAATCTCTTCTCTGAACATTTTTAAGGAGGGATTATCTCATGGAGGTCCAACTTAAATTCTTACTATGTGCACAAAAGTGTGATTTCCTGTGAATCACTCCATTTCACATTTCTTCTGGTTTTAGCACTATCTCCTCACCCTCATAGCACTGTTTTTATTTAATTATTTGAGGATCTTTGGTACTTAGGTCCTAATTTTTTTAGGTTAGTACATTAAAGTAACATTTTGCTGTACAACTTTTTTGTAGATGTCAAGGAAAGTAGGGAAAATAACAAATCTACCAATGCTAAAAATTACTTGGTTATTTAAGATGAAATTGAAGGTGTAATTTTAACATTAGCACTCTATGCACTTGATATGTACTCAACCTAAGATCAGCTAATGCAAATTCCTTACATGTTTTTACCTTTGACCTAATTTGGTAATTTTTAATATTTTTGTCTAATCATCTGTTAAAATTAAAAAGGGAGTAATATATCTTAATGGAAACATAGGCTCAGGAATTAGACAAATTGAACTCAAAGCTTGATTCTCACATCATTATGTGTGCAAACTTGGGAAAATTGTCATGTCTTCCAAGCCTCAGTTTCAATATCTGTAAATTAGGACAATAATACCTAGTTTGGATAGATTTTGAGATTTATGTCATTATGGGAAACAATACAAAGTACATTCTTTGCTCTCACTAAATACTTAAGAAACGAAATTTGATATGAAAATGGATTTTTCCCATTCTCTTGCATATTGCATATTCTTTCTTTTGACATTTGGTAATCAGTCCCTTAAGAATCCAAGTTATCTTTAATATAAAGGGATATATCATTATTTCACCCAGGCTTTTTTTTCTGTCATATTAATATTATCCATTGTTTAAGTTTCCTTTCTTTTCCGTTGAATCTCGGTGTGTGTGTGTGTGTGTGTGTGTGTGTGTGTGTGTGTGTGCGCGCGCGCGCGTGCATGCACATGCACATGTAAGCATTCACGCACACACAAATAAAACATCTGGATAAAAGACATAGCAAATGAAAAGTCATTTTCTCTGGGAAATAGGGCAGCTGGGGGGCAGTTACTGTAACCATATGTAATTCTGTACAGTATATAGTTTTATAATATGACATTAATGCATAATAGTATGTCATACTTTACTATTAAAGTGATATTTAAGCTAAGAGGAAATGCTGGCTTTGTTTTCCTGTAACTCTTTGGCTTTGAAAATGTTGAATTTCTTAACAATATTAACTACCTTTAAATTGATGCAGTGACTATCTTTGCTCTCCCTATAGCCTTTGCACCATCTATCAATCTTTTAAATCAGGAGACAAAATCGTGTTACTTTATTATATTCTGCCTCTTGATGTCCCAGTTGAAACACTAATTTTAAACTTCTCACCAGGAAGACTGCTACTTAAAAAGAAAAAAAACCATGATATTCTATAGTGGAAACTGAAGTTTATCATAGTAATAACAAGTATTCTACAGCAATAATTTCCTTTATTTAGATTGCATGTGGTCATAAACAAGGAATTGATTCTACACAAGCCTACTTATCGTTCCTATGGGTCCAGGGAAGCGTTGTAAAGTAGGTACTATAGTAAAAAAAAATTTCCTATGCCGTGTGTGTCTCATAAGATATTGCAGTTTTGTAATCTCCAAGGAGCCTTTAAAAAATAGATTTTCTTTAGGGCAGGCTTACTATGCAATTCTTTTTTGATTAGAGTTTCCTTTTCTTCCCCCAACCTTTCAAAGGTAGCAACACCTGAGTTCACAAAAAAGTGTCATGGTTATTCTTCATTATGTAATGTTTATAGACAATAAGCTTTTTATTCTCATTTTATGACTAAATGATAGATGTTCAAAGCAAGACTGCTATGTAGCCCATATGCACAGTTTTAAATCATGCCAGATGTTCCAAATATTAGAATTTATGACAATTTTTGAACTAGAAGAAAAAGAACCACAGCCATTAGCTCCTGCTCCAGCATTCTGTCCATCTGATGAAGTAACATTTGAGCAGTATAGACCTTCTGGATTCTTCATGTGCTTCTGTTGATAGGTATCACAGTCCTTTTTAAATATTTCAAATATCAAGGTATTTTGATAGGAAGTTAAATATACATTACACATTGATTTTTTAAAAAATTTTTTAATTAGAAAGTATACAGAAAAACTTAAGAAAACCTTTGCATGCAAGTGAAAAAACTGCATGTAATGTAGATTAACATGTCCGTTTTGATAGGTATCAAGTAGGAGAAGAAATACCCACAAATTGCCAAAACTACCTTAGATTAATATCATGTAAAGGTTTCATATTTGATATTGAACGATTCTGTTTTTAAAGTTGTGTTTATTCGCCTGATTCTTTTTTTACATGTCATTTTTTATTGGAATATACTTAACCATACATTATATTAGTCTCAGGTATACAACACAATGATTCAACAATTCTATACAGTATTCACCACGGTAAGTGTAGTCCTCATCTGTCACCAATGGTATTACAAACTTATTGACTATATTTGCTATGCTGTACTTTTCATCTCTCTGACTCTTTTATTTTATAACTAGAAGTCTGTACCTCTTGATTCCGTTTACCTATTTCACCTCTTCTCCCACCCACCTCTTCTCTGGCAACCACCAGTTTGTTTTCTGTATTCAAGGGTCTGGTTTTTGTCTCTTTGTTCATTTGTTTTATTTTTTAGATTTCACATATGACTGAAAACATACGATATTTTTCCTTCTCTGTCTGACTTATTTCACTTAACATTGTATTCTCTAGATCCATCCATGTTGTTGCAGATGGCATGATCTCATTCTTTTTTATGGATGAGTAATAACAAAACCACAATGAGATATCAGATTATATCTGTCAGAATGACTAAACTCAATGAAAAAGTGTTGGTAAGGATGTAGGAAAAAGGGACCCCCCTCTGCACATTGGTGGGAATGGAAATTGGTACAGCCACTGGGAAAGCAGTATTGAGGTTCCACAAAAAATTAAAATTAGAAATACCATACGATTCAGTAATTCCACTACTGTGTATTTACCCAAAGTGGGGGGGGGGAAACACTAATTCAAGAAGATGTACACATCCCTATGTTTACTGCAGCATTACTTAAAACAGTAAAGATATGGAACGAATCCCATTGTTCATTGGTAGATAAATGGATAAAAAATATATAGTGTATATATACAATGGAATGATATACCTGATTCTTACCTGGCATGTTAAGGTCTCTAAATCTACAGTTATTCATATACTTTACTTCCCATACTCTTTCTTGTCTTAATTCCATAATTCTCCTTTACCTCCATATTTCTGAGCATCTAATAGTGCCCTATTCTAGTTGATGCTCTATTCCATCTCTGGACTAATCTTGACAACCCGGGGATTTCTGTTGATGTTGAAAATAATTCATCTCTCTGTGATAAATATGTAATTTAATGAGAAGCAAGAGAATAAGTCCAAAGCGGAAAAATTTGAG
The DNA here is from genome assembly GCF_028018385.1 of Neofelis nebulosa. Lineage (NCBI taxonomy): Eukaryota > Metazoa > Chordata > Mammalia > Carnivora > Felidae > Neofelis > Neofelis nebulosa. The sequence continues at coordinate 40,221,606 of NC_080789.1, read as the reverse complement.
TGTCATGGTCAAAATGATTTTTTTCTTTTTCTGATTCTCAGGCTGTCTTAGTTTGTTTGGTTGAAAAAGAAATCTGGAGATAATACAAGAAGAGATCCAGTTTGTTATATAAATGACTCCATCGTTTAATTTGATTTTTATTTTACTTTCAAACATTAGATAATTAAACCAGAATGCAAAGTTTAAGCTGATCCACTAATGCTCTATATTCCCTACAATGATCATCATTATATATCTTTACTGTGGGTATAAAATTAGATGATTTCTTCTCTAGCTTAATGTGAATATTTAGTATATAGTTTACGAGTGATCATTACTCATGGAAAAAGTCTACTTGGTGAAACTGAGCAGCTTCCAAAGTGGTACTATTAATGGTTGCTTCAGACCAACTCATCTCAAAAAAAAAAAAAAAAGTTTACTGATCTGTAACTGTAATTTTCCCAACAAAATTAACTGGTGGTAGCCACTTAAATTTCTGGAGAGTTTTGCTTTTTGAAGGTAAAACATTCTCTCAGCTGCCAAAGTTCAGCTTTATGCCAAGACAGTAAAGTACTAAATTAAATGCCATTCTCATTTTAAACAATTGAGAAGAAAAGCCAGCTCTTACTGAGTAAATTAAACAAAAGACTTTGACATCAGAGGATCACTGAGGAAAATGCCCAAACAAAAGCATGTTCAATGTAACTCAGTAAATCCGTGAAAAGCCCCGACCAAAGACAAAAACATATTGTAGTATTTTAATATACTGTGGGATTTTTTCAATTTACATAAACTGGATTAAAAAGGGTTGGAAGTGTAGGAGTTTTTATGCAATAGCTTATCTACAAAAGCAACCAATAGAAGACTTACACATCTTTGTAAAACTTACCTTTCCACAAACCTTTGTGATTGTACAGATCCAGCCTACTCAAGGAGATTGTAGTTCAAAGAAACCCTTGATTTGACTTGACTCTGCAGAACGAAGGAGATGCTGCCATAGCCTAGCTGGTGATCAAACAGTCCTCTTTGCCCTGACTTACAACCAGGTGTCCATGGCAATGCAATTAGCACAGCATCCTTTGAGATAAAGGAATGAAGAAGTAGGCTATGTAGCTTCAATGTTTTTGCCCTATGCAGTATCTCTCTCTCTCTCTTTCTCCCTCCCTCCCTCCCTCCCTCCCTCTTTCATCTCCTGAGAATCAATGAGTAGAACTAAATTAGCAGATGGATCACCTCAAAAAATGTACAATTATCCTGGAACCATTAATCAGTCTTGACACGAGCCTTAACCTTGCACTGAATTTCAGAACCAAAGAATGGGATTTGAGGGAAATGGACTAAAGACATGCTATCATCTATTCCCTGAATTCTCAAAAAATTTAACCTCCTATTAAATAAAGTCATCAAGTAGTAATTTATTTTGTTCCAGGGAGAATATAATAATTACCTATCATAAAAGTTTTCCATCTCTTACATCATTTGCAGTTCACCTTTTCTCTCTTTCTAGAACATGGTCTATAAATTTTTTTAACGGTACTTAGAGACAACACTGAATAGCAGAAATTTCAGTGAAATGCAGAATGAGAAGTCTAGATACCTGTTCTGGCTCTGATACTCAAAAGCGCTATAACCCTTTTTACAAGGCACTTCATCCCTTTTGGCCTCTGTTTTCTCAGTTGAAACAGCAGCAGGTCAAACCAGGTAGCTTCTACTACTTTTCCTAGTTTTAAATCTTCATAATTTTTTTATTCATATTATCTCTGTTATAGGGGGATAGCATTTGTCTGTCATCTACCTATTGTTTCTTGGCTCCAACCCCACCACTCAAAACTCTTGCTCTCTGATGCTCAGGGCTAGGGCTCTGCAAGACCCATTTTTTCTTTTCCCATCTCGTTTCCTGATGGATTGTCTCAAGAGAAGGAACTGGAGGAAGACTGTGAGGCTGAAGGAAGGATATGGGACTTGCTTTTTCTGTTTGTTTTTTGTTCATGAGCGAGTTCTGGTGATCCTACTTTGCCTTAGCATTGATTCCAATTTCCAACCTCTTTTAAAACTCCTTCTTTTTTGGGGTGCCTGGGTGGCTCAGTCGGTTAAGTGGCCGACCTCGGCTCAGGTCATGATCTCACGGTCCGTGAGTTCAAGCCCCGTGTCGGGCTCTGTGCTGACAGCTCAGAGCCTGGAGCCTGTTTCAGATTCTGTGTCTCCCTCTCTCTGACCCTCCCCTGTTCATGCTCTGTCTCTCTCTGTCTCAAAAATAAATAAACGTTAAAAAAAATTAAAAAAAAAAAAAACAAACTCCTTCTTTTTCAGCCCTCTATGTTTAGCCGTATATTTTCCCTGTATTGAATCCCTCATTGTGCTTTCTGATGTTCTGTCTGGAGCTAGACTGGTACTTGGAGCATGGTACAATGGATAGAGCCATAGGTATCAAGAGGACAGGAGACATGTCTATCTTTATCTCATTTAGTACTGCATTCATGGTCTGAAACATAGTAAGCTCTCAATACATTTGGAGGAAAGATAGACTTTTAAAGACAGGTGACCTTGATTCAAACCCTAGCCTTACCACTTAAAAGTTTTGTCATCCTGGGAAAATTTCCTAACATTTTTGACCCTCAATTACATAATCTAAAGAACAGAAAAATACAAATTGTGTTAGTAATTCCTGATTACTTCAAAAACTGACCTAAAGGATTGGGTTTTTCTTGCAAACCTTAGTATCCCCACCATCCAACAAGTTATCTGGCTCATGGTTGATATTCGACAAATTTGTGCTGAATGAATGGGTGAAATTTGCATGTAATTAAAAAAAAAAGTTACAATTAGCCAGAATAGGGTAGATACTTTAAAAGTTTTGTCTATACCATCTTAATAATTTTTTAAGAGTAGGTATTTCCCAAAGAATAAAAGGTATGTGGGCAAGGACCATATTTCCCCAGTACTGTGTTTTTCATGCATATCATCGCCCCTGGGCGCATCAGTGTTTACGAATAGTTGAATGAAGACTGTTGCTAATAAAGCTCAACCACAGTAAGTGCCACATCTTCATCCTGGTTGCAATCATCTCCTTTTTTTTTTTTTTTTATTACTCTAGCTGCTCCCTGTATGACATGGCAAACTTGTATGTAAGAGATTTGCTGCCTGTGTTCAAAACCAATTTCCACAAATTACTAGCTGTTAACCGCTCAGTTCCACAGCTTTCTCATATGTGAAAGGTACTATTACAACTTCCAATCTCATAGAGTTGTTTTGACGATTAAATAAATTACTACATCAAAAGCTTTTAGAGCATTGCCTAATATTTAGTAATCACTAAACAATACCAGCTATTGTTCTAGAGCTAATTCAGAGCTGCTAAAGTCTGACACTTGTAATAGGTAAAGTATAGATTATAAACAAGCCAATTACTGAGTTAAGTATACTCTAGAAAAATAGTTGTTGAGAGCATTCTTTTGATCTTAATAAGATTGATAATCAGTTTTTATGAATAAAAACTCATTTATCAAAGTGTGGTGAAAGGATAAAACATAACCTTAGCAAAATGAAACCCTGGAGAATAGGACATAGTGTGCAAATCCAAGAAGAAAAAATATGAAATTCTCATTTTGCAATATTTTAGACAAATGATATAATTCTTGGGGACTACTATCAATGCTGTCCCTGAACCCTGTAACTATTTCACAGATACACTCTCAAAATTATTTTTGAGTACTCACTAGAGTCCTTAATTTTGCTAGTGAACACACCATGTTGTGTCATAATCCAACAGAAATCCACACTGGAAACCTGGCAGCCTTTTTCACTCTCACCTTGTACACCTAACTGCTCCCTAAGGGTTAAACAAATGAACCAAAGATGCTGTCTGTACACTGGCCCCTAGATTCTTTATTTCTTCACTGCAGGCTGAGACCTGTTAGCTCAAAAGCCTGCTAGCACCAAACTCAAATTTTCACACATCTGATTATTTTTAAAATAGCCCGACCAAGCAGTTTTTAGTCATTTAGAGCCTAGTGCTCTACATACCCCACAGACCTCACCCTACATCGGCTGGCCACTGATGTAGTTCAAAGACCCCAAGCTGCTAAAGTCCTTCAGAATTCTCTAAATCAGACTCTACGACTGAGCTGGTGAGAGACCTCACCCATACACATAAGACGCCTCTCAGATTTCCATCTTGAGAGGTTGCTTGCTCTGAGTCTCATCTCATCTCATCTGAGTCTTACGAGCTTCTGGGTGGTCTTGTGCTGGGAAGAATTTCCCCTCTCATGTGACTCCGCCCACATGTCTTGTTGCGTGTTACTACATCTCACCATCATCTTTTTCCTTAATCGGCTCTCAGATCTCAATCTCTCCCTCTCTCTCCCCCGTCTCTCTTTTTAACATTTCTAGGACGCCCCCTTTAGTTTTTACCCTGGTCACAAGTGCTATTATTTAAGGCTTAACACCTTTAGCCTCAGCTTTTAAAATATGCTCAGAACTGGTTTCTCCACTTCGGTTTCATCCTCGTATTATTGTCAGAATGACCTTCGCAAACATAAACCTGATCATTTTAGGTACTATTTAAAGTCTTTCATTAGCTGAATAAATACTGTGGCTTTGTTGAACTGAAATGGGCAATACAAATGTCTATTTCTAAACTTCTAAAGTAAATAACATCTGCATATAAATATACATGATAACTAAAACTATAAATTAAAATACAAAAGTTATAAATGATGTGAAAACATGCAGAATGATCATTTTAAAGGAGACAAATTATTGTTAGTCTGTGATATGTAAAAAGACCTTCAAAGAAATCTTCAAAGATGCTACTAAAATAACATATTAGATTTAAAATTATGTGAAGTATATTACAGTGATTTTCAAATAGGTGTCTTATATCAGTGTTCATGAAGAGAATTGTCACTCATTTATAAAAGGGCTCATTTGTCATCTAAGAATTCATAAATCAATCGTGAAAATGTAGAAGAATTATGTTGTGAAATTATTAATTCTCTTTTACCAGATAATTTTCTAATATCTGGAATGTTATGTATGTTACAAAGGTCAAATTCCAAAGCTGTCCTTCAATGTTCACCCATCTCTTTTAACATCCAATTTCTGATTTTGTATTCTGTACCAAGATCTGTTGTTGTTGATAGAAAAACAAATAGAGGGATGCCCGGTGGCTCAGTTGGTTAAGCATCCAACTTCAGCTCAGGTCATGATATCACGGTTGTGAGTTTGAGCCCCGCGTCGGGCTCTGTGCTGATGGCTCAGAGCCTGGAGCCTGCTTTGGATTCTGTGTCTCCCTCTGTCTCTGCTCCCCACCCCCACTCATGCTCTGTCCCTCTCTATCAAAAAATGAATAAATGTTATTTTTTTTTAAAGAAAGACAAATAGAAAGATCCACGATCTACAGCAGTTTATATTCTTTTAGAGGGGGAAAAAACATATCAACAAATAATTCTGTGGCTAAGTGAAAATCACTGTAGAGAGTTTTGTTTATACAAGACACAGGTATGGTTTAAAGGAGTCAACCCCCTTTGGGTAATCAACCCCCTTCTAGTGACTGGAGAGAAAGGTTGTAAAGAATAAAATTTTGGCCCAAATCTTACAGAGAAATTCATTAAGACAATTTGATTGAAAAGCTGCTGGCAACTAGAGATTAGCCTGTCCCTTGGCCTTAATTAGTAAATAACTTGACATATAGTGAAAAGTATTCTAATAGGTGTATGCCATTTTACTTCTCCATAAAACAGTATGTAAAATTCTCACAGTTTATAATTTAAAGGAGAAAAATGCATGCACTGAAGGGATTAAATATGATAGAAATCAACTGTGCCTCCATTTCCTCATTTGTAAAATAGGAATGCAAAGCCATATATAACATAAGGTTATGGAAAGGATTATTACCAAAGCAAAGGGCTTAAGAGAGTGCCTGCCACACAGTAAACTCTAGTTAAAATCATTTGTTATCATTAACATCCTCCTCATGGTTCCAGTATTTGGAATGCTCACACATATTTTGGAATGACTCTTTAAAGGAGACAAAAGAGACTGACAGTATTTTTTGTGTTCTGTTAATTCTATTATATTTCTTGTTCTCTTAGTATAGAAGTAATAGTAGTTCACTATAGGATATATGATAAAATGATTTTTTGCAACACATTACTTAAAGGTTAAGTTAAGGTGGTCTGAGATGGTTTGTATCCAACTTATAACATCCTGAATGAAGGGGCTAAGATGACATCAGGAAATAAGTCGCTCCTATGACTTCTAGCCCTAGAAGTATGTAGAGTGAGCCCTAGTATGTAGAGTGAGAAGAAAAAAAATGGTTTGAAAGGTATTAAGCTAGGGTCACCTGGCTGTGTCGATTGGTAGAGCATTTGGCTCTTGATCTTGGCCGAGGTCATGAGTTCCAGCCCCACATTGGGCATAGAGTTTACTTTAAAAAAAAAAAAAAAAAAAAAAAAAAAAAGTACTGGGCCAGAAGCTAGTCTGTGAAAAGCCCTTCCAAACTTAGAGCTCATACGTGAGAGAAACCTGACAAATGCTTTTCCAAGTTAGATGAAGATTCTAAAAATCTATGTAATATTGACAACAATGGGTTGCAAATCTAAAACATTTCTAAACTATCAATAAAAAAATTCAATCTACTCTGATAGTTTTATTAGTTTTCTTTTAATCTCTCTGTAGAAAATGATTTACAGAATTGTTTTCATAAGAGGATGCAATCAAGAAGCTTGCAGCCAAAATTTGTAGAGAATCAGTATTATAAAGGTAGTGTTATTTAATGAATGTAAACACTGCTTTATGTCCTCATTTTGGGGATATTTGCAGTCCTAATCAGCTTTTAACAAGTTGTACTTGATTTCAATTCCTTTTCTCTCTTTCAATAAGTAACCGTGTTGTGCCAATTTTTACTCACAATTTTGTATTATTTTTTAAATATAAAAGAGCCCTCAAATTGTCTTAGTCCGGGGCACCTGGGTGGCTCAATCGGTTGAGCGACCGACCTCGGCTCAGGTCATAATCTCACAGCTTGTGAGTTCGAGCCCCGTGTCGGGCTCCGTGCTGACAGCTTGGAGCCTGGAGTCTGCTTCGGATTCTGTGTCTCCCTCTCTCTCTGCCCCTCCCCCACTTGCACTCTGTCTCTCTCTCTCTCTCGCTCTCAAAAATAAACAAACCTTAAAAATAAATAAATAAATTGTCTTAGTCCTGGGCCTCTCTGCTGAATGCTGTTTTTACAGCTGATTTACAGAAGAGGAAACTGAGGCACAGAGCCAAGAGTCACATGGTTAGCAAGTGACAAGGCAGGATTACTGCTATGAAGGGATAAATGTGATGAGAAATATAAGAATAACACCTGGGAATACGGAACCCAGGGAACACAGATCCAATGTCCAATAATGGGGGAAAAAAAGAAAAGAACAAATAATTCAATTATATGAATTCAAGGCCAGAGAATCATGTCTTTGCGTCCTGAGCAGGTGGATAGAGGGAGCAGAGAGCCGCAGAAGTTGGCAGACTGAGCGAGGAGGTGCTATGAGGACACTTGGGGGAGGAGGTGGGGGTGCAAAGCAAAGCCAGGAAAGGGAGGCAAAGAGAGGGAATAAGAGCAAGATGAGGATGAAAGGAAAAAGAGAGGAAATAAAGCTTTTGGTTTGACTGAACAATCTGCTAGGGTTCTGCCTCCAAAGAATAGACGCCTACTTGCAAGTTTGTTTTTGAGTAATATTGTGTGAGGAACATATGTGAAGCATCTAGTGAAAATTTAATATTTGGCTCTCTTAATGTTATTTCACAGTTAAAAAAATATATAAAATAAACTTGAATACAAGAGAGATGAAATGAAAAGAGTAGTTGTTCCAGGTCTAAGTAAAAATCACATAAGGTTATTCAAAATTTTGTAGTATGTTATAGAATAAGATCATCATAGCCTAATTGGAGTTTTAAGTTAAAGCTCAGAACTTTTGAGGGACCTTTACATTAAGATAGTAAGAAATAGATTTAAATAATGAAGGGTCCGCTAATCAAGTAATTATATTGCCACAGAGCACCACCAAGACAAAGAAAATCTGATGACATGAAATCTTTTATCTAGATCAGTTAAGTATGTGTTCAACTATTTCCATTTTTTTAATATCCTAAATCGGCTGATACAGGATATCTTAATTGAAGGCTGAGCCGTTAACCAGAAAGCTGTTTGTAATATTGGCAATTTTTCCCTCATTTATTCACTCATTCATTCAAAAAACATTCAATACCACTTGCGCTACACAAACAATGGATAACAAAACCAGGCACAATTTTTGTCCTCAAGGAATTTACATAGTAATAGACGTTAAATAGTGACATAAATGAAATGAATGTATGACTGCATTGTGAGATCAATGTTCTAAGGGAAAGTAACTGAACGAGTAAGGTGTGTCTATCTAAAGCAAATGATGGAGAGAGAATATTCTAGTAGAGTGAGCCAATCACTTTAAGGTCATTGTGCCTTAGCCTAATAACAAAGTAATTTAAAGGTGAAGAATGGATTGAAAAGGAAAAAAAAGTAGATGTGATGAAGAAAAAGTAGCTGCAAGGCGCCTGGGTGGCTCAGTCGGTTAAGCGGCCGACTTCAGCTCAGGTCATGATCTCACAGTCCGTGAGTTCGAGGCCCACGTCAGGCTCTGTGCTGACAGCTCAGAGACTGGAGACTTTCAGATTCTGTGTCTCCCTCTCTCTCTGACCCTCCCCCGTTCATGCTCTGTCTCTCTCTGTCTCAAAAATAAAAAAAATAAAGAAAAAGTAGCTGCAGGTGGTAAGTGAGGTAGGACAGAAGAGAAAGGGCGGCAGCTTGGGTTAGGTGGTAATGTTGGAGATTGAGAGAAATGGAAATATTCAAGAAATATTTAAAAGATGAAATATTTTAAAAATTATGGATAAATTGGAGGCGACAGAGGTGTTGAAAAGAAGAGCAGTGTCAGAAATGACTTTCAGATTTTCAGTTCACGCTTCTGGCTAGATGTTTCACGTACTAAGATGGAAACACACCAGAAAGGTAGGGTGAAAGGATGGTGGAGATAAGGAAAGATTATTTTAGGGGATTACTCTGGACTGTGCCAAAGATCTGCTAATACAACATTACTCTAGGACTCAAGGCTCTACACTAAGCCGCAGTTACCTCTAATGATAAATGACCATATAGGCATAAATCACTTAGTAGTAAGGTGTATTTCATCATCTTCACAGATAATTCTATAACAGGACCAAGGGAAGTGTAACAGCACAGATTACATTCTGTTCTTTAATTGGATGGTTTCTTCTGGCTCATATAATTGTTAATTTGGTAGCAGAAAGGAAACAGAATATGGAAACATATATGCAAGAACAAAGTTGGCCTTTTAAAAATCTATGCTAAATGTGTTTTTCTTTACATTATTCCTAGGTAGCCTTCCTGGAAGATGTAGTCAGTTTACTGCAATCAGTTTATTGATCTCCTTTCCCAACATAATTTAAATACAGTAAGACATTTCCACTTAACAAAAAAACCAAAATCTAGTTATTTTTCATACTTGGCTACAAAGTTGTTTATTTGTAAAGAGAGCCACGAGAAGAAAAATATCCTTACATATTGCAAAACTACATTTTTACACAAGTCTCACTTTTTTGATGCTTAATGGCATATAAACATGAGAATTATTTATTTCTGTTTAATATTCAATAGAATTCAGCTTCTATCAAAAGACAATGTATTTGTTAACATGTTCTGAATATAATTCCAGCTATTATAGCACCATGACTTTGCAAATTTATTTTAGGTCTATAAGTGTGGGTTCTAAGAACAGATTCTTTTTTCTTTTTTTTTTTCTTTTTTTATTTTTTTTTTAAATTTTTTTTTCAACGTTTTTTATTTATTTTTGGGACAGAGAGAGACAGTGCATGAACGGGGGAGGGGCAGAGAGAGAGGGAGACACAGAATCGGAAACAGGCTCCAGGCTCCGAGCCATCAGCCCAGAGCCTGACGCGGGGCTCGAACTCACGGACCACGAGATCGTGACCTGGCTGAAGTCGGACGCTTAACTGACTGCGCCACCCAGGCGCCCCTCTAAGAACAGATTCTGAATACACGTCAGATTCTGATTGAATCACTTTATTTCCTACAGTGTTAAAAACTCAATGGTTCATGGTGTTTTAACAATGAGAGCTAATTTCAGATGAGATCATCAAGGCTCAGAGAAATGAAGCAAGCCTTGTACAGCCACATAGGAAGTTCCTGACCCGATCAGGTCACTGATTGTTCTATGTACTATGCACTGCTTCTCCACTAACATTGGCTCCTGAAGCCATTTTATTTAACACTCACTAGATGCTACATAAATTCCTTGATAGAATCCCCAATGTTCAATCTCCTCTAATCATCCGACTTTTATAAAGGATGGGGCTAAGTCATAAAGAGATTAATACTTTACCCCAATAAACTATATTCCAACCTAGGAGGTCTGACATGTGCATCAGCACAGTTGACCAATATACTCACCTGCCTTTTTAGAGATGCTCCTGAAAAAACTAAACCTGAAAATGCTGCCTCTTTTCTAATGATTTATTTTATATAAAATGTGAAAATATGAGTACTCAATTCCATTAATGTGAATAATTAAAACATGTTCGAGGATATTTTTCATTATTAAAATATCAGAAACTCCCACAAAACCTCAGCCAATAATCTCCTAAACTTAACATACTTACCTCTTCATAAATTAACATTTTTGATATTCTTTAAAGGAATTCTTACTACTATGACTATTGAGCCAAGTGTAAAGTCAGCATCGAACTTCCTAATAGCCTTTAAAGTAGAAGAATTTAATTCATCAAAGGTTCCAGTCTGGTTAGTTTCCTTCTTTTTTATAGTCGGAAAGTGGTAAAGTAGAAAAGAAAATCCAAAAAGGCTTACAAGCTTATCATAATGTACTTATTTGATTTGCATTCTACTTCACTTTTTCTTTTAAAGGCTTTGGTTTAGACATCATTTTTATTGTTGCAGGTATGTATAGAAGAAAACATTTTGAATGAACCAAATTAAAAACCCTTGATGTTTCTTGATTTTTCCACCATAATATTCTCTACAGACCTTGAACCTCTGTTAGAACCATAGAAAGGATGTGGTAAAAGAGAAAAATAACTGTTGAACTAGGTGCTAGGTATTTTCACATAAGTTATCTCATTTTTTCCCACAGCTCTAAGACATGCATGTGTTTTCTTCATTTTACCAATAAGGAAACTAAGGCACAAAGAGGGGAAAATATAACACACAGCCAATTATAAGCAAATGGAGGATCCAGAACCTGGACTGTGCATATAACTGAAGCTTTCCCTACTACTTGGAGCCACATAGTCTGCAGATGTATAGATAGTTTCTAAAATTTTCCAGGAAAAGAAAAGTCAGGAAATTTTAGATTAAGGGATCAAGAGCGTTTTGCAAGAAAGTGTGTGGAAGGGAGAGATGTGGAGGCATCATGGGTATAAGAGAACAGCTGGGGAAAGAGAGACACATCACACTGTGGGTAATGGGGAGTGTGAAAAGGATAGCCAAGGGGAACCGAAAGGAGAGGGAAGAGAAAAACATTTTCTAGGAGTTACTCTGTGGCATAGGTGAGAGATAGGGAATATCTAATGATCAGATGTTAAGAATTGCCTTCACAATTCATTGAGTATATTTAAAGCCTGAGCCAAGATTTAATTTCTTTCTGATAGAATGGTGTTACTAATTTTAATGTAATTTTGCCTACACTGTGGACCATGTGGGCCGTCAGTTTTATTAGCGTCACATGTTAATGATCTATACTGATAATAAACTTATTCACAGGCATTCCCCCATTTACCTCCTGTCTTTTCTTTCCCCTTTCTGTGTCCCACAGGGGGAGAGAGAGAAGAAGATAAAGGCTACCCTAGACTTCGAAACATATGTATAGTATTTTCTTACACTATAGGAATTGGTGGAAATACAACAGATGGGCATTTTGGCTAAACTGGAGAAAGTTGACTTTTCATATAGTTTGCACTGTTTATTACTAAAAGTAAGGTTATTAGCTACTACCACATGCAGCTGACTGGATATGGAAAATATGCTTCTCTCCTTCCCAAAAATCCTTTTCAGACATTCATCTTTCTACTACTGTTTCCTTTTCCTCAACTTTCCATGCCCATTATCTATTCATCCGTGTATCTTTTGTTGGTCAGTTTCTTGATGTTATTCATCTATCCACCTAACAAAAAGGAATAAGTAGCTGCTACGTGCCAAATTGCACATGAAGAAGTCCCTCCTACTCCTAGACCATTTCTACGCTGCTCTATGAACTGGCTGTCTCGTATTTACCAACAGAGTAACTAATTGAGTGGATTTTAGAGTCCCTTCCTTCCCCTAATGCTGAACTATCTATCTCATCATAGAGAGATGGTTAAACAACTTTGGCCCAAGAAGATAGGTTGTATTTTTAAGCAGAAAATATAAAGTGGCTTTTAGGAAGTTACTCCTTTTCAAATCAAACAGCTTCCCTAGACTAAGACTTAAAATTGGCCTAGAAATTTGAAGAGAGCTTTTCAGTTTAAAAGAAAAATGTAGAAGATTGAGGAACCCTTCTCAAATTGTGGATTGCACAGGGGAATAAAAATATTTGTGTTAAATGAGTTCTCCAAATGCCCTTATTCTCAGCCACATCTGATTTAGTGTGCTGGAGATCAGAATACATAGCCTGCCCCACCATCCTTGTAAGATACGTCACACAACTAACAACAATCCATTCTTTTTTTTTTTTTTTTAAATTTTTTTTCAACGTTTTTTATTTATTTTTGGGACAGAGAGAGACAGAGCATGAACGGGGGAGGGGCAGAGAGAGAGGGAGACACAGAATCGGAAACAGGCTCCAGGCTCCGAGCCGTCAGCCCAGAGCCTGACGCGGGGCTCGAACTCACAGACCGCGAGATCGTGACCTGACTGAAGTCGGATGCTTAACCGACTGCGCCACCCAGGCGCCCCAACAACAACAATCCATTCTTAAAGAGAAAGTGTGTTTGCTTACATATAGCAGCAGATGATTGTAGATACCTTAGGAAAAAATCTGAAAGAATAATAGAGCCTTTAAATGAGATAAGCAGGACTTTGATTTACAATTTTGAAAATATATCTGCAAATATTTAACATTGTACTTATGGAGACTTTATATAATCTTTTCAAGTGTTCATAGAGCATTTTAAAAATATTAACCCAACAGTTAAAAAATAAGAGCTTATACTAAGGTAGAGAAAACCATTAAGAAAATTTCCCAAGGTAGAAATTTGACTAGCTGCATTCTCTGACCATAGTAACATAACACTACGGTACAATTTCTAAATTTTGCTGGCAAATAATTACAAAAACTTAAAAATAGTCTTAATTCTCGGTAGCAGAAAAAGAAATTCAAATTACACCAACACATTATTCATAGTTTAGTTTTAAAACATTGTGTGTGAAAATTTGGACAATAGTGAATGTCAAGTTAATAGTGAAATTTGTTAAAAATGCTGTTCAATTGAATTTTATGCAGTCATGGAAATGTTTTCTTCACTGTTCTGTATGGTGGCCACTAACCAGATGTCACCATTTATCGCTTGAAATATGACTGATGTATCTAAAGAATTGAATTTTATGAGGAAAATTCACAGTAAAAAATGCCTATGGAAATTAAACATGAATAGAAACAAGCTAAGACTGAACTCCAAAAGTTTTTTAAGAAAACTAAATTTAAAATTGATTACTTGAATTAGATGTGCATTGGAATTTATAAGCAAATCCAAACTCAGGTGGGGTATTTATATATTTTTTAATGTTTATTTTTTTTGAGAGAGAGACCATATGAGTGGGAGAGGGGCAGGGGGGTGTGTAGAATCCGGAGCTGACTCCAGGCTCTGAGCTGTCAGCACAGAGCCCTACACGGGGCTCAAACTCAGGGAGTGTGAGATCATGACCTGAGATAAATTCGGATGCTAAACCAACTGAGCCACCCAGGTGCCCCTCAGGTGGCATATTTAAAACAAGAGAAGCCACTAGTGTCACACATCAGGAATGTAAAACACATTGTAACCAAAATGAAAAAAAAATCTTTTAAAAAGAAACAAAGGAGAATCTCTTCTAACATACTGGGAAAATCTCAACAAATGTAGCAATTGTCTCAAAGTACAAAAATTGATTTGAAAATGTGTTTACATCATTTAACCATTAAAACAAATACCTAAAATGTGTACCAGACCACATTTATTAAATAGGTAGTTACTGGATATGTTCCAGAGAATTGACAAAGATTAACTCCTCCCAGGATTATTTTTGAAAGCTACAACTGTTTTGAGATATATATATATATATATATATATATATATATATATATATATCCTTAAAATGTTATACAAAGGAGAAACTATATTTTGATATAATGAATAAAAGAAAAATTCCTTTTAAAAAGTCTTAGAGAATTTCAAAACAACAGAAATGCCACAAACAAGTTGTATTTGTCCAGGAAAGCAAGGATGACAAGGCTTTAAAAAGTATCTTTGTTAAATCCATCATACGAAGCAGTTTAAGACACTTTAAAAAAATAAAAACTATAATTATCTCACTTCATTTGATGAAATTTAACATCTATTTCCTATTCTCAAAAGCACTTAGAAGCCAGTGTTTCCTAAAACATACTTCTCAGAACATGAGTGAAAATTATACATTTGGGCCAACAATAGGCATCAGTTTTGACCATGGAATTCTATAGAAGTGCTGTCCAGTACAACTTAGAGCAATGGTAGCAATGTCCTCTGTACTGTCCAATATTGTAGGCACTAGTCAAATGTGGCTATTGACAAATTGAAATATGACTAATGATATTACAGAGTTGAATTTTTAATTTTATTTAATTTTAACCAATTTAAATATAAATTTAAAAACCACATGTAGCTACTGGCTACTATATTTAAAAGTCCAATCCCAGACACAAACCACTTAAACCAGAAGTGTATTTATGGAGTGCCAACTAAGTACCCTGAACTATGCTCAAACGATAGAAGAGTAGTTGAATAGACCTCAGTCTTTCCATCATGAACTTAACATTCAATTTACTTAATGTAAGCAATATTATCATTAAGAATACTCACAGATCTCATTTTGCCATGTTGACATTCTGAAAAAACTATGCAGAATTTAAGGAAAAATGTAATAGAAATGCACTTCTACTTTTGTATAAATATAATTCCACCAGTGTGAAAGCTCCTCGAAGTCTGGGACTTTCTTTTGTTCACGACTGTATATCCTTGCTTAGAATGGACTATGGGAATTAAATCTTTGAGGGAAAGAGATAAAGAAGGAAAAAAAAAGGACAGAGAGGAAGGACAAGTATATACTTTTTCTATCAAATCTTACAATGTTAGATTATGGCATTGATAGTAAATTATGTGATTTCATTAATAAGATAAATAATGTAAGAACAGATAAAAGGGGATTTCCTTACCTCTGAGCTATGTATAAGACTCTAACAGGTTCATACAAGATTGCTCCAAACATTTGATAAGATGCGCTGGAGATGTTGAAGAATCTTTTAACATTTTTATAAAGGCAAATATAGTTCAAGATTTCCTATGGCTGGGACACTTGAGTGTCTCAGTTGGTTAAGCGTTTGGCTCTTGATTTCAGCTCAGGTCATGATCCCAGGGTCATAGGATCCAGCCCCACAGCAGGCTCTGTGCTGACAGTGCAGAGCCTGCTTGGGATTGGTTCGTTCATTCATTCATTCATTCATTCATTCTCTCTCTCTCTCTCTCTCAAAATAAATATATAAACTTTAAAAAAAGACTTTCTATTGCTATTAATGCAATTTTACGTTATTCTAGCCAATTCATTTACAAATCAAAGGCAAAGATATTAAATATTGTTGATAGAATTTACAGAGTTTTATATTCAACAAAGTTACTAAATAATGAATTGGGGAAAAGAATGGAAGTCAAAATACATAAGTCACTTGAGAGGGTTGGCAATCCAGGTAGACAAAATGGTCTAGAAACCATGAAGATCAAAGTGAATGCAAATCCATGATCCTG
Organism: Neofelis nebulosa; assembly: GCF_028018385.1. Classification (NCBI taxonomy): domain Eukaryota; kingdom Metazoa; phylum Chordata; class Mammalia; order Carnivora; family Felidae; genus Neofelis; species Neofelis nebulosa. The sequence goes on along the minus strand of NC_080789.1, from coordinate 40,205,547 downwards.
AAACCATAGTATAAGGAAAAAGGATGTGCTTTAGAGTTAGACTGGTCTGAATTCCAGTCCTTTCTGTGCCAAGTACTGACTTTATGACCTTTAGATTCACTATGTATAAATTTTCATGATGATACTTCACTAAAATGGTATAGCTCTTAAAATATTAACATAAAGCACCAGCATTGAGTCTGATCCATAGTTAGTATTTAATAAATGAAAATTCCAACACCGATACTCTTTCCCTGCTTAGTATCTCCCTACCCTTTTTGTGTGTGTGTGTAAAATGATTTACCTCGTATAGAGATGGCATTTTTGCATAACTGCACCAAAACAGTTTTTTTCACATGTTCCCCAAATTTTACTAATAGCACACTGAAAACAGATTTTGCTAACATATTAACTGTATTTGCTGACATAGTAGGCATTTCAGTTCCCTAGAATCTCTTCTGGATGAAAGTTGCTTTCTTGAAATTGTAGGCAATAAAGTGGGAATCTTTCTTGCTCTTTAAAGACCAGTTGTGAATAAATTACAAATAAGATCATATTTTATTTGATAGAATTTTCAGCTAATTCAGAGGAAGTTTTTTCCATGTAACCTACCTCCTCCAACCTTCTGTGAAATGATTATATTAATTCATATGTGTTGTTTCTCAGCAAGTTTCTATCTATACTGAATCCTTTTGAAGAATTTCCATTTTGACCTTCACTGACTCTAGCGTTATTCCCACACAGTCCTTGATTGATCACAGGGAAAAGTAGGTTGGGATGGAAAAATGAAAGATGAGGTAGGACAAAGAGAACATTTCAGCCCAATTTTTACTTATACTCATGTGCCAAAAATGGAATGAAAAATTTAAAGTACCAAAGATTCATTTTTAAAGTAGATTTTAATGGGATAAGAGGAATTGTATGGTAACTTCTCATTAAGATGTAAAGAAAGTAAAGCTGAATGTTAAAAGTGACACTGGATAGTCCCTTATAAGCTCCTTTCTGAGGATGACAGGAGGAAAAAAAAAAACAGTATCTCTCATTTTCAATTTTGAGATGCTCTGTTTTATTTCACTCTAGATTGAGTTTTGTTTTAAGAATGACAATATGGCCTAGCTTCATAGTGCATTTCTTCCAAAAATGATGCACTAAACAACATTGCAGTATTGATTCATTCTACATGGTTGATGCTGTGATTGTATAATTAGAAGAACTGTGAAGAAAGCTTTCACACCTCTGCCCTGATTGAAGAAATAAACAGCTCCATGGGATGAGTCTTTAAAACATTAGATGATTTAAAAAATAAGTGTTGTGTTGATGAATCATACAGCCCATAATAATTCGGGTTACATTTGTCCTTTGGTTACACAGAATGATACTTGAGTGAACACTTTCTTAGAGAAAGGAAGGCTTAGGTATTTCTTACCATAGTAAGAGCAGAAGTTAATGAATGTTAAAAATAGTTCTCAAGGTTTAGTGTGTATATAAATCAACTGGGGTCTTAGAAAATTTATGCTCCTAGGGTCCACACCATGATGTTGGTTTTAGTAGGCAAGATTTGGGTTTAGGAATCTGCATTCTGAATAAACCCCCAGGTTGTGGTCTCAAGACCACATTTTGTGAAACACTGGAGTAGAACACAGCCTTCTTATGAATCAATTCAAGAAAGGGGTATGCAACTGTAATTCACCTATAACAGGCATAAATCTTTGTCTTTACATATCCAGACACAACTTTTAAATCCCCCCTCCCAGATTTAAAGATACTACAATAAGACACAGTAAACAACCCAAAATAATGGTGTTTTTGCTTATTTGTTGTTTTTTTTAAGTACTGGGGAACAATCTGATGACACATAGACCATTGAGGACATAGAATTATTCAATCAAAACAATCCTGAGAATTGAGTCCTTATTCAGAAATCCAGGAAATCTGAAATAAGGAACTAATAAGAGATGTTATCAGCTTCTGCTGTACCAGAATGGAAATCATACAAATACAAAGAAAAAAAAAAAAACAGAATATCATAGTCTGGAGGGGATTGTTTCAGTTCCAACATGTAAAGAGCTTGGAAGTTCTCACTCTTGTCCATACAACAAAAAAATGTTGACACACAGAAAATCAGGGACTTTCCTTAAATTCATTAGAGACATAGGTTGTAGATCAAGCTAACACTCTCAAATCTGGGAAGACATCTGCATATTGAGGGTCCTCTTCTATACTTATTTGTAGCAGAAGAAAGGAACCCTAAACTAACTGGTAGAACACTTAAAGTGTAATTTTGGCAAATTGCTAGAGGCTGAGTGTGGACTAGCATAAGAATGAGAAACTCATACAGCTGCAATCCTTAGGGGGATTTTCACTCTCTTGTGGGATTTACCACCAAGAATGCCAGTAAGTTTGGCATATTGAAAATCTGAGATCTCTTCCTGGATCTGGTGGGGGAGGGGAAGAGTCATCATGATGAAATATACTTAATGTCTACTCCATAGCAAAGGTCTGCTCTCCGGGAAACAATAATTTGTAAGCCTTATCTCCTCTGGAAGAAGGGCAAATGGAAAGAGTACTCCACATGCAAGAACAGATAGGTAATGTAAACAGAGATGAAAACTTCTAAAAAACAATAAAAAGGAAATGCTACCTTCAACACTACAGAAACTAAAATGCAGGATACCCTTGATAAACACATGGGTATGTTAGAATGGCCAACGAGGGGCACCTGGGTAACTCAGTTGGTTAAACATCTGACTTTGGCTCAGATCATGATCTCACAATTTGTTAGTTCCAGCCCCATATTGGGCTCTGTGCTAACAGCTGAGAACCTGGGTCTGCTTCATATTCTGTCTCCTGCTCTCTCTGCCCCTCCCTCCCTCTCTCTGTCTCTCAAAAATAAACAAAAAAAAAAAATGGCCAAGGAAAACACTCAGTGATCTTGAAAAAGAAGTAGAAACTTAACAAACTGATCTATAAAGACAAACAACAAAAATACAGACAAGAACATTCAAAGACTATGGAACAATTTCAAAAAATCTAACATACATATTATTAGACTATAAGGAGAAGAAAGAGAAGGGTTACAAGAAATAATTGACTCAATATTGCCAAGAAATTTTCAAAATTAATGAGCAATTCCAAGCCACAGATCTAGGAAGCTCAAAGAAAAACAAGCAGGACAAAAATAAAAGCACAAATAAAAACCCATCAATGCATGTAATTTTGAAATTGCAGGAACCCAAAGAAAAAGTCTTCAGTAAAGCCACAGAAGAAAAAAAATACTTTACCTATAGATAAAAATGAGAATCACAGTGGACTTCTTGTCAAGCAAGAAAAGAATAGAGTGAAATATGTAAACGATGAAAAAAAAAATAACCCACCAACCTAGAATCTTATACACAGCAAAATTATCCTTCAAAGGTGAAAGAGAAATAGACTTTCTCCTGCAAACTAAAACAGGGAAATCAGCACTAACAGAAATTTCCCTGCAAGAAGTGTTGAAAACTGTTGTTCAGGCAAAAGGAAAATGATATAGGTCAGGATATTGGATGCATATGTAAAAAATAGCACAAAAAGAATAAATGTTTAAAAATATTTCTTTTTCTTATCTAAAATAAAACAGGTGAATTAAATTAACAAGAGTGACAATGTTTTTGGGTGATTTTAACATATGGGTAAGTAGCAGTACTCCAAGAGATGGGAAAGAAGTATTGGGAATATGTTATTCTAAGTTGCCTGTACTATATGTGAAGAGTATAGAGTTTTTTGAAAAGAGTTTAGCTAAAAAAGTATATTTTTCTAGGGCAGCTACTAAAAAATTTTTTAAGTATAATATGTTAAAAAATGAAATGGATTAAAAAAAGTGCTAAATTAAAATCAGGAGGCAGAAAAAGAGGGAGCAAAAGAAAGCTGTTACAAACATAATAGATATTAATCCAACTAAAGCAATAATCACTTAAATTATGAAAGATGTAAATGTACTAATGAAAAGACAGGGAATTTCCAAATGGATAAAAATGCATGACCTAATTATATGTTGTCTATCGGAAACCTTTAAATATAGAGACCCAGGTTAAAAGTAAAGAAGAAAGATATGCCATATCAACACTAAGCAAAAGAAAGCTGAAGTAGCTATATAACAATTTCACTAAGAAGACTTCAAATCAAAGAGAATTATGAGGGATAAAGATTGGCATTACATAATGATAAAGAGGTCAGTTGTCCAAGAAGGCATAGTAATTCTTAAATGTATATTCACTTAACAGAGCATCAAAATTTGTTAGACAAAAACTGATTGAACTTGAGATCAGTGGAAATAGTGAAGTAGGGACCTCTGAAAAATCTCACCTTAATAAAAGTACAACCACCTCCTAAAAATTGTAAAGTTTGTCAGTACCAACTTTTCCAGGACTTTGGAAACTAACTAAAAGCCTGACGAAACCCAGGAAGCATTTATTCCGGAAAAATAGTTAAATCTTGTAAAAACTGAGCTTTGTGTCACTTTAACTTGCCCCAATCCCATCTTTCTCTCCAACTAGACAGAAGTCTTTAAAACATAACAACCTAAATTCCCAGTACAGTCTGGAAGCCACCTGTGGGAACAGGATGTAGCTAGAGCTCAGGACATCTGGGTTGCTCCTTTGGTTAAGCATCTGATTTTGGCTCAGGTCATGATCCTATCATTCATGAGTCTGAGCCCTGCGTGGAACTCTGTGCTGACAGCTCAGAGCCTGGAGCCCGTTTCAAATTCATTCATTCATTCATTCATTCATTCATTCTCTCTCTCTCCCTCTCCCTCTCTCTCTCTCTCAAATAAAAAAAAACATTTAAAAAAAAGAATGTAGCTAGAGTTCTTTGAAAGTCTTATTTCAAAAGAGTTGTCATTATTTAACCTCTCTGGTGTTTCCTGGGAAGACCCCATTTGCAAGGCTATTTATATTTGACTGACAAGATACATACCCAGAACCAGAAACTTCTTCCCCCAGAGCAGTGTGTTGAAAATAATTACATCAACTATTATAACTTCCTAGCTGTCTGAGGGGGGTAGATAACAGTGAGAGCAAACAATAGAATAACTGCAATGTGAAAAAGGAAATTGTGGGGAAAAATGATATACACATAAGTGCCTTTAAAAGCTCCAGCATAGGGGCGCCTGGATGGCGCAGTCGGTTAAGCGTCCGACTTCAGCCAGGTCACGATCTCGCGGTCCGTGAGTTCGAGCCCCGCGTCAGGCTCTGGGCTGATGGCTCGGAGCCTGGAGCCTGTTTCCGATTCTGTGTCTCCCTCTCTCTCTGCCCCTCCCCCGTTCATGCTCTGTCTCTCTCTGTCCCAAAAATAAATAAAAAACGTTGAAAAAAAAATTTAAAAAAAATAAAAGCTCCAGCATAGTCCTAGGAATCTAGAAAGTCACATGCTTGCTGTGGACATGCTCAGGAAAGACCTGTGTACGTGGTAAACTCTCCACTCCAGGTGACGTTAAATCTCTGGGAAAGCATAAAGAGAAGGCCAAGAAAGAGATGTCTACTGCTTTACTGAGTATGGAAGGCATGTCTCAATATGCACCAAGAACCTTGGCAAAGGCTGGAAGGTTTACTGGTTTTAGACATTTAAGAAAGTCTGTTTAATATTAACTGACCAAGGACTAGTGAGATAGAGACAGAGTGGCCACAGACCATAAAGAATACAGACATTATAGAATTAGTTTAGAAATATCACAAAACAAATACATTGAGAAGCAACAACAGCAAACCCTGGAGAAAGGAGAGAAAATGATTTCCAGACTTGCCATATGATTTTTGGATGTCAGGATTTCAATATGAAACGATGAGATAATGCATAGCAGCAGGAAAGTATGGCTCATTAAATACTAAAAATAAAAAAAATCAACAGGATGCTCCTGAGGAAGCCCAGACGGTGAAATTGCCAAAGATTTGAATTCAGCTATTTTAAATATGTTCAAAGAGCTAAAGGAAATCATGTCTAAATTGCTAAGTATGATAATGGGAGTACCTATGTATATATAATTTGCCATATCAACAAAAATACAGGATCTGTATGTGTAATAGCAAAAGGTGAATATTTGTAACTAATGATGTTAGAACAATTGGGTATCCATATGCAATAAGTAAGGTGAACCTAGACAAAAACCTCACATCTTTTACAAATATAGCCCAAAATTATTCTTAGGCTCTAAAATGCCAAACTATACACATTCTAGAGGAATGTGGTAATTTGTTATAGCAGCCACAGTAAACTAATGAACGCTATTAAGAGAATGCAAGGATTTGTAAAGTATATCTCCAGAATATATATGAAAAATATTTAGCCATTCTAACTGGTGTGAGGTGATATCTCATTGTGGTTTTGATTTGCATTTCCATGATGGCTGTGATGTTTGTCTTCTTTGGAAAAATGTCTATTCACATCTTCTGCCCATTTTTTTAAACTGGATTATTTGCTCTTTGGTCATTGAGTTTTATAAGTTCTTTATATATTTTTGGGTACTAACCCTTTATTAGATATATCATTTGCAAAAACAAACAAACAAAAAAAAACAAAACAAAAAAACCCTCCAAAACTTAGGGAACTCAACAGTAGGAAAACAGACTGCCCACTTTAAAAATAAGCAAAAGATTTGAACCAGATACCTTACCAAAGACAACATAAATGTGGCAAATAGCAGATGAAAAGATGTTCAGTGTTATGCAATTTTGGTGAAATGCAAATTAAAATAATAAAACATTATATATCTATTAGAATGGCTAAAATTCTTTTTTAAAAAAAATTCTAATTGCTGGTAAGGATGTAGAGCAACAATTCTCAGTCATTACCGGGGGTGGGGGGGGTGGGGCAAAATGGCACACCCACTTTGAAAGAGAGTTTGGCAGTTTGGAGTTTTACCCTGTGTGTCTCAGTAGGTTAAGCGTCTGACAGCCCAGGTCATGATCTCGCGCTTTGTGGGTTTGAGCCCTGTGTCGGGCTCTGTGCTGACAGCTTGGAGCCTGCTTCAGATTCTGTCTCTGTCTCTGTATGTCTCTCTGCCCCTCTCCTGCTTGCACTCTGTCTCTCTGTGTCCCAAAAATAAATAAATATTATTATTATTATTATTATTTTTAAGATGTGAAACAGCTTCACTGATTGGAGCAGGGAAATAAGGTATGGCTTGTGTAACAGCAAACAGCTTTTTGCCTAAACATTCTACTCTGGGTGATAAAGTTGGCTCCCACAGGCTTATGGGTTAACAGTTGTGAACCCACAATATATTATAATTGAACAATTAAGTAAATGGAAGGAGATGGTGGGAGTCTGTTTTCTCATTGTTGCAGTGGAGGTTACTTGGAAACAAGGAGAAAAGGTAGAATGACTCATGTGGTTATGGATTTGAGCAGAGACATCAGTACCAACTCATATCATGCTTAATGTCAATACAGATATTTGCATGTAGAGATACTTATAGATAGGTGATAATACACAGATGAGTATACACACATATTTTCTTGCTCTTTCAGCTAAAAGAGCCTTTCTACAAATAGTAGAAATTGTTAAGATTTCTAAACTTGCTTTCAAAATTCAAGACCTCTTTGTTTGCCATCTTGATCTGTACCTGATTATTTTCTGATATCCACACTCAATGAAAAATCTTACAGTGGAGTCTATTCATTCATTTGTTCATTTACTCATCCAGCAAGTTTTTACTACCTATCCAATGAGCCAAGAATATTCTTGACATAAAATAATGTCATTGACGTCATAGACTAATGAGGGAAAAATTCAATAAATATGTTTACTATACAGCTTTGTCTTCAATATGATATATGCATCTAAAATAAGTAGAATTATTATTATTATTATTATTATTATTATTATTATTATTATTATTATATTACCGTGCAACAGAATTGCAGAACAAAAAAAAAGCAGTTCTGACCTGGTGTTTGACAACTGCCTATAGTAGGGAACATCTAGTCTGATCATTGAAGTGATTCATTAATCCAATTATATACTCAATTCAACAAATACTTTTTGCCACCTAATACGCAATAAATATATATAGCCTGTCAAGGATTAGAAATATCCATTCATTCCCTTATTCAACATTTATTGAGGGGCAACTACACAACTATCTTTAGAAATTTCCAAGATGAATTACACCTATTTCCTGTCTTTAAATAGGTGAGTATAATGGGAAAGAAGTACAATTAAAAAACAATTTAAATACGCTGTGGCAGAATGTGCACAAAGCATTATGGAGCTATAGGGCATATCACTTAACTTAGCCTGAAGGCCAAGGAGGATTCTTGTTACATGCCTTTTCTGAGCTGCAAAACTAAAAGTTTGAGAAGGTAGTTAGGCTCCAGAAGCAGACAGTAAGAATATAAGAATATACTGCAGAGAGAGTACGAACAAGGGGAAAAGAAACAAAATAGAATATGCAGGGAGCTATAAGCACTTTAGTGTGGCCCTTACTTCACGGACAGGGCAGGAATGGTTGGTGATGAGGCTGGAGAAAGAAGAAGCAAGATCATAGAGATGCTTAAGTCACATTGTAGATACTTTAATTTTATGCTATGGGGATAGTACATGGGTTTTAAACTGAAATGATTTGGTCAGATGTAGAAGTAAATTATGTATTCCTCTCCTTGAAAATCTTATGGCCTCAGAAATCAAATTTCTCTTTAAAGGATTGCCCTCGGTCCTTGAAGAAATCCAGGGCATAGGGATAAAGAAACAAATGCTTGACATCATACCAATGCTAAGGAGATACCACAGTCTCAAGGAAGAAAAATTCCATGAGAATTATCTTAGTATTCTTTCTCTCTATCTTTCTGTCTTTCTCTTTCTTTCTCTCTTTCTTTCGCTCTTTTGCTGTCTCTTAAACAGGAAACTTGGGACTGAGAATTCTTGAGTTCTGAGGCTGATCTTTAGAAATATCTATTTTAAGGACTGAAACATTTAAAGAGCAGGACATCTCCATAACAGGTTGGCATGTGTAGGAGGAGTATATTTTGTATACTCTGAACAATCTGAGCAGGATCACTCAAGTGGTCACAAGCAAAGGATGATCATAATTGAAATTAACCTTTTGGTTTCTTCTTAAGGATGTGCCTTTTGGTTGGCATTATAAAATGTTTAACACATGAAAGCACCTTCTTTTGATGTTGCTACAGTGATCACAGAAAAATACAACTCTCCTCGCAGTGAACTAAATGAAGCAAATTACAGTGAGGGCTACAAAGAAGAAAATTACATGTTGTCATCCATCGAGGCAATAGAGTAATAATTTTAATAAAAACTTTCCCTATTTTGTCAGTCACTTTCCTTCTGTGCTGGATGACTAACCATCCCAATGGTCTAGATGGGCTCACATTAAAAGTTTTGTTCTTAGGCAAAAGTTTACTGAGAGCTATCATTGAATTTAACATTCCCACTCATTTGTCAAAAAGTATAATGAAAGTGACACATAATAAGCTGGAAGCTGTTGAGAAGATAGAGAAGATAATTTGGAAAAATCTGACCATTCACTGGATCTCAGATTTCATGTGCCACAGAATAAACTATGAAGATGATTTAACAAAAGCTCCAGTCTCCATCTTGGTCATTCTCAAGAGGGAAAGCACCATCTACATTTTTAATGGCCTCAACAGACATTTCTGGTGCACCCAAAAGTTTGAGAGTCAGAATGAAAAAAATTACCTGTATCAATTGGGAAAACTGATTTTAAAATTTTAGAGTGTGAACAAGAATGTTTCTTTGCTGCATGGTTGAACATATACATTTCTAGCATGCTAAATTCTCTTTACAGTATGTGTTTCACCTAGAATTTACAAAGATGAACAGAGTAACTAATGTGTTTAAACACTCAATACAATAAGAAAGAAGCTAATAAAAAGTGAAAATTATTGTAGTCTCATCTGAGAATGCCAAACACAAATCAGGCAGGCTTTTTGGGACAGAAATGAGATGTGGCTTTGCAAATATGTTGAAAATAGTAAGTTAAATGGAAAAAAAAATGAAGTACTTATATATTGAAGTAATTTTCCAAGTATGTAGAAAGAAAATGTACAAAAAGTTATTTTTTATTTTTTTAATGTTTATTTACTTTTGAGAGACAGAGTATGAACAGGGGAGGAGTACAGAGAGAGGGATATATAAAATATGAAGCAGGCTCCAGGCTCTGAGCTGTCAGCACAGAGTCTGATGCGGAGCTCAAACTTAGGAACCGCAAGATCATGACCTGTGCTGAAGTCGGATGCTTAACCAACTGAACCACCCAGGTGTCCTCAAAAGGTGCAAAAATTTATGTTCATTGGGTAAAAATTCAGAAGAGTAATTGCCTCTAAAACCAGATTTTGATAATCTGCAACCATTGGTAGTCTTTTTGTGTTTGTTTTTCTTTAAACCTACATAATAAGGAAAAAATTTAAAAAGCTATACTCTAAACAAAAACATGGTTCAAGGTTTTAGTTGTTGGCTCAAAGAAAGCTGACTATGTGCAGTACAGACATTTAACATTGATTATATATGTCATTCAGTGTTTTTGGAAACCGTTCTTTCCCAGTATTTAAACTTTTCTAAGTAACACTGTGAAATTTCCACCTGTCTCCTCAGAAATAGTCCATAACATTAAATAACTCAGAGAACTTAAGGAAAGTATGCATTAACCTGTGACATCTGGTTTGTTTAATGACCCCATAAATGCCATGAGCCTATCACCTTAAACTGATGAGGTTTACATAACCCTACATGAGCTATCAGGGCATTGCAAAAGGGACCAGGGGGACTAGAAGGCACAGATTTTCACAGTTAACTCCCGCTCAGCTCAAAAAGTCAGTGTCCTGACAGATTTTTTTAGATATATGCTTCCCTGGGGCTATTGCAAACTTCTTGTCTCTGCCCTTCTGATTCAGTGGCTCATCTCTCAAACAAATACAGTGGATAACTTTTTGAGTGCACAGAAACAAAATACGGAGTTCAAAACTTTGCTAAAATCGTGGACTGTCAGAATGATTTCCCTCACCAGGCCAGCAAACTCGATCATTTTGTGTTGAAGTGAAATGCAGCCAGCCCTGTGTTTCTAGTAGAGTAACCAGTAGGAAGATACACTGGACACTATATTTATTACTGCTAAGGTAAAAAGCAGAGTGGATCAAAGCATCAGTTTAATGTTAGAACTGGGTTCAAATTCTGACCCTAATATGCATTCTCCATGTAACCTTAGCTATGGTGTCTAAGACTTTTTCCTCATCCAAAAATGTTGATTTATGTATCTTGATGAATTTTTGTGATGATTAAGTGTTATAATTCATTTAATACCTGTGAGTAAAAAATCTGTAGCCAGAATCATTTATTCCAGATATATTTACTAATTACCTCATTGGTATATTAGGGATGGCAGGTCTTATCAGAGTTGCTTCTGAGCACCTGTGAAATTTTGAGGATCCCTTTACAAGGCCCTGAGGATCATATAGTTTATATTTAAGTACAACTAATATTTAAAGAATGGGGAAGGGAAAAGGAGTCAAACTGTGTCACATGCAAAGATTTCCAGGAAGTTATGAGAAACAATAAATTTATAGGAGCAAAAGATGACACAAGTAGGTCACCTTTTCAACTATACTGAAACCCACAAAAAAAAAAAAGTAGAGAAGAGGGAATGTTAGAATTTTTCAGAATTAGACTACTGTTTCTTGTTTTGCTTTTCCAGGCAGTTATAAGATCCAAAAAGAAGTGAGGCCATTGATGGTGTTGTAAGAAAACAATTCAAGTCGGGGCGCCTGGGTGGCTCGGTCGGTTGGGCGTCCGGCTTCGGCTCAGGTCATGATCTCGCGGTCCGTGAGTTCGAGCCCCGCGTCGGGCTCTGTGCTGACAGCTCAGAGCCTGGAGCCTGTTTCGGATTCTGTGTCTCCCTCTCTCTCTGACCCTCCCCCCGTTCATGCTCTGTCTCTCTCTGTCTCAAAAATAAATAAACGTTTAAAAAAAAAAAAAGCAATTCAAGTCACACAAAAGAAATATTGAAAGTGGAATATTAGAGTTTAAAATGTTGAATTAGAACAGTTGAGAAAAATGAGCAGTTTCTAGTATTTGACCATGGGTATGGATGATTTGAGTAAACAAGAGTTGCTGGTTCTTGAGTTAAGGAGATCAAGACATTTTAAGGGAAATCAAGAAGACTAGATGTTTATTCACATAGATGTCAAAGTCACTTAAGTTTGAGGTTAGAGATGTATAGACACTCTGAGTCAGTCCACTGCATCCTTCAATGGCTATAGATTTTACCAGGTTGGTAAATAAGAGTATTGAGGAGCGACAGCAAGATTATATATATTCTAATGAGTATCGCAAATCTCAAAAGAAAAGGTATAACTTGATAATGAGGAACAGAAGCTAAGTGAATGCTGACACCACCACTGTCAACATGACCATCAACACCATGTTGATCAGTGATGGGACGAACTGAGCTGAATGGACCCAATAATACAGGAGAAAATTAACAGCCAAGGAAAACTACTGGAATAAGCAAATGGTGAAATAGTTGAGCATGTAGGAAAGTTTGTTTACCATGAAAGGGCCATTTCATAGGCCAGAGAGAAGAGTTAGAAGGGAAAGGAACAATTTTTTTTAAATGGATTAAAAAAGAAGATCTATAGAATGTACAGGAAAAGGTTACAAGAGAATATAGGCATCAGGAAAGGAGGCATTTGAGGTGGTATCTCAGGATGTGGTATGTAGAAGAATGGCTTAATTTCTAGGATCCCAAAAGAATACTGGTCTTTTTCAGTTTCTGAAGTCCGGGTGGTTCCGGTGGCTTGCTTATTTGCAGACAGTGTATTATATTAGATCTCCCAGTGCCTACTAGCCATGCAACTTCATTAAAGTTACTTGATCTTCTTAGGTCTTGGTTTAATAATCTGTAAGACGATCAATGCCACAGGTCCATCCTAAAGCTGTAGGATTGAATGACACAATGTGTAAAGTATTGCGATTTAGACATAGCACAAAATAAACTAAATGTGTATGGCTCTATTTTTGTCTGTAAAAGAATGTGATGGTGTAGACTGGCCACCTTTGCAAAGGAAAGCAAGGTAGTGATAGAGAGGGAAAGGGTACAAAGGAGATTATTTTCCAAGACTGCTGCCTTTATAGCTACAAACAAACCACCCTGAATTTAGTGACATTAATAAAAACAATAAAAAATTTTTTTTTCTCTCCTAGTTCTAAGGTTTATTGACCTCAGGGAGGCTTCTCTCTCTTAGGCTCCCTCATGTAACTAAAGTCAGGTAGTGACTATAAAATTCATTTTTTGTTTCCTAAATTTTATATATACAAAATTATCACAAAGATCTTAGAAAGTTCCCGTATACCCCACACCCAATTTCCACTACTGTTAACCTCTTACATTAGTATGGTACATTTCTCAAAAGTAATGAATTGATAATTGTACATTATTATTAACTAAAGTGCATAATTAATTTAAATATTCTCAGTTTTTCTCTAAGGTCCTTTTGTTCCAGGATCTCATCCCAGATGCCACATTACATTAGGCATAATGGTTACATCCCCTTAAACTCTTCTTGGCTGCAAAAATTTCTCAGACATTCTTTGCTTTTGATGACTGTGTCAGTTTTAAGGATTGTTGATCAGGTATTTTTTTTAATGGTCCTTAGTTGGGGTTTATCCAAGGTCTTTCTTACTCTTGATGTTACCTGCATTCATTTCTATTACTGCCACAATAAATTACCACAAACTTAGAAGCTTAAACAACCAAAAGTTATTTTTACATTTCTGTAAGTTACAAATCCAACCTGGGTCTCACTAAGCTAAAATCAAAATATTAGAGGAGCTGCATTCTTTTCCAGAGTCCCTAGCATAGTGCAGCTTGTCTTGCCTTTCCAAGTTCTGGAAAGGTTCTACAGGCTGCCGGTATTCCTGGTCTCTGGGCTCCCTCCATCCACCCGACAGGCAGCATACTGTATCTCTCCATACCTTAGTTTCATACTCGCATGTCCCTCAGACATTCCTCTTCTCCTTCTTTCATATTTAAGTACCCTTGTGATTACATTAGGCTCATCTGAATGATAAGAGATAGTCTTCCTATCTTAATGTCAACTGATTAGCAACTCTGATTTCATCTGCAAACCTTAATCTGTCCCCTTGTTATAAACTATAACATATTCACATGTTCTGGGGTATAGAACAGACATTTTTGAGGTCATTCTGTCTAGCATATTAATCTTGATTAATGAGGTGGTATTTTTTTTCTCCCTTTTCCATAATCTACTCTCTGAAAGAAAGTCACAAGGCACAATCCACTCGGTATAAGGAGTGGGGAAATGATTCTATACCTCCACAAGGGCAGAGAATCTACATAAAATATTTGGAAACTTTTATCTATTTTCTCCCTTTAAAGTGTTAAACATTATTCATCATTATGACATCATGGATAATTATTTTATTCTTTGGATTATAATCTAATTCTATTTAGTTTGCTTTGTTTCTCAAGTTTTTCCAGCTAGGGTTTTGGAAGCTCTTTAAGGGTAACACTTGCTTCCCCTTGGCATAGCCTCATAATTATGGAGGGGTTTTTGTTGTTTTTTATTTGTTGGGTTTTGTTTTGTTATTGCCTGTTTTGAGCACATTCTTACTTACAAGTTGCTCTAGGTTTGTTTTGTGTACTTCCTGCTCCATTCCAAGAATTAGTCATTTTTCTAAGGAGCTCCCGCTCCTCTTATTGAAGCCCACACTCTGGGTGCTAGGAGTGTTTGTTGCTATTAGGGTGCCATTGCTTCTAGGACCTCTGAGCTGGAGCATGGTGCATGAAGAGCAATACGTGTGCACTAGCCTATGCATATGAAGATATTTATAAGTATTTTTATAATTACCTGTATGTATATTAAGCTATGAGTTGATACTGACATCTTCAAGTCTAGTTACGTGGATCTTCTAACATCCTCCCTTTGCTTATCTGTAGCTTCCCACTTCAATATTGAGAAGCTTTACTCCACCACCCCCTTTTATTTCCTTAATTGTTCGATTTCATCATACATATAAAGTACAGTTGGAATTGTCAGCCCATGGGAATAAACTTGAACAACTAGAGTACATTTCTTAAAGCACCGCTCCTTTTGCCTCTAGTCTAATATACTCCACTAATTTCCAAAGTTACTTAAGTTATCAACTTGTTCTCTCACCCCATTCAGTGAGGTTGTGTCCTATTTGTAATACAGGTAGATTTTTTTGTCACATTAAACATTTCATCCTGCGATTCCCCTAAACCCTGGAATTACAAACATTTGCCTACGTTGAGGTTCACTGTTTGTGCTATAAAGTTCTGTGAGTTTCAGCAGATGCTCAGTGTCCTGTATTTACCATTAGAATATCAATCACATCAATTTGACCACCCTAAAAATGGACCTGTTTTTCACTCAACTCTTAACCCTTGAACTCCTCACAACGAATGATATGTCTACCCTTTCTGGTTTTTCCTTCCCAGAATGTTATCTAATTGGTAATATATAGTATGTAACTTTCTAAGACTGGTTTATATTGCTAGCAACATGAATTTAAGATTTATATTACTGAGTGGCTCAATAGCTCATTTCTTTTCTTGCTAAGTGCTATTTCATCATATGGATATACCACAATTTATCCATTCACCTATTGTAGGACATTTTGGCTGCTTCCAGTTTTGGTGATTATGAATAAATTTACTATAAAGATTCATCTGCAGGTTTTGTGTAGGCATAGGTTTTCATATCAATTGGGTAAATAGATAGGAACACAACTGCAGCATTGTATGGTAAGGCTATGTTCACCTTTGTAAGAAACTCTCAAACTATCTTCTAAATTCATGATACCATTTTGAAAGTTCCTGCTGTTCTGTGTTTTTACAAATATAAGTATTGTCAATGTTTTTAGATCTGGGCCAGTCTGTTAAATATGTAGTATTCTTTCACGGTTGTTTTAATTTGTAGTCCCTTAATGGCAAATGATGTTGAGACTTTCTTTACACGCTTACATTGAGATTTTTATATCTTCTTTGATGAGGTGTCTTTTCAGACCTCTTGCTCATTTTTTATTGAGTCATCTGTTTTCTTGTTGCTGAGTATTAATAATTCTTTGTTATTTTGGAAATGAGTTGTTTCATTTTGTTTTTTGTGAGTTTTTTTTTTTTTCAGACGTATGTTCTGCAAATATTTTCTCCCAGTCTTTGGCTTGTCTTTTCATTCTCTTAATAGTGTTCATATGCAGAGAATAAATTTATTTTTATTTTAATGAAGTACTACTTTGCAATTTTTGTCCCATGAATTATGCTATCGGTATTATACTTTAAAACTCCTTGCCAACCCAAGGCCATGTAGATTTGTTCTAAGTTTCCATCAGAAATGTCACTGTTTTCAATTTCACATCTAGGTCTATGATCCACTTTGAGTTAAATTTGTATGAGGTATAAGGTAACGTCTGGGGCGCCTGGGTGGCTCAGTCGGTTAAACATCCAACTTCAGCTCAGGTCATGATCTCGCACTCTGTGAGTTCGAGCCCCATGTCGGGCTATGCTGACAGCTCAGAGCCTGGAGCCTGCTTCGGATTCTGTGTCTCCCCCTCTCTCTGTCCCTCCCCTGTCTGTGCTCTCTGTCTCTCAAAAAATGAATAAATGTTAAAAAAATTTTTTTAAGGTAACGTTTTTTGCATATGGACTTCCAATTGCTTCAGCACCATTTCCTTAAAAGACCATTCATTATTAGTCCTTTGAATGACACTAATACCTGTTGTCAAAGATCAGTTCACTATATCTGTATCTATTTTTAGGTTCTCTATCTGTTCCATTGATGTATATGTCTTTTTCTTCAATTATCAAACCATATTGATTATGCTAACCTTATAATAATAGTAGTTCTTGAAATCAAGTAGTATGAGTCCTCCAACGGTATCCATCATCAGTATTATTTCAGGTATTCTATGTCCTTTTCCTTTCTGTATAAACTTTAGAAGAATTTTGCTTCTAAGAAATAACTTTCTGGGAACTTAACGGAGATTACATTGAATCTACATATCAAGTTGTGAATACGTGGAGTTTTAACAATCTATATTATCCAGTAATTCTGGTAATTCAGGGGTGGGAGAGGACATCTTTCTGATCTTAAGGAAAAAATGTTGAGTTTCTTAAAAATAATCATGATGTTGTAGGGTTTTTATATCAATTATTTATGTAAGGAATATAAAGTTCAATTCATAGCTTGTCAAAGTCGTTTTGTTTTGTTTTGTTTTCATTGTCTACTGGTTGATACTTGTGGATTGGGATCTCAGCCAGGGGTTGTCACAGGAACACATACGTGTAACCTCTCCAAGTGGCCTGGGCTTCCTCACATCACAGTAGCTGATTGCTAAGGAGAGCAGGATGGAGGCTATCTCAACTTGAATGGCCTACCCTTAGAGGGCATGTAATGTCATGCCTTCTATTTATTATAAGCAAGTCACTAAAGTTAGTCAATAGCCAAGGAAAAAGGGACTAAACTCCATCTGTTAGTGGAAGAAATTGTGGAAACATTTAAAAACTCTCCACAATGACTCACATCTCGAAGTTGGAAACATTAGCATGAGTCCTTTCTGTGAAATAAAAATACTGGCTAATGGACTGACTAGTCACGTCTGATTTTAGTTGTGTTTCTGGGGCCTCTCAGCACAGGTGTCTATGTTAGTCTCTGTCCATACTTTTCAAGTCAGATGAGCACTAGGAAAGCAAACAAGAACAGGACTTAGCCCTTAGAAGTGATGGCACTGTACACAAATACAAGAGAAAGAGAGGTAATGGAAGAAAAATTCAAGGACCAAGGAAGACTCCTTGGGAATTTCGAGTTCTGGTATCATCTATGTGTTTCCTTCTCCTAAAGAAATACTAATGTATGATGCATACTAATTTTTTAAATTGGAAGTGAATTAGTCTCTCAACTGTGTGACTGTTGGACAAAGTTGTTATTTAATTGATGTTTCTGATTGCATCAAGTTGATACAATCAAGGTACAGTCTGATAGGCTGAAAATGAATATCTAAAATAACTAATCTTTCATATTTCAAATGTATTCTTCTATTTTGTCCTAAATTTTTTATGATCTATCCTCTGTTATGACAACTTAGCACTGGTTGATACAACTAGATTTAATGTTGCTTTGTTTTAACTGGTGATTTATTTTCTGCTTAAAACAGTATTCTTTAAAATAGAAGTATCACAAAATTTGGAACATAGAAAATGAAAGTCCCACATAGATCTTCTGCTGGAGAAAACTAATGTTAACTCACTGGTGTACAATCTATGTGTTTTAATGCACATAGAAATATTTATAAAGACCCCACTTTTACAATCCAAAAAAACCCTCTACATACTTACTTAATTGTAGGAGAATTTGTATATGTGCAAAATAGGAGTCTTAAAAACATAATCCTATTTGATTAATGTATATAGAACCATACAATAAATAGAATATATAGAATATTCCCATCATACCAGTATCCAAGTAAATTTTTGTCCCCATATTCTGATTTTTACTAATATACAAAAGATTGCCTATTCTTGAATTCATATAAATGATAGCAAACAATATGCATATTTTATTTTCTTTCTCTCAAATAATGTTTTTGAAATGCATGTCTGTTGTGTGTATCAGTAGCTCAGATTTTCTTACTGTTGAGAAGCATTCTATTTCATGAATATAAAATAATTTTTATCCATCATTCTAATAACGGATATATGAGTTGTTTCCAAGTTTTGGCTATTATAAGTACTAGCAAAAATTGCTGTCAAGCATTTTCCAAAGTGATGATACCATTTTACCCTTTCGCCTGCAATATATGAGTGTTCTCTTGTCCCATATCCATGGCAACTTTTTATATTGGCAGTCTTTATTTCAACTGTGGTAAAGTACATATAACATAACATTTACCATAAGTGACCTTGAGTACATTCACAGTGTTGTGCAACCACCACCGCTCTATTTCCAGAATGTTTTCACCACTTGAAATCCCAGTCCCATTAAGCAGTTACTTCCAATCTTTGTCTACCCCCCAAACCTTTTATAATTTCTGTCCCAATCTCCCTCCATTCTCTTTCCTGAACTCCAAGTATGTAAAGATAGACTCCTAATAGTGCCTGATAAGCTACTGAGGCTGTATTCCTGTTTTTTAATCTTTTTTTGCAGGGAGGTATTCTGATGGAATTTTTTTAAAATTAATTTGTCTTTAAGACCCTTGATTATTTGGCCTCCATTCTGCTAAGTCCACTACTTAAATTTTCCAGATATAATATTGAGTGCTAGGATTTTTATTTGATTCTTATTTATATTTCTCATTCTTCTGCTGAGAGGTTTATCTATTTACTCATGATATCCATTTTTTATTTAAGTCCTTCAATGTTTATAATAATTACATTAACATCTTTGCCTGCTAATTGGAACATGTGGGTCATTTTGAGCATCTGTTTCTATTACCTGCTTTTGTTTTATCTTGTGCCATTTATTCTTCCCTACACTTCTAAATTTTTTTTTAATGTTTCTATTTTATTTTTCAGAGAAATAGAATGGGAGCAGGGGGTGGGGGTCAGAGAGAGGGAGACACAGAATCTGAAGCAGGCTCCAGGCTCAGCTGTCAGCACAGAGCCCGATGCGGGCTTTGAACTCAAGAACCTTGAGATCAGGACATGAGATGAAGTCGGACATTTAACCGACTTAGCCACGCAGGTGCCCCCTAAAAATATCTTTAAACGATGTTCTGAACATTGTGGTTGATGATATAGAAAATTTGAATGCTGTCTTCCTTAAACAGTATCGGATTTAGTTTAGTCAGGCAGATCAATAACTACCAAATAATTCATTTTAACTTGTCAGAATGTTGTGTGAGTGTGTTGTTTTATTTTTTCTCATTTGTTTGTAAGTTCTACAGCTCACAGCCAAGGACACATGGACAACCACTAAGCAGAGTTCTTTGCCCCCTTCTCTGTGCAGTTTTTTTTCCTCTTTTGTGCCTTGCCGAGACAATTCCAGTGACATCAGCAGCTTCTCAGATATCTACCCCTCAGCTTAGCCAGGCTTCTGTACTATGTTTTGTCTCCCTCTCCTTGTGGCATAGTTGAGAAAGGTACCACAGGCAGATAGCAAGGAGACCTGGTATGTCTCCTTTCTCTGGACAGTCAGACTTACATATAGCCTGTGTCTGATGTGTGTAAGCAGTTGTCTTAAAATGCTGTCCGGTTTTGTAGTTTTTGCCAGAGAAAAAGTAAGTCTAGTGCTCATTACTACATAATGGGTAAGAGAAGTCTTGACTTAAGGACCTTTTATTATTTAACAACCACACTGTATTATAAAATGATAATAATTGATATTTATAAAAACATTTTCCCTACCCTTACAATATTTTTGTTCCAGGGTGATAGGTATTTTTAAAGTTTTGTTATATATTTTTTCATAATATTTCTATGAAAGATATTGTTAAGTATAAATTTAGGAAAGTAATTAGAACCTCCTTGAAGGGCAGTAATTATATTCTGCAGCAGTAAAATGGTAAAAAGAGTTATTAAATATTGGAGTGGTATGTTAAAATGATTAGGATGATAACAGGGGAAGTAGTGTTATAGAAGACAATATAAAAAAATATATTGAAGGAGACCTTACAGTGAGGAAGTTTACTGCAAGCTCTAAGTAACAAAATGGTGTGGGAATTGAGAACATTTGAAGGTAATAGATAAGATGGCCCTAGTGGCTCAGTGTGTGTGTGTGTCTCTGTGTGTGGGTGTGTGCGTGTGTGCACGCGCACACGTATAATGTGTGAATTTATTTACCACACTTCATTTTGAAAACTTGTTTTACCTAAAGGTTATAGAGATGCGGACAATATCATGGAATAAAAACAGATTACTAAATCAAGAGTAAGGAAGAATTTACGTCAAAACATTAAAATTCATAAATTTGGCTATGAGATTCCTAGTAAGCAGAGGAAAGAAGAAAAGTGAGGGGCATCTGGGTGGCTCAGTTGATTAAGCATCCAACTTCAGCCTAGGTCATGATCTTGCTGTTCTGAGTTTGAGTCCCGCATCGGGCTCTGTGCTCAGGGCCTGGAGCCTGTTTCAGATCCTGTGTCTCCCCCTCTCCGACCTTTCCCCACACACTGTCCGTCTCTTTCTCTCTCAAAAATAAATAAACTCTAAAAAAATTAACGAAAGAAACAAAAAGGGAACACAATATCCATAATGCTGAAAGAAAATGTACATGTTCAGGAGGACACTGCTAGTGTTTTGGTTCTAAAGCAAAAGGCAAGTTTTATAATGGGCTCTTTCAGAGGTACCACATTTAAGCATTGATATTAAAGAGAAGGGTACAATTTGTTCAAATAACATAAGTACATCTTCTGACACTCAGGGATACTGTTCTTTCCTTTACATTGTTCATCTATTGCATCGAAAATACATTGGTAAATATATGATTTATTATAAAAATATTGGGTAGTATGGTGTCCTTGATCTTGATCTGTAATAATGGTCCTTAATATTACTTGTAAATATACTTCAGCCTTTTTTTTCATATTCAGCTGTATTCATTCTCTTCTATTTGTAAATCTGTATGTCATGTCAATGAAGGGATGGATGGATGTATAGATTAGGAGGATGAAAAGCATTCAAATCCTAAATAATGACTTCTGTGTTCGAAACAAAAAATGTATTTCTTGCAATGACAAATGTCATTTACCAGTATGCCATTTGACCAAATGGGAGATTTAGGAACAGTAATCTTCCATGAAGATACTGGACAAAAGCTTATAATTGACCTTTTTGATATTTATTATAGTTCAGTCTTTCTGCTTCCTAGCTTTCTTTAAACTCTGAAACGTTGGGACGATGCTAATCTCAACAGGAACTTTATAGCTTTGCCTTCCCAATATAAGAACATATTTGCATAGCATGAACTTTATATTGACTCTTATGATTCCTCAATAAATGTCTTTGATATATTTAAAAATGAATAAAATCCATCTCACACGAAACTGAGATGGAAAATTAAAGACAAATTTTGATTTTTGTTAATTCTAACCTTAAAAGGCACCATCTTAGTAGAACTAAAAAAAAGTTTTAAAACTTCCAGCTTCCACATTTCTTGCTCACGATCTCTAAATGAGTAATCTTACACTGGGAAGTAGTGATGAACATCGATTTTAATTATTTTGTTCACATATGTCTTTTATTACCCATCACACATGAAGATGAGTTAGTTCAGTTTATGGAGAAAATTAAATGACAGCTGAAGTTCAAAACACCATAAAGAGATTAAGTAAAAAAGGAAATGGCAGATATTATTAATCGCAGACAAGTTTTCACCAACCTTTTATGTGCAAGTTTCTATTTTAAAAATGTGCTTCAAATGACCTCATTCTCATAATTGCAGAAACTAATTGAAAAAGCAAACTATAAAGCAGTTTATGTCATGAAAAACTGACTAGACAAGACACATGGGAGAGACACAGGAGTTATGATGTAAGACTGCAGCTGACACTGCTCCTGGTTAGACGAAATAAATGTGATTTTTGAACTATTTTTTTCTCAAACTCTGATAGAATGATTCTATGAATACGTTTCATACAACATAAGCAATAATTGAATGTATGGCAAATTACTCTGTTGAGGATTTTTTTAACTCTATTGGTGGATATTTTATTTGACTTGGATATCTCTAGAGTGATAAGTATATTTTGGTCCCTTGATTAACTAGGTTGTAAGCAAGATTGATAAAATTATGAAACAACTCATATTTTCTGGAATATTATATGGACTTTTCATTTAAAATAATTGAAAAATTTATTTGTTAAATGATCTATGGACATTGCTTGCCTGATTATAATTCCTTAGTAAATTCTTTGTTTAGACATAAACTTGGGGGGGGGGCATTAATTCATAAGTTTGGTTTTATATTCAGTTTTGGTCATTTATGTTTTCCTAGAAAATTTACCAATTTAATAAACCTTTAAAATGTGTATCAGCATAGAATAGTATTTTTTTATGTTTATTTTTTTTTTTTGACATAGGAAGGCAGAGAGAGAGGAAGAGAGAGAATCCTAGGCAGGCTCTGCACTGTCTGCACAGACCCTGACAGAGGGCTCAAACTCACAGACCTGTGAGAGTATGACCTGAGCCAAAACCAAGAGTCAGATACTTAAGCAACTGAGCCATGCAGGTGCCCCTAGAATAGTATTTCTAAAAAAAAAATAATAATAAAAAAAAAAGAAAAAGGAAAAAAAGAAAGAAAAAAGAAAAAGAAAGAAAAGAAAAAAATCAAAGATACTGGATTCAGAAATTGTTAACAGATGTACCAGGAAGGGCACCTTGGTGGCTCAGTTGGTTGAGCATCCGACTTAGGCTCAGGTCGTGATCTCACGACTTGTGAGTTCAAGCCCCACATCAGGCTCTGGGCTGACAGCACAGAGCCTGGAGCCTGGAGCCTGCTTCAGATTTTCTGTCTCCCTCTCTCTCTCTCTGCCCTTCCTCGCTTGTGCTGTCTCTATCTCTCTCTCTAAAAAATAAATAAACATTAAAAAATTTTTAAAAACCCGGATGTACTAAGAAATAGATATTTTTAATAAATTTGCATATTAGGCTAATTAGAAATCAGCGATATGTCTTAACCTATATTTTATTCTGAAAAATCCCATAGTCAGAGTGTCTCCTTACTTTTGTTTAATCTTGTATTTCCCAAACATTCTTGAACATTGACACTTCTTCCACCATACAAAAGCATTCTTATACATATACTACAAAGCAAAGCTTTGTGGCACAGCGGCTTAGAAACACTAGCATACAGATATGAAAAGTTATCTCCCATAGTTATCTCTTATGCATTGCTTTTATAATTGTAAAACATTAAATATTTCAAACTATATACAAACATAAATGTGCATAAATTTAGTGAAAATCTTGATTTCTCACCCTCCATTTATGCTTCGTTTTTACAGAATTCTAAATAAGTGATTATTTGCTTTTTTTTTCTTAAATAGTAATATATTAAACATATAAATTCCTAGCTGTGGATTTTAATATATAATTTACATTGTCTTATTTACAGTTTTTCCAAATTCCTTGTTGTAGTTCCTGATTTGAAATCATAATTGAGACTGTTTCTTTTCTTAGCCGTGCATGAATATGTCTTACATAAACTTTTTAAAATTAATATCCAATTTGTTACACTATAATTAGAGATTACACCTGTGTACATGTGACTTAAAAAAATTGAGTACAGTAACACACAAAGCTACATTTGTTTCAGGTGTACAGCTTAGTGATTTGACAAGTTTACATTGTGCTATGTTCACCAAAAGTATAGCTGCCATGTGTCCCATTACATCACTATTACAGTATCATTGACTGTATTCCTTATGTTCTATTTTTATTCCTGTGACTTGTGCCATAACTGGAGGCCTATATCTCCCTCTCCCCTTCACCTCTTTTAATCAACCTCCCACCCTTCTCCCCTCTGGCAATCATTAAATCTCTGTATTTATAGTACTGATTCTTCTTTTTTTATTATTCACTTTTTAAGATTCCATTTGTAAGTAGAATCTCATACTATTTGTCTTCTCAGACTGACTTATTTCACTTAGCATAATACCTTCAATTCCCTCAGAGCATGATCTCATTCTTTTTAATGGCAGTGTAATATTCCACTGTGTATACTTTAGTTTCCTTATCCATCCATGTACTGATGGACATCTTATGTTGATTCCATGTCTTGGCTATAGTAAGTATACTGGAACATACATAGAGACACATATATATTTTCAAGTTAGCGTTTTTGGCTTCCCTGGGTAAATACCCAAAAGTGGAATTAGCAAATCATATGGTATTTCTACTTTTAACTTTTTGAGGAAACTCCATACTATTTTCCACAGTGGCTATGCCAGTTTATGTTTCCATCAACAGTTCGCAAAGTTCCTTTTTCTCCACATCCTTACCAGCACTTGTTTCTTGCCTTCTTGGATTTTAGCTGTTCTAATGGGTGCGAAGTGATATCTCATTGTGGTTTTTGTTTGTATTTCCCTGATGATGAGTGGATGCTGAACATCTTTTCTTGGTCTCTTGGCCATCTTTCTTGGTCTTCTTTGGAAAAATGTCTACTCAAGTCCTCTACCCATTTTTTTAATAGGACTGTTTGGTTTTTGATGTTGAGTTACAGAAGTTCTTTATCTCTTTTGGGTACTGTCTCTTTATAGGATATGCCATTTGCCAATATTTTCTTCCATTCAGTAGGTTGCCTTGTTTTCTTCATGATTTCCTTTGCTGTGTAAAGCTTTTTATTTTGATGTGTTCCCAATAGTTTATTTTTGCTTTTACTTCCCTTGCTTTAAAAGACATATCTAAAAAAAAGTTTGTATGGCTGATGTCATAAGATAAATTACTGCCTGTGTTTTCTTCTGGGATTTTTATGGTTTCAGGTCTCAGATTTAGGTCTTGAATCCATTTCACATTTATTTTTGTGTATGACGTTAGAAAGTAGTTGAGTCCCATTCTTTTGTATTTAGCTGTCCAGTTTTGTCAGCAACATTTGTTGAAAAGACTGTCTTTTCCCCTGTTACATATTCTTGCCTTCTTTGCTATAGATTAATTGATGATACAAATGGGAGTTTATTTCTGGGCTTTCTATTCTGTTCTGCTGATCTATGTCTCTCTTTATGCCAGTACCATGCTGTTTTAATTACTACAGCTTGTAGTAAACCTTGAAATCTGGAATTATGGTGCCTCCAGCTTTTATTTTGGCTATTCAGGATCTTCTGTGTTTCCTTATAAATGTTAGTATTATTTGTTCTAGTTCTGTGAAAAATGTTATTGGTAATTTGGTAGGGATTGCATTGAATCTGTAGACTGCTTTGGGTAGTAAGGACATGTTGACAATATTAATTCTTCCCAGCCATGAGCATGGAAGATCTTTCCATTTGTTTTATCTTGAGTCTCTTTTATTAGTGTTTTATAGTTTTCAGAGGACCAGTCTTCCACCTCTTTGATTAAGTTTATTCCTAAGATATTCTTTTCAGTACACTTATAAATGGTGTTTTTTTTCTTTCTATGACTTTGTGGTTAGTTATGGAAAACTACCAATTTTGGGATATTAATTTGGTATCATACCATTTTATAAATTCATTTTTTTACTGCTAGTAGTTTTGGTAGTGTCTTTAGGATTTCTATGTATAGTATGTTGTGTTGTCTGTTAGTGACAATTTAACTTTTTTTTTTAACCCATATGAATGTCTCTTACTTCTTTTCTTGAAGTTGCTAGGACTTCTAGTACTAGCTTAATAGAAGTGGCTAGTATGGATCTTGTTCCTGACCTTACAGGGAATGCTGTCAGTTTTTCACCATTGAGGAGGATGTCATCTGCAGATGTTTTATATATGGCCTTTATTATGTTGGGGTATGTTCTCTCTAGCCCTATTTTGTTGAGATTTTTCACCATGAATGGATGCTGAATCTACTCAGATGCTTTTCGTACATCTATTGAGATGATCATATGATTTTTATCTTTTTGTTGATGTAGTCATTGATTGATTTGCAAATATTGAACTCTCTTCGCATTCCAGGAAGAAATCACACCTAATCATGGTGAATGACTTTTTAAATGTATTCTTGTATGCAATTTGATACTATTTTGTTGATGATTTTTGCATCTATTTTTATTGGGGATATTGGCCTATAGTTTTCTTTTTTGGTCTGATTGTGGTATCAGGGTAATGCTGGACTTGAGGAATGTATTTAGAAGCTTTCCTTCATCTTCTATTTTTTGGAATAGTTTGAGGAGAATAGGTATAAACTCTTCTTTATTTTTTTTTTTTTTTAATTTATTTATTTATTTATTTATTTATTTATTTATTTATTAATATATGAAATTTACTGTCAAATTGGTTTCCATACAACACCCAGTGCTCATCCCAAAAGGTGCCCTCCTCAATACCCATCTTTAAATGTATGGTAGAATTGACTTGTGGATCCATCTGGTCCTTGACTTTTATTATTTGGTGTTTTTGGATTGCCAACTGAATTTTATAACTTGTAGTCTGTCTGTTCAGATTTTCTGTTTTTCCTGGCTCAGTTTTGGAAAATTATGTATTTTTAGGAAATTATCCATTTCTTCCAGGTTATCCAATTTGGTTACATATAATTTTTTAGTGTTCTCATATAATACTTTGTATTTGTATGATGTCAATTGTTATTTCTCTTCTCTCATTTGTGATTTTATTGTGTCCTTTCTCTTTTCTTCTTGATGAATCCAAGGTTTTTTAATTTTGTGTATCTTTTCAAAGAATCAGCTCTTGGTTTCATTTTTTTTTTTTTTTTTAGTCTAAATCATTTATTTTTGTTCTGATCTTTATTATATCCTTTCTTCTTGTCTTGGGCTTTGTTCTTTTTCTAGTTTCTTTAGGTATAAGGTTAGATTGTTTGCGTTGTTTTTTTTTATTTTCCTCTTTCTTGATGTAGGCCTGTGTTGCTATATACTTTCCTCTTAGAACTGTTTTCATGGTATCCCAGAGATTTTTGGATGTTGTGTTTTCATTTTCATATGTCTTCATTAATTTGTTTCTTCTTTGATTGTTTCATGGCCCATTTGTTGTTTAGTATCATATTGTTTAGTGTTCGTGTGTTTATATTTCTTTCAGTTTTTTTCTTGTGCTTTATTTCTAGGTTCATACCATTGTGGTCAGAAATGATGCATGGTATGTTTTCAATCTCCTTAAACTTACTGAGGCTTGTTTTATGGCCTAATATGTGATTATTCTAGAGACTGTTCCATATGCACTTGAAAAGAATGTGTATTCTGTTTGGGGATGGAATGTTTTGTATATATCTGTTTTGTCCATCTGGCCCAATGTGTCATTCAAAGACATTGTTTCCTTATTAATTTTTGTCTGGATAATCTATCCAGCAATGTAAGTGGAGTGTTAACGTCTCCTACTATTAGTGTATTACCATCAGTTTATCACTTTATGTCAGTTACTATTTGCTTTATGTATTTAGGTTTTTCAGTGTTAGGTATGTAGATATTTGTCATTGTTATATCTTTGTGTTGGACTGATCCTTTTAGCATTATGTAATCCCCTTCTTTGCCTCTTGCTATGGTCTTTGTTTTAGTCTATTTTGTTTGATATAACTGTTGTTATCCTGGCTTTTTTGCCCTTCCCTTTGCATGGTGAGTGTTTTTCCAACCCTTTAATTTCAGTCTGTATGTGTCTTTAAGTCTGAGGTGCATATCTTGTAGGCAGCATATAGATGGTTCTTGTTTTTGTAATCCATTCAGCCACTCTGTGCCTTTTGGAGCATTTCAGTCATCTACCTTGAAAGTAATTATCAATAGATATGTACTTGTTGCCATTTAAAAAAATTTTTTTGCAGTTGTTTTTGTAGTCTTCTTCCTTTCTTCTGTTGCTCTCTTTGTGATTGATTATTGTGGTGTTTTACTTTTATTTGCCTTTCTCCTTATTTCTTACATATCAATCATAGGTTTTGGGTTTGTGATAACCAGGAAATTCATATATCACATTTTAAGTAAATAGCAATCTATATTAATATGATGGTCTTTTAAGTTGAAATACATTCTTAAAAAAGAAAAGAAAATACGGTCTTTTTCGTTTCCCCCTTCTCTTCCCTTTTTACCCTTCTTCACATTTTATATATATGTTCTCATACTTTACATCTTTTTATTCATATTTTTCTTATGTCTAATTATTCCATTACTTTCCACTTAAAGGAGTCCCTTTAACATTCCTTATAAGACTGATTTAATTGTGATGAACTCCTTTATCTTTTGTTTGTCTGGGAAACTCCTTATCTCTCTTTCAATGCTGAAGGATAGTGGTGCCTGATGTAGTACTCTGAATTGCAGGTTTTTTCCTTGCAGCACTTTGAATACAGCATGCCACGTCCTTCTAGCTTGCAAAGTTTCTGATGAAAAACCAGCTGATATCCTTAAAGTTTTTCCATTGTAGGTAACTTTTTATTTCTCTTGTTCCTTTTACGATTCTCTTTTTATCTTTAAACTTTGACATTTTGATTATTATGTGCCATGATGTGGGCCTCTTTGGGTTCATCTTCTTTGTAACTCTCTGTGCTTTTGGACTTGGATATCTATTTTTCCCCCTAGGTCAAAGAAGTTTTCAGTTACTATTTTTTCTAATAAGTTATCTACACCTTTGTCTCTCTTCTTATTCTTCTCCTTCTTCTCCTCCTTCTTCTTCCCCTATACTGGGAATATTCACTTGATATAGTCCAAGAGATCTCTTAATCTATCTTAATTTTTAAAAATTATTTTCTCTTTTTGTTGTTCAGCTTGTGTGCTTTCCACTCGCCTGCCTTCCAGATCAGTGATAGTTCTTTGCATCCTCTAATCTGTTGATTCCCTCTAGTATGTTTTTTTTTTCTATTTTAATTATTGTGTTCTTCAACTCTTTTTTTTTTAATATTTCCTCTTTATTGAAAGTCCCACTGAGTTTTCCCACTCTTTTTCTCCAGCCTGGTGACTATCTTTACAATCATTACTTGAAATTCTTTATGAGACATATTGCTTATCTCTGTTTCATTTAGCTCTTTTTCCAGGTTTTTTTCTTATTCTCTCTTTTGGAAGTATTCCTCTGTCTCCCCATTTTTGCTTGACTTTCAGTGTTTGTTTCTATGGATTAATTGAAATGGCCACTTGCCCTAAAGTTGAAGGAGTGATTGGGTATGGTGTTTCCTATGCAGACTGTGTGTAGTTGGTGACTTTTCCTGGGTGGCTGGAGCTGTGGCTATGTATGCTAGTTACTCTTCTAAACCATGGCATGTGTCTCTCTTGCTCTTCTCTTGACATTGTCTCTATCTTTGGCTGTTAAGTAGCCAGCCCTCCATTCCTCAGGAGGGATTGTTCTACAGATAGGTGTAATTTGGTGTGTTCATGGAGGAGGTGAATTCAGATTCTTCCTACATTGCCATCTTGAACTAGAACCATAAATCTGACTTACAGATACTTATTGGAGTATTCTGTTTAGCCTGGTATATAATAAAGTTTGTAAATGTTTGCAAAAAATATATAGTCTTTTTTTGTAAATTAGAATACTTAATATTAATCAGTTTATTATATTAATAATGTATTCATTAAGTAGTATTCATGCAGCATTCATTTACAAAAGCACATGAAAATGCCAATTTTGTGGCTGTTCCAGGTAAAAACACTAAAAAAAGGCATGAAAGAATTAAAAGTAATTGGAAAGAAATATTATCATTAATAAAAATCACATCAAACTTCCACCTGATGGATTTATCTATTTTGCCCAATGGGTCTGCCTAAATTTTGAATTTTATTTTGACCAATTCAACTAGTCAAATTCTCTCTAATTTTTGTTGAATTTATGAGTTTTTTATTTAGATTGAGTGAGTCACTTAGGCATTCAGCATATATTCCAGACATTTTTCTGGGTACTATGGATACATTAATTGATAAAAAAAAATCCAGAAGTCCCAGCTCTCACTGAGCTCATGATCCTATCTTTGATGCTCTAATATTTCCAACTAAAATATATTGAAATGTATGTATTAGTAATATACCTATTCAGTGTAAGATGTTAACTTTTAATATTTGCCCCGTTGCTTCCTTAAATTTGTACTTGCCTGGTAAAATCTTACCTATACTTCAAACATTTTTTTACTTATTTCTCCCATTTCTTTGTCGATTATCTGTTATGTAAAGAATTTACCATTCTTTTATAACTTAGATAGTATTTTCTGTTCTGGGTTTTGTTTTCTGTTTAGTTCTGTGCTCAATTTATTGGTATACAGCCTGGAGCAGACAGCTTTCTGATCTCTGGGGATAAGGCAATGTGAATTATATTCAAGTTTCCCATTTCTCTGGAATTTACCTTCATGTAGGGAGAGACAGATCATATTTTAGAAATTAGTAAGTGCTATAAAGATAATAAAACAGTTGAATGAAATGGGATCAGTGGAGGTCTCTGTCAGGAGGTGGCATTTGCTACTATCTGAATGAAGATCCAGTTAAGCAAAGATTTAAGAAAATAGTGTTCTAGAAAAAGGGAAGAGCAGGTGCAAAAGACGTAGGAATTTAAAGAAAGCCATTATAGCTGAATCATGGAGCAGGTAAGAGCGAAGTTAGAGGGTGTGTAGAAGCTAGATGATAACTAAAGCCTTTGGAGTTGTGCAGAGAGTTAAGTATGTCACAGAATATTGAAATAAGACTGTTCCCGCCATGAAGCCTGGCCTCAAAATTGAGAATAATTAGCAGAAAGTAACCTGTCATTCTACGTACAGAACTTGTATGCAGAACATGCAAAAGAAGCATCCCAAATTGGTTCTGTTCATGTTAATCCATCTACCACCACAATATTATATAAGAAAAAGCTAAGAATTCTTTAGAGAAAGCAATTGCTGTGAAGAGAGTAAGGAATTCTGTGAAAAGAGCGCTGGTTTCCTCCTCCCTCCCCAAAGGCAAAGACGTTTCCATTTCCTCCCGGCTAAGAAAGAAAGTTTACAAGAGCAAGTTCAGAAACACTGCCTGACAAGAGTCCTGGGATTGGAAAGGCACTGCCACTGGTGCCCATAACATACCTGAAAAATACCTGATGGCCGGAGTTTGGCTGGGGAGATCTGGCCTGACAGAGATGAGGGAGATATGCTGGAGACAGACTGAGGTTCAGAGTTGAGCAAGTAAGGATGCTATGGGTCTTCCCGTGGAGCATTTCTGAGGAAGATAGCTGGGTCAGTCAGCCTGACGGGAACTGACAACCTCAGTTAACTGCATTGGTGTGTGCTTTCTTACTGAAAGCACAACAGAGAGAAGGCCAAAACTGGTCACCAGAGGAAGCACTTCTCACGTCAGGATGTGAGATTCCATGACAGGGAGTCCAAAAAGCCCACACAAGTGCTGCACAAGCAGAAAGAACAAAGGAAATGATATTTCCATACCTGATACAAATATGGTTCCAGGTTGCTGGACTACAATAGTATCTGCCACATGAGGTTGTGTGTTCCTGTAATTTCTTACTCTTGTTGAGGCCTGAGAGAAAGGGGAGGGAGGGAAAGAGAACACTTGCAACTTAGCCCCTTTCTATTTGGTAGTTTGTGTCAGGCATCAGTGAGGGAAGAAGGAAAGAATCTTTGAAAGGACAAAATAAATCAACAGATCAAAGGGGAATTTATGGATTAGAAAAATGAAGCTTTTAGTTAGCATCTGAGTGACTGTACAAAATCTAGATGGTATTCAGGAGCCAGGAGTATGAAAAAAATGTATTTTAATAATTATATTCCTACAAGTTTGTTCAGTAAATTGCGAGCACTTCAATATTCATACAGGTATTTTAAAATCTAGATCCGTTTACTTTCATAAGTGACAAGTTTAGTCTTATTTGCTGCATATATTTAGTCTCTTGTTGACGTTATCTAAGAAATATATTAATATTTTATTTATTTTCCTATTAAGAATAATGTTTAATTTTTACATTATTTTTGACCATAGGAATTTTTAGACTAAATCCTTCTGTGTCTCAACATAAATCCTTTTAAAATCATAATATCTTTGTTCTTCCATTCTTTTTTTTTAAAAAATTTTTTTTTTCAACTTTTTTTTTTTTTTTTTTTTTTTTTATTTTTGGGACAGAGAGACAGAGCACGAACGGGGGAGGGGCAGAGAGAGAGAGAGACACAGAACCGGAAACAGGCTCCAGGCTCCGAGCCATCAGCCCAGAGCCTGACGCGGGGCTCGAACTCACGGACCGCGAGATCGTGACCTGGCTGAAGTCGGACGCTTAACCGACTGCGCCACCCAGGCGCCCCTGTTCTTCCATTCTTAATGTCATTTATCTCTCAGTTGATTGAAATACCTCTTTAAATTTTTTTTTTTAAAGTAGATTAGCCTCTTAATGTCTGAGAATGACTTCGTATTTCCCCTGTAGAGAATTGACAATTTGGTTGGATAAGTATTTTCCAAATGTGCAATCTTTTTTTTTTTTTTTTAACTTTAAATCTCTTTTTTTTTCTTTCCCTGTTCATTATTGCACAGATGTCTGCTGAAAATCTGATTGGGGTTCTAAGAGTTTTGTTCTTCCCTCATCCTTGTTATTAGCAGAATTTGTCTAAAATTAGGTCTCGTTTTCTTAGTTAAAATTGCTATGGAAAGAAGTTTAAATACTTTAGTTGATCAAAAATATTTCCTTCTTGGGGCGCCTGGGTGGCGCAGTCGGTTAAGCGTCCGACTTCAGCCAGGTCACGATCTCGCGGTCCGTGAGTTCGAGCCCTGCGTCAGGCTCTGGGCTGATGGCTCGGAGCCTGGAGCCTGTTTCCGATTCTGTGTCTCCCTCTCTCTCTGCCCCTCCCCCGTTCATGCTCTGTCTCTCTCTGTCCCAAAAATAAATAAAAAACGTTGAAA
Organism: Neofelis nebulosa; assembly: GCF_028018385.1. Classification (NCBI taxonomy): domain Eukaryota; kingdom Metazoa; phylum Chordata; class Mammalia; order Carnivora; family Felidae; genus Neofelis; species Neofelis nebulosa. The sequence goes on along the minus strand of NC_080789.1, from coordinate 40,172,152 downwards.
AAAAAATAAAAAAAAAATATTTCCTTCTTGAATTTATTTGATCTCTACTTCAAATCCATCTACCCTGTTTATCATTCTGAGTGGTGTATTCTATATAAGTTTAAAGTATGTCTTGAATGAGCTGGTCTCAAGAACACACATCCCCTGCTTCGAATGTGCAGTGGAAAGGATGTCATGAGTATCTTCCACCTTGTTCCTCCAGCATTTAGATCCTCATAGAAGAAGCTCATTCTGTGTGCATACAAACATAAAATCACTGAAGCTTCTAAAGACTGACTCTTTCCAGCATCGATACAGATTTTCTTCTTTTGTTTCTTCGTTTTGGCTGTTTCTGTGAAAATCTGGGAGAGTTATATCTATCGTATTCTAATAACAAGCAACAAGCTTATCCAGACCTCGAAAAGCACTTATTTGAAACAAAAACAAACAAACAAAACAACAGAAAATCCTAAAGCACTTATTTGAAACAATGTTATATGTTACTCTTAGAGAAATGTCTCTATCCATCTTATGGAATGTAATGCCTAAGATAAATTTATGTAAGTAAAATTATTGGCTCAAACTTATTAACATTGAAATCTTTTGTTTTTTTCTAATTCCAATATTAGTTAACATAAGGTGTTATATTAGTTCCAGGTGTACAATAATGATGAACAATTCTATACTGAGTGCTCATCTTGATAAATGTGCTCCTAATCTCCTTCGCCCATCTCCCTGCCCTCCTCCCTCCCCCCCGTGCCCTTAACATTGAAATATTTTGATGCATATTATCAAAATATATTCCAGAAATGTTATGTCAAATTAAAAGTCCTCTATTAGTATATAGTATGTTTTTGTGTGTTTGTTTTGATAGTCTAAAAATTGTATCTCAATAGTCCAGCCAATTCAAATTTTGTTCCTTCAGGTCTTTGATCTTTTTTAAAGAAGGTTTCAATAAGTCACTTATAAAGTGCAATCAGTTCTTCGTATATTAAGTATACTAATGTCACATTATATTATTTAGGTTCACCACTACAGTAAATAGACCCTTAAAATAATATCATTTATTGATATGCAAATTTTACTTTACATAGTTGCAGTTATTCTACATATGATTTTAACAGTGGTCAACACATAAAAATCTTTAAATGTTCCATCTTTGTCAAGAATTCCCTTTTTGGAGAAGGCAAATATTTTGTTCAGTTTTTCTTTGAACCAAAGAATTTTAAGTCATTTAAAAAAAAAAGAAATTTCGGGGCGCCTGGGTGGCGCAGTCGGTTGAGCGTCCGACTTCAGCCAGGTCACGATCTCGCGGTCCGTGAGTTCGAGCCCCGCGTCAGGCTCTGGGCTGATGGCTCGGAGCCTGGAGCCTGTTTCCGATTCTGTGTCTCCCTCTCTCTCTGCCCCTCCCCCGTTCATGCTATGTCTCTCTCTGTCCCAAAAATAAAAATAAAAAACGTTGAAAAAAAAAAAAAAAAAAGAAATTTCATGTGAATTGTAGGATTAAGGATGTGCTAAAAAAAAATCACATTTTCCATTAGACTAAAATTCAGAACCAAAATTTACCCGATCCATATGAGAAAAACTGAGCAAATAGAATGAATTTCCAAAATCAAGAACCAAACTCAAATAAAACTTAAAAAGTTCTTTTATACTACATTATACTACATTATTTATTTTAAGTTGATTTTTTTCTCTGTAAATCTCCATGAAAACAGGGTCCACTTCTGTTTTATCACCAAATTATCCTAAATCTTGGCATAGTATCTGCCATGTTAAAATACTTGTTGGGAAGCCTGGGTGACTCAGTCAGTTAAGCGTCCAGCTTTGGCTCAAGTCATGATCTCATGGTTTGTGAATTTGAGCACCAATTTGGGCTTTGTGCTGACAGCTCAGAGCCTGGAGCCTGCTTCGGATTCTGTTTCCCTCTCCATGTTTTCTTTCTCTCTCTCAAAACTAAAATAAACATTAAAAAATAATAAAATATTTGTTAAATGTAACAAGAAATCTTAAAGTTGTATCTGTGTGGTGTGTGCATGTATGCATGCATTAATAATGCATTCAAAAAGTGCATAGGTGACATGTTCCCTGAGAACTGTATTAACATGGAAAAAAACTTGATTTTCTATGAAATTCTTTTTTTTTAACTTTTTCCTTATTTATTTAGAATAATAATTGTTTTTTAATAGGAAATTTATTGTCAAATTGGTTTCCATACAACACCCAGTGCTCATCCCAACAGGTGCCCCCCCAATGCCCATCATACATTTTCCCCTCCCTCCCATCCCCCATCAACCCTCAGTTTATTCTCAGTTTTTAAGAGTCTCTTATGGTTTGACTCCCTCCCTTTTTTTTCCCCTTCCCCTCCCCCATGGTCTTCTGTTAAGTTTCTCAGGCTCCACCTAAGAGGGAAAACATATGGTATCTGTCTTTCTCTGTAGGACTTATTTCACCTAGCATAACACTCTCCAGTTCCAACCACATTGCTACAAAAGGCCACATTTCATTCTTTGTCAATGCCAAGTAGTATTCCATTGTGTATATAAACCACAACTTCTTTATCCATTCATCAATTGATGGACATTTAGGCTCTTTCCATAATTTGGCTATTGTTGAGAGTGCTGCTAGAAACATTGGGGTACAAGTGCCCCTGTGCATCAGCACTCCTGTATCCCTTGGGTAAATTCCTAACAGTGCTATTGCTGGGTCATAGGGTAGATCTATTTTTAATTTTTTGAGGAACCTCCACACTGTTTTCCAGAGTAGCTGCACCAGTTTGCATTCCCACCAACAGTGCAAGAGGGTTCCCATTTCTCCACATCCTCTCCAGTCTCCTGATTTGTTCATTTTAGCCACTCTGACTGGCTTGAGGTGGTATCTCAGAGTGGTTTTGATTTGTATTTCCCTGAAGACGAGTGACGTTGAGCATCTTTTCATGTGCCTGTTGGCCATCCGGATGTCTTCTTTAGAGAAGTGTGTATTAATGTCTTCTGCCCGTTTCTTCACTGGATTATTTGTTTTTTGGGTGTGGAGTTTGGTGAGTTCTTTATAGATTTTGGATACTAGCTCTTTGCCTGATATGTCATTTGCAAATATCTTTTCCCATTCCATTGGTTGCCTTTTAGTTTCGTTGATCGTTTCCTTTGCAGTGCAGAAGCTTTTTATCTTGATGAGGTCCCAATAGTTCATTTTTTCTTTTAATTCCCTTGCCTTTGGAGATGTGTAAGGTAAGAAATTGCTGCGACTGAGGTCATAGAGGATTTTTCCTGCTTGCTCCTCTAGGGTTTCAATGGTTTCCTGTCTCACATTCAGGTCCTTTATCCGTTTTGAGTTTATTTTTTGTGAATGGTGTAAGAAAGACATCTAGTTTCATTCTTCTGCATGTTGCTGTCCAGTTATCCCAGCACCATTTGTTAAAGAGACTATCATTTTTCCATTGGATATTCTTTCCTGCTTTGCCAAAGATTAGTTGGCCATAGTTTTGTGGGTCTAATTCTGGAGTCTCTACTCTATTCCATTGGTCTATGTTTCTGTTTTGTGCCAATACCATGCTGTCTTGATGATTACAGCTTTGTAGTAGAGGCTAAAGTCTGGGATTGTGATGCCTCCTGCTTTGGTCTTCTTCAATATTACTTTGGCTATTCGGGGTCTTTTGTGGTTCCATAAAAATTTTGGATTGCTTGTTCTAGCTTCAAGAAGAATTATGGTGCAATTTTGATTGGGATTGCATTGAATGTGTAGATTGCTTTGGGTAATACTGAGATTTTTTAACAATATTTATTCTTCTAATCCATGAGCATGGAATGTTTTTCCATTTCTTTATATCTTCTTCAATTTCCTTCATAAGCTTTCTAAGTTTTCAGCATACAGATCTTTTTACATCGTTGGTTAAGTTTATTCCTAGGCATTTAATGATTCTTGGTGCAGTTGTGAATAGGATCAGTTTCTTTATTTGTCTTTCTGTTGCTTCATTATTAGTGGATAAGAATGCAACTGATTTCTGTACATTAATTATGTATCCTGCGACTTTGCTGAATATATGTATTAGTTCTAGCAGACTTTTGGTGCAGTCTATCAGGTTTTCCATGTATAATGTCATGTCATCTGGAAAAGGTGAAAGCTTGACTTGATCTTTGCCAATGTGGATGCCTTTTATTTCCTTTTGTTGTCTGATTGCTGATGCTAGAACTTCCAACACTATGATAAACAACAGCAGTGAGAGTGGACATCCCTGTCGTGTTCCTGATCTTGGGGTAAAAGCTCTCAGTTTTTCCCCATTGAGGATGAGATTAACTGTGGGCTTTTCATAAATGGCTTTTATGATGTTTAAGTATGTTTCTTCTATCCCGACTTTCTCAAGGGTTTTTATTAAGAAAGAATGCTGAATTTTGTCAAATGCTTTTTCTGCATCGATTGACAGTTTCGTATACTTCTAATCTTTTCTTTTATTAATGTGATGTATCACGTTGATTGATTTGCAAATGTTGAACCAGCCCTGTGGCCCAGGAATGAATCCCACTTGATCATGGTGAATGATTCTTTTTATATGCTGTTGAATTCGATTTGCTAGTATCTTGTTTAGAATTTTGCATCCATATTCATCAGGGATATTGGCCTGTAGTTCTTTTTTTTTTTTTTTTTTTGCTGGGTCTCTGGTTTGGGAATCAAAGTAATACTGGCTTCATAGAATGAGTCTGGAAGTTTTCCTTCCCTTTCTATTTTTTGGAACAGCTTGAGAAGGATAGGTATTATCTCTGCTTTAAATGTCTGGTAGAATATTCCCAGGGAAGCCATCTGGTCCTGGACTCTTATTTGTTGGGAGATTTTTGATAACTGATTCAATTTCTTTGCTGGTTATGGGTCTGTTCAAGTTTTCTATTTCTTCCTGTTTGAGTTTGGAAGTGTGTGGGTGCTTAGGAATTTGTCCATTTCTTCTAGATTGTCCAGTTTGTTGGCATATAATTTTTTATAGTATTCCCTGATAATTGTTTGTATCTCTGAGGGTTTGGTTGTAATCATTCCATTTTCATTCATGATTTTATCTATTTGGGTCATCTCCCTTTTTTTTTTTGAGAAGCCTGGCTAGAGGTTTGTCAATTTTGTTTATTTTTTCAAAAAAAAAAATAACTCTTGGTTTCGTTGATCTGCTCTACAGTTTTTTTTTTTAGATTCTATATTGTTTATTTCTGCTCTTTATTATTTCTCTTCTTCTTCTGGGTTTGGGTTGTCTTTGCTGTTCTGCTTCTATTTCCTTTAGGTGTGTTATTAGATTTTGTATTTGGGATTTTTCTTGTTTCTTGAGATAGACCTGGATTGCAATGTATTTTCCTCTCAGGACTGCCTTCACTGCATCCCAAAGCATTTGGATTGTTGTATTTTCATTTTCATTTGTTTCCATATATTTTTAAATATCTTCTCTAATTGCCTGGTTGACCCATTCATTCTTTAGTAGGATGTTCTTTAACCTCCATGCTTTTGGAGGTTTTCTAGACTTTTTCCTGTGGTTGATTTCATGCTTCATAGCATTGTGGTCTGAAAGTGTGCATGGTATGATCTCAATTATTTTATACTTACGAAGTGCTGTTTTGTGACCCAGTATGTGATCTATCTTGGAGAATGTTCCATGTGCACTCAAGAAGAAAGTATATTCTGTTGCTTTGGCATACAGAGTTCTAAATATATCTGTCAAGTCCATCTGATCCAATGTATCATTCAGGGCCCTTGTTTCTTTATGGATCCTTTGTCTGGATGATCTATCCATTGTTGTAAGTGGAGTATTAAAGTTCCCTGCAATTACCACATACTTATTAATAAGGTTGCTTTTGTTTGTGATTAATTGTTTTATATATTTGGGGGCTTCTGTATTCAGTGCACAGACATTTATAACTGTTAGCTCTTCCTGATGGATAGGCCCTGTAATTATTATATAATGCCCTTCTTCATCTCTTGTTACCACCTTTAATTTAAAGTCTAATTTGTCTGATATAAGTATGGCTACTCCAGCTTTCTTTTGACTTCCAGTAGCATGATAGATAGTTCTCCATCCCCTCACTTTCAATCTGAAGGTGTCCTCAGGTCTAAAATGAGTCTCTTGTAGACAGCAAATAGATGGGTCTTGTATTTTTATCCATTCTGATACCCTATGTCTTTTGGTTGGAGCATTTAGTCCATTTACATTCAGTATTATTATGGAAAGATATGGGTTTAGAGTCATTGTGATGTCTGTAGGTTTCATGCTTGTAGTGATGTCTCTGGCACTTTGTGGTCCTTGCAACATTTCACTCACAGAATCCTCTTTCAGATCTCTGGTAGGGCTGGTTTAGTGGTGATGAATTCCTTCAGTATTTGTTTGGGGAAACCTTTATCTCTCCTTCTATTCTGAATGATAGATTTGCTGGATAAAGGATTCTTGACTGCATATTTTTTCTGTTCATCACATTGAAGATTTTCTGCCATTCCTTTCTGGCCTGCCAAGTTTCAGTAGATAGGTCTGTCACTACTCTTATGCGTCTATCTTTGTAAGAGCCTGTTTATCCCTAGCTGCTTTCAGAATTGCATCTTTATCCTTGCATTTTGGCAGTTTCACTAAGATATGTCGTGCAGAAGATCGATTCAAGTTACATCTGAAGGGAGTTCTCTGTGAATCTTGGATTTCTATGCCTTTTTCCTTCCCCAGATCAGGGAAGTTCTCAGCTATGATTTGTTCAAATACACCTTCAGCACCTTTCTCTCTCTTCTTCATCTGGAATTCCTATGATTCAGATATTTTTTCGTTTGATTGCATCACTTAGTTCTCTAATATTCCCCTCATACTCCTGGATTTTTTTTTCTCTCTTTTTCTCAGCTTCCTCTTTTTCCATAATTTTACCTTCTAATTCACCTATTCTCTCCTCTGCCTCTTCAATCCATGCTATGGCCGCCTCCATTTTATTTTGCACCTCATTTATTGCATTTTTTAGTTCCTTGTGACTATTTCTTAGTCCCTTGATTTCTGTAGCAATAGATTCTCTGCTGTCTTCTATGCTTTTTTCAAGCCCAGCGATTAATTTTATGACTATTATTCTAAATTCTTGTTCCATTATATTGCTTAAATCGGTTTTGATCAATTCGTTAGCTGTCGCTACTTCCTGGAGTTTCTTTCGAGGAGAATTCTTCCATTTTGTCATTTTGGGTATTCCCTGCAGTAGCTCCAAACTGCAGGGCACTTCCCCTGTGCTGTCTGGAGTAACGTGTGTTGGTGGGCAGGACTGCAGTCAGACCCAATGTCTGCCCCAGCCCACCACTGGGGCCACAGTCAGACTGGTGTGTACCTTATCTTCCCTCTCCCAGGGGCAGGACTCACTGTGGAGTGGTGTGGCCCCTGTCCGGGCTGCTTGCACACTCCCAGGCTTGTGGTGCTGCTTTGATGGGATCTGGCCAAGGGCGTATTAGATGGGGTGGATCCGCAAGGTGCACAGGGATGGGAGGGGCAGACTTAGCTAGCTTTGCAGTTGGTGGTGCCCTGCGGGAGGGGCCCTGCAGCACCTGGAGGGAGACAGGCTCGTCGGAGGGATGGATCCACAGTAGCACAGCATTGGGCATTTGTGCAGTGCAAGCAAGTCCGGTGACGGCAACTGGTTCACTTTGGAATTTTGGCTAGGGGTCGGGAGAGGGAAATGGCACTTGCCAGCACCTTTGTTCCACTGCCGAGCTGAGCTCTGTCCTTCCAGGGCTCAATAACTCTCCCTTGCGGTGTCCTGTTGCCCTCCCCACTCTCCAAGAGCAGAGCTGTTGACTGCTAACATTCTGGATGTTAAGTCCTGCTGGCTGTCAGAACTCATGGGGTCCAGCCCCTCCACTTTTGCAAGCCAGACTTTGGGCGCTCTGTCTTGCCTGGGGGCTGCCCCTCCACCATCCCAGCTCCCTCCCACCAGTCCGTGTAGCACGCACTGCCTCTCTGCCCTTTCTACCGTTTTCTGTGAGCCTCTTGTCTATGCCTGGCTCCAGAGAGTCTGTTCTGCTGGTCTCCTGGAAGTTTTCTGTGTTATTTCGGCAGATGTGGGTGGAATCTAAGCAATCAGCAGGATGAGGTGAGCCCAGCGTCCTCCTATGCTGCCATCTTTGATTTAATCTAATAATTGTTTTTAAAGTACACTAGATGTTAAATGTTCTTAAAATATTTTTTTCGGTCTATATGAAAACAAGAGTGGACTGCAATCACTCCAAATTCCCAGCTCATTGTCATTCCATATCCTCACAATGTTCCTCGAAGGTAATGTCCTTGCTTGAACTGAGGCTAAGGGAAGGTGAGAACCTCAGGTGCCCCCAGTCCCTGAGCTCCGCCCAGATCCACACACCCTGCCCAAGGCAGATAGTCCAGCACGGGCAAACTGGGGCAGAGTTTTGACCTTCAGCTGAGGTCCTAAGAGCCCGGGGGGGTTGGCTCCCTTTCTATCTGTGAGGGTGGGTGAAGATGGGCAGGTGGGAGGGGCTGTGGGGCTCCCCAGTCCCTCCCTTGGGCCAGAGGCCTCAGGGTCTCAGACCTGCTCACCCCAGATGCCTTGCGGTGGCGGGGAATGGGCCGGTTTCTCCTTCAGTGTCGGCCTCAGCCTCTCGGAGTGGCGGTTGGCAGCCGAAGGGGTCGAGACAGTGGCACCCGGATGATTTGCTATAAAATTCTTGAGTTGTGAACTAGTTTGTTCAAAACTTTTACCTGTTATTCCACTGCCTTTTTGCAATTTTTATATACAGTATAAAATGAAAGCTATTATCCGTTTGACCATAGTTTATAGGCTTTGATCTTCCTCTATTTTTGAAATCCAAAACTTTTACAAAGACCTGTCTGATGTGGATCTTATTTGACTCATTCTGGGGGGAGCATAGTGGTTCGCTTTTATCCATAGACCTAGTTCCTATTTTAATTAAAACAAATTTTCTTATTTCTATTTTTAATATTGTTTCTGTTCTTATTTATTCCTCACTCAAGTTTAGAATTTTTAGTTTACTTTCCATTTTCATTACTTCTTTTTCATTTACTTTCCACTTTCATATTCATTACTTCTGTCTCTATCATTTCCATTTCTTAGATTTTAAATTAATAATTATGATTATAAAAGGAAAGAAAATGTAGGAGAAGCAGCACTAAGTCTTTGCCACTGGAAAATAAAAAGTCTTTAAAAAATCACTTCTTATGCCAAGGAGAAATAAAAATTAAATTGCAAAACTTCTCAATAACAATTATTTACCAGCGTCTATGCGATGCTCCTAAAGTAGTACTGAGAATAAAATTCATAGCATTGAATGCCTATATCAATAAAGATAAAAAAATGAATTAAAATTTTATTCAAAAAATAAGAAAATAGGAGTGCTTGGGTGGCTCAGTTGGTTAAGCATCCAACCAACTCTTGATTTCATAGGTTTGTGAGTTCGAGCCCTATGTCGGGCTCTGTACTGACCGTGTGGATCCTGCTTGGGATTCTCTCTCTTTCCCTCTCTCTCTCTCTCTGCCCCTCCCCTGCTTTCTCTCTCTCTCTTTTTCTCGAAATAAACTTTAAAAAAAAGTCAGAAGGTAGACTAATACGATAAATGAAAAAAGTAAAATAAAGGAATTAATACAGGTAAGAGCATAAAAGAATAAAAACAGAAACAAAAAGTGGTGGAATATTGAAACAAATATGTATTTTTCAATGGGCAAAAAATCACATCTAACAGTATTTAAAAAAAAAAAAAGATGGAAGAGTTAGTATGACTTCAGACCACAATCCTGACAAGAACCAACTTGTGGTTTACAAATTCTGAAGGGAGAATTCTCCCTTTGACCTAGTGCAGAGATAGACACATTGACTTGACTCCTTCTGCATGGTGGGGTTTATTAAAAAAAAAAAAGAAAGAAAGAAAAAAAATACTGCAACATGAAATTTAGAGATACTCATAGCAGCTAACTATTAATAAGTAATTCTGAAAGCATAGAGATGAAACATAACTTTCTTAAAAACCATAATTATCAAAATGACACCAGTAGAGAGCAACAAATTGAAGCACCACACTGTCACAGGAAAAATTGACCTGATATTGACTGCACAAATTAAAAAATCTTGTTTATGAATACTCATGGGAAAAAAAATCTTATAGTGCTAAGAAATAGCACATTAATAAAATAATAAAATGTGGTTCATTTAAAGGAGGCACAATTGTTCCTTGGTAGGGACCCATTAATATAATTAATTATATTAGTATATTGTGTTATTAGTTGTAACAAAATTGCATGTGTTTGGTTTTTTCTGTGTATATGTCCCAAAAAGTAACTGGACAAAATTCAACCTCCATTCTTGATTAAAATTTTAGTTCAATAAAATAGGAAATGATGGATATATTTTTAGCATAGCATACACTTTTGTCTTTTGGTTTTTGTTTGAAATAATCATTTTCTTCCCTGAGCAAGATTTGCCTGTGGGTTGAGTATGCTTCTCTGTTCTGCTGATTTTAGACTTGACTATACAGCTGGCTTTGACCAATAAAACAAGGTAAAAGTTCTGGTTTTCCATTATCAGCAGATACTTGAAAAAAAGACATGTTTATACTCATTTCTTAAACTCCTGAGCTTCTTACAAAAACAGTATGTTTCAAAGTAGTGCACATTCATTTCCTTAATTCCCATTTCTTTCACATGGTTCTTAGTATGAGAAAACACGTAAAGTAAACTTGAACCTACAGCCTGGAGCTAAGCCAGCCTGTGATCAGAGGAGGCAGTCAAAGCCACAGTCAGCCCATCAATCCGAAAAGGAGAAATTAGTGCTTACCAGGAAGATCATTTAATTTTAGGTTCTTTTTTCAAAATGTTGACTAATATATTGATCACATGTTAAAGGCATTTCTTCAAAGTCTGAAACAAGTATGCCACTATTATCATTTAATGCGGTACTAAGCTGTTAGCCAATGACTTTAGAAAAAAGAATGCATTTAGAGGAATAGGAATAAAAATTTAAGAATCTTATGGATAATGCGAATATATTCCCAGAAAACTAAAGAGGGTTAGTGGCAAACTACAAATAGTAAGAGAATATAATAAAATGAAAAGATGAATATACAGAAATGAATTAATAAATAACCAATTAAAATATGTGACAGAGAAAATCCTATTTTCCATTGTAACAATAAGAACAACAACAAAAAGCAAGAAAATACCTGGGTACAAACTTTTTAATATTGTGCAAACATTGTATGAAGAAAAATTTTAAACTCCAAAAAGACGGAATAGATTAAAACAAGGACAAAAAAAACCTATTTTTATTGTTCTTGGATATGAAAACTCATCGTCATAAAAATGCCATTTCTTCCCAAGTTATAAATTTGCATGACTTGTATAAAAATATCTATAGGCATATTTTTATGTTGTAAAATCCATATATAAAGTACACAAGAATTACAAGGAAACCCCCAAAAAAAGAGGAATATTAGGGTATATAGCCCTATCAGAAATTAAAACATTTCCGAATACGTGGGGAAATAGGGACTTTTTACTAACTATTGTTGTGAACAGTCATTTAATAAGAGATAAAAGATCTGTATCTCACACCATACCACAAAACAAGTTGCAGAGATAAAAATGTGGAAACTTAAACTTCCATGTGCTCAAAGAAGTTTGGTAAGTTGTTTTATAACCAGAGAAAAGGAAAAATTTTGATTATGATTCAAAACATTACTAGATTTGAGTACATTAAAACTTTCATTTTGGAAATACTAAAAATATACAAATTACAATTACATACTGGGAAATACTTGAGACCTATACACAAAAAGCTAATTTTTCTTTTTTCTTTTTTTTTAATTTTTTTTTTATGTTTATTTTTGAGACAGAGAGAGACAGAGCATGAATGGGGGAGGGGCAGAGAGAGAGAGGGGGACACAGAATCGGAAGCAGGCTCCAGGCTCTGAGCCATCAGCCCAGAGCCCGATGTGGGGCCTGAACCCATGAACCGTGAGATCGTGACCTGAGCTGAAGTCGGACGCTCAACCGACTGAGCCACCCAGTCACCCCAAAAAGCTAATTTTTCTAATTTATGAACAAACTGTTCAGAAAGGAAGAAATAAAAATGGTCCTAAACATGTGAATAGATGGTCAAGTTTATATATAATAATAAAAATAAATATTAAAATTATATTTCTTAGCTCTTTGGCAAAAATCCATAAATTTGACAATAAACATATGAAAACAATAATACTTACACATTTGCCAAAGAGAATGCAAAATGACAACATTTCTAGTGAAGAATGTGTCAAGTTCTAGAAAAATTGTAGGCATTTACTAATTCACTCAATAGCCCCCTTCTAGGAGTCTATTTCTAATATAGATCAGCAAAATCATGAAATCATTTATGCACAAAGTTATTCTTTGTGGTATTATTTGTAGTGGCAAATTATTGGAAATGACTCAAATGTCTATCAGTCTGGTATTGATTGGATAAATTATGGTTTGTCTACACAATCAATATAATGCAGCTACAAAATGGAATGAGGAATATTTCTATAAATTGAAATGTAACAATCTCCAAAATAAAATGTGAAATGAAAAAAGCAAAATGTCAAACAATATAGTAGACTCTCTTTTGTGTAAGAAATATATAAATGTATGTGTGCATATTTTCTTATATTTACCAAGAAAACAATTACTAGATCAGTAAACTAGATACCTGTAGAAGAACTGAGGAGATTGAATAAACTCTTTGGTGGAAAAAAAAAATATATAGTTGTTATGATATTTTTGTTACATTATGTTATGATACTGTTTTTGTTACAATCTTCCACTTCTGAACTAAGCATGAGATGACTGGATAAAATAAAAGGCATGTCTCTTTCATTTAGGTGAAATTTTGGCATCCTTTCTAAGTCATAGTGGCATTCTTTTTAAGTTTGTTTATTTTGAGAGAGAGAGAGAGCACAGGAACTGGGGAGGGACAGAGAGAGTGGGGGAGAGAGAGAATCACAAGCAGGCTCTTACCGTCAATGCAGAGCCGGATGCAAAGACTCAAACTCAGGAATTTGACTTGAGTCCAGACCAAAAGTCAGATGCTTAACCAACTAAGCCACTGGGCACCCCTGCCAGTTTGTTTTTAATTGAAATTTCATTGTCTTTGTGATTATTGGAAACTTTTAACAGGATCTAACAGTGAATTAACTATTAGTCCTATTTTTTCCACATAGTATTTTTTTTAATCTTTTCATAGGCATCTTTAAAAAATGGAAAGTTTGCATTATACTACACACAAATGAAATTCTAATTATTTTATTTTATGGTACATTTTAATATCTGACATGATACTCTCAGTGCCTTTTTAAAATGGCTTAGCTAATCTTATTTATCTAATTTAGTTAATATTCCAGGTCATACATGCAAAAATAAAATTTCCTCATTTGAGATTTTGCTTCAAATTGCTTAAGCCCCTAATCATTGGAAAAGACTTTGGAGATTTATATTATTTGTTTATTACTATAGAGGCTCATGACAGGCCTATTCATTTTGGATTTCTCTTATCATGTTTATATTTTTCATCATTTTTACAATATAGTTTCATATATCTCCTGTTAAAACTTTTCTGAATATTTAATGTTTTCTGCACCATTTTGTACAAACTGGCTGTATAGTTGTAGTATAGGACAGCTATTTATTTTGGTACGATTATTTTGTACCTAAGCACTTTGCTTACTCATAAGTTCTCACAGATAGAAAAAAAACATGTTTGCTGTAATTATTTATAACTATGATGTCAGGTTTCCAAACGTTATAGCCAACATATCTGATTTGTGGCTTATTGACTTAATAAAACATTAAATCAAATTTAAAAATCATACTATAGTGAGAATTCTTTCAGAGTTGCATTTAAATATGCTGATATGCTGATTATTCTTCGTAGTAAGAGAAAACATATCCTTTACTGCCAGGGATTTTCTATGATACCCTATCTTTAGTTCCCACATGAGAAAGTAGAAGTTGCAACAGATCTCTTAGTAACACATTCCAGTAATAAATAACTCTCATTATTAGGAAATGTCTTTTACCTCGCTTAAGTTTCTAGTGTTTCAATTCAAAGCAACGACTTACACTATACTGTCTCTAGTGAATTGAAATAGTTCGTCATCAACATTTTGCTATATCTCTGTGTTCATTTTTCTTCATGTGAACATTATTTCTCCTTTTTAAGTCATTCTCATATGCTTCAAAACTATTCAATAAATTACACTCATCTTTATAAATACATCATGGACTAAATTTCAATTATTGTTATTACTTCCCATCCCCTTATAAAACCACACATATCATGCCTGCTAAGGTTTCAAGTGTCTTTTGGCCTGAGGCTTTAAAATATTTAGTAATAATTTTTACCTTTATCATATTAAAAATGCTAACCAAAAAAGATTACTCTAATTTTACTTTAGTCATTAGGTGAAAGAAAATTCTTGGGAAATGAGATTTCTGATGAAAAACAAATATACTTAGAAAACTACTTTAGCCACATTAAAATTATTTTTTTAAAGCATTCTGCACGGGGAGGTTTTATTTTCCAGCTCTGCATATTTAAATGAGTTTAGATAACTAATGACAGATGATTAGTCAAAGGCAAATATGAATACTGTAAAATATGAAATACAATGGACTTTGTTAAATGCATATCAGTAGTTAAATATATAGTAAGGCAATAAAAATACTAAATATGTGAAATATTTTTCAATTTACATCCAAAATTTACATGGCTTGACATTTTTACTTTAGATAAGAGGAAATGATATTTTTATTTAAAAAATTTTTCTAGACAAAGATTGGGTAGCCCAAAAGATATTAAAAATGAGGACTACAATGATATTACCTGTACACATACTTGGAACATTGTTTTTCAGAAACAGTACTCAAGACTTGATACAGAAAAGTAATTTTGTTTTTTTTAATTAAAGTATATATTTTTTCATGTTTATTTATTTGAGAGAGACCCCATGAGTAGGAGAGGGGCAGAGAGATAGGGAGACAGAATCTGAAGCAAAGCCCTATGTGGGGCTCTAACTCACAAACCATGAGATCATGACCCCAGCTGAAGTGCATGCTCAACCGACTTAGCCACCCAGGCACTCCTCAGCTTAGTATATTTTTAATGAGAGAAGATTCTGAAAGTGTCAATGAAAGTCCTAGTTTCATATTATTTTTTTTATTTCAAAATTAATTTGTAAAAAGCTAGAAATTATGAATGCCTAGGTCATATAATCTAATTTTCAATTTAAACCAATGGAAATAAAAATGGCTTTTTCTCTTGATAGTTGTCTAGATACATCGATTTTGCTTCAAGGGCTGTCTTTATCAGTAGAAACATAAAGTGATTATAAATTCTTACACTGATCCTGTATAATACAGATTACTCAAGTCTATGTCTGTGATGGACAACTATTCCTTCTTCACTGATTGTCAATGACCTAAGCCGAAAACACATAAATCAAGAATTATGTTTTGAATTTCTAAATACTGTCTACTGTGATTGCCCATCATAATCAAAATCAGAAATCTTTCAAGTGCCACTAAATAGGGCTTTTGTTTTATAAAATCCAATGGACCACTCAGAATGGCTGAACCAATTTTTCTCCCTTACAAGGGGACCACTGGTCTGATTCAGTCATTACAAAACAGTTCTTCCTCTATTTCTATGGCCTAAGCAAAAGTGAGTTGAAATATTAGATGGAAAAAAATGGATATCACTGGTAGAAACCAGAAAGAGATATTCAACTCATTAGCTTTGATTTTTATTTTCCTGATTAACTTGGACTTTTCAATGAATGCATAGTGTGTTTGTTATTCAATGATACGGAGAAGAACAACTGATGGTTGACTCTACTGCGAGGCTTAAAAGCTCTTTCACAAAGAGTGTGCCATTCCATTTTTGAAACAAGCAAGAAAGTAAAAAATTGGTAAATGAAATAAAATCTGATAGAGGAAGTAAATTCAACGTTGTTTTGCTCATTCCCACATAAGAGAGCTTTATTCTCTGAGCCTTATCTACTGTGACAATAGAAGGAAAGAAAGAAGGAGATGGTGCTTATCTGTGACATGGTATTTTATGTGGTCACTGTATATTCATTTGTTCAATACAAATTTATTGAGTTCCTAATAGGTGACAATTACTGATTACAGACATTTGGGATACAGTGATAACAACACAGATAAGCTCTTTGCTTCCATGAGGTTTACAATCTAGAAAGAGAAGACAAAATGTAAATTTGTAAACTAGAAAATGTGCCATGTAAATGAACTAATAATTTTGCTAAGATACGGTAGCTTATAACAGATGAATATCCATCAGAACCAAAAGAGAAGCCTGATTAAAAAAAAAAAAGTTTAAAGTATTATAAGCTTTAGAGCACTACTGAGTAGTTAGAGGACACAATCTCTGAGAGTGTTGTTAGATTAAGCAAACCAATATTTTATAGTTACTTATTTCCATCAGATTCTACACAAAGGACAGGAGACTCGTGATCACAGAATGGATCCAGGGAAAAGGCCTCTACTAATACTTAGAGAAGGACCATAGCTTTTGGAAGCTATATGAGGATAGAAAATAATAATAATAATAATAATAATAATAATAATAACAACAACAACAACAGACCATGATTTCAATAAGGTGGATTATGCAGAGAACTAATATCAATACTATGTCAGTTTTCATTGAAGATATTTGACAAATTTTAAAGCTACATAAGGCAAAGGATTAAGAAAGCAAGGAAAAACTCTGCACAAAGAAAAATTTTGAGTAGTCTGAACATGTAAAAAATACCAGGATTAGGGTTTAGAACTCACCAGTAAACACACTACGTGTTTTTGGAGGGCCACATGTCAAGGAGCTTACCACCTATATGTTTTCTTTTAGTAGATTTATGGTTCAGGTCTTACATTCAGTCATTAATCTACTTTGAGTTAACTTTTGTGTATGTTCAAGTTTCATTCTGTTGCATATGGCTGTCCATTTTTCTTAGCACCATTTATAGAATACCCTGTAATTTCCCTATTGTACATTCTTGGCTTCTTTATTGTAAATTAATTGACCATATAGGCATAGGTTTATTTCTAGATTCTTTCAATTCCACTGATCTTTGTCTCTGTTTTTATGCCAGTACCATCCTGTTTTGATTATGATAGCTTTGTAATAGAGTTTGAAATCTAGGACCATGAGATCTCCAGCTTTGTTGTTGCTGTTGTTCTTTGTTCTCCTTTCTTTTTCTTTCTTTCCGTCGTTGTCGTCCTCCTCCTCCTCCATCTTTCTTCTTCTTCTTCTCCTTCTCCAGACGACGACGACTACTACTACTACTACTTCTACTACTTCTTCTTCTTCTTCTTCTTCTTCTTCTTCTTCTTCTTCTTCTTCTTCTTCAGATTGACTTGGTTAGTTAAAGTCTTTTCAGGTTCTATACAAATTTTGATTGACTTTGTCTTTGAAAAATTCCATTGCATATTTTTTGAGTATAGTTGATACACAATGTTGTATTAGTTTCACATATACAACTTAGTGATTTGACCACTTTATATATTATGCTATGTCCACCACAAATATAGCTACCACCTGTCCCATTATATCACTATTAAAATATCACTGACTACATTTCTTATGGTCTGATTTTTATTCCTATGACCTACTCCATAAGTGGAAGCCTGTATCTCCCTCTGTCTTCACACATTTTGTCCAACCTCCCTTCTGGCAACCATCAATTTGTTCTCTGTATTTATAGTTCTGATACTGCTTTTTTGTTCATTCTTTTTATATTCCATTTATGAGTGGAATAATGTCGTAATTGTCCTTCTCAGTCTGACTTATTTCCCTTAGCATGGTACCTTCAATTCCCTCAAAGGCACAGTCTCATCCTTTTATATGGCTATGTAATATTCCATTGTGTATATATGCCCCAGTTTCCTTATCCATTCATCTACTGATGGACACTTAGGTTGCTTGCTTCCATGTCTTGGCTATAGTAAATAATACTGTAATAAACATAGGGGGACGTAAATATTTTCAAATCAGTATTTGTGGTTTCCCTGGGTAAATACTCAAAAGTGGAATTAGTGGATCATATAGTATTTCTTTTTTTAATTTTTTGAGGAAACTCCATACTGTTTTCCACAGTGGCTATACCAGTTTATGTTTCCACCAGCAGTGCACAAGGTTCCTTTTCGCTACATCCTCACCAACACTTGTTGTTTCTTGTTTTCTTAGATTTCTTAGATTCTAATAGATGTGAGTTGATATTTCTTGTGGTTTTGATCTGAATTTCCCTCATGATGCGTTCTGTTGATCATCTTTTCATGGTCTCTTGGCCATCTCTCTTGGTCTTCTTTGGAAAATTGTCTACTCAGGTCCTCTATCCATTTAAAACAAAAATTCTTTAATGTTTATTTTTGAGAGAGAGCATGAACAAGGGAGGGGCAGAGAGAAAGAGGGAGACACAGAATCTGAAGCAGGCTCCAGGCTCTGAGCTCCAAGCTGTCAGCCCCGAGCCCGATGCAGGTCTTAAACTTAGGAACCACGAAATCATGACCTGAGCCAAAGTTGGACGCTTAACCAACTGAGCCACCCAGGAGCCCTGCTGCCCATTTTTTGATAGGATTGCTTGGTTTCTTGGTGTTGAGTTGTATAAGTTCTTTAAATAGTTTGGATACTAACCCTTTATAGGAAATGTCATTTGTCAATGTCTTCTCCCATTCAGTAGCTTGTCTTTTATTTTCTTGATGATTTTCTTCACTGTGCAAAAAGCTTTTTATTTTGAGATAATAGTTTATTTTTACTTTTATTTTCCTTGCCTTAGGAGACCTACCTAGAAAATGTTGCTATGGCTGATGTCATAAAATAAATTACTGTCTATGTTCTCTTCTATGATTTTTATGGTTTCAGTTTTCACATTTAGTTCTTTAATCCCTTTTGGTTTATTTTTGCATAGGGTTATGGTAGTCCAGTCTCATTCTTTTGCGTGTAGTTATCCAGTTTTCCTAGCATCATTTGTTGAAAACACTGTCTTTTCCCCATTACATATTCTTTTTTAAAAATTTTTTAACGTTTATTTATTTTATTTTTGAGAGACAGACACAGAGTGCAAGATGGGAAGGGGCAGAGAGAGAGGGAGACACAGAATCTGAAGTAGATTCCAGCCTCCAAGCTGTCAGCACAGAGCCTGACATGGGGCTCTAACTCACAAACCGTGAGATGATTACGTGAGCTGAAGTCGGCCACTTAACCAACTGAGCCATACAGGCGCCCCTCCCCCCATTATATATGCTTGCCTCCTTTGCCATAGATTAATTGATCATACACATGTGGGTTTAGCTCTGGGTTCTCTATTCTGTTCCATTGATCTTTGTGTCTATTTTTGTGCCAGTACCGTACTATTTTAATTACTACAGCTTTGTAGTATACCTTGAAATCTGGAATTGTCGTACTTCCAACTTTGATCTTCATTCTCAGGATTAATTTGGCTATTCAAGATTTTCTATGTTTCCATACAAATGTTAGTATTATTTGTTCTAGTTCTGTGAAAAATGCTGTTGGCATTTTGATAGGGATTGCACTGAATCTGTAGATTGCTTTGGGTAATCAGGACATTTTGACAGTATTAATTCTTCTAAGCCATGTGCATAGCATATCTTTCCATTTGTGTCATCTTCAATTTTTTTATTAATGTTTTATAGTTCTCAGAGTACCAGTCTATCACCTTTTTTGGTTAAGTTTATTCCTGGGAACTATTGTTTTGGTGCAGTTCTAAATGGTGGGTTTTTCTTTTTAATTTCTCTTTTCACACCTTTGTGGTTAATATATAGAAACACTGCCAATTTCTGGGTATTCGTTTGGTATTATACTACTTTGTGAATTCATTTTTTACTTCTAGTAGCTTTTTTGGTGGAGTCTTTAAGATTTCTATGTATGGTATCATGTTGTCTGGAAATAGTAACAATTTAACTTATTTTTTTACCTATATGGATGGCTCTTATTTATTTTCTTGTCTGATCACTGTTGTTAGGACTTCTAGTACGAAGTTTAATAAAAAATGGCAAGATTGGACCTTGTTCCTGACCTTTGAGAGAAAGCCCTCAGTTTTCACTATTGAGGATGATGTTACTTTTGGGTGTTTCATATATTATTACCAGGGCTGATGTGTGCTTGAGGACCATGGGTTTTCTGAGGTTGCATGTTTCCTGTGATGACTCACCATTTATATCTGGATTCACCAGTTACACTGTAAGGATCCTCCTGTTATGGCATCTAAACCCATCCCTTATGGCATCCAGACCCTGTTCCAGTTTGGGCTTTTAAGGTGGAAAGGAAGAGAGTTCTCAGCCCTCTTAAACTGTGGCTTTTTTTTTTTTAACCCTAGCATGAGTAGCTCTGGTGTAGGCATGTGGACACTGGGATCACTAATGTTGCAAGTTCAGAGACAACTGGACTCACTAGTTTTGGTGTCCAGACGCTGTTCATTCTAGGCTTTTAAGGTAAGGTGGAAACATGAACCATGTTGTTCTCTAGTCTCTCCAGGAGAGCTTTCCTGCAGTTCCCCTGCCACTTGGCAGACTTGTAGTGCTGTCTCTTTTTTACGCTTATATCTCTTTAAACCATGGCTTGTTTTCCTTGCCCAAGACAGAGAGGGATCTGTCCTGGTCACTTAGTGCTATTCCTCCCCACTGCTGTTTGCATATTGGGGATGAGAATTCCCTTTTTTTACTGTGTCCCTCTCTTTCTTGCTATTCTCTTGCCATTCTATCTTCTGTTAGTCATTTAGCTGTTAATTTAGCCCTCGGTTCTTCTTCAAGAGTATTTGTTCTGTTAATAGGTGTAATTTGCTGTGTTCTGTGGGGTGGATGAGTTCAGTGTATTCCTGCACCATCGTCTTTAATGGGAACTCAATGCCATTGGAATTTTGTTAGAAATTGCATTGAATCAATAGACTGCTATGGGTAGTAGGGACATTTTAACAATATTAATTCTTGTAATTCATAAACATGAAATATCATCCCATTTGTGTTTTCAATTTCTTTAATTAATGGCTGTTTTCAGTGCACAGATCTTTGACTTAGTTAAATTTATTTCTAGGTATTTTATTTTTTGATGGAATTGTACATGAGATTGTTTTCTTCATTTCTTTCTGACACTTCATTATTAGCATATAGAAATGTAACAGGTTTTTGTATATTGATTTTGTACCTTGCAACTTTATTGAATTTGTTGATTAGTTATAACAGTGTTTTGAAGGAGTGTTTAGGGTTTTCTTTTTATGTCATCTGAAGATAATGACAGTTTTCTTTCCAATTTGGATACCATTTCTTCTCCTCTTTGTCTTTCTTTCAACTGCTGTAGCTAAGACTTCGAATAGTTGGTTGAATAAAAGTGGCAAGAGTAGGCCTTGTCGTCTTCTTAATTTTAGAGGAAAAGCTTTCAGGTTTTGAACTTTGAAGATGATGTTGGCTGTGGGCTTATCATATATAGCCTTTGTTATGTTGAGGTATGTTCCCTCTACACTCATCTTATTATTTTGTGGTATGTTTCCTCTATACTCACTTTGTTGAGAGTTTTTAAATCATAAATCATGATGAATTTTGTCAAATTCTTTTTCTGCATCTATTGAGAAGATCATATGATTTTTTATCCTTCGTTTAGTTAATGTGGTATCTCATGATGACTGATTTGCCAATGTAGAACCACACTTAGATCTTTGGAATAAACTCCACTTGAGCATGGTGTATGATATTATTGATGTAATATTGAATTCACTTTGCTAATATTTTTGACAGTTTTTGCATCTATGTTCATCAGGAATATTCACCTATAATTTTCTTGTGGATTCCTTGCCTTGTTTTGTCATCAGGGTGATATTGGCCTCATAATAGAAGTTTGGAATGATTTGCTCTCAGTTTGGAAGTTTGCAAAGGACTGGTACTAATTCTTCTTTGAATGTTGAGTAGAATTCACCAGCGAACCCATCTGGTCTTAGGCTTTTGTTTATTGAAAGGGTTTTGATTTCTGATTGAATCTCCTTACTAGTAATCCATCTATTTGTATTTTCTATTTTGTCTTGATTCAATCTTGGTAGGTTGTATGTTTCTAGGAACTTACCCATTTTTTTCTTGGTTGTCCAATTTGTTGGCATATAATTTTCTTAATGGTCTCTTATGATTCTTTGTTTTTCTGTAGTATCAATTATAACATTTCCTCTTTAATTTATAATTTTATTTGATCTCTCTTGCTTTTTTTTTCTTGGTGAGTCTAAAGGTTTGTTAATTGTTTTTATCTTTCAAAAACCAGTTCTTGGATGTATATATTATATTGTCTTTTAAGTCTCTATTTCATTTATTTCTGCTGTGGTCTTGTTATTTTATTTATTGTGCTATCTTTTGGGCTTTGCTTGTACTTCTCTTTTCCTAGTCCCTAGAGGTGTTTTTGTTTTTGTTTTCAAGATTATTGTCCTTTCTCAAGGTTAGTGTTTATCACAATGAACTTCTGTCTTAGAACTGCTTTTGCTGTCTCCAAGGAGTTTTTAACATGTTATATTTCCATTTTCATTGTTTCAAGGTATTTTTTCTCTTTTGATTTATCCTTTGACCCATTGTTGCTCAGTAGCAAGTTGTTTAATTTCCACATATATAATAATTTTCCAGTTTTCTTCTTGTAATGGATTTCTAGTTCCATACCATGGTGATCAGAAAAGAATCTTGATATGAGCTCAATTTTAAATGTATTAATACTCAATCCATGGCCTAATACATGATCTATCTGGAGAATATTCCATGCACACTTGAGAATAATGTGTATTCTATTGCTTTCAGATGGAATATTTTGTAGATACAGTAAACCATTGGATTGTGAGTAACTTGTTGTGCGAGTGTTACCCACTCTATATCTTTTGATTGAAAACTTAGTCTATTTACATTTAAAGTAATTATTGATAGGTATGCACTTATTGCCATTTTAAAAATCGTTTTCTGACTGTTTTATACTTCCTCCTTGCTCCTTCTCTTGCTTTCTTTAGTGGTTTGATGATTTTCTTTAGTTGTATGCTTAGATTCCTTTCTCTTCATCTTTTGTGTACCTACTGTAGGTTTTTGATTTGTGGTTGCCATGAGGCTATGTATAACAACATATATTTGTAGCAGTCTATTTTAAGTTGACAATAACAAGTTTGAAGGTATTCTAAAACTCTACATTTTTAGTATCCCCAACTCCTGCATTTTACTATCATTTGTTCTTTTAACAGTTTCTTTCTTTCTGTTGTTTTGTGCACTGAATGCATAAAATAGCTATGCTCATATAAGCTGAAAATTATGGTAGTTATGTACATATGTATCTTTGAAGGTAAAATGGAGCTCTCAGTTGACCTGAAATGTGAATGCAGCAGGAGTGAAAAATAAACCTTTGTTGTCTTATGTCTCTGAGTCATGTTCTGGTGAGTTACTGACATGAGACCTGACCTTATCTGTTATATTTCCCAAAGTGACCTAACCATATTTCTACTCTCCACCCTGTATACTGCTTCAGACATGCTAGCCTTCTTGATGTTCTGAAACAAGCCAGGTCCATTTCCAACTTCAGACCTTTAAATTGGAAATATCAAAGTTGAAATTCACTCCCATCTGACATCTGTGTGGATCAATCCCTCACATCTTCCACATCTATGTCAAAAGCGGTCTCCTTAATAAGACCTCTCCTTACTGACTGACCCATTTAACACTTCAACTTCTACATAACCCATCTCCTTCTACCTGGCTTAGTTAGTTACGTATAATTTACCACCATCTAATATATATTTGCTCATTTTTTTAAAATTTTGTTTCACTAGAACATGAGAGCAAGCCTTTTTCTTTAGTTTTTGTTTTTTTGTTTTTTTGTTTTTTTTTAGAGAGTAGTTTTAGGTTCACAATAAAATTAGTAGAAGTGTAAGAGATTTCCCAAATACATTCCATCCCCACACATGCCCAGACTTTTTCATTATCAACATCCCTCACAAGAATGGCACATTTGTTAAAATTGATGAAACTACATTGACACATCAAAATCACTAAAGTCCTTAATTTATATTACATTTCACACATCAAAATCACCCACGTCCATAGTTTACATTACAGTTCACTCTTGGGGTGTACATTCTGTGGATTTCAACAAAGGTGTAATAACATGTATCCATTATGGTATCATATAGAGTATTTTAACTGCCCTAAAAGTCTTCTGTGTTCTGCCTATTGATCTCTCCCAACCCCAACCTCTGGAAGCACTGTTCTTTTTATTATGTCCATAGTTTTACATTTGTCAGAATGTCATATATTTGGAATTAGACACTTTGGAGTCTTTTAGATTGGTTTCTTTGACTTCGTTATATGTACTTAAATTTCCTGTGTGTTTTTTCATGGCTCGATAGTTTTTTTGTTTTTCTTAGCACTGAACAATATTCCATTGTCTAGATGTACCATGGTTTATTTAGCCATCCACCTGCTAAAGGATATCTTCATTGTTTCCAGGTTTTGGCAATGATAAATCTGCCATAAACATTTTAGTGCAGGTTTTTGTGTGAACATAAATATTAAACTCCTTTGGGTAAATATTAAGAAGTGTGATTGCTAAATCATATGGTAATAATATGGTCAGTTTTTAAAGAACTACCAAAATTCCTTCCAAAGTGGCTGTACGATTTTACATTCTTAGCAGCAATGAGTGAGAGTTCCTGTTGCTCTGTATCCTCGCCAGTATTTGGTATTGTCTGTGTTATGAATTTTGGCCATTCTAATAAGTTTCTAGTGGTATCTCATCATTATAATTTGATATATGATGTGGAGCATATGCTTGTTGGCGATGTTGCTATATCTTTTTCGGTGAGGTATTTGTTAAGATCTTTGGCCCCATTATTTAACTGGGTTGTGTACTGAGTTGTAAGTGTTCTTTATATATTTAGGATAACAGTCCTTCATCAGTTGTTTCTTCTACAAATAGTTTCTTCTAGTTTGTGGCTTGTCTTTTCATTATCTTGATAGTATCTTTCAAAAAGTAGAATGTTAAAATTTAAATGAAGTCCATTTTATTCATCAGTTGTTTTTGTTTTTGTTTTTGTTTTTCATGGATCATACTTTCTGGTGTTGTGTTTAAAAAGTCATTGCCAAACCAGAGGGCATCTGGACTTTTTAGGTGTTATTTTCTACGGATTTTATAGTTTTGTATTTTACATCTATGTCTGTGATCTATTTTGAGTTAATTTTTGTGAAGTATTTAAGGTCTATATTTACATTTGTATTTTTTGAATATAGATGTCCAGATATTCCTGCAGGGCTTTTTGTCTGTTTTTAAGCTGATAAATCCCCATTGCCTAGAAAAGTTCTTAGTGCATAGTAGGCTCTCAAAAAAAATTTTTAAGCAAAAGATTCCGATTCTGTGTCTCCCTCTCTCTCTGCCCCTCCCCCGTTCATGCTCTGTCTCTCTCTGTCCCCAAAATAAATAAAAAACGTTGAAAAAAAAAAATTTAAAAAAAAAAAAAAAAAAAAAAAGGGGCGCCTGGGTGGCGCAGTCGGTTAAGCGTCCGACTTCAGCCAGGTCACGATCTCACGGTCCGTGAGTTCGAGCCCCGCGTCGGGCTCTGGGCTGATGGCTCAGAGCCTGGAGCCTGTTTCCGATTCTGTGTCTCCCTCTCTCTCTGCCCCTCCCCCGTTCATGCTCTGTCTCTCTCTGTCCCCAAAATAAATAAAAAACGTTGAAAAAAAAAAAATTTAAAAAAAAAAAAAAAAAAAAAAAAAAAAAAAAATTTTTAAGCAAAAGAATGTACCTTATGTGTGTATATCACAACAATTAAAATAAAACTTCATTTGGATTAAGAAATATTTTCTTTTCAAATATGATTATTTATGAGAAGATTATTTAGTGCCAGGAATTTATTTACTCATGAGTTAATTTCTTGAGTTTGTTTTTATCTAATTGAAACCAGAAACTTTGAAGGGGTAAGAGATTCAATTAATGAATGAGAATGAAAATAATTGGAAGAGGGAAAGAAAGGAGAATGAAAACCAGTGTGTCCGGATTCATAAGAAATCAAATACTTGAGTCCTGAAGGTCTTTGCGGCCAATATATGCCAAAGACTAACTGCTATCCCTGCCTTCTAGAAAATAAATGTGACTTTGAGAATCTCATCAAACTCTGATCAATGAGTTAGATCTTAGAACCAGATTCTATTTGTTTTAGACAGACAACATAATATAGCATTCATTTGCCTTAACTGTTTTAGAGCAAATTCTTTTTCATTAGGGAAACACTGAATTCTTACTATTTCCAGAAAAACTGCTGAACATTTTCACTTTAATTATGGCATTTAATCTCCATCGAAATCTTATAAGATAGTTTTGTAAGTACAGATAGTTTTATAAGCACAGATAGTTTTGTCACATAGATTATATCCACAATAGGACATTAGGTGGATCCCCAATAGGACATTGAGGACTACTTTGGTTACTAGGGAAAGGAGTGGAAGAAACGTTGTTAAGTGCCAAAATGTATGCCTAAAAACATAGAAACCTATTGTTACTCCAATTTTTTGCATAGGGAATAGGCCAATCTGTAGTTGGCCAATGTCATAAAGGGAGAACCAAAATTCATATCTAGATTTTTCTGTCTTCTTGTGTAGTATATTGTAAACATTAAGGTGCATAAGATTCACTTGGTCATATTGTTAAAACTCAAGCTTTTATTCCAGAGGTCTAAAATGCGTCTGGGATTCTTTGTTTCTAACAAACTTCCAAGTGATGCAGATGCTGCTGCTTATGTTCCACGTTTTGAGCAGCAATATCCTAAAGAGAGTTGAATGTGAGATAATGAAAGGGTGATAAATGCAAGATTAGACTGTTGAAATATTTGGAATAATTATAGAAAGAGTAACTGAGGTCTCATTTTTTTCTACTACAAGGTGTCAAATCCCAGTGCGAAGCAAGTACTTCTATTATACCTTTACTAACAGAAACCATCACCAGGTGAACAAAAACAAGGGGAGAATGAAAACAATCATAGCATGTCATACTCCAGTCGGGCAGTAGGGGGCGTGGTGGGAAAGCCCTTGAGTTTTAGGTGGGTTTTTGCATATGGTCTCTGTATCAGTTAAAATTGGATGCCTTTCCCCACTAGACGAAGGTGGTTACTGAGGAGAAAGGTAAAATACAAAGAAATATAAATTTCCTTATTTTTTGCAGAAATTAATCATGATTGGGTGAAATTGCTTAAATCATGTTGAAAGTTTGAACGATTTTATGTATTTGGCTAGATATCCCCTCCACCACACATACACTCCTGCCTGGTAACTCCCTAGGAAATATCAAGTAGGTGCTCAGGAGATCAAATACAGATCAAATACAACTCAGATCAAATACAGATCAAGCAAATAATTTCCCCCTCCATACCGGGGCTATACTGTGAGTTCAATTTTGCAACTTTAGTATATAAACGTTTGGAATATAACGCATTCATGACCTACTGTAAATGCTTTTAAAATTTTTGTTAATTTTTTTTTTGCTTAATTAGAACGATATCTGTTTGATAATAGTGACAGTGTTTTAGAGTATTATTTAGAGTAATTTACTAATTTTATGAGCAATTTTACATTCATTGGTACTTCAGTGAACCTGGCTTTAAAAATTTTGTGTTTAGTTGCCTTTAATCGTTACTTAATAATCATAATTTTTAAGAAGCATATATAATAATACTTATATATGTAATAATATCATTATATAATTATATATAAGTATAAATATATATAATAATAATATAATAATAAGCATAAGCTTTTTAGGAAGCATATATAAATTTGGGGCACCTGGGTGGCTCATTCACTTAAGTGTTTGACTCTTGGTTTCGGCTCAGGTCATGATCTCATGGGTTTGTGGGTTCAAGCCCTGCATCCAGCTCCATGCTGACAGTTCAGAGTTTACTTGGGATTATTTCTTTCCCTCCCTCCCTCCCTCCCTCCCTCCCTCCCTTCCTCTCTCTCTCTCTCTCTCTCTCTCAATAAATAAATAAACAAACAAACAAACTTTAAAAAAAAGAAGCATATATAAAATTTTGGAAAAAATAAAAGAAACTATACAAATAGCGAAATAGTGTTTGGATTGTTTTTAAACAATCCAAGTCCAAATAAGGACTTTATTTATAGCTGCTATAATTGAGTTACAAAACTGAAAAAAAATTATTTTCCTCTACTGGTTTTTATAGTCAAATCCACAAAGCCATTGTTTTTATTTTTAATGATGGTCTTTTCAGGTTTTTGCATTCCATCCTTTTGAAGTCTATATATAGTTCACTGTGTCAGTTTTCTTTTTTTATAAAAAAAACTTTTTAAACGTTTTTTATTTATTTTTGAGACAGGGAGAGACAGAGCATGAACAGGGAAGGGTCAGAGAGAGGGAGACACAGAATCCAAAACAGGCTCCAGGCTCTGAGCTGTCAGCACAGAGCCCAACGCGGGGCTCAAACACACAGACCGCGAGGTCATGACCTGAGCCGAAGTCAGCCGCTTAACCGACTGAGCCACCCAGGCACCCCGTAGTTCACTGTGTCAGTTTTCACCCCAGGGTGAGTCTCATTTTCTAGAACTTCTGAAAACTCATGAACTTCTTCATGAGTTCTTAAAACACTATTTTCTTTTGACTTGCCATATGAAAATTGTGAAACTTAGTAATACTAATAAGCCTATTTCTATGGAAATGGTCTAGATATTATCAAATCAGTCTTGCTAGATGCTGAACAATTCATGAACTGCTTGTTGAAATTCAATAAGCAGTTTATGAATACTTGAATTGAGAGATTCTATTTTTTAAAAAATCAGAAACCGGTAAGTTCCACTGGTGACCAATGGTAACCAATCCAAATTCAAACTGGTTATGAAACATCTCAGTTTTTAAACTCCTCTTGAGTGGGCTCGTGGCAGTGAGAATAGACAACGTGTGACTACCAGGTAATGAAACTCATTTTCTTGGCTGGTTTGTAAAACAGGCTCTCTGAACAATTTCAGGCGAGGAGTTCCAAAAGTGTTTCAAGCTGTGGTAGCATCCCTATAATTAATGTACAGTCTCCCAGGGCGATTTCTTAGAAGGTCAGAACTCATTCTGGTGTTTGTTAGCAATCGTCCTCGTTATTTTCCTATCACACCTTTTAGGCTGGCGGAAGGCACTTTGCACCTGGAAGAATGCCTTTCAAAGGCCCTTGGAAAGGATGGCGCAGGGAGCCTCGTCCACATCAGAAGTGTAGGAAAAGAAAATACAGGCACATCCTTTGTACTATCAGTGTGCATCCTTACTCTGCCACGGATACATTTTTAATTGCTGTCCTTAAAACCTTGATCCAAAAGTCTTAGAAGTAAACAGCTCTCTACCATTATCCTATTACAAGTGAACAGTCTCTCAATCCTGACCTAATTTTTAGAAAGGAAAAAAAAAAAAGCATTTAAAAACCATTCTGAAATGTAGTTCCTACCAACGTTTTCCTGTGGGTGATCTTACTAGCCTGTGAAACATTTGTAATCACAGAACTTAAAATATGGAACTGCAAGTATGTCAGCACAGTGTGTAATGTGCGCGCTTGCACGATATCTAGCACTCTCGGTGAGCTGATTTCTAGAACTGTAGCTGCACCAGCTGTCCGGGGAGCTGAAGCTGCCAGTCCACCCTCCTACCTCCCTTGGAGGAGACTAGGTGGTAGCAACAATCCATGTGGGCGGAAACTGAGGAAATGGAAGAATAAAGTAGAGGAGGAGGGAAGGTGGCTCACGCACGGCTGTGATGGAATAAATGACACAGCTTGAATTCAACAGTGCTTCTGTTCCTGTTTTTAGACCGATGATGTGCAAAGCCCCCTTTTTTTCCCCTCCTCCTTTTTAAATTAGCAAACATAATCCTTACTAAGCACCTGGCTGCCTTGCTCCTAGACCGCATCGGTGTCTGTCTCCTTTCATCTGTCATTTTAATGCAAAATATGAATGCAGTTTCACTGCTTTAAGAGATTCACTGGGAGCCTACTGATATTTTTCCAAGGACAAGAACACTTAAAAATACATCTTTTATCAGAACCTCAAGTGTTAGAATAATAGAGGAGTGACGACAGGAATAAGCAAATGGCTTAGGGGAAAATCATAATCTACTTTCTAAAAGTAGCAGTTTTTAAGAATCCTACTGCTAACACGAGCCATAATTAAATTGTTACATAATTAAAATGAAATAATAGAGTATGATAACTAAGCGTTAGGCTTTCAGTTTTTCTCTCTGTTTCCAAAGGGGTGAAGGATACAGGAAGTCACATGACTGGGCTGAAATGAATAGTCCAATTACACAAACATATTTTTTGGATAAATATTGAAAAGTTTGTTACATCAACATATCAGCACGACCTTTTCTTCAACAACACAAATGTTTAACTCCCCTTTGGCTGATCATGTGAATTCAGCCCAACCACCCGGCTTGTACCTGGCTGCATGCAATTAGCTGTAAACACACAATTCCCAAGATAGACTGCTTCAGGTTGGGTGGAAAATCTGCGGTTAGTGTTTCTTAAAGGCAGTCAGACTGGTTATTGCTGTATCAAGGCCTGAGAGTCCTCCCAGACAGGAATGTGTCCAGCAGTGTTAATTTCTGAATCCAGCTACTTCATAGGATAAGCTTTTATCAGACACTATTTTGGTGGAGTATGTACACAAAGTAAGATGAGACGATGTGAAAGCTTTAAAAGCTCCAGTTCTTTTGGGTCCTGAAGACAGTCATCAAAGTGGAAATTGGGCCAAGTCTGCACCCACGGCCTGTACCAGGGATCAGAAGCACCAGGGATTTCACATGCCCACTTTTCTTTAGTGTATGTGAACACTTACATACAAAAAGAGAGACAATAGGGCACCTGGGTGGCTCGGTCGGTTAAGCAGCTGACTGCAGCTCAGGTCATGATCTCCCCGTTGGTCGGTTCCAGCCCCGCAACATGACGGGCTCTGTGCTGACAGCTGAGAGCCTGGAGCCTGCCTTGGATTCTGTGTCTCCCTCTCTCTCTGCCCCTCCCCCACTCACGCTCTGTCCCCCTCTCTCTCTCTGAAAAATATTAAAAAAAAATTTTTTTAAAGAGGTGCAATAGATATACAGAAAAGAGGACAGGTAAATATAAACGTAGAAAAGATGTCAAGTTGCACACACACCTAATTCTTCTAGGACTCTTTGTTACGGAAAAGACAATCAGAGTGTAAAGTTGATGGAATTAAAAAATAATTATGCATGGGAGAAAATGTCCAACTATGTGGACATTTCAGAATGCTTGTGGGAATTCTCCATTCAAGTGTGGGTGTAGACACCACCTTATTTCATTTTTGATACGTGTTTTTACAAGTACTACATTTAAAGCATGCTCTAAAGTCTGTGCTACAGAGCTAATGTGAAAATAGCCTAAATCTAAAATTATATTCCTGTTACTGTTTCTACATGCATCTACTTCTGAAAATACTTAGACTGCTTAATATCCTAAAAATTTATATTGAGAAATCTCATGAATAAAATATTCACTGGGATTTCTATTTGACAATGTGTGAAATAATGGATCCCAGTATCATATTTGTTATAAAATTGTAGCTTCACCTTTGACAAAGAATTTTACAAATACAGAATAAAGTTCTTTGGTATACATTATCACTTTAGCTGTAGTGGACACTGTCAGATTATCATAAATTCTGACAAAAGTTAACTCCATTGAAGATCTGATTCTTCATATAAAGGATTATAGTTAAAGTGTTAAACTCTGGATGGATTATCTCAGATTCATAGAAAATACATTTCCATTTTCAGAGAAGTCAACTATTTCAAAGACTACCTAAATACTTTCACCACTTTTAGTAAGATTGTGTGTGTGTGTGTGTGTGTGTGTGTGTGTGTGTGTGTAGTATATACTATGGATTAAGATCTTTGGACTTTGAATGCTGGCTGACCTGGTTTTCATTATATGGTCTATCACTTTCTAGGCCTAGACAAATTATGAAGTCAAAGTCTTGTCTTTCAGATTTATTAAAAAGAGATGGCAATTTATCTCATAGAACTTTTTGTGGGGATTTAAATGATACGAATAAGTTGTTTAGGACAGAACCTGGTCTATATGAGATGCTGCTTTTATTATAAATCAAAAATAAAGTTCAAATTACAATGGATCAAATTGCAATCTCAGTAGATAACATCAGATTGATTGTGACTGTTGTACAGAATATCAGTGTACTATGTTGCGAAATTACCATATGCCTCTTAATAACCTGTGCCAAAATTTTCAGGGTGGCCAGGTACCAGTATTATTAAACATTGAAGGAATATATTTACCTGACAAATACACGACTTGAACTAGCTGACCTCCAGTATCAACACAGGTATTGACCTAAAATCAGGAGGTTTAACCAGTTCACATTCAAAAAGAAACTAAGGTAATGTCAGATGTAAGGAAAACAGCGCCAAAAAGAAAAACCATCCCATTTCAATGGAATAAACATGCCCGAGGTATTTAAGATGAGGTCTTATCCTCCACCAATAAAGAATGTAAAGAGATGGAGTGAAAAGGAGAGGTTAGGCATTACATAATTCAGCAATTCATATTGAAAGTTTTCATCTTCAGGTCAGTAGATCAAATATGATCTCAGGCAGTACAGAAGATCTAAATATACCGGTTGTTCCTGCTGTGGAAAAGGCTATATAATTAAGCTCTCATCCCACCCAGGTCCACACCAGACTCAGCTCACCCAGGAATGAGTCACTGCTCTGATGGGCTGATTGCTCTGGGCAGAGCCAAAGTAGTGATTAAATAGCTCAGAGCTTTGGAGCTTCAGGGAACCTCTGCTTTAATTCTCCTTCAAGCTTAAATTAAGACTGATTCTGGAGGATATCCAGTGATTGCTAGGGATTTAAGAGGATGGTCTTCTGCAAACCATCCACAGGAACTGATGCCAACAGGCTCTTCACTGAACAGATGAAGTGCGGGTTGGGGAGCTCTTGGGCTAATTTGTTTCTCATATATGATGAATGTTTTCAAATATAAATTATTAACTGTGCTTTCAAACTGACTGCATAAAATGAGTTTTCAGTTAACCTACACTCCAAATGGCCTGCAACAAATAAACTACAGGCGTGAAAACATTTCTTTACTCAACATATGACTAAGTGTAAAACATTACTTCCCCTCCCCGCCCCCACCCCTCACCCCGGCTCTACATTACACTACTTTTATTTTGTCACATGAGAAGACGTTATTATAAGGATCCAAAAAGACCCTTTATAAACTGCTCAAAATAATCTATTTTAATTGGCCCAGAAGGTTATAGCGGATACTGATTAGTTTCACTGGTTGAACATGCTGCTGCTGCTAAGATCCGTGGCTTAAGTTTTGCACATCTAGGTTATCCATAGATTATTCATGCATCGTGTATCCAAGTTATCCATGGATATTTGTGCTTTGCCTAGCCAACTGTGCATGGAGAATAATTTAGTTCCACACCCACATATGTGCACATTCGCTGTGATAGGAATTTTAAAACATCTACCTATTTAATACGTGAGAAGGATTGTATTCAACCCATCGCCACTCTTCATTGCTCCAAATGAATATATTTAGGGAAGCTATGAGGATAAAATGCATTTATGTATGAAGAGACTCCTGTATAGATTTGATTCTGGACTTCTAGAGGCTTCTCATCAAAGATAAAAGGGCTGAACTTACAGAGTATATATTATTATCATGGTAAATAAGTTCCTTAAAAAATGTATTTGAACAAGCTGGATCTCATTTTCAGTGATAAGTAACTGGAAATACTTTTCCTCCGCTGGAAAGAAGAATATGATAAAAAAAAAATAGTTCATCATGCTTAAAATTTCCCATTCTGAGGCTGTACTCTCTCACACATTCATAGTTGCTATTTTTCAACTATGATTCAAGAGGCCTTAAACAGTGAAGTCAATAATGAAAGTCTTAGAGTTGAATTCAGATCATGATTCATACTCTGAACTTCACATCCCAGCTCTTTGATTTGGGACAAATATTCATCTCCTCTCAGCCTTGTTTTTTGTTTGTTTTTGTTTTTGTTTGTAATTGGGTCAGTTTGTAAACTGATAAGTTTATATGGTAATTTTAAAAAGAAATTAGAAGTATTCCCTGAATTCCCTCATTATGCCTAGCAAGGTCTTAGACACTCAGTAGGTGAGTACTGTTTGTAAAACCACATGGTTTCTCTCCTTTTTTAAAAAACAATTGAGATTAACTGACATGAAAACATGTTTCAGGTGTACACCATAGTGATTTAATATTTGTATATGTTGCAAAATGATCACTGCAAGTCCAGTTAATATCTGTTAGCATACATAGTTAGAATTTTCTTGTGATGAGGACTTCTAAGAACTACTCTCTGAGCAACTTTCAAATATAAAATACACTGTTATTAACTATAGTCACCATGCTATACTAATTTTTTGTAATTAATTTTTAACCTTTGACCCCTTTCATCCATTTTGCTCCCCACTCTTTGAGCCTCTGGCAACCACCAGTCTGCTCTCTGTATCCATAAGCTTTTGTTTTGTTTTGATCCACATGTAAGTGAGATCATATGGTATATATCTTTCTCTGACTTACTTCACTGAGCATAATGTCCTCAAGGTCCATCCATGTTGCAAATAGCAAGATTTCATTCTTTTTTAAGGCTTAATAATGTTCCAACTCGGCAATCAAAAAGAATGAAGTCTTTCCATTTGCACTGTGAACAGAACTAGAGTGTATTATGCTAAGCAAAATCAGTGAAAGAAAGCCAAATACATGATTTCACTGATAAGCGGAATTT
The DNA here is from genome assembly GCF_028018385.1 of Neofelis nebulosa. Taxonomy (NCBI): domain Eukaryota; kingdom Metazoa; phylum Chordata; class Mammalia; order Carnivora; family Felidae; genus Neofelis; species Neofelis nebulosa. The sequence continues at coordinate 40,137,339 of NC_080789.1, read as the reverse complement.
AAGAAACAAAACAGATGAACAGAGGGAAAAGGAAGGAAAATAAGATATAAAGATGGAGGCAAACCATAAAAGACTCTTAAATACACAAAGAACAAACTGAGGGTTGATGGGGGGGCACAGGGCAGGCAGGGGAAAGGGGAAAATGGGTAATGGGCATTAAGGAGGGCACTTGTTGGGATGAGCACTGGGTGTTATATGTAACTGATGAGTCACTAAATTCTACCCCTGAAACCAATACTACACTATACGTTAATTTGGATTTAAATTAAAAAAAAAAAAAAGAAACCTTAAAAAAATAAAAATTAAATAAAATGTTAAAAGGCTGCATAATATTCCATTGCATTATATGTATACATACATAATACACATACCACCACCACTATATATATATATATATATATATATATATATGAATGTATGTATATACATACACTATATGTATATATGTATGTATGTATATACATACACTATACATATGACATCATCTTTATCCATTCATCCACTAATGGATACTTAAGTTGTTTCTGTATCTTAGCTGTTATGAAGAATGCTTGCTACACTGGATATAAGGATGCATATATCTTTTCTAGTTAGTGTTTTCATTTTTCTTTGAATAAATACTCAGATCGGGAACTGCTAGATCAATGACAGTTTTACATATTTTTTAAGTACCTCACTACTGTTTTCCATAGTGACTGCACCAATTTATATTCCCATCAAAAGTGTACAAGGGCTCCTACATCCTCACTGGATAGTTTTGTAACTTGTCTATTTAATAATAGCCTTTCTAACAGGTTTGAGGTTTTACCTTGTGGTTTGATTTGCATTTCCCTGATGATTAGTGATGTTGAGCATCTTTTCATGTACCTCTTGCCCATTTATATGTCTTCTTTGGGTAAATGTCTATTCAGAACTTATGCCCATTAATGCAATTGTTTGTTTGTTTGTTTTGCTATTGTATTGTATGAGTTCTTTATAAATTTTGAATACTAACCCCATATCAAATATTTTCTCCCATTCAGTATGATGTTTTTTTCATTTTGTTGATGGTTTCTTTTGTGGGCAGAAGGTTTTCAATTTTATATAGTTTCTTGTTTCTTTTTGCTTTTGTTTCTGTTGCTTTTGGTGCCAGATTCGAACAATGATCACCAAGACCAATGTCAAGAAGTTTACCATCTATGTTTTCTCCTAGGAGTTTTCTGGCTTCAGGTCTTCCATTTAGGTCTTTAATCAATTTTGAGTTAAGTTTTGTGTATGGTGTGAGATAGTGGTCCAGTTTCATTCTTTCGCATGTGGCTGTCAAATTTTCCAAGTACCATTTATTGAAGATACTATTCTTCCCCATTATATACTTTTGGCTTTTTTTCTAAAAAAATTAGTTGCCCACATATGTGTAGATTTATTTCTGAATTCTCTATTGTGTTTCTTTGATCTATGTGTCTGTTTTTATGCTTCTGCCATACTGTTTGATTACTTTAGATTTGTAATACAGTTTAAGATTAGGGGACTTGAAGTTTCCTGCTTTATTATTTTTAAGAGATAGAGTGCTTTTTAAAAAATATTTTTGTGAAAAATGCCATTGGAATTTTCATAAGGATTGCATTGAATCTGCAGATTGCTTTGGGTAGTATGGACATTTTAACAGCATTAATTCTTTCAGTTGGTGACCACGTATCTTTTTATTTGCATCATCTTCAATTTCTTTCATCTAAATTTTATAGTTTTCAGTGTACATGTCTTTCACCCCTTTATTTAAATTTATTCCTAATTTTTAAATTGAAATTATAAATGAGATTGGGTTCTTAATTTCTTGGACAGTTCATTATTAGAAATGTATAGAGGGCGCCTGGGTGGCTCAGTCAGTTGAGCATCCGACTCTTGATTTTGGCTCATGTCATGATCTCACGATTGTTGAGATCGAGACCAGCATCAGGCTCCATGTGGAGCCTGCTTAAGATTCTCTTTTGGGGCACGTGGGTGGCTCAGGGGATTAAGTTTCTGACTTTGGCTCAGGTCATGATCTTGTGGTTTGTGAGTTTGAGCCCCATGTCAGGCTCTGTGCTGACAGCTCAGAGCTTGGAACCAGTTTCGGATTCTGTCTCTCCTTCTCTCTCTCTGCCCCTCCCTCACGCAAGCTCGCTCTTGCTCTCTCTCTCCCTCTCTTTCTCTCTCTCAAAAATGAATAATTGTTACAAAAAATTAAAAATATTATCTCCCTCTCTGCTCCTCTCCCACTCGTGCTCGCTCGCTCGCTCGCTCTCTCTTTCTCTCTCTCAAAATAAACAAACATTAAAGAAATAAATGTATAGGAAAATAACAAATTTTTGTATATTGATTTTGTGTCCTGAAACTTTCCTGAATTTGTAGATTAGTTATAACAGTTTAAGTGAAGTCTTTAGTGTTCTCTATATATCAAATCATACTATCTGAAAATAGTAACAGTCTTTTTCCTTTCCAGTGTCTATGTCTTTTATTGTGTTTTATTTCTTTTTCTTGCCTAATCGTTGTGGCTAAGACTTAGAATACTTTGTTTAATAAAAATGACAGAAGTTGGAATTTTTGTTATGTTTCTCAGAGGAAAGATTTTTAGCTTTTCACCATTGAATGTGATGTTAGTTGTAGGATTGTGTCATATATGACCTTTGTAATGTTGAGGTTTATTCCTTCTCTATCCACTTTGCTGAGTTTTTACCATAAATACATACAGAATTTCATCAAATGCTTTTTCTGCATCTACTGAGATGATCATATGATTTTTGTGTTTCATTTTGTTAATGTTATGTATCACATTACATTATTAATGTGATATTAACATCACATTATTATTAACATATTAACATATTATTAACATATTAACATCACATTGTTAATGTTATGTATCACAATCACACATGATTGATTTGAGGATGTTGAATCATCCTTACATCCCTGGCATAAATCTGCTTGATTGTGGTGTATGAACTTTTTAATGTATTGTTAAATTTGATTTGAAGATGTTGAATCATCCTTGCATCTTTGACATAAATCTGCTTGGTCATGGTGAATGGACTTTGTAATGTATTGTTGAATTTAGATTGCTGATGTTTTGTGGAGAATTTTTGTATCTGTGTTCACCAGGGATATTGACCTGTGATTGTTTTGTTTTGGTTTGGTTTTCTTTTTCTCTTGTGGTGTCCTCATCTGGTTTTAGGATTAGGGTATACTGGCCTCCTAAAGTTAGTTTGCAAGCATTCCCTTTATTTTTTTTTGGAAAGGTTTGAGAAGGATTGGTATTAATTCTTGGAATGTTTAATAGAATTCACCAGTGAAGTTGTCTGCTCCTGGACCTTTGTTTATTGGAAAGTATTTGATTACTGATCCAATCTCCTTACTAGTAATTTACCTGTTCATATTTTGCATTTCTTAATGATTCAGTCTTGGTGGGTTACATGTTTCTAGGAATTTACCTATTTCTTCTAGATTGTTCAATTTGTGGCATGTATTTGTTTATACTAGTCTCATAATCCCTTGTATTTGGGGTACCATTTCCTCCTTCATCTGATTTTTTCTCTTTTGGTGCTCCCTCGCTCTCTCTCTCTCTTTTTTGAACCTAGATGAAGGTTTGTCAACTTTATCATTTCAAAGAACCAGTTCTTAGTTTCACCGATCTTGGGGTTTTCTTTCTCTGTTTGTTTAGTCTCTATTTCATTCATTTCTACTTTGATCTTTGTTATTTATTTCCTTCTCTTAACTTTGAGTTTGACTTGTTTTAGTTCTTTGAAGTTTAAATGTATATTGACATTCTTTTTGTTTCTTGAGATAGGCATTTATCACTATGAATTTCCCTCTTAGAACTGTTTTTGCTGTATCTCATAAATTTTGGTATGTTGAATTTGTATTTTCATTTGTCTCAAAGTATTTTGTTGTTTTGTTTTATTTCTTCATTTACCCATTGACGTTCAGGAACCCATGTGGTTGATTTCCACGTATTTGTGACTTTTCTAGTTTTCTTCTTATATACGATTGTGGCGAGCAAGATGCTCCCCATAATTTCAATCTTAAATTTATTAAGACTTTATTGTGGCTTAACCTGTGATCTATCCTGGAGAGTGTTCCATGTGCATTTGAAAAGAAGGTATACTCTTTTACTTTTGGATGGAATGTTCTATATACAGAATCTGTTAAATCCACCTGGTGTACTGTGTGATTTAAAGCCAATGTTTTCTTATTAATACTCTGTTTGGATGATCTATTCATTGATATAAGTAGGTTTGTTTATCTTTCTAAGCTACATGTTTAAATTTACTAATCACCTCTTAAACTCATCCTTACTTTAAATAACAATCAAAGTAGATGCATATAACCAGCTACCATAAAGAATACAAGATAAAATAATTTTGGTAAGAATGCTAAAGGAAAAATTGTGTCACTGGTTAATGGCAGTTATGCATTGATTTCCTTTATCTCCTGTATTTATATAAAGCCTTTAAAATTTTATAACTAATAGTTCACTTTTTGAGGTCCAATGCATGACAGCCCCCCAAAAAGCTAAAAAATAAAAACCAACATCCAATGGCCTTTCCATTAAAACTCAAGAACAAATTTTCTACTCTCCTCATCTCAGTCAATACCAGATTAACTTCTTTTTTATCACATACAACAGTATTACAAATCAATTTGATGAGTGAACTTGCATGATCAATTATCGTTTCTGTCCCCTTATGTTATTTAAATAAAAGAATAATCTTAATTGGTACAAATTTATTTATTAAAAGGATTTATTAAAATTTTTTCCTAAAATTTTTACCCCTCTTAGAGCTACAAAATGAAAAAGAACATAGTGATTATTTTTCTGTTCATGTCTAATCAGATCATATAATGTGGAAGTAATGTTAATGTGTGTATCACATCTGGAGTGCAGTACAAAATGCATAACCATATAGAGGATTTATCATTTATTAAAATACACAAATAAATTGAAATGTAGCTGTGTATATATGGCTTAAATTTAGTAAGTTATTCAGTTCATAACAAAAAATACAAAATATCAACTTTACCCAATTAAGTAAAATAATGCAATACGGGTACATTAATTTCTTTAATTTGGGACTTTAAGTTTTATTTCTTTGTAATCTTTATTGATTTACAGTTTTTTCATATCATTTTTCTTCTTTATTTATTCTCTTCTGTAACTTCAGATATCTGACTCTCCAGCAAAAACCCTATCTCCCTCAACTGGTATTCCCATTTAGCCACTATATTATATTTTAACTAGTACAGAAGAATAATGTTTATTATAACAAACAGTTATATAAATAATGGTACAAATGTAAAGTATTATGTAAATATTAAGGTTCTTTGAAAGAATAGTAACATAGGAAATATTTTTAAAACAAACTAAAAGGACCAAAGCATGATTTAAAATTTATCAAACCATAAATAGAATTCCCATTTTATATAGGAATACATACATATGGAAATACTGAAGATTAATACACCAAAATCGTATTCTATATGCTGAGGCTTGAGAGCTAGAAAGTGAGATTAGAGATAATATTGCTTTCTTCTTTATAGTTTTCCCCAAATTTTCTATACTGAATATGTTATTTTTACAATTAATATGTGTTAGATCATGTTTTAAAATATATTTTGAATATTTTTTTCAACTAACAGAATTTAATGTAAACTTTTTAAAAGCCATTGCCCTTACTTCATTCATATCCTATCTGATCTTCCCAGAGACAATCATGTACCTTTCATTACTCTACCAGGAATGGAAAAGTATAGCTATGATACTTGTTTACTATTACAAGTTAAGGAAAATTAATTACTCCATCTTCTTCTAATTGTCTCCAATTTAAGATTACATATATTAAGCAGGAAAAACTAAAGTAAAAAGAAATCTAGTCTGACAACTTCAGAGCATTTCAATATGAAGATAACATTAATAAAATTTTGTTCGTGGAAGAGTTACTGGTCACCAGCTTTACACCAAAAAAAAACAAAACAAAACAAAAAACACCAAACTTTTTCTTTTTTTTTTTTTTAACAGAGTTGATAGAGCACAATATACAATTATATTTTCATGTTACCTTTTAAACTTTAGTATAAGCTTTAAATCAGTGTGCAGAACTTTTTCAATTTTTATATATTCTTTCCTTTCTGAAAGTAATAAATGTTGAAAGTTTCTGTAAAATATAAGTACTGCTTGATACATTGATAAAACAAAGCTACAAAGAGCATATCCCACAGACCAGACCCAATTGAGCATGAGCTTTAGCTGTAATCTTAGCTGACATTTATCTAAGATGGTCTTCTACTTTGTCATTACACTATTACAGGTACAAGTTTGGCCCATAAATCAGAGGTTCTCTAATTCTGTCTGAAAAATCAAGGTTGATTTATTTAAATTTATCTGGAATCCCAAGGCCATTCATTAGAGGATGGATTATTAAATAGAGATGTATGGCTCTCTGCAAGGTAGCCGACATTGCACTTTGGTCTATAAAAGCTCTATACTTGATCCAGTCTTTTAACTTACCCAGGTTCTCTATTTCAGAAGAGAAGGTATTTAAAAAAAAAAAGTCTTAACTTTATTGAAAAGCCTCAACCGATCCTGTTTTACTCCTAGAACAGTTCTCTTAAACTGACCTGGGATAACTTTCTCAGAGATTATTATTTTTAAAATGAAATCTTCCATACAAGGATTCTACCCAGGATGTTTAGAGATGGTTTTATCTCTGTTTTGTACATAAAGATTCTGAATAATTAGGTAAATTTTCTAGTCCATTGTATGGCTCGCTGCCAGATTGCTGTCTCCCAATTTACCATTCTAATAGTGCTTTCTCATTCAGCATGTCTGGATATGAGGACAATGACATATATGCATATATATTAAATTAGTGCCATCCTTTATTAAATTTACATCTCTGAGTATTTGATTCTCAAAACAAAAATTGGGGTCCTTTCAATAGCATCAGAAACAGACCAAGGATGACAAAACTCTAACTTTATCTAAAAAAACTATAAACAAATCTGAGATTGAGTAACTGTTTGGTTATATATTTTTATGCTTGATATATTCTTATTTGAAATTTTAATCCAAATTTAAAATCTCTTATTACACAAAATTTTATATAAAGAGTAATCGTAGTTGCTCTGCACATCATTTAGTGCTTTAGTAAAACAAACTTTATTAACTTCCAAGTCTCCAGAAAGTATTTTTTTAACCTCTAATTGTATGTTTACAAATTCAGTGCATAATTTTCTGTTTTGAAGTAAAATCCATTTAAAACTTACTTGCCAAGGTTACCGACTAAAGCAAATATTTTGGCAAAATAAATATCTTTTTAATCTAACATTATCTAAAGGATAAAAATTCCAGAACTTACAAGGATAACCTCTATCATGAATTTCTTTTATTAAAATCTTAATAAATAATAAAGGTTAACAAAAACTTCAGAATTATGGCAGTTGCACAAGTCTTTCATAAATGTTACAGAAACTTGATGTCTATACTTTGTAAAGCGCCATTTTAGGACCTACACTTTGATCCCCTCCACTGTGAGGTGATAAAATGAACACACCCATGGATGAAGAAAAACACACAAAGCTTCTAGGTTTCTGTTTTGAACTAATGGTTGCTTGTGTCCAGGATGGGTGGGGAGGAAGGACCAGAAATAAAATTTGGGGCTTTGGTCATGGCAATGCTGCAGAAAGATCAAGTAGTAAAATAACGTGTTCTTGTTTCTCCCTGTCTCTGTCCTGGGGCAATAGTGCCTGCTGACACTGGTCTGAGATTTGCTACGAGTACAGTTGGAAGTCCTATGTATTTAAGAATTTGATTAAAACAGATAAAAATAATGAATTTAAGCAATGCTTCCCTACCCCTCCTTTTCTAATTTGACTGGACTGATTAATTAAAATCTGAAGAGGGTCATCTTCTAATGTTTTATTTGGGGAGAGGATAAAACTAAAGCTTTTTGTGACTCTAGGTAGTCAAGAGTGAATTGACCCTGGTTTCCTGGACTCCAGATATTGATCCTAGAACTCATTTGCTCTTTATTCCTCCAGCTTTTTCGAGCTGTCATGGCCTTTCTACTTTGTCTGACAAATAGTTGATACATTAAGGGCAAATGAGCTCACTGGGTAATACAAAATAAAAAATCAACCTCTCACAGCACACCATTTATTAAATGAACTGTCCTTCACTCTGAAGGTAATCTTGAACTAATAGATGAAATCACCCAAACTCATTTATGCCCCATCCACAAAATAATCTGTTATTACCGGTCCAGAAAAATATTAAAGGGCTTATCAACAACAGCAAAAAGAAGCCATCGTTCACAAAAAATTAGTGTGAGAAAAAAAAGATAAAGTAAAAATCAGAATTTTTTGGCTGAAGAAATACTCCAAACCTTGAAGCAGAGGACAACTGGTACATAACATCAATATAAATTAAACCTAATTGAATAATCATTGCAGATAAGGTTCACCGCAATGAACTGGACATTCAAAAACTGAAAATAGAAGTGGAACACTATTCATTAAATTAATTAAAGAAAAACAGCAAGTCAACTCAAATAAATGTTAAGATAAAAAGTGCCTAAGCAAGGTAAATATGACTGAAAGTACGGTGATAGATATAGAGAATGTAAAGTCAAAAAGGAAACAGAAATAAATTCTAAAAGAAATAAAATATTTTTAAAAAGATAGAGAACACAGGCATAGGAGATCCAACATACATACAATTAGAATTGAAAGACCTAAAAACAAAACAATGATAGAACTAAATATTTTAATTTTTCTGAAATAAAAGTAGACTTGATCTCTCCACTAAAACAATCCCTCTTTGTACCTAGAAAAATTAACCAGGTGGTGTCAAGGCCAAAGTATATCAAAGTAAAATTATTAGGAAAAAAAACTGTGTTTCCAGACCAAAAAAGGTCACTTCTGAAAGAAATTGGTATAAATCAAACTTGTTTTGAGAAATGTCCGTTCAAAACCTTTCCTATTGTTGAAACTAGGTTAGTTCTCTTATTATTGAGTTATGAGTTTTTTAGAAAGTCTATTATTAAAAAAATGTTATCATACACGTTTTCAAATATTTTCTCCTAGTTTATAGCTTGCATTTTCACATATAGTTGTTAAACATTTGAAATGTGGCCAGTACGACTAGGGAAGTGAAATTAACAATTTTTTAAATTTAGTTAATTTAAATGCAAAGAGATAAACCAAGATAGAGGAATGCCTAATGAGCACTTAAAAACATGTTTAGTACCATTAATCATTTGAGAAATGCAAAATAAACTATGAGATACCACTGTGGTATCTCACTAGAATAGCTAGAATAGCTTACATGGAAGAAGCAGGCAATATCAGGTGTCTCTGCAAATGTAGAACAACTGGAAATCTCACATATTGCTGGTATAAATTCCACATTAGAACATACCTTGGCAGTTTCATGTAAAGGTAAACACACCCTTACCAGATGATCCAGCAATCCTACTCCTAGCTACATAACCAAGAGAAATGAAAATTGATGTCCCCTCAAAGACTTGTGAGTGTTGGTAAAGATTTGTTCATAATGTCCACAAACTAAAATAACCCAAATGTCCATCAACTGGTGAATGGATAAACACATTGTGGCAAATCTATATAAAAGAAGCGAACTGACTATTCACAACAATAAGGATGAATGTTAACAGTATATACTAAGTAAAAGAAGCCTGAAACAAACAAAAAATCATATATAACTTCAACTGTATAAAATTTCATAAAAGACAAATTTAATAACAATTGTTAGGGTTTGGGATGGATATGTGGAGGGGATTTACTGTACAAGAGCATGATGTAACTTGGGGTGATGGAAATATTCTATATCTTGATTGTGATAGCAGTTATTTGAGGACATACATTTGTCTCAAGACTTACCATGCAATTCACTTAAAGTTGATAAATTTTATTCTATGTAAAGTGTATCTCAAGCTGATTATAATACTAGAAACAAATGACTGCAAAAATAGTACTTATAAAAACCTATAGAATTCAGCAAAACTGCTGTTTTGCAGAAATCTTATAGCTTAAATATTTATATCGGGAAGGTAGGAAGCACCAAAGAAATGAGTGTGCTCAACGTCTAAATTTTTTAATTGCTATAAAATACACCTGAAAGAAATGAAACAAAAGATAACAAAAGAGAAATTTAAATCATACCATGTATAAAAACAAATGTAATGAGGAGGACATTACAACAGCTAAGAACAAAAGCATAGGCAAACTTGGCAAGATCAATTAGGTTTTCAGTGGTGAGTTTACTGGGGCTTATTGCATTATTAAATTTGTTAAAATTAATGACCAAACAAAAGTGTGCTAAGTACTGACAATGATGAGTATGTTCAATGAACCAGAGGTTATTTTTCATCTAATTCTGTGCATCTGAAGTATAATGGAGAAAAACACTGTTTTGGAAAACCTTGATGCTTTTCTTTACAAACTCAAATACAAATAACCTAATAAATTGATTCTGGAACAATGTTGAGGCTCGAGGCACGAACCCCTTGAACAATTGAAAATCCAGGTGTAACTTTTGAATCCCCCCAAACTTGACTACTAAGAGTCTACTGTTAACCAGAAGCCTTACTGGTAACTAAAGTCAGTGAACACATATTTTGTACATTATATGTATTAATACTGAATTCTTATAAAGCTAGAGAAAAATGTGAAGAAAATAATAAGAAAGAAAATATATTGGGGCGCCTGGGTGGCGCAGTCGGTTAAGCGTCCGACTTCAGCCAGGTCACGATCTCGCGATCCGTGAGTTCGAGCCCCGCGTCAGGCTCTGGGCTGATGGCTCGGAGCCTGGAGCCTGTTTCCGATTCTGTGTCTCCCTCTCTCTCTCTGCCCCTCCCCCGTTCATGCTTTGTCTCTCTCTGTCCCAAAAATAAATAAAAAACGTTGAAAAAAAAAATTTAAAAAAAAGAAAATATATTTACAGTACTATACTGTATTTATTTTTTTTAATCTTTTAAATGTTTATTTTTGAGAGAGAGAAAGAACGCGAGCAGGGGACAGACAGAGAGAGAGGGAGGCACAGAATCCAAAGCAGGCTCCGGGCTCTGAACTGTCAGCACAGAGCCCAACTCAGGGCTTGACCCCACAAACCGTGAGATCATGACCTGAGCCAGAGTCAGACCCTTGACCGACTGAGCCACCAAAGTGACCCTATACTGTATTTATTTTTTAAAAAATATCTGTAAGTGACCCAGGTAGTTCAAACCTGTGCTGTTCAAGGCTCAGCTGCATTACTTTTTAGATACGTATGTGTATTAAGATATTACGTTTGAGTTTTCTATTTTTAAACTTTCCAAATTTCAAGAGAATATATTTTAAAGGAATATCAAGATTAATAACCATATTAATTTTTAACCATTTCATTAAATTTTTGAAATAGGACAAACAGGATGCCTGTTGGTATGTGATTACAAATAAGTACTGTAAAATATTTCTGCCTGGGAAAGTGCACTGTAGCATGCATATATATATCTATATATGTATATATATGTATATATATATACATATATATATACACATACATATACCTATATATTCACACACATATATATGCATATACATATATACACACAATGTATTGTATATGCTATTTTATAATATATTGCATATACAAAGTACACAAATATTTTTGCACCTTAACTGTTCATTATAATAGTAGGAAATATTTTTTTAACGATTGCTGATATAAGTACTCCTCTATACCACTGCAGATAAATGTGGCATATAGAGAAGAAAGGTTTATGAAGAAAGATAAACTATTTATGAAGAAAAACCATTGGAGAACATCAGTATTAGCCGATTTGCTTTTCCAGTTCATGGGATAACAGAAACATAATCTGATTGCATCCCTTAAATTTTTGAGAAATGTAATTTAACCATTCGTGTATTGGCCACCTTCGATAATTTCATAAGAGTTTGCAAGAGTCAAATTAAAAAAAGTTTTATAGACCTGCACTGGCACTTATATGTAAATATGGCTTTAAAACTTCCTAGTTATCATTTAATCATTAAATAATAGATATATCTGAATAGAACTATCCCCGTGTCTCCCTACTTAAAATTATACTCCTATCCTCCTTTTTATATGAAAATAAGTTTCCTCTATTCTATAGCCTCTCCGTGCAAAAAGCACCAGCATGAATTTCCCTTGGAAATAATCACTTTGTGTGCTTAAAAATTGCTATTCTAAGAAGCCAATAAGAATCCCAAATGAGCTGTAATGCAACGCTGTAGATACAACCCTATATACAAAACCTTAGGGACTAAAGCTCAAGAGAAGTTTAATTTTTGTTCACTTACCAGTTCAAGGGGTGAGTCCTGACCTTCAGAGAGTTTTTCTGTTAAGCAGTAATTAGGGGACCATGGACTCATTCATCTATGGTCTTACTGTAATGTGGATTCTCGTTACTATTTGTATCCAGGTATTGGAGGGGGAAACAGTGTGGGGAGTTGGCCCACACGTTTTTAAAGCCTTGTCCCAGATAAGGCACATAGCCCTTAAACTTTATCCCATTGGCTACATCTCCACGGTATGTTCACAACTAACTGCAAGGCTGGGCGGGGGGTCGGGGGTGGGGGGTGGCGGGGCGGTGCGTGTAGCCAATTTGTGTGCCCATGAAGAAAAGCAAATAGATTTCTATAAGAAATTAATTTGATGCTGTATTTTAACACCTGAATGATGAAAAGTGGAAAAGCTAAGTTCCAGGGATGGAAAATATACATACAATGGTGTCATAACAAGAAGATGAATGAAGAATGATTATACCTGGGCGCTATGCTATCTCTACCTTTAACTGAGTAAATAGGCAAATCATTTTGTGAAATTCCACTTTGAGCTTTGTGACTGGATTATCTCTAAGATTAGCTACAGTTCTAAAATACTATAATTATACTTTTGACAGTTTCAGAGCAGTTGAGTGAGACTTAAATGTACAAAGTTCCAGCAAATTGAAAAAAGGTGAAAAATAATTTCTGATATGAATATTAAGGTTCATATGGCTGATTTTTATTACATATCAGAGTTAAGCTATTCTTTTTATAAGAATTAAAGTAAAAGTCAGTGAGTAATTATATACCAATTGATTTTAATCACAGTTTTTCAAAAATTACATATATATATATATATATATATATATATATATATATATATATATATATATATTTTACCATTGTGTGCTGACACCATCATTTCTGGCACATTGTGAATACTGAATAAACATATGCTAAATGAATGCATGACTAAATGGATAAAATAAATTAAAATGAAATTTAACTCTGACAGCCTAAATTTGTGTCAAAAATATCCCTTATAAACTGTCTCCATGGTTAATAAAAAGAATGTACAAACAGAATATACATAAGGAAAATGGCTCCTGTAGAACTCCTGTAGCTCCCGTAAACACAGTGCTCTCTTTTTTTCGGAGCATGTTGTAAACAAAATTTATATTGGTCTAATAACTAAATGAACTCTAGCAAAAATCTAAAAAGTGTAATTTCACAACTGGGAGTGGTAAGTGTATAGACACAATGTAGTTCATGTGAAAAAGACTGCATTTTCAATAACCTATTACTTACAAGAATTTATATTTATGGAAGAATTTCCTAGGCGAAAGAACTAGAGAAGAAATGTAATATGTAAATGTAGAGAGGATTTAGATAGTGAAGCTGGCAGCTTCAAAGGCTATAGGATAGACACATTTGGTCCTTTCATACTTTTTTTTTAATGTTTGTTCATTTTTTTGAGAGAGGGAGTAAGAGAGACAGAGTTCGAGTAGGGGAGGGGCAGAGAGAGAGGGAGACACAGAATCTGAAGCAGGCTCCAGGCTCTGAGCTGTCAGCACAGAGTCTGATGCGGCTCGAACCCACGAACCATGAGACCATGACCTGAGCCGAAGTTGGATGCCCAACCGACTGAGCCACCCAGGTGCCCCAAGTCCTTTCGTATTCTTGAATATAACTGTCATCCATTCCCCTACCAACTTAGAGGAGAGTTTCCCTTTCTCCAGTGCTTATGGGAGAGAACATTTTACTTGCTTTCAGGTAAATGTAAGGCAAATTCCCTCCACATTTGTATAATCCTTGCATTTGTCCATTTCTTCAACAAATATTTTTGATTATATATATTTTCTTATAGTTTTCTTTTTTAAAGATATAATTGGCATATAACATACTAGTTTCATGTATACTGGATGGTTGTATATATGAAATGACCACCATGATTAATCAAGTTCACATCCACCACTATACATGGTTACAGATTTTTTTCTTGTGATGAAAGCTTTTAAGATCTCTCAGTGACTTTCAATTACACAACGGGATTATGAACTATAGTAGCCATGCTATATATTATATCCTCATGACTTATTTTATAACTGGAGGTTTGTAGTTTTTGATCCCCTTTACCCATTCTTCCCAACTCCCCATGATCCCCACCTCTGGCAACTACCAGTCTATTCTCTGTGTTCATAAACTCAGATATTTTGTGTGTGTTTGTTTTCTGTAATCCACATAAATGATAATATGGTATTTGTCTTTTTGTCTTTCTGAGTTATTTCAGTTAGCATAAAGCCCTCAAGTTCCACCCATGTTGTCACAGATGGTAAGATTTCATTCCTTTCCATGGCTGAATAACATCCATTGTGTGTGTGTGTGTGTGTGTGTGTGTGTGTGTGTGTGTGCGCGCGCGCGCGCCTCACATTTTCTTTATCCATTCATTCATGGACACTTAGGTTGTTACTATGTTTTGGCTATTGTAAATAATGTTGCAGTGAACAGGGGTACAGATATTTTCTTTTGGTAGTGCTTTTGTTTTATTTGGATAAATACCCAGAAGTGGAACTGTTGAATCATAGGATAATTCTTTTTTAAATTTTCTGAGGAACCTCCTCCATATTGTTTTCCATAGTGGCTGAACCATTTTAAACTCCTACCAAAAGTGTACGTCCTCACTGTTACTTGTTATTTCTTGTTATTTTGACAAGTCATTCTAACATGCGTGAAGTGATATCTCATGTGGTTATAATTTGCATTTCCCTAATGATTACTGATACTGAGCCCTGTTTCATGTACCTTTGGCTATCTGTATGTCATTTTTGGAAAAATGTCTCTTTAGATCTTTTCATTTTTTATTTATTTTTTAAGTATTTATTGTACCTTTTAAAACTTTATATCCAAGGTAGTTAGCATATAGTGCAACAATGATTTCAGGAGTAGAATCTTTAATGCCTCTTACCCATTTAGCCCATCCCTCCTTCCACAACCCCTCCAGTAACCCTCTGTTCGTTCTCCATATTTAAGAGTCTCTTATGTTTTGCCCCCCTCCCTGTTTTTATATTATTTTTATTTCCCTTCCCTTATGTTCATCTGTTCTGTGTCTTAAAGTCCTCATATGAGTGAAGTCATATAATATTTGTCTTTCTCTGACTAATTTCACTTAGCATAATATCCTCTAGTTCCATCCACGTAGTTGCAAATGGCAAGATTTCAATCTTTTTGATTGCTGAGTAATACTCCATTGTGTGTGTGTGTGTGTGTGTGTGTGTGTGTGTGTATGTGTGTGTATATATATATATATATATATATATATATATATATATAGGCATGCCACATCCTCTTTATCCATTCATCCATTGATGGACATTTGGGCTCTTTCCATACTTTGGCTGTTGTTGATAGTATTGCTATAAACATGGGGGTGCATGTGCCCCTTCAAAACAGCATACCTGTATCCCTTGCATAAATACCTAGTAGTGCAATTGTTGGGTCGTAGGGTAGTTCTATTTTTAATTTTTTGAGGGACCTCAATACTGTTTTCCAGAGTGGCTGCACCAGCTTGCATTCCCACCAGCAGTACAAAAGAGATCCCTTTCTCTGCATCCTCGCCAACATCTGTTGTTGCCTGAGTTGTTAAAGTTAGCCATTATGACAGGTGTGAGGTGGTATCTCATTGTGGTTTTGATTTGTAATCCTTGATGATGAGTGATGTGGAGCATTTTTTCATGTGTCAGTTGGCCATCTGGATGTCTTCTTTGGAGGAGTGTCTCTTCATGTCTTTTGTCCATTTCTTCACTGGATTATTTTCTTGGGGGTGTTGAGTTTGATACGTTCTTTATAGATTTTGGATACTAACCCTTTATCTGGTGTGTCATTTGCAAATATCTTCTCCCATTCTGTCAGTTGCTTTTTAGTTTTGCTGATTGTTTCCTTCACTGTGCAGAAGCTTTTTATTTTGATGAGGTCTCAATAGTTCATTTTTGTTTTCGTTTCCCTTGCCTCTGGGGACATGTTGAGTAAGAAGTTGCTGCTGCCAAGGTCAAAGAGGTTTTTGCCTGGTTTCTCCTCGAGGATTTTGATGGCTTCCTGTCTTATGTTTAAGTCTTTCATCCATTTTGAGTTCATTTTTGTGTATGTTGTAAGTAAGAAAGTGGTCCAGGTTCATTCTTCTGCGTGTCGCTGTCCAGTTTTCCCAGCACCACTTGCTGAAGAGACTGTCTATTCCATTGGATATTCTTTCCTGCTTTGTCAAAGATTAGTTGGCCATACGTTTGTGGGTCCTTTTCTTGGTTCTCTATTTTGTTCCATTGATCTGAATGTCTGTTTTTGTGCCAGATCTTCTCATTTCTTAATTGTATTGTTTGATGGGTTTTTTTTTTGTTTGTTGGCTATTGACTTGCATGAGTTCCTTATAATTTTTGGATATTAACCTCTTATCAGATACGTGGTATGCAAATATTTTCACCCCTTTGGTAGGTTGCATTTTTATTTTGGTGATGTCTTCTTTGCTGTGCAGAAGTTTTTTAGGTTATGCCACCCCACTTGTATATTCTTAGCTTTTTTTCTCATGGATTAATTGACTGTATATGCATGGGATTATTTATGGGCTCCTTATTTTCTTCCATTTGTGTGTCTAATTTTATGCCAATACCATACTGTTTTGATTACTGGAGCTCTGTAATATGATGCCTCCAGCTTTGTTATACTTTTTGAACACTGCTTTGGTTATTTAGGGTTTTTTATGGGGCCATCTTCACCGACTATTTATCAAACATTTTCTGTGAGCAAAGCACAGCTCTAGTTCTGAGTACATACTAGTGAGATGAAGAATCATCCCTCCACACTCTAAGTGTGGTAAAGAAAAAAAAAAGAATCATACCTGCTCTCGTGCAATGTATAATCTCCAACGATAAATCCCACATTATAGTATTAGATTGAGTAAAAGGAGTAAATAACTTGGCATTCATCAATTATAATAAAGCAAAACATTAGAAAACTAAAATAAAAAGATTAGTTTCATGTAAAGGGTTTAAAGAAGTGAGGTAATGGAAGATTAAACCCTTTTCCTCTGCTTTTCAGTATCCATAAAGGTGTAGAATTTCTAGGAAAAATATTACAGATCTAAAATAGAGACTTACTTGGAAGATAGGTATTGTGAATTCTATTCATTCATTTATTCAGTCTGAAAATATTGAGTTTTTACTATGTGCCACACACACAAAGATTAATATGGTAGTCTCTAGGTCAGAAACATAATTTGAATACAATGTAACAATTATAATAAGAGAAACACAGTGTCATAAACTGGAAGGGCCACTTAATACAAGCAAGCATATGTTTTAATTTAAAAAACCTTGGACACAGAGGAAAAAATTCCAAGGAGGATCATTGTATAAAATATATATGGTACAGAAAAGAGGCTATATTTGAACTAGAGATTCAAATCTCACAGCTCGCTATAAACTTGGATACATGACATTAACTTTCTGAGCCTCAATTTCCTCATAGTATCAAGGAATTATACCTACTGCAAAGAGTTGTTGCAAGGATTTAAAATATAGGCCAAGGATCTGATGCATAGTAGATCTTCTATAAATGGTCACCAGTCTTAGGATTAAATGTGGAGTCTTATAAACTCAAGTAAGAGTAGTCAAGGATATTCCAGATTAAAAAAAAAAAAAACACAAACAGCAAAGCTCTAATAATAGAATGACTTTGTATTAGGCTTCTAGGGAACAATTGAGAAAGTGGTAGGAGGTGGGATGAATAGAGAAAAGATTAGTAGAGAATGACTCTAGAGAGGTAAAGTGTATGAAGGACTAGTATGATATGATACAGAATCAGATTTTTTGTTACAGGAAATAACTCTGATGGCAACTTGAGTGTGAACTGGAGATGGAGCAAAATGGCAGTTAGATCACATGCAAAACACAGGAGCCACCTGGGTGGCTCAGTCAGCTAAGCGTCCAACTCTTGGTTTCAGCTCAGGTCATGATCTCATTGTTTGTGGGATCGAGCCCCACGTTAGGCTCTGTGCTGACAGAGCAGAGCCTGCTTGGGATTCTCTCTTCCTCTCTCTCAGCCTCTCCCCCACTTGCACGCACGCGTGCCCTCTCCCTCTCTCTTCAAAATAAATGAACATTTAAAAAAAAAAAAAAGTTAGTGCAGAAAACATTTGGAGACATGTATCCATCCATTCCACCTATGTACCAGGCACAACAATAGGTGATATTAATACACAAATGAAGAAATATCTACCTTCAAGTCCAGAAGAGAAATTATGAGGATTGACATAGTGGAAGCAAAGGGAATGAAGTGTGAACAATAGATTTGGGAGAACTTTGGAGTTAATTCAAAAAAATCCATAACCCCATGGATGTGAGATATGAGGGACAGAGATTGATCAGTATGATTCTCAACTTTCTGATTGAATCACCTGGGGAGGCTAGAGGCAGGCTAGCACTAAGTGAAGAACAGAATCTCTAGAAGAAAGACTGCTTGGGTTCAAATCCCGCCTTCATCATTTTGTAACTGACATAACGTGGACAAATGACTTCTCGGCTTACTAGCAATATGGCTGCAATAGAACAGGGGAGACTTGAAGCTCAGTAAGGTGGAAAATTTTTCTAGTTAAAACTTGTTATAATGGGGGCGCCTGGGTGGCTCAGTCAGTTGAGAGTCCAACCAGCTCAGGTCATGATCTCGAGGTTTGTGAATTTGAGCCCCACGTCAGGCTCTGGCTGACCGCTCAGAGCCTGGAGCCTGCTTCTGATTCTGTGTCTCCCCCTCTCTCTGCCCCCCACCCCCGCTCACACTCTGTCTCTCTCTCTCTGTCAAAAATAAATAAACATTAAAAAAATAAAAATAAAAATAAATAAAACTTGTTATAATAAATATAAAACTTGAGGCAAAAATATAAACAAGGTATGTGGGGAGGTTTGGCTGCTGTCCTGCCCAATGCAGGAGCCACTAGCTACATGTGGCTAATAGAGCTTAACTTAAATTTTAAAAATTTAGCTTTTTAGTCACACAAGTTGTACTTTGAGTGCTCATAGTTACATGTGCCTAGAGGCTTCCATAGTAGACAACAATTATACAAAATATTTACATCATGACATAAAGATCAATTGGACAGTGCGAGTTTCCTCAGGAAATTAAAACAAGATTAGAATATTTTAAAGAGAGGCTGGAGGATGAGGGATGTTCCTGGACCTTTTAGAGTGACTTTAGTGTGCAGACATATTTTTATTCTCTGGGAATGCTTACTAAATCCCCACTCCACTGAAGAGAAACTTAAAGCTACCATAGCATGCAGTTTTATTCTAGCCTCTTGACAGTTTGTCCAATGGGTCACTAACAAAGTGGTTATTTGATAGCAAGGAACAATATTCATCAGCTCAAAAATCAGTCTTTGATTAAGTCATTGCTGATACTGCTATACCACACACAAGAACCCGATTTTCCAGTAAGACCACCACCTTCAACTCAGTAACATACTACAAAGTGTACAGCCAATTAGATACCTGAAATGAAGCCTATGGCATTGTACACCTTTTATAACGGCACATGGAAGACACATATATTCTAGATCTAGATGTGTTTTCTCTGCTCATCATCTTATACCAGCACAAATATTCACAGACTTGTGACAAGCCTTATTCACTCTTCTGGTATGAGGATACCATTGCTTTAAGGAAACTGTGTTATGGAAAATGAAATTCAAAATTGTGATTCATGGACCTTATCAGTTAACTAATCATCACAAAGCAGCTGGTAAAATCACAAAGCAGCAATGATGAAATTTATGTTAAAAAAAATTCTCCACCATAGGGATTCAAATCTTTTTTAGGTTGGGATTCTATCTTAAGCCTACAGGATGTGTTAAATGGTCTGTACGCATGTTGTCTTTCTCTCATAGCCAGAGCTCATGTGTTAGGCCTCCAGTCATGGAGTTTGCCAATGGTGTCTGCCCCTAGGAAGGTAAATGATCCGTTTGTTTGTTTGTTTTATGTAACTGAAACATTATCTCTACCAATTAAAAGCTGATACTGCTATTTGGGCACTTGAGGTTCTGCATGTCACTTGGTGAGCTGTCTGAAACTGAAGGTTACAGAGTTGCCATGGGCAATGGATCTGCTTTAAGGAAAACTGGGTTACAATTCCCCCACTACAGGAATTTCGGGCTCTATATGCTTCTCTATATATCCTCTTTCATACTTATTACACTGTAACATTATATAAAATTTACTTATTAATATTTAGTGTTTATTATACATCACTTCATTCTTGAATGTAAGTGACTTAGGGACAGAGAGATTTGTATCTCCAAAGTATCACACTGTGTAGAACAGTGCATAAAATATATCAGTTATTAAACAATTGTATATTGAGTGAATTGAATCATGAGTGGAACCAGAGGCTCCCCTAATGTCACCTGTTCAGTGATACTAAGCAATGGAAGACTATTGTAATCCATTACAAATAGGATCACTGTGAGGCTCAGATCTCACAAAAACATTTTGCATCATCCTGACAAGTTGAAACAAAACAAACATAGGCCAGGTTCTGGCTAAAGGCAAAAGTAATAATGAATTGGTAATGGGGTTAAAAAGCCATAAATATCAACCATGGCCCCAAGGAAGAAGATGGCTGTGCCTACAAAAAAGAGAGGGTATTGTCTGTGCTTGCATGTTCCCTTTTATCCCTTTCTTCCACTAGTGTTTGTAGATCATTTTTATTGAGATAGGATAGTAATAGACTTAAGGAAATAAAAGGTGTCACCTAGAAGTCTTGGACTTAGATACCTAGACTCTTGGAGCTGTCTGCAGTAACTGATGAGATTTTGGATTATTTGCATTTCTGGAGGGAATTGGATGTGCTTGCAATTTTAGGTTAAGCTACCATCAGCACTGAACCCTCCTTCCACTGGTAAAAGAGGAAACAACATATATTTGTTCCACTTCTGATTATGGAAACAGAGAAATGACACCTAGCAGAAGGAAAGGTACATGAAGGTACCTAAGTTCAGCCTTCACTGTCGTATCTGCAATGAATGCTATAAAGATAATAAGATGGTTGGTATTTGTTAAAGTTAGCTCTGACTATGCCCATACATAGGAATATCCTATTTTTTTTTATTTAGTAAGCACACACATATAGGTCTAATTATGGGCCAAGTCCACCTCTCAGTGTTTTATAAATATTAACTCATTTAGGAACTTTTAGTAATCATTGGTGCTCTTTGTTGAATATTCTGGACTCAGTAAGATTGTACTTCCTGATGTCTTCTGGTAACAAGTAACCAGTTTTGGCTAGTGAGTTGTAAGTGGAAATGATATGTATCACTTTCAGGCCTTACCCACTAGTTGCCAATATCATACCCTCCAGCCTTCTTTTAATGACCATTTACAATATTCCAGAGATTATCACCTCCCTCAGTCTGGATATAGAAGTCAGGATGACAAAAACATGGAGCTATAACCTAGCCAACCCATAATAAACATGTTCCATGAGCATAAAATGAATTCTTTGTTTTTAAGTTAGTGAGATTTGGAGGAGTTATTACTGGATCATAGCTTTCCCTAACCTAGTACCAACCCCTATGAGGTATAGGTATGGTTTATTCCCATTTACAGAGAAAACTGACCCACTTAAACAAGCTCACACAGTAGGAAGCAGCAGACCCAGAATTCAGGCTCAGTTAAGCTAGCTTCAGAGTCTATACTCTTAACTGAAAGGCTATGCTGCCTCTATAGACTGTCCTTTATAAAGGATAATTTTTGTTCTTTCTGACTTGTATTTTTAGATTTGCTTTGTTCCCATATGTCTTCCAGGATTCTCCATTAGCTACCCATTACTAGTGTAGGCCCTCCAACAAGTTTAACTTTTCTCTCTTAAAATAGCCAGAGTTGTTTTGGTGCTTATAAGCAAGAACCCTGAAAGAAATGTATGTGTGTTTGTTTGTATGATGTTGTTGTTGTTGTTTTAATCTTAAAAGCAACAGGCATTTACTGAAGGAATTTAAGCAGAGGAATACTAGATAGATTAGATAGATAGATCATTAAAAATATATTACAACAAATTGATTAAAAATGTTGATAGAATATCTCAAAGTTTCTAAAAAATTGAGTCATAAGTCTCAGAGAATTTTAAATATTAGAAAAATACAAAATAGTAATACTCTGTTCCCATTGTAATGTTAACTTCAAATAAATCCCAGATCAGACACAGTATACTCTTTCCAATCCTTAGAAATGTTTCTCTAGTGGTATGACTAAGGGAATATATTCTGAAAATCCCACAGAGTTCTTTCCCTATTCACTATTGATTTTAAAGTGTTTTCAAAACTTCTGGTTAAACATTTGGAACTCTACTTTAAAGGTAACAAAAGAAGGTCTGAAAAACTAAGACTGGATTTAACATTTAATAAAGCTGCCAATTGCTTTTCAATTTGGTAGCTGAGAAAATATTTAGACAGTAAATTGAAAGTTTTTATACCTATCATTGAAAAGTGGTGTTTATCTCCAGAATGTGTAAGGTAGAAATATGTCATCACACAGAGGCCTAAGAAAATGTTTATTTACTGGCTCACATTCAATACCTGTCTCCTAGAAGTTAGAAAATACATGTTGCCAACTTTTGTCTTTCATTGTTTCCATAATTTCCAGACTCCTTAAGTCAGATTTAAAAAATCTGAAAATAATCAAAGCTAAGTAACAATTTCAGCCATTATGCTTGAAAACTACAGAGAAAGTTTTTTATTATTTGTATCTATTGAGCTCTTCCTAGAGAATGTAGGTCTAACGTTACCACACAAAACAAACAATATTTTTTAGTTTTTAGGGTTCCTAAGACGTTAAGACAAATAGAGTACAAAGAACACAATTTTCATTTAGGCCAGATAAAAGACAGAAGCTCTCTTTTTTCCCTTTTTTATAAAAGAGTTGGATATAGCTATGTGTGTATGTTTATTTCGATTTGCTATAGTTTTTTTAATACAATTATTCCAGTTGCAATGACTTCTCCTTTCTATGTGAATAGAGAATATTAATAAAGTTAAGGTCATTGTTCCTAAGTAAGGTTTGCCAGAGGTCAATTTATTTGTTTCATAAAACTACATTTTCACTTAGGAAGAATGCTTGCACTTAGGGAGAATGGAGTAATGAATTAACATATGCAAATCCTATGGCTATTTTTTTTTTTTTTTTTTTTTTGGTACATCTTGCCGCATGACCCTATTGTCTTAATCTACTTAAAATGAGTTTTGTCCATTTGTTTAAGGTCTAATAAGATTGCTAAGCAAGGACCTTTGCCTAGCAAGTGCTGTTGGGGATAAAAACCAGGGATGTAGTGAATAAATTTTTGTCATTAACATTGCCTAGTCATGGTATAAATTTTTATCATAAGCTTTTTCCAGTGATTGAGCAGAATGTTCTGGAATTTGCCTGCTGAGATAAAACTGCAGGCTAGAGATGACCTTGGTTTCCCAGGCACGAACGGGTCTGGCAGCTTGGCTACCCAGGACCACTAAGAACTTGAAAGTATCAGCTATTAGAAAGGGGACTGGAAGTAGTCATGAAACAGTATGGTCTAGATCATACTCTTGGAATATAGGTGGACATGGCCTGACTCAGAGAGCAGAGTCCCGTCAAGTCTGGAGACCCCAAAAGAATGAATTGACAGTGTCCGTTTAGAATCCAGTACAAAACACCTAACATAGGATCTAAGATGAATTTAGTATTTGTGTACTATATTTTCTCCAACAGTGAATGTGAAAAAACTGGGTTTTATGTTTGTGCTGGGACTTTTACCGTTATTAATCTCAGCATCTGTCTAAATACTTACTAGGTGATTATTACATGGACAAGAATGTCACAATGAAAAGAATAAACATTAGTGTCAAATTAATGTTATCTCTGAAGTCTGTCACTTATACGTTTTCTTAGTCCTTTAAATGAGGAAAGAATCGTCCTTATAATTATATTATTTATTTACCTGAAAGGAACAGGAAGAGCTAAACATATGGTTTAGAATCACAATTAGATGGTTCCTTGCAGTGAGCTCAGTAATCCATGATAATTTGATACAAACTGACATTTGGCTAAAACTGTGACAAGGAAAAAAGCCAATTTTCTTTGGAAAATAAGCGAATAATCTCCTAGAATCCCGAAACTGGGGAAAAGAGGAAATACAGGCTAAAATTTCGATTTGTGGCTGAATAAAAACTTGTAGGTATTATAGCACTTTCCTTCCTCCAGATTTTCAGCAAGCCTATAATTTACAGTAGCCCCTTAGAACCCTTTCTTTTTGCCTTACACACTTGTTTATTTTTCTTGAAAATTTCCCCAGAGACTGCAGACATTTTTCTTAACAGGTGATTTTTCAATGAAATGTCATTTTGGCTTTGTGAGTATCCTTAGTGGCATGTACCAAATGACTCATTTCATTTGTGACCAGAGCCAAATTCAAATTTAATTTATCAGAGGGGACAAGTTAATGTATAACCTATTGTGCCACCTGGCATCCTAAATTAAATTTCCTGAGCTTTTTTTACTGAAAACAGAATCAGGTATATGTTTTGTAAAGGCATTTTCAACTGTCAGCTGGGACTTCAGTCACTTTTATAGTTTTATAATTAATCCATTTGTTATAATTAATAAATAATAAATACCCAGGATTATTAATTTTGAAAATGACAAATGGGTTCTTTAGTTCTATGGAACTGAAATGGCATATGCTCTGAGCATTACAGAAATATGAAAACTTCTCACCTGAACTGTCATTCTAAGTCATATACTAGCTATTGTGCCTGCCTCATGAATGCTATCATAGAGTGAAGTGTTCATTTGAGATTCAAACTCAAACCAGTTTAATTTCAAAACTCATGTTCTTTCTACCGCATAATGGTAGAGTTATACGTGTTCTGTTGAATCTTAGGAAAAGGGAGAACATTACAGAGTCTAATATAGAAAAGAGAATTTTTCAGACTACTTCAAAATGGCATCTAGACACAAAGCCCTAATAACATTATGTATTAAAAAAAAACAACAACAACTGAGGCTGTGTATATACAGAATGCTGAGTTATTAAGGCCACTTGCTGTCCGGAGTAGCCTGTCATGTCAATAAAACACTATAATTATACCACAATATGCGCCCTATAACATTCTACATTCTAGCAGAGATTTTCTCATTCATATCCAAGTATTCAAGATTGTTTTATATGTTTGACTAAACCCAAATGAGTCCTTTTAAGTAGTAAACAAAACATTTTACATGGATTTGTTTTTTTGAAGGTAAATAAGATATAAATTCACGAATGAAATATTTTCTTCTTATTTCAGAAGCAATTACTACCATTCTTATTCTTAATCAGAGGTTAAGACTACAGACCCTGAGTCACATTCAAATCACCACTTCTTATTTGGACAACTTTGGGGAGTAGTATGATCTCTCTGGGCATCTACAGTGGGAATAACAATGATGATAATAACAACTATAACACTGACCTCATTTAGTAATTATGAGAACAGAACAATTTTATTTATGTAAAGAACTTCAGGATCTCTGCTCCTCCCTGTTTGACAGACAGTTGCATCTTCTGGTACAGTGCCAGCCATGTCCCCAAGACATGATGGTGAAGGTCAGAGTAAATAGATTCAGCTGTATCGGGCACCTGGTCACCAGGGCTGCTTTTCACTCTGGCAAAATGGATATTGTCACCATCAGTGACGTCTTCCTTGACCTCAACTACATGATCAACATGTTCCAATATGATGCCACCCACAACAAATTGAACAGCACAATCAAGGCTGAGAATGGGAAATTTGTCATCAATGGAAAACCCATCTCCGTCTTGGAGGAGGGTGATCCCCCCAACATCAAATGGCATGATGCTGGTGTTCAGTATGTTGTGGAGTCCACTGGAGTCTTCACCACATGGAAAAGGCTGGGTCTCACTTGAAGGGTGGGGCCAAGAGAGTCATCATCTCTGCCCCTTCTGCTGGTGCCATATTTGTGATGGGAGTGAATCATGAGAAATATGGCCACTACCTCAAGATTGTTGACAATGCCTCTTGTACCACAACTGCTTGGCCCCTCTGATTAAGGTCATCAGTGACAAATTTGGCATTGTGGAGGGATACATGACTACAGTCCAGACCATCCCTCCCACCCAGAAAACTGGACAGCACCTCTGGAAAGCTGTGGCATGATGGCAAAGGTGCTGCTCAGAACATAATCCCTGATTCTACTTGCACTGCCAAGGCTGTAGGCAAGGTCATTCCTGAGTTGAATGGGAAGCTCATTGTCATGACCTTCCAAGCCCCCAACCCCAGTGTATCAGTTGTAGACCTGACGTGCATCCTGGAGAAAGCTGCCAAATATGATGACATGTAGAAGGTGGTGAAGCAGGCATCAGAGGCCCCCTCAAGGGCATCCTGGGCTACATGGAGAATCAGTTTGTCTCCTATAACTTTAACAGTGACACTCATTCTTCTACCTTCGACACTGGGGCTAGCCTAGCTCTCAGTGACCTCTTTGTCAAGCTCATTTCCTGGTATGACAGTGAATTTGGCTATAGCAACCAAGTGGTGGACATTATGGTCCATGTAGCCTCTAAGGAGTAATAGCCCCCTGGACCACCAGTCCCAGTAAGAGAAAGGAAGAGAAAGATTCTCAGCTGCTGGGGAATCTTTACCCCAACTCATCCCCTAACATACTGAGAATCTCATGACCTCTACACAGTTTCCATCCCAGATCCCCTAAAGAAGGGAGGGACTTGGGGAACCCTACTGTGTAATATACCATCAGTAAAGTATACTGTACCAAAAACAAACTTCAAACAATACTTGCAGTTAGTGAGTACTCCAAAAACATCGTGTACTACTCTTTGTTGTTAAAGTCTTCATACTTATAGTACCTTAGCATGATAGCTTATTTATCTCTAATACTCAAATCTCAATCACTACTATATTTTTCTCCTTTTCTCCTTTTCTTCCTTTTTGCCTCATTTCTTCTTACCATAGTCTCTAAATAATAATTGCAAAATATTTAAAAATAAAACCCATGATGTCTGCATCTAAGCACACATACTATAAATATTTTGGAACTTTTTTTCTCAGTTCCTCCTGTAAATAGGTTATACCTATTTACACTGTAATTATGTTACATACACAATTCTAGGACTTTCTTTATTTACATAATGTTACAAAAAATCTCTTCACAACAAAAATGTTTTGTTATAAAAATATACTAGGTGCTAACGATATAAGTTAAGAATTTATACTAAGTTAATCAACAGTCTTGCCATTGTGAATCATTTAATTTCCTTTTATCTCTTTTTCTTTCTTTCTTTCTTCTTTTTTTTAAATCATGATAGTGAATGCTATGATTCATTCATTCACCAAGTTAGAATCTTTCCTGGCTCAACAAGACAGTAGAGAACAAAAGGAGGCAAAAGCCCTATCTTTGTAGAGCTAATGTTCTAGCTGAGGAAGGACAACTACACAGATAACCTCTGTATGTGTATAAAGGAATGGCATGTGCTATAACCAACATTAAGGTAAGATATGGGTATAAATAGTAATGGGTAGGCTCTCTTTTAGGAAAGCTGAATTTGGAAAGCCTCTCTGAGGAAAAGATATTTGAATAAACACCTGAATAAAATAATTAAGTCAAAAAATTTTAGTGCATAAAACTTATTACAAATATTTTTGAATGTTTGTATTTTTATATGTGGATGCACATCAATAAATGCAAGAAATCTACGTAATTTCTTGTCCTATCCAAAAGTTACTCCCTAGCAGAATTTAGCATAAAAAATCAATAATATTCTACTTTGTTAATGATAGTAATAGAAACACACTCAACTCACTGGTTGACATATGAGAGGTTGAAAATAAAGCTCACAGAGTTCCATGAGTACTCAGGCCAATTTCCTTATCTCATAGGTTAGAGGTCATAGATCTGAAAACTGACTTTGGTTTCCTATTTGCCAGCAAAATTCTCATCTGTTTCTAAAATAAAATGTGAACAATATCCACGAATATGATCTGAACAGGTTCATCTCTTTGGATTCAAGTTATTGGCAACAACATACCTATTATCTTTATACTTACAAAACAACCCAAAATTTCCTGTGGAATCCCAGTACATAGAAACCTGTTATATTCAGCAATATGTAACCCGCAAAGGATTTCTGACCGTCAGGGTGCATAATGGAAATTGCCTTTGCTTAGAAGTTTACATAATCACTTACAGTCAGCCTTCCTAGAGAAGTTCCCACATTCAGCACTACAGCCCTTTGATCATAATGAAATAGGACAAATGTCAGGAAATACATTCCCGTAAAGTGAATAAATCTTTTTCTTTAACCCAGAAATGACTATAAACATTACCTTCATGGAAATTTCTCTCATATGCATATTTTCAGCTTCTGAGAGGGGAACACCGAATGACAATTAGGTAATGGTGTTTTTAATTGAGGACAAGATTAAACCTTACTGATCAGATTCTCACATAGTGCGAACTGATCATTTTGGTCTGTATGCTATAGTAAAGACATGACACATTGACCTCAGAGCATTCAAGAATTGTTTAATTTTCTTTGAAATAAAAAATGAAATGGATTTTGGTAAAGTTGTCTTGAGAAAAAATTATACACTATTTATGTATCCTTTTGTAGTATGCTTCTATATTTAGCAATTGCATTTTTCCTTTAGTTTCTTTTTGTAATATAACACTGTAGATACATAGATGGGACGTTACAGAGCTTAAAAGAACCTAAACGAAGACTTACGTTTATGTCTAAGCCTCAAATTAGATTCAAGAAGAGGAAAAAGTGATTAAGAAAGAGAAACCATGAAATGAGAATGGACCCAGAAACTATAGAGAATTATGTTAACATCGGGCAGCTAAGGGTCAGAAGTACTACGACAGGAGAAGGCAGAGAGAGAAGTAGAAAGAGAGACCTCAATCGTGGATAGAAATTAAGAGGCAAGAGGGAGAGGAAGAGAAGATAAATGTCAGTAGAGAGGATTATGTCAGACCTCAAATCATTTTTAAAAAATGATGTCAGAGAGGGCAGAGAGGGGAAAGTAAAAGAAGATCTAGGGAAAAGGCAGAAGACCCAAAGTCTGGATTCTTTTGACTGAAAATGACACAATCACACTACAAACGTGTTGCACTTAAGAAGAAAATATCTCAAGGATACATAAGTATCTTAGAGAACATAAGACCTAAAAGTTCAACCAGGTCTTTCCAAGGACTACTCCAGGAATGAGAAAGCTGATTGTGGAAGCTCACAGAGCCTGGCTTGCCAAGCTTTAAACGAGGAATGTTTGCAGCCTGGGAAATGGCTGGTTGAGAAGCCCCAAAGCAGACCAGGAACACCGGGTCTCCTATGCAATGTCAAGGCTCAATACAGTCTGTCCTTGCCTGTGGATCAACATGTTTTCCACTCTGTAAACGATTTAAAGTAGTAAAACAACCCCCTTCCTATGACGTATACACTACCCCTGTAATGTATGCCTGCACGTCACTAACCTGATTGTACTGTTCCCCTGATAATCTGAGTATGCTTTGTTCCTGCTTTTGAAACTACACATTCCTTTCCCCTGCACTCCTTGAAAGGTGCTGGTAAGATTCTCAATAAAAACTGGAGAACAGCTCTCTTCAGGGCCATCGCCACCAGAGCGCTTGGCCTCCTCATCCTCTCCTTTCTGACTGAGGAGTCTGGATTAATCTGCCATCCACAGCCCCAAGGTGTGCTGGTCAAATCTGGCAGCTGGTAGTGTCCAGGATTCTTTTTCTTCCACTCGTCACTTTTTCCTCCATTCTTCCCTTTTTTGCAGACTGGCTTCTGGTTAGAAGTCTGGGTTTTTTAATGTCTTTCTTTCATTGCTAGTTTTCTTTTCTTTTCTTTTCCTTTCCTTTCCTTTCCTTTCCTTTCCTTTCCTTTCTTTTCCTTTCTTTTCTTTTCTTTTCTCTTTCTTTTCTTTTCTTTTCTTTTCTTTTCTTTTCTTTTCTTTTCTTTTCTTTTCTTTTCTTTTCTTTCTATTTAGTATAGTCCACATCAGAGACTGCTTAGATTTCTGAATTTTGACTCTCAAATTATCAAAGAAAAATCATTCAATACAGTTGGGTCAAGGATCCACTCCTGGTATATTGCTTTAATCGTCTTTCATGAGGGAGTAATAATTAAATTGAGACGAGTTAGTCTTGCAGCTGTGGGACAGTTGTCAGGGAAGGAAGTCATGGAATACGTAGGAAAACTTGAAGATATCAACTTCTTAGAACTAAAGCATATTAAAGAAAGGAGTAATGGGAGAAGAATGTCTGGAGTCAGTAAAGTAAAAGGAGTTTTGAAGAAAAACAAACAGTAAGAGAGAATGGGAGAGACAGACTGTTAAAGAGGAATCAGCCCAACTGTAACCACAGTGCTTCCCACTGACATCTATGTTTGTGAAAACTCCCTAATGCCACAAAACTTGTTACCTAGCTCTATATTTTTAGGGAGAATGGAATGCCTACTTACAAATCACATAATTTAATCTTCCACAACTGACATCTTTTAAGCACAAGGATTGACTCTTTTTCTGATTGTGGTAAGAAAACGAATAAGAGATCTTCCCTCTTAATAGATGTTTATGTGTACAAAACTGTACAATTAACTATAAGCAAAATGTTGTTTAGCAGTTCTCTAGGACTTAATATTTTTTGAATTTATACGTCTTAAATAAAGAACTGTATACCCCTTGATTAGCAAACCACCCCTCCCCCAATTATTCCACCCCTCAGCCACTAGCAACCATTCTTGTCTCTGCTTCTATGAGTTTGACTATTTGAGATATCTGATATGAGTGGAATCATATAGTGTTTGTCTTTTTTGTGACTGGCTTATTTCACTTAGCCTAATGTCCTCAACATTCATCCATGTTGTATATTTCGGGATTTCTTTCTTTTTAAGGTTGGATGATAATTCATTAAATGTATATATCACATTATCTTTATCCATTTATCTGTTGAAGGACATTTAGGTTGTTTCCACATGTTGACTACTATAAATAGTGCTGCAGTGAACTTGAGAGTACTAACTAATATATCTTTAAGATCTTGATTTCAATTATTTTAGTTAAATACTCAGAAGTGGGATTGGTGGATCATATGGTGGTTCCATTTTTAATTATTTTAGGAATTTTCATACTGTTTTCCATAGAAGCTGTACCATTTTGAATTCTCAACAACAGTATAGAAGGACTTCAATTTCTTCACATCCTCACCAATACTTTTTGGTCTCTCTCTCTCTCTGATAATAGGCATCCTAACGGGTGTGAGGTAAGACTTCATTGTGGTTTTGATTTGCAGTTCGTGGATAGCGATGTTGAACATCTTTTCATATATAAGTTGGTTGTTTGTATATCTTTGGAGAAATGTCTAGTCAAGTCCTTAGTCTTTTTACATAAATGGATTATGGGGGGAGGGTGTTTCACTTGATTTGTAGGAATTCATTATATATTTTATAAATTAATCCCTTACTAGATACCTGATTTGCAAATATTTGTCCCATTGCATAGATTGCCTTTTGGTTTAGTTGATTATTTTCTGCTTTGCAGAAGGCTTCTAGTTTGGTTTAGCCTCACTTATATATTTTTGTATTTGTTGTTTATACTTTTGGTGTCATATCAAAAAATTATTGGCAAGATCATTATAATTTTTTCTATGATTTCTTCTAAGAGTTCTACAGTTTCAGGTCTTACATTTAAGTCTTTAATTAATTTTGAGTTGATTTTTGTATGTGGTATAAGACATGGGTCCAATTTTATTCTTGTGCATGTGGCTGTCCAGTTTTCCCAACACCATTTATTGAAGAGACAATCTTTTCTTCAGTTTGTATTTTTGTCACTCTTGTTTGAAGATCAGTTAACCGTATATGTGTGCTTTTATTTATATGATCTCTATTTTGTTCCAGATCTATATATCTGTTCTTCCGTCAGTGCCATAGTGTTCGACTACTGTAGCTCTGTAATATAATTTAAAATCAGAAGTGAGATACCTTCACCTTCGTTCTTTTTTCTCAAATTTGTTTTGGACCCTTGGATTCCTTTGTGGTTTCACATGAATCTAAGAATGTAATAATTGCAAAAATGAACTATTGGGACCTCATCAAGATAAAAAGCTGCACTGCAAAGGAAACAATCAACAAAACTAAAAGGCAACCGACGGAATGGAAAAAGATATTTGCAAATGACATGTTGGACAAAGGGCTAGTATCCAAAATCTATAACTAGATCTCACCAAACTCCACGCCTGAAAAACAAATTATCCAGTGAAGAAATGGGCAGAAAATATGAATAGACACTTCTCTAAAGAAGAAATGCAGATGGCCAACAGGCACACGAAAAGATGCTCAACGTTGCTCCTCATCAGGGAAATACAAATCAAAACCATACTGAGATATCACCTCATGCCAGTCAGAGTGGCTAGAATGAATAAATCAGGAGACTATAGATGCTGGAGAGGATGTGGAGAAATGGGAACTTTCTTGCACTGTTGGTGGGAATGCAAACTGGTGCAGCCACTCTGGAAACAGTGTGGAGGTTCCTCAAAAGTTAAAAATAGTTCTATCCTATGACCCAGGAATAGTACTGCTAGCAATTTACAAGGGATACAGGAGTGCTGATGCATAGGGGCACTTGTACCCCAATGTTTATAGCAGCACTTTCAACAATAGTCAAATTATGGAAAGAGCCTAAATGTCCATCAACTGATGAATGGATAAAGAAGTTGTGGTTTACATACACAATGGAATACTACTTGCCAATGAGAAAGAATGAAACATGGCCTTTTGTAGCAATGTGGATGGAACTGGAGAGGGTGATGCTAGGTGAAATAAGTCCTACAGAGAAAGACAGCTACCATATGTTTTCACTTTTATGTGGGTCCTGAGAAACTTAACACAAGACCCTGGGGGAGGGGAAGGGGAAAAACAAACAAAAAATTACAGAGAGGGAAAGAGGAAAACCATAAGAGACTCTTAAAAACTGACAATAAACTGAGGGTTGATGGGGGGTGGGAGGGAGGGGAAAGTGGGAAATGGGCATTGAGGAGGGATGAGCAGTGAGTGCTGGGATGAGCATTGTTGGGATGAACACTGAGTGTTGTATGCAAACCAATTTGACAATAGATTTCATATTTTAAAAAAAGAATTGCCTTTTCTATTTCTGTAAAAAAAATCTCATTGGGGTTTTTATAGTTATTGCATTGAATCTGTAGATCACTTTGATTAGTATGGACATTTTAATAGAAATAAGTCTTCCAATCCATGAACATGTCTTTCTTTTTGCTTATATTTTCTTTAATATCTTTCATCAGTGTTTTGTAGTTTTCAGTGTACAAGTCTTTCACCTCCTTAGTCTAAGTTATTTTTAAAATTTCTGATGCTATTGTAAATGATACTGTTTTTGTCATTTCTTGCTTAAATTGTTGTTAGTGGAATAACTACCGTGGAAACCCCACTTATTTTTGTGTGTAGATTTTGTATGCTGCAGTTCTACTGAATGTATTTATTAGTTGTAACCGGTTTTGTTGGTTTGTTTGTTTGTTTTGGAAAGCGCTTAGGTTTTTCTATGTACAAGATTATGTCATTTGCAAACCGGTGCAATTTTACTTAGTTCTTTCTGATTTGGATACCTCTTATTTCCTCCTTTTACCTAACTGTTCTGGATAGAACTTCTGGTACTATGTTGAATAGAAGTAGCTAGAGTGGCCACCCTTGTCTTAGAGTGAAAAAATTAACTTTTTCACCATTGAGTATGCTATTGACTGTTGCCTTTTCATATCTGGGCTTTATTATATCAATGTAATTTCCTTCTGTTCCCAGTCTGTCAAGAGTGTTCATGGTGAGAGAGTGTTGAATTTTATAATTCATTTTATAATTCCATCTATGGAAAATATCATATGACATTGATTCTGCCATTAAAATTGATATTTATATGTTGAACTATTCTTGTATCCCAGGGATAAATCCCACTTGGGCATGGTGTACGAAACTTTTAATGTGCTGTTGAGTTGGGTTTGCTGCAATTTTATTGAAGATTTTTGCCTCTATATTTATCAGAGATATTGGCTTATAGCTTCCACTTCTTGCAGTGTCTTTATCTGGCTTTGATATCAAGATAATGCTGGCCTCATAGTAAGAGTTTGGAAGCGTTCACCCCTCTTCAATTTTGTGGAAGCATTTGAGAAAGATTAGCATTAATTCTTCTTTAAATGGAATTCATCTGATCCTGGGCTTTTCTTATTGGGAAATTTCTGATAACTGAGTCAATCTCTTTACTGTTTATAGATCTGCTTCTATTTCTACATGATTAAGTCTTGGTAAGCTGTATTTTTCTAGGTATTTATCCATTTCTTCTGATGTATCCAGTTTGCTGTTGTGTAATTATTTATAGTAGTCTCTTATCCTTTTTATTTCTATGACAACAGGTGTAATGTCTCCTCTCTCATTTATAGTTTTTATTTTGAGTCCTCTTTTTTGACAAACTAAGGTTTGTCAATTTTATCTTTTCAAAAAATCAACTCTTCTATTGATTTTTTTTCTACTTTGTTTCTATTCTCTATTTTGTTTATTTTTACTCTAATCTTTATTAATTCCTTCCTTCTGCTAATTTTGGCCTTAGTTGGGTCTTTTTTTTCCTAATTCCCTAAGGTGTAAATTTAGATTGTTTATTGAAGATCTTTGTTATTGTTTCATTTTTTCCTTCTTTTCTTAATGTTTATCACTAAACTTTCCTTTTAGTACTACTTTTGCTGTGTCCCATAAGTTTTGGCATGCTAGGTTTTAATTTCTGTTTTCTCGAGATATTTTCTAATTTATTTATGATTTTTTTTCTTTGATCCATTGGTTCAAAATGCTTTATATTCACATTTTTGAATTTTCCATTTTTCCTTCTGCTTTTGATTTCTGGTTTCATTCCATTGTGTTTGGAGAAGGTACCTGGTATGATTTCAATTTTTTTTAAAAATTGATAAGACTTGTTTTTTGGTAGACATGCAGTCTACCCTGGAGAATATTCCATGTGTGCTTGAGATTATTTTTCTGCTGTTTGTTCTGTATGTCTGTGAAGCCATTTGGTCCACAGTGTTCAAATATGCAGTTTCTTTATTGATGTTTTATCTGGTTCTTTGATCCATTACTGAAACTGTGGAATTGATTTCTCCTACTATTACTCTATTGCTGTCTATTTCTCCCTTCGATTCAGTCAATATGTTTTCAAGTCTATATGTTTCTTTATATATTTAGATGTTCTGATAGTGGGTGCATACATATGTATAATTGTTATATCTTCCTGTTGAATTGACTCTTAACATTATTTAATATACTTCTTTGTCTCTTATGACAATTAAAATTTTTTTAACGTTTATTTATTTTGAAGACAGAGAAACGGAGCGCAAGTCAGGGAGGGGCAGAGAGAGAGGGGACACAGAATCCAAAGCAGGCTCCAGGCTCTGAGCTGTCAGCACAGAGCCCAATGTGGGGCTCGAACCCACAATCCATGAGATCGTGACCCGAGCCAAAGTCAAATGCTGAACCAACTGAGCCATCCAGGCACCCCTCTTAAGATACTTTTTTACTGAAAGTCTATTGTATGTGATATAAATGTAGCTAGTTAACTCTGCTTCCTTTTATATTCATAAAAAGTTGTTTTCCACCCTTTCATTTTCAGCTTATGTGTGTCCACACACCTAAAGTGAGACTCTTGTAGCCGGCACATAGTTGCATGTTGTAATCCATTCAGCCACTCTGTGTCCTGTGATTGGACAGTTTAATCCACATACATTCAGAGTAATTATTGATAGGAAAACAAATTGATTTAAAATCACAGTTTTGTTAGTTGTTCTATTTGTCCTGTAGTTCATTTGTCATTCTATTCCTGTCTTGCTGTCTTCCTTTGTGTTTCATTCTTTTTTATTTGTTTCTGTATTGATATGCTTTGTTTCTTTTCTCTTTTTCTCTTGCGTAACTTCTATAGATATTTTGTGGTACCCATGGAACTCACATAACATTTAACAGTCTAGTGTAAGCTGAGAACAATTGAAATCTCATAGAAAAATCCTACACCTTTATTTCTCCCCACATATACTTTGTTATTGATGTTGCAGTTTACATGTTTTTAGTTTGTATCCACTAACATATTTTTTAGATATCATTATTTTAATGATACTAGAATTAAGTGATTTTATACTAGAATTTTACTAATTTTATACTAGAATTAAGTGATTTACCTACTTCTGTTATAGTAATATAGTATGAGTTTTATAGTTAGTTATCATGTCACTATTTAGCTTTTTTGTTTATTTCAACTTGAAGAACTCTTTTTTTTTTTTTTCTTTTTTTTTTTTTTAAATTTTTTTTTTTTTCAACGTTTTTTATTTATTTTTGGGACAGAGAGAGACAGAGCATGAACGGGGGAGGGGCAGAAAGAGAGGGAGACACAGAATCGGAAACAGGCTCCAGGCTCCGAGCCGTCAGCCCAGAGCCTGACGCGGGGCTCGAACTCACGGACCGTGAGATCGTGACCTGGCTGAAGTCGGACGCTTAACCGACTGCGCCACCCAGGCGCCCCTCAACTTGAAGAACTCTTTATAGCAACTCTTATAAGACAGATCAAGTAGACACTAACTCCCTCAGCTTTTGTTTATCTGATGAAGTCTTTATCTCTCCTTCATTTTTAATGGACCAATTTGCCTGCATAGTATTTTTGGTTGGCATCTTTTTTTCCCTTTAATGCTTTGAATAAATCATCCCACTCCATTCAGGCCCAAAACGTTTCTATTTTAAAATATGTGTGCAATCTTACAGGGAGTCCATATTCATAACAAGTCTTGTTTCCTTGTTGCTTTCAAATTCTCTCATTGTTTTTGACTTTTGACAAGTTGATTATAATTTGTCTCCATATAGATTTCTCTGGATTCAACTTATCTGAGATCCTTTGGGTTTCCTGGATCTAGATGTCCATTTTCTTTTCCACATTTGGAAAGTTTTCGGTCATTATTTCTTGGAATAAGCTTGGTTGTCACTCTTCTTCTGTGACTCACATAGGATGTATGTTAGTCTTCTTATTGACATCCCATAAATGCTTGAAATTTCCTCATTTTTTTTCTTTTTTGCTCTTCTGAATAGTGTCAAATATCTTTAAATTTGCTAATTCTTTCTTCTGCTCAGTCTTGTCTGACATTGAATTCTTCTATTAACTTTTTCAATTCACATATATTTTTTTAACTCAAAAATTAATATTTAGTTCTTTTGAAACATTTTTCTCTTTGTTGAAATTCTTACTTTCATGCATTATTTGTAGCATATTGAGCCTCATGAGCATTTTGATAATGGTTAATTTTAATCTTCTTTCAGGTAATTGATATATCACCATTTCATTAGGGATATTTTCTGGAGTTTTATCTTGTGCCCTTTTTTTGGATCATGTTTCTATATATATATATTTTTTTATTTTTCTTGACTCTTTGTGTTATTGTCTGTATATTAGGCAGAAGTGCTACCTCTCTCAGTCTTTACAGATTGGCCTCATACAAGAAATGATGTTTATCAATCAAGCCAGCCAAAGCTTCTGTAGGCCTCTCAAATATTTGTGTTAGTCCAAACCACCATTTTTGTTCTTAGCCCTTAGAAGAAACAAACAAATCCCTGGGGTAGTAACTGGAGAAATCAGCACATCACAGGTACTCTCCAACTCTTTCTTTCCCCAGGGAAAAGCTGGGAGCTGGAGTCTTTAACCTGCTCACTCTGTGTTGTACTAGTGTTTATGGGGGGGGAGGAGGGGGGCAGGGATGGGGTGAGTATTTGTGTCATAGTTCAAATAATGTGCTGAAATCTAGAAAAGTCCATGTTCTATCAATTTTCTGATTTATGTAACAGAGAAGTCAATTCCTTGGGCAACTTCTGGAAATGTTGAAACTTGAAACTTTTGACATGCAGTCCAATTCTATCCCTACCCAAAGAAAAGCTGGGAGCTGGCTTGCTTGCTTGGTTGGTTGGTTGGTTGTTGTTATTTTTACCTGATTGTTCCATGTTGAGCTGGAAGAAGAGCTGTAGTAAATGCTGATAAGCTAGTTTAATTGGTTGACTTGTTCTCTGATGACCCCAGAGGTCTAACATATGCTGTGTCCCATTAGTGCTGTGATCCAGGCAAGACAAAAGTTAATCCCTAGGTAGCACGCAGAAAAGTTGGAATGTTGAATTTGTGATCCAAAGTTTTCCCTCCCCAGGGAAAAACTAGGGGCTAGTTTTATTTCTATTTTTGCTTTGGCTTCCACCTCCTTATTCAGTGCTGAGCCAGAAGGAGCTGTGGTGAGTGCTCACACATTAGTTCAAATCACCACCTTTGTTCTCTGTATCCATAAGGGTCTAGTGTATGCCAGGTCCTATCAGTGCTTCAAGATAGGTAATTAAAACTAATTCCTTAGATGGCACCCAAAAAAAGTTGTAACTTTGGATGTATAGTTCAAACTTTATCCTCCCCAGAAAGAAGCTGGGAGTTGCTTGGTGGGTTGGTTGGCTGGTTTCCCCCCACGCACTTGTTTTGTGTTGAGCTTGAGAAGG
Source organism: Neofelis nebulosa (assembly GCF_028018385.1). Taxonomy (NCBI): domain Eukaryota; kingdom Metazoa; phylum Chordata; class Mammalia; order Carnivora; family Felidae; genus Neofelis; species Neofelis nebulosa. The sequence goes on along the minus strand of NC_080789.1, from coordinate 40,098,399 downwards.
ATCTGTGGTGGGTGGATGTGTTCAGGTCAAATTACTGTCTTTGTTCTCTATAGTTTAGGGTTTTAGCAGTTGTTGATTTTGTCAACACTCTGAGACACGTAAGATAGAAGCCATATCTTGGGCAGCCCTCCAAAAAGTTGGAATGTTGTCTGTGCGGTCTAATTCTCTCTTCAGGGATAAACTGGGATCTGGAGGATTCCTCCTAATTATATGGCAATGTGTTAGGGATAGGGATTAAGGCAAGAGGATGCATCCAATTTTCCTATCTGTTTTGTGGCTGGCTTCATACTTGACCAGGCTGCAAGAGCCTCTCATCTCAACTAATTTCTGTATTTCACACAATAGTTGATTTGTGTATTGCTGTTGAATCAACGTGTCCATTGGAGAAAGAAAAGTCCAGGGCTTCCTATTCTGCCACCCAACTGACATGAGCCTCACTTGTTTTGTGCCAGCATTTTGCAAAATACCAGGCACTTAATGCTTATAAATTAAGGACAGAAAGTAACATACTTTTGAGACTTTTGTGCTATTGATTTATTGAATCATACATTCATTTTAAAAATGAGCTTCTTGTTTACTAAGTACCTTTTTCCTAAATATGAAAGATTCTCCATAGGAAAGACACAGATAAAATGGCCAACTCGATACACCTAGTGCACAAATTCCTCTAGGCTAGGTTCCTTGAGGAAGTCAAATAAAGAGTGTCCTTGTTTTTTGCTTGGATCCTGTACAAAATGAGAGGCAAGATAAAAGGCCAGCAGATGGAGAATCAACATATGTCCTTTACTGTTGATAAAGGTTATGAAGAAGGACATAATGGAAGAATCAAAATTGCTTTGCTTACTGGATCCACAGAAATAGACTTATTTACCAACTAGGCAGCTTTTCACTGGGTCAGTCACCCTAACAAGAGAGCCTGCCACCCAAGAGAGATAAGGAAATGTGCTATCTGTGAGCAATCCTAGAAGGCAGGAACACAGGAATGGTTTACCCCCATGGCACTCCAAATGAGTGTACACAACTCTCAATTACAATGAGTGAGACACATTAATACTGAAACCAAAATATCAGTGAGTTATTTTTAAAAATGAGAAGTTTTACTAAATTTTGTCTTAAAGATTTAATTTCACTCATTAATGATATAATTGATTTCTGCTAGTAATTAATACACCATTACAGTTTTTATTTATTTCTTAATGACAAGGCTTTGGTTATAATTCCCCTACATTAATTTAGTGGAAGCTATCCACTGGCAATCTATTAGATTTTCCTAGTTAAATTAGCATGATGGACTTTTAATGGATCTTTTAATAAACATTATGATGATCAAGAATATTGTGAAATCAGAATCACTCTCAATGACATTTTTGACTTTCTGTAGTAACAGTCCTCAGTCATTGATTCTGGTCCTCAGAGTAATAACTCAAAATGTGTTACTAATAGATTTCTCTACCGTTAGCAGTGACAAAGTGAACGTGGAGTAGGGCAAATATAACAAGATTTTTTTTTAATATTCAATTAGCTAATCTAAGGTTTCCATTTCATGTTATTGTGGTCCTCCAATTCTGTGATCTTTCCCAATAAAATACAAACAGAAGAGATGATATTTGATTTGGAATTGAAACAGTAATAGACCATCTATTGCATTTATACACTTTATGTCAAAGGGTCTTGTGTTGAGATCACTGGCAAAGGCAAATCTTGAGTTTAACTTAACCTAAGTATAAAACCATATTTTCTCTGGAATATGAATTCTTTTTTTTTAATAATATACATTTCTCTCTATTAAAGTATATGGGACATATAACACTGTGCAAATTCAAGGTATACAGTAGGTTAATTTGATACATTTATGCACAATATGATTGTCTGGAATATGAATTCTTAAGATTTTTATGTTCAGTAGGTGGCTGTTTCTCTTTGCTCTGTGAAAACACACATCTAGACTCCTTGACTTAGTGAAAGCAGGAGAACCTCAGTAACTGAACCCGGTTTGTGTCTTAAGAGAAGGCTACTAAGCTGCAAGCTGAAATTCTCCTAGGACATATTTGAAAGAAATTTCTGCAGGTGGTTGAGAGTTGTCCTTTATGCAGCTGTGGTAATGGAATGAAAATTGCTTACTCTGGGAACATTGACTGTATCATCCTTAAATTATCTGTGTACTACTTAAATAGTTTACATTGCTGTAGGGATAGGAAGGCTCAGTTATGTTTCCATTCTGCCATCACTGCCTATAAACACTGAGTATTCAATGCAAGCAAAGCAAATTGTACCACATTTTTTTTTATTTTAAACTTTTATTACACTTTTATTGCTGTGTGACATATTGTGACTAAGAAAAGATAGACCTTACATATAAAGACAAAAAGGAATTTAGGAAAATTTTTCCTGTAATCTATCATTTAAATATAAGCACTGTTAATATTTTAGTTGATAACCATTCAATATGTTTATATAGGTATATGCATTTTTCTTTATTTTCCCTCAAACTGTCATGTATTAAGGAATCATGTAACACTAACGTATTAAGAATCTCCTGGGGTGCCTGGCTAGCTCATCAGTAGAGCATGCAACTCTTGATCTCAGGGTTGTGAGTTCAAGCTCCACCTGGGGCCTAGCGTTTACTTAATAAAAAGAATATTCATTATGCATGAATCTTATATTTTCTAATTGAATAAAAATACTATAGAAAATTAGAAAAATGGATGGAAAGTATAATGGGGATTGCTATAAATCCTTGTCAGATATAATGACTGGAAATATATTAAGATACAGCTATATTTTTCATTTCCCAGTTTGTATTCTGAATAATTGCTATATTTAAATAATAAGAACATATGCCATGTCAATAAATGTAGAGAGACATCAGTAGCATAGTGATCAAAAGAGTAGTTTCTAGAGTCAGATTAGCTGCTTTTCTGATCTAAGACTGCCACTTGTGCAACACCGGACAAATTGCATAACTCTATGGAACTCCATCTTTATATTGGGATGTAAAAGTGCTACCCCCCTGGTCTAGCAACTCTAAAGCAACGAGTATATAGTATTTTATAATACATAACATAAAATGTTAAAATCTTACTTATGCTCTTCCTAAATAGTTTATCAAGTGAGTAGCTATACTAGAGACCACTTAGCCAAATTCTCTTTTGATAGATTTTCATAGCATTTTCAATGATTCACTATTAAAAAGAACGTAATGAAAGTCCTTATACATTCATCCTCAGACATTTGCCAAATTGTTTTCTTAGAATGCTTTGCACTAAATGGGAGGCCAAAAATTATTCATTTGAAAGAACTTTTGGAAATATAGAAATGTTTAAAAATTATTATTGGAGTGTAGTTGCCAATGTTATTAGTTTCCAGTGTACAACACAGTGATTGGACAGTTCTGCACGTGACACAGAGTGCACCACAATAAGAATAGTTACCATCTGTCACCATACAGTGTTATTACAACATTATTGATTATATCCTCTATGCTGTATTTTTCATCCCTGTGATGTATTTGCTTTATAATCAAAGTTGGTGACTCTTATTCCACTTCACCTATTTTGCCCATCTCTCCATGCCCTTACCCTCTTGCAAATCACCAGTTTGTTCTCTGTATTTATATCACATAAACCCTGAAACACAAAGGAAAGGGATTTATGTGAAATGTTCAGTGAAGAAATGAAATAAAGTCTTATCAATTTTTTTAAGTTTATTTATTTTTAGGAGACTGGGGAAGCATGGAGGGGTGGTTGCAGAGAGAGAGGGAGAATCCCAAACAGCCTCCACACTGCCAGCACAGAGCCCGACCTGGGGCTTAAACCCATGAAACTATGAGATCATGACCTGAGCCAAAATCAAGAGTCGATGATTAACTGACTAAGCCACACAGGCGCCCCTTATTAATGCTTTTAACAAGAGGTTTTCTGATGTACCAAAAAGGACTCTTTAAAGAGCATGCAAGATCTTACAGTAGAAAATGCTTTCATAATTATTTTTAGTCAGAAAACTTCCCCCAATCCATTGGAATGAAAACAAAAGAAGTGAACTCCTGCAGTGTTCTATGTCTGAGAGCAATGAAATCTCTTCAGTACAAGCATTAATAGGCATTTTGAAAAACTATAGAAAAGTGTACTGCTGGCATGCATTAAAAATGAAAGGGGAAATTGGCATATGTGTGTTGGTGGCTCCATCTTCTCCTGAATCTCAATAAATGCAAAATGCCCCATCTCTACAATCCTGTAAGGCTGAAACTTGTAAAGCCAAAGGATTTGCAATTGTTTAAGTTAAAAATCACTTTGATTGTATTTTAAGTAGGCTTCACACCCAGTGCAGAGCCCAGTACCGGGTTTGAACTCATGACCCAGAGATCAAGACCTGAGCTGAGATCAAGAGGCAGATGCTTAACTGACTGAGCCACCCAGGCACCCCAAAATAACTTTTAAATAGCCCAGAAGCGAATGCTCTAAATTCTGACTTGGATATTAGAGTTAGCTGTAGTCAGAGCTTGCACATGTGATGGATGCTGCAATTTTGAAAGCACATAGAAAGTTTAAGGTACTCAGGGTGATTAAGTGATTATAAGAGGAGGGTAAAGGAACAGGGTTATAATGTTAAAAAAGAAGAACTTGTAGTTCTTCCTGAGACTTAATTTGTCTAATATTGTGGAGACTGAGGGAATACACCCCTCTTTCATCAGGTAGGGTCATTTGTACTATGATGTCCTGAAAATGAGTCAGATTTAACTAGGGCATCAGAGTAATTAGATTCAGTATACAAATATTTCAGTATATTTCTTACATAGATGTAAAACTGCATGCAGCTCCCTTAAAGAAAAACTTCATCATCTGATCAACATCCAATTAAAATACATATTCCAAGGGTCTTAGAACTATTCCCTTGATCTCTCTTAACCATAGTACACAGGGCCATCAAAAGTGATATTCTTAACACTTAAAACATGTAATGTTCTCTTGTCCCACTCGCTGCTTCTGGGCACATGGGATCATCTTTTATTTCTTCTTGATTTTTTTTATTGTGGTATAATATATATAATATATAACATAAAATTCACCATCTTAACCATTTTCAAGTGTACAATTCAGTGCCATTTAGTGCCTTCACTATACCGTTCAATTGTCTCCACACTCTAGTTTCAGAATAATTTCATCATACCAAAAAAGAAACCCTATACCTTTAAGCAATAACTCTCTGTTCATCTGTCTCCTCAGTCCCTGGTAACAACTAATGTGCTTTGTGTCTTTATGGGTTTAACTATTCTGCTTATTTCACATAAATGGAATCATATAACACATGGCCTTTGTGTCTGTCTTGTTTCACTTAGCGTAATGTTTTCAAGGTTTATCCATGCTGTAGCATGCATGTGTCCGTACTTTAGTACTCGTTATGGATAACAGTGTTCCATTGTTTGTATGACCTATCTTGTGGATGCACGTATCAGTTGATAGATACTTGGGTTGTATCCACACTTTGGCTATTGGGAATAGTGCCATGAATGTGTACAGTTTTTTTTGTTTGAATATCTGTGTTCAACATTCTGAGTGTGTACCTAGAAGGTGAATTGCTGCATCAATGATAACTCTATTTTATTTATTGAGAAACTGCCAAACTGTTTTCCATAGCAGCTGCACCATTTGACATTCCCACCAGCAGTGTATGAAGGTTAAAATTTCTCTATATCCTTACCAACACTTATTTTCCGTGTTTTAATTCTAGCCATCCTAGTGGGTGTGAAGTGGTATGTCATTGTGGTTTGTATTTTAATTTCCCAAATGACTAACGATATTGAGCACTTTTCAAGTGTTTTTGGCAATTTTTATAACTTCTTTGGAAAAATGTTCATTGAATTCTCTTGCCTATATTTCAACAGGGTTGTTTGTCTTTTTGTTGGTGAGTTGGAAATGTTTATATATTTTGAATACTAAGTACCCTAATCAGATGTAATATGCAAATACTTGCTACAAATTTGTGGGTGGTCTTTAGCTCTCTTGATAGTGTCCTTTGCACAAAAGCCTTAATTCTGATAAAGTTTCATTTGTCTATTATCTTCCGTTGCTCATACTCTTTGGGTCGTATCTATGAAATCATTGTCAAATCCAAGGTCATGGTTTACCTGTTTTATTATAATATTTTTAGCTCTTAACTTTAGACCTTTGATCCATTTTGAGTTAATTTTTAAATACAGTGTGAGGCAAGGGTAAAAATCTATCCTTTTGTACACTGCTATACAATTGTCTCAATACCATTTATTGAAAACACTGTTCTTTGCTCCAATAAATGGTCCTGGCACTCTTGTCAAAAATCAATTGGCTACATATTTGCTGTTATGTGGATGGAGCTAGAGTGTATTATGCTAAGCAAAATAGTCAGAGAAAGACTAACACAATATGATTTCACTCATATGTGGAAATTAGGAAACGAAACAGATGAACATATGGGAAGGAGGAAAAAGAGAGGTAAACAAACCCTAAGAAACTCTTTACGATAGAGAACAAACTGACGCATGATGGAGGGAAGTGGGTGAGAGATGGGCTAAATGGGTGATGGGGATTAAGGAGGGCTCTTGTCGTGTTGAGCACTGTGTGTTATACGTAAGTGATGAATCACTAAATTCTACTCCTGAAAAAAATACTGCACTGCATATTATTAACTAGAATTTAAATAAAAATTTGAAGAAAAACATCAGTTGGTCATAGATGCTTGATTTATTTCTGTACCCTCAAGTCTATTTCATTGGTTTTTTGCTCACCCTTCTGCTAGTGCCACGCTATTTTGATTACTGTAGCTTTGTGTTAGTTTTGTAAGCCAGAAATGTGAGTCCTCCAGTTTTGTTTTCCTTTTTCAATATTGTTTGGGCCATTCAGAGGATCTTGAAATCCCATATTAATTTTAGGATCAGATTTTCATTTCTGCGAAACGGTCATTGGACTTTGCTAGAGATTTCATTAACTCTGTAAGATTGTTTTGGGGGAGTACTTCCATTTTAACAAAATTAAGCCTTCCAGTCCCTGCACATGAGATGTCTTTCCATTTATTTAAGTCTTTTAAAATTTCTTTCATCAATATTTTGTGGGTTTTGGTGTACAAGTTTTATACTTTCTTTGTTAAACTTAATCCTAAGTATTTTATTATTTTTGATGCTATTATAAATGGAATTGTTTTCTAAATCTTCTTTTTTGGATTACTTATCAATAATGTATAGAAATCCAAATAGCATTTGTGCATTGATGTTTTATCCTGAAACTTTTCTCCAATTTGTTTATTCCTCTAATAGTTGCATTATGGATTCTTTAAGATTTTACATATATAAGATACTGTCATCTGAAAATAAAGGTAGTTTTACTTCTTCTAATTTAGATGCCTTTTATTTATTTTTCTTGCCTAAATAATTATATTTATTTTATAGCCTAAATGATTAGGCTATAAATTCTAATAATGTTGAATAGAAGCGCAAAAGTGGAATACTTGCCTTTTTCCTGATTGTAAGGAAAAAATTTCAGTATTTCACCTTCGATAATTATAATTCCCTTTAATTCCTAATTTGTTGAATGTTAGTATCATGAAATGGTGTTGGATTTTGTGAAGTGGTTTTTCTGTGTCAGTTGAAATGATCATTGGGTTTTTTTTGTTGTTTTTTTTTGCTGTTTTGCCTTTTTTTAAATTAATGGGGTATGTTATATTAATTTTTGTATGTTCAACTACTCTTGCATTTCTGGAATGAATCCCACTTGGTCATAGTGTACGATCCTTTTAAGTAGGCTACCAGATTGTTTGCTAGTATATTTTCCAGGATTATTGAATTTTTGCTCAAAAAAGATACTGGTTGGTAGTTTTCTTGTGATGTCTTTGGCTTTTTATGAGACTAGCCTCATAGAATATATGAAGAAAGTATATTCTTCTAACTTTTGAAAGAGGTAAAGAAAGAGTTGAGTTAATTCTTCTGAAAAGTTTGGTGTAATTAACCGGTAATCGGCTCTTGCACTTTTCTTTGGTAGGAGGTTTCATAAGGGTATTTCATGTGGTTTTAATTTGCAATTTTCTTATCACTAATGATTTGAGTACTTTTTCATGTACTTAATAGCCATTTTTCTTATGTGAAGTATCTGTTGAGCTCTGTCCCCATTTTCAAATTGTTAGCTGTCTTTTTATTGTTCATTTGTAGGAATTGTTAATATATACTAGACACAAATCAGATATATATTTGTGAATATGTTTTCATAGTATGTGGCTTGTCTATTAAATGTATTGTTTCCTTGAAAGGGATTTTTAATATTGATGAATTTTAATTTGTCAGTATTTTCCTTTAACAGTTATTAGTTTGTTCTAAGAAGCTAGAAACTCTTTATTGTTCTGTATTTAAGTCCTTTGACAGATGTATGAATTATAAATGACTTCTCTTAATTTGTGATCTGACTTTTCCCTCTTTTAATAATGTTTTTTGATGATCAGAAGTTCTTAATTTAATGAAGTCCACTTTGTCAGTCTTCCCATTACTGATGAGCATTTTCTATACTCCATTTGAGAATTTTTTGCCTACCTCAAGGTGATGAAGATATTCTCCTATGCTTCGCTCCAGAAGTTTTGCTGTTTTTCCTTTCACATTTAGGTCTATCATCTATTTCCAGTTATCCAATTAGATGAGTATCTAATTGATTTCACATCATTTGTTGAAAATAAATCCTTCCCTCCCTGAATTAATGATGTGTCTTTGTTACAAATTAGGTGATTCTCTCTATATACATATGAGTGTTTCTGGACTCTACTTTCAGTTCTGTTAGACTATTCTAACTTAAAAAATGTACTAAAAATGAAATTATGAATATTATAAATATGAAGCTTTATAAGTTTCATACTGAGTAGTATAAGCCTTCCAACTCTGTTGAACTTGCAGAATTTCACAGAAACTAGAGTTGCATATAAATTTTTAATTAGCTTGCCAATTTACATTAGAATTAGTATTGAATTGGATCTATAAATCAATATGGGACAAATCGAAATCTTAATATTTACTCCTCCAATACAAGAGTATGGTACACTTTTTTCCATTTATTTAGATTTCATTAAATTTTTCTCAGCAATGTAGAATCAATGTGGAGATTATACACATATTTTATCAGATTTATTTTTAGGTGTTTAATATCCCTGGATGATATCATAAATGATATCATATTAAATACAATTTCTAATTATTTTTAAAAAAATTTTTAAATGTTTATTTATTTTGAGAGTGAGAACAAGTAGGGGACAACAGAGAGAGAGGGAGAGAGAGAATCCTGAGCAGAGTCCTCAAGGCCAACTCAGAGCCCAGTGTGGGGTTTGATCCCCAAATCATGAGGTCATTACCTGAGCCAATATCAAGAGTCGGATGCTTTAACCAACTGCACCCAGGTGCCCCTAATTGTGTTTTTTGAATTAATTGTTTCTTATGTAGAAATTTTTTTATATTGACCATTTATCTAGAAAACTAGATAATAGTTTTTATTCTAAGACTGTTGGCATATAGAAACATACAAATTGCAAATAATGACATTAATTTCTGTATTTTATATATAACTTGGACACAGTCCTGTGTCACTGTGTCAAGGTGCAAACTCTGTTTTCCCGAAACTTGCATGTATGATACCAAAATAGAGTTGGTACAGAGGTATTGTGTGACATAGGAAAGACAGACATGAAGCTGTATTATTCACTGAAGGTTCATATGCTCAGATATGGTATCAGACAAAATCTGACAGATGCATAACAGAAATATCCTGTTTTTAGTTTGTCCTTGCATGTCTAGTTTTTGCCCCCCATAACACTCATAGACCCATAACCAGACCATTGGTACTGAACCTACAGAAATAAGTAAACAGGAAACAACATTCCATAAGCTTCAATGGTTAAATCCCTGTTAAACCTTAAGCTTGTAATTATAAAGGATAAACAACTTAAACCTCTAACAACTTTGCAAAAAGCAAACAAACAACAACAAAATATTGTAAGGCGTTCAGAAGAAAGATACTTTTAGTGAAAGGATATGAAATAAATTTGTACATTATGATGGGTTCCCTGGAAAATCTCAAAATTGAGGCTTGAGGTAGTATGTAAGGAAATATTTGTTTTAAGTAATTATTTAAGGAAAAAACAGTATAATTAAACTATAAACATATTTAAAAATTAAATGTCAGCTTCTGGGGATATTAACAATATGGATTGATTTGTCATTTTTTTTTATTTTAGCACTATTCACTATGTGGGTTGCAAACAGATACAATTCTACAAAACTTTAAAGTACAATACAAAAAACAAAATTTTACATGTTAAGTTTGAGATTAAATACATCTATTTTAATTGAGATTGAGCAAAAAATCCAGCTCATTTTTCCAATGTTTTGAAACTCATCAGTTTAACTGAAGGTATAAACACATGAATTGTTGAGAAACCCATACTTAAGCAGGAAAATCAAGACATTTTGAAAAGAATAAAACAATTATAAGCAATAATCATTGAATAGATGGTATGACGTTTTTAATTCCTTCAGCATGAATGTTTATATTAGACCTGTCAAAATGTTCAGCCTTATTTTGATAAAAGGCCTAAGAATGTTACATCTTGTAGACACATCATTTAAGAAATCAAATCATGGAAATGTCACTTGTATATACTTGAGTTTTTACTACACTCTCTTATAAACAAATAACTAATCTATAGCCTTAGGAAAAGGCAGCACAGAAAGTTAATTTCCCAAACTGTAGGTCAATTGAAGCTTGCTTGAATTACCATTATTTACTGGTGTATTGGTACCTGGTTTCTGAATTTCTCATTGACTTCCAAATCAATTCCAAAGTCCTCTGATCTGTTAGACATGCACAGAATCTGCTCTCCATCTCCTCAATACCACAGATGTCAAATTCTTATTCCAATCTATTCCACCATAGGTCTTTCATCTCATGGAAAAAAACTTTTCTGATCATTGAATTAAAATGGTTACCTTTGCCTGGTTGCTCCAAATTCAGTTCATTCTTACTGGCATACCCTGAACCTAGTTCTAGGGTATAATCCATTCTAGATTTGCCTGACATCAGTGCATGCTCTCACATTACCAATGCAGACAATTCAGAGGGAGAACAGGTGAAGAAATAGACACAGCAACTACAAAAACAGGTTACACTCTCTATTACCCTTAATTGCCCTGTAATGGTTAGCAGGCCTTTTAACAATCTGGCCCTCAATTTTGTTGTCTGTTAAGAGGAAACAATGGAATGATCTCTGAGGGCTATGAGATTAGGTAAGATGATATGGGTAAAAATACTACAGAAACATAAAAGTATTGGCATTATAAAATAGGCTGATTTTGAAAGTATCTTTCTAATATTCTGAGATAGGGCTGATTTCCTTTAGAAACAGTATTAAAAGTGGTGATGAGGAACACTCAATATGGCATGATTCTTACTAAACTTTGAGTGTAAAATAGATTATATAGAATCTTGTGAATTCCCCAGAGGAATATTTGGACAGTGTTTACATTTAAAATATATATTTTATCTATATATCTATATCTCTATCTCTATAGAGATATAGATATATATATCGATATATATATAGATATATCTATATATCTATATCTCTATAGAGATAGATACCTATATATCTATAGATATATACTGAATTCTAAACAACTGCATTGCAAACAAACTTTTCATTGATTGCTTATAAGTAAAGATATCTCTTCATGGTATTCTTGATATGAAATTAAGATCTAAGGAATTTTTTAAGCAGGGTTAAAATTGTTGAGATATCAGTGTTCTTGCTTATTCCCTTGTTAAACATTTTATGCTAGAGTAATGGTACAAATGGCAAGAGACTTTTTCTTTCTTATTCCTCTATACGAATCCGATCACAAATAACTATCTCTATAGTTGTGGGTAGGTGATTTAATCTCTTTGGACAAACTTTTTTCCACGTAAGTTGAGTGAACCAGTTGAGCTATGATTTGCTATAGGTTCAGTTAAATAGAAATCCTCCCTCTGATTTCAAAGGGAATTAATAAAAAATTAATGTTGCTCTTTTAGCAACTTGTTTCACCACACTATATTCCTTATATAATAGACTATTTGAAAAATATATCATTTGTTTTCTTTCTAAGACCTTTAGCTAACATCAGCTCAAACTGCTTTTATTTTGCCCTTGAGATAGATTCACGTAAATAATATTTTCCTTGCTAACCTCAATAGCCTGACACAGTATATTACTTTTTGAGTCACTGTCTTCCTTTTCATTTCCAATATTTTCTTAGCCATAACTTTAAGAAAAGGCTTTTGTAAAGCCACATTGAATACTGCTAGCTCTTTATTTTCTTTTCTTTGGAAATTGTGAAGTATTATAGTTCAATTATGGGGCTCTTACTCTCTGCCCCAGAGACTTGGTTCCCATCTGTATTCATCATTTTCCCTTGCTCGATTGTAGATCCTCTTTATGTAACATTGCGGGTGTCCAGTTTAAAAATGCATGTGGCTAATTTCTCTTTATCTAATTCGGGTACAGAGAGCCCTGAGGTGTTTTCCTTACCAGTCGGCTATCAAACTGTTAGCAGTGTTGCCAGGCCAAATAATCCTGAGAAAAAGGAGCGGAAGGGAAACCAGGATGGAGAGGCTCTTGATCTTTAAGTGCCACTAAAACAAGCGTATGGCGGCGCCAGGGTGGCTCAGTCGGTTAAGTGTCCAACTTTGGCTCAGGTCATGATCTCACTGTTCGAGGGTTTGAGACCCACATCTGTATTGACAGCACAAAGCCTGCTTCGGATCCCGTTTCTCTCTCTCTCTCTCTCTCTCTCTCTCTCTCTCTCTCTCTCTCTCTCTCTCTCTCTCTCTCTCTCTCTCTCTCTCTTGCTTGCATGGTCTCTCTCTGTCTCCCCAAAATAAATATTAAAAAATAAAACGAAGTGGATGGCTTCACTTGGTTGCTCAAAAACAATAACACAACGAGTTTTTTAGCACTAGAATTAATTCTTCTTAATTTTAAAAAGTAAGATAAATTAATTTTTAATGAAAAAACAGTACTTAGGTACACATTCTCTAAAAATTATTCACTTCCTAAAAGATTGTATGTAAAACATCAATAATTATCTGGCATATGTTAGACTATAAACAGGTTCTTATAACATGGATTAATTTTCCTCTAACTTAATTGTTCACAGATGAAGAGTGTACTCCTCACTATTGGCTTAAATGAACTGTATGATGGGAGGAAATCCAATCTAGAAATTAGTAATCTAAAAAAAAAAAAAGGAACAGTAGCAGCAGTGATAATAATGACAATAATAATGGCTAATATCATTAAGTCCTTGATATGTGCTTGGAACTAGCATTTTATGTGCACTTTAATTTATTCCCACAAAAAACTTAAGGATATATGTTGTATCGTTCTGTATCAATTATAGATGAGAAAAGGGAGGCTAGGAGGGGTTTTGTACATTTTCAAGATCATACAATTAGTGGTAAAGCTGGAACTCCATCCAAATTCTTGCCCCAGAAAACATATTTAATCAATTCTCTATTTTAGGAAGAAGGGAAAACAAAAGATCTGTATCTTGAAAGGCAATGGCAGAAAATGTATAGGTATAACATAATAAAAAAATTAGATAGAAATCTGTAAAACAATAGGCAAAATATAGAAATTTATTTTTCCATTTTCTCACAATCAAAATGATACTTCTGAATAGATTGTACCAGACAACTAATGTGGTTATTAAAGGTATAATGTTTGACGATATGTGAAAATTTGATGGAACCGGTAGTACCACGGACCAACTAGTATACGTAAGCCTTTCCACCAACCTGGAGAATTTTCTTGGTACCTCTCTTATGTATCATTTCTGTGGTCTACAGAAAGCCTTGGCTAGGTTTCCACTTAATGAATTTCTAGTTTCTAAAGTCTCTAATTCCCACTCTTGCCATAAGACACACTTTTCTCCTCAGTGCCCTGATCCAATTTAGTTTCTATTCTGATCCAGTAGCCTCAAATAGATGGCAAAGGGAACATTAAAGTAGTAAATAAATGAATCCATTGAAAAAGGATAAAGAAAATGATGACAATGAGATCTTAATCAGAACAAAAAATGTGAGGGGAAAAATGAGCAACGTATTTTTTTAAAACAAAGAATGGAGAAGCAAAACATTAAGCAAAATGGATTGAAACACTTCTGAGAATAGCGATTATTTTTTAATACCATACATAGAGGCGGGGCGCCTGGGTGGCTTAGTGGCTTAAGGGTCCGAGTTCAGCTCAGGTCATGATCTTGCAGTCTGTGAGTTCGAGCCCTGTGTCAGGCTCTGTGCTGACAGCTCAGAGCCTAAAGCCTGAGCTTTACATTCTGTGTCTCCCTCTCTCTCTGCGCCTCCCCTGCTCATGCTCTGTCTCAAAAATAAATAAAAACATAAAAAAAATACTATACACAGAGGGGATAAATTAAATTTCAGTAGCATAGATACTCTAGATTAAAAAATACCTGAGAAATGAAATAAAGAGAGAAGAAAGACAAATGACCTGATCTTACTTTTAATGGATGTAGGTTTGCTATAAAGGGTAAAGAGGTGATATCCACTGATAGGTAAACCCAGTAGCACCTGGTGGAGGTCTCCAGCCTATTCCCAGATTTTAGGAGAACATACGGAGACAGAATACAAATCTTAGTCTTGCAAAAACTACATTTACTTACATACAGTATGTAAATAGAATCTTCTTTATATTCACAAATAGAAATGCTATTAATTATAAATTTGAAATATGAGTAAAACCCATTTCTTGTTAGCCAACAGGTCCCCTTCAAGAAACTTGGGTTACAAACATCTAACGCCATTTACCACTGAGAGAGAAAGTTTCTTGGGTAGCACGTGAGGTAAAGAGGAAGGCAGGATGAGAAATTGGCTAAAATGTTGATAGGGCCAAAGCCTGGAACAGGAATATCTAATCTGGACTCATAGTCTATTTACTAATTTCTTCTCACATTAGTTTACTTGTTTCTCCATGCAGCTATTAAAATCATATAGTTTTAAATAATTGAGGTCTAGAAATTGTGCTGGGAGTATTTTTAGAATAAAGATTTCTTTGGATATTAGGATCCTCTCATACAAAGACATTCATTGGGAAACAATATTAAAGAGATAATTGATTTTTTTTCTTTCTCCTCCTCCCCTCTTCTCTCCATTTTCACTTTCATCAAACTCTTAAAATTGATTTTAAATTAACATATATCCTCCAACTATGAAACTATTCTAAAATATGACTTGAGACATAGTTTAGCAAAATGGAAGACAAATATTTCCATAATGTTGCAACTTTGCCAAATACACAAGTATCTGTCATTAAAAGCAATCGTAACAGGGTTGTCTTCTCTTCCCCTACACTTAGAATAAGGATCTTAATCTTAAACATCACATAAATAGGAGAGATTTAATTAAAATCTCAAGAAATGTGTTACTGTTAATTGAATTCTTGCTACAGTTACCTTTGCAAACCCATGTTAATGAAACTCCAGTTCAAAGTGGATGGGTTTGGGGAATTCAGATAGCTCTTTATTTCCTTACCTGAGATGCCATGATAATCTCGTCAGCCAAATACCCAGTTAGGAGAGTTCTCATTTGTAGCTATTGATCAAGTTTACACAAACTGTTAGGATTTCTAAACAAAACGAATCAGAGGTTCAAAGGCCATAAAGCAAGGTCAGTGAGTGAGAAAGGGAAACACTTCTTTGCATTTTGCAAGCCTTTCACCTGTAGAGCAGAGAATGGACTGGCTCCTACCTGAAGCTAGGGTCCGCTCCGCCCCTCACATAGCTCCCCCTCCCTTGTCCCTTCCCCCACCGGCGGAACGTCCCCCGTTCGGTATCTCTCGGTATTACCAAGCTATAAATTGCCTTAGAGCTTAGAGACAATCAGGTCAGCACTGCTCTCACAAGGGAAAAGCTTCTTACTTCCGAGCAGAACCGTTCTGGGGAACAAGAGGAAGGAGGGAGGGAACCAGTGCCTTCCTCGTCACTGGGCTGGCGAAGGGTGGAGCGAGAGATGGGGGAGGGGACGGACAGAAACTGCATCCGCAGCGGGGTCGCACTTGAGCCCAGTCTACAAACTTCGAGGTGGCTGCAGTGGAAACTCCCGGTGCGCTCTCCACTGCCTGGCAGCTGCCGGGTGGAGTCGCGCTCCCGGCCCCACCTATGGGACGGAGCTTCCCCAGCAGCGCGGGGCGCCGCACCCTTCAGGAAAAGTCTCCAGGCATCTAGCAAGACTCGGGTCATTCTACCCACCACTTCCACCCCAGAAGACCCCCGCAGGATACTCTCATTAGCCTCCGAGAGCCCAGAGGACCGCCTCCCTGTGGCTCAGTTTGAGGACACTCGTGCAGATCCTTTCCTATCCCCGCCCTGCTCTGCTTTCACAACTCTGCTGGGTCAAATGGCCAAAGACAAACTTCTGCCTCTCCTTCCCCGCTCCCACCTTAAAAAACAAAAAAGCAAAAAACAAAAGAAAAAAAAAAAAACAACACAGTCTGCGAACCCACATGCGTCGGAACTCCTAGCGTGCTGTTGCAATCTGGGCATGCTCAGTATCAGGGCAGGTTTTGATTGAAAGTTAAAAAAAAGAAAGAAAGGGAAAAAGCTTTGTATTATGCCGTCTCCTTCTCTTGTGCATAGGGCTGGCTGAACAGGTTGCAGGGCATCCCTGCGCCTCCCCAAGGGGTTTATCGGGTGCCCTTGATTGCATCTCCTTGGGATCTATCCCTCTCTTAGTTCACCCCCTCCCCCAGCGTTCCCGAACCTCCCTCTCCTGGTCCCTGTCCGCTGTGGGGATGGAGAGACACTAACAGAACTGGGATGGGCAATGTTGGCTGAGCGGATCCACCTATTATTAGTGGGCCCGGATTGGCTCCTTGCAGCAGCGTACCGAGGTGGAACCAATCAGGCGGTCGGGGCTGGGAGGTGATGGGCGGCCGCCTCCTCACTGGAGGGATTCCTGGAGAAGCTGCAGTGTGGGGATGCTCTAGACCAAGTACTGCCCTCCGTGTCTTTCTACCTCCTCTTCCTGCGGCGGCGGCAGCCCAGCACTTAGCGGCGGCAACTTGAGGCTGCACCCGGGGCGAGCCCCCAGGGTGGTGCTCCACTGAGAGGGGAGCTCAGCGCCCCGAAGGGGTGTGTGTAGGGTGGGGTGGCCAGCTGGGACCAGCTGGTGGCCCTGAAAAACCTCCCACACACCCACACCCACACACCCCTTTTGTGTTGCAGGCTGCCCCTCCAAGAGCAGAGGCAGCGAGAGGACGCGTGTGTCTTGCACAGGTCCACGCGGGGAGAGCGGTGGGGACGGAGACCGGCACCACCTTCTGGTCCTCCCTCCAGGTAAGACAGCGAGACTGGAAGCGTGGTCACCTCGGAGGTGCCCGTTGGCTTGAATTCGCCCGCAAGATTTTGCTCTCGGTACACTTGGGTTTTGGTCGTGGGAGGCTGCGACCTGGGGAGGGAGCCCCGGGTGGCCTATTGTGAGAAATATAATGAGCCACATGTACATCTCCTGGAAAAGCACTTTGCCCAGCGCCCGTGATTCAGAGCCTGGAGTTGATGTTGGGCATCCCCCATCTTCTTGCTGCCTCTTTCCTTCTCATTCTTTCTTCTTCGTCCCCCACCCCCAATCTCCATCTCTCACCTCCCCCGCCCCTTGCTCAACCTCTCTCTCTCTCTCTCTCTCTCTCTCTCTCTCTCTCTCATCTTCAACCTCCTCCCATCCTAAGAACGCACAGGGTTTCTTTCTCTTCCTGGAAACGATTGTCTTTTCTCAGAAGAAAGAGGGGGTTGAAGAAAGGAGAAAGATTTCTTTTGCCCTGGCGGGGGGGGGGGGGGGGGGGAGGAAAACAAGATAGAATACAATCTCTGCAAAAATTAGAGTACAGAAAGCAATTAAACTGAATAAAGGGAGGAGACAAGCCATCCAGCCCGGGCTGTCAGAGAAGGGAAGCTTCAAGTTTGACTTGATCTCCTCTTTACAAGAGGCTGTGTCTCTTATTTGATTCCTTCAAATGAAACAAAAATAAACCACTGCTTTAACCCACTTTCAACTGCTTAATTGCTGTTGCTTTTAACCATGTGCTAACCAAGTGCTAACCATCTGACTTTTCCTGTTCCCATCCGTCCTGTGGGGCTATTTCGTATTGCCCATCAGCAGTAATATCTGAACTTTGGGGGGTTTCTCATATGAAGAAACAAAATTTTTTTTAAACAGAGTCTTACCTTCCTGAGGTTCTCTGGTATGGCCTTTATGTTGGGGGGGGGCAAAAAAGAAGTAAAGTTTCAAGACATTTGTAAGTAACACCAGTGTTATCAGGAGGTTTGGATTTCTCTTTTGAGAAAGCTAATCTTCTAGTTAGTTTTGTGTACATGTTAGTTTTCACTTTATTAAATATTAACCCTTTGGTGAAATCAACCATTTCAGGTTGGTGTTAAAGCTAATTTTGTGTATGAATTGCCAGTTCATTCTACCATTCACTATGCTGTGCATTTGATTGCCTAGATATCGTACTCATGCCTTGCCTTATTTTTTTTTAATGAGAATATTTAGTGAATGTAAACATGGCTGGTGTTCATGCAATTTCAGTACCCCATTTGGAAGGCACACGGACGCTCAGCTGGCCAAGAATCCTCTCGTACTGGAACAAAGTTTAGAAAGTAATGGTAGGAAGATAGGCTGGAATTTTAAAAACCTTAAGGGGAAAATTGTTTTTGTTGTCATGTCCTATTATGAGAAAGAGAAGGACAGCAAAACAACTATGTTCCCTGCTGCCTGCACAATAGGTCAAGTAAAAGGTACTTGTTGGACAGAGCCTTGACAGCAGCTTCAGC
Organism: Neofelis nebulosa; assembly: GCF_028018385.1. NCBI lineage: Eukaryota > Metazoa > Chordata > Mammalia > Carnivora > Felidae > Neofelis > Neofelis nebulosa. The sequence continues at coordinate 40,079,525 of NC_080789.1, read as the reverse complement.
AATTTCTAATTCCCTCATCAATGATATAAGCTTTCCTTTCCTTTTATTCATCAGAGACAGCTAAGTGATTATTGTCAGATGGGAGGAGGTAGAGAGAAGTGCCTAGCTGAATGTAATGGGGAAAGCATTCCAAGTGGGTCCTGCATGAACGCAGAGAAGCCAGCAGATGTTAGTGTCCAGATGACTCCTTTCCTTTGATTTATCAGGGGAAATGCCAACTCTCATGTTTTGTTCTATTTGCACACTTGGGGTAAAAAAAGGCAATCTCCTTTCTAACTCTGTCTGGTCTTCCACACTAATTTCTGGACCCCAGAAAGTATTTTTTTTAAACCACATATCTTTAGTGTAGAAGTTTATACACTGACTTAGAAAAGAGCTGGTTTCATTTACTATCAATGTAATGTATATTTTCTAAACCATTTTCCATTTGAGGCACTTATCTTTCCTATCTAAGTAGAATTAGCTAGAGTCACAAAAACAAGATCTTCTGTCTAGAGCTTTCGGCATTTAAATGCCTTGTTGTTGTTGTTGTTGTTTTTAAATGTAGTATCTCTGTTGAAAGCTAACTGATTTTAGAGGTGCCACCTTTTAGGTACAAGGACAAAAGGACAGTCGCTTAATTGCCTTATATGTGTACAACTGAATTAACAAGTTTATACATCAAAAGATGTACAAAACAGAAGCCCAATTACTGCCCGTGCAAGCAAATTAAGATTTTGTTTATTTCTCCACTGTCTTAGGGAAGGCAAAAGTTTGTGCTTGATTTGTGAAATTTATTTTCGTGTATCTTTACAAATGTTAATTATAGCAATTACCTGTAGGAGAGATGCATATGAGTAGTTTTTCACATACTTCTGAAAAATTAAGCCTTTATATTCTAGAAGTCAGAACTAATTCCAATATATAGTGAGTGGATTGAGAGGAGACTTTAAATGATACATTTTAGGAAAGTATTCCCACAAAATGTTCTAATGTGACAATTTCATATAATCTTCACATTTCCTCCTTTAAAAAGAATATCTTAGTAAATCCTCATCATGTTTTAGAGCAAACATGACAATTAGATTTTAAGGTATTTTTATCAGAAGTGAAGACTGCTACTATACACAGGAATCCTAAAATACTAATTCCATAAAATACCATTCAATCTCAGTAGTTGCAGAGTACTTTTATGCTTCATTTCATAATGGAGAATATTATTCTATTTGGTTAAATTATCAGATAGCTCTAATGAAGAAATATGAAAATGGATAACATGGTATTTACATGATAAGATTTTCAGATTAGGCTTGATGCTAACTGAAAATAAAACTAGAATATTGTAGCTTGTTTTAAATGATAGTTGCAAGATGAAATGGAAGTTTAATAAATAAAATGCAGAATGTGTTAGATATCTGAAAGTTAATTTCAACTTCCCATTAACCTAACAACATCATGGACATGATACCAATTCATATCTTTTGAGGCTAGTTTATTAAATCAATTTAAAGAAATTCCCCAAACAGGTTTTTAGAACCATCTAATCTAAAGAATTCGACTCAAGACGGACAATTTTATGAGCCTGAAATACTTATAGCTCTTATGATTTCCAGTTTGTGCAACAGCTGGGAAGAGATATCATTAATGCCAAATTGGAACATAACATTCCTTTTTCTAATGGTAGTGATTAGATGATTTAGGGGAGGGAAAGCAGAAATAAAACATTTTCATTACATAATGGAGTAAATTTAGTCTGATATTACAAAAATCCAAGACCAAAGTTTGACTTTCTGCCATAACATAATGTAGGTATGGGTCCTGCAAGTGTTTTGCTAAACAATAATGCTTTCTAAAATTAAATGTCTGCTGTACTTGTGGATTTTTAAATTTTTTCAATGATTTGCTTGTCACAAATACATCCGTATCAAAAGTTTAGTGGATCAGAGATGCTTTTTAGCTGAATTTGTTTTCCATTGAAATTGGCTAAAGCTATTTAAACTGGAACAAAGTATATGGCAGTCTAAATTCATAAGTAATTAGCATTTAGGGATGTGTGTGTGTGTGTGTGTGTGTATGTGTATACACACAGATGTATACACACACGTGTATACTTTTTAAATTATGTAACTTTTTCTAAAAGGATTAGAGATTAATGGACAGTATCAAATAATCTGCTGAAGCTAGGGACTACTGTAAAAAGGACCCTTCAAAGAAAAATAACAGTGACTTGGGGATGCTTTTAATGGTTCTTTGGTTGAAAGCCTATTATACCCAGAGGCAAAATTAATGGGGGTCTAGATCTTTCCCTTTAGACAGCTTTTCTATGGCTTTGGGAAGAAGTTATTGTTCATATGAGTCATGGATTTTAAAAAAAAATCAGTACAGGAAGATGCACTTCTATATACAGGTGACAAACCAAAATCATATTTTCATATAATGTAGGGATAAACTTTCTGTTTTTCTAAGGCTTGTATCAGTGGTTTTTTTCAACATTTGCATAAAGCTAAACTTGTTCTGAATCTTTTATATAACTGTATGACATGGTTATTGCTTTTTTCAGGTAAGGGGGAGTGGTTTGGTGTCTTTAACAATCACTCAAGGAATGATCAATATTTTTTCATAATATTTTTGAACTTGATTTAAACATCTCCATTAAGTGTGGCCATTTTTTTTTAGAGCAGGCATTTATTTTCTCTAATGAGAAGAAAACAGCATGTTTCCTTTAACTTCCTTGTCACTTTAAGAGTTCTTGAAGAGCTGCTTTTATATTGGCTGTAAGATAAATTATGCTAGCAGGGCATATGGACGTCTCTCTACTCACATGGGTTAGTAATAGGAAAATAAACTTATTTTAAATTATACTGCAAATATGTTAAAGCTATCTATTGCAAGTAAGAAAGTATGCTGTCCTTTCTTGCACCTATGAATAAAACGTGAGCCTTTAACTGTTTTATTTAAAAAAACCTATTATTTTTAAAGTGTACAATGAGAAATCTATGTTGTCAAGAGTAAGCACTGGAGATGCTCTTTGTACAGTTTTAAATATAAATGTAGAGGTCCTGTTGCAAAGAAGCCCTCCTTTAAAATATGTTCCTTAATTTAAAAGCAATATTTAAGAAAGTTCTAAAACAAATTAAAGCCCAATTTAGAAAAAAGTAGCACATTTATGATAGTATTAGAGATGAATTTTCTGCCACATCTTTGAAAAATGAGAAGCAGATTAAAAATTATTTCTCTAATTTCTATAATTTTTATATTTGGTGTTATTGTAAATTTTAATTGTGTGGAACTAGTTTTTGTTCTCTCTGTGTTTGTTTTGTCTCTACAATGCTCAGTGCTTAGAAGGCTATGTGGCATGCTGGTTCCCATAATTTACCAGTAATATAAACGAGGGGAGGTTAGAGTTCATCTTTTTTTGGTTATTGCTATTGTGGAAATAGAAAAAAATACTGGTCATTCCTATACTGGTCTCACATGTAGTATGTTGAGCATACTAATTATACACATAGGGAATAATTTTGTTAAAGAGGAGCTCTGAAACATTGTAAGGCAGATGAAGATAACAAATGCCTTTTATTTCTTAGCTGTTTGTACAAAATAGGAGCTAGAAAATTTCCATGCAAAGAATGGCCCTTTTCAGCTAGTATAAGAATCTGGTAAAACTCTTTTCCTAACAGCCTGTAAGACGACATTGGATCACACATACCAGACAAGAACTCTGCCGGAACATCCCCAAATACTGTGCGTAAGACATTTAGCCAAGTGCCTCAGTCAGGAATTTATTTTTGGTTGAAATATCCAATTAATCAAATCCAGGGTTGGTACTAAAATGTGGGTCTTATCTCATCCCCGTGCACCTATTGTGAAATGCAGCTTTGCTTCTCATCCTAAACAGCATAGAGTTCATATAATTATAATGTTTTGCCAAAGGATATCCTGAGTAAAAGGAGTTGTGTGTTTTTGTCTTCAATTAGTAAATGTTGTCTTTTTTTTCATAAACAATTCAACTAGTTAAGGATAACATGCACATAGGCACTTAAACACAAATAGAATCACAGAGTTATTTAAATGTAGAACATTCTTATGCTACAATTGCTTAAATAAGACACACTATCTCTTGTCCTCCTCTCACATCCCCTCTGACTACAAGCATCTTTTCACATTAGGAATTAGACAAGCCCAACCCACACCTCTGATGAGAATTCCCTGGGTGTGGCCTCCAGAGGGCAGCCTCTTGTTTTTACGGAGGTCCATTTCCTCTCTGGGCCAGCCTTGCTGCCCAGACCTCACTCTTGCTGGGAAGCAGGTAATTGGATTTACTAATTGCTACTTAGAGATTTGTGGGCATATTTTCATCAACCTGAAGGCAAAAACACATGGAATACTCAGACGAAACATACACAGCCATACCAAAGTTAGCACTAACACTTTTAAAATGTGATGTTGGTCCATGTTTTTATGATAATTGTTTTTTTTTTTAAAGGCTTTATTTCATGGAATTTGTTCTGATTACTCACAGATGATGAGATTGTTAGACATTGAGTGAATCAATGTAACTTTTTGTACTTATTAATACCCGTGGATAAAGCTGAAATAATTGGTAAAAAGAATTTCAGATCCTTGGGTCGGCTTGGGTACTTCCAAAATACACCTGTGTCTTGTTATGGAACCCTTAAAATTTTACATAACTCACCTTTATTGTCACTGAAAATTGAGAACTGGTTTGCTTTTCTATGGACTCTTTGGATATTACTGTGAAACACCACAAAGGGTTGCTTTTAAGACAGATTATTAATAATCTGTTTCCTGACCTAATTTTATGTGAGAGGTACTGTAAGTATGAACAACAGTATAGCATCACGGCAACAGACTAGACTCCCAAAAATGTCAATTTCTAACTGTGTGCTCGTGCTCTCTCCTTCAGAAGGAGAAAGCCAATTGAGTGTATTTTTTTTCCTCGTGATGTACTGCACCCCAGTATTCTAGCAATATAAACAGTGGGTAGGACCTTGTGCACCACCTGTAAAACAGGCACACTGTGTATTTTGAGGACAAAAATCATCAAAAAAATTTTCTTAGACAAACAACTTAATGGCCTTTGAAACAAGGAGAAGTGATATAACACAGGTTACCAAGGCCTAATTTAGCTTCTCTCCCAATCAGGGTTTAGGTAGCAGGGTTATTAAGAACAGTTGACACAATTTCTCAGGATAAAGACAAGGTAGCAAAGCATTGAATCTCTTTCTGACTTGGACTGTCTGCCAGACCCTGGTTTACAAGGCTGGCTTTCTGCCTAATCCCCAGCATTTTCATCAGATTTGAGGACTGAATAAAGTGAACCATTGGGTATTAGAGCATATTTCTAGAGCACCAGAATCTCTTCTATAAATAGAATAATATCACCATCCTATTTTAACCAATGTCCAAAATCCAAGAACACACACACGAAAATTTATATATATTTCATACTTGAATATATGTAAATCAGACCACTATATGCCTAAAAATACTTTTATTTATCTGGCTACAGAAATTCTCATGCTGCAAGGGTAGGTAACAACTTGATAGTACATGTATCTATTTTTAGTATTTTTATTAAATTTAAAAAGCCAAGCAATCACCTTGAGATATATCTAATAATTCAAGAAAGTGACATTTCAACAGAAAGCCAACATACTCATAAATTGACCAAAACTGCTCTGCTTTTAAATTGTGAAAACAACACAAGAAGACAAAAAGTACCCTATATGCATGTTTCCTTTTTTTTTTTTTTTTAATCAGGAATCATAGATACTTTCTGACACCACAAATGAATATTGATGATAGCGGAGAGCCGACTCCTTCAGGAAAAAGTACAGTAGACCAGTTCTGTTATGGCTTTGAGAATCTGTTTCATGGTTTATATATTGAACACATAGCGACACTTTTATATCTCTTGACTTCGGACCTTTAGACCTGTATGCATTGAAGCATATTACCACTCACTGCCAGAGTAGAAGAGATTTGCTCTGCTATCCAGCTAAGAGTAATATAGTAACTCCCTTGCCTTACCTTGGTTTTCTTCCTTTGCCACCTCTCACCTTCCTACCCTCTCCTTATTCTTCCTTTGCTTTTTTCTATCTTAATGAATTATCTTCCTATAAAATCACTAAGTGGGAGCTTTGTTCTCTAAAGTGCATGATAATCTCTACCACCTGGACTTCCTTTTGTGTCAACAAGCAGGAAATTTAATTCTTAATTTATATACATTTTAAGTTAGCTTTACAAAACAGCTGTATAGATAAATAAGGGAGCAGACTCTTCATTTGTTTATGAAATATGCCATGATTTGTGTGTTTGTTTTTAAGACCTTACATGTGAAGTCTAGCCTATTGGTAATTTCTAGAAAAAATTTGATTACAAAAAGATAGAACAATAGTGTTTGAAAGTCCAAACAAATGGCATATCCTCTTAGGCATTTTTTTTTCTTTTTTCTTTTTCTTTTTCCTATTTCTTTTTCCTATTTTGTTCTTCTAATGATAACAATTAATAAATGTTTTTATGACAGGGATGTAGCCCTGAATTCTTAAAAAATTACATTGCCTTATTTGGTTTTGATGATGGAGAGATTCTCCATTTTACAGATGCAATAAAGCAGACTCAGAAGTTAAGTTACCTGCTTGCAATTACACACTCGGGAAGCCTTTATAACTCTCTCCTACCGAATCTTGCTGCCTCAGCATTTAATAAAGAAAAAAAAAGTACATTTTAAAATTCTCTCAATATATAAGAAGTAGTTTGTCATTCCTTATCAAAATTAAAAACACAAATCTAACATCACTAAATTTGGATATACTCTTTTCATATTGAAAAGGTAGGGAAAGTGTAATATGCAGTCATTAGCTGTGTGACTAAAACTCTGAAATAAGTTGTATTTGTAATTGAAAATGATTCAAGGGACTGTTTTCTAAAATGTAAGAGAAGTCACTAAGCCTGAGTCACTAGGCTCGGTTGGCCCTTAGTCATTGCTATATCACTGCGATAGGAGATGTCATTTCACTTGTTTCCTTATTTGTAAACTATGTAGTCCGAAGCCACCTCCTGGAGGGGCACAGAGATGTGACTGAGATAATGAGTGTTGTAGCTTTAGCCTAGGAGTTCTCCTTACTCCTCTCTCATTACTTCCCTCATTCTCACTCACCCACACAACCTGTGACTGCTTCCTGAGCATAATATTGATGGAAGTCGTTGAATCTGTAGATTCTTTTCTATTCCAAGATGGAGAGAGCTAAGCAGGGGATTTATGCAAGGCCCAATTATTACTCAGTCCTAGTGTGAAGTCTGTCAAATAGCAATTCTTGGTATGAAGAAATAAATACATTTGGACGTGATTAATACACATTGCAATGTGGGCTAACTTATATGACTGTCTAGTGGATCTGATACAAAGAAAGAAGTTTTAATTGGGAAAGACCTAGAGAAACAATGCAAATTAGAGCATAGGAGAGGTATTTATGGGGAGTTTTGGACAAATGCAGGGTAATCATATTCTTATGTTTTTACTACGTGTCAGGCACTTTTCTGTGTACTTTCCATGCTTCATTCCATTTAACGTTGCCAACAATCTTAAGAGGTTGATACTAATGTATAAATTTTAAATGAGAAAATAGGGGGAAACGTAACTTGTTAGGGTCATATAACTGTTACATCGTAGGATATGGATTCAAACCCAAGCAGTCTATTCATGGAACCTGTACTCAACCATAAGCAATCATATAGTCATTGAGATCCTCAGTGGAAGAAGGGGAACAAATGGTGACCAGGAAGTAGGGGTGTCTCAAAGAGATCGACGAATCATAGGCAAACTTTGTCCACTTCATAGTTTGAGCCAATATGACCACCACGGTGATGTGATAAAAGTATGAAACATCGAAGTCTTATAGACCTGAGTACAAATACCTACTCTGTCATGGTGAGCTTCAGTGAGATTATTTCACTGATAGAGGTTTCATTTCACCAGGAAAGGAACTGTAATAACGTTTGCAAATTGTCTCATACTCAGTGGATGGCAGACCTGACCACCCTGGCCACCCATTTTTATGATTCAGGGACTCTTTTATTTAGAAAAATTCCACCTAACTCAAAATGGTTTAGGAAAGAAAAGGGATTTTAAAGTTCTCATTACCATACATCATCATGTTCAGGATATTCTGGATTTGGTCATAGCTGGAGATGGAAAATCAAACCATATGATTAGGACCAGATCTGTTATCCCCTACTCCCTCCCAGCCTTCCATCTTAGTCCTGCTCTCCTATTCCATTGCTTTATTTAGAGTCAGGCTTTTAGTTTACAGTGGTAGGAATATACCCAATGACTATAGGGTCATTTAAGAAATCTCCATGTAAAGAGAACATCTTTTTTTTGCCAAAAAATTTCAGGATAAGCATGAATGGAACAACTTGGGTCACTTGCCCTGAACCCATGAAATATGTTATTTATCTAGGCTGAGCATTGTGTCATCCCTGGATTTAAAAGTTGGGCACAGCATTACTTAACTAAATAGAAAGAGAGTTTTGCTGTTACAAGAAGGAAAATGACTAGATTTAGGGCAGGCAAAAGCAGCCAACATCCAGTTCCCAAGGTCCAGGCCCTGACCTCAGAAAAGATGCCACCTGGCCTTAATGCTGGTGCAGGCTCTTGGAGGACCCCTGCTGTTCCAGGCACTAGTTGGTGGGTCAGGGGAAGATCCAGGGAATTCTAGGGAAAGATCCATTGTAGTTGAGGATGTGGAGAGGAATGACACTGAGAGGCTTAAAGCAATGGCCATTTACCGTTATGGAAACATTCAGTAATTTGACAACAGGTATGACTTTTTCAGGGTGGAAATGCTGAATATCAGAGGTTAAGGGCTGAGTTGAGTTTCATTTAATTCTATTTGGGTCCTTCCTCTTTTTTAATACAGTAGTCAGGTACTTCTAGAACTTGAGGATTCTTAGACTCTAAATTCAGTAGAGCTGAAAGCAGCTGCCCGAAGGTATGTGCAGGGCCAGTTGTGCATAGGTCAATACTTCAAATTGTTGTTTTGTGTGTGCGGCGGGGGGGGGGGGGGGGGGGGGGTGATTATTTCAAATTTACAACCACCCTGTTACCCCAACTCCCTATATATTGCTACAGATGCAACAGAATGAACAAAAATACGATACGTTTTCCTCCCTGCTGTAGCCCAAAATGAACAGGAATTTTTTAGGAATAATGTATTTCTTCAGTAAGTACCAACATGTTGCTATTATAAGCCAAGCACTGTTTTAGATGCTGGGAATGCAGAAGCAATCACAGTAGACAAGTTCCCTGCATTTAAGGCAGTTTGCATTCTAGGGAAGGATACAGACAATGAAAAGCAACAGCAACAGCAAAACACAACTAAGATAGTTTCAAAAAGTGAGAAATGCTGTTAAATAATAAAACAGGCAAGTAAATGAAACAAAGCAACACTGGGGACTCTGGTGAAGCAAAAAAAATATTTAAGTCGAGGCATAAAAGGAGAGGGAGCCAGCTATGTAAAAGTTAGAGGAAGAGCATCACAGCTTCCCTCCACGGAGGGAATAAGTTTCTGCTCCTGGAAGAAACTGAAGGCAAATGCAGCTGAAGTGTAAAGGTACTGGTTTCATGAGTTGAACCCTGCTTTCATATTCTAATTAAAACAATCTTTAAATACTATTAAGGAAAAATTTCAAAACAATGTGATATCACAATAACCTCAACATAGTTTAAGCATACATGAAGTGTCCTATCTGGGTAATACATTTTCAGTCTGTGTTCATATGCTTATATTGTTTTATGGTTATGGTATCATGGAATACATGATCTTTCCACCCTGACTTTCAAAATGCGTTCTTCGGTGTCTTGCAGGTGTGTATTTTCATTCTCCATTTTCATCTTTAGAAGTGTAATTCCTTTTCTTTTGTGGCATGTATTCCTTAGACACTTTCTATATATCTTTTGTTGAATCTTAATAACCTTTCTCGTTTTGCCCTCCTTTCTAAGGGAATCGCACATGTGGCCTACCCCCTAATTTTATTATTTCTCGGAATTTGAGTGAACACCTTGGCTTTTTATCACAGTAATGATTTTTTCAATGTAATTTCCTTTTGAGTATATATTCGATTATATCCTCCAAAACTCTAATTTAGATTTTTGAAACAAAAGTAAATAAACACTGGAAACATAATGAAACAAATCAGTTTGTGTCGATTGTCATTTAGACAACACAAGTCTCAGAGCATTAACCGGAAATTATTTCTCCTTTATCTAGTTTCATATCCTGGTTTCAAGAACTCAATAACCCAAGTCTACCTAGGTCATTTTGTGATAGTAAACTGGGTGCTTACAGAGGCATATTAACTTCTGTGAGATTACTACTCAATATGCTGCAGTGGTAATGAAGTAATAATTAATGCGTCAATCTCAAATGGCCTTCTATTTTCCCTTAAGACTCCTCTGGACATTATACTCTGATAATAGTATATTTTGAAAATGGAATTTTCTTTGCTGAAATGGCACAAACCCACCTATGTGTGAATACAGCAAGGGTGTTATAATAAACTATTCTGGTCAATAAGCGATAGGCTCTGTTTTCCTTATCTGTAGAAACGAGGCTGTTTAGTATCCTAAATATCTTCTGTTTTAGTACATATGTACAGGTATACTTGCATATATTTGGATTTTACAAATATTGCTGATTGCCCCACTAACTGCAAGTGTTTCAGGATTTTGCAGTGGTATTTTTTTTTTTTTTTATCATCTCTGACTTGCCAATGCTTGAGAGACAATAGAAAAGGAGTGTTCTAGAGAATTGTGTGTGAGTGAATGAATCCACTAAATCTATATTTTCTCATGTTTTCAAATGACAGCCAAACTCAATACACAAGTTCAATAAAAAAACTCAAACAGGGGCGCCTGGGTGGCTCAGTCGGTTAAGCGGCCGACTTCGGCTCAGGTCATGATCTCACGGTCCATGAGTTCAAACCCCGCATCGGGCTCTGTGCTTACAGCTCAGAGCCTGGAGCCTGTTTCGGATTCTGTGTCTCCCTCTCTCTGACCCTCCCCCATTCATGCTCTGTCTCTCTCTGTCTCAAAAATAAATAAACGTTGAAAAAAAAAATTTTTTTTAAAAAACTCAAACAGAAGTTCAATAAAATATTTTTATGGTGTTTTGTTCTAATACTTCCTTTTCAGTTCTCTTTTTTCCTAATTCATTAAATAACACTTTTCAGTTCTCTTTTTTCCTAATTCATTAAATAACACTACTGGTCATGGCCAAGTAAGTTAATTTAACAACCTACTAATAGGTAACAATCTGTAGTTTTAAAAATACTTCTTTAGAAGTATTACCACTTTTCAAAGAATTATAGTACATTTAAGATCCCATTAAGTGTATGTAAGTACAATTGATACTCAGAAATTTGCAGTGGCTTATTTTGAATATAAGGGATCATCATTCTGTAAATGTGTGAAATTTAATAGAATTCCCCTACCAGAATTATAGTGTTCTTGCTATACTCACATAGGGGTAATTTTGTGTAAATTTGCACTGGGTTATTTTTTTAATTAATTTATTTTTTGGCTTTTACTTAAATTCCAGTTAGCTAACATTAGTGTCATATTAGTTTCAGGTGTACAATGTAGTGATTCAACAATTCTATACAACACCTGGTTCTCTTCATGGCAAATGCACTCCTCAATCCCCACCACCTGCTTCATACGTTGCCCCCATCCAACTCCACTCTGGTAACCATCAGTTTGTTCTTTATAGTCTGTTTCTGGTTTTCCTCTCTCTCTTCCCCCCCCCCCCACCCATGATGGTTTTGGTGGTTAAATTCCACATATGAGTGAAATCATACGGTATTTGTCTGACTGACTTCCCTTAGCATAATACCTTCTAGCTCCATTCACGTTGTTGCAAATGGCAAGATTTCACTCTTTTTTATGGCCGAGTAATATTCCTATGGAATTTTATATATGTATATAATGGAATTACATATATATATATAATGGAATTACATATATATATATATATATATATATATGAAATATATATGTATACATACACATAAACATGAGAGTGCAAGTATCCCTGAAAACTAGTATTTTTGTATTCTTTGGGTAAATACCTACACTGTTTTCCAGAGTGCACTGTAGTAACCTTTTTTAAGCCCACAACGAATCTGGCACTAATATTGTTATTGGTCATTCTCACTCGAGCAGATCCATGTTAGTCTGCTACGTTCTGAGAAATTCAGTTAATAGCTACTGGTTATAATAGCTATCAGTTAAAAACTATTACTCTTTCTTTTTGCTGAAACTGGGTCAGTGTGTTGTACTCCTTTTTGGTATGGATAAATTTTCTCATAGAGAGAGACACACAGATACACAGTGGTTAGAAATTGTTTCTCTTCCTTTCAAAGTAGTGAGCAGAGAACTAGCCTATGGAACCAACACACAATAAATACTGTGCATAGGGTATTTAGAATTTTGTGTTCAAATTTAAAAACAAGCAAATACTATAAACCCCCTCAGTCTGTCACTAAGTTAGTGATGTTGTGATTTTATTAGATGATCTCTCTGATATCTTTCATTATTAACATATTTTAGAGTTATATGTTCAAATTTAAAAAACAGTGTGAAAACCCTCAATCTGCCATTAACTTCATGATGTGGGGATTTTACTTGATGGTATCTCTGAAACCTGGCTGGCTCAGTTGGTAGAGCATGTGACTCTTAGTTTTGTGGTTTTGAGTTCGAGCCCCATGTTGGGTGTAGAGATTACTTAAAATCTTTAAAAAAAAGAAAACTGCCAGCACTCCTGGCAAATTTGGAGGGTAAGCTAAATCATGTGTGTTTTATAGGAGTCCTGACATGAGAACAACTGCTATTTTAACAGATGTTTGGATCTCTTAAAGAGCCCTCCAAGTTACCACATCCAAACCTGAACTCAATCTTTTTACTAATAAATCTAGTCCTTCTCCAATGTCTTTGATCCTAATGAATGATTCCACCATCTAACGAGTTGTGTTATTTGGAAACTTATTGTCATAGGTCTCTCATCCTTACCCCCAAATCCAAAATAAATGAAGTCTGGGGGTTCCGGAAGATGGCGGCGTAGGAGGACGCTGGGCTCACCGCGCGTCCTGCTGATCACTTAGATTCCACCTACACCTGCCTAAAGAACCCAGAAAACCGCCAGAGGATTAGCAGAACGGAGTCTCCGGAGCCAAGCGCAGACGAGAGGCCCACGGAAGAGGGTAGGAAGGGCGGCGAGGCGGTGCGCGCTCCACGGACTGGCGGGAGGGAGCCGGGGCGGAGGGGCGGCTCGCCGGCCAAGCAGAGCCCCCGAGTCGGGCTGGCAAAAGCGGAGGGGCCGGACGGACTGTGTTCCGACAGCAAGCGCGACTTAGCGTCTGGGAGGTCATAAGTTAACAGCTCTGCTCAGAAAGCGGGAAGGCTGGAGGACAAAGGGAGGGAGAGCTGCTGAGCCCCCGGACGGCAGAGCTCAGCTTGGCGGGGAACAAAGGCGCTCGCCACCGCCATCTCCCCCTCCCATCCCCCCGCCAAAATCCCAAAGAGAACCAGTTCCTGCCAGGGAACTTGCTCGCTCCGCGCAAACACCCAACTCTGTGCTTCTGCGGAGCCAAACCTCCGGCAGCGGATCTGACTCCCTCCCGCTGCCACAGGGCCCCTCCTGAAGTGGATCACCTAAGGAGAAGCGAGCTAAGCCTGCCCCTCCCGCCCCCGTGCACCTTGCCTACCCACCCCAGCTAATACGCCAGCTCCCCAGCACCACAAGCCTGGCAGTGTGCAAGTAGCCCAGACGGGCCACGCCACCCCACAGTGAATCCCGCCCCTAGGAGAGGGGAAGAGAAGGCACACACCAGTCTGACTGTGGCCCCAGCGGTGGGCTGGGGGCAGACATCAGGTCGGACTGCGGCCCCGCCCACCAACTCCAGTTATACACCACAGCACGGGGGAAGTGCCCTGCAGGTCCTCACCGCTCCAGGGACTATCCAAAATGACCAAACGGAAGAATTCCCCTCAGAAGAATCTCCAGGAAATAACAACAGCTAATGAACTGATCAAAAAGGATTTAAATAATATAACAGAAAGTGAATTTAGAATAATAGTCATAAAATTAATTGCTGGGCTTGAAAACAGTATACAGGACAGCAGAGAATCTCTTGCTACAGAGATCAAGGGACTAAGGAACAGTCACGAGGAGCTGAAAAACGCCTTAAACGAAATGCAAAACAAAATGGAAACCACCACGGCTCGGATTGAAGAGGCAGAGGAGAGAATAGGTGAACTAGAAGATAAAGTTATGGAGAAAGAGGAAGCTGAAAGAAAGAGAGATAAAAAAATCCAGGAGTATGAGGGGAAAATTAGAGAACTAAGTGATACACTAAAAAGAAATAATATACGCATAATTGGTATCCCAGAGGAGGAAGAGAGAGGGAAAGGTGCTGAAGGGGTACTTGAAGAAATTATAGCTGAGAACTTCCCTGAACTGGGGAAGGAAAAAGGCATTGAAATCCAAGAGGCACAGAGAACTCCCTTCAGACGTAACTTGAATCGATCTTCTGCACGACATATCATAGTGAAACTGGCAAAATACAAGGATAAAGAGAAAATTCTGAAAGCAGCAAGGGATAAACGTGCCCTCACATATAAAGGGAGACCTATAAGACTCGTGACTGATCTCTCCTTTGAAACTTGGCAGGCCAGAAAGGCTTGGCACGATATCTTCAGTGTGCTAAACAGAAAAAATATGCAGCCGAGAATCCTTTATCCAGCAAGTCTGTCATTTAGAATAGAAGGAGAGATAAAGGTCTTCCCAAACAAACAAAAACTGAAGGAATTTGTCACCACGAAACCAGCCCTACAAGAGATCCTAAGGGGGATCCTGTGAGACAAAGTACCAGAGACATCACTACAAGCATAAAACATACAGACATCACAATGACTCTAAACCCGTATCTTTCTATAATAACACTGAATGTAAATGGATTAAATGCACCAACCAAAAGACATAGGGTATCAGAATGGATAAAAAAACAAGACCCATCTATTTGCTGTCTACAAGAGACTCATTTGAGATCTGAGGACACCTTTAGATTGAGAGTGAGGGGATGGAGAACTATTTATCATGCCACTGGAAGCCAAAAGAAAGCTGGAGTAGCCATACTTATATCAGACAAACTAGACTTTAAATTAAAGGCTGTAACAAGAGATGAAGAAGGGCATTATATAATAATTACAGGGTCTATCCATCAGGAAGAGCTAACAATTATAAATGTCTATGCGCCAAATACCGGAGCCCCCAGATATATAAAACAGTTACTCATAAACATAAGCAACCTTATTGATAAGAATGTGGTCATTGCAGGGGACTTTAACACCCCACTTACAGAAATGGATAGATCATCTAGACACACAGTCAATAAAGAAACAAGGGCCCTGAATGATACATTGGATCAGATGGACTTGACAGATATATTTAGAACTCTGCATCCCAAAGCAACAGAATATACTTTCTTCTCGAGTGCACATGGAACATTCTCCAAGATAGATCATATACTGGGTCACAAAACAGCCCTTCATAAGTTTACAAGAATTGAAATTATACCATGCATACTTTCAGACCACAATGCTATGAAGCTTGAAATCAACCACAGGAAAAAGTCTGGAAAACCTCCAAAAGCATGGAGGTTAAAGAACACCCTACTAACGAATGAGTGGGTCAACCAGGCAATTAGAGAAGAAATTAAAAAATATATGGAAACAAACGAAAATGAAAATACAACAATCCAAACGCTTTGGGACGCAGCGAAGGCAGTCCTGAGAGGAAAATACATTGCAATCCAGGCCTATCTCAAGAAACAAGAAAAATCCCAAATACAAAATCTAACAGCACACCTAAAGGAAATAGAAGCAGAACAGCAAAGGCAGCCTAAACCCAGCAGAAGAAGAGAAATCATAAAGATCAGAGCAGAAATAAACAATATAGAATCTAAAAAAACTGTAGAGCAGATCAACGAAACCAAGAGTTGGTTTTTTGAAAAAATAAACAAAATTGACAAACCTCTAGCCAGGCTTCTCAAAAAGAAAAGGGAGATGACCCAAATAGATAAAATCATGAATGAAAATGGAATTATTACAACCAATCCCTCAGAGATACAAACAATTATCAGGGAATACTATGAAAAATTATATGCCAACAAATTGGATAACCTGGAAGAAATGGACAAATTCCTAAACGCCCACACTCTTCCAAAACTCAATCAGGAGGAAATAGAAAGCTTGAACAGACCCATCACCAGCGAAGAAATTGAATCGGTTATCAAAAATCTCCCAACAAATAAGAGTCCAGGACCAGATGGCTTCCCAGGGGAGTTCTACCAGACGTTTAAAGCAGAGATAATACCTATCCTTCTCAAGCTATTCCAAGAAATAGAAAGGGAAGGAAAACTTCCAGACTCATTCTATGAAGCCAGTATTACTTTGATTCCTAAACCAGACAGAGACCCAGTAAAAAAAGAGAACTACAGGCCAATATCCCTGATGAATATGGATGCAAAAATTCTCAATAAGATACTAGCAAATCGAATTCAACAGCATATAAAAAGAATTATTCACCATGATCAAGTGGGATTCATTCCTGGGATGCAGGGCTGGTTCAACATTCGCAAATCGATCAACGTGATACATCACATTAACAAAAAAAAAGAGAAGAACCATATGATCCTGTCAATCGATGCAGAAAAGGCCTTTGACAAAATCCAGCACCCTTTCTTAATAAAAACCCTTGAGAAAGTCGGGATAGAAGGAACATACTTAAAGATCATAAAAGCCATTTATGAAAAGCCCACAGCTAACATCATCCTCAATGGGGAAAAACTGAGAGCTTTTTCCCTGAGATCAGGAACACGACAGGGATGCCCACTCTCACCGCTGCTGTTTAATATAGTGCTGGAAGTTCTAGCATCAGCAATCAGACAACAAAAGGAAATCAAAGGCATCCAAATTGGCAAAGATGAAGTCAAGCTTTCGCTTTTTGCAGATGACATGATATTATACATGGAAAATCCGATAGACTCCACCAAAAGTCTGCTAGAACTGATACATGAATTCAGCAAAGTTGCAGGATACAAAATCAATGTACAGAAATCAGTTGCATTCTTATACACTAACAAGGAAGCAACAGAAAGACAAATAAAGAAACTGATCCCATTCACAATTGCACCAAGAAGCATAAAATACCTAGGAATAAATCTAACCAAAGATGTAAAAGATCTGTATGCTGAAAACTATAGAAAGCTTATGCAGGTAATTGAAGAAGATATAAAGAAATGGAAAGACATTCCCTGCTCATGGATTGGAAGAATAAATATTGTCAAAATGTCAATACTACCCAAAGCTATCTACACATTCAATGCAATCCCAATCAAAATTGCACCAGCATTCTTCTTGAAACTAGAACAAGCAATCCTAAAATTCATATGGAACCACAAAAGGCCCCGAATAGCCAAAGTAATTTTGAAGAAGAAGACCAAAGCAGGAGGCATCACAATCCCAGACTTTAGCCTCTACTACAAAGCTGTCATCATCAAGACAGCATGGTATTGGCACAAAAACAGACACATAGACCAATGGAATAGAATAGAAACCCCAGAACTAGACCCACAAACGTATGGCCAACTCATTTTTGACAAAGCAGGAAAGAACATCCAATGGAAAAAAGACAGTCTCTTTAACAAATGGTGCTGGGAGAACTGGACAGCAACATGCAGAAGGTTGAAACTAGACCACTTTCTCACACCATTCACAAAAATAAACTCAAAATGGATAAAGGACCTGAATGTGAGACAGGAAACCATCAAAACCTTAGAGGAGAAAGCAGGAAAAGACCTCTCTGACCTCAGCCGTAGCAATCTCTTACTCGGCACATCCCCAAAGGCAAGGGAATTAAAAGCAAAAGTGAATTACTGGGACCTTATGAAGATAAAAAGCTTCTGCACAGCAAAGGAAACAACCAACAAAACTACAAGGCAACCAAAGGAATGGGAAAAGATATTTGCAAATGACACATCGGACAAAGGGCTAGTATCCAAAATCTATAAAGAGCTCATCAAACTCCACACCCGAAAAACAAATAACCCAGTGAAGAAATGGGCAGAAGACATGAATAGACACTTCTCTAAAGAAGACATCCGGATGGCCAACAGGCACATGAAAAGATGTTCAACGTCGCTCCTCATCAGGGAAATACAAATCAAAACCACACTCAGATACCACCTCACGCCAGTCAGAGTGGCCAAAATGAAGAAATCAGGAGACTATAGATGCTGGAGAGGATGTGGAGAGACGGGAACCCTCTTGCACTGTTGGTGGGAATGCAAATTGGTGCAGCCGCTCTGGAAAGCAGTGTGGAGGTTCCTCAGAAAATTAAAAATAGACCTACCCTATGACCCAGCAATAGCACTGCTAGGAATTTATCCAAGGGATACAGGAGTACTGATGCATAGGGGCACTTGTACCCCAATGTTTATAGCAGCACTCTCAACAATAGCCAAATTATGGAAA
This sequence comes from Neofelis nebulosa, assembly GCF_028018385.1. NCBI lineage: Eukaryota > Metazoa > Chordata > Mammalia > Carnivora > Felidae > Neofelis > Neofelis nebulosa. The sequence continues at coordinate 40,060,933 of NC_080789.1, read as the reverse complement.
GAGCCTAAGTGTCCATCAACTGATGAATGGATAAAGAAATTGTGGTTTATATACACAATGGAATACTACGTGGCAATGAGAAAAAATGAAATATGGCCTTTTGTAGCAACGTGGATGGAACTGGAGAGTGTGATGCTAAGTGAAATAAGCCATACAGAGAAAGACAGATACCATATGGTTTCACTCTTATGTGGATCCTGAGAAACGTAACAGAAACCCATGGGGGAGGGGAAGGGAAAAAAAAAAAAAAAAAAAGAGGTTAGAGTGGGAGAGAGCCAAAGCATAAGAGACTGTTAAAAACTGAGAACAAACTGAGGGTTGATGGGGGGTGGGAGGGAGGGCAGGGTGGGTGATGGGTATTGAGGAGAGCACCTTTTGGGATGAGCACTGGGTGTTGTATGGAAACCAATTTGACAGTAAATTTCATATATTAAAAAATAAAAAAAAAATAAAATAAAATAAAAAAATAAAAAAAAAAAAAAAAAAAAAAAAAAAAAAAAAAAAAAAAAAAAAAAACAAAATAAATGAAGTCTTAATCATTTTTGGCTCACAAATATCTTTAATCTCTACCTCTATTGCCACAGCATAGTCAAATCAACCTGGTCTTCTTAATCCTACTGTTCTTGACTTTCAAGTCCATGTATTATCTGGACTCTACTATTCACCAACCTAATTTCTCATATTACTCCTCTCATCTTCATGCTCTGGGCACATTGTCCTTCTTTCAAATTTTTAGTATTCCAGTCTCTTCCTGCCTCAGGACCTTAGCACATGCTGCTCCCTCTGCTTCAAGTACTGTGGGATGTATCTGCTATGGGCAGACAATAACATTGTAAAATCAGAAATATAATATGGCTGGTTGTTTAGAAATAAATGTTTATTATGTCTGAGAACAAATGTTTAGTTTTTACATATTACAAGAGTTTGGATGTCTCACTTTTAAAAATTAACTACAGAACTGTCAAACTGTGATAGAGAGGGATTTGAACAATAATTGAAAAAAAATTGTTTTTTTTTTTACATTTTAGGAAACTCGAGTTTAAGTTTGAATATGTTAAATACTTAACCGCTTTTAAAGAGGAAATGTATTTATAAATTAATATGTTACAGGTGAGGATACCCATGAGACTAAGTAAAAGAAATCTTGAGTGGGTTGTAAAGAAGTGCTTTAAATACACATCACTGAAATTTTAACCTTAGGATTTTTTTTCCAATTATTTTTGTAATGTGTTTTCTTAAAATCATGGCATCACAGATTTTTTTTTCTCATTTGTTTCTTTTCTTTTTAATGGGGACACTCTGTGATCTAACATCCTCTGGGTGTGAAAACACATCTCCAGAAAATATCTGACAAAAAATGCAGTGAAAAATAAATCTTCCTAAATATAAAATAGTGAGACTGTAACAAATACAGGCTGATATGATCTTTAAAATTCTTTGATTCATGATTACTCTTTAAAAAAAATCTGAGATACGTTTTCATTTCTGTACTTTTCTTCAAACAATGCATTATAATATTATAACAGTGAAGAATTAATGTTTATCATCACAGTGCAAAAACTCAGGTTGAACTTGAGTGCTCTCTGACTGCAGGACCCATTTTTATGTTGTTTCCTGTTATATCCTCATTGTTGACCTACCTAGCAGTGCTTAGCACTTACTAAGTAAGCACTTAAAAATCTTTGATGAATATTACTGGTTAAATTATCCTTGTTGATTTTGTTTTCATTTATTTCTCTCTCATTCCTAGTTTTCTTCAAACTAATATAGTAGCTTAGTGTCTGATCTTGGTGATAGGAATCTACATGAGGTGGAATTATAGTTGACTTTCATTTTTAGTCCAGGCAAAATATGACTTCTTTGCTTTTATTAGTCTTTACTTCCCCAAATAAATTGGCCATAGAGCTCACTATTAAGTTCAAAATGAATGTGTTTTAAGTGTTTTACTTTATGATAATTAAGAGTGTAAACATAATGAAGGATATATTTCAATTCTACTTTAGTGGGACCACTATTTTAGATTTTGGGGGTCAATGAGAACCATTTTAAAATACATAATCATTCTTTTGCTTTACCTAATCCCTTTACCCTCCTCTTCATCTTTTCTTAGTACTGTTTTTAACCTTTTCCTCAATTAAATCCTACGTCTGTATTACATTCAAAGCACGAAGAGTTCTATTACTAAAAAACAAAGACACTCATTCTGTATAGATTTTCTAAATATGTTTAATTCTCTACTTTGGAAACGTTTTAAGTTTAGTTTGTTGCCAGTAAAGGACAGTGCTTTTAAGGAAATATTTTAGCTTTTAAGTGAAGAAGTATTCTATAAAATACTTAAAATATTCAAATAATCACAAAATGTATAAATTGAAAAAATAATCTTTCAGATTCCTTGTTACTTTCCAGATGTAATCTGTCTCTTGTAATCTGTAAAAAGTCTCTTGTATCTACTAACAGAAATATGTGCATATGCAAACATACATTACATTTAAAATCATTCTATTAAATATAATGTACTACACATTTTAAATTATTAGATGATTCTATGTTGGGTAATATTTTACACAAAGTATCATTTTGTAATGTACATACATTTTTAATTTTTTTAATATTTATTTTTGAGCAAGAGAGAGAGAGAGAGAGAGACAGCATGAGCAGGAAGGGTCAGAGAGAAAGAGAGACACAGAATCTGAATAGGCTTCAGGCTCAGAGCTGTCAGCACATAGCCTGAGGCGGGGCTCGAACTCAAGACTGGGGAGGTCATGACCTGAGCCAAAGTCAGTTGCTTAACTGACTGAGCCACCCAGGCGCGCCCCATGTAATGTATATTTATTATATTAGAAAGTTATATAAGTCATTTTGGTTAATGTAACATGAAATAATTCTATAAAATATGTTAAATATGGGGCACCTGGGTAGCTCAGTCGGTTAAGTGTCCAACTTCGGCTCAGGTCATGATCTCACGGTTTGCTGAGTTCAAGCCCTGCATCGGGCTCTGTGCTGACTGCTCAGAGCCTGGAACCTACTTCTGATTCTGTGTCTGCCTCTCTCTGCCCTTTTCCTGCTCGCTCTCTCTCTCTCTCTCTCAAAAAATAAAATAAGCATTAAAAAAAAATGAAAAAAAATGTTAAATTCAAGTGATCCAAGTTACTTTAAGCCAATTCAGTTTTATATTTTTAATTATTTTTGGCATAATTTGTGATGATTGTGTCAATACACGTAAGATATTAAATGATTTTATAGATTTGATTATGTTTAAGGATTAAAAAAAATGTTTGTTTATTTTGAAAGAGAGAGTGCAGGCACAGGAGCGGCGGAGGGGGAGACAGGCCCTGTTAGTGCAGGGCCTGATGCAGGGGTTTGGTCCCACAAACCACAAGACCCTGACCTGTGCTGAAATCAAGAGTCAGAAGCTTAACTGACTGAGCCATCCAGGTGTCCCATATTTAAGGATTTTTTTAAAGTTCCTCTTTTTTGGGGGTGCCTGGGTGGCTCAGTTGGTTGAGCTTCCGACCTCGGCTCAGGTCATGATCTCACGGTCTGTGAGTTCAAGCCCCGCATCGGGCTCTGCTGACAGCCCGGAACCCAGAGCCTGCTTCAGATTCTGTGTCTCCCTCTCTCTGACCGTCTCCCGTTCATGTTCGGTCTTTCCCTGTCTCAAAAATAAATAAACATTAAAGTTCCTCTTTTATCATGTTACAAAGTATTCTTGGGTAACAGATATTGGAATGTCTTGTTTAAAATTAATATTTTTATCAATAATGTTGTTATAGATCATAATCTATGTGGTTTTAATGTTTGAGTCCCTTTATATGTTCAGACACTATTACAAATAAAAATTTTATAATCACATCTAATATATATTTGGTTGGGGGTTGCAGTAGGCTAACCTTAAGGATTTTAAAGTATCTCAAAATGTAAAATGTTTTAAGAATTATCTTGCACATTTTAGCTATGCGACAAATATTTTAAAACAAAAAGAATATGGAAGTTGTTTCAAGAAATAGGAAGTTTTTAGGAGTCCTTAGAAAGTTCATTAACTTTAATAATAATAGTTTGCATGTAGAGAGCTTTAATTACATGCCATGTGCCTTTCTAAGAATTTTTGTGCATTACTCATTTAATCATACTTCAAACCATTTGTGAGGTTTGTACTATTATGCCCATTTTGGAAATGAGAAAATGAAAGGTCACAGAAATGATGCTGTTTGCTTCCAGCCACTCCGCTGGTAAGTGTTACAGCTGGGATTCAGTGAGGAAGGTTTGCCTTTATTGTTGATAGGATCTAGGTCACCGAGCATTAGCTTAAAAGTACTCAGTGTCAACAACCTGTAGCCCACAAAGAGCTTACCTTTTGGGGGGACAGATAAGAAGTGGAAAAAAATGAAAGAAAAAAGGGGAGAGGGAGGGAAGGAGGAAGAAGCAGGAAGGAAGGAAATGATTCTGGGTGTAGTATGTTTTATTTTGGTAAGTGCTGTCAAAGAAGTAAAAACAAACAACAACAACCAAAAACAAAACAAAACAAACAACAACAAAAAATAACAAGGAAAGAAAGTAGAGAGTGCCAGGTTTCTAGGAAGAAGGTGGAATGCATTTTATTATTTCTTTTTGTGCTGAAACTACCTTTTAAGCATCGTTTTGTCTTTTTTTTGCAATTTAAAGTTGAAATTTATTTCAATTACAATTCTTTTGTTATGCGTTAAAGCTGTTTTAACCTGTAGAGGCATACGATTATTTCAGAATAGGTCTTTTTAATGATTCATTGTGTATGAAGACATTGGACGATGCAATTAGCTTTTTAAAAATTGAATTATAATTAATATACAATGTTCTATTAGTTTCAGATGTACAGTAAGATTCCACAAGCCTATACATTTCTCAGTGCTCATCATGATAAGCATACTGTTAATCCCCTTTATTTCACCCTTTCCCCCCACCCACATCCCTCTAGCAACCACCAGTTTTTCTCCGTATTTAAGAGTCATTTGTCTCTGTCTTTGTGTGTGTGTGTGTGGTTTGTTTACTTGTTTTGTTTGTTAAATTTCACATATGAGTGAAATCATAGGATATTCTCTGACCTATTTTACTTAGCATTATACCCTTAGTATTAGATGCATCCATGTTGCCCATCCTCCTTTTTTATGACTGATACCCCATTGTATATATATATATGCCACATCTTCATTCTCCATTCAGCTATTGATGGATCCTGGGTATTCAAAATATTCAAAATATTCAAAATATTCTATCTTGAATATTTTGAGGAAATTCCATACTGTTTCCCACCATGACTACCCCAATTTGCATTCCCACCAACAGTGCACAGGGGTTCCTTTTTCTCCACATCCTTGCCAATACTTCTTATTTCTTGTCTATTTTGAATTTAATCATTCTGACAGGTGTAAGATGATATCTTATTGTGGTTTTGATTTGCATTTCCCTGATGATGAGTGATGCTGAACATCTTTTCATGTGTCTGTTGGCCATTTGTATATCCTTTCTGGAAAAATGTCTATTCAGGCCCTCTGTCCATTTTTAATCAGATTATTTGTGTTTGGTTTTGTTTTGTTGGTGTTGAGTTGTATAAATTTTTATAAATTTTAGATATCAACCCTTATTGGATATATCATTTGCAAATATCTTCTCTCATTGAATAGGTTGCTTTGTCATTTTGTTGACAGTTTCCTTCACTTTGCAAAGGCTTTTTAATTTGGTGTAGTCCCACTAGTTTTGCTTTTTTTTTTCCCCTTACCTGAGGCGATGTATCTAGAAAAATGCTTCTACAGCTGATGTTAGAGATTACTGCCTCTGTTTTCATCTAGGAGTATTATGGTTTCATATCTCACATTTAAGTCTTTAATCCATTTCAAGTTTATTTTTGTATATTGTATAAGAAAGTGCTCCAGTTTTATTCTTTTGCTCATAGCTATCCAATTTGTCTAACACCATTTGTTGAAGAGACTTTTATCCCTCACTGTATGTTCTTGCTGCCTATGTCATAGATTTACCATCTAAGCGTGGGTTTATTTGTGAGGTCTCTATTCAGTTCCATTCATCTACGTCTCTGTTTTGTTGCCACTATCATCACATGGTTTTGATTATTACAGCTTTGTAGTATGTCTTGAAATCTGGGATTCTGATACCCTCCAGCTTTGTTCTTTCTCAAATTGCTTTAGCTAATTGGGGTTCTTCTGTGGTTCCATACAAAGTTTAATATTATTTCTTCTAGTTCTGGTATTTTGATAGGGATTTCATTAAATCTATGGATTACTTTGGTTAGTATGGACATTTTAACAGTATTCATTCTTTGAATCCATGAGCATGAAATATCTTTCCATTTGTTGGTGTCATCTCCAATTTCTTTCATCATCAATGTTTTATAGTTTTCAGAGTACAAGTCTTTCACCTCCTTGGTTAAGTTTATTCCTATTTTATTTTGGGGGGTATAATTGTAAATTGGAATGTTTTCATAATCTCTTTCTGCTACTTCATTATTAGTATATAGAAATACAACACATTTCTGTTTATTAATTTTGCATCCTGGAATTTTACTGAATTCATTTATCAATTTTAGTAGTTTTTGGTGGAGTCTTTAGGGTCTTTATATATAGTATTATATCATCTGCAAATAGTGCAAGTTTTACTTCTTTCTTACCAATTTGGATGCCTTTTATTTCTTATCTGATTACCGTGGCTAGGACTTCCAGTACTAGGTTGAATAAAAGGGGTGAGAATGGACATTTTTACCCTTGTTCTTGGTCTTAGAGGAAAAGCTCTCAGTTTTTCATTGAGTCTGACATTAGCTATGGGTTTTTCATATATGGACTTTACTATGTTGAAGTACGTTCTCTCTAAACCTATTTTGTTGAGAGTTTCTATCGCCAATGCATTTATCAGAATAGGGTGGTAGCTGAAGGTCACATTTGAGCACATAGATCTGACGTGAGAAACTGAGCTTTGGTAAGATGTGGGACCATGCGTGGTGACTTGACAACAGAGGCCATTGTGCTTTAGGTAAAGTAGTGAAGAAAGTACCCCAAGTTTCAGTTGAGGTAGCATGGGGGGCAGATGGCGTGGGGTACTGGGTTGACTTGGCTTCTACTCTGAATGAGATGGGAAACTGTGGTAGAGCTCCTCCCCCAAGGAATGTCGTGAAAAACCCAAGACTGGAAGGCAACGTGGCCATGTGTGCGAGTCACCCATTCAGACCATATGTTACCATGTATGAGAGACAAAGAAGCAAAAATTGTACAAAAGGCAACCCCCTTCTGCACTCGGGGCTCAGCCTTTTGGGATCCTAGCCCGCGGAGCCCATGCGAGCACGAAGAAAGTTGCTTGCTGGAAAGAAAAGCCTCAGTGTCCCAGCTCTGTGTGTTTGTGTGTGTTTCCCCATTACAAAATCATTGAAATGTTTTGAACAGAAGGGTAACATGTTCCTACTGAGATTTTTTTAAGAGTCATTTTGAATAAAATGTTTTTGCTAGATTGATTGAGTAGGGCAAGGGCACAGAGGAAATTTGCTCTTTTGTAGGCTATTATAGTTGAGGCAAAATTGCCCTATATCTTCTCTCTGTGTGTTTTCCTAGATTTTGTGGCCTTTAAATACATTAAAAGACCAAGAGAAAGTTCGGAAATATGTTACTATAGAATGTTTATTTAAAAATGGGTTCAACTTCCACCATGTGAGTCAGAGCCTATCATAACACTGATTTTATTTTATTCTTTTTTAGCATTTTATACATGCATTTCCCAGCCACCTTGCCATCTAATTCATTGTCTTGGGGCAAGTAGATACAAGTTGGGTTATCGTTAAAGCATCTGGGAAAGTGGCAGAGAAAATTTTTTTCCCTATGCTTGAAAGACTTACTAATGCACTTTCAAAGTCAGAGGAAGAGAAACATTAAGGGTTCATGAATATAAAGTGAGTGCAATTGGTTCTAAAAGCCATCCTCCGTAAAATACCTGGATTGGCATTGATATTCAAGAAAATTGTTTTTAGACAAAATGCTTTTGCTTTTCAATATTTTACATTTAATTTCATTTTACACAAGAATATATCAATGTCAACATTTAAATGATACCCGCTGTGCTGAAGACTGATTTTGAAAATTGTCAGACATTTGATGTTATTCTCTAAAAGTAACCATCACCTAAATGTTGCTTATAGTTAAATATATATCAACAAATTAACAATTAAAAGGTATTTATAATCCTTATAACTGTGATGAACTATATTTCAGTCAGTATGTACTCCTGGTGCTTGAGGTACATGGCAAATATTTTCTCATTGTTTACTATGAGATGAGCATTCAGCCACATTTTCCAGATTTTTTTTTTCTAAAGGCTTTGTTTTTTTCAAGGAGCATATAAGATAGTTAGAGTGAAGAAAGATCCAAAAATGCTTTCACTGAAAGTATAAGACAGTCTATTATCTATTGGTAAAGTTAAAAATAAAAAAGGATAAATAAATACAAGTTACTTTAGGTTAAGGCGTTTACTAAGGTTTCATGGTCTCTTAAGTCTATTCAGTCATGAGAACTGGGAGCCTCACAAGTCAGGAAGATAGAATTCCAGTTGGTAAAATTGAGAAAATAACCTCCTAGGATATTTAAACTTTCTACCTTAGAATATAGTATACGTTATTTACTTTTTCTATTATAACATGAGCTCCTGGAGAATAGGGAGAATGTCTACATTGTCTCTGTATCCCAAACAATATCTTATACGTAGCTGATACTGAATAAATACTTACTGATTGAATGAGGTATGTGTATTCTTCTAAGATGGTAATACATAACCTTTTATTAGGAGAAATGGGATATTATTGCTTGTTTGACAACACGGATTATGTTTCTCAAATGTGATATTTTTGGCTTACTGAAAACAACTTTACCATTCCTAGATGGAAATATTTAAAACTAACAAAATTTTATCTCTAAAGAGGATTGCTCAAGTTTTGTACTTCAAAACTATTATTAGTTTCAGTCAAATTTATGATATGAGAAAAGCGAGATGTTAATTACTAACAGTAGTAGCAGGAATAAAAAGCAAAATTGTATTTTTTATGCTTTTTAGACATAAAAGTAGTTTTTTAATCACGTAAAAAAATAAACTTTTGTGTGTGTGTGTGATTTGGGAAAATTTGTATTGCCCTTGTATGTAGAGGACTACACAACTGTGTAATGTACGCATAAGCAAATTGCTCGTATTTCAACTCATTTCCCATTTTACTTCCACTTTCTTATTATCATTGTGTACAATGCCCTAGTTAGATGGATAGACCCATTTTCATTTGTAAGCTTTAATGAAATATATTCAAGCTGCTGCCATAATAAAATATATTCAACCTACTGAGAAACAATGCATGCAAAGTGATTAGTATGATGCTTGACACAGACAAATGCTCAGTAAATGATCATTTTATCTACAATGCCTATTATTATTCTTCCTAATCTTCTTGGAGTTGTTCACTTTCTGAAATGCTTCAGAGATCACTTCTACCAACTACCTTCTGAACTCCACATGGTTCCACATACCTCCGCCTGGTGATTGGTTAATATCTTTGGTAGCTTCTGAGTCATGCTTCATCAGGAAACCAAGGGTGTGATTTGCATCCTAGCATATCCTCCTTCCTCCTGCTCACTGTCACTTCTATTTTTGCTTTAGAGCACAGGGTTCTTAAAGGCATCTTATTCCAAGGCTTCCTATATACACAGATTTTCTACCTGCTTCTCTATAAGAAACGTGTACTTGGTAACAAATGTTTACTAGAAAAAGGCAGCTATAGCTAGGTTAATACCTAAGGCCAAAGCTTTTCATTTCTTCTAAATCCTCTAGTAGTTCCCCTCTTTAGACTACTACCAATTTTCTGCCCCAGTTCTCCCAGGGTTCCTGGTCCAGTTAATTTACTTAAACCGATCACAAATGATTTGAGTACCTATAGTTAATCCATTGACAAGCACATATTGAATTCTTACTTTATCCAGGGATGTTTGTTCAACACTAATTCCGGATACCTTATCCTGGCATCCTTGTTGCCTCAAGAGTTTCAAAATATTCAGAATTGTATGCAAAATGTGGTGTGCATGTTTGCATATGCAATTTCCTAGGGGAATGAACTCACAGTTTCTATCGGATTGTCAAAGGGTGAAGACTCTAAAGAGATTTAAGATTTACTCTAGAGAGGCAAAAATGGATAAAACATATTTTTCTGGTTGAGGAGTTTGCAATAGAAGTGAAATTGACATAGTAAATGGAAGTATCAAAATAGGGGTGAATGGTATAGGATATAATATTTACGAACAGAAAAATCACTTAGTGATAAATTGGAGGGAAGAACTTTATCTGGCCTAGAAATAAGTTACTTGTTAAAGTTTCATGGGATTTCCATCCTGTGAGGAAAAGAGTATGAGCAAGGCCTTGGGATTAGTATTGATTAGAGTGTTTGGGAAGATAATAAAGAGGCTAGGTCTTGAATAATACTGGATTATAAGAAAAAGTTATTGAGTACATGAGATCTTAATAATTCCCATGATATAAAATGCTAAATAGTAAAAAGATACATGGCAGATTATCTTTTAGCTAATCTTCCTTAGATTTAAAAACATTTAGGTTCTCAAACCCGTAAATAATCTTGAAAAATGGTTTTGTAAAATAATTCTTAATGACAGTCAGCATAATACATCATTAAGAAATGTGCTGTGGCACTAAGTATAGTTCTTTAACAGCATATTATAATAGCTTACACTGACCTAGACTGTTTATATTTTACTTTCCTTAAATATATCCAATGCACTTTGTTTCTGGGCTTGTATTTTATATAGTTGGAAAGGAGAAAATGTTCAAATGTCATGGATTTAGAGAGGTGCTGGAGTCTACAGGATACTGGAGATTAGGCTATTCATAAAATTGCCCTTTTCTTGTAATTCACTAAGATATTTGTAAACTGATGGAGACCCAATTCTTGTATGACTGTGATCACTATCAGTTAACCATTTGTTTTCTTTCCTTTGTTCTTGGGCAGCTGGGAGTGCCTGAAGAATATCACACATATCCCTCCTAGCAACTTGTACTTTGCCCTCAGCCTGCCTTAATGCTCCCTCATCAATCTCACAGGTTCATGCGTTCGAGCCCCACAACAGGCTCAGTGCTGTCAGCACAGAGCCTGCTTCAGATCCTCTCCCCCCCCCCCTCTCTCTCTCTCTCTCTCTCTCTCTCTCTCTGCCCCTCCGCTGCTAGTGCTGTCTCAAAAATAAACAAACATAAAAAAAAAAAGCGTAGGTATCTTCACTTGAAAATCACAGTAGTATCTCAAAATTAATATTTAAAAATTTTTTAATGTTTATTTTTAAGAAAGAGAGTGAGAGAGAGAGGTCATGAGCAGGGGAGGGGCAGAGAGAGAGGGAGACACAGAATCCCAAGCAGGCTCCAGGCTCTGAGCTGTGAGCACAGAGCCCAAAGTGGGGCTTGAACCCACAAACAGCAAGATCATGACCTGAGCCGAAGTCAGACACTTAACCGACTGAGCCACCCAGGCGGCCCTCAAAATTAATATGACTTAAACTGGACTGTTGACACCTCTCTTGTGCCTTCTCACATCATCTTGCATCTTTTCTTCAGAGCTTTACAGTTTGTCAGTTGCAATCAATCTTTCATTCTCCAATTCACTCTTTCTAAAATTGACCCCTTCTTCCCGGATATCTCTTCCATAGAGCATATTGTTTATCTACACCCCTCACTCTACTTGCATTTCCATTACCTCTGATCTCCTATCCCGAGTCCAACCCTTCTTTCCATTGATTTAACTATTGCTCTACCTTCAAGGTTTAGTTGAAAAACCTCAGCTAGAGTGTATCTAAATGATAACTATGCAGAAGTAACCATGTTCCTAACATGAATACTTATGGTGTTTGGAAATGTAGGTAGTACCCTATTTTACACTCTGTCTTTTTGTTATGGATTTATTTAAGAGTTAATCCTATTGACTTTTCATGAATACTTAAGTTACTTTTCTTCTGTCTGAACTGTTATCTCCTTCTTGGCAGGATCACGTCTCTCCTTGTTGTTTTTGTTTCCTTTGGTTTGTTTTTATCCATCAGATCATTAAGCACAAAATGGGCTCGTGATAGGTAGTTTTTGGCTAAAACACTGGTAAGATTTTAGGAGGCAGATGACACATAATCAATACTAATATACATTGCAACTTACGGTGTACAAAGCATTTGCACATGCTTTTTCTCATTTATCAATCATAACAATACTATGCTATATTATTATCTTTATTTTGCAGATAAGGAAACAGACTTGGTCAAGAATACGAAACTAGTAAATGGCTGGGCTGGGCATAAAACTCAACTCTGTCTCCATACCCAGCTTTCCGTGTTATCATAGCTGCCTTCTAGGATTGCATTTTATAAAAGAAAGTTAAAGACTGCCTAGTTTCTAATACCCATGGATCAAAGGGAAATATATCTGAAACAAATTTATCAAGATAGATGGCAGAAATCCTAGACATTACTGAATTTTCAAGTATCCACCATCAAGTGACAGTTAGGTGATATTTATTTATATGTGGAAGAATAAATTAATAGCACCTTTTTAAGGTGTAAAACTAAAAGGTACTCAGACCATGTAGGATGAAAGGAAGCTTGGTCAGAAATGTCCCTAGAAATCTTTCGCAATTTGAATTGTGCTCAGGAGGAAGGTCATAAATCAGTCACTGCTTTAGTGATATCTGTTAAGCAGTCTTTCTGGTCTTTGAAAGCTAAATAGCAGGTACCAAAATAAACAAAGCTCACAATGAGATGTGTCTCATCTCATGCATATCTTCTTTGATCCACAAAGTCAGCACTGTTAAACTTAAGTGCTGAGAATTATTCAAATAAATTCTCTCATATCTGACAAATATTCAAGAGATAATAAGTCTAGGAAAACTGAATAAGTCAATAGCTCTATCATAATTGTATATTAGCAATTTTCCATTCTGTCCATCTTGACGTAATGTTATTTTTGTCTTTGTGCTTATGAATCAACAGTCGAGGTCTGTCTGGTTTCCTACCACACCTTCCATCATCTCCCTGAGCTCTAGGGCTGGTGAATCCTCACTGAGCCTTGAACTATGCTACATAGTTTAAATGGAATAGTACTTTCCACGGTTTAAAGAAAAACAGATGGATTCCTTAACTTCTTACATCCTAAAATGGAAAACTCTTTTTCTGTTTTTAACATGAAAACAACCTACCTAATGCCTATCATTAATTTTAGTAAATAATAATTTTATCATTTCTCAAATTATAATATATTTTGAGTTCTGCACATAAAAGTCCTCAGAAATTGGCTTAATTACATGCAACCAGGGATCAATAACTGCTATTTAAAAGTGTAAAAAAAAAAAACAAAAAACAAAGCAAAATTTTTCAACTGTGCTTCAATATAAAAATAGAGAAAATAGTTTAGCAATACAAAAAAATCATCAGCATTGAATCCCAAATAACTGGTCTACATCCCCTGTTCCAACCTCCCTGCACACATATTTTAATTACATTAGGGGGAAAAGTTATTTTTCAGAATTCTGCAGTCCTTTTGAGACAACTAAATATGAATTCTATAATGAGATTATTTTATAAGTTTATTTATTTATTTTGAGAGAAAGAATGAGTGATTAGGGGAGGGGCAGAGAGAGAGGGAGAAAGAGAATCCCAAGCAGGTTCTGCGCAGTCAGCACAGACCCGGATATGAAGCTTGAACTCAGGAGCCATGAGATCATGACATGAGCTAAAGTGGGATGCTTAACCAACTGAGCCACCCAGGCACACTCTAAATAGGAATTCTAATTTGAAAAGAGTCCCTTTGACAGAGAAATTAAAAAGACAAACATAAGTTAAATTCTAAAATTAAAAACTAGCATGTGTAAGTATTATTATATTCTCATTATGATTTGTGTTCACTAGAAACTAAATTGCCCAACTACATTGATCTGTTATTTGCCAGCCAGTGTTAACTAAGATCTACTAGGATTGTGCAGACAAATGGATGACTGCCATTATTGTAACCAATATGAATGTCCTTAGCATGAGCGTACAAGTAAAAACAATTCCAGATTATTAGGCAATTGCAATATCAAAAGGAAGAGTAATTAATAGTAAATGACAGCTTGCCTTTTCAAATCTAATAATAATTCTTGCCTTAATTTTGGGGGGGGGGCGTCTTTCCATTGGCTGATTTATGAGAATATGTAAACACTGACAGTAAAATTATTGAGCGTCTAGACCAGCAATATCATTTCTGAATATAATTACGTATTTATCGATTAAACTTTTTTTAATGTGCAAGATTTGCAAGATTCCAAAGCCAGCTTATTTAGGTATATATGTTTCTTTCCATCTGTGTTAAAGTGGAGGAAAGTTTAAGTACCAACATTAACTGAATATGCAAAAAACAAAAAGCCTGAAACTTAGACACTCATGAAATACAGGCTGGAAGGGGATTTTATAGAAAAGCTGAGTCAAATATATTAAGCTTCCTATCTGAATAAAAGTTAATATACTATGATTTCTGCTAAAGTGAGGCCAGTAGGGGATAACATGTTACTAAAAACAAACTTCTCTTACATGAAACTAAAACCCAAGTCTAAAGGTAGGTTATAGCCTGGATTTATGTCATGTTATATAGACAACCGAAATAAACAAACAAAAACCGTGGTACATTAAGTTAATACATTAGAAATGAGTTCAGCGCATAGTGTTTAGACCTATGTTCCTGGCATAACCAATAATATAAAAAACCTAGTCAAGTGTCTTCTTTCTCCTTGAGACCTCAATTTTCAGGGTTCCTCATGCATGTAGACCCTTCCCAGGTCACAGGGGAATAGGCAGGTTAGCAGTGGATACGATTTTTGGTAAAGTTTGCAAAAATAAGATATTTTAACCATAATTAGTGGGACGACTGTGTTCTTTCCACCTAATTTTGCGGTCATATTGCTGTCACTGCCTTTTCTTGTGATGGTCCCTCATCATGTGACAGGAAACTCCACATGTCAGGAAATTCTACATGTGTCAGGAAACTCAGCATCTGGAACCACTCCTATATGCTTTCCCTTCGCCCTGATCTTTCTTTTCTCTTACAAATACTTCTTCTGTGCAAGTGTTCTGATTTGTTAATAGCACTTTGATCGTATCTGTTTTTAGTGTTAATCTGACTCAGTCTTAATGGCATATGGTATTTTTTATGTTTTGTCACTATCATTATCTAGAACACCTGGCTCCAAACCATCAGTTAGATTTACAAAGACTCACTCCCAAGCCTCATGAATTCATGGTTGTGTGACCCGGCAAGTCACTTACTCTCTTATTCACTTCATGACCATCAAGTGAGGATCAGAATAATAGTTTTCCTTCATAGACTTGTGATCAGGAGTAAATGAGATGATACATATCAAGTGCTTATTGCAAAGCTTGGATAATAGTAAAAACTTATTAATTAGTTCTTAACATTATGACTGCTGAAGTCATAATGTTAACTCATACTGTCCTTTTAGGTTTCTATAGGATCCTGTAAAATACCTTGAAAACAAATAAATATACACTGAAATAAATTTTTCATAAGAGAATTGATTATTTCTAGACATAAAATCAATTTGAAATACAAAATGAGAAGAAACAAAGTGTTAGTCTCATAAAGCTAATTTAGGATATTTAGGATTATAGGCTTAAGTAATCACATAGTAAATAAGGCAATCAAAAATTCTTTGGTACAATATTCTGTTAAATGCTTAATGTAAAACAATATTTATTTTAGCAATTACTAAAGATTCAGCATTTGTGTGTTTTCCACATACTAAACAAACTCTAAAGACACATTTGGTGGCTTGAACTATGGCATTGTCATTTGAAAAATAAAACGTTTTATTGAAGAAACATTTTCATTTCTCTGTGATTGACATTTTAAGAATTTTTTTTTAATGATTAATAGGAGATTTATTTAAACAATAATACATAGAGTCATCATTGCCAGACTTAATATGAAATGCTAAATGTTCGATCCAATTTTCCTTCCTGGATCAGTTTTTCTTTCCTATCTCTGTCAGTTTTGAAAACATAATACCAGAAGAAGAGGGGCCCAATTCCAAATAGAGCTCCTAAGAGTGAGGTCTTGGGAGTGGGTCTGAAATTGGGATAGATATTTGCTGATCTTGCATAGGTCCAACGAATCAAGGCAGGATCTTCGATGAGCCCTCGGCGGCTGGGGTCGTTGTACTGAAGCAGGTACTTCCGTTTAAGTCGGGATCTTATGGCCAACCGCTCGGCTTGCGCCTTCCGGGCTTCTGGAGATACGTCGTATTCGGCTGGGTCGAGGGTGGAGGGTAGAGTGGCCAGGCGCGAAGGCTGGTACTTGGGGAACGACATCTTGGCAGTGCGGCACAGAAGCGCGCCTGCCTTAAGAATATTTTTAAAGTTATTCTATAAAAACAATTGTTGCTGAAGTTATTCTATAAAAAACATGCTCTTTGTTAGATCCAGCATATTTTACTGGGACCATATATTTGAAGCCATAAGGCACAATAGTGAATGATTGCAATATGTGCACAGTGTTTTAGTAACACAAACTGATTCTAGACGCCCTAGGACCATAAAAAATGCAAGAGTAACAGTAACCGTGTCAAATCCTTTAAGTTTATTCTATATTGAATTTATGGACTAAATTGTAGTTTAGAGGTTTTTTTTAACCAGTCGGGATCCCAACCTAGAGAAATCAGGCCTCCCACTATACTGAGGATCTTACCAAAAAAAGCAGTCAATGGTGTAGGAGAAACAAAATGGACAAAGGAAACCTAAGGACAGGAGGCAAGTTCAGCCATGCAGGTGCTGTGCAATGGGCAGTAACTTCATCCAGAATGATTATACCAGCTTTAAAGGTAGATTGTACGTACATAAAGCAGCGCGATCAGTTTCTAGCATATAGTCCGTGATGATGCAAATGAGTTTGTGTCTTGAGATCCAACTCTTTATATCACAAAAGCTCTTTAATGCCCTCCGTTTCTTAAACATTTAGTATAAAGTTACAGCTTCATTTATTCTTTTCTACTAAAATTGCCGCTTGCTCTATTTGAATAAAGAACTTGCTATTTCTTCAGTTGTGCGAAAAAGTGAATGGGTAGTGTCTTTACAAGAATTACAGGAAAAAAACGTTGGTAAATGTACTTGAAAAGAGATAGGAAAATATGTGAAAAGAATTAACTAGGAAAATGCCTTAGGGTAAATTATGAAGGAGAAAATTTTAGCTATCCTTTTCTGTTGAGCAAACAAGAAAATGTAGTGAATGAAATGAATATAAATCTCTTGGAAAAAAGAAATTTATCTGAGACCCCTGAAAATTTTATTTGAAACTTGTTCTGAATATAGAAAAGAACATATTCTGAATCATACACAAGGTGAGCTTAATTTAAAATGAATACCAACAACCCTCCCCAAGGCAGAAATATCCCCAAATTATATCTCTTCATGTAAATGGAGGCTTTGCAGTATTTAGGATGCAGTGATATTTCTAATAATTGCTTATAATGTAGATACCGAATCACTTAATTGGTTTTGTTTAAAACAGTATAAAGTATTAAAATACTTAACATGAGAAAAGAAGATATCTTTTTTGTAAGTTTATTCATTTTAAGAGAGAGTGAGTGGGGGGCGGGGGGTGTGGAGGTGTGGGGACAGGGGGTGTGGAGTTGCTGGGGGCAGAGAGAGAGGGAGAGCAAGAATCGCAGGCGGGCTCTGCACTGTCAGCACAGAGTCTGATGCAGGGCTCGAACTCACAAAACGTGAGATCATGACCTTGAGCCGAAATCAAGAGTTGGATGCCTAAATGACTGAGTCACCCAGATGCCCCAAAAGAAGGTATCTTTGAATTAGCTTCATTTCTCCTTGATAAATAAAAAAAAGAAAGGAGTACTTTTATGTACTTTACAACAGATAATGGAAATTTTTAATTTCAATGTTAAAAAATTTTCTACCAAAAAATGAGATGAGTTTCAATTAATGGAAACCTATAATTAGAAAATTTACCTTCCTTAAATCTCATAGCCTCACAGTAATGTGTCTAAGTAGATTTGTGACTGTCAGTAGTGAAAGACAGCATGCTTAAAACTTTATTTTAAACTTATTTTTTAACATGCCGACTACAGAAGTAGCAGATCATGCATTTAAATATGTAACACATTTGATTAAACTATAATGTGCCGTAGAGTAGCTTTTGTACTTTCTTTGAAATATCATTTGAAAAAATATTAAGTCTAACTTATTTTATCAAATGCTAAACATCAGGATGTTATTAATGATTTCTGAGCTTAAGGGAAAAGCTATTTTCCTTTCTCACTCATGATCTCAATGATCTCACTCACTATCTCAATGATATCAATATAGAAATATTCCTTAATAAACTCTCCTTAGAGCGCTCTGGGTAGGATTAAATGTTTGGTGACCAGGAGTTAAAGTGTTGTTGTTGTTGTTGTTGTTGTTGTTGTTGTTGTTGTTGTTGTTGTTTTTACCAGACCAGGTTTGGGATGCTGTCCAAACCTTGGAGGTGGATCTTCATCATTGCATAAAACTCTGTGAACTTGAAAAATGACAGTCCAAGACTGCTGTGTAGAGGCAAATGCATCAGGTTGTCCTGATGCTTTAAAAGGAGCGGACTGATGATGCTTTGACACTGGTTCACATTAGATCCCATCAACTGATTTGCTCCATACAATGAATAAGGATCTGTATAATTTATTAAGTGCTACAGGGAGACTCTTTGCTAGGGCTTTACATGTATCTTCTCACAAAGATCGTAACTAACCTATTACTAAGTGTGTACTGTAAATTAAAATTTGGGTAGAGGGGAGGTATCCCTTCCCAATAGTTTTGGAATATTGTGTTGATCAGGGAATGCAATGCTGGTGTCTGGTGTTCTCACTGGTTTTTATTTTGTGGAGATAGTCCACACAACACTCTGGGCTAAAATTCCCAAGTTAGGAAATGAACTAAATATAAAGGCCAATTAAGACCTTGTGCATAGACAGCCTTCCTTTTCTTCAGCTTCCTAAGGGGTGAAATACCTCAGACTGAACTATCCTATTAACCCAAACTCCTAACCTTACTAACCAAAAATTTCTTAAAGCATTGACAAGTGCTTGAATATTAGCGATTCTGGTGTAGAGCAACATAGATCATATCTTTTGTTCTGCTTGTATGGTTGAAAACGCGTCGTCTGCAATAAGATTCTTAAGCTAACACTGTACTCGATAACTCTACAAACTTGAGCAAATTACTTAGCTTTGTTGTCTCATATTTCTTACCCATAAAATTGGAATAAGAATAGTACTACCTCATAAACTTGTTTGGAGGATTGAAGTCTTAATAAATGCCAATGTTCTTGGAACAATGCCTGGAAAGAGGTAACAATACATGTTAATTATCATTATTGTTACTGTTTTCCTTGTTATTTGCTCAGATATAGGTTGTCCGTATACCTTACCGAGGCAGTTCAGTCGACCTAAGGGGGGGAGCATCAGTCCACACAACCAGTTGGCACAGGAATGTTTACTTCGAGTTTGGTTATTTTCTCATTGTGTCAAAGAATAACAAACAGCATCATCTCTATTCTCTTAACTTCCTCAGGCCTCTGATCTTCCCATAGTCACAGCAAAGTAGAATCTGAATGGCTTTCATCTAGTTTGTCTTGGTAATAGACCCACAGTCCATCAAGAAACAAATGTCATTCTATGGCCCTAGTTAAACAGAATTCATGATTGTTTTTTCCCCCAGGACTGCATTGCAACCACAGATCAGAATGGCAGACTGCCAGCGGGCCCTGCCAGCTGGCTTTCTACTGCACTCTGGGTTTTGGAGAACAGGAGCACAGATATTTTTGATTCTGCAGGCCAATTCAAGCACAATTTACAATGGGCAAGAAAACCTTTAACAGCAATTTCACACGCACTGAAGTTATGTGTTTAACACTAAAAAACGCCTTTTCTTTACATACATCGTTTCAAAATGGATACCAGTAAATTAGCAGCTACAGCTGGACATGTATAAAAGAGCATGTTTTCCAGCAGTTAATTGCAGACCCTGTAATGATACAAAATGATGTGACCATTGATGGGGAATTGTTCCATTCATTCCTTCTTTTACTCATCTCTTCAGTACATATTTTGTGAGTGCCTACTCCATGCCCGGTACTTAGCATAAGACTGCATTTACTTCATTATTGACGGCTTTGAGTTGACGGAATCTGTGATACTATTACTTATACTACATTAACACTAGAAAATGTTGCTCACTAAATATCACCATTTTCAAATAAAATGTGAGATTACAATTTGGCATTTCACAATTAATATTTGAGGTTATTGATGGTTCTCTCATGATTATCTCTAGTGTAGGACTTTGCCTTGTCTTCCAGTATATTCTTAGAGCTACAGCACTGTCCAGCACAAGTTAAAAGCGCAATACAAAAAACAACTGAATGAATAATTATGACAATCTAATCTAATGATGAAAAGCTATAAACCCTGGAAAATGTGTTTTTATTTCATAATCTAGGTGGTAGTCTACAGATACAATTTTTCTTCAGATTTAAAAATATTTTATATATTAAACATAATAATGTATTACATGGTAAAAGATGTGTGTCTATAAGTGTGGGTAAAGATGTGTACTACCTATACCATTTTAAAGTTTTAAGGGGCACCTGGGTGGCGCAGTCGGTTAAGCGTCCGACTTCAGCCAGGTCACGATCTCGCGGTCCGTGAGTTCGAGCCCCGCGTCGGGCTCTGGGCTGATGGCTCAGAGCCTGGAGCCTGTTTCTGATTCTGTGTCTCCCTCTCTCTCTGCCCCTCCCCCGTTCATGCTCTGTCTCTCTCTGTCCCCAAAATAAATAAAAAACGTTGAAAAAAAAATTTTTTTTAAAAAAAATAAAAGTTTTAAAAATATACTTATGAAATAATATTTTTCCTATAAAAAAGTTTTTTTCATTTTTGCTTCCTTCCTATCCAACATTTTTCTCTTTGAAACTTAATGTAGCTCTTAAAAATGTTCTGTCCTCTGTTTAATCTGCAGACTTAATATAATTGGATTTTTTTGAACCTGGCTCTTAAAACACTGTGTGAAAAATATTTCTCTAATATTCTTAGTTCAATATGCTTTATATTTTATCAATGCTTTTTAATGAAACTCCCAAAATAATTTTATATCTAGAGTACTTTATAGGTAAAACAGAATATTTTCCCAATATAAAGACCTTTTGAAGGAAGTCATTAATTTTGTATAATTGAATTTAGCTCTTAGTTTTTATTTTTTATCAATGTTACCTTTAGAAACACAAATTAAGAAAATCATGTGAATAGACTCCTATCTAAATTAAAAATATCATTATCTTATTAATTGTAATTGTAGTTCAGTAAGACCAAACACAAATGTGACAAAACAAGTTGAATAAATGGTCTTTGGAAGTTGCTAATAGATCCGCTGGTTATGATTGAGAAGCAATGGATAAGGATAGCTATATTTCCATAGTTTTCTGGCAAAAGAAATGTTCTGATGGGGAAAAGATACTGAAAATATGTTTATTTACTCTTCCTTTAGTCAACAAATCTCACTTTGGCCACTTCTGTAACTAGGGCTAGATTGGTGAGCCAGCTAGACAACATACTACTCTCGTGGAATTTACATTCAAGAAGAGACGGCAGACATTAATAAGTACATGAGTAAACATGGTGAAATCAAGTGGATTTGAGTGTGAGAAGAAAATAACAAGGGCTACAGAATGACTGTAGAGAGATACGGCCAATTTTGGTTGACTAGTCAAGAAACTTTCATTTGACCTGGGACCAAAATGACAAGATGCCAGCCATTGGGAGATCTGTGTCAGACGCTCTAGGCAGAAGAAAGAGCTAATGTCCAGGGGAGAGGCTTGAGTGTGGTGTGTAAGGGATGGAAAGAAGGCATGTTTGGAGAATGTGGAACTAGGGAAAGGATGGGAGAGGAGGTTAGCAATAGTAAGTAACACCTTGTGAGACCTTGAAAGCCATGGGCAGAGTTGAGATACATTCATGATTCTTAATGTAAATACTCAACACTGTCAAAACACACATAATTTTTAATGTGGTTTATCAGAACATGGGAAGGCAGTTAAAATCACTTGACCTATTTTCTTTCTCATCCATTTGCACAGATTACATTTTTAAGTTCTTTTATACTAAAATCACTTAATTAGACATGCAATTTACTTATTCGTTTATGTGTTTATTTACTGACTTACTATGCTGTGCCTTTTATTCTCATGATTTATTTATTCCATACCTGGAATAAGGTAGCTTGTATCTGGAAGCTTGTATCTCCTGTTCCTCTTCACCCATGTTTGCCCATCCTCCTGTTCCACTCCCTTTTGGTAACCATCTGTCTGTTCTCTGTAGTTCTGATTCTGGTTGGTTGGTTGATTTTTTTAGATTGCACATATGACTGAAATCCTATGGTATTTGTCTCAGTCTGATTTATTTCACTTAGCATAATACCTTCTAGGTCCATCCATGTTCACAAAGGGCATGATCTCATCCCTTTTTATGGCTGAGTGATACTATATATATATATATATATATATATATATATATATATATATATATATACATACACACACACACACACACATATACATGTATATATACATATATATGTATAATTACATATATATGTATACATATAAACATTTATAATTGTATATACAATTATACAATCGTATACATATACATTGTATATACAATTATACATATATACATATAATTGTATATACAATTATACATATATACATATATATATGTATACACACACACACATATATATAGCATCACACACATATCATATCTTCTTTATGCATTTGTCTATTGATGGACAGATGGATGGTTAGGTTGTTTTCGCATCTTGGGTATTATAAACAATGCTGCAATAAACATAGGGGTGAATATATCTTTGCTAAAATCAGTGCTTTTATCTTTGCTAAAATCAGTGCTTTTGTATTTTTTTAGGTAAATAGTCAGAAGTAGAATTATTAAATCATATAGTATTTCTATTTTTAATTTTTTGAGGAACCTCCATACCATTTTCTACATCAACTATGCCAATCTACATTCCCACCGACAGTGTATGCTGGTTCCTTTTCTTCCATATCCTAACACTTGTTGTTTCTTGTCTTTTTAATTTTAGCCATTCTGACAGGTGTAAGATGATATTTCATTGTGATTTTGATTTGCATATCCCTGATATTTTGTGATGTTGAATGTCTCTTCATGTGACTGTTGGCTACCTGTATGTCTTTTTTGACAAATGTCTATTCAGTTCCTCTGCCCATTTTTAATTGGATAATTTGTTGGTCTTTTTTGTGTGTGTGTGTGGTGATGAGTTGTGTAAATTATTCATGTATTTGGATGTTAACCCCTTATAAATGGGTATATCATTTACAAATATTTTCTCCATTTAGTAGGTTGCCTTTCTGTTTTGTTGATGGTTTCCTTCATTGTGCTGAAGTTTTTTTTTGTTTTTTGTTTTTTGTTTTTTGTTTTTTTTTTTAATGTAGTCCCAATAGTTTATTTTTGCTTTTGTTTCCCTTGAATTGGGAGACATATCTAGAAAGATGTTGCTCTGGCCAATTTCAGAGAAATCACTATGTTCTCTTCTAGGAATATATGGTTTCAGATTTCTTAGGTCTTTAATCCATTTTAAGTGTATTTTTATGTACAGTGTAAGAAAGTGGTCCAGTTGCATTCTTTTATACTGTAGCCGCCCAGTTTGTCCACATCTCCAATGCATTTATTTAACTATATCCTTCCTATATAAGAACTTTACACACTATTTTTAAAGGTGTATGTATGTCTATCTGACTGACTTGATACTAATCCTTTGCTTCTAACTAGAAACAATGGTCATGAACAATGTTTTCCAATTCAATTATTTAACTATCAACACTTTTCATGGTGATAAAATTTTGTATCTTCCAATACCAGGAACTTTGAATTGATTTGGATCTCTTCAAATAATTTTTCCTAAAAACAGATAGACTTCTTACTCAACTGATGAAAATTAAAGTTGGTTACCAAGTTTTTGAGATATTATTTTGGCCTAGTCTTTTCCTTTTATTTTCCAGACATGAATATCTGCCAAGGAAACACTATATTTAAACCCCTGAGAAGTTCAAAAGGGATTGGAGACAGCAAAGGGAGTTCTTTTATATTTCAATATCCTCTGTAATTAACATTTATGTCTCAGCATTAATGGAACTAAGCTTTTGCCCACTTTTTATTTTTAGTGTAGTGGTGAGGCGATTATTATTTGTGAGAAAGGACAGTCTAGCTGTTAAAAGTAACACAAGTGTAAATTGGAGGGTAATTGGAAGAGATAATTTGCTGTTAGGAAAACATGTCCAAATATTTGTTTGTGTAGTTGTTGACAAAATGGTGATCATCAGGCCAAACAAATTCTCCTTCACAACCACCAATCGGTTATTGTTGAATGTTGCCTTCACAATACTCGTGTGATCACATTCCATCATACATGCTTGGAACTGAATTTTAAAATGGAGAATATTCTTAATGAAAGAAATGTGGGTGCTGCTTCTTTACCTCTACATCCTAAAAATTAGTCTAGCTGTGTGCTTTAATCAATCCTTATTAACTCTGATCATATAATGATATTTAATCTTAACATTACGTGTGTAACTATGCCCATTGATTGTTGGAAAAGAAAAATCTGTGTAAGAACATATATTTTCCAGGACCCAAGTGAACGCAAGATCAACATGCAACAGTAGTGAAAACATAAAGGGTAATTTAGGAATCTCTCTGAAGCCACTATATCAGGCCAATAGTTTGCAACACTTTATATACATCCACTTCCTGAAGTGTTATTGATGTATAAACTATGAAGCGAAATGGCACAGGTAATATAAACTAACAGACTAACTAAAATTACTGAACAGTAAAAGCAATACTTTATCATTTGTAATACCAGTCACTGAAATTTAGAAACATTATTAACAAATATTGACATTATGGACTTTTCCCTCAGAAATAATCCATTTTTCTAGAAAGTTGAAGAGTAAGAGCTGGTTAAAAACAAAATAAACATCACTATTTATCAAGTAAAGATACATAAGAAATTTAAATATATTTTCCATCTATGTAGGCACATTAATCCTAAAATGATACATAAGGTAATAGTTGAATATTTCGCTGGTAACAATACATAAAGTAATAGTTGAATATTTCACTGGTAACTATTTGTTTTGTGTGAATTGTATTTCATGTTTTGCATAATTATATATTTTCCCCTTCAGGGGAATCATATTTTATCTTCTGATGGTCATGGAATTTGTAGCCTGCACCAAAAGAGCATGTCTTATCTTAAGAAATTATCAATAATTTGAAGTCTCAAGTAAGTGCTGATGTACCCAGTATACAATATTTGGTGTATTCAGGTTTTTAAAGGTAATTTGTGGGATTGTATCATAAAACAGACACTTTGAAACTCAGATTTTACTATCTAAACCCTAGAAACATAAATACTAGGAGCTGAATTGGGGATAAAATATTCAAGCAACTGGATTTGGCCAGAATTGTACAGAATCAATTCTCAACTCAGAGAATTGAAAATGGCATTCAGTATTAAAGTAGTATGGTAGTTCAAAGCTGAAAGTAAGTGACAAAATTGCTGAATCTCAAGTCAGTCTTTCAAAGTAAATTTGGATACATCTTTTGCATTTTATATCAAAAAAGTAGGGAAAAGAATCAAAAATTTAATTATTTTGCAATAAATTATGTATAGAAAATAATAGGTGTCTGTTTTTGCATTAGTTAAATCTTTTTGTTTATTGGTTAAAGTGCTACATAAATATAACAACTTGAAAAATTGCTGAGTGAAAGTGATATTTAGGATATTCTTAAGTTATAGGTATCAGTTTATATATACATATATATTAAAAATTCTCATAATCTTGAATGGCAAATAGCGCTTCACATGTTATAATTTAACTGAAAAATATTTAACATAAATAGTAATACATAAGTGTATATATAAATATGACAAGATTTTTATAATCTCAGCATATTTTTTTAAAAAAATCTTTGCGTCCTTTAAGCTAGGAGGCAATAATGATACTCCCCTCATTTTCTTTTTCTAGTTAAAGAATCACCAAATGTGTTATAAGTATACTTATTTTACTGCACTTCACTTTATTGTGCTTCACACATACTGTGTTTTGTTTTTTTGTTTTGTTTTGTTTTTACAAATTGAAGGTTTGTGGCAATCCTGTGATAAGCAGGTCTATCAGTGCCATTTTTCCCACAGTATGTGTTCACTTTGTGTCTTTGTGTCACATTCTGGTAATTTTTGCAATATTTTCATTATTATATTTGTTATGGCAATCTGTGATCAATGACCTTTGATGTTACTACCATAATTATTTTGGGGCCTCACAGACGGCACACATGTAAGATGGCACATCTTCTTGATAAACGTTGTGTGTGTTCTGACTGCTCCACCAACCAGCTGTTCTCCCCATCTCTTTCTCTCATTTTCCTCCATATTAGCTGAGACACAGCAATGTTTAAATTTAGCCAATTAATAATGCTACAAAGGCCTCTAGGTGTTTCAAGTGAAAGGAAGAGTTGCAAGTCTCTTACTTCAAATCGAAAGTTAGAAATGATGGAGCTTAGTGAGGAAGCAAGTTGAAAGCCAAGATCATGGGAAACCTGGGCCTCTTGCTCCAAAGAGTTAGCCATGTTATGAACACAAAGGACCAGGTCTTAAAGGAAATTAAAAGTGTTATTCCATTGAACACATAAGAAAGTAAAAAACATCAACAACAGAACAAATAGTTTTATTGTGGATATGGAGAAAATTAGAATGTTCTGGATAGAAGATCAACATTTCTCCAACATTTCCTTAGGCCAAAGCCTAATCCAAAGCAAGGTCCTAACTCTCTTCAGTTCTGTGATTGCTGAGAGAGGTGAGGAAGCTGCAGATGGCAAGTTTGAAGCTAGCAGAGCTTGGTTCATAAGGTTTAAAGAAGCCATCTCTGGAACATAAAAGAGCAAGGGGAAGCAGCAAATGCTGATGTAGAAGATGCAGCGAGTTATACAGAAGATGTCACTAAGATAATGAAGGTGGCTACACTAAACAACAGGTTTTCAATGTAGATAAAACAGCCCTATATTGGAAGAAGATACTATCTAGGACTTTAACAGCCAGAGAGGAGAAGTCACTGGCTTCAAAGGACAGGCTGACTCTCATGTTAGGGGTTAATGCAGCTGGTGACTTTAAGTGGAAGTCAGTACTCTTGTACCATTGCAAAAACCCTAGGGCCCTTAAAAATTATGCTAATTCTACTCTGCCTATGTTCTGTAAATGGAACAACACAGCCTGGATGACAGCACATCTGTTTACAACATTTACTGAATATTTGAAGCCCGCTGTTGAGACATAATGCTCAGAAAAGAAGCTGTCATCGAGAGTGATTCCTCTGATGAATCTGGGCAAGGTAAATTGAAAACCTCCTGAAAAGGATTCACCATTCGAAATACCATTAAGAACATTTATGATTCATGAGGAGAGGTCAAAGTATCGCCATTAATAGGAATTTGGAATAAGTTGGTTACCACCAATGTCATGGATAACTTGGGAGAGGTTTAAGCCTTCAATGGAGGAAATAACTGCACATGTGGTGGAAATAGCAAAGAACCAGAAGTAGAGCCTGAAGATGGGACTAAATTGCTGCAATCTCATGATAAAACTTTAAAAGATGAGGAGTTGCTTCTTATGGATGAACAAAAAAAGTGGTTTCTTGAGACCGAATTTACTCTTGGTGAAGATGCCATGAAGACCATTGAAATGACAACAAAGGATTTAGAATATTACATAAACTAAGTTGATAAAGCAACAGAGTGGTTTGAGAAAATTGACTTCAATTTTTAAGTTGACTTTCAATTTCAATTGACTTTGTTTTTCTACTGTGAGTAAAATGCTATCAAACAACATGGCTTGATACACAAAAATAATTCATGAAGAGTCACCTGATGTGGCAAACTTCACTGCTGTCTTATTTTAAGAAGTTGCCACAGTCATTCCAACCTTCAGCAACTGCTACGCTGATCATACAGCGGCCATCAACATCAAGGCAAGACGCTTCACCAGCAAAAAAAGACTATGATTTGCTGAAAGCTCAGATGATGGTTAGCAGTTTATAGCAATGAAGCATTTTTTCAATTATGGTATATACATTGTTTTTTAGATGCAATGCTATTTCATGTTTAATAGACTACATTGTAGTATAAACATAACTTTTATATGCACTCAATAATCAGAAACTATATTTGATTCATTGTAATATTTGCTTTTCTGCAGAATCAAACCCACAGTATCTCTGAGATATGCCTATATATCACCTGATATATGAACATGATCTGTCTGATCAGTGGAGCTAAATAATAAGTAAAAAATAATAATTTGAATAGTTATGCATAAAAGTTTCACAATCTCAATTAATTAAAATTTAGTTAAAAATCAAATTTATCAATCTCTTTTTTTAAAATAAGTGTTACAATTTGAAAAGCAAAATGCAAATACTGGTGTGTATTAAACTTTAATTAATCTTTTCATAGAGGAGTTGGCCTATAAAGTAAAAATTCAATTCAGTTGTTATCATCTTGTGACTGGGACCTTAAAATAATTGTATGTTAGCATATGTGATTCATCCATTAGGAAGCTAATGCAAAGTTGAGATTGTGTTGTAGATGGCCACCATTACCCCATAAAAAATATAAAAATTTAATTGTTCATACATAAATAATGCACACCTATTCTGAGCAAATTAATATATTGGATCTATGGTAAAGAAAATCAGTGGATCTAAATGTTGGCATGCTCCATTTTGTTAATTATTCTCAAAAATTGTGACAAAAAGAAGGTAGTAGATGTGCGCAATACTATGATAAGCAAATAAAAATCCTCAATTTTAATTCTTCATATTAAAAGCATACAGAATTCCACAAATTACCAGGGATGTTAACAGAAGAAAAAGAGAGTTCTTGTTTAAATGAGACTGTATTTATTTTTAAAATTTGTTTTCACTTAAAATAATAAAGATAATGATATTAGTATGTATTATTGATCACTGAGCACTTTGTATGAGCCAGGTGTTCCAGGTGTTGCTCTAAACTCATTATTGCTCAGAACACTTAAAAGACAGGTGTGTCTGTTAATTTACATTAGGCAAATAAAGCATGCAAAGGTTAAGTACAGTTGAAGCAGTTTTCAAAATTGCTCATATGTTCATATGTTACAATTAGATCAATTTATGTTAATCCATAGAAAAATACTTTATTTCCCCAAATTGGCTAATTTTTTATAATTTGTTAATAACATTTGAAAATCATTTACATTTTTTGACTTGAAAGAATAAGTCACTTTTCATCTTTCTGTGAAGCCCCTTAAATACTAATGAAATCTTGCAAAAATAGAGTATATGAAGAGATTACAGATTATTCAGATTTTGTTTACATTATTAAATGAGAGAATCAATGGATTGCCATTTTTCCATTCTAAAAATGCTTTGTACCTAATGGCATATTGCATAATGTAATACAGTAAGTAATATAGCAAAATAAGGTCAGATATCATAGAAAAAGAATGGCAATTGTATTATTTCCCTGAAAAGTGAATACTGCACTTTAAGAACTGTAATAGAGAAAGCAGTTGCTCTCTATTTTCAATGTAAAAGCAGACTACATAAACACTGTTAACTATAAGAATACTAAAATAATTAAAACTATGTTTAATTCTTAAAGGTAACATAATAAAATGAGGGTTTTCAAAGAAATTTTATATCACAGTGGTTTAGATTCAGTGTGACATTGGACCTATTAGGTAGACATTAAATGTCTTTATGTCTTATAAATTCCATGACAGCTTTAAGCCTTAGTGCATGTAAAACATGTACAGCCGTTTTTTCGAAAACTGTTACTCTTTAGGTACCCCAAATAGTTGTTCAGCTTCTCTTAGGGAGATAGAATCATCCTTCAAGGTCTCCTACTTCAGACAGAGTGCCGGATACTTTGACAGTTTCTTAATATGAAGTAAATACACAGGCAACTTTTTCATAGAAGCGTATAAACTCTATTACCATTCATATGGCCTCTGAGAACAGGCTTGTTCAACAGAGCATCAAGTTCTTTGAAAGCTTACTTACTTAAAGTTCTAATTATCATGAAAGTAAATTCTATCTGTGATTAATTTTTATTAATAAATAAAAGTCAAGGGATGCCTGGGTGGCTCAGTCTAAGGTTAAGCATCCAATTTCGGCTCAGGTCATGATCTTACGGTTCTTGAGTTCAAACTCCACATTGGCTCTCTGCTGTCCGCACAGAGCTCATTTTGGATCCTGTGTCCTCCTCTCTTTCTACTGCTCCCCCGACTTTCATGTGCTCTCTCTCTCTCTCTCTCTCTCAAAAAAAAATATTAAAAAAGAAAGAAAATTCAAGATCTATTATATTTGCTTAAAAATATGCCTTTTTAGATTTTAAAGGATAAATCTTGTATGTAGTTTTTATTTATGTATGCTTACTTCCACAAGTGCATTCTTATCTGGCAGGGCCTGAATGAACTCTAAAGTTAACATGCCTGTGAGCTTTATAAAACCTACAATACGGTTTCACACAAAAGTTGCTTACTTCAAAAAGCAAAATCTGAGTTGCCATCATGTTGGAGTAGATGCTTCATTATGGAAGAAATGGCTTAAAATGATAATAGGATTAGGAAGGGGAAATTTTCTAGATGGAAAATTATTTATAGTGGGGTCCCTATGTGAAATGATTGTGCTCACAGAGAGATAGCTGTGTTACTAAGTTAACTTCTAAAAAATAGTTCAGTTTTCTTCTTCCTTCTCTTTTTCCTTTCTTTTTTTTTTTATTTTTATTTTTTTAGAAAGCCGATTTCTCCAATGCTGAGAGTTTAGATAAAATGGTGAGTGATATAAAATATTATCAGTTGGGAAGCTTCAACAATGAGGGATCCATCCTGGAGACATAAAGGCTGAAAAGATATATAATGAATATTTAGAAAATGATTAAGCCCATGAAAGTGGATAGAGACATCATTTACTTCCATATCCAATATTGAGAGGTGGCTGAAAGAATATCTATTGGCACAAATCAAGATAGTAAATGAAATTCTATATTACATAAGTTAAATGTGTAAGTTATGAGACTGTGCTAAGAGACAAAAAGGTGAAAAGTGTGCTTTGGATTCCACAGTTTTGTATTTAAAATGGGCAAATAAACTATAGGTATCATGTTGTATATTACATCCCCGTAGGTTTTTTATCTTCTACCTGGAAGTTTGTACCTTTTGACCTATACCCAATTCCTCCTTTCCCACCCCACCTGTGTTATGTTTATAACCACCAATCTGTTATGTTTATAAGAGTTCAAGTTGTTTCTTTTTTGTTTTTTGTTTTTTGTTTTGGATTCCAGACATAGGCAAGGTCATACTGTTTGCCTTTCTTTGTCTGACTTCACTTAACATAATACCCTCAGATTCCATCCATGTTGTAGATGGCAAGATTTGATTCTTTTTATGAGTGAAATCATACATACACACATATATATGTATATATACCACATTTTCTTTATCTGTTCAACTAAGGTTTTTCCATGTCTTGGCTATAGTAAATAATGCTGCAATAAACATGAGGGTGAAGATATGTTTTCAAGTTAATGTTTTAATTTCTTTTGGGTAAATACCTAGAAGTGGGGTTTCTGGATCATATGGTAGTCTATTTTTAATTTTTTGAAGAACTTCCATATTGCTTTCCATAGTGGTTAAACCAATTCACACTCTCACCAACAGTGTACATGGGTTTCTTTTTCCATATCCGCAACAACACTTGTTATTGCTGGTCTTTTTGATGACTGCTGTTTTAACAGGTATGAGATGATATTTCTTTGTGATTTTTGATTTGTATTTCCCTGAGGATTAGTAATGTTGCACATCTTTTCACGGACCTATTGGTGAAATAGGTCTTTGGGAAAATGTCAGTTTGCGCACTTTTTGAATTATTATTTTCTTGCTATTGAGTTGTGTGTGTTTTATATATTTTGGCTGCTAATCCCTAATCAGATATGTGATTAGCAAATATTTTCTCCCATTCTGTAGGTTGCCTGTTCATTTTGTTGATAGTTTCCTTGCTGTGCAGAAGCTTTGTTGTTTGATGTAGCTACACTACGTCTGTCTGTTTTTGTTTTTATTGCCTTTGCTTTTGGTTTCAAATATGAAAAATCATTGCTAGGACCAGTGTCAAGGAGCTTACTCTCTGTGTTTTCCTCTAGGAATTGCGATATAGTGACTGGAGTTCATAGTACTGTATTCCACATTTGAAAGTTGCTAAGAGAGAGTCGATTTTTAAGGTTTTTTGTCACAAGAAAAACAATTTGTAACTATGCAAGATGATGGATGCTAACAAAACATATTATTGTAATCATTTTGCCAGGTATATATAAATCATTATGTTTTGCACCTTAAATAATATAGTATTATGTGTTATAGGTCAGTAAACTTGATAAATATTTGAATAAGTTAAAAAATAAATAAAATGGTCTATTAGAGAAAAGTAAGGATATCCTTATCCATATCTATTTTCTGTGTTAGATGATTATGATGCTCTTCTACTTAATATATTGCCAAATATAGAATTTGGGACGAATACATCAAAAGTAAGCCACTGCATAATATTTTCCAGAAGTTTTTTTTTCCTGTACTTTTTTCTACTTGAACCCTCTCCTATCACTTTCATTGTATATTTTCTTTAAAACAAATGCAAGGCAAAATATTTTTTTCTTTTATTTAATTTCTTCCTGGACTCAGTCAAAACCCATAATGAGTTTAGCAACGAAACTACTTTCTGAAGACAGAGTAGGGAATAAATGGACTCAGAGGCCTCAGGGGGCTTCCATTCTAGGCAGTAGGACAGATCACCAACCACCTTCCACTTAAGAGCCTATAGCTATGGCTTGTTGAGTGCCAACTTTAATAAGTATCGCTGGTTCACAAACATTATATCTAATCCAAAGAATTGTTTTAGCAACATTTACTATCTCCATTTTTTTTAATGTGAGGGAACCTGGATATTTTTATATTGCTTTGTTTTTTTTTTTGATGGGAAGGCAAATGTTTTGGGTACAAGTCCTGTGAAACAGACAAGATGTTTATTTCATGGCTACTGAGTAGCTTTTGTCCAATCTCTTGGCACAACTTAGACCCTGTCCAATAACAGCAGAAGCACATTGCTACAGTAAAATCTTGAAAAGTAAAGAATAAAAACGATAAAACATAAGAAGAAAAATTTGTCTGGGGTGCCTGGGTGGCTCAGTTGATTAAGCATCTGACTTTGGCTCAGGTCATGATCTCTCAGTTCGTGGTTTCAAGCCCAGTGTCGGGCTCTGTGCTGACAGCTGGGAGCCTGGAGCCTGTTTCAGATTCTGTGTCTCCCTCTCTCTCTGCCCCACCCCTGCTCAGGCACAAGCACACACTCAAGCATGTGCTCTCTCTCTCAAAAATAAAACATTAAAAAATTTAAAAAACATTGTAAATAAGTTTGCAGTTGTCCTTTCCAAGCATAAGTCTTAATATGCTTGGTACTAAATATTTTTGAACCCAAGTTTTATTTGGTAAGTACATTCATAGAAGTTTAAAGCTCTCAGGTATTTTTATAGAGCTTTAAGTTGATTTAAATAGAAATGTTTGAAATGTTTGAAAATTTATGATAAAATTTCCTAGGCTTCATATGATAAACTTGAGCATAAAATGCCTCAAACCCTTTACTTGTATTTTCTAAACAAACTGTAAATGGTGTTGTTACCAATTATTGAAACCTCTTTTTAGAATGATTTGTGCATTAAAATTTCCAAACAATTTGGAAAAGGGTAAACCATTCATATTTATACCTCTATCCTTTTATTATATATCATCTATAATACATTAGAGTTTGCTTTGCTTGTTCTTAGTTATTTTAATTTCAGTTTAGTAAAATATAAATACCTAAACATAGGAATACTATCTATTTGAGATATATTTGACATATAACATTAATTTCAGATGTATAATATAACGATTCGTTATTTGTGCAGATTGCAGAATGGCCATAAATCTAGTTAACATTCATCACCACACATAGTAGTTAAAAAAAACTTGTTTTTCATGTGATGAGGACTTTTAAGACCTTTTAGCAAA
The DNA here is from genome assembly GCF_028018385.1 of Neofelis nebulosa. Lineage (NCBI taxonomy): Eukaryota > Metazoa > Chordata > Mammalia > Carnivora > Felidae > Neofelis > Neofelis nebulosa. The sequence goes on along the minus strand of NC_080789.1, from coordinate 40,026,629 downwards.
TTTCAAATATGCAACACAATATTAAGAGCTATAGTCACCATGCTATGCATTACATCCTATGACTTATTTATTTATAATTGAAAGTTTATACCATTTAACCCTCTTGGTGTATTTCACCCACTCTCCACTGCCTCTGGCAACCATCACTTTGTTCTCTTGATAAGCGTCTTTCCTTTCTTCTTTTAAACATGCTTATTTATTTTGAGAGACAGTGTGGGTGAGCAGGGAAGGGGCACAGAGAAGGGGAGAGAGAGAATCCCAAGCAGGTTTGGCACTATCAGCATAGAGCCTGAGGAAGGGCTTGATCTCACAAACCCTGAGAGCATGACCTGAGCCTAAATCAAGAGTCAGATGCTGAACTGACTGAGCCACGCAGGCTCCCCTCTTTTCTTGTTTTTATTTAAGATGCCACGTATAAGTGAGATGGTATGGTATTTGTCTTTCTCTGTTTCCTTTATATCCCTTAGCACAACGCCCTCAAGGTCCATCCATGTGGCTGCAAATGGCAAAAACTTTCATTCCTTTTTATGGATGAATAATATCCCAATGTATATATGCTACATTTTTAAATTCATTCCTGCATGATGGACACTTAGGTTGCTTTTATATCTTGACTACTGTGAATAATGCTGCAGTGAACATAGGGGTGCATATATCATCTTGAGTTAGTATTTTCACTTTCTTTGGTTAAATACCCAGAAGTAGAATTGCCAGATCATAAGGTACCTCTATTTTTAAATTTTTTGAGGAAAGTCCATGCTGTTTTCCATAGTGGCTGCACCAATTGACATTTCCCGCCAAAAGTGCACAAGTGTTCCCTTTTCTCCACATTTTTGCCAACGTTTGATTTTCTTCTCTTCTTGATAATAACCCTTCTAACAGGTACGAAGTGAGGAATACTCTTCTTTTTAAGAGAAATGACCTTGGAAAAGGAAAGGTCGATTACTTGGCCTATTTAAACAATTAAAAAATGACAGCACGTCACAGTCCTTTTAAAAATGTTGTAGATAATGTAAAGCCTGAAATCTCTAACACGAAGAGAAAATAATTCTAATCATATGTGCTAGAGCATCAGGGAAGGTTTTTTTTGTTCCAGAGCGGTTTCTCATATTTCATAAACAGTGATGAGTTTTCCCTTCCCCGAGGTAAGATAAACATATTTGTAATTTAGGAGTACTCCTCCTTGTCATGTATTTCAAGGAATCCAAAGAAATCCAAGCACTATTTTTAGCATAGGATGCAGTACTGGAGAGTATGCTGAAAATAGTGCCAGTGAATAAAGATACGAATTAAATAAATTTGTGTATTTAGAAAGTACAAGTATAGATGTTTCTTTTTTTTTTCTTTTTTCCTTGAAGTATAATTAATGCACAAAGTTACATGAGTTTCAGGTGTACCACATAGTGATTCAACAACTTTATACATTAGGCGGTGTTCAGAAATGTAGCTGCCGTCTTTCGCCATACAGCGGTATAAAAATACCATTCCCTATGCTGTTCCTTGCATCCCCAAAGATGTTTCTTTCAGTAAAAGAAGGGGAAGATTCAATTGTTTTCAATAATAGTACGAAAAATCTTTAAAAACCTAGAAAATTACAGTAAAATATTATTCCTAATACCTGCTGATGACTAATTTTATTCTAGGCACTTATGCACATAACCAAAAGACTAGGAAGACGTTGGAATGTAAAACTGCGCTTCCTGAGGATAAGTAGAAGTACTTTGAAACATTCCACAAATAGTTAGGAGTCCTTGCCCAGTGCCAGAACCTGAGCGCTGAAGAGACAGCAGTCAACAGAACAGAAATGGCTGCCCTCATTGGGGGGAGGCAGACAGATACACCAAAAGGTAAAGTATTGAGCATGTCACGTGACACCAGTGCTGCGGAGAAAGAAAAATGGGAAAAGGCCCCCCTGCTGCTTTAAGAGTGTGGGTGGTCCCTGGACCCCCTGCTCATGTGATTAGCAGTTGACTGACTCAGGTGATTAGAAAAGTGACTTGGAAGTGGTATTAGAACCGAGACGTCTGCCTGTCTGGATGCAGTCGTGATCAAACTGCCATCAGAACTGAGGAGACAAAACAGGGTCTGGGGCTTCATCTTTTCTCTGCCTGAGCATGTAGTACCTGTAGGTCGTATTGATCATTCTGTCATTTTATTTCGTCTCAAAATATCAATTTTAGTGCCTATTATGCCAGGCATTCTGCTATTGTGAATACAAAGATGATTAATACTTCACAACTGTATACGAAAAGCTTAAATTCTGGTACCTTAATAATACCTACTGGTATAACTCTTTGATATAAATTATTTAAAGATCACATTTTCATGTTTTGATTCATCCAAGCATACACTTAAGTTAAATTGTTGTTGGAAGGGGAATTTAACATTTATTGAGGACGTTCTCTTGTTCGAGTTCTGAGGAGAATATTTCACGTACATTACTTCAGAAAATCACTAAAATATTCCAATATCATGATTCTCACTTTAAGGTAAGGAAATATAAAGGTGTCCAAGTTTGTGGAGTAAGCAAGTGGCAGAGCAGACCCCTGAGTTCACAGTCTTCATTTCTTTAAGTTAAAGTTTATTGATTGTGAGAGAGGGAGGGCACAAGCAGGGGAGGGGCAGAGAGAGAGGGAGACAAAGAGAATTCGCAGCAGATTCCCTGAGAGCAAGGAGCCTGATGTGGGGCTCAAATTCACAAACTGCAAGGTCATGAGTTTAGCCAAAACCAAGAGTCAGATGCTTAACCAACTGAGCCACCAAGTGCCCCGAAAGTCATCATTTATTTCTGGAAAAATATGTGTACAGAAACCACCACTCCATGAGAGAGATTCATTTTGTCACTTGATGATATCATCATGATTGCATACAATATGGACAAATTAAACTTTTGTGAAAATGAGTTAAAAGAGAATTCGGTACAAATATATACATATTACACATACATATACACAACATACATAGATACACATACATATATACATAACATATATACAGAAATATACATACATACACATATATATATTATACACACACACACACACACACACACACACACACACACTTCCCTAATGGAGGACTAAGAGATCGAACTCCCCCAAGCAAAATAATCAACTTTAAGTGATGATGCTTAGAGATTTATTTCCTCAAAGTGTTTGTCCTTTCCAGAAGTTGCATACTTATTAGAGCATTAACTGCTAAATTCTCCTTTTATGTACTGATGGAAGTCTCAACAGACAAGCTGTCTGTAGCCAAAATAAAAAAATGCCCTATGCAGTTAGGTCAAACCCTCTGATCTGCCTCCCAGTTATTACTGTCACGAAGCCACTTTTTATTTTGTCAAATGAAATAAAAATGTGGGTTTGCTTATGCTTTACAACCAGAAAAACACCATCAAAACCACACGTTCTTGGGATTTAACAGAAGCAAAATGATCAAGATGGCTGCTTATAGAGAACATTGGTCCAATTCTGTGCCTTATATTTTGAAGGGAACAAGTAATTTTAATTACCTCTCAGATATAGAAGGGAGAAAGACTTTTCTCCAGCCATTTCCCTAGAGTCTGCAATATTTGGAATTGCTCATCCAGCAGTCATGTTGCTGCATAGAAAATCATGCAAATTTCGTATTATGCCCAAAAGGTGAAAATAATTGGTTTTATTAGAAATAGAGATATTCAGACTATACCACAGTCTTATTTTTTTGTTTTTTCTTATCTCCTTGTTTACCCATAGACACACATACTTTTGTATAAATCACTGTCTCATATATATATATATATATATATATATATATATATATATATATGATATACATAGGAAGTCATTGTGCCCCTGGCAAATAATAGAAAGCCAGAGTTTTAAAGAGACTCAAGGAAAAGAACCTGTCAGAATCTCTGGACTTATCAGCTAACTTTCACTAGCTGGCAGCCTGAGGCAAATCACTTCACCTTCCTTAGCCTCAGTTTCCTCATATCCACAATCTCCAAATTCTGTAAAAATTCTATTTACTCACCAATTAATACAGAGTTTATAGTTTCCAGACTCAGGGGATCTTTATTATTGCATTATTTTAGTTAAAATACTGGCTTTATACTTACAGAATCTAAAGATTGATGAGGGTTTTGTGTACTGGTTACACTATTTCTAAATGTAACATTATCTTAAAGGTAATTGGTGCTCCTTCAGAGATACCAGAAGCTTAGGCCACAGTCTTTTCCAGGTTTGATCATTACATATCTCAACAATATAAAACTGAAATTCAGAGAGCAGCAGTTAATTGTTAGATCAGAATCTGTGTCAATCATTCTGCTCTACTGATCAGAATTTAAAGTCATCATTTTCTTCCTTAATCACTAAAATAGTCATTTCATGTTCTACTAGTTCTTTGATATTGTTTCTAGTTTACCCTGTGTTATAACACTGCTTCTTTCTGTAAATAAGCATTTTTGAGAAAATGGGTAAAGAAAAACTCATGGATAGGTTGAGGGCAGAGCCCTTGGATTTTTGTTTTTGTTTTTGGCCCTTGGAAGAATCTCTAGGTGTCCATGTTGAATCTCCTACCTGGCATTCCAGGAAATCAATTTTATTATATTACTTAGGATTGATCAGGTTCTGTGACACTGTTTTATATTATACATTTTCTCAAAGAACTGATCTAAATATCAGAACATGATTCGTTAATGTATAATGAAGGACATTTCTAATGATTTTATTTTGCTGTTTTATTATGTTATTTTTTAATGTTTATTTTGGAGGAAGAGCATGAATGCGGGAAGGGCAGAGAGGAGGGAGTCAGGGACAGAGGATCTCAAGTCAGTTCTGTGCTGACAGCAGAGAGCTCAATGTGGGGCTCAAATTCACCAACTGTGAGATCGTGACCTGAGCTGAAGTCAGATTCCTAACAGACCTGAGATACCCAGGTGCCCCAATTTTTATTTATTTATTTATTTATTTATTTATTTATTTATTTATTTATTTGAGAGAGAGAGAGAGAGAGAGAGAGAGAGAGAGAGAGAGAGAACCTTAAGCAGGATCTATGTTGAGCACAGAGCCTGACATGGGGCTACATCTCATGACTGTAAGTTCATGACCTGAGCCGAAATCAAGAGTCAGAGGCTCAACCAACTGAGCCACCCAGGTGTGCACCCCGAAGGACATTTTGATCAACCAAAAGATTCATAATCTCTGCAAGGCAAAGAGGACTTGGGAGCTGAATTTTATGGCACACTCCCTGCTCCTCCTCCCTAATGATATGGAATGATTATCCAAAATGTTTACTTTATGGGTATAGCACTCAATAAATACATTATATTTCTCCCTTTTTTTTTAAACCCCCACATAAATCCCATGCTCCCATTCACATTTTTATTAACCCATGTAAAATATTCCCAAAGTGAGTGCTTATTTTATATAAATGTGTGTTTGGTTAAGTGACTTTCTGGGATTAGAGTGTGCCATTTCTTATCACAAGCAATCTAAATTGTTTTGCTTCATAAATTTGTCTGCTCATTTTTCAAGTGGAAAAGATGGATTTCTTTCTGATCTTGCCTTAAGTTTTTTCAGGACACATAATTGCTTTCTACATGTTTCCGACAAATCTACATGTAGATTCCAACAAAAATCATGAATACAAGCTTAGGCTTCACACATAAGTAAAAAAAAATTCCAAGGACGTATATACTTCATCTTTGTATTCCCAGAGAATTGTTACAAAAATAACATTTATTTGCTCCCATATTTTTCTTATAGTTAAACCTTGTTGTTGTTGTTGTTGTTGTTGTTATTGTTTGTTTGGTTTTTGTAATTTAAGCCAGTAGAGATATAGATTTGTTCTTCATTGTCTTCCATGGGGAAAAAAATACACGACTATAAATCAATATAACATCTGTTTTCTTTTTTAAAAATTTTTAAGTTTATTAATTTATTTTTGAGAAAGAGAAGAGAAAGTGACCAGGAGATGGGCAGAAAGAGAGGGCAAGAGAGAATCCCAAGCAGGCTCCCCACTTAGCACAGAGCCTGATGCAGGGTTCGAACCTACAAACCATGAGATCATGACCTGAGCTGAAACCAAGAGTCAAACACTTAACTGAATGAGCCACCCAGATGCCCTCGTCTATTTGTTTTATGTAATACTGTCAGCACCATACTGGCAATACAATCCATTATACTTTGGATTCTTCTGCAATCTGATAGGGCATCATTCTAGTTTAGTCTTCAAAGTGTTGAATACCACATAAAACAGGTTATTTTAATGTTTAATAAATGTGTTCTCTCTTCAAACAGTAGCCATTTATAACACTGTTAAGTATTACTGATGCTCTAGGATCATCTCCAATGTTGTCTGGTTGAGCCTCCCCTTCCTCTTCTGTTCTCATATTCATCTAGGCATTATGAGCCTTCACTATTACCATTTTTTGTTTTGCCATGTGCCTCCCAGAATCATTGCAGTTCAGACCTAGAAATAGATTAAAAGCTCTCTACCACTGGGTAGGCCTCAGAGCCATTTAACTACTACATTGAAAGCTTCCTAATGGCAAGCTTCTTACCTTTGTAGCCATAATGCTTAGCATAGCTTCCAATGCATAGTAGACATTTAATCACTTTTTTAAGTAAATGAATAACCAAATAAAGGATTAAGCCTAAACCTTTACCTTCCTTCCTAGTACTTGCTAGTTTCTTTACCACATATTCAGGATCCCAATTCTCAATCATTTAAATCTAAAGTCTTACATTAAGCCTAAATAAACTTTCTTAAGCTATAGATGTCAAATGGTAAAACTTCTTAGGGATTTTTTTCTGCCCTTCTTATTCATTAATCAACCCAGCTTAAACCTCTGGAGTAAACTCCTATCCAGTTCAGACTACAACATTAATTTATTCATTCACTTAATTAGTGATTATTGATTTCCTACTATGTGCTGGGCATTTTGGATACAAAGAGGAGCAAAAACTAATACAGCCTTTGCCTTCTTGAAAATAACAGTCTAGCAAAGGAAACAAGAGTAATTAGATACTTGTAAAAATATACAGTTACAACTGTGAAAAATGCTACAAAAAATAAGATATACAATATTCTGAGAGCTCATAATAAAGAAATTTCACCTTATTGGGTAAGCTACACTTGAATAAGGAAAATTTGAGCTTCTATCTAAAGGACAAACTAGAAATTAACTAGTTGATAAGTATGGCGGAGAAAATCAAAGAAAATTTTTGAGAGAGAAAACAGACAAGGGAGAGAGAAGGCCACTATGCTAAAGTACAAGGAATGAAGAAAAGTCTGCTAAGGGGAAAAACATTAAGAAAGTAGATATAATCAGATTACATAGGGTTTTAGGTCATGTCAAGATTTGTTTAAGAGGGATGGGAGACCACTGAAAAGAGTTGAACAAGGTAGGGAAGTGATCAGATTTTCATTTTTAAATGATCACCTAAGTTTCAGTGTTGTGAGTGAACTAAAGGGGCTCTAAGGTGGAGACGGATAGATTAATTTGTCATCAAGATGAATTTTCTGACTTGTACAGCTAGATGGATGTGGGTGTTATTTATCAAGATAGAAAACTCAGTGTGTGGGAAGATCATGAATTGGATTTTGGACATGAATGTGTGTTTGGAAATAAGTCCTATGAGAGATGTCTTATAGGAAATAGAATGTATTGACTTAGAGGTCAGAAGAAATCATTTGTGTTTAGGTAGTAATTGAAGCTGTGGATGTGGAAGAAGTATAGAATAAAAGGAGAGAAATCCTAAATCTAAACTTTGAGGTACTCCACCACTTAATATCTTTGTAAATAAGGAGGAGCCTGCAGGCAACAAAGAAAGAACTGACCCAGAAGGAGTGAAATATGACAAATGTGTGACAGAACACCAGGGAAAAATGTACTTTGAAAGGGTGGGATGACATCATTTGTATCAAAAGTGATTATGATATCAAAAATCTGAAAAATGTTTTTGAGATTCAGTAACATGGAAATCACTGGGACTCTCTCAGCAAGAGTTGTTTCAATGACTCATGAGATTAGAAGCCAGAATGACGGGTGAGGAGTTGAGTGAAAGTCAAAATGGAGAGAAGTATAGACAACGCTAGCCTTACTAAGACTTTGTGATTATGACGTTGGTGACACCCAGTGGAAGTGAGGTGACTTAATACCTTGGAAACTCTTTTGCCATTGCCTTACTTCTTGCTCTCTCTTTACTCTAAATGAGCTACAACAGAGTCCTAGGGTGCTTCCCAATTGAGACTAGCCACTTTATTAAATTTCAAAACATGATGAATATGTGCTTCCTATACTGCATAATTATATTAATAGATTAATAAAGTATTCTTTATTAAGGCTCAAAGTAACACAATTGATAATATCTGTGTCTGAATTCCTATTTCCATGACTTCCTGGGTGAGTTTCTGTGATATATCTTTAAGTTTCCTTTGTAGCATTCAAGAGCTACAATTTAGACTTAGGGTACATAACAAAGGTAATATCAGGTTGACATATTAGGTATGAGTCAACTGTGATTTCTCAGAAAGTGAAAATGGATTATTACTTTATTTTTTATTTTACTTTATTTATTATTACTTTACTCCATTTCCTCCTCCTCCTCCTCCTCCTCCTCCTCCTCCTCCTCCTCCTCCTCCTCCTTCTTCCCTTTAAGAAATAAATACTCAGGCAGCTCTTCCTGCCCATGGGTCCTATCCCCATGCTTTACTAAAGTTACCTTTTTGCACCAAAAAATAAAATAAGGAAATAGATACCTCATGATTATACTATATAAGGTATTAGCTTATAAGTAGGAAAGGTAAATGGAGATAAGTATAAATATGCTGAGATTGCAAAAGAAAGGCGATGTCAGAATAAACAAATATAAGAAGGAAGAGAATGGGATTCAGAGAATTAGTGTGATAGATGACTTCGAAAGCAAGATGGAGATGCAGAGATGAATAGAGAGCTATTAAGAAAACAAATTTGGGAGCACCTGGGTGGCTCAGTTGTTTAAACATCTGACTCCTGATTTTGGCGCAGGTCATGATCCCAAGGTTCATAGGATTTTGCTCCACCTTGGGCTCTGCACTGACAGCACAGAACCTGCTTGAGATTCTCTCTTCCTCTCTCCCTACCCCTTCCCTGCTAGTGTTGTCTGTCTGTCTGTCTCTCTCGCTCTCAAAATAAATAAACTTAACAACTAATTCAACAGAGATTATCCTAGAAACTCTGCACAGGTCTAAAACTAAAGAGATGGTGGTTATTGCAATACTCTAGATAACAATTTTGGAGAGTAAATAGAAACAAGAGGCATTATGTAATGGAAGTATTCTCAAGACTTGGTAATTATTGGGAACATGTCAAAGGGAAAGGCAGTCAGTTTGGAGTCAAGAGGAGCTTCACATACAAGATACTTTTTTTTTTTTAATATATTCATTTATTTTGAGAAAGGGGGGAGGGAAGAGAGAGAGAGAGAGAGAAAGAGAGAATGAGAGAGAGAATCCCAAGCAAGCTCAGTACTGTCAGCACTAAGCCTGACTTGGGGCTCAGGAGATCATGACCTGAGCTGAAACCAAGAGTCAGTCACTTAACCAACTGCCACCCAGGCATCACTACATGCAAGATACTTTAAAAGGGAGATGTGTTTAATAGATTAAAATGCAATTTTTGGCTTCTTAGCCATCATGTGTTGGTAGGACATGCAAGTGTGCAGAAGAAAATATAAACCCACTTAGAGCTACTGTACAGCGATCTAAACATTTCCTGAAATGCTCCCTGGGAAGGCCCACTCAGTAACCAGCATTTTCTATCATATCCTCTAGATTGAGAAAGAAAAGTGAGAAAGTCAATTAATAGAAAATATGATAAAATTTATTGAGTTATATGTAATTACATCAGACTGGGAAGTTAAATTTTACTTTTAATTGTAAGTAAAATCACATTAATTGTATTAATTTCTAGTACGTATTGTGAGTCTGCTCTTAGATGGCATTAACTTTGTCTTAAGAAAATGTACCCAGTATTCTTGATTTCTCATATAAAGTTCTTCTACAGAAGGTTTATTTTTTAAGGAACCAAATTCTAAATTTTATTTATCCTTTAAACATATGTTGGGGTGCCTGGGTGGCTCAGTTGGTTAGACATCCAACTTCAGCTCAGGTCATGATCTCACCATTTATGAGTTCCAGCCCCGCATCGGGCTCTGTGCTGACAGCTCAGAGCCTGGAGCCTGCTTTGGATTCTGTGTCTCCCCTTCTCTCTACCTTCCCCCACTCATGCTCTGTCTCTCTCTGTCTCAATAATAAATAAGCATTAAAAAAAATTAAACATATGTCTCCTTTGGAGTGCCTGGGTGGATCAGTCGGTTAAGTGTTCAAATCCTGATTTTGGCTCAGGTCATGATCTCATGGTTCTTGAGATTGAGCCCTGTGATGGGCTCTGTGCTGACAGCTCAGAGCCTGGAGCCTGCTTCAGATTCTTTGTCTCCCTCTCTCTCTGCCCCTCCTCTGCTCACACTCTCTCTCAAAAATAAGTAAACATTAAAAAAACATTTAAAAAAAGGAAAACTTATGTTTGCTTTATTTACTACACTATATATAAGTGGCAGCGCTTCAGTCTCATATTTCTACAGTATACACATATTTTAATATTTATGTGTTTATTTTGAGAGAGAGAGCATGAGCAGGGAAAGGGAAAAGAGAGAGGGAGAGACTCCCAAGCAGGCCCTGTGCTGTCAGCACAGAGCTGGACATGGGGCTTGATCCCATGAACCATGGGATCATGACCTGAGCCAAAATCAAGAGCCAGATGCTTAACTGACTGAGCCTACTGATATTTAAGGAACTTTACATATTTTTCCCTAGATCTTCTAATGATGTAAAATGCATACATGCTTAGACATTTACACATTTTGTTCTCATTTTCCAGGTTGTTTATGTGACAAATTTTCTCAGATGATGGCAGTTATGATTTTTATAAAATGCAGAATTCTTTCATTCCTTTCCCTGAACAAGTCTTTAAGTAGATTTTCCCAATATGAGAGTTGCTAGGCTTATTATTTTTTTTGTTGTTTTTTTGTGTTTGTTATTTTGCTTTGCTTGATCAATAACAAATATTTTGCAATATTTTCTTGATTTAGTAAAATATATGATTTACTTGGCTCAATGGTGTATACAGATAATGATTAAACTCACAGTAATTGGAGTCTAATTATTAACCAGTGATCTAGATAATGAACAAATGAGCCGTAGGCATCACTGTTCACATACTTGAGGAGATTGAAAAGACGCAGTGATATGTTTCTATCTGAAATCTCGATTATGTATCTAGGAGTCTCCTAAAAACATGAAGATCTTTAAGAAAATTATGTATGTTGAAAAGGGAACTGAATTTGGATATACCTTGGGAAAATCAGTTAGTCTTATTTAGTTTTAGTGGTTTTTTTTTATTTGCGAAGTACGGATCATAATTTTTGCCACACAGATTGTTCTGACTCTTAAGTAAGATAACATATGTGACGTTTTCAAACTAGAAAGGTGGCATTAATCTTCACTTATTCTTTTGATCCCTATTAAAATGCATCCCTTAGCAAAATTCCAAGGAAATATATGTAAGTACGCTCTCAAAAGGGTTTTGGGAAATGATTGTGGGGCTCTGACCCTGGAGAAATGGAGACTGTAGTAATGATACCCTGGAGACTCTGTCTGTGGGTGGTAGGAAGAGGGAGTTTGTGCTAATATTGAAGAGTAAGATGCGTAACTGGGGACCAGAACTACAGTGAAAAGAAATTTTTATTTCCTGGTTTTGTTTCTGGAATATATTCTGTTAATAGCCTCTGCCCTTCTACACCAGTTTTTATATGATTTAGCCACCCAGCAGTTTAATGAATTAGGCCTATTTTAACAGCAACAAATTATAGAGTAATTTGTTTTCCTTTATTAATGTACATGTTATTATATATATATATATATATATATATATCCACTGTACTGCCTCATTTGCATACGTTTAACTAGGCATATGAATTACAGTTCTGAGGCTGCTGCACGTCAGTTTATGGGTCCCTACACCTTCTGATGTCTGCTTAACGACACATACAGCTCAAATGCTGTGTTAGAAACATTTCTTATTTTTCTCACAAAACTTCTGAATTTAACTGAGTCAAGAATGCTGTTTTGTTTTTTTTTCATGCATTAATTAACACAAATCATTATCTATTTTGTGAAATATGTATGCAGTATACAGCTTGATAATCCATTGTCCCTACCCCTCAGTTACATGCAATATAATGCAAAAAACAAAGGTGGGCAGATATTTACAATGCAAAACTCAAAGTTATAACCACCACATGGGTATTACAGAATGTTATGGGGGTTCTAAATAGGAAGTGGTGACTTTTATCATAGGTAAAAAAAGTAGGCATCTTGGAGAAGGTGCCTTTTGATCTGTACCTTGAAAGATGACTGGTCATCTTCTTTAAAAAAGATGGACTGGAGATCATTATGAGTTACTGAAAGTTTTAGAATAGGAAGATGGTATTAGAGACTTTAGGAAGATGCAGTAGTGGCTTGACCCAGATGGATTAGAGATAGGGGATGATTCTGCAAGTACAAATGCAATTAGGGAAATATTTTAATAATCGGTAGTTCACAAGCACTGACCCCCTGCCACAGGAGCATCTGCAAAGATTGTTTTCCCCATTTTACTCAGATGTAATTGACATATTGCATTAGTTTAAGGTATACAACATTGTGATATGTATCTATTATGAAATGATTACCATAATAAATTTAGTTTATATCCATCACCTCACATAGTCACATTTTTTTTGTGATGAGAACGTTTAAAATCTACCCTCTTAGCAAGTTTCAAATACATAGTACAGCATTTGTTAACTACAGTCGTTGTGAAGTGCATTGCATTCTTAGAACTTATAACTAGAAGCCTGAACCTTTTAACCACTTTTAACCAATCCTCCCCACCTCCCATCGCTGGCACCCACCAATCTGGTCTCTGTACCCATGAATTTGGGTTTTTTAGATTCTATATATAAGTGAGGTCGTAGACAGTATTTGTCTTTCTCTCTCTGACTTATTTTACTTAGCATAAAACCCTCAAAGTCCATCCATCTTGTCAAAAATGTCAAGATTCTTTTTTTTTTGGATGAATAATTTTCCATTATATACATTTTTCCTTTATCAGTTCATCCATCAATGGACCCCTTAGGTTGTTTTCATGTCTTGGCTATTGTAAATGACGCTGCAATTAATGTTTGAGCGCAGATATCTCTTAGAGATAATTATTTTCTTTTCCTTTGGAAGTATACCCAGAAGTAGAGTTGCTCAATCATGTGACATTTCTACTTTTAATTTTTTTTTTATTTTTACTTTTTATTTTTGAGACAGAGAGAGACAGACCATGAGCAGGGGAGGGGCAGAGAGAGGGAGACACAGAATCCAAAGCAGACTCCAGGCTCTGAGCTGTCAGCACAGAGCCTGATGCAGGGCTCGAACTCATGGACTGTGAGATCATGATCTGAGCTGAAGTCAGATGCTTAACTGACTGAGCCACCCAGGCGCCCCTCTACGTTTAATTTTTTGAGGAACCTCCATACTGTGCTCCATAGTGGCTGGACTGATTTACATTCCCACCAACAGTGAACAAAGCTTCCCTTTTCTCCACGTCTTTGTCAACATTTGTCATTTGTTATCTTTTTGGTGATAGCCATTCTAACAGGTGTGAGGTGACACCTCATTGTGGTTTTGATTTGCATTTCCCTGATGATTAGTGATATTGAGCATCTTTTTATGTACCTGTTTGCTGTTTGTATGTCTTCTTTAGGAATATGTCTTTTCCGTTTTTCTGCCCATTTTTTAATCAGATTTTTTTTTCTGTAGCTCTAGATGAGGTCTTTATATATCTTGGATATTAACGCCTTACTGGATACATTTTTTAAACAGAAAATTTCCAGGTCCCTCATGAGACTTTGATTCAATGAGTCTTAGGTAGTGTTACAGAAACAATACTGGAAACCTGTCTAGTGACTTGGATAAACAGGCAAGTTTAGGAACCACAGCTTGCAATGATAAAGTTTCTGGCCTTGTTGTTAGGGAATGGAATTAGGATAAGATAATGAGAGCAAAAAAGAAAGAAACATAGGAATGACATAGAAGTTATTTTACTGCTATTAATTGCCAACATTCAAAATGATCATTTTCTACTATTTGTGTTTTGCAAAATGCACTTGCAAAACGTTTTCTTCTTGTTTTATTACTATATTTATAAGTGCACTTAATGTCTATTTCTACCATTTTTCTCTTGACATCACAACAAATTTTGTCAAAATATATTTCAAAAGTGTTTCTTCCTTCTATTTATGCTGACTATAATTCTGAAGTTATTTAAAGATTTTAAATCTTTTTATAATTACATTGAATTTTTAAAATTACTTGCTATCATATGCATTTTTAGAAAGAAAAGTATCAGCTGATTAAGAAAATGTATTATATTTCCAACAGTTTTCCAGGCTTTGCTATCTAATTTGCATCCTCAATTGTCTCTTTTTATTAAGATTCTCAAATGCATAAGAATAGAAACAGATTTATGTTTAAATGTATATTTATCATATTGATATTTAATTATGGTATGTTTATAGGGATATTTTATTCTAGATTTTAATCAGATGTTTCTAGGTCTAAATGAAATACAGTCTTACTTTAATTAAATGCTAGACTATGCTAAAAATAATTAGGAAAAACTAAAAGAAAAAAACCCTAATGCAAGATTCAGGTTTTAGTTGTTGATTTTGTATATGTAAAGTATATCAGCTTTCCAGCTGAGCCAGCAAGTTTTGAAATTATGTATGGGACCCATCTGTTAAGCAGGATTTTCTTTTATTTAATTTCATTGAAATGTCTGAATATATTACCTAGCCAAAATGTATTGTATTCTGTTAAATCAGAATTCTGGCAAAACGAACATTGTTATGGGAAGTAAATGATAATAAAGGTTATTGGACGCAAGGTCATTAAAACATTTTTAGTAAGGAATACCCAGATTGTTTATCGAAACTAACATTCACTTGATGACATTTCTCCTTTTAATTTTTTTTTTTTAACATTTATTTATTATTGAGAGACCGAGAGAGACAGAGTACAAGCTGGGGAGGGGCAGAGAGACAGGGAGACACAGAATCTGAAGCAGGCTCCAGAGTCTGAGCTGTCAGCACAGAGTCTGACACGGGACTTGAACCCACAAACTGTGAGATCGTGACCTGAGCCAAAGTCAGATGCTTAGCTGACTGAGCCACCCAGGCACCCTGACATTTCTCCTTTTAATTCCAAAATTCAATCTAGCTAAATCCATTTATTTCCCTTTTTGTTTATTCAATACTAAAGATATTTAGTATTGCTTATTTGTTGATCTGTTCTCTTGAATTACAGTTTTCTTTCTCTACTGATATATATAGAAAATGAGCAAAGTATTTTTTATTTATTAGTGGCACCTTGTTTTGTTGTAACCACTGGAACCATGAAGACCCGTTTTTAATTCCATCTAGAACTTTATTATCTGTCCAAGTCTCTGGGTTTAATATTTATGAAAGCATAGTGTTTAGTGCTGTTTTGCTAGCTCATTTCTTTTCAAGAAATATGCACTTGAATACTTTTCTGTTCAGGCTCAGTATAAATTCTCACAGCAGTTACAACTGACCCTGTGCTTTATTAGAAAGATCTTTCCTATATTGAGCTGAAATTTTTTTTAATATCTGCACCTATAGCTCAATCCCTGTGGCTATGCAGAACAAATCTCATTCCACACAACAGCCTTGCAAGTATTTGAGGATGGTTATATTCATACTCTTACATGATTGCTCTAGGCAGTTTTTCATGACTCATGTCTTTGGTTTCTTTACCATCTTGTCTTCAAATGTGTCCCAATTGGTGTATGTACCTAGAATTGAGTGTAGGACACTGGCATTAGTCTCAACATAACAAAATAAAGTAGGACCCACACTAACCTTGTTTTTGAGAATACATTTCCATTAATAGCCCTCACCACCCACCCATGCATGAGCATACTCACCTGATCAGACTGGCTTTTAAGATAGTTTCATAATGTTGTCTCATATTCAATTTAAAGTCAAATAGAATTTTGGGCATGAGATAAAACTTGAGTATTAGTTGTTGGATAGAATAAGAACAATAATATGTAGTTAGATCTTAAAAACTCATATATTATACTGAACAAACTTTTTAGAAAGTTTTAAAACCATACATTCACAAGAGACTTTTAGTCTTTCATTAAGGTTTTAAGTACTTATATCAAATCCTATATAAAACAATTTAGCTCAAATGTTCAGGTAATAGTAACGTAGATTTTTTTTTCCTAAATAAGACTGCATCATACATGCTCTGAGTGGGCTTAATTCATCAAGGGAAGAGGACCAGGAAAGCACTGATGCGAGTAAAGTCAATGTCTTGCTAGTTTCCATGTCAGGCAGGTTGCCTGACATGTCCTCATCCTACCCGTACAAATGCCAGCATCAGGCCATGCAGCATGCATGTGTAATTTGCTTTTCTGGAAAGCTATAGCAGGGCAGGGTTGACTGATTGAGAGAATTGAGAGCTACAGACTCAGATGAAAGGGCTGCCCTGAGGACAAGGGAACTGCTTACATGTTGGTCCTTTTTCAAGCTAGGGAGATATGACTCTTGGTAAGTAGAGAAAAGGCTGTATTGGCTAGACTGACTGTGCTCTCCTGAACAGTGCAAATGATCCTCCTTGTAGATGCGTTCTTCACTTAGTATTATTTATCAGAGTACCAACTAGACACAAACAAAGCAATAGAGAGACAGAGCAGCTAGGCCCAAATTTATACCAAAGATAGTCTTCATAGAATTATTTATAATTGGGAGAAAAAAAAGTGTCCAACAATTACAATATAAATAAATAATACCTCCATAAAAGGAAATGTTATGCATCCATCTATGGTGAATACTAAAGAAAAATCTTCAATATTTCCATAAAATACTGATGATACTAAAACAAAAATTTCAGAGTAGTAGGATTAGTGGCATCTTACTGCTTAAATACATAAATGATGTATTTGGAAAGAGAGCTAATAATCGAGACTGAGATGCAGAGACAGAAGGAAAAATAAAAGATTATCAACCATAATTTTAAAGGATTTATTGCTTGATGGTGGAGTTACTGGTGACATACTACTTTAATTTCTGTATTTGTGTTTATATATGTTATGTTAACATAGGAATAAAGTTACAGCCTTTATAATAAAAGTATATCATCAAAAAGTTAAATGATTATGACAGGTGTAAAGTAAAATTGGGAAAGATGCCAATGGAGGCAGGTTACTAAGGGAGGCAGGTTACCAAGGGAAGCCAGGAGACCCAAATACAGAGCTGAATCAGGCAAAATAAGGGACTAGTCTGCTTAGAACTCTTTCACCGGTACCTTTGCCAATGTACAGTCACTTGACACTTCTCCCCTCCCTGGAATAATCGTTAAGTCCCCTTACATCTTTACCCCACTTTAAGATACAAAAGTCCAAGGTGGGATGTTGTATATTATTGGCCCATAACACAAAGCATATATCTATGCCCAAGTTTCCAGGGCCCTGCATTGACTATTCTCTGCTGCTTTTGGCTTCAGGTGGAGACATACCTTCTATTTTGAAATTTTTATTAGCTCCATTCACAGAAAGAGTATTGAAGGCTAAGTAATGACAAATGTTTTATACATCAAAATTTGTAATAGGATAGTGAAATATTATGTTAATACTTCTCCAGAGATTCTTCAAATCCTTAAATAAGATCTTTAAAATAGATTTTTAACTGTACGAGAAATTCTAATTGTGTTTGCCACAATTCTTATGACTCTGGAACATTTCAATAATGTGTATTTTGTATTTATGTGTTTCAGTTATAATAGAAATGCATTCTCCTGAAGACCAATACATAAACTGATTTATGCATACACTGCCAACGTTGGACACCAGATATTAGTATCAATATATTGTAGAGTATCATCTGGATGGTTACTGCTCAAGAGAGCTATGACATTTAGGTTTCTTTTATTTACTACTAAGGGAAAATGAATTAATAAACTGACAAAATTCAAATTAAAAAATATATAAATATTTTTATTTTTGAATGGTATGTAGGAGTCTGCCTTTTTTTTAATTAATAGACTTGAAAATGTAAGCTACATTACAGTCATGGAAATCCACGTTTAGGCTAGTAATGTAGTGACTTCTTACTAGTGAGAGCATAGTATCTCTATACTTGTATAAGATGTTTCAACAAGGTCGCAGAGAAAGTTATAGAAGCAGTACCTGGCACTGAGTAGCTTTATGAGCTAAAAGATGACATTCAACAAGTGGAAATGAAAAGACAGGGTACATATCATAGATAACTTCATGACTGTGTCATAGATAAATGTATGCTAAGAGATATTGGATGGCTTTAAAACACTGAGATTACTCCAATGCAAATTCAAGAAGCAACTGAGTGTTCAGTTCACCTAAAAACCTCCCATAACCACATTGAGAATATTTTTTAAATTGAAATATAATTAACTTACAGTGTTCTATGAGTTTCAAGTATACAGTATAATGATTCAACAATTCTGTACATTACTCAGTGCTTATCAAGATAAGTGTACTCTTAATCCCTTTTTATCTTTTTCAGCCATATTCCATGGACCTCCTGTCTGGCAATCATGAGTTTGTTTTCTGTATTCAAGAGTCTGTTTTTTGTCTCGTGTGTGTGTGTGTGTGTGTGTGTGTGTGTGTGTGTGTGTGTGTTGTTCATTTGTTTTGTTTCTTTTCTTTATTTTAAAATGTTTATTTATTTTGAGAGATAAAATGTGAGTGGGGGAGGGGCAGAGAGAGAGAGGAAGAGAGAGAATCCCAAGCAGGCTCCACACTTTCAGTGCAGAGCACGATACAGGGCTTGATCTTACGAACCATGAGATCATGACATGAGCTGACATCAAGAGTCAGACTCTTAACAGACTGAACCACCCAGGTACCCCTTTTGTTTTATTTCTTAAATTCCACATGTTAATGAAATCATATGATGATTTATTTTCTCATTCTGACTTATTTTACTTAGCATTATACCCTCTAGCTCCATTCATGCTGTTGCAAATGGCAAGACCTCATTTTTTTTTATGGCTGAGTAATATTCCATTGTATACATATGCTACATTTTCTTATCCATTCATCCATCAATGGATACTTTGGTTACTTTCATATCTTATTGGCTTGTGGCTATTGTAAACAACCATACTGAGAATAACATTTTTAATTGAGGGAGAGGGGAAATAGCCTTTTGCTAGTTGTTATTATTATGTATATAAATTAAGTCTCAATTGGCTTTTCAAATCCTTCTGTGATCTGTTCAGTGGAAATTAATTCCTTTCCTTTCCCTCCCTGTTTTCCCTGAACTTTGTTTTACCTGTATTGTCTCATTAAAGTTTGTATATGATGATGATGATACTAATAATGAAGCTTTAGTGACTCAAATATTGAAACTTAGATTAGCTAATTTGTTCGATGTCATGCAGTTTATAAAGTATTAAGATCCAATCTTGAGCAATCTGATCCTAGAGTCTCTCTATATATATCTGTATATATATTTTATTGAAGTATAGTTAACACACAATGTTACATTAGTTTCAGGTGCACAACAGTGACTCAACAACTCTATATGTTATGCTGTGCTCATAAGTGTAGCTATTGGCTGTCACCATACAATGCTATTAGAATTCCATCGACTATATTCCCTATGGTGTACCTTTCATCCCCATGACTTATTTGTTCTATTACTGGAAGCCTGTAGCTCCTACTTCCCTTCATGCCCTTTTGTCCATTCCCCCACCCTCATCCCTCTGGCAACCATCAGCTTATTCTCTGTTTTTATGGGTCCGTTTATACTTTTGTGTGCGCGTTGATTTTTTGTTTTGTTTTTTAGAGTCCACATTTAAGTGAAATCATATGGCATTTGTCATTTTCTGTCTGACTTAAGATTGTATACTTTCAATTCCTGCACCATGAATACATAATACAAGTTTGTTTTATTTTTTCCCCTGTGATTCATCCATTTTGGGAGGTTAAGACATTCATTTTATTTAGTAATATAACTTCCATAATATGTAAGTCCATGATGACCACCAAATAAATAAGATTAAAAGGAAATAAACCAAAATATCCAATAGAGTTATTATACAGTGTGATTATAATTTTATCCTTTATAACACTAATATATTTTCCTAATATTCTGTAATGAATAGAAGTCAGCATAGGGGATAGTTAAAAAGTAGAAAATCTGGTCAAACATACCTGTTTTCAAATTACCTATCCCTAACTTTGTAACAGGTTATCTGTGGCTTCAGTTGTCTCATCCATAAAATGGAAATATTTTAATAGCCTATTTGTTTACATGGAACCACTGAAATTATTAACAGTGTCATTTACAAATTTTATTTGGTATTTGTACTGTATGTCTTGAATAACAAGATGTTGCAGAGACATAGGTCAAGAAAGATAAAAGATGGTGAGAATGAGGTATAAAATTTAATAAATAATGCATGAATTTTGTAAATAAGCAAAGGAAACCTTTTTGGGTTTTTTTACATGTCTTTGTACTGAATGAAACAGCTATTTCGGTCTAAGAGAAAATAATAGATAATGTTTTCAAATCAAAATATCCTTTAACACCACTATAGAAATTTCAGTATATCTTATCTTGATCGAAAAGTTACACCTAAGTATTCCTCTTTTTTTTAATTAATGTTTGTTTATTTTTAAGAGAGTGAGAACAAGTGCGGGGGTGGGGCAGAGAGAAATGGGGACAGAGGATCTAAAGCAGGCTCTACGCTGACAACAGAGAGCCCACTGCGGAGCTTGACCTCACGAACTGTAAGATATTGACCTGAGCTGAAATCAAGAATCAGACGCTTAGCCAACTGAGCCACCCAGGCGCCCCACACCTAAATATTTACACAAACCCAGGTACAGGTTTACTTGACTTTTTTTTTCCTCTATGCAATTCCAAATCAAATAAGATTCTCTGCACTATGTATGAACTTCTGTGATCAGTTTCAAGATCTTGAACTCAGCCTGTCCCTCATACTGAACACAGGAGACCGTTCTCCGTATTCAGCACCATTGTTCCAGGATCCACCAGCATGTCCATACATTATCCAAATTTACAGTTCATGCATAACTAATGGGATGATACAGCATAAAGGACCTGGAATTGCAAGACCTGTCTTCAGCCCAAGGCTTTACCACTTGCGGATTCCTTAGCTTTGGGCAAGTAATTCACATTTTGGAATGTAAGCATACTTATTTGTGAAATTGAAAAAAATAATTTTCTTGGACCATACTGAGAGATATATGTGAACAGCCTTTAAAAATGATAAATAATCACTTTGAAGCTCTAAGTCAGAATGACAATGGTCTTAATATCATGGAATCAGTCTCTGTATTGAGAGAGACCTTAAAAGTCATTAAGTTCAACCATATCTCTCGTGCTTGATTATCTTTCTAAATAAGTAAGATGCTAATTTTATTTTATACAGAAGAAATCATTAACTCTGCCCCCAATATGTCTTAAAACATTTCCTTTGAGTTATAGAGGAGTGTTATTTTCTGTTCTTCACTGAACTCTTTTAATCTTCACACAACTCTATTAGGTAGGTGCTATTACTATCTCTATTTTCTAGACGAGGAAATCTAAAAAAAAAATTTTAAAGTCATTTGCCAAGGATTCACAGCTAGTAAGTTGTGGGGCCTGGACTTGATCCCAGACAGGCAGGGTGCAGACAGTCTCCAGAATTTTAAATAGCCATAACCAGCACAGCATACTGTCCCCAGGTAAAATGGAATGTGGGAATATCCTCTTCTCCCTGCATGTAATTGTGGATGGATATAAGAAGCATCCTTTTAAATATCATAATAGTCTAGAGTCTAGACCATCACAGTCCAATAGACCTTTATGAGATAAAGGACTCGTTCTATATCTGTACTGTCCAATATAGTGCCAGTAGGCACATTTCACTTTGAGTGCTTGATAAGTGCTCGTGTGATTGAAGAACCAGATTTTTAATGTTAGCAATTTGAGTTTAAATAAAATAGCTACATGTGGCTAGCAGTCACATAGTGAGAACTTATTGAACAATGCAGTTTTAGGTCTTAGATCATTCCTTCTCATGCTTTTTTCTTCTTTGGCATATATGAAAACAGCACTTATGTGTGACATTCTCCCTATAGAACAAAGTGCCTAAGAATTTAGAACAGTACAAATAATTTCTGTGTACACTTCACTTGTAACCTCCAAAGGTTAATTTCCTGTTTGTGTGTGTGTGTGTGTGTGTCTGTGTGTGTGTGTGTTTGCATGTGTGTGTGTGTTTATATGTGTTTATGTGTATGATTATCTCCCTGATCCATTTAAGACTACACTGCAGGCATGATTCCCCCTTCCTTTACAAAATACATAAGTGTATATTTCCTAAAAATAAAGATATTATCTTCCATAAATCAGAAAATTAACATTTACTAGTCATAATACCATTATCTCATCTACAGACCTTATTCAGATTTCAGCACTTGTCCCAATAATGTTTTTATATCCAAGCAAATACCATTTTATGTTTTGCATTTAATTTTCATGTCTCTTTAGTCTCCTTTATTCTGAAACAGTTCTTTAGTCTTGATTTGCATTTCATGACATACACATTTTTAAATGACATCGGCCAGTTTGCAGGCTTCCTCTCAATTTATGTTTGTTCAATGTTTCCTTATGATTAGATTTACTTTGTGCACTTTCATTAGGAAAGTGCAGGAACAACAAAAGTGATGGTAGTAACAACAGAGTGATGATGTGTCCTTTGTGGTGCATGATATCAAGAGGTACATGATGTCCATTTGTCCCATTAGGGTGATGTTAACTTTGTCACTTTGTTAAGATACTGTCTACTAGAAAGATATTTGCTAGTTAAGCTTATAATCCTTTATTTATTTTGATGCTCAAATTGTCCAGATTTAAACAGAGAGAGCCTTGCAAGCTGGCCCCTCTATCTTTCTGAAATGACTCCATGGTTATTTGAGTACATTCTTAATTTCTGGCACAAGAGGAGTTTCAGACTCATTTTTTTTTTTCTTTCACGATTTTTTTAATTTATTTTTGGGACAGAGAGAGACAGAGCATGAACGGGGGAGGGGCAGAGAGAGAGGGAGACACAGAATCGGAAACAGGCTCCAGGCTCTGAGCCATCAGCCCAGAGCCTGACGCGGGGCTCGAACTCACGGACCGCGAGATCGTGACCTGGCTGAAGTCGGACGCTTAACCGACTGCGCCACCCAGGCGCCCCAGACTCATTTTTTACTTTCCCTGACTAGCCCTGGAATCAGGAATTTCCTCAAGGTGCCTAGATTTATTTTTGTTCCTTCAGATTTCTTTTTGAAAGGAATGTATTTTGAAATCAGGATCTTGGGTCCAGGTATGCTTCTTGTTGCTACTGGATGTCATTGTGTTTAGGCCTTCTAAGCAGATAGAACTAGGAAATACACATACCCTCATAATGTGTATGCGGTGCATATACCCATATCTCTGTATATTTTATATATTGTAATTATGTTTCTATAAATTTCTGTATCTTAAAGCCATAAGTTCAAACCAATATCTCCAATTCCAACCAATACCATGGAGTTGATGCTCTCTTCCCCCCTTTCCCGTGTTTGTAACGCTCTTCTCTGATAGTGTAAAACCTAGCTCCTATTATCCACAACATATTTCTTTGTTCCTGCCTAGAATACAAAGAAAATAGTTTCAAAATTATTAACCTATGGATCTGAGGAAAGATGCCTACTACGTCGAGTTCAGTATCTGTTTAGATTTCTTTGTGTCTTCAGACTGAGGATAGTCCACATAGTATAAAAGTTACCTGAAATGTCCCATCTGCCCCCACACCCAGTGTGGCTATTATTCATTGAAAATGTATTTCTTTTTGTTTTTTTTTAAAAATTTCTTCATTTGCTTTTCTTTAACCCCCAGTCTTGTCTATTTTTTTTTTTGTTTTAAGTAAATGAAACATGACAAATTTCCCAAAGTCAAAACCGTACCAGACATTTGACTCAGAAGTGTTACTCCTTCCACCCTTTCTGCATAGAACTGTTCAGAGGAGTAAATGAGATTATAAATGTTTAGACTTTGCATACTACTTTTAGGTCTCCCAAAGTCTGATCTAGTTACTCATTTAATAATAGTGATTTACCTATATTAATGCTTCATACCATTTCCTCTCATCTATGTAACCAAATTGGAATGCAAATATGTGAATAAAATGCTTCTCAGTCTTGGGTATTTGAAACCTTATTAGTAATAAGTTATTTGTACCCTTGTCATAATTGATCACAAAAGACTATTCGGAAACCTTAGTTTCCTAATTAAGAAGTACTGGCCTGTTTTTATTGCTTAAAAAGTAGAACATGGTTATTGCATATGGGATAAGCCTAATGTTATTGCAGGAGTAATGTACAAAACATTGCAGAGTCAGACCTCATTTCAGTGGTGCCTTAAATGTGAAGAAACTAGCTGTAATGCTGTATGAAGGTTATAATTGTTAGAGTGAAACAAAGAGTCCTGAGGCATGTCTGAAGAAATGAGCGGATTACATGCTTAACTAATTATGAGTGATAAGGTTCCTAGATGAGGTCATGCTCTACATAAGAATGGGAGGAAGAAGCATTACGTCATTAGAATCACTTTAATGCATTTCTTTTAAGAAAAAGCTTTGTTTCTGGAAGCATCTAACATTGCTGCATTTTCCTCATGAATTCTGTGCATATTTTAAAATAGTCATGCTGTTATGTATACTTTGCTAATAATATTTGATAAATATTGTGCAGAACAGATTTTTTTCTCATGGGTAAAACATTTGCAATAACAATTCTGGATCAAATTTGAGGTATTTCTTCCATTGGGAGCAATATATATATTTCTTTTTATGATCACATAAAAGTTAAATTTCATAAAAAATTTTAAAACAAAGTTAATTTTACTGTGACTTTATAACTAAGCAGTGGAAGAAACAAGGAAACTTATTTATAGGGAATTCACAAATGACAAAAATAACTCTGAATCTTAAACATTTATGGGAAGTAAATAGAGATGCTAGCTCAAGACCAAAAATGTAATAACCATGTAGGCATCAGCAGCATGACAGTCTCCCTAAGATGGTTATTTTCAAACATACTTTCTATATTCTTGATAGTGTACAAAAACATATTTTCTTGTCCATATCTTAATAGCAGTGGGAACTTAGGGTTGTTAAATTACAAGTTGCACGCACCAAAAATGTTAGTTCTAATACATTTTTGGTAAATGTCATATCTCAATTTGAAGGGAAAATTTAACATACTCTCCTGTAGCACAGATATATGAATAAGCACTTTCCAACATGTCTCCGGTTTCACTAGGAATTTTTTAAAGCAATACACAGTTGTGTCCTGTTTGCATACCCAGTTTCCATATTGCAGGTCTTATCTTCCAAATGAGGTACAAACACCGGCCCTTCAGGACCCAAGTCTTCTCCATGCCATGGCTGCGGTTTCCAAGGCCCAGCACCAACACCCCTCCTGAAGATTTCTGTCTTTTCCAACCGCTCTTGCATCCTTTTATGTCCGCCTCTGTCCTTGCTGCTAGAGAGGAACTTCCAACTATTATCACCAGGATGTCTTTGGGGTCCAGCTGCCTACTGCACCCAAGGATTTCATTGAGATGCTTTTGGAAACCCAATTTTTATGTAAGGTTATTTCCATGAGAAATTGGGTTCAATGTTCTAAGAAATTTAGTTGTAAATTTTAGTTTAAGACTAGTGCAGATCATAATTTAAAAATTTTTTTTAATCTCTCATCTATTGGGATATGTCCCATTCTTCAAGTATGACCATGGGATCATGCCTAAATTTTCTTAGTTCTTTTGAAAACCCTTTCCAAATATCTAGAGAAGGTTTCTAACCAGCTAATGTTTATCCCTTCCTTCTTGGTCTGAATTAAGTATTGAAGAGAAGTTATCCTAATAACTTTCTTTTCCTTCTACAAATGAAATTGTTAGCATGGCAAAGAAAAACATTTATTAGCTTTTGCACTTTCATTGCAATAAGATTTCCAATAGATATCGGGAAACTCATCAGGCCCCTATTGCTACAAACCCTTGCTTTTCTCTCACCTGATTTTGTAATTATCATTAGGAAAAAAGCACCCATAGCCTCCAGCCAAGCATCTGTAACATCGCATACCCCTTTAACAGGATGCTTCTGTCTGCATTTTTATTGATTTCTCCCAATGGTCATTTGTATGCTTCTGTTAAAAATATATAGAATTCCTTGATACCTTATTTTTCAGTATTTCTCTCCACTTTTCCATAGTGAGACTTAAAAGTGTGCTCTTGAAGTAAATAATACTAATTGACACTTTTTTTTTTTTTTTAAATCTGCTAATATAAGATGGGCTAACGTATAGCTTCGAAAGAGCAAATTTATAAACAGCAATAAAAGAGTTTTGGACATTTTCTCTCTGCTGATCTCATTAGTAACTACTGTAAGAGTCATTTGACACTTCATTTTAAATTATAAATATTTGGCTCATGCTCAGCTAGGAATAAATTACATAGGCTATATCATATGATGGTTTATCTTTGGGCATAATTCATTACAGCTGCATTTAATCATTTCTAAAAGGTGGTACCATTGAAAAATATAGATGTTTTTATATTTATTTCCACGCTTATTTGCCCTTGGATCAATTAAATAGTAATCCACTACTCAATGCAGCTTAAAAAAATAAAGGTCAAAGAAACATGATGACCTTGGAAAGGTTGTGACTTCATTTTTTTTAAAAAGCAAAAAACAAGAAACATAAAAAAATCAGAATTTGGGAGATAGAACTGTTACAACAACCAGGGTATCTCAGGAAATCTGACAGTGTCCTATGTCAGGTCATGTTGTCATTGATGATTCTACAATACATAGTAATTCTCATACATTCTTAATCTATTCTTATTTGGGTTATCTAACAAGGATTATCTTAATCTAGCGTATGTGTCCACTTTGAGAACAAAGAATATAAAGGCTTCTAATTTTTCTTGTGATTATCTGGAAATATGGTGAATAGTTTTAATCTAAAATTTCCTGTATAAGAAGAGGGGCGCCTGCGTGGCTCAGTCAGTTAAGCCTCCAACTTCAGCTCAGGTCATGATCTCACAATTTGTGAGTTCGAGCTCCACGTCAGCTCTGTGCTGACGTTGCAGAGCCTGCTTGGGATTCTCTCTCTCTCTCTCTCTCTCTCTCTCTCTCTGCTCCTTCCACGTTCTCTTTCTCTCCCTCAAAAATAAAAATCCTGTATAAGAATGTTGATAAAGCTAAATAAAGGTCAGATACTACTAGCAATAATGAGGAACTCAATATAAAACCAAGACTTAAAGATATTAGAAACCCTTAGAGCTGAAAGTTGATATTATGTCCTGTATTTCAGGAAATATAATCAAACCAAATGTTATCAGTTGGATTCTGTCAAAAAATCTGGTGTTATTTTACCATAATAGTTCTAGTTGATCATTCCATGATCTGAACATTGTAGCTTGAATGTGACACTACCTTCTATGTCCACAAAGGGGGCCAATGAGAGAGTGACCATTTGGTACCATATCCCAACCTGTCTCTAATCCAGTTCTATTCTAAATATAATTCAAGTAAGTATCTGCTCATCACAGGGTAGTTTTAAGGTGGAACTTAAGGCTGTTAACTAAAAACAAAACAAAACAAAAACATTGCACAAAATTACATATATTTTGTTCCATATCTAAAGTAATAATAAGGGAAAACTGAATACACAAAAAGTTACTAATAGCAATTATTTGGGGGAAGGTAGAATTTTTATTCAGTAATTTACTTTCCTCTTTAATAATTCTGTAGTGTTGGAATTATTAACAATTAGTTATCACTTATCTGATTAAGAAAGATAATTTGTCAAAAGATAAATTGTATAGAAATATAAGGTAATGGAATAAAACCATAGAATTTATAGTCAAAACATGGGACTGTGTGGCCACCTGACTTTATATGTCATGTATTTCTTCTGAGCCTCAGTATTCTTGCCTGTAAATTTATGATCAATAACAAAATTACCAAGCTAAACTGTTGCAGTGTATGAATAAATGCTTTACAAGCTGCAAATAGCAAGATACATTTGGTATTTATATATGTACACTTTTTTTTATTGGAATTAACAATGTTATATTAGTTTCAGGTGTATAACATATTGACTCAACTATTCTGTATATTACTCAGTGCTCACCAAGATAAGTGTACTTTTAATCCCCTTTGTTCTCTGTAATTAAGAGGGTTCTTTTTTGTTTCTTCATATGTTTTCTTTCTTAGATTCCGCATATACATAAAATTATATAATATTTGTATTTCTCTGACTTATTTCATTTAGTGTAATGCACTCAGTACATTCATGTGATTGCGAATGGCAAGATCTCATGCTTTATGGCCGAGTAATACTCCATTTTATGTATATATACCATGTCTTTATCCATTTATTTATCCATGGACACTTGGGTTGCTTCCATATTTTGGCTCTTGTAAGTAATGATGCAACAAATATACTGGTGCATAGATATTTTTTTCTTTAGTGGGTTTGTTTTCTTTGGGTAAATACCCAATAGTGGAATTACTGATTGTGTTATTTCTATTTTTAGTTTTTTCAGGAACCTCCATACTGTTTCCTACAGTGGTTGTATCAATTTATATTCCTACCAATAGTGTCCAAGGGTGTTTTTTTTTTCCCCTGTACATCCTCACCAACCCTTGTTATTTCTTGTTTTTTTTGATTCTAGCCATTCTGAAAGGTGTAGGGTCATATTGGGAGTTTGAATTTGCATCTTCTTGACATTAGTGATGAGCATCTTTTCATGGTCTGTTGGCCATGAGTATGTCTTCTTTGGAAAAATGTCTGTTCTGCCCATTTTAATCAGATTCTTTGGTTTTTTGAGTCGAGTTTTATAAGTTCCTTATATATTTCAGATAATAGCCCCTTATTGGATATATCACTTGCAAATAAACTCTCCCATTCAGTAGGTTGCCTTTTCATTTTGCTGATGGCTTCCTTCACTGTGCAGAACTTTTTATTTTTGCTTTTATTTACCATGTCTGAGGAGACATATGTAGACAAATGTTGCTAAGGCCAATGTCAAAGAAATTACTGCCTATTTTTTTTTCTAGTTTGATGCTTTCATGTCTTAATCCATTTTGAGTTTATTTTCATTTATGGTATAAGAAAGTGGTCTAGTTTTGTTCTTTGCATGTAGCCATGCAGTTTTTCCAGAAGTTTTTTTAATTAAAATTTGTCTTTTTCCCATTGTATACTCTTGCCTACTTTATCATAAATTAAGTGACCATATAAGCTTGGGTTTATTTCTGGGCTTTCTCTTCTGTTCTATTGATCTGTGTGTTTATTTTTGCTCCAGGACCATAGTGTTTTTATTGCTATAGCTTTGTAGTATATGTTGAAATCTGAGATTGTGATACCTCCATCTTTGTTCTTCTTTCTCAACATTGCTTTGTCTTTTAGGTCTTTTGTGGTTTCATACAGATTTTAGGATTATTTGTTCTAGTTCTATGAAAATGTTGCTGGTATTTTGGTAGAGATTGCATTGAATCTGTAGATTACTTTGGGTAACATGAGACATTTTAATGATGTTAATTCTTCCAATCTACAAGCATGGAATATCTTTCCATTTGCTTGTGTCATCTTTAATTTTTCATCAGTGTTTTATAGTTTTCAGAATATATGCCTTTCACCTCTTTGGTTGTGTTTATTCCTAGTTTGTGTTTGTGTGTGTGTGTGTGTGTGTGCGCGCGCACGCGCGTGTACACACAATTATAAATGGAATTGTTTTATTTCTCTTTCTTCTACTTCATTATTAGTGTATAAAAATGCAACAGATTTCTGTATATGAATTTTGTATCCTGCAACATTACTGAATTCATTTATCAGTTCTAGTATTTTTTTGGTGGAGTCTTTAGAATTTTCTATATATAGTATCATGGCATCTGCAAATAGTAAAAGGTTTACTTCCTTCTTGCTAATTTGGTTGTGTTTTTTTTTTTTTCCTGTCTGACTGTTATGGGTGGGACTTTAAGTAATACTATGTTGAATAAAAGTGGTGACAGTGGACATCCTTATCTTATTCCTGATTTTAGACGAAAAGCTCTCAGTTTTTCACTGCTGAGTATGATGTTAGCTGTGAGTTTTTCATATATGTCCTTTATTATGTTGAGGAATGTTCCCTCTAACCCTACTTTGTTGAGAGTTTTTATCATGAATGAATGTTGTATTTTGTCAGATGCCTTTTCTGCATCTATGAGATTATATTGTTTTTATCCATTCCCTTGTTAATGTGATGTATCACACTGATTGATGTGCAATTATTGAACTACTCTCATACCTCTGAAGTAAATCCTCCTTGATCATAGTGAATTATTCTTTTAACGTATTCTTGTATTTGATTTGCGAATATTCTGTTGTGGATTTTTGTATCTATGTGCATAAGAGATGTTTCCATGCAGTTTTGTACTATCTTTGTCTTTTTGTTTTCTTTGTAGTGTCTTTATATGGTTTTGGTATTAGGGTAATGCTGGCCTAATAGAATATTGGAAGTTCTCCTTTTCTACTTTTTGTGATTATTTGGGAAAAATAGGTATTAACTCTTCTTTATTTTTTTTAAATGTTTATTTATTTATTTTGAGGGTGGAGGGGCAGAGAGAGGGAGAGAGAGAATCCCAAACAGCCTCCATGCTGTCAGCATAGAGCCTGATGCAAGGCCTAATCTCATCTCACAAACCATAAGATCATGATCTGAACCAAAATGAAGAGTAGGATGCCTACCGGACTGAGCCATCCAGGCATCCCTAACTCTTCTTTGCTAGAATTCACCTGTGAAGCCATCTGTCATGATCTGTTGTTTGTTGGGAGTTCATTGGTTACTGATTCAATTTCATTACTGGCAATTCATCTGTTCAAATTTTCTGTTTTTTCCTGATTTGGTTTTGGAAGGTTATATGTTTTTACAAATTTACTCATTTCTTCTAGGTTGTACAATTTGTTAGCATATAATTTTTCATAATAATCTTACAATCCCTTCTAAGTCTGTAGTGTCAGTTATTATTTCTCTTCATTGATTTCTGATTTTATTTGAGTGTTCTCTCCTTTTTCTTGGCAGTCTCACTAAAGGCTTATCAATTTTCTTTGTCTTTTCAAAAAACCAGCTCCTGGTTTCCTTAATTTTTTTTTTTTTTTTTTTTTTTAGTTTCTATTATTTCCTTCCTTATATTAACTGTAGGTTTTGTTTTATTTTTCTAGTTCTTTCAGATGTAAGGTCAGGTTGAGATTCTTTTGTTTGTTTCTTGAGGCAGGCCTGTAGTGCTATAAACTTCCCTCTCACAACAATTTTTGCTGCATCCCAAAGATTTTGGACTTGTTTCCATGTATTTCTAAATTTCCTCTTTGATTTCTCAGTTGACTCATTCATTGTGTAGCAGTAGGTTTTTAGCCTCCACATATTTGCGTTGTTTTCAGATTTTTTTCTTGTAACTGATCTTTAGTTTCATACTATTGTTGTTAGAAAGGATGCTTGATAGGATTTTAATCTTAAATTTATTGAGACTTGTTTTGTGGCCTAACACTGATCTATCCTGAAGAATGTTCCATATACACTTGAAAATAAAGGGGCGCCTGGGTGGCGCAGTCGGTTAAGCGTCCGACTTCAGCCAGGTCACGATCTCGCGGTCCGTGAGTTCGAGCCCCGCGTCAGGCTCTGGGCTGATGGCTCGGAGCCTGGAGCCTGTTTCCGGTTCTGTGTCTCCCTCTCTCTCTGCCCCTCCCCCGTTCATGCTATGTCTCTCTCTGTCCCAAAAATAAATTAAAAAAAAAAAAAAAAAAAAAAAACGTTGAAAAAAGAAAATAATGTGTTATCTGTTTCTGAATGTAATGTTCTCTATATATCTGTTAGATCCATCTGCTCTAATGTGTTGTTCAAAGCCACTGTTTCTTTTTTGATATTTTTTATCTGGATGATGTAACCATTGAAATAAGTGCAGTGTTAAAATCCCCTACTATTATTGCATTACTGTTAATTTCTCCCTTATGTCTGTTAATAATTGTTTTGTTTAACTATGTAGGTACTCCTTTGGGTGTATATAGATACCTAAACTTTTACATATTTATAATTTTAAATATTTATAATATTTACACAGATATCCTCATGTTGGGTCATTCCCCTTATTATGTAATGCCCCTTTGGCTCTTGCTACGGTCTTTATTTTAAAGTCTATTTTGTCTGATAAAGTATGGCTAGTTTTATGTAGCTAGAGGTTTGACAGTGGTCAAAGCTTAAACATAATTGAATGATATCACTAAAATTTGATTTATTGAAAACACTTTGTCTCTTCAAAGACTGAAGGTAAAA
The DNA here is from genome assembly GCF_028018385.1 of Neofelis nebulosa. Lineage (NCBI taxonomy): Eukaryota > Metazoa > Chordata > Mammalia > Carnivora > Felidae > Neofelis > Neofelis nebulosa. The sequence continues at coordinate 39,994,101 of NC_080789.1, read as the reverse complement.
TTAGCAACAGATGAAGCCAGGGCATAGGTTTTAGAGTGAGACAGATTGAAGCTCACATCCCATTTCTACCACTTTCATAGCTATGTAATCTTCTGTATATTACTTGTTTTCTTTGAGAAAGTAAAAATAATAACTATCTCATGATGTTGTCTGGAGTAAAAATAATGTGTTGTAATTCTTGAGACTGAATAGGTGCTCACTAAGTGGTCAAGAAATTAAGTATGCAGAGAGCTTGCTTCTGCCCTTGGCACTGTGAATCTCATTCCACACACATCTTTAGAATTAAGATTGATTACTGAGAAATGGGTATGTGGGGATGATGTAGATGTATGTATTTTTCTCTTAGGAGTTATTTGAACAAGAGAATTTTAATAGACTTTCTGTAGGTAGCTTTCCTACCAGCTGCATTTATTCTGCCCCTCTTGCTGGCAACTACTTTTTGTAAATAGAGATGGGCCAATTTATTTGATGCCGCTTCTGTGGGAAAGAGAGGTCCTTTGGGGGTAAAGTGTGGCTATGATGCAGAAGATTTTCCTAATCAAATGACTTAAAGAACCAAGCAGTCAGGAGGAGAAGCAGTGTTGGTAGAAACAGAGTCTATTTTCTGTACCCACCTCTCCTGTCTTAGTACAAGAACCACTTGGAGAAGACTCTCACAGACACTATCACGTCTGAGTATGTACCTGGGTGAGTCTTTCTGTGTGTTTGGGCAGCCACTTTCCCTCACTGCAAGGTTTGTTTCCTTCCTAACCTTAGTGGTAGCTCAGTTTATGAAATCTAGTCTTCTCTATGAAATCGTGAGGCTAAATTTGTTTCCTCTAAACCTATGAATCCTCAAAATATGAAGATCCAAATTTAGGTTTTGGTTTCATTTTATCTTATATTTATTTATTTTTAAATTTAGTACCATAATGGCTTCCCTAATGAGAAAGTAAGTGTAACTTGTACACTAGCATGATCGTGGCAACTGTGAGAATGTATGCTTGCTGCCTTTATGCTTTCTGTACCTCAGTTTCCTTGTATGGATTAGGATTTTTTTTTTTTTTACTTATCTCATAGGGTTCATTGTCAATTGTTTGTCTGAAATCACCTACAAAGTATTTGTGCCTCCAAAATTATCCAATCTTGCAAAAAATACTGATTACAAAGGGATCCCTGTGGTAAGGAGATTCATAGTTAAACTGTCAGTTTAAAATATTTTGCTTTTCATTTTATTTAAAAAGCAAAATCCACTTCAAGTTAAGTTTGCCATGTGAAATTTTAAAAATTTGTATGAATAGTAACATCACAAAAACATCATAGAAATCTCATTTTGTTCAATTTTATAGCCATCATTTATTTAATGATCCTTATAACTTTCTTTGCAGCTATCTTTTAGGGAACATATGAGAAGTCTTCTAGAGCTAACTACTATCAATTCTTACAAACACAAATAAAAAATTATATGAAAGTGTACAAACATTTTATTTCACTTGGGTAAGAGACAGTTCATTCAATTCAGCTAAACTGGTTCTTATATTAAAACAAGTATTTATTTCATCACTTCAGTTATAGGCTAATAAATTGTTACAGCCTTCTGAAACACAAAATCTCAAAGACTTATGTAAACCCCCCCCCACACACACACACTTTAAAGTTCTATAGGTTATTAAACATCATTCTTAGTATCCTCGGAACTTGTTTATTTTTAAGGAAAGCCTCTAAGGTATGCCTCTGGAAGAAATATCTAGGTCATAGCTAATATACTCATCTCTCTTACACCATCTTGTATACTCTCTGTGTTGGGATGCATACGTTTAGATGAGTCTGTGTAACTAATATTAGAGCAATCTTGACCCTGCCAATGTACCAACTTCTATGACCCTACCTGTTTAAAAAAAAAAATTGTTGTTGTTGGCTGAGGTATAGGTCTGCTAAGATACACTAACTTGAAGAAAAAAGGCTACAGTACATATTTTGTCAAGTATCATCAAAAGTAGCCCAAGAACACCATCCTTGAGGCTTCTGAGTCCTTCAATTTAACAATACAAAAATATTGCGTTTAAATATCTTGCTTCTTGATGTACCATTTCTTTCTAACTTAAATTACTTGTCAAGTTCAGACCATGGGATAGAGTATTAGTATGTTTTCTAATACAGCCTCTTAAATGCATCCCATTTGAAAGAGTAGAGAAGTGGGAGTAGTCAAATATCCTCAACTTCGTATGTTGGAACCCCTTGGAGATTATCCATTTTAGGAATAGTTTAATGCTTTCTGAATATTTATCATAAGCTTCTATACAGATCTTAGCAAGAAATCTACAGGGTAAATTTTTATAGTATATCATTTTACCTTTTTAAGAGAAAGAAGAAAAATGACATGGAATCCCACCAGATTTAGATATTTAAAAAAATGCCTCGTATATGTATTTAGTTCTTTTTAGAAATGGGAAATTCATTAGAAGAATTTGAGGATAATCTATATTTAAGAAATGCAGTTTATATATCTTATTGCTCATGGTCTCCCTAATGAAAGAACGTTTGTTCAAATCTCTTTACTCAATAAAGACTTATTAAAATTTACAATATATAAAACACTTTGTTTGATCCTCACCACAATCCTCTAGGGTGAGTAAAAGCAACATTAATATGTTTCTTTTTTGGTGGTGTTGCTAATTTGCCTTCCTGACCCAGAGTCAGTGCCAATCCATTCCAATTGTGAAAGACCTAAGAGTCATCTAAAGAAGCATGAACTGAGATATTAAAACCATTAGTTATATCTCACATCTAGAATTGAGAAGGCCTGTCAACGAGTCAAACAGATTAATTGCCCATGTGCTATCAAACTAAATGTTGAAGTGAACAATCTTAAGATCTAAATATATAGATAAAAATAAATATGAGCTTTTCTTTGGAAACGTATACTGAAATTTACTACAGAAAGAACCCAACACTCTTTCTGATAAAGGTAGCACACAACCCTCTCTCTAGAGACTCGAAGCACAGGGAGCAGGTGCATGACCCTCAGATTCCCTGAAGGTAAACAGTATCTTGAATTGATAATTCATGTAATATTGTAAAATATTACATGTTGTTAACTAAAGTTGGAAAGGACAAAGCACCATACTCTAGCTAGTACTCCATAGAAATCATGTCTTGCCTCATAAGTTTAGATTTGGTTGTGTCCATTTCCAGTGAAAGATGGATAGGAGCTTAATAAAAGTTAAAATTAGGTTCTAAGAATAGTACATTCTAAGCCTACATAATTTGCATTCTGTCTTTGAACAGAGGGACAACCATGGTGAGCAAGTAGGCTTCTAGTGATGACATCAAGGACAGCTTATCCCTAGTGGCACAGGTTGCATCTCCCAAGAAGGTCAGTCTAAAGTCTGAGGCAGATTCTCTGCTGAAAAGATTCTGAGAGGCAAAATTTGGGTCTCAACTGATTTATGACTCATTTATTCAATTAATAAATTTTTAAGCTCCTGCCATTAGGCAGTTGGCAGCTACAACATAGTTATGGCTCAAGTTCTGTGCAACTTCAACTTTATTATGTTAGTAAAAATAACATCACTCACGGGAAGGGAGGCTAAATATTATATAAAGGAACAGAAGTAGGACCCATTCATAAGAGGAGGCAAATGACACAAGAATGGAAGTTGAAGTGTGGGTTCAGGGTGGCAAATAATAATTTGAGATTAATTGCTCTTTACTTATGTTGAGCATTAAAGTGGTTGGGAGGAAGAAATCTCCCATGATGTTATTCCTAGGATTAACATACTTTTATGTATTGGTTTCAATTAGTCATTTGCCGTTAAGAGCTTTTCGATACCAGTTAAGAGAAATCTGTGTAAGTTAAGACAAAAGAGGCAATCCTTCTTAGTATAACAAATTGTTAGAGCTAAGAGCATACATAAGAAATTTGCTGTAAGGTCATTTGAAAGGACATACTATAGTCAGCTTGCTAGTTATCTATCTATATGGAGTAAGGTGTATACTGATCATGGCATCTAAAAACCTGTATTTTGGTAGCCTCAAAAAATATTCAACGTATAAAGACTCAGATTATCTTTGACATAAATAGTAACTAAGCAAGGCTTTGAATATAAGATAGGAAAAAGTTGTAAGAAAAATCAATTATTGAATTCCACTGCATTTAAGTCACTTCTTTTTAAGTCACTTCTTTTAGAATGGCAAAATTAGTAGTAGAGTCGTAAAGTTAGTGGTAAAGAAAATTTAAGCTTTGTCTTCAAAACATGTATAGTTTGAAAGGAAAATTTCAATGTAGAAAGGTGAGCTGATGAATAGAACATGTTCTGTTTGGAAATACTTACTTAGAGAACATCCTGTTCATACTTCTTTAAGTTTGCTAGTTACCTGAACACTATGATTTTGAACTTAAAACCTAAGGAGTCAAGTTCAAATGATGACTTGTATGCTCATTATTATAGGATTGGAAAATTAGACCTTGCCTTTTTAAGGTGTCTTAAATTATTACATGTATGTTACATATTTAAAACAGCTTTCAGTATAATTCTTATGAATTGGCTTTGCAGATATGCCTGTTTGTTTTTTTTTTTCTTTCTCTCTCTTTAAATAGAGTATTTAGGGTTGCCTGGTTGGCTTAGTCGGTTAAGCATCCGACTTCAACTCAGGTCATGATCTCACGGTCCGTGGCTCTGTACTGACAGCTCAGAGCCTGGAGCCTGCTTCTGATTCTGTGTCTCCCACTCTCTCTGCCCATCCCCCACTCATACTCCATCTCTCTCACTCTCAAAAATGAATAAATGTTCAAAAAATTTTTAAATAGAGTATTTACAGGTAGCATTTGGAAATATATTTAATGACAATTTTTCCCTATAAAGAAGCCAAACTTTGATGTTCACTAAATAATAAAAAATTTAAATTCTTTATTTATTAGTATATGTGAACAATAATTTTCTCTGAATGTAACCCAGTGCTGCAACTTTGCATAAACAAGTAAGGAAGCCTTGATTCAAGGCTATTATAATAGGAGAGGCCAGAACTCAATCTGAGCTCTATTCCACTGAAACAAAGGGCAAGAGAATTTTAAGTGATTAGGTGGAGGGTCGTGTTTGCTAATTGGCTTTACCTATGGGAAAATGAAACTTTCTCAAGACAATGTAAAAATAGTTTTACAGCTTGGAGCAACGCATCCAAAGATAGGGGCATTATCTTCCTTGATGAGTACATTTCAAAGGGATGGCTTCCAGGTTTTTGAGGAAGAAAATTGTGGGTTGTAGAACTGGTAAGAAGCTTTAAAAAAGATTTACATCTCAAAGGAGTAGAGAATGATTTTACAATTACAAGTTTCCCAAAATGCTCTAAAAGAGACCTCAAAAGCCTAAAGTTAGGAAGAAGACTGTCTAGTTAAGCTTAAGGAGGGCATCTGCATCAATATATCATGTTGTAATTCTGTTACAATTTGGACTTCCTTTCTAAGGTTCTTTGACTACAGACCTCTGGGTGTGACTTTTTTGGATATGGAAAAGGGGAGGAAAAAATAGTGATGATGCTTTTGGTACTTTACTATTACCCACTTTTTATTTCTTTAGAGGCTGCCTTTGTAACCTTTAAATGTTATAATTTGAGAAGAAATTAGATTTTATATTAGTAACAAACAAAACTGAAAATCATATCTTAAATTATTAGAATTTCCCAGAAAAGAATTATTCTAGAAATATAATTAGTAGTATTTTTTAGTGCTTTCACAATTTTCAGTATTTCAACATAACCATCATGATGCATAGGAAAAGAGATATGGTTATAATATAAGAAAAACAAATTAAGGTTAAGTCATGCTGAACAATTATTTAAAGAGAATAGCCATATTCCTATACCACCAGCAGCTTATTTTAAAACTGGAACTAAAGAGCATTTATATGCTATCTTGTTAAGAAGACAGCAATAATTATAAATTTTCTTATTCCTTCAGAATCTTTTAAACAAAAAGCCTTAGTTTGGAAGATTTTATAAGGCTCGAAAGCTGAAACAGTGTTTGGAAAAAAATAGTTCATAAAAATGTTGATAAGAAAAGCCACCTAGCTAATTCTTAATTCTCTGAAAGCTAGAATGCTCCAATATTGGGTTTTTTTTAATGCTGTTTAAGATAATTAGGTATGGTTTTCCAGGTACTTGGGGAAGAGTTAAGTGTGACTGATATTCCTGAGATCATAATTTTTATGCTGTTAAATGTGATGCTGACCATACGAGGGAATGTGAAGGTATGAGGCAGTTAACAGTAGAAGTAAAAATTTAGAACTGTGAGTCTTTGGATTATATTTTAAAGAATTGTAGCAAAAGCTAAACCTCATCTTATTCTTGCTTTCCTTTTTCTTCCTTGTTTCCTTCTGCCATCCCTGTAGAGCTGAATTCTTAGGGTCTTTCTCATCTCTCTTCCTTTCCAATCTTTTCCGTTTCTTTTTCCTTTGACACTGATCTTTGCTAGGAAAATAGGACACTGAAAGAATATATAACTTCCCACAGCTATCACGGAGTAAGTCCTAATCATGTCAGTACTCAGTAAGCCATGTCTGAAGATGCAACCTTTCCTCTGGGTTTAATAGGATAAAGCTAGTAGTGGAATAGAAATTGAGAAATGTGGCCCAACTGATAAGGAAACCTCACCATAAAGTATGAATTAGCAGCAGTTTGCCAGATTTACTTCTGGAGTGTTTCATCGTTATTATAGTACCTATTTTATCCTTTGACTTCTGTGGACATATCACCCAAGATAATGATCCTCCAGCTATTTGCACAGGTGCAAAAAGGCAGGGGCGGGGGGGGTGGGGACTCAAATGTGCACACGGACTTGCACACACATAAGCATGCCAGGCCCAAGCCTCCCTGATTATAGAAAAGAATAATTCATTAATAAGGTAAATATTATAAAGTCCTGTGGCTCCTCATTCATGATTTACTCATTTCCAAATTACTTTTTAATTTGTTTTAGAAGTTGACAGCTTTGACCAGAGGCATAAATCTAAGCTGTCCAGGAAGTGTAACTGTCTGCAGTAGCATCCTGAGAACAGCTGCCGTCTTTGTGTGGCTTATGCATCGGTTGCTTTTGTAGACCCTAATGAAGCCAAAACCAATTAGCAGATTAGAAATTGCCAGAAATCAGAGATACCTCGCTTAAGAATCACTAAAAATGAAAAGTACTCTGCTACTCCTCTTCTTTGTTCCTCTACGGATTTTTAGAATAAGAGGGTTTTGTGTGTAACCATCTGCTGCTTCAGGAGAGCATCCCTCGTGCAGTTGCCAGGTGACATATAGGGCACTTTGTGAATCTGGAAAGACCTTAAATCTATGGCACTGCTGAATTTCCCACCACAGATTAAAACTTTTAATCGGTATTTTAAAATCTGCTTCATAAAACGACCTGTTGAATAGTTTAACGTAAAATAAAGCATTTCAAAGGGTATTTCATATAAATGTAAATGTGGACTATGAGATAGTCAAGAGAATGTAGCTTTCATAGTCTTGTTTTTCTAGACACTTGGGGTCAAAGTCACGTTTTGAACGTGCAAAGTAAGCTTATGAACTTAAATCTTACTGCTTAGATTTAAGTTCTTTATTTTCATTATTAAAAGATGAATGCTACCTAAGCTTTATCTGTAGCATTAATTTTCCCATAAAGACAGGGGAACTGAATTAACAGGGGAAAGGGTAGGACCCGGGAACATTTAGGTCATGACTTTGGAGTCAGAGCTCTCAGCAGTTTCATGCTTTGTGGATAATTAAAATCGATACAAAATAATTACACAGCTAGAAGGATCTCCAGATACTTAATCCAGTCCCTTGCCTCTAGGAGAAACTAGCTGTCCTCTAAACTAACTTCCACATAGGCATTCAGATTGTATGAGAGAAATGGGAATCCTCGAGACACTTTCTGCACTAAGAACGATGCAAATATGGCTAAGTAGCAAAAGATTGTTTTTGTAAGTGTGATGTCAGTATCATACCACAGTCTTCTGTGGTCCCTAAATTAGCCATGGAAGGTTGTGATGGCCAAAATGGTACCTCTTTTTTATAATGACAATGACAGAGATTTTAGGATTTCTGACTATGTCCCATCTGCTAAATGGTTTTGCCATTTTCAATGTCTCTTATGTGATATCCTAAAAGTACAGATTAAGTGCACATTCCTCCAAGCAACCTTACTAATCTCTACCATTTGTTATTTTATTCGTGGCTCTTTAATAAGGGTTTAAGATATAGATATAAAACATAAATATAGATAACCACATAAAGTAGCATTTGCCATCTCTCCACCTTAATCATAAGTCCTCTAGTTCCCAGAGCCAATCACAATGATCTCTTCCCCAGCAAATGCTGGTTCATAATATTTTTTTGAAATCTGGGTGAAGCCAGCTCTCCTTAGGGTCTGTCCTCAGGGCAGATGAGGTCAATCTTCATGAAAAGTGTTGAGTTTCTTGGCTGATTTCAATTCTCTATTCCAACATTGTGTTTCTCTTTATGCCATTCTTAAGGATCCTATCTTATGGAGGCAAGATATCATAAGATCAAGGTAAAACAAATATTTCCAAGTTCCATTAATGTTCCACTCTCTTCAAGTAAAATTTAATGTGACAAAGTTAGAGTACAACAAAAGATTTTGGATAGTCTTTTGAAATTTAGTTTTATTTTTTAGGTACACTTTCTCTGAAAGAAAAGGGCAATGGTTCTTCAAGTTTTTTGTAAATCACTAGAATTCAAAATCCCTAAAGTAATGTGTCAAGTTCGATTAGTGCGTTAGTCCAAGACACCGGATAGTTTTAGGGAAACTTAATATCTTAACTACATGTTCTGAAAAAAAATGGAGAATTTTTAATTAATATTGAACTTGGGCCACATATGAACCTGCATCCTATTTAGACCCATAATATCTCCTTTAATCCTGCCATCTTTGACTACTGATCAAAATTCAAGATTTTTATTAAATATTTTCCATTGATTGTTATGTCTGCAACTAACTGCCTTCACAATCTCTTTATTTTATTGCCTATGTCCTACATTTCTTTACAGAATGTTCCCTTTTTTTCCCCTTGAGATAATAAACGCACAGTTACTTCACTCAGGAAGAAACAGAGGCAACCCAGGTGGAAGCTGTTCATTCCCTTACACCTGGAGTTGGGGGAGGGGAGGACTGCAAGTGGGATGATCACCACTATGCTCTCATTCAAAACCCTTCCTCTACACTGAGGATGCTGGAATCCAGCTCACTACCTTTCTTTGGCCACAAATCCAACCACCCTTTTGTACGACCTCAGTGACTTAATTGAGGCCTCATCCCTTTATTCTAACACCTCAACTAACACTCCATCGACACACATCTTCAAAGCTTAGGCCCAAAGAAAATAATTTTCATTTGAGTCCTTGTTAGACTCTATTAAGCTCCATGTCCTTCAACCCTGTAACTACCAATTCAACATTCGCCCAAACACATGAATCCACGCAGTTACCCGTTTCCATTGCCACCTGTTCGGTTGTCTTATTCTGCTACTTAAAGACCATCCCCTCCCCAGCTCATGCTCTGTCTCTCTCTCTTTCTCTTGAAAAAGAACATTAAAAAAATTAAAAAGGAAAAATTTAAGAGCACTTTCTGTTTTTATATACAAAAGTTGGAAACACATGCATGAAAAATGACAATTTAAGTCATATGACCACTACATTAGCTCTCATTTTTTGACAACTTTTTAGTAAAGCAATTTAAAGAAATGAGTAGCCACCGATATGTATGGACCAGAAAGGAATTTAGAAATAATACAGCAATTGAGCTGTTGAATTTATTTGAGAATAAAGAAAGGACTATCTTATAAAATATGCATATATCATTCATATGTGTATATGCATACATATCTCACATGTATATTATGTGTGTGTGTGTGTGTATATATATATATTTGTTCTCTGTAAGATCGCACAATTTCTGGTCATTCAATGATGTTCTTGGGAAAATGTTACCAAGTCAGACCTCTGTTCTCTGTTCAGGAAATGAGATCAGCAGTGCTTTTATGAAGCACTCATGGAATCATCAGTCTTTGGTGTTAATTTGGTTATATTAGTGTTGTGCAACACTAATAATGTGGGTTTTGACTGTATTAGTCACAGACACAATTCTAACGATATTAATGAGAAACCACTTCTGTTTTGTATCAAGAGAGTAAAGGATAGATAATTGTGCTAAGTCCGCCCTCATTCAGTCTCCTGCCCACTCCCCCAGAGCCATTATCCTTCCCATGTCCTACCTAAAACTGAAGGCAGCCCTTCTTGGCTGTATTACTTTTCTAACGTTTCTTATCCTTTTAGGAGAAAAGTCTTAGGAAGGAATAAAAAAAGGTACAGTTAAAAATATGTGGTTTCCTCTCTAATGTCACCACTGTGCTTAATATTGTTGAAAGAAAGACTCAACCTTTCTTAATGTTACAGCAGACTTCCTATACGAGAACACTTCATGTATGAGGCATCTTAACATAGAGCCCTTTTGTCTTTATTTCAGTAAAATGTTCTTTTAAAAGTACTTAAAATCTGAATAAAACCTGAAAAATTTTTCCCAAAAGATCATCTCTCTTACAAGAAGGGAACTGATCCATTTCGTAAGAATTTGGGAGGCATCTGGTATAGGCTAGCCATCTCTTAACTGGACATAGAGCAGAACACAAGAAGAGCAAAGTTTGTGCCCCCAAGGAAGTTACCTTCTAGTAACACTTAATGGATAAAAGCTTGTATTTATAAAACCAGAGCTACTCTTCTTTTTTTAAGCTTATTTATTTATTTTGAGAGAGGAATATTGAGAATCCCAAACAGGGATTGGCAGCTCAGAGCCTGACGTGGGGCTCAAATCCATGAATCGTGAAATCATGACCTGGGCAAAAATCAAAAGTCAGATGCTTAATTAACTGAGCTGCCCAGGCTCTGCCACCAGAGCTACTCTTAAAACCACTTCACTCAGTAACTTTATAGTGCTCATAACATCTTACACTGAATGCGTATTAGTGCTTGTTTGGTTATATATTAACTCATCAAATTGGAAGGCTAGTGAGAGAAATACATTTTTGGCTAAAATATCTGAGCTTCAAAGTGACCAAACAAAAGCACTGGTTTTGATCAAATGCAGCACAGAATTAGTATTGACTATTGTTATGAGTCTGCCTCTTAGTATAAAGGATATAATAATTATAACTCTTCTCAAAAATAGCTTTACAAGTTTTGTTTTCCAAAATGTTTCATGACATTAATTATCAATGGTTTCTTGATAGAGTACCACGTTTTCTGGTAGTTGCTGTTGTTGTTTTGTTTCATTTTTTAAAACTATTCCTAAAAGATTTGCATCTACTCCCTCCCCCCCGCCCAGCTTGCTTCTTTCTATTTTCCCCTGACAAGTAGTGGGGATGTTATGGATTTAGGAGTTAACCCCCAAGAAAATGCTTTAGGTGATGACATCCTTGTGTGCTGCCCAATTCTGTAGTCTCTCTTTCGGGCACAACTTGGCAATGTGCAAAGATAGAGAGGAAAGAGGAGGGTGTTTCTGCACTGGCAATTTATCATTGGTAAGCCCTTTTCTTGCAAGAAACATCATGCATATTTAGGGCAAATTATACATCATGACCAGGAATTGGAAACCCAGTGCCTGGTGAGTTGGGACTCTTCTGTGAGACAAGCCAAACAATGCTAGTTAGAGTCATGGACTCTTCATACAGGTTGTCACATTCAATGAAATGAAACAGTGCCTGACAAAAGTAGTCAAGTAGTGTTTTTGAAATGCGAGCTATAAATTGCCAAGTTCATTTTTTTTCATAGCTTTTAAGGGAGCATAGAAATACCGTATATAAAAAATAATTAACAGTAGTCCAAGAGAATGACATATAATACATGAAGCGCCCTGTAGATTATTTTAACCATTTAATTAGGAGGAAAGACACCACTATTTCTCAGATGAGTTTTTTTAAGTCACTATTACTATAACTCATTATATTAAAGGCTCTCAAAATGAGGGAATTAGTCACGGAATAACATTTTGTACAATTAATGACATATTTAATTTTCTTATTTAGTCATATTGCTATCTTTACTCCTAATCAAAATATAATTTAGAAAATGTATTATTTCATCTAGAAATTAACAGCTGGCTTGTAAGAAACACTTATGTCAGGTTAATTACTGCCTTTTAATTTTTTATAATATACTGTGACAGAAAACTAATGATGTTCGCAGTATTTAGCATAGTTCATAACCCGTATTTTAATGAAAATATACTGTCATTAATGATAAACATTCTACAGATTTAATATATACCAATTGCTGGTCATTTCATGTTTCTTCTGTGCAATTCTATAAAATGAAGCCATACTTATTCTGTTTACTAATTTAGGCTTCCTGGGGTAAAATTTGCATGCATTATATTCATGTGTATATAGGATTATATGAATTTAATCAACCCAAGGCACGGCAAGTGGTATTTGACTGACAGTTTCCTCAAGATTCCAATCTGGTCAAGAATTCATTTTCCTTTCATCTTATCACAGATATATGAGCATCTTAAATTAGACGGAACATTTTAGCATTTTAAGTAGTATCCATTTCCTTCATGCTCACTCTGTCAAAATAGAGATAAATACTTGCTAGTGTCCACAGAGAGAGGCTTCCATAGCATTCACTGATATTAAATGCATGATATCTCCAGTTCTAGTTTCTTAAATGTAAATTCCTTACATAGCTTATGTTAAAATCCCTTTTCCTGTAGTAAAAAGCAGAGTCCCTTACATTATAGCACATCCATTGTAAAATTCCAGGTTCTTAAGTAGAGCCGCCTGTTTCTTTCTCCAAATCAAGGACTTACAGCAATAGGAAAGACATACTACAAGTGAATACAGAAAACAGTCGTTTTTAGAACCAGAGATCTACAAAAATTAGAATGTCTTAATCATTTTACTTTGGAAATAAGGAATTGCTACAGAATACTTGCAGAAATATTGAAAACTTTATGTTATGGATAGTCAGGATATTTACATTAATAATAAATGTGAAATGTTTATTTTCATAAAATAGCCAATATCTACAGAGCTATGATAATGAGTAAAATGTGTCCACTGGTTTCAAGATAGTTCCAAGTGAGTTTAGAAGGCATGAATTGTTACAAAATAGTATAGTTTTTTGTTTGTTTGTTTTAGTTTTAAAAACCTTAAACGATACCCGGTTTGAGAGACTTTAGTCACAATACCATTTCATTTATAATTCACTTGTAAGTGTCTGTATTCTATAGATTGACTGACAATGGCAGGTGTTTCCGAGAACATACGGAAGATGGAAAATAGCAGAAATAAGTTTCCCTAAAAGGAGCCAAGTAGAAAAATTCATTTCTGAGTGAGAAAATACAACACACTTCGAAATCTCTTTTTGGCACATGGCTCACATTGAAAAAGAAGCATAGGAAAAAAACAGAGGAGCTAGAAAGAGCAGTAGTGTGGTTCCCTCTCATTAGCCAGAAAGCAGAAATGGAACAAAGGTCATCGTAAATTACATTGAACTATCTGAACTATGAAAACCTTTGGGAGGTGAATTTCCCTCTAATTTAATAGGAACAGAGTAGATGTAAATGAATATCATAAGCAACGTTTGTACAGAGCAGCAGAATATGATTTTTTTTCAAAAGTTACAAATGTTTTAGCATTTTTCAGTTAAATCGTAATTCTTAAAAATACTTTCAAAACCAAAACGAGTAAAGCTTCCTTAGAATTATACCCCCTAAAAGTAGTTGTCAATTTGGTGTGAATCCTTTCAGATCTTTTAATTTATACACACATACCCACTCACGTGTGTAATATGTCTTCATACACATGAACCTACTTTATTTCATTAAATGGATGTACCATAACTCATTAAAGCAATGCCTTTCTAAGTATATTCTTATTATGATGATATAAGCAATAATGCAATACACATATCGCTAGTGAAATTAACATTTTGACACAGTTTCTACTAAGCCCCAGTGATCAGTAGGGACTAGGTTCAATGGACTTTACACAAGGTGCCAGGCACTTTTTCACATCGTAGTTCATGTAATCACGACAACCCTTGGATGTCCAAGTCATGAGCATCATTTTACAGGACATGGCAATATGCTTCAGAGAGTATAAAAGGTTTATTGAAAGACACATACCTGGTAAATGACAAAGTTAATATTCAAAACCAGTTAGGTTTGAAATAGTTCTTGTTCCTGCCATGCCTATAAACTGAAAGAGTTACTTCAAGTGCCTACATTATTTAATCATGTCTTTTTAGCCAAATGACTTGACTCTCAAATTATTTTCCTTAACAACCACCCCTGATTTTATTTTTAAGGAATTACTGAACAAAAAGTGTGCCATTCTGTTTTTCTCATAACATCCATAATGGGAAAGCTGGCTTCTCAAACCAAAATGGAGTATCCATCACACTATCACCAAAGTACCAACTTACAAATAGTTTCATGATGAAGGAGGAGTTTCTACATTAAAAATGTTTCAACTCTAAAGCAGTATCATCTATGGACATCAAAAGATAAAGTTCTGCCTCCGATACATTTTTATCTTATTTTGGAGATCGTTAGTTTGAATGGGAAATGAGGTCATCCTTTATGTAAATATGCAATGTATCCCTTCAGAATAATATTTAAGTCTAGACTCTCAGTATATGGATTAACTCTTTGCCCTAGGGCAGTATAACCTTCCTCCTTTTTCTTTCATAATAATGCCTCACACAACTTTTTACAAAACAAAGATTTTTTTTCTTTTGGATAGAAGTTCTCATCCGTTCATTATCTATCTTTCATTCTATTGAAGAACGAGGAGCTTCATTCATTTGCTTGTTAATCAAGAACTTCTTAAACAATTATTATTTACTGGAATTTTACTGAAGTCTAGCGATACAAAGATAAATTAGAAATGAAAAGAGCTGCCAATGTTATAGAATTATGTAAGAAAGGCATTGATACAAATATAAGGTAAAATGAAAGCCCAGTGATAATTCTGGGCCCTAATACACAACACATTGAAGTTTTCAGGACAATAATGCGAGATTTAATAATATATAAATTATAAAGTAATTAGGATTCTCCAAGGCCGCAGGGGGAGGGGTGGAGTCCTAGCTTGAGCTGTATCATTTACCATGTGATGTCAGTTTATACTATATGAACAAATAAAATTTCTGGTCAACATTAAAATAAGGCTCTCTTTAGTCTTATGTTAGCACAGTGAACAAGTTAGTCAACCTGCTCTTCAGCATCATGTTAAAGCCAGATAAATGGCCAGATTTTTTGTTCACACAAGTGGACGTTTTGCCCTTGTCTAGGCAATACCAGCTCCTAGTGATTTGGCTACAAGAACACTTGCTGGAGTTTCTGTGTCACTCAGAACGTCTCTAGCCTGTGCACTGGTGCCTGTTCTCATGACCACACTCAGCAAGCACCGGCTTTCGAAGGAGACTCCACTAATTAGCTTAGTTGATA
Source organism: Neofelis nebulosa (assembly GCF_028018385.1). NCBI lineage: Eukaryota > Metazoa > Chordata > Mammalia > Carnivora > Felidae > Neofelis > Neofelis nebulosa. Next base: position 39,978,614 of record NC_080789.1, on the reverse strand, counting down.
GAGCATCTGGTAACTGGTTGGTGGGATAAACAAAAAAGACTCCTGAAGTGAAGGATGGAAAAATAAATTCTCCAGGCCACGAAGACCAAAATGAAATTACGAACCTACAACCCAAAGCCATGAGCAGCTTGATCATTTACATTAGCCGTGTCTTTAACATTGCTTGGCAGTAAATCCTGGGCCAAAATGTAGATAATTGGAATTACACAATGCTCAGCACTTTAATTTGGCATCAGTTTCATAATATAATAAAACTTATCATTTGTAAGCCTGTCTGCTTTTTGGGGGGAAAAAAACCCGAGAACAATTTGATCTGTCCTGCTACAGCAGACACTGATGCAGGTGGTTTAAAAACAAAGCATTTAATCAGGCAGGGTTTTACTTAAACTACTTGATGATTCATCATCCAGCCTCTGCTCATTGTCAATTGTGCCTCTCTGAGCTATTATTTATAGAATATTTAAAGAGCCTGGACTACATGTGCCTCTGTCTTGGGTTCTATTGTACTATAAATTACAGCTCCAATTTGTTTCAAATTCGGCATGGACTGTCAGGATGCCATGACTCATACTTTGTTCAGATGAATACTGTATAGTAGTTATACTGAAAAGCACTGTTGTCACTATTAATTTATTGGTAACTCTGAAATATTTCTAGACTACAGTTTTGTCAAGTTTTGGCCCCATAAAATCATTCTACATTTCCTTGGGTCCTTTTTTTTTTTTTAAGAAGGCAAAATTCAATCAATGGCTTAAGGAACACCGTGTAGATTCTGGTCTCCCATCATGGCCATTGCTGTACGAGATTGCTCAGGGTGACACAACCCTTCTCCATGAGAAAAGACCAACATTTGTGGTATTCCCTAAGTAGAGACTACATAGATTTGTTTCATCACATTATAGATCCTGAGCTATTTTTTTTTCATAATATAACAAAAACAAAGGAAATTAGAATGAAAGGAAAGGAAAGGTTAATCTTAAATGACAAAACCATGAGGACAGAATTTTTTACTTGACATGCTTAGCACTAACTGCAATTAAATTGTTAATTAATTTAATTCCCCCTATAAGATCCCTGAAAGAACAGTCTTGTCCTCACCCCCTGTACCCTCAGCCTTTAACTACAGTGAAGGGGCACAATAAAGACATGTCAGGAATCACAGGAATGAATGGTTCTAAAAGATAGGTTATGGGGCTATATCATTGGGAGGCTGAGTAAAGTTAAAAAGAAAAAAGTCAATTATGAAAGTAGGGTTGAACACTATAGAGAAGAGCTGAAAAAGATACGTATGTATTTTATATAGACAGATATAGGTAGATATAAAATCAGCCTCAGATTCTACCTCCATCTTAGTCCATTGGGCTACTACAACGAATTACTGGATGGACAGCCTTCTTGCTGTGTCCTACGTGGGGGAAAGGGCCAGAGTGCTCTCTGGGGTCTCTTTTATAAGGGCACTAAGTCAATTCATGAAGGATCCACCCCCATGACCTACTTACCTATTCAAAGGCTTTACATCCTACCATCACATTAATGGCTAAGAATTCAAAATAGGAATTTTGGGGAAACATTGATTCTATAGAGCAACCTCAGAATGAACATCTTCTCAAAGCACAGATTGCTCATGTGCTGTTATTACACCCAGTAGATTTATTTGTTTTGACTCTAGAGGTACTTAGATGGCATTCGTTTGTCTTTTCATTTCCAGCACAGAATATGGCACATTAATAAATACTCGGAGCATTTATGGATGGACTGAACCAGTACGTACACAATATCATCATGATCGAATTCTAAAGTCTTGCCCTGTTTAAAGAGAGTTGAGGTGTTGTGTTGAGAGATCATACAAACTGCATAATCCACCAGAACCAATGCCTGAAAGAATTTAGGCATCCAGCAAACACAAATTTCAATGAAATTTGAAAATTCATACCACAGTATGAAGTTAAGAAAACCCAAATATGTTTTGCCAGAGTGAAAAGGTTTTTGAAAGTTTTCATTGAAAACATCAAGAAGAAAAGAAGTTAGGGTATGGAGAGGGAGAGTAGGAAGTAGAGACATACAGGAGGGACAGAAGACAGGGTATCAGATTTTTCATTAGGTCTAGCCTACTTTGCTTTGGGCTCCTAGCCCGGGCTGATTATCAAAGCTATTCAAATTCAAAAACAATCCTTGGTGATGTTGTAAAGTCCACTAATATTTTAGTTACATTTTAGGGTCTGTGATCTGCAGGACAATTATTCAGATTTACATGACAAAGACATTTAATAGAATTCTTGGACTGCGTACAGAATCAGAGAAATGTTTTCTCTAGCTACTTCATTTGTAGCCTTAGAGAAATAAATGCATTAATCTGCAATTAGATCATGCCATCTTTCAGGATGTTTAGCTAAGGTGAAACGTGTAATTAGACATTTTAAATTGCATGTCACCTCCACCCACAGGGTTGACACATGTTGTTTTCTCTTTGGTTCAGTTCTGTGTAAGGATTCACTCAGTAGATCCAGAAGTCACCTTGACCATGAAAATAGGCTGTAGCAAATTACAGTTTCAGAATTCGATCAAACATTATCTTCCATTATTTGTGTACTCCAACTTAAATGAGCATTCATTTGATAAGTTTTTCACTTACTAACAAATTTTACATTTGAAGCCATAATTAAATTATCAAAGCAATTAAAAGATAATGAATGACAGCATTAATGAGAGCATTAAAAATGCTCTTCTCTTCTAGGTGCCCTGTATACCTTTCATTATGGCAGGAACATACCTGGAAAGATATATAGACATATCCATAGAGATAAATACATATAGAGAAAATATATGTAAGTATCTTCTTAATATTGAACCCAATTCAGTTTCATCGGTTTGCTATACACATGATAATTAAACTAGAACATTTTAAAATAATGGCATGTTTGTTGCTATGAGTAGCAAATAGGTTTCATGTAGGATTTTGTTAAATATTAGCATGTAAAGGACAAAAGAAAGATGTAACTCATCTATGTGGGTATAAAAATGAATGCTAAATGTTAAAAGCCTATTTACGAACATGTGCTTAAACTAATGCAGCACTGCCTGCATTGTACTTCTGTACTCTTTTTTTGCAGTGTTAATCAGGAATTTAAATTCTATTTTGGGGCATGGTATCCTGAGTACTATGTGAAAAGGCAGTGATGATGGAATTTTTATTTTAGTGTTAACAGCAGTTTTCAAGGGAGCTAATTAAAATCTTTATCTGAGCCTTGAATATGGGAAAACTGTGTGTAGGCATGTGCTGAGTTCATATGCCTTTGAGATTTTCTTTTCAATTTTATAATTTTCCATTTCTAGTTTTTTCATTCTTTCTCCTATAAAAGCAGTATTTTTTGATATCATCAAATGGTGTTTCAATTTAAAGTGACATTTAAACAGAGTTTCTGAGATACTTTGAAATACCTTAAAGGGGAAAATATAATTATTCAAGTGTCTAACAATTTACAAGTCCCATTTAGTCTCGCCCAGATGCTATACAGTATGTTATACGGAGATGGTGTTTAGCTCATCAGTAGGATCAAAATCCAGAAGACGAGAAAAAATGTTACTTGGTTAATTTTCAAACACACCATTCGGGGTTTGTCAGTATTTTGAGTGGGATCATAATGGTTGGACCTCAAGGAGCATTACATGCTTATTTGTCATGAAGAAGTTTAGTTGGTATCATGGTAGCCTTAGTGTCACTGAATTGCACCTTTATAATGACCAGGAAGAATACAATCTTTCTTGTCCTTTACCTAACAGTTTTAGGGGACTATGAATTCTATTTTCTGCCAAGGTATTACATATACACACATATGTATTACATCTACACACACACACACACACACACACACACACACACACACATACATATATAATATGTAAGTAGATAGATAGGGAGTGCATGTGTACATATGAGAGAAACACTCAAATATAGTGTCTCTTTGCTCTATGGTTATCAATTGCATTTTTTGTGTATTTTGAAATTTTAAGGTCTAATTCATAGTTTCAGTTTAATATTTTCCTTTGGCTGATATGTGGGGTAAATGTAGAATGGGGTAGTATAAGAGGCCAGGACATGTGGGTAAACATAGAAACTTCTATACTAGGAACAATTATGACCAAATGAAGTTGCTTTGCTCTGTGTTCAATTTAGGTCTTATTTTTCTGAATGAAAACATAGAGTATATTTGGGAGGGAGTACCTTAGTAACAATGGAGCGCTAACATTGATGAAGTGGCTAGTAGTGTGTATTTAATAAAAATTTCCACACAAGTGAAATAACATTCTGAGAAATATTTGGAACAGTTCAACATACTGTATTAATATAAAGTATACAGTCAAAGAGACTGGAGGCACACTGACCGAGTTTGAATCCTGGCTCCTCTACTTGTAATTTCTAGGATGGGCAATTAATCTAACCTCTCTGAGCCTCCATTTTCTTATCTGTAAAACTGGGATAATAATAGAATCTACCTCATCAAATTGCCTTGAGGATTAACTGAGCTACTGTCCCTCTCCCTCCCTTTGCTAGAAGGGAAACTCCAGGAGACTTGGATGTTTTTAAAGGACATATCTCAAATATCTGACACAATGGTGGCAATCATTTTCAATTTAAAATACTCATCAAAAGTAAAGTTTATTATTAAAATGAATGACTGGTGATGACATTTGCCCATAGATTCTATATGTTAAGAGCAGTTTGTTGTAAGATTATGATGTTTATTGAGACGTGACCTTGTAGAGTCAGTAGATTAATTAGTAAAGAATAATTATGGTACTCTGAGAATATACAGATTATCATGTTAATCAAATTTCCTATTATGATGGGTTCCCTTTAGATTTTCTTGGAGAAAATAATGATTCTATAAGATGGAGGTAGAACGTTATCTCAGCATCACAGTTTACTAAGAAAGTTGGAGGCTTTTTTGGTTCTCTTTTTTAATGACAGATACCTTCAAAGATTTTGTTGTTCAGGATCATAAAGGCCATGAGAGTCAAAAGCTAATCAATTTCTTGAATATTTTTTTTTTTTTTTGCTAAATACTAATAACGGTTAAATAAGCTAGATAAACAAGATTAGAAGCCATTGCACTAGTGCTAATAGTAAGTCTGTTTTTTACTTTGTAATCAATTATGTTTCCTTAATCAAACTCCGCCTTTGCTCTGCTGAGTGTCATCTGCCTACTGTATGTAGCCCAGCAGCACCTGTCTCTGCAGAGCTGCACCCACATAACAAGCACAGTGCCTGGCTCCTGTCAAGTGGTGGTTGAATGGTATTGAATGAAATGTGTCATTCCATTTTATTTCTGTTTTATGGTGATTAATGTTAAGGACTAATAAAATTGATATTAAGGCTCTTGCAGTGAAGGTACAGTTGTGGGAAACCCAGGAGTTGAGATGAGGTTGAAGAGTGACATGGTCCGAGAGGACAGTCATCACCTGGATGTACGATCTATGGAAACTGGCAGCTGTTACAGAGCTGCATGCATTATCCACATGGGCTGACACATGTTAAATACGATTTCAGTATCACTGATCAGGGCTTTGCCTTACTAAAACACTGCTGACCTACTACTTCATTAATAATTAAAATAGAGAACCAAACGTATAAGTAGAACAAGTGGTGAAAAACCCCTCACCTTTTGTAGAAGGCTCTGTATAAGATAATTTTCTATTGAAATACTACTATATTTCACTGATAAGCAAAAATCTTCTGCTGATGACTTGGTGGTATTCAGATATAAGAATCCTGGAATTATGAAATTATTTTGGAATTCATTCTGCGTATCAATTCTTACGCTTCATAATTGTGTTCCTTCTCTTATCTGTGGGACTGCTTCTATTCTCAGCATTTTTGCTGGTTTTCTGCTTAAATGTGTTAACAGGCCTCCTTTCTTTGGAACACTTGCTTAACTGGTTTTTAAAAACTCATGAAAACCCATCTGGACCCCAGAGCCTTTCCTGACTAAAAAGAGAAAAATCAAGTAGGAATCCCAGATCAGTGATTTTCAATGAAAATGTCCAACAGAGTGGCCATGAACTCTACCCTCAGGTCATTGTATCAGAGGACCAGGGACATAATGTCACTGAAAGATTTACTGCCAAAGGTTAGATATGCTCAGTCCTACCAGGTGTCCAGTGATTGAGGGAAACCAATGGACAAACATTCTGCATAGTTTACCTATCACTTGTCAACTTAATGGAGAATATGACAGTAAACCTTGATTATGGGGAAGAATAACAGGTATTTGTGGGGTTTTCTTTTCTATTTAAATGAAAAATTTCCTACTTTCTTATACTACTACTTGCTGAAGCACTTACTATATTTCAAGCATTGAGGTTAATATAAACGTTGTGAGGTTGATTTTATTATTGTATTTTGTTACTATGTAATGATTAAGTCACACAGCCAGTAAGTGGGTAGAGCCAGAATTGGATCCTCATCTTTCTAAATAAAAAGCCTATGTTCTTTGCTTTTCTTGGGAGTCAAAATACACTGAACTGACTCGAATGTACTGCACGTTTTCTTTGACTCAGATGAATTTGCAAGATTGTACGTATGCTCAAAACAAAACAAAGATCTTTGTCTTATGTTATTTTAAAAAATATTCCCCTGGGGCGCCTGGGTGGCGCAGTCGGTTAAGCGTCCGACTTCAGCCAGGTCACGATCTCGCGGTCCGTGAGTTCGAGTCCCGCGTCAGGCTCTGGGCTGATGGCTCAGAGCCTGGAGCCTGTTTCCGATTCTGTGTCTCCCTCTCTCTCTGCCCCTCCCCCGTTCATGCTCTGTCTCTCTCTGTCCCAAAAATAAATAAAAAACGTTGAAAAAAAAATTAAAAAAAAAATATTCCCCAAATATATAAATACAGAGATCCTGCAAAATATGAAAAAAGCAGTAACATTATACCGTATTTAGTTACAAAATCATATAATACTTTAATTTATTCAACCTGTGTTTTATTTATATTCTAGCATTCAGATAATTTTCAAACATCATAAGAAACAACTTCGACATTTCTTTTCCCTCAATTTCCTCTCTTATCCCCTAAATCCTTACATAGCTTCATTTGAGATCACAGCCTCTTCGAATTCTGTTCAAATTGTAATTTCCAAGGAAAAGAAAAGCCACTTTTGAGTGTACCTTTCATCTTTCCTTGGGAAGAAAGTTACAGTTAGAGATAAAGGTTTATCTCCCTTCTCCAAGTACCCTTCAATAAATGGATTATGCTTCTGAGGCCCAGGTAACTCCAAACCACAACAAAATCACTGCACACAAGAGCTGTCACTTGGAAACCAAGGAATCAATAGGTACTTCAAATTCTTCTTTAATTTATTTCACAAATCTAAACACAGCAGAAGTTTGTCAGTCATTTCCTTGACATTTGTTCTGTTTCTATATTCTCATGGTACAATTCTTACCTAGTCCCTACCGGGCAAGTTCAGGCACACAGCAAAGATCATTCAGGATAGCATGAATTATTGTTTCTAGTGATTGAGTCTTATTACTCGCAGCTATCATTTAAACAAAAGAAAGAACACTATGCTATAATCTCATTTTCTGTCATTTGTGCAAGTGTGAAAACATTCAAGATCCATTTATTATCAATTGAGGAAAATATTTTTAGGACCAAAGGGTCCATTGTACATAATATATGTGAAATTATTTTATATTTAAATATTTATCCTTATAATATGCTAATTTTAAACTTTATTCTCTCAGGGTTTTTTTTCAGCAAATTATTCAGTTAATTTATTTTTTTACAAGCTGATAGAAAGCTGTGTGTGTTATCTAATAGAAGCTCCATTTTGGAATTTTTAGGGAATGTTCTAGAAGTACTGAATCAGCCAGAAGAAAGATTTTCTTATTAAACATATATATTATAAATGTATTTATAGTACAATTATATGTAACTGCAAATAAATATTTTTAAATGTTTAGAGTTATTGAAATAGTAATCTTACTTAAGAGTAACTATAATTTGGGGCGCCTGGGTGGCTCAGTCGGTTGAGTGTCCGACTTTGGCTCAGGTCTGGATCTTGCGGTTTGTGAGTTCAAGCCCCGCGTTGGGCTCTGTGCTGAAGGCTGGGAGCCTGCTTCAGATTCTGTGTCTCCCTCTCCCTCTGCCCCTCCCCCTCTCACGCTCTGTCTCTCAAAAATGAATAAATGTTAAAAAAAATGTTAAAAAGAGTGACTATAATTAAAAAGCTTCCTTACATAAAAATATCGATTTTGTCGTGTCTCAAATGTCCCTTAATCCTTCTGCACCCATCTGTTATTACAAACATGCCGCTTATGAATTGATGCTGCTACCTTAAAATGTAAATGAGGCTATACTCCACTAAAGAGATTATTTTACATGAACACAAACGAGAGAGGTTAAGAGATGCAATAATTCTGTGGATAGTTGTTACAAGAGGCTCCTAAAAAGAAGTAATCAAACATACAGGCTCTATTCTTATTACAGAACAACAGATGTCAAGGCTTTATTTTTTTATTTTTTTAATTTGAGAGCAAGCAGGGGAGGGGCAGAGAGAGAGGGAGAGACAATCCCAAGCAGGGGCTCGAACTCACGAACCGTGAGATCATGACCTGAGTCAAAATCAAGAGTTGGACATTTAACCGATGGGCCACCCAGGTGCCCCATGTGTCAGGGCTTCCTTAGAAAGCATGTGCCCCTCACAGAATCCCACTGGGTTCTACCCTGTTTCAGACTAATAGATGGCTGTGTTGCAACCGCATTAAGCTTGGGAGGGACTCGGTGGAGAGGTGAGGTAGCAGTTGAAAATGCTTCCATGTCCTTTGGAAATGTAAGTGCATTTGAATGTTCTATCATGATCAGGGAGCCACATGAAGTGGTTCTGTTTCTGAGGAATGTAGTTCTAAAAAGTGTGAGCTACAAGACTCAAAAAACAAACACTACTGGTGATTTCGAGAAACCATAGGAAGCCATAGAAACCATAAAGTCTTATGTTTATTTTATAGTCTAATAGTCAAAACGTTAGTAAAGGAACATAAAAAAAATGGCACCTTAACTGCTTGTATGCTGTGTTGGGAGTTTTGCTGGTCAGAAAAGAAAATAAAAGAAGGCGGCAAAAGAAATCTTAACTATTTTGGGTTTTAACCTTGTTCTAATCCAATCTTTTAGATTTATTTCTAACCTTTAGCCTTTCCAGATTTCCTCTTAATAAGTACTTTAAGTACTGGCATAAATTTTAGGGAATTTAAAAAATATCTTCTGCTATAAATCACATATATACAACGATCTGGCACTACAGTGATCTGCAAAGCTAATGCTTGTTCCCTTAATGGATAAATATGTTTAATAGTTTGGAGAATAAAAACACCTTTCTGAATCATTTTTTTTGTCACCTAGTTCTTTATCTTAAAAAAGAAGTGAGATCATTTAACAGTTAATGAAACCATTTGGTGAGCTAGGTGTAACGAACAGATGTATTAACATGCTCCCTGCCTCTGGGACATCGCACTCTACTGGAAAAAACCAGCAAGTAAAGATGCCAGGGCGGAACAGTGGCATGAGTATCACATTAGGAGAGGGTCATGGATGCTCTGAAGTATACAGAAGTGACTCTCACTTAGATCGGTAAGGTTAGGGACGGTTTCGGTGAGATGTGGAATGAGGCACACTTCTGAAGAATTTCAAATGAGGAAAAGTAGGCTAGATAAAATTTTTAAAGAATAACCTGCTATGTCTTCCCCTGTAGAACTAAATATATTAGTTTATACTCGATTTGCAAAAATTTCTGTTAGCCCAGTGGTCTGTGTCTGTGTCCACATACTGGCTAAGGAACAGGTAGTGGAGGCAGAAAGCGGTACAAACCAATGGAATTCTAATTTTTGTAGCCCCATATAAATTTGTCATCTACTAATTATCTAAAGTTCTCTTCCAAGATTCTTCTGTTTTCATTCTACCTCTCTGGAGTTCTGCGTTTCTATACTCGAAATGCCCATTGTGTGGAATTTCAGTATTTGCTGTTGTCTCAAGGTTGCTATTTCAAGCTCTAAACAATTGTCAGTCCCTTAAATTCTAGTGATTCAAGATTGCTGCAAGTTCATGTTGACCCAGTCGACTGCCTTTGTGTCTTTATAGAGGTTGATTTATCCCCTTTGTTTTCCTAAGTGGAGATGTTAATTTTACAACCATGTGTCCCAAAGTAGTCTGCTCTCTGGATCACAGGCAGTATGTCATGTAAGAAAAATGAGAAGGTAGGCGAAGGCTGCATTACTTTAATGAGCACTTCTTAATGTATCACTAATGGTAACTTGAAAACTATTTTGGCAGAAGGACACCTAGCACCAGATAAAACAGTCATTTTTCCAGAAGATGTAAGTTCTATAATTGAACGAGAATAATAGTGAGGCAATGAATGCATCTTTTCTGCTTGGCATGCCATATTTAGTAAATTATCACATCCCCTCAACCAAGTCCCTGATGCTATACTTGAGTAACTTCATAGTAAAACCTTTTGACTCTTATATTCCTCAGAACCAGAGACGAAACGTAGTATTGTCACATTCCTATAGTTTTGTTAGAGGAAATTATTGACATTTTTAAAAAGTTATTGAGATCAAAGTATCAGATTGTGTTTTTTTTGTTGTTTTATAGGATTTCTCTCCCTTTGCGGGAGGGAATTTTGAGATTTATTAATTTGGTTTTGCTTACTTCATACTTTTGGACTGTGCTGATATGGATTGTCTATGCAAAAATTTGAGTCACATAATTTAGGCAGTCTCAAGGAGGTTAGTTATATACTAGATCATGCATACATAGGAATTAGAGAATTTTTACAAAGATTAAATAACAATACAAGGTAAAGTGTTGAGAACACTGCTTGGCACACAGTAATGACTCAAGAGCATTCTTTTTTGGTATTATAATTAGTATCATAATCACCCCAGAGGTGAATTACGTTTACTTTCCTCCATGCAAGCCTATCCTGTGTAGCCTATAAATGATTGATAAAAATTGAGCGTCACTACTAGAAAACTAGCTCAAAGTTTAAGACCTAACTACTACATCGAGCTAATACGTCAGCTTTGCAAAGAGATTAGAAAAATGTAATGAATGGATATATGTGAGTGGCTCGGGGGGGGGGGGGAAGGGGAGAAGCTGGCCTATGTATATTCTCAGTCCTAATCTATATAGGATATTCTAAAGGCAAGCTGTCCTTAAAAATTTTTTAAATAATAATTAGCTTATAAGAACAGTGGATATGGTTCGTTTGGAAGTAAGCAATGTATAACTTCTCTATTGTTTTTTTTTTTCTGAAATCTATTCACCATGCCATAGCAGTGTTTTGAAAATTAAACTCTGATCAAGTTACTACCTCCCCCAAAGTTTTTTGATCATTTTATAAAGTACAAGAAAAAAGTCTAAAATCATTGCTATGACATACGTATTCTCATTACCTTTCCAACTTTATGGCTCCCCTCTCTCTCTTTGCTCTCTGTGGTTCAACTACCTTGATTATAAGCGCAGTCACTTCAGGACCTTTGCACATGCTGAACCATCACCCTGGAAGACTTTCCCTTCCAAACCTTGCCTAACTAATTTTTAATTATAATTTAGATCCCAACGTATAGTAAGTGCTCATAAATATATGTAGTATGAATGAAAAAAATGAATCATTAATTAAATGTATATTTTCTCAGAAGCTCTGTGCTTAAGGATAATTTGAACTGTTTTCATTAGTTTCCTCTCTATATGAATTAGTTATGCATTAAAATAAAGTACAAACTCAATTTCTTTTTAATTCAAATTCATGTATATGAATTTTTAAAAATTCTTACCAGGTTAATAGAGAGGAAAAACAGGTCCTTTGTCTGCTACTATGTTCTTTTTCAGGTTTAGAGTTAATTTACAATAAAAGGATAGGAAGTTCATATATCCTCTCTAAAATTTCTGGGAGATTTTGAGATAAGGTTCAAAACTTAGCTATCCAAAAATGAACTGCGTGCACTTATCAAATCTATATGAATGTTCACAACAATAAGCATGCTGTACTGTGCTATGAAGATGATGTTGTGAAACTATGGTCATACCTATATGTATGCTTTACAATATTAATCTTCTGCAATTGCCTGAGTCCCCTCTCACAACAGCTTAAGTTGCTTACAATGAGGAGCTGTGAGAAAAAAAAGAATTCCTTTGGAAAAAAAAATGTTTGGGCCCCAAAGCTGATGAGTTTTCTTCTGTTCTTAAGGTGGAAGAAAGAAAGATGAAGCCACTGGACTTTATATGTAACAGGGTCGTTGTTACCAAATGAACATGAAGAATTTAGAATTCTATACACTTCTGACATAACGACGGGATTTTATTATTAATTACTAGTAATGCCCATAAATTCTGATATTATATGGAGGGGAATTCTTTCACCTGCTACTGAACAATTATTCTAAAACTATTATAAATTATAAATTATTCTAAAAGGGAAATGAGACCCAATCTTAAATGACAAATTTTTCCTAATCTTGTATCTAAACTTTAAAATATTGTTCGTAATTTCAAATCCTTCAAGAATTTACTATTCACTTTTACCTCCTTCTATATTTTAGCTACCCACCATCTTGAAAAAAGCATATTGTCTGACTTACTTCTTAGAAACTAGGAATTAAACACTGGGATTTTTTTAAGTCTGTAAGAGATGTCTTATTTTAGTTCCTGAAAATGCTAGTTGATCTATATGCTACATGTCCCACACTACTAATGTCCTCTGAGTAACAATTAGCAGCACACACAGAAAAGTATTGCTCTGCCTGTTCTCTGTGTCATGATATACCAGTACATTCTCTTCCATTCCCCATTCGGTGTCCTCTCTCATTCTGCCTCTGAAGTAACTCTCCAAGAGATATACTTTGAATCTCTAACTTATTGACACACACTCTACTTCCAGAAGTTTCTCCTCCTTTGTCCTCCAACACAGTCATCTTCCTTTGATTAAACGTTAGTGTTCCTTAAGGATACTCAGCCATTTTCTCTTCTTTCTCTTTATAGATCCTTCGGAGATTTCAGCTATCCCCTCTGATACTGTTGTTTTCACTTATATATGAACAATCTCAAATCTCTACCCTTACCTCCCCAATCTGTTCTTTGTTCCTTAGTTTTGCAGATTAGGGAGAATAGTTGAGAGCATAGGCTTTGTAGTCAAAATGCTTGGGTGCAAATGTCAGCTTTATTTATTGGTTGTGTGACCTTGAAGTAGTTATTTAATATGTTTGTGCCTCATTTTCTTGTCAGAAAAGATGGCACCTACTCCATAGTATGATTATATGAGCTCAATGAACTACATATGTAAAATCCTTGGAACAGATTCTGGCACATGGTAAGTGTTGTGTTACTTTTGCGGTCATTGTTCTTATTACTGATTGATCAGTACTCTGAGCACAGGGGAATATAATAGTGAGCAAACCGGACATGACCACTACTTTCCTAGAGCATATAGTCTATAATCCTCTATTCCTGCCTCCTACTAGATATTTGTGCTTGGCTAACCTGCTGGTATTTCAAATAGAGGCTACTTAAGTTGAAATCGAGTACATTTCCCCCTCAAATCTGTATCTAGTACTAATGCTACTTAACATCTAAAATAATTATCACAGGTGGGAAATGGGATCAGCCACTAACCAGTGATCACATATAGTAACGGCTCTAGTGTCAGCTCTAGGTCTTAACCACATTATACTCTATTGTTTAAGACACCATGTTGCCTGGAATCTAGTAGACCATCAAAAAATATTCTTGGAAAAAATTAATATAATGAACGCTTTATTAATTCAGAGGTCATATTTTTTTACTTTGTTTACTGTTCTGTTGAAAGACAAGATACTGAAAAGGAACCAGCATGTGCTGAGCACTAAACATTTATATATCTTAATTATTTGGCATATTTATCTATTCTATTCCTATAACTCTAAGACTGGTGCCATTATCACTATTTTAAAAATGAGAAAACTCAAGAGTTTAATTTTTTTCTCGAGACTTCTGAGCTAGTACATGTTAAAGTCACAATTCAACTCTAAGTCTGTCTAATTCTAAGGATCCACAGTCTTTATATTACATCATCTTGCTGATTTATTTTCTGAGAAATCTATAGAGAATAGTTTGTTTTTACAACACATTTTTAGCTTTTACAACATATATGGCAAATCCGTCCATCATATTACTTGTTTCAGATAAGTCAGAATAAAAACGTTGACAAGGTAAGTCAACGTTTATAGGCAGAGAACCTACCTATTTATAGAGCCTTAGCTAGAAACCAGAGGTATGATCACAATTCAAGCATATGAATTAATTCCTTTTTATAGCTTTTGGATATGATACTGGAAAAGGACAATTCCTTCTGTTTGCTTTTGACACAAATAAAAAACTCAAGAAGGTTAATGTTCTTAAAAGCATTGTCTTATACAGAGGTATTGAGATAAATTTAAGTGAAATAATCATAGATTTTTGTATTTCATGAATACTAAGTCAATATATGCTTCTACTCTCTTTAATTCTTCCAGTATGCTACTGAACAATTATTCTAAAACTTAAATACCAAAGATAATAAATAAAATATTAGCCAATATTGAGCATAGACTATTAGGAACAATGATATGGTGTTATTTTCTTATGTCCCAGTAGAGAATAGCATTTCAGCAAGCCTTGCATAGTGATGACATATTCACTGAATTGTTTTTTCTCACATATCTTATCTCAATATAACAAACATTTATTAAGTGCATACTGTGGGCAAGGTGACACTATGGAGGATATAAAAGGGGCTAAGATACCACTTCTGCCCTTGAGGAATTAATAATCTGATGGCAAAAACAGACGTGAATGCAATCAACTGCAGTATTTGGAAAAATAAAGTCTTTTAATAGCAGTACAAAGTGCTCTGATAAGTGTAGTGAGAGCAAGGCTAGAGGGCAGAGAGATGTGGAGCTTGTACTGAAGTGGCAGGATATTAAAGGGAAGACATCAGTTATGAAGCTAAAGCACATGTAAGCAATAACATGATAAGGGCCTGTATTAGCTAGTGGGCTGATAGAATAGAAGGGAAAGAATACCAGGGACGTTTCAGGGGAACAATTCATAACATGTGACACTTAATCAGATGTAGGAGTAGAAATTAGGTGGAGTCAAATATAAATTTAAATTTTCTTATCAAATACTGGGTTAGGGAACACAAAATAAGAAAAGCTGTGGGGAAGTACTCAACATTTCACTTACAGCTAGGGGGTTTCATAATGCCAGGAGGACATTTATAAGTAGATAGCCATCAGGAGGAAATTTGGGTCTAGGGTATAGTAAAGAAGCCAACGCTAAATATTTAATGCTAGGGATAGTCTGCAAAGCAGCCATATTTGAAAATACTGGAGTTTGTGCTAGAATATAGAAGCACTGGAGAGCTGAAGAGAAAACCTTGGAATTAAACATGGATATGCTAAAGGAAGAGTAAGCAGAAACAGACGTAAATAAAACACGGAACTACACACACACACACACACACACACACACACAGTGTGTGCACTAATTCAGAATCAAAGCTTTAATATCCTGAAAATGGTCCTCACCAATCTCAATGATGTGGAGAAGTCGAAAATGGAGAACTGGTGTTGGATTTGACAGTCATGAGGTTCATGACTAGTAGAATGAATGGGGAAGCCAGATTGCTAAAGATTTAAAAGCTATATGGAAGTAAATGCAGAAAAGTTTACTATTAAAGCATTACAGTGGAGAGGAGAAAGCTGAGCATATGATTAAAAGGATAGTTAAGGTGGAATTAAAATTTTGGTGTAGTATTAAGAACATTAAGCTGGTTTGTAAACTGGTAGAAAATAGATAAAGAGTAGGATTTTTAAGTCAAGGTCCACAGAAGAGTAGTCTGTTTGGGGCTCTTAGACTAAACTGAGGGAATAAGCCATGCAAATATCCAGGGAAAGATTTAGAAAATGGCCCGTGTGTCTAGAGAAGACCGAGGACGACAGAATGGTAGATAAGGCCAGAAAGTCCAGCGAGACCATAGTAAAGAATTGGAAAAGGAAGCTGTCCCATGAAAATTAAAGGAAACAGGTTGACTTGTTCTAGAAGTTCAATTTGACCAGGACATAACAACTGAGGGGAAGCATGGGGAAACGAGGTTGGAGAAGTTGGCAGGGTCCAAGAGATAGTCTTTTAAGCATAAGGAACTAAGACAGAGCCTCAGAGAAAAAGTGAGCCTTGAAGCTTTTGAATGGGGAAGTAACATAATTCATCAGTTTTGCATTTTTAGCTTTGCATTTTCACTGGATACTTTATGAAGAATGTGTGGGCAGGGGATCAAGATTTTCTTCAGGGAGAAAACTAAGTTTCTCTCGACTCCATGTCTTTTGCGTTTTAAACTGGTACCTTCTCTGCTGATAATGGTTGTTGTATATTCAAGTATTTGGGAAAATTAATCTGATATTGCTGTGTAGGAATAGATTGTAGGTAGCAGATTATTCCAGAGGTGGTGGTGTAATCCAGTGATAAAGACCTGAGTTGGTTTCAATCTATTAATGGTCAAAAGGGAGAGAAAAAGGCAAGTTGCTACTAGAAACATGAAGAAGAAAGAATTGATAGACTTGTGGCTGGTTACAGAAAGAGGGAAGGGTATTTGTGTTTAACCCATTGTATGTCAACAAATTCTACCTAAGTGAATAAATGAATGAACACGTGACCAAATGAGAAATGGAGGAAACAAGACTGAGGGAGCTGGTTTTAGTTTGGGGCATATTGTGTTGGAAAATAAAGTATAAAACTCTGCCTAAATTAAAATAAATCACCCACATACTATGCCCATCCTGTACTATTTCAGCTGTACCATAAAAATGAGCCAATTTAGGTAGGTACTCCTATCTTTTGGCCATACATTGAGAAATATAGCACAGTGTCATATCATTGAGCATTAGCCTAAAAGCCTGATAGATGGAGTTTAAATCTCAACTCCACCTCTCACTAGTATGACTTCGATCAAGTTATATAATCATTCTATTTCTGAGTTTTCTCATCTGTAAAATGGGAACAATAATGTTATCTTCCTCGTAGGATAGTAAGGACTTCATAAACAATCCACTAGCCTTCAACCACATGTTAGAAACCTGAGGCTTGAAGATCAAAGACATCACTAGATAAACTTAATTATCCAAGATTCTCAGCCAAGAGATATTATCTCTTTGTACATGACACTGTATTGATTACAAAGCTTTAGACTGAAATAGATATGTTCTACTATAGTAAGTTTAGGTAATTATTCACCTCTTCTTACATTGTATTTCCTAAAGTTCTAAGATGTTTCATAATAAACCTATTTCACTGATTTATATGTATATATTTTAAAAATCATGAAAGTAAAGTAGCTCTTTAGTGTTAGTCTTTCTAAAATTTTATCTGTATTATGAACAAATGGTTCAGTCATTAATTGAGCTTTTAAAAAATCTTTTTACAAAGAATAAATAGAAGATAGATCATTTAAAAATAGGCAATTTACGAAGTTTAAAATCAAAGTTTGTGGTTATTATTACATGAACAACCTATTTCAATAGAGACTTCCTTATTCTATTGCATTATACTTGCTGTGTCTGGGTTTTCTCATATATGGATCCTTCTGACACTGATAATAGGACATAAAAATGGAGGATGTGCTAATTATTTTGTTCAGAATAAACTATTATACTATAGAATGCACTTTAAAAATTCTTAAAATTTAATTTATTGCTAAGATCTTTTTTCATCAAAGTATACAGCCCTTTCCATAAATTTAAAAAAACTTTTATTGTGGCTCCACTATAAACTTTTCTAATCTAATTTATTTAGTGCTTACTTACATGAAAAAAAGCTAAAATTTACCAGAAGATAATATATAGCCATTCTACCAACAGTATACCCACCTTCATTACTGTAGTTAATTGTTCATGATTTTGTTGCTGTGTTATGAAAGTTTACATCTTTTGCAATCACTTGCATTGAAATACATTTTCTAAAATATTATGTCTTTATTTTTGTATTTGGCGCTCCTAACATTGGCATCGATATTGAATTTAGCAAAGAGCAACAGAGTTTTAATTGAATTTTACAAGAACTTAAGCAACATGAAGGCAGAGGTTTTATCTGTCTTGCTTGCCCTTTCCACTTCAGACCTACAAAAGTGCCTGCCACAAGCTAGGTGCTCAATAAATATGTCTTGCTATAAAAGAAAAAAGAGAGGTGCTTGGATGACTCTGGATTTCAGCTCATGATCTCACAGTTCGTGGGTTTGAGCCCCATGAACTGTACTGGCAGTGTGGATTGGGATTCTCTCTCTCTTTCTCCTTCTATCTGCCCCTCCCCTGCCCCTCGCTCGCTCACTCACTCACTCTCCCAAATAAATAAAATCTTAAAAAAAAAAAAAAAACGACAGGAGAGACAGAAGAGATAGGGAAAAGTTAATGATATTTTTGTCCTCAGGAGACTTAGATGCAACATAAGAATATATGGCAGGTACATAAAAAATATGAAATAAAAATTAGTACAATGATGTACACTTCAATATACCGTAATTATATTTCAGCATTTAAGAATGGGAACCTGTAGGGTGTTGTGTTTTCAAATCTGAATTTGTGTTAACTTCATATTCAAAAGAATAATTTTAGGGCACCTGGCTCATTTAGTGGCTCATTTGGTTAAGCATCCAACTCTTGGTTTCAGCTCAGGTCATGATCTCAAGGTTCAGGAGTTTGAGCTCTGTACTATATCAGACTCTGTACTGACAGAGTGGAGCCTGTTTTAGATTCTCTGTCTCTGTCTCTCTCTCCCAAAATAATAACAATTATTATTATTATTTTATCAATAATGATAGTAACACTAACAATAGCTAACCCAATAGGACTTAGTATGTGCTAATATGTTAATTGAATTATTTATCCAATCCTCTCAGCAATAATATTGGAGAATTATTATATCCTTTTTAAAATGTTTATTTATTTATTTTGAGAGAGAAAAAGATAATAGAGTGTGAGCAGGGGAGGGTTAGAGAGGGAGGGAGACAGAGAATCCCAATCAGGCTCTGTGCTGTCAGCACTGAGCCCCACATGGGCCCCCAACTCAATTCAAGGCCAACAGTGAATCATAACCTGAGCTGAAATCAAGAGTTGATGCTCAACCGAGGAAGCCACCCACGTGTCCCTACATCCTTTTTTTTTTTATTTTTTAGATGAGGAAATTGAGAAATATGGCTAGGAAGTATTAGAGCTTGGATTTGAATTCAAGCTGTCTGAAGACAGACCTGATGACAACCAAAAATAAGTCTTTGAAAGATCAATTCACTCCTTTATGGTAAATATTACTCAAAATTTTTTATACAAGATTCCATTCAAAAAAAATTTTTTTTAAAGAACAAGAAAGGGGGTGCCTGAATGGCTCAGTCAGTTCCGACTGAGCGTCCGACTTCGGCTCAGGTCATGATCTCACAGCTCTTGAGTTCAAGCCCCGTGTCGGGCTCTGTGCTGACAGCTCAGAGCCTGGAGCCTCCTTCGGATTCTGTCTCCTTCTCTCTCTGCCCCTAACCCACTACCATTCTGTCTCTGTCTTTCTAAACATTAAAAAAAAAATTAAAAAAAGATTCCATTTATTTTTTCTTAAACTGAATTCATAGTAAAATAGTAATAGTTATTTATAACAATGCAAATGTTATTTCAAACTATTTAAAAGTTTAAATTTATTAAACAGCATAAATGTTAATCATTATGCCTTATCGAAAAATTTGTTAAAAGAGTACCTTTTGAAACAAGCAACTAAAGAAAACTTAAGAATATGTCAGTGTCCTTCTGGTTCTACATTTTGTATCTCTAGATTTCCAACCTTGCATACAAATTCTGGTTTGTTCTCTTTCCCCGCTCCACTCATACATATCAGAGAGTCTGCTGGAACTGGAGCAATTGATTGCTGTGCAGAGTACATTTTTAATCTCTCTGTTTATTCAATCCAAGAATTATTGCTAAATTGAGACTGTGACTAAATGCTGTAGAATTAATTACTTTGGCTTTAATCTCCTAAAATGCATTTTGTGTATACACATACAGCCTTATACGTATATGTACCTCTCTCCCTCTCTCTGTCACACACACCTATATTTGTATTTAATAATGCATTTTTAACATATACCTTCCAGGCCGTGTGCTTTTTCCTAAATCTATTCTCCCAACTTTTACCTTCACTTCAGAGCAGAGTTCACCTATATGGCCACAGTGGTCAACTGTTACTTTTTTTGCTCTTATTAGGTATCTGGAAATTAATATACCACTAACAATTGTCAGTGGATCATATGCATGTTGGCTAGTTTTAGCAGATCTTTAGATTCCTTTCGTAACTAAATTTATCTTATAAAGCAGTCCAAACCTCTTGAATAATTTAAAATAAAACTTGAATATATATAAATATATATTTTTGCAAATATATCTTCATTTGTCGCATAGAGAAACTGAAGGCAATCAGTTGAACAAAAACAGGTTGTTAAAATTCATAGTGTATTCTATGTTGAGACTTCAAGAAAAAAAAAAAAAAAGATGAAAGTATAGGGCATTGTTTTGCGGATTAAATCGAACAAGACAGCCAGGGGTTGAAACTCACTTTTTCTGATTGATTCAAAAGAAAAAAATTACATAAAAATTTTTGTGGCTTTCATCTCGGATTGACGAATATGGTACAAGGACTTCTCCCTGCCATTTTTACCAAAAAGCAAACAAACAAATTCTAACAATAGAGCAAATACTTGTTTAAGTCTTGTAAGCTGTTTTAACTCTACATTCCTAGAGAAAAGTCAAGTGCCATGTTGGCTTGACTTGGATCATGTGTTATAACAAGGAAATATGAAGTCTATGATGAAAAAGGCACTTTTCCCTCCTTGGATTGAGAATCAAGACATGAGTGGCAGCTTCCGCTATGCTACTAATAAGCTTGCCTGGACAAGTGAATTTCCAGTGCCGAATATTTTTAGGGGGGGAATTACTGACTTCTTGTGAGAATCTGGCATAAATGAACAAGTACATAAATATAGTTTTACCTAGTATTTTAGGGAGTTTGCAGACTTCTTGGGCCTGTAGTCTCCACCAATAGGTAATGAAACCAAGAACCACATAATCCCTAAAGTATGCTTGAATTCTATATTTCAAACACAATTTGCAAACATTTTCACCTAAATTATTGTTTTCACTGGGGAAAAATTTTTTTTCACTTGAACGGTGCCAAGTAAAAGCCTATCTGTGATACTTCATCCCCTACTTTTTGCCTTTGTCCATTGCAGATAGGATTCTTCTAGCAAATATTCTCTCGGGCGTCTTGGCACAAGGGATATTTGAATGTAATTATCTTTTAAATTTTTAGGTTTTGGGTAATTTACTGGTATATTGTCTGTGATTTGCGTATACGTAAGGTCAAAAACCCAAGGTAATGCATCATAAACAAATCTTTTATATTTTCTTTACAAAGGTTTACTGAACCTTTGAACCTACATTGACTATTATAAAGTTAATATTCCATATTAAAGCAAGACTCAAATTAGCCTTTCAAAAATTATACTACAAAAAAAATGAAAATACGTAAGTCAAAATTAAAGGCATCATAAGCAAATAACTTTGGCAGGTTTTCTTAGACAACCGTATCATAAGCATGTTCCTCTAGATTATTTAAGATGTTTGGTATATTAAGGCAATTTATATCTAACCCAGTAAAATTTATAGTACATATGTTCAATAGAAGAAAATAATTGCTACATTAAGAAACCTCTCACTCTGCAGAAACAGTCCATTAAAATTCATAACTTGCCTGTCTACAAACTTTTATTAATTTATACCTGTGCCATAAGAATATAATGTTTGGGGCATCTAGGTGTCTCAGTCGGTTGAGCGTCCAACTCTTGATTTCAACTCAGGTCATGATATCACGGCTCGTGAGTTCAAGCCCCATGTTGGACTCTGCACTGACAGCACAGACCTCCTTGGGATTCTGTCTCTCTGCCCCTCCCCTTCACATGCTCCCTGTGTCTCTCTCTCAAAAATAAACATTACTATATATATATAATCTCTTAATATTACAAAATTTAAAGAACATATATTTGGTTTATGGTATAGTGCACTAAGTTCCTCTGCCAAATATAGAGTGTAAGAGAGTCTGTATCCATCTCTAAACCGATAATAACCAAAGAATCTATAGTTCTATGAAAATAGAGAGTTTGCTGAAAAATGATTGGATCTTAGTCTATAATGACCAAACTACAGTCTAAGAGATGTATATTAGTTAGGACAATGTGTTATGCTTTCATGTTAACCTCCTCACCTTTTATTTTTCATACATTTGCTTTACCCAAACGGGTTTTATTTAGACTTTTCCCATAAGTTACAACAACTCTAAAGACTGTTTTTAATGACAGATGACCAAGAGCACATGGTGTTACCATGCGAAGGTGATCTCACGTGAAAGTAACTAAATGATTGCTGATTGCCAGCATCTGGGAGGCAATGTTCAGAATTATCCATTCATCTACACATTCTATACCAGATGATGTTCCAGGCCTTGGATACTTATCAGTGAACCAAAGTGAAAAAATAAATAAAGCTGTAGCTCTCCGAGATTTTTGACGAGGTGTGGTGGCAAGAGAAGGAAACAAGCAAGCATATATGTATAGTAATAAGTACTAGGAAGGAAAATACAGGATTATTTAAAAGAAAACAAATCACCCTACTTAACATCAGTGAGCCAGAAAAGTAATTCCTAAGTCAAAATGATAAATTTTACTTCTGAGGCTAGGTAGATTGTTTTAAATCATGATAAATATCCCCATCTACCCTATTCTATTATTGAACAGGAACTAAAAGGATTAGATCTTTCAGTGGTTTCTCATGGTTCCCATACCTGCCTCCAGCTTTAATACCCTCCATGCTTCTCTATGCCCACTCTATTACAACCACATTGACCTCTTTCTGTTCTCAAACATGAGAAGTTTCTTTCTGCCTCAGGACTTAACACATATATTGTTCCACCTTGAGTCTACCCCTTTACCCCATTCTACCTCCAAATCCAGCTAATCCTTAAATGTGATTTCTGCATGGAAGCCAATTCCAGATGAGACTCCTGGCTGTCACTTCCCTAGCAACTTTACCTGTCCTTTTAGGAACTTACTACAATTCCAATTATTCAATGACATATGCACCTTGTGTATTTATCATCTGTCTCCTTGATTAGCCTATGGGATCCACGGGGTGAGCGGGGGGGGGGGGGGGGCCCTAGGCACAGCTGCTTCTCTCCTTTGCCAACTTACTTTCGGTGTCTTTGCACCCTGCTTGCCACAAAATGAGCACTTAGAAAAGTGTGAGAGGAAGAATGAATTGCCGTAAGAAATAGCTCTGGTTTACAACACGTGGCAGAGTGGGTTCTGGTGAGGGTTGGTAATACCTTTGAAACCCTGTGACTGAAAAAATGGTTCTGGTCAAATCTTGTGTTTTTAAATCTGTGTCACACACTGCTCTGGCCCCAGACTCTGCTGGAAGTCTACTGCTTGCTTGCTTGCTTGCAGGCTCAGAGTCTCAATGACAGATGGTTTTTAATCTTTGCTATTTGGCTTCCAGAGTGGGTGTATATTGCTAACTCATGTGTGCTCTCCAACATGTAGCAAATGACTCTGGTGGCCATGTTCTCTAAGGAATCAGATACTTTCTGGGATCTGTAGCTATGGGAGAAAGGTTTTCAATGCTTTCTAGTGGGCAAATTTTTTTTTTCTTGGAATCATTGTTGAAAAAAGATCCAGTTATGAAAAGCCACAGTTGTGTAAATCATTAAACAATTCCAGGACTTGACTGATCACCTCATGCCTAGCACTCTAAAGGGCACACACACATATTAGCATAAACACACAGTGTTAGGAATATTTCCTACATGAAAAATTAGAATTCTCCTTGAGAATGGAAAGAATCCTTCTTTAGCACCTAGCATATTCTAAATCTCCATTGTGGCTCTTATCAATTTAGATAATGATAAATTGTTTTATTTCCGAATTTGTCTAACTCTTTCAAAGGCAAGAAACTATCTTTTTTTTTATCCTAAGACCTGACCAAAAAATAAGGTTCATATTAAATGCTCAATTAATATTCATTAAGTAAATCACAGATAATAAATAAGTACTTATATTGGAAACCTCCTGAGCTGGAATACACACTCTGTTGTCTATCCTGGCCAGGCAAAATGGAGCTCAGAAGCCACTCAGGAAATAATGCTCTCTGATGCAGCATCTATTCCTTCAAACCAAGGACTAAAGGTTTTCCCAAGCCCAATAAACCTTCAGAAGATTTTCTTGCGTGGATTTATGCCAGAACCATTCAGGTCCATTAGTTGGCAAATAGGACTCCTTAATAACTGCTGAGGAACTATAAAATTCTATTCAGAATATAATGAAAGCTGCAGGGGATTGTGAATTCATTTCTCTTGTAGTAGGAAAACTTGAATCCTCAAATAACAGGTTGTTGCCATGTTAGCTTCCTCTGGAGAATTAAAACCCAAACTGTAAAGGGAGCAGAATGGTCTGACTGGTTATCACAGCCACTGGAATCTGCAAAGGCTGCCTTCTTAATTGGTACCGGAAGGTCCAGCTGATAACAAAGTCTCCCTACTTGTGTCTCTATGGATGTGAAAGGATTATGCTCCTTCGCTAAGTATTTTGAGATCTCATATTCTAAAGTCATTATTTAATGATCTGAAATATAATAGGTTGCTCTATGTCAAAGAATAGACAAATGCATTAGAAGTGTATGAAAGAGAACAGGAAAAGGAAGAAAAGAATGGAGGGAAAGAGGGTTGAAAGGGAGGGAGGAAAGAACAAAGCAAGGAAGGAAGGGAACTATTAAAATATCGCATAGAGCTCTGCCACATCCCGGTTGCTTTTGTATGTGCAGTATTTCAGTGTCCTTCCTAGGTAAATAGCAATGCTTTCCCTTTTTATTAGCACTGCTGCAGCTGCTGGTGCTTACAAAGAGATTCACAAATCAAAATAGATTCAGTTAGCTTTTCAATAATTCTGAAAGTTGGGGGAACATTGCCAGAGAAGGATAGCACTCCAGTATCCTAACAAGGCGTCTTGTTAGCAAAACAAAGTGTGAATTGCTTAGAGATAATTCCCTGCGGTTGGTAATTCCACTGGGCTCCTCAGTGGCAGCCCAAGCTATTTCTCCTCAATAGACCAATGCCACTGAAGAGAATGTGTCAGAAGAAATGCAAAAAAAAACAAAAAACAAAAAAACCTTGCTTTCTTGAAACATTTATTCTTCTAGATTTTTCTTTATGTCAGCATGATTCATACTTATTGGTTCTTAGCCTGGAGCACCTAGCACAAGCAGGAACTGAGGAAGCCAGAGCAGAGCTTGAATAATGAATGAGCTACATAAGCACAAGTCTACGTCCCCGATCAGGAGTAAAGGCAAGTGCAGAGTTGCAGGCCAGCATTTTCATGGATTATTTCTATTATTTTCTCTCTCAAAGGAAAACAGAAAAACGAGACCCAGCAAGAGCTGGAGTGACAAACGCCGGGATTGAGATTGGAAGGCTGTCCATTTACCTCTTGCTTCACTCCTCGGCATTGTGTTACAACTGCCTGATTAAGGTATATGGAAAAAACAGAAACTTTGATAGGTTTTGTTGGTGTATCCCTCTATCCCTGTGCATGTCTTGTGACAGTTGAGGGGGGAAAACACATTTGTGTAGGGGATTGAGGGGTTTTTCCCTTAAAAAGTGTCCCGGGATATTAAAGGAAATATTAGTGTTTTTCACATCTGTGGGAATTATTACTAGTACTCATGCCCTTCAAGTGCTAGTTTACTTGAGGGGGCACTGGCCCCTTATATAACATGTGTGCTTTCTCTCCCTTTCATTTTGTACCTCATCCAATCTGCAGTTGTCATGGTTCATTATCTGTAGATGATCTTGAGCAGCCTTGCATTCTGAAAGAATATGCCGTGGCATCTGCCTCTGTGCTTTTGTGCCTTGCTGTACAGATGATATTTCAGCAAGAGTATTGGGGAAGGGGATGAGAGTGGAGGCAAGATTTGTGTCAGGCTGACATTTCTTTGTGCCATATTATGTCTTCCTCTTTCATATGTGCCTAGTTCAACAACAAAGTACATGTATCACATTGTGACTATTACATATGTTAGAGTACATAATCGGGGATGTAAAATACATGCTTGAATGTCTTAACTAATGAATTCCATCAAATTCAATTATCATTCTTAGACTCTTCATTAACCAATCACATTGCTTCTTTGGTCTAAGTCATTTCTAACACACTGTCACTAGGCATAAACACAAATCTGTGAAGTAAATTGGAGTGATTAAATTATCTCACTAGTCATTGTTTGGAGGCCCGTGTTACTGAAGTTCTGGATTCCTCAAGAATTGTCTTTCCTATTATTATCATCAAATACAAGAGAATGGATGTCAGAGTAGGAGACTGTGTCTTCAGGACTTTATTTCACTCAAGATATTGCCTCTGTACTCATTTTTCCGCAGGAAGTTGGTTACAATAGGTCACCAATACTAAAATTACATAGGAGCAAACCACCTCTTATAAACTCATGGACTTATTAAATAAATCATAAGACCTTCACCTTTTCAGAATGAACTGAGTCAATACTAAAAGTTTGTCCTGTCTCTCATACAGTATGAAACTTCAGGGTAGGATTACAGCTGTTATTGTTCAAACATACTTTTCTTCTAATTCTCATAATTTCTTTACATGGACTCTTAAAGTGGCTCTGAAAAGGTATATATCCAAAATCACAAGTACTTCAGTTTCCTGGGAAATAATTGTCACAGTGCGAACGCAAAATGGTTATTTCAATAACTTTATAATGAAGGACATTTGCTGATTTTCTGGCAGCATGATTCTTACCATACAGTTCATAAAACAGTTGTTTTATTTTCCTTAATGCCTTCTATGAACAATTAGTTTGAGAAACATCTCAAAATATAACCTGAAGCCAACCTACAGAAACATTTATTTCTGGGTTCCATGGAAGACTTAAATAAAAATCTTTGGGAGCAGGCTCTAGAACCAGCATTTTAAATATATATATCAGATGATTCCAATCAACTCCAAAGTTTAAGAACCTCTACTCTACAATTTGAAAGCAAGGAAACAGCTAAAAGGAAACCATTATAAAATTGATGTCAAAAATAGAATTGATATCAAAAATAAAACACTGAAATTGTTTCCTACATATTTATATTTACTGAGACTGTACAAGGAATTTTAGACTGTTTATTTCCTCTTTCATATGTATATTAAATATATTGAAATTTAAAAATCAGTGTTAGGGATGTCAAGGATATGAATGTCTATTAATTTAAAAGCTTTCCAAAGTTGCTAATAAGTATATAATAGTAAAAAGTATTAAATTCATAATTTGTACAATCATTATTTTCTCATTTGAATCTTCAGTCTCACAAAGCTTTCTGAGTAGCAAGTTATTCTTTCACCATTGGATATGTTTAATAAGCACCACTTTGTTAAGAATTCCAACATGTACTTTTGTTATGGTTTCCATTGAGCCAATTCCTATGGGTGTTGAAGTTTGAAAATACAATTTATTCATGCAAATAAGCTAAACCTTTTGGGTTGAGGGTTCCCATTTATTCATAAGTGAACATTTCTATGATGTCTCATTTTAGTAAGAGAATTTTCTCATACTTTTTTTTTTTTAGTGGAAACAAAGCACACCTTGTTTGCCAACTTTATACACTTAAGTGGGAGTTGAGGACAAAGAATTGTCTTCTGAGCCATGAAAAGAGACAGCTTATGGTTATGTCTGCCATTGGATGAGAGCAGAAAGCAACAGTAGAACCAGTAGGAGAAGGACAGAGAGTGTTTGAGCAATGAAATTAATTCTTTGTTCCTACACCATAGATTCCACTGAGACAAGGGTCTAAAAGAAAAAAAAAAGTCATAAACATTAGGTGAGCTTTCAGTTCTCTCAAAATCTTTCAGGTATACTTAGTTTACAAATGTGTCCAAAATGATTGGATAATTTGTTTCCCAAATTCATAAGAATCCTTTATAAATAAAATAATTCTTGGTTTTCAGCTAGATTTTAAGTTTATTTATTTATTTATTTTGAGAGAGAGCTGGGAGAGAATCCCAAGCAGGTGCCACACTATCTGTGCCAAGCCCAATGCAGAGCCCAATGCAGGGCTCAAACCCACCAACCATGAGATCATGACCTGAGCTGAAGTCAAGAGTTGGATGCTTAACCCACTGAGCCACCTAGCACCCTGGTTTTCAGGTAGTTTTAAAGATCACATTTACAACTTAAGCAGACACTAACATCAATAAGATTGTGTTTCAAAACCTTAATTTGTGAGTTAAATATTTGGGGCTCTAACAGCATTTTCACACAAAAACAATGCAATAATGTTGTTAGATGTTCAGATTTAATTTTTTTTTTTGAACACCACAAAATTATAGTCAAATCATGATTTGTAAAAATAGAGCTTTGAAGTGAAAAATAGTAGGAAACAAAACAATACGCTATGATTCCAAAACATTAAACCAATTCAATAACATAGTTTTGAAAATCTTGTTTACTTTGAGTAACAGCTCCAAAGGAAAGGAGATTTGACTGTTGAAAGAGAAGGTAGGGTTTTTTCTAAAACACAGAAAAAATGGTGATGACATGAGCCTCATTCTCCTGAAACAGGGAAAAAGGTGATGGAGGGAAGAAATGCTGGGTAGAGCTAGAGCATGAGAGGCAAAATGGTCTCAAGTATGGGTCCCTAAGCAGCTATTGAATAGAAAGGATAGTCATTCATGGTTATGTTTGTAACTCAGGGGAACAGGTGTATTCAATTATTTTAAATGAATACAGACATATACATTCATTTAGAAAACAGATGAACAGAGGCAGTGTTTAAGCAAAGACAAAGCATGAATCCTCAATTCAGAGGGCTGGAAGAAATGGTGGGAAGAGAGAACTGGTGACACTCACAGCCTTCTACCAATGGCTTTTCCTCTGAATTAATCTACTACTCAAGACTTTACTGAACTCCGCTTTCTAAGGAGCTCTACCCTCTGTGTCTTTCAAAAAGTTCAGCACCAAGTGGACCCAATTTATTGTTGTACTGCATTTATTTCTTTAATTCACCAAATATTTATTGTATGCTCACTGTGTATTAGCTACCTTTAGCCTAGATATTAGACTATAAAGAATATTTTGTTCTAGTTGAATTTTAGTACTTTATATTTTACTATTTGTCTTTATTTTTTTATTCACTAAATTTGAATGGTTTGAGAGAATAGGCAGCTACTGTACCTGGGGATGGAGGACCAGGAGTATGAATAATCCAGGGAAGAAGGCCCAAATGAGGGTGTATTTGTCTGTATTCTTTGTATGTCAAGGACATCTCAGCGGCCCCCAATGTAGAATCCCCTTTACTTCCATTTAACCAAAAGAACAACTGTTGGAGGTGGAAAGCAGAATATTTTCTCACAGCTAAAATTCTCCATTTAAAGAAAAAATAATAATTTCAAAATTATTTGATCTAAACCTCACTACTAGGCTAATTTGCAGTATAAGAAGAAAAAATTAGAAAGCCATCCTGGAAAAAAGGCCTATAATTCTTCATCCATTCAAATTTTCAGAAACTGTCTAAAAGAAAAGTTTCCAGAATCTCTACTATTATTACTATTTACATTGAAGCATAAGAGAATTCATCATGTAGGTTCCTCAAATCTCTCTTCACTCTGAATATTCCACTGGGGGAGGCGGGGCAAGGAAATAGTTTCTTTTCCGTTGAAGAACGTTTATTAAAGGGGTTTTTAAATGTAAAGTAACCTCCCCTTTCCATTCCATTCTCAAGAAACAAGAACAAAGGATAAGAGGGAGCATTGACAACATTCAAAGGCCAGTCTTAGGACTGCCTATGCCTGTGTTGAGTTATCTCAATCTCTATTTTACATCTTTCAAAAACTGTTATGAAAACCTGAGCTGAATAAGATGCCAATGATATCACTACCCAACCCTGTGTGTATTTCCCAAGTGCTTTTCTCCCCCTTTCCCTCTTGAAGTGATACTTCAAAACTGCTTGACCAGTGCTATAACATAATCTATTATCTTCATATATAAACTTGTTTGATGGTCTCTACACTTTTCAATTAATATGTCTTTGTCTTCTACTCTCCCTTGGCCCAAAAAACCTTGTCTACCATGGAGCCCGAGTTCATCCACTTATTTATCCAACAGTGATTGATTTTTTTTAAGCATTTCTTATGCCAATCACTTTTCTAAGCCCTAGGTCCAGGTTTCTGTTCTCATGGTGATTCCACGTTAGTGAAGAGGCAGACCCTTATCAAAGAATAAATACACAAATATTCAGACCCACTAAAATATTGGTTATCCTGTAACTCAAATAATATTTTTCTGTACATCTTTTCCTCCAAGTTTTTTTTCCAATGATCCTACTCTTTATTTTAATCTTACTGATTCTTACTGTTATCAACTGTGCACTAAAAAAAAAAAAAAAATCTGATCCATTTATTTTAACTCTTTTAAGGCTTTACATTTCCATAAATGGAAAGGACAAGGGAATGCCTAAATTTACATATTAGATCAAGCTGTATTGCCTGAGAAATCTAATCCAGATAGCTGGGCCCAAATAGTGACAGGATGGCTACAGTGTGGCCACTATGGAATCAAATACCCTACAACTCAATTCACAAAAAAACATCTTTTCTGATTCTGAGATTTTTCTTAATTCTATTTTCTAGTGACTGAGTGTCCTATTCTGGGACACATCAGAATAAATCTTTTTGCTCCATTGTTCTTCCTGGCAAAGTGACTTTGGTATGGATTAAGTTAGACTAGCCACTTTTGAATTCAATAAGGATTATATGCATATAAAAACAACAATAGACTCCAGAGAATTCACTGTGGTAATAGAAAAGAAAATGACTTAATCAAAGATACTGGATCTAAAGCAGAAAATAGATAAGAAAATACATGGTAACTTTAAGAATGTATATATTTTTAATATAAGAAATTAAACCAATATCCTGAAAACATTTTAGAAATTGGATATTAGTTAATAATTTCCCTTAAATTAATTATCACTTAAAAATAAACTAATAACATTGGGGCACCTGGGTGGCACAGTTGGTTCAGTGCCTGACTCTTGATTTCTGATCAGGTCATGATCTGTGATCCATGGGATCAATCCCCATGTCGGGCTCTGCACTGACAGTGTGGAGCCTGCTTGGGATTTTCTCTCTGTCCCTCCTCCATTTGTACACACACCCTGTCTCTCAAAAAAATTAACATTAAAAAAATAAGTAACATTTAAAAACAACATAGAATTAGAGAGCCACTTTAATAATACAAATTATTTTTACATTTGCTTATGCTGATACTTATTTCCACCTAATAAAATATTTCATGGAGAAGTTAAATACTTTGTATTGTAATTTAATAAAAGTAAAATTTTTGTGGCATTCATTGCTTTATTTAGTATTGATTCATTTTTATTTGAATATATTTTTCCCAATTGTTAGGCATTTAAAGAATCATTTTGCCCTACATTTAACCACTTATGTGCAGCTAAGCATATTTTGAACATATACCCAGAAGAATACTATCTAGTTCACATGAACATGGGACAGAACTTGATATAATCCTATAGAGAAACAGAACCAAAGTAAGAAATGTCTAAAATAGATGGAAGAATATTTTCAAAAACCCAGTAAGAATGTGAAACAACACAGGGATATGTTGAGGGCTAGAAAATTATTTCGGGTGCTATAGTAATGAACTCTGGAAAGCTGTCCATTTCCCAACACTGTAAAATTCACACATAACTACCTGAAGCATTGTCTAATTTTACTACATGCATCTAGATTAATCCCTGATCACAATTTGTATCAACAATTCTGGTGAACTGAGATGAAACACTCACCACTCCTATTCATATATACATAACTTATTGTAAATATTTCTAAACATATAGATCAGCACAAATAAAAACTTAAAAATCCTCAAGGGTCAAAAAAGGGAAACTCAAAAGCAGAATACAAAGCAGAAATACTAAGAGCCGATGTCATGACTGAACAGGGAGAGGTGGGTGCCTTATCAAGACTCTAATGATTGATTAAAGATCTGGAACTGAAAATCTCACATACATTCAAGACGCAAGAAGAGTGTCCTACTCTTTGATGAAGCAGCAAGAAAACTGCACCCACTGATCCAGGGAAGTGAGTAGAGTTTGTCTGCCTAGGAATCTAGATGATGGGGGAAAAGTAGCTCAGCTGTGACAAATCAAAACACCCGGCTGTGGCATATACCAGTATGGGATTTAAATTTATATTATTCACAGTGCAGGAGTCCCTCAAAATTGTACATAAACTAATGGAAACCAACAATTTTGTATAGAAACATATCTGAGCCAGATATGTTAAAAATTAACATATTAATATTAACATATTAATATTAACATATTATATTACATTAACATATAATTAATTAACATATTAACATAGCCCTTAATTTAAAAAAAACAAAAACAAAAAAAAACCCTAGGGCACCTGGGTGGCTCAGTCAGTTAAGCGGTCAACTTTGGCTCAGGTCTCGGTCTCACAGTTCATGAGTTCGAGCCCCTCATCCAGCTCTGTGCTGACAGCTCAGAGCCTGGAGTCTGCTTTGGATTCTGTGTCTGCCTCTCTCTCTGCCCCTCCCCCTTTCACACTCTGTGTCTCCCTCTTTCTCTCTCAAAAATAAACAGACATTAAAAACAAATTTAAAAAAAACTCTGAAAATGATTTACAATTAAACAAATAATGATAAGCCCCCCCCCCATGAGAACTGTTTAACCTAACAAAGAATAAGCAGGCACCACAAGCTAGAATCCTAAAATTTTGGAAAATGATTGTGAAGAAAAAAAGGAAGAAATAGAAACCAACAGGAGGACTTTATAAAAATAAATTAGCAAATTTGAAAAAGAACTAAAAAAGAAAAATAGAGCTTTCAAATTTAAAAACTTTTAGGAAGAAAAGAGAAATGGCCTTAGAGAATATTAATGGCTATAAATTATATGTGAAGAAATTTTCATGAATGAGCACAGAGTGTTAAGGTATGGAAAGGTTAAGAGACATGAAGGAGTAAAATGAAGTACACCACTGTTCTACTAGGAATTATAGATGGTTAACTGTAAGATAATAGCCGAGAATTTTCTGTATTTGAGGAAAGATATGAATACCGTGTAAAGAATCATCCCCAGCCACAAACCAGATAAATTCATACACAGATATTGTAACAAAGCTACAGAATACCAAAAATAATGCAAAACCTTAAAAATCAATAAGAACAGACAGCATATAAAAAAGCAACGAAAATCAAAAACAATGAAAAAATAATTTCAAGTGTTGAAGGAAAATAACTAGCAAACTCAAATTCCATACTTACATAAACTATTATTTCAAGAGTAAAATAAATGCATTCCCAGGAAATGGCTTAAGGTCAGCACTCATAAAATATTTTGAGTAACAAAGTACATATTCCCTGCATTTTGGTGAAACCCTGGCTGTACATGTTTTAGCTATGAAAACTCGTTTATTCTAGAAGTCACTAAACCAGAAGACATCATCAATGGAATATTGTTAAAGACCAAATTCATTGCTAGCATATCCTTATATATCAAAGGCTTGAAAATTTAATGGCACCAGAGAGGTGCCCTTTTGACAGCGAGTTAAATGGCTTGAAATGTAGAAACTGGGCACCGTCCTGATCATTTACCCTTTTTTGTTTTGTGAGCAACAGCATTGCCATTTCTCTTAACACCAACTTCACATGTGAAATCTGTATGTTCTCCTAGGTTTATCCTTCTAGTTCTTGAACTGTCATTAGATGCAGCCTGGTACATTCCAAAATATACATCCAGGGGCACCTGGGTGGCTCAGTCGGTTGGGACTCGACTCTTGTCATAATCTCACAGTTCATGAGATCGAGACGCGCATCGGGCTCTGTGCTGACAGCAAGGAGACTGCTTGGGATTCTCTCTTTCCCTCACTCTCTGCCCCTCCCCCACTCACACTCTCAAAATAAATAAACATTTTTTTAAATGCACAGCCATTTAGATATATACATATGTAAATGCCAAATTTGTTCAAATATTCCAGAATAATGTGAAAATTTTATAAATTAGTGGCTAGACTTTATGCCATCTCTGTGCCCAGCACACTTAATAAATACAGGAAACCTGAGATAGAAGTAGTAGAAAAGATTGTTGGGATAATTGAAGTAAGTTCTTACCAAACTACTTATGATCATTTACAACATCTCCATATTGAAACAAGTGATTCCGTGAAGAAGACAGAAGAACATGGAATAGTAAGTAGTTTAGCAAGACTGTGCCTTTACCCAGCACAAAAACTTACGAGCTCCTAGAAAAAGAGCAACTATCAAGACAAATGTGCATAAATAATTTTTCTACCTCTTAAATTAGATAGAAATTTACAAATCAATTGTAGTCCTTTATATACCTGTGATGTTTTCTTATGTCCTGGACAGATGTGTTAAGATAATTAAAAATTCAGAGCTTCCGAGCAAGACAGTGATATATGACTATTATATTATTTCTGTTCTATTTAATTCTTGAAGCTAATATTAAGATGAGCATAAATTAGGAAACAATAAAGGAATGAAGTTAGTAGAAAAAAACACTAAACATATTCATGAAAGAAAGACACTGTATAATAGTGAATTAAAATTCTTTATCAAATATGTAGAAAATTAGATGAAGTTTTAAGTTCACAATACCTTATTGGTAGGCAATAATGAAATGCTGTTAAAAATGAGCATTATTCTAAGATATCCAAGTGGAAACATAACAAGAATAATTCTGGGCATGATCACTGTATTGGAGACCTGAGTTCAAATTTAAGTCCATAATTGAAGAAGAATATCAAAAGTAAAAATATAGAAGGAGCAACAAAATTAGTCATTTAAAGTTTGTGAAATAACCTAAAGTTTGTGAAATAACCTTTATTGTGAAACAAATAAAGGATAAACAAATTTCAAGATGTTAAAATAATAAATAAAAGCATCGATTAAGAATTTAAAGTAAATATATGCCATTCCAAGAAACATTGTACACTGAGGTTCAAAAGAAGAGAAACATGTTTAAATTATAGAAAAGAGTAGTGGATGAGATGATGTAATGTTCTGTGGAAGAGAATGTTAAAATCTGCTCTTGAATTTTTTTTAAAAAGACAGACATTTATCTTTTATGAAACTTTTAATACAATTCTGGCCAACATTGGAAAGACACAT
This sequence comes from Neofelis nebulosa, assembly GCF_028018385.1. Classification (NCBI taxonomy): domain Eukaryota; kingdom Metazoa; phylum Chordata; class Mammalia; order Carnivora; family Felidae; genus Neofelis; species Neofelis nebulosa. Next base: position 39,943,246 of record NC_080789.1, on the reverse strand, counting down.
TTTTTAGTATTTCCCTAACTCTCACATATTTACAGATAAATATTGAAGCTGCACTTGGAAAGCTTATTGTAATAAATCTGAAGGTTTTCTGAAATATGGGCACAACATGACACTTTTTGCAGTGATAAGTTATTTTATGATTTTGTTATTATGCTCCAAATGGGCAATGGAAAACATGAAAAAAAATTCTTTAGGAAAATAATATCTTCCCCAAATGGCTCCCTGTCAAAGTGGTGGCTGAGTATAGAGACTGACTAGATTAATGCTTCTGGTTTACTAGTTGTTTTGATGTTACATAGAAGGAGAAATGATGACTCTATCTTGGTAACCAAGAAAGCACTCATCCAGGGATGGAGTGATCTGTTCACATTCCTCACATCTCCTTCATATTAATAGGCACATTCTAGGTAGAGGACTTGATAATGTATTCTTTATATTGCTTTAAAACTTTTAATTCTAAATATATTGGAGATTTTTAATCTAGTGCTATTTAACTTTTGAGTATAAATGTAAGGATACTTGGTTTTATAGGTTAGTTTTATAATTTGGTTGCTTGAATACTTTTTTAAACTGATTTATGGTCAGCACACTTCAAGTTTATTTGGATGCCGAATTTCTCCTTACAGATTCTATCAAAATCAACAAAGGAAAGCATTTCAAAAAGTATTCATCCAAAAACAATTGTATGTAGTCAGGAAATTTTACACTAATCTAGTTTTCTTTCCCAACGTCCTTGTGTTTTTCTTTACAAAAGCACTTTGGAGAGTAAGAGAAATTAAAAGAAAACAAAAAGGAGGGAAATTTCTATACAGTTTGAAAAATTATATGCAATTTTGCCTGATTTTCATGTAGCCCAGTGTCCAATACTTTTCTGGTTCTCTCTGCTTCCATTATGGTATGGACAGAAGTCGCAGTGTTTTCCCACCTGTTTCTTCTATACAGATAAAAGCATTCATACAAATATCTAACAGGTTGTGTTTTACCACTGAAAGAAATGTCTCTGGGGAGTAGGGAAGATGATTTATGTGCATGTACCTGACCTTATAAAAAATAATCTTTGTGTTCATCATAAAGATGAATTTATATTGCTATCAAATATTTGCTCCAGTTTCCTTTTGTATATCTCCAATATACCATTTACTTTATACATCTTTGATACATTAGAACACTTGGGAGTTTAGGGAAATCTATTGTGCTCCCCTCCCAATTTTTTTTTAGTTGATAGTTTTTCTTCTTTTTTTAATGAAACATAAAAAACTGTTTGCAGAGTTTTAGCTAAAACACTGTAGTGACTGAAAATTCCCTTTCCTTTTATTTATTATGTAGAAAGTAAATGTTAAATATATTTATTATGTATCTATAAGGTAGAGTAAAAGTTATTGGGTTTCTTATACTGAAAGTTTTTCTTAATTTTTATTTAAATTCTAGTAAGTTAACACACAGTGCAATATTGGTTTCAGGAGTAGAATTCAGTGATTCATCACTTACATACAGCACCCAGTGCTCATCACAAGTGCTCTCCTCAGTACCTCTCACCCATCTATCCCATCCCCTACCCACTTCCCTCCATCAATCCTCAGTTTGTTTTCTAAGACTCTCTTTAGTTTGTTTCCCTTCCCACCTCCCTGCCCCCAGCATATGTTCATCTGTTTTGTTTCTTAAATTCCACATGAGTGAAATCATATGGTATTTGTCTTTCTCTGATTTCTTTCACTTAGCACCACACACTCCAGCTCCATCCACATGGTTGCAAATGGCAAGATTTCATTCTTTTTGATGACTGGGTAATACACACACACACACACACACACACACACACACACACACACAAACACACACCATATCGTCTTTATCCATTCATCAGTTAATGAACATTTGGGCTCCCTCCATAGTTTGGCTATTATTGATAATGCTGCTGTAAACATCTGGGTGCATGTGCCTCTCCAAATCTGTATTTTTGTATCCTTTGGTGAAACTTCTTGTTTATATATAATGAAATTCAGATTTCTCCTAACAGGGGAAAAATAACTCTTCTACATTAAGCTTTTCCATTCATGTCCTAAAACCACATTTGTTACCTTGTAGAAATTAATTATACATTTATTTGATATGGATGCTGAAATTTAGTTTATAAATTTTGTTTGATTTTCTGTTTGTCTTTGTCTAATAAGATCCTGGACTGTGGTGAGTGGCTTTCCATATACACATGAAGGATTAAATACACATCCTTCTTTTTTCCCAGAACGCCATCCATATTGTCAGTCTCTGAATACAGGTGGAAAATTGCCTTAATAGGGCTGGTATTTCTTATTAGAAAGTAGCCACAATGCAGGATAGAGAAACACTGAAGTTTTATGAAGCATGACCATGAAATAACAAAACTGGTGTCTTAAAGAAAGCTCATGTATTGGAATTTATATCCAAATGAGTGTTTTCCTTCACTGCAGTCATCTTAGATTTTAGAAATGCTTCCACTGTTGAAAATATTCTGGAACTATTTTTTAGAGCCAGTTATGCTCAAGGAAGCATTTCTCAACAAACACTGGGAAGGCATTGTGTTAATTATCATCAGTGCACATGTGGAGGCAGCCTTTCTGAGCTGTTTTCTTTCAATGAGTTTCTGACCTCAAGTATATTTTTATTCTAAATAGTCCTGTTTTTTCCCTAGACAAAAAGACATATATGTCATATAGGAGAAGGGTTCTGAGGCTGATGGGCCCATGAGGTCATATGTTGGGTAAAGAAAGTATTAAACTCTTTCGAGATATTAAAAACAAAAACACAGAAAACAGAAAGTTTCAGCCTGGATCCTTGAGTATGGGCTCATTGTTTTACTCCTTGTTATATCGTTTAGTTAGATACTTATTCCAGACAGGTGTATAAGGTCCCTACTAGAACCCTAAGGGTATATAAAACCTGCCCCTGCTGCCTCTTTTTATTGGGCTATAAAATTTACTGGAGACTTTAGTACTCTGCATACCTAGTTGATATTCAGTTTCCATAGGGATGTATAAAATGGACCCTAAGAAGCCAGCCTATACCAGGCCCAGATGGGTTCACTAATGAACTTTGCCAGATACTTGAGGAAGAAATTGTACCAATCTTCTACAATTTCTTCTAGAAGATAGAAGTAGAGGGAATACTTCCTCATTCTATGAGACCACCAGTATTCAAATAACAAAACTAGACACACACAAGAAAGCTTTGGCAGAGATGCAAAAATCCTCAACAAGAGCCAGCCTGTAAACGATCCTGCCAGATGAAAACAGTAATGGAGCTTGGAGGGATGTTCTGCCTCCTATTAGAAACTGTTCATTTATTCAACCAATATTAACTGTTCAGAGCACTATTCGACATGGCCATGAGATCAAACTTGTTACCATCCTCATTCAGTCACTTATTAACTCAGTCATCCCACAAATACTTTTCAATGTATCAAGCAGTATACTTGGGATTGGGAAATATAGCAGGGAGCAAACTAGGCCCAATCACTGCCTTCATAGAACGTACATTCTTTTGGGGACACAGACAATAAACAAGATCTACATGTAAAACGTAGACTTGTATACAGTAAAGATATACATGTAAAATGTGAAACATGTTAATGATATGCACAGAGGAGATGAGAATTTAACATGTATAGGAGGGTGGTACTTACACAGGTTGTTCAGAACCTCTTTGAGAAGGTGACTTCATGTAAATTCCTAATGGATGTGAAGGAAGGAATCTTGACGTTGTCTCCTGCAAAAGAGAAGCTGGATAGACACAACACAGTAACTAGTGAAGGATGAGAGAAGGGATGTGCTTAGAGATGAAGGTGAGGATCTGGGTGGTCACCAAATCATGCAGGGCCTTGTGGGAAGTGGTAAGGAACTTGGATCTTCTACCCTAGCTGATGGGAAGCCTCTAGAGGGTCTTCAACAGGAGAATGCCATAAAATGGCAATTTAAAAAGCCCTTTCTAGGGGCACCTGGGTGGCTCGGTCAGTTGACCGTCCTACTTAAGCTCAGGTCATGATCTCATGGTTCATGAATTCGAACCCCCATCGGGGTCTGGGATGACAGATTGGAGACTGGAGCCTGCTTCAGATTCTGTGTCTCCCTCTCTCCCTGCCCCTCCCCACTCAACGTGCTCTCTCCCTCACAAAAATAAATAAACATAAAAAAAACTTTTTAAAAGTTAAATAAATAAATAAATATAATATAAATATAATATAATATAAATATAAATAAACCTATTTATTTATAATAGGTCATTCTAGGGGCTCCTGGGTGGCTCAATCAGTTAAGCATCTGACTTCGGCTCAGGTCATAATCTCATGGCTCAGGAGTTCAGTCTCTGCATTGTGGTAAGCTTGAGCCCCACTTCAGATGAAGTTGAAGCTCCACTTGGAACCCGCACTCTCTCCACCTCTCTCTCTGCCCCTCGCTCACTCATGCTCTCTCTTTCAAAAATCAATCAATAAGTAAGTAGTTCATCTTAGTTTCAGTGCAGAAGGTCTATTTAGGTGTCAAGAGTACAGGCAAAGAGCAGCAGGAAGTTACTGCAGTATTCCAGGCAAAGAAACTACCAGAGGTTAGTAGCTTTAATTAGGCTTGTGGGAGGATAATGGTGAGAAATAAAAAGATTTGAGACCTAGTTTGTAAGTTGAAGCTGTTGATGGATTAGTTATGGGGAACAAGAGAGAAAAAAATAAATCAAGAATTAGCCTACATTTTTCTTTGAACAACTTGGTGAAGCCATTTATTGTGAGGGGAAAGACTCAAACAGGAACAGGTAAGGGAGGAGAAAACACATCTTATTCTTTACACAGAAGTTTTGACATTCGCATGGGACTTCCAAGAGACGTCAAATAGGCAGTGAGATACAGGAGGCAGGGGCAAAGGGGAAAAGGCTGGGGAAAAGCCTTTCCCAGGGGAAAAGGCTGGGACGAAGACACCAAGATGAGATTTGTATTAAGTAAACTCAATCGCAAATTAAAACCAACTTACTAAAAGTTGCTTAACTATGAGTGGCATTTATTATGTCACCTTATGTCAACTTATTAATTCTAGCTTTAGAGAGTACCAGGGTTGATTCTGCAGATAATTGCTAAAACACCTGGGTCAGCCTCTATGAGAGTCTCTTAGCATATGCCCCAGGTTGGCAGTTCTGGTGCAGCGATCCAAGTATCATGTCCCCACACAGCAACACAGAGAGCAGAGTAGCTGAAAGAAGAAGCGTGGCAGAAAAGGACTTTTTGAAAAACATAGCTCTCTATTGTAATTGGAGAGCAAATCTTTCCTAGAAAATTACCAACAGACTTCCCTCAATGTCCTCCTGTCCAGAGCAATATCAAATGCCCATCCCTAAACCATTCCTTGCAAAAGGAAACTTGATAGGACAAGTATGAGTCATTTCCTCTGGCTGAGGTTCCATCATTAATGACAAAGCTAGACTGTATTGGGAAGCTAATCATCCATGTCTGCTGCATGAGGCACTGGCTTGTAGATGGTACTCAAAATCAGGACAGGATGGTGACACCAAAAAATATATCCACTGTTCAAAGTATCTTTACCTTCTCTCTGTAATATAACAAAATCATACATTCACCTAGAGTATCACCTACCAATTAATTGCTTTTAAAAGTGAAGGAAAATCAAAACCCAGAACTTAAGCTGGCAGTTATAAGGATTATTTATCATAGATGAGAATAATACACATACACACAGACATACACACACTCACAGCATGATTCCCAGTTACTTCCAGTTTTTATAGTAGGGGGGACAAGGTCTAGGTATTATGATCTTAGGTATATTTATTGCAGACTTAAATTCAGCAGATCTGCCTAATAGCCATTTTATCTTCGTTAACCATGATTTTCTCATCTTTGAAATACCTCACAGCTTTTGCCCTCACTGTTCATGCAGGACATTTTTTTTCTTTTTGATTCACATTTTTGACTTCAAAATATAGAATAAGTTAACGTACATGACTATGCCTTCCTGGCCATGGTAATTGGTCTAAGGATGGGCACTAAATACAAGCAAGTTAATTATGAAACGCCTTCATATGAGTATAATGATTTCATGTGCACATACATTTTTATACTTGTAGGCTATTAACCTAGGCTTTCCTCTGTCTCTTAATTTAAAAATGGAATGCGAACAATGGCCTGCAATTTGTCCTATGTTTTTACAATGTTAAAATTAATCATTTGCCTATCAGCCAAGATAGAAATAAAAACCTTTCTTGTGAAAAATGTACATATATTTCTGGGCTTATGGGTTCTAAATGTTATAAATTGGAACATGGACAGGAAAATTAGATAATATCACAAGGATTACGTCTACTGGCTCCTTAGTTTGCCTGTCTACAAGACACAGTTTTCTTGTTTACTAACTCCAATACTCTTTTTTAAAAGCTCACAACCATCATTTGACCTATCGAGTGACCCAGCTGGGGAAGGCACTGGATGAAGTTATTTGAAATGCATTTGCTAAGTGACAGGAGCTAAATTAGGCATTAGAATTTTTCATGAATAAAATGTGATCAATGTGTTTGAGTGTTTCACAGCCTAGCTGGAGACTGCATACAGTGTGTTAAGTACAATAAACAGAGGAACAGAACGTGTCTAGGATAAATGAGACCCAGAGAAAGAAAGATCTCTGAGGAAGAAGAGTTCAGATGTAAACATATTTGATGCAAGGACTGTGCTGGAAAGTTAATGAAATAAGGAAAAAAAAAAAGGGGGGGGGAGGAGGATTAAATCATCCAAAAATGGGGAATAGACAGACCTATTGAAGTATCAGAAATGGGACAATCAGAACTATTAGAAGGAAAGTTTGGGAAATTCATAGGAGAATAAGCTGAATTCCAGAAAATCAGTTTTCGGGTTTGTGCACATTCGGTAGAGGGGTCACTGGATACTATTTGAACATGAGCTTATGTATGTGAATGTGTTGTGGCCTATGAATTTTGCCATTCACCTGCTGCCTCAGAGGAGGGTTAATAGGTATTACCTGTTCATTCGTTTACTGAGACCCTCCCGTATGCCAAGCACTATGGCAGGAACAAATCAAAGATGGAGGCCTTTGTCCTCAAATGGTCATAATCTCTGACACGGAGATAATAGGCAATGTGATAAAATATATTTGCCACAATGTTCCTATTATCGCAGTTTTTTTCTGATTTTAAAAACGAATCCAACTAACCCGTTGGCATTTAAATCACGACTCTCTAGTTGATACTGTCCTTCCATTTGTTCTGTTTGTTCTATTATAGAAAAAAAAACATTATTAGTTGATACCCACATGTGTTTTTAAGTACAAACTCTTATCTGGGTCTTCCATATCACACTGTATTGTGAGAAGTCCGAAATTCAGGTTCCTTCTTAAATTTAATTATCTGGTCCTTTCCTACAACAGTCTGTCTCCTATTGACATGTCACATTTCATTTTGTTCACATATCTTTGGTGGGTGTCTCCTTGATATTGGTAACAGTGGCTGATGTAAGAGCTTATCTACTTTTGATTCTGAAAATGTAATAAAGGGGGGAAATACAAAGTAACAGCCAGATGTACTAGTTATTCAAGCATGCCTCCGACTTCTGTGTCCACGTTGGGAGAATATGGTGTATATGCTGCAACACAGTCTCACTGCTGTCAAAGACAGACACTAGTGGCAAGGGATAGCACTTCTCTGACAAGTAATTCCTTTGAAGGAAAAAAAAAAATTACTGAAACAAAACAAGCTAAAATGGTCTTATGTAAATCCTTTCTTTACTTTCAAGGTATCTTAATTTCATGAACGTGATCTCTCATACTATCTTCTTTTTTTTACTTCAGAATAATGATGCTTTTATTTTTACTCAATAATCTATGAGTAGATATGTGAGAATTAGGAGAGATTTTACTTTTTGCTCTGTTTTAATTTTAACTGTATTTGGTCCATTTGAGTAGATCTCAAATAATTACCAAAATTAAATAATTTGAGGGAAAATATAATTTTGAAAGGTGTCCTAGGAAGTTACATAATCCTTGCCTGACTCTGGGCAGACTTGTAATTTGTAAAGGCTTTCTAAAAGACGAATCTCACAACATCTTATAGAAACTTCCTTATATCTAACTCAAATCCTTTATACTCTATATTAACAATATGTGTTCTTTTTTCTTAGAAAGTTTGTATTAAAGGGGTGCCTGGGCGGCACAGTCAGTTAAGCATTTGACTCTTGACTTTGGCTCAGGTCACGATCTTGTGGTTCGTGAATTCAAGCCCCACGTCGGAATCTGTGCTGACAGCACAGAGCCTGCTTAGGTTCTCTCTCTCCCTCTCTCTCTACCCCTCACCTGCATGTGTGCTCTCTCTCTCAAAATGCATAAATAAACACTTAAAAAAAAAAGAAAATTTGTAGTAGAATATCATGTCTCTTTGGCCTATAGCCAATGCCAAAAGCATTACAATTAATGTAGACATTTAAAAATTGTGGATTCCTAGCTAATTAATTCTGTTTCCTTTGGATTTCACAGATGAAAATAAACTTAGATTTATAATTAAAATAAGAGAGGAATAAATCCTTTGGAATCATTTTAAGTAAAAGAAGATTTTTCATCCTTTATCTAAAATCATATGTCACACATTTTCATGCAAGAAAATTCTAGAGAAATAATTTTGATTCCCAAATGTTATTAGAAAAACTCAGACATTCAGTTTTGCCTTTTCTGTGAACTCTTTCCTAGGTTAACAAGTTTTCTTGATCTCATCATTTTGGGGACTGTTTATAAAATTAACAATTCCATGTAAGCACTGAATTTATTTATAGATTTTATAAAATCATGCTGAATTGTTTAATGGGTAAATATGTTTGTGCCAAGTTGATGTGGTTGTGTGTGGATTACTCTTTGAGAAAAAAAAGCTGATTTTTTTGTAGTGAGGGTTATTACATGAAGAGCCATTATTTCTTGAAACATTTATTTTGGGGCCTCGCATGTAGACTGCGGGCCATGGGCAAGTTGAGAGCCAGGCTTCTCACCAAGGTCACTGTCCTGCTCATACTATTTCCTTTTCTCAACTCAGTATCATCTTGGGAGGAAGATTAATTTATAGAAGAAAGAAAGGGGTAGCTCTTTCTTTACCTATGCCCAAAGAGCCACAAACAGCACCTTTCACATGGAAATCATTGTGAAGGGTTGGAATATTTAAGGGTTTTAGAGGTGGTTATACATAGACTTGAATCTTTTCTTTAAATTTTTTTTAATGTTTATTTATTTTTGAGACAATGCGAGAGACAGAGTGCAAGCAGCAGAGGGGCAGATAGAAGGAGACACAGAATCTGAAGCAGGCTCCAGGCTCTGAGCTGTCAGCACAGAGCCTGATGCGGGCTGAAACTCATGAACCGTAAGATCATGACCTGAGCCAAAGTCGGATGCCCAACCGACTGAGCCTCTCAGGCACCCCTGCATGGACTTGAATCTTAACTCTACCACCTAACTGTGTGTGGTTAGGCAAGGTGACTGACCTCTCCATCATACTGTCTTTTATATGCAATAATTTATTTTTTAAAGTTTATTTATTTATTTTGAGAGAGAGCATGAGTGGTGGCAGGGAGGTGGGCAGAGAGAGAAAGGGAGAGGGAGAATCCTAAGCAGGCTTCTCGCCGTCAGCAGAGAGCCCAATGCAGGGCTCAATCTTATGAACCATGAGATCATGACCTGAGCTGAAACCATTATTTAAAATAATGCTTGTTAAACAGTAGGTGGTGACATATTCATGGGTCCTGGAATCATGGGTTCTGGTTACAAACCCAGTGCTTTAAATGGAATATAAATAGAAAATACATTACATCAAATCAGTGAAAGTTAATACTGCTTTAAGAAACATTTTACTTATATATCTGCAGTGAGTGGTGGTATAAATCTGTTTCTTACTGGTGAAGGAACTGGGCCATCCGTTACAATGCAAAAGGAAAACCTAAAAACTTATCATTCAAAATACAGAGCACAGACCAGCTATTCAGGAATACTGGAAAGAAGCAGTGCAGTGATATCTCCAATGTCTGTGACTGCCTTGGGTCTCCTAGGGAGTCTTGTCATTGCATTAAGTAAAGTAGCTGAGCTGTAGATGTCTATGTGCAAGGGATATATAGCAACTCACTATGTTCATCTATCTAGTTGGACACTTGGGGAAGAAAGCAAATAGATTAGTGCATCATTATTTAATTCAGGAACTGTTTTTAGGTGCCTTTCCTCAAAATTCACCATGCTAATATTACTGCAGAGAAAATTATGTTTATATACTGTGATCTTTGTTCTTTGACATTTTTTTTGGTGAGCAACAAGATGGCTACTCTATGCTAATAAAATCCTCATGCATCAACCCCAACTCATCCATTTCGATAGCTATATATCTAATGACTTAGAGCCTGCCTTAGATTTCTCTATTTCCCATAACAGCATATGAAACTGTCGGACCTAAATTATCCTAGACCCCAATCTGTGAAAGGACACATAATCATAGGAAAAAATATATTCCTTATCAGAACAAGCAGCTGTGCTCAAATATTGACTGAGCTGCATAATCACTTGGGCAGAGTATATCTTGCAAGGAAGCACAGTAATATTCAAATGCTTGTGTTTTTATTTTCTGTGGGTTTGGTATTTTCCCTTCAGAGTAATCATTTTCCACATTCTTGGTGAAATCGGGTTGATGCATCCAGTCTGCCATCCTTGAATATTTTAAGCCTTTGACATTAGGCCCTGTAATGCTAATTTGCATATTGCTTGCTGATGTGAGTGCCCAGTCAGAAATTCAGCTATTCCACTGGGACCCCATTTTTGTTTTTCTAGAAGCATTTGCACACCCATAACGTTGAGCTTCTGGAAAGAAAAACTTTCAAACTAAATGGACTGTGCTCATTTATGATGATAAACTAATTCTTTAAAAAGCAAACACAAGAAAAGAGCACATTTGTTGAACCATATAAAATTGCTATTTGACTCATTTTGACCTGTAAAAATGGCAATTTCAAATAGTTCAATCTGGTACTCCTTTTTTTTCCAATCTGATACTGCTTTTGGAGAAGACAATATCCTGTGTCCTTTTAAATATACAATTCTTTTTAAATATCCAGACTTTCTGAGTTCTGCCAGGTTAGATAGTCTGATGCTTTTCTTTATTCTTGTATTTAGCAAAGATTTTCCTAAATTCCTACTATATTCAGAGCACCAGGAATGTGCTAAAGACGAAAGATAGAGCCAACAGACTCTTAAGAATCATATAGTATGTTTTTCTGATAGTAGGCTGGTGGTAAAACAAAGGAAGTTAAGTGGGTTTTTTTCACCCATAAAGTGACACAAAACTTGATAATCCATCAAAATGTGTGGATTTTCTTAAATATTGCCTCAGTTTAGTATTACTGTCATCAAATTGCTTCCTATATTGCCCCTATATTTATTTCCTCCTGAGTAGATTTACTCTACGATCTACCTGCCAGTGTAATGTAGTCTTTCGCAGGTATTGTTCCCCAATCTTTACTATTAATGATCTTTTCTAAGAATCCAACCACCTAAAGACGTCTCCTGTCCTGAAGCATTAACAAAGCACCAAAGCAAGTGTTTAATGTTTAATTGCACCAGCTATGATCAATAAAATATTACAGTTCACATGCTATTGTTCCTTCGTTTTTTGAGGAGAGACTAATGAGTGGATGGCTGTGTAGTTTGCCCCTTTATAAGATATTCATTGAATGTTCTATCTGTCGTTATTTCTAGTCTTCCACATTTACTTTCAAAGTTGCATCCTTTTGTGTGTTTGGTTTTGAGTGGAGGGAATCCTTTGTTCTGTGTTACCATTTTTGAAACTGTCACTTCCACCCATCAATATACAATGCTGTAGGGCTTTTGTGTTCTACGGAGAACCCTCATCTTGTCCTGAGATTGGCCATCCCCTCTGTGACTGCTACACCGAGGAACCCCAGACGGTAGACTGAGTTCATCAGGCAGCACAGCTAAGCCAGGGATTCTCAACCCTTGGCTGCACACTGGAATCACCTGTGGGGTTTAAAAAATACTGACCCCCAGGTTCTGCTCCTGAGATTCTAATTAAATTGGTCCAAACTGAGGCGAGGAGGGCATCAATATTTTTTAAATCTCCCAGAGGAAGTCTAATGCACAGTGAAGTCTGAGAACCACTGACTGAAGCTGTAAAAAGAATTCCCAGGCATAGCTGTGTCTTTGGTCTCATTGAAGCTTGGCCCAAACTCTGGAATAGGTGAAAAAGCTAAGGTCTGTATCCACTTTTAGTAACACATTTTGGTGATGAGCTGGCTACTGTTTATAAAGATTTTGCCATCAAATTCATCAAAGTGGAGTTTAGATCTCAAGAAAGGTGAGAAACAATACTCATAATAGCACTTAAGTCACTCTTTGGTATCCACTGCAAGATTATTCTACTCACATGACCATTTGGGCAGCTTTCTCCCGAGAGTAATTAGCATCTGTGTAAAGATGTAATCACCTGGAGCAGCTATGTAAGCCAGAGCAATCTCAAGAGCTTTCGTTTCTGGAGGCAAAGAAATTGTATTACAGCAGCATTTTGCCAGCATATCTTAGAACATCAGTGTAATCAGTATTAGAATGAAGCATTGTAAGACTGAACAACAGAGAGAGATTAATTTCTATTAAATATCTATTAAATATCTACATCTTTTGGTTCTCCAAAGTAGATTAGGCTGGGAAAGAATAATGGAGGATTTTACCCGATCTCCTTTGCCTCTGTGCACAATTCCTCCAGTGGCTGCTGAGGCTCACCAGAAGAGAAAAAAGAGAGTAGGAAATAGCTCCAAACATGTAACTAATCCCTACATTAATTGCTGTTTGAATGAACTGTTTTGTTATTTTGATTCAGTTTTAATTTACACTGACAATGACATCTTTTCCTTCTGAAAGAGAGATTTACTGTGTAACATTATACACTTTTAAGGTCAAAAAATTGTCTGAAGTTTCTAAATGGAATTTACTATTGCCCATATGTCACTTTCATAATAATCCAGGTCTGTCCCCATCCACTATTGTTATGGGAAGGTCTACATAATTTTACCTCTTTCTTTCCACATTCATATCATTTTAATAGAACTGAAAGATCTTTGCCAGATTTTGCTGTAACTTTTATGTTTTAGTGCTTCAGTGAATTAATTAAACTATAAAAATAAGCATTCATAGTAATTTTTAATGAATATAACATTTCTGTTCCATATCAAAGCCCAGCTGCTCTCAAGAAAACCCCTTGATCATTTCTGCAATTATGATTCTGGATTAGGAAAATGTTACTAAACACTAATTTTTGCGTCAGGCAAGGGTTGGCTCCCAGATTTTATAAGAGAATCTCTCAGAGATAATTTTTCTCTTTGTCTACAAGATATACTATGTCGATACCAATTTAAGACGAATTGAGCATGAAATGGGAACTCTGCTAGGTTTCTGAAAGTATGGGGTTTTATTGAACTTTGCTAATGCTGTGGGGAAGAGTTTAAACTTCCCTTGATGGTTACTTTTGATGCTATTAGTAAAGGGTGTTCTTAAAGGTCCTGAAAATTCAGAAAGACTGCAAAGACACGGTTATCTGGTCAAGAGATACGTTTCTAAATACTACATCAAACAGCATATGTAAAAATGACCCCAAAGCACAGTATGATCTGAGGATTCTATAGAGTCCTACATCATATGCAACAATCCCATCTACCTGCTTTACTCCATCCACCCATGTCCAGTGAGGCAAAATACAGAAAAGGAGTCAACTAAATCAGAAACATAAAAAACAAAGATAAACTCATACAAGTGGCCTTGGAATAACAATGCTTAAAAGAAACTGAGAGAAACAAGGATTGGATTACTCACAAAATAGATATAGGCCTGGTCACAGTATTAAGTACAAACGGCAAGTCCTATAAACCATTTGAGCTTGCATAAATCTCAGTGATTTTATCAGAAAGACACTGGGGTATACACACAATCCAAGGAAGCATTAAACGTTCACACCCCAAAGAGAGTAGGACACAATGCAACTGCAAAGATTTCTGTAGCAGGAATATGCTCTACAGGCTTCTAGAAGTCTCCTACAGGCCCAAGAGCTTAATTCCTTATATATCTCAGTACAAATTCCAAATTGGCAGGAAAGTAATTTGATTTTCCTACTTGAGGTGAAGGGCCATTCCCATATTAATTATCACAGCAAGGAAAGCTGTTCGTGGAACAAAAACATGGCCCTTGGGAGTCATTCCTACGGACGGTGTGGGAAGTTCTCAACCAGAAACATCCAGACAGATATCTCAATAGGATTCTGTTATGACTGTTTTCAGAGAGCCTGAAAATAAAAAGGAGAGATAATCAAAATACAGGAACATTTATGTATTATGTTATTCTCAAAGTCTCAAGCCTTTCTATTTTGCCTAAATTACCTCATAGTCTTGACTGCTAAATATTATGTAATTGAACACTGAGAGAAGGTGGTAGCCTTGAAAAAAACAAAAACAAAAACAAAAACCGGGCCATGAACAATATTGAGAATGGACATCTGTTCCTTTTCTCTTGAGTGTCTGAGAGACCAAGAGAGGAGTGGGGCACTGAGATAAACCTCCTCTTTCACAGAGGCTGACTTGAACCCTACTGTCTCTTTCCACTTTTTTCTCCCTCTTTCTCTTTCCCTGTTTTGGAAAGAGAGATGGAGAAGAGAGTGGAATTAGGGTGAGTGGATGGGTGGGAACAAAGAAAAAGAGAAAGACAGTGAGGACAGAAGAGAGAATGAGGAAGAAGAAACACATAGTGAAGAGAGTCTTCCAGAGAACACTGTGTTCAAAACATGTATTTCCTCATTCAGTAACCTAATGGAAAGTTAGGGGGAGAAAGTGCCTCAAGGGGCAGTTTTAGACAATTGAGGCTGGCCCTTACTGTCACACCTCTGTCCCATTCCCAGCACCCCTACTGCCCAAAGTGACTTTACAAGAGCTCAAAACCTTCAGTCTACATTTAGTAAGAAAGGATCTAGTTGATTTTAATTTAAAACAACTTACAAATGGACTTATATCAAAGCTTTGATCAAAAATGTTGAGGGGCGCCTGGGTGGTCAGTGGGTTAAGCATCCAACTCTTGGTTTTGGCTCAGGTCATGATCTCATGGCTCTCACTGCCATTTTCTTGCTTTGTGATCTATGCTGATTTGTTTAATCTCTCTGAACTCCATGTCCTTCTCTGCAAAACTGGAGCAATAACATGAATTTTCTCATGTTACATAAATATAAATCAGCTCTTGGACAGAAAGCATTTAGCACATTGCCTGCCACATTGCCTGCTCAGAAACATGAAGTATAGCAACTTGTCATGCAGAGGTATATGCAAAATCTAATCAAATTTTGTACATACCTTGAATTTTAGCATTGCTAGAAATTTTTACTCTGTTACACTCATTACTTATCAAGGGATGGATAGAGTGAAGAGAGGGGGTTTTTAAAAAGGTCCTATTTTTGGCTATTAACATTGAAGTTCCACAGCTGGCAACACTCGGTGACTACACGGCAGAACATGGGGTATTATTGTTCTCCATTCTATCAACTAATCAATACATAAGCTATAAAATATTCAAAGAGGAAGGTCTGAGCCACCAAGTATTTTTGGAAATTCATACCTGCTGTTTTTCTTCCAACATCAGCATGATTCAAAAGCATTAGCATGCTCTTGGCTGTGATTGCCTGTGTTTTGGAACCTTCATTTGTAACACCTCCCTAGAAGGGCAGCAAGTAATTTGGAGGCAACACAATGGTGTGATTGCTAAAGGCAGAGTCTTTTGTGTATGTATAGCTTCACTTCCTGGGAATTATTTTTTTAAGTTTATTTATTTATTTTGAAAGACAGAGTTAGTATGAGCAGGGGAGGGGAGACAGAGAGGGAGAGAGAGAGAATTCCAAGCAGCCTCTGCACTGTCAGCACAGAGCCTGACACGGGGTTTGATCCCGCAAACCATGAGATCATGACCTGAGCCTCAATCTAGAGTGGGCACTTAACCAACTGAGCCACCCAGGAGCCCCTCTAGGAATTATTTTTAAAGAGTCTAGATCTTTGACATGTTTTGGGGTTTTGGCTAAAAATGGGAGATTAATGGGGATGATCAAAAGCAGAATGACCATGGTATACCCCATTGGTGACAACCGTTCCAGTGACAAGTATAGCTCTTTTATGTATTGCCATTCTTCTTCTCATCACTCCAGCCTGGCAAAAATAGTTTAGACCAAATTAGTGTTTGCTGGACACATGTGTTTGACAGCAACTGGATTTAAGAAAATCCAATACTGAAACTTTGAAATTGTGCATTACAGAGATGAAAGGTGTATGTTGTGCAGGGTCCAGTGCAACACTTTGTCCACTATATTAGAGATTTTTCAGCAATCGTTCACTGTCAGTAGTTAATGTTTTCAATATGTTAGTGAGAAGGGGGGATGGGATCATCAGAGAAATGTAGAATCTGGTTAACATTCCTACAAAGGATTCATTAACTTCAACAAGATGTGATTTGAGAGAAAAGGTTCTAATCACCACACATTTTAAATAAGCACTTACACTACACAGGTGCCGGGGTTTTGATTATACAACTGGGTATTTCATACTGAGAAATGCTGATCTATTTTAAAAGTTGTCCTTGAGGTTAGTAGAAGCATACAAAATGATGACTGGAATGTAAAATAAATACAAGCATTACTGATATTAGATCAGATTATATTAAATTGGATTGGGGTATGCTAAAATATAGGGCAGGGTATATTTCAAAAGCAATTCAAAACTAATTCACCATTACTAAACTGGGATTCAGATGCAAGCAAAGTGGAAAGTTGAGTGCTATTTTTTCTTTTTCAGGTAAGCAGTGGGGAGATTAAAAATTGTAAACTTACTCCATGGAAACAAAATCTCTCTCTTGCTTTTGAACATAAATGATATTTTAAAAAATCACTTTTTTGAACTGCCTTAACCACTTCTTCATTTTGAGTATATAAAACTCTCTTTCCTTAAAGGAAAAGCATACTTTGTCCATACATTTGAAGCTATCAAGGCTAAAGCTGAATTGCCTAATAATTCCTTAGTTACAAAACTCTTCTGGGGTCAAAAGAGTCTAATCAGCATTTTATTTTTAAAATATTTTATCATCATCTTTTCACGAAACCAATATTGTTGTTGGCCTAAGTGATTTACCCTTTATATCAATATCAGTTGGTCAAAGGCCCATATACGTTCCAAGAAATGCTAGTTTAAATTCCCAAATATATCTTTACTTGAAAATAGTCAATAAGTAGAAAATCACCTTAAATTGTCAACAGAAATTATTTCAAATAAGTTAACTGAACAGTATCTTTCAAAGAATTCCAAAAAGTCAGACCTCTGATGTAGTTACTCATGGGATCCTTTTTCTATAGGCAAAGTACCACCATCGTCTACACCTTAATTCATGTACTGTCCTGGTGAAAAATAACAGCAAGTTTAAGAGGCTCTAGGATAAACACTTCCCATTTAACCTTTGTAATAGCTAAAAGCTGTCAGTATGATACTCAGTTCTTCTATTTCACATGTTATATAATAGACTAAAATGGTGACATTTTAGTGATCCTTTACACATTCTAACGTTCATTTCAGCAAAAAAAAAAAAATCCTCACTAATAAAGCCATTGGTAGGGTGACAGTAGAACATTCTGGAAATTCATCATTCACTCATGATTTAGAAGACATCTACTGCAGATCCTGATTAATTACATCAAAATAAATGACTGGGATGTTTTAAGTGCAAATTTTAACTCTAAGCCATTTTATAAATAAGAAGACAGAAAAATACGTTACTTCAAGAGGGAATGTGACTAGGATGGAGAAGAGTCAAAATGTTAGTCTGCTTCCCCTATGAGGCATTCGCTTGGTTGGAAAGAGTCTGTGCTATTAGTTACTATAGAGAAGCTGCAAGGAGTGAGCACAGCACCATTATCTAATTGCCTTGTGAAGTGCTTTTAGAAAAGCTGGAACTGAGAGGCACTCCATAGTACCAATTTGTGGTCTATTCTTAGTGCCAGTGATGCCCAAGAGAGCAGCACATTGTTAAGTCTGTTTTGCAGATGATAATATTTTTGACAAAGTGATTCAGATTTTAAAATACTCTTACTGAAAGGTGCCAAGTGATCATCTGCTTTTCATGAACACTCACGTGATGGACTTTCACCTTCACCTCAACTTTCTTCATCCAAATCAACTTTTGTTTTTGTTTTTGTTTTTGGCACTTCAGACTTAAAAGATGAACAGAGGGGCACCTGGGTGGCTCAGTCAAGCCTCCTATTCGGCTCGGGTCATGATCTCATGGTTTGTGGGTTCAAGCCCCACGTCGTAAGAGCCTGGATCTTGTTTCAGATTCTGTGTCTCCCTCTCTCTCTGCCTCTTTCCCACTCCCACTCCCTCTCTGTCTCTCAAAATGAATAAACGTTAAAAAAATAAAGTATTAAAATGAAATAAAATGTTAACAGAGTACACAGATTGATTTTAGGAGTTGGATTAACTGAGAGATTTTGCTTAGGTTAATTTCAAGTTTTATAATCTTAAGAGTGATCTCCAATCATCTTCATGGTAAAATAACTAAAGTATTTAAGGAAAAACTTGTACAGTGCATAGATGTGTTTGCATTTTTTTAAATTTTTAACGTTTATTTATTTATGAGAGAGAGGGAGAGAGGGAGGGAGAGAGGGAGAGAGAGAGGGAGAGAGAGAGAGCGCGCGCACAAGCACGCGTGGGAGGGGCAGATAGAGAGGGGGACAGAGGATCCCAAGCAGGCTCCCCACTGATAGCAGAGAGACCTTTGAGGGGCTGGAACTCAGGAACCCTGAGATCATGACCTGAGCTGAAGTAACCGACTAAGTTACACAGGTGTCCCTTGCAGAGTTTTTTAATGGACAGAAATATACCTTTTGTTTCTCCTTATAATCTTCAAAAAGATTAAAATAATTGTACAGTAAGTTTTACTATAATCTTTTGCTGATTAAGAAGAATGGCACGGATAAAGTACACTTCCGGGAGGATGAAGCGCCTCAGTGTGGTGTACCCCCCTCCCCGTCAGAAAAAGTCACCATGGCATGTGCTTACTGCTCATTTTTACCGTTTTCCTTTCTGAACTACTTATGTGCTTTTAGCTAAAACTTCTCTGGCAGGAGGAATAGCAATGCTATTTGTGACTGCAAGATGAAACATTCCTCCTTTGGCTTTTACTATCATTATCGTGTTTTTTATTATGAGGGAAATCTTGCTTAGGATGATGTTGTCACACCATTTCAGAGTTTTGCATTTCTTTTTTCAAATGAATGGTATTTGGTTTTTGAAGCTCAGGTTTGGTATCCAGGTAGCAAGTGAGATGTCCTGAACTCCTGCCCTGAGCACATTTCATTTATATTCCATGTCTATTCAAACTGTGAATTTAGTTTAGCATGACTAAACACATTACATTTGCTTAATGACTGTCTATTCTTTAAATCTCAAATTCATTGAGTCACTCTTTGGGGATCCTTCTATTGTTGTTAAAGTAGGCAAGAAGGGTAAAGTGAGGCAAAATGAGAAAAAAAAATAGCCACCCCAAAATGATTGAACTCTTTCTTTGTTTGGAAAATGATTTCATGAAACCTAAAGTATGGGGCTTTAGAAATATATATATCAGTAATATGAAGATCAGTATGTAACTTTCTTTTAAAATGAGTATCAGGATATTAAATTTCTGCTGCACCTTTTACCTCCCGAGGAGTGTCTTACAAACTATAGAGCACAGAAATCACTTTACCCACCACTGAAGTGGAACCCAGCGGTTGTTTATCTGAACACAATACCGCAAAATCATTTAAGAAAGGAACTGAATGAGAGGACAGCCTCCAAAAGAAACTGCAGGGGGGATTTAAGAAAAGCAGACTACAATCTCTCAGCCTGGAATTTGGCCAGGAAATTCAAGCCAAACACTCCACTCCATGGCAATTTTTCCCTTAAAAATTCTAGTGCCTTTGACTCCATGACTGGTGTCCTGACATTTTAGTGTTTCTATCACATGACGTCTCCTGAGATCTAGTTCCTTAACAATTACTGGTCCAGAACTGACCCTGAAAGAACAATTCCAATCGATGACTTTTAAATTTTCACTCTTCTAATGCACCTGGGTTCCGGCCTTCATGTGACCTTGCCAAATGCCACCAGTCCCAGGCAGTGTTAAAAATACTACAATGGCTATATTATTTAAAACCCAAGATGGCAAAGTTGCAGGTTATAAGATTTTTCTAACTTCATGTAAATAATAAAAGTCATGCTCAAGACATCATTGCAAAATTTGAAAGATTTTGAGAGATTCAGGGAAGTATAAAACATGCTGGTAAAATAGATCTAATATGTGTCATTGAGGGGTTGTTGCATCCTTGTTTCTGATTACAAGAAAGTTCTATTTTAATTTACATTATGTTATAGATCTTCCCAAACTCCTAAATGATAGTGATAGTTCTACAGGTCAATTTATTTTAAACATATGTATGTGTATTTCATTTTCCCCTGTGGAGAAACATTAGTTTTCATAATTTCTATGACCTACTCATATTTTAAGTTTTGGTGATGTAGCTTAACTTCTCCATTTGTAAGTGTGTTGGGCAATCCCTTTTCATTTTTTGTAATGCTATAGAAACTCTTCTATAAAGAAGAATGTAGGCTTTGAAGTCAGGTTAGGAAGTCAGAGTAGAGGTATTTTTTTTTTATCTGCAGGATGTGAATCATCACTCCCTCTAAAAGAATTACTTTCTTTTGTTCCAATTTTAAATTAACAATTGCCAGCATCTTGAAAAGCATCAACTGTGTGTAAAAACTGCCATGAACAGAAACCATAATAAAAGAATTAACCTTCATCTTTAGGGTAATGATGCCACCAAGAATTCAATTTTCTATCCTTTCATTTATCTCTTTTTTTTTTTTTTACCTAATATTCTAATCAAGAAAGGGCAATCACATGTATTTTATACATATGCCAAATGATAATGAAGAAAACATACTTACATCCACTGAATTTTTGTTTGATTTACAGTTGTTAATGGCGAAAGTTACTAGTTATCTAAATTTCTTAAAGTAATATATTTGGACATTTAAAAGTAAGATTTATTGAAAATAAATTAGATTATAAATGTGGTGACAACTGTAATTTGTCTTAAAAAATTATAGCATGTAATTAACTCAGTTAATTCTTACTGACTTTTCCTTTGTGTTTAATCAATTCCATGATTTGGATAGAAAGCACTTAGAACATTATTGGAAAATATTGAGCTCTATACAAATTTTGTCATTTTATTGTAGGATTGTTTTCGTTGGTTAGCATAACCAATTGTATTTCAGAAAACTTCCAGTTATATCTTATGTTTAAGCTGTTTTGTTTTGTTGATATGGGGGCTAAAGATTTAGAAAGTTATGTTGCTCTTGGTTTGGGGTTTTTCAATAGTATGGTAGCAATTGTTAATACCTACAGGGTGAAAATGAACATAATCTAGATAGAGACATGGGAATTTTTTGAGTATCTAATATGTCCCCATCTCCTGTAAGTACCTTCTCTTATTTAATTTTACAACATTATGAGGAAAACATTATTTCCATATTTAGATTAAAACAATTGAGCAGAAAAGCAATGAGTAACTTACTCTAAGCCACACAGGTATAAAGTGATAGA
Organism: Neofelis nebulosa; assembly: GCF_028018385.1. NCBI lineage: Eukaryota > Metazoa > Chordata > Mammalia > Carnivora > Felidae > Neofelis > Neofelis nebulosa. The sequence continues at coordinate 39,921,524 of NC_080789.1, read as the reverse complement.
CTCTAGAACTCTTTCCCCTCAACAACGACACTGGTTTGGCAGGTAACATGCTCATATAATGTCAGACTTCCAAAGGAGAACTTACACAAAAACATGAAGCTTAACTCTGCATGTATAATACTTCCATGAAAAGAAAGGTGCCCTGGAACATAACTTGAAAACCCTGAGAGGCGGCATCTCACAAAGAGTCTGGTATCCTTGCAGTGAGTAGCTCTCTGCATCCTCCAGATAATAAGCCTCCTATATAACTATGCTAATTTTGTTCACTCCCATAATACAAGATGAGGTTAGCAGAACACCCTGTGTCAAAGGTCACAGCCAACATCATGTGTTAGAAGCCAACTGTAGACTTTAGGAAGGGAGCATGAGTCAACTCACAGTATATCTGAACCCATTTAATAATCTTTTAATATGACAATATTCAGATTATGAAATTAATTAAACAAGTATTTACTAATAAGAAAAAATACCCCAAAGAAATAAAAAACATCGACTGTAAAATCACACAAACTGAGATTACCATCTTAGTTTCCCTTTTACTACTCCTGGATGTAAGACAAATCATTTCAACCCAATGATCTGCAGTTTCTTTATAGAAAAAATAAGGCTCATAATAGTGTCTCTCTCATTGGGCTGTTGTACAATACATATTGAATCCAATAATATATGTAAAGTACAGGGTATTTGACACATGGGAAGCACTTCAGAAATGATGATTATTTTGTTCCTATACTAGCATCATTAATATATACCAGATAGCATATAAGATCCTTAAGAGCAAATAGACATGTGCCCTACACTGACAGAGAAGTAATGGACTAAAAAGATGCATCGTTAAATAAGCACTGACCATGCAGTTTATAATTACTATGCTGAAAGAGGATTAAAATCTTCAAGAGTTCCAAATGTTTTTACTTAGTTTAAAAAAATATTCCAAATTGAGGGGGTGCCTGGATGACTCAGTTAAGTGTCCGACTCTTGGTTTCAGCTGTGGTCATGATCTCACGGTTCGTGGGTTAAAGGGCTCAGATCCCACATCTGCAAGGTCAGTGCAGAGCCTCCTTAGGATTCTTCCTCTCTCTGCCCTGCCTCCGAAAGGAAAGAAGGAAGGAAGGAAGGAAGGAAGGAAGGAAGGAAGGAAGGAAGGAAGGAAGGAAGGAAGGAAGGAAGGAAGAAAGAAAGAAAGAAAGAAAGAAAGAAAGAAAGAAAGAAAGAAAGAAAGAAAGAAAGAAAGAAAGTTTTTTTTAAAAAATCCCAAATTGAGAACTAGTCTCACTAACAGTGTATACTTCATGAGGCTCTCAATCCATTCTCACATCCTAAAATTGTCCTTATCACCATGGAAATACCTTAGCACTCATGGTACCTACAGGAGTACTGCCATTTGGAGGGTGTTCAGTTTGCCTACTTTTTCTTCTCTCTAATTGGTTTGCTTTGAAGGGTGATGGTATATGCCTTTGGGGATGCCAAAAGATACATCTTAGTTTCTAACAAAAAGATGTGACTGAGTGAAAACAAAACAAAAAAACTGAAACCAAACAAATAAAAAACCAGAAGGGTTTTTTACTCAAGGTCCTCTTCTAGGGAAAACCAGAATTTTGAAATTGTCTGGAAACACTGATTTCCATGTCAGCTTGGAGAAGAAGTGATGGCATCTATTACTTTCTGATTTTCTATCTCAGGCAGGTCTACTTGTGACCATGTATGAAGATCATTTATATGAGGCATGAGAGTTAAAGTATTAGGTTCGGTATCATCAAGAGAATACTTGGTTAGGTCTGGCCAGTGCAGTAATTTGCCAACAGCTGGCCAAAGTTGCCAAGGCCAAAGGGTGGCTATTATGCACGGAGTGATTTCCATAATAAATTGTAATTGGAGTGTATTATGAGGCAAACAGGAAAGGCAGAAGTGGCAATGACCATGAATCAGCTCCAGGCAACAGATGCTCTTTTTGGAAAACTAGTCATGCTACTAAGAATGATGACATTGCAGGCTAGGATGTTTGGCTTTTCTGGTCTTTTGGCAGTCAGCAGGGATGAATATTTAGTGCCATCTTCTGAGAGTCCCCGAAATGACATCTGCCCAACCTGTCTTAGTTGCATTTTTTCCTTTGTTTTGTTATTTCTCTAAAATGTGCTTCGTAGGATCATCGGATATTCACAAAGAGATACTCTCAGAAAGCTTAAGAGATTTACTTCGTAAGTTTGATCCTAGGCAGGATAAGAGGAGGATCCTTCAACGAAGTTCCCATTTTCTCCATGATGAGCCACGTGAAAGCATATGGCAAAACACGTTACCATCATGATTAATGCCTCTGAATCACAATTTAGTTTCAAATGCTTAAGATATTTTGCAGTACTTATTGACTTCAGTTACTATGCAGCTCCTGCTATTTTGTTGCTTTTTACATTTTTAAAGCCTCTGGGAGAAATTCAAAAAACCAAAAAGATTTGCATCCATACAGTATACTCTTAAGGTGCTCCTTCCCATTAACATTTCAGTTTGTGGAGTTTCAAATGTGTTCAGTCTGAAATTATTCACAGTTACCTTGTTGGCCATTTTTCAGCAAAAGGGCTGCTGCTGTTGACAGTCGTGGCAGCCAGCCAGGAGAAACTGGGCAGAGAGGAGATGCAAATTTCCCCTCAAAATTAGGTGAGGGGAAATTATGTGACTAAGTATAGCCGCTATTTAAATCCAACAGTAATTCAAGGCCCATCTCAAGTCCCTCCTCCTCCAAATGCTTCTTTAATTACTTCAGGCCATGATGACCTCCCCGTCCTCTGGATTTCTACAGCTCACAATTTACTCAGGTAGTTATGAAATTAAAATTAAGATGTGCTTTATAAGTTTATGTGTAAGTTAGTCATTTGACACATGAAACTATTGGGGGGCATGTTTTATGCGATTGTTGTATTTTTTTTTAAACCATCTTTATTGGGGCACATGGATTCCTCAGTCAGTTAAGCTTTCGACTTCAGCTCAGGTCATGATCTCCTTGTCCGTGAGTTTGAGCCCCACATCGGACTCTGCACGGTGGGTGCTTGGGATTCATTCCCTATCTCTCTTTGACCTTCCCCCACCTGCATGCTCACGTGTGTTCTCTCTCTCTCTCGCTCTCGCTCTCTTGCTCTCTCTCTCTCAAAAATAAATAAATAAATAAATAAATAAATAAATAAATAAATAAATAAATCTTAAAAAAAAAAAAACAGCTTTATTAACCCTAACAGGAAATTAATGGCATGGATCAGTCCCCAGAGCCACTAACCACCTTTTAGCTATGACAGTACTGAGAGAATTTGAGGTCATAAGAAACTCTGTTCCAACATCTAGAGTTATCTTTCTCTTAAGTTAACAGATAATCTGAACTCAGAAGGTAGTGCAAGTTCAAGTTGATAATAGAGGGAAGAAACTAGATAATATTTATGCTTCTTTTTGTTACTATATGTCAACTTTCTTCTCCTGGGAGGTGTCACAAAAAGGCTTGAGGAGCAGAAGGTGAATAGAAGATTTAAGGGTTCCGTTCTTGTTAGAAAAGTAATGAAAGATTTTCCATGCAAAAGCTCAACAAAGACAGAAAGTAATTCTGGGAGTAGATGGCTTCAGAGATAGGGACTATATCTGGATGACAGGTCTAAGTAGTGACCACCTTCATTCATTCAGGATTCAACTAACAAATGCTTTACTAGACATCAGGCACTGGTTTTAGCAGGTACTTGGGGATACTGCAATAAATTTGTCAACCAGGATCCCTGCCTTCAGGGAATTTACACAATACAATAAACAAACAAACAAACAAACAAACTATAAACAAACAGAGAATTTATAGTTCCAAAAAATAAATAAACCCACACATATGTAAAGAGTTATTACTGTAGTGAGGGGAAAAAAAACCCACAAAGATATATGAGGAATAATGAGTAGTGAGTTGAGAATAGAAGGGCTGTTTATATAGGATGGTCAGAGGAAGTCTCTGAGTTGAAACTTAAAGAGTAACAACCATCCTGAAATAACTGGAGAGAGAGGGTTCCAAGCAGATGGCTCAGGCTATGCAAGGGTGCTGAGATGGAACTGACCTTGATTTGTTCTAGCAGACAGTATGAGGAGTTTAGTGCACAGAGAAGGAGACTGCAAAATAATAGGGGCAAAACATGTGCGATCCTAGAAACCATGAGAAGTGGTTAAATTTAATTCCAACCATGATGGGGAATCACTGAAATGTTTTAAGCAGAGAGACAATCTGACCAAATTTATATTTGACAAGAAAATGCAGGCTATGGGTAGAATACTGAACGTAGGTAGAAAAGAGTAAAGATAGTAAAGCATGTTATCGAAGGAAAAGATGAAGGTGTTTCGGACAACGATAGTGGCAATGGGAATGGTAAGAGGTGGTCGAATCTGGACCATTTTGTGGAGGTGTGACAGGTAAGTTTTCATAATATAGACATTAAGGGAAGGAAAAAAGTCACAGATGATTCCCAGGATCCCGGGCTCAGAACTAGGTTGGATGGATGCATTAGGTACTCCAAACGATTCCTGTGTCATCCTCTACTATTCACTCTGTTTCTCGTTCATTTTCTTCCCTAACAAATGCCCTCATGGACAAGTGCCCTAACGTCTTCTGTGCCCATTGTGTCTATCCCAAAAGGGTTTAATAAAAACTCCATTAATTTCTCTGCTACTTGAACAAGAAAGCATTCAAGAACAATCCTCTTAAATAGGAAAAACATTGCAAAATTTGTAGTAACTTTTCGCTTTGCTCTCCCTATATTCATGCTTCCAAGGTTACTTTGAAAATTATTACTCCATTTAAATTATTATTTTTTAAGTTTCTTTACTTATTTTAGGAGGGTGGGGAAGAGCAGAGAGAGAGAGAGAGAGAGAGAGAGGGAATCCCAAGCAGGGTCTGCATTCCCAGCATGGAGCTTGACTTGGGGCTCGAACTCACAAACCAGGAGATCATGACCTGAGCTGAAATCAGGAGTCAGACGCTTAACTGACTGAACCACCCAGGTGCTCCAAGAACATTATTACTCCATTTAGAAGCCTTGCGTCAAATTTTAAATCTGAGTTGTTCACTTTCATTAAATGTTTAACTTTCAAGACGATACCTCTTTTTGTTGCTTGTAACAATTTCTGTGGTAGCTGTTGTGAAATATAAGATGGTATTTTAAAGGCTTTATGGATTTTTAGGACTTTGCATGAGAAAACAAAACTCTATTCAACATTTGTGTATCATGTATTCCTGTATCAATATTTTAAACGCTAGTGGCTTTATCTTTACCATTTAGATAAAGATCCCTCTGATTTTCTTCTGTTTGTTTCGGGCTTCCAATTACTTATGCGAGGCCAGTCACTCTCTGGATTGTCGAAAACAGGAGGCAACCCTACTTTCAGTTTTCTCCTGACACCCAGAATACGTCTGCACATTTCATTATTGATGAGCACTAGCAAAGGCAACAAAGCAAATCATAGCTATTAATACGAAATTCATGCTTTACATTCTTACTTGTTTCCTGGCATCATAACAAACACTTACGTGTTTTATTTCACTTATTGAATGTACATATGTTATGAAGTAAGTAGCATAATTATCCCTGTTTTACTGATAAAGACTGAGACTTAGAAAGATTAATGGCTGTGTCTAAGATCACCTGCTGTCAATCAAAACTAAAATAAATACAAACATAGAACTCAAACTCTTAACTGTATGGTACACTGCTTACTGACATAAGAGAGGGGGGAGCCTGGGTGCCTCAGTCAGTTAAACATCTGACTCTTGGTTCCAGCTCAGGTCATGACCTCACATTTCTTGAGTTTGAGCCCCACATCGGACTCTGTGCTGGCAATGTGGAGCATTCTTGGGATTCATTCACTCATTCATTCATTCATTCTCAATCTCTCTCTCAAAAATTAAATAAATAAATAAATAATAAAATTTAGGAAAAGTGAATCCAGTTGTTATTTTGGTTATTTTATAATTTGTGAACTATAAATATATGTTCTGAAATTTTGAAATTCCACATACTTTTTTTAATGTTTATGTTTTTTAATGATTATTTTTGAGAGAGAGCAAGCAAAGGAGGGGCAGAGAGAGAGGGAGACACAGAACCTGAAGCAGGCTCCAGATTCTGAGCTGTTAGCACAGAGTCCAATGCAGGGCTTGAACTTGTGAATCATGAAATCTTGACCTGAAATTAAGTCGGACACTTAATGGACTGAGCCACCCCAGGGCCCTGAAATTCTGTGTGCTTTAACCTGTATCTCTTCTTTGTTTTTCTATCCATATCAATTCTATTTCATTAACTCCTTTTTCTACCTTTCTTTCATTTTCATAATTTCTTCCTAAACCAGATTTGGTGCCTTACTCCATAGCTACTTAACCCTCAGCTCAGAAAAGGCATTCTCTATATATTTCATGACACTTCCCTCATTGTCACAATTATGCTCTCTTGGATTCACAATACTAAGCTCTGATAATATTCATGTTTTCTTAACTTGCTTTCCAGTGTCACTGAATGGAATACTGTGAGCTCCGTGGACTTTAAGGTCTGGTACCAGAGGTGTTACGGGTTTCTTTTTATTGCTAGATGAATACTACGGCATTCCTATTACCGTAGGTTAACGTTTTTTTATCCTGTTCTTTCAATATTTTTCTAGTACAATAGAAAAAGAGGTTGGAAAAATCAATAGAATTAGAATTGAAAAGGGACCGTGACAAGATGAAAATTGGACAGAAACAAATTGAATGTTTTTTTTCTTTTCAGTCTAAGTTCAAGATTAGACTAGATGTCTCTTGATTCTCTCAGAAAATAAAAGGTGAGGAGTATCTCACGTGTATCCATATCACGTCCTGTCTTCACTGTGGCTGCCCTTCCACAGACTCCTCCATTTCATTCTGAACACGTTCTCCTCCCAAAATCGTGTCTCATCATGTGTTCTTAACAGGGACCAAGTGGTCCATAATAACTTTTCCCAATGCTTTCTCTCATCAAGCTCATACTTTTTGCTGTTCCTCTTGATCTGAAACCATATTTGAACCCCCCACTTATCAAAGCCCACTGAACTATAGTCTTTATTCAATCTGGATTCTTACCAACTTTAGTGTCTCTTATAATGCCTCCAAGACACCCAGATCCTGACTTTTTTAGTCTTACCTATACTTTCTGTATTCCTATACTTTAGGCTAATAGAGTCCTGTTCTGCTGCCGGCTTTTATATTAATCTTGTGGATATTCCCCCTGCCCCGCCAGGATCCCATTCTAACCACTTTATCTTTTTATCTATATTTTAATTATTTATTTCAGTCTCTGAAGACCATTTTCTTCTAAAGTTAGATCTTCTAAATCTACTTTTTATTGAATACCCATCTAATTCCTGAGCCATCTTGCTCCTATGAGGATGTGTTCATTTTTCAAGCCTATTCAACTTTCCTTTAAGGGAAAGATGAAGGCATTTGGACAAGGATTATGGCTGCAAATATAGTGAGAGGTGGCCAGATTTGGGCCATTATGCCAATCACTGTTGAGAAGTTCTACCAGAATTTGATGGGGCTATTTCTTAGTAGTAGCCTAAAAAGTTACTTTAGGGTCTAATATAAACCTTAAATGAAATAATATATTTTCACTAGAGGTTAAAAGAGATCACAGTCTTCAAGTAATCAAAACATTTAATATTTCCTGCATATTTTTTCATTCAGTAAGTATTTATTAAGTGCCTCTTAAGTGCCAGGTACTCCATGAGATATTACCAATTCTACTGAGCACAAAATAGACAGTTTCCCAGAGTTTACAGAAGAAAAATAATCTGTTTTATTATAAAGAAGTGTGATGAGTGATTTGGGAAATTACACAGAGGTATTGAATCTGCAGAGAAGCATTCCATTTAGTCAAGAGGCAATGACATTTTATCTGGGATTCAAAGAATGGTAAGATTTAACCCTATCCTAATGCTGAGGAGAGAAAGTTGAGAAGGACAGTACCCCTGATCTTGAAGAACTTATCATACGGCAGTATATATGATTTCTGAGAGATCTTACTAGAAACGGTTCGAATAAACTAAGAAAAACTTTTAGACCAATGGCTCTTAACTTTGCACTTAAAGTTCACCTAAGCTTCATTTAAACAACAACAAAAATCTGCCTAGTCACCCCAAATCTCTTGAATTAAAATTTCTGGGTATGGATCCTGGGAATTTCCATTTTATAAACTTTCCAGTACTTGTATAATAATGCTTGGGAATCATTGCCTAAGACTGAAACACAGGTTTTCCTGAAAATCCTCCATGTACCTAAGAGCCTGGAGGGTCAAGAGCTAAGAGGCCCAGACTCTTCATTTTTAAAAATCAGTCCAGTTGATTCTGGTTCAAGAGTAGGCAGACTACACATGGACAAACAGCTCTAAAGTTTTACAACAGCTTATGTTAGCAAAATGACTATAGACTAGATACCGATTTAAGTTTTAGAAGTTTGGATCTAATCTACTGGATGGTGTCTTACTTTCTGGCCATATCTAGTTCAAGCCATCTCCCACTCAAGCCTAACTGACCACTTAATACTTGATATACAAATGGCAAGCCACATCTCTTTTTTAATAAAAATACAAGTGTATGCAGAATTGTCAATATGTAAGGAAGGCAATTGGGCTTTCCCAGTTCTCTTATTCATTTTTGTAACACTTCTGAGATCTATGGGGTCGTCACCATTCTATAGCTCTTGCTTTCAAAAAGAGCTGAGAAAAAAAAAATTATACTAACTCCTGACAGCTTTCTATAGACACACATTCAATCCTTCTGAGAAAAGCACAGCGTACTTTGTAGCTGCTTCCCATACCTCTTCCCAGACTATCCTTGCCCTGCAGCCAGAATGTGATTTTCCTCCTGTGGTTTCTCATCTCTATGATGAAGTCATTTTTTAAATGAGGCTCGCCATGCTCTATAGGATGTGTGCCAACCCTCCTTCAACTGCGTATCTCATCTTTCTTTGCTTTATTAAATATGCCACACACCTCCATGTAATAGGGCCCTTTCTTCCCACAGTCTCCTCTACCTGGAGATAGCCACGTCTGCTTACTTTCATGTCAGCCCAACTCAATACTCGTCCTTCACTTGTCAGCTCAGGAGTCACTTACTTAGAGAAGACAGTCAAGCTTAGTTTTTGTTTAACATTATTTTTATTCATTATTTATTTTCTTTATTTTATATCTACTTATTTTTAACACTATTTCTATCTCATGGAGTGTTTCCCAAAGTGTTATTACATACTCTTTCATGAGGTTATTTGCTTAATGTCTCCATAACTAGACTGATAGTAGAAACTGGGTGTTTATCTTTTTATTCACCATATGGACTACACATAGTAGGTGTTTAATAAACATTTGTTGAAGAAGTAAATGAAGAGTTTACCATATTCTAAGACAGTCAGATTTGTGATTTCAGTTCACTATACTGGGCCACCATATATTTCATATTTGGCATGTGCTGGACCCAGTAATAAGCATCAGGAATGCCGAGATGAATTCACTGTTTGTGAGCTATACCACAATATGCACTTTCGGTTTTAGCCAACTTTTTTTTTGCCACTGAATGCTGCTGTATCACCAGTTTGTAAACGTGATAGCCCTCTCTCATTAAGTCATCTCGCCTGCTTATCTGCAATCCATTTAGACACATTCCATTATATTCCTTCTGTGTTTCCCATATAACATCTAGTTCATTCCCAAGGGGCCTGAATAAGGCATCCAATCAAACCCACTTCTAGAAAACAAACCAAAACTTCAGATTAATTCTTGATTTAGTATGTGAAAAAGCACTTCCTTCTAGGTAGTAAGGGCTAAGTAGCCTATAGGAGGCTAATTAGCCTGTATCTTTTTTTCTTTATGTAAAAATAAGATTTGGGGCACCTGGGTAGCTCAGTTGGTTAAGCGTCCAACTTTGGCTCAGCTCATGATCTCACGGTTCGTGAGTCCAAGCCCTGCATCGAGCTCTGCGCTGACAGCTCTGTGCTGAAGCAGAGAGCCTGCTTCAGGTTCTGTGTCTCCCTCTTTCTCCCCTTCCCCTGCTCATGTTCTGTCTCTCTCTAGAAGAAATAAACATTATTTTTTTAAAAAATAATTAAAAAATAAGATTTTATCATATCAATTTAGTTTAAAAATAAATCTAGTATATTTTTGACAATTTCTAGGGAAAAAAGCAATTCAAATAGTTTCATCAAAAACAACTCTCATAATAAATACATTTTTTCTTAAGTCTAACCTAAAACCTACATTCAAATGTGATTACAATTCTTTTCAAATACTTGATACCATTTAGAATAGTGTTTAGAGTTCTTCTTCCCTTTAACCATTCTATATCATGCCTATATCTGGTGTAAATATTTCTTCTCTCCGAAAACTTTTTCCAAAATCTTCATATGAAATTTAAGCTAAAAAAAATTAAACATAAAGCGGTACTCTAAGCTTATTCTTCATAGAGCTAACTCCATTTTAAATGTTTATAATATTGTCCCTTCATTTTGAATAAGTAACCAACATTTTATTTGCTTTTCCTCTTTTTCATTTAACTATGTACATCAACTCACAACACATATTGTCTCTTTGGGAGTTTCTCTATCTGATTAATATTGTTTCTACCTCTATCACTTACTACCTTGCTAATGATTCAGAATATTTAAATTAAAATGATAAAACTGTATGTATTACAGAGACTTAGGCAACATAGATTATATTATTCTAGTTTTATACAGTCAGCAGACCTGTATCTAATGGACCAAAATAAATCTATTTAAATAAATTCAAAGTACATAGTTTTCAGAAATACTCAGTTCTATATGAAGGCAGTTTGTTCAGAGGCTTAGATCAGTGATATAGTTATATTCTTATCCACCATGTTTATTCTTTATATCAATAACCAAATAGTCAAAATTATAAAACTGTGTGTATTACAGAGACTTAGGCAATATAGATTATATTAATATCATTCTAGTTTCATACAGCCAGCAGACCTATATCTAATGGACCAAAATAAATACCATAGCATCTATTTAAATAAATTCAAACTACATAGTTAATATCATGTTCATACTTACTGAATATATAATATTAGTGTTTATTTCTGCCAAAGTGAGGCTGGCCAGGATTAGCTATACTTTACAAATGAAAAGAGGTAAGGAGAAATTAAATGACTTTGCCAAGGTCACATAGTGAGTTCACACCAGATCTAAGATGAAAACAAAGTGCAGTGAGCCATGATGCCTCCCTTCCCAGGAAATCATTTATCAAGCAGCTATCCCAAATCAAGATTAACTGGGTCAGATGATACCTCTTCTTTCACCAAAGCACATTCAACTAATATAGCTGAGATTTGTTATTTGTGTGTTACCATTCTAAACGGAGTGTGTAATGAAAACAAAAACCCCACAAAGTTAAAGACAGAAGTTGTTTTCCTCTAATTAGATCAAAAATTTTATATCCTTTCACTATGACATCTCTGTGAGGTAGGGCATTATAATGAATTTTCTGATACATTTTGTCCAGATAAAAGCTTAAAAGAATGGGCTCATGGCTCTTCAATGCTCTAATCTCATACTTGTTGTTTCTAGAATTAAAGCTGCCTCGAGTGTTTCCATAAGCATTATGTTTTCCATTGGAGTCAAATTGTTCCTATTTAAACAGCTGTCCTCAGTTCTATTGCTGTCATATTGGTTGTAATTATATTTCAACTGCAAACCATTGTTGCATTTTTTATTTATAACTTGGCAAAGGAGAGCAACTTAAACTACATAGAGGTCAGTTTTTCAGAACTGAGAACAATTAAATTATTTGCTAAGTGCACTGGTGTCAGAAATATTATCCCATGGTATATTTATAATTTTAAAGGGGAAAAACTCAATTACAAAATCTATGATCACTAAGTGGGGAGCAGTGCTTTCTGCAACTTAATTTGAAATGGATTTGTAAACTGAGTAAAAGTTGATTTTAATGATGTCATGGAGGAGGCAGTGATTATGTTAAGTTCCTCTATATGTTTAGGATTTAAGTATCTGCATTTGGTGTATTCACTTAGTAACAACTTAATAAATAACTCCCAATTAGTCATAATTTGATAGAATTATTAACTTTTATTAAAAGGAGGGTGGTATGTTGGATAGAAGCCACCATAGATCCAAATTTTACCACCCACTAGCTAAAATCACTTTGGACATTTGAAGAGACAAAAAACTGATCTCTCCAATTATCTACTCCCAGATATGGACAAAGAGCTAATTGTGTTCCTGTTAATTCTCTTACTTCCATAACCCACTTTTGAAGATACCTGCTGTGAGGATTTGTTGACTTGTTTAAAATCCCTGATGGGAATAGGGGAAGAGGATGATTCTGTAATATTTCACAAGACCTCCAAAAGTGATGTTAAAGAAGACAACCTCAGGACAGCTAACTGAAACCTGGGAACTACTCTATTTTATCAAATGCAGATATTCACATTTAAGGAAAGTACGATTTCAGATCAGGAGAAAAGAATATTAGAAATAATAGTATGCACATTTCACACTTCTTTGTATTAGTCACTTGTTTTGTGCCAGGCACTATGCTACATGTTAAGAATACAGAAATAACTAAGCATAGCTCTATCCTCAAAGATCTCACAATCTAATAAAATAATCAGGCATGTAAGCAAATAATCACAATGGAGTAGTCTCTAATTGAGGCATGTAAATAAACCAGCAAATATCCAATAGGGTAGTTTGAAAAACTAGTAAAAGTCTCACTGGAAAGATAATGGTTTAATTGTTTTGCAAAGTGTGTGTGTGTGTGTGTGTGTGTGTGTGTGTGTGTGTGTGTGTGTGTATTAGCCACAGAACTGATAGATGGGGAGGTGTGACACAACATTGGGAAATATAAAAGAGCATGACACTGTGAGTAGGAGACTTCAACATGGTCAGAACACATTCAGTTTATAGCCAATGTCAGAAGAAGAGGTCAAAAATGTAAAGAGAGATTAGGTTGATAAAGACCCTACACACTCTGCTAAGGAATTTCAGGAAGCAGCTGTTGAAAATTTTTAACCAGAAAATTGACATGACTAGACTGTACTTTGATAAAATAACTCTGTCAACATGGTAATAAATGGATAGAAGGAGACACATTTGAAATTGGCAACTCGTTCCAGGGAGTCTATAGGAAGCCATGGCGATGGTCCAGGAAGAAGGGGAAGAGGTCAGTGGGGATGGTTAAAAAGGAATCTATTTGGAAGAAAATTGCTAGTGCTTATTAGAAGGGTAATGTAGCATGGATGGCTATGGATAATGGAGGAGGAGAAGACCAGGTTTATTCTATTAGTAGGAGGACCTCTTGGTTTTAGACAAAAGATACGGTTTTCAAACTTTTTATAGCCATTAAATCCTTTATTTCAAGTGTTACAGATTTTGAGTGAAAGCCAAGTGCTGGAGAGGAAAAAAGTGCTGGAAACGGGTGTCATTTGGTTGGATAGGGCCGATGTAAATCGTATGAAGACCTAGAGAAAAACACCTGCCATTTGAAGGTCGGGGAGTCTAGAACTTTCCTGGAAGAAGATGCTCCTTATAGCTTTCATTATTTAGCTTCAATAAGCAAGACACAAGCCTGAGTTCTTTAATAGTTAAAACATTTCTTAAGAATAATTTAGAAACGATGCATGTTAATCCCAGTTCCATGAATTAGTAGGATTATGACCTTGTGAGAATCCCTTCCACTCTCTGAGGCTCAGTTTTATTATCCTTAAGACGGGAGAGTACCTCCTCATAGAATTGTTTTGGAGATGAAATGAAACCACAAAGGTAAGGTGCTTTATGTCCCTCTCAGCATATAATAAGCACTTTGTAAATGGTTACTATTTGCAAATTTTTATTGAAATGAGGATATGTATCAGTTAAATTGAGTTGCCATACCCCAAATTTATATTCCTTTGTATCTTGTTCACTTCTTTATTCATTCAGCAAGTAGTTTTTGAGCCCCTGTCCTTTATCAAACTGTATCTGGAGATACAGATTGCTGCCTACGGTCTAACTGTTGAATGGGGAGAGAAATGCAAAGTCAAAATAAAGGCAGCACAGCATGATCTCATGGTTCATAAATATACAGGCATAATATTTCGTTAATGTGGATTCTGTTAATATCCTTCGTAAAATAATTTAATTTGAGGGTGATTATTGAATACTACTGCAGAAATTTGAGACCCAGTTGAGTTGGCCAAAAGATAACCAGTTTGAATTACCATCAGCAATCCCAGATTTATACTGCAAAAGTCACAGAGGATATAAGTTACATAAATCAATGTATACAGTGATGATTAATATCATAATTATGCTATATGCAAACATAATTCAGGTGTCTACCTAACACACAATTTGCACCTGTATAGATGTAATGGTCAACAGTAGCCATCATGAGAGCTTTTCATCAATGATTCATCTGTCCTGTTGGTACTCTGTTCGCTGCTTTTAACTTTGTTAGGCAAAATGCCATTTGGGATTTTGTTTTGTTTTTAATTTTTGTTTTCTAGAAGTGAGGAAAGAACCTACAGCAATTTTTCCTATTAAAATCCGTCATGCCAGAGAAAGAGAAAATTGTTGGCTAGAGAAACCAGAAGCAAAATTTGCAAGTGAAATCAAACAAAACACTAACCAATTGTTATATGTATTAAAATGCTTTCATTTTCATAACCCATTCAAGAAGTAGGGGTTTCCTGTGATGCAAAGATACATTTATTTTTCTTTCAACATCGCTACAAATTGCTTTTGGGTAATATACTGCACCATAGGCTACTCACCCAGAGAGTTGATGCAAAACCTCATTCTGAGAAACAAAAGCAGTGTCAATTTATATGGCAAGAGAATGAATACTACATTCCAAGTTGATACAGGATCTGACACTTCAAATCTAAAATAAATTATTTGGAAGGCCCACTATCTTTTTTCCCCCTGACCTTGGTATTAACAGCATTTGTGACCTTGTATGCAAATGAAGTAAAACACCAAGGATGTTTTTCATCAGTATGAATTAGCAGTTTTTTAATGTATGTTTCTGTGATCATCCGTTTATTTCCCAAAGTGTAATTTCTATCTCCCTAAATCAATTTAACCAGCAGCATGTTGTGAATGTGACTCATTTCATCTGAGCCTGTGGTTAGCATTATGTTGCTGTGAAGAGACCACCTGACAGATCTTTCAGCCTAGAAGTTGTCCATTTCAATTAACAGGACACTCAGGACATTTCCCTGTCAGGATAATAAAAGTGCTCATTTGCCTCCTCTCTTGAAAGAGAAGAAAATATCATGCACTGTTAATAGGAAGTCAACCTCCCTTTTTCTGTTTTCAGAACACAAAGGCTTAGCAGGAAGTGAATATAAATAAAGGAAAACAATTCAGTATGCTGGAACGTAGAGAAGCGTGATTTCTTTTTTCTCCACATTACAGCGTGTGCGCTAGGCATTCCTTTCCTAACTCTGTCACTCCTGTAGAAAAATAGATGGACAAAACCATGAATTTATATTGCTGATCTTGCCATAGCAATGGATCTGGGTTTTCTGTGCTTTGAAAAGGAAACACTTCGAAGAAAATGCATCATTCTAATGTTTAAATATTGTTTGCTACATGAATACTTTGTATTTTTTTTAAGTTTATTTATTTATTTTGAAAGAGAGTGTGTGTGTGTGAGGGGCAGAGATGGAGAGAGACAGAGAGAGAGAGAGACAGAGAGAGGGAGAGGGAGAGAATCCTAAGCAGGCTCCACACTCAGAACAGACCCTGATGCAGAGGTTCAATTTCACAGACCTTGAGATCATGACCTGAGCCAAAATCAAGAGTCAGATGTTTAACTGACTGAGCCACCCGGGCACCGTTATATGAATCCTTTGAAGAAACTTGTGTTTAATTCTTAGGCCAGTGCTGAGCAAGGCTACTTAATGGGTGGTGAAAGTAAAAACGTACTGTGATGACAACTCTAAATAGCTTCATGAAGAATTGGTGCAGCTTTTCAATAATATTTTAATGAGATTAGAAATTCTGACATCATCTCAGACTTAGTCAACATCGGTGCATGCTGGACATTTAATATAATTGCACATGTAGACCACAGCTTTTCTATTCTGGCTCAATTTCCCTATGGTCTAATCTTGATATATCTCTTTTTGCTAATAGTTTTTGTAAGCTTACCTCAAAAAGAAAACAAACTGAAGCAAAGCTTCTTTCAACTCGAAAAACATCCCTGCAAATGTATGCAGGCACTCTTTAGATAGACCGTTTTCTCTGGTTAAGCTTCAAAACCCATCTCTGCAGCAGGCTGCACATTTAGCTGGGAGACAACTGAGTTATAAAATTGGTCTTGGGCTACTGAGAAACAAAAATGCAGCTCCAGAGTGGAGATTCTATGATGAGGTGTAAAATAGGAACTTTTTCTTCTTATGGCGAGCTTCTCTAAATAACTGGCTGATTTTCCCTTAAATGGAGAACGGTCACTATCCAGATACCTCTCACTTGTCCTCCATGCAGTGGCCCTCAATGAAAACTGTTTATATGTATGTAGTGATGAGACAAGCCTAACATATGGCAAACACTTCCCTTCTGCAAAAATTCCGAGGATTATTTTAGAGATTTGGGAACTGAAAGAACGAGTACCTAGCCTTCCAAAAAATCATTTTAAAGATGAAAACTGCTGTTCCAAGAGGTGGATTTTCTCCAAATCAGAAAGTCAGCTAGTGACGGAAGCACAGCAGGCCATCACCTGACCCCTGGAAAGCATTTAACCTTTCGGTGTGCCGTGTAACTTGACAACAAGAATCAGGGACCGAGAACATGTATAGTGCTCAAACCTAGGATTCTTAAGGAAATAATTTAACATAACTCATGTGTTTATTCTATGTTTCAAAGAGCTGAGTTTTGTCTAAGTAGCACAGTTATTCATTTCACATTTTTACTCTGCTGCCAAAATAAGTGCATTTCTTATATTTCAATGTCCCTTTTACTTTTTCAAAACATCTTCAGCTCATTTTCCTTTGTCACTGTTGCAGTCCTGTAAGGTAGCTATTCTTATTTCTGTTTTGTTCTTTGTTTTGTTTATTCTCCCCCACTGAGGACATGGAAAACAAGGGACACAATCTTACCAAGTTCAAAAACCAATTAACATTAACAGTATAATCATGAGAGCCAATGGATTTGCGGAAGGAAGAAAAGAGGAAACTTACTTTTACCAAATATGAGTGATTTGTGCTAAACTATTGAGAGGAACTTTACATGTTATTTCATTTAGTTCTCAGTAAAGTAGCATTATCTTGATTTCTTGAGTCTCTTACAGGGTTCAATTCAACGGAGGCCTTAAAACCATCTGGAAGCAAACTGGGATTCAAACTCAGGATTGTCAGTCCTAAACAAATGCTTGATTTTGTAAATTAGTTGTTCTCAAAGTGTGGTCTGAGGACCTTGCAGGCCCAATGACCATTTCAAGAGGTCTGTGAGATCAAAACTAGTTTCCTAGTAACTTCTTAATTAATTCTCATCATCTGACAGTTTCACAAGGGAATTTTCCACAGGTTACAGGATATAACACAACAAATTGACTAAAGATGCAGACATGAGAGTCCAGCCATCTTGTATTAATTAGATATTTAAAAAGATATACAAATGTGTAAAACAGTGACCCTCTTCTTACTATTTTGTTTTGGAATATAGGGTTTTTTTTAATAACATGTTATAGATTTATTGTTCATTGCTGTTGTTTTAGTCAATAATATTCCACATTTATTATTTTCAGTTTCTAATAGGTGATGTATCTGTAGTGGAACTTAACATAGGAACAAGTTGGAATCCTCAATAATTTTTAAGAGTGTAAAGGAGGTGTAACACCAAAACATTTGAGAACCACTATGCCAGATGAAGCTTCTTCACAGAGTAGAGTTGGAAGCTACAATATACAGCAAAACAGCCCAGGACCTATCTTTCTAAAGATAGAAAATCTATGTGGGCATCAATCTTAGTACTAGAAATGACTTTTAGATAAACCTTGCTGCCACGTCGTTTTAATTTTGACTTATCCTAGAAAGAAGTCCATAATTAGTTCTTTTCTTGGAGGTCATGAGTGATGAATTATCACTATAACCAGGAAATTAAATCTAATTTTTGACTTAGGTTCAGCAAAGGTCTCAAAAGCCAAGAAGGAAATGATAGGTGATAGAACCTGTACATTCCAGAGTGAGAGACTGCAATCTACATAGAACTTTTAAAGGCAGTTTTTAAAGTTGGTTTGACAACCTCTCTCCTACCTGGATGATGTAAAAGGGTAAAAGAGAAGCAAGGTTCTTGGAAACAGAAGAATTTCTTTAAACATACTTAAAATATTTATTTATTTATTTATTTATTGAGAGGGAGAGAGAGAGAGAGAGAGAGTGCACGAGCTGGGGAGGGGTGGGAAGAGAGGGAGGGAGAGAATCCCAAGCAGGCTCTGCACTGTAGCACAGAGCCCAATGTGGGGCTCAATCCATGAACCATGAGATCATGACCTGAGCAGAAATCAAGAGCTGGATGCTCAATGGACTGGTCCGCCAAGATGCCCCTGAACATACTTCTCAGTATGCTCAGAGTCTTTACAGGGGAGAGATAAAGAAAGCTTCCCTCTCACATGAAAACCAGAGAATGGCACCTTAGGGAGGCCATCTGGAGATCCACATCTGTGACATATGGAGCCTCTGGGGCCCCACAGCTGATGCCTGACCTATAGCAGGAAAAGCCAAAAAGCAGGATATTGTGATGGGCTCAGCCCTCAAATGGAGGAGCTTGAAAAGGAGACTTCATGAAAGCAGTCTGGACTAACAGAAGTTGACAGGACCAAGTATGGTGAGCACGTCCTCTGGGACCAGATATTAATGCAGCAGCTTTCAGTAGTTGTTGTTAGTAACTTCTAAAAATTTTTATGACTGTATATTTTATAATTCATAACAATTAATTATTACTTAATTATATTATTTAATTCCTACAGAAAATGAACAATAGTGTGAAAAACTTCCATATGCTCTGCCAAAATTCTGCAACACTTTAATTTAATTTACTTTTAATGTTTATCTATTTTTGAGAGAGAGCTAGCAAGCAAGTATGAATGGGGGAGGGGCAGAGAGAGAGGAAGACAGAATCCAAAGCAGGCTCCAGGCTCTGAGCTGTCAGCACAGAGCCTGATGTGGAGCTTGAACTCACAGACTACAAGATCATGACCTGAGCCAAGGTCAGATGCTTAACCAACTGAGCTACCCAGGTGCCCCAATTCTGCAATAGTTTATATTAAGTTGTGCCATTTGATTTATTATTCCCTTTCTCTTTCTCTGTTCCTATCAGTCTCTCTCCATGCTCATGCATACACAGAGGTTTGGGTTTATTTTGTTGTTGTTGTTGTTGTTGTTGTTGTTTTAAAGTTTATTTACTTTGAGAGAGAGAGCACGAGCAGGGGAGGGGCAGAGAGAAGGAGAGAGCGAATCCCAAGCAGGCTCTGCGCTGTCAGAGGCTCCAGCTCATGAATGGTAAGATCATGACCTGAACCAAAACCAAGAGTCAGATGCTTAACAAACTTAGCCACCCAGGTGCCCGAGGTTTTTTTGTTTTTTAACCATTTGCCTATAGGTTGGAGACATCAGGCCTCTTTACTCCTAAATATTTCAGTGTGTATTTCCTAAGAATAGATATATTTTCTTATATGATCTTATACGACAACAGTATTAGTTATCAGGAAATTTCTTATTGATGCTAGAGTATTACCTAATCTATAGCTACAGTTGTTTCAAATTCCCCCAAGAAGATTACCTGGGAGGGCATCCTGACTGCACATACGGTAAGGACTGATGATTTCCCAGAGACTGAGACAGGAAGGATGAAGGACAAACGCATGAAAATTCACAGGTCTCCAACCCAGTCTTGAGTGATTAGCAAGGACACTAGGAAGTTGGGGATGGGAACAGAAAGGACTTACTCACCGAAGAACAATTCAAAGGCTCATTTTCTGGGTAAGGGGCTTCAAAGAGGTAACTGACTAGTAAATAGCAAGGCAAAATCAAGGATGGATGGGAGAGCACTTGCCCCAGGCTCCCCCATCCTTCTGTCTGATGTCAGAATCCACTGCAGAACGAGGGTTATTCCTTTCAGCAAGGGGAGACAATTCATACTCAGTAGCCAAGATTAGGTGTTGTATTATCATACAAAACCAGAATTTTGCTTGACGGTTTGTTAATGTAACCTGTACTATCTCTACCATTCTAGAGCTCTGGAGGCATTTATTCATTTAATGATCATATATTTTTAAAGTTTGTTCAGAGAGAGACAGAGAGAGAGAGAGAGAGAGAGAGAGAGAGAGAGAGAGAGAGAGAATGAGAATGCACAGGGAAGGGGCAGAGTGAGAGGAAGAGAGAAAATCCCAAGCAGGCTCCACGCTGTCAGCACAGAGCCTAATGCAGGGTCTAACTCATGAACCATGAGATCATGACCTGAGCCAAAACCAAGAGTCGGACACTTAACCAACTGAGCCACCCAGGCGCCGCTAATAATTAATGTTAGCTACATGTCTACATTTTAAAGTCTGCACAAGGAATAAATTCCTCAGCGTTGTCTTCAATATTCATTCCTTTAGTTATTTATTCATTCATGTATTCATTCAACAAATATTTATTGAGAAATGTAATGCACCATACTTTCTAAGTGCTAAGAAAACAATATTTGACTAAAACGGGAAAGATCCCTGCTTTCTTGCAAGTTATTTTCTGGGGTGCATTCTGTTGTTCTTGTTGATCCTGACTATCATCTCTGCAAAGAGATGTTACAGTGATGTGTTGTTATGTCGCATGCTATAGTTTTTATGCTGTAGTGATTAAGGAAGGATTTGGATCAAAGAATGAAGCTAACAGAATTTAGTCCAGCTTTGTTCCTTTGTAATGATGTATTGTCTTCTTGAAGTCCTGCTTGTTAGCTACATATTTTCTTTAGTAATAGCTCCAAGATAATAGGTACTTAATCCTGCATTTATTGTGACCTCTTTACAGTCAGTTGCAAGGCAGAATAAACTTATTTCTAATGCACTTATAAACTATTTCCTTAGCCATATAGAACTCATATTCAAAAGCTAAAGCACACATGTGTATACACTAATTTTTGTGAACACCAAGTATGAGTGTTGATTTTTCTATCTAAGTTTCTATGCGTGGTTTTACCATTTAGACGGTACTGATTTGTCTGGAAGTGTTTTGACATGATACATGTATTAAACACTCAGGTCTCAATTCAGGATAATTTTCCTTTGGAGGCCAAAAAAAAAAAAAAAGTGATCTGAGACATCATTACTTTTACTTCAATGAGAATCATGAGTCTAATCATCAGGATTCCATTTTCTCTGAGTTGACTTTAAAAACTCGTAAACTCAAAGCCAAAATATAATGATATTTGCTTGTTAAATGTTATAGAAGCACTAGGAAGCCTGGAAATGAAGTTGAAATTCTACTGAAACTTAGAGTTTCTAATAGCCATTTTAAAAATCATTACAAACTAAGTTTAATAGCTTGCTTTTGGAATGTCATTTGGTTCACAAATCTAGAGAGAAGAATCAGAGAGGTACACTTTGTGGCAGACTTCTGGCTATTATTTTACATTATAGAATAAAAATGTAATTTTATTTCTCAGTCATAAATATATATACACACACACATTATGCACATATACAAAACACACTTATAACATGGATAAGTTCATGTGTTTGTGCGCATATATGTACTAAATGCATATGTTCTGTGTTTTAGTCTGCAGCGTATGCATATGCACGTCTGCATGATAGCTTTTAAGTGGTAAAAAGTGATTTAAAAAAACTGAACCTAGAGGTGTTTGGTTTTTTTTAATACTATATACTACCCGTATAAGTGACTTTTTGAGAAGGTTGGTAATGTTAATGCACACACACACTGTTGGAAATCTTATTTTGATTTTGCTAAAGAGAAGTCGCTTATGTCTATATACGAGGGTGTGGCTGCTTCAAAATGAGTCCTCCTTCTCAGTGTAGATATAAAATATCTGAAATATTTAAAAAGCCCCTTGAGGGGCACCTGGGTAAAAGTCGGTAAAGCATCCTCCTTGATTTTGGCTCAGGTTATGATCTCACAGTTGTGAGACTGAGCCCCACACCAGGCTCTGTGCTGAGCACGGAGCCTGCTTGGGATTCTCTCTTTCCCGCTGTCTCTACCCCTCCCCTGCTCAATCAATCTCTCTCTCTTTCTCTCTCTCTCAAATAAAACTTTAATAAATAAAGAAGCCTTGAAATATAAATGCATTTGGCTTAATATTAAAGAATTATATTTTAAAGCTTGATTTGTTCACTTTATTCATCGTTTATTTTAGTTTCTTATGATTTTTGAGAAAATATTTTTTTAATTTTTTAATGTTTATTCATTTTTGAGAGAGAGAGAGAGAGAGAGAGAGAGAGAGAGACCGAATCCAAAGCAGGCTCCAGGCTCTGAGCTGTCAGCACAGAGCCTGATGCAGGTGTGAACCTACAAACCATGAGATCATGACCTGAGCTGAAAGTTGGATGCCTAACCGACTGAGCCACCCAGGTGCCCCAAGAAAATACTACTTATAAAGTGTTTAGAATCATTTCCTTTTCTAACAGATTAACTGTAAGCAATTTATGCTTCTGTTTTAAGAAAGAAGGAAGTTATTGGGGCGCCTGGGTGGCGCAGTCGGTTAAGCGTCCGACTTCAGCCAGGTCACGATCTCGCGGTCCGTGAGTTCGAGCCCCGCGTCAGGCTCTGGGCTGATGGCTCGGAGCCTGGAGCCTGTTTCCGATTCTGTGTCTCCCTCTCTCTCTGCCCCTCCCCCGTTCATGCTCTGTCTCTCTCTCTGTCCCAAAAATAAATAAAAAACGTTGAAAAAAAAATTTAAAAAAAAAAAAAAAAGAAAGAAGGAAGTTATTAACCCATTGAGAATACATAGTCTATCTGTTGTGTAAACATATTCTAAGTACACAGAGTTATTATCTTTTCCTGATCAAGGGAATTAGTGTACTGATTATAGAAATGAGGAAGTGAAGACTCAAAGAAGTAATTGCATTTTGTGGATGTGTAATGCATTTGTCTATTGATCACCAGACAAAATTGCCCATTCTCACCCATGTTTTAACCTGATAAGAAAAAAAAAGACATATTAAATAACACACTTGGAATAACTTGATTTGCCTGTTTGTTTTTAGCTATTAGACTGTATTTAAAACTCTTTGAAAATCCACACAGCATTAGATATTGATGTATTCTTTCAATAGATTTTAACATACACCTTGAAATTATTCACACAGCAATCTAACCTTAATATTTGGAAGATGCTTTGCTGTATTAAAGAAACTTATGTCTTTGCTACTCTGCTCTACCCTAAACATAAACAATCTTTCCATGCTTCAGGCCATTGTGCTCTGAAGTTCTTACTTGCATCCTTACACAGCTGATTTTCTCACTTTAGTCTCTGCTCAAATCTCCTTTCAGAGCTGACTTTCTTGACCACTCTACCTAAAATAGCATCTTCTGTCTGCTTCTTGCCTAATTCTTTCAAGACTTACCTGTCTATATTTTTCCTTATAGCCACTGTTACAACCTGGAGTTATACTGAATCACTTTCTCATTGATTACATGAGAATAAGGAAATTGTGTGCTATATTCACCTCTCTGAACAGTGCCTATCATATCACAGGTTCTCAAAGAATAAAAAAATGTGTGTGTGTGTGTGTGTGTGTGTGTGTGTGTGTGTGTATCAAACCCCTGTTGAATGAATGTAGAAGGAAAGTTGAAAACCAAGAGATTTAGGTAAAAACCACACACATTTGAAGCCAATTTATGATTAAATAACATCACACCCAAAATGTCTGAAAGAATGGATTCTTTTTTTGTCAGAAGTAGTAAACACAATATGCTATAGATAATTTTAACTTGGAATGATAGAAATGAGTTATTTAAAAACATTAATAAGCTTTATTAAGATAACTTCTATTGCAACAGTTAAAGGTTTACCATCACACTAATTATTTTGAATTTGCTTTAAATAAATAGAAACCAGTTTAACCATGAATTTGCATCAACCACTGGCCAAGTGTTAATGGTTATTCGCCTGCCTCTGGGTAGATATATCTCCTAATACATTCCTGAGCATTTGAGCTTGCCCATTTCTTAGTGTAGGCATAGTATGAATTGATAAAAGATTTCATTAGGATAAAGGATCAAAAGAGCTATATTGAATATCACCAAATCTCTAAGATGAGATAATTGTTTACTTATTCAAGTAATATTGTAGAAATACATGGTCACTTTTATCATCTCAAAGATATCTCCATAAAAACACGTGTTAGAAAACATCAGAAAAATCGTGCACTGTTGATTGACAAGCCATTTAAAATTTCCTTTCTGTAGAGCTGTCTTCTGCTAGCCTTGTCAGAACTTATCAGATGTTTCTTTACTCCAATAGAAAAACATACTGTTTTTTTTAAAAAAATTAATATTTATTTATTTTTTGAGAGAGAGGGACATACTGTGAGCAGGGAAGGGGCAGAAGGAGAGGGAGACACAGAATCCCAAGCAAGTTCCAGGCTCTGCGCTGTCAGCACAGAGCCAGACACAGGGCTTGAACCCACAAACCATGAAATCATGATCTGAGCCAAAGTCGGATGCTTAACCCACTGAGCCACCCAGGCACCCTGAGAAAAACATACTTTTAAACATTATCTTCCCATATTCTTCTTCTGAAATTTTAAGTGTAAATGTGGCAATATAATGCATGTTCCTGGCCAGCTTAATGCTTTAGAGGTTCCAAATCCAAAAACATGAAGATAGATGACCCTGGATAGAGCTAAAATGCTATTCAGGGTTTTTTTTCCCCCATAAAGAAAATTAGAGCATACATGTTCATTGCAGAGACTATAAGCATTATGGGAGTAAACCCCATGTGTATCCTGTGATCCTCTGTGTCCACAGCATGTTAGCACTACATCTGTCACACGGTACCCATTCAATATATCTTTGTTAGATCAAAAACAAAAAAAAAAGTTGAGTTTGTATCAGTGACCTCCCTGTTCCCCCAAAAAGACGTATAACACACTGTTCACCATTTAGGTATGAATGATAAATGGCTAATTATACAGCCTTATTTTTGTTCTAAAATTTGCCGGTTTTTTTGAACATGGTATTGCAAAACAATGAAGTATATCAGCATGATAATTATGTAATTGGATGAAGATTTTATGCTTTTCCTCATGTAAAAACTACATTCTAACACTGACCTGTCAAGAGCAACAGGGTAGATGAAATGGAATGAGAAACGGAAAATATATGTAGGGGTTCCTTCCATTCAGCAGGGAATAATAGCAGTTATAGATTTTCTAAAAGCGTTATTGCAAAGTCTTTTATGTTAACAACAGTCACAAATATTTCTTCTTCCTCTATTCAGTGGTTGGGTCATTACTCTCTTATTCAGGAAGCTGTACAAGGGATACTTGGCTTTTCAAGTTCTGCATGGTAGTAGGAGTACTTTCTCATTCCTAGGTAATTTCCACTAATGCAGGTATCAATTACGCTTTCAAACTTTTCAATATTTCACCCATGTGTGTTATGGGTAGTGTAGATTGTTTTTGTTTTCCAGTCTTTGTTAATGCATTTGCAGATTGCACTGAAAGAGCCTGAGAAAATTACTCCGTACATCAGCATCAACAGTGCAAATTGTTTTTTAATCTATATACTGTACTATTGCACTACATTGTACAAACCAGTAAAGAAAAAAAAAAGTTAAGTGACTAACATTGGTTCTGGGAAGTTGTAGGGCAGGAGTAAATACACTTTTGAACACTTCTCAAAACTAAATACCAGAAAAGATAAATACAATAGAATATGAAACCAAACATACACTCCTCCCTCTTCCAACCATCCAGATTCAGAAACATTTGTGATTTCTGACTTGGTGATTAATTTAGCATCACTTGTGAAATTAGTGAAATTAAAATATTTTCCATGCATGTAATGTTATTCTCTAGCTAACGATCCTCAAACGAAGTTTTATTTATATAGATGTGTTAAGTGTGAACATAGGAGGTTACATGGTAATTGCAAGTTAATTGATTATAGCAGTAATAAATGTTGCTTTAAGACATTGTATGGTAACATTTTGCAAGTAAAAATAATTTTATAGCCAACTATGTTACCAAGATAATGTTCTTCTTTTTACACAACCATGTATATAGAACAGTTACCTTAACTGAACGTTACAATATTTTCTAACCACAGCACAGTATCAATTCCAATACATTTAAGTGCCATGGTGTTTAGTTTATATATCTGACTTGCTTCACTGTCTCTTCTTCATTTTCTTTTTCTCTCTTGGGTGCAGATTATCAATGCCATATAGAATAAACTACAGGAAATTCTGTGACTTTAAATCAGACGTCTTTCTCTTCAGTGTCTTTCTTTCTTAACAGTGCAATTCACTGTTAACACTTTCATGAAAGAAACAAAAATGTTATACTTTATATACTTCTTAACACACCCTTTAAAATTTGCCATACAATATTGTGTACTATTTTAATTAAAAAAGTTTAGGGGCGCCTGGGTGGCGCAGTCGGTTAAGCGTCCGACTTCAGCCAGGTCACGATCTCGCGGTCCGTAGTTCGAGCCCCGCGTCAGGCTCTGGGCTGATGGCTCGGAGCCTGGAGCCTGTTTCCGATTCTGTGTCTCCCTCTCTCTCTGCCCCTCCCCCGTTCATGCTCTGTCTCTCTCTGTCCCAAAAATAAATAAAAAACGTTGAAAAAAAATTAAAAAAAAAAGTTTATCGCACAAATTTAAATAAAATGACTTAAAAGAATACTACCAAATTCCTTTGATATATCAATCATCTCAGAAAATCAATTGATCTCTTCAGAAACCTGCATTTGCTCCTTGTCGCCTTCATAATCTCATCCTCAGGTTATCTACAGTATGTCCCAGTCTACTTTTCCAGCCTCATTTCTCTCTCCTTCCATACTTAACCTTATTCTCCTGTCATACTAACTTAGTGTCAAGAATCCAAACATGCCCAGTGCTTTTTTCCCTTGCACAGATTTGTTCCTCCGTGAGTGGTACCTCCAACTGAGATACTTCTTTATATCAAAACTCAGGCAAAGAATGGTCATCCTACAAATACCACACGCTATTAGGGCTTTGGCTATTGCACTGGGTTTTAGTTTGTATACATAGAGAACTCATCAGCTTTTCTCATTCAAGAGTTACGAGTGGATTCAACTATCCCTTTTCCACCATATCTTCTGGACTAAAAATTACTGAGGACAGAAATCCCTTGCAGTTTCTCATGTTTGCGTGTGGAACAGAGTTTGGCAAGTAATTTTCTCAAAGTATTCCACCAGGAAAATAGATTGATTATATATTATGAAGGAACTGCATCAATTGCTTTGGTGAGGCTTTCACAAATAAAAGAACCACAAGAATTTAGTTGTTTAAACAGGTTTATGTTTAAATTACGTGAAGTAATGTGATACTATCAACTCTATATTGTCTTAGAAGTACCTACACTTTATTTAAATAATGACTAGATTTAGACGAGGCAGTGGTGTTGCCTCAATTATTACCTCCAATGCACACTTACCTCCACAACTGACTGGCTGGCTTGCTTGCTTTCTTTCTTTCTTTCTTTCTTTCTTTCTTTCTTTCTTTCTTCCTTTCTTTCTCTTTCTCTCGCTCTCTCTTCCTTTCTCTTTCTCTCTCTTTCTTTCTCCGTCTCTTTCTTCCTCTCTTCTCCCCTCCCTTTCTTCTTCCCTCCCTCCCTTCATTTCTCTTTCTTTATTCTATTTATCTACCCATCCATCCATCAAATATATGGAATATATATATATTCATTCTGAAAGTCTACATGGTATGTGCATGTACATGTATATATTCTGTGTGTATATTTATGGGTGTGTATGTATACATATTCTGTATGTATATTTATGTACCCATAAACACACCCACCAGCAAGAATAAAACATGCATAGTTAGGTACAGAATAAACACCTAAAATTTAAGATTTACCTAAAATCCACCAAAACCAGCTTCCTCAATAAAAGTGAGATTCAAATAATCATCAAATAGTATCATTTGTGATGAAATTAACTATTAATGACACAATTGTTTCATTCTTCGCATATTAAAGTGTATTTTAACAAGTCTATAAGAACAATTTCCTTAGTTAAAATGGTATGTAAATGTTATTATGTACCTCTTGCAAATACTATTGATCAATTTTAAATCAGGTAAAATTTGAGATTATAGATTATGCCTGATGCATTGATTGGGTCTTCCATGTTAACTTATTTTCATGGCATTTGCTTCTTTTTAATAAAGGAACATGAAGACCATGACATAGAAACAAACTCTGAGGGCAGTTTTCATGTGAATGTCAAGGTCCAGGATATCTATGAACCAATGTGTACTGTTGTATATATTTGTACACTCTATATTTACCAGCTAGAAATACAGAGATACAGATGTCTTGAGAACAAGTTTAACATAAGAAAATTAAGAAAATTCAGGAGAATTTTTAATTTTGGGTTTGAATATCCCCAATTCACCAAGTCAAATGGGTTTTAACTTCCTGTTAAGGTGACAGTCCTTATTAGTAACCTATCATGTAACTTCCATACTAAACACGTCACACAATTAACTCTGCCTTTTTTTTTCATAGAACCTATAAGAAAAGTAAATGGGTGCCTAATGGGAAAGAGGCTTAGGTTTGAGGGGTAGCAATTATCTACCTGGGAGAGAGAAAAAGTGGTGGTATAGAATAAGATATAATATTATGTAGTCAGACATTTCTGACATGGGAAATGTCTAGAATGTTTGCCCATACATGGCAGAATGTCTTCTGTACATCTTTTCCTTTCCATGAGGATCACAAATCTAATTATGTAAGCTTCATGTAAGCCTTTATGAAAATAGATCTAAATAAAAGATGTCATAGGAGATTATTTAAAATGTTTGTGCCTTATATAATAGCCAGACCCTGCCAAAATCAAGTACACAGAAAAACCAAAAAGCATACCTGGCATTAAGTGTGGCCGCCAAGTAAGTGCACCTCCACGATTCAACTGTACCACCAAATTGGCAAAGAGGATTTTTAGTGAAAGAATGCTGTGTAGACAAAGGAGACTGACTTGGGTTCTTCAAGAGTTCAGTTCAACAAACATTTGCTTAGAACCCCATATATGCCAGGAGATGTACTAAGTACTATGAACTGAAGGTTGGAAGCTTCCAGTGATGTGGAGTTAACAACAACAAAACAGACTTTAAATCCATGTACAGTGCTGAGGTAGAGTTATGAACTGGGGTTTGACAGACAAGGACCCTTCTTCTACTTCTTTTTATCCCACACGCCTCCTAAAACAGTACTATAGAAACTCAACAGCAATTGTTGAGATTTGCCGGATTGTAGAGATGAAACCGTGGCTTCACTTGGGGCTGCCTCCAGGGTATTGACAATAAGACTGTGATTTGTAGTCAACTAGAAAAAGGTCTGCTTCCCACCAACCTCTGACAACCAAATTTACCATTCTCAATATAATTAGCATTCAAATGATTTCATTATATTGATATTTTAGTTCATGTCAGGATTATTAGCAAAATGAGAAATCCACATGTGGTAGATGGCACTACGTAGACTACATTAAAGTCTGTTAAAGTGAATTATGACATGATTATTTTCTGATTCTCTCTGTATCAAGGATGTGAAAGTGATTATAATAAAATCAGTTTCTTTTCAAAAATGACACTTCTTTAAACTATAACTAAAGAGGTGATTACAACGCTAGGGGACTCTATGGCAGAAACACAACGATAGCACTGAGGAACACAGTAAAAGTTCACTTGCTGCTGTACGTAATTCCAAATGAATTTTAGTTTCAAATTGAAGGTGGGGCTTTTCAATTAAGTTTCCTATCAGGGAGCCCAAAACTGACCGTTACAATCCCTGCCTGGAGTCCTCCAAAGAAATTTGCCTATTCTAAGGAATTACTTCTAAGAAATTAATCTTGATCATATTCTTTTTGACAGTGAAAATTAGTTGCTATTCATGTTAGACAAGTGAATGATCAAAGAGTAGAAGCTGAGAAAACAACTCACCCATGTTTTTGCCTCACTTTTTTGGCTGTTATCCTATCCATTATTATCATTTCATGGATGACATGAGAGTCTTTATCAAACCCAGGTAAAACAGTATCAGTTTTTTTTAAATAAAATTTTATTGAACTGTCACCCAAATATCTAATGCTAGTTGTTTTCTCTAATGAAAACTTTAGTATGATTTAACTACACATTCCTCCTATAATTTGATGGCTATTCTTTTTTTTCTCAAATACATGTTTTCTTAAATCATCTTTTGAATTCTCTGAATAAATCATTAATTTAGGATTTTATAAGATTGTATCATGGTCATCTTAAGAAACGATAATTTTATCAGGGTTAAGTGGTTGGTTCTTACTTATGGCAAGGATCTTTTTTATATCCACCCCCTTTGGTCTTTGCTAGTTATCAATTTGTTTTTAATCTAGAACCTAATGGAATCTAGAGTCTATTGTTCTGGACTATCACTTCATATATTCTCTTTCAGAATAGAAATGCCATTCCATTCTTTGAACTTCTTACCATTTACAGCTCCTTCACATCTAAGAACTAACTTAAAATGTTTTATTCAAAGTTTATTGTTGCCATTGTTTTTTAACTTCTAGAGTTTTTGGAATTCAAGGGTTGTTCATTTAATGAGTTGAGAGTTTAGCTGTTTGAGCTATCATTGACTTTGGGGTTTCAAATCAGCACAACACATCTTTTAGCCGTCTCCCTGGTATTTAGCTCTTAACTTGAACATTCAAGTTTTGTAGGCTCTAATTAAGAAAAGACATATCTTTAGACTTCCATGGCCACACAGTTTTATTTCCTGCCTAATGTAATTTTAGGTCAATTATGCAGATGTTTAGAATTAAAAATTGTAAGACAAAGGTTTTATGCTTCTTATAAACATATCCTGAAGGTAATCTTACGATAGTAAATCTTCATATGTAGATGAAATTATTATGTTGATTTGAGAATCTTTTGTTTAATGTAGGAATTATGATATTCAGGTAAAAGTTCTAGAAGTAGTAATTTTAAAAAGGTTACATGTGGAAAATTTTTTGAAAAAGCTTCTATTTTTAAGGCTTCTTATTTCTCTGAGACTAGGTATATTCAATTACTTTTAGAAACAGAATATACCTCAATAAATTGGCTAATCTAATCTTTTCCTTGGGGTAAGTATGGTGTTATCCCATTTTACAGATGAAGCAATTAAGATCATTTATTTGAATTGCTTCAGAGGCTATACATCTAACAAGTAGTAAAGAAATAGCTGGAAAATAGATTTTTTACGTTCTCAAAGTCCATTCTAACACTACAGGGGCTTTGTTACTAGGAAAAAACAGGATTCAGGTACAAACAAGGCTGAATCTAGTTAGACTTTGGGTCCACCACTTACTAACTGCAAAAAAGTTGTGAACCAAGTTCTTTCATATGTAAATAGTTTTAACAACTACTTCACCACGTCCTTAGAAATCTGAAAGTGATAAAGTATACAATCTGCTAAATGCAGCTTAATAAACAGCGTTTGTTTGTTTGTTTGTTTTAAATCACACTGCTTCTCCAGAAATAGGCATGTAGCCTCCTACAGTGAATCTCTGAAGAGGGCAGTTTTTCTGTGAATGTCAAGGACCAGGATATTTATGAACCGGTGTATACTGTTGTTTCTATTTGTACACTTTATATTTACCAGCTCGAAAGACAGAGATAAAGATGATGTCTTGAGAACAAGTTTAACCTAAGAAATTGCTTGTTTCCTTTTTTATCTCTATGCTTGTTCCCCACGTGGATATTAGGTGAAGAGAGGAGACCAGAGACCCCTTCTTAGCTGTGGTTTTTCATGGCTGGCCCTGGACTTCCAGCTTGGTCCTGTCCCATGGTGTTGAACTAAACCCAGAACACAGTACAGCACTAAAGTTGAAACAATTAGCGTAGAACTGTAATAATTTCATGCCATATCCCAACATCTTTGCTGGGTTTGAATTTGCAGCAAGCCAAGGCTTAAATAAATCAAATGTTCTCCTTCAACCTTAAATGTGTATATAGAATTGCTACTACACTCTCCCCACCCAACCTCAAAAACTGGGTAAGGTGAGTCAACTTATTTTCATTTCCTGTCACTTTACCAACACCCTCCATTTCATGAGCAAATGTGAAGTTTTTATAGCTACCTTGGAGTCTTTTGTAAAGATAGTTCACTTCTGCTTTTTGTGAAACCAGCAAAAACGTAGCTTTTAATCTAAGTATCCAGTCTCCAATTGTTGCAGTATTAGAATTTGTACAGAAATCTCTGAAAATAATCTAGTTCTGGGGCACCTGGGTGGCTCAGTCCGTTAAGCCTCTGACTTTGGCCTAGGTCATGGTCTCATCGTTCCAGAGTTTGAGCCCTCTGTCGGGCTTTGTGCTGACAGCTCAGAGCCTGGAGCCTATTTCAGACGCGGTGTCTCCCTCTCTCTTTCTGCCCCTCCCCCACTTGCACTCTCTGTCTCTCTCTCAACAACAAATAAACATTAAAAATAGTTAGTTCTCTTATATTCTCTTTCTCTTGGGCCTTCCTCTTTTCTACCCCATCCTTCCCACAGAGACACCACCTCTGCCATCACTGACACCCCAGCTTTTTCGTAGCAGTATACAATCAGTGGTCTTGATTTCAGTATAGATTATAAGAAATATTCTGCTCTGGTCTGACAAAGCTCAGAAAGTGGCCCCTGCTCCCCTCTGCTGTGGATCAGACTCAAATGCCAAGCTTATTTCAGGTCATAGTTTCCCATCCCATTAAGGCTATTTGACTAGACCCTTCTTTTTAAAGAATAGTATGCCTTTTATCTCCATGATAGGTCTTTAGATCCTCTTATGGAAAATGCCTAGAGGAATAGGCTGATGAGAAGAAAGGAAGGTAAGGGACTCAGAAGTCCGAAGACCACCAACCATGCTTGATGGCCAAGAAGTCATTTTTGGCAGCCACCAATCAGCATCCCAGTTCCTTTTTTAACTTCAAAGTGTATTGTGCCCATCTCCATCCACTGGCAAATGTTTATTGAGCATCTAACTCATCTTAAGGACCACTGTATTCCAGGGAAACACAAAAGCAAAGTATGCGGCATCAATTCAAAATCAGCATAGATGAAACCGGGGAAAATAATGAGATCACATATAAGTAAAAGCTAACATATGTCTTCTAGAATGTAAATGCTCAACAAGCTTACAGAAAAGAAAATACATGAGGAAGCCAGTGTTAATTACCAAAGGCTTCATGGAGGTATAAGCAACTGTGCCTTTTGGGTCTTGTATTAAATAGCTCTTCATGGAATTACATATAGATCCTAAGAGTTACTTCAGCTTTCCTTTCTCTAAAATGGGCAGTCCCAATTCCATGACCTGTAGTAAGAGAACATTCATATAAACTCCTGCCATTTATAGCTTCTTCTGAATGTTCTCCATTTCTGTTTATTTGAGGACTCTAAAGGTGCAAGCAGGGGGTGTGTACAGTCACTCTGGTAATAATAAAAACAACAGATAAAGATCTCTACATCTGCATGCCTGTATCAATAGTACACATAAATGTCACTTCTTACATCAAAACCATAAATCACTTTCTGAATTCTCTCTTAACATCTCTTTCAATGGGACTTATTTTCCATTACTTGAGCCGATGCATTGCTCTTTGATTCATCTTTTCTATTTTTCCCCATTTCTCTTCATTTAAAACTCATATAAGGCTAGTCTCTTCTGCGAAAATGTTCACAGTTGCCCATTTTGATAAACAGAACCACATCCAGAAATATTTAGATCTGGAAGGCACTTTGGTGAATCACCTTTTTCCACAGTCTCATTTCACAGCTGATAAAATTAGATTAAGTGAGTTGTCTAAGGTCACACATTAGATAGAGACAGAAGAAGACTTGGATTATGTGACACTAAATTTTACTTTTGTCAATATACAATTATCCATTCAGCAAACATTTATTCATGTGGCAGGCACTACTGTAGGGATTGGAAGCCAATAGGGGCACCCACAAGCATAATTCTGCTCCTGTATACTCGTAATTCTGCAGGTTTCACCTCCCTTAGGTGTGCTCTGACTTTCTGCTCAATCTTTTATTGTAATAGTTTTATTTCTTCATGCTTTGATAGTGTCCTTATCTTCACTCATTCCCAATTAACTTCCCCAAGCTTCTCATTTAATTAATTCCCATCCTCCTTTTCAAGATACAAACTGGCTCTCCTGACTTAGTGCCATTCTGCCTCATTATCAGCCCCCCATTCTAAAATAATTATTTTGAATATAATGGAAATGTTAAACATGGCTGAACCCAATATGTCATGATTGTAACTGACTGCCAGCAAGTGCTTTAGTGGGTTCTGACTTGTCTAATAAAGTGTCACAACAGAAAAATGTGTAGAGCCTTTATCCCTTTTCCAATCTTTGTTGGTAAACATTTGCTTCTATCATAATGAGGACAGGTTTGTAAAATTAAGCCTCCTAAATGGCTGTCAATGGTTAGACACAAAAAAAGGAAAAATAGACACATTCCTTTGTCCTCAATACGAAGCAAAATATTTCATTCTCCCTTTCCTTTCAAGAAAAATCCATATTCTGTGTTACTGCCTTCCCACTATTCCAGCAGCACCATAGGTACTGATAGTGGCCACATTTATTTAAAGAAAACAATTTTTTTGTTTATTGATGTATTACTTTTCTTTTATTGCCTAATACTCTCCATTTTCCAGATAAATGTCCTTTTCTTTTATTGTTATATACAGAATGAAACAATCTTGTGCTTAATGGACAAAATAACATAGCCACAGTTCAGTGAAATATTTTGTAAGGGTACTGAAAAAACGGCACTTTATTTTTATTTTTTTTAATAGTTTTATAATCTCTTTTTTTTGGTAATGATTATTTTGTTCTTTCATAAAAACTCTCATAAAAAGTTGCAAGGATAGTTTAAGTTCCCATATGACTTTTACCTAGATTAACCAATTGTTTAATTTTGTTCTGTATCATTTTCTCTCTCTCTCTCTCTCTCTCTCTCTCTCTCTGTGTGTGTGTGTGTGTGTGTGTGTGTGTGTATATATATATATGATATTATATATTATATTATATTGTATTGTATTTATGTGTTTATATACACCATCCATATCTTTTTCCTAACCATTCAGAATATGTTGAATACATGATATGTCTTATTCCAAGTGTTTTAGTGTATATTTCAGTATAATTCTGAAGAGAACATTTTCTTACACAGAACAGTTATCAAACACAGGCAATATACCAATGATGTAAGAACAGTGTCTAATTCATAGTACATATTCAAATTTCATCTAGTGTCACAGTAATGTTCTTAATAGCTAATTGTTTTTGTCCTATATAGGTCCAGGATCTAACCCAAAATTATGTGATACATCTATGTGTCATGCAATGCTTTATTTTTGTGTTTAAAATTTTACACTCAATCACTAATGACCTGGATAGTGTTTCTTTTTAAAGTAATCTCTGTTTGGTGACTGCTGTCCCAAGAATAAGAGTTTAAGCCAAAAGATGTGTAACAAAATCCCTTAGGATTAGTGATATCTGTGTTTAGGAAATGATACATCAACTTTGTAACTGTGTTCTAACCACAAATTTTGGCATTTCAGTAGAAAGGAGTCCAAGGAAAAGAACTCTGAGTTTATCTATAATTTGTAGTTTTGAGATTTAAAACAGGGGATAGAGATTTTGATGCCATCTCAGTCTACCTGGGGTGAAGGGGATGTTTACAAATGACCATGTTGCAAAGATTCATGATGTACACTTTAAAAAAAATTTAATGTTTATTTATTTTTGAGACAGATAGAATGCGAGCAGGGGTGGGGCAAAGAGAGAGGGAGACACAGAATTCGAAGCAGGCTCTGGGCTCTGATCTGTCAGCATAAAGCCCGAGGAGGGACTCAAACCCACGAACAGTGAGATCATGACCTGAGCGGAAGTCAGACTGAGCCACCCAGGCACCCCTTTAGTGCTCACTTTAAATCCAACCCTAAATAAATATTTATTTCAGTGACATGTTTCCATTAAACATATTAAAAGCTCCATTAAAATCAATATTTTCATCGAAATGAAATATTTGACATATTTTAAACAAAGTTTGGATATTAACGTTAGTCATTTGTCATTCTTTTTTAAATTTTTTTTTTTCAACGTTTATTTATTTTTGGGACAGAGAGAGACAGAGCATGAACGGGGGAGGGACAGAGAGAGAGGGAGACACAGAATCGGAAGCAGGCTCCAGGCTCTGAGCCATCAGCCCAGAGCCTGACGCGGGGCTCAAACTCACAGACCGTGAGATCGTGACCTGGCTGAAGTCGGACGCTTAACCGACTGCGCCACCCAGGCGCCCCAGTCATTTGTCATTCTTGAAACTGAGTCCTTCTTTAAAAAAATTCAGCTATGCATTTTTAAATATTCAGCATTAAAATGAATACAAATAGTTCCCTCCTTCCACAAAACAACAAGTCAAGGATTTGTAATATTCATGCCTAAAGCATAGAGTGTTTTGCTTAATTCTATAAATAGAATCATGGTTAGCGCTGCAAGGTGCAGCAGTTTAATTTCTAGCTATTATCAAGCAAAAGTAATCCCTAAGTTTCAGATAATTTCTTTTCTCTCCATGTCAAGTCTGCTTCTAAAACTGGATTAAAAATCATGAAAGAGTCATCAGATTTATTGACTGTGAATCCTCATACTGTTCTGTGAAAAATAGGTAAATCTCCCTAAAAAGATTCACATTTTTTTTAAGTATCATATAAATACATAAAAGTACCAAGTCTCAATACCAGGAGGCTTTCTGAGTCAGACCTACTGATACCAATGACATTACTGAAAAGCCAGACAGTTGGCAGAAAGTGCAAAATCATCCTGTGCTATTTTCACATTTTTCCTCTAAAATAAAGAGAGATGTTTATACACGCAAGAGAAATTAGCTACGAGAAAAATACTGTGCACATCCATATTCACTGCATAGATTAAAAGTAAAATAGTTGTTTGTCCCCTACAGTAGAAAAGGCTTGCCCATTCATCCTTGTGATAGATCTGCATGTAAAACCAAAATGAAATCAAATCCCTGCAGATGGCTCGTAAGTCACAAAAACTGTTTAATCCTTTAACTGCGTCCCTTTGGGAAGCCGGCCCCTGGGTAAGTCTCAATGTGTAATAAATATAATGTCAAATATTCTCTTAGATTTTTAGTAGAAAGCCTTCATTGACTCCAGCAGGGCCACCCACCCCCACAGTCCCCCGCCGCCACCTGTATTTCTTGTAAAGAGGTCTGTGTTACTCTGGTGCCTTAATATGTACACCCACAGAGTTTGGTTGTAGTTTTTGCTTTAATAAGAAAAGT
Organism: Neofelis nebulosa; assembly: GCF_028018385.1. Taxonomy (NCBI): domain Eukaryota; kingdom Metazoa; phylum Chordata; class Mammalia; order Carnivora; family Felidae; genus Neofelis; species Neofelis nebulosa. The sequence continues at coordinate 39,884,001 of NC_080789.1, read as the reverse complement.
GTCAGTAACCGAAACTACACGTAGAAATCTTATCTAAAATTGATTGTGGCTCAAAGTCGTATTTTAAGAGTCAGCCAGGCAAATCTAAGCACATTTTTACAATGCTCTTTCTAATGGCTCTTACTAGAAAACAGTTGCATTTCAAGCAGGAATAAAATGAAAACAGACCTTGGAGGCTTAACCATTGAACAGATGCAGTAAATGCAGCTTTGGAAATACAGCTGTCACTTCAGATCTTTTATGCTGAGTACCTATATGAGCCAATTGCCAGAGCTGCTGGCATTATTATATTTCTGCAGTTCTGTTCAAAACAGACTCTGTAAGAACTTATAAAAACAGAGTAACATGACTATTATGAACCTATTTTTAAATATTTCATTCTTTCTTGGTTTTCATTCTACTTAAATTTTTGAAGACTAAAACTGATCAGAACTTCTATAAAAAGGTACTTGCCTCTAGCACTGTGAAATCTTTCATTTGTGAGTTGCTAACGTCACATCAAATCAGAAATTCTTGACATCTTTATTACATTAAAGCAATTCCTGATATCGACTCTTGGGAAGGATTTCATTTTCTTACTCTCTAAACTAGAAGTTGTACTTTTTTTTTTTTTTTTTTTTAACACAGCGATGTGAGATTATTTTTCTCTTTACCCCTGTTGGGGGATATATATACATTTTTGTCAAATCTTTTTGAACAACATGGTTTGAACTGCATGGGTCCACTCAAATCTGTGATGTATTTTTTCCTCTTTATGATTTCCTTAACATTTTCTTTTCTCTAGCTTACTTTGTTATATAACAAAAAAACATAATAAACAAAATATACATTAACTGGCTTTATGTTATCAGGAAGGGTTCTGGACAACAGTAGGCTGTTAGTAGTCAAATTTGGGGAGAGTCAAAAGTGACCTAAGGGTTTTTGATTACAAGGAGCGTCAGTGCCCCTAACCCCCACACTGTTTAAGAGTCAAGTATGATGTCAATACTAAATATAGCACCATGTATTTAATTGACTAATAACTGTATGATTCTAAATAAATAATGTAATATTCTCTAACAATGTCTACCTAGATGAGTATTGTTTCATTTTCAAAGTAGAAAAGCTATACTGCAAGAAGCATCGTCACAAAAATCAGTGTATCAATTACTAATAGAATCTTGATCTCTAGTTCTTCAAACCAACTTTAAAATCCCTAACAATCTCTGTCTTCTAATCTATATACTAAATGTACATATACGTGATGTTATATTGTATTTGGATATATATCTCTCAAGATTTTTTAGTAGAAATATTACATAATAAAATTAATCAGTCACATTAATGACAATCTGAAATGATTCTGAACTATGCAGTCAGCTAACCAGTGGGCATGTTGTTTTCCTTTATAGAAAAAAAAAATCTGAAAGAAAGAAGAAAATACCCCAGAATTCCTCACAGAACAGTAAGTGCTTTCATGATACCATAATATGACTAGAGCCTCTATAAAATTCTACAAATTTCTTTCATAGAAATATTGGCCTTTCTATTTGGTAAGATAAGAGATTAATATAGCAAGCAAGTTTTAGAAGGAACCTTCTAAAACTCAATCCCAATTTACTGGAGGAAGCTGAAAATCAGTTATCCTATAATCCTCTTAAATAGGAGGCCAAGATAATCCTTATGATACATCTATATGGCAGAACGTGTTTATGTTGATTCCATCCTGTCTTTTGACTAGCACTGTATCATTTTAATTCTAAAGAAGAAAAAAATTAAGTAAAATTTAAGCATCGTGCCTCACATTCTCTGTATGTGCTAGAAAAATATATTCATTTTGAACAAAATTTTAAGAAGAATCAAGATGTTTGTTTTGTTGTCTTTAAATTAGAATTATCAAAAAATTAAAAAAGGGCAACCATCCGTAGGCTTTAAATCTAAAGGTTTCTCATTAGTACATTTCTAATATTCTCACAACTTAACTATGACTTACATTTCCTTATACAGCTATTAACTGAGAGTAATAACTGTTTTCCTAAATATGTTCCTAAATATGCTTTTTGTGAAGCAAAATTAAATTTTTATACCATTCTTTATGGTAGAATTTGTAACATTTTAACGATTTCCTAGATGCAAGCAATTACAAATTTTAAATATGTGACTATCAAAAATAATAAAGATGGAAAAGCAAAGTCCACATTGGTGAACCATGTTATCTCCCTTTTAATGCCATGGTTGTTTTCAAATGAGTTTGCAAACTCACTTCTAGGTTGAATTTTTAAATGACAGAATCATACATATTAGTTTTATATTCTTTATACAAGAAGCAGTTAATATTTATACCCCTCACAATTTCTTGGTCATCTTATAATTTCACTGTCAAGAGCCATCAACGGCTATTTTTTTGACCTATCTTTAAGTGATTGGGTCTATTATTCAGGTGTTACTTATAGAAGTTGTTTCGTTTGGATTGTACTTTTCATAACTATATTAAAATCGGATTTAGTATGGCATCCTTTGGAAAGAATTGATGCAAGTATTTAGGTCTTCTGCTCATTTGGGGCAATCCTAGAGAAATGATATGCATGTTTCTGAGAAAGAAAACATGCAATTTCTTGGTGTGTTTGTGCTTTGTGGGAGTTTTCCTTTTAGCTTTTATGGTCTTTTATTTAACAACTACATGCTAAATGACTCCTAAAACACTGTAAGGAAAAATTACTAACTCAAGCCCAAATTTAAAAATAGAGTTTATGCCTTAATGATTTTATAAAATATTTTTGAAGAGAAATACTCTGAATTAAAACAATATTGTCAAAACACTAGAGGTGTGTTAATATAGGTCTTTTTCCAAAGAGTTCATGAATTAGGGATGTCAGTACATAAAATAAAGCATGATAGAAAGTGAAGACATTGGATAATGCAGTATTTTTCTTGTCTTTAATCTATAGAATATGTGTCTGTGTTGCAAGTCCATGAATAATAAATTAGTTTTTACAATTTGTATTTAAATCAAGCCTTATAAATTAGCATAGGAAAGCCTTACAAACCTATAGTTTTGCCTCAAAGCTCATTGCTTAAGAACAATTTGGTAATTGATTAGAATATTACTAAAGATCTTTAGAGCACATTACACTTATATTTCACAGAAAAAATATGCTTAAAGATAAGAAAAATAAGAAAAGGACCTTTGGAAATTGTATCTTAAAATAATAACTCTTCACTATTACTGAACAAATGTTCGGTGGTACTTTCAAAAACTCTAAGGGTTGGTTCTCTGCAGACAGAATATACTGGATAGTGATGATGATAATAATAATAATAATAATAACAACAACAACAACAAAGAGGATACATTTAAAAAAAGCACTCAGATGCTCAGGCATTCTTCTTGGAAACTATTCACATTATCATAGATCTACTAAACCTCTTTAAATACTACTGGGAGTTGATGTTCTCACTCAAAGCATGATTATTATTAACAATCTCTCTTTGCTGGTACACCAAATAGAACAAGAGGTTTTCAGAAGACAAGTCTTAAGAGAAAATAGATTTTAACTAGAAAAGTGTTTTGTGATTCACTAGTAAATAAATATTATTTGCAAATGCCCCTACAACTTTCAATTAGTCAAACCATTCTCTATTTGAAATAACAAGTCCTTATAATCAAAGAGTATTGGGCTATGTGTGTGTATGTGTTTGCATGTAACAGCACGGAGTTAAGAGAAATTTCTCTCTAGTCCAGTATATTCATTTTACAGGCATTACCTTCTCTACTATCCTCGTTTATAGAGGGCCAGAGAAGTCAATTCATTTATCTAAGCTCTCATATCTAGTGACAGAATCAAGAAAAATTCTGGCTTAATTAACCACCATTTTTTTTCCTGACAAATTAGCTGAAAGTACTTGTATAAAAACTGAGGGTCTTAGATTGGCTCAAGAAACCTGTTCTCAAAACTTAATTTTTTTCAACCAAAATGCTAATCAAATTCTATATTGTCTCTGTCTGACTAAAACTGTATTTTGATAAGCTCGTTAGAATGTTAATAGAAGAGAGAATTATACACAGAATTAGAGTCTGAGTTTTGAGTCTTGGCTTCACCCATCTCCCTGTCTCTTAGTAAGGAGTACTGGAGCACAGAGGGAGATCGCTCAGCTAAAAAACAAAAACAAAAACAAAAAAACTACCAGATGATAATAATATATAACAATAATACACACATACAATCTATCTTCAGCAATAGTTAAGCAATTACCTCAGTGATTCGTTGTTATCCTATCTAAATAATGGGGGGGAAATTGCCCAATCTACTTCCCAAGATTCCCTGAGATCACATTAGATATATGAGTATAGTGATGTTTAATTATAAATTTTAGTTATGTTATTATGGAAAACCTTAGATTACTATAAAAAGACTTCCTTTTGTGTGAAGTTTTCCTTTACTGCTTTGGGAGTCCAATATATCATTTTACAAACAGTGTGTTGATGATGAAACCTAAGTCATTGATTACTGTCTGCCCTAGACAATAATGGTCCTCCAGAAAAAAATTTCCCTTTTCCTTGAATTTATAATCTAATCAGATGATGATGACATTTTATTTAGTTATCAAAAGAACACTTCCTATGTTATCACAGTTTTGTAGATTCATGAAAATGAAAAATGAAGGCTTTATAATGTTAGTCTAGTTAGTGAGCAGCAGAGTTAGCATTTGAACTCAGGTCTGTCTAACTCCCCCTTTCCCTAAACACATCACAAGGTGAAGTGACGGCAAAGCATATTGCATTTTCCTATATGAATGATGGCATAGTGAGAAGAGATGGAAGCAGAGAATAGATCTTTTTCAAATGTCATTGGTCTGTGTAAAATACTGGGTGCACCTATGGTATCACTTTTCCTTATCACTTATCAATAAACATTAAATTGAATCATGTGCATTGATTCTTCAGATGCCAAAATTAAGCCACGGTAGGGGAATTTAATTATTAAAGACAACTATCTTTAGATAGGAAGAGTAGAAGTAAAGTTGAAATGGATAATAGCCATAAGTATAAAAGGTCACCTACAGGCACAGAACTATGTTGATTTTGTTTGTAGAGTATTCCCACAAAATAGATGCTCCCAATTTGTGCTTCCTAGATATCTTATGCTTACTACATTATCTGGACCTATCTCCTTTAAAATCTTTGGTACTACTTTGGAAATTCATTCCTTTATTTCTTCTTTCTTCTTCATTTAATAGTTGCCATTGAGTACCTACTGCATACATTTTCCCGAGTGTTGGTGTTATAGGAGTAAACAAAGCATAGCCTCTGTCATCAAGTAGCTTACATTTAGTATAATTACAAATACTGCAATGTTCACTACATGGAGAGAATAATAGTAATAGACTATTTGACTTACAGTAATAGACTATCTTTTTAAGATATTCATCTGACTAACCATAATTAGAATCAGTATGTTTTTATTTAATAAATGATTGACAGTTTTTCACTCTCTCTGGGACATTGGGTAAGATAGGTTTCCTGCAGTCATTATTACCCATGATAAAAAGCTAAAACATATTTAATGACTTAGTTATATCCTAGGATACTAAAGAATGAGAACTCACCCTCTGTATTTGAATTCCAGCTTCACTACTTATTAGCTTTGGGACATAGGGCTATTTAGTAGATAGACTTCTAGACGTTTTAATTCCTTCAATGACTGAGATAGTTAATTGAGTTAAAGATATGCAGTGACTTTGGTTATATAACAGTATTTTGTTGACAGTGGGCACTATATAAAGCTAGCTGTTATAATTACTGATAGAGTCTGTCCAATAATTCTAGAAACAATCTTTAATTTGGATATTCGCATTGATATTTGCCTTTATTTTCTCCTGAAAACTGCGTCATCTTTCATGACTCTGAAATAGAACTTATGAAAGATACAGTAGAAATGCTTGAAAATCAACAATATGTAAAGCCTTAAGTTAACAAAAGGTTAAAACGAATGATTCAGCTATTTAAATAATTTATGCTAATTTTGATCTGTTCTAACATTCTGATTTATTCACTTATTTGTCTGCACCAGGTCATTATTTTAGACTGCATTATTTATTTTTGTAATTAAGAATGTTGGCAGTGGATGAAAGAGCTATGTTCAAGTTCTCTTTCTGCCACATACTGGCTATATGACCTCAAGAAGACAATTTAACTTCTTCCTCAATGTCCTCATCTATAAAAATGAAGATAATGAATTATATTTTGTACGTTTGAGAATTCCATACATCTTATGTGTTTATTACAGAAGTTAGTACAATAATATAAACAAATAGTAATTTGTTGTTATGTTTGCTATTAAAGATATCTACTTTGCAATATTAAAGAGACACTCTCTTAAAATTATAAAAAAAAAAAAAAAAAATAGGGGCCCCCTGGGTGGCTCAGTCGGCTAAACGTCCAGCTCTTGGTTTTGACTCAGGTCACAATCTGGTGGTTTTGTGATTTTGAGCCCCGCATCTGCTGCCAGCGGGGAGCCTGCTGGGGATTCTCTCTCTTCCTCTCTCTCTCTCTACCCCTCCCTGACTTGTGCTGTCTCTGTCTCCCTCAAAATAAATAAACCTAAAAAAAATAAAATTTTTAAAAATATACAAGTCTGCAAAGAATAAAGAAAATGTGAAGGAAGAAAGAAGAGATGTGGAGGATGGTTTGAATACAGGATAAAATTTGGTTTTAATACAGTAGGATGTGGACATGCTCTAGGAGGGGTCCACCATGAGCCCTCTCCTTGAAAACCTCTTACTCTGTAAAGCAGATACTGAAACCACACAAGGTCAAGAGCATGACTCCCCTTCAGGGAGGTCAAAAGACTTGAAACATTTCGACAGTCTTCATGGCCCTATTATAAGGAAAGCTGAATCGGTACACATTATGAGGTGAATGTTACCAAAAAAGGCTTTCTACCCTACCATGAAATTACTTCCTTTGGAGTACCAAATGGGGTTATTTTCTCCACAGAAAATAAACCTCACCAAACTGTAGGCTGAACAGGCTTCCAAAAATAAAATACATCCAACATATGTTATTACATAAACCATTTTAAAGTTAAGGATAGTTTTCTGCCATTGCATGGCAAAATGATACACCCTCCTTCCAAAAAATTACATAAAAACATGCGTGTGCTATTGGAAATTAAAATCACAAAATTTTTTTACCAAGAAAATCTCAGAAAACAAAATTTCACATTCCACTGGTTTCCCTATGAGAAAGAATTGTTTATGAATTTTCTCTTCAGTTTTGTACATCAATTATTTTCTGTTAATTTTACATGTACCATTGTACTTGGCTTTGTTGTTTGAGTCATTCTTTTGCAAATGCCATAAAAATCTCTTTATAATACTGACACTGAGCACCAGTACTAATACCACTCCCTCTTAATGTCGAATCTTGTTCTGCCTCTAAAGATAAGTATATCCCAATCTTAGTAATCATCATTTCTATATCAGCAAAATGCGATTAGCGGTAAATATCTTCTCATTTTTCTCCTCTTTAAAATGTAATCCTGGGGCGCCTGGGTGGCTCAGTCAGCTAAGCGTCCGACTTCAGCTCAGGTCACAATCTCACAGTTCGTGGGTTCGAGCCCCGCGTCGGGCTCTGTGCTGATAGCTCAGAGCCTGGAGCCTGTTTCCGATTCTGTGTCTCCCTCTCTCTCTGACCCTCCCCTGTTCATGCTCTATCTCTCTCTGTCTCAAAAATAAATAAACGTTAAAAAAATTTTTTTAAATGTAATCCTTACATAAAGAGCAATTTTCTTTCCCAAAATACAAAAAATCTGGTTCAGCATATGTTCCATTGTATATCTGAGCAATTTATCTCATGTTATTATGGTTAATATAATTGCTTAACCCTGCTATTGTTTTTATCTTCCACTTCCAAAAGAATCCTGGCAAAGTCTATGTTAATGAATTGGCATGAAATGTTTCATGAGGAAATAATGTCTCTAAGCAAATGCTCAACACGCATGACCCCCAACGTGATAATATCTGGATTTTCAGTAGTCTGAAGTGTCTTGCAAGAAATAATTCTTAGCAGCAGTTTTGCAAGTTGGTCAGTGTTTTCTGCTTATCCATTTTATGTTTGCATCTAGCATACACACAATATGCCATAACATCTCCTGGGAAGTTATTTCTTTTTAATTAGGAATGTAATGTTTGAAGTGTGAAAGATTTAGCCTTGGCTTTTCCTACTCTTTTGGACTTTAAAATACTTTTTTCTATTTTTAAAGGAGATTTTCTTCATGCCCTCAATTTATGTCTTGGAGCATTTATCTATGTGGTAATACTAATAATAATGTTGTATTATAGAGTACACGCCTTTCATTTATCTGAATTAGGCCTCAACATAATTCCAGAAAAAAAATGGGTTTGCCTCATTGTGTAATTATTAATGTATCCATTATTCTCAATGAGGCTAAGATTTGGACAGTTATCAATATGGGTTACAAAGGTAGAGCAAAGTTTGTCACTGAGTCAGTGGAAATAATGGAGAAAACAGGTGGTCCCCAACCTGCCAAAGAGTTACGTAACAAAATGCATTTTAAGCTGTTTTCCTTTCCATTTCATGAGATGGATATTTACCTAAAGTGGTTGCACAAACCCATGAAAACCCGCAGTCTACACTGAACCACAGTATTTGCAGGCTTGGGGATGGGAACTAGACGAGTGTGAGGAAGACAGGGGCACCATATTTCTCCATTTTTGCTGATACTCAATTGATCCCGCCCAAAATGTGGACAATGAGTTAAACTGGCTTTCCACACTGACTTCTCTCTTTCTCACCTTGGCTTGTTACCTGATGTGCGTCTGCTCCTGTAAGGATATTCTCTAGCTGCCTTTTCTTTAAAGTGGCGTTGGTTTCCAACGTCCCGGCCCCACTTTTCTCTTGATCAAAATGTGTCAGTGTGACTGGTATGAGGAAACCTCTCAGAAGAAAGGAAGGGAATCAAAGTATTTACACCAGCCGTGCATTCTCCCTGCTCCCTCCACACCCTACCCACACAATTGTTAAACCAAACAAACAAGTGACAAAGGATCTTAGGCAGTGTGAGATCCTGAAGCGAATTTAAATCATATGGATGGAGAGAGTTGGGGACAGACACCGCAGGCTCCGGATGCAGCACCCCTGCGCTGCTCTTGAGGTGTTATGTTTCCTTCCAGGCCTCTACACAGGAGTCCAGAATTCCTTTATTTTAATACCTTCAAATTCTCCCAGGGGGGTTTTGCGGTTTGTGATTAAAGCTCCCTCAATGAAGTATAGTAAGCTAGAAATTATCTGTGCTCTATTTCTCATGTTATGTAATGTACACAATTAAGTATCATTCACCTACCTTGTAATTTTTAAAATTTGTTTTAAATACCCCAAATATAAAAGCATCAATTCATGTAGTAAATATTTAAGTATCCCTTCCACATGAAGGAAATTCCTTTGTTTGTACCAGTAGTCAGTTCTGGCTGCTGTAATGAACTATATCGTAGGCTGGGTGGCTTATAAACAACAGAAATTGACTTCTCACAGCTCTGGAGGCTGGAAGTCTGAGATCGGGGTATCATTGTGGCTGTGTGCTGGTAGAAGCCCTCTTCCATGTTGCAGACTTCACCTCATATCCTCACGTGGTGGAAAGAAGGCGAGATATCTCTCGGGGTCCGTTTCATAAGGGCACTAATTCCACCCATGAGGGCTCCACTCTCATGACCTAATCACCTCCCAGAGACCCTCCACCTCCTCATACCATCACAAGGGTGTTAGGATTTCAGTGTGTGAGTTGGGTGGGGCGGGGGTGGGGATGCAAGCATTCAATCCATTACAACCATCTATTCCATTCATCCTATTGGACAGCTCAGATCAAGGAAATCATCCACAATGTTTAACAGTCAATTTCTATTATAATTATTGTTGAAAATATATGGTTTAAATGATCCCCCCACTAGTGTTGATCAGACAAATGCTGTCCTCTTTCTGGGCTGGCATCAACAATTACGGAGATGGCATGGTGAGGCCAGGCCAGCCTATTTGCACCTTATTTTCCCAGACAGCTGGTTAGGTAGCCCCAACCAGCCCCTATCTCTGTCCTAAGATTACCACACAGCAGTGGCCACTATTGCCTGAACACTTACTTTCTCCGAGTGCTTTTTATGTAATTTCTCTGAGGAGTTTATATTCATAGTTCATAAATTGCAGAGATTCTGAGAGGCAAACTGACTTCCTTAATGTCACACAGCTTATAATTTTTGAGCCTGATGCAGACTCGGGTCTACACAAGGCTGAAACCTCTACTCTTAGACACACAAATTTCTTAGACTTATACCAGAATGATGTTTCAAGAGTTTCTCTTTGCATGAGAAGGAGAACTCCCGCAGTATGGTAGGCAAATCTCTTTATCCCAGACCCTGGCACAGAGTAGGTGCTCAATGCTAGTTGAACCAAAGTGATGATCTTCTTAACCCAGATCTATCATAGAGCTGGCTTTATCGAAAGTTCTCTTTTCTCTTACTTTTCCTCACTTAAAGCTAGATTTATCTACATCCTGAAAAACTCCATTACAATAAGCTTTTATTTTCAAGGGCTGTATCTTTAGCCTTATACAAATATATTATTTATTTTTCACTTTTTGTGAGAAAATACACATAGAATTTATTGTTTTAACCATTTATAAGTGTACAGTTCAGTGGCATTAAGTACATTCACACTGTTGTACAATCATTACCAACATCCACCCCCAGAACTTCTACATATTTCCAAACTGAAATTCCATACCCATTAAATAATAACCCCCCATTCCCTCTCTCCACAGCCCTTGGAAAACACCACTATCTTACTTTCTGTCTCTATGCATTTGACTGTTCTAGATACCTCATATAAGTGGGGTCATGGAGTATTTATCCTTCTGGGTCTGACTTATTTCACTCAGCATAATGTCTGTAAGGCTTACCCATGTGGTAGCATCTGTCGGAATTGCCATCTTTTTAAGACTCAATAATTCCTTTGTGGTATATACTGCATTCTGTTTATCCATTTACCTATAATTTATTGTATGATATAGTTGTCTTAAGTGGAATTTTTTTATGTGAATTCCCTAACTAAAGATGCAAAATACAGGAATGTAATGTTTGTGGCTTCTAGGACATCTCTTTTTTTATATCATAGACTCTAAAATTAATCACAGAAAACTAGCTCAGTATAGGCAATCAGCAAAAGACACAAATGAGTTTAAGGTAATTTAGGGTGTCTGAGTCATAAATATGCCACGTTTTAACTGCTCAGACTAGAATTAGCCTGTCTTCATTGGATTATCTGATGTTTTTATACACCAACAGTTCTTAGAAGATTTATAAAGCTAGGGGTATCTTTATATTGACTTTTCTCTAAAAATAAATGAATAATAGGGAGGGGGTTATTGATTCAAAACAGAAATGCAAATTTATAACCTTCGACTTTTGTAATACTACCATTTAACTTCTCATCTGCCTTATGAAATATTATGGCCCAACACTTACTGGATAAATCAGTAAGCTCTTTCATATTTTCTTTTTTTTTTTTTTAATTTTTTTTAACGTTTATTTTTGAGACAGAGAGAGACAGGGCATGAACAGGGGAGGAGCAGAGAGAGAGGAAGACACAGAATCTGAAACAGGCTCCAGGCTCTGAGCTGTCAGCACAGAGCCCAACGCGGGGCTAGAACTCATGGCCCGTGAGATCATGACCTGAGCCGAAGTCGGACGCTTCACCGACCAAGCCACCCAGGCGCCCCGAGCTCTTTCATATTTTCAATAAGCATTCCTTAGATGCTTACTAATAATTCTAAAGCTAGCATTTACTGAATGTGAGATACACACAATACACATGTATTTATCCGTGTCTGTCTTCTCTCAGAAAAGCTTTATCACCATCCTACAGATAAGGAATCTGAGGATCAGAAAGATTAAATGACTTTCCCAGTTAATAAGTATCAGAGTTGGATTTTGAGATCAGAACTTCTTGGAGCAGGACTCTTGCTCTCTGACACCTCACACTACCCCCTGTATACCATGCATGGAGCTATATGTAGGGCAAAACACTGTCTCCAGGACAAAGTAATTTACATTACAGTAGAATGGATGGACATTCTAAATTAAATACAATAGTATGAAGAAATACTTGGAAGCCAGCAGGTAGACATGGCTGTTAAGTGTTAAGTGTTAAGACACTGCCTGAATAACTTAAAAAGGAAAGTGGATTCCATAAGGACCTTATATGACTTACTTCCATGCTGGTTTTCTGCTTTCGTTGTTAAGGAATTAGTTAAGCACATGGTATATGGTAATGTAAGGGAGGAGGCTGTAATGAGATCATGAAGGTCAAAGTAAAGGGCTTGAAGTTTATCTGTAGTCCATGGAAAATCATTGTTTTAATGGTTTTCTTGCTGTTTTTTGCTGTTTAATCACTCATTCTGTAGAAGCCTTGGTAATAGAATAATAGTAGCAATAAAAAAAGATAAGTTTAAGAAAAATAATCCTTTTCTTAGCCTCTGTTAGTTTTTTTTTTTTTTTTTTTTAGCATTATAGAAACGAGTAAAGAAGTAAGTGTACGACCTTGCCTCTTATCCAGAACCATCACATCTCTTAGGTGATCCTCAAGAGTACGATCTATAACATTTTGTTGTTATTTTCTGACCTGTTGGGTGAGGCACTAAAACCTGCTTCCCAGGTCTATGTTGCTTCAAATTACTGTAGTGAGGAAATTTCACAGTGCTGTCATGCTTTTGGTTAATACAGTTTTGTGTTTTGCTTGGGAAAGACTATTCTGATAGTGTCCTATTGATTCAGATGTTTTCTGACAGTAGCTGCCTACCAGGTTTGCCTTCATTGACTTTTCAATGTTCTGTTACAAATAACTTGCATGTACAATTTGATACTGAAGGACAAAGAAGGTTCCCCACTGTGCATGAAGTCAGAGCAGCCCTGAGCGTGGGGTGGTGAGTGTTTATTATCATTCTAAAAATCACCCACTTGTCCAGGCTGCTGCCATAAAAGAGCTGTGTTTTCTGTTACTCTTTTTTCTTCTCCTCTTTGTTTCATTTTCCCAGACATTCCAGTGCACCTCTTATTCTTGAAAGGCTTAAACTTCATTCTTATAAATCCTCCATACTCACTGAAACTTCAAATATAAAATCACAGGTGTTTTCTTATTTTTTTGCACACCTGGAATCCAAAATAGCTTGAATTCAAAGTACTTGTTTTATTATAAATTTTAAAAGATACCGTTTGGGGCACTTGGGTGGCTCAGTCAGTTGAGCATCCAACTCTTGATTTTGGCTCCGGTCACAATCTCAGGATTGTTGGAATTGAGTGCCATGTGGGGCTCCATGCTGAGCATGGAGACTACTTGGGATTCTCTCCCTCTACCCCTCTCCCCACTGGTGCTCTCTCTCTCTCTAAAAGATAAAAATATATTAAAATTAAAAAATAAAAGATCTGTTTTTGATTTTCCTAAAATTGCAAATGGTTAGAAATAGTAACGTTATAATAATAAAATAACTATAGTGTATTAAATCCCTACCTTCCTCAAGCTCAGTGCAGGTTTTACATGTCACCTATAATTCTGCCAACTCTACAAGGTACATGTCATTACTTCATTTTACAGATGCAGAAACTAAGACTCTGAGAGATTAGGTCACTTGCCCAAGACAATAATAATTCCATCTTTCTGATCATGCTTGACTTCTGGTTATCTAAAATGAGAGCATTATTGTTTGGGTTTGCAGAGCACTTCACAGTTTGTATAGCAGTTTTATATATGGCGCCGCTTCAACCTCACAAAAGTGGTATGGGTACTTTGCAATTCATCTTACTTCTTGGGAGACCATTTATAGGCTCTAGATTCAGAAATGGATTATGGATTTTTTGTGTGTAAAACAGTTCCCTTTAATAAGGTGGCTAGAGAACTTGCCTGTTGATGCCCTTGAAGAATTTTTGAGATTATGCTTACCCAGGCAATACTTGCCTGAAGAAGAAGACATAGTAATGTTTTTGAAACGAAACTTCTATGCCCCAGAAAACTGAGTAGGAAATATATACTTAGCTATTTCCTGCTGTCTGTTAGGATGCCATCTCATGGTGACTTTGTCCTTAAAGACAGTCTGTACAGTCTGTTTCCATATCTCCATATAAATCAGAGCACCCCAGTAATTCAATATACCTGAATAAACATGGAGGGGGAGAGGCAAGTACAAAGAGACACAGAGAGAATATCTTACAGTATTACACAAAAAGTAGGTAACATGAAAATGGGACAGTGTATTTCTGGACAGTATATTTCTGTCTAATATGTAGTAGTTCCAAAACCCAATGACATCAGAGTCTCTGATGGAATGTGGGATGGGAAATAACAACTGGACAATGGGAACAACAAACAAAAAGGTTGGAAGATTAAACAGAGGAAAACCGAAAACAGATTAAGCAACACGTATACTACCCTCCAGCCCCATGGAAACACAAAACCGCCCTACTCACCATTCCAGAAAGTACAATGTTCTTTCAAACACCAGAAGTTTAGCTCAAGAGTTTGGCCCTAGTTTTTCTGACCTTACGTCTTCCTAAGCTGAGTTAGTTTCTCCCTGTCTTTTATATTCCCAGAGCATCTAGGACGTGGCTCTAGTGCAGCATCCATCTGATCTGCTAGTTATGAGCAAAATCAGCCATCCTTATGGGAGCCTAGTCCTCTCCTCAATCCCACCATCCCAGAAAGCAATACAGCACTTTGAGCATAATGCTTAGCACACAGTACATGATTCTAGTCAGTCATTCAACAGTACCAGACCCTATGCCAGTACTGAGGGCTAGACTCAAAGAATGTTTGAAGCAAAGAAGAAGGAATGAAGAAGGTAGGGGGGAGAGAAATGAAAGACTTAGGACAGGAAGAAAGGAAAGAAGGAAAGCAGGCCAAAGATAGAAGGAAAAAATGTAACAATTTACTCTCTCACATAGTATTTCACATAAACTTTTCTTTCAGTGAGGAAATCTATTTGGAAAAATAAATATTTCAGAGTGTTTCAGAACTCACAGTGGAAATGAGGGGAATGAGTTTTATATAAGACTAGAAGTTAAATCTTAGATAGTTTTTTCTCCACTAATTTGGAAGCTTATTTTTCTTATTACCAAAAGATTTCCATTTTCATACATGAAAAGACAAGATCTTTGTTCACTCCTTAGCTAACAAATTTTAGAAACAGACTTTTTAATATGTCTTTATAATGGAACAAAGAAGTCAGAAGGCAAGAGAATTTATCTCCCAATCTGCAAATTACTGCATTGAAATACTTCTAAATATGCAAAACCTACCGTGTGTGTGTGTGTGTGTGTGTGTGTGTGTGTGTGTGTGTGTGTGTGTGTGTGTTTTCTTTTTGGTCTCTGTGAGACTGATAATGCTAATTTACATCAGTGCCCCTAATACGAACTAATGATTCCCCATGTAAATACCACTTACTATCCATTCCCCTGCTAATGTACTCTGAAGTTGTAGTTTCTTCCTTTTTATCCCCCAGCCCTTCCCTCATCAATCCTAAGAAAACCCCTGATTTTTCTATTGCTTCTAGAACTTTGAGGGGTTACATGCTTCCATTCTACTGCTTTTCAAACATTCTAATTAGAAATTCAGGGGTAGAGTGTGATCAGAGGAGGATTTTTGCTCTGCTTAATGACAGAAACTTGATGCCAATTGCCATAATTGTGGGCAGATAATGTATTAAATAAGGCTGATATTTTACCTTTCTTCCTATCTTGCTGCTACTTAAACACATATCCCAGTAACAATAATTAGCAGTCACTAAAGGCAAGAAGATAAACAGAAAAATAAATCTTGAGAAAAAGAATCAAGAATGATTTTTGAATATTTATTATAACACCTTAAAATTCGTTAAAATCCTTTCCCAGTATCTGAATCAGATCTGACACATGCCCCGCTATCTGTTAAAGTCTACAGGACAGTCACTCATGCAACGACAACGGAACATTTTAGTCTGTGTATTTACACACATAGAAGATGCTCTGTGAATTGGTTTGAATTTTCCTTCCTTTCAGTACCTTATGGTTTAATTGCTAATGAGCAGAAAATTGAAAAAGATGGAAAAAGGGAAGAGGGAAAGTTAGCGCTCTAGATAAAGGGTTGAAGAAATTATAAAAGAACAAAGTAATTATTCATGAGATAGAAAAGGAGATATTTCCCAAAAATGAATTACATTATGGACTGGAAGGAGCAGACCACACACATACACAACCATGTGCCTGCACGTATGATCCACACACAACAAACGGACCACATCATGCACGCACAAAGATACACACATGTGCAGACTCTACCACACACACACCCTTCACACAAAAGCACTTGTACATATGCTCACAAACACACACGGATACAGCAAAGTTATGCTCCCATTTAATTAGTTAGGCACACAGCATTTTATGAGAAGCATGGTATCCCCAAAGGATAGTAGTATATCTCGTGATAGCTTCCCTTGCTCCCAGCACCCCAGAGGAGGCTCATAACTGCCTCCTCTAATGACATGCAGTGAGACTTGTAAAGCCCATCTCTTTTTGCAGCACTGCATTTTTATATACCAGTGTACAGAATCATTCCAGAAAATCTTGAATTTATAATCTACGTGCTTCAGCTTAACAGTAAGTGTCACATCTTTTGGTTCTCAAACCAAACTCAGTGATATCTAGGCCATGTCATCATCTAGAGAGAGCAGACAGTCAGTGCCCAGGAGCCAAGAGCAATCCTGCATTTCTTTGCATTAAATGTTGTGGGTTCTACTTAGTTGAATACTGACTTCATACAATGGAAATAATAACTCTTAGCCAATAAAACCACATCTGGGATGTAAAAGACACTCAAAAATAGTAATGGAGAAGAGTGAGGCATATTGTTACCACTTTGTTACAACTGATGATTTCCAGCTCATCTTGGTTTGGTTGGTTTACCTGACAAATACACTGGCTTAGACTCTAAATAAGCAAATTGCATTTTCCAATTTGGTTATCTTCTAGTGTTCTTACATTAAAAAGGGCTACTGAGTCCACATTAATAGGTCTTTGAAATCTGAATAAAACCTTAAAACTTTCAAACATAGATCAGAAGTACACATTGCCTAAGTTCATTTATATATTTCCTTGATGTAGTCAATAGCATATGCTTTTTGATCATATATCCATACGCAAGAGAAAACTTTCTGCCATGAAAACCCACTTTGGTTGTTAAGATTCACCCCAGTTTATAAAAATAAACATTTCATTAAAGAACAGATTTTAAAATATTTGAGATGTTAAGAGCATAATGTTATATATTACAGATGTTGGTTAAAAGTAGTTTTATGTTAGGGGTGCCTGGGTGGCTCGGTCGGTTGAGCGTCTGACTTTGGCTCAGGTCATGCGCTTGCAGTCTGTGAGTTCGAGCCCCACGTCGGGCTCTGTGCTGACAGCTTGGAACCTGGAGCCTGCTTGGGATTCTGTGTCTCCCTCTCTCTCTGCCCTTCCCCTGCTCATGTTCTGTCTCTCTCTCTTTCAAAAATAAATAAAATTTTTTTAAAACAGTAGTTTTATGTTATTTAAAATCCTATAGCTCATGCCTATCCTTTTTGTTCAGAGGTCCCCTCTACAAATATACTGTCCTTGCATGTATTGAATTCTTAAAGTTGACTTTAAATGCTGCTTCCTATATTAAGCAGAAAAGTAGAGTCCTAGAACTCTGGGATTGGAATTCAGAGATATGTACTTCATTGCCATCTAGATATTAAAAATACTAGGAAATTATATTGATATAAAGCTATTTTTAACAGTAGGTTCTAGGTGGTTTTTTTCCAGGGTCAATTAAGCTTTAAGCTGGTTTGCCTGGAGTACTGAAGAGAACAATTTCTTATAAAGCTAAGATCATATAAAAACCATAGCTTTCCAAACAGTTTTATATGAACTTTGAAGCAAATACATAACAATATATGAACACAAGCAAGGCCACAGATGATTCTCTCTAGCAGTTAGTTTGGAAAGAGATCTCATAGATTTGTGGGGGGTTCCAGGTTAAAAAAAAATCCGTACCAACTTTACTTCATGTTCAGTGGTGGAAAAAGGCAGGATATCAGGATGTGGGCATCGGGTCCCAGACTTGAAACATTCACTTAAGCTTCCCCAATTTTTTATCTTAGTGTGCACCCACCCTAGGATCAAACTGCCCTTGGCCTCAAAAGGAGACTCAGAGAACATATTTGTTCAAGACTACACCCGCCAAGCAGGAACTGCTGTAGACTATGTTATGTACCTCCACATTTCAGGGTTGAGTGTAATCATTTGGCAGTATCCACTCAATACTTTTATTTACACAAGTGCACCCCCATGCAGCAAACCTAAAAGTGGAAGGCAGGAAGTACAGATCATGCGTAGAACTCCCGCCATGCTTTGGACTTCACTCTTATTCATGTGAGTTGTAGTCGTAAAAAGCCAGGCCAGAAATGACCTTTGATTATTTTATGAAACCCAAACACACTTGTCAAACCCAACCATGCAAAACGGCACAAATTAAGTCAACTTTCACTCTGGTTTCGTGCCAAATGGAATGAAGCCTCTGGTGGGCTGGACAGCTCTATTTCCTGCTTTCAATTTCGGAGAGTCCAATTAGTAAATCAAACTTTCAAAAGCTGTCTAAAATAATTAATTAGGTCATAATTACTCAGAAGCATATTTTATAGTGTACTCTAATCTAGTATCTGGTCTAAATGCTTGAAAAGGGTATCAATTTCATTATTAAAGAATTAATTATAATTGGGCCTAATCCTTCGGTGATAGAGGTTGAAAAAAAAATACTCTAGGGATAAACTGTTCACATATGTGAAGTAGATAAATTCTTCCAGAGCTCGAGAGCTAGTTGTGCTCTGGAATTATTTGCTGCTTATAATATTATTCCTTTTTTAAAACCTTGTAGACATTACTCAACAAATAAATGCCTCATAGGAAAAAAGGGCCCTCAGTCTAAATGTGTTTATCATGTTTGGACAACTGATTTTCCTCCTACTGTATCCCAAACATTTTCAGTAATCAGTACATTGATACCATAAAAGATGAAGAAAATGCATATGCTGTCAGCCACTATACTAAGGAGTTTTCCCACTTTATCTTATTTAGTCTAATAATAATTATGTGAAGAATGTATCATTTCTACAGATTGAGGAGCAGAGGTTCAGGGAGACTGAATGATTTTTGCAGAGTTAGTAAGGGCAGGATCTAGGAATTGAATTCAGGCCTATTTCATTCTAAACTTCACCCAATTTCTACTATTTCAGTGTTCGTCCCTGGTAGCATGTGTTTCTGAGGGTTCATGAGTGCCAAGACACCATTTTAAAAAATGTTATTTCATTTCAGTAATAGTGTGAAAATGTATGTATCTTACCATTTATGAATACAAAACAGCTACTTGGAAGTGATTATTTTTAAATGGAAGATATTTTGGGGCGCCTGGGTGGCTCAGTTGCTTAAGTGTCCAACTTCAGCTCAGGTCATGATCTCACGGCTTGTGGTTCCAGCCCCACCACTTGAAACACCATTTGAAACTAGAGCCTGCTTCACATTCTGTGTCTCCCTCTCTCTCTGCCCCTCCCCTGCTCAAGCTCTGTCTCTCTGTCTCTGTCTCTGTCTCTCTCTCTCTCTCTCTCTCTCTCAAAAATAAACAATTTTTTTTTTCTAATGGAAGACATTTTAAGAGAATACAACTTTAGTTGTTAAGTCATGATTTCTCAAACTGCCACTGCCCCCAACTCTACTGGAGAAATCATCAAAGATTTTTCTTTTTTTTTTTTTTTTTTGAAAGACACCTCATAGGCCTCATGCTTATGAAACTGTGTTCTGCATGGCCACAGACTATTCCTTGTGGATTCTTGAGTATTTTTCATTAATTCTTCAAATTCCAGGTTGTATTTGTTTATTTCGATAGCATTAATGATGTTTATGACCTATATGTTACAACATCAACAGATGTACAGAAATATCTAGTCATGAACTCAAGTTTGGTTTGTATCAATGTACATTATGGGAAATGTTATATGACCAACCAACCATTAGAAGCCAACATAAGCATCTGAAACAAGAGCAGTTATTAAGTTAAATGATTCTTAGGGAAGTAATTATTGCTGTTTTATGGATTTAATATTATTATTACTTAATTTTAACCTGATTGCTAAGTTCTCTTTTATATATTATTTGCTCCTGGTTTACATACATTTTAATGAGTTCCATGAAGCCTGCTGTGATAATATCTTTGTCGCTTTAATATGCTAGTACAGTATGCTTTTGTTTGACAAATAGCTTTTTTCAACTGACATTTTAATGCCACATTCACAAGAAATCAAGCAGAAATGCTAAATACTATTTGTTTTGTCAGTGAGGTAGGGTTCTAAAGAGATTTCCATCAGAAAAGCTATATGAAAGAGATAATATACAAAAGATGGGAGAATATAGGTAATTATCTCACATCCTAATATTTACACAAGATAATATAACTTATTACTGATTGCAAATAGAAAAAAATCTTCCTTGAAGACAACATACGTCATCCTTTAGAGACTAATTCTCAACTTTATTAAGATTCAACAATAGAAATCCTCTATGCAAATTTTCCTAAAATTTCTCATTGGTAGTGACAGCTTTTGGTGTGTATTGTGTTCCTAAGTTTTACTATTTTTTTTTTCAACGTTTTTTATTTATTTTTTTTTTTTTTGGGACAGAGAGAGACAGAGCATGAACGGGGGAGGGGCAGAGAGAGAGGGAGACACAGAATCGGAAACAGGCTCCAGGCTCTGAGCCATCAGCCCAG
This sequence comes from Neofelis nebulosa, assembly GCF_028018385.1. Classification (NCBI taxonomy): domain Eukaryota; kingdom Metazoa; phylum Chordata; class Mammalia; order Carnivora; family Felidae; genus Neofelis; species Neofelis nebulosa. Next base: position 39,863,150 of record NC_080789.1, on the reverse strand, counting down.
AGCCTGACGCGGGGCTCGAACTCACGGACCGCGAGATCGTGACCTGGCTGAAGTCGGACGCTTAACCGACTGCGCCACCCAGGCGCCCCCTAAGTTTTACTATTTTTAACGTAAAGGCTCTTAAGTTACATGAAGGACTAATTTCTCCCAGTCATCTTTTTCATGAGCTATGAAGGAAAACGCCAGGGTCAGGGCGGGGGTGGGGGTGGGGGGAATGTTACTATGGTTTTAAGTTCCTAATCGTTTATTTTTAATGTTTCTTCTAGGAATAGCAAATTAAAAAAAAAAAAAAAAACTTCAGCTTATCAAAAATAGTAATAACACCTGAGATCAGTATAGCTTACCTGTACCTATCCATGCCAGAAATAAGGTAATATGAGTTTTTTCTATACCTTTCTGTCCATTTACACCAAAGAGGATTGTAAAGCCAAAGGCATAGAGTCCAATAAATCAAAGACAGCTGATACTATAGTTTCATGGGTAAATTGTTGTAGTTGATTAATGTGTTTCTCAGAAGAAAGAGAACAGGGGTGGTTGGGGCTCACCTATAAAAGGCAATGAGTAACAGGAAACCAAGATCACAGGTAACATACCAGCTAAGGACTTCACAGCAGTTTAAAGCACAACATCTAAAAAATAATCTTAGGTCCATAAGTAGGCAAAATAATCAAAAGCATCTTTCAAGCACTGTTTCTTTTATTTTATTAGGCTTCACAAATTATATTATATACATAACTAAAGCCATAATGCTGACTTATACTTATTTATTTATTTATTTTAAATGTTTATTTTTGAGACAGAGGGAGACAGAGCACGAGTGGGGGAGGGGCAGAGAGAGAGGGAGACACAGAATCTGAAACAGGCTCCAGGCCCTGCGCTGTCAGCACAACCCACGAACCGTGAGATCATGACCTGGGCCGAAGTAAGACGCTTAACCGACTGAGCCACCCAGGCGCCCCAGACTTATACTTATTTAAAATGTATTCTTAAAAAATTAAGAAACTTCTCATTTTTCCACATATTCTTTTTATATATTTATACACCTTCCTATTTTTCCATGATTGTGTTTGAGTGTTGAGACTGATTTTTTTTCCTTTTTAATATTTTATTTATGGAATTATAACATTAATTTTAGTAGTAATTGAAAACTAACATCAAAGTATAAAAAAATTTAAAAATTCCTGTCATAAAGAATGATAGCCACTAAATACTACTTGTATGTAATTTGACTGGCAGAAAAATGTACGAGTATGTCTGGAAATGAATACCTGATAAGTACAAACTCCAGATCAAGTAAGATGTCCAAATACTTCTCTGGACCTCCAATCTCCTGGCAAACTTAAGTATTGCGTAACTCTTCATGTTTTAGTTGGGTAAAAGTGCTTGGGTAAAGGATAATTTTTGCTTCCATCTCTTTCCAAAAATATATATGCTCCTATTTTGAGATGCAAAATGGAAAAACATTGAATAGAATTAACTTAAGATCTCATTGTCCTACAGCTTCAATAAATAATAAGATAAATCCAAAGAGATGCTGAAATATATAACCTTGAACATAATGCTTTGCAAGGTTGTAAGAATTTTCCAAATGCCTTCCATTTTCATCCTCTTAAATTTTTCAAAAGCTACTTAAGATGTCAGAGATAAATAACAATGCTTCCATTATAAGGACTGGCTCTCTTTTCAAAACTGTTTGTTACCAATTCCTGCCATTTTATATAATGGACCTACCAACACACAGAATGAGTGACATACAAACTGACCAAGACAGACTTAGGGACCTCAAGTGGACATCCATAGGCAAGAAGAGCAATTCATCTAGCTCTAGGATTTTTTGCCTTCAGGATGCTTTATGGGCCCCCAAGAAGTTCTAAAGACACCCCTGAGAGATAATTGGCAGCTATTGACAATTTATGGGAAAGAAATGGATGGCTAACTAATGTGCCCAAGGCTAAAGAAAGTCAGATGACGGTTTTCTGCTCAAGTTTTCAGTGAAATTGATTATTGGCATTGCACTTTCTCTTTTAGGAAGGTGCCATCATTTGTTTCTGCAAATCTCTACTCGTGCTATACTTGTACTTGAGATTACACTTCTATTTTAAAATTCCTATTTCCGTCACTAACAGCTTTTTGAACGTTTTTCTCCCTTTTTTCCCCCCAAGCGTGATTTTTATTCCAAAAAGTTAAACTAGAAAGTTGTATTAAAAACTGCTTGGTCATATTTAAATAAGGCAAAACTTGACATAAATAACAATTCCAAGTGGTAGAAAATTTTTCAAGCTCTATGTACATAAGAATAGCTAACTGAGAAAAAGGTTTCCTCCAAAGCACAGTCTGAAAGTGAGAAGAAAGCTTTGACTTTCAAAAGTGAGGACGCGTAGATAAAAGAGAACAAAGTAGCTTGAAATCCTGACCCTCCCTTTTTGAAGAAACTACTTCTGAACTCTAACTAGAAAAACAACATCAAAATACAGGGAATTCAGTCTATATTCGACTTCACGTTGGTGTTCTGAAACAATAGACTGTTCTTTAGTGCATCACTGCTAAAGCATGAGAAACCTTTGTGAATCAATACCAGTTTATTCTAACAATAATTTATTGATGAATTCACATTTTATTTACTATCCTCTAGGCCAGACACCATTATGAGCAATGAAGCTACAATAATAAATGATATGGACCTTGCCCTTAAGAAGTTCAGTCTAAGAGAGATGAAGAGGAGAAAGGAAAAAAGGGGGGAAAGCTAATAAATTTGTGCTGTGAGAGTACAGAGAAAGAAGTAAAGACTTTTATAGACACTACACATTTTAGATTGGAAAACTAGACCCTGAAGAATGAATGTCTGTTAAATACCTACTATATTTCTTTCCTGGGATGCCATGACAAATTATCACAAACTAGAATGGCTTCAAACAACTCTGTTCTCTCACAGATCTGGAGGCTAGAAATTCAAAATCGACCTGTTGAGTCATCCTCCCTGTGAACCCTCTGAGGGAAGGACCCTACCTTGCCTCTTCAGCTTCTCCAAGCCCCAGGCATTCCTTGCTTTGTGGCCACGTAACTTCAATCTTGGTCTCTGCCTGCACTTGGCTTCTTTCCCTCTATGTCTCCTTTCCTCTTCTATTAAGGATACCAGTCCTATTGGGATTACAGTCCACTCTACTCCAAAGTAGTCTCCCTTTGATTTAATTACATCTGTGAAGACCCTATTCCCAAATAAGGTTATATTCACAGGAATCAAGGGTTATGACCACAACATATCTTTTACCAGGAGACAGTTCGACACACAACACTATCAGCTAGGTGGTCACTAAAACACCGGATTCCTGCCCTCCTTCATTTAAAAAATAATAATGGTTTAATTTAAAAATCAGACAATAGGCCGGGCGTCTGGGTGGCTCAGTCCGTTAAGCGTCCGACTTTAGCTCAGGTCATGATCTCACAGTCTGTGAGTTCGAGCACAGCGTTGGGCTCTGTGCTGACAGCTCAGAGACTGGAGCCTGCTTCAGATTCTGTGTCTCCCTCTCTCTCTGCCCCTCCCCCACTCTCACTCTGTCTCAAAAATAAATAAAAATATTAATTTTTTTTTTAATCAGACAATAAGGGGCACCTGGGTGGCTAAGTCAGTTAAGCAAACGACTTTGGCTCAGGTCATGATCTCACAGTTCCTGGGTTTGAGCCCCGCGTTGGTCTGAGTGCCGACAGCTCAGAGCCTGGAGCCTGCTTCAGATTCTGTGTCTCCCTCTCTCTTCGCCCCTCCCTCACTCGCACTCTCTCTCTCAAAAATAAATAAACAGTAAAAAAAATTCAATAATAATAATAAAGATAAAAATCAGACAATAAAATAATTCATGATTTTTTTTGCAGTTCACGGTTCTCTATATGGGCTTTTATAAATAAGTTCTCTGAATTTCATCATTATCTGTAGCATTTATTATTCTGTCTTTAAACATGAAAAGGATTATCTTCTCTGAACAAAGAAAATGATAGATTTAATCAGCAATTAAAGATGGGAATAAAAAAGAGCAATGGCCCTATAAAACACACTAATCATGGATATTGTGAAATCACTTTTCTGGTAATTTATTTAAATAGGTAAACTAATGAAATGGGATGATGAAACCTTGCCCACAGCTGAAGAAGGATATTAAATGATCTGGAATAATTTAAATGGCAATAATTTAAATGTAATAAAATTTGAAATTTTTAAAAAATAATAGGACACATAAGCAAGAATGTTTACTTAAGATTGACAAATTTTATCTGTAATACATGTATAATGTATTATGTTTAAAATGCATGGGGCGCCTGGGTGGCTCAGTAGGTTGGGCATCTGACTTTGGCTCAGGTCATGTTCTCACGGTTCGTGGCCCAAGCCCTGCGTTGGGCTCTGAACTGTCAGCTCAGAGCCCAGAGCCTGCCTCTGATTCTGTGTCTCCCTCTCTCTGACCCTCCCCCACTCACTCTCTGTCTCACTCTCTCTTTCCAAAATAAATAAACATTAAAAAATTTTCAATAAATAAAATAAATAATAAAATGAATGTACAGGGGCGCCTGGGCAGCTCAGTCTGTTAAGGATCTGACTTCGGCTCAGGTCATGATCTCGTGGCTCGTGAGTTCAAGCCCTGCATGGGGTTCATTGCTGAGAGCCCAGAGCTTGAAGCCTGCTTCGGATTCTGTGTCTTCTTCTCTCCTCTGCTCACACTCTGTCTCTCTCTCTCAAAAATAAATAAATATTAATTTTTTTTATTTAAGAAAATTTTAAAATGCATGTACCTCCTGAAAACATACTGTTTTAGAATAGTCGGGTTTGCTATAGCTTCTAAGAATGCATACATGGTACCTAAAAATATTTTCAACTTTTTGCTTTTAGTTGAATGTTATAAACTTACTGTATTCAGCAAATTCTAAACTACACAGTACAGAGACATCTTCATGACATCAAGAAGCATATTATTACCGTTAAGTGCTATATCTATATAAATATGGACCTTAAGTGATTTTACCAAGACCAGAATTGTGAGACAGGGTAGATATTTCAAGAAAATGGAGTGATTAATGCATTCATTCAACCAATATATATGGAAAGCCTGCTGTTAGGCCAAGCCCTGGCCAAGGCACTGGGAACACAGCAGTGAATAGTTCCAAATTCCTGCCCTCAAGGAGCTCAAATTTGGGGGTGGGGTGGGAGAGGGGCCACAAGATAAAATACACGATGCCCTGTAAAATGTGCATTCCAGGTAAATATTTTTAGTATGAATTGGTGCAATAGAATACTTGGGATATTTATACTGTGAATAAGCTTTCAGTATAAGTAATGACAAGTAGTAAGATTTTAGTTTGCATATGTCTGATGCAATATTTAGGACACACTTATACTACCAAGTTTTCTGTTGTTGTTGTTCACCCAAAATTCAAACTTCACTGGGTGTCTTGTATTTTTATTTCCTAAATGTAATGTGATGAGGATGGAGGCGGGGGGCAGAAGACACACACACACTGAAGGAGTATGCCATTGGTGTTACATGCTCTGCAGGAAAATGAAGTCCGGCTGGCAGAAGTGGGGGCACTACAAGATTAGCGGGTCACCAAGAGACATGCCAGGGAAGACGTCTCCGGGCAGGAGGCATCTGAGCAGAGACCTGAAGGAAGTGAAGGTGTGATCCGTGCCACCTACTGGGGGAAGGGCTTTCCTGGCTAAGGAAACAGCTAGTAAGAATTCCTAAAGCAGGAATATTGCACGGTTCCCAGGGAACCAAGAGAGTCCAGCGTGCTGAAATAGAGGGAGCAGAGGAAAGGCAAAACGGTATTGCCCTTCCAGAATTTGTCATGAGCCAGCGTTAATTCTTTGACATTCCTCAAAATATAACCTTGATCTGTATGCCTGTCCATCTCTCTCTGCACCTTCTCATCTTTCTGTTTCTGTCTTTATCTCTGCTGCCCTACAAATGCACGTGTGTGTGTATGTATCTTAGAGACTAAACACAAAGCATTCTCTGCTGCAAGAAAAAATAATTAGCAACTTAATTAATCTGGGCCTTATTTACACTACATTGTCAATTTTGATCATTTTCTTATTTAACTAAAATGTTCTGCTTTCATTACAGTCATTACCTGCCATCTATAAATTATAATGTGTTCACATTCCATAAGTATGTTTGAGTTCCGCACATTTTGCCTTTTGCAGCACAGACCAGACACAGGGAGTATTTTTATTTAATGAAACCTCTAATCAAACCCTGTGGATTCACTAGCAATTGGTTAACCTTCAAAATAACCCCACATATCAGGACTCTAATGCCCAAATTTGTTGATCTCATTCTTTGTTTTCACCATCAGCTTCCATTTGACATTCTGTCACACGGTCTACTCCCCAGCTTTTGCCCCTGCAGTCCTTCTCTCCACGCAGCGGGGCTCGATGTGGCCCCAGCATGTGGATGCAGTCCTGCTCCCAGTTTTAAAAATGAGGAATTTAAATAGCTCTAGATCCAGGGGACGCTTGCACAGTGCTCAGGTTCCGTCTCCGTCCTAGTGGCTAAATCTCCAGTTCGATATCTTCCCACAACCACAGCCCCTAGAAACCTGGATCCCTACCCCTCTCTTGTAATTGACTCTTTTTAAAACCCATTTATTCTCTGGTCTCTGGCCTGGTCACAGACCAGAGATCATTTTATTGGCTGATAAAAATTTCTGAATAAAATGTTCATGTATTAGTAATCATTCTTCATCTCCGTGTTTTGCTCACTCATGAGCTGGGGCATCCCAAGATCAACTTCTCAGACTCCTATTGATGAGATTTCATGTAGATTTGTGTCCTGCTATTGTCATGCTTCCTGATAGAAGTCATGGTTTGCCTGCCAGACGAACTTTCTCTGAGCATGGGCATATGGATCAGCTCTTAGTGTGCACAACAGTCAACCGTGAATGTGATCCCAGATCCTGTCATCCCATCTGCCCTCATTGGATTTCGCAGGGCCAGGACACTTGGGCATTAGCTAAGCTCCACCCTTTCTCCCCATAATGGGACTGGCTGGTATTTCCTCTTCTTTTTTTTGAAAGAGTGAGAATAAAACCAAAATTACCACATACTTCACTCTGTATTCTCAAGTCAAAAATATCATAAAAGCATCCTACATCTCAGAGTTTTAATTAGAGGCACCATGCACCTATTGTTGCATACTTCCAAAACCAGCCATTAGAAAAGCCCTCTATTTGCAGCAACTTAACTAAAACATTTCTAAACTCTTTATTTTCAGGTACTCTTGCAGAAGAGATAACATGAGTTCCTCCCTCTCAATTCACTCAACCCCCGGCTTCCTAGGCAAAATCATCAAGGCTTCTGATTTGAGAGCAAATTCCTCTTTTTAGTCTGTGGACCCACTCTCCACCTTTGTTATACCTCTTTTGAGCTTTTCCCCTTATACTCTTCAGAACGTCTCCTCCTTTTTGTTCCGATCCAAGCAGGCTTTTCTGTCTGGCTCTGGCAGACACTTAGGTCTTTCTTCCCAGCAGGTGTCTATCTCGGAAGCCTGATGCAGTTTAACCAAAGGACCCTTTTAAGTAAATAAACAGCCATTTTTGACTAATTGTTCTTTTTGCTGTTGGGGAAGTGCTTCTGATGCTGTCATATTTACATTCTAGATAAAAAAAAATTCTACTATTAGTTATGTGAACCTAACTCCAAGTCTCAGTGCTCTCATTTGCAAAAGGAGGATATTGGCTATTTGATCTCCAAGGTCACCTATACCTCTGCAGTCTATGATGCAACTATTCATCACGTCTGGCAATTCCTCTCCTTTTTATAAAACTCAAGTCTATGGAATCAGACAAAGAGCATGAAAATGATGGCAGGCGTGATTTTGCTCTGTCCAGATATCTATCATCATAGTCATATACTCATTTTCTAAAAAACCTGAAGAGGAGGAAACTATGCAAATTAAATATAAATAGATATTAAATACTTGTAAATTGTAAATTTTATCAGCTTTAAGAATAGAGAGAATATTACTAAAAGGTTCTAAAAAGAAATACAGTGACTTTTATATATTATTATCTTTAGGTGTCTGTTAATTCTTTACTACTCTATTTGGAAGAGAGTACATACATAGTTTCAAATTTTTCAAAATTTAAGTGTATCAAATGAAACAGAATTGTGATTCCTGCTCATCTGTTTTTGTTTTTCATAAAGGAGATTGCACGTGTCAGTCACTCAGTGTGAATCTGTTCGTAAGAAATGTTAAGTTTTAGGAATATTTGCATCATAAAACTCACACTCCAGGATTGGCTATAAATTAACAATGCTTAAAGAACTAATTTAAAAATGAAGATTTGGGGCACCTGGGTAGCTCAATCAGTTGAGCGTCCGACTCTTGATCTTGGGCTCAGGTCATGATCTCAGTTTGTGAGTTCGAGCCCTGCATCAGGCTCTGTGCTGACAGGGTGGAGCCTGCTTGGGATTCTGTCTCTCCCTCTCTCTCTGCCCTCGGGATTCTGTCTCTCCCTCTCTCTCTGCCCTCCCCCGCTTGCTCTCCCTCTCAAAATAAATAAATAAACTTAAAGAGAAAAGAAAATGAAGTTTCAACCTGTTACATTATGAGGGAGATCCTAAATAATTAAAATTACTGGTTTGTAAAATGAATGGGGATGATGTCTTAATTTTCTATATAAATGTACATACTTCACCAGTAAGTTTGTCTTTATACCCTTATTGCTAGATCCACGCTGTTAATTCTTGAGTCATTCCTGAAAAAGTGTAGATGCTTTAGGCAAGCCTCAGCCCAGCAGTGCACTGGGTTTGGAATGTCTTTTCTATTATATGCCCAGCAAGTTTTAGCCCTGCCTTCATTCCTCAATTTCAGCCACTTTATTGACCTACCATGGAGCTTTTGCTTCAAACTCCTGCTGGACCTGAACTTCCTTGGATAAAGCATTGGCCCCACTTGGTTATTATCAGCCCCAATTCTAGAGAACAGTAAAGCTATTTATTCCCACAATATGGCCATGTTCCCTCCAGAAATGAGCTCCTCTGCCCAGACACATAGCACTGCCATGCAACTAATTTTGACCTTGAACTTCTCCTTGTCCTTCCACAAGTATGGCCAACTCATACCACTGGGTTCAACACCCACAGTAACCACACAGAAATTTGCCATTTTACATTGGACAACCCCATGGTTAGCTGGGTCTGCTTTCCAATTTCCAGGTTTTTTCTATATCTCTCTCTCCACTGCCTCTTATTGATGAAATGGCACTCTGACCCATTCCAACATTTCCATAGAGGAAGGGAAATTATGTAGTTGTTTGGGTCATTCATCATTGACTTGGGCATTCAATGTGAAAATATTTGTGATTATTTATGAATATCCCTCTTTTAAAATTAAATGATATTAGTGAAGTACTGAGGTGGTTGATCGTGCAGTCTTTGCAAAGACAAATATGAATTATTTAAATAAAGGCATAAACTTTGGCAAGAGCAGCATGTACTTTGTTTTCCTGTTTTTGTTTTTCCTACATTGTTAGGTGAAGGGGACTATAAAAAGCTGAATGAAAATTGAAAATAATGTAACATAAAAATAAGCATTGGGACATTCAATATTATCACATTAATCTTTCTGGCCCTTTAAGAAATAATGAGCTCGTTTTAAAAATTGTATGCTTTTTTCCCCTGGGTTAGTAATTTTTGCATCTAAATTTCAAAACATTAAAAAGTACTATCCACGTGTTTCTCTGGGTCATTTTCTGAAATATTTTTGAACAAGTTTATGTGTTGGTAGAAACAGAGGAACGTTTTTAAGAACTAAATCTGAGCATGTATTCTTGGCTTTGAGAACTGTTGTTTCCCATGAAAGATTTTCTTCTAAGATCAGCAGAGCCATCAAATTAAGGCAGTCCGCTTTCTGGTACCTCCTGGCCACTGTCCACTTCAAACTTAACATCCTGGCCGTCATGTCGACCTCAGAGTCAGCAGAGCAGGGCGCTACTTCTGTTTCTTCACCTACCTCCTCTCTGTTCTCTGATCTCTCACATCTAATTCTCTCACACCTAAATAGCAAGAACACTTGTGTCTTCTTTATTCAAGGGTCAATGTGAGGACTAAAGTAGACAATCTATGTAGATTACTTAGCTCAGTGCCTGACATATAGTAGGAACATAATAAAATTATTTAAAATAATACATAAATTATGTGTCTCTGAAGCAATTGAGGCAGACATTGATAATACAATGCTTAAATCTCTTCTAATTCTACCCATGCTTTCATTAAAAGCCTTTTATATTTTCCACTATTTTTTTTCTAATACTGATAATTTGCCTTTTAAAGCTAGAACTCTTGGGGCACCTGGGTGGCTCAGTCAGTTAAAAATCTGACTTCGGCTCAGGTCATGATCTCACAGCTCGTGAGTTCAAGCTCAGTGTTGGGCTCTGTGCTGACAGCTCAGAGCCTGGAGCCTGCTTCAGATTCTGTGTCTCCCTCTGTCTCATTGCTCCTCCCCCACTCGTTTGGTCTTGGTCTCTCTCTCTCTGTCTCTCTCTCTCTCTCTCTCTCAAAAATAAATTAAAAAACATTAAGAAAAAAATTTAAAGCCAGAACTCTTGGCTACTTTTTGAAGTGAGAAAATATTCTGTAAGATTCTGTTTTATGACAGGATCATTTCTTTCCCAGAAACATATCTATTCAGAATATATGTATTACTCCATATCCATCCAGCTTTAGATTTTCAAAAAGGACTTGAATACATTGGCCTGACCCTGAATGCTCAGGAATACTTACACCACATGGTCTGACTTTATGAAGAGTCAATTATACTCAATGGCAACTGATGAATAAACCCAGCTATATTGGGGGGTAGAATTAAAAAGTCACGTCAATTCAAGTAAGAAGAAAGCACAAGATCCACCTAATAAATTCCTGTCTGACAGGAATTTAGACGAATTTAGACCACAACCCAGGTTCTCCAGTACATTTAGCCCTTCTGATGTTAAGAATACCCTCCAAAAGTTTAAAAATAAAGAATAAAAAAACATTCAACATGCAATGACAGTAAAATAAAATAAGACTAATATAGAAACATTGCCATAAGCTGTAAAGAACATGAAAAGGATATTACAACTGATTTCACTCTCTCCCTATAGTAGGGATTAATAGAGTAGTAATTTTTACTTTGATGTATAATCCCTATTAAAGACACAGAGTGACTTAAATGGCTCCTGTGATGTATGGAACATTAGATATATCAAAGCCCAGGCTATAAAAATCTTAGAATTTTATAAGACAATTGGTATGAATTTGGGGCATTATTTTGGGAGGAAGTAGAATAGGAAGTTTAACCTAGCTTAACTGAAATTCCCATTAATACACATTACCATCTCATTTAAATTATGATCTGTATGTTGCTATTTGAATTAGCTACTTAGATGTTTTTATATATACACGTATCAAATGAAATGAATATAACAGAGTATGACAGTAGAAATGACATTTTCAGATATTTGAATTTCTCTGTTTTCTTTCTTAATTACAGAAATGTTCTCTATCAGTCGCAAGAACTGTGGAATACGTATGTTATATTATAAACATACAACTAAATAAGATTACTTGGAAAGTCACAATAATTTCAAAGAACTATTTGCAGTTGACGTACACAACAATGAAATATACTAAAGTAATAAAAAAGACTTGGGTCTGAAGGTTGTACTGGGTGCTATTATCATTGAACAGATCCATAGACATGAAAAATGGGCCATCTGTCTTTTTTGCTGACTCAGTGAGAGTGTCTTAAAAACAAGATCAATACTTTCAGATGGCTACTGATTGTAATGGATGAAGAGAACCTTAAATTCACAGTACGGTATTTTGTATCCTTCATATTTTGAGTCATTGTTACAAAAGTAAAACCTTCACTTCTTCAAAAATAAATCTGCTCTTTCAAAGAAGTGAAGAATTTCAATGATACTCATTTTAAATTTAATGTTATATTATTGGGTCTTATAGGTAATGGCCTGAGGATTTAGTACATAGGCATTTATCCATTTATATAACATAATTATATTCAATAGAGCAAAAAAAAAAGGAAAATTATGCAAATTACTTCTATCTTTTTACATTGTATCAAACATCTGGATATCTTGGGACATCTGTGTGTTTGACAACCACCAACCTCAATATGATTAACTGAGCATCTCATTTTTTATCTAAATGATTTGGCACCAAGGAGAAGCAGATTTAATGATTATTAATTAACCTTCTGGTCCAAGGAGAGTTTGAAAATTTTGTATTGTAAAACATACAGAGAAGCTATTCACTACACTAAAACTGCGTTGCCTAAATCTTAATCTAAAAGCAATCACAATTAATGCTTGTGGATATACATAAAAAACATTTTCTTCTATCTTTAAGACAAACAAATCACAAAAAAACGAATCACCTAATATTTAGGTTTTAAATCACAACTGAATATCAATATCACAAGTGATAACATCACAGTATCACAAGTGAAAATTAGATGAGAAAGATTCTCATATAAATGAGCAGCGACAATACCAGGCAATATGTAAGCTCTAAAATGCCAATATTTAAGCCCTATTATCTTGAAGGCACTAGAGTCTTACCAAGGCCACTCAAGCCTTCTGCTTGGTTGCCACAACTCCAGAGAGGCAAGCTAGCATCCACAAAGATGCTGTTTGACTAATCGAGTTGGTCACTTCCATCATCAATACCTTGTCAAAATAGCTTAAGATGACAGATAGGTCAGGCAATTTAAGAGTCTTGACAACAGACACAAAACTATAAAGTGCCAGTGGCCAAGATGTAGCTTACTAGTAAGAGCGGATTGAAGGGGGCGTTCTAGATGGAGACAGAGGCGCAGAATGGTGTTGCGGCTCCGATGGTAAAGAGCTTTATACACAGGCAGTGAGGCAGCTGGGTGTGGTGGGAATGGATTATAATGAAACTGACAAAGTTTGGGACTGAAAACACTTAAAAAATAGAGAGAGGTTGGAAGAATTAGATATTATGCCAAAAACAATCGTATATGATCATGTGTCTGTGCATTTATGTGTGTGTGTGCAAACCTGTACACATAACCAATCACATTCTCCTCAACTCCCCCATTTCTTCTCCCTTTCCAGGGACATCCATATACTTACAAATATTTTAGAGCTTGTGTATAAAATCTACAAAAAAACGGGACACCTGGGTGGCTCAGTTGGTTAAGCGACCGACTTCAGCTCAGGTCATGATCTCGCAGTTTGTGAGCCCTGCGTCGGGCTCTGTGCTGACAGCTCAGAGCCTGGAGCCTACTTCAGTTTCTATGTCTCCCCTTCTCTCTACCCCTCCCCCGCTCACGCTCTGTGTCTCTCTCTCTCAATAATAAGCGTTAAAAAAATTTTAATCTATAAAAAAAGCAAAAGTTTATTACTTCATTTGACCTATATAATACAATATGGACATTGTTATGTCTTACACATTCACTTTTTGTGAAAGTTACACATGAGACATACTCATGTGTATCTGGTCGTTGATCCTGATTTACCTCTTTGTTCCATAGTTTCCTCTCCTTGTCAAATTATCAGCTGCCTTCTAGAATTTATTTCTCTGATACAGCATATTCTTCATCAATTCAAGTACTTCTGCCAGCTTTCCTTGGGGACTCTAAGACCACGAATGACTGCTTTACCTTTGAAAGCAGTGTTTGTCATTATAAGCAACTTTTTTTCTTACATGATAGCTGACTAATTATGTGACTTTAAAACCTTAATTTCTCTGTATCTCAATTTTTTTTCTACAAAACAGCAGTATATATATTGACATTAAAAACCTTCCTACCAAAACTTGTGGCCAAGATTAATAGTGTAGAGTTGGACCTCAAATGCTCATATATTGGATTGTTGGTACAGATTCAACATAGATCCTGGGAGGAGATGTTGACTCCTCTGTAGATCCTACCTAAGAGAGGAAGTCATGTGGCCTTTTATCCACACGTATGCTACCCACATATCTGGTTTATCAGTTTTCAACAATTCTTAAAAACCCAACTCCAGCTCAGCAGTCTGCAAGAAACAGCCTCAATCAGCATCACAGGATAGCAGCCCTCCAGGCATTGCAAGAAAATGTAATCATTCATTTGATATACATTTTTGTCCACCTACTATATCCCAGGCAGTACCTTAAGCACAGGAATATAACTACTAACAGACATGGTCCCTATATCAAGGGACTGGCAGAACAGAGAAGTCAGACCATAAATGACCAAAACCATAACACATAAATACACACCTCACAAGAAAACCATTTCTGTAGTAACAGAGAATCACTACTAGGGAATTCTAGGAAGGCAAGGAAAAAATAATCCACATATCAACACACACCTTATAATAAGTGCTCTGAAAGAAACAAATGGAGCAATGGTAAGGAATAACTAGTAGGGAATTATGAGATGACAATGGCTTGAATATATCTCTGCTACTCTTGCTGCCACTATCTCTAACTCAAGCACTGCCCACCCTTCATGTGCTGCTGGAGTCTTGGCAAGAAGAGCACATTCAAGGGATGCCTGGGTGGCTCAGTCGGTTGAGCGTCCAACTTAGGCTCAGGTCATGATCTCGCAGTCTGTGAGTTCGAGCCCCGCGTCGGGCTCTGTACTGACAGCTCAGAGCCTGGAGCCTGCTTCGGATTCTGTGTCTCCCTCTCTCTCAAAAATAAACATGCATAGAAGAAAGGAAGGAAGGAAGGAAGGAAGGAAGGAAGGAAGGAAGGAAGGAAGGAAGGAAGGAAGGAAGGAAGGAAGGAAGGAAGGAAGGAAGGAAGGAAGGAAGGAAGGAAGGAAGAAAGAAAGAAAGAAAGAAAGAAAGAAAGAAAGAAAGAAAGAAAGAAAGAAAGAAAGAAAGAAAGAAAGAAAAGAAAAGAGAAAGAAAGCACATTCAAGAACTTGTGCTCCATGAATCAAGGAAGAAGCATATTCCAATAGGAGAGAGACCCAAAAGGAGTCTCCATTGAATGTAGCAGATTCTGGCGAAAGTCTGGCTTGTGGGGTGGATGGGCAAAGCCTGCCCATGAGAGTGGTCCTTGTTGGGTCCACCGGTCTCCCCAGTCCTTGAGCAACTTCCAGGGGAAGGAAGGATTTTTTCTTCAAGAAACAAAAAAATCGAAAACCATAAAAGAAAACATTGTTAAAAACGATTCTAGTAAATTAAAAACTTGAATGAAGATAATTTTTTTAAAAAGTGAAAGGGCAAACCAAGATTAAAAATATATATTTGAACAAAAAAATCAGGGAGCTTGGGCCGCTCAGTTGGTTAGGTGTCTGGCACTTGACTTTGGCTCAGGTCATGATCTCATGGTGTGTGGGTTCGAGACACACATCGGGCTCTGCACTGACAGTGTGGAGCCTGCTTGGGATTCTCTCCCTGCCTTCTTCTCTCTCTGCCCTTCCCCTGTTCGCTCACACTCTCTCTCTCAAAATAAATAAATAAACTTAAAAAAAAAAATCAAACAGCCTAGAAGCAAAATGGGCAGAAAGGTAGGCATTTCTTTGAGGAAAAGAAAGTTAGAGTGCAATAATATATCCATACAGGTTAGAGCTCACTAAAAACTTCTGAAATATTGAGAGATTAACCAAAATTAATTTTATAATACCAAGGAGTTAATGAAGATGTGGAAAGGTAAGACTCACATACTTTAGTGGCTGAAGGATAAATTAGTACCACCGCAAAGGAGAAGACCTTTGAACACCTGGTAAATCTGAATATGCTCATGAGCTGGGACTCCGAAGTTTTACTGCTAGATGAATTCCCTCGTGACACTGGCCCACTTCTGTAAGGAATACATACAAGGACGCTCAGGTCTGCTCCCTCATTAAGAGTGAAACACCGCAACAACCTAATTATTCTTCAGCAGGGAAATGGATAAACTCTGTTCACACAGTAGGATAATGAGCCAAAATTAAAATAAACTATATTTACATATATCGACCCGAATAAATTACAATATCCATGGTGATTTTTCAAAAGCAAGTTGAAAAAAAAAGTATTAAATGATTTAAAGCTGTATAAATGCATTAAATGTATAAAATGCATTTTTTTAAAAAGTTTTATAAAAACTTTAAACCTAAAAAATAACATTATATACATTGTTTTGTGGCACCTGGGTGGCTCAGTTGGTTAAGCGTCTGATCAGCTCAGATCATGATCTTGCGATTCATGCGTTCGAGCCCCACATTGGACTCTGTGCTGATAACTCAGTACCTGGAGTATGCTTCAGATTCTGTGTCTCCCTCTCTCTCTGCCCCTTCTCCCCCCACATCTATCTCAGAAATAAGCATTAAAAATTATATATATTGTTTATATAGATATCTATATTTTTAAAAATATAAAATTATGTGTACAGATGTATACCAACTTCATGAAAGTGATTACAGCTGAGGAGAGGGGAAAGGGACATGAAAGGCTTTGGCTGCACATGTACCGTTTGATTTTGAGAGACAGAGAGCTCCTTGATGCAGACATGTTAACATGTCAGCATGTTTTTTATTCGTGGAATTGGACGCTCTTTGTAATGTTTTTATATTAATGAAATCACAATTAGAGTGGGAGACTTCACAAACTGACGTACGTCATACCAAGAACAAAGAGGAGTGAGGTAGAACTGAAAGGTTGCACATTGCAGAGGTGCAGAAGAGTCAAGTGGCTTCCTGGTGTGCTTTGGGATCAGGTGTGGAATGATCTAGATGCTACCACTTAGCAGACCTGCAGCTTTGAGAGAGTTCTTTAACTTCTTCAGGTTTTTCCTCTATGAAGTGGAGATAATAATGGCATCTGCCTCACAGTATTATGGTGAAGCAAAATGTACTAAGATAGCATACATAAAACAATTGGCACTGTGCCCAGAGTAAACGTTCCATTAATGTTGGACACACAGTCCATTCATTCATCAAGATATTATTAAAATTTCCAGGCTAAAAACATAATGTCACAAAGACATTATGAGGGCAAATGGAAGGATAGGGTAATTTATTACCAAGCATGCATTAAATATCAACTGGGTTCCAGCATTTCACATCATTTACCTATAATCCTCCAAATAACCATGCAATGGCAACTCTTACCATCCTCTGTAAGGACACCCAGGCCCTAAGAGGTTCAGTGTTTGGTCTAAATCTCTAAGCATGTTAGAGTTGTGGGGTCCAGAATAAATCTTCTATCTGACTCCTGAGTTTTTTTTAATTTACATTGATATTCAGACTGGGCTCCCAGGGCTATGGCAGCTTTAAAATGTTTGAGAACTATTCTACACCATTGTGCCTTTCTGAATACTAGATGTTTTCTAAGGTTCAAAGGAAAGCTGCTATGTACCTTGATAACAGTACAATACTTCAGTTATACTATAAAATATAATGCGAGTAACATGTAAGAAGAACAAAATTGCTTAGCCTTAAACATATGATGTTTTGTTGGTTTGTTTTACAATGTGTATTGTATAGGTAATTTGGTATAGGTACATAAGAATTTGGTATAGGTAAGTAAGTTGACCAGATGTTACTGTTTTCATCCGCACTGGAAACTGGCTCTCAAATGACTACTTTGTTCACTTATGATTTTAAGTAAAAGTCAAATTTGTACATTTGAGCCTAGAAAGGGGACTTTAAGCACTCTATCCAAATCCTTGGTAAGGTTTCAAGGAACGCTCTGGGACAACCCAGGAGATTACTTAGAAAAAAATTAGCAAATGAGATAAACTCTAAGAGTAAATTAATTAAGGAGAAAGTTGTGAGCCCCCAAATAAGACCACCTGGATTTGAATCCCAGGTCCTCACTTATTAGTTATCTGACATTGATAAATTACTTAACTGATGTAAAACTAGTCCCCTATAAACTACCTTATAGTGTTACTATGAATATTAAATAAAATAATGCATGCTAAGTACTTAGCAAAGTGCCTGGAACATAAAAAAAAAAAAAAAGAGATCAATAAAGTAATCTACAATCACCTTACCACCACCACCCTCATCATTATTGTTATTATGAAATTCATCACATGTGGGAATAAACCTAGCAGTTCCTGTCACAAGATCTGTGCCTGAGTGTGTGCATCAAACCTCCCAACGTTTTCCGACTTTTATGCCAAGACATCTTCTCTATATCAAGCAATAGAAATATAAAATGCTATTTGATTAGATTAAAGGTAATGAGGAATGAAGTACCCCTCTCAAAACACAGTGCTGAGAAATGATTATTTTCAGCAGGTTAGAATAAATATTGAGCCGATGGTATTTTTGTTAGAATCTTTCCTTCATCCTCCATAGTTTAGTATCTGTTCTTCCGGATATTTTAGTGGTGAAAACATTCCTGGCCACAAAGAAATGTGAATTGTTCATTAAAAGAAGTGTGCTCGTCACTGCCTTATAAAGATGATTCTGACAGCTTAGTTCTTTATGAACTATTTGCGTGGAGGCTTGCCCTGACTTTGGACAAGTTGGCCACTGAAGCAGAAAAATCACTGCCAGAGTTGTCAAATATCATCGGAGCAACATGCCTTTCTGCGTGCCTCGCTGAGCAGCTTCCAATGACATCTGACGTGGGGTTTTCTCCCAAGGCCATGGCACGCGATGTGCAGCGGAATCCAAGCTGAAACACTAGCGCACGGCCGGGTTTTCTCTGTGGCCTCCAGGTACTCCACGTTCATTTATAAAATGCTTTCTTTCTACTTCAAATTAATCTTATATTCTCTCCCATCACCATCGTAATACTCTTTTGACTTTCTGTTCTGACAGGCTTGAAACAGCCTGATGGGACTGAAGTGAGGTATAAAAAATCCCAAGTTACAGTGGTCAGAAATAAATGAAAAAACCGACAACCAGGTCTGTAGAGTTATCGTCACAGCTGTGTTAGTAAGCAATTCAGGTCTTTTCTTTTCTTTCTTTCTTTCTTTTTTTTTTTTTTTTTTTTTTTTTTTTTTTTTGCCTCTAAAATATGTCTTTGTTTTTAATTAAGTTGTAATCTATCTCCAACACTTGTAACATTCCTGGTCATTCTCTCTCACCACAAATGCAAGTTCAGGGTCTGGTTTATGGCAAAGCTACTACTAAAACAGCAGAAGGAGAATTATCCCATTTAATCTGAATAGTACATTTATTTTTAATCCATCTAAGCAAATCAAAGGATGCTTTTTCTTCCTGCGCATACAGTTCAATGCCCAATTAGGTTCAAATATTTTCTTTAGATCGTTAGTCACATTGTGTGTTGTTGGTGACCCATCCATTTCCTAAGCATGTATGTGGAACTTCCTATGTGCCTGGCTTTTGGAACTCAGGCAAATGGGACAAAGTTCCTGTCCTCAAAGGATTCCTAGTCTGGTGGAAGAGGAGGATAAGAAAACAAAGGATGTGTAAGGTGTGTGTATCTCAGTGGCAGTAACAGGTAGTGGGCATAGAGGCAAGAGACGAGAATAGGAGTTCAAGGAAGACTTCCTGAAGAAGATGAGGTCTGAGCTGGATAAAAGGGGTAAAACAATGACAATCACTGATAGGAAGTCAGAGTGGGATCACTTGTTAACCAAAAGGATCCAAGAAACACATAACTGAAATAGGGCAATTGAACAATTCATATGAAACTCTGTATTTAAATGGCACTTTCATATACTGTATTCACTTACTCATTCCTTCCTCCTTTTTTCTTAAATGTTTATTTATTTTACAGGGAGCATGAGCAAGAGAGGGGCAGAGAGGGAGCGAGAGAGACAATTCCAAGCAGGCTCAGTGCTGTCAGTGCAAAGTCTGATACAGGGCTCAAACCCACAAGCTGTGAGATCATGACCTGAGCCAAAGTCAAGAGTTGGGTGCTCAACCGAATGATCCACCCAGGTGCCCCTCATTGCTTCCTCCCTTTAAAAAAGCCCCTTGATATATACAAACCAGTACCTCTCGAATCTTTCAAGTCAGAGTTCATGCTCAGTAACTTGTTATTTGAATGAAAAAAAAAACTCAACGTTTATTGAGTGCACATTACTCCCGTGGGCCTCCATTTTTTATCTATAAAATTAGCAAAATAACCATACCTCTTTCTTAAGATTACTATGAAGAAAAAATGAGGTAATAGTGTTAGGCTCAAAGTCAGTGTTAGATAAACCAGTTACTATTGCTACTAGCAATAACAGGTACTGTTTTAGCACAGATTTTGAGCAAAATGAAAGCTAGCTTTCACAACATTTATAGTGTAACTGAAGTGGAATGATAAAGGGGGGAGAGTAAAAGGAAAAAAGTTGAAAAAATTGCTGGCAGAGAGAAAGGCACAGATTACATAGTAATTCATAAGCCATGGTAAGAATTTAGAATTTTAAGCAAAAAAGGGAACATGATCTAACTTATGCTTTAAAAGATTTACTTACACACTGAATAGACTGAAGTAGGGCAAGAATGGAGAAAATGGACCAGTTAGAAGATTATTCAGATAATAGTTGCTTTCGGCCCGAATGTGTGTGTGTCAGGGGCAAGGGTTGGTGGATACAGGGAGAAATGGTCAAAGTTTGGATATATTTTGAAAATTTACCAGGCAGAATTCTCTGATGGATTGGTTAGGTGTTATTCTAGAAAGAGAGCTTTCAGAATTTCAAGTAGGAGAAGATTAATAAGGAAGAAAATTGGTGGTAGAAATAAAAATTTCCACTATAGACATGTTAATACTACATAAGTGAATGAATATGATATGGTATTACAAAAAAATTAAGGAATTGGCTTGGGTTAGGACAGAATGGATAGAAATGAAAGGAAGAAAAATATTATTATGGTTTAAAGATCCAAAGTGAAAAGTGGAATACAATAAGGCTCATAATGGGATCTGAATGGGAAGGAGCACATGCAATAATAATGAGAATTAAAACTGGAAATAAATAACCAAGGCTTGAAATGCTGAGATGCACGTCTGAGCTACATTTACTAGCTGATTTGCAATAGTTAAGATTTTCCAAACAGGTTGATTTGAACTCAGGATGTTCGCATTTATCACATTATATTGAGTTAACTGTGTCTCTGCTTTGCTCTCCCTCTCACCTGTAAGCCCACCCTGTATTTTATTCGCCATCATTCCACCGTGGCCTAACACAATGCCTGGACATGGTCTGTATGTAGAAGTAAATTGAAAAGAAATGGCTTATGCCTAAATAGGAACTCTAATTAAAATTACAGGTTCCCTGGGTCTACTCCAAATTCAAACCACTCGGGCTTGCAGAGCATTCGTGGTTACTGAGAAAGCTCCAGGTATCTGTCTTAGCACCACAAAGAATGGTAACACTCACTTCCCACAGTCTGGAAACATCTCTTAGTATCCAGTTACTACCTCATGTTGCTTCCTACCAGAGTCAAGAGCAACATTTCAGTGTTTCTTTTTTCTTCCAAGTCAAAATGAACCCTGTTCTACTTGAAGAAAATACAGAGATGTAATTTTTCCTTCCCTGTACATATTCACTTATCTGTACTCTAATTCACTCAAAACTCAGAGAAAAATGCATCTGTATTGAAACATTTGTATGGCATTGATTGCTCCCCATGGGATTATCCCAACAACAACTGCATAACAACACTAAGGTGAAAATAATCTCTGTAGCTTGTCTTGCGTGGGCTAACACCCTAGTGAGATGGACAAAAAACCTAAGATGCATCTCTCTGTCTCTCTGAGACATGTCTTTTCAATAAGTGTTTATTTACTGTAACTCCTGCTTGCTGTTAGTGAGTGATGTATTTCTTGAAGCTAGAACAAATTCTGTCTTTTCCATTTGAAAACAATTTCTTTTTATTGTGGTCAAAGTATCCCATTAAAAAAGTTTTTCAAGATATGAGAATAGATATTTAAAGTTGGTACATCGCTTCTCGGCCTTTTGGCTAAGATCAAGTGTAAAGTTGGTACAAACTGTTCAAAATCTGATAACAATGAATCAGACTAGAGGTGTAGAAGGCACCTCTTTGTTTTCTACTGGCCCCACTTACAGCCAAGGACACATCCGTCCAGAATCTCAACCACCGTTTTGTTTCTCACTCCTTCTCTCCTCCCTATTATTTTGTCTCCCATAATGGTTCCTCCACTTTCCTGGCTTATCCATCAACTCAGTGTTCCTTCTTAATTGGATATTTGAGGCCACCAGAGACCCCTCAGCAGTATTGGGGCTTATGAAATTCATATTTGCCAGGTGACAAGATGTTGGCCAGATGGAACAGTATACCTCCTCACAAGGATCTACCAATGTCTGGAGAGACAAGACACATAAACAAACTTAGCTAAGTATGATTCATGCTTCAATGGATGTTGCCCAGAGAAGGCGTTAACTCTTTCTGAGGTGGTCAAGAACATTTCACTAAAAATGTGATGTTTAGCTAAATCCTACAGGATGAGTAGAAATTTGCCAATGAAGGAAGGCATTGTAGGTGAAAAAAAGCATCATGTTAAGGGAGCAGAGGAATTCAATGATATGACCCATTTGGAGAAAGGAAGTTAGAAGTGACTGGAAAGAAGGGTACTGGAAGGTAAGCGGCTATATATTAAAGGATTTTGATCAGAGATCTGCCATCATCACACTGGAAGCAGTGTAGAAGATAAAATAATTTGGATACCAAATTCAAGTAAAAAGTCTGTTGCCATATTTGCAATGATGTGGGGTGGAGTCAAGGGGATTAAGAGGCTGACACACAATTGAAGGACTCTTAAGAATGAAAATCCCCATCAGTTCATGACAAACCACAAGAGGGCATGATGAGGGAGGAGGAGGGGGAAGAGGTTAAGGATAATATCCAGATGTCACTCACCAAAATAGAGAATGAAAGACTTATTGACTGGGTTTTAATTGGCGTGGAGAGGATGACATACCTGATTTTGGAAGTGTTGAAGGATCCTGGAATATGAGTTGAGTTAGACACGTGGGAGTTTTTAATGTAGGCCGAAAAATTGAAATCATAGGTGTGGATGCAATTACTCAAGGTAGAACATGTAGAGTGAGAAGGGACATGGGGTGAAGCAAAAATCACATCTGAGGCTATCCCAAGAACACAGGTTCATTACTGCTATAGTCAAAATCCAAGAGCTCCTAATAAGCCTGTTCCCCCTAAAGTAATATAAGAGATATCAACCATACTTCTGGGAAATCTCAATTATATGTTCTCTGGTTTGCAAAATTAAAATATTTTCATCCTCTAATGACACATGACACTACCAGAATCATCCTTTAGCCATTGACATCCTCTATCCATAAGGTTTAAACCTCAGAGATCTTAGAAAGCTGTTTTCAGAGAGGCCATAGAAACGCATCGCTCCCCTTTCTTATGAAAACCCATAGGAGCTGGTATCACTAGAATATACTATGCAGTCTTTGAAAGTCCCTTCAGAAAATCAAAACACTTATAAAATAAAGCTAAGATCTTGTCAAAGCTTTATCCAGCACTAATCAAGGAAGAAAGCAGTCCTTCTGACCTCTGAAAAATGACCCATTTGCCTTCTCCTCTAAGGAATAGTAGCAAAACTACCACAACTATCGATGTATATTTAATAATGATAAAAATTTTTAACTTTTAACAATCCTGCTTAGAGTAAAGCAGGACTTACAAAGTTACATTGCTAGTTATTTCCTAGACAAAACCCTGTCTTTCCTCACCTCCTTTAGAGTGAGACCAGAAGCATAGTCACTTCAGTGTGTGTGAATGTGTGTGTGTGTGTGTCCTTGTGTGCACACGCACATGTTTACCTGAATACCAATAGACATCCCATGATCTTTTAAAATTTATTTGGTTTCACCAAAAAGCTTCTTCAGTTATGTTTTTACCGAACTCCTCTGGGCTGATATTTCCTCGTAGTTACCATTTAATGAGTTTCTATGCTGGGTCACACCATAGGAGCTTTGTGCTTTATATTTCATTTCTTCTTCCAATGAATGAGATGTTAAAATCCAGTTTAATACATAAATCTGAACTTATGAGAGGCTAAAATACTTGTTCTAGGCCGTACATCTACAAAGATGCACAGCCAGTGTCTGAAACTGTCTTTCTGACCTTACTTCTTCCAAACATTGTCATCTGCAAATGAACTGGGTAGATGGCGGTCCTTACTAATTCTAAGTTATCTTAAGTCTGTTAATTTCATAATTCAGCATTTAATAGCAACCTTTTTGTATTCCAGTAATAAAAAAAAAGGAACAGAAAAATTCAAAGTATTGGCCAGAAGAGCACAATAAAAATGAAATACCCAACAATAGGGACTCAATTTATGTCCACTGGATCTGAACTTGTCTAGGTCAAACATTATTATTGATGTTATCTGATCTCAAAGGGTATGCTAGAACTTCAGGTTGTGAAGACGTGGTTTCAATTAAATATTTTTAAACTATATTCAGCAAGAAATTATTTTACGGAGAGTCTAATTTATCGCAAGTGAAAAACTTTTGAGGTTCTGGCTAGCAGGGACTCAGAGTAATGTTCCTATCTTTGCACTCTTGGCCCACTGCCATCCCAGCCATGTGGTATTCTGCCGTGGCACAGGAGGAGAGAATCACATGCCAGCGGAGGCACCTGTCAGGACCTGTTGAGGGGCTCGATCTCCCTGTGAACTAACAGGGAAGCTCCCAAGACTGATCTGATTTAAGCGGAACACGCTCCCCACATCGTGGGAGTTTCCACGTGTTGTTTCAGAACATGCGAACAGCACACTAAATAAATTGGTTAAAGAGCAACTTCAACTGGTTCGATGTATGACTATTGATTTTTTTTGTCCTTCAGAGCTTTACTGTAGCCACTCAAGGACCAATAAGGAAATGATTTCAAAAAAATGTACTCAACAGTAATTTTCTACGTGTGAGCACAGGAAAGAGGGAAATAAAAGATGAATGTTCTACCTAAATGTTATCCATAGTAGCTTTATCCAATCTTGGCAATGACAAAACTCCACAGACTTTACCAAATAAAGGCAATGCCACCAGAAGGTGGATTTCTTTTTGTCTCACAGTCCATTCTGTTACTAATCCTGAAAAAAATAATAATAATTTCTCTGTGATGGCACTTAATCCCTCTTTCCAATAAAGAAATACATTAATTCAAACCATCTGATTTTTGCCACAAAAGAGAAGCTCTAGCACAATAATGAGGGTTTTTTTTCCAAATATTATTCACTCACTGCAATTGGTTGTTTTAAAACAAAGCAATTTGGAAGAAACATATGCTTGGGTAATGTTATCCTTTAGAGAGGAATAAAAATTACTAATTTAAGGCCATATAATTATTATGCATCTGGTTTGATACAAATGTACTCTTGAGATACAGGAGTGAAAAATTACTCAAACATCAGAAATATGGAAATCACAACTTCTTGGATAGTTAATATAGTCCTCTGTAAACACAAAGGAGGGGTTTCAAAATTTATGTAGATTGTCATTTCTAATAATGCAAAGTATTGATCAATATCTTTGATACATATCTCTTAAAAACTGAGAATTGTTTTTTATAAATGTGTCAGTGTCAACAAAAAACCTTCATACACTTAATGTATCAGTTTTGCCCCGTGTGTCTAGATGCAAATGCAGTAGACACTGGTCTTTGATTAAGACAATGCCTTCCTGACTGGATTCAGTTGGAGGTGTATTTAGTTTGGCTTATTTAAGGTACCACTAAGCCTCTGTGGTCTTACTCTGTATCCTCCAAGTCAGAATCTCAGGGGGTTCATTTCCATTTAACATCTCAGTGATTCTTATGCCTGCTGAAATGTTAGAACCACAATAATTCCTACTGTGCCACAGAAATTTCCCAAGTTTTGTCAAAGTGTTAAATACTTTTCCTGGTTCTCCAACTTTGAGATAACAATATATTATCTATACGTGACAGAGATTTCATGTTAATTAATAACCAATACTTGAAGTGTATATTTAGTGTTAAGTGCTGTTTTAAGTAGTAATTCATTAATTTACTGAGTACTCCCAGTATGAGTACTGAGCATCAAGTATTATGTTTGTTGCCATTCTAGAATGAGGAAAAGAGGCACAAAGAGGTTGAATGATTTGCCCAAGGTCACACAGCCAGCAAGTTGTAGAGCTAACTTTGGCCTCATGCAATGTGGCTTCCAAAGCTTCCTCTCAACTACCGGATTACACTAGGTCTTAAATGTCTGTCACTGAAAACTGAACTGCTTCAAAAGTCATTAAAAAAAGGGCAAAAATGCTCCCAACAAATTGCTTTTTTGTAGAAGGAAGAAGAGGAGAAGAAAAGAAAGTATATATAGGAATATAATCGGATATCCCAGTGAGTGAGTTGGCTAAAAGAGGTGAGAAAAGGGCCTTTTGTAAGGTAGGACTTACTGGAAATACTGTATTTGAATAAATGCTAAATAATGAATCTGAATAAAATTAAAATAAATTTAATAGATATTGAATAAATATTTAAATGTGAATATACATTAAATATAAAATACATAAAATATAATAAACATAAATAAGTTAAAAATAAAATTAAAAGCCAGTCTTTCAAATACGTATCCAAGGAATAGAGCATTCCAGAAAGAGGAAATATGTTTCAATGTGTTCATGTTAGAACAACGTTCATCGTGAGTTCAAGAAACAAAAAGTCCAGTAGGGCTGCAACAGAGTAAACAGGCGTGGTTCAACATGAAGTCAAATCAGAGAGCCAAGCAGCAGCCAGATCATGGAGGATCAACAAGGAGGCCTAGCCCAGCAAGAATCCAGAATGCAGTGGTATAATGGTTGAACACACTCTGAGTTTGGAAACAAAGGGCTTGGTTTCACATTCTAGCTCTTCTGCTTCCTAATTGTTTAGCATTTGCTAAGTTATCTATGCTATCAGGCCTCAGTTTTCACATCTTTATGCAAAAATAACCATGAGGCCTACCTTGCAGTTTTTGAGTACTAATTCATATAATGCATGGGGTTAGCCAAGTGTCTGGCACTAACAAAAGTGACTATTTTAGGGCATTTGAGAGAATGCAATTTAATCCAGTTTGACTGTTTTATATGGGGAGGAGTAATGAAAGATAAGTCTACAAATATAATTGGAACCGGAATAAATGGAACATAGAACACCAGACCATTTCATAAGCAGGAGAGAATCACTAAAAAAAATTTTAGCAAGGAAGTGATGTATCAGTGCTAGACTCTAGAAAGATTGATACAGCAGTTGTTTGCAGAATATTTTGGATACTGGAGATACAGAAGTAGAAAAATCAGTTAACAAGCAATTTAATTTTTCTACAGTAGGGACCAAAGGGAGGGAATGGATTGCCAACATGACGGAGGTCAGATAGACAGGACTTTGTGACTAAGTAAATGAGAGCAGGCATCAAAGCCCGGGGCCTGAGAGAGTAACTGAAATAGAGATGGTGATCGAAGAATCCAGTTCGAGTCAGAAGAAAATGACTCAGCTGCAGACATGCTGGTTTGAGATTCCAACAGATATCCAGCCAGCAGTGGAAGTGCAGTAAACTAAAATAAGGGGAAAAGTTCTGGTTGGAAGTGAAGGTTGGAGTATCATCAACAGTCAGATGACAGTTAAAGCCCTGACTGGTGGTGGTACATTGTTGCCAAGAGAAAATGAAGATAAAAGAAGGAAGATAGGAGAAAAGGGTGTGGTCCCAACATCTGAATAGATTTGACTGACAGGACTAGAAGAATGACAGTGGGAATAGCAGGGTAGGGAGTGGTCCATATGCTCCCAGTGCAGCCAGAAGAACATGATGAACAGACAACATATGTCAATCACAGTATGGAAATGCTACCTAAATAATGAATTTAAACACTTTCATTTAGTGGATGCCAAACAACTAAAAAATTATTGATCGTGCTTTTCACTCATAATGAAAAGGATGTAAAAATTCTTGGATCTGTGTCTTTTCTCTTGTATATATCCAATTTGTTTACAAGTCTTTGTAAGGAGGTATTTAAGTGTTCTATTTATAAAGTATAGAATAACTCCCTGTGAAAGTTGTGAAATATCCAGACCACGAATAGCTTCCTACAAAATAGGTCCTGTTAACAGCATAAAAAACCTTTTCCTCTGACATAGTAGCTAAAGGCAATAAAATTATTTACTCTTTAAATGACTGAAGTCCTATGGTAGCATTTAGGAGTATATATTAAAAGAGGCATTATCACAAAACGTTGTCTTTTAACTGCTACACTTTCCTCTCTACCTTTAATCATAATAGAATCAAAGTAGAAACAAAATCAGGTAGTATGGATAAAAATGATATATATTGTTTTATTTTCTTAGCTATTCACTCCCATATCTCACTTTGTATTGTACAGACTAGAATTCCAGTTAATAGGAAAAAAGAAAAGTTTTTTTTTTCCAACAAGCAGACTTACTTATATAGGTAAAATTATGAATGAGATTAAAAACAGCATAATTCATATAAAATATTGAAATTTTAAGACCAAGTATATGTTAATAAACTTGCAGATGCCAATGAAACATCTAGAAAGCTATAACAGATCAAAATGAACAGAATCCTAATACAAGATATAGTAGAGATGTTAGGTCAGTTTTTTCCAACGGGGGAAAAAAGTGGGTTGACCTCTAATATTTCCTCTGTTTCTCTGTGATAAGGTACAATAAGGAATAATAACTAACTTGAGAAAAGGAGATAGCTTTCTCCAGTCCCATAGCAACCTAAGAATAAAAACTTCAAAAATCCATTTTTTTCTAAAATAAAAATTTTATGAGTATTTGATCATATTGTCCTGTTAATGTTGGAGAATCTGATCTCTTTAAACAGTGGGAAATCCATGTAAATCTAGAAAAGATTTTATTGTGAATTCATATATAGTACATGTACCCTTTCATCCTAAACCTAATTATTGATATCAGAAGTTTGCATCTTAGCTATATCACTGATAAAATAGATTTTTAATTTTATAAGCTTTAATACTTCATTTAGCAGTCTGATTTAACCACTGCTTTAAAAACAAAATTATCAAGTTTTCTAGGTGTAGCTTTAATTAAACAAATATAGGCTTATGGGGCACCTGGGTAGCTCAGTGGTTAAACATTTGACAATCTCGGCTCAGGTCATGATCTTACAGTTTGTGAGTTCAAGCCCCATGTCAGGCTCTGCATCTCCACTGACAGTGGGCCCTGCTTGGGATTCTGTCCGTCCCTCTCACTGCACCTCCCCTGCTTGTATTCTCTCTGTCTCTAAATACATACATACATACACTTTAAAAAAAATAAAATTAAAAAATAAAAAAATTTTTTAATCATGTATAAGCTTGTAAATAAAGCATAAATGGAGGTGCATAGAACAAATTGCTTATTACTGGTTACTAAGTAACAAAGGCTAATGGTTGTTGAACTCTTACCAAGTATCAGATCATGTACCTACTCACTACCTATATTACTTCCTTTACTGTTCACAATAATTTTATAATCAAGTACTGTTGTTACTTTATAGTCAATGAGTAAGTGATTTGCCTAAGGACATGCAACAATAAAGTAATGAAGTTGGACTATGTACCCATGGCTCTAACCCTACACAGTGCTCCTCACCTCTCATCCACACTGTGGGTAACTTTAATTTTACTTTTTCAAAATATTCACTATACATAGTATAACAGTGAAATATGAAGAATGTTCTAAATCCAAATCATGTTGATTTAGAAAGTAAAAATTCTCATCTCACTGCAAAGAAAATCCTTATGTGTCTCCATGATCTAGAATAGTATTCCTAACAAAGTTTCAGACAGAACGCTGTGGAGCAAAAAAGGGAAATACATCAGAGGAATATATCAAAGAAAGGTATTCTTATACTACACTCACCCACCTCCGAAATCCAGGATTTCTCCTTTCTTTCTCATGCTTTATGTATCATTTCAAATACTCTTTCTTTTCCTGGAACATTCTTTCTGCCTCTACCCCCACTTAAGGGCTAAGTTTATCCTACAGGTCTCTACTCGCATGTTACCTTCCCCAGGAAGCCTTCTTGTCCCCACTCTTTGTTAGGTGCCTTTCTTTTCTCTTCTTGCTAATGGCACTGGTGTCCTATCCTTCCTTTCACATCATAAGTCATCCTCCCTCCCTCTCTCCCTCTTTCACTCCCTCCCCCCACCAACCTCGCTCTCTCTCTCTCTCTCTCTCTCTCTCTCACACACACACACACACACACACACACACTCTTTTTTTTTTTTTTTTGAGAGAGAGAGAGAGCACATGTGAGCAGGGGAGAGAGGGAAAGGGGGAGAGAAGGAGAGGCGGGGGGAGAGAATCGTAAGCAGTCTCCATTCTCAGCGCAGAGCCGGACTTGGGACTAGATCCCACGACTGACCCTAGGATCGTGACCTGAGCCGAAATCAAGAGTCAGACCTCAACTGACTGAGACACCCAGGCACTCCCCACACACAGTATTCTAATTCTTTATTTATATGTTGCTCTCTTCTAGACTATTAGATCCTTTTAAGCAGAGACAATGAGTTTTTCATTTATCTTAATTTAGTAACAAATTGCAAAAATGAAAGACTTATTTTTATCTCCAATAACTACCATAATGCCTACCACAGACTCAACACTCAAAAAGTATTTGTTGAATGAACACATATTTTTCAAAGTACCTCATGGTTTGCAATATATTTTTTCATGTGTTACATCAGTTAATTTTTAAAGTAAGCCTCTATGGTGGGTGTAATGTTCTTATTTTCAAATAATGAGAAACCAAGACACCAAAAAGTTAGGAAACTTGGCCAAGGTTACAAATGCTGCAATAACAAAAGTGAGACCCAAACACCTATCTTTGGATTCTATGTCCAGTGTTGTTTCTTTTACAACTCAGATGAGAAAGTGGTCTCCTAGGAAAATGCAAGTGGTACATATGGTATACCAAATTTCACACTCAAAACTTCTACTACATTGAAATGGTAGCATCCACAGAAATTTTTCAACTTTTCAAGTTAAATAGACAGAATGAATGTTCTTTAATTCAGTAACTACTTAATGAAGAGCATATTGATAGTAAATAATAAACACAATCTTTGCCCTTAAGAGAACTTAAAGTTTAGTAGAAAGAATCAGAGAAACACACAAATAACTTTAACTCAGGACAAGAAAAATATGCTACGAGAGTCCGTAGTTCATGGGACAAATCTTTTTTAAATGATTAATTCCATGTGTCAAATGTGGTGCAATGTGCTAGATACATGTGGATTTTATTTTTTTATTGTCTTTGAGAGAGCAAGAGCGAGAGCGAGAGCGAGAGAGCGAGAGAGAGAGAGAGAGAGCATGAGCAGGAGTGGAGCAGAGGGAGAGGGAGAGAAAGACTCTTAAGCAACTCTACACCCAGCACAGAGCCCCATGCAGGGCTTGATCCCACTACCATGAGATTATGACTTGAAGTGAAATCAAGAGTCGGT
The DNA here is from genome assembly GCF_028018385.1 of Neofelis nebulosa. NCBI lineage: Eukaryota > Metazoa > Chordata > Mammalia > Carnivora > Felidae > Neofelis > Neofelis nebulosa. The sequence goes on along the minus strand of NC_080789.1, from coordinate 39,831,787 downwards.
TGCCCAAGTAACTGAACCACCCAAACACTTTGATATATGAGGATTTTAAAACAGGGAGTTGCAAGTTTACGAAGGCAAGAGATGTTATCCATGGGGCTGGATTAAAAACAGGCTCATGAAGCAGGATAATCTGAGAGGAAGCTTAAAGAGTTGGTTTCAAAGGACAAGGAAAAGGGTCATCATTCTGGAAGACACTGAGACATTAAACAAAATGTGCAAGAAACATGGGAGCATGTTTTGGAAAGAACTAGACCAATTGGAGTGAGGAGGGGGAAAAAATGGGTAAGAATGTAATGTTAGGACCTTAAATGCCAGCCTAAGGAATTCATGAGTTGATAAGCAATGGGGAGCTATTTATTGAATTTTGAGCAGAAGATGGAATGACATTTTGGAGCTTATACTGGTAAAGATTTATCTACCAGGTGAATGGAGAATGCAGTAAGAAACTCAATTTCTCAAAGCAAAGGATGAGAAAGTATCATCATTTAATTACACCATTGTATTACAGAAAATATTTAGTTTATCTAAAATAAACACATTCTTTTAGTTTATCTTCCTAAAATAGATGAAACAATTTTAAAAGAATCCCTACTGATGAGTTTTCATACTAAACAAAATGCCTATTAGAAGGAGAGATTGCAACTCAGTACAGTTAAATTAGATTTGATACTTTTTGAAACTAAGCTCCCTTTGGTAGTTGTGGAGAACTTCTAGTGCAGATTAAAAAGGAAGAAGAAGAACATGAAGCACACAGCAATTTTTCATAGTTATTACAGGTGACATCTAAACTGGCAGAGTGCAGACAAAGGAAAGGCATATAAATTAGATAAATAAAGGGGTTGCTTTAGACTCATCTACAAACGCCAACAGAAGTATATAAAGAGATAATGAACTCATCTAAGGGTAGCTGCTGCTGAATGAGTAAGCCCAAATACTTTTCAATGCCAAAATGTCAAGTCAATTTTGACTGCTGTTTTCAAAAGTGTATTTGCATTTCACATAAGTTAACTGAAATATTTTATGTATTAGGTGTCAAATTTAATCGTGTTGATACTAAGCATATACTGCTAAATATAGTTTTAACAATTTACATCCCTGCATGTGTTAGGGGATCAACTTCAATGAATTAACTTGATGTTTTTATAAAATAAAATAGAAAAGGATACTTGTTTAAGTTCTGTAACCATTGAATGGCACTTCTGGGCATTGACTCAACAGTTCTTCAATGATAGATATTTTATGCTAAAGAGATATGGCTTCAAAGTATGGTATTAGGTGACCAAACAACTCTCTGGGTTATAAGGTCTATTAGATGTTCTAGTAAGGAAAAATTTAATTGTCAATTAAATTTTGGAAATCTGCACGTCTCTTTCCTTTGGACACACATACTGCACATTAGGCAGCATAGATCAGACTTTCATATGCAAAAAATGAAACTTATTTAATTTTATCAACCCAGTGCTTTCCAAACTCAGATGACCATAAAATCTATTTTCCTTTAACATCTATTCATATTCCATACTACCTTTAGGAAATATTGCCAGAGAACAAGGAAGACAGCATTACCCACCAGGGAAATGGGAAGTTTTAATAAAAGATCTATTCACCACTAACCCCACTTCCCTCCCCCCGCAAAAAAAAAAAAAAAAAATTGCTACTAGAGTTCTGATCTGAAGGGGTGCTTCAAATTTAACATAGGGATTCCCATAGTTCTATTTAGTGCTGCCTCAAAATGGCAAATTATCTGATTATTTTGTCTCTCCATCTCTGTGGCCTCTGTTCAATGCTTTCTGTGTTCTGACTGTGTAACAGAGAACATAATATGTTTTGAAGATAAAAGGGTGAGCAAGCCCCCATGGTCTCACCGTCACTAAACAAGCAGTGTAACTGAAGAAAGAGACAAGGAAAGAGCCTGACGGGTTTTTGCTAAGGGAGATACTTCACACTGTGGGAACACAGGTTACCAGCATTCATACTGCCTTAGTGGATTAAGGTAGTCATGTGAATAAGCTGAAATCTGAAGAATGAGTACGCCAGAGAAAAGAAAGAGTTTTAGTCAAAGCCTTGATGTGGAAAAGCATTACTTGTAAGAAAAATGTAAATACGGTAATTCATCCAGTCTATACAGTATAGAGCCCAAAGGAAAATCTTTTCCTTATTGTTAGATTCCCTTCCCAGGAAAGTTCAGAAATACTGTCCAAACTCTGGTACCTGTAGGACAATCCAAAGGTGAGGGGAGATAGCATTGTTCCTTTAAGAAGCTCGACCCTCTGCTCCCTGATTAGGCGGTAGCTGTTATTTGGAGGTAAGGGGTAGATGCTAGAATCTCCCTCGTCCTCGGTGTTTTAAGCCCAGATCTACAGAGGGGCAACACAGCTAACCAACAACTCTGCCTACAGTGCTCTTCTTCTGGGGCTTTAGCCAACCCTGGAAAAATTCCCTCACGCAGCCTTCAACTCTAGGTCATGATTGCGAAATTTAAATCAAGGCCAGAAACATTTCTTAACTCAGGCAGAATATAGCTATTTGAAGTATGTTCACAAACTTGAGATATGTTTGGATAATGCTGGCCAGGCCTGTATGGATCAGATTATTTCTTGACAAAATACTGATTTATCTTTAAGGAGGAGGTCCACTGGATTGTGAAATCAACGTGTATGTCACGCATAGGCAAAAGTAAAGAGTTACTAAAATTGGAAACATTAGCACCATTTACACAACCTCAATAACACTAAATTGGCATTCTAATAAAATGAAGGTTAAAATGTTTTAAAAATGAAAAACTGGAATATGATTTTGTGTGATGATTTTACATTTTTGAAAGGAAACATTCACAGGAAGATGTGAATCACTTATCATCCTGACCAGACCTCTCCTAGTCTTGACTCTTTAAAGTTGAAAATAGGGCAATTATTTTGTTATGCTTCATAAAATAGTAAATTATCTCCAATTACTGCAAATGCACAGTAGCAGCAAAATGCTTGTGTAGAACAACACACTCCCCATGGTCATCTTGGAATTTATTACAATATCATAAAATTATAACTCTGAAAAGAGTTTCAGAAGCATGTCTAGCTCATTTTCCTTGCCTCTGGGCAGGACTGGGTTGCAAATAATTCCAGACAAAGAGCTATCTAAAAAGAAGACCTAACAATTGTTCTTGTTGGCTACAGGGTTCAATTGCACTTACATAGAGACCAATATTTTTTTCTCCCATATGGGCATATTTCCAAATGTTTCCTCATGTTCATATTCAGCTAAATTCTCAAAAAGTTACATTCTATCACCTCAACACAAGGGAATGAGCAACAGCAATAATAACGTAAATCTATCGATGACTTTGCCTCGTGAACTCCTGAAAACCCCTTTCATTTTTCTGCCTTGATATTTCTGGTTTCATCTAAAAGACAGGACTGCCTACACAAATTTTTAACCTCTAGATGAAATATCAAGGAAGTGTCTTAAGAGCAGTAATCTAGTCTCTGCACAGAAATATTTTGTTATTCCCACAGAAACCATCAAGTGAGCACAGCAGCCTCTCCTCACATTATAGAATATCAGTTAATTTTCAAAAGTTTATAATTATGAATTTTTGCTGGGAACGTGGGAGATGCCAGAGATCCTCTGTGAAGTTTTGTCACCGTCTACTGTGTTCCTTTTATTACCCAGCACGTTCTCTAGGTTCCCTTCGAGAGCCTGCCCCTTCCACAATTTAGGGCTGCTTTGAGCATTTCTAGACCCGTTCTGATACCATACATTAGTCTGCCAACCAAACATGTATTAAGTTCCTACAAAATTTCTCTCTTCCCCACATTCTGAAAATTTCAAAGGGCAGAACGGTAGACTCCAGTGGCCCGAACAGGGTAGCCTGAGACCTTTGAAGTTAAAAAGATCTGTTTGATAGCTAGCTCTCTCACTAAGTTGCTAGTTGACCTTGGAAATGTCGTTTATCTTGTCTGGGTTCAGGGTCCTTGCCATTTAAATGGAAATAATAATGCCTACCTCACGGGATAGAATAAGGGTTAAGATAATTTATGGGAAGCAAATAATAGATTGTTAAACAAATTGACCCTCAGTCCGTGTTTGTAGTCCTTGTTTCATTATTATTGATGTTCTTATTGCTAGTATTACCATGTCTACTGGGAATGCTGGAGCACAGAGACCCAAAAGGCCCAGCAGAGAAGTTTAGGATTGGTATTCGTGTTCACTGGGATAGGTGGCTGGGATTTTACGCTGGCAAGAATGTGTACAATGTGGAGTAAAAGTTGACTAGTAAGAAGACAGGGCATTTCTTTTACAGGGTGATGAGGTATTTCACAATGCATACAAAATCTCTGGTAAAGCAAAACATCTTCTTATTTATATGTCACCTTATAGATGAGAAACACAGTATTAATACAGCATGTCCAACATGATCAAAGTAGACTTCAAACCCAGGATTTCTGAGTCCAAAGTCAGTGTTTGATCCACTTGTACCAGAGTCTTTCCCCTCTTTTAGGACATCAGCCCTTTCTATATTCTTCTTCGACCAATCAACCTCTTAGTCATTGACAATTACAGCATAATTATTTGCTGTATTTTATCTCTATTAAATTTGACCTACAAGAGGTCAAATGGAATCTCTTATTCAAGGCCTACACCTGAATCTGATTTCCACCTCTAAAAGACTGCATGCGCAAGTCTTTTCTCTTCCACTTCAGAGAGGAGCGTAGCCACGGTTTTTACTGTCCTCCCTTGAAACCCACAAGCACCTCTACCAACAGAGAAGCATCTATGTAGAGACTGGTCGATAATAGAGATTAATGAGGAAGCTGGGGTACAAACTGTAAAGCCTTTCAGATCTGGACGAAGAACAAGTTCTTGAGTTTAGGAGTTGTTTCTTGAGAGTCCTGTTACTGGAGAGAGATTAATCTATCAGCAACACACAAGACAGATTAGCAAGAGATGGAAGTTCTAGTGAAATCATTCACTAGCTAATTGAATTCCCTCTTCACTCCGTTTTGCTACGATTGAAATAATAAAAGCTCTGTTTACGTTTTTTGATGCCTTGATATGCATTGAGAAATACAATGTTCTTAAGTAGGTTTTCCCTTTCGCTTTTCTCTGCTTTAATATAATACAGTCATTATCCGTGTGGGCCCACAGTGCTCTGTGTTAAATTCACCAACTGCTGTTCTGCACATTCCCTCAGCCAATTTATTTCAATTTCAGAAGGAGCAACCAACTCCACAGTGGATGACTCCTGACTGCAGTTCCACACCATCACTCCTCAGGAGTAAAGGCGTATCAAGCAAACAGCTTCCAAATGTGAGCACGAACGTGCTCTGTACCCTGGCAGGAGCAGCAGCTCTGGGCTTGACAGACCCATTTCTTTTTTTTTTTTTTTTATTTTTTTTTTATTTTTTTTTTATTTTTTAATATATGAAATTTACTGTCACATTGGTTTCCATACAACACCCAGTGCTCATCCCAAAAGGTGCCCTCCTCAATACCCATCACCCACCCTGCCCTCCCTCCCACCCCCCATCAACCCTCAGTTTGTTCTCAGTTTTTAACAGTCTCTTATGCTTTGGCTCTCTCCCACTCTAACCTCTTTTTTTTTTTTTTTTCCCTTCCCCTCCCCCATGGGTTTCTGTTACGTTTCTCAGGATCCACATAAGAGTGAAACCATATGGTATCTGTCTTTCTCTGTATGGCTTATTTCACTTAGCATCACACTCTCCAGTTCCATCCACGTTGCTACAAAAGGCCATATTTCATTCTTTCTCATTGCCACGTAGTATTCCATTGTGTATATAAACCACAATTTCTTTATCCATTCATCAGTTGATGGACATTTAGGCTCTTTCCATAATTTGGCGATTGTTGAGAGTGCTGCTATAAACATTGGGGTACAAGTGCCCCTATGCATCAGTGCTCCTGTATCCCTTGGATAAATTCCTAGCAGTGCTATTGCTGGGTCATAGGGTAGGTCTATTTTTAATTTTTTGAGGAACCTCCACACTGCTTTCCAGAGCGGCTGCACCAATTTGCATTCCCACCAACAGTGCAAGAGGGTTCCCGTCTCTCCACATCCTCTCCAGCATCTATAGTCTCCTGATTTCTTCATTTTGGCCACTCTGACTGGCGTGAGGTGGTATCTGAGTGTGGTTTTGATTTGTATTTCCCTGATGAGGAGCGACGTTGAACATCTTTTCATGTGCCTGTTGGCCATCCGGATGTCTTCTTTAGAGAAGTGTCTATTCATGTTTTCTGCCCATTTCTTCACTGGGTTATTTGTTTTTCGGGTGTGGAGTTTGATGAGCTCTTTATAGATTTTGGATACTAGCCCTTTGTCCGATGTGTCATTTGCAAATATCTTTTCCCATTCCGTTGGTTGCCTTTTAGTTTTGTTGGTTGTTTCCTTTGCTGTGCAGAAGCTTTTTATCTTCATAAGGTCCCAGTAATTCACTTTTGTTTTTAATTCCGTTGCCTTTGGGGATGTGCCGAGTAAGAGATTGCTACGGCTGAGGTCAGAGAGGTCTTTTCCTGCTTTCTCCTCTAAGGTTTTGATGGTTTCCTGTCTCACATTCAGGTCCTTTATCCATTTTGAGTTTATTTTTGTGAATGGTGTGAGAAAGTGGTCTAGTTTCAACCTTCTGCATGTTGCTGTCCAGTTCTCCCAGCACCATTTGTTAAAGAGACTGTCTTTTTTCCATTGGATGTTCTTTCCTGCTTTGTCAAAAATGAGTTGGCCATACGTTTGTGGGTCTAGTTCTGGGGTTTCTATTCGATTCCATTGGTCTATGTGTCTGTTTTTATGCCAATACCATGCTGTCTTGATGATGACAGCTTTGTAGTAGAGGCTAAAGTCTGGGATTGTGATGCCTCCTGCTTTGGTCTTCTTCTTCAAAATTACTTTGGCTATTCGGGGCCTTTTGTGGTTCCATATGAATTTTAGGATTGCTTGTTCTAGTTTCGAGAAGAATGCTGGTGCAATTTTGATTGGGATTGCATTGAATGTGTAGATAGCTTTGGGTAGTATTGACATTTTGACAATATTTATTCTTCCAATCCATGAGCAGGGAATGTCTTTCCATTTCTTTATATCTTCTTCAATTACCTGCATAAGCTTTCTATAGTTTTCAGCATACAGATCTTTTACATCTTTGGTTAGATTTATTCCTAGGTATTTTATGCTTCTTGGTGCAATTGTGAATGGGATCAGTTTCTTTATTTGTCTTTCTGTTGCTTCATTGTTAGTGTATAAGAATGCAACTGATTTCTGTACATTGATTTTGTATCCTGCAACTTTGCTGAATTCATGTATCAGTTCTAGCAGACTTTTGGTGGAGTCTATCGGATTTTCCATGTATAATATCATGTCATCTGCAAAAAGCGAAAGCTTGACTTCATCTTTGCCAATTTGGATGCCTTTGATTTCCTTTTGTTGTCTGATTGCTGATGCTAGAACTTCCAGCACTATATTAAACAGCAGCGGTGAGAGTGGGCATCCCTGTCGTGTTCCTGATCTCAGGGAAAAAGCTCTCAGTTTTTCCCCATTGAGGATGATGTTAGCTGTGGGCTTTTCATAAATGGCTTTTATGATCTTTAAGTATGTTCCTTCTATCCCGACTTTCTGAAGGGTTTTTATTAAGAAAGGGTGCTGGATTTTGTCAAAGGCCTTTTCTGCATCGATTGACAGGATCATATGGTTCTTCTCTTTTTTTTTGTTAATGTGATGTATCACGTTGATCGATTTGCGAATGTTGAACCAGCCCTGCATCCCAGGAATGAATCCCACTTGATCATGGTGAATAATTCTTTTTATATGCTGTTGAATTCGATTTGCTAGTATCTTATTGAGAATTTTTGCATCCATATTCATCAGGGATATTGGCCTGTAGTTCTCTTTTTTTACTGGGTCTCTGTCTGGTTTAGGAATCAAAGTAATACTGGCTTCATAGAATGAGTCTGGAAGTTTTCCTTCCCTTTCTATTTCTTGGAATAGCTTGAGAAGGATAGGTATTATCTCTGCTTTAAACGTCTGGTAGAACTCCCCTGGGAAGCCATCTGGTCCTGGACTCTTATTTGTTGGGAGATTTTTGATAACCGATTCAATTTCTTCGCTGGTTATGGGTCTGTTCAAGCTTTCTATTTCCTCCTGACTGAGTTTTGGAAGATTGTGGGTGTTTAGGAATTTGTCCATTTCTTCCAGGTTGTCCAATTTGTTGGCATATAATTTTTCATAGTATTCCCTGATAATTGTTTGTATCTCTGAGGGATTGGTTGTAATAATTCCATTTTCATTCATGATTTTATCTATTTGGGTCATCTCCCTTTTCTTTTTGAGAAGCCTGGCTAGAGGTTTGTCAATTTTGTTTATTTTTTCAAAAAACCAACTCTTGGTTTCGTTGATCTGCTCTACAGTTTTTTTAGATTCTATATTGTTTATTTCTGCTCTGATCTTTATGATTTCTCTTCTTCTGCTGGGTTTAGGCTGCCTTTGCTGTTCTGCCTCTATTTCCTTTAGGTGTGCTGTTAGATTTTGTATTTGGGATTTTTCTTGTTTCTTGAGATAGGCCTGGATTGCAATGTATTTTCCTCTCAGGACTGCCTTCGCTGCGTCCCAAAGCGTTTGGATTGTTGTATTTTCATTTTCGTTTGTTTCCATATATTTTTTAATTTCTTCTCTAATTGCCTGGTTGACCCACTCATTCGTTAGTAGGGTGTTCTTTAACCTCCATGCTTTTGGAGGTTTTCCAGACTTTTTCCTGTGGTTGATTTCAAGCTTCATAGCATTGTGGTCTGAAAGTATGCATGGTAGAATTTCAATTCTTGTAAACTTATGAAGGGCTGTTTTGTGACCCAGTATATGATCTATCTTGGAGAATGTTCCATGTGCACTCGAGAAGAAAGTATATTCTGTTGCTTTGGGATGTAGAGTTCTAAATATATCTGTCAAGTCCATCTGATCCAATGTATCATTCAGGGCCCTTGTTTCTTTATTGACTGTGTGTCTAGATGATCTATCCATTTCTGTAAGTGGTGTGTTAAAGTCCCCTGCAATGACCACATTCTTATCAATAAGGTTGCTTATGTTTATGAGTAACTGTTTTATATATCTGGGGGCTCCGGTATTTGGCGCATAGACATTTATAATTGTTAGCTCTTCCTGATGGATAGACCCTGTAATTATTATATAATGCCCTTCTTCATCTCTTGTTACAGCCTTTAATTTAAAGTCTAGTTTGTCTGATATAAGTATGGCTACTCCAGCTTTCTTTTGGCTTCCAGTAGCATGATAAATAGTTCTCCATCCCCTCACTCTCAATCTAAAGGTGTCCTCAGATCTAAAATGAGTCTCTTGTAGACAGCAAATAGATGGGTCTTGTTTTTTTATCCATTCTGATACCCTATGTCTTTTGGTTGGCGCATTTAATCCATTTACATTCAGTGTTATTATAGAAAGATACGGGTTTAGAGTCATTGTGATGTCTGTATGTTTTATGCTTGTAGTGATGTCTCTGGTACTTTGTCTCACAGGATCCCCCTTAGGATCTCTTGTAGGGCTGGTTTCGTGGTGACAAATTCCTTCAGTTTTTGTTTGTTTGGGAAGACCTTTATCTCTCCTTCTATTCTAAATGACAGACTTGCTGGATAAAGGATTCTCGGCTGCATATTTTTTCTGTTTAGCACACTGAAGATATCGTGCCAAGCCTTTCTGGCCTGCCAAGTTTCAAAGGAGAGATCAGTCACGAGTTGACAGACCCATTTCTGCACATGAGGTGGCTCATCTGCCTCCAGCACAGCCCATGAAAAAGCTATAGGGGCACCTGGGGGGCTCAGTCTATTAAGTGTCAGACTTCAGCCTGGTCATGACCTCGCGGTAGGTGGGTTCAAGCCTCACGTTGGGCTTTGTGCTGACAGCTCTGAGCCTGGTGCCTGCTTCAGATTCTGTGTCTCCCTCTCTCTATATACCTCCCCACCTCGCACTGTCTGTCTGTCTGTCTGTCTCTCTCTAATATAAATAAACATTTAAAAATTTTTTTAAAAAAGAAAGAAAAGCCATAGAAAATGTAAGGGAAAAGGAAATTGTGTGCACAGAGATTTTCAAACCAGTTGTTACCGCACGTTAACAGCTAGGTCAGATTTACAACATAGTTGGTGGTGACCAGATACCATAAATGCATATGTTTACTTTTGGAAAATCAGAACTCTTAAGGTTTAACAGCTTGGTTTTAACAGCTTGAAACTTATAATTATCATGGTTAGGGGTTTACAGCCAAAGTGTTCAGAAATGTTCCACAAATGTCTATCATCAACTTAAAATAATTTCATTTACTAAATAAATTGGTACTGAGCTAGACACATGGGATTAAAAAAAAAATCTGTAGCACAGAGCAGAAAAATGTTCCCCTTTGTCCATAGGACATCCCTGCTCTTGTCTCTTATTTTATCTATATGCTGATTCCATCAATAAGGCGACCTTTACAGAAATGACCTAGATTGCTATTTGACAAGATTCTTTATTCTTGAACAATATTATCACTTACCCCATTACCTTGCACTTAAATAGTACAATAGAATGAGCCAGGTCACTATTGAATATGTGTACTCATGAATTACTGGTTATGCACTGCCACACTCCTGCTAAAACTATGTCTTTTAATATAGAAGTAGACATTTCTAGAAATGTATGTATAGCAATCCACTTACAAATTTGGGTTCTATATGATCATAGGGTTAAGCATTTTCCAAGTGTAATATTAAGCAATTTTTTCATTTCATGCGATTTGAATAGACAGGCCAGTTCATTCAATTCTACATACAATTTTCACAGGCTAGAACTGGCACAAAAACAAAAGGCACACTTTCTACTCTTGTTTAAAGCAGTAATCAAATTTACCATCTCTACTATGTAATAAAGCAACAGCACTGGTACAGAAATGAAGAAGAAAGAAAAAGGAACATTTGGTAAACATCAGAGTTGAGTCAAACACTGTCCGTGTGTTATCTCCTTTGGTTCCACAACACAAAAACAAAGTAGTTATTACCCGAGTTTCTGGGGTGTTAAGTAATTTACCAAATGTGTCCTGCTGGCTCTTTAGATGCTGTAGCTCCACAGGCTTCTGTCCTGAGCACTCTGCTTTTCGATGGTACATAATTTCCCTGGGTGCTCTGGTCTCTTTACATAATTTCAAATGCTATTATAGACTCTGATTACCCCCAGATCCATTATTTCCCGCTATAACCTTTCTTCTAAACCTCAGATCCATATACCCAGCTGCCTACTAGATAGCTCCCCTTCCTTGTCCCTAGACACTTTCTAGTCCAAATATCCACTACTGATTTCCCTGTTCTCTCTACTCTGTGCCCTAGATTCCCCAGTGGTGGTGGGTACCACCATCCAGCCAGGGTAGGAGAGGACTGGTCATTTACTTTTCTCAATTACCCCTAATATCCTTCTATAAATTTCACCCCCTTAGTGCCATCCGAGTGCAACTAAGGAATCTGTGCCTGTCCTCTCCATCTTCACTACCCTCTCCTTACTGTGTCTATCATCATGTCTTGTCTCAACTCCTAAGTTTCTCTTGCCTTCAGTTTTAACTCCATCAACTCTGTCTTCCACAACACTGCTGGGGAGATATATATACATCTATCGATATATACACATCTATCTATACACATATATCTCTCTATACATATATCTATATATATACATATGTCTCTCTCTCTCTCTCTCTCTCTCTATATATATATATATATATATATATATATATATATATACACACACATATCTATACATACACATCTATCTATATACATCTATATATACACATCTATCTATATCTATATATACATATCTATCTACATATAGATATATAGACATATACACAGATACCTATCTATATGTAGATAGATATTGCAAATATGCCATTCCCCTTTTCAAAAACCTTAAGGGGTCTCCATCTCCAGCAGAAAACAGGCTGAACTCCCTAACAAGGCTCTCTATGACCTGGTTCATGCTTTCTTCCATGAAGCTTCATCTTTTTTCATCCTTGTCCCTCCCTTTGTTCTCCAGAAACACCAACTCCTTATATGTTTTCTCAAGTGATTTTTCTTTGGTCCCAATATCCCGTAAGCCTCGAAGCTTCTTCTTATCTACACCTTCACTTTTTCTGATTCCTCCTCACCGTTTAAGATTCAGGAAATGTCACTATCACCAGAAATCCCTCTCTGACACAGTCTTACAAAACTTAGAATGGTGAGTTTATATTTGGAACTTACTAAGTGTCTAGAGAGTTGAGTTGACATCATTGGTGTTTGAGCTTAGTGGGCAGAAATGTATACTTGCAAATGAACCTAAAAAGCCTAAGACTTGCTGAAACAAATGGAGAGGAACACTTAAAATCATTCCGGAAAATTCCCTTATTTCCTGAATTAACTTGTAATTTTATTTATTTTTTTTTTTTTCCTAAGCTAAATTACTTAAGTAGCTTTAGTCTCCCCTTGAGTAAGGGCAGAAACTAATCAGGCGTCCTCCAATGCACAGATGGGAAAAGTATCATCTCCCTTCCTCTTCTCTTAATCCCCAGTATAACCAGATGTAGTGAAGATCCCAGCTGACTCCTAAAGCCTGCTGTGGAACAATAGAATCCAAGAGACTGGGCCAGCCAACCAAGCTTAACATTTGCATCCAAAGGCCTCCCCTGAAGCAAATGAATTCAGCTCCCAAATCCCTATCCATTCTGCTGCTTCTGGGAAATATTACCACACAAAGAAATGGTTGGGCCTGTGTTTAGGGGACAAAAAACATTTACCCAAATCAGAATGTTCTGATGTCTTATGTGGGGATGTGAATCCAGTCAATTCAGGCGAACAGAGCAATTAATTTGTATATATAATTTTTTAAATACAAATTGCAAACTCTGAGAGGGAGAGCTGCTTAGTACAGCTTCGTGGTGCCCATGTTTCGTGAATTTCGACTTAGTAGAGTTTTACAGTCACAATGTATAACTTGTCCAAAATAACATGTCATCAGTAAAGCTGGACTCGCATGACATGTGCTTATGCAGTGTCTTCGAAGACACTTTCGTTCCCCGCACACCTCAGCCAAGTGAAAGAAAAGCACTGAAAAAAAGAACTCCATATGAAAAATGAATGTTTATCAAAACATTATATGATGCTTCATGTGGTTAAATATGTGATTAAGGTTTAAGAGAACTTCCTAGAATGTTTTATTTTTACAGCTCGGAGGTGGTATAGGCATCATCTGATCCAGATTTCTTACTTTGCAGCTGAGAATCGAATGCATGTAGCAGTTCAGTGACTCACTGATGATTATGCCAGGGATGTGAGCCTTGCCTCCCAAGTCCCCTGACCTGGGAGGAAGTTCCACTGGACCTTGTAAACTTGTCCTTTTTTCAAAAAGCAACTACCTATGAATGTGAGCCAGTGTTCAGAGTAGTGAGGTATACTGTTTCAAATCTGCAGATATCATCTACATGTAGTCTTAAAATACCTTTCATAGAATAGTGGGGCCTTAGTCCGTAATGTCACACTGTCCTTCGTGCATGGTCCAGGGCTGGGGTCTGTTCCTCTTCCCTGAAATTACCCCTAGTGTGTCTTTCCCTTCCTTTTCCTCTGGCAAACCCATTTCCCAATCCTGAGGACCCCACTGCTCACACCCACACTGCTCATTGCTCTACCTGACTCCCAGCGTGTGGGGACGGGGTTTAGCTGCCAAGAGACATGCTTCAAACCCCCTCTTTTCCAGGCATTCCTGGAGTTGGTGTGTGAATGCTATTGGTCCGTAGAAGTGGGCAACTTCATAAGCTAATTGAAGGTGAAAGCATTTTCTCTTTGTTGGGTTTCTCTAATGTCCTAGAATGAAATGGAGACTGCACTTTTAAGTAATATCAAATAAATCCAGAAAGAAAGTTTGACAGCTATTCGACATGGCTAGCTTCTTGCTGATTTCAGCAGCAGGGCCTCTCTAATGGCGTATTCAGTTTTATCCTTCTGCCTTCTTCCCACTCAGGACTACAGACAGTCATCCTCCACCTCCACTATCACCCACAAGCTATCCCAGTGCCTGTCCCTAGCTACGTATGCCTTGGGGAAGGCATAAGGTCAGGTCAGTGAGTCTGCTAGACTTGTGTATTGAGCCACCTGAGATGCTACTGGAAGGGAACTTTCCTACCAGCTGTTTTCAAAAAATAAATATCTGGAGCCCTGTCGGGTCTTGAATGTCCCACGGACAGACTTTGTATAGAGGAGAAGTCAAACCTTACATTTCCTTAATGATCAATAATCTGTCAAGGTACTGGATAATAAACAACATAGATCAGTAGATGCCTTTCAAGTCAACTACCATTTATTCCTAATACGTGACAGCCAGATTTCCCCAAAATTGAAAAGTCCTGTCCCCCTGATAAAGGGGAACTGAGAAAAGTTGCATTTAACCACACATTTTAATGAAACTGTTCCCCTCTTGTTGCCTTTCAGCACTTTTTGAAGTAGGTATCTTCTTTGTATCATGTTTCCTGGCAAGATTTCTAAGATCCTTCAAATTACACAACAGCACGTGTCCTAAGCATACCCTCTTTCTTCAAACTTATCATCACTCATATAATTAGATGTAAAAGACTGTAGAAATGATATGAAATTCCTACAACAAAAGGTCAACAGATTTACACTCCAAATAAGTGTGTGTGAATTTTAACTGGTTATTAAAAGTTTCATATCAATTAAGCTGTTATTGAACTTGAACATATCTGATTCAGATTCCAAATGTGATATATAAAGCCAATTTTTCTGGTCACATATAAGTTCCATTTGTTTTATTGCCAGCAAATTCAGTCTGGTAAGTTTGCGTGAGAGATATGGAAATAAAATATTGGAAGCATGACAATATTTAAGGTGATGCTCTGTTTCTATCAAGTCCTTAGTAAATAATAAATCCTTCATTGTTTTCAGAAAGAAGATTCTGATCTTCCTCATATTGCCTAAGCCTCCGAGATATAACTCTATTAATCCAACTTGCTCAATTTTTTTTAAGTAAATGATGACACCTCTTAAGGTGATCATTAACATCCATCATTTTTAAAAGTAGTTTGATGGAAAATGACGAATTATGAGAGGTGAACCTGGTTTTACGAGGGAGTATTTTTCCCTTCCTTTTGGAGACAAGTTCTATAGCCGCCCACAGAAATGGGTATGTTTAATTCAGTTATGATGAAAAGAACGAACTATCTTTCAAAAGATTCAAATGCATTTGCCATCTATTCCACGTTTCTAACAGGTTCTAACACTAAGCAAGACAGAAACTTGTGGATTCCTAGGGAAAACCTGCCTGACATTCCCATCTATCTAAAAATGGGTCTTGTGTCGCCTGCCTCCGTACTGAGGGCCCATCACTGAGCCCTATTCTCTGAGCCACTCCATTGTTTCCAGAGTTACCCATCTCAAAGCCCCGGTGTGTGTGTGTGTGTGTGTGTGTGTGTGTGTGTGTGTGTGTGTGTAGGAAGTAACTGCTGAAAGCAAATAGCAAACGATAAATGTCCCATTAGTAAATTTGTAGAACTGATTATCAGACTCCTTGGCTGTCACTTCAGAAATCAGAACATAAGAGGATCAAAGAAGAAACAAAATAGGCAATGATGTTAAAAAATAACAACACCTAGGGACTCCTGGGTGGCTCAGCCAGTTGGGCATCTGACTTTGGCTCAGGTCATTATCTCATGGTTCATGAGTTCAAACCCCATGTCAGGCTCTGTGCTGACAGCTCAGAGCCTGGAGCCTGCTTTGGATTCTGTGTCTCCCTCACTTTCTGTCCTTCCCCCCACTTGCACTCTGCCTCTCTCTCTCAAAAATAAACATTAAAAAAATAACACCTAATGCTTATTTCATTTGATCTTCTAGATGCTAACATCATCCCCCTTCTACAGATAAGGGAACTAAGCCTTGTAGGGATGGATTGATTTGTTCATGCCTACACTCCTAACCACAGCATACCAAGTGAACATTTTGTTCTCTTATACTTTAGAGACATATTTACTGCATAAATCCAGTTCCTGTGTGCATGTAATCTTACTATATATTTTTTCCTCTGCCTAAAATAAAATTGAAGCATTTTACAACTGACAGCAGATGTCTAAAGGTTTCATTTCCCATTTTTGGTGTTAGAACTCAAAGAGCTCAAACTCGTGATTCCTTATAAACCTGAAACAGACATACAGAACACTTTATAAAAGTTACTAAATAAAAGTACCAATTTCCATAATCAGAAAATTAACAACAACAAAAACACTGAATAGCTTTACTCTTCCCCTTAAGTGAAGAGGAGACTAATTAAGGACTCCTTTAAACACTGCTGGGAGAAATCTCTTTCTCCACCCGGTTTCTATTTTGTTGTTGCTCTTCTATTTTCAGCTAACATTTGTCACACACACGATGTTCCAGGCACACAACAAAAACCTGCATTTACGTACTAAATGCTTGCAACCACTCCATGAGGATTTCATGGACTAAGCCATGGTCAAGGTGTCAAATGAAACTCTTACAGACAGGAAACCAGGATTCACTCTCTAAAACTCACATTTTGACTCTACCTGAAACATAGCCAGAAGTATATACTGCGTTTCAAAATTATGTAGCGTACTTTAGGGAAAAATTCTCTAGCACCAGCCAGATGTAATGGCAATAGTCTAGATACCCGGTGTCATAATATACTCTCTGCAACATTTTCGTTGTATCATCTTGGACCCAATACCAAACCTCTCAGAACTTTTATTCCCTCACCCAAAAAGAAGATTATGATACCAAACCCAAAGATGTGAGGAAAAACTTAGACAAACTATAGATCCTAGAAATGAGAGAGCCCAAAAAGAGTGTTTTCATCACCACCACCATCATCTTTATCACACGGTATATTCTCTGATTCTTTGGGGAGAAAGTGAGTAGGGAATGAATAGAAAATGAGACTGTTCCATGTAGGAGTTGTGTACATTCAATATATATGAATATACAAGTGTATATATATATATATATATATATATATATATATATATATATATAAAGATAATTGAAAGAGAGGAAAAATACATTAGGTATCTTTTCTCCAACTCTATCCATGTGTGACTTTTATTTTTAACAAGGAATATATAGCATAAACATATACAACCCTGATTCTCATTATTTCTGATGAATACTAATCCATTCCATCTTTGGTGTGTGTCTTAGGGTTTAGCAGATCACTTTACCTCAGAAAATTAAATCGTAAAACCTTCAAGAAAAATGAATGGGAAGTATTAAAAACTATGTAAGTGGAAAATAACATACCAGTTATTTTTTTCCTCTTCCTAATTCAGGACTCCATTCTTCCTTGACAGATATTTTAAGGCAATAACAATGTTTATAGTTCTTGGCTTATCTATACAAAATTTAAAATATGGACAACCTATCAGTCTCTCAACTGCTCTACTATCAATATCACTTTGCCAATAGGTTTGTGATGTTCCTGAAACAGGAACATGCACTCTTTATGGAAAAGGCAGTCCCTGGTTCCTTCCGGTCCCTATTCAAAATCCACCTCACCAAAGACACCTTTCCTAATTTCCCAGCAGGCAGTGAGTCCCCATCTCATTGCTCCCCCATCCTGTGCACCCTACCTTTGTTTTCACCATGTGGCATCTGTCTGTTTAGGGTCCTTCTCACACCATTGGAATGTAACCTCCCCTCAGACCAGAGACTTCTTTTGCTTCACTATTCTATGGCATAGAGGAGTTTAGTGATTACTTATTAAAAGAGTTAGTAAAAACAAACAAAAAACGATTATCTTTTAGAAAAGCAAAGCCCTTATTAGGTTTCAGAGAGTGGCAAAAACTATATTATCATCAGTACCTTTAAAATATAGCTTTTATGTTTATTATGTGTGAATGTGTCTGTGTGTCTGTGTGACAGAGAGAGAGAGAGAGAGAGAGAGAGAGAGAGAGAGAGAGAGACAGAGACAGAGAAGGAGAAAGGCATTATTTAAAATGTCTTATAATATGCTGGAATTGTCACTTAAGAAACTCTAGCGCAATAGCCATTTTGGAGGATTTACATATGCAGTGTCAAATGATCTCATTTAGAGTGTCTATCTGGACACCTCAAAATGGTGGTGTTGGAAAGTATTTTTAGACCCACAATAAGATAGGGTCCCAGATGTCCTCAATTATTGAATAAGCTGGTTAAAGGGAGTGGAGTGGAAAATACAGGAATAGGGACTTTGTGACCAAGACTATCGTTAGGGGAGGGCCCATCAATTACATGAATTCTGGGTTTGTCAACCTTGTGGTTTTAGTAATGAATTCAGTAATGTACCCATCTAGGAAGTGGTCAGGGTAGAAGGTCCTTCTGAGTCCAAACACTTCGGATTCATGATTCTTTCAGTATGTCCGACAACTCTGTCCTTCATTCCTATCACATGACTTATTTACGTATGGTTGCACATGGGAGCTTACAAATCACAGAATACTGGAGTGCAGAAGCTCCTTAGAGATGATCTACTCTAGGTAATGCTGTAACTACGCTCTGATAAATCCCAGCATTCTTCAAGAAAGACTTGGGGACTCTAGGCTGATTTCATCAGAGACAAGTAACACTGATGTGTTGCAGGAATATTAGTCTAATGAAAGAGAATCTCATGAATTGGGGTAAAGAAGAGAAGAAAGTAGAGGCAGCAAGCTAACTGTACACATATGGAGCTACTGTACTTTAGTTGAGTTTTTTGCTTTTCCTTCTGAGTTGAGGATCCTATTTTGCTTCCTTAGAAGTCACGTAGTTGAATCTTGCAGTAATTTGGAGTGTGGGTTTACTACAGTGGTTTTTGTTCCTACTAGACAATTAAAGGTTTCCTTGCACAAAAGGATTTTTCTTTTGGTCATTGTTTCTGCTTGGCATCGCTCCCCATGAGGATGGGATGACAGACCTGAACGTGGGTGGAACCAGCCAAAATGGAAAAGAGTTAGGGATGAAAGGCAGTACCAAAGAAGAAGCACAGAATTCAATGGCTACTTCATGTACAGGAAAATTTAAATGTCATTCCTGCATCTCAGTGCCTCGGGAACTAATAGCAACTTTGATAGAAACAGGAAAGGTGAACAGGGTAGCCAGTTTTGAAAGGAAAGATTAGAAGCACAATTGAGAGAGTTGGAGGTTGAAGAGACAGCAGCTCATTTGGTATAAAGCTCAATGAACAGACCAGAATTCAGGAAAGAGGCCTCGCTCGAATTGGGGATTTGGTAGTCATCCGTGTCTGTAGATTACAGGCTTCAGATACCAGAAATTATCTGTTATTCTTGAATCTGGAAGTGCCGATCATGCTGGCAATTTTCTGCCACTCATTCCAATAAAAAGCCCATTCTGATTTCACTGGGACTCAGTAAATTGGCCCCAAATCTCATATACCACACTTTTCTTGTGGCAGGATTCTTCAAAAAAGATTTGGGGACTCCAAAATGCTTGATTAATTTAATTTTCATATATATTTTAACTAGTTTTCCCACCATAACAAAACAACACTCTCAAATGTATTATAAGCCAATGCGAACACATGGAAGACCAACAAATCCACCTCCACTTTAAAAGTTAAAAAAAAGTTGTATATATGTAAACTGAACAATTACATCTTCCTCTTCCTGAGCAATATGGAAGTGTGAAAAATAAATCATTTTCACCAATCAATGCAAGTAATTCAGGTTTACAAAGGCATATTTGAATTACTATAAAAGAAAAGGAGACCTGACAATTTCTCTTTGATTGTGGGATGTATAGCATCATCAAAATGACAAGATAAATGCTGAGGAACATTTTTCTGAGTTTGGAAGAATTGACTGAGTATTCAGCAGAAGCTAAATGAAATGTCAGGGTAACGATGAAGATTTTGCACTTTAGCACACTCTGATGATTGGTACCTAGCAAGATTTGATTGTGGCTTCACGAAAGTAGGCAATCGAAGCTTCAAAGACATCAGCTACACTAGAATGGTAGAATGTTCCTTTATTTTGCATTCGAGTTTTTTCAAAATATATACATTTTAAGGTTGTATGTTATTTGGGTGCTGTGTATGTCTCACTCATCATATTTCATCCCTTGAATCTACAGAGAGTTCTTCTGTTTCTTTCTAAGTATAAAATTAGTCTAAGCTTTTCTCAGATACTAATAAATAAGTAACAAGGTTTCACTGAGTATCTACCATGTGCCTACCCCAAGATTGGGCATTAGGGAAGTTAAAGAAATGACAATCTTCCAGGGAGGTAAGACTGGACATTCATAAAGTAATTATTCGATATTTCATTCTGTGATAAGGAAGAATAAGAAAGTTGGGTGGTAAAAATAGCCCTTTGGTTGACATGAGCATCTTGCTTTTGTGAGCATCTGGCTTTTGATTGAAAAAGGTACTTTTTCAAGGACATCAGCTTGATCTACACCCTGCCTTTACCTTCGGGGCTTCAAGAGACAGGAGCTGGTGGTGGCGAATGTATGCTTATTCTTCTGCAGAAGTAGAAAGGTTGAGGGATTCAGGTTTTTTGGAATGGTTGAATTTGTGAGAAAATAAGATTCTGGCAACAGTAATTAAAATAAGCTATTAATTAAAAGCTTTTGCTATCTGAACTGGAGGAAGCAAATCAAAGTGGCAAGCTTTCACTCTAAGCCATGTCAATTGCTCCAAAGCCCAGAACAGTAGCCTGACACAACACGGCCTGCAAATTTCCCAAATGCCTGAAAGGAGTTGGGTTGAGTTCAAAGCCTGGAAAATAGTTCTATGTTTAGAATAATTATTTTTTTTTATTTTTAAATTTAACATTTAGACAGAAAATCACTTAATTTTCCATTATTATAAAAATAAATATGCCATTCCAGTTAATAGAGTAGACATTCACTCAGCTCCTATCAAGCTCTTATTAACAGCCAGACCTGCTAACTGCATTATCTTGGTTGAACTTCACACAATATTATGAGGTTGATATTTTATCTCACTTTTACACACACGCACACGCACACACACATGCACACACAAAAGACACGGAGATCCATCAACTCATAAGAGGTGAGGGCTGAGATTAGAATCCAAACACGAAGATCCTAAAGTCATTTTGTCAACCACCACCCTATTTGCCAGTCTTGACCGGCAATAAACTTTGGGCATTACACATTAGTGCACTTGGGTGAGTCATTTCCTGATTGCAAATGAACCTCTATTCTCCCAAGTTCTGTGTGTGTGTGTGTGTGTGTGTTTTGCATTTACACATTACTATTACACTATTTTCCATAGCTTCTAATAACATATAATACCCTAATGATGACATTTTAATTAGTGAAGGCAGCAAGTATATCTCTGTGATTTTCATTTTTTAACATTAACCAATGCAGGTTTTGCTCAAATATTTCTTCTTGGTCAGTAACTTATTACTTTTGTTAAGCCAAAAGAAAAATCTATTAAATGAAGTTACATCATGTAAAAGGTAAATCCCTTGTATTAAGGGGGGAAAATCGTGTTTTTCATTAATTATAAGGCAACTGATCAATTTTAAATATGGGCTCTCTCTGCATATTAAAATTGATTTTCCTCTCCATTTTTAATTCTGCAGGTATTACTTATCTGGAAAACAAGAAAAAAATCAATTATTTTCATTATTCCATGTACACAAGGTCATTTCTGTAGGTCATGTCAAACACTTGTTCTCAAGTAGTGTCCTTTGCATCCAAAGGCAACAACAACAGTTAGGTGTACCATTTATTGAATAACTGATACGTTTCAGGTATTGTACATGGAAGTTTTTTTTGTGTGTTTGGCAATTTATAGCATTAATATTCATGATCAACCCACAAAGTAGCTATCATTACCGACAATTATACAAGAACAATGTGTTAAAACACTTCTCCTAAGTCATATTTATAAGTGACAAAAGCTGTTCCCAAAACCAAGCCTGTTTGACTCCTAACACTAAAAGTTTACTCTATCTCTGTCCTGTCACTAAGGTACTTCTGAAAATATTGCAAATTACACCCTCAGTGTAAAAATAAAATCTTAAGTCTATTTTTTAATTTGTACTTCATAAACATTTTAATGCATATTCTTTTATCTTGAATAAAAGTCACATTTAGCTGAAATTCTATAATTTACTTCTTTAAACATTCAATATCGTATTAACCTTTTGTGAGCACTGCTGACCTTTCCCAGCACATTGTATTTATGTATACGATCCTGCTTTTGTATTGACTATGGATATTTCTTCCTTTATCCCCTGCACAAATCTCTTTGCTGTCATGTTGTTAGCAGATATTTATTCCACTCTGCAGGCAGTAATGCATAAAAATATGATCATAGATATTCATGTCCTTTCTCAAGCCCCAACACATATGATTTAACCATCACGTCATTCATAGATATTTATTTCACCACGACAAGAAGAGCAACATAAATAATTAATATTGATTTCCCTGATCTTGACTCTAACACATATAGCTTTCACCAGTACTGATTGATAGAGAAATACTTTACCTCTGAAGCCCTCTGACATTTAAATATTTTCCCTCCATCTCATAGCTCACTAAATATTACTGGGATACACAAAAAGAACTGCTAAAATAGCAGTAATTCAAACTAAAAGCTTGAGAAATGCATAACCAAAAAAATTTCCTGTAAAATTTTGAAAAGATAACACTAGAAACGTATATTCTCAGCATCAAATTTCTATTTTTAATTTCAGGGAAAGAGGTATAAACATTGCTCTTTAATAACACCTTGAATGATATTTTGCTGCGTTTCCCAAATGCAATAACACCAACAATTATTAATCCATTAGTGTTTATGACTTACTCTCAATTTATAAACACATTACTCTGACTTCCATTCACCTTCTCCTTTGACCCCAGCCCTGCAACTTTGGGCCAATTATTTAACCTTTCCAAACTATTCTATTCTCACCTTTAACATATAAAATCCATAGATTAAATGAGAATATGTGTGTGTTATAAAGCATATTTGTTAATATATGCATCAATACATACATATTATATGATATATATCAGCAAATATATATTATGTGATATGTTATATTTAGAGATATATATAAATATAGTATCTGGCATATATATAGTATATTCTCATAAATGTGAATTTCTTCCCTTTCATTTTCATATGTTTACCTCAATATCACATACTATGTACTTATCTGTTAAATACATTGTATTCTGCAAGACTTCTACTCAGGGTAGGGCCAGGATAAGGCAAGTAAGGCACATGTCTCATGCACAAAATTTAAGATGGTGAAAAAAATCTGTAATCAAGTACATAATATTTTATTTATTTTTTTTTTTTTAATTTTTTTTTCAACGTTTTTTATTTATTTTTTGGGACAGAGAGAGACAGAGCATGAATGGGGGAGGGTCAGAGAGAGAGGGAGACACAGAATCGGAAACAGGCTCCAGGCTCCGAGCCATCAGCCCAGAGCCCGACGCGGGGCTCGAACTCACGGACCGCGAGATCGTGACCTGGCTGAAGTCGGACGCTTAACCGACTGCGCCACCCAGGCGCCCCAAGTACATAATATTTTAATACAATGTTTTTATTTTTTTTAATGTTTTAAGTTTATTTTGAGAGAGAGAGAGAGAGAGAGAGAGAGAGAGAGAGAGAGAGAGAGAGAGAAATCCCAAGCAGGCTCTATACCAGCAATACTGAGCCCCATGCAGGGCTCAAATTCACAAACCATGAGATTATGACCTGAGCCGAAACCAACAGTCGGATACTGAATTGACTGAGCCACCCAGGCACTCCTAATGCAATGTTTTTAAAATCAGAATTCATCCAAAATTCCATGATGAGAAAAATACCAAAATATTAAATAAAGACAGGATTGGGGCACCTGGGTGGCTCATTTGCTTAAGCATCCAACTCTTGGTTTCGGCTCAGGTCATCATCTCACAGTTTGTGAGATGGAGCCCTGCATCAGGCTCTGGACTGACAGCACAGAGCCTGGTTGGGGTTCTCTCTCTCCCTCTCTCTCTACCCCTCTTCTGCTCATGCTCTCTCTCTCTCAAAATAATAAACAAACATTTTATTTAAAACTATGAATGAATGAAGGCAGGATCAGTATTACTGGTTTTTCCTTCACCACAGGCTCTGATATGGCTTGGCCACACATTGCTTTCACCAGAATCACCTAAACCTGTTTCATAGCTCACAGCCTCTCCACAGAAACAATACCCCACCCCTGTGTCCTTAGTCCTGGGCCTTATTCCAGAAGGTAGCTGACAGCCTCATTCTCAGTCTCAAAACCCATTTTGAGGCTGAAATGTTTAAGGCTTGAACTTAGAGATTGGAATAAAGGCTTAAGAGCTGAGCAGTTGAGAAAGCAAGAATGGAAATGTTTGGAGTCACAGAGACCTGGTGACAGGAGAGAGTTTCAGATCTAGAACTTGCCAGGCTAAAAAGGCTACAAACGATAGTCTCATTGGCCATTCTGCTTCAATTTCCTCACCCAAGAATGAATGATTTCTGACCATGACAATAAATACATATCCATGTTCCCACAATGTTTTGAGGAGGCATCAGATAAATTTCTGGTTCCTTTTAGGCTTGTAACAGGGTACTCCATAGTTAATTTTCTTTCTATTGGACTTTAAAAACAAACAAACAAACAAACAAACAAACAAACAAAAAGATTTGATGATTAAGAATCCTTTAAGTACTCAGCATATATAGGTTATAGAGTTTATTTTAATAGTGCTTTTGGGAAATTATAGTGTTACATTCTATTTCTATAGTGTTTTCCTAATATTTCATGTTGCACTTGTTCCCAGTATTTAAATAGACCTCTCCCAAAACCAAATTATAGACCAGGTTACAGTGTTTGATGTTGCTTTCTTTTGACTGACTCTCTCACAAGACATCTCTCTTTGGTTTGCCGCAGGAGAAAGAATTGTATTACCAGTAGGCAACCCAGTCAGTAGAGTAACAAGACGGTTGTGCAGAATGAGTGGGTGACTGTGGGTTCTATCCCTCATTTGCTAAATTATGCACAAAACCTATCTGCAGTTTGTGTTGCTATGTATGCAGCATTTCAGGTGGACCATGGGTTGGCAAGAAAAGACCATCTGAACCTACACAAAGTCCTGAATTTATTTAACAGGTGTGCCGAAATTAATAGAAATACAATGAGTGGCTCCCCACAGCAGGAACAGAGAGGCAGCATATGGCTTTCCTCTTGCCCCTGGCTTCCCTGAGGGGCACAGAGCTGCCAGAGACTCACTTCATCTGGGGAAGGCCCTGCTAGCATTAGAAAAACAGCCAAGTTCTTGCTATGCTACAGTCTTTCAGAACATGGGGCATACGGCACAGTCCAGGGGAACTTGGGCTAACAACCTATGTGCTTCCATTAAGGGAAAGCCTACAAACTGTAGACTCTACAAGTTCTTCTGCAAAGTCCCCAGGAAGCCTACATCTTCTCGTATAGAAAGCAGAGTCACGTTTCCCTTTATAACATAGCGTCCTCTAGAATTCTGGTATCTCCAAAAACCATTTTCTAACAGAACACCCTTTTAGATTTAGCATACTTTTACTAGCTGGTTTCAATATCCAGGTGGTCTGAAGATAACAGCAATTTAACTTTCTGAAAGATACTTAGTTCTTTGCAAAGAAGTTACATGCAAATTTAAGTTGCTATTGAATCCTATTGAATTCTTAGAGCCATTTATGAGTTTGAACTCAGGACTCCCTGACCTATAAAAGACCGTGCGCTTCATTACCAAGCATCAGAGTCACCTGGAATGCTTATCAAATGCAGAATTTCTGGATGTCTCCCCAGCTTTACTGCTAAGTCGTCATCTTTGAGGATAGGGGCCCTGAATTGTTATTTTTACCAACTCCCAGTTGACTTATGCATGCTAAAGTTTGGCCATCACCAATTTACATCCTGGTTGCATTTGCCCCCTCAGGATTTAAAATTCTGTGCTGTCTTGGAGGGAGAAGCCCATAAGTAAACATGCTGCCAGCACCACAGTCACAACTTCTCTTTGTCTCCCTCGAAAACAAAACAAAACAAAACAAAAAAACAAAACTGCCTGGCCACTTGGCGTCAGAACGCTGTAGTCACAACTCCAACCTGAACTCAGCCTGCCTACATCAGGATGAACTGGCTGTCAAGACCACACAGTCAAGGGAGGAAACTTCCTAAGGATTCATCTTAAAAGAAAGTAGGCCATCCTGTTCCCCTTGCCTTCTATCCTGAGTCTTGTTAAAACACAGACTATTTATATATCTGTGGAAACGAGCATGTATGCCATCTGTTTCCTTTCAGATATCAAAGTTCTATGTTTTTCATTGGGTAACAAATATTTCACCCCTCCTTATCACACTTTCTATACCTGCTTTATCTGACCAGATTCAATCTATATACTGCTGACATGAATCTATTTTTTATGCTTATTTTTTCCCTAATTTAGGCCCAAGGAATTTTGTATTCTAATGTTTTGTGACACTATGGAGTCCTTATTTCTTCCAAAATGCACTCCTTTGAAAATGTACACATAACATATATTTGTATCTTCACTGTTTCTTACTTAAACACGAGATATTACACATGATATTAGATAAGCTAGAACGGATAATTTAACTAAAATAAGCTATTTTGTTTGCTTCCATTAATGCTATTGTGGTTATATAGGTTTACACACTTGAAAAAGACGAGGAACATATGCTAGTTTAATTATTTTGCATTTCATGGCACAAAACAACCAAAACCTATGTCCTAGTATTGTCAGTGAAAAAAAGATCATTGAGTACTTGGGATAAAGTCTGCAAATATTTAGATTAGTCATAATTATTTGGATACGGAAGGCCAGGTATTATTTAAAAACAACACATGTGAACCTAAAACTGCTCAAAAATAACGGTCTTATGTATGTAAATACATATTTAAATATATACATTGCAGAAATATTTTACTTGACATAATTAAGTTGGGTCAGGGATGTGATATTCATTGCCTCTACTGCTTTCATGACTTTTAGTAGTTTACTGATCCCGTATCTTCTGAAGAGTATCACAGGGACGTAAGAACACATCGCATTTGAATGCATAATTCATTAGGTTAAACAGCATATGTCATTGACTTGGGTTTCCTTCGTCAGGGTGCTCCCTGAAGTACATCAGGATCCAGCTTGGCTAGCAGCAGTTGGAGATACAGAATTAGCATATCGTTTCTCCAAGAATGCCCTTGAACGTGCCTGAGCAGCTGTCTTGTGTGAGGCCTGAGCAGAATTGCTGAGAGCCAGAGAGAAGACAGAGCCCGGGCGCCATGCAGTAATCCTGTGTGGCTCTAGTTTGGTATTTCGGGAAAAGGTCCTCGGGAAATGTCAGGATCACCACTGACTGACACCGAGACAGTGCAGGTCAGTGCTGCACCTGGAGACCCCGCAGCTCGCTCGTGCTGCAGCACACCTGTGCACAATTCCAGAGCGGCTCCTGTGGTGCCAGGTAAGCATCTTGCGCTCACTTCTAATAGTCAGAAGTTCCTACTGAAAAATAATTGAGAAGTTAAGGCCCTTCTCTGCTACTTGATATTTACATAATTTATCTTTTTATGAGAGGGCTTAAAAATGTGCACTTCCTGGAAGGTACGAAAGATGGAAATAAATACATGGCTGGCTGGGATAAGGAAACTAAAGCTGTGGCCAGAAAAAAGGAAAACAAATCAACCTTCATATAGACTAACCATGAGAGACTTAGCAATAAGACATTTTATTAATCTCACATGCCAGGAAACAGTCACTTACTAAGATAGATAGAATAGAGTGTTTCCATTTGGCAAAATGCTTGGAGGTGAAGAAAATTTTAATCAATCAAATGTGAACATTAGTAAAATGAGGAAAAATAAGACACTATAAGCATATCACAATTTCATAGGAACTTTCATTTGTCTTTTGAGCAGCAGGATAAAATGACTGTCACTGCTTTTAATCACTTGAGAACCAATTCTTTTCAGAGTTCCATCACTTATTGTGGGAGAGACCTGTATATGAGTCCAAGATTCAGGGTCCTGAAACAGAATACTTTATTTGATTTGCATTAGCCACAAGATGCCTGAGGAATATCACTTTTGCTTACAAAAAACAAAAGGCCTGTAGGTTACATTGCTAGGCCTCAAGTGCATTTTAAGACAGGAGGTCAAACTCAGGTTGTCCTTGGGCAATTAAGAAACTGAAATAACAGAACTTCAAACCCCAGATTGTTTTCATGTAACCCCGTGGGTTCGTAACTTTGAGAAAATCTTACATTAAAAAAAGATGGATGATTAGTGTAGAGAGTAATATATGGGTTGTTTTCTCTGATGATACTCCAAAAATGGATTCTCAAAAGCAGATCCTGTCAAGATCTTTTCATGTTGCTAGGGGAATTGTTACCATAGGAACAATGGTACTAGTAAGCATCACTTACCATACAACACATTACCTAAAAAGTACTTTAATTAAAACATCTTCAAAATTTTATATTGTCTTTTGCAGTATTTGTGTGTGAACAGTATAATTTAAGCCTTCTTTTAGGCAAGCATGTGTAAATTTGTCCACTGACAGATTTAAATCCTCACTTTGTTACATCGAAGTTTTGTCTTTCTTCAGCATATGATTAAAAAAAAAAAGCTTCATTATGCTGAGCTCAACTGTCATTTTCATTGGGGACACTGAGTTGCAGCAGTGGTGAATGTTCAGCCCTGATGGACTGCCATCATCCAATGAAAAAATATTGGCACTGGTGCTGATTTAGGTCATGTTTCACCCGTAACCCAGTCATTTTATCTTCAGTATTATTTTGAAAACACAAAATCAGAACAAGTAGCTACCCTCAAATTCCTTAAGACATGCTTTTTTTTTTCCTGCCATTTCATTAAAAATCACAAACTCTGTTCAAATGGAAGAGAGCTCAGCTCAAGCTACTTTAGGAAATACTCCTTTACTTCCCCCTTTGAAATAATATTTAGTAAGACTACATTTACACGGGTACTGAGTTCAGGCCCATGGTTTATTGTTTAAAGAATATGCTAGCTCAGGTTATAGCTCTCTCTAAAACCAAAAGCCTGAAGTCTGAATTCAGGACTTAAAATATTAATGTATTGCCAGAAAACAAACTGGGAGAAGCATTCTCACATTGTGGTTGTGAATTTGTGCAATGTTAGTCTATTTCCTGAAATACTGTGAGTAGGGAGTTTTAGACAGGTGTTAGCGAAGATAAAGCCTACCACCCTTGACCACAATAGGCTTCTGCTAATGTGGCATCCATCATCACCTCTTTGACCCACATTTCCTCCCAAATTAGCTCATTTACCATAGATCAAATTACTTTTCAATTTTTATCAATAAAGTATGCTATTGCTGTGCTATGCAATATACTGTCAGAACGCCAAAGTCATAACCCCTGAATTCCAAAAGCCGAAAGCAGTGTCAATAACACAAGTTAATAAGGATTATGTAACCAACAACCTACATAACATATTGCCTTTACGATTTAGAGATTAGAGACACAGGCCTCCTGAGGACACAGATCTCATTCTGACATTCCTTAGTGAGACACTTCTTTTTCCCATTGGCCAGAGGGCATGGCTTAACGATCTCCTCAGCCCACTTGGGATGAGGGAAGGGGGCTTCTGACTTTCTCTGGAAGGATACTCTCCAACAGCACCCAGATCCTAGACATCCATGGCCCAGATGGCACAATTCCCACTAACAAATGACTAAGCCAGATAGCACCAGGAACTGACCCTTTCAACCAGACTCTTGTACCTGGGTCAGTCATGACAACGGCTGACCCAGAACTGAGAACACCAGAATACCTCTTCACACCCTGGCTCATTTTGCTTTGAGAATATTGCCTCCCAAGGAATTAGCTGTGGGGTAAGCTTCCAATAAGCTTTCACTGTAAACTAGCAATGATTCTGCTTTACCTTTCCAAGATGGAAATGGCCTGTATCTACCTGTACCCCTCAAATAAAAAACTTTCCATCCCATTTAGTTGTAGCTGGAAGACACTTTCTGTATTTTTTTTTATCATGCCAGTGTTCTCCATTATATTCAGCACTTGGTACTCTTAGCAATCCAGAGTATCAGAGTTTGACCTAACCATGGACAATTTGCTCTTACAGCCATCATGGAAAAAGCAACAATGTTGTTATTAGCAACCCTCTAGGCCTCAGTCTCCATATATAGAAAATAAAGAGCATAACCTTACTCTATAGCATTGGAGTATTAATGAGGGTTAAACTAAATAATGCATATTAAGGTACATAGCATAGTTTCTGGAATATACTCTTGAATAGATGATAGCCTCTACCATTACATTATCTGCAGAACTGTTGAGAAGAAAATGGGCCTAATATCTCTAATTGTAAGCAGTTTTATTTGGGTTTATTTTGCAATTCATTTCTCTTCGTGACTCTCGCTCATGTGTCTTTTACTTTGAAATATAAAATTAATTCACATGCCACATTGGTGTTTTTCAAACTTGCCCATGGGAAATGCTCATAGGAAACGCTCATAGGATAGCAAATATATTGGTTAAAAACATGACTGCTATAAGAGGCAATGAGAACATTTGTTCATAGTAATTCAAGAAGTGCAATGTGGAAGAATCATCAAGTCATAGAAATCTAAAACTGTCAAAGCTTAACAAGTTATCAATTCTGTTTGTCCACACTGTGCCCTTCAGGGTGTCATGCAGTCTTTGTTTCTTATGCCCCAAACGATGAAACTGCTTCTATTGATTCCCCTTGAAAAAGTCTCCAATCACCAATAAATACTACTGTCAAAGACCTCTCTGGACAGACCAAATTTTATAATCTTACCCATTCTGTTCTGTGATTTTTAGTTATGTCCCATAGTAGTCCCAAGCTTCGCAAGTCTGCCTTCAGACTCCCATATTCTGGATGGCAAACCTATCTTTTTTTCCCCATAATTTCCTAAAGATTTTCTCTTACTTTCCTGAGCAAAGAACCAATGCTAATTTACATCTTTTGTAACATGATTTTTGCAACCCCTACTATTTATCAGTGTATGGCTTTCTAATTCCTACTTTTCATTAGATTGCCTCAAAAGACAGTTTCACTTCATCTTGTCCTTTTCATTGTGTTGGCACCTCCTTATTTTACCTACTTTTTATAGCTCAATCTTACATCATTTTAGACCATCACAGATGCATACAAAAGAAGAACTCCGAACACAAATGTACACATACACCTCACGCTGTGTCAAAGCTCCTTTGGAGTAGAAACCATGAGATGTAAGTCTATTTGGTGACTAAAATCACAGAGCTGAGAATTGTGTGCATAGTAGTTGCTTCATAAATGTTATGTTGAATTCTCTTCTCACATAGCAAGCTGAACTAAAAGCAGTAACTTTCCTGGTACTTGAAAGCAGAATAGTAAATTTTACGTATTTAGAAAGAAAATATAGACTGTTTTAGAAAAACTTAATTCAACAATCATCAGACAATTAAATGAGATTCAATTAAACCCAACTTATAGGCTACTGTATAAAAGCTAGTCACAAAATTATAAGCAATAAAATCACCAGTGTTCCCATTGAATCCCCAGAAGTTATTTTAATCACTTCTGAAAAAAAAAGGATTTCTACAAGCCATGCCACAGAGGTTATCCTTTCATTGGTGTTTATTTCTCCATTTCAATTACCCTTTCTTTTTATTACTCTGTTTCCTACCTTCTTGTAATCATTTGTCATAATTAATGTACTTCAATGTCAAGTTCATTTTTCTTTA
Source organism: Neofelis nebulosa (assembly GCF_028018385.1). Classification (NCBI taxonomy): domain Eukaryota; kingdom Metazoa; phylum Chordata; class Mammalia; order Carnivora; family Felidae; genus Neofelis; species Neofelis nebulosa. The sequence goes on along the minus strand of NC_080789.1, from coordinate 39,799,995 downwards.
GCAAACCTCCCATGCCAACTTCCAGATGAGTATTTTAGACTTTTAACTATGCCTAGTTACAGATTCCCCCTATAAATTACATTGCATGGATTTCATCCTTTTTAATGCTCTGAAAAGACCTTATACTTTTTCTTCACATAGTCCATTACAAAGGTAATTATGCAATTATTTGTTTGTTTAATGTCTGAGTCTTCAGCTTTATAAATAGTAGACTCCATGAAGGTGTACTCTTTTGTTTTGTTTTGTTCACTACTGTATTTTAACTCACTACCATATGTCTAGCACAGTGCCTTACATTTAATAGTTACATAGCAAATACTTATTGAACAAGTGAAGAAATGAACGAAGGGATGGATATAATTTTATTTTGATAAATTTCAACTCCCTTAAGCAAATGATGAACTTATTTATGTACATGTTTATTTTTTAGTACTCCTTGTATGGTTATGAATTACCCAGGAGTGTAAATACTAAGCTGCCTTTGGTTTGTCTATGTATAAAGGATAGCTAGTGCTATTTCCCACTAATATTGCCCTTAACAAGGAAATTGGTTAGAGAGAAGCTATTGAATTTCTTGCTGACTCATTTCCCACCACTGGAACTTCATTCTCTTAATGGAGAAGTGCACAGGGCAGGGAAATAGAAGCTGAAGTGAGTTAAATTGTACCTCAAAAAGAGAAAGTGGCTTGGCATGGAGAAAATAATAGTTTTTTTTTTTCCATAATCATAATTAAACAACAGATCAATTAACTCAAGGATCAGGCATTTGGGTTGAACATCATTATAGCTGGTGATGTCCAGAGAATGAAACACTGATATAATTCCTTACATTTTAAATTTCTTAGGAGAGTTCTGTATTAAATAGGAAAATTCCAGTCAAAGTCACTATCTAGTAAACATGTATAGTATTTACTATGTAATTTGGTTCATGTCTTAATTTGTTTTTAATGATAATATCTACGCTGTATTTAATAAACTCTGTTCTTTTCCCAATAATTATTTCATCAATTTAGTAATTATTGATCCCATACTCTACAGATCTGAAAAATATGAAGACCTTATCTGCTCATTTCTATTCTTACCTCAAATGCTTTAGATGATAACAAATTCACATAGTATTATATAATATGCACTACATGCCTAATATGTTACCCAATTTTCTAAATCTATGTAGCTCTGACTTATTTTCATTAAAAATATGTTTTTCTAACTTTATTTAGAATGTTAAATTTTTTAAAAACATGATTTAGTATATTTTACTTTGTTATACATACATTTTAAAGATCATAATCTCACATAAGTCATCAAAAATACATGTTTATTTTTATTTTATTCATTCAGTGTTTTTAAACAAAATAATTGTGTTCATAACAAGAACCATTTAGCCATATTGAACCTAAGTTATTTAAGAATTAATAATGGTTACCAGGTACATGTGTTCACAATGTGAAAGATGCCATCACCCTTCCTAATGGTTTTTGTGTATTAAATTTACTCCTCATAGCAAAAACACAGTGAGATTGGCATCATTACTAACATATCTATTTTGCAGATCAGTGTAGAGAGGCACAAAGGTTTAAGTAACTTCCCCGCCATCACATAGCCAATGAAGCAAACAGTTGAATTCCAGAGCCCAAGCTTTAAATAATTATGCTATCTACAATGCCTCTCTTTTTACATATAGTAGTTCAGGTCCAATGGAAGAGAGGGAAAAGGAAAATGCAGAAAAAAAACAAATAGGAAATAATCACAATGACAAAAACTACTTCAGACCTCGAAGAGCTTTTAATAATGAAAGAATTTACAGCCTAGTACATTCATCACCCTCCTAGTCCCAAACATATTCCCACAAACAGGCCACACATTTGCACACTCAGAACCAACACACTTTACACATACATCCCTATATACACTTTCAAGTACAAAGCAAGCTAAGAGGAAGTAAAGTCACCATTGTGTAGGAAACAGTTTATTACAAGGAACAGAACCAACATTTAGAGATTGTAAACTGTATACCAGGCCTTTTCCCTCCATTGTCTCATGTCATCTTCGTCACTTTATAGAAGTCACAAACAACTAAGGCTTAAGAAGTTCAGTAATTTGCTGAGGACTACAAAGATGATTCTGGAAGAGTTGGAATTTGAACCACATTGAGTCCAAGCCCTTGGCAACACCACACCACAGTGCAGAAAAGATGATGCCTTGGTTGCTGTGAAATGCTAATGTACCACAGGGACTTGTGACAGAACCCAGTAGCAGACACCAATAAACAAACGAACAAACAAACAAACTGTCTTCACCTTAGAAGTTTTGGGAAATGATAAACTTTAAGGTCTGGCCTTGTGGAGTGATGTGGTAGAGGAATAATCAGAGCCTGTTGAAACTCATCACAGAATTATTTTCTGGAAGGTTTTCGACTGACCTGCGGTTTTGAAGACATTGTGATAAATGTCTATAAGGTAAAGGTGGTAGAAAAGCTACATAGCATATATCTGCTTAAAAATACATACATCTCAAGAATGTAAATATCATTAATAAAATGAATCTCTATAATCATTACCAAAAATAACTATTTAAGCTGCCTATTACTTGTTCCCCTCCTTCATCTCGTAGCTAGTGTCATATTTATTCTCAAAAATTACCCTCTTTATTCCCCAAGTACCTGAAAACACACAGGCATTTGTCAAATATACTTTGAGTATTCCCCTATTTGTGGATTACCAGATTGCAAATTTCATGAAAATTAAAGACAAAGAAAGGAGCTGAAGTGTGTATTCTTTAACGTCTACACCTGTTTTATCCTAAATTTAAACGAATTTTTCTTACATTTTTGTGAATGCTGTTTATCGTAATGCTCATTGCAAGGACTATAATACAAATTTGGACAATTTTAAGTAGGCTTTGTAAAGTTAAACCATGTTAAAATACCTTAAATTCAAGTTTGTCAACTAATAGCTTTTTTTATTAAAATATGTGGTTCAATGTCACAAACAGCTGTAATATTTAACTCAACAGTCTCAACACAATGATTAATGTCAACTGATGTAAAGAAACAGTTACACCCCATGAGTCATGAAAATCTATGAGATTAAAACTCCCAGGATTAATATTTCAAATTAAAGTTTTAGTACTTTTAAGTGAGGATGAGAGTCAAACTTAAAATATCTCAAGGATACATAAGGGAATCTTTGTTTGGCAAAGTAGCAATGAATTCCAATACTAACATATAATTGGTTTGAAATAGGAACTTTTGATGCCACATCTGGAGAGGAGAATAATATAAGCCACTACAGGTAGTAATTACTGAAGGTAATTGTAATGCAGCTCGAGTGGTAAACATTAATGGGAAAAAAAAGATTTCTAAGCAAATAAAATCTCAAGCATCAAAAAGACAAAAAGTTTGTGATAAATGGTTCATTTAGGCATGCAGTGCTGTGTGGGCAAAATTGGATTGCAATCATAGCCATTTCAAAAAAATGAAAACATTAGGAGAAAAGAAAATTGGGCAGAAATGGCATGGAAATTACAGCCTTTGATCCATTCTGAAGAACTTTTTTTTTGAAGCATCATCATGAGTGGGCAGCAAACTCTTTCTAATCTCTTGTTAAAACCTTCATGAAAGGCTGGAGACCCTGAGAGAAATAATCAATTCAGGACAGACAATGGAAATATATTTCAATGATAATCTTTTTTCCATAAAACTGTGAAAAATTAATTTTACTGTTAAATTGCTATCTGATTTTGCAATAGACACTTTTAATTTAAGGAGAAAGTCCTTCCTAAATCATCCTTGACCTGTCCAACCAGAAGATCAGTTAATAAGCGCATGTTTCATGGTAATTAATAAAGAGATAACACAATTTCACATAAATAAAAAGTATTTTAATGATCCTGGTATTATATTCATGGGTCTAAGAATCAGTATCTGAATAACAATGCACACCTTAGAGCATAAGTGGGCCTCATTCTTTGAAAATAGATCTTTGGCTATTACAAATGATGCATTATAGTTTCCAAAGACATGCAGTGCTAGAGCCTTATTTGCAAAAACTTAAATTAGTTCCTACAGCTTTGAAACAATAATGATCATAGACTTGTTCAATCGCTACTAAAATGTCTATAATTTGATTCCTAGACACCAGTACTGAAATTACCCATTGGCTTTCTTTATTAAGTACTGGTAATTAGTAATTTCATAAGGGTTTTTTGCCCTATTTTGTTAAGTCCACGTTTTTAAATTAGCTTCCCAATAATCATTTAAATTAGTTCTTACATATAAAAACATTTTAGGTTATTATCTTAGGGAGAATGTTACATCCTGATGTTAAAAAGGAGAATTATTTGTAAATAAGTATAAGAACATTACTTTACATTTCAGTAAATAGCAGCTTTAATCTTCTGAAAAGGCTGTTTAAATCAGATTTGTAATGCCTGAAGCAAAATCTTGGTTTATTTTCTTATTTTATGTGACTTGACTACATTCTGTTGTCATTAACATTTTCTATTTGACCTTTAGACTTATAGACCCATTGTAACCCAAAAAAACAAAAAAAAATTATTATGAAAGAAGAATGTATCTATTTTTTTTATGTCTTTGAAAGTGAGTATTGGTTTTATTGCTATTTTAAAATTATTGCTTGTAAGATAGTGGTGAGAAATTTTAAATAAAATGACTAAAATGTGTTTTCTTTTTCTGTCAAAGTTTTTTAATTCAGCTATGGGTGAAACAGTTTCTTACTAAGACCTGTTAGTCATATATAATTTACATAAGCAAAATAACCCATTTTTATGGCTCCTAAGGCTTTCATGATAATTTTTTTCTAAATTATCTCTGAAGTAGCATAAAATAATTTTCTAAATAGACTCTCAAATCACTGCAATATGCATGTTGTTTTTAAATCTGAAAGAGATGAAAATCCTTGCCTTGGCCCTTGAAAAACCTGTAATCTAATGGAAAAGACAGACAAGTGGCAAATAAAAAATAGTATAGTGAGTGCTATAAGGGAGGTACTTACACATCATTGCTTCAGGGACCACTAAACTAGGTTATATTTCCTTATAATATACTGCTATAAGCACACTGAAATGCCCTTGTTAAAATACCTTATATCCTGTATGGCAATGACCTTTCAGATCTGTCTTCCTGTTAGACCAATAACTATATAAAGACCCATATCTTCTCTTTTGTTCACCACAGTATCTTTAGTGCCTAGTGCCATTTCTGACACATGTGTAATGTTAGATTCATATGTGCTACCCAAAGAAGATAGTTGGGTTGGAGCCACTTTGTTGAAGGGCATCGTATACCAAGCTAATAAGTCTGAACTTGATTCTGAAGACAGTCAGCCACTTATGGTTTTCAATCAGCAGTATTAGAGGTTTGGTTAGAAATTTTATAAATATCACCCTAATGGCAATAGAAGTTTGGTCTGGATAGTGACAAGACTAATGGGAAATCGACCAGGTATGGGCAATAATGCAGTCAAGAGATGATGAGCTGAGCCTAAGAGTATAAGAATAGAAAGGAACTGATAATTTGAGAGGTATTTAGGATAAAGAATCATCCTGAAAGAAAAAGGAATCGCTGATGTGTCTGGGGTTTCTGGTTGGCCTGGGAGCAGAAGTGGGGGAAAGAGAGCAGGAACACAGGGAGAGGCATAATGTTATCATTTGTACGAAAAGAATATGGAAGGTAAGTAGCTAAGAGAAGGAAGAAAATGATCTGGAGCTCAGGACAGAGGAATTTGGGGCTCATGAGTGGAGTTGAAGATTGAGGCATATGTAGGAGACATATCCCAGGAAATGTGTAGAAGGGCTGAGAATGGAACTCTGTGTGCTCAGGAAGAGAAGTGACTGAGGAAGAGTGAGCAGAAAGCTAGAAGAACAGCAGATCATGATACCACAGAGGAAATGAGAGGGAAAAAAATCCTGGAAGGAGAAAAATGTCCACTGTGTCAGATGCTATGAAAAACTAAGTAAAATAAACTTTAGAAAATTTGCAGCAGAAAAAAAAAGAAAATACTTAGCAAAGAAAATAGATTTTTGAAAATACCGAGTATGACATCTTAGATGATGTATGAGAAAAGATGTTATGGTCTAGGAAAAGGGCATGGATCCAGACTTCAATGAGTCAAGACGAGAAACCTAGGTGATGAAATAGATACATTAGGAAATCTGACCAGGAGGAGAGAGCTACACCGAGGACTCTACATGGGTTTTAAGATCAAGGAAGCTGAGTGATCTTGGTCTTGATTCTGCTTCATGGGGCGGTTTGGACAGTTTATAGAGCAGAGAGCAGGGAGGAAAAGCGAAGGAAAAGAGTTTGAAGAGAAAATAAGGAGAAGAGAAAGGAATAGTGTCCTGCAGCAGTGAAAAGGCAGAAAGGGGCAAAATGCAGACAGACATGGATGGGAAAGAAGTTAGAATTTTTATGAAATCAGAATAATTTCCTATCTTTGTAGAGCAGGAAGAAGTGGCTGAAAAATACAAAATGTCAAGGAAATTACTGCCTACTTGCCTCTATTTTTCTGAGAGAAAACAGATGAGAGTACTTGTCCATTATGTGAATAATATTATGTGAGGCATGATCTATTTTCACATAATCTCATATTGTCTAAGGATCTATCTATTATATCCATTTTGTGAGGAATGATAAAGAGGAATCTCTATTCTATGAGAGAGGAATTATCTGCAGAGGGTGAGGACACGATTTGGAAGACATTTTAGAAGTGAGCATAATAAACATTTGAAGAACAGGGTGGGAGGGGGAGCTGATGGGGGATAAGTGGACTGACTACATAGTAATTTTTGCCAAGAGCAAAAAGCTTTCCTTTTGGAGCTAAACTGTGGAAGTTAATTTACTGATGGTGGTTTATGAAAAGCAGGAAAAACATGTAAAATGAAGAAAGACACATTTAGACCTAGGAGAAAACTTAGATTTCATCCAGCCATTCTACTCTCCTCATTTATACACAAGATAACAGGAGACCCGACAGGTCAGGGCAGTTACCCAGAGCTCACTGGTGGCACCACATTCCAGCCCCTCCCTGTCACACCAGGAGTGTCACCTCTGCGGCTGCCTCTAGCCAAAGGCCTTCATCTACACCTTAGAAAAATCTACCAGAGGACCTATTTTGCAAGATTGGCAGAGCACACAGAGCCTGGCAGCCATGTGCACAGGCTTTTAAATTGATCATTTTCTCTGAATCTCTATTGTCTATTTAGTTCTCCAGAACTGGACATGTTTGTGGCTTCAAGCACCCTAGTTACTAAGTATTTAGACACTTAATTTCACTGGTGAACTCTCATGACTTAGTTCTTAAAAGAAGACATACCTCAATACACGCTTGATGGGACTATTTTACTCCAATAATTGTTTTGTGTTTAACAAATATAGGAATAATTTCGTGAACAGTTTATTTAAGCTTCTGGATGATAGGACATCACCTGCCTTTTTGAATACAAGATCTTAGGCCATATTTTCTCAGGAACTATTTAGCCTGAAATTGTCTGTTGAACAACTTCATTTAATTCATTTAATTTCTGGCATGAAATGGATGTCCAAATTGAGTTACAGGTTGTGTGTTTTTGTTTTTCGTTTTTCCCCGTGATTATAAAATGCCTTTCCCCACCCCTACCCTTCCTGTAAGTACTTAGTGCACCCTATTTACTAAACGTTTTAAAGGGAGAAACAAAAAAAGAATGTTCCTGATTTTAGGTGAGTAAAATACCACATTTTATAAATAGGAAGTTCCAGTTTGCACTTCCCTTAAATCCAAAAGAAAAACTCAGGATTTTAGAAATAGTAAGGAAGCTCCAATAGATCAAAAGAGAGGAGCCTACAAAAAATTTTCACATAAGGGAGAGACAAGAATTTTGGTGGTTCAATATCATGGGATTGTTAACTATAAAAGAAAAGTCTAGTTTGTTTTTTTTTCTTCATGATTGAAGTAGCACTTACTTATAACCTCACCCAGCCTCATAACTCTCTTCATTTATATAAAGTTTAAGACTTGAAAGGCAAACTACTTTTGGACAATGAACCACCAACACCTGTTTCCCAAGTCTGGATCAAGGGCTCAACACAAAGCATGAATTACAGGGCAGCAAACTCACAAGGAACTCTGACTGGGGTGGGTCAGGAGAGCGTGCGGGAGGTGGGGCTAGATTCTAGCCCAGAGCCTGAGGATTAGCCAAATTACTTAACTTCCCAGGTTTCTCAGTTCTTCTCATCTGGAAAATGGAAATTATAAACTAGACAGTCCTTATGAACCCAACAATTAATAGAATGTCAATTCTCCTGGATTCAGACTTAACAATAAGCCTTTGTCTCTGGCTTGTTTCCATCCGAAATTATGGGTAGGGGAAACATCCAGTGAACAAGCAGGAAAATTCTGTTCTGTTTAATTGTAAGAAAACTGCAGCTACAACTTTTAATGGGTTATAGGCTACCCTAATGCATGTATGTTCTAGAATGGCTATGATTAAAAGCACAATTTATGAACAATAGGGGCACATTAATTATGACTAGAAGGATAAACGTAAGCAAAGAAGAGATTATATGTTTTATATACAAATTATCCTGCCATAGAGAAGGTTGATTCAAACTGCATAACATTGGTAATCCCTCTTTTACTGTAATGGTATTTTCAAATGCTTTTACCTCACTGGGTGGACTTCACAGATAAGCTCTCTGACACGAAAAATCATTCAGTTGTCATCAGTTTCCTAGGGAATTTGAAAGTTGAGAGATCTTTACTTAAAATGAGTCATTACAGTGATGTTATTTCTCTCTCTGTGGTCTACCCATATACCCAGTTTGACAGCTGAGGTTCAGGAATGAGGTCCAGTTGAATGTTTACCAATTGAACATAAATGATGCACCGCCTATAAATTACCATGCCAATAATATTGTCTCTCTTTTACAGCATGAGAGAATGATGTTCAAAAGGATTACAGAAGTTATAAAGCCAAGCAGATTTTAATTGGCAAATCTGAGAATTGAGCCCTTGACTTTATACATCACAAGCCCAGTGAGGTCCTCACTGTATTATTATATGGTCTCTAATGACCTTCTACTAATTATTAGTATGAAGCTTGACCAAGATTTAGAAGATTGTGTTAGGTCTAACCTGATTCCTGGTTAAATGTCTATGGCCTTAGGTCAGGGTTAAAATATTCCAAGGGATATAACTAAGCCACAGAGGAACGAAGTTTTGAGAAATTGCCAAAAAAGAAAAAAAAATCATTTATTCTGGATTATTTCAATGTTACCTTGAAATAATAGTTAACACTTCCTGAATGCATGCTATATTGTTCTAAGAACTTTACAAGAGAAATTTTACTTAATCCTGAAAATGATTTCTCCTTCTTTTAATAAATGAGAAATCTGAGAGATGGAGAAGTGAAATATCAGATCACATAGCTAGTGCGTTTTGGAGCTAGGCAAGCTAAGCCAGACTCCAGAGTCCTTGCTCTACACCACTCTAGGTATGTACGAGAGGAGAAAAGATCATAACATTTTATCTAATTAGTACCTATATAGTACGCTTTGGTAGAAACCAGGAAAAATTCTGTAGAGTGAAGCATTGAGAAAATATCGCTGGTGGAGCATGTGATGCCAAAATAGTGACCATGTAGTGACAATGGGGAGGGAATTTCAAATGCCTTAAAGAAGGGACACTAAGGCAAATGCCTTCATAGCTTCACCTGGGAATTTGTGAAGACAAGTTCAAAAGGAAAAGCCTATATGGATCTAAGCCCTTAGAATCAACAGGACAACCCAGGCTAACGTTAACTTCTGTGCTACTGAAGTTACATTGTACAGTAAGAGGTACCCATTACTGAATGCATCTACCAAGAAACTTCCAAAAGAGCCAGGAAATTTCCTCTGCTCCCATGTAAAACAGCATATGGCCGTGGCACCACCATTCCACTCCTCTGAGGCAAGAAAAAGATAAATATTTGACTAAATTCAGATTAAAAACTGAAAGTAAATTCCTATCAGGTTAATGAAAAAATTAGATTGCTCTACTTGAAATATGTGACACCTTGTTAAAGGACATACTAAAGCACTATATCCATCGCCATGGAAAACCAAACAAATGTAAGAGAGATGGGAATAAAGCCAGATTGCTCATTTTCATACAAAGTATTAGTTTATCAAAAAGAAAATAGTAGAACGGGCTGCCAAGAGGGATCATATTGCCTCTGTTTCTGAATATCAGAAGTGATGCCATTCTTTATTAATTAAAAATTCAGAGGTCTAAATGTAGGAATTCACTATTTAATATAAAAATCCATATTCAGCTATAACTATTGTCTCTGAGGCATTAACAAACCAAATATGGTCAGATTTCTTTGTTGATGTTATATTCTCTTAAAATTCTTTTCTTCTCATCCCAGCAGCAAATCAACTATACATATTTTTGTTTAAAATCTATGAATAGTTTAGTAGTGTCCTAGATTCACAGGGCGATGTCTCTAAATAATACAAATTGTGTTTTAAATGCACTTTATATTTGGAAAGAGCCTATCAGAGTTATGATTCCATTAATACACTCTTTTGAAAAATTAGAAACATCTGGTTTAGCTTTTAAAAAATGGGCATTAAAATGGAATAAACTTTTCTCTGGCAAAGTTTTATCGGTGACTCCATTTCGGAAGAAATAAAAACCCTTTTGAGTACCCCCCCATATGGGGTAGAACTAGTATTTTTAACTTCCATTCTATGGGAATTTGATAACAGTTACATAACTTAGGTATATGATTTGTTTGCCTTATTATCCATTGTTATATGTATGGAGATTACTAAATCATATTCTCAGTCTCTAACCAATATTTTAGATGGACCACCTATTAAAATTCATTTGAATCTAACAGTTGGTCATTATACACCTACATCAAGTATTACATGCCACATATATTACATACATGACCTCATACTAAGAACAACCTTGGACATGATGGGTACTATCATTGCTCCTTTTACAAATGACAAAGTAGAGACTCAATAGGGTCTTACAAAATGATATAGCAGAATTTGAGGCTAATTCAGATAGGTCTATCTGACTATAAAGCCCATAATCAATGCACGAGGACATTTGGCCTCATTTTCACCAGGGAAGATCACTGAAAACTCACTTGATACACCATTTGCTCTGACGAGGTAAATACTGTGTATGTTTAATGCTTTGAGGTAGACAGCCTTCAGAGGCTATGTTTACCCCTAGCTGCATGAAAAATATAGGCTGTTTGGATTATTTAATTCATTTATTCATTTATTTAATACAAAAATAGTAAAAACTTAATACAACTTAAAGTCCTGGTTAGATGTAGTCAGTGGATTCATTCAGAAAAGGGTCCTCCTTGGCAAGCATTAGTGCCATTTGTCACAAGCAAACACTTCCAGGTCACCTTTCCCCTCACCGAGACAGGCACCAAGGGTCCAGACCTCCAGAACTGGCTCAGGCAGGAAAGAGAGACAGATGGATGGAGAGGAAGAAAAGGGAGTACTGTTGGAGAAAGGTGGAGAGAAGAGGAAGATGAAGAGTTCATATGGGATCACTGGCCCAATCGTGAGGCTCAGTCATCATTCCGTCTCTGTCATCTTTGTCCCCACTGCACTGAGGATGCTGTCCTTTCTACTGTCAGGCAAGCTTGTTCTACAAGATAAAGTGAACTGCTTCCAGTTTATTGCAAGGGAACATTTTAGCTGTGACCTTTAAAAGCACAATATTCTATAGGCATAACTATCATTCACCCTTTGTATCGATGCAGCTGGTTGGAGTTATGACCCAGGTCACGCTCCTTGGGCAATTAAAAACTGCAAAAGACAAACTGACATGAGGTGAGAAAATTGAAATAGCGACCTCAGACACCAGCTCGATCCCGCCACTATTTTAATACTGCCCGTTCGAAGTGGTAGATGGCAAGAAATCCCCCACTTTCAACAAAACCCTAAACATTTTTAACTCTCTCTGTACACAGAATCCAACAAAAATAACTTATCCATTTGACCAAATATATTTGTACTTGTATTCAATGTTTTGCTGATGACATTATTCATTAAGTGCTTGCGGAATGTGAACACATGTCAGGAGATAGACTGACAGTTGAAGACGCAAAGAAAAGCAGGATATTGTCCCCATCAGGGAAAGATTTGCTCTTTAATTGCGGAGGCAAATAATCATAGGGCATTATACTAAAAACTGTACCTTTATTTTGCACCTAGAACTCCCCTAAATGATTTGAATATATTAACTCACCTAATTCTTTCAAAAACCTTTTAGGTAGTTGCTATTTTTATCCCCATTTTACTGACGGAGAAAATGAGGTACAAAGAAGTGACTATTGTAGATGGACAGAAACTCAGTCTGGCAGTCTGGCTCCAGATTCCACACTTAAAGCCACTTTGCTATAAAACACAAAAAACAGAGATGACTGAGGGGATCCAGGAAAGACTTCTGAGAGACCATGTTAAAACTAAACTCTAAAAGATAGGTTGAATTTAGTCATAGAAAAGTCTTTCAAGTCAAAACATACAGCATGTCCTGAGGCATGACAGTTTGTTCAAGAAACATCGATAAAGGCTATGAAGATGGCACTTAACATGTGTGAGACAAATGAAGAAAGGCAGAGAAATTACATTAGGATCAGATGGGGAAGGGCCTTTTATGTTAACGCTGAGGAAGTTTAGATTTTTATCCCATGAACAACAGACATTAGTGATTTCCAAAACAGGTAAGGAGAGGTGAACATTAAGTTGAGGTACATCCGGGCTGGTGGATTCTGACCAAACACTGGAAAAAGAAAATGTGAAAATTAGATAGGTTTAGGGATTATGTAAACATATCATGTTCAGTATTTTGTTTCCTAAGGCTTGTTATGTCTGCTAACAAAAAAGTCACTGGGGATGGATGAGACAGAGAAAACAGAGAAGTCATAGAGGCTGGGAGAGTATTCAGAAAATCACTAGCATGTTTCATCAAATCCTAGATGCCATTCATTTTAAAGTACAAGAATTTAAGAAACAAAAATGATGCTTCCAGTTAAACACCATCTATCATAAGATGCATTCCAATTTCACAGATGTTTCACAGTGCATCCTAGAATCTATGAAATATGGTATAATAACTCAAGCAACAGTAGATTTAATTACTGGTCTCAGTCACCCCTTTGTTTATTGTTGCACTATTTACGGTAGCTATGATATGGAAGCAACTGAAATGTCTGTCACTAGATAAAGAGATAAAGGAGATGTGGTTTATATACACACTGGAGTGTTACTCAGCTCTAAAAAATAAAATCTTGTCATTTGCAATAACAAAGATGTCCACAATAACATCATGCTAAGTGCAATAAGTCAAACAGAGAAAGGCAAATGATTTCACTTACATGTGGAACTTAGACAATAAAACAGAGACAGACTCCAATGCAGAAAACAAACTGGTGGTTGCCAGAAGGGAGGAGGATGGGACAGGCAAAGTAGGTGAAAAGGATTGAGGGGTACAACTTCCAATTATAAAATAAATAAGTCCCAGGGATGAAAAGTATAGCACAGGAAATACAGTCAATAATATTGTAGTAACTTTGTACAGTAACAGACGGTAGCCATTTATCATGGTGTGCATTTCGTAATGTACAGAATCGCCAAATCATTATGTTATACACATGAAAATAATATATGTCAATTTTACTTCAGTTTTGAAATTATGGTGTAACTCCTCAAGCAAAAGTAGATTTCATTACCGGTCCCAATAACTGAGTAAATTAGAACACAAATTAATTGATCAAATACTTATTGAACATTGGTATATAGAAATATAATGATGTTGAGACTAAATGGCAGTAATGACTGAGGAAAAGAAATGATAATGGATGTAAGATATTTAGATCATAGAATTGTTTAGCTTTGTCATGTTACTAAATGCAGAAGGTAAGGGAGAGGGCTTTAAGCATAACCATTAAATATCTAAGATGGCAGACAAGGTAACACAGAAGCACAAAAAAGAAGATTGTGTTGGGTAATGACATCATGAGTTTGACTTGGCACATGCTGAGGTTGAAATAAAGTAGGACTAACAAGTAAGGATATCCAAAAGGTGGTTGGAATAAGTGCCCAGCCCCTGCTCAGGGAAGAGGAAAGAGCTAGAAATATGGATTGGGGAAGCATCCAGGTGACGTGGTCAATGAAACCATGGAAGCAGACGGAGCCACCTCCAAAAACAAGCCTGGCCAAGAGGTAATGTGAGCTTGAACAGGAGAAAGAATTAGGAACAAATAAAAGGAGATGCTTTCAAGACATACTCTGAAGATAAAATTTCTCAGTTTTGATATTGAGGATCCTTAAGGGTTGGGACAAAATTGGTTCCATTAAGTGACATGGGAAGCTATGAAGTACAGCAGTTTTGTTGGGGAGGAGTAAAAATTTCAATTCTCGATGTGCTGTGTTGAAAGTGCTTCCAGGATATGCAAGTAAAAATGACCCAAGAGTGGTTTAAATTCATTAGTCTGTATTTCTGGAGATGGCTCAGATCTAGAGATAAAAATTCAAGAGTCATCTATTCATAGTAAAAGATGCTGCTGTGCTATAAAGAGTGCCAAGAGAAAAATATAAAAGGAGAGCAGAAATAACTCAACCACAGTCCCTTAAACTAAGTTATATTTAGGTGGAAAAAGTAGTTCTGTCTTATACTTAAATAATATTACTTAATAGGAGATTAAACAACTGATTCATTGAATCTTAAATGTGTGAGACATTTTACATCTGAAATTTGTAATACTTTTAAATAACTGCATGAGACATAATCAAATATTCATTTTACAAATGAGGAAAATCTGAGGTTTGGTAACTTTCCCAGCATCACACAACTAGTAAGTGGCTGAGCGGGGATTTAAAGTCTTTGAAAGCAAGGCTCTTGCTTGAAAGCCCTGTGCTTTATAACATACTCCCGGCCTACACAAGGCCACCATCCCATAATTTCATACATTGCTCCTCTTCTTTATAGAGCCCATGAAACAAATCCAAGTGCTTACAGAGGACACACCCAAGTCATGTGTTTAGGCGACCTGAGCTGGATCTGTCCCTAGTAGTATCTGGAATTGTATGCTTTCGACACTGACACCCTTCTTTTGACTATGAAGATGCTTTCTTGACTCCTACAAAATAAAGGTTTTCTTAAAATATGGGATCCTCTATTTTCATTTTTCCCACTGTGACTGAAACATGGAAACAAAGAAATGTTTTTCTACCATAAGAAAACAGCAATAATTGTAATGGTAAGAGTGAAAGAAGCTTGAATTCAGTGCTGAGGATAATAGGGAAAATGTGAAGTCCCATCCCAAAAGGCGACCTCCCCTCAAAGTCTTGCATTGCCAAATCTTCAGATTTTGTAAGAGAAGGTAGAAACTTAAAAGGAGAAGCTTTCATCTAGTATTTTAATAGAATTCCTTATTTTAAATTATGCAGCATAAAGGAAAACTGCCTGTAAGTAAAATGAATACAAAATGGTACCAATTTACTACTATACCATGCTTCCACAAGGCAACCGTTAGTACTGAAGACCTCACCCTGCCTTACAATCTCCACGTTTAATATTCCCAGTTCCTTCCAGTGTTCGTGTGGCTGGAGTTAACAAAACTTTACTTTCCTTTGGAGAGAATCCATCCTGTCAGTGTTCCCTTTAAAATATGCCAAGTAGAGCTAAACCAACTTGCATCTTCTGTCTGGGACTGTTACTGGCTTCGTACTGAACAGTGTAGACTCATGCAATCTAGTGTTACATGAGCTTTTGAGGGATATTTACATCATTTCATTGTTGCCTAAAGGAGTTTTAGTCAATAAAAACTGTGGGTTTTTTCATATCATATGAGCTTCTAAGACAAACTTTACACATCTAATACTTGTGGAGTTGCAACCATTTGGTTTTAAAACTAAACGAAAGACTTTATATTTTCCTTATTAAACTTTATTTATTTGGGACCATTATTCTAAAATTTGGGTGGAGTTTCCAATCATCTACCTCTCTCCACTGTTCCAAGTATAAAAACCTGCAATTCACGCCAAGGGCTATTCTCAGACACAGTGAATATTCATGAGAAAATCTTGTCCACCAAGACGTTCGCCATTTCAAAAGATCCAAAGCAGAATTAGTCCCTAATTAGAATATTACATTATTCCTTAAGTACCCCCCACACACAATTTCCTACAAATCACCACAACTTTATTTACATTTGCCTGAATTACCCCTATACACTGAGAAATACCACACGCATTGGCACACCTGCTTACACATAGGGTAAGATTTCAGTGACCCCAGCTAATTGGCTTCTTTTGCCATTATCCAGAATTCTAGCTTGTAAATTATCTCCTATATTTGTGTTGATTAAAAAAATTCCTTGCTGGTAACTGCAAATATACACTTGATCATAAATTAAGTAACATGTTCTTCTTATTTCTCTGCTTGAAAGATGACTAATCCAGGAGTAGCAATTTCTCTGATTAGAGCCTTGTATGCCACGTGGTTTTCTTTCAGTAAACTCTGCAGGCTATAATATCAATGACAGCTCGTGCTTCCTAAGGTTTTGCTGTATACAAAAGCACTGGGCCATGCATTTTAGGTAAGTCATCCCCCACATTCCTGAGCACCAATGCTTAAAGAAGGACTTATTGTACATACTTAACAGCCAAGTACTAAGACATAAACAATTGAGTAGCCTTACACAGTCAGTAATTGTCTGCGTCTATTTGCCAGCTAATTCAGTCTGTACCAAAAACCTTGCTCTTAGCCATTGTTCTCATTCCTTGGCAGTCATCTGGACTTTCCTTTGATTTAGTCAAATAAATTACCAATTGGATGGTGACACCCACAATCACTAACAAGCCCAAATTCTGTGAAAGACCAAGGCTTATTTGGCAGGTGTGTATCAAACCTTAAAGTAGGAATGCCCTAGTAGTCTACTATTAGGTCCCTACTTATTAACTGTTTTAAGTCAAAGGGAGAACTTTTTCAAACATTTTTTTAAGTCTTTAACAATACATTAGTTTTGTGATTTCTTTCTTCACCTTCATTTCTTCAACCAGGTTGCTGGTAAAATATTGAAGGAGGGAGAAAGCTGGGCTATACCACTGGGGTGTGACTTTCTACCTTTTTTCCACCATTACACAGATTATGATGGTATATCCACCATTACTACATTCCAAATCCCCACGGCAGTCAATTCTGGAACTTCTTTTCCATATATAGCTAGAGATAGATACATAGATACACACACACACACACACACACACACACACACAGAGAGAGAGAGAGAGAGAGAGAGAGAGAGAGAGAGAGAAATGGAAATAAACCTGATGTTATCACAGGGACATCAAATAATAATTTTTAACATAAATAAATAAGAAATGTTGGTACTTTACCATTAGTGATGAATTACTGGTATAACAAGGGAGCGCTGTGAAGTAACTCTTAGTTTGGGAGCATTCAGGAAGAAGTTAGGGTGTCCTTTTTTCTTTTTCTTTTTTTTTTTTTTTTTTTGCTTTTGTTTTGTTATGTTTTGTCCTTCTATTGTTCCACCAACTATGAATTCATCTAAATTAAACTGTCCTTTTAGTCTTCATTTTTCCATTTGTTTGCAAAAACATCACAAGAACTTGTGTATAAAATGCTTTACAACGTTAAAGTACATGTATGAATATTCACAAATTGGTCACTTACATCAGGGTTAGCAGTCATAGACTAGATGAGAATCACAAAGGAACCATGTTTGTTAACCTGCTTTGGAGCACACCCAGTAAAACACAGTGTAAAGAGAAATCTTAGTAATTACATTTCTCATTGGCTTTAATCTCTGTTGAGCCCTTCTTTTGTCTTTGGGAATTCAATGTTTAGCCATTTTTAACAATTCCAAATATTAGTTTCTCATGAGATGGGGCATGAGGTAACAGGCACTATTTGCTTTGGAAAGTACATGGATTAGATTTAAATTTTGATTTTAAATGAATCAAGAAATACTCAGTTTTGCATTTAATAAATGAAAAATGGCAAGTGCACAAAAGAAAATGGCAATATAGATGGAACACTGGTAGATACCTAAATTTATGTTGATGGAAATATACCCTTTTACTCACTGACAATTTTATAAAGTTAACAATAAATATCTACAGAAGTAAGCTTTTGGCCATCATTTGTTTTTTGTACCAGAGTTGGGCACACATTTTGATAAGAGGTAGGGGGTGAGGAGATATCCTGTATCTGGATCTTTGTGGAAGTACAAGAAAAACAGTAATAGTGGGGATTTTTCTTCATCATCCTCAAAATTTGGCTTAAGGACATCCCTTTGTGTTTAAAAATACTTTTCCTTAGATGAATATCATCTAAGCTAATTTAAAGGAATTTTTTTCTGGGTGATACATTGTCTGTATTTATCTTTGGAAACAATGTTTAACTTTTTTTTATGTCATTTATGGTTGAAAATGATAATTGAACACTTAGAAAAAACTGTTAATTATATAGCTTATATGGTATTTAAATAGCACATTTATTACATATTTGTAGCTTGAGAGGATTCTTCCCAAATAAAAACTTGTTTATCTTGGTGGGCTGGGCGTCATCCCAACTCAGATTTATAACAGTGTTGGAAAGGTTTTGTTCACTAAACTTACTCTAAAATTTCTAATGTTCGATATTCTTTAAGGAAAATGTGATTGATTTAATAGGATAGTTGTGCTGTGAAGATTCTTCTATTAAAATATATTTCAGTGAGAATTTATCCTTTGGGCAGACAGCTAAGAAATTTATCTTGATTACAGTGGAAGATGGCAATTTAGGACAATTATTTATCCTTATAATAACTCAAGAGCTTTTATCATCAAGCACTTGCTATTTGAAGACCTGACTCCCATTCCTAAATAAGTGAATATTAATCAGCTTGTTTTTGATCCTTTTAACACAACAATCTTTGCTAGCCTATTCTATGGCTAATGAGTACATATTAAATGGAAACTGAATTATCAACCTTCTCAACTGTTTATAAAGATATATACTGAACATATACAATGGGAGGAGAACTAAAACACATTTACTTTTAAACAATTAATAGGAACCTTTCTTTATGTACTTCAGGCTAAAGTCTAATTACTTAAGAAAAGTTCACCCACTGAATGAATCAAGTCTCCCTTACCTTTTCTCATTTTGACTGACTTCTTAAATAAAAACATATCACTGTTTACAAGAAATTATTATTCTTTCTTTTCAAATGGAAATTCAAACCAAAAACAAAACTAAAAATTGGATATTATGCTAGATTCATCAACTTGGAGGTTTCAAGATTGATTATACAAAACATGGACCAGGACCTATAGAAAAATTTACTTTTATGTCATCAGGAACTTAAGGGCCCTAAGAGCTGCCTTTGCAAAACACCACTTTTAAAAAAATTTATCTATCTATCTATCTATCTATCTATCTATTTATTTATTTATTTATTTATTTATTTATTTATTTATTTTGAGAGACAGGGAGAGAAGGGGGGGAGAGAGAGAGAGACCAGACAGACAGACTGGGAGAGGGTCAGAGAGAAGGAGAGAGAGAGTATCCCAAGTAGGGTCTGCACTGTCAGCTCAGAGTCCAATGTGGGGCTCGAATCCATGAACCATGAGATCATGACTTGAGTCAAAACCAAGGGTAGGACATTCAACAGACTGAGCCACGCAGGTGCCCCGCAAAATACCATTTTGATACAACTTTTCAGAAGGCAACTTAGAATTTTTAAATATATACCAGTGGTCAGAGTCTATAAAAAATTCTATTGGCAGCTTTTAAAAAATTCAATTCTACCATAATGATTGTAATAGAATACATCCATAATAAACATGAACATGTAATACAATGCATAGAATAGAATTCAGTAACTGATTTTTTTCTTTAAATGCCCAAATAATTTAACAGTGAACTATGAAAAATAATACATAATAAAAAGATCTTTCAATGGTAAAGTGAAGGATTTAATTTTATAATTACCTCATTACCTAAAAATGTTGAATATATAATTCTCTACTTATGCTTTTTTTTTAATTTTATTTAAATCCAGGTTAGTTAACATATAGTGTAATAACAGTTTTAGGGGTAGAACTTAGTAATTCATCACTTACATAAAACACCCAGTGCTGATCCCCAAAAGTGCCCTCCTTAGTACCCATCACCCATTTAGCCCATCCCCCTACTCACCTCCCCTCCAGCAACCCTCAGTTTGTTCTCTGTATTTGAGAGTCTCTTATGGTTTGCCTCCCTCTGTTTTTATCTTATCTTCCTTCCCTTCCCATACGTTTGCCTGTTGTTTCTTAAATTCCACATATGAGTAAAATCATATGGTACTTGTCTTTCCCTGACTGACTTATTTTGCTTAACATTCTAGTTCCATCCACATGGTTGCAAATGGCAAGATTTCATTCTTTTTGATCACCACATAGTATTCCACTGTATATATATACCACATCATCTTTATCCATTCATCAGTTGATGGATATTTGGGCTCTTTCCGTAAGTTGGCTATTGTTGATAGTACTGCCATAAACATTGGGGTGCATGTGCCCCTTTGAATCAGCATTTGTGTATCCTTCTAATAAATACCTAGTAGTACAATTACTGGATTGTAGGGTAGCTCTATTTTTAATTTTTTGAAGAACCTCCATACTCTTTTCCAGAGTGGCTGCACCAGTTTGCATTCCCACCAACAGTGCAAAAGTGTTCCGCTTTCTCCACATTTTCACCAACATCTGTTGTTTCCTGAGTTGTTAATTTTAGCCATTCTGATAGGTGTGAGGTGTTATCTCATTGTGGTTTTGATTTGTATTTCCCTGAGAGTAAGTAATGTTGAGCATTACTGCCATCTGAACGTCTTCTTTGGAAAAGTGTCTATTCGTGCCTTCTACCCTTTTGTTCAGTGGATTATTTGTTTTTTGGGTGTTGAGTTTGATAAGTTCTTTATAGGTTTTAGATACTAGCCCTTTATCTGATATGTCATTTGCAAATATCTTCTCCCACTCTGTCGGTTGCCTTTTAGTTTTGCTGATTGTTTCCTTCACCATGCAGAAGCTTTTCATCTTGATGAGATCCCAAAAGTCCATTTTTGCTTTTGTTTCCCTTGCCTCCAAAGACATTCTAGTAACAAGTTGCTGAGGCCAAGGTCAAAGAGGTTGTTGCCTATTTTCTCCCCTAGAATTTTCATGGCTTCCAGTCTTAGGTCTAGGCCTTTCATCCATTTTGAGTTTATTTTTGTGTATGGTGTAAGAAAGTGGTTCAGGTTCATTCTTCTGCATGTCGCTGTCCGGTTTTCCCAACACCATTTGCTGAAAAGACTGTCTTTTTTCCATTGGATATTCTTTCCTTCTTTTTCAAAGGTTAGTTGGCCATAACGTTTGTAGGTCCATTTCTGGGTTCTCTATTCTGTTCCATTGCTCTATGTGTCTTTTTTTGTGCCAGCACCATACTGTCTTAACGGTTACAGCTTTGTAATACAGCTTGAAGTTTGGAATTGTGCTGCCTACAGTTATGGTTTTCTTTTTCAGGATTTATTTGGCTATTTGGGGTCTTTTCTGGTTCCATACAAATTTTAGAATTGTTTGTTCCAGCTCTGTGAAGAATGCTAGTGTTATTTGGATAGGGATTGCATTGAATGTGTAGATTGCTTTGGGTAATATCAACATTTTCACAATATTTGTTTTTCCAATCCATGAACATGGAGTGTTTTCGCATTTCTTTGTGTCTTCTTCAATTTCTTTCTGAGCTTTCTATATAGTTTTCGGCATACACATCTTTTACCTCCTAGGTTAGGTTTACTCCTAGATTATTTTAAGTCTTTTGGTGCAATTGTGAATGATATTGATTCCTTGCTTTCTCTTTCTGCTGCTTCATTACTGCTGTATAGAAATGCAACTGATTTCTGTAAGTTGATTTTATAATCCATGAGTTTGCTGAATTCATGGATCAGTTCTAGAGTTTTTTGGTGGAGTCTTTTGGGTTTTCCACATGGAGTATCATGTCATCTGCAAAGAGTGAAAGTTTGACTTCTTCCTTGCTGATTTGGATGCCTTTTATTTCTTTGTGCTGTCTGATTCCTGAGGCTAGGACTCCCAGTACTCTGTTGAACATCAGTGGTGAGAGGGGACATCCCTGTCATGTTCCTGACCTTAGGGAGAAAGTTCTATCATATTCTATGCAAGGAAGAACCAGCTCTATATTGATATAGTCACTACAAAGACTACATAGAAGACAAAGATGATATTCTAAAGAAGAATATTTTGGAGAGAAAAACATACAGTATTGAGTAGCCATCTAGGTCATCTCTTTAGACCAAAATTTCATTTCATTTTCTGTGATGCTCTAGTAATGCTTCAATAGCATTACAAGGAGCTCTAAATCCTGGCTCATAACATGTTCTTGTTCCAATTTTAGAAACACAATGGACATCAAAATAGGTATAAAAATACATCTCTTCCTGGGCCTTGTGAGGATCAAATGAGATAATGTACATGAAGGCACTACAGATACTGTACAAAAGTTAGCTGGATTCTAGGGGAAGGCTTTTCAAAGACCACAGTGGCACAGCAGAAAGGCACCTGGATTCAGTGTGGAAAATCTTAGATTTACTAGCTGGGTTCTCTTGAGAAAATCATTCAAATTTAATTCCTCTGAGGGCATCTTTTGGGACGAGCACTGGGTGTTGTATGGAAACCAATTTGACAATAAATTTCATATATTAAAAAAAAACAAATTTAATTCCTCTGAGTTTCACTTTTTTATATGTAAAACAAGTAGAATTTCTACTACTGTTTTGTAAACCACCTCAAACACAATGAGCTCTCTAATGAAAGTGCTTTGTGAACAATGCAGCGCAACATTAATATATTGCTATTAGAGTGTTTAGTAAATATAATGGACTTGAAGGAATAGCATTTTTAACAAAATAAATACAACTGTTTGATTAAAACATCTCTTTAGAAAGGTTAGGCAACTGAAGTTAGTTCTTCATTGAGTTCTTATCAAATAATCATCTCAGTGTCTCTGTGGAGAGGGTAGAGAAATGGTGAGCAATTTCCTGGCCTTGAACACCTTATCATTTCAAGTATAAGTAAGGCATACTTTGAGTCTCTTAAAGATATAAAAGAAATCAACAAAAACCAAACATTTATTCATGGTATGTGCCACTTTCGTTAAATCTGTCATCTAGCATTCATAATACTTAAGTGTTGTGTACATTATGTACAAATTGTATGCATAATATTGTATACAAAACACTGTATTATGTCCTGACTTATGAGTGAGAGAGTGTGTGTGTTTCAGAGGGAGGAACAGAGTTGAAATGTATACTATAAAAATGTATATATATGTATGATTCCTTCTCCACCCTCAATGTGAAACTTATAAAATTTTGTAATATAAACAAGCATAAAACAAGTATCAAATGACTTTTTCAAGGATGTGTTATTGAAACTTACTGAGCCTAATACCGAGAAACTGGTCTTTATTTTTACAAAAAAATAAATATTAGAGGACTAAAATGTCAGGGACCATATATATTTAGCCATACTTCCCTAAATAAAGTCCAATAAATGAGAATTAAAACAAGGAATTAAGAAGACATTATGCTAAGGTCTAAAACACACACACACACACACACACACTGAACTCCTTAGTGTTCTAGTGATTCATTTATACATGTGAAGAGGCAGAGAGCTTAGGAGCGGCAAGGAGATCTAGGATAAAGCCTTATTTGAGTGACAGGTGTCAAATTACCTCACCGAGCCTCAGTTTTTTCATCTATAACTCATTAGGTTGTTTTAATGAATAAATGTAACAAAACTGTGTTAGGAAAACGTTTGGAACTCAAAATGTAAGCAATAGTATTAAGTCAAGAATCTTCCTTTTTAATAAACCCACCAAGTGATATTTCGATTTAGCAAAGATGGGACATCTTGCACTAAATTTCATTACTTTCTCTTTCCCACAGAAGACTACTAGTTCTTATTGGTGAATCGTTAATATTTATGGAGTAAAGACATCTTTTTCACATTTCAATTTTACTTTTAAATGTTTTCAATACAGTCACTAGGAAGACAAGGGACGGTATTTGTTACAGTTAAAAAAACGCATGATTTTCTAAACTGTCTTTAAATGAAAGCAATGTTTCAGACTAGAGCTTTATTCTCAGAAATATATGAGTTTGGGTATGTTATTTGAGGATAACAAGGATGTGATTTTGAAGTCATAACTATTGTTTGTGAGTGTATATAAGATGAGAAGCTGATTATTTGCAGGTTTACCTAAATTAGCACATCTGGTTTCTAATGTTGCTAGGCCTCAACAGTAATAAACAATCACATTTCTACACAGCTTTTTCACATGCTGTTGGGTCATTAGTCTCTTCATCTTTAAAGTTTTCAATATTCTTTTCAAGGCATCTTGAATACTTGAGCAGCAATTTTCCCTGTTTGCAGCAATCACCAGTTGAATGCTTTTGTGAATGGCAAATTAAATGGATTTTCAACAATGTCGATACTTTTAAATGAGAGTCCCAATGAAATTATGGATGAATCAAGGGACAGCAGGAAGTCGGTGATTTTTCTGCATTCGTAAATATCTTTCTAAAAAATGCCATCCTTAGAACTCTACAGCCATTAACCCATTAGTGCCAGTCTGTCCATCTGCCTCTTAGGTAATTCCTATTCTTTTCTTAATGGCTCTAAAAATTCACACGCGAAAAGTTAAGTATCCAACAGTACTTATCAAATTGTATAAAGAACAGTAAGTATGCAACCAGTCACTTGAGGACTCATACAAAATATTTACATCCCTGACTTCTGGAAGGTCTAAAGTATAAATGGTATGAAAAAAATATCTTAAGGGTGCTTGAGTGGCTCAGTTAAGCATCCAACTTCGGCTCCGGTCATGATCTTAGGGTCCACGAGTTTGAGCCCTGGGCTCTGTGCTGACAGCTCAGAACCTGGAGCCTGCTTCGGATTCTGTGTCTCCCTCTCTCTGTGGCCCTACCCCACTCACGCTCTGTCTCTGTATCTCTAAATAAAGCAGCCACCTTTGGGATTCGCCATATATGCTTCTGAGAAGGAGTGTGGCATGAGGAGACTGATGTTTAAGGAAGAAGATTCTTGCTGTTACTAAATTACCATAGAAGAGGAAGCATCATTTGACCTCCACATTAGTCATGTTGCCAAATATAAATTAGGTTTTTCAAGTGAATTCCCACTATTTTCATACATTTCCTCCAGAATTCAGTTATTCATTCAGTTGAGGGTTAATCTGACAAAACTATTGCATGATTTTCCAGAAGAGGAGTAAGTTAGCAGAGTGATTAGACACACGGGCTTTGGACCTACACCATCTGGGTTTAAATCTTGGCCATATTCTCTGCCACCTGTGTGACTTAAACTGCTTTGTCTCTCCCAACTTCAGTCTCCTCATCTGGGATAATATAATGTCTCCCTCCTTGTTTTAATGAGAAGATTAAGTGATAAGAGTGTTGAAAAAGTACTTAAATAGTATTAAGTAGTATAAAGACTCAGTAAGTGATAATTAATATTTCTGAATTTAAAGAAATCTGTTATTTCTGAGGCATTTTTACTGAATCATCATGCAAACCTATACCATTTTTCTTCACTTCTACAATAGAGAGAAAAAGCTTTCGACACTGAAAAATTCAAAATGAATTTGAAAACGTGCCTCAGTAATTTCTAAATACAGATGTAGACATTTTAAATTTTGCAACATTTTCATTCACTGGAGTTTTACAATTGCTTATACAATGGTTCTAAATGCTTTGGACTAAATGTCCAAATTTCACATATTCTCGATTATTTTCAAACATAAAGTATATACATTGAGTAATCTACCTTATGGTATATTAGGACTTCATTTTTAAATGCTTTTAAAGTGATAAAACATTTGTTGAGAACAAAAGAATGAAATCATGGTGAAAAATTATGAAGACAATATCTGTGATGAGGTGAACTTTGATGTTTATTTAAAAACAGGCCTTGGTAATTGGAAAAGTTAGATCTTTGGGGGGGCTTTTTTGCTATTATTGTTGTTTTGGTTTTGTTTTGTTTTTTGCTTTCTTCTTAGACTTTTTTCTAGAGACTAGGATTAGTTATACATGGACAATCTACTATGAAAAATTGATAATGCTATGAGTTAAATTTGATCTAAAAATATCATTCATACCATTTAGGATTTACCAATTTTCTAGTTAATTATAGTTCTTCATTCTCAATCAGTCTTGATTCTAGAACTTCCATGATGTATTCTGCACTTCTTTCAGTTATTATTTGTACAGAGTAAGACATTTTCTTTTAAGCCTAAGGCAGAAATACCTTCCCTTGAAAATAGTGTGATCATTTGTCAGCAATACAGTCTCAGATTCTAGATGCCTTTTTCACATTGGCATCATAGGTCAATGAATAGGTGTCAAGATTCTAGTACATGTAATGCAGATTACTAAGAGTTTTTGCCCTCAGAAAAAGAGTTTTGCATTTAATAAGAGAAATGCTTAACAAATAAAATGAGGTATACTAAAAGGCATACAAATGCTTGGGATTTAAGGGGACTGATTAATTGCATCTCTCTCTTTTTCCTCTAATGTCCAGGACCCTATGAGAGGTAAACTGAGGAATTAAGCTACTACAGATCAAAACAGCTTTGGAAAGCATATTAATTGCATTGTGAGGCTTAAATGTGTAACCTCAATGTAGCTCTTTGAGTTGAGCTTACAATTCAAATCTGCAATGCTCCCTACAAGTGCAGAGTATAGCCCTCTGTGAATTCACTGCATATCAAACAGCGTGCAATCTCTCTGTGGGCAAGCCCATGCATAGTAAGAACCTCAGATGCCCTAGGCCAAGCCTGCTCAATTTCTTCTCCCAAATTCATCAATCAAGGCAGGCATTCCTCCCCAGGGGAGGATGGAGGGAGGGAGCCAACAAGATGGAAGTCTCTCTCCCTTATTTTTTCCTGTAAGAAGTGCAGTGGAAATTCCCCCTTCACAAATCGGGAATATGCAAAGTGAAAGTAAGTGATCTTGTTCTAATGGAGACAACATGCATGGAGTTCAAAGGATGAAGAGTCCAGATGGCTGGATGATGGGGAAATAATTCAGAAAGGAGTTGGTGGCTGAGATAGGCTAAAAGAGGAATATAAATTAGGCTAGATGAAAGAACAAGTCTCCCATGGAGAGTCTGGTAGAAAGTCCAGAAGAAAGAGCTAGAATTCCCAAGCATTAAAGAGGACCCCAGGTGACACTGAAGTGAATTTCTAATGAACTTAGAATGATTGAAGACTCTCTTTATTAATATTTAGAAGGCAAGGAATAGCCAGTCATCATGAGGTGTTTAAGATTAGCAAGCACATGTGGTGTATGTTTCAGTGGATGTGACATTCTACAGAAATAGTATATTATTAAAATAGATGTGGTGTGGTTCAGGCTTAGCTGCTGGACAAAACAAAAACAAAAACAAAAACCTCAGTACCTGTGACACAGAGTAGAGGGGTAGAGAATGAGAAAATGAATAAATGTATACGGAAAATAAGAAAACAGAAGGCCACAGTGAAAGAAAGAATTTTGGAACGTGTAATATGGAAAATGGAGCAATGCCCAGAGATGAAACCCAAACTATAATTAGAAATTAAAATTTAACCAAAAAAAAAAAGGACTTTCACGGAGGCTCATCAATAGACTGAAATCACTCCAGGATGCTAGCAGAATTCAGTATAAGCTGGTGGAGGAAGATGGACACCCATCCTAGAAATCGTTTGTGAGACTAATGAAGAATTAAATAACAGAAGTACAGAAAAGGCAAGTGGTCAAGTGCTCATGGTTAGTCATCTGGAAGTAGTACTGAGGAACCAGTTATATGCCCAGCTACTCTCCTGGCCTTAAAAGAGGTTAGGAGACATGGGGGGAAAATCAGGCTTCAATGAATAAAAGGTAGAGTTTAGAAGAAAGATTTGAGGATTTGATACAAGGTGCGATAAAATGCGGGTAGTCGGTAACATGCTATGCATGATACACTAATAAGGGAGTGGACCAGTATAAGTGACCTGGGAAAGAAGGGCAGTCTGAATAAGAAAAGGGATTTGCAAAGCATCAATAGCAGAGATTAAGAAAACAATGGTTTGAGAAAGCAGCTCCAGAGACCCGTGGACAGGGCAGGAGGTTGGCACCATTTAATCATTTTCAGCCCTTTGGAATGGTATTGCCAAGTCACTCTGGATGTTCAAAAATTCTATTTCTTCAACATCTTTATAATTAGGAACAGGAATTGGTGTCGTCCGATTGGAGCTTGCTGCTAAAGATGTGAGAGTTTTTAGAGACAGATACATGGTCTTGCCAACACAATCTAATGTAGTCACGGTGCCATCCAGTGGTTAGTTTGATTACTTTTACAGGTACTTCCCATCACTCTTTAAGAATGTATTTTACTCTCTAGTGAATATTCATCTAAGTTTCATCAAGGTTCTATGAAAAGCATTTTACTGTCTTTTCAAAAATCACATAGGAGGGATTTGATTTGCTATCCACTTCTAAACTAATGGAGTTATAGCCAGCTTGTTTTCTATATGTGTTATGCTCTGGAAAACATGATTTAGCCTGTCTTCTATCGAAATTAATGCAATAAGGAACCATGAAATAATGGGCCTTACACTGTATTCAATTTTAGTCCTAATGGAAACACAATGGAAAACAACATCTGCGACATAGGCCTGGTTGCTCGTAGGAAAGTAATGGATATTTTCTGCTGTGATTTTATTGGTGCTCTGGGTTTTATCCTTCATCATATGCTCATCAGTATAGTAATAATGTAATACATACTTTGACTTGACTTGTACATAGTCTCAGTTTTTGTAAGGTCACATGGGTAAATGTAGCTGGAAGACTTTTAATTTGGCTGTTGACAAAGTAGGATAAATCAAGATGCCATTAGAAGGAACCCTTCTCAAATTTTTTATGAAAGCACAGCTTTTAGATTTATTGCACACATCTTTAAAAAATATACTTTACAGTAAATTTTAGTAACATCACATTGGGACATTTGAACCTTTGGCAATGAAATTCTGCCTTGCCACCAAAATTCATTATTTAAATCTCCATGGTAAATTAGCTTTATGAGGTGGCTACTTTAATTATTTTCCTATGAATCAAAGGCAAGAGTAGAGACAACTTCATCATCTTTATCACTGTTTATATGGGGAAGTACTAAACATTTTGCCCATGGAGAAACCTGTAAAGGCCTTTGGGTTTACCTCTTTATCAACAGGCATAAACACATCCAAACCACCCTAGAAAAATGGACGTTAACATCTAATATTGTTTCTAAACATCTAAAGGGATAGCCTCACTACAGTGGACTATGTCAAACTGATACAGTATTTCAAATCACTTCAATTTGAAAATGATTGGAGCCACTTATCATTTGATTCTTTTCACACTATTTGTCTTCAGACTTCTTCCATTTGGTTCAGAAAACACAGAACTGATTTGGAGAAGATGGTATTGATGTCAATGATGGCACTGTCTGCAGATTTTCAAGGGTGTGGGAGCAGGAGATCTAAGGCTACTTGGAGGGTGTGGCGAAACAGGTGTTGATGATCCAAACAGAACTGCCTTCCTGGTCATGAGTTACTACATTTGCTCTTAACTTGTGCAGTTAAATACCTCACACAATTTATTAGTGTTAAATGAATACTCCCTAAAAATTTTACCTAACCTCTACCAGTCTACAATCTGCAACCAAGACAATACATTTTGGCTTCTTTTGCTCTTGCTGTTGAGTTTATAGTTTTCAAACTTTACATAGGGAAAATGTTAAACTTACAAAAACAAGTTTAAAGAATAGTGTGATGACCATGCACATACCCTTTGCTTCTACCAAATGGTAACTTTTTTTTTATATTTGCTTTGTCTGTGTAACGATAAGCTTTTTATTTTTATTTTTATTTTTATTTATTTATTTTTTTTTGGCTGAACCATATGGAAATAATATAGGCACTTCAGCCCTAAGTACAGTATGTATCTTAGGAATAAAAATAAGACTACTCTTCTACATAAACACAACATCATTTTCAGGCACCCCAAAATTGAACATGGTGTAGTAATATTATCAAATATAATGTCTACGTGTAAATGTCACCTGTTGTCCAAAAACACCCTGGATAGCTTCATTGTAAAGGTACAATTCTACCTTTACAACTAATATCCTGTTCCCTTTTATACAATGGTTTTTGCATCTATGGGTTCTTGCCTGACTCACATATTATATTAGCTATTGCAAAAAGGTGATTTTTCGACTTTTATTATTACGTTTTGAGACAGCCTTCTGCTGTGAAGATTTTACTCCTTTTATTTAAAAATATCACCCTGGGTTCATGGATTCTTTTTTTACTTAACATTTTATAACCCATTGCCATCATTTTTCTTTTTCATGCTCCCATTGTCCTAAATTTCGCCAGTGGGAGCCCCTGAAAGCCCATCTCCTGTGTCTTTTTGACATGTCCCAACAGATTTGGAGCATGTCTTTACTTTCTTACGTAATAAAGTAGGTCTGCCTTGTGCCTTCCCCATCCCAGACTTAGAAACAAGAAGTCCTGTTTTGTTGTTGTTGTTGTTGCTGTTCCTGTGGGTAATGGTACTTAGAAACCAAAATATATTTATTTTTACTGGGATATCATTCTTCTAGGCTCTTTCAGTGAACAGGGCTAGATTCTTTTTTTTAAATAATGAATTCAAACTTTGCCTCTAAGTCAGACGCAACACCACAGGCTTCTGCCTCACCTTTCTCCATTCCATACGCATACTTCACATCTTCCACTTTGAAAACACTGCTACCTACCATCAATATATTTACCATTTGCTCTATCACACAATACACAAAACAAAGTTTTAGGATTTCTGCACCAAGAACAGTACTAACAACAAACCTACTATGTCAAGTTCAATATTTTTAAATATTCTTTTATGTCCTTAGATTATGTACCACTGTGGGGTTTCACTTAACAATATATCCTGAAAACTCACTCCATATCAGTTTAGAGATATATGCTTTATTCATTTTTATAGGTTTACAGTACCCCATTTTATGGATATATCAGAATTTGTCCAGCTAATCTTCTATAATTTGGCATTTAGGGTTTTTTTTCAATATTATACCACAATGATTAAGTCTGTATATATATCATTTTGTATTTTTAAAGGTGTTTCTTGAGGGCAAATTTCTAGAAGTGGCATTGCAGTGGCAGAGATTACCAAAAAATGTATACTTTTATCAAATATTGCCAAATCCCCCTCCACAGATATTATGCCATCTTGGTCTTCCACCATTGTACTTCTTACAATAACCAAATGATTATTTCTCTCTGAAAATATTAACAATATTAACGGTTTTAAATAGTAAGAGTTGTTTGGAACAAATGTGAAGGTAAGAATTTCTTGTATACCCACTTCCTGATTCCAAACTCAAATTCAAATTATATAGGTGGGATGGCACTCCTGGATGGCTCAGTCAATTGAGCATCCAGATCTTGAGGTCAGCTCAGATCATGATCCTGGGGTCATGGGATCCAGCTCCCACATTGGACTCTGCACTGAGCGTGAAAACTTCTTGGGATTCTTGCTCTCTCTCTCTCTCTCTCTCCCTCTGCCCCTCTCGCCTACTCATGCTCTCTCCAATTAGTCAATTAATCAATAAATAGAATTTAAATTACAGAGATGGTAGATGCCACTGCAGAAACAAAGCCAGACTATAATATTAAACAAACCTGCTTAAGTGGTATTTTGAAGCTATAGTGGTTTATGATTGTTTTTCTCCTGGACTAATTAAAAATACAAAATAAAACAAATTCATACATTGGAAATTTAGAGTAGGAAGAAATCTCAGAGATTTACCAGTGAAGTACTGACAACATAAAGAAAATTGAATGTTTATCATTTTATTTCTTAGAATACGATGCGATTTCTTAGAATATGCTGCTCTCTCCTCAAAATACAATTTCCTCTCCATTTATTTCCCTAGGGTTCTCAACAGTCTCTATATCAACCCTAAATCTTTCTAAGTTTCTACTATTTCCATTCAAACAGGTCCTACGATCCCATAGTCTTATTTCTCAGTTCCCATTCTTAAGCCACTGAGTATGGAAGACTAACTCATGGGACTGGAGCCACTTAAGATGCCCTTCATGCAACACCAATGGGCTTTTACCACCGTCCAGCATACCTCCTTCCCCAAGATCCAGTGTCTGAAAATCCCCTTCAATACCTTCTCTCCCAGCTGATGATCTTGATTTTTACTTTATGTGAACACCAAAAATATTTCACTTAGAGTTCCAGCCAATCCTATCTTCCTTTTCCTACATCTTTACTTCCACTTTTTTTTGTTTCTCTTCCTCCAAGCTGGCTACCCCCCCCCTTCCTGTTACTCCAAATCACTCCCCCCCACACACACACACACACTTCCTCTGCAGTTGTGCTCCATAAATCATCTCTTTTTTAGCTTACAAATGTTTGAATTTTTTTTCTAGTAACTTCTCTTTGTTTACACACATGCTTAGATCTCTCACATTCTAAAAACCACTTCTGGGGCACCTGGGTGACTCAGTTGGTTAAACGTCTGACTTTGACTCCGGTCATGATCTCACAGTTCATGAGTTCAAGCCCCATGTAGGACTTTGTGCCGACAGCTCAGAACCTCGGGCTGCTTCAGATTCTGTGTCTCCCTCTCTCTCTGCCCCTCCCTCACTCACACTCTGTCTCTCTCAAAACTAAACAAACATTAAAGAAAATATTTTTAATAAAAAAATAAATAAATATAAAGACAGCTTCCTTTACCCTATTACCTTGAATTGGATTATTACTTTGTCTTATCCTTTCAACTATAAAATTCTGATAGTGACTATATTAAAATCAAAGCCTCTGTTTACTCTCCTGTCAAGCCCTCATAATCTGGCTTCCATTTCATAAAAGTTGTTCTCTTAAAAGTTTCTAATGACCTCTAAACAAATTCCAGTAGTCTCTTACTGGTCTCCATCCTCCTTAAGCTCACTGTGAGGATTGCCACTATTTATTGTGACCCTTTCTGTGATTTTCAGGAAATTTTGCTATCAGTTTTCCTCCCAAACATTCCTTCTTTCTCTTGACCTGTAGTATGTCCCAACTGCTAAAACTAGGTATTCCCTAAAAGTTCTTTCATAAACCCTAGTTGAGAAGTTCACCCGATGAAGAAGTTAGAGGACCCTAAATTAGAATGTGTCTCTTGGATTATGAAAATGGCATAATACACGTTGGGAAGCTCATTGCATAAAGCCTGAGAACAAACAGGTATATAGATAGGTTCAGGTTATTTGTTAACAAATAATAGCTAGATGACAGATATAGATAGGTTCAGATTATATGCCATGTAGTTCTAGGACTTTATTTCGTGGGTATTACACATCAGAATATTTATGGGTCAGTATGTCTTCAGCCAATACATATCAAAGCAACAGTTTTTAACTGACTGAAAGCAAAGATCTGAACTACAATTAAAAACATACGTATTTTAACTCTTAGCATTTCTGCTAAAAGATTTTTTAAATCTAATATCAAAGGGAACTGCACCATATTACTGCCCTTGGTGATGGCATTAATAATCATCTATTACATACATTAGAAATCAGCCTTATTTCTCTTTTTTAAAGTCCTAACAATTGTGAATATTTAAATATTTTCTACAAAAATAATAATGTTCAGGCTTCTATTAACGTAGGTCAATTTGTAACCTGCTTTTGTAACATGTTTTTTATAGTAATCATTCAGAATAAAACCTGGTCTTTATAGTAATCATTCAAACTAAAACCTGGTCTTCATAGTAATCATTCGGAATAAAAACCAAACAATTATGGTCCTTTAGTCAAGAATTTAGGCAATATTTATCACACATCCACTGCCTGAGCTATAGCACGTATTTCCTGTGTGATAATTATATGCAAGCCACTAATCTGGGTGTTAGGGATTCAAGCCAGACAAAGTCTCAGCCCCTGTAGCATATACATTTGAATTAGACTGGCTTAGATGTTATGGTATATGTAGCCCATGCCTGTCTCTTCCTGCACTGAGTGGTGCTGGACGGGTTGTGCCAGTGTTTAGTGAACACACTAAGATGGACAGCTACGATATTTGTCTTCTATAAGGAGAAACTGTTCATCTTAGTCAGTGGTGGTTCAAAACTAAGGGTGATCTTGCCTTAAGGAATTTGGGGCAATATGTGGCATTTTTGGTTGCCACAACTGGTCCATTACTCACATCTAAAATTCTGTGAAACATCCTACAATGCACGGAACAGCCTCCCAAACAAAGAGTTCTCCAGTCCACACCGGACAGTGCCAAGGCAGAGAAACCCTGCTGTAGACTAAAGAGCCCATGTGGCTTGGGTTTTCTCTTAGAAGAGGAACATGAACCACATGCTCCCACAGTCTCTCCTACCTCTGACCACAGAGATCTCCCTTCAAGCTCATTCCTCTAATCTTCTTTGTTCCATGGGTAAACACACAATGTTCAGTTGAGATCCATCCGTACCTTCTATTTGTTTTCTGGGCTGTTCTCAAGGGTCAATCAATGCTTACTAAAGTTTTTGAGCAAGCACTAACGTAGTAAGTTCTATGCCTGCTGGGCATAATTATAGGAAACAACTTCATTTTTTTTAATCTCATAACACGAAGCATCAGCACAATCCACAAATTACAACTCCTTTCCAGTGTGTTTGTGCCCTCAGCAGCTCACAGCAGGACAAAATCTCAGCCTCTGCCAGCCACCATTTTTTAGCCACCTTTCCTAAAATATCAGAAGCAACAAACCTCCCAGGGTGAGGCAACATTCTGCGGTTTTGCCTGCATGGATCAGTATTTTTCCCACACAGTGATTATGTTGCTATGAAATAGCCAATAATTATTTTTTATTTAAATCATGAGTACAAGGAGGAAGTTAGTCAGACTGTTACTCATTATCAATACTCTACTTCATACGGTAGGAAGCTCACAGGGGCCTTGGTTGGTAGTCCAAAATTCACTTGTATTTTTCCCTTTCATTTAAATGCTGTGTAAACTTTTCTGATTATAATTCTATTTCTATAACTATACGACAGGCTATGAACCATCACTTAACAACATTTGAGCTCCAGATGGAATTTATACCTTTACCACTGTGTAACATTAGACAACTCACTTAACTTTTCAAGGGTAGGATTTAGTAATGTATTGAGTAAATAGTCTGAGCTAGTATCTGACATGAAAATGATGAGTCTTAAGTAAGTATTGCCAGTTTCTGGCCATGTGACCATCGGCAAGCCTTCCCTCGCCCACCATTTAGAGATTAATTTGAGTCTTAAAGATTTTTTCCATTGCTACTGTCACCACCAAATTGTTGTCTTCAATGTGTCTTCTAGCTCTGCAGATACAACTCAGTATCACCCTAAACTGAATTGGAGAAAGGATATCCAGTATTCAGGATGCCTAAATTGACCAAAATTAAATAGGTTTTTAAACTCTATGTTTCAACTTTTTTTCCCTAATAAAATAACTTTACTCTCTACCCAGGCACAGAAGCATAGGAATGGAAATTTATTTTGCACCCCACTGGCCCCAGACATTATCTTTTCTAACATGCACACTCTGTTTTAGATTCACTAGGAAAGATTAATAATTTAGAAACTGAATATTTCTCTTTAGACTAGTAAAGGTTGAACATTTTTTCTGAAGATTCTATCTCAGAATTTCTGTTCCTTCCTGACATAAAACTACATGGGCTCTGTCCTTACAGAGAAAGAACATCTTCACTAGCAAACAGAAATGTCACCAAGCATCAAAATATATTGAGAGCCAGGTCCCCTCTACTGTGAACTGCCATTTTGGTCAGTAACTACTGATCGTCAGGAGCACTAGTAACACTCAAGAGTGGACCTCAGACATCATTTCCTATTATTTGTGAATGACTAATTAACCGTGTTCCCAGTAAGTCAATCACCATTGCTTATGAAGAGTCATATATTTGAATGACAACTAGATACTGAGGGACTATCATAATAAAAATCAAATGCCACTTTATTTACTCTTCACCTATCCACTTGCATTTTTATCTAACCAGACTATTTTTCCAGGCAATCATGTTTAATATGGTAAAGTCAATCGGGCATGTTTGAGGGTAGGTGCATGTTGGTATGATTCTAGTGTGATAGTTTACAAAACAACATCCCACTTTTCCAATGTCCCTTCTCTGCTAGATTTCTTCAGAGGACCCAGATAATAAATGGCCACACAACATCTTCTTAAACAAGTTTGCACTGCAGAAGGAATGATCTCATTCTTCAAGAAGCTTACATCTTTATTGGAGATAAATGACAAATGCATGTAAAAGAGAGAGAGAGAGAGAGAGAAAGAAAAGAAAAAAGAAAAGAAAAGAAAAGAAAAGAAAAGAAAAGAAAAGAAAAGAAAAGAAAAGAAAGAAAGAAAGAAAGAAAGAAAGAAAGAAAGAATCACCTATCCAAAAAGTAAATACTACAAGCAGCTATATACCATTAGACAAAAGATGTCTAACAATAGTATATAATAAAAAACTGGTTAGAAAATATCAATGAATACATATCAGTTTTACCTAACCAAGTAAGTTATCATTTAATGATTAGATATTGCACAGCAAGTTAACTATCCATGCTTTTTTTTGAGGTATATCCTATATTTCCATTAATTTCCACTAGATAACGTGACAGATATTTTTTAAAATCTTCAAAAGTTTTGGTCGACAGAAATTTAGGTGCAACCCTTCAGCATGTCAGGAGGTGAAGTGTTTAATCTTTTGACATTTTTAGTGCTCAAAAGGGTTCTTTTTATTTTATAGTTTTTTACATATCATCTTTATTTGTTCAACAAACTCCTCTGTATCCTTTTCCCTGAAACTACAGGGCTTTTTTGAGGCTCAGGGATCCCCTCATATTCACATTTCCCAGAACTTTACTCTTTCTTTGCCTGTAATTTTCTAGAATCCCTTGGATTTTACACAAGTATAAAATACTTGTAACTGACATAGCATAAAATTCAGTCACGCTCACTTTATCAGTTGCGCACAAACTTCCTCATTACATACATGATACCCACGGTTGGTTTGCATTTTATTTTTATCTGTTGCACATAAGCCATTACTTTGTTAAAGAAAAAAAAAACCATCCTGCAGAATGGTGGAGAGAGTGTAGGAGACTTTGGTTCTGAGTTCTACACAGTTTGGCACTTTCTTCCCTCAAATGTAGAACAAGAACATTGGAATTGTGTTCCTTTTCCCATAACTTATCTACTGTGACAGGGTTTTTATTCATGTGACCTTTAATTTCTTACTCTCTTCAGATCTAGAAAAGAAATGAAACTTTTAGAATTCTTTGAGAGAAAGGAAATAATTGTATTCGTGATGTCCATTTTAGTTAGTAAAAATGTCTCTGAGAGGCTGACTCCCCCAAAGATTAAATGAAATGTCCATTCAGTGGTAAAGTCGGAATTGGACCCTCAGCTCCTCACTTCCCACACCACGTACTAGCTGTGGGATACATTTCCTCCTGCCAGATTCCTCCTGAAAATGTAATTTGTCATCTTCTAAGTAGTAGGCAATTAAGGCCTGAGATTCATTTTCACTGCAAATGAATAATTAGTGAATGTCAATTTCATGTTTTCTGAGTCCATGCAGAAGACAAAAAAATAGTCATGTTAAAACACTTAACAGGCCCTTTAGCTGTGATGACACATCAGTTCTTGGAGATGAGTATAAATATTATTATTGTTTTCCTCCTTAAAAGATCATCGAATCTGGGTCTCACTTAAAAGTTTACTGAACATTTGTCTACTCTATTTATAGCTTTAGGAGTGTTTTGCTAATAGATTCAAAAAAATACAGTCATCTCTTCTAAACATTGTGTTTGCATTTGGTTTTTGCTTTTTTGTTGTTTCTTTTTTTCTCTACACCCCCTTACAGCACAAGGTGCCTCAAACCCCAAGCAGCTGCCATCTGGTTTGTTTTACATAACTCTCTAAGCCCATTCAAGTGGCACTATACCAGCAAAGAATAAAATATATATTTATATAGATGTATATATTATATATAGTGGATGGAGCCCAGGAACTGCGCCCAAAATAACTTGTTAAAAGTCATTGAGCATAACAGAGGGAATCATAGGGAGGTCATAGCAGCAGCTGCTCTGGAACAGCTCCCTTTCTCGTCATGGTGCCGTAGGCATGGTTAAGAAAGCAATACTCACAGCACCTCCTCCTTCTCCTTTAGTTTTTATGCCTGTCTATCACTCGCATCTCACTAGCTGACAAGCACCTGGGATTCAATTCCTGCTGGATTTTAGAAAGTCACATTAATTTTGGTAATTTCCCTATTGTAGTAGTGAGACACCCCCCCCCCCACCCAGTTTGGCCAGCAGCTTTAATATTTCATTGCATATTCATGTATTGCCTCATGTTATTTTTGTTGTCTAATGGAGACAGCAGCCGGGGCTTCATGAAAGATTAGTAAGAGCCCTACAAATAGCTTTCTCACTGTTCTAGTAGATTGTTTTTTTTTTTTTTTCTTTTCCTAAGAGGGCGGACCAGAATTCTTTTCAACGAAGACATATTTGGTAGTGAACAAAAAAGAAACTTTCCCAGTCCACGAAGAATCTCCTTGATACGTGAGAATATGTAATTATGATTACCCCCAAGACAGCCTGCCCCTGTGCCTCTGTTCAGCTACTGGAAGGCACCAGCTAATCTTCACGTTTTGTCCCTTCCCCCTAATTCTTTTCCCTAATTCTTCTCATTTATATTATTTAAAGAATGCCATGTTTCATTAGTTCCACATTTCTTTCGGTGAGATATAGGACCCCAATGGGAAAGAAATCATCTTTTTTTAAAAATGTCCCACACATACAACACAGTTTACTCCTTCTGAATTGCAAATAATTTATTCATGGCATATTGATGTCTTGTAACTTTTATATTTACTGGGCTGTTCTTTAAAACAATTTTCTATTCCATTTCCCTTACTCATCCAGAGATTTATAAGAATGTATAGCATGCAATATAGTGAAAAGCCCAAAGTACCAGAAAATATTTTTAGAATAGAGACATTCTACAAATGACAGATTTTTTTCCATTTTAGGCCTTATGAAAAATGGATTTGAAACTTATAAAAAATGTATCTGGAACATCTGAGTGCAAGGTTTTTGATTGGATTTTAGAATTCAGATCTATGATTCAAAAGCAATTTCTTCTTCTCTGAAAGTGGCCACACCGAATTGATTTTTAAGGAGAAAGAAAGGGTATAATTTGGATTTTGAACCCTTTTCTAAGGATTCATATTGTTTTCACTTATGCTGACTTCCTTCATCCCTACTGCATCCTTATGGAGGAGGCAAGTATGTGTTAAAACAACTCTTTTACAAGAGTTGACCTTAGGCAAAGCTATAAATAAAGCTTCACTTTTCTTTGTCCTGTTTCACCTTTTTCATTCCACATTTCCTATTATAGACCCCATGTGGCTTTCTAGCAAACATTTTTTTTTCTATCTTGAAGATCTTATTATCTTATAACGCCACTCAAAGAATTTCCTTTTTTTTCCCACCACAAAAAATAAAGGGAGGAAATAATAAACCCAAATGAATTAATCAGTAATGGTAGACCTTCCAGTAAAAATCAGGTAAGTATGAGATAGATGTCCAGGAAAGAAAACTGGAAATTTTCCAAGTTTATGAAAATGCATAGAGTAGTAGGGAGAATTCTGTTTTGTCTCCTGAAAAACCAAAAGTCACTGACCCTATTTTTAAAATCTTGATCCTCAAACTCTGAATATTTTTCTTCACCCAGCTTTCTCTCTTCTGTGGTGGTTGCATCAACTTCCACTGAGTACAGCTAATGGAGAAAAAAATAAACACCTAATTGAATAAAAAAGATAAGTAGGTTGAAACTCAACCCAAAGTTTAGTCTGATTTGCCATGGCTAGCTTTCTAACTTTGGGGAGCAATTGGTCCTTTTTGAATGTTATTTTCCACCTCTAAAATTAGAAAGCTCAAGCATATTTTTTAAATGGTTCTGTAACAGGAGCACCTGGCTGGCTCAGTCAGTAGAAGGTGCAACTCTTGATCTCAGGTTGTAAATGTGAGCCCCATGTTGGATGTAGACATTACTGAAATGATTCTGCAACAGTCTTCATTTAAATTTGAACTGTACCCATCTGCTAACTGTGTGATCCTACCCAAGCTATTTATCATACTTTACTTTGTTCATCTATAAGATCATTGCAGTACCTACTTTGGAAGAAGTTATAGCAAATAAATGCTTAGTTAGCTTCTAGGGGTTTTTAGCTATTGTTTAATTCTAAGTTTTATTACAGATATATTAAGCGGCATACTTGAAAAATGCGAACAACATAATTTTAAGTATTTGTAGAATAGCTGATGTTTATCAAGTGATTATGGGCCAAACATTAAGTCCTTCATTTGCAAATCTCATTTAAGTCCCTCAATAACATAATGTAGAAGTATACTTATCCCTGGATTACCGATGAGAAAGCTAAAGCTTCGCTAAGCACACAGACACAAGTAAAAAAGTACTAGGAGGGGTTTTCCAAAGAGGCCACTGTACCATACTGCTTTCCATTCTAGAGTTTTCTGCCCTCGGTCTAGATGATTAATACCCAAATAAATGTTGCACTGGATCCTAATAAAGATCCACCTTTCCATCTCCTGAATCATTTTTATGATCCGTATGTGCTTTATATTCTTTACCAAACCTGCCAGTGAACTTCGAGACATTAAGTATATATTTTTTCAGCATGCACACCCAGAAAGTCAGAGTGTTTTCAAACCACAAGGTGTTACCCACCCACCTTTCCTCTGAATATCACATACGAAGGATCAAGTCTCTCAGGAAGCTCAGACTTGTTTAAATTCACCTAAAACCAGATAAAATTAATGTGGTAAGGCCCATGAGACCCCAGTAGAAGAAACTACATCAAAACGCACACACCTCTTCATTTCAAATGGAAGAAGCCAGAGTTAGCACCCCACTGTTTCCCACAGATGGTGCAAGTCATAACATGTGAAATTGATACATTTCAGCTCTCAGCCTCTCGGGGTGCAATACCAGCACACTGGGAAAAGTCTCTGTTTCCTTCTCCAGATTAATTCTCTTCTTTCCGAGAAATGACTTTCAGCTATTTTAGACAATATGCCCTTCATTTGGAAAGCGATTTATATTCATTCACTCACAGCCATCATTCAGGAACATCATGGATTGATAGATTCTAAAAGCCTAGCTTTTCATTAGTTCTGTTTGCAAGGCTAATTTTCACAGCCATTGATCATTTACTCCCAGTTGCTCCTTCTTTCCAGGACTTCGTGTCCCACAAAGATTCTTTTGATGCAGTGGTCCATTACATGTTTCTATCCACAGAGATGTGTCTATGCCCCTAATAATGACAGCAGGTACTTACCAGAGCAAACACGTTCATGTTCCTGGTGCTAATTATGCACAGAAGGTTCTACCTTTCACTTACCGATGAGAAACAGACTGAGTCTCAGAGCAGAGAAGATCAGGAGCTTAGTTGCTTATTTAACACATATATTACTGGCACCTAATTTACACTGAATATATGCAAACTCTTTGCTTTGTTTCTCAGGTATCCTATTATTGTTTACACTTGCAGCTGTTATTATTACTAAATTCAAATTAATCACAGGGTATCTCCACATAAGTCACTACTATCTTACCAAAAGCCAATGATAAAAATAGGGAATGACCCGATGATGGATCTGATAAAGCTACTTCTGATCTCTAGGCACACATACTAAAGAGATTTTTCCCTTGTTAAACTTTACTCATCAAGCATATATGTATAAATATCTATTTTTCTGTTCATAGGCTCACACGTGAAATAGTGTTGAGTGGTAGATTCTAGTACATGAGGAGCCTGTGGAATAAAGAAGAGACAATTCCTAGCAGTGATGATTCCTACTAATAGAATATT
Source organism: Neofelis nebulosa (assembly GCF_028018385.1). Taxonomy (NCBI): domain Eukaryota; kingdom Metazoa; phylum Chordata; class Mammalia; order Carnivora; family Felidae; genus Neofelis; species Neofelis nebulosa. The sequence goes on along the minus strand of NC_080789.1, from coordinate 39,757,914 downwards.
TGCAATTACAATGTGACATCTGACATTTTAGTTGCTATGCAATTAACATTTTCTTCTTCTCTTCTACCTCCCGATACACATATACATGAGGATGTGTAGGTTTCATTATACCACGATGGTAAGGTAGAGATATCGGTTGAGATTTTAAGACGTTTAGAACATTTTCCAGACTCCAAAAATGAGTGATAAGTGATTTCTTTTTTTGCTGTCAACAAATTTGTACTGGGCATTACGATGACCCAGGGACTTCACACATACATAAGATCTCCCCAATTAATCCTCACAGCAAACTGTGAGGTACTTGGTGATTTAGTATGGAAGATGGGACATATACTTTAATGACCACAAGTTAAGGGATAAAATGATGACTTCCATAAGCAAAATGATGTAATACCCTAAGTACAAAGTAATATATGTGTGTGTGTGTATATATATATATATATACACACACACACACACACACACACATATGTAACAACAGCTGTATATATATAATAATAACTATACAGAAGGAAAAGTTTCATTCTACTTGAAGAAGTTAAAAAACAAATTCCTTAAAAGGCAACAATAGAGTCAGATCTGAGGGTGAAAAGGTATTTTCACTCCAAATCCTATCACTTGTTCTTTTTAGATGTGTATCACTAGCATTATTCTGATGTTAAATGAGCAAGAGAAAGGTGTAACTCTGGCAAAATAAGAAATGAAGGTGGGCATGCAAGAAAAAAAGGAAGGAATAGAAAGCCTGAAAATATATGAAGTACCTAGCAAGGACTATGCAGAAGAAGGAAGAAGAGTGTGTGTGTTCATGAAAGAGAGACTATGAAAGACAAAAAGAACCAAGATCTTTAATCCCAATGAATTAAAATAAAAGAGTGCGGAAACAGGAAAGTCACTGCTTTGCCGCTTCCTCAATACACCCACCACCTACCGCCATCAAGGCCACCTAGTTCATTGGGTGCCGGAGCAGATCTCACTAGCGTCAGAAGAGAATCTGACCACAGATCACATGTATAAAACATTCAAGGCTCACGTGCTCATTCAAGAAATGCATAGGAGGGTGAAATCAGTGCTTCACCAGTCAATGGTCCAGAAGTTTACAATGTGAAGGCCTAGCATGTAAAGAAGAGGATGCAAACGAAGAAAAAACACCTGTATTGATGGTGACAAATATGACCTTTTCCCCACAGTCCAAGCTGAGTGATCTTACTTGAAGGTCAAATATTTCATGAAATCATTCTGGCTTGCTCAGGGGACCTGCCTGTTGACTGTGTCTCCACCACTCCTGGAAGGACATAGGAACTGCCCCAAACATCACCCCAGGGTCTAAGCACTGATTAATGTTGAGTGCATTTACCATCTATTCAAATATTAAGACTCATTGATCTCTGATACAGAGTTAGTGGGGTTTTTCTCTCCTTCCTTCCTTTCTTATAATTTGATACCACTGTCTACGCTGTTCATAAATGCTTCTCTAGAATCAGGTGATTCCTTTCAAAACTGTGGATGTTCAAACTGGCAAATGATACCTAAACTAAGGTCAGCTCTTCTCAAGTGACCCTCCATCTGGCTCCACATAACACGGGAGATTCCGAATGACTTCTTAATAGCCTGACAGAATCCCTGTAACTTTCAAACGAGCTTCAGGAAAAACACAGAGCATAACAAAGTAAGTCCAAGAAATGATTTTTTAAACATCCTTGTTATATCAAGGATTGTTCCATACCTCAGAGGCTACAACAATGCCACTACCAGACTCTCAGGAAATACACAATCTGAGAAAAGCAGGTGTAAACAATAAATACCCTATGAGGCAGTAGTCACTAGAGGTACACAATACTAGGAAAATAAATTAACTAATTCTGACTGGGCTAGCTCAGAGGAGAAGGAAAGGGTTGACTTAGAACTTGAAACATTAAAAAGACAAGTCTAGAATTACGTAGAGGCAGAGTTTGCAGATGACAGTTTGCCAGAACTGGGGGAATTCGGGCTTCTATCAATATGGCGAATTACTTAATAGAGTAGAAATCTAGGGGTGTTTCATACCAAGAATTTATTTCAAATTCGCTTTAAAATATTTTACCTTAAAGAATTTAAGTTACTTATTTCCATGTTTTCATTTACTATTAAGATCCATCAAAACAACATGACCAAAATATCTTATTTTGTATAAATACATTAAAAATGGATGAAGCTAACTTTAAATATCTTTCTTATTCATTGCTTCAAATCTCAGAACATTTTTGCTTTTCGTATATATTTTGCTTTCGTTTTCTTTGTCCCTGCTTCTTAAGTATTTTTAAATCCTGGTATGCTCTGATAAATAATTGCCATAGAGCATATTAGAACTACAGAGCCTCAGTCGGATTCCCCTGGTCCGCAAAAAAAAAAAAAAAAAAAAAAAAAAAAAAAAAAAAAAAAAGAACTGCAGAGCCTCAGATTAGTTTGAAAACTGGAATTCAAGTAAAAGTATAATTGGCTACAAAATTCACAGACTCTTACTATGGTAAAATCTAACTTCTGTTGAGCCCTGAATTTCAAGTCCCTGCTAAGCATTGAAACGTGTTTAAATTCATTTGGAATAGCAGTGTTTTATGCGGGGTGAGAAGCTGAAGCCTAAAGTATCTATAGTCTAACCCTTGAAAATAAGCCGACCATAAAATTCAGTAGGCTAATTTTTCCCATCTCAGTAAATCCAGCACAACATTCAAAGAGATCACTATTCTTAGTGTGAGATCTAGATGCAATAATCACTGAGTTAGAAGCCATGTAGTATTAAAAAATTGAGTTGTTTTTTGTGTTTTTTTTTTCTCCTGAGTGGGGATGGTTGATGTTGCTTCTGTTTAATTATAAACTAATCTAGCAGTTCTCAAAGATAAACACTCATCCCAATTACCTGGAGGGCTTGTTAAACTAGACTGCAGAATTCTACCCTCGGTAGATCTGGAACGGGCCTGAGAAGTTTCATTTTCAAGTTACCCGTAATGCTGCCGCTGCTACTGTTCCAAGGACCTCGTTTTGAAAATGACTCTGTGTGTACAGACACACACACACACACACACACAACCATACTTTAAAGTCTTATTTATGAAGGGGCACCTGGGTGGCTCAGTCGGTTGAGCGTCCGACTTCAGCTCAGGTCACGATCTCGCAGTCCGTGAGTTCGAGCCCCGCATCGGGCTCTGGGCTGATGGCTCAGAGCCTGGAGCCTGCTTCCGATTCTGTGTCTCCCTCTCTCTCTGCCCCTCCCCCGTTTATGCTCTGTCTCTCTCTGTCCCAAAAATAAATAAACGTTAAAAAAAATTAAAAAAAAAAGTCTTATTTATGAAGACTTTATTAAAAAAAAAAAAAAGATAACTCTGCGTGTGCACATCATTCAACCAAACCACATTCCTAAATCTATCAGTATTTATGTATTTGGTGATACATGTAATCATTTTCATGCAAAACTTCTGTTTTGATGTGTAAAGGTGGCAAAACCAGTCCCCAGCTGCTGGGAATGCGTTAATGCTGAGGTCAAATTTGCCTACAGAACCCTGCCTACTTGGATTTAATGCCAGGAAGATAGATATAAAACTGGCATTTCAATAAGCTACTTTGCTAAACTTTAATAACACCACTTCTGTTAACCTCGAAGCCCTGATTAAAATACAAATAAGTGAGGAAATCCCCATTGTTAACTAAGCCCATTTTGCATATTTATTGCTATCCCTTTTAATTTGTAAGGGCATGTCAGATTGTGCAATGAAATCTGTCCTCTACTTGTTGGGTCTTTGATTTTGCCTTTTCCAAAAGGAAGAGAGTTAAGATGTAGACGCCTGATATAACCTTCTGGAGCACCTTATCTACATTTGTAGAAAATATGAAAATGTTTGAAAAAGTGTTTGCTGCCTCCTTTCCTTAACTTTCTAATCGTTTCCTACTCTTGTCTATAATCTGCTTTCAAGGTTTTTCACTTGATTTTTCACTCCACCAAAAACCCTGGAAAAGAGAATGCAATACAGATAAGCTGGGGTTGAGCAGTGTGAGAATAGAGACATTCAGAGAAACACAGAAACTATTTGACACCCAAGAAGATGACCACATAGTCATCAGGCTTTGGAACTGATTATGGGGAGGAAAAGGGATGCCCAAAGGAGGGTACGGAAAGACTGATAGGCAAGATTTTGATGTGACAGTTCAAAATGGACCAAATTTACAATTCCATCACATGATCAACCTTCTTGTGCAGTTCAACTTGGGAGGAGCTAGGGTAGAAAATATACAAATACAAAAATCAAATTTCCTACTTTTTCCTTTTATTTGATTATGGAAGGCTATAGAAGGCAAGGCTAAAACTATGTATCTCAGTTTAACTGCTTTATCTATGGATTTCTTACAGAGAAGTGCCTCCGGTGGCATGAATAATTTAGAACTGCTGGCATTGTTTATATTGGGAGGTTGTAAATCCTATTCATTCATTTGACAAATATTTATTAAACAGCTTCTATGTGCCGAGTATTGGGTAAAGGAAATACAGTTGTGAACACATATGCTTTGCTCAACCTGGTGGTTAGACTACACCAATATAGAACTCATTGTGCTAACATGAGCGGACCTTAGACACAGAGGTACGTGGAACTGTGAATGGATCAAGGGGTACTAGTCCTAATTGTAATGTCTGCGTGCTCCTGCCAAACTGAACCCTAATTTAGAATTTAAATTCTATGCGGGGGTGGGGTGGGATGGGGGGGACCAGTCTAACCCGTATTTATTTTCCTTTAGCAACAACTACAAAGAAATGTGTCCCTTTAACCTCTGGGAAGGCTATTTTCCCTTCCAGAGGTGGGGGCGGGGGTGGAGATTTAGATCAGAACTAATTGCTCTGTGATTACTATTTTCCCTCCCGTAGCTCCATACGGCCGGGATAACACGCATTGTACACACAACAGGAGCTAAGAGAGTCAGTCAATTAGGGGAACAATTAGTTCCAGTTTCTATAATTCATTTGAGTTTGTAGATGAAATTGCCTGAAAATATTAAGAACATTAAAGATCAGTGATAAAACCTAAAGAAAGCAATTTATATTCCAGTTCTAGAGGCAGATGCTTAGTTGACACTGCTCTTCTGCAGACAGGTGACGTTAATGCAGTAATAATTATAGTTTGGCAGCAATTAATAAATAGACTGTCAAAACCAGTCAAATTGTGTTCATGGTTTTGGAAGGCTGCTGATTTTAGCTTTGACATGATGTGGCTGAAGTGTTCCTGAAAAGCTCAAAATTGTTAATTAGAGGATGCAATTCTGTAACTCCCCTTCCATGGGTCTTAAGTTGGAAATTTTTGGAAGCAAACATTCACTTGCAGCCTGGTGTCTTCTTTGGGGTCTGTGTTTACTTGATAATTTATATGTAGAAGGATGTAATATGTAGGAATATTCTAAGATTTAGGAGACTGATGAACCTACAACCGAGTCAACTTGAAGAGAGAGAACTTGGTGGGAGTTAGTTTTTGTTGCAATATCATAATGTAAAATTCAGGGGAGGGCTAGAAATCACAGTGGAGCAAGGGTAATAGCCTGGCTTTGAGTGAACTCAAAGTCCTACCTCATGCAGACAAATCTGCAAGTTTAAACCTAGTAAGAGACTAAGGGTTCTCTGGTCCAGGGAATAAGAAAGCAGAAAGAAAGTAAGGAAAACGGTCAAGAACATTAATAATGAATTCAATTTCTTTTAAAGCAAGTGATAAGAAGAAATTTAAAGCCATAACTTTACCAAGTGTTAAGATCAGAGATTACCCTATCCTGACTTAATAATGATCAAAGCTACCTCAACCCAGAATATAAATCCCTGATCAGTTTCACACATCTGCTAGTTTGCCCAGACTTCAGCAAAGGAACAAATAAAATACTGATGTTATTTAACAGTGTGTATGCATAATATTTAAGACCCAAACACATTCTGAGAGTAATGACCTAGAATTACTCAAGTTTAATTCCTCAGAGAAAATCTATATTTTTTAAAAGGTAGCACTGTTGGGGCGCCCGGGTGGCTCAGTCAGTTAAGTGTCTGACTCTTGGTTCGGCTCAGGTCACGATCCCATGGTTCATGGGTTTGAGCCCCACATTGGCCTCTGTGCTGACAGCATGGGGCCTGCTTGGGACTCTCTCTCTTCCTCTCTGCCCCTTCCCTGCTTGCTCGTGCTCTCTTCAAATAAACAAACATCAAAAAAAAAAAAAAAAGTAGAACTGTTACTTTGATGAATAAATAATTTCTTGCTAAAAACTCTGATACAAATAAGACTGCTAAGAAATAACGAAGGCAAACAAACATCACTATCACCCCCCCCAAAAAAACACAATACCAACAGAAAGTTTAAGTATTAAACTTCTAAACCAAAACAAGAAAAAATTCATCGTATCTCACACAAGTTTTCCTAGCCTTTAAGTAAAAATCTTGTAGAAATTTGTGATAAAATTCCATTTTCTAATTTAATTCTAGGACTTAACCATGAGGAAAGCAAATTAATACTCTCAGCTCCTTGTCTGTGGTGTTTAGTACTTATATCAACTTTTGCACTCTAATTAATTTTACTAATCCTTTAGTTAATGAATAAGACCGGGGGCGGTGGGGGGAAGCATCAATTTCAAGAACAGAGGTAGAAAATTGTTAATTCAGAAGTGACCCACAGCTCCCAAAGCGTTCTTGTCAGCATTGCTTTGCGATCCTGTTAATATTTTATTTTGTTTTATTGTTCTTCATAGAGCAAAATGTTTCACAGTTAATCTCTACGGTACTTTTGTTTCTAAGCTTTCTAAAAGACATTGATCTGGCATTAGCCAAATATTTGAATATAAATTGATTTTATGCCGTACACAGAAAACAAGTATTTTATTGATATAAATGGTTTCTTTATTTGTAGAATTACACTAAAAATTATTTTGAAACAGCATGATTCCTTTCTGGACAGTATTAGAATTTCATGCCTAAATCAAGTTGAACATTAGTTTTATAGGAGTTTTTTGTCTTCTGCAATAGCATAAATGTCTATGGTGAGAAGTGTCAAGGGAGTAGAGATGTAGTCAAAAGCTTTGAGAAAGAAGACGTAAATGTGAGATGACAGAATGGTCACGTGCAGAGAAATTATTAAAGCTTTTCTCTGTTTTAGGCCTATTCATAAAGACAATACTTAAAGAATGAAGTCATTTTCTTTCAATCTGCTTGTTAAGAGCAGAACACTTGGGTCTAAATTATATATGCAAGACAGTAAATGCACAGATATCATGGAAACCGGCCACTGTAAGAAAGGGGAAGTCTGCATGAAATTTTGAAACTACAAGCCTTGTACACTGACATTCTGTTATCAGCTGCCATTCTGACATCAAGTCCCAAGCATCCTGCACTGAATGTTTATTATAGTCTTTAACCAGCACGGCCAAGACAGAAGTCTCAAGGACAGGATAGATCCCCACGGTTGTTTATTGCCTCCATTCTTTTACCCTCTTCAAAGCCACGCTGTTCTTACCTCATCTAGAATGCTGTGTTCTCACTCAGAACTGTATTCAGGCTTTGATGATGGACTTCTATAAAGTGCCATCTCCATCGGCTGATTTCTACAGAGACTTTTCTTTTCTCCAACACGCTCTGCAAAACGCTGGCTTGCTTCTTTACTTGTTATCATGAATAACAGCATGATTTTGCATGCTGCCCTTTTTCAACACTGAATGCTCTATATCTGTCTTGTCTCTACCAGCTGCCTTCTCGCTCTTCCCTTGTCAGCATTTTGTGAAAGAAGAGATTCAGTAACAATGTGTGCCCAATATTGTGTAGGTTTTATATTCACTTTGGATTTGAAGCAGGCCTCCATATTTCACCACTGAAATGCTCAATCAACCCTCCAATTACCGATTCTCTCCAAAATTGAACTTAAGCTATTCTAACATGGAAAACTTGGAAATGCATTCCTTTAGGTATGCTGTTATTATTTTCATCTTTGCAGCTGTAAACTTTCTAGTAAAGCTACATTTTCCCTCTTCTGTCTACTTCTAGCCTGGAAAATTCTGATTTTAAGCTGGCATTCTAAAAGTCTCTCTCATATTTCAGTTTGGCTTTTAATTTTACTCCATTTAAGAATGCTTTGCTAGTATTCCTGCCTTTTTTTTTTTAAACATAAAGCTTGCACACATTGTTTTCTTTTCAGGGATAGTTTTTCCCAGTGATTTTTGTCCTTGATCACAAAAGCCCCTGAGTGATTTCTATGAAAAAATATCCAGTAAACAAGCGGAATTTTATTAAGTCCCAACTCCTATTTTTATTCTATATTTCACCTTCTGTAATACAGGGTGACTTTTAGATGATTGAAATCAACACTCATATTTTATTCATGTTATCAGTACACTTTTATCTTAGGAAAAGTGTTAGTTCATCTGTAACATAATATCTAGTTATGAATTTGTAACAGTGTGCCCTCACTCTGAAATGTCTCCTTAGCCAGTTGGATATTAATTGAGATTCTAGATATTGATATTAACCATCTTACGGAAAAGCAATTGTATATTAACAGCGTGGAAGAGAAAAACATTTGGCTAAATACAAATTTTCGCCTAATTCATCATAGTTTATAACCAGACTGATGAAAAAAACTTGACATTGTAGTCATCAATGATCTTGACCTGTACTACAGAGAACAGTGCAAATCTTCCTGTATCTGTTGTTTTACAGTGAGGTTGAGATGATTTCTGCTTAACATTTAAAAGTCATGGTAATATGGTATCTTGAGATTGGAAGTCATTTAACACTTTCAAAGAAGTTGGGTACATTCAGCCCAAGTAGTTTAGATCACTTTTCAGTTTTCTTTTAGTATGTCATAAATATTAAATTTTGATCAATAAGTTTGGGAAAAAAGGCCTGAAGATCTTTGAATTGCCTATAGAATGACTTTATTTTGATGAAATTCTGAGTATGAAATAAAAAGGCAATTTAGCTCCATATACTGCTGTCAGTAAGCCAGCATGCTGGCTCATGATGCAAATAAGCAAGTATTTACAGATCGCACTTCTCAATGCAAACTAACACACTGAACTCCTTGAACTCCTTCTCTGAAGATCTGACATGCACACTGTGCTATATTCAGCAGTCTTATTACTGAGCCAGCCACTCAGATGGAAATGTCATTAAAGCCAACTCTTGGCCAAAATGAAAGTTTACAAGTATCCACAGGTAATGAATTTTATCAAAGTCCTATTTTTCACAATGATGTTCACTTACATGTGGGATGGTGACTTGATGGTATATTATAGGAAACCTGTTCATAAGTTCACTTTCTTAAAGCGGTATGATCTGGGTTTGTCAAGATGAAAGAAGACATGAAAAAAGTTCATCAATGTATCTCTAACTCTATCACACCTTGACTTGATGGAGAAACCAAAAACAATCCATTGCTTATGAAGAGACCAAAGCAAAGGAGGAAAGCAGCAGTGAAAGAAAAGGAACCCAACAAGAACCACTTGGAGATTATGCTACTTAATGAACATAATAGGCTATCTGCCTCTCAAATATCCTTTCCAAACATTTGACTCCCTGGATTTACTTACTAGGTGCTCCCAAGCAGATCAAGGTATAGTTGGTCACTGTCCCCTCATGCAAACTTTGATTAATCATGGGCACATGAGAAAATAGAATGTTTAATTTGAATACCATATACAAAATTAGAACCCTACCTTAACCTTTCAAATCTTTTAAATTAGATCAAACCAATCACCAAAACTAATTTTCTCCTATTTTAAATCCATTTGTTTGTATGTACCTAGCACCATAGGATGTAGGGCAATCATCTTCATTTCAATTCATACAATGTGGGGAAGATACAGCCCTATTCTAAATAGGAGAAAATATAATGAGTGTCTCTTAAACTTATTGATAACCATAAACTAGGGGGTCAAAGGTACACACAGGTAAAGGGTTTTAAGGGGTCAAGCTTGCACAGCATAGTAAAAATGCTAGCCAATAGAAAAAGTAAATTTTATTTTTGTTATTGTGGAAATCAGATTATGAAGTATTTGTATATCGTAGCTTTTGGCTGCAAGCAACAACAAGCACAACACAAAATGGATTAAACCATAAGGAAAAGGTATTATCTCCCATTGCAAGAAGTTCCAAGGCATGGTGGTGGTAGCTTTAGCTAGTATAGCAGCCCCACAGCATCATGAGGGTCTTGACTGCTGTCAACTTTTAGTATCATCATCTGTAAAGCACCAGCCTTCTGTGCTGGATTCTCCCATGATCATATGACTGCAAGCACTTCCAAGTACCACACAGAAACACAACCACCACCAGCAGAAAAGAGATTGCTTTCTGTGTATATATAAGAGTTAGAAAAATTTCCTCAGAAATCACCCAACAGACTTCCTCTCCTATCACAATAGCCTGAACTGGATCACATGCCCTTCCTTGACTAGCCAACCACAGGCAAAAACAATGAGATTACCATGATTATATATGTATGTATATATATATATAGAGAGAGAGAGAGTAGGGGGGGACTAATAAAGTTCACCCATGAGTAGAGATAAGGAGCTGAAAAAAATAGGGCTTGTCTTAAATCAGAAAGACTGATTAGGTGAGCAATTGACACATGATTTTATTATTTCGTGAAATGTGTGTATTGTTCATTCAGGTTTCACGTGCCCAAGTTAATTTGTTGGCACACAACCGAAGACAGAATTTAGGAAGAAGAATAAGCCAAATCATCATATGAAGATATGTATACTTCATATCTGATATATACACATAGACATACATACATATATCTAGCATATAAACTTAGTCTTTGGGCCCCACTATAATCAGATAAGTTAAATCTCAATCATCTTCTATCTGGCGGTATCTTCTCTCTGTAGCCTCCTAGAATTATTTCTACTACAGCATGTAACACATTGGATTCTAACCATCTGTATGCATCCCCAAGCATACAGATGGTGAATGAACTACTTGAAATTTATCCAAAGCACCTAGCATCATCATGTCAGACACATTGCAGTCATCCAATATATTCATTCATTCAACATCTATCTATTCATTTATTAGTGAGGCAGAATTCCATAGACCCTGGAGCTAGCCTGTTTCACTCTAAATCCTTGCTCCAGCGCTTACTAGCTGTGCAACCTTTGGCGTGTTTTCTCATCTATAATAGATAATAATATTGCCTGACTCACGGGGTTTATTTTGTGAGCATTAAATGAGCTTCTATGTTTAAAGCTCGTATAAAAATGTCTGGCTAATACTATGGGCTTATAAAGGATTATTCTTTTTATTTATTAATACACTATTTCTAACTGTAGACTGCAGAATTTTTCATCATATTTACCACAATCTGAACTGTGGTATGGATGGATTTTAAAGCTTTGCTTCACTGTGTGACAAAACAATGACAGTTTGAGCACAGTTTGATAAAAGAGGGCTTTGAGTTGCAAGCTTAGATTTTCTCTCAAGCGCCTGCAGCTCAGAAACAGCAAGTGTTCAGAGCTGAGTTTCAGCAATGAAAGATGGGAATTCCAAATTATCTATCTGTAGCTTCTATAGAAAACATTTTGGGAGCCAATTGGCTTGATCCAGCTAAGCTGTATCTCTTCATTCACTGCCAAAAGCATCTAGCATCTTACTATACAAAAGTTAAAGAGAGATAACTTCAATTAATATTGTATACAATGAGCATTGTTGCTGAAAACTATCTTAAATTGAGCCATGAAAGATCAATTTCCTCTGTAGGTTTTCCCATCTACCATTGTAGCAAAAAAAACTTGAGATTTTGACCCTTACTGTACAACTTCTAAAACATTGCAAAATACATTTGACATATTTATAATGCATTTTAAAGGCAATTTTGATAGCTTTTCTTCATTATGATTCTGACATGCTTAACAAAATCTTAGGAGGCCCTTTCCAGTCATCCAAGTTCTCAACCGAGTGGTGCTTTTTAAATAGATGGCTGCTTTTAAAACTACAACAATATTTTATTAATAGAGAAATGGGTACACAGTAAATAGAAAAACACCATTAAATTTGTGAATTCATTAAATGCTTTGAGACAATTCTGTCCTATCCCAATTTTCAAAATTTATTTCCCTACTGTAGGCGGGAAATTTTCAATTTTGTTTAAGACCCCTTGATTTTCTGTATCATTTTACAGTAATTCAGTACTTGGACTTTGAATTGGATATAATTTAGTTGTTTCCATTCTTTTCTTGTCTGCATTATAGGTCTGAAGAGGAAAATATCACAGCAATAAATTTAATTTCCATTTGGCTCATGGATTTATTTTTATTTTAGTTAGTTCTTCTGAAATTCGTATTGCCTTCAATTGCTAAATATAATTGTGTTGATTGATCTTCCGGGAATGAGAAACTCAGTTTGTTAAAAATTTTATCAAGTTTATTGCTTTATAATACATTATTTGTAAATAATGCTAATGCTTTCTCTTTGTTCTGTAGGAAATGTATATTTTATGTATTCTAAGAAACCATTAATTACAAGATGCGTCGTTATTTTATATACTACCAAGAAAAAATGCTACAAAGTAAAGTATGCCGAAAATAGTTTCATATCCCTTGAATTTTTATTTTGTACTTATCGAAAAATCATTCAGACTTAGGTTTTATTTTGTGTCACTTTTGTGCATACAAATGAGGAAATTAAAAGCACAATAGATTGCTTAATATGTTCCTAAATTTCTAAACCTGTTCTCAAGTTAGAGTTAATGATGCCCATCTCTTTTTGTGCACCATTTACCTTTGTGCTACCAGTAGTGTTGGATAAAGCATTTCTTTAAATGCTGTTCCATTAATGCTTCCAGAATCTTCCAAGACACTTGACTCTCATTCTGCTAGTTTTAATTATGTAAGGTTACAGTAGAAAGCTTTAAGACCACAACCAGGATTCAGATTCCTTCCTCAAATGTCCTTTAAATGATTTGTTGACTGGAACATCAGTGGGGATAACAAGCAGATTGGGAGTGCACAAGCCTGGCCAATAGTGACATTAAGATGCCATAGATTATAAAGCAAATTCCCATTTCTGAGATGCAAAAATGTGAAAAAATACATTTAATTGAATGTTTTAAATACTCATCTGTCAGTTGGCCTCCACGGCATTTTTCTAGGCTTTAGATCACTCTGTATGATCGGTTCTATCACTCTCCGACATACATTTAATTATGACTGCAGGGCAGACTTAGAAACAGAACTTACCGACTCTGGCTATAAATTTAAATATTCCCCAAACTACCAAGCCTAGTGAACTACACAGTAGGTTTTACTTCTGATGATGCCTTCCTGATCACAAGGTGAAGCTACTCTGATTATTATATTAGTTTTTATAGTATACTATATGATAAACTCAGACCTGGAAACCAGGCCAAAGGAAGCAGGGTAACTGCACAAATGGCACTGAACAGCGGTCATGGTGTTTGGAAGCCTCGCTTCACCACTTATTACCTCTGTGACAAATAAGCATGTTTCTTCTCTATGCCTCAGTTTTTTCCAGGTACTTCATAGCTTCAATTCCTAAAGGAGACAATCTTATGTGCCTCACTCACTTTTTCATGCCAAATAGTGTCATTGGCCTTAGGCCAGCACCTAAGTGAGCTGCCCTTGAGTCAAGTGCTCATCCCTCCATAAATCCACTGTGACTATGGCAGAAGGGGTGGCCATGAATTCTACCTAGACTCTTGCCCATCATTAGAGTCTGTGAGCAGGACAGTTTCACGGAAAAGGAGCTATGAATGGGTAAGGACTGGGGTTCATATCTTGAGTACATCTCCTACCTACCTCCCACTTCTGTGGGATCCAGGGTTAGATCTGTCTCTCCTCAGAGAAAACAAAGTTGAAAAAAGAAAAGAATGATCTTGAACAAGTTGGGCTAACTTGGAAATATACCTGAGTAGTAGTGACTTTTTTTGACATAGAACATTATTTTTCACACAATCAAAACTAGAGTGAGATGGGAGAATAATCAAATTCTTATTACAACCAGTATCCTTCCACCTTTAAGGAAGATGGACCTTGAGGAATGGCTTTTGCCTGTCCTGGGGCGACAAGAATGGAAGAAGATGAACACCAAAAAATCCAGAAAACCAAATTATACTTTAAAAGCAATAATTTACATTAAAAATATGACAAAATAAACTTGATAAATCAAAGTTTTCCAACCTCTACTAAGAGTAGCTGGCCATTGAAAAAGTTTGATCTCTAGTTTTTAATACAAATGTTTGCTATTCTACTGTTTTCAGCGCCTCACATCTGTACCTTTCTCTGCTTATTTCCTTCGGATCCAAATTTCCTAATTCCTGGTCCTACTTGTTACTTCTTATTCATGCTTTTCCATCTGCTGCTTGGCCATCAGGGTCATGTTTCTAGTTGTGTCACTATGTCAAGAAGATGACCGTGATTTGCAATTTGCCACTATTGGTATCAAGAGATACCATAGCGGGGCATATTGGGTTTCCATAATGGTAGGAAAAGACAGCTAGGAGAAACTCAAGGGCTGCCTTGAGGTTGAGAATCGGGGTCTTATTCTCCTTTTCTCTGCCTTCACATAAAGCATAAGGTTCAGTAGATACTCCTGACATACATCAAGTGCCTGGTACATAGTAAATGAGACCTAACAATAAGTTTTTGTTCTCCCCTTTGAAGGGAAGAAACTAAGAAGAAGAGAAAAGATAAGGAGAATAGGAGAGTTTTGATCAGAGAGAAGGAGAGAGAAAGAGAAATAGAGAAAGAAGGAAAACCAATAGGGCACTCAGTGGCTGCAGAGAAACAGGTTTACAAGAAGGGAGACAGAAGGCATATAGCACTTTGTACAGAGCCAGGAACTAGAGACTGTGGTGATGGTTCCTTGGGTGCACATTTATTACCAAGTCCATTAAGTTTCATACATTAAATATGTACAGCCCTTTGCAGGTCAGTCATGCTTCAATCTCAATAAACCAGTAAGTCAATAAATAAGTAGATTCCTAGGAAACGCGGCTGGTGAGCGTTCAGTATTTCCTTCCTGCTTGCGCTCTTCCAAAGACACTTTCATCATAAAAAATCTACACACCTTTTCAGTGTTCGTAGTGTGGTATTTTTAGGGTCGGGGAGAGATGCTGATTCTATACTCAAAGGTAGGCAGAGCCACTTATATTCAATGTGCAAAACTATTTATAAGAAATACTGCCTGAGAACCACACTCTAAAGCAAAGTCCTCCCTGTACCTCTTAGGAGGCTTTTGTGGCTAAATAGGTAAAATCTGGAGGCAACTAGATCTACTTTGGAAAGAAAAGAAGAAAAAGACCCAGGAGACTGTACTTTTTTATGGTTTATGAAGGTAGGTGGCCTGCTGTGCTTCCATTTGCTCCAAGGTCTGAAAACAACCTTTCATCTCTCGCCCTTTTACTGGGACTATCGCCAGAAGTCAGCTGTCATCGCCATGAGAGGGACTATGTAACTTCCAGTTTCCCTCTTCCTTCCTTCAAGAGCAAGTATCTATTTAAACTAGAGAGAAGATATACCTTAAGTCTGACATTCAAACATCTGTAAACTTGTGGAAGGTTTGTATAATGCTGCTAGACTTCACTTACTGCCTAAAAATCCTTGGGTGTGGAAAGAATTTTAATGAAACCTCGACATTAGTTCTCCCACCCCCAAAAAAAATCTTCCAGAGTGGGTGCCATATGTCCATAGGTCAGATTCCTAGGGAGCTGTTCTGGGTCTCATGTAGCTTGCTGGGGAATGCTTCCTGGGTAGGGAAACTGGGAACGCAGGTTTGGGCAAAGCGAGTTTCTGAAAAACTGAGGTGCAGTCACCACAGGCTTTTAGCTGATCCTATAGGGCCCTTCAGAGATAAAATTGAGGCAGGGGCCAGGCAACCAGCATCCACTCATCAATTGGATGTGGGCTGTCCCTGGGGAAGTGGGTTTAACCTTGGGCGGGGCAGCTCCCTCCAGTCAAGGGAAATCATTTAAGAGAGATCACTCAGCTCTGAGCTGTCTTTAGGCAGCACTCTCTGAAACTAAGGGCCTCATTTCTGAAAGGAAGGGAGAGATTCACATGGCATCCTCTTATGGTTCCCACCTACACCTACAGAAGGTCAAGGAAAATTCTGATGGAATAAAATCACTACATTCTGCCCTCCATCTCAAAAATGCACTCTAACATATTCCATGGTATCTGCTGGATTCTCTATGATAATTACTTCAATAGTTACTTTCATTTTGGGGCATTTCTGCCTTTGAATGCTTTTTTTTTTTTTAAGTAATATTTTCAGCATCTCTTTTACCTTTTTAAATTTTTTTTAACATTTATCCATTTTTGAGAGTGAGAGAGACAGAGCATGAGCAGGGGAGGGTCAGAGAGAGAGGGAGACACAGAATCCGAAGCAGGCTCCAGGCTCTGAGCTGTTAGCACAGGGCCTGACACGGGGCTTGAACTCACGGACTGTGAGATCATCACCTGAGCTGAAGTAGGAAGCTTAAGCAACTGAGCCACCCAGACGCCCCTCTTTTACCTTTTTCTCCTATTTGCTTTTTAATTTTGCATGTGATTATTATAAAATACAATACTTAAATGGAAATAGTGCTTTCTCCAAAAATCGTTATGTTTATGCAGTATGGTAGACAATCTCACTATATAATCTGATAAATCTGTATCAATTTATAGACCTAGAGATAGGCATAATTAAAGTCCTACTAAGAAGAATATAAGGGACAAAGGGAAGTTGTCATGGGAACCAAAAATCCTGATTTTCCTCATTTTGTACCATAAAAGTATTAACCTCTATGATACCTTAATATTTTTCTACATTGTATTTTAACCACTGGCCACTTTGAATATTGTATTTGCTATATACATAGCTAAGTCATCACTTCCTACAATTTAGCTTTTTACATTACATTTTAAAATAGTTTTTTTTTTTTTAATCTGGCACTAGGCAGTTAAACTCTTCCTGCAAGAACCAGTTTTTCTTAAGAGCAAAATAGTGTTAAAGGTTTTTTTCCTCTGTGTAATTTAAAATAATTCAGGGGCGCCTGGGTGGCGCAGTCGGTTAAGCGTCTGACTTCAGCCAGGTCACGATCTCGCGGTCCGTGAGTTCGAGCCCCGCGTCAGGCTCTGGGCTGATGGCTCAGAGCCTGGAGCCTGTTTCCGATTCTGTGTCTCCCTCTCTCTCTGCCCCTCCCCCGTTCATGCTATGTCTCTCTCTGTCCCAAAAATTAAAAAAATAAATAAATAAAATAATTCAGATTTCTAATATATTGACAATGTAAACATACAGGAGAAAAAATGATTCTACCACAAATTTAACATTTTAAATTTATCTTTCCAACCTCTTTGATACTGAGTTTTTTATTTTGAAAAATTGGACATATTTCATATAATGTTTCATAATTTGCTTTTTTTCATCTAACACTTACAATGTATTTCCAGGTTTGTAAATATTTACCGTGAAGATAATTTTAACAACTTTATTTAACGGATTACCATAATTTT
This sequence comes from Neofelis nebulosa, assembly GCF_028018385.1. Classification (NCBI taxonomy): domain Eukaryota; kingdom Metazoa; phylum Chordata; class Mammalia; order Carnivora; family Felidae; genus Neofelis; species Neofelis nebulosa. The sequence continues at coordinate 39,740,421 of NC_080789.1, read as the reverse complement.
AAGTCTCTCTTTACATAGTTTCTGCTCTGTAATATGACAAATAAGTTACAATAAACATCTTTAAATTGTTTGTACACCCCAGATTAATTCTTTACTGTGAAATCCTAGAAAAAGAATGTGTACTTCTACAGCTCTAAATGTATTTTTCTAAATGTTTATTTTTGAGACAGAACACAAGTGGGAGAAGGGCAGAGAGAGAGAGAGAGAGAGAGAGAGAGAGAGAACCCAAAGCAGGCTCCAAGCTGTCAGCACAGAGCACAACACTAAGCTCGAAATCACAATCAGTGAAGTATTACCTGAGCCAAAGTCTAATCCTTAACCAACTGAGCCACCCAGGCACTTAACACTTTTATAGCTTTTTCTATGCTGTTAGTTTGGCCTCCATAAAGTATTTTTCTATTCTATGGGCTTTCCCAATTGCTCACTTTTCTGAACCCTCACCTTCATATCTACATATACCCACATTTAGAAATGAATATATATTAGCTTATTGTTATTTTAAGTCTTAGGTTTTTGACTATTTGTGAAATTAAACGCTTATCAGGAGGATTTGTATTCCTTTCTTTGAGAACTGCTTCCTCGTGTCATTCGTACTGAACTTTCTCCTAGAGGGGAATTTATTTTTCTATCCAATATTATTTCTCTTGGCATATTTCAAGATGCCAAATTCCACTTTAACCAACTAAATGACTACACTCTAAAATTAAGTAGGGGCGCCTGGGTGGCGCAGTCGGTTAAGCGTCCGACTTCAGCCAGGTCACGATCTCGCGGTCCGTGAGTTCGAGCCCCGCGTCAGGCTCTGGGCTGATGGCTCAGAGCCTGGAGCCTGTTTCCGATTCTGTGTCTCCCTCTCTCTCTGCCCCTCCCCCGTTCATGCTCTGTCTCTCTCTGTCCCAAAAATAAATTAAAAAAATAAATAAAAAATAAATAAATAAATAAATAAAAATAAAATTAAGTAACCCGTTTCCCATTGGCAAAAAAAGGACTTGTGTTTTCCATTTACTGGTAAACCAGTTCAAAAGAAAATCATAAATATCTTTCCAGTACCAATTTAATTGTTTAGTACTATGTAAGTGTTACTATTAGAGTAGTCTAGTGGAAGGAACCTTGAATCAGGCTAAATCTTTGTAGGACAAATCACTTAACCTCTCCACATCCCAACTGTTTATGTAAAATAAGACCAAGTTGCTCTTCAGGGTGTAATGAGAATTGAGAATATTATACAAATGACAGTATTTTGGCACCCAGTAGGTCAGTAAGTGGCATCTTTAGTTTTCAATAGCCCCATTAGTTTTATTGTATCTTCAGATGTCCTTTGTTATAGTGGTAAAGTATAAGCTTTTTATTCCCATAAATATGAATTGAAGAGTCATGTAAATGCTCTAAGTTTTTCTATTTACAAACAGCATTATCTCTCAAAATATGAAGGACTAAGAATATTAACAATCAGTCTCTTTGTCAGTATATTAGATCCTTAATTGCCCATTATATTTTTGTATTTTATGAAAGACTTTCATTTCACAGTTAAGTCAAAGGAGCATTGTCTATAATCTTTTCTTGATTTAAAATAACTAGAAATAATACAGATAATACCATTGACAAATAACAGTGGCAAGTTTATAGCTTTTACCTTTTTTGATAAAAACACTTCTAAAGCATACCTCATATCTGAAGAGGATTGGAAATATTCATTGCTTCATTAAAAAAATATACTGAATATACTTCAAATCCAACTTCTATCAAACAAGTATTTTTTAAATAGTCTTTTAGATCATTCAACTCATATGTAGAGATGTTTTATATTCCATTATAAACTGGAGCAACATGAAAATATTCAACAACCTGAGTGGCAAAGGACCCAACCATCTGTGCACACAAAGGCTAGAAAGGAGTTTGGGGTGGCAGCTGACCAATCTAGATGACCAGCAACAATACCCCACAGAAGATGCAAAAATTGAACTGAAACCTAATTAGACAATATACCTTAATGATGGCACTGTTGTATGTAGGCATTTGCATTTACTGCAATAATTTCTTTTAAATTCTACAGTAAACCATGATTCTTCAAATATCCTCAACTATCCTACAGAGATAAGAAATAATGCATATCATATCTGGTAATTCTCACAGCAGAGGACCAAATTTAGTTTTTGAATACATACATACTAATATTTCATACATATGTATGTGTTTGTGTATATAATTCTAGTCTTAGCTGACTCACATGAAATATAAAAGCTTTGTTATTATCAATATCAGTAGTTTCACCTAAGTTATGCAAACCAGACTCCAAATTTTAGCAGGGAGACACATCCTAAGCTAAACACAATCAGAAAATCAAGAAAACCTTCTAGAAAGTGACTTTGAGTTGGAGAAAAAACTACAGTTTTCCACCATCTGGAAAATTCTGGATTGCCAAGTATTACTAGGGAGGGTAAGAGCGGGGGGGGGGGGGGGGGGGACAGAAGGACCGATTGACTCATCTATTGATACAGTCCTAAACTCATTGAATAGATTACCTCACTGCATACTCAAAAACCTTCTGTCTTTGGTAGGATTATTCTCACTTTACAAATGAAGAAACTAAAGAACGGAGAAGATCTAAGCCCCTATCTGTCTAACTCTACCCTTTCACGTTATATTAGTAGCTACTAGTGGAAAATTAAAAGCTTTAAAAAAAAAATAACATTGTAAAATGAAAACTGATTACCCGTGTGTATTTATTAGCCTCAGCCATCCCCTCCTTCCATGAAATCCAAAAATCTCTGGATTTTAAGATTATAATAATACATCCATACATCAGAGATTATTCTACTTACTGTTTATTTCCACTAAATACCTAAGCATGCATAATTAATTCACAAAAGATTCTAAATCTATAAAAATCCTTTATCTCTTTTCTGGTTATTTCCATTTCTTTGCAAAAGGGACTTATAGGTCCATCAACTTTCCTGCTGAGACTATGAAGTTACTTTGCCCAGACATGTTTGTATTTATCTATTTCTGCCCCAAATCCTGTTCCCTTTCTTACCAGCACTGCCTGAAATCTTAAGTCATACAGTAAAATTCATTATTAAAGCCCAGAATATGTTTAGGTTGGAGAACAGGGCTTCAATCCTGCCTCTTTAGAACGCCTTCTGCACTGCACATGTACTAAAAAAAATCCAGGTAAGACAGGTTTCAGTTTCTTTACATTTCAGAAGGCAGATAAATTAAGAGGTCAAATGTCCTATCAGAATGCATTCAGCCAAGAAATAGAACCAGAACTGAGGTCTTCTGTATTCAAGGCTAAGAGGTTTTCACTGGCTACCTTAGGGACTAATTGTTTTTTTTTAATATTTTGGAGATAAACATTTAAAGTAATTGAATACATTAACTTAATAGAATAACTCAATAATCTAATCAAGATGAATCAACAGAAATGGTTTGACAGACATGTTTCATCATCATTTCCTTGATACATACAGTCAATCATGCCACATTTACAGTGGCTTCAAACATTTACCCAGCAAGACAACTGAATTATTGATCATAGTATTGTCTACAGTAAATGTCAAAAATAAATGACTGGGAGGAAAATGTACCATCAATAAATGAAATTCAAAAACTTCTCTAGGACACTCCTGATATCTTACAGTGTCCATGTTATACTAGTATTCTCTATAACCATTTTAAAAGTAACTAATATTTTGAATGCATGCTACCATTTATCAACATTTTGAATATAAATATTTAATCTTTCTTTCCTTTTAGAAAATACAAAATGTTCAGAGTATAGAGCATATATGTTGTCAGCAACTGTTTCATACACAGTTCTGTAATGTACAGGTTAGAAGTTAAATCTGCACAATAAATAACTGGCAGTATAAACAACTAGTAGATTTGACGGCTCACATAGTATTGTTGGGACAGTGTTTTCAGTAAGTATGTCTGGTCTTACCTTCTAGGAAAGACTCTCCACCGTGGTTCCATAAATACTTTATGAACCAACATGAAGTAATATGCTAATGATAGACTATTTACCCAGGGAGCAGGTGCACTCTCTAATGTGTTTCATCTCTGGTACACCTTTGATGTGGGATCAGTTAAGCCATTTTGAATTGTTCTTTGTTTTATTTATTTATTTATTTTGCTTCCCTCCCCTCTTAGATTCATCTGAACCTAAAATGGTGAGCGAGAGTCACCATGAGGCCCTGGCAGCCCCGCCAGTCACCACTGTTGCGACTGTCCTACCACATAATGCCACAGAGCCAGCCAGTCCTGGGGAAGGAAAGGAAGATGCCTTTTCGAAGCTGAAGGAGAAGTTTATGAATGAGTTGCATAAAATTCCACGTAAGTACTATATATGGTTGGTAGAGTAAAAATAAATGCTTAAAAAATGATCTTATGCACGGGGTGTGGGGGGTGGGGTGCTGGAGGACAGAACTCCTCTTAACTTACATTTGATTTTTGTTAATTGTTGGCATGGTAGCATTCCAATAATAAAATGGAGTATTAGAAATGGAATACTTTTAAGTCTTTAAATATACTTTATACATGAAAGCCCAGTTTATAAAACATTTCTACCTTGTGTTTCATGCAGGTGGGGTCTTTTTTAAATGTCTATTTTTCTCTAGAATACTAACGTTAATGAGTTTACTGTATATATTTTTAACTTGTATTTATGAAATTATTCCATTATAAAGATTATTCCCAAACAATGGCTAAAATGGACTTTCCAATATTGCAAACTTGATTTCCTTTAATTTACTAATATATCAAAATCTTCTGCATGGTTTTTAAATTTTTCTTTATTCTCATCAGGAAAAGCTAAACAAAAAACAATAACCTGTAGTTAAGCTTATTTGTATGAGTGCAGCACTAAGTTCAAAACCAGTGGTGTTTAAATCTGAAACAGGTTTTTTTTTTCCTTCAGATGTGAACATTTATCATGAACTAGACATTTTTTTCAGATGCTGGGAAAACAGATTTTCCCACAAAGCTTATTCTAGTGAGGAAAAGAATAAATCCATCTAGATGCAAATATATATAGAAAGTCACGTGGTCATAAATGAGAGAAACTAAAGAAGAGTAGGTGGGATATGGAAGGGCATAGACGGTAAAACATTATTTTTTAGGATGAGCAGGGCTGGTTTCTTTTGCAAGGAACCCTGGAAGAAGTGGCGGGGGGGGGGGGGGGGCGGGGAGTTATAAAATGTAGGAATTCTGGACAAAGGCCCTTAGGCAAAAATCTGCCTGAAACAGCAAGGAGCCCAGTGAGCCTTACGTAGAGTGAATAAGGTGGAGGTGGGCAGAAGGGGAATTCAGATTGTAGCACAGGCCGTATCATGTGAGCCTTGTCGATTATTCTATGTAACTTGGATCTCCTATGAGTGAAACAAAATGCCTCTGGAGGGTTTTGAGTAGAAGTGTCCCAGGATCTGACTCAAGTTTTTTAAAGATCATTCTAGCTACTGTGTTGGAAATGGGCTCTAGAAAGACAAGGACAGAAGATAAACAGGATGTTGCAATAATTCAGGTGAGAGATTTATCAATCCCTAAGAAAATTATTCTATAAGGACAATGAGAAACCAAGTGAAAAAAAAAAAACTACAAGGAATCAACTTCTTATCCATCAGTGACTAATAATTTATTGATCTGTCTACTGTTAACAAATTCAAGTTCATCCGAGAGACGCTCTCGGCATAGTTGCCAGTAATTACCATTCTCAACAGGAAGATCCATAACCTAGTGGAGGTGGAGATGGCCCAATAGATGAAGCCCTAGGATGAGAACCACAAGTTCTCTTTCCTGCTCTGCTACAAAGCTGATGGCTGATCCTGATACAACTTCAAGGTCGTAACTACAAGACACAAACCAAAATGCATGTATCATGGGGGCAAACTCTCACTTGAATATTTTACCAAAATGATTGCTTTAAGAGAGATGAGTTAGCAGAGAAAGAAATGAATAACATCAAATAAAATGCATACTCTGCCCGGTCTTGAACACCACCATCTCCTTCTTCAGAAGAGTAAACAATATGAGTGGTATGGCAATGTTATTAACTATGGGATTGAATATTCCCCATGTAGCCAAAAAACTCATTCTCTCCTCTCCTTTAGGCTTTGCCTAAATGTCATCCTCCTAGTGAAGGACTTTCTCAACCATTCTACTTAAAATGATAACCCATTCATCCCACCTCATCTTTGCCAGCAATTCCTGTCCTCACCCTTGCTTTCTCATCATAGCACAGCTTTGCAGATGGTGCTATTTATTATTTGTTTTTAAATTGCTCTGGCTCCCTCCAAAATAGCATAAGCTCTATGACAGCAAGGAATTGGGTCTGTTCTTTGTGGGGTTCGAGCGCAGGTGGTGCCTGATACACAGGAGGCACTCCGTATCTACTTGTTGAATGAATAAATGAATGAATGTCAGTTTAACTTATGTCCTGAACCACCCTAGTCGACTTTGAGGTCTTAAGATGCTGAAAAATCAAATCATCTTAAATATTTTTAATTTTTAATGCTAGGAATCATTCCAGTGCTTGACTGTGTCATTCACACTGAAAAAAGCAAGTTGTTTTCATCTTTATAGCGACACTTCCATCTTTTAGTCTTTCCTACTTAGAGCCAACCATTCTGTACTTTGTATTTCCCTCCCATTTAGCAATAAGAAAACAGGCAGCTGGAAAAAAGTTATGAAATGCTCCCTTCTTTCCTTTCTTTCCCTTGACTAACCTCATTTCTTCCCGAGCTATTGACCCACTCCCATGTCCCTTTCTTAGACACTGGGCAGGAGACCCAGGTGATCCATTGTTCCTCCATGGAGGTTTACTTTTGATCAGCAATCTAATAGAACTTCAAAGGATCTGGGTAACTCCTATGAAAATATCATGCTGCTAGATCTATACTTGATTTAATAGAAAGGAACAAGTCAACTACCTAAATCTTAAAATATTACGGTAAATTAGAGTTAGAAAAACTTATATAAGTACAGCCATGTAGTTTTATCAAAAATTTATAACTGCATATTTTACACCTTTATTTTAATCTACCACAGTTTTTACTGCCTGTGTAAAAAATTTCTAATGGGATGTATACACAGGGAGCAACACTAAGCAAAAATAAAACATATCCTGAAAATCAAATTCCTTTAGGAGCATATGTTATGTAAAGGTTATCACTTTTGACTTGGCATAATCTAGTGTGACACTAATGACAGGTAACAAATTAGAATATTAATTGATTTCAGTCTCTGAACTAAATCTTGGCTATCTGGCAGATGTGTTTTTTGCAAAATTGATAGCAAACAGCTTTAGTCTGTCACTTGAAATTCCCACTTGTGAGAAGAGAGGTGTCACAATGGCAAGGAGTTTGCATGTCATTAGTTGGGTAATCTGCACAGTCCAGCATGGAACATATTCAAACCAAATTGCCTGATGATATCATCCATAACACCATGGGGCTTAAAATTTAAAAAAAAAAAAAAAAGGAAAAGGAAATGGTACATGCTGAGCATTTTTATCTTTCAATTCATTCTGCACACTGTTATCTAAATGAAGCAGACAAGGTTTTTCAGAATGTTTCTTTATTTTGCAACTTTGATTGTAATATGACTGGGGTCATGGTTGGTTTGTAAAGCATGAACTCTGTGTCATCCAAATAGCTGTGATTAAGGTTTTGATATTCATGAGCTTCTTGAAGTAGAGTGCACCCTTCCTTGAGCACAGCAGAAAACCAAATATCCACAACCTGTCCCTTAGTGCAGAGTAAGAGTGGACGAAGGGTAATTGTGTAATTTATGCAGAAACACTACTGGATAAAACGTTGAATGGAGGGATGGAAAACACAAGCTCTGGACTCAGACTGCATGGGTTCAAATCTAAGCTCCACCACATACGCGTGCTGTGACCTGGAATGTTCATCTTTCTGGGAATCAGTTTCTTCCTGTGTAAAATGGGGATGAAAACACTATCTCCACCACAGGTTTGTTGGGTAAAGGGAGCAATGCATACAGAGCGCTTAGCAGAGTGTGTGGCACGGCGTAAACATTCTGTAAATGTTAGCTAATATTAAACCCAAGCTGTCATTTTAACAAATCTATTTCCATGTTAGAAAAGCCCACAGTTCATGTCAGGTAGAAACCCAAATTATGAAAATTCCAAAAACTTTGCAGCCAAACATGTGCACCTTGCATTCTCTAAACCCACTCCAGCGATGCCTGACCTAGGAAGATGAATTCTCTCATGGTGTTTCCTCTGCCCATTATCACCTCCAACTTTCCCTTTTTCTTTTTTAACCCCTGTAATTTCACTCACTCTTTCATTCCTTTTAGCCTATACATATGCTCAAGGTTCACATATCTGAAAGAGCCTAGCAAAATTTGGCACACAGTAAGTGCTCAAGGAATGTTCATTTTTCTTCTTTCATGCACTAAAATTTTCTTCTCCTTACCTTACCTCTCTGTCAAGTTACCATGCTGTCTTCTTCTTTCGTATCTACACCAAAATTTATTGAAAAGCCTAACCTTGATCCCGACATCTATTTCTTCACATCCCATCAGTGACTCACCTCCTTCCATGCTGATTTCCATCCTGCAAGTGACGTTAAAATTGTTTTCACTTGAGTCACCAGGTACATCTTGATGCACGATTATGAAGGTTATGATCAACCTTCGTTCAGTCAGATATTTTTGTATCACTAGCACTATCAGCCATCATCATCTGTAATTCTTGATTTCCAGGACCCTACCCTCATTTTCACGTCTTCCTTCTCCACCCACCCTTTCCATTCTTTCATTGACTGGTCCTCCTTTTTCATGGTCTTCCCTTCCCTAAAGTGGTACAGGATTGAGGATTACAATGTTAACCCAGTTCTGGGTTTTTTTTGTTTGTTTATTTTGTTTTTTCAACATGCTCTCCCTGGGTGATCTCACTCACCTAGTCTTTCAAATAAGAGATCTCACTATTACCCTTGTCTCCCTTAATCTATTTCAGCTCCAATCCTATACCTGCAATTCATTTAAGTCCTGTTCATGCTGTTCATGAAAAACCTCTCAAAACCTGCCAGCACTCTCATGGTCCAGTGTCTTCTCTCATGTTTTTCTCTCTTCCTGGACTCCCTTTCCCCATTAACACTGACACATTCTTTTATCATCCAAGAACCAGTTCAGATGTTATCACTTGGATGAGAAATTTCCTCATTTCCTAAGGCAGAATTATGTGAGTCTTCCTCCAACCTTCCAAAGCACTTCATGAAAATCTTTATCTTGGTTATTTGGTTTTGTTTGGGGCCTGTCCTTCTCACTGAAATGTAAATTGCTCAGAGATAGGAACCATTTCTCACACAGGTTTGTATTCCCGATACCTTGAAAATATCTGACACCACGCCAAAAATTGTATAGATATTATCATATTACAAATCTTACTATATCAAACATTATGCCCAATGGTCTTTGTGTCATGCTTGGAGAGGCTGATCTAGGAAATAATAGTTTTCGAACCATCTTAAGCAAATGAAATATTATAAAAGCCTATATTTATAACATGAATTAAGCAAATCAAGCTGCTGTGGTGAGTTAAAAGTGTCTTCCTCGCTCACCCTCACATCGGCAGCAACAAAGACACCTAGATGTACGAAACACCTTTGAAAGCAGTGGCCTGGAAAAGGAGCAGGTAAAGCAATGTTATCCCTCATAGCAACAGCCAATGACACCCGACAACCAGTAGTGATGTAGGTGTTTAAGTATGGCACAAACAAATCAGCGATGAAAAATGTAGTCCAGTAACTTTGTTTTCCCTCAAGCGACTGCAGGATGAACATAATATCATTGTCGTAGATCACGTAACTGCTTTATGTTAATGTCGTGAACGTAATGCTGATGCAAGAAGAATTTCAAGACTAAATGAAGAGAAAACCCTTAGGAACATACAGGAATCCATGGCATGTGAATAACACAATTACTGTAATGATTGTCAGTCTTTAGTGAGGACTTAATGTGGAAATATGTGCTGTGCATTCTGTAAAATCAACCTGCATTCTGCCTTGTGAAAACTCTACTAGGTGAGAAAAACTATCCTCATTTTACACATGAGAAAGCTCAGGCTTAGTAAGGTAAGTGGTTTGTCTAAGGAAGTTACACATGGTACAGATGGTCGGTACAGAACTATGTCAGGAAAAATCTTGCAATTTATGACTATGCCCTAACAGAACATCACCGACTGCAAACCATCCCCATCATTCCTCATCACAACTAAGACGTGAAACTATTAGGGTCTTTTGTGTCTGTGCAGATATATTGCTTGATATTTGTCTTTTGATAGGTTTTAATGTTTTGCTAGGTTTCAAAAGACTGAATACTTGGAACACAAATTTAATACTAATTAAGAGTTTCTCATTACATTATCTGGATTTGAAGCAGGTACTCATTCACCTTATGCTTCTGCAATTCTTTTACTGGCCCCACTTACTCAGACTGTCATGTTGATAACTCATGACTACCCAAGTACTAATCATTAGATTTTGTTTCGTTGTACCGATGAACTCTGTAGATGACTCAGCTTCAGTTCTCATCTGTTGACTCAATTCTTCCTCACACTTCAGAAAAGCACTAGCTAAAAGGTTAAATGTTATTATTCATTGTTAACTTCTAGTAAATTGAAATATCTCTAAGTAAAAAACCTTACAATAACGATGAGTGTTATTTGCAGGGCAAAGCAAGTCCTTCGTTAATACTGAGGGGCTTCAACAATGCAATGGCTGAAGGAATCAATTGGGGCAAGAACACTGAGGTATAAGGGTTACAATTCATCACAGCACGATGTAGTAATCTGTGCTTATATTCAAAGGTTTTTCATTAAATTTTAGTTTATTTCATCATCTTTTTAAGTTTAATTCTGGTTCAAAATGTAGGAAATATCTGTGTGTGTGAATACAGACAGAGAGAGAAAAATATTTAAAAGCTCCCATTGCTAAAAACTTAATCCGATAGCACTGAGTCAGTTTGGTTCTCAGTAGAGTTGGCATGGCCTCCTGCAGAATATTCTGAATATTCATCGGGCCACATTTAGAGTGCTAAAAAATGGGCATACAGGAAAGCAACTGGCATTTAAAGGCCATGGGCCTACGAGCGTACAAATCTTGCAATGTGAGACAGTTTCACACAATGAAAACTATTCCCACATTCTGCACAATTTTCAAAATCTCCATAGGACACACGTATAGAAGGAAACCCTGTTTATAATTATCTAAGCCGAGAACAACTTGACATATAAACATAGCACAATGTGGTTTTGCAGGATTTTAATATAAACAGAATATTCTAGCTTTTAGTGTAACATTCACCCAGCTTCTGATCTTTTATTTTCTCCCGATTTTTCAAAATCTCCTCTCTTACTTCTCTAAATCCAAAATCCCTTTTAGCAGCTGCAAGCATGTGATTATTTCATTGCATCTTCCAGTATAGTTATACCTGAAGATCTTCATAGTGAAATAAATTCCATTATAAACTTTCATTTTTTCGTTTTTACTTTCCTTATTTTCTTGATTTGTAAAAATTATATATGTAAACAATTTGTATTATTATTTATTCTTGGTGAGTAAAGGAACATTAGAAAATATTTGTTATAAACTGGGACATTGTGTATAATACTGACTTTAAAGTCTGCAGTAGGATTCCTTCAACAGCCTGTGTTCAATGTGGAAACATAACAAAGCATATGCTACTGATATTTCAGGAAAGTTGTTTAAATGTGTCCTTGAATTTCGTTTCCCTCTCGGGTGCCGATTATGCAGAAAATTCCCCCAAGAAATTCATGCCTTTCAAATGAACTAGTGTTGAGGGATTTTACAAACTTCCAAAGCATAGGTAATACAAAGCGACAGTGAACACATAAAGCCACCAGGCGTATTAAGATCTCAGCTAAGTTTCTAAACCTTATTTAGCTATATTCTATTAGCATTTCAAAGACATTAAGTACATACACCTGAGGACAAGGGGAGTGGATATTTTGGACATACAATAAAAGTAACTCAGAAACTGCCTTGCTGAAATACTTTACAAATATACAAATATATTTTTAAATAGCTTTAAACGTCCACTCCTCAACTTATACCAGGTGCGTGTCAAAACAGAGGAACACTTTCACAAGAGGAAGCCTGAATCCAAATGGAAATGTATAAAGAAAGCAACAGAAAGAGAGAATCTGAGAGACCCTGGCTTTCTCCTCACTCTTAACGATGATGTAGATCTTTTGTTGTGGGGCTGACAGATTTGTGCCAGTTTCTATTCAATCGGACAAAGAATTTAAAAGCAGAAACCAGAGGGGAGAACTATGATGTACTATTACGTATAGATCTTTAGCACTTGACTTTATTTTTTTGTTCTGATTCTCATGTATGAAAATACTATACTGAATGATTTAAATGTGGTATCTTCTGATCTCACATGCAGCCCCAGTCTGCCTTTTAGGTGAACTTAGAGAAGTATAAACAATTTAAAAGACAGTGGCCCATTTACAGGTTTCCTCACCAAACACTTTGAATGAAACTGCTGTCCTGGTAGAATTTCAATCCATTTAAACTCTCTCCCTTTTTCTTTTCTCTTTCTAGCTGTTTGCACACATATGAGTTAAAAACAAAAGAAGGGGGGCAATGGTAAACTACAAATAACAGAAACATATTTGCCTTGGTAAATATGCCGTTTACCCAAAGTAGCGTGTGCCTGTCCATGGAAACTTAGAAAAGATCCAGGATCTCAGTGTAGTGAACCTCAACTGACTGACTTGTATTGCTCAATGCCCTGAAAGTAAATTTTATGGTAATAATTTCCTTTTCATAAGGATAAGATCGAGTTCTATAAAAATCAGGAAACCATTACAGTGAATTAGAAACATTATTGTTATAATCATGTAAATATTACTCCCTAAATTCTTCAGTACAACTTAGCAGCCCTGAATGTTAACACTTTGTCCAGAATGCTATATAAATCACTCAGATTCTGGCCCAGTATTAGTTACTAACCCGAGTAGGGACAGCATTGTTTGCTATGACTAAAGGCCAAGGTGTGAGTTCTAGAGTTGGTCTGTCTGGGTATGAAATCATGGTCCTGTCATTACTAGTGTCTGACCTTGGGCACATCATTTAATCTCTTTGTAAAATAAGAATAATAATAATAACCTCTGGGAAGGTACGAGCATAGTGGTATTAATATATAAAGTATTACATATATAAATAATATTCAAAATTCAAACTTCCAATATATATTTATATAGCACCTACTATGTATGAGGCTGTATATGACAGGCTAAGGATCTCAATCAAAGCACATAATTTCAAGGCCTTGTTTCTAGGCCTTGGTGGCATTATGGATTCCTAATTCTGCCAGAGGACCTCTAAATTAAAATACTTTAGCAAGACATCCATGACTTTTTATGAGACGATCTGATATGGCTTGTACACACATTCCCAGTTCACGGCCCACCCTTCACCCACACACATTTTCCTTCAGCTGCACAGAAATCCTTAGAGTTACTGAATTTATTATCCAGAGTGTTCCAAGCTTCCAGGTCTTGGTACAAATTCTCTCCTAAAATGTCTTGCTTATCTGCCTGGACTGCTTCCAGTTATCCTTCAGAACTCCACTCCATTTTAAAGGTCTTCCTGTCGCCTCCTAATCTATGAGTGAGCAATTCGCCTTTTGTAATAAGTCTTCATTTTATACGCGTTTAGAATTCTCACTTTGTATTTTACTTATCTGTGTTTTCTCTCTTAACACCAACCAGTCTACCTGAGACCAGAACACTGTCCTTTCATCTTTCTGTCTCCAACCTCAGCACGAAACTTGGTTCACAGTAGGTAGGATTATTCTCCTCTAGCTCAAAAGATCCTAGATAATCATACTATCAAGAAACAGGCTTCCACTCATAGATCCAGAAAGCAGATTGGTGGCTGCCAGTGGCAAGGAGTTGGTGGGGATGGGTAAATTGGAGGAAGCGGGCCAAAAAGTACCAACTTGCAGTTACAGGATAAGTCAGTCTCAGGGATGTGACATTCAGCACAGTGACTCCAGTCAATACCGTGTTGTATATTTGAAAGTTGCTAAGAAAGTAGATCTTAAAAGTTTTCATCACAAGGAAAAAATGTGTAACATGTGTGGGGATGGATGTTAACCAGATTGCACTGTAGTCATCATTTTCCAATACAAATACCAAGTCATTATTTTGTACACCTGCAACTAATGTTATATGTCAATTATACCTCCATGAAGGGAGGGAGGAACGATGGGAGGGAGGGAGGAAGGGAGGGAGGGAGGAACAGAGGGAGGGAGGGAGGGAGAGAAACAGAGAAAGGAAGAGGAGAAGGAAGGAAGGAAGGAAGGAAGGAAGGAAGGAAGGAAGGAAGGAAGGAAGGAAGGAAGGAAGGAAGGAAAGAAGGGAGGGAGGGAGGGAGGGAGGGAGGTGTCCTACTGGAAAGGAGTAATAGTAATACTCAGAGGTGAAATTTAACATTACCCAGGACTAAAGACGGGCTTACCTACAGAGCCATTTTGCTTTGCCTTCAACCACACAGCATCATACAACCATCTTTTCTCCTTCATCGTCTCCTTATTTTTCTCTTTCCTGAAACTTTCTGTAACTTTGTCATTTCCTGTTCTGTTTTCTATCTCTTTGGCCTGTGCTGAGTAAAACCATTCCCTGTTTTATTCTTTGGCCTGGTGGCAGCCCAGGCTCATTCACCACTAAGATAGAAGCAGCCACCAAACCAGTCCACAGGGTAAATGGTTCTCCCCATAGGCATTTTCATTCCAGTGGAGATCTGGGACTTACTTTCATCGTTTAGTTTTAAAAAGTAATATGCTGTATTGGAATGCCTAAGAAACAAGATGAACTCATTTCTTCTGACCATTGTTATACAACACAGCCCAGTTTCTTGTGCTTTCATTGAGAGTTCAAAGACAACTGAGCGTGTTGTGTTAACCGCAGCGTTCCCAGTAATGGTTACTTCTGTAAGGCTTTTTTGGGTGAGTGTCTCTGTTTCACCCGATCAGCTACACAAAACATTGCAGTTTAGTTTTTCAGCTACTCTTGGTACCAGTAATGCCACAACTGTAGATATCATTTGAAGTGGTGCTTTACAAAGGCCTCCCAGCCATTTTCTGTCCACACCAACTGGCACTGTTCCATGTCACCTCACCTTTTTACAGCTGCTGGCAAACACCTACCTTTCTTCTCCATATTTGCTACTATGGCTCTAATGCAGTTTACCCGGCTGCCTTCCAGCAGAGATCTGGTTTTGCTATTTTGCACTAACTAGTCTTCAGCTCTAACACCAATGCCACTGATGTGAAAACCCAGGCACTTCCACAGAGTTTAAGCTTAATAATGTTTCTAAAAGTTGAACATGATTTTTCCCAGTGCTTCCATTGCAAGCAAACATGTAGACCATTCTCCAAAGTCAGTTCTTCTGCTTTTATCTTCCACTGAGGTTTGATGCAGCTTTTGCTCCTAGCTGGATTACATGGTTTGGCCTTTCACCCAGCAAGAGACAGTTGGACCTATACATAAAAGGCACCCAATACCCTTACTGATACTCTCTTCTCCCTTCGTTTCTGATACTTCACATTCTAATTATCTTCCTTTCTTTCTGAGTGTTCTCTTTCTCTTTGCCTCCTCCAAGCACTTACAAGTATGTACTTCCCAAGGATCTGCCTCTGGCATTCTTCTACCACTATGATTTCTTCATAATTTCAGAACTTCCAATCCTGTCTTTATGTAACTCATACTCAGAACTCAACCTCTACCTTTGATGCTTCTACTAATCTCCCCCTCTAATAACTTTAAGGAATTTAATTAATTTTATTAAGGAATGGTTTACACACAATAAGATGAACCCATCGTAGATGTACGGTTCTGCACACTTTGACAATATATGCAATGTAATCCTCACTCAAAAAAATTTCTCTACTCCCTTTCCAGCAATTTCTGCCCTGGTTCTAAATAGTGACTGATCTCCTACCACTATAAATTAGTTTTGACCATTCTAGCATTTCCTAAAAACAGAACCATATACTGCATAGTCCTTTGTGTCTGGTTCTGGTTTCTTTCACTGAGCATAATATTTTTGAGATTCATCAACATTCTTGTATATATCAGCCATTCTTTTCCATTGTTCCAGTAGGATTCCATTGTAAGGATACCCACAATTTATTTACATGCTAATGGACATTTAGGCCATTTCCAGTGTGGGGCTCTTAAGAATAAATCTGCTATGAATACTCTCATGCAAGTCCTATAAGCAGGGATATCTGTTTATGTTTCCTTTTCTCTTGGGGAGTACCTAAGTGTGGAATTACTGAGTAGTATAGTATTTACATTAGATTCTAAAAATTGTCAAACTTTTTCTAAAGTGGTTGTATTATTTACATCTCACCAGTGATGTATGAGAGCTCCAATTGTTCCACATCCTGGAAGTTTGTACTGTTTGGCCAATTATTGCCCCACTTGCACTACCTGGGCAAAGTTTTCTTAAAAGGACACCACAAGCATTAACTATAAAAGAAAAAGTTGATAAACCCAATTTCTTCAAGAATAAAGACTTCTGCTTTTTGAAAGTCACCATTAGTAAAAAGGCAAGTCACAAACTGGGAGAGAATATCCACAATACAGTAATAATACAATATTAAATAAAATATATTTAATGAATAAGGAGCTTCCAAAATATATTTGGAAAAAAAAAAACTCTTACAAACCAATACAAAAATGAGCAAAAACTCTTAACACGCAATGTAAGAAGATACACCTGACCGATAAATTCATATAAAGATGTTCAACATTTTTAGACATTAGGGAAATGCTAATTAAAGCAACAATGAATTCCATTTTTGAAGGCTCTTTAAAAACCATACATCTATATATGGCATTTGCAATTGAAGTTAAGTATATCCAAAACTAAACTCATCTTTTCCCTCAGCAAAACATTTACATACACATATATATTCCTCTAATCTGAAACTTAAACCCCTAGCATCACCTTTAACCCTCGCCACTTTTCCCCCCATTGTCCAACTTGTTAACAAGTCCTACTACCTCATTCTCAGTCTCCTCTCTCCTTTACATTCCCACTGCTACTGCTGTATTTGGGTCCTCATCCATATTACAGTCATTAGAGCCTCCTAAGAGGTCTTCCCACAACAATTTTCCACTGTTAGCCAAACCACTGTACATACATTTTCCAGATGATTCTTCCTGAAGCCCTACTCTGAACACACAAGTCTCTTGCTCAGATACCTTTAGTAATTCTCCCTTAGCCAACTTTTGAATTCCCTCATTTGTTATCCAAGACCCTCTGTAGAATAGCCCCAACTACCTTTCCAAACTTATTTCGACTTCTCTCAACTGAACTATTCACTGTTCAACGGATAAATGCCTACATTTCCTGCCTTTATACCTTAGTCTATGGCATTCCTACATTTGAAATACCACTACTCCCATCTCTGCATATCCAAGCCTCCGTATCCTATAGGATTAAGGCTCAATTAACATGTTAGCTTTTCTATAATGCTCTTACTAAATACCCATATTATTCCTTTAATATGCTTATCTTCCACCATGTAGTAGTATTATGTTCATATCTTTTCTTCCTTGCTGGACTTTAAGTTCTTAAAAGATAGCCTCATTTCTTTCCTTCTCTAGACCACACGCTACATGCCCTACAGAGAGTAGGCGTCGATAAATGTGTACAGCATGGATGAACGGCTGGTAGAGGAGTACCAAGTAGAGTAAGTTTTCATTTTCATAATCTAAGAGGAGAGATAAGATGTGCCTAGAAACAGTAACAATAAAAGACGTAAGCATGCTGAAACCTCAGAGATGTGTAGGGGAGTCATCAAAAAGACTGCAAAAGTAATTAGGAATTCATTTGGAGAGGGCCATCAATATCAAATTAAGGAGCTTAGACTTTATTTAATAGTTAAAGAGGAGCCAGGAACCATTCAAGATATTTAAACATGGAAGTAACACAATTACAGTTTTGTTTCAGAAACATCAATCTGGCGGCAGTGTGTGGGTAGGACAGATTGCAAGGGGAGGGCCTGGAAAGAGGCACAGGCAGAAAAGAGGTAATTGAAGGAGCACTGCAGTTAATGAAAGCCTCATCTGCTGTGGAAGGAAAGGCACGGATGTGACAGACTCTGCGAACATGCAGTTGCCAGGCACTGCAAGCGGATGTGAGGGTGTCAAGGCAAAAGAAAATAAGGACTAATTCTAGCGAAGCTGGGTACTGTGGCAGGGTCGTGCCCTGTAGGGAATAAAAATGCCAAAGTGGGATCAGCATTGGAAATTGAGGTCTGCGAGTTGAGCACATGTAAATTTAGGTTGTGAAAGTGGGTAACTGTAATTATTAAGAAGGTATAATAGGAGGAAAAAGAGAAAGTGAATGACAAATTCTTAACATATAAAACTCATGGATGAATGAAGACACTGATGAACAAACAGATGAGCCCATAGAGTAGTGGGTCAAATGGAAGTGCAGAGTGTCATAAAAGGGAAGTAAGAAGAATTTCTGAGAAACGGTAGCCAATCTGATCCGAAAGAAACTTATTAAACATACTCCTGTGAAGTCTGGGAGAAAAATGCCTCAGGCATTTAATCTGCCCTGATGATATTTTCAGTCCAGTGGAGGACAAGGAGCAGATCTCATCATCACCATCACTGCCAATAATTTGAGTAATGAGAACAGGCCCTCATCAATATATAATGGTTTGACCAATTGTTACTCATAACCCTGTTGTTTTTTTATGAGAGTGTAAAGAATCCTTTACTAGGGCATAGTGAAGCATGTACATGTAAGCAAGGCACGAAGGAGGGAGAAATGGTATGGGAATAACAGAGAAGGAGTTAAAAGAAAGAGGTGGCCCTTCCACTAGGCCTTGAACCAGACGAGGATTTTCATAACCAAGAAAGTGACAGAAGGCCAATCCATAATGAGAGGAGTTGTTCAATATGAGTTGTGAGTACCATCACAGAGTTTTATGGTTGACAGTTTGGTTGGTGTAATTGGATTCTTAGATACAATGAATGAGGTGATTGGAAGAAAAAGCACGTGACCTCATTTTTGAGGACACCTCATGCTTTGCTAAACTGGTCCTACCTTACTTACTCTATAAAACCTAAGGCTTTATGAAATTTAAGGAATAGGGTATGATCTGACTTTTTTTCCTTTTTTGACCATGAGAAAGAGTAATTAGAGCTATAAGCATCCAGGTATGGCAAATGCTATAGACAGATCACAGAAGATTATGCCTGAGAAAAGGCCAGCACATTTAGATCTCTTTGCTGACCTTGGAAAATCTCATTTCATTAGAGAGCTAGAATCCAAAATCAGCTTGCTGGGTGTGAGGTGACAAGCTAGGAAGTGAGAAAGCAAAGTGAGAAAGTGAAAGCAGTGCATGTGATCGGTTCACTCCCGAGAGAACAAACAGAATTCTAGCCCATGCACTTATCAGGATGATGAGAAATTGGATAAGTGTTGAGGCAGCGAATAGAATGAGAGAGAAGGAAACAGACTGTCTGTCGTTATCATAGGCAGAGCTAACTCTTTCCTGGCTGCTTCTTAACACCGCCACATGTCTACACCACTAGGCCTATCACTCACTAGTCCCTCACGTGTTTTGCAACAGAAGTTACTTGGGAGCCTGGAGTTGGTGATAGTCTACTAACAGCTAGAATGTTAGAAACTATAATCCACTCAAATGACTAATGCGCTTTGACTGTAAAGTACTGCTGAGGCCATACGCCAATATATTTGGATGATTTTTTCCTGCTTCCTTGATCAGAGTCTCCCTTGGACTTTCTACAGGTCTCATGCCTACGGCACTTGCCAGTTTTATTATTTTGTTCGAGCAATTTGCCTTATTCTTCCAGATTAGTCTAAATTCTTCAGGGGCAGAGATGGACATTGTCATATATATTGTTCCTAGAAAGTAGAGAGTAAATAATTACTTATTGAATTAATTTGAGACAATGTTTTACTATTATAAATACATACAAAAATGGCTTGTGGAGAGATATGTTAGTTTTCTAGTGCTGCATAAAAGGTTACAACAACACAGTACAACATAATAATGTCGACCAATACACAATAATCTCACAATTTACACGGATCAGGAATCTGGCATAGTTTAGCTGGCTCGGGGTCTCATAAGACTGTAGTCAACATGTCAATTGGAATGTAGAAGGAGGACTCAGAACCGTCTTCCAAAGTCCTTCAGATTTGGGGGAGAAAGTCAGTTTCTTGTTGTAGGATTGAGACTTTCACTTCCTGGAGGTGACCTTTTCAAAGGCAATTTACAACACGGCTGTTTGTTTCATCAAAGAACATCTCTCTCCCAACTAAGGAAGGACTCATGTCCCTTCTGAAGGGCTTTCACCTGATCAAGTCAGACCCACCCAGAATTATCTCCCTTTTGATTCAAAATTAACTGATTTGGAACCTTAAATATATCCCTACACTCTTGCCATATGAAGTAACCTACCCACACTCAAGGAAAGAAGATTATAAAGGGGAGTGTATACCAGCAGTGGTGAGGGGAAGGGAGGGAGAAATCTTGGGAACCATCTTAGTGTTCTACTTACCACAGATTTGGAAAGGCAAAGAGCACAAGAATTTTTACTTAATGACAAGCAATAGAGATTTTCTTTTCCCTAATGGCAATCTGGACTATGTACATTTATTTTTTTTAATAAAACTAAGTGGATTTGACCTGGAAACCATCACTCTTACTGTCATTTTGTTCTTCATTTTGGTGGTATTTCATTATAACCACTAATATAGTATATTTTTGCAGCATTCACAGCAGCCAGTTATAGTGGTGAGATATTACAGCGCAGATTCTTTGGGATCTGAGCAATGTGAAAGAGTGTGAAAGCTAAAGCAGTTTGCTATTCATACCTCTCAGTCTAGCAAATCCTTCAAAGGTTCTGTTTTGGTAATGGCAATTAGTTCATTTCAACAGGTTTCAGAGTATCTATAAAAACACCATTGGATCCTGAGTTGGAGATGCTGTTCCAATTCTAAACTTCTGCTTTAAGAAATTGACTAAGAGGTAGAGTTTCTGTTTTTAGTATGAGCCCACATGTAGGAGTTAGAAGTCTATGAGCTACTGTGAGCTACTATGAGCTATACTCGATATGATTATTAGAAATTCTAAGTTTGAGGGGCGCCTGGGTGGCGCAGTCGGTTAAGCGTCCGACTTCAGCCAGGTCACGATCTTGCGGTCTGTGAGTTCGAGCCCCGCATCGGGCTCTGGGCTGATGGCTCGGAGCCTGGAGCCTGTTTCCGATTCTGTGTCTCCCTCTCTCTCTGCCCCTCCCCCGCTCATGCTCTGTCTCTCTCTGTCCCAAAAATAAATAATAAACGTTGAAAAAAAAAAAATTAAAAAAAAAAAGAAAAGAAATTCTAAGTTTGACATATTCTTGTTTTAAAATAATTATGTGTTACATATTTAACACTCTCCTTTATAAGAAATATGCATATGAACAAAAATGTGAAGGAGATTACTTTATTCTTTAAAAAAAGGTGGGGAACAGGGGGTGGGTGGGAATTGTCCTGTATCAGTAAAGCCTTCCAAAAGACTTAAGGTTTAGATTCTTAACATACCTTACATTCCAAAAACTGTTTCAAACACACAGGAGGGGAGCCTCTTAGCCTTTCTGAAAGGGACATCTTTCTGGGGAAAAAGGAGTTTTCAAAAATATTCAGAATCTTATTATAAAAATAGAAGTTATTTTTAAAATCCTAGTAATGAAAATTTTATTTTAGCCATGAACTGCTAAGAGTGGAAACTCATTGTTTACTGGTTTTGAAACCAGTTTAATCCTAAACCATGTCAGCCAAATAATGAAGGTTTACACAGCCATCTCTATTACATGCATCACATTTCTACAAGGAGTTTGGTTTCTTCCTAGCACTGATTGTGAAAGAATGCTAAGAAAATCCTACGAGGAAAGACTGTAGAAAAAAATTATTTGTTGAATGAGGAATTTTTCACACTGGCAACTTTTGAGTATGTTTTTCAAAACAAGAATTGTGTTTTTAAAAACCAGGGAAAAATAACTACATAGAAAATAAGTGGTGTTGGTAGAAAGAAAAAATAACGTATTCACATTAAGAAATTAGAAATATATTTTAAGATGTAGAAGTACATAGTAGGTGTTATGGGTTGAACTACTGAAAAAGATATGTTCAAAATCCTAATTCCAGGTACCCAGGAATGTGACTTTATTTGGAAATAAGATCTTTACAGATCTAATTAAGTTAAGATGATTTAAAGGAGTAGGGTAGCTCTCAACATATATGACTTATGGCCTTAAGAGACACTGAGACAGACACATAGGGAGAAAGCTACATGGCAAAGAAAGCAGAGATTGGAATGATGTATCTACAAGGCAAGAAACAACAAAGACGACCCTGAACACTAGAAGCTAAAAGACAGACACAGAACAGATTCTTTCCCATAGCCTTTAGGGAGAACATGGCCCTGCCTACACCTTGATTTTGGGACTTCTAGGGAGAAAAGAATAAATGTTGTTTTAAGCCAACCAGTCTATGGTAATTTGTTTCAGCAGCCCTAGGAAGTTAATACAGTGGCCAAGTTGTATGAGAATCATCTGGGTTTTTGTGAATGAATGATAGACCACTTCCCATCTCTGTCCAAGTTCATTCCCAATCACCTCTCTTCCAGGAGAGAGTGTCACTTGACAAGAAGAAAGGTGCTAAGGGGTGAAGGAAGCCAGAGACTTCATCTACTTCATCCTCCCTCAGGCTATTTAAGTGTACTTTCAATCATGTGAGGAAGTAAGGTGTTGGCCAGATGCACTTTTGCCCAGAGGGACTCCCCCATGTGCTGAGCTTATTGGAAGCACTTTACGCACTGTAGTTTAATTGTCTTAACAGATACCACTTGCTGAATACGTTCCCAGGAATCTACAGGCACGGTGCATGATCTGACTTATTCCTTCCAACAACTCTATGAAGTAGATGCTAATACTACTCCCAGTTTACAGATGAGGAATTGACAGTTAGGGAGATTTAGTTACCAAGGCCAATCAACTATTAAGTAGCAGCAGAGGATTCAGATGGAAGCCTGGA
Organism: Neofelis nebulosa; assembly: GCF_028018385.1. NCBI lineage: Eukaryota > Metazoa > Chordata > Mammalia > Carnivora > Felidae > Neofelis > Neofelis nebulosa. Next base: position 39,717,295 of record NC_080789.1, on the reverse strand, counting down.
CGTCACAAATCCATCCAGACTCTAAATTCCCGCAAGATGCTTTCTCCTCCCAAAACATCCATAGTAAGACTGGGTGTTGTATTTAATTTTTAACTTGTATATGAGGGTGCTATAGACTGAATGTTAGTGTTCCCTCACAAGTCATATGCTAAAACCTAATCCCAATGAGATGGGATTTGGAGGTGGGACCTTTGGGAGGTGATTAGGTCATGAGGGTAGAGCCCTCATGAATGAGATAGTGTCCTTATAGAAGAGAATACTTGTTAGATGCTTCTGGTGTCTTTACTAAAAATATTTCAAAACAAAATCAGTGCAGCAAGAATGAATTTGAGAACCTTACTGAGGACCAAGGATGCTAAGGTTGGGAGATGCACTGCAGAAAATCTCATCTCTTTTCCCAGTTTCCAAACTCAAGGATCATAAAGCCTTAATACTGGCAAGCAGGAGGTCTCAAGCTAATGGTACCAGAGTAGCATAAGTTGTTACTTAAAAGCAACATGATTGACCTTATTATTATTTTTTTGAGAGAGAGAGAGAGAGAAAGAGAGAGAGAGAGAGAGAGAGAGAGAGAGAGAGAGAGCACATAGTCAAGTGAGTGGGGGAGGAGTAGGCAGAGAGGGAGAGAGAGAATCCCAAGCACTGGCTGAGGGGATCAAATCTCACAACCTTGAGATCATGACCTGAGCCAAAGTCAAGTCAGAGGCTTACCTGGCTGAGCCACCCAGGTGCCCCTGCTTTTAATGAGTGACTTTAAATGAAATGTTAATTCTCAAAAGTTTACTCTCTGTGTTAAGTATCCTTATCTCAGAAATGGAAAGCAAAGTCAACAGAGCCATCAAGAGGATAGGGGAATGCCAACATTACAAATTGAGTTAGCACGGAAAAGGAAGAAGAAAGGGGAGGTGAAAAAAATGGGGGCAGGGGAGCAGTAAAATTACACTAAATAAAGCTTAAAAACCTAATATGTTTTATTACATAAAAGCATAATGCTATATACTCTAACATAAAGTAAAATAATTAGTCATCCATTTAACCCGGTTTCAAAACAGACTCATGCTACATTTTGAAATGTGTTGGAACAATTGATCACTTCATTTAAATTACTGTCAGGGCACTTTCAAGTACTGTAGTGAAGGATTTCCTACCAATCACTATCTCTGATCTCTGCTCTGCTTTCCAGGCCTAAAATTAACATGTCTTTGTGAATACTTTCATCACTACCACTGGCTCTGCCCAGGCTGCACCTTCATAATCTTCACAGTTTACTAAAGTGGTTTTTTCTGTTGCTCCTCCAGAGCCTTCCACATCATTTCCTTCAGGGCTTTGCATATATATTGTTTTCTCTCTCTTCATAGAGACTTTCTTTTTCTATGCACTTCTGCAGGAAACATCAATATTTGGTCATAAAACTAAAGAGATCTCTACTATATTAACCTATCATTGACCTCCCCCCCACCAAGTTTTAACACATTTCAGTTTAGTACTTGTTGAGCTAGTAAAACTGGGCACCTAATTCTACTTTTGAACAGCGTTTTTTCTGAACCTTGATCTCCCTCTTTAGTTTCTTATGTGGTAAAAATGGCAAGAGCATTTTAAAAGTTGCTCCCAAACCTAATCTGATGAAGTAGGCACCAGTCTTAGCAAGTAAATGCAACTCCTGGAAATTGTCTCCGTGGAGTGGCAGCTATTATGGCTGCAAAATGCAGTATGAGCAATGAGTTTTTTCACCAAGGACTCTCAAGTTGCTATGTCTTTGTATAGAGGCCATGCTTAAAAAATATTACCTTGCTCTTTGCTTGAAAACTCAAATATAAATAAAAAACTTTTAACCTTGCTTTGACTTTTTAAGCAGAACATTTTTGTGCAGAATTTCACAAGAGGTGACGTTTATGGGAAGAAAAATATAACTGCAAAGAATTGTGGTAAAAAGAAGGGAAAAAATGGAAAATAATCTTTCGAAATCATTGTTAATTCTTACCATTATTAGGACAAGCTTTTGTGAGGAACAACTCAGCAGAAAACCTCAAACTAGTATCCAACTGCACCAAAAATGACGTTTTATATAAATTATGTAGAAGACTTCATAGAGAATAGATTCTAGAGATTGGGGGGACATATTAGAGGTCAATTTCCAAAAGATGAAGGTCCTTTTGAGGGTACTGGGTACAGTAGATATTTTAGGACATGGTAATTGTTTTGAGCATGAAAATGAGTGGTGAAATGAATGTGAAAAAATGATTAACACTCTAAATCTAGGGAAAGCTGAGAGAATGGGGAAGCAATGATAACTACTAAGTTCAGAGTATGTATTTCATAGAGAGAAATGGAGATAAACTGTACCAGTGAGTAGAAACCAATTATCAATGGCCTTGCACGCCAGGCCTCACAGGGGACCTCTGAAGTATTTTGAGCAGGGAAATAACCTGAGCAAAACTTAAGACAATTCCTCTGGGCATGTACTTCAGAATGCATTGGGAAAGAGACAGGCTAGAAGAAGGGAATCACTTAGGAAGTGATCCAAATAATCTAGGCAAGAGGCATTAAGAGCCTAACTTGAGTAGGGGAAATAGGTATTCAAAGATGGAAACCTAAGTATAAGACATCATTCCCTTTTCCAACCTGGTACTTATTTTTGCCTCCATTCTTTTGTTCACATTGTCTGTCGTTCCCCCATCAGCTCTACATGTGTGGATTCTGTACGTCCTTCATGAGGCCATTCCAATTCTTCTATTCTTTCTCTGAGTTTCTACATTTTTTTCTACCTTTGCCTCAGAGCCAATTATCATTAATTCTACCTTGTATCATAATTATCTTTGTTCACCTCTTATTTCGGCTACTATTAGTTCCTAGGAGACTGAGATCACCTTCAAACAGCCTCCTGGCTAGAACAAGATTTCAGTATAAAGGTGACAGAGTGTTTGCTCATGTATAAAGTGATAGAACTCGCAGTGTATACTTGGTGGGTAGTCAAAGAATAAAAAGCAAGAGTTTCAAAGGTGGAGGGATATTTTTTTAACGTAAAATCTGAAATCTGATTCCACGTCTCTAAGAGGTAAGGGAAAGTGAAAATAATTGAATTTAGTGATTATTTTATCACATGTGACCTTCCAATGGACAGTTTTATAGAGAAGACATTATGACATCAGAGAGGGTGCTCCAGTGTCAAGGGCTATCAGGTATGTTTGTGTAGCTACATACCAAATGCATTCTCATTTCTTCCATTTACCAGCATATTTGGTTCACTGCTATTGAAAAGATATCTGAAGTTGCACACCAGCAACTCACGAGGTACAATTTATGAGGTAGGAATGATTTTCACATAGACTTTACAATATCGTTTTTAAACATTTTTGCACTGAACTAACATAATACTGCTGGGGTATATCAGGTATAATGCAAAGTAGCACAAACAAAATCAGTGATTCACAGCACTTTGCTGTGAGGGAAACAATTTATGAGGCACTATTAAAGACAGTAAGGTTATTAATATCTCACTAGCAATTGGAAAAAAATGAAAACATATACTCCCTTCACACATGGTAAATTGTTTTGCTACCACCTACACATTGGCATTTGATCAGTCAATATTTAATGAGTGCCTGTTGTGTGCTAAACGACCTTCTAGAATACACAGCAGTGACAGTTGGGGTGGAGGTAGTTATAATACAATAGATTCTTGTAGCACATAGACATAGATACTCAAAAGCCTCACAGTTATACAAGAAAAAAAAAAATTCAAAGAGTTGGAGAACATTTTCCAGAGCAGGAAATCACAAAAAGGACAGGAAACTATAGTAAAAACTATGAATTTGCACTGAAGGAGCACACAGCAGAAAAATGGTAAGGGCCATCTGGGAGGATGAAAACATTCCTCATGAAGAAATACATCTGGAATTAGGCTTTCAGAAAATGAAGGTCAGTGAAGCTCTTACTGGTTCAAAAAACTAGCAAAAGTTAGTCCAACTGGTTAAGTCAACTTTTTAAAGTTCACTGTGGTAGAACTAACCTCATTTGACCCAGTTAGTTTCACAGGTCATTTTAATCCCACCCAGGAGGCCCCACATTGTAGCAAGTGCACTAGTCACATAAAGATTGTTCCAAGACTAATAACATTTCTGAGAAAATACTCAAAGTTCAATCCTCCACTGGATGGGAGAGTTAACATTTTTTTATATCAAAAAAGTACGATTAACTCTAACTGGGAGGAGACAGAGAGTACACAAGAGTAGATCACTTAAAAGAGAAGTGTGTTATAAAGAAACAAGGACCCGGGGCGCTTGGGTGGCTCAGTCAGTTAAGTGCCTGACTTCAGCTCAGGTCATGATCTCACAGTTCATGGGTTCGAGGCCCATGTTGGGCTCTGTGCTGACAGCCTAGAGCCTGGAGCCTGCTTCAGATTCTGTGTCTCCCTCTCTCTCTGTCCCTTCCCCGCTTGCACTCGGTCTCTGTCTTTCTCTTCCTCAAAAATAAATAAACATTAAAAAAAAGAGAAAGAAACAAGGGCCCAATCGAGGGGAAAGTTGGATTGGGCAGTTGACGGAGAACCTCCATTGCACCTGACATTCTTAAAAGAGGGAAAGAAAGCACTAAGAAAAATTATTTGAATAATAGTATGAAAGCCAAAGACCTCTCCTGCCTCTTTGTTTAGGTATGCAAATATGCAAAGCATGGACAAGCACTGAGTTTGTAAAAGGAAGAAGTAATACCAGTAATTATTAAACCCCAGGGTTAATGCAGGCTCAGATGATGCTGAGACAAACATCACTTAGTCAAAAGTTGAAGTCAACTGGAGACTTATGACAGATAGGAAATGAAAGTGAGCCCTGCAAAGGAGGTTGTTGATAGGATCAATTCTAACATGCAAATGATTATATTAAAAAAATCTAAGAACTCAGCAAGAATTCATGAAATCAATTCATTTTCTGTTTATGGATATATGAGATTCTTGACAGACTAAACTTATTTTATGTTTCTGTGTTTATTTTAGTTATTTTCCACCTCCCAAGCATGTGACCTGGAGCTATATGACTTTTCTAGGCTTAGCTGTTGAAGAGCAACCACTATGTGACTTATTCCTGCTTTTCCTCACATGTTCCTCAAAGTCTTCCATCCAAAGAGTCCCAAGTAAATGGTGAGAAGACAAAGCCATCGAAAGGAAACAGATCCCTGGGGACATACACAATATAATGAGGGAGTTGTTGCTTAATCAGATAGTTGGAGAGAGACCAAAGGTAGTTTTTTTAGGCAAATGACCAGCACAACATTGAGCACCGATAAGTGGTGATTACCTCCAGGAAGGAGGTAGAAACTAGCATCTGATAATTTGAAGATATCTAGGCAGGTAATGTGGTAGTTAATAGCAGAAGTTCAACCACAGGGATAATCTCACCACTTTGGATAAATCAACAACAACAACAAAAAGACGAAATCTTCAGTCCTGGAAAAGACTTTTCATCCCAACAGCAGTTTAGAAGAATAAAATCCCATTGTAGAAATTGAACTAGAATGTTAAAAATTAAGATTTTGAAGCCCATACACTGGAGGTAGATCTCTAAATCATAATAAGGCTGACAGAAAGCTACAACTTCAAGCCACCAGACAAGAAACAGATTACACTCTGAAACTTCTGACAGTAATAATAATTATCATTAGTTAGTAATACCAGTAATTATTAAGTACTTTACCTGAATCTTATTTAATCCTCAAATAAACCTATATGATAGGCATTATCTTTATTTCCATAAGAAAGGCTAACTCACTCAAATTTACACAGCTAGTATGTAGCCAGAAAAAAACCAGTTCTTAAAATGGTATCTTTTTTCACACGCTTAAGGGCCAAAGGATGATTCAGGCCAAGAGCTGAGCTTGTTGTAACAACACTCCTCCAAGTTCTTCCAGGACAGAAAAGGCCACTACCGAGTAGGTCTGGCTTCCAGGATAAGTTACTCCCAGTATAATAGAGTTTTTAGCTCCTGTTCTCACAAACCTTTTTTGTGAAAAATAAAACCTTCTTGTAATAAATAAAACCCCAGTATATAAATATATCCCCACATCTACTCCCATCAAGGGTTTCTCTGGAATATACACTTCAGTCGAAGCATTCTCAGATATACCAATTCCCTTGAGTCATTTAAAATATATTAAATTTGAGGGTAATTCTCATGCACAACTGTGGTGTATCTCTGCAGATGTTTTTATTGCTGCAATATAGGCAGTCCTAATAAAATAGGAGTGAAATGTTCAAGTCAGTGACTTAGGGTAATACAATTCTGGTCATTCTATTATAATAGCCCAGAGCTAGAAGAGTCTTCACACAATAAAATGATGATATATTCATCAATATTCTTTGGGTGTAATCTAACTCTCCCCTTATTTAAGTGATAAGTGAACCTCTGGGTTCTCAGAACTAACAAATACCCACCTACACCCTGGCTTCCACATATCTGTGTCCTAAAGCTCAAGTTTTATCATCAGTATTCCGTTTCTCTCTCTTTTCAACCTTTAGCTTCAATTTTTTTAATTTTCACTTTCCTCTTAGGCAGGCATTCTTCATAAGGTAGCTTCATGGCAGCTCAAATCTAACACTCAACCAGTGTAGCAAAATCAGCATAAGTTGACTCCTTCATTCACTCAATACATGTGACTACATGTATCTACTGTGTACCAGACTTTTGCATTCATTCAACATATGTATGTTGAGTGCCTATTGTGTACCAGCACTGCTCTAAATGCAGAGAGATCATGAAGATGGGAAAATTTCTGCCCTTATATTGCCTTTTCTAGATCTAGAATTTGTTACAACAGTCACAAGTCTGAGTACTATTACAGGGGCTTAAATAATATGGCCATCTATGCATCAATCATTATGCCCTGGGGGAATGGAATGCTCTCATTCACCAGACTGAGACTCATATTCATGCTTAAAGAAGGGAAGATAAGATCAGTAATGCTCAAATCACCTTAAGAATGAGGAACCAGGGGGCTGTCGGTTGGACATGGCTCAGTCGGTTGGACATCCGACTTCAGCTCAGGTCAGGGTCTCACTGCTCATGAGTTTGAGCCCCGCGTCAGGCTCTGTGCTGACAGCTCAGAGCCTGGAGCCTGCTTCAGATTCTGTGTCTCTCTCTGTGTCCCTCTCCTGCTCACACTCTCTTTCTCTCAAAAATAAATAAATGTTAAAAAAAAATTAGAAAAAAAAAAAGTAAAGAAAAGAAAGAATGAGGAAGCAGTTGTTTTCTAAAAAGGAATTGGGTGCTTTTACCCAACAACAAATGTGAACCTAGGGGAAGAATTTTTAAATTAAAACTCCAAAATCCAAATTCAGGAAATATCCCCTGTAAACAAACAGAATTTGCTCAGACAGGAGTAAATTAAAATCATAGTCAAAGAAACTTCAAGAATCACCAGATTTAGATACACCCTCATTTGGTCAATGAGCACTGGTAGGAAAATGGTCTCCCAATAAAGACTACATCGGATGTAGTTGCACTTCTATGAATAATAACTATCTGCAGTCCTTGTCTGAATATAAGGTTCATTTATGCACAGAATCTGAACATCCACCAAGTCAATAGCTCTGGGCTATGGGTATTTTCTTTCCATGGATGATGAAAGGTATGTTCAATCTTGTTTTACCCCAGGTGAGTAGAGCTCATGTTATTAGTGACTGAGGCCTCAGGCTTGACAATTTATAAAATTTACTTTGCTCCTTTTTGTCATGGAAGAAAAACCGCCCCCTCTGCTTTGGGAAAATTGATTCAAAATTTGTTGGTCTAATGACGATGCCAGCTCAGAAGGTAGTAACTGAGGTGTATTTTCTAATGAAGTTTTACCTTTGTTTTTTCCAACAGTGTTATGGTACTTGGATGTTTATTTTTTCTTAATGTGGTAGAAAGCCAAATGATAGATGATAGATATGGGTGTGTATGTATAAATATTTAAGAAGCAAAATTATTAGAGACCTTGGACATGGAAGTTAAGACTGTAGATTCTGTAACTAAATTGCTTAAGGTAACATCATGACTCGGACATTAACCTACTAAAAGATTTGGAGCAAGAAATGTCTGAGACAATTTTTCATCAGAAAATGAGAATACTCACATAAGATTTTTGTGCATATTAAATACATTAATATATGTCAAGACTTAGAACAATGGCTGATAGGTAGGTAATATTCAATAATTTTAATCATCACCCTCATACTAAGGATGCCTTCTGCTGCATCCTTAATAGGATTCTCAACTGAAGCTGATCCAATTATCATTAGTACTGTTCACCAAGTATTTTTGATCATTCTTCTTTAGGTGCATAAGTCATAACTGTACCTCCTTACCCTCTTGTGGGTGCTACTGTGTGACCAGTTCTGGGAGGTTAGTTGTGACTAGAAATGGTATGCATCACTTTTGGGCTAGAGTATTTAATAGCTGATAAGAGACCATCCAGAACTCACTCTTCCTTCTGGAACTGAATCCAGCCCTTTTGGAGCTGTGTCTGCTCCATCAATCCAGATCTTTGAGTAACTACAACAACAGAAGCCCTGTTGACTCACAAAGACCTCCAGCATGAATGAGAAATAAGCCTTTGTTTTTAATTCTTGAGACTTTGGATTGTTTGTTACTGCTGCATAATCTAACTTATCCTGACTGATATAGGCAACTTACACAATGAAGCATTTAAGGGTCTCAGATAAAATTAAATCTTGGCATAGGCAGTTCCAGAACTAGTTTGCAGTTTAAGCCAGTAACTTTAAATAACTCTGAAGCAAGAAGCTGAGCTTCCCTTGTCCTTCACTGCATAACTGAAAGATATTTATGACAGCTCCAAACATCACATACATAACAATCCAATAAAGTAGTGGGATGGTGGGGAGAAAAGACAAAAGGAGTCTTCTCCTTTCAGTACTATCTCTATATCTGGGAGGAAAAAAAATTCCCAATAATCTCCTATGGATTCCCTTTGTACAGTATCAGAAGTCCTGCCTTTTATGCCCAACATCAGACAAATCAGTGACAATGAGAAAAGAAATTATAAAACTGACTTAATCCAATCATCATTCATCCCATAGATCTGGAAAAAGAGCCTACTATTCTTGAGTGTACTAATGGCTGTGTGGTATCTGAACAGAAGCAGTGTTTTCTTAGTGAAAAGTGAAAAAGAATGGCTGTTTGTCTAAGCAACCAAGAGTATCTTTCACAAGAGTAATGGCCTTCTACAAGACTTCTTTTCTTCTTTAAAGTGAGATTCTCCCTGTATGTGCAACTGTTCCAGGAGAGGATTTTCAGTCTCCTGAGAAGACCCTGGAGTATACTGCTAAATCACTCTGCTTGCGCATTACAGTGGATAATGTGGATTTCTACATAGATTTGCTCAGCCATGTTATTAGACACCTAATAATTTAGTGTACACTTAAATATGTTAATAGAGAGAATGTGTTACATGAATTAATTAGCTAGATTATGATTATCCCACCTTTAAGCAGTTCTTGAATTAAAACCTATGCCTAGAATAAAAAATGAATAGTGGCTTACTTTGTTCTGAAGTGAAAGATGTAGCAAAAGAAGAGTTTACCAGGGACTGAGGATGATCTACTCTGCAACCCCCTTGTGGCTTTGAAAAATGACACAATTTGTGGTTTGAAAGCATGGCTTCCAATTAAAAGCTAAAAGCAAATGACCACCATGTCTTTCCATAACATGCAGAAGACAAGAGAAACAGCAAAACAAATACCACCTTCTGGCACACATTTCCCTTAGTACTATTTGCAATTCCAATTTTTATTAGCACAGGTGTATCTAATTGTCTCTGAATATTAGAAAACAAACCCATTCAGTATTGAAAATAGGAGCCCAAAAAGGAATCTCAGACTTTGTTGGTCTGCAGAATCCCAAAAACTCATTTTAATATATCCAGGATCTTTAAAAAATAAAAATTCTTTGTTATTGTGCTTGCTTGCTTTTAGAATGGCATTTAAGTTATCAAACCATCACCTTCTCAAACGCAATGACTTCTAAGTTGTTTGTGCTAAAATTACAAGAATTCTACTGAATATTTTGATCAAATATAGTGATAGAAATGTGTTTTTCTCATGCTATGCTTCCAGGATCTTTAAAACAGGTTGAGTCAATAAATCCAAAACTTTTTTCTTTTTCTTTTTTTTTTTTTTTTTTTTTTTTTTTACTGACAGAGCAACACTAGTATTAAGAGTATGTGGTTTTTCAAAAGTTTATTAACAGTAAGAATCCTTCCAAAAAGTTAATGCTAATTAATTACTCTGCCTGATGCCAAAGCAAAACGCTGCCAACTCAAACTTATCAATCCTTATTTCTCATTTATCCTACACTTGAATTGTATTCTGAGTAGCAATATTTGGAACACTTTGTACACAATATGAGGATATTGTATTTTTCCCTGTATATATCCATGAATCACCTTTAAATTAACTTAAGAAGTCTCAAAGCTTGTTACCATAAACTAGTACTCTCTTCAGTGGAGACCATTTTACTAACAAAAATAGCTTCCAGTAATTTGCTAGGAGAATTTCTGTGTGGCCATGGCCAAGATAAATGACCTTGAAGATTTAGAGCAATGAAGATAATTTTGTAAAATTTTATATCAACATATATTTAGCCACATGTATCAACATTGAATTTTACCTGAAACTAAAGAAAATGTATCAAAGATGACAATAACTCTTTCAACCTTGTAGACAAAGGTATATTAAGTGGGATGCAGAAAAATAGCCAATCCCTATCCTTCTAAAACTGTAGATTAGCATGTTTGATAGCTGGAAGCTTGGTTTTGATGATTCACAGTCATGTATTGAGGTTAACTGACATGCTTGTCTCGTGGCTAATACTAACTAAATATATTTATCATCTTGCCAGTGGTTACTGCAATGAGGTCACATTTCTGGTGCAAAACAAACAAAACCTAGGAATCTATCATTGTCACCCCACTAGAACAATACCATTAAAGTGAACCAAAAAAGAAAGGAAAGCATCTCAGCTTTAACCTCAAATACTTTTAGAAATAGATATTTGTAGCCATATCCCTTCTCATACACTGGGTTATGGCCTTGGAAGTGAAAATCCCTTGCTGTACATAGTGGGTCAAAAAGGTAGGAAGCAAACTGACTCAAATGATTTAAGATGCATCTCAGTGATATTTGCATTTTTTCTTCTGATGCTTACCATTTTAATTCCCTAAGGGCAAAACTCCTAAAAGGAGAAAAAAGACCAACTTCTTTGATGAAGCCAATTAAGCAGTTAATGTAAAAAGAGATTATTTTGTTTTGCTATAAAATTGAACAAGATATCTCATTCTCAGCAGACAAGCAACTTAAAGTACACAGTTTTGTTTTTTTTTTTTTTTTTTTACATATCCCTACAGATTGCACATTTAAGAACACTAAAGAATAATGATTCTGATTTATTTGGTTTCAAAATGATTGTGACGGTGTTAGAAGGCAGAGTTTCATGTTTGTTTTCTCTGATTTAACATCTTTAATTTCAAACAGTCCAAATGAAATACGAATGCCAACGACAAGACATGGAGTGGGGGGAGGCTGCCTCAAAGCGTCACTAATTTTTTTAATGTTTGTTTATTCTATAGACTGAGACAGAGTGCCAGTGGGGGAAGGGCAGAGGAAGAGAGGGACACAGAATCTCTAGAAGGCTCCAGGCTCTGAGCTGTCAGCACAGAGCCCAATGTGGGGCTCAAACTCATGGACTATGAGATCATGACCTGAGCCTAAGTCAGATGCTTAAGGGATTGAGCTACCCAGGCACCCCCAAAGTGTCACTTTTGTAAACTGTGATGGTCCTTCCAAGGATACAGGGTATGACTGCTATACTTCATAGAATACATATAGCATGGATTTCAGGGCATGTGGGATGTCTCTGGGTAATTTGGAAGACAAATCACATATGGTACACTTACTACTCTGCTGTGATTTTGACATCAAGTCATTTTGACTCTAACCAATGAAATTCAAAGAACTGGTAGGATTTTGCTATGATGTGTACTGTAATTCTCTTATCAATAAAAAGTTAAATCTAAAAACTTCACAAGAAGACGCTTATGTAAAAAGCATAAAGAAATGAACAGGAATAAAAAACAGCTGGTTTCATGTAGAGGTTACCTCTTGGGAAGAGAGAACACAATGCAATCAGAGGTGGCCAGAGATGGCCAGAGGTGGCCTTGGCAGTTACTTATAATCTTTGAGCTCTTCAGTTTAGTGGGTGGTAAATGGACATCACACTTTATTCCTTTTGCTTGACTTAAGTTTTAATAATAATCTTCAAAAGAATTAATCAAGTCCATGTGGTGAAATGTGAAAATTAATAACAAAAAAACTGAGTACAAAATTGTATGAGTTGTGAAGCCAACTCCAAACATGTGTACACAGATGGGGACAAGAGGGAAAAACATGAAGTGACTTGTTAAAGTGGTAAAATTATGAGACATTTGTGCAGAAATTAATGAGAGGTGATTTGAAGGTTTTGTGATCAAGAAAGGGAAAATATAACCTGGGGAAAATTGAAGCTTCTTTCACATGAAACTAAGGAAATTTCCATAGAAATCAATTTAAATATCCAGTATGCAGTTTACCCTTAAACAACATGGGAGTTAGGGGCACCAACACCCCGCCCCAACTCCTACACAGTTGAAAACCTACCATAGCTTTTGACTTACCAGAAACATAATCACTAATGGCTTTCTGTTGGCTGGAAGCCATACTGATAACATAAACAGCCAATTAACATACTGTGTACATGCATAATATACTATATTCTTACAATCAAGTAAGTAGAAAAAATGCTAAGAAAATCATCAGGAAGAGAAAACACATTTACAGTACCATAAAAAAAATCCATATATAAGTGAACCCACACAGTTCAAACTGGTGTTGTTCATGGCTCAACTTTATAACTAGTTTGAACCTGGGCTTTCTCTTCCTCTTCTCTGTACTCGCCAAATCATTTTACATTTTCCAATTAAAGAAAAATACTCCTTTGGTATGCACATCTAGACTTTATATTTATAGTGATATAAGAAAATATAATTCCGAGCTCTAAATTTAAAATAAGGTGAAAACACATTCACAGTTTTAGACATTACAAACAATAACTGACATCATACTGAATTTCCTGTTTATTGCATATTCTGAATTTGGTACAGCCTAACATCTATAGGCTTAGAGCTTAAATTAGGCATGTAAAATAAGACAATGATGAAAGAAATTTCTCACCTCTGTCATAGCTATGCCATTAAAAAGCTCAGCTTTTTCTAAAGGGACTTGATTATGTGGAGACACCACAAGACAATGGGCAAAGACACCTCAGAAGAATTTAGAAATACCTATTTTTCCTACCAGTATTTGAAGCCAGAAAGAACCAAACTTGCTGAACCTAATTTGCAAGATTTTCCTTTGTCTTAATTTCACTGTTCTTTATTCCCCATGGCCTTGGAAAATTTCAAATACAGCACTGTTTTGATAAAACTCAGAAGAACCTCTCATTTATCTACTGTTGTTCTGTTGAATTTATTTTGATCAATTTCAGTCAAGCTCTCTTGGTTGCTTTGAAATTGAAAAGTACTCTGAATATCTTGTCATGATTGGTTAAAGTAAATAAGCAGTTAGAGAAAAAGGCTATTTCATTGAACTTCAAAGAAGACTTTAAAGACTTTGCTGTTGTTCTTTGGCCCTTGATGATAATGCAGGCAGTCATAAATTAATAGAAATATTCTGTCTGAAAAGACACTTTTATCGGTGGCATACTTCACATTCATGCACCCCAAAAAACAAGATGCTTCCTCAGAGAACCATAAATACAAGTTCCATTTTGATATAGTGCCATTCTAATAAGAAATTCAGATCTATGGAATCAAAGTTATTATAGTAACCAGTATTTTCAAATCTGTCCTAATACCCACAAAGTGACATCAACTTCTTATGCTTCATTAACTCTGGGCCAGTTAAAATGAACTGTAAAATAACATTCTTTTCTGGTAATCCCATCTTTCTCAACTAAAATTCTGCCTTGTGCCTAGGATAATGCCCAGCAGTGAGGATCTTACCTTTCCCAGCTCTGAACTTTCGTGGCTGAGGTCTTGTTGCTCAATCTCATTTTGTTCTTCTGCACCTGCACTCCTCACTCAGTAATCGAATCTATTCAACGGCTGAAATTCAGAACACTTCCATTTCTATATGAGTGTTAGAATACTGTCATAAGGAAAATTTTAATATTCTGTTCATATAGAAAAGTCTGTTTTTCCACCCTATGTCTCAAGCCATTCTGTTAGAGAAGGATAATTCTATTAAAATATCTGGCCATATTATGAGACTAAAGGATGGAGACTTATCTGGAACTCATTGAAAACTGCTAAGCATGGCTCATGGGTCACCTCACTTCTGGGACCTGAGCCACCTCTGGCATTCCTCCAGTCTAACCCCAACCAGACCTGACATTGTTTTGGGGGGTTACAAAGGCCAGAGTGCTCCATATTCTCATACTACCATGCAGGTTCCTCAAACAGCATGAGTATACTTTAAAGCCAAAGACTTAAAACCCAGTAAAGACACCATAAGTGATGGCCAGGCATGAAAAACAAAACTGCCTGCTAATCTTCATTGCCTATAAGACTTAACCATTTATGCCACATCTGCTCTTTTTACAACTGTTTCAATATGCATTAAGTTCTCAAGAGATTTCTACCTACCTCTCTGCCTCCACTATTTTCAATCTCTTTTGCTACACTCTGTTTATTTCCTTTCACTCTTCCTTCTCAGAAAATAGAGAACATGTTCTTAAATGTCATCTAAGTCTAAGACTTAAGTATCTTCTTTATTTTATGCCAGATTAACTTCAGATTGTCTACATTCTTTCCAACTCGTAGAGGTTACATTGGGTCAATTTTCTTTTACTTTAAATTTTAGAGAGGCAAATAGAACACGGTCTTTAGAGGAAACCCAGAAGGTTTCACACACTTTTATTCTTTGGGTCTAATCATTTAAAATACGTTACCAAGAAATACTTTTATCTTGCCATTTGGGACAACATGGATGGTCTTAGAGTAATGAGGCCGAGCAAACTAAGTGGGACAGAGAGACAAATAGCATATGATTTCATTTATATGTGGAATCTAAAAAAACAAATGGACAAACGAATGGACTCACAGATACAGGAAACCAATTGTTGGTTACCAGAAGACAGATAGGTTGGATGGGGAAGAGGATTAAGAGACACAAACTTCCAGGTAATAAGTCATGCAGATGTAACGTAAGCATACGGAATATTATCGATAATATTGTAACATCTTTCTATGATAACAGATGGTGACTAGACTTATCATGGGGATCATTTTGTAATATATAAAAATATTGAATCTCTCCTCTGTACACCTGGAATGAATGGGATATTGTATGTCAATTATATTTCAATAATACTTTTAGAACAAAAAAATATTAATTTTTAGAAAAGAATTTGATATCTATTTCTTATTATCTAAAATGGGAAAAGAATTGGCCTTTTTTAACCCCATGTATGTGCCAGGTATTCAGATGTATCATCTCATGTAATTCTCACAGTTATTATTCTGGTGTTATTCCCACTTTTCATGTAGAGACATCAAGGCTCAAAGAAAGCAAAGACCCACTGAATTTTAAACTCTGGGTTGATCCCAAACCTCTCATACCTTGTAGTACACCAGGATGAATTAAACTAATACATCACATTATAATTGATTCGCTAGGATTTTACTGTTTTCAGTATTTAATTTCACATTTATTAAAGTTCACACATAAGCACTTAATTTAAAGGCTCTATGAGGTCAATGAATCCAAATCAACTGTGATCTTGAAAGGCTAATCCTTCATGTGTTGGTTTATAACAATGACAAAATAATCATGTTTCAGCCATTTGAGAAACTTATTTTCCATTACTATATATTGATTATGATTCTGATCAGTTGTATTAAAAAGACTTCTCTTTATACTTTGCTTCCCCCCCAAGGAGTCTGTTTTATAGCATATTTGGACTTTTGCCTAGAAAATTACAAAAGCACTCAAAATAAACTATTTATTCCATCTTTCTGAAGAAAAAGAAGCTTCTTCTATCTAACTCCAACCTCATGACTCTTCTCTGGTGTTTTTCCAGCCGTAGGTGTTAGCATCTGCTGTTGTAGAATCTTTGATTTTGATTGGTAGGGGCTGGGATTAGGATTAGAACCAAGACTGTTTTTTACCTTAACTATTCTATCATCCTACCACATGTCCAACTCCTCAGATCACTGGTACTTTATGGAAGAATGTTTGTCTTAATTATTCATCTTAATTATTTTCACCTTCATAGTTGACATTGTACCTGAAATTCTCACTCATATAACCCTTAAATAGAGCAATTGACACCCTTCTCATAATGTAGGAACATGAAGACGTCAACTGCTTTCTCTGCCACCTTTCAGAACGGCTGCACCTAGCGTGCTTCAGCTCTTCTGCAAACGTGCTGCACCCCTCATACTGTTTGCCACCTCTCCTCCCCATTTCACTATTTAGATGGCTGCTCAGAGAGAATCAGAAAAAATGCCAAAGAACAAAATAGCTCCAAACAGCTTCCCCAGACTCCATTCTCTGTTCTTCCTCTCTTTACTCCCCCACATACCAAGTAGGCATAAAGCAGGGCACAGAGGAGGTGGAGTAAACGGAAAAAAGAAAACCAAGGCATGAGCCAGCACCTTGTGCTTCAAGGACTGAAGTGAAGCTTGAAACACAGTATTGAAGGAGGGAGCTGAGCTAGGTTAACTTAAACACAGGGTTACTTACTGCCTCTTTTGCAATGCCCAAAGAATGCTTTCTGAAGGTTCATGCCATTTGTCTCAAATGTATGGTAGGACTTCAAAGAACACTGACTAAAGAAATGATTTAGAGAAATCGATTGCCACTTATATGTCAATGTGCTGTCCTTCTGAGGTCTGCTGTAAGCTTTTCAAAAGTAGATAATATTCTCCATTTCTTGGTTGTTTTTTTCTCAAGACCCTTCTTCTGATCTATTTTATGTTAAGTGCTTCTATTTTTTTTCCCTTTCTGTCCATCAATAAAGTAAACATTTTTTTTTTCAGAGAGAATAGTGCGACCCTCAGTCACAAAGATTACTCTCATCAGCCTAGTAAATTCTCCTTTTTTTACCCTTTCACTTAAAAGCAGTAAGATGATCTTCAAACAGAAAATTTTACATTGCTTGAAAGGCATTTGCCTGAATATGTTAAGTAATGAATCCACTATCATTTTTCAAGGAATCTTAAGAGGCCACTGGTATAGCAAGATAATTATATTTCTTACAGGCAGTATCTGGATCTAGTGATTCTCTAAGGATATAAACATAATATTTGTACAGTAACCTGGTTCTTGACTTTGATGGTTACATGAAAGTAAAGTACTTAAGAAAAACAAAACAAACAAAAAAAACCCACAGCTATTGCTTCTTGTAAGTTTCATAATTTTAATCTTTAAAGAAAATTATCTTACTTTTTATTAAATCATATTAAAATGTAAATGTCAGCCAATGTTACAATTCTAGTCAAAACTACCACAAGAGACCTATAGGCTCCTACCCTGTTTTCTTGAAAATTATGGGCAGAAACAGCAGAAAATTAATCATTGTGTCAAATGAATATGGCATTGGAAGGATTTAAAGAGTAAAGGACGAAAATTGTGATCCTAGGTAAATTTAAATTTTCTCATTGATGGATTTGAAACAGCAATAATCAGAGCTTGGATAAATAGAAAGAATTGATGGTTGAAAGAATTGAGTTTGAGATTGCGCCATGATTTTTTTCCTAGAATCTTTGGTCATATTATTTCTGGTACCTTAAATTGCCATTTATGAATAAAGATAATATTACTTAAATGAAATAATCTCAAATTCTTTTGTAAATTATTCAGTGGAAACATATTACATAAAATCAAAATTGGTTCCTAATAAAAAAAATGATTCTAACTTTAAAATGTAAATAATTATTGAACAAAAAATACTGAATTCAAGTTAGTTTTTCCAGCCACTTAAAATATTTGGCCAATTTTGAAGAAAAAAGCAGCATCCAAGAGCATGTTCTTTTATTTTTTACTTTTTTTTTTTTTTTTTTTTAACATTTATTCACTTCTGAAAGGCAGAGAAAGCGTGCGCGCGAATGGGGGAGGGGCAGAGAGAGAGAGAGACACAGAAAAAGAAGCAGGCTCCAGTCTCCGAGCTATCAGCACAGAGCCCGACATGGGGCTCAAACTCAGGGACCGGGAGATCATGACCTGAGCCGAAGTCGGCCACTTAACCAACTGAGCCACCCAGGCGCCCCCAGCATATTCTTGTTAATGTGTAAGCCCCACAGAATTGACTGCAATCAAGCAAGACCTACCATTTTGCCAGTGGAAAGTAAAATTCTTGCCACTAATACCTTTACTGCTGTGTTAAAACATTTACCTCAAGCAGTGTAGGCTGGGCTGACTAATTATTGAAAATACAAAGCAGTGCATGTTATGTTTATCTCCATTTGGACCAATTTAATATTCTAATGCTGCTTACATTTTTTTGAATAAAAAACAATTATTTGGCCACTGTATTTTAAAGAACTATTATTTATTCTCCCCAAAAGTTTCTTTTATTTATTCTTTTATTTATCCATGAATAGCTTGAACACTACCAAAATGCTTTGCCTTTCAGGTTTTTGACAGCAATCTTTATTTGAAACTGTTACCCTGACATTCTGCTATATCATTAGGGCAAAGCATGTTATGTTGGGAGTTATATTATACATATAAAATTGCTTGTATTTCATCTTTCATCTACATAACTTTTAGAGTTTGTTTTTTCAGTCAAGTTTTAAGCATTTTCAAATTATGAAATTTAATAGGACTTGCTGGCAAATAATAACTGGCATTTATTATTTTTTAAGTTTGTTTTTTAGAAAGGATGAGGCACAGAAACAGAGACAAAGAGAATCCCAAGTGGGCTTCATGCTGTCAGCATGGAGCCTGATGCAGGGCCCAAACTCACGAACCTTGAGATCATGATCTGAACTGAAATCAAGAGTTCAATGCCTAACCGACGAAGCCACCCAGATGCCCTGAGATTTTTTTTTTTACCTTTTATTTATTTTTTCAAATTTTTATTTCAATTCTGGTTAGTTGACATTCAGTGGAATATTGATTTCAGGAGAATTCCGTGATTCATCACTTACATATAACACCCAGTGTTCATCATAACAAGTGCCCTCCTTAATGCCCACCATCCATTTAGCCAATCCTCTGTCCACCTCCCCTCCAACAACCCTCAATTTGTCCTCTATGGAATAACTGACAGTTAAAAACCCTCCTTCAGGTTACCCACCATACTAAGTACTTTGCATGTTACAAATTTACATGTCACAAATCACTACAGAGTTTATATCGTTGTCTCATCTCTCCACTCACCTCTCATATCATAGATATTTAAACTGAGGTTCAGAAAATTTAAATAACTTGGATCAGATTTATTCAGCAATTTGAGGGGCAGAACTTGGAGTCAAGTCCGTGATCTTTCTTATTGCCTGTTGATGACATTGCCCAATATTGCCCGTTGATGACATGATTATTATCAATCATGTTTGACAAATGATTTTCACTGATTTGGTGTTAACAATCCAAAATTATTTCAGTTAGGGGCACCTGGGTGGCTCGGCCATTTAAGTGTACAACTCATGATTTTGGCTCGGGTCATGATCTAACAGTCTGTGAGATTGAGCCCCGCATCCAGCTCTGCACTGCCAGTGTGGAGCCTGCTTGGGATTGTTTCTCTCCTTCTCTCTCTGCCTCTCTCTCTCTCTCTCTCTCTCTCTCTCTCTCTCTCAAAATAAATAAGCTTAAAACAATTATTTCAGTTAAAAGAAACATGATAGTCCTATACAAATATGTTCACCAAACTAAACTCTTCTTAGCAATAATGTAATTCGTGAATATTTGCTCAATTTTCAGTGTGGATACAAAAGAATGCCAGGATATATGGAAACAGCATGAAAATTGAAGACCTAAGTCTGATCCCAACTCTAATGAGAATCACATTATGGGAGCACATCTCAGATCCTCAGTGTTCTAATTTATAAAATGTAGATACTGGCACCTACCACCTTAGCTCCTCCGCAATGTGGTTTTTAGGGTCAAATGGGCTGAGGAAATGTGAAAGGGACTCATAAAGTGAAAGAACTAAATAAATGAGAAATTGTATTAGTGAATACTTCAGATGCTAGATAGAAGAAAGAAAAGCAATATAGCATTACTAACATAATTTTTAAAAGACTCTAGGAGATATACAACATAAAAATTAGGAAAAATAACTGACAGAAAAAAAAATGAACTTTATTGCTTTTTCCGTAATGTTCTAGAAGAAAAAATAAGGAATACCTGCACAAATTTTCTAAATGATCTGGAAAAAAAATGATTTATCTCTACAGTTTTCTCAGGATTTGATCTGTGATATGGTATTTAAAAAAAAGTATACCCTTTAGTTTGAACAAGGAATCCAATAGAGCCATATCCTCACTATGTGTAATATTTGAAGAGGACTTTCTCTCCCTCTATTTCTTTCACTTATTCAAGAAGCACTTGTTTATGACCTCCCATGTACCAAACCCAACCGATACTCCATGGAAGGTCAAGGAAAGGAAGACAACAGTATTCCTCTTCAGGTAGTTCCTCCATCGTGAAGAGGCAAATTACAAAGCTATAGAAAACAAGGATCAATGTATAAAATACAAGTCATAAGGCATAAATCAATGTGGATGAGAGATAATGTTAAGGGCCCGTGTATGGTATTACTCATGTAGACATTTGGAGGAAGTCTATTAAGGAATCTTTTAAGGGAAAAAAATGACTAAGTTTGACAGGGAAAAGAGAATAAGGAAAATTATACATTCTTAGTGGAGATCTGGGAGAATTTACAAAAACAAGCAAGATTCACACATGGCCTTGAGGTCATATGTTCCCAGTGCAGTGCTTGAAGCACCAACTCTAAACAGAAGAGAGATACAATTTAAAAGGGGGAAAAAAGTCACTATATAGGAGATTGACAGGCATAGGGAAGTCCCTTCAAAAGCAAGAACAGAAAATAAATCAACAATCATAGGAACTGTAGAAAAATAAAGATAAAAATTCACATCCAAGAACCAGGAAATAAAAAAGGAAGAAATGATGCTACAAATTGCCATAGAGGCAAATACACTGAGAGAAACAGACAAAACAACCATCGGAGAGGAAAATTAGTAAGTTTGGTCTGTAGCAGCAGGAATCCATTGGATAATCAAGGCAAAATGTCCTGTGGCTAGCTAGACAAGCAAGGGGCTTTGTTTGCTCTGTTGTCTACCTGTCACTCTGTATAGTAATGAAATTAATGAGCCTGACTCTTCCCTTTTATGACTGGAAAGACTCAAACATCCTGCTCTTCCTCGTTCATGCACAGCAACCACACAGTTCTCCTGTCAGTATAATCAAATTGCACCAAGTTACAGGGAATTCTAAAAACCTGTCACTTGCCCCTAGAATAATAAACAAAGTCCAGGGGAGAAAAATCTTTCCAAAACAGGAGGTAATAAGGCTAAGTGGTATTTTTCTTTGTTTCTTTTAGTGCTGGCCTGAAGTTGTACAATAACATAAGGAAGCAGGGAATAGATCTGCCAGTTTCACTGATATTCTTTTATCATAATTGGATTTAATGATAATATGAGATTGCTTGGAAAAGAAACAAGTAGAGACTCAAATATTGAATTATCCAAAAGTTACTGACAGGTACCATATTCAATTCTTGGAATAAAAAAATTTTTTTCTTGGGCATCTTTGTCAAAGAAAAAAACTGTTTAAAGACAATGTTAACAATGTTAACAAAGGGAGGACAGTGTTAATTCAAAGCCTCAAAATAAAACCAAATACTAATTGAATCAGAATCCAAAAGATTTTTACTTTGGAGCCTTTTAATACAAAAGAAGAAAGCTTCCACTACGTGAAGAAAAACCTGAGACATCTTTTTTAGTTTTGAACTTGGAAATCAGAACTCAAGAAAGACATGCTACAAATGTGATAGGATAAATGGATTTCCCTTTAAGCACGAAATTGTGTTGTCCACAGCATGATTGAAAACTGTTACAAACTTCCAAAGGCTTCCGAACTGATTAGCCCATGAATCGCCCACGCCTCTGCCAACTTACCTGGCACCCCTTCCTGTTTACCAATGCACTTCTCCCTGGAGCCTGCAGACAGCAAGCTCCTGGGCTCTCTGTGGAGCCTTATCTAAATCCTCTGGAAGTCATGCTGGGGCTTATCTCTGCCTGAAGACTCCACATCATTTTCCATGTCAAATTTCAGACATTCCAATATTGTGACAATATGGATGACTTTGCCTTATCGTTGAAAGCAGACTATTATTGTAGACATTTTCTAAAATTAATTATTTGATTAATACCTGTGCAGATAAAAGGGCCTTCAGTCAACTAACTTTTGTTATCAAGACTAATCATTGTATTCAACAAGAAACATCAATAACCTTACTGAGTTATTCAGCAGGGGCTGTGAATCTGTTCCGTAGCACAGTACATACTGAAATCAGATAAAAAGAGGCTCTGGTAAACATTTATCAATGTATAGGTTGTGATTTTGTGCTTTCCAACGCAGTATCTTTTACTGAAGGTGTTGTTTGTTTTTTTTAATGTATTAACAGTTTTTAAAAGTTTGCGGGCAAAAAGAGGCACATTTCCCATTTTACTAAGTTCTAATGTTTTTAAAAATAATTCTAAACAAGTGTTCATTCGACAAGTAGAGTAAGATTGCTGTGACTACGTAACGGAATCAGAGTCAAGCAAAAGACCCCATTTAATTTGGCATTTAACATGCTGTCCAGTGTTGTTCACGAGTTGCTTCATGTATATTAATCAAACCTGCCCAGCTGGACTGTAAACTGTTTAAGCAAATTACTTCAAACTTGTTCATTATCTCTTCAATGTCCTGAGCATGAATATGTTAAATAGACACTCAATGAATGAATGAATGAATGAATGAATGAGCAAGCTTCTCTCTTACATTACCATGTAAATAATCCATCTGCCTTAAAAAGCCACAGGTAGCTAACTCAATTCGATGGCTTGGATCATTTTTGCAACCTATTTACACAGACCTATCTTCCAGTTTGCTTTTTGTCAGGGGCACATATTGAAAAGCTAAACAGAACCGTGTAAGAGGAGAAAGGGCAATGTGTTAAGAAGGCTATTTAGGGGAGGCTGCATGTGTTTACTACAAGGAATTGTATTTTTATTTACTATGATAGAAAAAAATCTCATGTAGACTCTTTCCTGAGCTCTCTTATTGAGAGCTTTGTTTAACAAGGAAGTCACTGGGTAAGAAGTTAGAGTAAAAGGAATCTTAAAAACCAAAGGATGAAATCCTGCCATTTGCAACAACGTGGGTGGAACTGGGGGGTATTATGCTAAGTGAAATAAGTCAGTCAGAGAAAGACCGACACCATATGTTTTCACTCATATGTGGACGTTGAGAAACTTAACTGAAGACCATCGGGGAAGGGAAAGAAAAAAAATAATTACAGAGAGGGAGGGAGGCAAACCATAAGATAGACTCTTAAAACAGAGAACGAACTGAGGGTGGAAGGGAATGGGGGTTGGGGGGGGGGGCAACAGGAAAAACTGGTGATGGGCATTGAGGAGGGCACTTGTTGGGATGAGCACTGGGTGTTGTATGTAAGTGATGAATCATGGGAATCTACTCCCGAAACCAAGAGCACACTGTATATACTGTATGTTAGCTAACTTGACAATAAATCATATATATAAATAAATAAATAAACCAAAGGAAAGAGGAGAAGGAAAGATTAAGGAAGAAAAGGAGGGAGGGGGACAGACAGATGGACAGACAAGATGGGAGGGAGTCAGGAAGCAAAGAAGGGAGGAAAAGAACCGAAGTCCCCAAAATGCTATGTCCACTGTGTAGCCAGCAAGGTTTGGGAGCTTAGCTCCAAGCTCAGTGATGCTTGGAGCTTTCACTGAACTCTAGGACCCTTTACCTTATCTTTACCTAACCTGCCACCTACAGAGCCCACCTACTCTGCTGAATTCTGTATTTAAGCCTGGAATGTCTCTTTCTAGTTTTTTTCCTAGGAGTTAGTCTTCTCCAGCTCCTAAAGAAAGAGACCTACCTTCTCTGTGTTCTCTGTTCTACCACCATCCCTAGCACAGTCTATGCACACAGTGGACTGCCAAGACAAAAAAGAAAAAGAAAAGGAAAAAAAAAAAAAAGGTTAAATGACCAAATGGAGGGATAAGGTTTTTTTTTTAATTCCTTAATCTTTGTGCATTTGATCCTGATGATCTGAAAAAGGAGCTTTTAATTTGGAATCCAAAGGTCATTTAGACTAGGAACTATAATCTCCACAAAGGTACCACACACTCCCAGCTGTGTGCAAATTTAAACACACATCACGCACACGTATATATTTTCCCATCAAGACTATATAGATTCGGTTAAATTTAAAAGAGGCATATAATTCAATGGAGACTTCGAACTCTATCCTCAAGACTGAGGAAAAAATAGGTTTGCTTAATACCCGGCCGCGAAGAATACATCATCTTTGAGGCTGTCTCATTGTATAATGAGGAATTCTTCATTCAGACCTTTGAATGGTCAGTTTGTTCTTAAGCCATATTCTGGACGACTTCGTACAGGGTTTCAAATCTTACATTTAATGTACTGTCTCCAGAGATGGTTAATGAATGTATTAATCCACATAGTTCCAGTGCTTTTTCTTTTTTAAGTTCTATTTGCATTCTGTAATTTAGAAAAAGCTTTAAAATCCGAGGCTTATTTCGGCTTTTTGCCGATTTTTGAAAAGTTATCCTTGTACGTTTAAAATTATTCACAAACAGGGCCACCTGGGTGGGTCAGTCGGTTAAGTGTCTAAATTGGGCCCAGGTCATGATCTCACAGTCTGTGGGTTCGAGCCCCACATCGGGCTCTGTGCTGACAGCTCAGAGCCTGGAGCCTGCCTTGGATTCTGCGTCTTCCTCTCACCCTCTCTCTCTCCTGCTCGCTCTCTCTCTCTCTCTCTCTCTCTCTCAGAAATAAAATTGTTCATAAACAGTCTAAAAGCAAAGCTTTGAAACAGATTATTTTTCTTACTGTTCAACAGTAAATTATCTTAATATTCAATCCTGCATCTTGCATCAATGTCTGATACTCTAGAAAGATGGATTGTTTGGAGTAAACCTGGAAGTTGGCAAAAAGCTTCAGTGAATGTAAGAACGAAGAAATATGTAAGTTATTCATAAGATGAATTATACAGGCATTAGTGCAGTGATGAGGCCCGCATGACAAAACAGATACGTCAAAGGTAGAACATGTCTGAAGTTCTTGCTGAATTTTTGTAGTGGCCATGGCAACGGTATTACCTATATCATCTTGAAGCTCTCAGCTGAAATAACTAGCACTGTGGTAAACGTACAAGCTTACATTTCTCAAGGAGAAAATGCAGCTCATCTTGTGAAAGAGATACGGATTTTAGGTGGTTTCTTAATATGATGAATGGGAATGGAATGAATACATCATGCAGAGCTGCCATTGAAAGTGAAATCAAGGCAGAAATACAAAAAACAAACAAAAAAACCAGTGAGGTTTGCCCTAGATGTTATCAAAAAACCCAGTGAGTAAATCCACCAGAAGGTTGCCAACCTACGAGACAGCAGTAGCTGACTAACTGGGACTGTGGGAGGAGAGAATCAGATCTAAGGACACAAGACTGAGGAGCCGACCTAAGGAAAACACATATAAGAGAGTGCTGTACCTCACTGACCATCCACTCTACTTGTACTTGAGCTCAAGAGCATGGCTTCATGGGTTTCTTTCAAGCCACCTAACATTTACAGAGCACTAAGCTGATAGGACTGAGTTTGGCATTGTAGAGAATGCAAAACAAAACAAAACAACCATCTATTTAGAAGTGAGAGCTCAGAATCAGGAAATCTAGAGTAGGACTTCTCTTGGTCATAGAGCATTTTGTGTTAATTTTACAAAGCTTCTCTCCTTAACTGTTCATTCTTAGGACTGAGGTACAACATGAGTCTGATGAGCAGACTTTGGATTTGGAGGCATAAACTAGATAGCCAAGGCTACTATTCAGTAACAGTAAGATTTTTCCTCTCATAAAAGTACCCTCTGCAACACCCTTGTTCTCTGTGACAGTGTCATCTTTTATTTCACAATGTTCTATGAAAGATCAGGAAGTCTGGAGTGTCTACCTTAAAAAAAAAAAAAGTTGAGAGCCCCTTAAGTAAATAATTTTTACAAATTTGTTTAGTGCCAAAACCCCCTAGTGGGGAAAATGATGTTTTTCAATCTGAGAATAACATTTTTATTGTAGAAAGACTCTTTACCTAGTTGCTTTCATCAATAAACGTCCCCCTAGAGCACTAAATTTGTACACAACAGCACATCAAGCCACGTAGCTTCTATCTGAAAACACCATATTATGCTCTAAGTACCAAGTTTGGCAAATATAAGAATTTTACTTCTTTTAAAAAAGTAAGTAAGACCTAGTTTTTATCACATAGGAAATAAATAGAAAGCTTCATACTTGGGACTGTATTATAGCCCTGTAAAAAATGCCAGGCAAGTAGATGTTCAATAAATATGTGTTTGACTCAAAACTGTTTTAGGGGTGCCTGGGTGGCTCAGTCAGTTAAGTGTCCGACCTAGGCTCAGGTCATGATCTCATGGTTTGTGAGTTTGAGCCCCGCGTCCGGCTCTGTACTGTCTGTCAGTTGAGAGCCTGGAGCCTACTTCGGATTCTGTGTCTCCCTCTCTCTCTGCCCCTCTCCCACTCATGCTCTGTCTCTCAAAAAATTAATAAACATTAAAACAAACTTTTTTTTAACACTTACTTTTTTAGACTGCTTAACTTATGCCAACTTCTCATGAAAGAATGACCTCTCTTGATAAGGGGAAATGGTTGTTTGGGTTTTTGTCTCCCCCAAAAGAAGACCTGCTAATGCAAATTTACTTCTAAGTGGTTCTAAATTATTTTTATTGTGTTTTCATTAAATACCAGGACTTCAGTTCATAAATAATCCACAAAGAGCTGAGTTTTGAGTTACTAAGAAGTGAATTTCAGGTGTAGAAAAGGGGCATATTAAAATACCTTTGATATCTTTGTATAGATTTGGATTCTTTTTTATTTTTAAAGAATGTGCCTTTTTTTTACTAATACAAACCACCCAATGTATTCCACCACATAGTATTTCTTATTGGGTTGGAGGGGAAATTTTAGAAAATATACTTAATATCTTTATTTAAAAATCTGTCAACACTGGCACTTTTGCTGAACCTTGAGATACAGAAATCACTTAAATGACTGAAGAAGAAGAATAACACTTCAAGAAAGGAGGAATATACTTGAGAAAGATACAGGGGTAGAACTGAACAAAGAACAATGGGTGACTCAGTCACATGGGGGTAACATCAGGCTGCTACTTTACAAGTAGAAATAGATGTAAAAGAAACATAAAACATATTGAAGAAGAAATGGCACCACTTTCCACGCAATCAGACTTGGGATAAAATTTTCCACATGGTTCCCATGTCAAGAGGTCGGCAATAATTGAAGCACTGAGAGGACCCATAGAGCTAGCTTGCAGAACTGGTTTGAGAAGACGACAGATTCATCTAGAGGAAACAGTCTAGAGGCAGTGGGAAACACAGTCCCAGCATATACAAGAGGGGACAGAATGGAATAACTGATGTAAAAGTTTAAGACATGGGAAAGAATGGGCTCAACAGTGAGTCCATGTGAAGGTGATCAAGGGGCTAAGAACTTTGAATAACAACTCCATTTAAAGACATGGGAATG
Source organism: Neofelis nebulosa (assembly GCF_028018385.1). Taxonomy (NCBI): domain Eukaryota; kingdom Metazoa; phylum Chordata; class Mammalia; order Carnivora; family Felidae; genus Neofelis; species Neofelis nebulosa. The sequence goes on along the minus strand of NC_080789.1, from coordinate 39,689,375 downwards.
GGAAAGGAAAGGGGGAAAATGTCAGACCCATGCAAGAAGGTAAGGGCAATAGAAACAAAAGCAGAAGGACATTTCAAAAAGGAATTTATGATCAAGATCTCATACCACAGACAATGTTGCTTGCGTTTGGCCACAAGAAAGCCATTGCTTATCTTGGGTACAATGTTAGTGTCATGAGAATGGTTGCAGAAGAGACAAAGGGGGTAAATCAGAAGATCACAGAAAATATAGCAATAGTCCACAGTAATATTCCAATTGTATGATCATCTATGTGCCGCATACCACCGATCTCTTGAGGTCTGCTTTGTATCTCGAGTTTTCTATCCCTGCTATGATGAATTCCACAGATGTAAAACTACACGCATTTCTTATTTTCTAGTTCTGGAGGTCAGAAGTCCAAAATAGGTTTCACCAAGCTAAAATCAAACTGTCAGAAGTGCTGATTCCTTTTCTAATCCCCAACTTTGAGACAGAATTAACAAATAACATTGTCTAAATTTAAAATGTACATTGGAATGACTTGATAAACATATTTTGAAATAATTACAATAGGGCTCATCAATATAGCTATTACCTCACATGATTAAGCATGTGTGGTAAGAACACAAGATTTACTCTTTCAGCAAATTTCAACTACACAATACATTACTGTTAACTGTAGTCACTGTGCTATACATGACATCCCCAAAACTTATTCATCTTCTGATTAAAAGTTTGTACCCTTTGACTTACATCTTCCCATTTATCCCAACCCCCAGTCCCTGATAACCACCATTCTACTCTCTTTCCTGGAGTTCTCCACTTTTATGTTTTGCATTTAATCATGATCATACAGGGCTTGTCTGTACAACTTCTATCACTGACTTATCTCACACAGCATAATGCCCTGAGGAGCCATCCATGTTGCCACAAATTGCAGGATTTCTTTCTTTTTTATGGCCAAAGAATACTCCAATTGTGTATGTGTGTATGTATATGTACATGTGTACGTGTATGTGTGTGTGTGTGTAACATACATATATATTACATTTTCTTTATCACTTCATCCATTAATGGACCCTTAGGTTGTTGTTGTTTTTTTTAAAGATATATTTATTTTGAGAGAGAGAGAGAGAGAGCACGCAAGCACAAGTGGGGGAGGGGCAGAGAACAAGGAAGAGAGAGAATCCCAAGCGGGCTCCGTGATGTCAGCACAGAGCCCAATGTGGGGCTCCATCCCACAAACAGTGAGAACATGACCTGAGCCAACATCAAGAGTTGGTCTCTTAACCGACTGAGCTACCCAGGATCAGTTTCTTCATCTTGGCTATTATGAACAATAATACTACGGTGAACATAAAGGTGCATATACCACTTCAAAATAGTAATTTTTTATTTCCTTGAGATATATACCTAGAATGGGATTGCTAGATCATATGGTAGTTGTATTTTTTTTTATTTTTTTAGGAATCTCCATACTCTTTTCCATAATGGTTGTATGAATTGATTCCTTCTTAAAACTGTATGGGAGAATGCATTTCCTGGTCTTTTCCAGCTTCTAGAGGACACTCCTTGGTTCATGGTCCCTTTCTCCATCATCAAAAGCACAGAATCTTCCACTTTCTGATTCTGAAATTCCTATCTGCCTCTTTGACTTATAAGGACTCTAGTAATGACATCAGTTCTATCTGGATGTAACCCAGAGTAATCTCCCCATCTCAAGATCCTAAATCATCTATGTGAAGTCATTTTGCCATTGTAAGGTAACATATTCACAGGTCCCAGAGAATATCATGTGGACATTTCAGAAGAACCATAATTCTTCCTATCACAAAGTCTAAGTTAAAACACCAGAAGCAGTTTAAAATTGACTTTGACTTAATTCTTATGCATCAGTTTACCTTTGGGTTAAATAATGTGCGATTAATTCATTAACTGGAAAATGAAAATCACATTTCTAATGGAAAACTTCTACACTAGTCTATTATTTTCTGCTGAAAGGTCTTTAAGTTAAATGTTAAAATTCTTGTTATGAAATTCCATTTAATGATAGTTGGGTAGCAATAATAATAAGCTAATAGCTTTCTGCCAATAGCAGTATTTTTCTGAGCCCATTTTTTGTTGAAGCTATACTTTATTATGGAAATCACACTTGGCAGCATCTTATGCTGTCATTTATTTTCACTTTTTTAATATAAAATGTTTTATTAAAAAGGTTTCAAAGCTAACGATTTTTCCTTTGTATACATTTAAGATATGTACATTTTTTTACCTACTAAAGATATTTTGAACTTTTCAAACTATTGGACCTACTAATGTAAAGATATTTGAATTTCTCAAACTATTAGATCTATATTTTTTCCTCTTTATACAGTTTTTCCTGTATACAATTAAAGGGATAATGAATAAACCTGCTATGAATATTGAGATAACATATAAAGTTGTAGCAGTTGCTAGCCCATATTTAGTTTTCAGTTTTTAGCCTAATATAAAATACATTTCATGAGATTTTTTCACTAATATTCAAACATTTCTATAAATACTACTAATGAATAATCCTATAGATGGTGTTTCTTACTAAACTTCCCAAATTCCAAATATTTGGCTGTTCTCCACAGGAGCATTTAAGGTGGTAATTCAAATAACTGAATTTAATTATAAATGGTGGTTTATATTCCAAGTATCTATTCAGTCAGGTTTTCATATGGGTACACAAAATGATACCCTTCAGGTTTTTAAATTCTATCTCAAGGTGCTGGTAACTTGTGAGACAAATCCTGTTGATTTCATATATTCAATATAGAATATTCCAAGTTAAAATTAAGCTACTCAGAAGATCCAACCTAGAGTATGGACTTTAAGAAATAAAAATCACAAAATAAGATTTTCTCAGTGGTTATAATTTACCTTCAGGTTGCAGTATGTAAGATTTCCTCCTATAATCCTATGTTCCTATTTCTTTAATTCCTTTTGATTAAATAATGCCCCCATGCTTTCACTGTCTATTTTCTTTTTGTGAAGTTGTCAAGTGATCTCTGTAATTTAAGAGACTTTTATGTAGCTCTCTGAGAGACTATCATACAAGTCCGACTAGAAGAATAATTTACGAGGCTCAAAATGAAGGGTCATTATTAATACTGTCTTGCCTGCAATGAATATGTAGACTCTTTCGTTCACGAATGGCAGGGTTTTAACTAGATCAAAAGAGGCAGAAGGTTTTAAATGAGGTGTTATGAATGATATCATTGGTTACATAAGTTTCATTTACATTTTTAAAAATATGATTGTTTAATGAGATTACAGAACATAAAACATGTCATTTGGTGTTGGCTTATACATAACTTTCAAATATTTCTTTGGCTAAAAACACAGTTTCAGAAGTTGTGCTTTTATATAGGCTAACATTTATCAGCCAATAGTAAGCTAGAATAATAATATGCATGGTAAGTATTCTACATTATAAAGCTAAACACAGGAGGACAGCTAAGAGTGGGTTTTCTCAGTTTTTTGAAGAGGTTGATTTTTAAGTGCTTTTACTTTATCAAAGCATTCCTGACTTGTATTCAGCAATCACTGATACTAATGATGTTTATGTAGGTGGAAGAAAATAGTACTTCTTCTTACCATTTCAATGTCCAGTGTCTTTTCTTAATTACAACAGGCAAATCTAATTATTTCTTCTGATCAATCTCAATAATTGAATAATTCCTTTCCAGGCAAAATGAAATCTTAAACATTTCCACAAAAGTTTGTTTTTTTTAATATAAGCACACAGTATACGATATGCCAAATAAGAAAATGGATTGACTTTTAGTAGATGGACAATTGTAATAGAAAAATGTTTATGTGTTTGAGTATACTTATTTATATATGCTTTATTATTTTAAAAAAAGCCTTTAAACCTGAAGCCTCTCTTCTTACCTAAAAATCACCTCTTCTTCCTCTCGATTCTCCCCGGTATAGCCACTGAACTCTACGTTTTTCAATGTGTATTTATTAGTGTGCGTATTTGATGTCCCACATATACTCTGAGTGTTCTGTGTCACCCATAATATTTAGCCCCATGCCTTAAAAATAGCCAATGAGTTCCTGCTATATGCTGGATGCCACTCTAAATTTTTTAGTATATTAACTCCCTTAATTTTCAAAGGAGATGAAATGGGTACCACTGCTATCTTCACTTTATCATGAAGGAAACTAACTTAGAACAGTTACACCATCTAGCCAGAGTCACACAGCCTGAAAGTGGCCAAGCCCGAATCAGTGCCTGGTTTTAGAGCCGTTGAACACATACACTCTGCCCTGCCTCTGGAGACCTTGAACAGGCCAATGTCCTACTTTTAGAGTAGGTAACTTGCAGAGCACCAAGTACTTCTTCCTAACCTTTATTATCATTATGTTATTTATTTTTTCTGGTTATTTGATTGACGTCTGTCCCTCCCATTATGCCCAAAACATATTCATAGAACCTCTAGTATGTAATAGATGAGTAACAGCAGCTAATATGTATTAAGAATTTACCATGTGCCATGAAATACATCTTATTTTAATCTTCAAAAAGTCTATGATACCTACCAATTTACCTCTGCTTTAGAGGTGAGAAGACGGAGGGCAAAGGGAAGTTAGGTAACTTGCTCAAGGTCACACAGCTAATAAATGGTGGAACCAGTATTTAAACTCAAAGGCCAAACTCCAGAGCTGTGCTCTGAATGAAGGAAGGAATGGATTCATGGAACTCTAACTTGGAGGAAAGAATATTGAACCTGTGGGGAAGGGTGAATTGGAAACAATAGAAACCATCATCCTGCCAGAGGAAACACGGGTAACATAGCACAGAACAGTGTGCCTGGAGCACTCAATAGATGCAAATTAATCAGTGAATATCTTTGTAGCCCATGAGTTAAAAGACTTTGCATATGTAATGTTTATTACTAATGCTCTCTGCCTATTTTCCTCTTTCAGTGCCACCGTGGGCCTTAATTGCCATAGCCATAGTCGCCGTCCTTTTAGTCCTGACCTGCTGCTTTTGTATCTGTAAGAAATGTTTGTTCAAAAAGAAAAACAAGAAGAAGGGAAAAGAAAAGGGAGGCAAGAATGCCATTAACATGAAAGATGTGAAAGACTTAGGGAAGACCATGAAAGATCAGGTAATGTATTCTTCCACATTACTTCTTAGATGACTGCATTGACAGTTAATAAATGGTTTATTGTTTTATGCCAGATAAGCATAGATATCAACAAATTCTGGACAGATGTCACTGCTGTAGAAATGCTTTGCAATCCTTTCAGTCACCACTGAACATCCCAAAGTGCAATGAAAACATTTGGTAGGGTTTTCCAGTCTCTTAAGCATATGAACCAGAAAAGGGCATCCATGACCATCAGGGCCATCTTGACAGGTCCAGCATACTGGAATGATGCCTGAATATTTTGACTACATCTGTTCAGCCAGTCTTAATTGCATTTAGAGTTAGAGAAACAGAATAAAGGGTATCTGAATGTTCCCCCTCTTGGGCAAGGCGCCCTTCTAACATCACTGTTCATAATCTCTGTTAAGTAACTGAGACTTAGGGCTACTGATCATACTTGATGAAAATTACCATTTCTACATATCCATATATCTCAATAATTAATGCTCAGGAATAGTGAATTAACCAGGTAAAGGGAGAGAACTATTAGCTAGTCCTAAAGAACAAGGTATAATTTTAAGGCAAAATTCTTGTTTCATTAAGTTAGGGACAATTAAACCATAACACAGATTATAAAATCCATCCAGCTGGGTTGTCTTCCCAAGCCTTTGGATGTTCTTTACAGTGTTGTCTACATTTACTAAATTAACTGGATGATTTGGTTCAGAATAAAGTTTACTATTAATAATTAAAATTAAAGGCCTCTTCATTATTTTTTGGAATCATATTCATAGTGTTTATCTCTAAAACAAACAATTCATATTAAAAATGTAAATGTAGAGCTTTTTCATAGAAATAACATTCTCAATTACCTTTGTTTTCCTTCAAATAATTGAAAAGTTCTATTTATTCCCAAATAGCAACAGATATTGACAGTTTTTAAAATTCTTTACATAGTATTAATTACTATTAATTGAACTCTTATATAGGTGAATCTCATTAAGAGCAATTTAGTCAAGGAGGGCATTTCTAGTACATTTGCACAGTTTCCTACTTAAACATACACTCAGGGCATCAACCCCACTCCCCACCTTGAGTTTTAAACACTTTTTTTCAAAGACTCTGTAATGTCTATTGACAATTTCGCAAAGGCTCTTTTGCACTCACTGAACTTGTGTTTGGTTTCAGAGCTATAGAATCGATGGAGCGCCTGTACTCCTGCTCAGAGAGCTTTGTCCTGAGCACAAAACAACAAGATTTACATTTTTCTGAATGTTTCTAATCACAGCCACAGAAGTCCATGCACCCACATTCAACCACAGAGGTCTAATAAAGATTTTTCTCTGTAGTTCATTTGCTACATAGAAACTGAAATTTGAAAACATGTCTTGCTTTATTTCAACATTTTCTATAACAAGCAGAACTTGATAGAGATTTCTTTAAACAATGTATTGTGAGATTAGCATAGAAACAGTGTGCTATACAGACATGGACTGAATAATGTGTAGGTGAATTTCAGCTGTGTCTATGAAACAACACGAAAATACAGCCCTATCATTTTCACAACTACAAGTCAAATGTCATTTTCCCAAATCCTAGAATTAACAAAAGCACCAAATAATGTTAAATTGTAACTGTAGCATTTTTTTATCACATAAGAAATTTGTATTTTTCTTTGTGGAATTTGTTATGTATGATGTAAGATTGTAATTTATAGTATAGTAGTGGTGTTTATTACCCCTGTTATGACCTGGATAAATGACCAAGATCTCAAAATGCTAAATACAGAAAATTGATAGTGGTTCATTTTTCATGGGTCACCTATTCCTTTGGATGGGAGGGGAAGAGAAAAAAGTAAAAAAGGAATACTAGTAGGAAGTCAGTGATAGTTTATAATAATCTACTATTACAACAAAGTAGTCAAGATTTCAAACACTCAAAAAGATCTCATCCTTTCTAGTGGATTACTTTGTCCATACAGGATTTTGGAGCTCTTATTTTATGAATAACTAAGTGTACAGAATGAAATACAATTTGGACAGATAAAAAGAGACCCAGTTGTGTAACAGTAGCTTAAGGTTCTTTTTAAGACAGGCAACAGTAGTTAAAAATGTGTTCTATTTTTTAGGAGGAAGGATGATGAAGCAAAATAGAATGTACAGTTTTAGGATGTATGTCAAATGTCAGTCATCCAAATTCAAAATAGTATAAACAAGAAACTTAAAGAAAAATTTAACAAAAAAAAAAACTTAAAATTATTCTTAAATAACTACATTTTCAGAATATTTTAAACGTAATATTTATGTGAAAATGGGAAAAACAAGTACAGTCTATGACTCTCATTTACAAACAGAACAGATGCAAGAAGCATTTTATATAGGATTTTTTAAGATACATGGGCTCCAGGGCCACAAGTTTTCTACCATTTCAATCTGTGTAGGAATGAACAGAAATTCAAATTTCCATGCTCATGGCTATCCGTCTCCATGTTAAAATTTCACAACCAACTAGGAATCTTTAAATCCCGCAATGACAACAAACTAACTGGTAATAATGTGTTTATACAGAGTGAGACTTTTTTTTTTTTTTTTTTAAATTCCTTAAAGCTTGACAACACTGAAAATGCAGAGAGGCAATACCAACTTGCAAAGTCATAGGTCTGGAATGGTCATTTCTCCATGGTTTTCACTAATGTGTGTGGATATTTTAATTTTTATTTCTTCCTTCTATGTCCTCCTTATCTGTGTTATGTCTCATGACTGTTCTGGACTGTCCCTTGCGGTAGGTTTCCTCTGCTCTTTAGAAACCCCTAGTCAACGCTCGGATACATTTAGTGGCCTGGCCGCTGGGGCTCCACGGCTCAGGGTGTACCATTCTGACACACATCAAGAGGCTGAACTAAATTGATTTCTTTTTCTTAAGATAAAGGGTTCTCATTTTAACCATTCCTAACTGATTAAATACAACAGTATTAGAAAGCTCAAGTTTTTAACTGATGGGCATGGAAAGAAAATCCAGTCCCTTGTGCTACTTTTTAAGTGTGCCTTATCAAATCCAAATCTGAACAATTTAACTTAGAATAACTTCTCTAATGATTTGTAAATTAAGCACTTTTTGAATGTCGAAGCAAGCCAGAAGCATGTACACCAAATCTTTGAAATTTTAAATAAGATCTGATATTCCTAAGATACCTTTCATTACTGCAATTTAGCAAACCATCAAAACTGCTGGGTTTACAAGCTTTTTCCTCTGCATTTTGTTGGGGGTAGGGGGTGGAGGGGTATTGCTCTTGAGATATTATAATAGCTACTGATTTAATAAATCTGAGTTTAATGTGATGGTACAGAAGATGTCCTGCTTGAGCTCAGCCCTCAGGACAAGAATAGACTTAATCATTTCGATGATGAACAGTGACACTGAGAAATTATCAAAAATTTAGCCCTATTTCATGCAGAATAATCACAGAGATGGTCCTGCACCTTTTATTAGGGCAAAAACCACTTAGGAAGAAGGAGATTTAATATCTCCGCTATCTCAAATTGCACTCGGCTGAAACATGATATGTAAATTGTCAGTTCTGAAAGAGACTTTTGAGAAAGTATTTTAATCCATGAGTTTTTTGATAATCATAGAGTAACGTGTAGATTTTTCAGACAGAAATATGCATTAAATAGTTTGCTATTCTTTTTAAAAACTAAAAATCTTACAGGGAGGCAATTTACCTAAGCTGTCATTTTCTAGGCACATTGATGAGAGTGTTAAAGACTTAACATGCAGCCAAGGTTTTGAAAGGGCCTCAGTTCCTCTAATTAAACTCAGTAGTCTTTTCTGGTCACTTTGCTACTATGTTCCCTTTAATGACTTTTCCCCCACCCAAGTTGAAAGATGAAGTTTTTAAGTAATTACATTAATTGTTTCCTGCCTTTGACTATCAGTAAGTACACAACATTTTACCAGTCAGGAAAACATCTAAGTATGAACTTTCCAAATGAAATGATGTATGGCTAACCAGATTTGTGAAAGTTTCTACCCAGACATAATAACAGTAATATTCAATTTTCTCAACTCATTGTAGGCTCCTGAAAATCTTCCAGAAGCACAGAGTAGGGGAGGCACCTCTAACTACAGCTCAACTCTATATGATCCTCCCACCCAAATGAGTTCTACTGATACGATGCCACCACATCTCCACTTTTTTTTTTTTTTTTTTTTTAGGATCGAATTGGAGTTAGTAAAAGAGCCAAAATGGACAATCTTGTCAATTCAGTGCCTTTTTGAAGCAGATAGCCTCTGTATAAGTGGATGAGTTAATAGTAAAGCTTTCTCTTAACAGAGAAGAAAGATCATACAATCTGGAAGGTGGGGAGAGGTTGGGTAATGGAGCTGTAGTTTGATGACTCATGCCTTTCTGAAATCTGGGTATGCTTCTGGAATTTGAGTTCTATGAGGATTCTCCGATCTAAGTCGATAACAAGAGTTAAGATTCCTTTACCTTGTCATAGATATAAAGCAATCTATCACACACACATAGCAACGAAAATGCCATAACCAAACACTAGGGAAGAATATTTACTATATATATATATATATATATATATATATATATAGTAAATATATGTGTGTGGGTGGGTGGGTGTGTATGTATATATATATATATATATACATACACACCCACCCACAGAAAAGTTGAAACCAGTAAAATACAGAGTTTCTAGAAATTAGTAAGAGCAGAACAAAATGCTAGCAAATTTAGCGAAGGATATATACAAGTAGTCCCCAGAAGAAAAAATACAAACGGTTAAAGATTTTAAAAATTTTCAACCTCACTAGTAGTCAGGGAAATGTAATTTTATCACTTTTCAATTCTTAATAACTATGTGAAGTTTTTTAAATTATTTTTTTCTAATTCTGTAAGGCAAGAAGAATCCATATCCCTAAAAAAAAAAAAAAGTCCTAATATTTACCTCTATAACTTCTTTTTTTTCAGCACAACTATCTTGCTTAATGGGAAAATATACATTTTCAAAAGAGAGGAGCATCTGAATGTATTTTATCAAATAATGAGCTTTCTAGTATTTCAATTTACATTACACTTCAGTTTTAGGTTATCAAGAATATTCAGTTGGTCCAAACTGGGTTTTGAGAGTTCAGTACCATGATTTTTGTTCACTAATGCAAAATAAATGATTATACTGATTTCAGTTTGACAAAATGGCAAACATAACTGCTTTCATTTTTTTTTAATATAAAACAGACCCATAAATCAATTTAATTCAGCCTAGCTTTCTGTGGAGCTGTTATAAAAATGAAATGGTAAACTGAAACCAGACATGGCATAGATTTTTCTCTAAACATGCATTTGCTGGTGGCATGTTATCTCCACTGTTTCCATAAGCATTAGAAACGTACATGTGAAACATAGGAAATTAAAAGTCTTGGAGAATCACTTACTCGGCTACCTTTCTCATAGGAAAAAAGGCAAGAAAAGGCCACGCATTTCATACAAGTACTCCACTGCATGTAACGATGATGTTTTACATGATGCTTCGATCTCTTTAAACTACATGAATGTGAAACCTGGCCTGGTTAATAGCATGTTTATCATACCTCTAAAAGAAGCAGTTTTATCAAAGCCAAACATGATACCAAGTTGACATTTTCTTTGCAACGACTTTACATTTTTTGCTTGCAATATTCTGAGGGGCTTCTTCCATTGCTTCCATGTTGCTTGCTGGTTGGGGAAAAAAAAATTCCGTGCACAAGTGGAATTTTAAAAGTTATCTAAGCAGCAAATGTGAATGTGTGTCAGACAAACGGATTTCCAGCATCTTTGTGCTTTTGCTTCTAACAGCTTGGAAGTATAACCGCAGGCCCAGGTGAATATGGGTTTCCATGAATTCACTTGAGCTCACATATAATCCATTCCCTACTCATAGGCTCTGAAGGATGATGATGCTGAAACCGGACTGACTGATGGGGAAGAAAAAGAAGAACCCAAAGAAGAGGAGAAATTGGGGAAACTTCAATATTCGCTGGATTACGATTTCCAGAATAACCAGGTATTGCGGGGGGGGGGGGGGGGAGAGGAAATGACTTCTAATTCCATTACATTTTCTGAAATTACCAAGTAGAAATTGAAGCAAGATACTTCCTAAAACATTTCGTTTGCTGCGAGGGGAAAATGCAATTATCAAAGCTATGGATGAAATCGAAGTACAGGCAGTCCCCTACTTGCTAATTTAACTTCTGGTAATTAGAATTCACAGTATTCAACTGATTACATCTGCTTATGGCACTTACAGCAGGCAAGCAGAATACAAATGAACTTGGGAGTAGTCAGTCTGATTCTGACAGCTCCCAGCCACAGTGTCACCTCCACTGGCCCCTCAGCCTGAGCTTGAACAATCTCTCCTAGAATGTATGGAATTTAGATCCAAACAGGGTGAGGAACTATTGAAATAAACCACCATTCAACCAAAGCTTTCAAACAAAATGTAGGGGTACCTGGGTGGCTCAGTCAGTTAAGCATCCAGCTCTCGATTCCAGCTCAGGTCATGATCTCACTCACAGTTGGGAGATCAAGCCCCATATTGGGCTCCATGCTGGGCGTGGAATCTGCTTACAATTCTCTCTCCCTCTACCCCACCCCTCCTCTCTCAAAAAATAACAATAAAACAAAATGTAACTGTGTGATAAGGAATCCAAGATGAAAAACTAATTGCCTTCCATGAATTTCAAAGGCACAAATGCCTTATATAATATGATACCAGGTAAAATTCCTAGCATGCATAAGCTAACCATTCTCGAAAAGTAGAAAGACCAGCAACTTCGTTTCTAGTGCCTGTGACTTCTGCCCAAAAATTGACAAGGAACTGAAGACAGTAATATAACAATCATTCCTGCTTCAATTTCTCAAAAAGCCACGAAGTGCCACCTAGATAAATGATAGTATTAGGTACCTTTTAGTAACCGTGTTATAGAGGTAGCTCAAAGATAAAGGTTAAAAATCCCTACATTTAAAAAAAAAAAAAAAAACCTTCTAGGACACATGAAATTGACCATGTCTCTTTATCTTCTGAATTGTTAAATTCAAAAGCTAGATAAGAATTAGTGGAGTCAGCTGAATTAGAGATCAGGCTGTTAAGAATCTTCAGGACAGTGTCCACATCTGACAAGCAGAATTTTAACTGTCTCTGTTGTTTTGCTTCTCTCATCTTTTTAGAGGAAAAAAAAAGTGATAATATAAATACATTTACTACTAACACAGCTTGTGTTATTTCCAGTTTCATGAGGAATGAATAAATAGAACAAATACCAATGCTCAATTTTGAGCACCGAAGTCCAAAGTCAGTAACACTATGAGAGCTCTACACAGTTGCAAGAATTCTAGGAATATTTATTTATTTATTTATTTATTTATTTATTTATTTATTATTTAGAAATCGACAATTTAAATAATGTCTTCACTTTCCAAATTTCTAGAGAGTTCTTCATGAAGAATGTATTGATATGCTCTATCATACTAAAAACGTTTATTTGATCAGCTTCATTACAGCCATGGCTAGTCATTTCATAATACATTCTAGAAAGCTGCATTTTGGTTACAGATACAAGTTTATAGGTATGGATTTATACACATCTATAGGCATACTATAGTTAATAGTTAATTAAAATAGGGAATTTATAGTTAATTATAGTTAATTAAAATAGGGAATTTGTGGTCATGTTTATCCCAGCTACCAAAATTTGATCATCAGGAGTTGGTTGAGAGTAAAACTTCCTATTATTTACATATTCTGGCAAAGATGAAGGTCAATACATGTTACCTTAACATGTAATATTTTTTCCAGAAATTTAACCTTCCTTTATATGTGTATCCAGTATGTTTTAATACTTTATTCTACTTTCATATTACCCAGTAGAAATCTAGTGGTATCTCATCCTGGTTAGTCATAATTTTGAAACTTCTAAGTCAGCTTAAATTCTTTAAGTATCATTTTATAAAGTATTTTTAAGAAAATAGCATTTTTCTTACTCATATATAATGAGTGCTTTTATTGTTCCCTTTCTAGCAAACATCAAATTGTTAAAAAGGTATTTCATTCTGAGGTCTAGGAGAGTCTACCTGATGAAATATTTTTTAATTAGTATGCGTTGATTTTTTTTCCAAATGTTCTCAGCTAATCTAATTTATAAAATGAATCCTACGAGTCATGAAATATAGTGTGAGGAATTTTATATATTAAGCTATAATCAAATATACATGTTTGCTTACAAAAACTAAAACACAACTGTAAAGTACTCTAAATGAGAGGCTTTCATGGCAGAGAGAAATGTGATATTTATCTTCCAAGCAGAAGAGAGGGGGGTTGGAAGAAGTAACTCCACCCCTTGTCAACAAAATTTCCAAAACTCTTTAGAACGTAAGTCACCTAGGTTTAAAGAGTTTAGGTTATAGGACAACTGCATTCCTTCCCAAAAGAAAATTCCTTTCAAAAAGTGAGGAGAAGGGGTACCTGAGTGGCTCAGTCAGTTAAGCATCTGACTCCTGATTTTGGCTCAAGTCATGATCTCACGGTTCGTAGGATCGAGCCCGGCATCAGGCTCTGTGCTGCCAGTGCAGAGCCTGCTTGAGATTCCATTTCCCTCTTTCTCTGTCCCTCCCTGGCTCACTCGCTCTCTAAATAAATAAACATCAAAATTTTTTTACAAAGTGAGGAGAAAACAGAATCTTGCTTATTCACATTGCTATCTAAAGGCAAATTCCAAATACCAACTTGGCAAACCAAGAGACAAACCATTTGCTTTACTCATCATGTCTTTATAACCTGATGTCTATTTTAGCTGTTCTTTGACCATCTGTTTATGTTTTGCATATGTACAATCCAGCACTCTCATTGCTACTGTTGTATGATGCTGTCACAAATATACTGAGCACTAAAACGGAAGCAACAATCATCCAGAGTATGGGTCCCAGTTAAAAACTGAGCCAACTAGCCAAAGTGTCCTTACCAACATAGTGGGTCAATTTTACGGAAAATGAATGTGACTTTTTTTTTTTTTTTAAAGGAAGTGAATTGGCTAAAAAGTCAGACTCAAATTTTCAGGCCTGATGTGTAAAGCCATAATGTAATTGCATTTATGGACAAGGGTCTATTTTTGTTTTCCATGTGGGTCTAAACCAGTCTGTTGATACAAAATGTCTGATGGCAACACCTCTAGAATCATCTGCTCACACTTTTTATTCTCTTTGCAAAAACATGAACAATGCCAGCTACACTCCCATTCATAGTAATACAAGAATTTATCACTGAAAAAAAGACATGGAGAAATCTCTGCATTTGAAAAAAAAAATCAGAAACTTGGTCACTTAAAACATTAAAAATCATGGGGCGCCTGGGTGGCGCAGTCGGTTAAGCGTCCGACTTCAGCCAGGTCACGATCTCGCGGTCCGTGAGTTCGAGCCCCGCGTCGGGCTCTGGGCTGATGGCTCGGAGCCTGGAGCCTGTTTCCGATTCTGTGTCTCCCTCTCTCTCTGCCCCTCCCCCGTTCATGCTCTGTCTCTGTCTGTCCCAAAAATAAATAAAAAACATTAAAAAAAAAAAAAAACATTAAAAATCATATCTGTAATCTTGCTTTCATTTATGTGAAGCTGAGATTATATTCTTTGACTCCATGTCCTATATTTAAACAGAATAAATGATCATTTTACTGTAAATTAAAATAAAAAGTAGGCAGCATACAAATAAAGGTCAAATATGATAGAAACTTGCACGTCTTATTTTTATTTCAAAATGCTACCCAATTTCTAAGAAATTTCTACTGCGTTGGTCTGAAGCTTTGAGTTTAGTATAAAAATTTCCTACTTCATAATTACAGACTTGTTATTGTTTAACAATTTATTTCCATTTACAAATCATGCCCTGGAAAAAAAAATAATAATGCACAAGGGCTTTTAGCAACTGGAAAGTTATTTGATTGCAACCCTTTTGCAAATATGAATTCCATATTTAACTGTAATCAGCAACCTTTTAAAAGCCTCTTTTGTGTTTGAAACCAGGCTTCCCAGAGCCTGCATCTGTCATAATTGGGTTTCTGAAGTCTATATGGCTTGCTTCACTTGCCTTCTGGGTTTAGATTCATAAGAGAAATAAATAAAAGTTTATTAAAAGCAAAGAGGAAGAGGGAGAGAGATCACAATATGCAATATCGTGAACAATCTTTTCTAAAATGTCCACCAATGTTTGTGTTTGCTTTATTCTGTCTCTCTTTCCAGCTGCTGGTAGGGATTATCCAGGCTGCTGAGCTGCCTGCCTTAGACATGGGAGGCACGTCTGACCCCTATGTTAAAGTGTTTCTGCTGCCCGATAAAAAGAAGAAATTTGAGACAAAAGTCCACCGAAAGACCCTTAATCCTGTCTTCAACGAGCAATTTACTTTCAAGGTACTTTTTTTTGTACTTACTAATAACTTTTCCTCTGTGGTTTTAAGAACCATCTCATCCTGACACATACATAGAAATGCACATGACCACTTATTCAGAGGTTCAAGGATGAGTCTATTCAGAATATTTAAAATTCTTATCTTCATTCCAGTGAGGATTCTGCACTGTGTTTAGATTTGGTTAAAGTAGGATTCAGCTTGGCCATCTCAGAACAGAATACAGACTGGAGTATAATGGGGATGTCAATCACATCCAAAAAAAGGAAAATCAACATCAAGTGAGCCAATAGACTTGAACATTTCCCCCTCTCTTGAATAAAGACAAAAGAACAATGAAATTGTTATTTTCCTAAGTCTCTAAGTTCCCAAAATTAAGTTACAATCACAGAATAAAGTAAGCTGTGTTCCACTGTTTAAATGATACAAATAGGTTTTACCCTCATTGCAGAATTCTGTGTGTACAGGGGCAATCTAAGCACTTAAAGACCATTCTGAACCTATCACTAACAAGAATACAAACCTATTGTTTTTCCGCATTTCTAGCATTTGCCTTTAACTCTAGGCTCTTCCCTAGCGCTCTGAATCTTGCTGAGACACCTCAGTTGACAATAATAAAGAGAGATTCTGGCCATAAAATAACTGACAGGAAAACGTACCCTGCAGGCCTCAGGCATCTCTACATATACAGCTCTGTAGCTCATATCTTAAAGTCACGCATAAAAGCACTTCTTTGGTAACTATCTTTAATATGTGAAAAAATTGTAAAATGCATTACTTAAAATAATACATTTCTGAGAAATGAAAGGTCTGTGAGTTTGCCAGCAGGTAGATTCAACACCACTCATCTATCAGCCAGCCTTAGCGATAGCATGTGCCTCATGCAAGCAAATACTATGGTGCGAAATAAAATGGATGCAACTAAGGGCAGGAGTCATTTTCTCGAGCCTTGTTTCCAGTTTTGTAAGAGAGCAATGTCTTTGTATTCACTCAAATTTCAGATTTTGTGACAAAAATCTCCAAAGTATTGTCAGTAATCTTATCTAAAACCTACACTTTTTCATACCCAGATAGTTCATTTAGAGTAGTAATAAAAAGATTCTGGAACTACTCAGCCTATGAGTAGCTCATCACTATGGTCAATATACCACAAAGCATAGAATGAAGATAAAACTAATAAAATATTGCAAGTGGTAATGACAATCATTCTGTTTGGCTATGTATTAATTTTCATTTAGGTCAGGAGTTACTGACCACAATTTAAGATTTCTTAAATTATTTGAAATACTATGGTGTCTGAGTTATCTGTGTATTATTTCAAAAAAATGTATTTCTAAAATTTTATTAGTAATTTCTGTGACTTCAAAAGGTTTAATTACTGAAATTTTTAACTGCCTATAAAATTTCATCAGGTTCTATTTTATTTCAAGAATGCTGACAAAGCCAAAGTGTAATATATTTTGATACACTTAGAACTATGCTGTTGTTTCCAGAGAACTGGTTAATTTCTCCGGGAGACATTGTAGATTATGCATCTTGAAATGCCAACAGGCAAGATGATGGAAGAACCGAAGCATAATAGTTTAAAGAGAATAGGCTTTAAAACTGAGTTCAAATCCACTTCACATGAACGTGACATGCCCTGACCTAAATGCTTCTTTTCCTCCAAACTCCCACCTGAAGGAGTTACTAATCATTCAAATAAGAAGTACGTAAGTGCCGACTGTACCTAACATGTATTCATTCAGGCTTCACTGCTCTGTGAAGTAGGTCTTAGTATTAACACTATTTGATAGGCGAAATGTGTGAGGTGTATTTGCTTGCTCCAGGCCCTTCAGCCGGAAAGTGGGAAAACCCAGGCCTGGGTCTGTCTGACCCCAAGCCTAGGTTTTTTTGTTTTTTGTTTTTTTTTTTTTTTGTTATTTCAGTAGAATCACAAAAAAATCCAGAGTGATTTCAGAAATAAGACGAAATATTTACCCCTACTCTAAAATTCATTTCTTCCTTTGAAATTCAGCTGTTTTGCAGGGTTTTTTGTTTTCTTCTAAAATGGAAAAAGCATGGTTCCTCCATTTTAGTCAAAGTATTTTAATCAGATGCTAAATAGATGACAAATAAGTGAGAAAAAAACCAAACTTTTGATAAACTAAAATTTCCTATACGTATATGGTCAAATACGCTTCCTTCTCCTTCCCTTAATATGCAAAGCTCATTGAGAAATGTTTGATGGAGCTCAGACAACCATTTGTACTGACAAAAATTGATCAAACCTTCAATACAAGTCCAAACAATTTCTTAATTAGGCATTTCTACCCAGTTACTGAAGTGTACCTTCCTTAGAATGCACTACTTCCCCTGAATATTAAAAATGTCACCAGTAAAAATCCCAGCCCACAGCATCTGTCCCAGATATATCTGAACAGCTGGAGAACCCATCAGCTCTTGGCCTTTTGCCACCATTCATCCTAACAAGTGTCATACCTAAGAATGAACTTCAAGATCTTTATAATGCATCTCTGATATTCAGAACATCAATTTTCTAGTCAGTTCTTGTCTATCTGTAAATTGTTTTAGGGAGCGAGGCAACTTGTGAATTTCATTTAAATCCTTTCTGACTCCTAGCATATCTTTTTCATAAATCACTGCTCCATTAAATTGTAGCATCCAAATGGCTTGAAAGACTTAGTGGGACTTTGGAAGCAAGTTTTCCACCCTAAGTTATACTCTTACAATATAAATGATCATAACAATAACACAATATCCTACAAGTAAAACCTACATGGTCAAGTGCAATACATCTTAGTTTATTCTTGTATTAAACAAATTCCCACCGGAAGGAGGTACTAATCATTCAAACGATACATATTTAAGTGCCTACTGTGTGCCAACACTGCTAAATCTTAAAGTGTTTATAGCATGACTAATAGTCAATCAATATCAATAATACTAATTATTAATCAATCAATAATACTAATAGCTTTTAGAACTTTAGGATAAAGCAATAACTGACTATGGTAAGTCCCTCATTTCTCCCAGTTTAAGCCTCAAGCAGTGATTCAAATGAATTCATTTTTAAAAGGCACCATTACCTCCCTGTTTTGCTTATCCAACATATATATTACAATTAAACACTATAAAAAGTAACATTTTAAATTTGTGACCAGATTTTTATCCTCATCTCTTTTTATTAAGGTGCCATACTCAGAACTGGGTGGCAAAACCTTGGTGATGGCTGTATATGATTTCGATCGTTTCTCCAAGCATGACATCATTGGGGAATTTAAAGTCCCCATGAACACAGTGGATTTCGGTCACATAACTGAGGAGTGGCGTGACCTGCAAAGTGCGGAGAAGGAAGAGGTAAGGAAAACATTAGCATTTCTAATCAGACAAGCTGTGCTCGCCAGTTGCTGTTCACATAATAACCTATTGAGAGATGCTCTCTACAAAGGATAACGTGGGCCTCCAGCTGCTGACAGCTGGTAAAATAGGGTTAAGGGATTGCATAACCTCATTACAAAGTATACTGGTCTTCTGGGTCTCATTTGAAAGAAAAGAGAAAGATCCGTGCACCATGTCTATAGATAATTCCCTGGACAGACACACATACTATCTGTTTCTGAAAAGCTCACAAAATGCCAGACACGTACACATCTACTTTTTTAAAAGGACAGTGAAAAATCATCTCATTCTTTGTATTTTTCTGCAATAATTTTGCATTTTCTACATAGGTTATGTAGCTATTGAACAGAAATAAAATAGCACTTTTCCCTTGATTATTTCTGCATATCACAGACCGTTCATTGTTTCTTCTACAGATATCAGAGCATGATGGGTGGAACATCAAATATAATTCACAAAGGCTGATATTAAATCCATTTTTTAAATAAGTCACATTATTATAGTACTCTTCACATTGTTTTTTCCCCAGTTTTAATAGTTCAGCACAGGACTTTTCTGTGATTTAAAAGGGAAGTTCAATATCTTTAGTGCATTTAAACTACATAATAATCAATTCTATTTGATTATGCTATGCCTGCCTGGCACTGGCGTTTTTCTGTGCAAATGTCTCAACAGGCCAATATCACAAAGGCAAACAACTCTAGCTTCTCTGAATTCCTAAGGCAAGTCAATTTCTAGCTATTTTTTGGATCCTGACAATCCCTTGGGTTTATAATCACTCATGGGATTGCCAACAGCCTCCATCATTCAGGATCCCTGGGATTCTGTAAGGCGTGATCACTTTGGGGCCACCCAGGAGATGAAAAAGAGTGGCCCAAGTTTTCAACACATTCAATCAAGCCTATCACTTCGGAATCCTCACAGCCTATGGTTTTCTCTGACCAGTGAAACTTAGTGAGGTTTTAGAACAGATTTGTTGATTGCTGTTTTGAAATTGAATCTTACTAGTGCTCTAAATTTGTCTGTAAAAAAGGAATAAAAATTATCTGAGTTAAGCTCTCCTTTCCTTTTGGAAAGAATATACATAACTTAACCAAATGCGTTAGTCAAACTTAGACTCTTGGATACTTAAACAGATTTAGCCGCACCGTGGATACTCAAAACCCATCCGAGGATAATATTGAGTTTTTACATTTTGTTATTTTTGTAAGTAGTTCTTCTTTATGAGTGAATATCAATGTTAAATCCAACATCTGTCTGAAAATAATATGATCATGTTTCTAATTTTTTAACAAAGTAATGAGCTGTTTCATTGAATTTTTATGTTTTATTGAAATGTTTTCCTTTGTAAATTCCTTGCAACTGGGGTGCAAAGTGGGACCATGACAAATATTTATTAACTGAAAGGTTTTTATTAGTTGACTGGTTAATCGTTAGCTTGTTAGTTGAGTATCAAAATATGACCCACTCATGCTTCACAATGGCTACCTGCCCAGAGTGCATGGTTCATACTTCTCACCTTCATCTGGTAACTATAAAGTGGTATGGGATTCATACCTCACTGGGTTTCTGAAAAGTTTGCAAGTATTTGTGCCTGAGTTAAGAAAATGTAAGCCATCAAGCACTTTTTCCTTTCTCAAAAATTCTTTGAATGTGGGCAGAGTTTGAATGTCGACAGTAAGCTGATAGGTTTGACTCTGGAATCTAAGAGTAGATAGACTGTCCAAGAAGAATCACATTTTTTTTCTTCTCACCCCCTTACTTGCCCTCTCCTATCTCTGTCTTCTATTTCTTTCCTCTTCTTCCAGGTCTTCTCTCCCTATCTCAAACCTTTGTAGCCCAACTCATTCAAAAATACTATTTGAGTATTTACCGTAAATTGCTACATTTCTGGGACTGTGTAGGTACTCAAGAAAGTAAAAAGGGTAGACACTGCTTCTGCTTTCATTGCATACAGTGTAGTCTAATTCTCCTTCTTCACACCAATCTTTGCCTGGCTTACTGTCACTGAGACTGGTTTCTGGAAAAAGTCCCGTCTTTAAGATCAAACACTCCTGGGTTTCATTCCCGACAAGTCCATTCACTAGCTCAGAGAACTTGGTCACATCACTTAAGCTCTCTAAAATTCAGTTTTTTTTTCTTCTTTAGAAAGTGGTTTAACATTATCTACCCTTTGTCTTACAGACTGACTAGGATAGAGTGTAAAATACCTAATACAGAGCCTGGTATGTGGTAAATGTTCAATAAGCAAGAGATCTCCCATTCTCTCTTCTTGGCTAATCTTGTTTGGGTTCTCTTTCACTTCATGCTTTTACCTCCCTCTTTGTTCTAGCCTTTTCCCTATATCCAAATCCACTTCTCTCTTCTTTTCCTCACCACCATTCTATTTACTGAATGTCCCTGGAGTTTTTAATGGGAAGTAACTCTATAACTACCTTCTTAAACTCTAGAGCCATTCCTCTTGGATACCTACTTGGGAATAGTAATTTTCAGTTTTCAGTTGAGTGGCTCTTTCCTTTTATCATGATATAAGCAGCCTCATAAAACAGGTGTCTAGTTTACAACCTATCTCTGGATGACTAGAACCAGGTATAAACTGTCTCATAATAAATGAAGTAAGATCCAATTACATTTTTCATCTGAAGAATTACTTATTCTCACTGATATAGGCTCTAGTTTTTCATGCTACTGTCCATTAACTGCAGGAAATTATAGTTGTGTAAATAAATTGAAGTCTCAGATTGACTTTGCTTCTCACAATTTTAAAGATACTGTTTTTCCATTTTACATGAACAATTCCGTTCATGATTTTTATTTCTTTTTCATCTAAAAGTGTAATATTTAATGTCATAAGGAATGAAAGACATAAAGGAAAGTGGAAAAAAGGAATTCAAGACATAGCTTTGGAATCTAGAAACTGAAATCATGGTCGTCTGTTCACTTGGTTGACACTTGGATTTAAATAGGTTAAATCCCACCCACTGAGATCCAACATTGTGATTTTGATCGAATGGGGTAGGGCGTTGTCACCCAAAAGTTGAACAATATAAAAGTCATAAGATGATGAAGCAATTATGTAAGTTAAAAATTATGTTATTTTAGTGATCAACTAAATGTGCAAGCAGTTTAGAAGGAAGAAAGGGAAGAAGCCTTATCTGAAAGTTACTAAGCGCATGTTGAAAACGTAAGGTGTGTGAAAGAGATAAGCTATGGCAGGAAGAGCCCTAACAAGTGCAGAGCTCCCACTGTTAGATTCTAGCCCCTGAGGAAACATCTCTGGATGACTTTCCATTCCAACTTGTTAACTTTCTCTGACACAATCATAGCCACCTCCTAACAGAGGAAGATGGAATTTGACTTTACAGGCTACTAGACTTTTGTGTTCCTTTTGTTTCTTTAAATCAGAAATGTATATCCTCTGAGTTGAGAGATGGTAACATATAAAACTTTTCCTTATTTTCCCTTTTTGATATAGGGCCTCAAAAATCAGCTTTTGGCAAAAGGTTTTCAATTACCCATTTGCAAAATGTTTCTAATATGTATAACCCCAGGCTATGTTTTCAAGATAGTCTTTTCTTTTAACTTACCTATTTTGAGGGGGGGGAGAGAGGGAGGGGAGGGGGGGGAGAGAGGGGGGAGGGGGGGAGAGAAGGGGGAGAGAGGGGGGGAGAGAGAGGGGGAGAGAGAAGGGGGAGAGAGGGGGGGAGAGAGAGGGGGAGAGAGAGGGGGGAGAGAGAGGGGGAGAGAGAGGGGGGGAGAGAGAGGGGGGAGAGAGGGGGGAGAGAGGGGAGAGAGAGGGGAGAGAGATGGAGAGACAGCGCACAAGCGGGAGAGGGGCAGAGAGAGAGAAGGAGAGAGAGAGTCCCAGGCAGGGTTCGTGCTGTCAGTGCAGAGCCCAACTCAGGGCTCCATTTCACCAACCATGAGATCGTGACCTGAACCAAAATCAAGAGTTGGACACTTAACTGACTGAGCCACCCAGGTGCCCTGAGATTGTCTTATTTTTAATTATTCAATAAAATATTTATGCCAGCCACAAGTCAAACCTGAAACTAACCTTCTTACTTTTAGAATAGTCCATTAATTTTATACATCTGCTTAATTACTTCAAATGTTAAAATCAATGGCTAGAATTCCATTTTTTTTAATTTTATGATTTTATAAATTGTCTCAGTTCTGTACCCTAGCATCAGGTACATCTTTAAATCACTTAGATATTTTTTATTTTAGCATTTTGTTCTAATTTTTAATGTATTTTAACCCCCATGGCTTCCACTACTTTTTATCTCTAAAGACAGCATATACTATATAAGAAATATATACTACCAGAAAACAACTAAATCTTTTTTTGACTTTTGAGTAAGTCTGTCTTATGACTTTACCAGTACTGTTTTTGTCTCCATTAGAGAATAAGTCTATCATTTCTGCTTTGTGTAGAATTTGTTAACGAGTGATTTTTAAATGAGATTCTGTAATCCAGTGCAAATGGAAAAAAAATTGATTGCTGAATTAAAGCAAGTCAGGACATAATTTAATTAGTACCCAAGCAGAAAGGAAGAGAAACTACTTTAGTGCCTTAATAGAAAATCAATTTTGCAACAAAATTTCACATTTTTAAGCCTAATTAGGAAAACATTTACTTCACAGAAAAGCATTTGGAGAATACATATTCATTCAAATGGCAAAAGTTTTTCAGCCTCCACTGGTCAATTACTTGATACATCTTTGGAATGGGTTAAAGTCTTTACTCCTTAGGACATCTTTGATGTCCAAAGATCATAAAAGAACTGATGCTTTTTCTAAGTATACTTAGCAGTCAGATGGTAACTCATGCCCTCCGAGAATCTCTGCGCAACAAATCAATGCCCCAAATGGAAATCCTCACAAAAGGTTAACTGGTGGTATTTTAAACACAGATGCCAATAAGAACCCTTCCTGTCGTTCACAATCTCTCACATTAGAGAAATCCAACAAAGACACTTATATCGATCCACAACATTCCAGGAAGTTCCACTTATTTCTATTTGTTTACTTGTTCATTGTCTGTCTTCCCCAGCTAGACTGTAAGCTTCAAGTGCAGCAGTAGCCATATTTATTATTCCCCGCCATGAAACCAAGTTTAATCACAGGAGGCAAGCACACAGTAGGTGTGCAAAAATATTTTTTAAAAATATTTTTGATTGAAGAAATGGGGCAAGGTGTGTATTAAACTGTGGGGGGTTTCAAAATTCCCCCTTAAAGTCTATGTTAATAATTGTAATTGTGTTCTTATTTTATAAATGAGGTCTTAGGTATTCTCAAAGTCTATCAACAAAACATCCTCGTATTAAATGATGAAAATCGTTTAATATCTTTTGGGGCATTTTGGTCTGTTGCTTTTAAAAAAAGGAAGTATAGATGCTTATCAAAATCACTGTTATTACTGTTTGTTAATGGACATGAAAGTGGTGATAGTTGTTTTTTTTTTTGTTGTTAAAGCTTATTCAGTATCTCATTCTTCTCTGTAACTTTTGCTTTTCAATTTTTTATTTAAATTCTTAGTTAACATACAGTGTTTTCAGGATATTGTTTTCAGGAATATAGTGTTTCAGGAATATAGGAATATTGTTTTCAGGAATAGAATTGGTCTTTCTCTGATTAACATTTCCCTTAGCATAATACTTTCTGGCTCTATCTGCACTGTTGCAAATGACAAGATTTTATTCTTGTTGGTGGCTGAATAATATTCTATTATATGTATGTACATACACTACATCTTCTTTAGCCGTTCATCAGTCAGTAGTCATTTGGGCTCTTTCCATAGTTTGGCTATTGTTGATAATGCTGCTATAAACATGGGGGTGCATGTACCCCCTTTGAATCTGTATTTTTGTATCCTGTGGGTAAATACCTAGCAGCACAATTGCTGGATCATAGGGTAGTTCCATTTTTAGTTTTTTGAGAAACCTCCTTACTGTTCTCCAGAACAGCTGCACCAGTTTGCATTCCCACCAACAGTGCAAGTGGGTTCCCCTTTCTCCACATCTTCGCCAACACCTGTTGTTTCTTGTGCTGTTAATTTTAGCTATTCTGACAGGTGTGAGATGATATCACAGTTTTGATTTCTTTTTTCCTGATGAGTAATGTTAGCATCTTTTCATGTGTCTTTCTCTGTAACCTTCTCACCTGGTTTCCATGACACACAGAGAGCTTGCAGTTTAGCTTAGTCTAACTTTACCTAAAGTTAGGATTTAGTTCAAGCTATAAGGTAAGTCTCTGTTTGCAACATGGAAATTTACCCAGAAGGAGATGGAAAAGAATCAGCTTCAAGGAGAATTCCAAGAATATGAACAAATACCTATGTTTATCATAGAGTATTTATTGCTAGTCAGGTCTATAAGTAATAGATATGATAGAGTGGTACTTAGTTGTCTTATAATACATTAAGACCATGATACAATTTAGTGCAGTTAGTATATATATGTTCATTTTATGGGACTTGGAACATAATAATTCCATTTAAACTAGTACAGAAATAGAGTTGCCTTTGATTTTTGGTATGTTTTTGGGTGTAGCTATGGTTTACTTGATTTTGAATCTTTGGTCAGAATTCCCATCACCAATTATAACTGTATTGTTATGCAGTGTAAGTATTGCCTGTTTCATGATGTGGTTTCTAAGAACATCATAGGATGTTCTTAGAACATATAACAAATAACTTAGAACAAATAACTTGAAATATCCCTCTAGTGTGTAGGGTATAATTTGGCTGCCTTTCTAGTTAAAAAGACTTTTCACGCGCAAATGGATGAAACCAAATTCTCACTTCACTGAGTTCCTAAATGAAAATTTAATATCATTTTACTTTCATTGTATTCTCTAGAAAACTAAATTTAGAGTCTAAAGAATTAAATTAGGGGAGAGAGACTCTGGTTATTTTCACAATACCCTTTCATGACCTTCCATTGTCACATACTTTAACCTACTGAGTTACCCCTCTCCTTCACAGCTCTAACCACCCAGAGGCCTGTGTTCCCAACCAAAATTCACCTTCATTAACACGTACTTTAACTTCTCTTCTAAAGCGATAAACACAAATAATAAAAGCTTTCTTTTACTGAGTGTCTGCTGAGTGCCAACAAAAATAATTTTCACAACACTCCTCAGCATTGGCATTATTAGGAGTGAGAAACCTGAAGGCCAGGAAAGTCTAATTTGTCAAAGTTCATACAACGAAGGCCAGAGCTAAAATTCAAACACAGGTCTGAAACCCACACTCTATTTAACCATGCCATCTTCGTTAAACAATCTTTCCCAGTCTTTTCAGCCTCAAAATGGAGATTAAAACAATTTAAATGCAAAATCAAAAAACAAACAAACAAAAAAAAACCAATTGATGCAAACTAGTTTTTCTCAACTTTAGCTTATTTTTTTCAAAATCTTAACATTTGATCAGTTTGCTTTGACAACTTGCAACTGGTTAAAGTCTGCATATATATTTTCCCTCTTGAATATCATAATACATTACAAATATATGTAACATACCAAAAAAACAACTATGGCATTTTGTTTCTTCTTAATATTTAATAAATAGTCAGCATGAATTCCAAGATAGAAAGCCCTAAAATGCCAAGGTACTCATTAACACAAACAGGTTGTTATTCACTCATGAGTACTGATGAATTTAATGAAGGCAGAGGGATTTTGCTTTCCATTAAAAAAAACTTCTTCATTAAACAGAATATAAATTCCCATCCATTCATTTAAAATATACTGAATAATTGTGAAATTAGTATATAAAAGTATATCATAAAGTATATAAAACAGAAAATTAAGACTCACACATGGAAAGTGGCAATAATAGCAACAGAAATTTACAGTGCAAAATAACAAAAGCTTCAGGAAGAACCAAGTAAGAAGTAGAAATTTCAAATGTACCAAATGTTTTATTAAAGCAAGAAGAAAAGGCACAGAGAGGGAGGCTCCACTGAAGGCTTGAAAAAAGTGAACCGTCTTTCAAGAGAATTTGAATAGACAGAAAGAAACAGAAGGCCTTCAAGAAATTAAAAGATCAGCAAGGGGCACCTGAATGGCTCAGTCAGTTAAGCATCCAACTCTTGATTTCGGTTAAGGTCATGAGTTCATGGTTGGTGGGACTGATCCCCATGTTGGACTCTGGGCTGACAGCACAGAGCTTGCTGCGGATCCTCTCTCTCCCTCTCTCTCTCTCATGCACATGCATGCATATGCACACCCACGCTCTCTCAAAATAAATAAACTGTAAATTTTAAATAATTGTGAAAGAGATCAGCAAGAGCAAGTTTGCAGAGCTGAGACTGCCAATAACAAGCTTAGCTAAGAGTGGAGGGAGGGCTTAAACACATACCCTGATATTGAATAAATAAGACTGAATGAAGTATTTTAGTGACAGTTTGTCTCTTAAATATCAGACTGATGAATTGAGACCCAGGACACTAAGTGAAGCTTGTTAGAAATTGTTCTTCCCTAGGACAAGAGTTGGAATATGAAAGCCAGATCCACATCTGTGCCAAATACTCTACTAACTGCTTTTCTCACATGAGCTCATGTAATTCTTGGGGCAGTCCTATGGGATAACTCTTCATATCCCTATTTCACATGTTATAAAATATGATTGGCCCAGTTTCACCCAGAAAATAAGCAAAAAAGCCAAGATTTAGACCCAGGTCTGCCTGAATCACAAACCCATTTTCTGTCTACTCTGCCATATTGCCACTCAGCTAACTAAAGCTCCACGAGCACAGGGATACTATATCTCCTTTACCTTCTCATCTACAGGGCCTTCCACTTTGCCTAGAATCTCCAAAGTGCTTGAGTGACTATTAAATATTTTCAAGTGAATTGAACAAATTAGAATGAAATGAGAATTTTCTGTATCAAACATACATTATGAGTTTTACCACCTTCAAGGAAGTCATCTTTGAAGGTACTCCATTATCCCTGTGTACTGCTTATATGGTACACCCAAAATATTTTGAATTCTATTTCCTGTCTCCATAAGTTTCAGTGTACAATGCATTCTTTCCTCCTCAACAGTGGCTTCTTGTCTTCACAAGTTCAATTTTATTGAAATTGCCATAATCTATTTAGAGTCAAGCAGGAGTTGATGATCAAATGGAGTAAAATACTTTTACTTACTGTGCTAATTAATATAATAGGGTCTATGTTCTTGCAAGACTTATTTTTTTTTTTTAATTTTTTTTTCAACGTTTTTTATTTATTTTTGGGACAGAGAGAGACAGAGCATGAACGGGGGAGGGGCAGAGAGAGAGGGAGACACAGAATCGGAAACAGGCTCCAGGCTCCGAGCCATCAGCCCAGAGCCTGACGCGGGGCTCGAACTCACGGACCGCGAGATCGTGACCTGGCTGAAGTCGGACGCTTAACCGACTGCGCCACCCAGGCGCCCCAAGACTTATTTTTTAAATGTTTATTTTGAGACAGAGAGCAAGTCGGGTGGGACAGAGAGGTGGGTGGGGCAGAAGATCTGAAACAGGCTCTGTGCTAACAGCAGAGAGCCCAATGTGGACTTGAACCCACAACCATGAGATCATGACCTGAGCTGAAGTCCATCCAGGCACCCCTGTTCTTGTAAGATTTATATTCTGACTCTGAACAAAATGTTATCAGCGTTCGCCTCATTGTATGGTCTCTCAAATGGATCACTGTGGGAAAAAAATATTGGGGGATAAAGTTCTAACACATCTAATACTAAGGAATCTAACTGTTTTAAGAGAAAATGATGTAGGGGGTAGTTTTTCTCTTAACTCAAAGAATATAAGTTTTCAGCTGAATTTTGAATAAAACAGAGCAAAGTGGGTTGGAAGCACAAGTTTTTGAATATAGATTGGTAGAGCAGCAAATGAGGAGTGGGGGTTGAAATAGGAATAAACAGAAAACAAAAAGATGAGAAAAATGACATAGATAAGAGCAGTCTTGCCTACATCAAGTTTATTATTCAAATAGTGAAGAGAGTTTTGAGTGGGAAGCCATGTGATCAATGCAGGGGAAGGTCTTGTTCTGTTGCGTCCTCTGTCTTCCACACATTTGGATCTCTTACAACGTAATCCTTTCTGGGGAGTTCATCATATGTTTCGGAACACTTTTTTTTTTATTATCTTGTTTGTGAATTCTTCAATGTTTTTACCTTCTGTCTTACTCCTACCTCACTTTGAGCAGGCCAAGTGTTTTTATTGTGAAAGCTTTAATCCATTACAATCTGTTACTCGGCAATTAGATGAAATGTCAGCAATTGAGTACTATGTGTACTACGGAATAAAGGAGAAGAATGAGAACTTGCTGAAAAACAAGAGCTTAAATAATTAAGAGATGAAAGAGAAGGAGCATGCACGTACACACACACTTGTTCCTAGAGATTTTTATGAATTTTATGAGTAAGAGTCTTTAAATTATTCTAAGTTAATTTCATTCATTTATTCTTTTATTTATTCAGCATGTATTTATTAAGTCCCTTTTAGGAGCAGGGACTGTTCTAGTTTCTACGAATACAATGGTGAAGAAGACAGGCCCATTCAGCTTAGTCAGTTATAATTTAGTGGTGAAACAGCCCCATTAGGGGAGATTAAAGCTCTGGTTCTGGACTCAACCTATGTGGACCCAATCATGACTCTACTTACGACTGGTATGTCCTTGGGCTTATTGCTTAACCCTTCTGTAAAATGGGATATTACCCACCTGCATGAGTTATGATACATTCTAAAGGAGATACTTCACATGAAATAGAACAATTCTTGGCACCTAATAAACTCTCAGTAAATGTTATTCTTATTATTGGGAACATGGATCGGTACCCTTATCTCCTCACCAGCAGAAAAAGCATCACTCTGACCAGTAGACCTAGATCCTTCATTCTGTAAAGAGACATGGACAGACCACAGGTTGAGAAGGCATTGTCATGCATGGTTTTGATAAAAGGGAGGAGGACTGAGCTTAAACCACATGTATGAGAGACTGTGGGGCATGAAAAGAAGTCACAAAGGACAACGCAGGGTGAGGCTCACCATGAAAGAGGGGAAGGTGATACTAACACGATGTGGCCCCAGTGACTATGTACTTCTCTATGCTCTGACACCACAAAAAAGAATTCAAAGTTCAGGCGATCCTACAAGCCAAAAAATCTGACAATAATTAGTGCTTGCATGGATGTAGAGAATTGAAACCCTCCAACATTTCGAGTGACAAAGTGAAATGGGGTTGCTACTTTGGAAAACAGTTCAACAGTTTCCCAAAATGTTAAATGGATAGTTATCATATGACCTAATAATTCAACTCCTGGGTATATACTCAAGAAAAATAGAGACACATGTACACACACAAACACACACACAGATACACACATGTGTAAATATACACACAAACTGTATGAGAATGTTCATAGCAGTATTTTTCTAAATTTCCAAAAAGTAGGAAGAACTCAAAATTCCATCAGCTCATAAATAAAACATGCTATATCCACATAACAGAGTATTATTCAGTCACATAAAAAAAGGGATACAGTACTGATACTTGCTATAGCATGGATGAACCAGAATAGGCAAATCCACAGACAGAAAGCAGATTAACAGTTGTGTAAGGCTGGAGGCGGGGGGAGGTGAGGGGGCGGAAGAATGACAGCTAATGGTTAGGAGTTCCTTTGTGGGGTGATGAAAATATTCTAAAATTAGGTAGTGGTGATGGTCACACAATTCTGCATACATTAAAGTCCACTGAATCATGCACTTTAAGAGGGTGAATTTTAGGGGCATCTGGGTGGCTCTGTTGGTTAACCAATTCTGGCTCAGGTCATGATCTTGCAGTCCATGAGTTCAAGCCCCACGTCGGGCTCTGTACTGACAGCTCAGAGCCTGGAGCCTGCTTCAGATTCTGTGTTCCCTCTCTCTCTGCCTTTCCCCTGCTTGTGCTGTCTCTTTCTCTTGCTCTCTCTCAAAAATAAACATTAAAAAAAAAAAAGAGGGTGAATTTTATGTTATGTGAATTGTATCTCAGGAAAGTGGTTCTTTAGAAAGAGTTAAGTACTGAAACCCTCAATATGGAAGCATGATGTTTAATGCTGATCAGGGCCTCATTTGAAACAGCACTCAGGTATGCTGGGAGTTCTTTCCTGATACCGTTGGAGAAGTTTACAGAGGTTTTCTCAAAATATTCTAGTTTCTCTTTAAACCACAGCATTTGTCTTCCAGATCGTGCTTGTCACCACATGCCTCTTGAGAGAAGGTCAATATTAAGACCCCTTTGGATAGTGAAGAACCCAGGCCTACACCTAGGCCATGCGGCTAGCCAGAGAACTCAGGCTTCAAAACACCAGGTTCACTGATTCCAAAGCCATTTTCTACTGGTCTATGCCCCTCAGGGTAGGAAGTATTAGGCTTAATTCTCCTGACATAAAAACACTGTCTGCA
Source organism: Neofelis nebulosa (assembly GCF_028018385.1). Classification (NCBI taxonomy): domain Eukaryota; kingdom Metazoa; phylum Chordata; class Mammalia; order Carnivora; family Felidae; genus Neofelis; species Neofelis nebulosa. The sequence goes on along the minus strand of NC_080789.1, from coordinate 39,657,988 downwards.
ATATGAAGGCTAATTCTTTTCGAGTCTGTCTTCATATCATAGCTTCTCAGATGTCCCCAGTTATTTACTTGGGGTTGTTTCCAATTTTGAATTACTATGAACAGAGCTGTCATAAAGGTACTTGTACAACTTACTATGGACACCTGTTTTCATTTCACCCAAGCACTGCTCATATGTGAGTGTATGTATCATGCTTTTTTAAACTAAAGTGGCCAGGATGCCAGATTAAATCATCTATACAGGAAAGCATTACAGTATTTCCCATCTGAGTAATATTTTCTTCTCATCCTCACGAGCCTCCTTGATGATGCTTAGCTCACTTTGATCATTGACCTCAGCATTGTATTATCTATGCTGAACCACACAGTTGGCACCCTCATCACACATATCCCTATTCTCCAAGTGTCCGTGCTTGGCCACACAATGCTATTACATGAAAAGATGCCTTGTTTACCCATTTTGTTGACCACATAGGTTGAGTATGAGCTCCTTGGAAGTAAGGAAAGTAGTTCATACTTTTGCAGATCGCAGGAGTTAGCCCTCTAGAGAAAGTTTGTCATGGAGCAAATAAGGACATAACTCAGATTCCAAATCCCATAAACTCTGAGCCTCATTTCTCTGTATGTGAATGTTGTTGAAAAGTGTAAAAGAAATTATTTACTTTTATGTTTGAAATTTTTTTCCAATGATTTTAATAACTGTATAGTCGTGCAACCATTAAAACAACCTAACTTTAGAGTATTTCCCCAAAAAGAAACTTTCACGTCCATTTGCAGTCACTCCCATTCTCACCCCTCATCCTGAGGCCACTGTTAACCTGTTCCCTGTCTTTATGGATTTGCCCATTCTAAACATAGCATATCAGTGTTAATCCTATAATATGTGGCCTTAAAAAGTCTAATACCAAATAAATTCCTAAAATAAACAGACACTGAGTAATGAATCACTTTGTTTTGTTGGGGGTAAGTCCATTGTTTGCAATACCATGTAGCAGTTTCAGGAGTATTTTTCCTGTCACTGCAGGGCCAGTGACAGTCTCAGTATCTCAGAGATGCTCCTGTCCACCCTTTTCAGATTTCAAGTGCCTGAGGGCAAGTGGAATGACACCCTAAGCTTTTGGAAAAGCTGACGGAAGAATTGTTTGTTGGTCTACTTCAAACCAAACAACTCCTGTCACTTGCTGTCTCCTGCCAGCTTTATCTTCTCTCTTCTCTGTTCTTTCTCTCTTCACAAGAAGAACTCAGGGAACAAATAAATAATTTAGCTTACTTTTTTATCCCACTTTTAACGTCCTTCGAGTCGCTAATAAGGTGAAATTATTTTCTCTCTGACATGGCCAGGGATGCATGTCAGAGTCTCTCTCCTAGGTTCCAGGAGCTGGCAAACTTCTAGCTTGGAAAACACAGGCAAGCCTGGAGCATTAGGGCCTGTCAAATCCAGCTGTGGGCAAACCACCTACATATACCTTTGAAATGCTTCGAGGGCAGTGTTCTTAGCAGTGATGCCTTTCATCCTAGAATGAGCCTTGCTTTCAACATCCCTTCCAAAAGTAACTTCTAAATCAGTATTTCTTTTCATGTGGAGCATCGTTTATATTCAAGAATAATTTTCCGGACTTCAGGTAGCACAAGAGGGTAGGGATGAACATCTGGGAGTGAAGCACCAGGCCCTGCAGACAATGCTGCTAGAAGGGAAGAAATGTGTTCTGAAAATACTTCTCGCAAAGGCTTCTCCTTCTCTATGCTTCAGACACTCTGGAATGTGGCTAGAGGTTGTGTTTACCAAAAGTTAACCAACTGCTCTTTGGTTTAAGATGTTATTTTTACAGAAGCACATCAATATTCTGACACGGTACTCCCCTGAAGTTTTGTTTTCTGCTCGTGTCTTAAAGACAGAGGGAAAAAAATGTCTTTCTGGAACCAGCATGTCAGGAATAGTCTGTTCTTAATTGTATTCCAGTGTCAAAAGGCAAAAATAGAGATTAGAATTCAAAATAGGTCAAGAGTCTGGAGTTTTCTGTTTTGATTTTAGAACACATTTTTGAACAGCCTCAGTCATCAATAGGAAATCCAGACAGCCTTTGAAATACTTGCCTAATATAAAACCAACAGCAGTGTTCAACTTAGATTCCGAGGAGAGATAGATGCTTCTGTTTGAGGTCATTAACTTTCCAAGTACTCTCATACTGATATTTTGTTTATAGTGAGGCCATGTTTGAAAATGACATCAAGGCTGTGAAACCCAAGTGTCACCGTAGGTTTGCCTGATTTTAGGGGGAATAAGTTATTCACGTTTCTATTTGGTGGACTATATTGTCAAAGCTCTGTTACCTGGAAAAATCAGATAGAGTAAAACTTCTCTTTAACGGTGTTGAAATTCAAATCTATTGAGATTATGAGCCAGGCACTGTGCTAAGTATGGTAACTAATGGATGGCTGAAACTCAGACTTTTGTCTGACTCCAAAAACTCCTCCATCATGCTAGAAGGTCTCGGAGAAAGAGGTTCTAGGGCCTGTGCTAGGGATATTTTAATCCGCCAACACACGACACACTGCACATGCCCTAGACTTTGTTTCCCAGTCTCTCTTCTCCCAGCTCCCAGGCCACTCCCATGCTGTGCAAAGGGAGGGTCACCATGGCCTGCCTCAATTCGACACCCTCCTTATTCCCAAGTCTCTGAGCTGCTCCCAAGCTTTCTGGGTCAGTCTTTTCCGTGGCATAGATCTGTGAAAGAGCCCACAGGAGATTCACATGTTTCTGTTCCTGAGTCTCTCTACCTCCATCCTCTGATTTGTTCCATTCCATTATACTACAAGTTTCTGGAAATAGGAAATCACTGCTTCCCAGTCTTTCACTGCCTTTCATTATAGTGGGTATGATGATGAACTTGGAGCAGGACTTCCTACCTTGCCATCATGTCTAAAACACCAAAGGTTAAGGAAACATTTTAATGTTCTCCAAACAATGTTTAATTCGATGTACTTGGATATGAGATTTTTTTTTCAAAACAGGATATCTTTGTATGCTTAGAGTTCTCTAAGGCCCTGTGCTTCATAAAGCAGTAGGAGAGGCTCCTTATTAATACCCTATGGGGAAGAGCAGATACAGAGCTCTGCAGAATTATGCAATTCTTTTGTCATTAATAAAATTATTTCTAAAGAGCAGTTGGCCAAAAATGGACCATTCCCCTATAAAGTACTGAAATTTGAAATGTGGCCCTGACTATCCTCCTGGATTTCCTTTTCAAAATCCAAGTCTTGTAAGAAAAAGAGAGAGGAGGACAGAAAAAGCCTGAGCTACCTCTCACAAAACCAGATCATGACTAAATGTATGGCATCTAGGACCCGATTCATTCTTTCTTAAAATCCAAATGTTGACTATTTCAAAAACATCATTGTAGCATTCTCACCTAGGGATTGTTATGTCATAGGAATTCCTTTGACCAGCCTCATGTACAACTTAGCCAAATTTGTAAGTATTTTTTATGTCAGATCTGAATTTAAGGAGCAGCTGTAGTGCCCTTCTCAGCCATGACTTTCAAAGCCCTGTATCAGGTGCTGCCAATGGTGGATCCTTGCCACCACACCCCTAAACCCAACCTTTTCCACCTGTGTCCCCTCTTTAGAAATCTCATTTGGAGATTCTAATTGTTAATCAATTTCTGTGGGAGGAAAAATCGCTTACAAATTCAACTTAAATGTGAAATAATTAAGTACATTAGCTCAGTGAAATCTCACAAACTATGGTATAGATATTTAACTAGGTATGCAAATGAAGACACTGAGGCTCACAGAGGCAAAGACAATTGTCCAAAATCACCTAACAACAAAATAGTGACCTTTTTTTTTTTTAATTTTTTTTCAACGTTTTTTATTTATTTTTGGGACAGAGAGAGACAGAGCATGAACGGGGGAGGGGCAGAGAGAGAGGGAGACACAGAATCAGAAACAGGCTCCAGGCTCCGAGCCATCAGCCCAGAGCCTGACGCGGGGCTCGAACTCATGGACCACGAGATCGTGACCTGGCTGAAGTCGGACGCTTAACCGACTGCGCCACCCAGGCGCCCCAAAATAGTGACCATTTAAATCAGTGGTTTGACTTGTTCCTAAGTCCACATTAATTACTGTTTATTCTATTTTTAAATTCTCTTAGAGCAAGGACTCCACATCAAATTCCTAGCATTGGGAGTCAGGAACAGTTAGAGGAAAGTACAAGACCCCTGGTAATGAACTCCTAAGACATGCAGAATGTGACTCTGCTGGCCTTTTCTGTTTTAAAAAATGGATTGAAATTTTTCCTGAAGCAGCAATCAGGATCAGAAAGGTACCTCAAGAGGGACATGCAGGGGCATAACAAACATGCAGGGGCTCCTGGGTGGCTCAGTTGGTTAAGCTTCTAACCCTTGGTTTCAATTCAGGTCACAAGCTCATGTTTCTGGAGTTTTAGCCCCACATTGGGCTCTGCGTTGACAGTCCAGAACCTGCTTGAGATTCTCTCTCTCCCTCTCTCTCTGTCCCTCCCCTGGCTCTCTCCCTCTCTCAAAAAATAAATTGAAAAAAATTTAAGTAACATATATGCAAGTTTGAGTTCTGGTTCTTCCTCTCCTGCTGTGGTAAACAAAAGGAAATTGTTTCTCTCAGTGACTGTTACTCCAAATACAACAGGGCTAAACCTGAAAACAGACAAGAGCTGAGACACAGCTAAAATTTTAACATGGCTGATTTAGGCCACAGCTGCTGTCTGGAGCATTTGGTTTGAGTCTGAGAGAAGTATTTACCAGGATGTGTTGTACAAGTCACCAGGGGAAGATTCCATGGCAGAACCCCGTACACAATCTCAAGGATCAAACTTCCTTTCAGACCTTCCTGTTCTACACATAATGAATACAGTGCCTTGGGCTAGAATTTAAGTAACTGGAAGCAAAAAGCAGCTCATCATGAATGATTTCTACAGGAAGACAATGCTTGAGACACAGAGTGATCTCCTCTGAGTGGAGCAGAGAGCCACTTGCCCAGCTATTAGAGTGCCAGGACCCAAAGTGGGAAGCAGAGGCTGGGAGCAGAACCGGAAGAATACAGTCCATTGTCTGCCTCCAGCCCACGTGCTGACCCGCCATCTTGCACCACCACCCCACCCCCAGCCCGCCAACATTCTCCAAGGCTTCAGGGTGCCTCCTTTCTGGAGAAAATTGTATGCACTTGACTTCAGAACTAAGAACGGAAATGGTCCATATCCTAAATGCAAGCTCTGGCAAACCTAAACCAAACTGCTGTAAATGTTAAGCTGAAGTCTCTCAAAGAGTTTAAGACCTAAGTTATTCAAACACATTCCAAGACTATGACAGTTAAAGACTAATCTATCCCCAAACAGAAACTGCTACTGGCATCATCTATGCCTCACCCTTCCGATTAAAAAACTCTGAGATTAGTGTCTTACTTAAAAGCCTGCGTCTGTTTGGATTATCTTTCATGTCGCATTTACTTCAACTTGTATTAGTTTACATTCACCCCCCAAAATGTAGATCATTAAACAAGTGATAAGTTTAAGATTTACATGATCTCTGTTCTTATGAGTGTCACAGTGAATATTACTACTATTGCCTCACATTTGCATGACCCTTTTGCGTGTGCTAGAGGCCACTGGGACTCAAGCCCTGTGCCTTTGAAGCCAATTCCCCACTCCCTCAAGTCTCAGGCTGTGGCACCTGCAGTAGTCACCAATCTGATCTGGGCGCTCATAAAAGAACTAGAATCTCTTTCAGAATGAGACAACTGAGTAATTCACGTCCATTTAAAAATATCCATCTGAGGCAGCTTAGAATGACCTTCTAAAGCGGCTGAAATCCAAATAAAAAGAAAGATGTTGAAACATGGCATGGAAATGAAAAAAGACCCTCCTGACAGTGCTGAATGTTGAAACAGATATCTACAAGAGCCTACCTCTCTGGAGGGTTTTGAAAAATAAGAATTGGGACATGGGTTTGTAATCCAGTTTCAAGGTAAGGGAATAGACAAGGTGATCTCTCATGGGATCTAGCAGCCCAGTGATTCATCAAAGAAGGTGTTTGAAAAGCAAAGCCATAAAAGAAACAGCTATAGCATCAATCTAAATCAAGGCTTACATGGACTTTCTCTTTTTTTCAAACTTCTAATCTCTCACTGCATTTTCATAAGACCTATCACAGTAGGACATACCCTCTACAATTACTTTGACAAACAACAGTATTGGTACTCAGGTTTTTAGTCTCTTTCAAAGTAAATCAATTTTTGACAATAAAAAAATAGCCAAAACTGATCCCCAAAGCTCTGGACGGCAGTGATAGATTTGGGGAGTTGATTTAGCAAAGTGGGTTTCCATACGTCAGCCCCTGGCTAACTTTCTTGGGCAAGTGCCCATAAGCAGCACTGCCCCAGTGGAAAATCAGACCAATACAGTAAAACCAAGAGTCATGTCACAGTGGCTTTCCTACCAGGTACCTTGTAAAGAAAGCCACAAGGTAGGGGCGCCTGGGTGGCGCAGTCGGTTGGGCGTCCGACTTCAGCCAGGTCACGATCTCGCGGTCCGTGAGTTCGAGCCCCGCGTCAGGCTCTGGGCTGATGGCTCAGAGCCTGGAGCCTGTTTCCGATTCTGTGTCTCCCTCTCTCTCTGCCCCTCCCCCGTTCATGCTCTGTTTCTCTCTGTCCCAAAAATAAATAAATGTTGAAAAAAAAAATTAAAAAAAAAAAAAAAGAAAGCCACCAGGTAAAGAAAATGTTTTTCTTTTTTATACTTAATGAGGGTTACTTGCAATGAAAAGAATTCTGTCCTGAGATGGGAGGTTTCACACTGTAAAGAGTTCTTGCAAACAGAAGCATTAACAAGCTCAGACTCCGGCCATCATATCCAAACTACATAGATATTCATATTCATTGATGCCACCCTACTCTAACTTATTTCAATACAGCAAAATGTGCCCAGCGTTCAACAGTAAGAAAATGGTTATTTATACCTACCACTTAGTAGGATATTAGATGGTCATTAGCCATAATTATATGAAAAAAAATGCAAAATCTAACATTTTACATATACACATATGCCTTTGTTGTGATTTTTAAAAATATTTGCATATGGATAGAGAGAATTTGAGAATTTTGTATCAGGATGCTAAGGAAATTTTTGTTCCCATTTTTAACATACATATCATAAATGCACCCATGCAACACATTTGACATAACAAATGACCATTCTTTCAAAATTCAATCTAGTATGTTCTGATTTCAAAACAGGTTTTTAAGTGCTCTACCATGAGTTGTAAGAAAATGGGGATAAACTCACATAAGGCTTCCTATATTCCCTTCTCTGCTCCTAATACTCCGACACCAGCTGTAATACATGCACAGTGAATGGGTTTCCATTTTAACTTCTGTTCAGCTGATGAGATTTTCTTCCCCCCCCCAAGTTAGTGTGCCCCAGAAATTTCCCCAGAAATTATTCCAGAAAAACATTTAGTATTTGCCCTTATGAAATTAGGAAATAGGAAGGTCAAAATAGATCAACATTTTTTTTAAGTTTATTTATTTTGAGAGAGACAAAGACAGTGAATTCTCAAAGAAGAATTCTAAGCAGGTTCTGTGCTGTCAGCGCAGAATCCAATGGTATGGTTTGAACTCACGAACTGTGAGATCACGACCTGAACTGAAACCAAGAGTCGAATGCTTAACCAACTGAGCCACCCAGGTGCCCCTCAAGTAGATCAACATTTAAAAATGAGACCTGGAGTACCCCTACAGTACCATACAGCCCAGACCCCATTGCAGCATTGCATAGGTCCTGTATCACACAAGGGAAGAAATATGGCAAGGCTAAGAAAAGCTGTGTGGCTGAAATAAAATCTTGACTGGCAAGGAGAAGTTTCTGTGGTGAATCTTGCAATGCCTCACACAAAGGAATGGGGCAAAGTAAAAAGAAAATGGGGCTTATATCTTGTATTAAACCAGCAGCAAATATATTGTTAAAAGGCTTTCAACACCTTTGAGGTACCATCACACAATCATATTGACTAAAATACTTCTTTGAAGCATGTTAAAACACATTTTTTTTCAGAAAGAGAGAGAGAGAGAGAGAGAGAGAGAGAGAGAGTGAGACGCACGCAAGCAGGAGAGGGGCAGAGTGGGGGGTGGGGCAAAGGATCTGAAATGGGCTCTGTCGTGACAGCACAGAGCCGTATGTGGGGCTCAAACTCACAAACCGTGAGATCATGACCTGAGCCAAAGTCGGATGCTCGACCAACTGTGCCACCCAGGCGTCCCAGAACACACATTTTAAATGCCAGCTAAGTACTGATATAAGTCACCATCAAGTTCCCTTCTCCTGGCCACCACAGGAAACTCTGGTGGTTCGCAGGTTTGCTCTGGTGGTTGGCAGGTTTGCTCCACTGCAATAAAATCCAGTAACCTTTGGATATTCTGCCATAACATCTGGATCCTGCTTAAATATCAGGGGAGCATGGGACCTGGGGGAAGCCAAACTATTCACTCATTTCCAGAAGACTTATAGCCTATTTCTGACAGCTAAGGAGACTTGACTTCCTGCTGTCCTACCAGAAGCTTGGGGGGTGAGACTTCCCAGGACTTACTATGTCACTTTCTAAATCACAGCTTCAGGGTGTGACACAGAATACTCTCTTGGTGGGAAAAAGCTGTGTTCTTGATAGATGCAGTAAAACAGACCATCAGATACTGAACAGAAAAAAACACTGTTATGCACTTAATTTCGTACCAAAAACAGAAAACACAGAACTTATTTTTGAGCTTGCTATCATCTCTCAAGTTCAGGTCTATTTGTAAATGCCAGCTTTGAGCAATTAAAAAGCCTATATAAAATCATTTCCATGAAACCTACAGCTTATGAAAAGCAGAGAAAGTATTGTCCATTGTGTGTAAAGCTTACGGTTTCCTCATTTCCTTCAGATTTAGTGTGGCTGCTGAAGACTCAGAGAAGGGTCTTTGTACTTGGGTAGACCTGGGTTCAAAGTGCCTCTGCCACTCATGAACTGTGCCAACAGAAATCATCTAGGCTCTCCTGCTTAAATTTCCTTATGCATCAGATGGAGAATACAAAACCTCACCGCAATGTCAACTGCACCTCAATTAAAAAAAGAAACTCATCACAGGCTATTGTAATAAGATGCAGTAACGTGAGAACAGCCAGAACTAGTAACCGTGCAATGAATACCAGCGTCCTTTTCTCCTTTTCCTTCATTTACACTCTTGGGCAATTATATTTTACACAATAACTGTGTGTTAAATTTCCTACTACCACTTTAAAATACAAAGATGATAGGGGCACCTGGGTGGCCCAGTTAGTTGAGTGTCCGACTCTTGATTTTTTCTCAGACCATGATCCCACAGTCATGGGATGGAGCCCTACACTGAGCATAGAATCTCAATCTCTGCTTGAGATTCTCTCTCCTTCTACCCCACTCCCCCACTAGTATTCTCTCTTTCTCTAAAATTAAAGAAAAAAAAGAGGATATTTATTGATAAAGGAAAAACAAACAAAGCTTAAAAATCCTGATAGTGTAGTCCAACAAAACAGGAGAAAGCTTTTCTTGCCATTCATAGACAATCAATTTTAGCATCATTATTGAAAAACTCAACTACTTGGGCTTTTCACAATGCCTGGCAGTCCAGACCCCTTTCGATCACATTATGTTTCCTCTTCATGGTGTAGGTTGGGCTATTGAGTCTGAGAGGCCTGTGACAAGCTATAGTTAATAAGTTTTCCATGGTGTCAAAAGTAATAATATTAACACGCCATTGTGAGTTAAATTAATTTTGTTTTGTGCACTAGCCTGCATAAACATGAATGACGTTTTGGAATATGATCAGGCAGGAGCCGAGGAAGAGCCAAGTGGCAAGGCAGAATGAGACACGCTCACAAGAGCCCAGCAGCCAGCTGCATGCATTTGGGGACACAGGAAGAGAAGCGCAGGATATCCTTACAGCACATGTAGGGGTGGGGGTTGCTTTATTTCATTTTGTCCCTTTAAAAAAAGTCCTGAAGAGGGAATTTGTCTTTAGAGAAACTAGAGATGTTTGACATCCTGGCTCTCTTATTTGGAAATGAAAGAGCATCTCTTTGCTAATCTCTGATTTCAAGTGTCTTCAACCCACAGATTTTTTTTTCTCTGCCCGCAAGAGGCAGCTGATTGGTAATAGCTTTTAAATGGATGACCGTCAAGTGGCTTTTTAAAGTCCTAATGGTTGTGTTTATTTCAGAGACTTCTTCAGATTCCCCCACACAGACCCTGCCAATGGCACCGATAAATATGTTATCTGTACACGGTTAAGAGACACATGCTGAAACTAGAAAGAAAATATCTTAAGATGATTCAGTGATCAGATGACCAAAGTGGCTGGTATAATAGCTTTTTTCTGTTTCAGCTGTAATATTTCAGCTAGTGCAACCAGAAATCAAATCATGAGGGAAATGAAGATTTCCCTATCAAGATGGTTATTATAGGTAGGAGCTATATAACCATTTGTACATTACACAGAACTATTATGTGTTACATAGAATGTCGTATGGACAGAACTATGTAATAGTTTGAGACTGCGTACCTGCTCAGACCCTAAGGTGGACAATTTAGGCTATATCCTGTAGTAATAAGCCTCTACATTTCTTTCATGTATCTGTTAGCACTTTGTTTCCTGTCTGTTCAGCAGTACTATTGCTATGCCATCCAATTTTTAAATTTGTATGTACAAGTTCCTCTATTTTATTAAAGTTAAGAGCACTGCATTCCTGGCTGTACCTATTGTTCGATATCTGCAGCCATCTCATACGATATGGAAGCACTGTTACCCATCATTTTATACAAAGGAAAAGTGAAGGGACTCCCCCCAAATCATGACTGTTAAGCTACAGAGTCTCTATTTTAACTCAGGTCAATCTGACTCCAAAGCCTATGCTCTAGGTGACACATAACCCCAAAGACCCTTACCTTGTTCCTTCCCAGCCATCAATCCATTATATCTACCAATTGCCTAAATACGTAACTACATGTTCTGTACTTTTCACATTTAACTATAAATGAAATTATATCAGCAACGGAAATGGCTCCTTTGTGGAAGGTTTTTTTCATTACTCTGATGCAATTCAGCAAATGTACACCTATCATTCTATGCTAAACTCCAGTGTTATCAAGAGAAATTTAGCCATGTTTCTCCCCTCAAGGAGTTCATAGGTGACAAGGAAGGGATGTTGCTGTCCGGCAGTGAGGAGTTCACATGGGATGATATGTAAGTGAATTAAAATTGGGCTATAAAGGATGACTAGGAATTCAATAAGTTGTGAATAAGAACTTCCAAACAGAGGAAGCTGGGTGATCATTTGGAACATTTCAAGAACAAGATGCCTAGATCCAGCTAGGATCTAGTACATGTGAGAGGAAGATAATGGGAGTTGGGGGAGAAGGGGAATGAGACAGAAAAATAAATAAGGATAATAGTATTTTAGAGCCTTGAATGTGGGAGTTAACATTTTATTCTCACAGTTGGGAACCAGAAGGATATTAAAGCTGCCACTGGATGGATCAGTTGTGTGGTTTAGAAAGCTAATTCTTTGGCAGTGCAAAGATAAATTGGAGTCCTGGCCTCCATTCAGGATGTTGTTCTAAAGTGTATAAAACTATACAGCAGTGAAGGAAACTCCAAAGAGTTTTTAAAAAACAGATTTACAGAACTTTGTTTTGAATTAGGCAAGGGGCAGAGAACCATTGAAAATGGTCCCAATGCTAACTTGGCTGACTGAGAAATGAACAAACAGGATAATAAATGAAATTACAGGAAGAGACGCACTAATTTTAAGGAAAAACAGTATGTTCTATTTTGGACATGTTGATTAAAAGAGTACATTTCAACTTAAGATATTTACTCCTCCCCCCCACCAATAACTTAGTTCTTTATATATGGTATTTAACGTCTCCAAAATAGTACGAGACCCCATAATCAACTAACATTGGTAAAGAGGCCATGGAATAAGAAATTAAGCAGTCTATTGCTCATAAAGTCAAAAGCTATATACTTTCTTCCCCATCCAAAAAAAAAAAAAAATGTCCAAAGGAAAAATGTCCTGAAGAACAGGAAATGAACTTCACTCTTACAGTTTAGGCTGGTACAGTTTCAGGCATCCTCAGGAACTTCCCAATTTCCATTTCACTCCTCCCAGTTAAGCAGCCAGGTGTAATAAACCACTGCAACCACTCCCTCTTTACTGTGCTGATCCAAGCTCAGGACCACTGAAGAGTCAAGGGGGAAGCAAAATCCAAACTATGTTTTACCCAATGGTGGGATTCAGTGGACTTCAACTTTGTTAGACCCACCCTGTGAGAAGATCCTGTGCCCCCCTGGAGAAGGAGAACCTAGGGAAGGGTCCAAGTCTGGTGAGATACACATCTTCACACAGACATCTTCCCAGGCCCTATTCCTGGCTGTCTGTGTGCTCTTCAATGTATCCAAGAACAATTGAGTGAGAGAGCTGACTATATGAACATTCACATGACATTATCCTTCCATTAACAGATACTCCTATTTTTGTCGTATTAATTATGTGCTAGGCACTACACCTGGCACTAGCAAAGCAGTGAGCACACAAAGATGGATAAAGTATCAATTTTAAAAAATCATTCTTAATCGCTTATGGATAAAAATATTACTAAGAAGAATACTAAACCAGCAGGCATTATGCATTTACCATGTTCTAGGCACTGCTCACCTCACTGAATTCTCACAACTAGTTGAGATCAGCCCTATCATTTTCCCCGCTTTATAGAGTTGGAAACAGAAACTCGGGGACACGGAACAGTTTGCCTGAGGTCACCCAGCTAGTCAGTGGCAAACCAGGGGCTCAAATCTAGGTCTATCTGACTAAAGACTTCAGCTCTAACCTCTACTACCTACATGCAGCCCAGCAGGTGCCTCCATCACTGTATCCACTGACCTTTGGCCACATGAGAACGGAGAAGATAGCATTTATCCCTTGTTTAGAGAAGGTGGATTGCTTTTTTTATTTTGCTAATTCACTGCCTAAAATAATCCCTTTCTTGCATTTGTCCCCTCTTTTGCAGAGAGCCTATCCTTTCATTTTGTTTTCCTCATTTGACCTCCCTAAATTCCTATGAGGACAGAGGAATAAATTTTATTATCCTTTCTGAATCAAGGCAATGTAATACATCTCCTTTTAGTCCAGCGTATTTAGTTCAGGCAACCTCGGAAATGTAAAGGGAAATTGGGGAGCTTGTGTTTGGACATGCTTCTGCTCCTCTGAGAAACACTTTCATCTCAACAGTCTGCAGATACCTGTGCGAGACCTTGAGACCGTCATTCAGGAATTGTAGTCTGCCGATTCCTGCACATTCAGGAAGACATGAAAGCAATTGCAAATTGCTTAACAGATGATGCATAATATTAGAGATGAAGAATCTGGCTGTGAACACTCACACCAGGGAAATCCTGCCATGTGTGTTTTTTTTTTTTTCCAGTTCAGCACCTTATGCTAGCATTATCTTACTGGCATACAGTTAAACACTTGAATAATGATCCAATATAAAAGGAAAATTAACATTTCAGAAGTTTTGCCACATGGAAGAACAAACGTGGACTTTTGTGCTTCAGAGACCTGCATTCTGGGTTCTAAAAACCATGTTACCTTAAAGAAGTGATGCCACAGGGCTGAGCCTCAACTTGTTCATTTGCCAGAGAGAATGATAACCTGTATTTCATGGCAGGTGAAGATCTGAAATCCATAAATGAGGGCTTGTAATTAACAACATTTATTGAGTACTAAGTGTCAGGTTCTGTTGCATATACTGCACACATACCAAGCCTTTAATCCCCACAACAGTCGTTTGATTTAGGGGGTACTATTTATTATCATTCTCACTTTCCTGATGAGGATACAAAAATCCCACAAAAGAACATTCCCAGATCATACAGCTGGAAAATAAGCCAAGATTTGAACTCAGCAGCAACTGTCTCCATAATAGTTTAAGAACTTAACATCTTTTAGGAATACACACTTAGACTGCAGTCCATTTTCCTTTCTTGACATACCTTACTTGTAAGAATAGGAAATTCTCCCAATCACCCCAGGAAAAACTGCCCCAACTTATTTCTGTAGCTGTTCAAGTTTACCCTCACACACAATTGAGGAGTATTTTTTTTTTGCTTCTTGTTATTTTTATTTTAATTTCAGCTGGTTAACGTACAGTCTTGTATTGGTCTCAGGTATACAATATAATGATTCAACACTTTACATATCACCCTGTGCTGATCACGACAAGTTCTCTCTTTAATCCCCATCACCTATTTTATCCATCCCTTCACTCACCTCCCCTCTGGTAACCATCAGCTTGTTCTCTATAGCTAAGAGTCTGTTTCTTGGTTTGTCTCTCCCTGTTTATTCCCTTTACTTGTTTATTTTGTTTCTTAAAGTCCACATACAAGTGAAATCATATGGTGTTTGTCTTTCTCTGACTTATTTTGCTTAGCATTATACTCTCTAGCTCCATCCATATATTTGAAAATGGCAAGTTTCATTCTTTTTTATGGCTCAGTAGTATTCTATTGTGTGTGTGTGTGTATATACACGTGTGTGTGTGTGTGTGTGTGTGTGTGAGTGTACCACCTCTTTTGATCCATTCAATCAATAAACACTTGGAAGAGTATTCTTAATCTATAATGGAAATACTTTCCTTCACAAAATTCTCCTACCTAACTCTGTACCATCCTCCCCTATAAGCAACATTGTTAGTTCATTTCTCTACCTTTAATTCATTCTGGATAAATTTTGAAGTAATGGTTTTACAATATTATATACAGTCTCTGCTTTTTCCCTGTGATTTTCCCAACACAATTCCTCTATTGTAACTTCTCACAGAAATAATCATATGTATGTAGGATTCACCCTCTCCAGCCAAATGTTCTCAAATATTCAAGGACTAAGTCTATACCTAAATAAAAAATTCTGTTATCTGAAAAAAAGGCTTTAAGTATAATTAACATACCATGTTATATTAATTTCAGGTGTACATGATTAAACAATTCTATCCATTTCTCAGTGCTCCTCACGGGAAGTGTACTCTTAATCCCCTTTATTTCACCCATACCCCTACCCACCCTCTGGCAACTTCCAGTTTGCTCTCTGTATTTGAGTATTTTTGTCTTTTTCTTTGTTCATTTGTTTTGTTTCGTTAATTCCACACATGAATGAAATCATATGATTTCACTTAGCATTATACCCTCTAGGTCCATCCACACCGCAAATACCAAGATGTCATTCTTGTTCATAACTGAGTATTACTCCATCATACACATACACACATCTATCCCACATCTTTACCCATTTATCTATGGATGGACACTTGGATTGCTTCTGTGTCTTGGCTATTGAAAATAATGCTACAATACACATAGGAGTACATTTATCTTTTGAAATTAGTGTTTTCACTTTCTTTGGGTAAATACCTAATAGTGGAATTACTAGATCACACAGTAATTCTATTTTTGGTGTTGTTGTTGTTTATTGGTTTCCACAGTGGCTGCATCAATTTGCATTCCCAGGAACAGTTTACAAGGGTTTCTTTTTCTCCACATCTTCACCAACACTTTTTATTTCAGACAACACAATTTCATACAATTCTTTTCAGTCTCAAATTCAAAATGCTATCTGTTAGATTTCACATATTCTTTTTCCTAATTGGATGATTTGGGGAAGTCAGCTGAAATTTGTGTGATTTAAAAATTTTTCTTCATTTATTTGCCAAGGATCCATTTTCATTTCAAAGCAATGGAAATAAGGATTACCTCAGGCTCTTAATTTGTCCCTTTGTACAATTTATTGAAGAACAATGGTTACTACTTTACTGACGTAGATTTCATGGAAATCTACAGACTCTTTTAAGGTACAGTGTTGGTAAACATGCTTTTACGTGACTTCACATTTGAAAAAGTCCTTTAAAAAATTAGTACTTATTTCCATTAACAGGATATACTATAATAATAGATAAAAACCACCGATAAAAAATCCTGATAAAATGTTAAAGTCCTCTGGTGAAATGGACCAGAAATGTATGGTCCGTTTTCTCATTTCTATTTTCTAGAAACATAGTAAATGTCTTTCATAAAAATATGATGCTCAAAAGGTGAAAGCCAGAATGCCAATACAAATAAAGGGGGAAATTATCATAGTTTAAAATGACTTAACAATTGCATAACACGCTTTAAAACATTCATTTAGTAATCATCGCTTATAAAAATCTGATGTATTTTACGTAACTAAAAAATTTCTGAAATCTCAGCAGGGTCACTCCAATTTTTGGTCTGAATACATGCAAAATACAGCAACTAAGATGTACCTATGTGTTTTCTTTGTCTCAGAGAGTGGCTTCCATTCAAATCTATATCATAGCTCACTTGCCGATAAACTATTTTTGCACTGTGTGATTTAGTGACATCCACATTTCCATCCAAGGGACAAGTGAATTCTCTAATGATGTTCTGATTTTCTTAACAATGAACACCACTGAACTTTCCCCTAGGCAAACCAGATGGAAACTAAATTGTTTCTGTAAAATGAACAATTTGTGAAACCTTGGCAAATTGAATTCCAAATATGCTTAGAGATAGATGATCTTGACTTCCTCTGTAACTCTGCCACAACATGCAACGTGTTTAAGGCCTACATGAGAAATACACTAATTAGCTGCATAACCTTTAAGCAGAAATGAATGAGAACAGAATATCACCAACGAAGCGATAGAAGTCAAAAACTCTGAAAACAAGTAATCTGCAGGTGAGACAGCTTCACTAAGAAACTAGGAGATTAATGTGGACGTTGTCAGGTGTTCACTTACCACCTTTGCATTCATCACTTTGACCTGTTTTCTGAAGGAGGTAACCAAGGTTAAGTGAACTTCACATTGCTTCAAGTCAGTCATATATATTCAAGATGAAAAATTTCAAATTCCTAGACTATGCCGATAGATATATGCTGTTCCACAGATCTCATCTATACCCAAAATCTATAGGGACTGTGCATGAGAAGGATTGTTTCTATTACCCACAATCTGATTTCACAGTGAAACTACCAAGCAGGTGCAACATGCTTGTAGCACAAAAAAAAAAAAAAAAAAAAAAAAAAAAAGAAAGAAAGAAAAAAAAAAACTTCATCCCAAGTACAGAATTCTTACAACTCCCATGACATTCCATCTACAGAGGGTCATTATTCCCCTAAAAAGGACTCAAATGGCCAGAGTCATAACTGACTTTTATACCTATTCAGAAATTCAAATATTCCACCTCAGCTATTAGGTCATCAAGTAATGAGGATTCTTTTGCATCTCTACAAGATCCAGCTATTTGATGTCTAAAAAAGATAATAATGAAGCAAAGAAGTAGGGGAAACTTTTTAAAAATGATTATTCTAATGATACTAAGCTAGCAAGAAAAATATTAATACCTTTCAGTTAAATCTTTTATACCCTTGATCTCATTTTATTCTTACCATATGTCATAAAAGGTAGCTGAGTTATTATATATAAAACAAGTTACAATTTCTCTCCAACCATCAAACTAAAGAAATTTCCAGTGTTACTCATGTATCATTTTTAAAGCCTACTCAATCTTCCCAACTTGTAATTGTTTTCTCTTTGGCTCTTTTACATTTTTACCCTGCCAAGTTATTTTCCCAATGATCTTCATCCATTGTCTTCGGTATGCCTACTCTCCCAGGAAGTTTGATCCCCAAAATCCTACTTCCACTTTTTGCTTTTAATCAGAAATCCAAATGATACCTTAACTCTAAAGAAAGTTTATCAGCTATGTGCTAGACATAGGGTTTTTTTCTCTATCACTAGTGCATACAACATAGCCTTTCACTTCCACTCCCCCTCAGTCTTGACCAACTAATTCCAAACTTTTTCTACTCTAGCACAAAAATTAAGAATTGCCATTTTTCTCTTTCCTGTGCCCTTCTACAGTAAGACACCATCTTTCTCGACCTGTAACTTTATACTGACCTTTAGCCATATGGCAAACACAGTGTTAGTCAAAACAGATTAAAATCCAGACCTTACCTAATGAAAGAGGCAGACAGAAGCAGCAGACATCTAAAGTATAATATTACAAGTCTATACTGAGTTTGCAAAGGTTGATCGTGGAAACACAAAGAGGGAAGAAGGGCCAAACTCTGAGTGTAGTCAGGGAAAGACTCCTAAAGAGGTAACAGTTGAGAAGTAAGTAGGAATGCAGTAGAAAAACAAAGGGAGGAAGGTTATACTGGGCAAAGGAACCAATATGTTCAAAGACTGAAGGCACAGTAACAGGGAAGTCAAGAACATGCAAGTATAGTTCTTCTCTATTTCTTGCAACCCCAAATGAAATTGCTTTCATGTAGCAACATCTCTGCTGTATACATCTACTTTGATACTGCTTTGTACAGTACTTTTTTAATTTTCCTTTTTAGGTCTATGGCCTTTATCTTGTATTCTGGCGTCATTTTCATGGATGCCCTTTGTATTTTCAAACATCTTTTCAAATGAGACCACCATTTCCAAGAGTCTATCTAAAGGGTGGTTGTGTTTAACCTGGATTCTTGCATTTCTGCCGTCTTAATTCTCTTTGCTCATCAAGATTATGAGAGCCAGGTGCATTCACAAAGCTGGTCTTTTCTAAATTTTCTCCTTTTCACTACACATTCACACCCACCTCTAACCCATGTTTTCCCTTTCCAAGAACCCATTCCCCCACTCTAGGTGGTACCCTTCCCCCTATAGACGAGTATCAATACCCCCCCCACACACACACACACAACCAATCCCTTCTGAGCGTTAACTTCCCTCTTGCCTTATTGTAGACATTGAGAATAAATTTTCCCCCTTTCAGTCAATGATAGTTTCCCACATCTCCCCCAAAAGTACCCAAAAGCAACTTTCAGGGGCAACCTACCCCAAAACACGTACCTTCCCTTCTTGCTAACCTCCTCGTGCTACCTTGTTCTTATCTAAGACTTTTTATCTTCAGGCATTTTTTTCTCATATGATTTTCTGACACACATGTAAAGGACATCTCTAGCTGTTCCCACCACCACCAGAATACATCTCTGCCCTGGATAACAAGTAACTGGAAGATAGAGTGCCCACGTTCCTCTCAATGGGCCTCCTACTTTACACTTTTCTATTTCCCTATCCTAATGTCAAATCTCCCAGCTGCCATTAGTGAAGCTTCAATAGATCACAGTATTTTTTTTCCCCTAATCAGGCTGTCATAACCTGTATCTCCCGTTTCAATCCTGAAGAGAACCAAGAGCGTTTTAGCTTGCTCAGGGTGCCTTGTGCTTTCCCCTCTGACACAGTCTACAAGATATATCCATCTTCTCTGCCATCTGAGGTTCACATCAATTCTTTATTTCTGTGAACTTGAATGACTGCAAATATGTCTCCTGGGTTCTTCCCCGTTGAACTAGTAATTAAGGTCCCACCCTCATGGCGTCTCACCAGGCAGGTCTCATCCCTTATGAAGTGAATCCACACAAAAACCTTTCAAAATCCTCCCACTGCTTTTCCTCACCGTTCTCAAGTTGTTTTATTTTCCTTATCTTCTCTCTTCCTTCTGCCCTCTTTATAATGGAAAATGAAATAGATGAACATTTTCTTCTTTACCCTCTTCCTTGGATTTTTTTCTCTCTATTCTATTCCTTTCTCTGGTTTTTTCCCCCTGCCCAATTCATCAGCTTTTCTTCGCGGTCTTCTCTTTTTTCCAAGGCTTCCATTTGCTATGGACAGACCCACAACCAGCTGAAGCCAGAGTGGAGAAGCTGGATTGGCCCCCTCTGACCTCCCTAACCTTGCTTTTAAGTAGCTTTTCTCCCCTCACCAGTTTCTCTGACTCACCTGTCTATACCACGCTCTTTTTATCACCTTCCTTTGGTTCTCTCCCAGATTTCATGTTCGCCCCCCCTCTCACATGTAGGTCTTATGTAATCCTCACAGAAAGATACGGCAAGTGCTACTTATCTAATTCAACAGTAAGGGAAGAATTTGCTTAGAGCACCCCCTTGAGCTGGTTAGTGGCACAGCTTGGGTCTGTTCAGCATTCACCT
The DNA here is from genome assembly GCF_028018385.1 of Neofelis nebulosa. Classification (NCBI taxonomy): domain Eukaryota; kingdom Metazoa; phylum Chordata; class Mammalia; order Carnivora; family Felidae; genus Neofelis; species Neofelis nebulosa. The sequence goes on along the minus strand of NC_080789.1, from coordinate 39,637,849 downwards.
TCTCTTTTACCCCTTTATGAGGAAGAGAAGTAAAACCTTCCTGCACCAATGATGTGAATTGGTGAGGCACTGCCCTTCCTTCCAGATTTCTTCTTAGTCACCAACATCGTGTAACTAAAAAGGGGAAAGTATTCTTTGGATAAAACAACACCCTGGCTACTGAGCTTTGTCTGTCAAGATCCTATTCCCCCATAGTATCCTCTCAAATTAGTTAGGATACACAAGTAAACGTAACTACAAGTGACAGAAGGTCAGGATACCAAGTCTTTGCAGTTTTGCTTAGTATACTAGTAAAAATTTAATGCTGCAATATTAACATAAGCCTACGTAGAAATCATTCAAATGTGTATCTCTGCCCCTGGAGGTAACACTTCTCAGGGTCAAAAGTGCCAAACAATGCCTCCCACGGATTACCTGGCATTTTTTTGTTTTGTTTTTTATGAATGTTCCAAGATCAGTGACCCACCTTCTAGATAAAAGGAAACACTGTAAATAATTAAGTGCACAGATCAAATTTGCATTTTTATTTAGAAATATGTTGCCCATATTTCAAAATTACTTGGTGTCTACATTTTACTATAGAAGATTAAAATAGTTATTTGAATTATCAGAACTAGTGTTAACAGTCCACTTTACCCAAGAGCCTCAAAGTCCCTTTAAGACAAGAATGGAATATTTAAAATTGGGCCTGGCCCCCGCCCTCCCTAAAAAAAAAAAAAAAAAAAAAAAAAAAAAAAAAAAAAAAAAAAACAAACATAGGGAGAACATAGGGAGATACATTAGGAGACATAGGGAGAACATTAAAGAAACAAGGCAACTTGGTAAAGGTCTGTCTTTGGATACCTTCCCAACTATTTTCCATCATTTCCCTTCTTCACGTGTCCTCCTACAATTGGTCATTTACCTGGATTCTCATTATGCCCTCCTCTAACTAAAGCAGCATCTCAACTTATAGACAACCACAATCGTCTCTTATAGACAACCACAATTGTGAGGAAGATCATGAATTCCATTTTTGGCACTTGAGTCAAAGATGTGTGTGAAATATTCTCATGTGGAAATGACAAGTAGGCAGCTGGATATAGGAGTCTGGAGCTCAGACAAAATATCTTGTGCCCATCTCCACTCACTTAGATAAATCTTCCATAACCAAAAAAACTATCAAAATTTAATACCATAATGGATTGTTATATCATCCACTAGGGGGCAAAACGGCATTTCATATCACTTTAAAGGGCTTCTAGAGATCTGAAGCTTGAGCAAAAGGGAACGAATGATGATATTTCAGGCACCACAGCGTATGACAGCATGAAGGATCTTTTGACAAGGACATTTCTGGTACTCCCTTTCCATTCTCCGTTCTGTTCACACTCCCTTACCCTACACACAAAATTCACATATAAAATTAACCACAACAAGTTCCTCTACCTTCTCCATAGTGGTTCTTCCTAAAACATGTTTCTGTAATGGCATTTACCATTTTATGTTGAACTTTTGTTTTATGCCTATTCTCCCTAGCACAGAGTAAGTTTAAGGGCAAGAACAAGTTTTAATCAGTGCTTTTTTCCCCAGCACCTTGCACCATGACTGACATACTGAAAATATAAAATAAGGGCTTGGTAAACTGAATTAAGATTAAGACTAAGTGTTGCTCATTTTCTACAAACCACAGAAAGTAGAATAGATTACTAATCCTACTTCTAAATAGATTCTGACAAGCAGTGAGTAGTCTGTGACAGAGTGGGACCTTCAGTAAACATGTATTCATTCTTGGGCTCAATAAATATGTACTAACCATCTTCTATGTGCCAAGCAGTATGCATATGGATGAAAGGACACTATGCAAAGATGATCAAATTCATGGGACTGGGATACAATGCAAAAAATGTGATTATAATTATTGTACATGATTATAATATGTGATTATTATAGTCAGTATTTCAAAGGAAACATTGGGGGAGGCTACTAAAGAATATATAAGAAGAGCCTTATTTAGTCTGGTGAATCAAGGTTTCTCTAAATGAATTTTGAAATGAGGTCTGAAAGATGAATAAAAGTTAACTAAGCAAAAGGGAAACTAACAAGAGGACAGAGTGTGTCAAGAAAAAGGAACAGTTTATGTGATGGTTTTGAGAATATTCTAACTGATGGCAAAGATGTGGGTCTTTATCTCGGGAGAGACATGATACCTACCTGAGGGTTTTGAGATCCGTTATTTATAAGGTGATTCTGCTCACTCTACTTCAGGAATAAATTTAAGGAAACCAACTAAGACTACTGGAAAAATCTAGATGACCAATTATTGGATTAGAGTGATGAATATTCTCATATTGGAATATGAGATTTATTGGGTAGGAATGAAAACAAGTGAACCCACCTGAGAGATTTCTAACAGATAAAAACCTGAACTCTAAGGAAATCAATGGTAATGCCCATTTTTGTGGACTGAGCAACTAGCTGGATGCAGGTACCAATTACTGAAATAGAGTGAGAAAGATTTATGAGGAAGATCATGAATTCCATTTTTGGCACTTGAGTCAAAGATGTGTATGAAATATTCTCATGTGGAAATGACAAGTAGGCAGCTGGATATAGGAGTCTGGAGCTCAGACAAAATATCTCAAGTCAAGATACAAACTTGGCACTTGACAATCACTTCTACATTGTTACTAAAGCCATAGACTGTGGTAATACATGCATATTTCGTTTCACTGCACTTCACTTTATCGAGATTCCTACAAATTGAAGGTTTGTGAAGCAAGTCTATCAATGCCATTTTTCCAACAGCATTTGCTCACTTCGTATCTCTGTCACATTTTGGTAATTCTTGTAATATTTTGAACTTTTTCATTGTATTTGTTATGGTGACCCTGTGGTCAGTGATTACAGTTTGCAGAGAACTCAGGTGATGGTCAGCATTTTTAGTAGTAAAGAATTTAATTAAGGTATAAAAAAGAATTTAATTAATGTACATACATTTTTAGGCATGTTGCTGCACACTGAATCGACTACAGTATAGTATATACTTTTAGATGCACTGGGAAACCAAAAAATTCATTTGATTCACTTTATTTGTGCTATCTGCTTTATTGTGGCAGTCTGGAACTGAACTTGCAAGATCTCCAGGGTATGCCTCTATTAGTTTATGAAGAAAAGAAATGGGCTAAGACCAAAGCTTGAGAAAGACCAAGACCAAATATGAGTTGCCAGAGGGCAGATAAACCAATCAATAAAGCACTGTATTACAAAACCCAAGGAAGAGAGGGATGTCAACAAATCTGCCTAGACCTCAGGTTACAAAAATATTTATGGCTACAATGAAGATCATTTGAAACCTAGCAGAAGCCATTTCAATAAAATGGAGAGTAAAATCAGTGGAACATGAATAAATAGTGACAGTGATTATCACCAGTTCATTCAAGAAGTTTGGCTCTGAAAAGGAGCAGAGGGATGTGGTACTACCTAGAAAAGAGGGCAGTTAAAATAGGATTTTTGTTAAAATGTAGTATATGAGTGTTTGCTATTGTATGTGTCAGGCACTCTTGTAACTACTTTGCCTTATATTTTACCATGTTTATTTTGTCCATTGGATTTTTTTCATGCTGCATTGTGTCCCAGTGTCTGGAACAGTGCCTGACATCTAGGAGATGTCCAATAAATATCCGTTGCATGAGCAACTAGTAAATGCCCACCTCAGTTCACTGCTCTGCAGTGTACTGTGCTGTTACTTATTTTTAATAGGCATTTTGATTTTCTACTTTAATCATTCTTGTTTTGACATCAGAATATCTATGTTTCCATTATTTCTAATAAGACTACACATGTATTTCTTAGTCGCAATAAATTAAAAGGAAATTTTGAAGATCCAAATCATAAAGCTGATATCCGTCTTTGATTACATGAATTTTAAACTTAGAGAAGAGTAATTTGGTTTAAGCAGTTACAGGACTTTGTAGGTGCATCCTTGTGTCTAGAACATTTTTGCCCTCTTCTTCACATGGTTCACACCAAATCTTCCTGTTGACCTTTCTCAGCTCAGGCACTCAGTAGGACATTTACTTATCAGTCCCGCCCCCCCGCCCTGCATTATGTACTAGCTCTGATTGAAAGGGGAGAGCTAGGAGATTTGTTTTAAAGCTATATTTGCAAGGGAAACACATTAGTTTTACAAAGAATATGCACTTGGCATGGCCCAAGAAACTGATTATTAGGGATAAAGATCTCCAATTAAAGTCCTCCCCTCCTTAGTTCTGTACTAGACCCTAGAGGGTTTCAACCTTCTCCTCTTTGCTCCCATGGCATTGGTGCAGTTGAACTGTATTATTATTCTCCATCTACATCTGTCACTCCAGTGACAGAAGGTCACTACATTTGCAAGTTCATAAAGTCCTCCTACTCATCTAAGTATCCATGGAGACTAGACTAGAAGAGTCTATAGTGCAACCTATTTTTTTTTTAAATAAGGAACGAAGGAGTAATTGAATGAATACAGAATTAATAGGTTATATATAGTATCTTCATAAAATAAGTATTCAAAGACACAACATACAGTCTCATTCACCTGAGCAATTTACTGTGTATTTGTACACTAGGCCAGATTTAGTCTTTTCAGCCTGGATACATCCATAGCAACATTTCATACTGTGACCATCTGGACCATTAGATGTAAATACTGATTTGGCAGATACTTCAGTGATATGAGTATAGTTGTGGGAATAAAATGAATTTGAAAGCTACCACCACCCAAAGGATATATTTAAAGCAACTCTTATTAAGATGAAAAACTTGACATTATCCTTTTTTAACTGGAGAATGTCCTAGTATTTTCATAAATGAAGAATATGCAAATAATCTGAATTTTCATTTCAAAAATTTTAGGCTGCCATTTTTTATTTGTCACCTTTAAACAGACTCCCAACCTCAGAGAAAAACCCTCAACTCAGAGAAGCTATCACCAACTTGACACACAGAAAAATCTTAAGATTAACATAAATAGAATATGTCCTTGTAAAATGTCACAGCATTAAGTCAATTCAGGTACCTTTTTAAAACTCATTCTAAAGTACAGCATTTCCAACAAGCTCGTGAACTTAGCTCCACTTGCAAAGGTCACTAAAGTGAACCCTTCTTTTTATACATAAAATGATGGATGGTGCTACAGAAGCCATCAAATAAATATTCATTTTAAATTAAGCTTTTTATTTATCCATTGTAGATGACCTCTGTTCTAATATCTATATGTAATGCTTTTCAAAAAGTAAAGGCATTGCTGTAGTTGTCTATTAAATCATTAATTTGTGTCTACTCTATTCAGTGGCTGCTTTAAAAAAAAATGGAATTGTCAAGCTTCTCAGAACAAAGGTTCTTTCTGATTGTCAGCTCCGTATTCTAAAAGAGCAGGTTAATTTCTCTGAATCTCACAGTTGGAACTTTCTCACACTAACTGGCAGTTTCCACCTAGTGATCAAGGCAATTGACTAAAATAAATTACACATAAAGCTGAAATTCCTAATAGTAATAAGGCCCCTTCGTGAGATAATCACACCAGCAAAAGCACTCATCTGTCGGCTGCAACTCTATAGGATTTCAAAATTATCTTGTAAAAACTACATTTCCAGAAATGTTTTCATTTCTAGTTTTATGAAAGGCCTAACATGGCAATGTCTATGGCAGCAGGCACAAAGAAGGAGCTCCAAATATAGTCATTAGTTGACTCTTTGATTAAACTGGATATACTGTTGATAAAGCACTAGTGTCTATGCTGTTTATGCAGCAAAAAGTTTGGTGAGGCTCTCATTTCAAAACTATCAACAGTTATTTATACTACCTAATAAGGTAGATCGTGAGGGCTTATCAAGTACAATCCCTGTCCTTCTGGGGTTTAAGATGAGGGAAACTGACATATGAAATGGGGAGGAAAATCATCTCTAGGCACTATGCTGCTGGCCTTAAAGTGATCACTAGCAGAAATGTATACAGGCTAGAATAGTAAAAAGGTACTTTGTTCAAAAGATGCAGACTTGGACTAAGGCCTGAAGGTCGGGGTAATTTTATTAGGCAAACAGCCCTAAAGATGTTGCAGATGGATTTCCTGACTGCAAAAAACTTGGTGGTAAGAAGTAATAGAAGAAATGTAGTCATTGTTTTGGTGAACTGCCCCCCCCACCCCCCCCCCCCCACACACACACCGCAATCTTGTACCATCTTTATGGACAAGTTATTTACTCCACTGGCTGCCCAGAGCGTTGATGGCTGATGGCTCATAACTGGGTCCCTCCTTCTCAGCATCGCCCTCAGCAGAAAAGACCCCCTAGTCCAAGATGTGGGGACTGTCCACAATGAATGACTGGTGGATTCAGGAGCATAAAAATTTCACCCCTTTTAAGAATTCATAATGTATCTGAAGTGCTATCCCAGCTCCAGAACTCCCCATAGGATTGGCTGAGGCCTTTGATAGGACTGCATCATAGCCCAACATTTCCACCTGTGCAACTCTGCTTCCTGCACTTGCACACACGTGTTGACCCAAAGGACACACCACAATAAATCTCCTGCCTTCAAATCTCTGAGTCTGTTTCCCTGGAGAACTTGACCTGTAGCAATAAAGGATAATGTGGGGAGCAATCTGACTGTATTTGATGGAAGGGACTCTAAGTTTATTCATACAAGAGGCATATATGGACCTTGACTCTGTGCCAGCCACTATTCTAGGGCTTAGAACATAGCCATGAGAAGAACAATTCTCTTGTAAACCTATTCTAGTGGGGAAAACCTAAACAAACATAAAGGAACTTTAAGGGATATATGGTAGGATGAAAAAGAAGCAGGGCAAGAGGACAAGTAGTGTGTATATTTAGGACCAGATAGGACCTTATATAGGATGGCCATATAAAAATTCTAAAGAAGTGACACAGGATCAGAAAGCTGAATAAACTAATAGAACAACCCATGATAGTATCTGGGGGAAGAATATTGCAGATAGAAAGAACAGTAAGGCCAAAGGCCCTGAGGTAGAAGTGTGCCTGGCATATGTTGAGAAGAGAAAGATCAGGAGCACTGTAGGAAGCAGAGGGTCAGACCGCATGGGCCTTCTTGTCTGAGGAATATGGAGGATTCTAGGTGAAATGAGAAGACATGAAAGGGCTCTAAATAGGGACAGTCTCATGATTAGATTTCCATTTTAAAAGGATCCCTTTGCCTCATAGGTGAGAAAGACTCTAGGAAGGAGCAAGAGTGGAAGCAGAAAGGCTATTAGGAGGCTATCAGAGAGGTGTAGGCCAGGAATGAGAACTTGGACCTAAGGTTATAAATCATAACAGTTTGCCTGGGACTGAGGCTTTTCAGGGTATACAGGAATTTTAAGGCTAAAACCAAGAGTCTTTTGCAAATCAATGCTTTTGGTCTCCCTACCTGTACTAGAGTGAAGGCCTTTAAGTAGGGAGAAGAGGTCAGATTCAAAATAGATTCTGAAGGTTGAGCAAATAGTGAAGTAGAAGGAGAAGGTTTGGATAGTTAGTGCAGAGACAAAGTACAGAGTTTCTTGAAAGTCAGGAAAATGACATTGGTAAATAGTTTTTGGAGAAACTATGACTAATGAGATCTTTCATCAGACTGTTGCAGAAAAAACATGACTGAAGTGTTCAGAACTTGATCTCAAACAGTAGAGTTAGAAGTAATGGAGGTGGTGATAGTGATGGTGACAATGACAAATATCAGAGATGGAGGTCATATTGGAGGTAGAGGTGATAAAGGTAGAGGTCGTGTTGATCATGATGGGGAAAAATTAAGTAAAATTTAAAAATCCAATTTGAGGAGCACCTGGGTGGATCAATCAGTTAAACATCCAACTCTTGGTTCCAGCTCAGGTCATGATCTCACAGTTCGTGGGTTCGAGCCCCATGCCAGGCTCTGTGCTGACAGAGCAGAGCCTGCTTGGGATTCTCTCTCCCTCTCTCTGCCCCTCCCTTGCACTCACGTGTGCTCGCACGCGCTCTCTCTCTCTCTCTCCCTCTCTCTCTCTCTTTCTCTCAAAATAAACATTTTTTAATCCAATTTGAGAGACATTGGCAAAGACAGAAATTTCAAGACTTATGGGCTGAAAGACTAAAGGAAAACAGAAGGAACATTGGTCACTGGAAACCAATTACTTAGAGACCCTAACAGAAAGGGGTATTGGAAATAATAGTCAAGGGGAGGATTTGGTAATGAACACATTTAGTTAGAATGAATTTAAAGTGAGAGTGGAGTATCTAAGTGGGTGGTTGGTCGGAGCATTAGTTTGTCATTCCAGATGCCAGTCTGACAATAAAGAAAACTCATTATTTTGAGTCAAAGGACCTTGGTTCAGTTCTGCACTGAGATGCCCATGTAACCATATGTAACCTCTGGGTCTCAAACTCTTCATGAATAAAAGAGGCATAACAGTACCTACTGTTGTTGAGAAAAGACACAGAATTGTCAAGGACAAATAAGCATCTGAGATGTAGGTTTGGGAATCATCTTTCTCTGGAAGTTTTCCAAGAACTACTTTTGTTTCTCATCACCAGAACCCCAATAAAGAAAACTTTTTTTTTTTTAAGTGTAGAAAGTCTTGGTTTCTCAAACTTTAAAGTGATACATAATGAGGCTTACCATCAAAGGAGGCTATTGCTGGGGCACCTGGGAGACTCAGTCAGTTGAAACTTTCGGTTTCAGCTCAGATCATGGTCTCATGGTTCATGCCTTCAAGACCCACATCAGTCTCTGAACTGACAGTACAGAGCTTGCTTGGGATTCTCTCTCTCCCTCTCTCTCTGCTCCTCCCCTGCTTGTTCTCTCTCTTCTCAAAATAAATAAATAAAACTTAAAAAAAATTTTTAAAGGAGCATATTGCTACCCAACCACCTTTCTTGCAAACTGACATGTGAAAACTATTAAGGGAGGTTGACATAAAACTGTCCACATACAACTATCAGATCATTCCAGTTCTTCTGTGTAAGTGACCAGAGATAAAGCCTTCATAGGCTAGAACAAGAATCTAGGAACAGAAGTGCATCTCCATCTAATCACAGAAGTTCAGGGAAAGGTTTTATGGAGGAGAAGAAAATACTTGTTTTCCTACAAGTCATACTGGTACGAGACCATCAACCTAAGATTCTAAAGTAACAGCACATGCTTACAATGTAAGCCTCAGACATAAGCCTGTTTCAGCCATGGCCAAATAGAACACACCTTCGGAAGAGGTCAGCTCCATGCAGAGCTCTGACAGCTATGCCCTTAGCGGGGTGGCATCAGAGCATCTCTAGGGTGCATATCCTGGCTCTTCTTGCTTCACATGAACTTAGGGTTCCCACCTCATCCACAACATATGAAAAACACATTGCGATCCTATTTAGAAATGCCTTAAACCAAGGGTCAAACCAGCATGTAACAGAAGTTACCCCAATTCTCAAATTTCGTTTTAGAGAATTATTAAAGCTACTTTTTTAAATGTTTATTTATTTACTTAGAGAGAGGGAGAGGGATAGAGAGCAGGGGAGGGGCAAAAAGAGAAGAAGAGAGACAATCCCAGGCAGGTTCTACCCTATCAGTGCAGAGCCTGATGCAGGGCTCAAACCCATGAACCTCAAGATCATGACCTGAGCTGAAACCAAGAGTTGGATGCTCAATCGACTAAGTCACCCAGGTGCCTCTAAAGTTGCTTTTTAAGGAATTAGAAAAAGCATATACTTACACTCAAATAGTTACAACTCAAAAAATGTAACTAATAAGATAAAGGTTCATATGAATTAGATGCCTTCTTCACCTTTTTCAAGAAAATGATGCCATAAGGAATACAAATTCCCAAATAATGACTAGCCTTCAAGTGGCCTACAGATCCAGAAGGAAGAAGATTTTCATACACTAAAAAGTAACTTCAACTGATTAAACATGTATTTTTAAATTACTAATTTGTCATACCAGTTATAATTTTATAGCATGTGAAATCTCATACGTTCAAGTTCCTAAATTAAGGATTAAATGTAAATCCTTAAGTGGTGCTAAATAAGCATTTTTCCATATTTCCTTTCTCCCAAAACATCCATCTTTATTCACCACCCCCCCCACAAACATTCATTCTTCTTCCACTCCATAACTTTACAATTACAGGTAACTACATACTTCTCCTACCTGAGGCATGGGAGGTTCAAACTCTGTAACCACTCCCTTTCAAACTAGATATTATGCAAAATCTTAAAAATTCCCTATGTTTCACAAGATTGAATAATAAAGAAGTATTAGAACAAAGATAAGTTGTGATGTTTCTTGAAACAACTGAGATGCCATAAATTGTATCTTTAGACTGGACTATAAAAGAGGTGCTGTTTAAGAGAGAACAGTCATATCTAAAGCGCCTAACTAGAACGGTTAGAGTCACCTGGTTCTGCAAGACAGTGAGTGCCCCAGGGAGGGTACTGTGGCAAAAAGATAGAATCCTGCAAAATGAATCCTCCTAATGAGTATTTTTGAACAGCAATTTTGTTCATTTATATTTCTCTTATAAGGTTCAGATGAATCTGTCCACACCCTGTATTAATTTCTAGGGTATTGATTCCCATTCTGTATTTTCAGACTATGAAATGGAATTTATTCTACCAGATTCTCTTCATGTGTAAATTAATTCCTAGAGAATAAGTAGGCACCTCGGGTGAATTTAGCACATTACAAGTTACTATTATCTACATTAGTGGAAGGGAGATATGACCTAGGTAATTCAAAACAGCGATATTATCTAAAATTTCCATTTATTTACTTTTTTGAGAATGCAAGGAAAGTGATATTTCAGACAAGGACCAGTCTTCAAGGAGTTTGCAGTCATATGGGAAAATTAAGACATGTGCATAATAAACAAAGAGTCCTTAGTGACATAAGAGATGGATAAGATGCTATGAGGACTCAAGGAATCAATTGGGATTATAAACTCATATTATGTTTCCAATAAAGCATTACTTAAGCACAAACTCCTCTCTCTCTCTCTCTCTCTCTCTCTCTCTCTCTCTCTCTCTCTCTCACATACACATAACATTATTTTTCACCTATAGATAAATCAGAACAGGTAGATTCCCTTTCCTTTTTAAAATATGGCTATATGGCCAGTAAAAGGAATTACATTTCCTGAGGTTGTTAAATTACATCTAGGCAGTTATTTCTACACTGGAGACTTGGGCTGATTTAGCACATAAAGTTATCAATAAGGCCAAATACAGTCATAATAAGAACATAACATGAGAAGGCCTTCTGTACCTTATTCTTACATTGAGTCCAACTGCAGATGTCGGATACAACCATCATCTGTGGAATCAGAATTCACTTTTTTTGAGGGGGGGGGCAGGAAGGTATTCTAAGAAATAAACCTTAATTTGCCATAATACCTAATTTTCTGTGTCAGTAGTTTAGGGCACCTGGGTGGCTCAGTTAGTTGTCTGACTCTTGATTTTGGTTCAGGTGATGATCTCACAGTTTGCGGGATCAAGCCCCACATGGGGCTCTGCACTGATAGTGCTGAGCCTGCTTGGGATTCTCTCTCTCCCCGCCCCTTCCCTGCTCACTTTATTGCTCTCAAAATAAACTTAAAAATATAGTTTAGATCCTTCAGTCTCCCGCCCATTCTCATACTTACACATGTGAATGCAAGAATTCTACTCATGCTGAACAATATCATGGCTCTGAATTAGTTATCCTAAGAAGGTACTAAGGGGTGCGAACCCATAGGAGTTCTTTCTGAGAAAAAGTAAAACTTCTCTATACCATCATTTTAAACTGAATCAAATGTTCAGAAATGTCAGAGTACAGGACTGGTGACTGTTCCTTAGGCCTAAAGTAGGAAAGCAATGAAATAACCTGAGGGGCTAGGAGGTGCTTTGTATGACTGTACATTTCAAATTTCCAACCTACTGCTTAGATTTGTACAAGTAAGGGGAGAATAAGGGAATAGTCAGATCTCACTTGAAATGAGTAAAACTGAATGGGCAAAAACTTCTACTTGTTGCCCTTCCGCTCCTAGGAATTCTGAATTTCTCATTAACGATTCAGTCCAAGGGCTCCTGGCTGGCTCACTTGGTAAATCATGTGACTCTTGCTCTCAAGATTGAGTGTAGAGCTTACTTGTAAATAAAAATGCCAAATTAAAAAAATTCTTTAAAAAAGTCAGTCTAACAGTAATACAAGTCCTCTTCCCAAAAATCTAAATATAAAGTAGTAGACATAATCCTATTTGAAAGGTAAAAAGACAAAAATTTAGGCAGATTTATTCTGCTAAAGGAGTGCTAGGCTCTTTTCAAAGCCATTTAATAAAGTTATGAAATTGTGCCAAAAGCATTGTGGTGCTATTCAGAGTGGAATTTCTAAAAATGTCATCTCGGTCTCATTTCCTGAACTGTTGAATTATGGATATATTTTGATGAATGATAAAGTATAGATGAGCTATTTAAAACTGAAATGGGTTACAATCACTCTTCAGATCTTAGTGAATGAAAGACCACTGGGTACATGCCAATGAACCTGAGCACTTTCAAATTCTAATTGTCCTAATCTTCCTCCTGAGGAATTTGCAATGTATGTGTACAAACTATATTCACCTTCATTCACAGAGTCACATATTCTCTTATTGGTTTTCACAGCAAGAGAAACTGGGTGATATCTGCTTCTCCCTTCGCTATGTACCTACTGCTGGCAAGCTGACTGTGGTCATTCTGGAGGCAAAGAACCTGAAGAAGATGGATGTGGGTGGCTTATCTGGTAAGGCTGTGATGTTTACCGATTTGCTTGTTTTTAATGCTGTTTCATTATGGATACCAGATGCATGGCATATATACTGTGGATCCTCTGTCCTTACTGATTACCATTTCCTTCCCATGGAAGCTGGAAGTGGTCTCAGAATTTATCCCAAGACAGTGCTCCAGAAGCCACTCTCACTTTATTGCAATTGGCATAAAAGATGAAGTCTATTTTCCAGTCTCATGGTCAGAGTATCAATCATCAGTTCTACAGCACTGAATGCCTCCCCCTTCCCTCCTTTTTTTTTTTTTTTGCTTCTCTTTAAAGGCAATGCCTATGACCATTTTTTGTGGTAGTTGTTTTTTTTTTGACCAAAATTTACCTGTAACATAAAAATAATGTCTTCACCAAGACTTATTTATGAGAGGGGCACCTGGGTGGCTCAGTCGGTTAAGCAGCCAGCTTCAGCTCAGGTCATGATCTCATGGTTTGACAGTTCCAGCCCTGCATCGAGCTCTGTGCTGACAGCTCAGAGCCTGGAGTCTGCTTCCAATTCTGTCTCCCTTCTCTCTGCCCCTCCCCTGCTCACGCGCTCTCTCTCTCTCTCTCTCTCTCTCTCTCAAAAATAACCAAAAAAAAATTTTTTTAAGCCTTATTTATGAGGTATTTGATAGCCTAACATAGTTTTTAGTGATACTGTTTTATTAAAGATGCATTGTTTCAAATATAAATAAGCAATAAAACCTATTTGAGGGTGAATCCCCATGGTAACACATTTATTTCTACAGTTTATGTTGGGGATGGAAGAGACCTTTGGATTTGAAGTTCTATATAACCCAAACTTATTTTTTCTTAAAAAAAAAAAAAAAAAACTAAGTATACTCTTCCTCAAAAGCAAAGCCAACTGAAGGATTTACACAACAGGATTTTTTTTTAATTTTCTGTTCTGTGTAACTGTATTTTTAACTTTACAGTAAATTATTAAAGTAGGAGAAGTTTTCTTTATATGCCATAAGGTCATCATAAATGGACTACGGCTGTCATTGTTTGTGACTGTGGGGTTAGAACCAACATTACTGGTTATTCAGTGTTATCTCTAATGAAAATATTGCAAACTTCAAAAGGTCGTCCCAATGCAGCATGGTCATTTTATATTCTAAAGCATAACAACTCAAAAATGCTAACACTGAGTTTCCACTTACTGAACTACTAATTTGTCAACCAAATTCTCCTGGTATTTAAGTTTATTTCTCTTTATAAGTAAGTTGCCTGAGAAAGCTGCACTAATTCATACCACAAAGGCTCCACTGCAAAACCTACTACTTTCAGGGGCGCCTGTGTGGCTCAGTCGGTTAAGCATCTGACTTCAGCTCAGGTCATGATCTCACGGTCCCTGAGTTTGAGCCCCGCATCAGGCTCTGTGCTGACAGCTCAGAACCTGGAGCCTGCTTCAGATTCTGTGTCTCCTTCTCTCTCTGACCCTCTCCCGTTCATGCTCTGTCTCTATCTCAAAAATAAATAAACATTAAAAAAAAAAAAACCTACTGCTCTCATTGCTTAAAGAATAATAGAGCAAATTTAAAGCAGTTTCCTCTAAAAATGTTTAAAAAATCTCATGTGCCTAAGATGGAAAAATATATGCATGTATATATATGCATATGTCTATACACACATACCTTTTTTGGCTCTGTCCTTTGATATGGCCCAGAAACAAAGACTGACCCACTGGTAATGAGCACCCTTCACACCAGATATGGCTTGAAAATATGAAAATACGGTTTCTAATTAAAAGAACCTGGTATTTATTAAGGAAATGGTAGTTCCAGGTATGGTGCAGGAAATATACAAGCCTAGAATATCTCATCTCACCAGAAAGCAAGGAAGGTCTGAGAGAATACAGGGGTCATGTCAAAAGACTTGGAAGCCACCCCTAGGACACTTCCACTGGCCAAAGATGTAGTCATTCGGGCACCAGTAACCTAATAAGTGTAGGGTATTCAAACCTAAACCAAAAGAGCATTTAATGTACAGAGAAATGTTTAGCTTTAAGAACAGTTCACTCCCAGGTAACTACTTAGTATCCTGAGGTAGAACTTCCAACACCTTTGACCTTTCTTTCCTTTGGGTCAATGGCCGAATCCCATGCTAGGTGGCTTCCTTGTATCCTCCCTCACATGCTCCTTTTCCAACTCCCATGCCGACCATCTCCTCATTGCCTGTATCCTGCACTCCTCCAATCTCCCAATCCATCACATTCCCTTTCACAGAGTTCCAGAAGCGACTTAACCATGAAACCAATAAAACTTTAGTGTCCCTCATTTGTTCTGTCTCCTTCCAAGATCCTAAAAAGGAGTTCCCATGATCCCTGATATTTCACTCACAATTTGTCACAGTCTGGGTCTCCGACTTCTCTGCCACCATCCATCTCTTTTTGTTTAGCATCATCTGAGTGGCTACAAGCATTTCTGAGAGTTAGTGAAGAACAGAAGTTGGGTCTGGCAGAATATATTTATGTAGCTTGTAATCACTTCCATGTGTAATTGGGTTATTGGTGGCTGCTGAGGAAAGAAAGGGCTGCTGGGAGGACTCCTAACCAATGCACCAACTCAGCATTGTGACATGAAAGGGGCAAGGCCAGAGTTCATATCTAATTTAGCATTCATCATTTTCTCTGTACTTCTTTATGTTCTTTTTATTTTTCGAATGCCAAACTACATTTGCTAGAAATGGCCAATTACTTGAATCCAAGTAGGCTGTTTTGCCAGGGTCTAAAATCATAGTAGCTTCAGGACCCACACACCCTGGGTCTACCCCTACATTTGCATTACCTGGAACTGTTTTGTCTAATTATTAAATATTAAATAAGGATATTTCAAAACTCTGAATCTCAAAGGCTCCATCTGCCTGTGAAATTAAGTCAGTCACTCAGATCTACATAACATAGGTCCTTCCAGACTACGTCTCACCGTATTTCTATAATTTAACCAAATTGACCAGCACACAGTTCTTCAAACAGACCATGTAATTTGCTGCTTCCACTCTTTGCTTAAGTCATTTCCTTCACCTGGAATTCTTCCCCCCAATAATGCCTACCTAAATGCTATCCATTCCTCAGGCCAACCTTAAGTCTTATGTTCTCATCGGTTGAACAAATATATGGGGTTTCCCTAACTTTTGTGTTAGGCATTGTTTTTAGACTAGATTTGTATCAGTGGACAAAAACAGCCAAAGGACCCTGCCTTGGTACAGCTTACATTTTAATTTCGGGAGACAGGAAACCAATAAATAAGCATGTAGTATGCCAATAGGTGCTAAGTGCTATGGAAAAAGCAAAGCAGGGAAATAAATAATGAGGAGTGGTTGTAAATGGGGTGCTCAGAGAAAGCCTGATAAGCAGGTAACATTTCAGCAACAACCTGGAAGAGGTGAGGAGGTGAGCCGTGGGGTGTCTGGGAGAGAGAACATTTTGGGTGCAGGGACTTCATGATGCCTTTTCTGATCCATTCCAATAGAACACATCTTTCCCTTTTTTAAATGCCAACAGCAGTTTGTTTACACCCTTCAAACATCACGCTTCTCTCTCACTAGACTGTGCTCTGTATTTATATCTCCCACAATGCCCTCACTGACTGGTAGCACTGAGCATAGCTGCTGAATGAATCATGAATTATTTACCAAGGAGCTATGGCCTGAAAAAACAAGTCTTGCATTTCAAATTTGTTTAACCTACTTACCACTAAAATAACTGTAAGCACTTGGATGGTCTGTCTCAAAGTAATTTGACCTATGTCCGAGGAGACCAAAATTATATAATGAGATCATTCCAGGTAACTCAAATGTTTAACTACATTTGCTGGAAATGGCTTGTTAATTGGAACCAAAGTGAGTTGTTTTACCAGGGTTTGAATCCCATTCTACCATCACTGGCACTTTGACACTGGGTAAGTTCTTTAGCTTTCTGAGCCTCAGTTGCATTATCTATAAAGTGGGAGTAATAAGATCTTTCTTATAAAGGTGCTGTGAGAAATAAAGCGTAGTATCTGGCACACACAAGTGCTCACGAAATATTCTAATTATTTCTATTAGTAACTTTATGAAATCCTGGGCTAAAGATGCAAAATGTGAAAGCAACCATTTAATAGTTTAACCAATTATTTGATTGAATGGGGAAAAAGAAAGGTTTCTTTGTTTAATAGGATTGGCTGGTCATTTAAGGCAAAATGATAGTAGACCCATGTTTTGCACAGAGCAGTGAATTAAGACAAGGTATTGAATTAAATAAGAAATATTAGGGAAAAAAAGGAAAAAAACTTTAAACAAGTTTTCTTCCTATTCTACTACATGGTTTCTTTCTTACTGTAGAAATTCAAAATGCACTGCATAAAGATTTTGCCTCTGTCACATACCCACATAGCAATTCATGCAAATCCCAACCCTTCTTACAGTGACAAACTTGACTGGACCATTCACATGTCTACAGCAGATCTTTACACTTGCATATTTAATATTCCAATTCTGAAGTATTTGTGAGCAACACCTAGAGTTTCTGAATCTAGCTATTTGTACTGAAATCTTGAATCTTGTAGGCTGCAAGACTATCCTTCAGGATTAAGTTGGTAAAGTAAAAAATGAATTGGGCTTTTTGCCCTGTACTTGTAGGGGGGAAAAAAAGAAAGAAAAAAAAAAATCTAGCCTTCTGCCTAGTAACTGCTTCTCAATATCTTCACAGCCTTTTATACATCTGTGTGCTTGGAGTAAATTTCTCTTCAAATAAATGTTATCTCTTTGTGAAAACTGAGGAAGAATTTCAACAGTCTGGTTAGGTTGCTTAGTCCGGTTAGGCTGCTATAATAATACTGGGTATAGGTTAGGCTGCTATAATAACCTGGGTATCTTCAATGGAAATTTGTTTCTCATAGTTCAAGATCAAGGCACCAGCTGATTCAGTGTGTGGTGAGAATCTACTTCCTGGTTCATAGGTGGCTGTCTTAGTTTTGGGTCTTCACATGACAGAAGGAGCAAGGGAGCTTTCTGGAATCTCTTTTATAGGGAAATAATCCCATTCATGAAGGCCCCACTCTCACAACCCAATCACTTCCCAAAGGTCCTACCTCCAAATACCATCACATCAGGGATTCGGTTTCAACATAGGAATTTTAGGGTGGACACTAACATTCAGTCTGCAAAGAGGTCAAAGAAATTGAAAGCATTAGAAATGTTGAAGATTCTCAAAGGCATAGGGTTGTATGTCTTATATTTCTGAGCTGTGTATTTTTACCTGTGCAGACTCTCAAGGAGTAAATACTTTCTCCTACCACAATCTCTTGTCCCTGTTTATATTACAACAACTGCTTTTCTCACTTGTTTTTTGTTTGTGTGTATCCATGTAAGTGCACGTGTGTGTGTGTGTGTGTGTGTGTGTGTGTGTGTGTGAGTGAGTGTTGTGGGGGGGAGCTCTCAAACCAGAAATTTAAGACTTCTAAGTACAGCTTTAATGAGTAATTTCAAGACTAAGTTCATTTGGACTTTATAGCACCAGTTAGAATTTTGAAGGTTTTCTAACCTAAGGATATAGCTGTTTGAAGAAAACACCAAACTTGTGAATCAGCAAGATGGCTTTTAAATTTCCATTAGGTCGAAATTTTTCATCTTAAATCTGATAATTTTTTTTTTAACTCTTAAGTCATTATAACATAGTTACAGAACACTGTCTAGTTTAGAAATCCTTTTCTAACTTGGTTTTCTCATGTGGTTTTCAAGATGGACCTGTGAGGTAGTTTCTGAAGGTAATATTCTCAGAAAATTGAAGCTTACAGACATTAGATAATGTCCATAAATCATCTCGCTCCACGTCTGACACATAGGAGGTGTTCAATATTGGCAACTGCTTTTGTTGTTACTGACATTCAAAGTCACCTGACTTGTAGACGGCATAGCTGGGACTGAAGCCCAGATTCTGATTCTCAATACAAAAATGTCTCAAAGACCATTCCATTTCCCTCTTTCCCTGCAGCTAGCACATAGTCCCTTTTGAAATTTTTCTAAATGGTTTGTACTGCTGAGAACCACGGAAAATAGCTAAACGTCAGAAGTTTGTCTCTCCTGTCTCCTTGATTGGGTCGTATTCACCTCAATTGTGAGGGGAACAACAAAAGCACATAAAGCATGGCAACAAGAAGGTGCTGGGAAAATAGAGATGAAGGACCAGAGTCCTAAGCGCCTATTCCAGCAGTCTCCTAAACGTCCAGGAATTGAGAGGTGGCCCTGAGATGGGATCAAGTCAGGGACATCCTGACAGATAGCTGGAGGAAATGTAGTTGAAAGTGTTCTCCCTGGTCATCTTTCTCCCTTTCACTTTCCACCCAGACCCCACCCCCCAGTCTTCTTCCTGGTCATCCTCAGTCCTGTCCTATTACTATGGAATTCATACTGTGAAAAGCAAAGGGTAGCGCTATAGGAGAGATCCCCCAAAGCATCTAAGTCCCCAAGAGAAAGGGCAAGGAAATTCCCAAATTGCAGCAACTACTTACGGGAGAGGAGGAAGAAAGGGAACTCGGTGGTAGAGGAGTCACTGCCCATTTGTGGGAGGCTGCCAGTGTGTGGTTGAGCCACTGAGACCTAGGCCATAAGATTTACTCTGCCAGCCCCACCCAGCCCTTCATACCTATATAAACACTGTTCTTCAAGATACAATTTTGAAATTGTTCATACATTTGTCTTCTTACAGATACTTTTCTAAAAATATAATTTGGAAAATAGAGCCAATCTAAGTATTTGAAGTCACCTAGGAAAAAGCAACTCACCCAACCTTGGGAACCACTAGATTCCACATAGAAACCGCACATGAGCAGACGCAGATCATTCTTTCAGGCACAGGCAGGTAGGTAGATAGAGTATCACATCACATAAAGACATCATATTCTACCTATATGAGAATCACCCCATTGTTCATGTTAAAATTTAAGATTTCAGGGACTACCTCAGACCAAACTATAACTGAACATCAAGGGGGTGGGAACCTGGAAGCTGTATTCAAGTCCCCCCCCCCATGTTATTCTTATGCCTCTTAAATTTGAAAACAATACTTTATACAAAGTATAAAGAGAGTGTTAGTTGAAGCCAGGGAGGAAAACATATTGCGGTATAAAAATGTATTAAATCAACATGTTGTATACTTAAACTTATAAAATGTTGTATGTCAATTGTATCACAATAAAAATTTTTTTAAAGAAAACTTTACTTTAGGAGCTTAAATGCTACATCATAATTTTAGCTGAGGTCCAGGTCACCCAAATTCCAAGTTGGAATTTTTTTCTTGTCAGTGATGTAGAATCTATCCTTTGCCTCAGAGAATGGAATTTCCTTAAATGAGATCTATTTATTTCATCAGCCTAGTATCCTCTTTCTTGAGAAATACCTTGTCCACATGCTTAAATTGTCTTTTTCAGTCTCTCCTACTGAAAGACAAAAGCAGTAGATTGTTCCTGTATACATTTATGACACCACACTTATCTGTCCTTCCATGCGTACTAAAAGCATGACAGAGAAAACCACTCCAACTTCAAGTTATTTGAGCTAAAAGTCACTAGGCTGGGAGCTAAGCCAACAAATAAAGTGGCAAAAACTTATTTTAGCCAATTAGATGAGGATATACAAATTAATTGGCCATGATATCAGGGTCAAGAAACAATATGCAAATAAATTGGCATTTTGAGCTAACAGGACAGGAATATGCATAAACTGGCTGTGATGTCAGAAGTCTTCATCATAATTTTAGGCTTGGATGTTGTGATATAAATTTCCATGACACTTCAAAACACTCAGTTATAATGTTGATAAAATAATCTAAATCTCTAATATGTGAACAAGTTGATCTGAATAAAAAAAGACAATGACAAATCTTTAAGCTCGATATTAGAAACTGAGTTATTAAAAGGGGCTATGTTAAAGTTTAATGCAAGTTAAGACCCACGCACAGTAACCACAGGATGGACAGAGATGCTATGCCTGAAGGAATAATAGTGGCTTCAATGAAATAAGAGCAGACGTGGGGTGTGGGCTAGATTTGAAATCAGGAAGCAAGTGTATTAGTTCAGAACACTTAGCACAAAAACGCCTAAAGAAGTCCTTTAGCCAGCAGGTACATATCCAATCATTCAACAAATAGCATTTGCATACCCACTGTGCGCCAGGCAGCACGCCAGTCCTTGGATACATAAGTAAAAATAACAGCAGACACTTGCATAGCACAATGTGAGCCAGACACGGTTCTCCACACTTTATATATGTTAACTGATTTAATCCCATTACAACCCTAGGAGGTAGACACTATTTTTATCGCTATTTTTTTTAGATGGAACTGGAGAGGTAAATAACTTTCCCAAGGTCACAGAATTCATTTTTGGCAGAGTTACAATGGCAACCCAAGCAGTCTTCAGACTCCATGAATAAAACAGGACTTCTAAGTCCTTATCCTTTCTCACTAGGCTTAACCTGGAGAACAGATGGCTAAGTACATGTTACAGTTCCAGAGATGGCCAAAAATTCTACCTGATTCCATAATTCCTTTAAACCCAAACTAAAATTCCATCATGGAAGCCACTAATCTAAATTAGTGTGTTGACTGTTTAGTTTTTGGTTAGACAGCAAAGACAAGATCAATGACTCCCTATGATCAGACAACAAATATTAATAGATTTCCAGGCTGAAGGACGGTCTCCATTTCTTTGGTATGTTACTTTAGTGATGGAGTCTTTGCTCACTAAAGAGGATGATGTGCAAAACTGTAGTTTCAACTGTATCACTGGCAGAAGCGGAGGGATGTTGCTAAAACATCATGGAAGAAAGTCCAAGTCTAAGGATTCGTATGGCTATCGGGTGGTGGAGAAAGACTAAAAAATGTTATCTACTACTCAATTTTATCAAGGGTTGATTCTGGAAGACAGTGTGTACTATTACTGGGAAAAGGGGGCAACAGGATTTTAGAATACAAAAGCTTATTACCCTTTGTCAAATGTGTTGGAGCTCTGTGAGTCAAAAATCACATTTAAATAACACTGAAGAAATTAGAACTGCACCTGACAACTTACCAGGAAAATAGAGCTTGGCTTAAAAATGTTAACAATAGAAATCCACAGATGGAGAAGTGGAAATAGTAAGTTCCAAAGAGGTTTGTACTAAGACATTTTTACTTATCACCTTGAAACTCTCCGTTTTGAAAGTAACAGAAATGTTTCCAGTCATTGAAATCCAAGCTCAGAGGATAAATGAAAAGATCTTGCTAGGCTGAGTAAGCCAAAATAGGATAGATGAGCTTCAGTGTGGGCAAGCTTAGAAATAATGCAGTGAAAGGAAAGGAAAAAAAATCAAATTAGTATAAAATAAGATCAATTATAAACCAAGAAACAGGTCACATAAAACCATCCACTGAAGACATTCACCAAACACACAGCTAAAACCAACCAGGCTTGGTGCTGTCGTGGAATTATTATAAATACAAGAGGGGGGAAATGCCCTTTGTCACAGACTAAAGCTCACACATGTGTGGAGTACATATAGTTATGGCCGCCCACCTCAAGAAAGATGGATGGTGTTAGATGACCAACTGCCATAAGAAGTGGCTAAAACAAAGGGATGAAGGTCTGTGAGGACAGGCTTAGAATATTGGGACTTTGTAGTCTAGGAAAGGAAAGCTGAGCAGACATATGACTAAAGTCTGAATATCCTGACAGAGCTAGGGTAATACCTACCTTTTATCCCATCCCACAATGCTAGAATTAGGAAGGGATCTTGATGTTTCAAAGAGAATACATAAAAGGAAGGCCATTCAGAATGATCTCATCTTTCAACTAAAAATGCTTTGTCAAATTTTCTTTGCAGTTGGATAGTAAAAACTTGCTACTCTAGAAGATGGAATAGGTTGAGATAAATGTGTAAACCTGTTTTGAGTTATAGGCTTAAAAAGGGGACATCTCTAAACCTTTATTTTGTGTTGTGTTATAGGACCCCCGTGCCTTTCCATGGGTAACCGTCAGAAACAGGTCTCGCAGCTGCATATCCCCATAATCCAACCCAGAATGACTATATTCACGTCCTTGAATTGACCATTCTATCTTCTGCTCTCCATTCACTATGCAAGGAACAAATAGGGAAGGTTAGATTTTCTAATAGGTAATTGTGTTGGCAAGACTAGAGTCCCATAATATTCCTGGTTTTTAAAACTACATTTGCTAAGCTTCAAGAGATTTTATTATCCATACCTGGTAGAGTTTTTCTAATAAGGGTATTAAAAACATGTAGCAAACGTCTGCCATATTTCTTTTTTATGAGGCTACAAGATTCCCTTTAGGCTACAACAGGTGACAAAAATGGAAAATACTATTGAGTCTTAAACAGGGGCAACAATGCTCAGAGAAATTAACATTGAAAACGATCATTAAAAAAATTATACTTGATTTTTTTTGGAAGTAGAGGTGACTATAATATATCATATGTACGTCATCCCATAATCTCGTATTCCTGATCTCCACTATAAACCTATCACTCTGCTTTCTCCCTCTTCAGTCCTTCCACCTGCTGTATCATGAGCTACTTGGAGAGCAGAGATGGTTTCCACCTACATTATGTTAGGGGAACAGACCTCACTGTCCCCTGTCTGAACAACCCGTTATGAACCTGTCAATTCTGCCAGTCTAACTGGTTATTATGTCTTCATCTTCTAACTGATCTGACTTATTTTTTTTTCACTAATGAAATCCTCTTGGCATCACATAGCTATTTCTAGTATGCAAACTAAGAAACAAAATCAGAAATAATAAAATATAATTATTGAATTTATCTTAACTGTCATTTTCACATTTTTATTCCTTCCTTCCCTCACCCCCTTCAGTAGTAAAAAAAAAAAAAAAAAGGGGGGGGGGAACTCACAATGAAACAGACTATCTCCAGGGGATAAAGGAAAGGAAAGGAGAACCAGAAATGTACACATTACAGTTATTTCTCAATGACAGTCATAAAGACATTTTGCAGTGAAGACAAAAATGGTCCACTAGTCACATCTTTTGCCCAGCATGAACAGATAAGGCAATGATTCATCATCTTACTTGTTCACTGCTTTATAGACTAACTTTTTATGAAAGAAATCAAAGACCATAGTAGCTGGTTGCCTTTTTGAATTGCTAATGACCTTACTTTTGGTATATATCGTTCTTAGTGATCCCTGGAAAACTAGGAGGCTTTGAATTTTTTCTTCTACAAATAAATGATTTTAAGAGTTTACTTAGGAAATTAACTTTTTAACTTAAAATATGAATGAAATATTATTTTATATCCTTAGTAACCACTTTTACCCAAAACCAAAGCAACACAATTTGATGGACTTAAACACACAGATTTCAAACTAACCTCAGCCAACAATCCGATAGTGTAATTAAGTGTCCCCCATGAACCAAAAAGATCTGAATGCAGATTTAGTGACTGTACAGTTGCGGAATACTTAAACACAGGGAACTGTGAGATTTCATAGCTATCAATACTACAACTACCGTCTGTTCATAATATTACAACTTTCATATCCTAATTAAGGAAACAAATGGTTTCACAAATAGTACTCTTACAATATTTCCCTATATTTTTCATTTTAAAATTATAGAAAAGTGTTAGTAGTTAAAATAACCTATAGGGGCGCCTGGGTGGCGCAGTCGGTTAAGCGTCCGACTTCAGCCAGGTCACGATCTCGCGGTCCGTGAGTTCGAGCCCCGCGTCGGGCTCTGGGCTGATGGCTCGAAGCCTGGAGCCTGTTTCCGATTCTGTGTCTCCCTCTCTCTCTGCCCCTCCCCCGTTCATGCTCTGTCTCTCTCTGTCCCAAAAATAAATAAAAAACGTTGAAAAAAAATTAAAAAAAAAAATAACCTATAGTCCTACCACTTCCTTTAATATGTGAGGTAAAATTAAGTCCCCCAACTAGTCCTTCTAATCCCTTCCCATTCACAAAGAGTTAATTGCCTCAAGGAAACAGTTTGAAATTTCATCTATAGATTTTTCTTTTCTGCTTTATATAAATCATACTCACATAAATATGTGCATTTTGAAAAAAATGGAATAATATCAAACATATTCTGTACTATTTTTTCACCCAACAACATACAACACAGATCCTTCCAGATGACTACACTACGTAGAGACTGCACTACGTAGAGATGTGCCATTACTTTTACTAGGTGCTTAGCACCCCTTGGTGTGGATGTATGATTATATATTTAATAACCCCCTTATAAACACAATTCTAAGAGGAAAGCTACTTAATTTCAAAGGACTTAAACTAAATAGAAGAATGATGTATTCCTGGATAGGAATATAATATGATAATGATGTCAGTTCCTCCCAAGTTGTTATTAAATGCCATAAATGGAAGTAAGACAACTACCTGCTTTCTTTTTGGAAGAAAGCAGATAAGGCATTAATATCCCTGTAATACAAAGAAGTCCTAGAGCTTCAAAAAGAGGGGGGAAATTGGGGGAAATTTCCCATTTTTTTAATGTTCCTGAAATTTTCGTGTTGCTGCTTCTATTACTGGCTCCTGTTGCCACAAGCTAAAATATTACATTTATACAGTCTCATCATGCCTCCAAATAAGAAAGGATTTTAAAGTAAGATGCAATTACCCTCAGTTCAAAACCTAAAAATGCGTTGCTTAAAAAGACAACCTCAATTGATTGCAAAGAGCACAAAAAGTAAATCAGGTCATTAGCTTGTAGATTTTCAGATTTTCATCAGCTATATTTGCAGGAGTTTGAATCCATTAAAATACTCAATCCAGTGGCATTATTTTGATACTAAGTTGAAAGTATTAGAGTCACTAAAGTCAAAATAAAAATGTATACCTTTACAAAAGTCAAAGCCAACATTTAAGAGAATTTCTCAACTTTGTAAAACTACTTAAAATTTGAGAGCTGTATATAAAAGCTGCAATTCCGAGTGTGGTTTTGATTTGTATTTCCCTGATGAGGAGCGACGTTGAACATCTTTAAACCACACTCAGATACCACCTCACGCCAGTCAGAGTGGCCAAAATGAAGAAATCAGGAGACTATAGATGCTGGAGAGGATGTGGAGAGACGGGAACCCTCTTGCACTGTTGGTGGGAATGCAAATTGGTGCAGCCGCTCTGGAAAGCAGTGTGGAGGTTCCTCAGAAAATTAAAAATAGACCTACCCTATGACCCAGCAATAGCACTGCTAGGAATTTATCCAAGGGATACAGGAGTACTGATGCATAGGGGCACTTGTACCCCAATGTTTATAGCAGCACTCTCAACAATCGCCAAATTATGGAAAGAGCCTAAATGTCCATCAACTGATGAATGGATAAAGAAATTGTGGTTTATATACACAATGGAATACTACGTGGCAATGAGAAAGAATGAAATATGGCCTTTTGTAGCAACGTGGATGGAACTGGAGAGTGTGATGCTAAGTGAAATAAGCCATACAGAGAAAGACAGATACCATATGGTTTCACTCTTATGTGGATCCTGAGAAACGTAACAGAAACCCATGGGGGAGGGGAAGGGAAAAAAAAAAAAAAAAAAGAGGTTAGAGTGGGAGAGAGCCAAAGCATAAGAGACTGTTAAAAACTGAGAACAAACTGAGGGTTGATGGGGGGTGGGAGGGAGGGCAGGGTGGGTGATGGGTATTGAGGAGGGCACCTTTTGGGATGAGCACTGGGTGTTGTATGGAAACCAATTTGACAGTAAATTTCATATATTAAAAAAAATAAATAAATAAATAAAATGGACTTAACTTGAAAAAAAAAAAAAAAAGCTGCAATTCCAAGTGTATATTTAGAAAATAATCTTTAAAAATACTCCTGAATTTTGTAGTACCTTCTTTGCATGCAGTGAAAACATGATAAATGAAACTAGCCTAAAGAGTTTATTATATTACAATGAAGCAGTAGTTTACTATAATTAGAAATCTATTTTAATCTTAACTGAAAGATGTGTTCATGTTTTATAGGAGAATTTCACTAAAATTTTTAAAAAATAGTCTAGTGGCAGAGATTTTAAAAGAGGCAGCGAATGCTTATGAATTATGCAAGTCTGAACTTTCATTTTAATAACTTCATTAAAATATGAAAACCTTAAAAGCCTCCCAACAGGAATTTAACTTTACAGAAATGCTTTATACATGCCCTGACCTTGCCAAAAGGCATGCCTAAGGCATGATTTAACCGTTATTACAGGGCAAAGCCTAATAATAAATACCTATCTGAAAATGCCAGTATTTGTCCTTGGCTGCTTGGCCTCCAGTAGAGTTGCAACTCGGCCATAAACAGACCCTCTCCTGTGAGAACAGCAGGATGCAGCAGCCAGGGAACAGCAACTAGAGTTGGAAAACCTAACCTTTCTGATCCTTGTCTGTTCATCTACACAATTGGGGTATCAAGGACAGCAACGCTGTTGCCTAAGCAAATGAAGTAATATCAGATGGAAACTAAGTTGACAGCACTGTACCAATGATTATTTCTAAGCCAAAAGACAGTTCTGGGTTAACTATTTTCCTCACCATATCCTGGTTCCTAGAAAATATGTTTCTACATGGCTAAATGTTCCATGTGTTTAAAGAATGCATCCCCATTATTTGGATGGCAGTCATCTGCTTAGGCTAACTTAACCTAGGAGAACATCCTAAGGCTAACCAGAAAACTCTGCTTCTCCTTTCTGTTATTTGGCCACAAGACCCAGCTTATTTTATAAGAAATAAAACCAAAAGTATATTTCTCAGGTAGTATATTGCTACCACCTTCAATTCCTTAAGTCATTTATTGGAATATTCTAAGATACCAGAATTGTCTTCCAAGTGGTTCTTCATAACCAGCCCAAGATAAACACAGCTAATTGGGCCAACAAATAGGAATAAAGAGGAAGAACAAGGCCTCAGACATCCTAATTATCAAGTTAATGCCTGGTTGCTAGACAAGCTCTCCTTCTTTCTAAAATGAAACATCAGAAGATGCAAACCGCTGTTGCTATGCTGATTTGACTGTAACTGGCAGGGCCTGGCCCCAAAGCAACCCTCACCCCCAGCCCCGCTGGTCTTTCCAAATAATGGCGACCTGGCTAATGAATACCCTACTTGAATACAATAGGAGTCTGCATTCATCATCCACTGTTGCTGCTTAATTCAATGATGAGGATTCCAACTTTCTCTTGCTCTATAAATTCTCAAATCTCCACAAATAATACCAACACCAAAAACAAGAGAAGTAACCATGTGCACTCCCAAACCCTTGCAGTCCTTGGACTCTCTCTTCAGCTTGTTTTCCTCCAGCTGAAATTTCCCTTTCTGTTTCAAACACATCCCCAGACTATGCCCAGCCTGGCATGTTAAAAAATGGAAAACTGGTTGGATTATCCATCTACTCTTCAGTCTTCACCTTAAATCAAGTGAGTTGCTCCAATACCCAATATGAAAAGCAGCTCATTTAAAATCCTCTCAAAGAACTAGGTGAGAAATGCAAAAAAAAAACAAAACAAAACAAAAAAAACACACACACAAAAAAAACAAAAACAATGAACAAACAACAACAACAACAAACTGTTGTGTATTGTGTATTGTCCTACACATGGAGGATCCCTCTGTGCTACTCTGGCTTGCTAGTTAAGTAAGTGCTAACTATGTCCACACTGGTAGTGTTGAACTGGGCCTCTCTCAAACCAGCCACCCTGACCCAAGGTTACTTAAACCAATTGCTTAGGAAACATTTTCTGTGAAGCTACGAACCTGAAGACTATCTACGTTCCAGACTCCAGGGATCAAAATGTCAGAGCTTTACAGGATCCTAAGACAGATATGAGTATGAAACTAGGACATATATTCCAGCCTGACTCTGAAGTTGAAAAAACTCTCCATAAACATATTGCAACCAGGGCTACTTCTATTTTTTTTTTTAAATAAAAGGGATCTTCAGTTATCCTGCAATAAAATCCAACAAAACAAAATTAAAGTATTTTGGAAGTTTAGCTCAAAACTAAAGAAAATACTATCCTCAAACCAAATTCTATCAATCTATGTATATTTAAAATCAATTTGCCCACACACAATTATAACATAGACTTTGATTCTTATAACTGCCACTTGAATTTTTTAAAAATCTAAATTAGTTCAGCCATCTTTCATGTTGTAAGAATAACTAATAATTCAAATTACTAGAACGTACTATTTACTTGTAAGCAAACTACAGGAATAGGATATATATATATATATATAGAGAGAGAGAGAGAGAGAGAGATATAGATATAGATATAGATATAGATATAGATATAGATATAGATATAGATATAGATATAGATATAGATGATATAGATATAGATATATCTTGAGTGGGTCAATGAGCAAAAAGACATTTCTTTGTATTTCTGTTCCACTACTATGGTGTGGGTGGTTCTTGTCATTGCCCAACTTCCCATTTAAATTTCAAAATGATTTCATCAGAAATGTGAAACAGCAGTGAAATCTTATTACCAACTGAGATTATTCATTTCAAAGATGACACTCTGGCAACAGAGCTTCTATACCCGACCCTGAGAAGCCTGGAATATCGAACTCGTTTCTGGAAACACACTTAAGAGGACAGACATTGGCTTTCTGAAGCAAATCCTGAGAGAAATCGGGGTCATGCAGATGGCAGATACAGTGTCACTTGAGGGACTGTTCAAAGAATTGGAGCTGGTAAGGCTACCGAAGAGAAGATTTAGAGGACACAATAGCTGACTGCCAACTTGTGGAGGAAGAAGTGAACTCACTCTTGTTAACTGCAGAGATCTGAACTGCGATTATTGGGAATAAGCAATGGAGATCCATAATGGGTTCTTTCAATTTCAGTGCCTAAGCAGAGGCTAGCAGCGGGCTTAGCAGATGTACTAGGTTGGGATGGTGCCCTACTGAGCCCATAGGTTATACGACCAACTTGATAAATACCTGGAATCTCCCAAGACTGTCTCATTCTAGGTGAGAACTGAAACTCTAAAAGATCACGCCCAGCTTGAAGCTAATATGAGTACAGGGGAGAGCACAAAGCCACAGTCATCCCCCTATGAGCCATTATTTTATTCTTACTCCTTTAAAAAAAAATAAGGGTGAAAGACTACTCACGATGATAAAGAGCTCTCATCTAGTCAATGCTTTAGTTCTTATTTAATCCTAATCATAATCCCATGAGGCCAATATTATCCCCAAATGCAAATGAGAAAACGAAGCCTTGGAAAAGTTAAGGGACTTGATCAAGGTCACAGAGTGGATAAATGGCAGGTCTCCGCTGCTCACTCCAGCTGTGTCTGTTACCTAAGCCTATCTGCTTATCCACTACATTCCACTGTCTAGACTGTGCAAACTGTAATTTCAATTGGCCATAATCCCCAAACCATAGAAACCTCAACCCTAGAAGATAATAAATGCTTTTAAGCTGCAGAATGATCGTCCGTTGACTCACAATTAATACCCTCTATAGATTATTTTGACAAAGTAACAATATCCAACTGTGCATGCAAATGCCAACACATGAAATCCCTGTGACTTCGCAGATAAACAGCAAATGCCCTAATGAGCAAAAAAAAGAAAAAAAAACTGCTCTTTATTCATTTTCGTCAGTGTTTCTTATTTCTGCTGAAAAATAATGCCCAGAAGGAATCAGTGTTCTTTTCAACAAGTTAAAAAAAAAAAAAAATGGTTAGTGTTTACACGTTTACATAATACAAAAAAGACTGGCCAGGCAACAGTGAGCTGTGGCTTCCCAGTGGGAAGACAATCCTATGCAGCCAGTGAGTTCCTGGGCAGTTTTAATTTACTTTTAATCATTTCAGAAGTTGTGCCTCAGAGGTATGAGCTGAAAAGCTTCACAGCATCTTGCCTTTCATTTTTTCCTTGCCCTTCCTTTTTCTGTTTGGCAGAAAGTAGCAAGCAAACAAACACCTGTGTGGAAGCAGTTTAAGTATTTGCTTGTCTAGGAACCTTCCCCAGATATCCTAGCCCCATCCTCATCACTCTGTGTTTCTTTACACTGTCCACATATTTCACTTGTTCACCAACTTGTCTTCCTTTGATTGTGTCCTATAAATGCCTTTTCTCATAATACTGGGTTCTTTAATCATCAGGGTTGCCAGGCACTCCTTTTTCTGTGTTCCCGTGGCACACTGAAGTTATCCCTTGCCATGATTTATCACACACTGTAGGTATCTGTGGCTCATTTCTCTGTGAATTCCTTTTGCCAGAGATCTGATATCAGAGATCATTTTTGTAGGGCCATCACCTAGCATTGCCTAACACACAGTAGGCCCCCATAGGGGTTGAAATTAAATGTAAACGTACTTTTCATTTATCCCCCATGTTGAGCTTATCATATGAACTGAAGTAGATTGAATTGAATTAGAACAAAGTGAACTGAATATATTAAGGCATTAGTATGTTACAATAAAGTTATCCAGATTATATTTATAGACAAATTGATTAACACACTCTGGCTATGATGTTGTGTGAGTCTAAGGATCGATACCTCCTAGCATTACCTATTATGTTACCACAGAAAGGGCAGTAATCTTTAAAATGAAGCCTACAGACACCTGGCTGGCTCAGTCAGTGGAGCATGTGACTCTTGATCTTGGGGTTGTAAATTCAAGCCCCATGTTGTATGTAGAGATTACTTAAAAATAAAATCTTTAAAAAATAAAAAATAAAAAATAAAGGGGGCACCTGGGTGGCTTAGTCAGTTAAGCATCCAGCTTCAGCTTAGGTCACGATCTCATTGTTTGTGAGCTCGAGCCCTTCACAGAGCCCACTTTGGATCCTCTGTCCCCCTCTCTCTCTGCCCCTCCCTTACTTGCTCAGGTGTGCTCGCTCGCTCTCTCAAAAATAAAAACATCGTAAAAATAAATAAAAAATAAAATAAAATAAAATAAAGCCTAAAATAGATCATCAATTTTACCTTAAATCATGACTGACCCAGAGCTCACTCTAGAAGTCCGAGAGATGCCAGCTCTGCCATGGTCTTATTTTTCACTTGTGTGAAATAAATGTGCATTATCAAGTTTTCAAGCCACAGTTGTTGTTTTCCAGGAATCACTCTAAGTAAGCAACATGCTCATTTCATGAGGAATTAGTTTGGTTACAATTAAATAATATAATCCATACATCCGTATAATTTGTGTCCCATAAACTGCAATATATAGCAAAACACAGAGCAAACAAAGCAGGGAGAGCCCCTCAGCTACACCAGCCTCCACTCTGCTGCTCCCACGTCTCCCTCCGGAACCCAAGTGTATGAATCATGCCCAAACGAGGACAGCACTTTGGCGCTGTACCTCAAATCTTAGTAAATCTCTAGTTATTTTTGTTCTTCTAAAAGTAAATAGAAGTTCCTAATATTTTCTTCTCCATGGGGAGCATCTAACTCCATACTGGAGACCACAAAGAACTAAAGTTTTCTAGTTTGTAAATCAAAATCTGCCAGGCAGCCTGTATTTTCCTTGGTCTTACCTCAGATTGAAACAATGTGATATAATTTTCTATTTTCCTTCCTTTAAAAAAAGTCAATTCTTCATTAACCCAGAAAAACATGGCACATTGTAGTTTACCAAGGTGGTGTGTGATCTTTATGTAAAAATGGTATGTTCCAATAAATGCTACAACTGTTCATAAATTCCAGAGATAACACCATAATTTAAAATCATACATGTAAAGAGAGTGTAAAGCCAGGTTGGCCAGGTCTCACAGTGTCACACAAAGAATAAGAATGGCTGGATGTTTAGCCTGTAAAAGAGAAGACTGTGGGTGGCAAAAGAGCTGTTACAAGTATTTCAAGAACTGTCCTAGGGACAGAAGTATGAAGTCATGTGCTCACCAAGTATGTATCAAACACCTACCTGCTAAGTATCCTAGTCAGCTAGGACCTGGAGATAGAAAGATGAATAACATGTGATGCCTGCCTTCAAGGAAGCTCAGAGCCAGGTCAGGGAGAGCCACTTAGAAGTACCGTATGTGATTTAGATTGAGAGTTCACAACTTTTTTTTCTGTAGAGGATCAGAGAGTAAATATTTTAGGCTTTGCAGGCCTC
Organism: Neofelis nebulosa; assembly: GCF_028018385.1. NCBI lineage: Eukaryota > Metazoa > Chordata > Mammalia > Carnivora > Felidae > Neofelis > Neofelis nebulosa. Next base: position 39,605,007 of record NC_080789.1, on the reverse strand, counting down.
AAGGTCTCTTACAACTATTAAATCCTGTCCTTGTAACATGCAAACAGCCATGGACACTACATAAAGAATAAATGTGGCTGTTCTGATAAAACTTTATTTGTGGACACTGACATTTGAATTTCATATAGTTTCACATCTCATAGATTATTCTTTTGATTCCCCCCTCAACCTTTAAAAATCTAAAAACCTTGTCCCATGCCCACATAAACATGAAGCAGCCAGGTTTTGTCTGCAGTCAGTAATCCGCTGAGGTCTGATAAAGACTGATAGCAATTTGCTGGAACTCAGAGGCAGGGTAGGTAACCCCAGCTGGGGGGCAGGGAGGGGGGTTGGGGGAAGGATCATGGAGGCTTGCTGGAGAAATAACCCAGTAAAGGAGTATACAGCTCAAGAGGGCAGGCCGAAGAACAATATAAACAAAGGCACAGCTTTTTGAAGCAGACTGGGGAGTACAGATGGCCCACAAGCAACATAGTTACAGTGATAAAGGGTGAGCAAGGATGTCACAGAGACAGGTGGGGCCAGATCAAGGAAACTGAACTTTATGCTCTGGACGCAGGAAGTAGCCATTAAGAGGTTTAAGCAGGGAGTTCTCATTGGAATGGTCCAGGGGTACAGGTCTCCAGAATGGCAATTCTAGTCCCGGCTGTGGAGTCAGTCTGACGTGTGTTAGGATCCCAGTTCTGCCACACATCAAGCATATGACCTCCAACCAATGTCTTGTCCTATCTAGAGTTCAGTCCCCCTCATCTGAAAACCAAAGACAGTCCCTTACTGAGCATTTGTTTTTCTTCATTATTGCACTGTTTGCTTCCCTTATTGCACACAGTGTCACACCGGTAATGAGTTTCATCACTGACTTGTCGTTTGATGCCCCTTCTAGCTTGCAGGAACCTAGCCTCACCTATGTACATCAAGCGCCTAGCATGGAGTCTGATGGAGCAGGCACTCCAAAGTAGTTAAGGAAGAAATAAAAAAAATAAAGCCAACATTCTCCCACTTTATCATTCTATCAGTGTCCATACTTGCTTATTTTGCTAAGATAAATACACTGCATCATTATTTCAAACGAGGATCAAAAGCATGGAGAGAAAAAATGATCTCTATGAAACTATCTATAATAACTTTATTTTCCTGAAAGCGTTACAATTACTTTATATTTTGGTACATGGCTTTTTCCCCCTTCTTCCAGTGATGCATTTCCCTCAAGAAATTTTTCTTAGGGCGCCTGGGTGGTTCAGTCGATTAAGCATTCCACTTCAGCTCAGGTCATGATCTAGCAGTTCACAAGTTCAAGCCCCACATCAGGCTCTGTGCTGACAGCTCAGAGTCTGTAGCCTGCTTCGGATTCTATGTCTCCCTCGCTCTCTGCCCCTCCCCTGCTCATACTCTGTCTCTCTCTCTCTCCCAAAAATAAATAAAACACTTTTTTAAAGAGAAATTTTCTTTCTCAAAATAGGCAATTTCTGGTTTATATTGCACTAAACTTAAAGTGAAGCAAAATCTTTCCAATGAAAAATTCATCAGGCTAACTTTATAACTTAAATTGAGACCTAGGATTTCATGGGCCATTTCATGAATGGCCCACAAATGACTGTGTTCTTTTCTGTGTAAATTGCCAAAAGACCTTCATATTTTACTATCTAATATCACATCACATTAAAAATTGTGCAAATATGAATTATCTCATCACAAGATTTCTAGGACTCTTGTTCCAGGGCAAACCAAAAAGCGACAAAATCCATGTTGATTTTTAGCTCAAATTGCTCCTTATTGTTCAATTTCATTCATTCATTTTAATACATGTCTAGTGAACACCTATGTGATGCATTCTTAAATCTTTCCTTTTGGAGAGATTCATGTAGCATGTTTTTTACACACTTAAGTCTAGCCTGCCTCGTTTCCGTAGTGTACTGATTATCACGTTCGCCTCACACTTAAGTCTAAATAGCTTAAGTCGGGGCGCCTGGGTGGCGCAGTCGGTTAAGCGTCCGACTTCAGCCAGGTCACGATCTCGCGGTCCGTGAGTTCGAGCCCCGCGTCAGGCTCTGGGCCGATGGCTCGGAGCCTGGAGCCTGTTTCCGATTCTGTGTCTCCCTCTCTCTCTGCCCCTCCCCCGTTCATGCTCTGTCTCTCTCTGTCCCAAAAATAAATAAAAAATGTTGAAAAAAAAAAAATTAAAAAAATAAATAAATAAATAAATAAATAGCTTAAGTCTTACCCATTTTTCTTATGATGTGTATGGGTAACGATGGCCTCCATGGAGAAAGCCTATCAATGCCAAGGATAGAATAAAAATAGAGCAATTCGTAAGACTATATTTAAATCATGAATTTTAAATAGTAACATCAGTTTTCATCATCCTTCTAGTTTCCAAGAAATCCTATCTGCCTCCTGAAATCTAACCTCATTTACTTATGACAGAATTGCTTTTGAGAGTTCAGATGTTAGCCACATTACCATTGTTGTATAAACAACTTAGTTCCTGTTCTCCCTTTGGGTTTTACAATCTTTTAAGACTGATTATAAATTGAGAATATCCAGGATGCTAAAATGATATACAATTTACTCAACACACCAAATATGTTATTTAGAAAAGCCCTGTCATTTTCTAAGGAGTGCTTATAATTACGTTCCAACACATATTTTGTCACCACTCCAGTCTCAAAATTAAACAGGAGATAGTGTACATGAGAAAACAGTTTAATTATATTTCTGAAAAAGTTCTTTCCAGGAAAGCTCTATGCAAAGGTGAGGAGATCCCCTGGGATTTTTTAAATTTTAATTTGCAATTACTAATTTGTTCAAAGAAGAGGGGATATATTTATTTAGGACCACAAATATATAGTATATGAATAAATGTATATTGTACAAGTATTCAAATATGTTTATGATATATGTATTCTCTGATATGTATTCTGGATTTTATCCAAAATCCTGAGGATGGCTTTGCATTTTAGTGAAATCCGCACAGTACATACAAGATTTAGAGACATAACATTCAAGCAAGCACATAGTACATAAAGATAGCTGTTGAATCCATTAGGAACAATTCTAATCTAGTGTTTGTTACCCCTTCCCCTTTTTTCCTTGATATGTTTATGTGTTCATCAATTTAAGAGGTAGAGCACACCTACTATGTACTAGGCTGTTCTGGAGGCTAAAGATACAGCAGTGAATAAAATAGGCAGTCCTCCAACATGGACTGATATTCTGGAGGGGCATAAAGACACTAAACAAGGTGAGTAAAATATAAAGTGTGTTACATAGTAAGTGTCTAGGACAAAAATGAAGCAGGACATTTATGAAGAGTGGTCAGATTCTGGATATATTTTGGAGAACCAACAGGATTTGCCTCTGACAATGAAAGAGATCAGGGAGCCAAAGATGGGTACATCAGTTTTGGCATGAGCAATAGCAAGAACACAGTCGCTCAACACTGGGTGGGGAAATCTGCAATACGCCAGGTTTGGGGAGAATGGATAGTATGGGCTACCTTTGGAACATCCTTAATTTATGATACCAATTAGGAAAGCAAATGGAAATACCCAGTTCATAGTTAACTAAGCTTAAAACTTTATTTTATTCAACTTTTTAGCCTAACATGGAAAATTGCCTTTTTTTCTTCATCTAAGCCATGATGAGGTATATGTGTTCATCATACCGAGTACATTTGAAAGCTGTTGACTAAGGTACCTTTCTCACTTTTTTTCTTTCCTTCTCTCATTTAGTCTTCATGTTATTTAATCCTTAACTATGTAAAACACAGGACATAAACCATGCAATTTACTCTCATCCTCACTTTTAATCCTCACCTTAGATTTGTATTCCTTCTTTATGCTATACATCATACAAAAAATACTTGTCTCCTCAGATTATCACACTCCTATTTCCTCTCTTACAAACCTTTCCTTCAACTAACCAGAAGATACTCAAGGCTTAATACCTTTACAGAATCCTTCTAATCCAACCCCAATTTACTGATATCTGTCTTTCTCCAGGACAGGTCTAGAAATATCCCACGTATGACATAGTTTATAAAATCTTCTACTGCTCTAGAATTTGACACATAAATTACAAACTCTCAACACTCCAAAAGAAAAATAGTCTATTGAAAATCATTCTTTTGGTTCTTCCTACTCAAGCTGGATTTCATATCCTATTTGCAGAATATAGAGAAATGAATTTGTAAAGAAAAAAATTTTTAATCAATTGATGATTATTAGTTTAGTGGCCTCATAGACTTCTACATTAAAAGCAAGTCTGAATAACAGCAATCCTTCTCAAATCTTATCCTCCCCCAAAAAACAAACAAAACAAAACAAAACAAACCAAGAGGAGAGAAAACTCCTAGACTCATTTTACAAGCATCATCCCGGAAAATGACACTGGTAGAAAAGAAAACCATAGGCCATTAGCCCTGATGAATATAATGTAAAAGTTCTCAATAAAATACTAGCAAACCAAATTCAGCAGCACATTAAAAGGATTATTGACCATGATCAAGTGGGATTTATCCCTGGAATGCAAGGGTGGTTCAACATACACAAAATCAGTATGATACATCACATTAATAGAATGAAAGAAAATCATATGACCATTTCAATAGACACAGAAAAAGCTTTTAACAAAATTCAACATCTGTTCATGGTAAAAACTCCACAAATTAGGCACAGAAGGAACATATCTCAACATAATAAATTCAAGCCCAAAAGGTAACATCATATTCAATAGTAAAAGGATAAAAGCTTTTCCTCTAAGATCAGAAATAAGAGTGCCCACTCTTACCATTCCTATTCAAACTAGTATTGGAAGTCCTCGCTAGCATAATCAAGCAAGAAATAAAAAGTATCAGAATTGGAAAGGAAGTAAAATTCTATTTGCAGAGGACATGATTTCATATATAGAAAATCCTAAGGACAACCAAGAAACTGTTAGATCTAATTAATAAATTAAAGTTGAAGAATACAAAATTAACATACAAGAATCAGTAGCATTTCTATATGCTAACCCTAAGTTTTCTGAAAAAGAAATCAATTCCACTTATAATACCATCAAAAACAAAGTACTTAAGAATAAACCTAACTAAGGAAGTAAAAGAGCTCTACTCTGAAAACTACAAGACACTGATGAAAGAAATCAAAGAGGACAAATAAATGAAAAGTCATCCCATGTTCACGGATTGGAAGAATATTGTTAAAATTTCAATACCACCAAGAACTGTCCATAGATTTGATGAAATAGGTATCAAAATTCCAATGGCATTTTTTAAATAGAAATAGAAAAAAGAAACTCAACATTTATATGGAACCACAAAAGACCCCAAATAGCTAAGGAAATTCAGAGAAAGAACAAAGGAGGAGGCATCACTCTACTTGATTTCAAGCTACACTATAAATCTATAATCATCAAAACAATATGGTACTGGCATTAAAAACAGACAAATAGACTAACCCAAATAAACCCAAATATATATGGTCAACTAATATTTGACAAGGGAGCCAAAAATATTCTATGAAGAAAAGACGGTTTCCAATAAATGGTGCTGGGATAATTGGATATTCGCATGTAAAGAATGAAACTGGACTGAGGTCTTACACCATTTGCAAAAATTAACTCAAAATAGATTAAAGACTTAAGCATAAACCTGAAACCATGAAACTCCTAGAACAAAACATAGGGATAAAGCTCCTTGACTTGAGTCTTGGTAACAGTTTTTTAGATAGGGCACCTAAAGCACCACCAACAAAATAAACAAAAAATAAGTGATCTACATCAAACTAAAAAGCTTCTGTACAGTGAAAGAAACCATCAATGAAGTAAAAAGACAATCTACAGAATAAAAAAAAAAAAACCTTTTTGCAAATAGTATATCTGATAAGGTGTTAATATCCAAAACACAAGAAGAACTCATACAACTATCAAGAAACCATAACCCAAAATTTTAAGAAGTGGGCAAAGGATCTGAATAGACATTTCTCTAACGATATACACAAAGCCAAAATGTACATGAAAAGATGCTCAACATCACTAGTCATTAGGGAAATTCAAATTAAAACCACAATGAGGTATCACCTCATGCCTTTTAGAAAAGCCATCATAAAAAAGAGATAACATGTTGGTGTACACATGGTAAAAAGGGAATCTTTGTATGCTATTGGTGGAATTGTAAATTATCACAGCCCCTATGGAGTACAGTATGGAGGACCCTCAAAAACTTAAAAATAGAACTACCATATGATCTAGGAATTCCACTTCTGGAAATATATCCAAAGGAAATGAAAACATTAACTCAAAAAGATATTTGCACCTGCATGCTTATAGCAGCATTATTTACAATAACCAAGACATCAAAACAACCTAAATGTCCATGTATGGATGAATGGATAAAGTTGTTAGACACATACGTGCACATGCATGAATACACACACACACACACACACACACACACACACACACACACACAAATGGAATATTATACAGCCATAAAAATGAGGAAATCTCACCATGTGCAACAACATAGATGGGGCTTGAAAGCATTATGCTAAGTGAAGTAAGAGAAAGATATTATCTCACTTATACATGAAATCTTAATAACAACAGCAAAAACACCACCACCAGCAAAACTCCTAGAAAAAGAGATCAGACTTGTTATAGGGGCTGGGGAATTGGAGGAGTGTTGTTAAACGGTACAGACTTCCAGTTATAAAATAGGTGAGTACTAGTGGTATTATATACAATATGATGACTGTAGCTAATACTGGTATATGATATGTAGGAAAGTTGAGAGTAAATCCTCTCACAACAAGAATACTTTCTTTTCTTCTTTCCTTTTTATCTATAGGAAAAGATAAATGTGAGCTGAATCTATTATAGTAATCATTTCACAATTTATGTAAATCAAACCATCCTGCTGCATACCTTAAACTTATATAGTGTTATGTCATTTACTTTTCAAGAAAACTGGAGGGGAAAAAAGGCAAGTCTCAGTTCTGATTAGTCAGTTATTTTCATGCCATTCTAAAGAACCACTTTTGAAGGTCAAAAGCACAATTTACTAACCCCAGTGGGTATAAAAAACAAAACATGACTTCGAGTTGGGCAAATGCCTTTAATGAGATGCTAGCATTAAATTATGAACTCATGCCAAGAACAAAAGCATAAATATTGGAATCCAGATCAACAGTGACTAACCCAAGAAACATGCTGGATTGCCCACAGGCTGATCCAAACTAAATGCCTCACTTCGGGAATTATTAAATATCGTAACTAAAAATGGTTATTAGATGAATGTACTGCCCAAATTGGGAAAGCTCTTACATCATCAATTACTTGCATACAGACCCTAAGAGATTTGTGGAAGTCATGAGAGTGACTTCCTAACTTAATACAAAAATGGATATGTTTGTCATACTCAATGGTGAAAAAGTGAGAACTTCCTGTAAGGTCAAGAACAAGACAAGGATGTCCATGCTCACCACTTTTAGTCAACATAGTACTGGAAGTCCTAGCCACAACAGTAAGACAACAAAGAAATAAAAGGCCCCCAAAATGGTAAGAAAGAAGTAAAACTCTGACTATATGCAGATGACATGATATTATATATAGAAAATTCTAAAGAACCCACCAAAAAATTACTAGAACTGGTAGGTGAATTCAGTAGTCACAGGATTCAAAGATCAATGTAAATCTGTTGCATTCCTATACACTAATAATGAAGTAGCAGAAAGTTAAATTAAGAAAACATTCCCACTTATAACTGCACCAAAAACAATAAAATATCAGGGAATAAACCTAACCAAGGAGGTAAAAGACCTCTACCCCGAAAACTATAAAACTCAAGTTGATGAGTTGATGAAAGAAACTCAAGATGACACAAAAAAAGGAAAAGACATTCCATGCTCATGGATTGGAAGAACAAATATTGTTAGAATGTCTATAGTATGCAAAGCAACCTACAGATTTAATGCAATCCCTAACAAAACACCTACAGCATTTTTTAATGTTTATTTGAGAGAGAGAGAGAGAGGGAAAGGGAGAGACAGAGAGACAGTGTACAAGTGGGGGAAGGGCAGAGAGGGAGAGACACGCAGAATCCAAAGCAGGTTCCAGGCTCTGAGCTGTCAGCATAGAGCCCAACATGGGGCTTGAACTCACGAACTGTGAGATCGTGACCTGAGCCAAAGTCAGACGCTTAACTGACTGAGCCACCCAAGTGCCCCAACCTACAGAATTTTTGACAGAACTAGAACAAACAATCCTAAAATTTGTGTGGAACCACAAAAGACTTCAAATAGCCAAAGCAATCTTGAAAAACTAAACTGGAGGTATCACAATTCTAGATTAAGTTACAGTACAAAGCAGTACTAATTAAGACAGTATGGTACTGGCATACAAATGGATACATAGATCCATGGAATAGAACAGAAAACCTGGAAATAAACTCACAATTATATGGTCAATTAATCTTTAACAAAGGAGGAAAGAATATACAATGGGAAAAAGACAATCTCTTCAAGAAATGGTGCTGGGAAAACTGGACAGCAAAATGCAAAAGAATGAAACTGGACCACTTTCTTACACCATACACCAAAATAAACTCAAAATGGATTAAACACTAAAAGTGATACCTGAAACCATAAAGATCCTTGAACACAGCACAGGCAGTAATCTCTCAGACATCAGCCATAACAACATTTTTCTAAATAGGTCTCCTGAGGCAAGCGAAATAAAAGCACAAATAAACTATAGGGACCACATAAAAATAAAAAGCCTCTACACAGTGAAGGAAACAATCAGCTAAATGACAACCTACAGAATGGGAGAAGATATTTGCAAATGACCTATCCAATAAAGGGTTAGTATCCAATATATATTGGATATATATATCCATATATATATATATATATATATATATATATATATATATATATAGAACTGATACAACTCAATACCCCCAAACAGATAATCCAATTAAAAATGGGCAGAGGACATGAACAGACATTTCTCCAAAGAAGACATACAGATGGCCAACAGACACATGAAAAGATGTTCAACCTCACTCATCAGAACAATGCAAATCAAAACCAGCTCACATCTGGAAGAACGGCTAACATCAACATAAGAAACAAGAGATGTTGGCGAAGACGTGGAGAAAAAGGAATCCCAGTTTGGTGGGAATGCAAACTGGTGCAGCCACTATGGAAAACAGAATGGACTTTCCTCAAAAAATTAAAAATAGAAATATCCTATGACTCAAAAATCACACTACTGGGTATTTACCCAAAAAGTATGCAAACACTAATTCAAAGGGATAAATGCACTATGTTTACTGCAGCATTATTTACAATAGCCAAACTATGGAAGCAGCCCCAATGTCCATTGATAGATGAATGGATAAAGAAGTGGTGTGTATGTATGTATGTATGTACACACATACACACACAAGGGAATATTATTCAGCCATAAAGAATGAAATGTTGCTATTTGCAAAAAACATGGATACAGCTAAACAATATAATGCTAAGTGATATAAGTTAGTCACCAAAAGATAAATACCATATAATGTCACTCATGTGTAATTAAGAAACAAAACAAGCAATCAAAGGGAAAAGAGAGAAACAGACTCTTAATTTAGAGAAAAAACTGATGGTTACCAGAGGAGAGGTGAGTGGGGAGATGGGGAAAATAAGGGATGAGTATTAAGGAGTACACTTTTCATGATAAAAAAAAAAATAAAATCTTTTAAAAAGTAGACTGGGGATTAAAAAATAGTAACTTAGAAACTCAAGAGTGCACCATTTTATGACTCTGCCAAGAAGCATAAAACCACAATGTCTATATAAGATATTATAAAAATGAATTGCCTCTCCATTTCTGAATTTGCATTGTTGGACACAAAATACTGTTTTCTATCCAACTTTTACATGTAACTTCTTCAAACTCCAATCCCAAAACTAGTGAAGATTTATTAAGGCATCAGGTTAAGGGGGAACAGGAGTATGTTTGAAGACAGGGCCTGTGTCAAAGTGTTTCTTTTCAAAATGGGAGATCAGGGATCTGTTACCTTCTAACTCCCTCCATGGGAATTTCCTCCAGAGAAAAGAAATGCATTTACTTCTAATGGCCCTATGTCTCTGACAACTTACATCCTCATTTTCAGTTCTGAGACTATGGTTTAGTAAATGGACCTCAGACCCAATAAATATATCAGTGGAGAATTTTCTAGCAAGTAAATCAAAATTCAGGCAAGAGAATGGGATATGCCTGAAGTAACAAACCGCTTATTTAATTTGGTTAGCACAGCCACCAGGAAAGGAACCTCTGTTGTTTTGTAAAACCTGTTGAAAATATTTCTGGTAATGACATGTACATTTTCAAGGAATAAAGAAAACTGGCCTTTTGAAGGCTACTCAAGGGTGCCAACTATGGTACCATTTCCAAGGAGTCCTCTAAGGACCCTGAAATACTTAAGGGTTTTGTTAATCATCTTAAAATCTCAAAAAGCACTCTAAACTACACAATAATACACTAAATCCACATAAAGCTTCCTGGTGTTTTGTAGAAAGTCTTAGTTAGCTCCAGTGTTTGGATTGGTTGAAATATTTCCAAGCTCGGTAGCAATCCCCTGGAAACCCAGGGGTTCAAACAAACCTCTCTGCTACTGTGTCTTTTGCCTCTAAATATAGTAATCACAGATGTTGGTGTACTGAATAATCATCTAATAGAACTCGAACCCTGACAAACAGGTTTACTAATACTAAGATTACCTAAAACAATAAAAAACATAACAGGGGGCGCCTGGGTGGCTCAGTCGGTTAAGCGTCTGACTTCGGCTCAGGTCACGATCTCGCAGTCCGTGAGTTCGAGCCCCGCGTCGGGCTCTGGGCTGACCGCTCAGAGCCTGGAGCCTGTTTCGGATTCTGTGTCTCCCTCTCTCTCTGCCCCTCCCCCGTTCATGCTCTGTCTCTCTCTGTCTCAAAAATAAATAAAATGTTAAAAAAAAAATTAAAAAAAAAAATAACAGTAGCTATTGAGGGTTTACTATCTTCCATTCGCTGTGCTTAACATTTTACATGAAGTATAGCATCTTATAGTCACAACAAAGCTGAGATAGGTATTATTTACCCCGTTGAAACGCTAGAAAAATAAGACTGAGGAAGCTAAATATCTTGTCAAGTTTATACCAGCGAATAAATGAGTGAACCAGTAATCTAAACCATGCCTTCTACCTCCACTTGGATCATGGTTTTTTTGTGGGCTATGTTTATTTTATTTTGGGGAGAGAAAGCACAAGTAGGGGAGGGGCAGAGAGAGAGGGAGACAGAGGACCCAAAGCAGGCTCTGCACTGACAGCAGGTAGACCAATGTGGGGCTCAAACTCACAAACCACAAGATCATGACCTGAGCCAAAGTCAGACGCCTAACCTACTGAGCCACCCAGGTGGCCTTGGATCACGTTTTCTGATGTGTGAGTCTAAACCGCCTTTCCAGAAACAATTTGACTTCTTTGGAAAACTTTCAGAATTGACCCATTTTACCTAAAAAATTCCATTTGCTAGGAAGATTAAAAATTTAACTCTAATCTTGGCCTGTCTCTCAACATTCCTTCAACTCCCCTTAAAAAAGGAAGATATAACAGCACCTGTCATTTAGATCTTTGGAGAAAATATTGACAGCAGGAACTAATTAGCATACCCTGAAAGACAGAGCTAGGAGTTCAGAAAGACTCTTTGGCAAAGATAAAGTTTGAAATGTGTTCCTAGAGCTTATCTATCCACATTTATTCCTTATTCAGTCCACCAACCGGCAAATGTCTATCACTCCTTTGTCTGTGCCAGGGGCCAAGCAAATGCTCTCCTAAAAGTGAAGGCAGCTTGTTTTACAGAACTGGAAGAAGTTTTCCTTGCAATTCCCCAAATGCAACTTTGCAAAAAAGAGGTTCTCCCCTCAAACCCACTATCTCCTAGAAACACCTACTTGTGCCTTCTTCCTTCTTGAAACCCCAGATATCCTGGTCCTGCTTGAGCAATCCCCTATGTAGAATCCCAAAGTTAGAGAAGTGTACCACGTGTCCCAGAGTGCCAAACCCACAAAATATTTGCACCAATGTGTAGTTATGCCCTGTGGTCTGGCAGAACAGAAAAAACAGCTACCTTATCCAGAGCTTGCTATGAACTAGCACTGTTCTCAACATTGGACAATCTTTGCCTCGTTTTATTCCTAGGACAAGTCTAGGAAATTTACACTATCGTTATCAACATTTCACAGCTAAGATAACTATGGCTTAAAGACCTAAGGAATCTAAAGTCCATGCCCTTAGCTATTGCACCATACTTTTTAGTTCTTGAAAAATTGAAGATCAATGGCCCGTATTAGGTTACAATACTGTTATTCTGAATTCTCTGATTTCTACTTTATAACACAGTCGATTTTTTATATAGCATGCGAGATGCATTTCTTTCGCTCTCCCCAAAGGAACCTATCTCTTTGTTCAAAGGTAAAACTGTATACCTCAACTTTGTAAAACCCTGTAGTTGAGACTGTCTCAAGTTCCCATCAAATCAGATAATTCCAATGAGATCTCCTTGAAGAACATAAATGGACCACCATGGCTACAAAGTGCAGAACAACAAAAGCCAAAGTCCAGGTAACAGATCTTCATTGAAATTCAGGAGCATATCTACAAACTTATTTCTCATCTTAGCACACAGCATGACAGGGGGTTTGAAGGATTTGAATTCTGAATTTCTGTTAGAATAACATCTGCCACGAACAAGTCCTGAATGTACTACTTGTCCCCGTAGAGAAAAATGAGGAGCTTATCATGCAGGTCTTTGTCAAGATAATGCCTACACCTGTTGTCAGGCTAAAGCTTTAGATGCTTCTGGATGGAATGCCAGGTTGGCTGTGTGCAGGTTAGGCAGCGTGGCTGAGCTACAAATTACTTGGAAGCAAGCTGATTTTAAGTTGCCATGGCAAAGAAAACGCAGACAATGAAAAGCTTTTACATTAATATTTCCCATGTCTTGTTAGGCTAGGATTGTCCGGCTGAGGGGAGCCTTTTTTTGTACTTCTGACATGAACAGATCAAATAATAAACACTAATTACAGATTAGTATAAGGATTTCTGGCTTCATCTCAGGGGTGCATATATCTGACTAGGTAATTACCTCTGACAGATAGGCTCCTTATCCTCAGTTCTCCTGTAAGAACCTATTTTATCGCCTGCTGATGAGACCACAGGGGAGAAAGGTCATGAGGCAGGTTTATAAGACCATTATAGTCGATGTGTTGAGGTGTCTAGGTACCCACCCCTGGTGAAAAAATGTTTTGTAGGGAAATGAACCAGTGGCTCTCAGTCATGGGAATTTGTTACTTCAGGGAAGTGACTGAGTGGTAATAGATGGTCGGTTCGCAGATTGAAGTGGAAGGCATTTCTTGAAAATAAGATGCCTTTACCCAGAGTGCTCTAAAAGTTACTCCCAGTACAAAGAGCAAGCTAAATTCTTTATCATACTTACATTCTCCTCCACCCGCTCATTCAGGCTCAAGTTTCTTTACAATTGTAGATAATGTTCAGAAAGTACTCTAACCTCAAGGAATTTTCAGAAATACGCAAACATGTGCTTTACTCCCTCTTACATTCTCTGGAGAAATTCGTCCTTTTCTGACACCCTAATGGACTTTGCCAGTGGTGATTCTCTCCCCTTATTATTTATTCAGACAGTTAAGAATCTATAGAAGCACCCAGAAGATTAGAGAAATCAGAGAAGTAGAAGGCTCCTAAATAAACCCCCCCCCAAATTGAGGATGTACACATGTGCTACTCTTCCAGAAATGATCCAGCTTAATAAAATGATATGGTTTCAACACTTTTCCTCTTAGCCCTATTGTGAGAATAGGGATTCAGAGGGGAAAAGTAGGTTTGAGACTATGGCAATGACCTGTACTCCCAACACCAAATAGAAATTCCTGGGTTTTGATCAAGTATGAATGTCTCAGTGCAGTCCCCTTTTTGAATTACTTAAATTCAGATATCGCAGAAATGCAAGCATTTCTAGACTGTTTATAAAACCTAAGATTTTCTCAAGGTGCCTGGGTGGCTCAATCGGTTAAGCACCAACTCTTGATTTCGGCTCAGGTCATGATCTCACGGTTTGTGAGTTCAGGCCCCGCATCAGGCTTTTCCTTGACAGTGCAGAACCTGCCTGAAATTCTGTCTCTCTCTCTCTCTCTCTCTCAAAAAACAAACATTATAAAAAGAAAAAAGAAAAAACTAAGATTTTTCTCTCAAGTAGTCTGTGGTATTTGGTATTATACACAGTATAGGTACTATACACATAGAGGATTTTCTATGAATCCTCTAAGGGAAATCTACGTATACTTAATACATCTGTTGGAGCACTTATTCCTAGCCTTGTAAAGGCCTTAATGTGCTTTGTAGTACAGATATACATATTCCCACTTTCTAACCATGCTTTTATCCTGTTCACTTAAGTACAATAGCAAAATAAATTCATATGGGACAGATGGCTATTCAAGATACCTTTATTTTTTTAATGTGCTTCTTAAAAAAGCAAAACAAGAAAATCCTTCTGCTTTTCTAACTATGCTTTATGAAAATTTTGCTGTTGTTCCTCACAGAATTGACAAGATTTAGACAAAACACACAGTGGAATGATCAGAATTTAATTAGGTTTACTTGGTATTGCAACAGCTTTCAAATTCTTTCCTCTTATGAAGGAGTGAATCCCTAGATTACAGACACATGAAAATAAAACTTAACCACAGAGAAGAATTTTTACACTGTACTTCTCATTTCTTAATCATGTAAAGCACCTGTGCCCTTCTAAAAAGGCACAAATCCCTCTTTATCTTTATTATTTTGATGAGTTCACGAGATGAATTCACCTCTAGAACACTCTAAAAATGAAATTGTGATAAATGGCCCCAGGAATATAACCTCTTCTGGATGATACTTGTGATTTGGAAATTCTCTGGGGAAACTAGAATCATGTAGAACTTATTTGTGTCCTAGTCATTCAACTAGAGTATTTACTCTCCTCTGAAGGTTCTTAATATTAAGGGTAGGCTGAGAGGTGATCATCTTAATCTAGAAGATTTTTCATAACTTGGGAAAATTGAGTTTTAGAAGCAAATTCTCCATATGCACGTTTTTATATTTCATTGGATGCTGAAGTGTACAAATCAACACAGCAACAGAAGAAAAGTTCCTAGCTTTGAAAATACCCAGCCGATTTAACGTATTATTTACCCTAATCACCTCTTAAACATAGGCTCATTGCAATTGCTAATATACAAGTTTGTGTAAAAGTCTTTATAGCATGTATTTCATAAAGTATAAACCAAAATTTATATGATTAGATTTGTTGACAAAACTCTCTGACAGCCTCTTCCATATCCAGTTCTTTAACTCATCGGTAGCAAAGACTAATTGAACAGTTTTCTAAGTGGCCTTGCATTGCCGGACCACATGGGTTACAGACAAAAATGCTATGGCATGGAGACGAAGGACTATTTTAACAAACGTTTTTGACACGCTCTCCTGGGAGATCTAGAGCACTGTATACTCAGAGCCAGGATGATGATTTAATAGTTCCAACATTTCAAGTTTTGAATAGAAACATATCAGCAAACAAGAATGAAAGTTGATGCAGTATTGTTGGCAGATGTGAGAAAACAACACATATTATATGATATGTTTAATTGGCCTTCTCCTGAATTACATAGACCTTACATTCCCAATCTGTTTATACATAGCTGTTTAATACCTAGATCTTTGAGTTATTGTTTGATTGTTTGCTCTTTCCTGGTAATGGTTATTCCCACCAACCAATTTATAAGAAACAGCTGATGGAGACGGGGGGGGGGGGGGGGGGGGGGGAAACGTCTCGGATTTCAGTGTGGAATAACCCGGTATCAAGAATCTTTTCCCCGGGGCGCCTGGGTGGCTCAGTTGGTTAAGCGGCCGACTTCAGCTCAGGTCATGATCTTGCGGTCCATGAGTTCGAGCCCCGCGTCGGGCTCTGTGCTGACAGCCCAGAGCCTGGAGCCTGTTTCGGATTCTCTGTCTCCCTCTCTCTGACCCTCCCCCATTCATGCTGTCTCCTTCTGTCTCAAAAATAAAATAAATGTTAAAAAAAAAATTAAAAAAAAAAAAAAAAGAATCTTTTCCCCCAAACTCTACAGAGATGAGGACTATACAATCAGTTATTAGAAAGGAATTCTCAGGATTGTTCGTGTTTTTTATGTTTTCTATTTGTGCCTGTTCAATCAAGGTTTATGTATATTCATTGATTTTTTCAAGTCTGATTAACTTTAAAAAAACATAACTTCAATCTTTATGCTCATTCCCCCAGAAACGTCACCCACACAATTAAAGTCATGATACTTAAATTACAGATGTCAGAGTGCCAGGATTTACAATTCAAAAAGGCATCTGAGCAAAATTAAAAGCTAGACTATATATGCAGGCTATTATGGGTTTTAGAATAAATTGGTATATTAGGCCAAAGTTATCAATTTGAGGGGGGCAATCAACTGTAGGTATGCATTTGATTACCTATTTTTCTTAATTCAGGAAACTAGGTTACATACAAAATACATAAATACGTTGTATATAGTGACTAAAGGAAATAAAGGCATGAGTAGAATGTGCCTTTAGTGGCTTAGGTGAGAAAATACATGGTGATTCATAACTCTCCCAAGATTGCTTCTTTTCCACTTTTTGTCACTTAGCTAGATAAAGTGGTCTATCATTAAATGAACAAGCTGGAAAACTTCTTCGGTCAAAAGGAAAACAAACTTTGTTATGGAAACTCAGGCTAGCTCAAGATAAAAGATGGTGCAGGCGAAGGTCACTGCCATGGTCTCTGATCTTGTTCTTGTGCTGTCAGAGCTACTTTAAATCAGCACTGGCATCTCTGGGCCTTGAATTAACCTGTGAGAGTTGTCCAGTCCATCACCCTATCAGATGAAATTGCTTTAAGCCATTCCCAAAGAAAGATACTAAATCCCTCTCCAGAAAAGAGAGTGATTTTTAACATATGAACTATTATTTTATAGAGAGTAGCTATTTAGAAATGTTAAATTTCCAACCAAAGAAGTTCACAAACAGAAGATTCCTCTGGCAATAGCCACACTTTCCCCCAAACAAGTCTTTGGAACTTTTTTCTTCCCATTGTATTTATTTGTTTCCTATTGCATAGACTATCTTCCATGACCACTGTCGTTTTATTTAAAATATTGATAACTACCCTACATGCCTAGGATTCTCCAGGCTAAATAAAGATATTTAGGTCTTTAAACATCTTCTACAACCATCATCTCTAACCTCATAATGATTTACAAAAACTCTCAGTGCCCTTTCCAGAAGTTAATCATTACTGGGCATCCCTGCCTGGGGTCTCCCTGCCTCCCTGGGTCTGCAGGTGCCTCTGCAGCCTCCCTCCCCCACCCCCATCCCTGACTCTCCAGCTTTCCCTACACTTCTACCTTCCTTCTCCTGCTGTCTGGTACACACCCTGTGTTTCTACAGTTCTGCACACTTTTCACCCTTCCTGCTTGCTCTCACGACTTCAACTTAACATGTGTCAAAGACATTCTACGGGAAGAATAACTATTGCAGCATTTCACAAAGTCATTCTGAACACATTTGACACCAAGAAGGCCACCCAGTCACCTGCCTGTAGGGGATAAAGGAAATAAGCTTGAGATCAGAGACATACATGTGACTGCAACTCACCATCACAGATAATATCTTAAACAGTCTTTATCCTATCAATTTATCTTCATCTTCAGCACTTCGGTGACCTCCACCCTCTTACCCACCTTATAACCTTTTAATATTTTAGCTAACTGGTAGCCTCCATAAGAGAAATATCTTTGACATAATCGTACATATTGGCTTGAAGAGACAGCCACTATTGCACCATAACTAGAACCATAACCATGGGCAAGTCACATAGCTTGTCCAGACAGCAATCTCTCAAATGAAAAAATTAAACTATTTGACATCTGAGGACTCTTCTATCTTTCAATCAATGATTCTATTACTTTTTTATTAAATAAGGTTTAGAAAGTTGGCCTATGAAATGACTGTAAAGAATAAAAATTGCAGTGAAATAGCTTCACATATATAAGCTCATATATGAAGCTATTTAAAGGTCAGCTGTGCAGACATTTTTGACATATTTCTAGCCAGTTATAATCACAACTTTCTTATTTCTATTCTTTTTATGTGCATTTGGTTAAGGATGATGTGCAAAATTCTCTTTTTATATACATTCTATTGGGGATGCCAACTAAGATTTAGTTTATCTTAAAAGTTATTTATAATGTCAATACATTTATTATTATTTATTTTTATTATTTTTTAATATGAAATTTATTATCAAATTGATTTCCATGCAACACCTAGTGCTCATCCCAACAGGTCCCTGTCTTGGAAATTTTTGTAATATCTAATTATGTATAGATCCAGATTATCTATGCTTCACAAATAAATAACTGTTGGGAATTAGAATGGTTTGATACATGATATTAAGTGGATATATATTAACTCTTTCCTTAAAAAGTTGTTTTTATGATAATATCATATAACCATATTATCAATCAATTAGGTGATATAGTCAATCCAAAATCTTTGACATCTCACAAAGATCATTAAGTTCTCATAAACAAAGCCATGTTATTACATTAAAATAAAAGAGCCTCTACATCCTGTGCATTTTCTTCTATATATTATACAAATATTTAAGCATGTATACATGTAGCTCTAGGGGACTAGAGACAGAACTGGGTCAGAAAACATCTGCAGTGCTCTTGTAATAATTTTCCATTTCCTCAGTACCATCTTTTAATACCAGAGCCTTTACTGTATCCTTTTTCTCTTCAATATATACATACACTTCGTCTTACTTCTTTCAAAAACAAAAGAAATACAAAAGGCAAAATACGCAACACTACTGGCTCTAGGGAAGGAAGTATAGGCTTGAAACAGTATAAATTTTACAGTGGTGGAAATTTCTAAGAAGCGTTTCCATGTTCTATTCACAGGAAATTTTATGGAAGAAACGAGTATGTTAAATCCCAATTTCCAGGACTAGATGTGCTATGAAAATTATTTAAGGACATGATATATACATACATGATTTCAGCCCTCTTTTGCTAAGCCTGTGATACACTTCAATCCTGCCATTTACCAAACCCCAATGGAACTCATCTTTGAATACCATTAAGGATGTGTATCCACAATGCCAATGGCCATCCCATAATGTTTAGAGAAACATGCTTAATAAGGAGATTTATCCTACTTGCCATTATTCTCCAGTACCCCATCTACTTGCAACAGAATTGTATGTAATCATGTTATTCTCTTTCACATTAGCAAGCCCTGAAAAGAAATAAAACTGGGAAATGGCAGTTCTCAGACTCAAGGCACTCTTTTTTTTTTTTTTTTTTTTTCAACGTTTTTTATTTATTTTTGGGACAGAGAGAGACAGAGCATGAACGGGGGAGGGGCAGAGAGAGAGGGAGACGCAGAATCGGAAACAGGCTCCAGGCTCCGAGCCATCAGCCCAGAGCCTGACGCGGGGCTCGAACTCACGGACCGTGAGATCGTGACCTGGCTGAAGTCGGACGCTTAACTGACTGCGCCACCCAGGCGCCCCTCAAGGCACTCTTAATAGATGATGGACGATCGTACTAATCAAATCTTTTAGTAACACAAATGTCAACCACAGATTTTACAGAAGGACAGTGAATCTAGATCACGTTGTAGAAACTCCAGTATGAGGAGTCTATACTTTTCCCACTATCGTGTCCTTTGATAGGCCTCATAAGCCCTCAATTATAAGACAGCCAATGAAAGCTAAGAACATGTTTAGTTAACTAGAGTAATTTAAGATCCTGCATTTGCTAAGTGCTTGATATGAATCAGGCACGGTAGCCCATCTAATCCTCACAGTAACCCTGGAGATAGGTACTGTTACCATCTTGCAGAGGAGGAAACTGAAACTTTAAGGGCTTAGGTAACTGTCCACGATTCAGAGGCGGAGTTGGGACTCAGGTCTGTCTGGTTCCTGAATCACTGAGCTACACTGCGCCCTAGCAGCCCTACTTACACATGGGTTTCCTGTGCTATCACACCATAGAATACTGCCACTCCATCTTAGTAATGCTGGCAGTTACTAAGTTACTAAAATACTTAGCTCCACGTCCAAGTTCTTGAAGTTGAATTCAAACTCTTCAACGTGCTTCACTCTTGCCACCCTGCACAAATTATGTCATTAGCAGCACAGCAATAGTTGTTACTTTCAAGATCAGTCACAGTCACTGGGCCCAGTGGTTCAACAGTGGTTTTCAATCAGCAGAGTGCATTAAAATTTCCTGGATTACTTGGTTAAACTGCAAGTACCCAGACTCACCCCAGTGATTCTGACTTAGTATTTCTTGGACAGGGACTCAAGTATCTGCATATTGATAACTCCCTGTTATTCTGATGCAAAGTCCTGAAGAATCACCCTTTCCGAAACATTAGCTTAGGGGCACCTGGATGGCTCAGTAGGTTAAGTGTCCAACTTCAGCTGAGGTCATGATCTCACGGTTCCGTTCGTGGGTTTGAGCCCGCGTCAGGCTCACTGCTGTCAGCACAGAGCCTGCGTTGGATCCTCCGTCCCCCTCTCTCTCTCCACACTGCCTCTACTGGTTCTCAAAATAAATAAACTTAAAAAAATAAAAAATAAAAAGCAAGCACTAGCACTAGCTTAACAAAAACCAAAAGGCAACAGGAGTTTTTGAAACCAACAGTTAAAGCAGCTTTCAAAAATTGCTTCCCGGTTCTGAAATGTACACATCTGGGGATGCTGGAATGTTATTGCTTAAGATTTTTGAAACAAACCCCCAGGAATGAAAAAAAACCTAAAGAATGACACAGTTCATAGCTCATTAACTCCAAAACATGTATTAAAAAGATGGCCAAGAGCTAAAGTGGCCTGTTTTCATTGTTTTCTGAATGTGGCAAAGAGGTGGCCAAGAGCAAAGACTGGACGACACTATCCTTTGTAATCACTGTAATAGAATCTTCAGTTGATCCCCCAACAGATATGGTAAACAAAATTACATGTGATTATACCCCTTAGGAAATCAAAAGAAAAATGTGACTTTTATTCATGATGTCTGATTTGTCATTATCAGAAACCAAGGAATTTTAAAACAGCAAGGAGTGCAAACCTGCATATGAGGTTTGAGAGACAACGGGCAGAATGCCAGGGGTCACGACTGACAATGAGGCCATCAATACAGCAATTTTGTAAGCTACATGGAAAATATCAATTACTGAGAACTCTCCAATTTGTATACATTTTAAATTCGTATTCCTAATAGGCTATATCCACACCACATGAACATGTATCACCACAAAAACAATGTTTTTTGAAGAATGAGTGGGTACTAGTAGATATAGGAGATATGACACCCTATTAATCATTTGTTTCTCCAAATGAGGAATAGTTTACATACTGTCTTGAGACAGTGTGTCTGTGGCTACCATGTTTTCAATCTTTAAGATATAGGTTTGAAATACCCTAAATAGGCAAGCTTCCACAGGAATATACTTTGGACAATTTTTAAAACATAATTACCAACGATTTTCTAAGAAATGTTTTCATTTTCTAGTGTACCTACAAAAACCACATCATTTGTTTTGCCATTGTGAAAACCTGCATGTAATAGGAAAAACAAGTAATGTTGTAGACACTTACTATAAATTATAATATCAGCTGTACAAAGATTAGGAAGAACATAGCAAATACAGATTATTGACACGTAAGTGAGACTATACACTGGCTTACAGCAAATGATAACAGGAAAATGAAGGTTACTTCTTTACTCCCCACTTGTAATATATAATTTACTTGGTGTAGAAGGGACAAAGAAAGAGTACAGAATTAAGTCGATGCCAAGTTTAAAAAGACAAATACATACATATAATATGTACACAGGTGATTCAGTTTAATCCAGATTCATCTAGTCCAGTTACAGAGATCTGAGATCTCATCCAACCATGTCTGGATAGACAATCCTGAAAGTATTTCTTTAGACTTCTGTCAGCCTCCCTCCATCTTCCCCACCTCATCCGCTTGGATTTCCCCTGCCCTTTGAAAACAAAGACTGAGCAACTCCACCAATATTCACCCCTCTGCCAAGCCCTAACATCTCTATGCTGTTCCATTCTGGGAAAGTGAGAACAAGAAATGACTGCCATTTCAACGTATACCTGGTCTCTGGCTAACTTGAAAGCCACAGCACAGACGCATGGAAGAGATAATACATTATTTGGCTGCAATCTGCTCTAATGCTTTAGCATCTGGTCACACGTATTATTTAAAATCAGACAAATATATAAACTGTTCACATAGCCCAGAGAGCTGGGTAATAAGTACCTGGTAAATGCTAGAGGTATATAGCTAGGTATTAACTTGAATTGCAGTAGACCGGTAGATAGGAATATAATTTAGAATCTCACTGAAGCAGTTGTCAAAATGGAAATAATATTGCTTTTACTGGAAAGGAAAAATTGAAAACACTGAAAATGCAGCTAGAAAAAAATTACAGGAAGAAGCTCAAACAGTGTGTCAGGTTTAACCTGTGCAGGCAACTGATAAACACTGATAAAGACAGATTGCTATAGCAGTATATAAAACAGTCCGCAGGATGATTCAGTATCCAAATATGAACCCACTTAAACTCCTAAAGATTAATACCAATCAGAAGTTTATGACACATAACCTACCCTTTATTCTCATGTCTCATCTTAGAGGTTGACGCATTTCAAAATTCATGCATTTAAGGATGCCTGACTATGGAGATAGGAACTGATCTATTTGGCTTACTTTATGTTAAGGAAAACTTGTTTCAGCCCACATCACTAACTGCAAGTACCTAGCTAAAATCATCAAAGAAGAGTTCCATGGCATCATTTCAAAAAACAGATGATAGGTTTTCCCTCTTGCCATTCAAATGCTAAAATATCTAGACCATAAATTTAATCTTACCAATGGCATATCTACACTACAGTTGTTTTGCTTGTCGTTAGTATTTACTCATTAAATGGGTTAGCCCATCTACATAAAATTACTTCTACAACTATCAAAATTAACATCAAATAAATGAATCATCTGAAATTTCATGTCTGAAAAAATTTTATACACCAATTTTATATCATTTTTTAATGACAAGTGATTTTTAAAGGACCTTATACATAATAGGCATTAAGCACATTTGTCAAATGAAAGGAAAGAAACAGGTAGAGGAAGAAGAAACTTATAGAAGCTTATAGAAAAAACATCATTCAATCATGTCCACACTACAAAAATTCTTTTGAATGATTTAGTTGTAGATTAGCAAAATAGCTCAACGTTTATAGACCTTACTAGTAATCTTTGATTAATGAAGATATTTCTTCTCCTAGTTTATGCATGGTATATACTTTATTCCATACAAAGAGTATAATGAAAGGACAAAATGTACAGGACTATCAAGGGGAAGAAAAACAAGTGGATGCATATCATATCAAAAGTAATTTCTAGGGGCACCTGGGTGGCTCAATTAAGTGTCCGACTTCGGCTCAGGTCATGATCTCGCAGTTTGTGGGTTTGAGCCTTGCATCTGGCTCTTTGCTGACAGCTCGGAGCCTAGAGCCTGCTTCAGATTTTGTGTGTGTCTCTCTCTCTCTCTCTCTCTCTCTCTCTCTCTCTGTCTCCCCCTCCCTCTCTCATGCTCTGCCTCGCTCTCTCTCAAAAATAAACATAAAAGTAATTTCTAGTAAACAATGTCTTCATACCACACTCAGCACAGAAAAAAAAAAATATCCAGATTCTCCTACATTAATCCTTATAATATAGTTAGGGATACTTATTCTTATAGTCCACGAGAAAGTCATGACTATTTTTATTATATTATGGCTGCCAAATACTCAGTAATATTTAGCACACTAAATTAGTTACTATACCTAGGCATTAATTTTTTGGTTCATCCTCAGATATGAAATTATAACCATGTCTAAACCAAATGTTTTAATACTTTAGAAACTGAGGTGTTTCTTATGTTGACCATTTTATAGGTTTCAAAGAGTATGTGAACAGATTTCTAGGCAACAGTAAGTGATCCTTAGGAGGGCTAGTTATCATTGGAGATCATCCACACAGGATGACTGGCTGGTATGGTTCCTGCCCTAAATTGATGCATGTATTCAAGTGAAATACAAAGTTAGGAGAATATACTTGATAATTTTGTAGCATATTTAAATATTAAAATATTGAAATAGTAAATCCTAGTCCAGTCTTTCTCAACTCTGTTAGTACATCAGAGTCACCTTAGATTTTTTTTGTATTTATTTTTGAGGGCATGAGAGAGAGGGGCCCGTGAGAGAGCACATGCGCACAAGTGGGTGAGGGGCAGAGAGAGAGAGAATGGCAGATGGGGGGGACAGGATCTGAAGCAGGCTCTGCTGACAGCATGAACCCAATGCAGGGCTCAAACTCACAAACCATCAAGAAGATCATGACTTAAGCTGAAGTGGGATGGATGCTCAACTGACTTCACCACCCAGGTGCCCCAGGAAATGTTTAAAATACAGATGCCCAGGCTCAATCTCGAGGCACAGGAAACAATTATTTTTTAACGTTTCTCAAGTGGCACTAATCTAGTACAAAACCGGGTTAAATTAATTCGTTCTTTTTCTGATTAAGAGTAAAGAAATAGAGGGGCACCTGGGTGGCTCAGTCGGTTAAACGTCTGACTTCGACTCAGGTCATGATCTCATGGTTTGTGGGTTTGAGTCCCGAATTGGGCTCTGTGCTAACAGCTCAGAGCCTGGGGCCTGCTTCAGATTCTGTATCTCCCTCTCTCCCTCTGCTTCTTCCCCACTCACACTCAGTCTCTCCAGCTCTTAAAAATAAAGAAACATTTAAAAAAAAAGGAAAGAAAGAAATTGAGCTCAAAGAATAGAAGTTTCATTAGATAATCAGGCTAAGGGGCCCAATCACAGGCTAAATGGAGAAAAAGACTCTGAAGAAGACACACACACAATCACCTTGAGGGTGGATGTGAGGGTAGACTTAGCTCTGGAGAACAAAGACATTTGAAAACTTGGGAGAAACGGTTTCAAAAACAAGAAAAGTGAGTGCCAGGGCCTGCAATGAGACAAAACCTTGTACTTTGAGGAATGCCTAGCAGGCTGGCCTGGCCAGATCTTGGAGCACTAGTAGGCAAGGGAAGGGAGTTAGGTCTGAGAGGCAGGCAGAAGTCAGCTCTTATAGGGGCTTCAAGGCATATAGAGGACTTTGCATTCCAGTTGCACTGGGAAGTGAGCTATAAAAGGTTTTTAAATAAGAGGACTATGAGGAGATCTGCCAGCGCTTTGGAACGTTACTCTGGTTGTTGTGTAGAAGATGGCCAGGGGCAGGGAATCAAAATGGAGGCAGGATCCTCACCTCAGCGAGAAGAAGACGGTGGCTTGATACAGGGAAGATTCCAACTGCTCCTCTAAATATCACAAATAATGGGTTCTCTTCATCAAGCCTTAAAGAAGGGGGCATGGGGTATGGGATTCATAAAAGGAACAATCCTGGTAGATTTTTTTTTTAAGTATATGTGATGTTCTAATCCCAACAACTTCCAACCTAGGAGAAAGTTTACGTAATGCTTTCTACAATCAACTTTAAATTCTGTATTACTATGTAGAATTGAAATTGGTGAGGTTTTGTGTTTTTCAGAACATTTTGAATTCAGTCCTGTAACTGAATGAGGTTATATTGTGTTCATGTTACCAACATTAGATTCTGAATTGCTGTTTAAAGCTAAAAATTGACCTTCTAATTGAGTGAATTTCTAAAGACAAAGTATCTTTCTTGTTACTATCAGTTATATTCCATTTGTCCTTTATAACACTTCAAACAGAACGATTAGTGTGCAAGGTCAGTCTGGCCTACAGAACAAGGGAACACTGGGGTAGGAGGGCCCTTGCTACCACACAGCCTGAGCTCCTCTCAACTACAGGGAAACCTGTGCCAACACTATTGAGGGAACTTCACTCTTTAGGTCAATAGAATACCAAGGACTATGCTAAATTCCTATCAATTGCTAGCTTTTATTTAATAATTTATTTGGCCTTTAAGCAAGTATTGTGTTTTAAGATTTTTTGTAGAATCCTTTTATTTATGAGAGGGACAAAGAGCACACACGCACGAGGTGGGGAGGGGCAGAAACAGAGGGGGACAGAGGATCTGAAGCAAACTCCGTGCTGACAGCAGACAGTCTGATGTGTGGCTCGAACTCACAAACCGAACTGTAAGATCATGACCTGAGCAGAAGTTGGACACTTAACCGACTGAGCCACCCAGGCACCCCTTAAAAACAATCTTATGAATTATTATGTTGAATTCTTCTCTTATCCCGGCTTTGTACATTCAGCTAACTTTATTTTCCTTTGTTTACTTTTGGCATGTGTCCCAGTGCCCATTTTGGTAGAAAACATGTAATAGGAAATCAGTAAATGTCTGCTGATCAAATAAACATTTATAGAATATGGTCCCTGTACTGCAGAAGCAAAAAATACAATAGATTTTAAGACATGATTAATCTTAACCAATATAAATCAACATATATAAAATGTTGTCAACAATAGATACATATCAAACATTTGCAGACAGGACTTGAGGCGAGTTTTCTGGGAGAACTCATTACTATTTTAAAAAAGAAAAGATGTGGTATATGGAATGTCATCATGTTTTAGAAATGGAAGAGTTTTATGAGAAGGAAAACTTGGTAGTGGGAGCAAGAAACAATTTTTTTCTGTTCAACAGTGATTAACAATATTTTTGTCACAGCTTTTCTAGCTGTTCCCTCCCCAAACTTCTATTCAACATCACTGTCCAGCTCAAAATGGTACAAATAACCAGTACCATGAAAATCAATCATAGAATTTCAATTTCTGCATACTTAGTACATGTCAGCAACATTAATACATAGTCCAGTATTGTGCCTGGTCTCCTATGAGATTCTTCAATCTTAGAATCCTATTATTTCCAAAATATTTTTTTTTTTTCTTAAGGGATCAGGATTGAGAAAGAATGAGAAGGAATACTACTCTTTTCTTTGGTCTTTCCAAGTCTTAAAAGGATTATTGATATTGTTATGTAAGTGCAGATGGTTGAAAGACCTAACAAGCCATCAGTGGTGACTTGAATAATGTTTCCCTCTTTAAACTTCAACGACTGTTTTCAGCAGATAATGTCAAAGAAAATAATATTGTGACAAAAAATGAGGTCAAAAATCAGATGTGATGTTCCTAGTATTTACAAGTTAAATATAATTTCCTCTAGAAGTCAATTAAACTATTCAATACATTTCCAAGAAGGACAAAACCTTCTTTGGTTTTATTTATACTAGAAACAGTTGACAAGTTGACATTATTACATTTATCTCATCTGCCAGAACATATCAGGGGAGAAGGCAAATTAAGTCTTATCATGATGATTGCTGATGGGTTTTAAGGCATTTTTTTCATGGATAAATGAGGAAAGAGACTAAAATCCTCACATAGTAGCTATTACAGAGTAAAGAAGCAGCTCTCAGACTTGGGCATGCTTCAGAATCATCTGAAGGTCTGGGAAAATGGAGATTGCTGATCCCACTCACAGAGGTCTGGGGTGGTGCTCAAGAATTTGCATTTCTCCCAAGTCCCCGCGGCGGGGTGGTGGGGGGGGGGGGGGCGCTGGTGTGGATGGTATTGAGGACCATTGGAATTGGAATACCATTGGTATTGGAATTAAGGATGCTTTTCTATCTCCTACTTTTCCTGAGGAATAGAATTTAACATAAATCCATTTATCCACAAGAATAACATCTTTTAAGCACCGCTTCCATAGATCTTTAACCACAAAGGTTTATAGGCCTTTCATTTGCAGCTCTGCTAGACAGACCAAATGGACTTAAATAAAAACAAAGACTATCTGAGCATCTTTTGCTCTAAAGCCAAGATGACTAGGACATACCCAGTCCCACCCTTTCTCCTATTCTTGGATCTCTGCTTTTCCTCCAAATACCTTATTGGTACCCTCCACATGGAGTCCAAGCTCCCCACTCACACCTCTATGTCTAACTTACCCTGTAGGTTTACATAGTGTGACTACATAGAAAGAAGTGGGCACAGGGAGGGGAGGCAGATTACGGAGCCGAGCCACAATTTCTCCATCAAAACAAAGATAATAATATCTACTTCTCCCGGCTATCGTTGATGAATAAATGAGAGGACAGGCATACAGAATCGAGTATAATGCCCAGCACATGGGAAGCCTGCTATCCTGCCTACAGAACCAATTTCCTTTCCATCCTCCTAGAACTTCCTGCCTCTACAGGTCATTTTATTAATCTCCCTGCCACTGTACTTTGTGACACTCTGCCCTCTCCTGAATATTCTGGAGTGTACCAAGAAGAAGGTAAGAGAAAGAAGAAGCCAGGCAGAGTCGTCAGTTTTTCGGAAGGCTGAGAAAAACAAGAGACACAGAGAGATGGCTACTTGCAGTAAAGTCAAGGACCAGCAATCAGAGCTATAAAATTTTCTGGCCAGTTTAGATTACCTTTGGCTAAACAGACTTAGGTACAGGTGACCAGGCCATCTGACAGAATTCGACAGATGCAACCATACAATGCTTAAGCATAAGCTTCAGACCAAGGGCACATTGCTGAGATGTAGGCGTTGGCTTTGTTCACCTTTTTCAACTCACGGTTGTTTCTGTGTTATTACCAAATCCATAGGACAAACCAGTGCCTTCGGTTTCCATGAAGTCCATGCATGAACCTAACAGAACCAAGCCTCTAATCCAAAAGTGGAACAAATACCTGTCTTATATTTTCATTCACCCTTTTAGACAATCTAATAATAACGTATGGATTCAAGTAATCAGCCCAGCAAGTTAGAGAAGCACTATAGTGGCAGTTAGGGACATGTCACCTGGGTGCCAGTTTTAATAAGCAATGTGACCTTGAATAAGAAACCTTCAGTTTCTTGTGTCTATTATCTCATCTGTAAGACATTACTCCAGCTGGGTAATCCACTTCTCATTATGATGCACAATTTATCAAAATGCTTCAAAGAGTGAAAATGTCAAACAGGGCAAATGTAATACTGGTGGTTAAGTTGAAATAACTGTATTAAGTAGAATCAAGTCAATTATCAGCTCTTATATACACACACACCATATTATCAAGAATGTGCCAGAATATTCCCATAATGCTTTCACTTAGCATTCATTAAGCTAGTAATATAAACGCCCCTCATGATACAGTCTTTCACAAAAATCCAGGCTTCCCACTTTGGAATAAATGTCTTTCTGAGTGCTTTTGTTGTCTTGCAGATTTCTATGATAAGAAATTTATTTTTTGATTTGTTTCACTCATCAATAGGAGATAACCACTTGGAAAAAAACAGTAACAAATCTCAAACCTTTCAAGAAAAAATGTTAAGAAGTTAGTGGGTCCCTGGGGTTTACTCATAGCACTGGTATATACCCACAACACTGTTTGCCAAGTAAGTGCCTTATTACTTTCAGAACTGTAGAGCCCTTCACAGAACCTTCTTTTTTTTTTTTTTTTAATTTTTTTTTTTTTAATGTTTATTTTTGCGAGACAGAGACATGGAATGAGTGGGGGAAGGGCAGAGAGAGAGAGAGGGAGACACAGAATCTGAAGCAGGCTCCAGGCTCTGAGCTGTCAGCACAGAGCCTGACGCGGGGCTCGAACTCACAAACTGTGAGATCATGACCTGAGCGGAAGTCGGACGCTCAGCCAACTGAGCCACCCAGGTGCCCCAGCCCTTCACAGAACCTTCTGACGCTGGAGTTGACCCTCCAGCTTGAGTCGATCTACACTCCATCTCTCGAAAGCTCAGATAAGAATTTCTCCTGAGAAAAGTTACCATAATGCTACATACAAACCCTGTGGGACTAGCTCCTCTCTTGCCTGAAATGTAGGCGCCTTTCTAGCGCTGCAGTACCGCGCTTGGCCAGTAGGTGCTGCCATCTAAACACGTGTGATTTTGCAGTCTGAACACAGGTTCAAGGTTTCAAGCTCTGGGAGATAAAAAAGCTGGGTTTCAAGTTTGATAAAGTCTTTTCTACACTGGTTATCTAGGATTGATCAATTCTGAAGGCTCTAATTTCTGTTCTTCAAGCTAACTTAAAACAGGGCAGGCTGAAAAATACCCCTCTTAGATGGGCAGCCTGAGAAGCAGGTTTTCACAGGTGTTTGCGATGCAAACCTAAATAGCCCCCTAAGTTCAATCACATCAATGCCAGAGGCAGAAAAAAACTGCAACAAAAGATGAAAAGAGAGCAAGCTCAGTAAAGCTTATGGCTCCCCAAGAGCTGTTTTGATGTGGAAATCTCTGTGAAAGCTCATTAAGTCCTCAGTATGTGAGGCAGGACTTAGGGAAAAGTCAAAATGAAGATAATAAGACACCATATCCACCCATACTGACATATTTGTGAAGCATTCAGAATACACCAAAGAAATTTCACGTGACTTCCCAACATATGAAAGGCCCGAATTAGCTCCTCTAGTTAAACCGAAGTCCAGATGAACAGTTACATACTTGGGAGGCAGGTACCTTGGTTATAACACTCACCACAAACAAAACTAGTTAAAAAGCAACTCAAAGCATGAGAGTCCCCAGGACAGAAAGCCAGCTAGGTCCTTCTTCATGAGCAAAAAGCAGTTGCCATACACCACGAATATCCAAGACATCAGAATAAATAATAATAAAAGACATTAAATTGATAGACATATATAAGAAAATCCAGTAAGGTTCTTTTTCCCAGTACTTTCACTCATTGGAAACTATTCACAAGAAAAGGTTTATCCTCAGGCTTCAACCAGAAACTGAATGGAATCAGACCCAGTATTAGGGTCCTCCAGAAAAACAGAACAAACAGGATGTATATGTATATAAAAAAATTTAAAAAAAAAGAATTTTCAACAATTGACTCACGAAATTGTAGAGGTTGGCAGGGTAAGTGGAGAGGCTGGAGGCCCAGGAGGCACTGACGTTGCCACTACCATCCAGAGGCAATCTGCTGGCAGCATTTTCTCTTCCTCGGTGGTGGTCAGTCTTTTCCTAATAAGGCCTTCAACTGGATTCACCCCACCTCATTTTAACTTAATTAACTACTTAAAGACCCCGCCTCCAAATACAGTCACATTCTGGGGTACTGGGCCTTAGGATTTCAACATATGAACTGGGGAGACAACAGTTCAGCCCCCTACAGACGTGAATGGGTACTCTAATGATCTAGAGACTTAAAAAGAGCAAGAGACATGGGCAGGGGTTGGTAAAAACCTGTGTTTCTTGGAGCAGTGATTCTCAGTGTGTGGTTCCAGGCCCAGCAACATCAACAACACCTGGGTGACTGTAAGAAATGCCAAATTCCCAGGCCCCACCCAAGATCTGCTACACCTGTGAGCAGGGCGCAGCAATTTCTTTTTAAATTTTTATTATTGAAGAATAGTTAATAGTGTTATATTAGTTTTGGTCTACAATATAGTGGTTTGATAGTTCTATACATTACTCAATGCTCACCATGACAGTGTAGTTACCACCTGTCACCATAAAATGTGATTACAATATTATTTATATTCCCTAAGCTTTACTTTTCATCTCCGTGATCTATTTACTGGAACTTTGTACCTATTAATCCCTTCACCTGTTTCACCTATCTTCCCACCACCCCCACTCCCCCAGAAACCACCAGTTTTTTCTCTGTATTGATAGGTCTGTTTCTGTCCTGTTTGTTTGCTTTCTAGATTCCACATACAAGTGAAATCATATGGTACTTTTTTTTCTCTGTCACTTAGCATAATATCCTTAGCATAATAATATCTAATGGTCCATCCATGTTGTCACAAATGGCAAGATCTCATTCCTTTTTATAGCTGAGTATTCCATTGTGTATATACATACACCTTTATTTATCTATCCATGGACACTTGGGTTTCTTCCATATCTGGGCTATGGTACATAATGCCATAATAAACATAGTAGTACATATATCTTTTCAAATTAGTGTTTTGTTTTCTTTGTGTAAATACTCAGTAGTGGAATTCCTGGATCATATGGTATTTCTAGTTGTAGTTTTTTGAGAAACCTCCATACTGTCTTCCACAGTAGTTGCACCAATTTGCATTCCTACCAACAGTGTGTAAGGGTTCCCTTTTCTCCACATCCTCACTAACACTTATTATTTCTTGTCTTTTTGATACTAGCTATTCGGAGTATCTCATTGTGGTTTTGATTTGCATTTCCCTGATGATTAGTGATGTTGAGCATCTTTTCATGTATCTGTTGGCCATTTGTACATCTTCTTTAGGAAAATGTCAACTCAGGTTTTCTGCTCATATATTTTTAATTTCATTTTAGAGAGAGAGCGCACACACAAGTGGGGTAGAGGGGTAGAAAGAGAGAGGAAGAAGGAATTTTAAGCAGATTCTCTTAAGAGAATCTTAAGCAGGCTCCACACTAAGTGCAGCGCTCTATCCCACAATCTTGGGATCATGACCTGAGCCTAAATTGAGTCAGGCATTCAACTGACTGAGCTACCCAGGCGTCCCTCTGTTCCTTTTAAATCAGATTATTTGTTTTTTGACTTTTAAGTTTTATAAGTTCTTTATATATTTTGGATATTAACCCCTTAGTGGATATATCATTTGCAAATATCTTCTCCTGTTCACTGGTTGCCTTTCCATTTTGTTAGTTTCCTTTTCCGTGCAAAAGCTGTTTATTTTGGTGTAGTCCCAATGTGTCTCCTGAGGCAAGGGAAACAAAAGCAAAAATAAACTATTGGGACTACACCAAAATAAAAAGCTTTTGCCCAGCAATTTGTTTTTAACAAGTCCTTCAGCAATTCCAAAGAAGTCTAAAGTTGAGATCTTAGAAGTTGCTTTACTACAAGAATAATGTCACCTAAGAAACTTTCCAACAAACGTGGGATTATATATTGTTTGATCTGTGTGGTTTCTTTAAAAATATTAGGCTGAGTCATATTTTATAAATGGGCCTTGGAATCCATTTTACTGTTATAAATTTGAAGTGAAGCCAGAGTTCCAAGGATAAGCATGATAACAACACCGCAAAGGAACTTGGCCTCTGGGTACAGATTTCACAGGGTAAAAGCAAACCTATGAGTAACCAATAAAGCTTATTTATCAAATACAGACCAGTCTAATTGCTGTCTGTCTGCCTGGATGCCTCAATTATTTTATGCAATTCCCATGAATGGCAGACTAAATTACAATGATTTGACTTAGTAAAATTCATTCTACTCTCTTTAAAAAAAAAAACAAAAAACTAGAAATAGAATTGTTAAGTGGTCATATTTTAGCAATTGTCAAATTTATACTATGCTACACCTAGCCCCAAAACACTCCTAGACCCTCACACCATTAGCCTTTGCCAATATGCTGGCCGGTAAACTTTTGGCCATATTGTCACCATGCCCTTTGAGAATCTACACTACAGCATTAGGAATAAAAAGACTGAATTCACCTGTGAGGTATTTTCAAGCCTTGGTGGTGGTCAGATCTATAGGCAAGGATACACATGCCAGTTTATCTGGAGAAGTCAGCTTCATCTGAGATATATCTGCTGCATGGTGGTCGGGTACATGCCACTAGAGGTAGAGCTTATGTCCAGTAAGCTTTCCTCACTGCCTAGCACAGTGCTCAGAATATAAGGTGCTAAATCACATCGCACAATACAACTAGATCCAACAATCATAATTCTTTTTTTTTCATTTTAAGTGTTCTCCATGCCAACATGGGGCTTGAATTCATGACCCCAAGATTAAGAGCCACATGCTCTACTGACTGAACCAGCCAGGCTCCCTGCAATACTCATAATTCTTTATGTAATTTATGTGGCAAGAATTTTCCAGGTCTTCAGAAAAAAAAATATAATTTGTGGAGCCTAAATTTTTATATTGGCTCTCAAGGAAAAGATTGTCAAGTAGACCTTTTGATTGGACTTAGATCTACATGTACCCTCTTTATGACATTCTATCCCAGAATGACAACTATGAACTTAATATATTTGGGCAGGACCTATATGAGTAAGCTTAAGGACCACTTGCAAGTTGCAGTATTTAACTGTGTCCAGAAAGAATAGAGAGCATTTTCACACTGAGCAATTACATCAGCAGGTCATTGAGAAGTTGATGTTCATCTGGTACCACAAGAAAAAGGGCAGTCTTATGGCTGGAAGCTAGTGTTCTAGACAAATCGTCAGGTACTATAATCTGTATTCTTTTTTTATTCCTCTGAGACTCACTCTTCTCTGGGCTTACCACTAGAACTTTCCCTGGAGTGATTTGTTACCTGTGACTAATCACACTGTGTGGGCCTCTTATTAATGGTAATAAGAAGTGAAATTAACCTAAACTTAGCATCAGGAACTATCTTGAAAGGAAAACAGGTTCATAAGAGTAGGCTCTTATGGTTTTGAGAAGAACAGAGGCCATCCCAGAATGGTAAGGGCCCTGACGATGTGAGGGGTAGTATACCATCACCACTCATGACTTTTGAGCACCAGGTGGTGGTATAACCACCTCTGCCCTACTTTCCCTCCCACAGCACAGTCACCTGGCTGCCTCCCAGTAGCTGAGAAGCCATGAGAGAAAGAAAAGATTGAATCTTGCAATGGTTATGCCCCTTTGCTGCTCCATTGGGATGGCTCTGATTCTCACACTGCAGAAATGCCAATACTAAGTTCTGAGAAGATCCGGGGTTCTCTTAGGTACCACTGCCATCTCAGTTCTTGGCCTCGCATGTGGACAGGGTTTATCTATAGCACAGGCTGTGCCTCTGAGGTACATCAAAACTCCTTTGATGCCCCTTCCTGAAATCAGAAGAGGATCAGATTTCCTATGTTTCCTTCACTTCTCTTGTACGTGGCCCATCAGAGATTTTAGTTTCAGAGTAGAGGTGTTTGTCCTTCAGCCAGTATACTCAGGGAAAGCGTCCATTGCTGCTTCTTTTCCTCCATCTCTGGCCACATTGCCACCTCATAGAGACCTCTTCTTCCCAGATACCTCCTCCTACAAACAATAATCTTCACTCCTTTAACCCTGTTCATACCACCTTCTAACACTGGCCACTACTAAAAGATGTTGCTTCCAGAACAGGTTGAATGGAGAACCTCACATGCTTAGGGAATATTCCAACTCATCTGGAATCAGTTTGGCCTGGGTATTTATTATACTTGAATTTTAAGCAAATGTATGTCAGGGCAGTTGTGGGGAAGCTGCTCTGAACAGGAGATGGCAGTAGCGGCCAAGGTATTTGGGCAGGCTTTTCCCAGTCCTTCTAAGAAAGGGCATTTCCTGTCTGTTTGTTAACTGTCACTTCTGGGCATAGTTTTGTCTCATCAAAGCCAGGGTGGCTAAATAATGTGTCTGAAGTCCCAGACCTTGTGGAGTCCCACAACCATCGAAGAACTAAATATTGCTCAAATTGAAGACTAAACAACCAAACAAGCTGTTATTAAGTCTCACTTCAAAGGAAAGGAGGAGCCCTCCAGAAAGCACAGACACTCCTACTTAGATTGGCATTAGTGAGATACTTGTAAAGGAAGCAAGGATCTGAGATCTAGTGTACATTCCTACTCAGATTTTGAGCAAGTTATTTAACAGAAGTGACTCAGCTCACGCCCATATGTGGATTGAAAGGGTAAAGAAGTCTTCCTCATAAATTTTACTAAGGGTCAAATAAGATAATAGCCAGGAAAACCTTGTAAATTAGGACATGCAAGGGAGGCATTTTTGTTGGTTTGTTCCTGTTTGTGTGTGTGGGGGGGGGGGGGGGTTGGGGGTTGGGGGCTGTTTGTTTGTTTTTGGTCCAGGAAATATGTCCAGAAGCAATTTGACCCTGAGTTCTACTATTTAGCTGATATTTATAATTTCCCAGAGAGTTATGGCACACAAATTACTTTGTAATAGCTCTACATGCTTTGCTTCATCCTAAGTCTACAGTTATGCTCTCACCCAGGCTCCTGTCATCTGTTATCTTGATTTATGAAAGCTTCTGTTCTCTGATCTCCTCATTTCTTACCTCTGCCTCCTTTAAAACTTATAAAATGTGGCTGCAAGGTCAAATTTCTCATCATGACAGTATTACATCCTCAGGTATCATCATTACTGTCTTAATAAAGCAGGCAGTTAGTTCCACAATAGTCTGTTTAATCCACTAGATAATTGCTCAGCCTTCACTATATAATCCCCATCCTGTCCCTCGCTAGGATTTCAGAACCACTGTGTTGTGGTTTGAAACATCTATTAATTTGGCACATGTATTAATTAAAATTTTATTTCTAGTCAAATATGTGATGGATTAAGTGCTGTATATAAATAAGAAAAACATAACTAATCTTAAGCAGTTTTACTCAGAGTGAAAACAATATAACCAGAAAGTTTTCTGATAACTTCCATACACTTACAGACTTTGCAAAAGTTAAAAAAAAAAAAACCCTAAAACTTAAAGTATTACAGAATTAGTTAAGTATTATGGTAGATTTATGAAGCATGCAACCACATGAAATTTTTCATGTAGCTAATAAGACAAAGATATATTACTTCATTTTACTTCACTTGTGCCCCAGAGTGAATTATAGCCACAGTAAAATTAGACCTAACTGGGCCCTGGTACCCGAATGGCCAAGAGGTATAGAAATTTCCAGCACCGCTTTACTAGCAAGTGGGATATAACAAGTCCATACTCTAAAGCCAGTCCTCAGTTTTATTATTTATTTTGCTGCCTTGATCATTTTTCTGCACTCATTTGGC
The DNA here is from genome assembly GCF_028018385.1 of Neofelis nebulosa. Taxonomy (NCBI): domain Eukaryota; kingdom Metazoa; phylum Chordata; class Mammalia; order Carnivora; family Felidae; genus Neofelis; species Neofelis nebulosa. Next base: position 39,568,096 of record NC_080789.1, on the reverse strand, counting down.
TTGAAGGCACAGACATTCCCTGTTGATTATCTCTACTTGGCAGTGGGTTCTGCTACACATTTTGATTCCTAATATGGTAGCAGGAGAGGGTTTTGTATGAGTTCCAGCGAGTTTCTCTGGGCTTGTGGAATGCAGTGAGGAAAGAATCCTACAGAGATGAAAACATGAACATTTGCATTGATTAAGAGAAAACTAAAATAAAGAAAAAAGGGGATGTTTCTCTAAAAAAAAAAATTCCCTTTTTTTTTTTTTTTTACTCTGCCCACTTTCATGTCTAATAATGTCTTACGGTTGGGAGATTGGAGGAATTGATGTTGTGCTCTTTAATTGCTTATATTTTCATGACCATTTCAAAAGCCATTTTGAAATGTCTGAGTGGTTTTACAAAAGCAACGCTAAAATAAACTTTCCATCATCAACAAAGTTTAAATCCTTGAAGCACCCAATTACACTACTCTGTAAATTAGCCACATAATGATGAAATCTGAGAAAGTATCACATCCCCACCAGAGGGTAATAGCTAAAGTTGGCTATTCAGGGTACAGATTATACCATTCCTCTTAATTTTTGTAGCAATATGAACTCATGCTAAAGAATCCGTGTATTGGTCTCAGAATTTAATACAGTTTTTTCTCTAAAAGTCATAATTCACAGAAATATTCGTTTGGTAAAAATTCTTTAAACAATACACCCCAGATGATAAATTCTCCTTTAATAATGGGCTCATTTTCCCTAAATGTATTTATTTATTAAAGGCTCTGTACTTTAATAAGCCACATTTGCACTGGTGTTAAAATGCCATTATTTCCATCATCATTAACATCCATTTAATGTTTAACTTTTATATAATTAAGAATTACATTTGGAAGCTATTGCCTCTAAATTGGCTATATCAACATTTGACGTTGTGTCTATATAGGCTTATCTGCTACCTATTAAAAAACAAACAAACAAACAAACAAACCCTGGGGCACCTGGGTGCTTCCGTGGGTTAGGCATCAGACTTCAGCTCAGGTCATGATCTTGCAGTTCATGAGTTCAAGCCCCGTGTCGGGCTCGGTGCTGACAGCTCAGAGCCTGGAGCCTGCTTCCGATTCTGTGTCTCCCCCTCTCTCTGCCCCTTCCCTGCTCACTCTGTGTGTTTCTCTGTCTCTCAATAATAAATAAATGTTAAAAAAAATTTTTTTAATAAAAAAATTTTTTAAAGCCCTAAAGAGAGACTCATCTTGAAATCCAAGAAATTTAATATGCCAGTGTAGATACTTTGAAAATATGTTTTTTTGTAATGTTCGAACATTTTCTTTTTCTGGACAACTAATTCTAAGAAGCCCTTCTGTAAACAAAGGTTCTGATGAGTTATCAATAACCACAAACACAATGTGTTTAGGGAGAAGGAAAAAAGGGAAAATAAGGGCAAACCTATGCCCTTTAGTAAAAGTTCTTTAAGTCCTACACAGAATTTCCACTTACATCTCAATAGCCAGAATATAGTCTTGACTGCCTTACTTACTAAATAACTTGCTGGGAAACGTAGTCTTTTATTCTGGGTGACAATGTGCCCACTTAAAAATTGTGATGATGGAGCACCTAGGGAGGTGGCTCAGTTCGTTAAGCGTCCAACTCTTGATTTGGGCTCTGGTCATAATCTTACAGTTTGTGGTATCAAGCCCCAAGTAGGGCTCTGTGCTGACAACATGGAGTCTGCTTAGGATTCTCTCTTCCCATCTCTCTCTGCCCTTCTCCCGCTCGGGCACATGCTCTCTCTCCCTCTCAAAATAAATAAACATTAAAAAACAAATCACGGTGCCAAAACCAAAGAAGTTTGGATTAGGCAATACACTATCTCCATCTTAGTCAGGTTCACAGGTTCCTTGACTCTCTGTCATTGCCAGGGTCATAAAAGGACTTAGCTTCCCCATGCATATTCATATTTATTTATTTAAATTAGAAGAAGTGTTTTTGTTTCACCGATGTAATTATCTATAATTTATATAAAATGTAAAACTGCAAGTAGAAAAATAAATTTAAACAACCTTAAAATTCACCACCCAGAAATAACTTGGGTTAGTTTTTTGGTACATAGTTCCATTAAATCATAATGCCTATCATTATGTACATATGTGTACCTATATACTTTCCATAATAATGTTGGCATACACAGAGAATACTAATTTTTAATCTGCTTTTGTAACATTGTGAACATCTTCCTGCATCAATAAATTCTCAATGTTGTTTTAAATGTTTTTTTAATTTATTTTTGAGAGAGAGAGAGAGAGAGAGAGAGAGCACAAGCAGGGGAGGGGCAGAGAGAGAGGGAGACACAGAATCCAAAGCAGGCTCCAGGCTCTGAGCTGTCAGCACAGAGCCTGACACAGGGCTCAAACTCGTGAATGCAAGATTGTGACCTGAGTTGAAGTCGGACACTCAACTGACTGAGCCACCTAGGTGCCCCTCAATGTTGTTTTAAAAGGCTATAGATGACTGCATTATATGATGGTACCATAATTGATTAAACTAATGTCCAACTGATGAGCATTTTGGTCATTTCAAGTTTTACTGTACTATGAAACACACCGCAATCAACATCTCTGTTGCTAAATCTTCATGCTTATCCTCAATTACCTCCACAGAAGGTAGATTTTCTGATCAAGGAATATACAAGTCTTAAAGCTTTGGTATGCCAAATTCCCCTCCAGAAAAGCTGTTAACATTTTACCTTGTTACTCTCTCATCTAAGTACATGAAAATCCTTTGACTGATAATGAACATTATATAATTTTAAGTCTTTGCCCAATTTGATAGACCAAAACATGGAGTCCTATTTTTATTTGTATTTCTTTGATTACTATTGAAGTTGAATATTTACCTCTGCCTTAGATTTAGCCTTCTTTATTATTGTGAAAATATAAGGCAAGAGAGAAAAAGGTTCGATGGACTCAAATTTGTAAATACTAACTTCAGACTTGATGGAACAAGTCCCCGGTTGTTAGAGAAGTCATGTTTGCTAACTCATGAATAGCAACATAAAAGAACAGGTTATCCTTCCATTCCATGTGGCACTCAGTGAAGATGCCACCTGACCGCTTCAAGTAGGGTGCCCCAATTTGTTCCTCCATTGCTTAAGAAAGAAGCCACCATGCTCTTGGTTTGAGTTGTGTTGAGTCTGAAGGACAATGCTTCATGTGTAATTTATCAGCTTTGCCCTATCCCAGTTGTTCCTTTGAGGTGACTGTCAAGCTCTTGTCACAGCAGAGTGGCAAGTAAAGATATTCAGAGGGGCTCAATTTTAATTCAGGTAGTCAGTGAACCACAAGCTCTGTCTGCTCAACCACTTTCATCTCAAACAGGAATCTCCAGTCTAAATTTGTAAGTGAGTGGAAAACAACTTTGTGCCTTTAAATATCTGATGATGTGTCACATTTTAGTGTATGTGAAGTCAGGGTGATGTACAAAAAGTACCGGATCACAACATGCCAGTCAGACAGTTGCTTGTATCATTTCCTGATGTTTGCTGAGTAGAGAACTTCAAATACCTTAGGCACATGCTATCTGTGAAAGGGATTAGTACCTTTTCTTGCTTGTGTATTGTATACATTACTCTGGAATAGCTTACCTCTGCAGCTTTTTAATCCTTTCCTTGTACCAAAAGCCAATTCATAAATTAAGAGTTAATGTAAGAGAAGTTTGAACACTGTAGGATAAACCCCAATGAGCTTGTAAGAACAAAACTTCAGATAAATTCATGCTTAAATACTAAGGTATAACTCAAAATAGAAGGAATAAAAACAAACTTCATCTTCTACCAGCAAAATCAAAAATTAAACATTGCACCACAATTATATATTTTTCTCTACAAGCCTAACAATTCTTTTCCATATATGTAAGGAAGGCAAATACACATTTTCGTTTACAATTTAGGCTGGCCTTGTACACATGGAGCACACCCCAGTGAAAATTCAGTGGGCAATAATATGGAACACTACAAACCCAGAGGACTTTAAGACTCCATTGGGGTTTGCTAAGACTCCACTGTCTTGCTAGTCTCTTTTTCTCCTCTATGGCAGAAGCTATTTAGAGTCAAGCATCATTAAATCAAAATGCAAAGGGGGGAGAAATGAATGTGGGTTAATTGCATTTTGCATGCCACCGCGCCACAGTTGGTATAAAGTATTATTGCGGTATAAGATTGCATTGTGCATTCCAGGAGGACAAGTAACTTGGTGAGGCTAGAGGACGGTGGTGTACCAGGAAGTAGCCATGGATGAGGATTCTGAGTGTGTGTGTGTGTGTGTGTGTGTGTGTGTGTGTGTGTGTGTGTGTTTGCAGGGTGAGGTCGCATATAAAACCTCACACTTCATGCTAAGAAGTTGGAACTTTGTCCTCAAGCTGGAATCTCCCGGAAGAATTGCAGCTACTCTCCAGGAAGGTCCCATTAAATGCAATTTGGCACACTCTGTGTGATCCTCTCCCCTTTACTATACAAAGAAGCCCTATACTTGCAATCTTGGTAAAGATGTACAACCTGATTCCTTATCAGCAGAACTGCAGGGTAACAAAGGGAACATTATGATGTTGCATACCCCATTATGATAACAAAGGGAACATTATGATGGGAGCAACTGTAATTGAACAGAAGACCTCTTCCTGCCATCCATGGCCTGGAAATAAAAGGCATATAATTCGTATGAATAAAGGGCAGATAGGCACCAACTCTAAAGCAAAGAATTTTTTGTAAGAGGAGTGGAAAGAAGGCAGAGGCCTGGGAAGTCCACAAGAATCATGGAAAGCTTCTCTGAGGAGGTGATGTTTGCTACACCAGCCAGACTTGAGCCATAACCCACAGGATCGAGTAGCAGTAGGACTCCAGAGAACCATTTCTTCCATGGGGAGAAATGAGGCAAAATAGACAAGTCTCTAGTCTCATGGTCCACCATAGAAAACACAAGGGCCTCTGTTTTTTTTCAGGCCTTGTTAGGGTCCCTGCACCCAAAAAGTCAATGGCCTTTAATCTCCATTTCATTTACATATTTACGTAGAATAGTTTAAAATTCATTTTTGAAGCTATAAAAGCTATATTTGTTCACAACAAAGACCAGAAGTATACATACAGTCTCTTTCTCCACCCCCGTGCCCACCCTTCCATCCAGAGATAACCACTGTTTCAAGTACACCCTTCCAGAAATATTTCATGCATATATATGCATAGATTCTATACTATGTATAAATACCATACTATTTTACTTTCTTCTGTAACTATACCATAATGATAGCTCTATAATGTTGATATAGGAGGCACTTGACAGAGGCAATCTGTTTGAAAAAGTTTCTTGAAGCTCTACTGTAATACACTTAATATTAGAATATGAATTGTCTATATTAAAGAAAGGAGAGTGCTGGAAAGCAGGGAACACTAAAGCCCCACCAAACAATCCCTTGGCTTTAGGAATCTTTGCATAAGAGCGCACAAATAGTTGCCTACCATTCCATTGTGAGACTGGATCATAATTTTTTAATCATTCCCCAGTAGCAGCATATAGATCCTGTATAGGGTTTTTGCCTTCATAAACAACAACACTATTTTGAACCTCTCTAAATACTTAGGCAAGGGAACCTATAACAAAAATGCCTCCAAGTAGAATTCCTGAGTGGAAGGGAGTGATAAAATGCTGCCAAATTTTTCTCCCAAGAAGTTGTTCCAATTTACAGTCAATGGGAGAGACAACTTGTATAATCTAGGATTTCCTTGCAGAAACTGTGGAGCTATGCTGCCACAGAACTAGTTCTGCAAGTTTAAGACTCCAGATCAAATTACCTATTTGTAACTAGGATTCCAGCCATGCGTGCAAGTTCAGTGCTCTCTGAGCTTTTGATGTCCCCAGACAGTTTGCATTAGTAGTGCAGCTAAGCTGGGGAGTGGCATGGCCCATCCACATGAAGTCGCATTTTTGTTTCAGCTTTCTGGAGTGTAAATAGCGATTAGAGGGTTTCCATGGCAGAACTAGGGAAAATTCTATAAGCAATGCAAACTAACAAGAAAGAGGGAGCCATGAAGGCCAAATGTGAGCCACTGCTGTCAGGATCGCAGACAGAAAGAAACAAGGCAGAGACAAGTTCAGGAAACTGAATAAGGAACGGTGTGGCAGTCACGTGACCATTTTGGTCTCACAAAAGAGAAGATAAAGATAGATATTTGCCTGAAACCTGCCCTGCTCCCCAAGTGAGGCAATGGCAGCAAGGCTGAATGGCTGTAACAGAAAGTTCAGCTCCTGTGCTGTTTTCACTTCAGGTTCAAATGCTTCACAGAAACATGTAACTTCATTGCCATTACCTTTTCAAAAAAAATTTTTTTAATGTTTATTTTTGAGATAGAGAGAGACAGCATGAGTGGGGGAGGGGCAGAGAGAGAGGGAGACACAGAATCCGAAGCAGGCTTGAGGCTCCGAGCTGTCAGCACAGAGCTCAACGCAGGACTCGAACCCATGAACCATGAGATTATGACCTGAGCGCCCCTTCATTACCATTTTGATGTGTGCGTGTGTATATCCTCTTCTAAATAGAGTTTGGGTTAATATTCACGTTAATATTCATCTGTGGTAAAATAACAGATGATCATTATATTTTCAAGAATATAAAAAATAAGACCTAAAAAAAGACAGCATTAGTAATTCAATTTCAGCTTTTGTCAAATATCTTTTTAAAATACAGTTAATATACTAAGCCTTCTCAGACATAATTTGTTATTGATTAAAATCTAAAAGTGAAATGAAAAAGACTGAATACGATTTTTTTTTGCTAAGAGAATGAGTTACACCTTCAGTGAGATACAAAAAGAATAGTTCCTCTGCTTATCAGTAACAGACCCCCTATAGTCATGAATAACAAAAATACAACAAAAATCCTAAAATGTACATACATATATGTGTGTGTGTATTCTTTGTTCTTCAAGTTTCCTATGCTATTATACAACAGTAATATGTTTTAACTTAACCTAAACTGCAAAGCATAGATCATCAAAAGTCTCTGTTTAGTATAATTTGAGACAGCACCAGAACAATAGAACAACAAACATTTCCATTTAGTCTTTCCTTCTTCTACAGTTTGTCATGGCTACCTGTGTTTTCCCCCTAATCATGTTTTCTTAAATTTTACTTTTATCTAGGATTAAGTATTTGAGCATTTGGGTTTTTTGTTTGTGTATGTGTTGTTGCTGTTTTCTTCCAACGACCCACAAAGTGTTTCTAAAAGGATTTTCAAGGAAATGAGAATTGTCATGTCATAGTAAGTCCTGTTGCTCAGATCTCCTGAATAGTCCCCTTTCTCCACCTCTGCCTCCTTTTCCACGGCCAGACCGGGTTTATGTCCTTCCACCTTCTCCAGTGATGGCAACAGCCTCCTGAAACTGGGTCCCCTAGGCTCCTGCCTTGACCTTCTTCCTTCTATTCTACACACTACTGCTGATGGCATCCACCTAAAGCAAAAATCTCCTGTGTAAACCTTTAATTGGCTTTAATTAGCTTCTCACTGACTTCATGATGAAATCCAAATTCCTTAGGATGTTCTACAAGCCCCTTCACGACAAGGTCCAGGCCTGCCTCTCCAAATGCCATCACTTACCCGTTCCTCATTTACCCTATGCACCACACATGAGCGCTTTTGTGAGCGTCATCCCTCAGCATCCGACCTGGAAAACTTCTAATTCTTCCACTAAAATGATGCTTCTCAAGGCTTCATGTCCACACGACTCTCCTGAGGGTCTTGTTAAAGTGGAGATTCTGTCTCCACAGGTCTAGGATGGGGCCTGAGGTTCCATACTTCTACCGAGTTCCCAGGTAATGCTGAGGCTGTTCTAAATGCACATTGACAAGCCTCAAAAACGTTACTCTGTCAGCCCTCCCTCTGTGAAAAAGCCCTTTCCTACAAAGCTGATGTGTACAAAACTTCCTCTTTCCAAATTTTTTTTAAATGTTTATTTGTTTTTGAGAAAGAGAGCAAAAGTAGGGAAGGGGCAGAGAGAGAGGGAAACAGAGGATCTGAAGCAAGCTCCGTGCTGACAGCAGAGAGCCTGACACAGGGCTCAAACCCACAAACCATGAGACCATGACCTGAGCCAACGTCGGAAGCTCAACCAACTGAACCATCCAGGCGCCCCACTCTTTCCTAATTTTATAACTTGTCTTCTTTTTTTAAAGAAGATTGTCTTCCTTTTTTTAAAGTTTATTTATTTATTTTGAGTGAGCAAGAGAGCACGCACAAGCAGGGGTGGGGCAGAGAGGGAGGGAGAGAGAGAATTCCAGGCAGGCTCTGAGCTGTCAGCACAGAGTACAACGCAGGGCTCAATCCCATGAATAGCGAGACCATTACCTGAGCTGAAATCAAGAGTCAGCCACTTAACTGACCGAGCCACCCTCCACATTGTCTTTTGTCTCACATTCTACTATAATGTTTTAGTCACATGTCTGCCCTTCTAACCTCCTGTGGATCATCTAAAGGCTGGAATGGTGACTCTCACTTCCTTGTATTCCCAACGTTAACATTGGAACCAAATGTTTTGGCATTTTGTAAAAGTATTTTCGAATAGGAATTAACAAAGATTTTTCAAGCAGCACCCGATTGGCCATACAACAAGGTATTGTTAAAGATGTCTTTGCTGGATTGGAAGGTTAACTACTTAGGTCTCAAATTCATGCACTTTTTTTATGTTACTACCATTGTCTCCAGTGAGATGGAGAAGGGGAGGCATAGGACTACTTGATTTCCATTCTTTTAACCAGCATGTGAGTCTAGAGGCTGACTGAGACTTTAAAGAGCCCAGACCTGTTGGACGGTACAAGAAATTGATGATCCTTTTGGCCTTGTGGGTGAGATCTCCACCCCCATCACCACTCTCCCACTCCCCTACTCCTGCTGCATAGCACAGCTCTACCTGTTTCCAAACACTTGGCCTTGCACAGAAGAATGAAGGAAAGCGAAGGCATGATGAACAGTCTCCAGAGCATCTGGGCAAGAAGTGGCACATCAGAGACATCTGCAGGTCTGAGTAGAGAGAATTGGTAGAAACAAACAACAACTGCCCAAGGTTTCTTCCATCGTGTCACAAACAGGACAGGATGGGCCAGCAGTAACCATCCCAGCCATAGTAAACCAATGGCCCTGGTCGAAGGTATATCATGGGGACAAAGATAACAATTGCAGCACAGTGGTTCTCCGAGCTGCATGTACATTAGAGTCACCTGGGAAGTGATATTTATAAAACATGAACACCTGGGACGGCCCCACCCCACATCAACTAATTCAGAATCTCTGGGGGCAAGACAGTAGTTTTTTTTAAACTCTCCAGTGATTGTAATGTGAAGCCAGAATTGACAACTACTGATAGGGGTATCACCTCATTGGATGCTTGAAGTCCTCTCTGCGTGCCTCAAAAGTAAATGTCTAGCCTCAGCTTAAGTACCCAACAAGTGGCCTCCAAGTCTTATATCCATGCTAGGTCACATAAAACTAGCCCAGGGCATTTTGCCTTTTTCCGCATGCAGCATGCATTAATGATTCTATAACAGAATTTCTTTATGTGCACCCATATCTCTCATCACACAGTTTCTATCAATAAATTGGTACACTGATGGGCACTTGGGTGGCTCAGTCAGTTAAGCGTCCAACATCAGCTCAAGTCAGGATCTCGCAGTTTGTGAGTTCGAACCCCGCGTCGGGCTCTTTGCTGTCAGCACAGAGTCCACTTCAGATCCTCTGTTCCCCTCTCTCTGCCCCTCCCCTGCTCACACTTTCTCTCTCTCAAAAATAAACATTTTTTTAAAAAAAGGAAAATAAATTGGCATGTTCAGAGAGAATGTGACCTATAGAAAGAAGCTGAATTCATTTGGAAAAGAACATTCCAAATCAACTTGATACCTTTTCTTCATAATAAATCTTAATAATGTACCTTGCCTTCCTTCTTCTCCTTCCTATACCCTCTCCCACAAGTACATCAGTCAGACTGCTGAGCTCACAGCATCAGGTGGGAGGTCAGGTAGGGTTACACTGGCTGGATCTGAAGGTACAAGGCAGAAGTTTCAGGATAATGGGATTCACTTGTATTTAGGAGCACAGACTCTTCCAGTACTAGTTTTCATACTGCCAGATGGGAAGGGCATGGCACTAGATACATGGCAGGAACTTTATAAATTTTAGTTGAATTTGAATCAGCGCCTCTCAAGTTTTTTTAATGAAATATTTCAGGCCTTATGAGTGTAATATAATGAATATTCGTAAAGAATACTAAGTATAATATACAGAATACACACAAGAATTCAAGTGTAACATATAATCATAATACCTTGTGTGCCCTTCCCTATCATGTCATGTGAGTCCCAAGCCTATTTTCATGTTTTATGTTCATCATTCCTATGTTTGTTTTCAGTACATACACAGTTTTGGTTTCGTTTTAAGTTATGTGAATAGTATTACACTCTATGTATTTTATGTGTTTACAAACTTTATGTAAATATTGTGTATCCTTATGCAACTTGTCTCTCCATATTACATTCTTGAGATGTATCCATGCTGATTAACGTAAACTTGTTACTTTTTAATTGCTCTATGGCATTCCATGGTAGGAATATACCCCAACTGATGTTAACAGCTTTTTGTTGATATTTAGGTGGTTTCCAATTTCCTGCTGTCATAAACAATGCAACAATTAGCATTCCTATACATATCTCCTTATGCAAATGTGGAAGAGTATCCCCAGGATATTTACACGGGTGTGGGGTTGCTGGGATGTAGGGAACGCACATCTTCAGCTTTTCTGGACATTCCCTAATAAATGCCCCGGAAGAAGATGAGCGTTCCTATTGCTGACATTGTTATCAACATTGATGTTAACTTTTATATGTTTAGCCCATTTTAATTGGGGCGTTTTCCCCTAAAATTCCTGCAGAGGGCAGCATATCCCGGTATTACTTCTTAGGATGCATTCCAGTTTATGGGTCCCTTCTTTCTTGACTCCTTGAAATCCCTTGACCTACTCCTCAACCCACTCTTACTTCAGTCAACTCCCTGGCAGTATTTTACAAGGACAGACAAATATAACACTATTTGAAAGTTGAAAGCTCCCTCCCGCTTTTGATTCCACATTGCTGGCACATTTCTGTCCTCTGACAGGATGGGAGGGAAAGAAAGACAAGCCAGTCAGTCTTGAATTAAAATACTTTTTCCAGTTCAAAGTAGCGTAAGAGAGGATGTGAGTAGACAGCAAAGTCTTCCACCATCCTGAAGCCGTGGTATGTAACCTAATTGGGAGGCACTGCACACTGTCAGAAAGTGCTTATGTAAATTGGAGAGATACTGAGAAGTAGGGAAAGGTATTGCAAAGCAGTGGAGGCTTTGTTTTTCTTCTAGAATAGAAGATATTTACTCCTTTGCCTTCTTAGTTACATTGTTCCTGGCTCCCGAAGGAAGAAAAACAGTGTTCAGTTTCTCAACACCTCCTCAAATTTCTCTTTTTTTGCACTGAGTTGAAGTCCTGCCCCATCCAGAGTTCCATGGTGGGAAGGCAGCCTTCAAAGATGAATTCCTTTCAACAAAGCAGATGTGAAATTGAGTTGTGCTTAAGGATTTAAAATGGCTGCTTTAGGAGGAAATTTATTGTTAGTATTTTCAAAGTGGCCCTATAAGCACCACTCTGCTAGAAGTACTTTTTCCTTCTCAAAACAAGGTTTTAAGATTTCAATACTTTTAAATGAATTAATTAATTAATTAACAGTAAAATTTTACTGCTGCCCTTGAGACAGAAAGTAGACAAATATAATTTGCTTTTGATTACTTTGTTGAGTTATTAAATCTTTTCCCTTTCCAATATCATAGATCAAATTTTCTCCAAATAGAATCTGTTGAATACTCTTTCAGCAAGACTTTTTAACTTTTATTTATTTTTATTTATTTGTTAAGTAAGTTCTACACCCAATGTGGGGCTTGAACTCATGACCCCAAGATCAAAAGTCTCATGCTCTACTGACTGAGCCAGCCAGGCACCCCATCAGCAAGACTTTAATAGATGTTCTGGGGAGCAAAATACATTTCAGTGGAAATGCTGGGTTAAAGCATGTTTTTAAAAGAAAATCAGGTTTCTCTAATACAAAATGTCTTAGAGTCATTTATATGTTGACGTGTATTATAAATGTATAAGGCGAGACTTTTAGTGATTCTGTGTTTCTAACTGAATTGACCATACTCCTCCTTTTTGTGGAACACCTTGACAGGATAGGAGTTAAAAAGACACACTTTGAAAGTGCTAAGATGGGTATTATAAGGTTGGCTACACCCTGATCATTGAGCCCAGAAATTCACAAGACCCATTTATATGGCATCCTTGACTGTAGTTCTTTGATGACAGAATGTCTGTCGTGACATGCTGGTTGGTATACACATTGCTCTTGTGCTGTTATTGTGGACATATTTGAGGCCAAGCTAATTTTTATTCCCTTGTCTGTGACTTTTTCTCCTGCTTCAATGCCTGAAGAATGTCTGTATTCTTGAATTTCAATTATTCCATCAGGAATATGTGTGTAGTGTTGAGCACTCTGTTATTAGTATCTCCTAGAACATGGTATACTCTTTCAATCTATAAATGTGGTTATTCTTTGTCTTTAGTGAAATTTCCTCATATGACATTTGTGAATACTTTTCCTGTTTCGTGTATTGGATTCTCTTCTTCAGGGACACCAATTTTATTGATGTCATGTGCTTTGGAACTCAAATCTATTATTTTCTAATTCCTCTGCTGCCCTTCTGTTTACAAGCCTTTCTTCTAGCTCAGTAATTTTATTTGCAGCCATGTTTATTTTGTTCCTTGCTATGTCACCTTACTTATTTGTCCTATAATACCGTTTGTCTTCAACTTCCTTAATTCTGGAACCTTCTTGTTGTTCTATCATCTCATCTTTGAGCTCACATTTTTCTGAGTTCATGTTCTCATTAACTTGATTCATAGCACAAAGCACTTCTGAGGAATTTTGTTTTGTTCTTTGGGTTATGTTTTCTTTAAGAGTGGGGGTTTTATCATTCTTTTGCATGCTATGTTCCTTTCTTTTAAGGGTTGACTGGTTTTGTTTGTTTTTTTAGGGAGCGTTGCCTTAGCGTATATGGATATTTGCCACTGTCCCCCACCCCACCCCATCTTGTTCATACCTGAACAGCTCTACCCAAACCTTCTCTTTGTTCTGATCTAGTGTTGATGAATTCTCCTTGACTCCATTTTCATTGACTCTAACTTGTTTTCCTCCTGAGCTATGGTTTGAGAACATGGTACAGAGTACAATCTACTTTACTGTAGATTGATGGAGGGGGTAGAAAAGGAAAGGGGAAAGCTCTATGGAATCTATATGACATGTGTCTGACATAGAACTCCTGGGTACTGCTCTCTCCTCTGGGATTTGATAGGTGTTTTGAACTATGTTTTAACCCCTCCCTTTAATCAGGACTCATATCTAGTCCAAAAGGGTTTTTTTTGGGGGGGAGGGGGGTTCCAATCATTCAACCAATTTTTACTGAGTACTGATTCTTTAGTAGGTACTATTCTAATCAAGACACTGGAAATATAGCTGTGTGAACAAATTATATATATATATATATATATATATATATATATATATATATATACACACCATTTCTCATGAGTTTGTATTCATTGTGGTATCTTTACTGGTACAATGTAGCATTCAAAAGAAGCACCTATTTCTGCCTAATAGATGCTATTTCTGCCTAATAGATGCCATTTCTCATGAGTTTGTATTCATTGTGTTATCTTTACTGGTACAATGTAGCATTCAAAAGAAGCACCTATTTCTGCCTAATAGCCATTCCAACTTCTCCTCAGTCAAAAGAGAGGGGAGGGGGCGAATAAGGGTAATCATTCAGTTTAATTCAGTCTAGATTTGAGGGCAATAATGAAGTCTTAAGATTCATCAATTCAGCAGTAAAGCTTCAGAGGGGCAGGGAGGGAAGTCAGGGTCAGAAGCTGTATTCTGTCACTCCAGACTCTTTTCTTTCCTTGGCCAACATTTTGTATGTGTATGTACATGCTCACGTTTTGTTTGGGTGTCCACAATATTAAGTTGCACTCCTTGCCTTATTTGGTTGGGGGGAGGAAGCCAGTGTTTCTTGTTGGCATTCACTTTTTTAGTTGTAAGACAGAGAAGATCCTATGAATCTGCTTTCACTCCATCACCTTTAGCTAAAGGCCTCAATTAGTCCTTTTAACTCTAACTAAACATCCTACCTATGGTCTGCAAATAGGGACTTTGAAAATTAATCAAGTACTTTAACACACACATAAGAAAGCAGAAAGCTGAAGTGGTTTTGTTGGCTTGTGTGCTGGGTTCTCTTCACTGAAAAACATTCCAAGGACTACTTCTAAGAAGTCATTTAGTCTTATCCCTGGACACTGAAAAGTGGATTCCCTCATATCTAAAGAAAGAAATTTTCAGAAGAGTTCTTCAATTTCATGATACTTTATACTCACAATTGCTTTTGCACAGTCCCATAAGAATTTGCTCTCTCTTGAATACGTCAAACACCTATTCAGATAGTGGCAGGTAGAGACAAATGTGAGAATCAATGCCTATCCCCAGATTTCTACCAAGTTATGGGCTTCCAGGTTAGCATTAGAAATGCCAACTCCTAGATCTATTTGCCTAACCTAAGGAGTAAAAGAAATAAGCAAAAACTTGGGTCTTTTATTACGTACAGTAAAAGACTACGTATTACCTACAAAAGTCTCCCAAACAAACCACACTTAATTTAGATTATGACAAGGATATTTGATAAATACTGTACTTATAAGGGAATTTTAATGGCACTAGATTGCATCTTCTTGTGTTACTACCATGCCTTTAATGTGATTTCCCCCAACCAGAATTGTAATCTTTCATGCCTTGAAAGCTGGTTACCGTGGAGATGATTATCAGTATTATTATGACCTATTTAGAGGAATTTCTGCAGTGCCAGAAAACAAATAACCATTGAGAATGCCTTACAAACAAATGATGCTCTTTCCTGAAAGTACCTTTACAAACAAATGCCATAGATGTAGAGTGTGTGTGTGTGTGTGTGTGTGTGTGTGTGTGTGGTATAGATTTGCTCATAATTAGCATTTGCAAAGGATTTTGTGAACCAGCAGTTGTCTTTGAGCACTCCAAGGGTAAAAATGTTATACAGACAACAGCAGGTTTAAGCATATAGACAGCTTTCCTCTTCCAACAATTGCAAGTGCAAGGCCAAGGTTATGTTGACTTCTCGGCAGTGATAACATAGCTTCCATCTGCACAGTTTCTTTTTCTTGCTCAGTCTTTTCTTTTTGAGGATTTTCTAGGGGTGCTGGAGTTTAGTTGACAGGTGGTTGTGCAGATTGATTTTTACAAAACAACTGATTGGCCATTAATAGTTCCTAAATATACTGTGACTATTTGATAGTTATTTTGACTTCCTCAGAATTATGCCACAAAGTCTACACTCTGACCTCTATTTGGTCTCCCATTTTTCTGTGAAACTTGTGTTGGTGACTGTATGCAAATATGGATTTTTAAGTTTTTAAGTTTCAGTGTTTTTCATTAATTATTATGCTGTCCGTTGCTGTTTCAGCGGTTGTCTTTTGTTTTGCTTTGTTTTGGCTTGGCTTTGTGGAGAAATTTTTGGTACTACTTTAATATGTACCTGTAAAAATTCCAATGATAAATACTAAACCCTTATTATGATCAAAGAATCAGCAAAACAATAAAAGCCAAGCATTACCCAAAATAGGACAATCAGACCTAATTTCCTCCTTCTAACCCAACAGAATTACGTTTTATGTCATTTTCACATTTGTTGTTAGGTTTTCAAGTGAACTCCCTTTTCTACTTTCATTGCTCACTCATTATAACTTCCTCCAAGGTAACAAAAATTGTCCATATCTTCCACCATGTTCTCATATTATCCAGCAAAATGCTGGACATATAATAATAGTTTAACAAACCTTACGCGTCATATAATTTATCCTCCAAGAACTTTCAAAACTTCTTGAGCCATGCTTTCCAACTCAGTGTTCATCTGTTCATGTTCACAATGGCCTTCCAGAAAAATTATGTAGGAATCTCCTTTAAAACCATATATAGTGACTATGCTGTCCACAGAGCATCTTGAGTCAAGATCAGTTAACTCATTTGGGCTCTATTTTCAATTTCAGTGTCACAGACCCAACCTTATGCCTGAAATCACATTGTTTTAAACTAAGGGCAAATATCAAATTCATATGAGTTACCTCACTAAACTCTTTACACTGGTCTGACTGCCACACTGAAAAGCCACTGTAAGAAAATGTTCTGTCATTTGACTAAATATGTTATATTTATGCTGGATGATCTGTTATATTTGTATTTATGCTGAATGATATGTTATATTTATATTTATGCTGGATGATACATATTTATTTTTCAACATTTTTGGGAGGGAAATGCACTGATATTTTAATTAATTTCTAGCTCAATCTCTTAACTCCAAAGAGTCTAGTACAATATATCCAAATTGATCTTCCAAATGTTGACTTTTCTCCATCTAAGAGAGGTGTACAGAAAAGGATCTACCTAAAAGGCATTAATGTCGCTTACTGGCATATGGCCTTTAACTCACGTATACAGTTTCCTGAAAGAGACACTGAAAATACAGAGAGCTTTTTCCCCCCATTTAATTCAGAGCCCATAAATGGTAGTTTTTCTTAGAACTTAATGTCTGCCCTCTTATTCATTTAGTCAATAAGATGTTTAACTGTCCTTTTAAAACAGCCTTCAGATGAAGTAATAAGTTGTGAGTTGTTTGAAGTATATTCACGTCCAACACTGTTTGGAATTAACCCTTCTGAAACTAGACTTGAAATCTTAATTATCCAGGATATTTCCAACAAGATTCAAAATCAGACCTCTGGCTCTGTACAACAATTCCACTAAACTAATTCACTCTGAATTCTCTTGGATGGATTTTTCAAGGCAAATCATGAGCTTGCTTTAGAATATTCCTCTGTGTCTAATCTTCACTCCTAGAGATGACAGTACTTAGAATTTAGTACTAGCAACCCTTCTCACTCTGAAGCTAAACTGGGAAGAATGAGAACAGAATGTTCTAACCTCATCCATACCACAGGCGGTTATTCAAGGGAAAAAAACATATTTCATAGCCTTTTCCTAGATAAACTCGCTTTACAAATAGGGCACAATCTTCTGAAGAATGATGTGGGCTAGCTTTTCTCCAAAAAGTTTCCATGGCTTTACTCCCTCTGCTCTAAGAAAACCCATGTCCTTAACTGCTGGCAATCCAATGCAAACCATTTTATTAACTGACTACAATTCTAACAGCTGGTAATTTTTATAAAGGTCTATTCAGTCTAGAGCAGTGCCTCTTAGAGTGTTTCTGATGAGAAACTCAGGGAAAGGGTTTGAGGTAAGTGAGCTGTTCTCACTGAGTCCTGTTTACCATTTTTTTTTTGTGGGTTATAGTCATCCTTTATGAAAATTATAAAAGGTGAAGCTGCTTTAAAATGGAGAGTCAAAGTGTTTCCATGAGGAGGTGCTGTTAGAGCTGAGCTTCATGAAGGAGGTGTGGAATAGGGGCACCTGGGTGGCTCGGTTGGTTAAGCACCTGACTCTTGGTTACAGCTCAGGTCATGATCCCACGGTTTGTGGGTATGAGCCCTGCTTTGGGGTCTGCATGGACAGTGAGGAGCATGCTTGGGATTCTCTCTTCCCCCTCTCTCTCTGCACCCCCTTTCTCTCTCAACATAATTAAACATTAAAGATTTTTAATAAAATAAAAACAAAAGAGGTGTGGAGCAGGGGCATGCAGAGGAGGCTTCCTAGGCATGAAGCCCAAAGGGGAGGAGGGCACACAGCATGTTCAATGTGCCGAAAGGGCAGGGTGGCTGGAGCAGAGGCAGCATGGGGGAGTATCCTGAGAGATGAAACTGCAGAGGTAGGTATGAGACATCATTCAGGGTCTAATAGTCTAGTTAAGAAACAGGAACGTTTAAATTTTATATAATTCCTGGACTGAAAACAATATAATCAGCCCTCCTTGTACAGTGAATATAGTCTAACACTGTATATAGTCTTGTACATAGTCTAACATTGGTAACGTTTGTGAATGTTGGATTAAGATGAATGTTTGAAGTCATAGGACTTCTAGTACACCTAATATTATGTGATCATGAGTCAATCATTCTCAGGTTCCTCAGCTGTAAAAGAGACTTGCCTCTCAGGGTGGTCATGAAGAATAAACTGAAGACAGTAAATGGTACAGTGCCTGCTAAGAGCTATGTAAAAATTGGAAAGAATACGCAGTACAGAAAAAAGCAAACAAAGAACAAAAAACAGAAACAAAATCATAAATACAAAGAACAGACTGATGGTTGCCAGGGGCGAGGGGGCCGGGGGGAAGGGTGAAAAAGGTGAAGGGGATTAAGAGGTATAAGCCTTGGGGCACTTGGCCGGCTGAGTTAGTAGACCGTGTGACTCTTGATCTCAGGATCAGGAGTTCAAGTGCCACAATGGGTGCAGGGATCACTTAAACAAAAAGAGGTACAAACTTCCAGTTATGAAATAAGTAAGTCATGGGGATGAAAAGTATAGCACAGGGAATATAGTCAATAATATTGCAATAACATTGTATGCTAACAAATGGTAACTACACTTACTGTGGTGAACATTAGCAAATACATAGAATTGTCAAATCAGTATACTGTACACCTGAAACTAACATAACATTGTGTACCAACTACACTTCAATTAAAAAAAAAAAAAAAAGAATGTGCAACACAGCCGTTTGATGTGGGCAAGAAGGGACCCTTCTTCTAGACCCTTCTAGAACCCAGAGTGTAGAGAGCCCCAGGTTGGTCCTCCCGTAGCTCCACTTCCAAGGGATGAAGAGTCCACAAGAGCAAGAGGACATATTCATCTGGAGGCTGCACCTAACTGTGCATTCTAGACCAGGCCCTGGGCACCTGAGACCCAGGGTTCCCTGTCAAAATGACCCCAAGTTGATTCATGTCTGAAGATTGTTTTCCCCAAGTCTGACCACCTAAAGGCTGGTACATACCCCATAGCCAAAGAGTGGCTAAGGAGCAGGTTTGGGGGACTGGTGAATAAAGCCTGGACATGCAGGCTGGGCATCCTCATGTGTGGGTGTGAATCATACGGTGCACATTGTTGCTGCAGAAGAGGGGCACAGGGCAGGCCCGGGAGCGTACTCTCCCACCCTGCCAGCTTCTGTTGCAGAACCCCAAGAGTCTGAGAATTCTCAATTTAAATCTGGGTTTCTTGGTCATTTATGAATATCTATTTGTTAAAATATCAGAATAGAAAATACATATTTTTAAGTTTGTATTTTCATTATAACTCTTAACAATTTGGGCATAGAGTATTTAGACTTGCATTTGTAGTCTGAACCTGGGCTCTACAAATGTTACAGGCAGGTCTAATCCTACAAGTTATATAATTCTGTATAATATCATACAGAATTCCATTTCATTTAAACCATCTTAAAATGTATGGATTGCCTATTTATGAAAATCACATTAGGTTAACCATGAAATTCCATTATCTGCAGGAAGACTGGAAAAGGCCCAAGGGAAAAACAAGTTCAAAGAAAGTCCATCTAGTGACCTCTTTCCCTCTCTATGTAAGCATTAATGCTATGCAAATATTGGATTTATGTTTTATGAAATGGTACATCTATACGTGGAGGTGAAGGAGAAGAAGGCATGGGAGCTGATGATTTTTATTATTAACAAAAGGTCAGTTCTCTCTGTGTGACATTTATTTGGGCTCCTCAAAGGTAGAGTCTTGAATTAGGAATTAAGCATTTCCAACCGAGTGAAGGGTGTTTGTCTGCTCTGAAGTCCTCTTACTGTCACTGCTCTGCCAATCATTTAGCAAGAAAACAGACACTGTTTTATGTTACCTTTCCTATTACAAAAATACATGGGTTATTTAAACTTAACTCAGAAATGTATGTCTTTTCTTCCCAACCCAACTGTAAGCTCTCTGAAGAACAAACTGGCTTCTATAGTTTTCTGTATCCCCTCACTCTCTTCCCTAAGGACTGTTCAATAGATATTTATACTTTCCTGATTCATTTGGTCATTTAGCAAATATTTACTGGATTCCTACTGTGTGTTGGGCTCTGTGTCTGCATGGGATACAGGATAGAACAGGATGTTGGCTGAAAGAAAAATACCTGGCACATTATAGGCACTAAGTACGTGAGTAACTGAGTGAATGAATGAATGAACGAATGAATGAATGAATGAATGCATTCTGTACCCCAGAGCTAAGGAATAATACCAAGAAAAATGGAATAACCATTTATCTTAGGCCAAAAGTCATCAAGGTGAAAGATGTCAGTCTATGGAATATCTGTGGTTCAAGGAAATGGAAAACTGGGAAAACCAAGATGAGTCCTATTCTTTGTCCCTCTGGGCCATCTCTGTGGCCATGTAGTATATGCCTCTGAAATCCTGCAGAGACTTAAAGCCTTTCATTGCAACCAAATCTTCTATATAAAGAATTTAACCAACTCTAATACCCCAACTCTCACTTTTCCCAGATTTAGGGAGGAGGTATCTTAGGTGATGTCAGTGTGAGTTTTTACTGAGATTTGAAATACTGACATGTGGTGACTGACTTTAATCACAAATTTGCTTCATAAAAAGCAGTAAAAGCACCACAGAATTATATTACCTCATGACATTTTCCTATACGTGATACACTATTGAAGTCATAGCTTATGTTTCTTTTCTTTTTACAATAATGTATGAAAACCACATTACCAAGGTAGAAGTTGATCTCTCCTGTAAAGCTCCCTATCTTCTTAATGTGCAGAGCACCAGCTGATTTCAAGTAGCTTCACTACTTTATGAAAGAGACCCATATTTGGCCATCAATAAACCAAAATGAAATCCTTTCATGAAGGAAAAGGGAAACCAACATTCAAAGAGAGAAATTTAATAACAAGACAACCAGGGTGTTCAAAGGTTTTCTTTGAAAGGACATGCATTATTCATACCATAAAATCTCAAACCAAAGGTGGGATGTATGAGTTATCAATAATATTACGAGTCTTAAAATTATCATCTCTTTGTCTAAAGGGAGAATGAAAGCAGCATCATTCACCCTCCTCTAGGACCACAAGCTCATCAATGTCACTGAAAGGCAGGAATGAGGACATCAAGAGGAAAGAAACCCTCCTGAAAACATTAATGTATTTTCTTTTTCAAGCAGAGAAAGAAGCATTGAGACATTTCCAGCTAAGGCACAGAAGGGCCGTTCCATCACTCGCTGGGAAATATACCCAGACATTTGGCAAGTTCTAGAAACAGTTCAAAATGAAGACATGGAGAGAGATTCCTCTACTCCATCTGGAAACATTTCCAAATCTCTCCTTCAATTATTATAAAGCAGTCTTGGTCCATAAACTTTCTTTCTTTTTTTTAATGTTTATTTATTTTTGAGAGAGAGAGAGACAGAGAGACAGAGACAGAGTGTGATCAGGGGGAGGGTCAAAGACAGAAGGAGACACAGAATCCGAAGCAAGCTCCAGGCTCTGAGCTGTCAGCACAGAGCCCAACTCAGGGCTCGAACCCATGAACCATGAAAACATGACCTGAGCTGAAATTAGACGTTTAACCGACTGAGTCACCTAGACGCCTCAGTCCATAAACTTTCTAATGCTCAGATGGCAAAATGTCTAGAAGACACATAGACATTATCTTTTTTTTTTTTATGTTTATTTTTGAGAGAGAGAGACAGAGCACGAGCAGGGGAGGGACACAGAGAGAGGCAGACACAGAATCAGAAGCAGGTTCCAGGCTCTGAGCTGTCAGCAGCACAGAGCCCGACGCGGGGCTCAAACTCACAAGCCGTGAGATCATGACCTGAGCTGATGTCAGATGTTTAACCGACTAAGCCGCCCAGGTGCCCCATAAGACACATAGACATTTTAAAGCATATATGTGCAAGAGATAGGGAGTTAATGAGAGTAAAACTGATTCTGGCTAAACTAACCTGAGAACTAAGTGAGCCTGAGGTAACCCCACTGCATTGAGCTAACTCTATTTAGTCATATTATATATAAGATATTTTCACATTGTTTTCACTTTCTACTCATGCTGAAGTGCTGGGAAACTACCTCTATGTGGAGAAGGAGTAACATCCACTTGTCATATTATGTGTGCTTAAAAGTCCTAGCAATGTTGCCAAATAACAATGTCACCGATGCTGCCTTGTCAAGTACAAATGTCTAATACTGTAAGAAGGAATGAAGGAGGGAGGGAAGGAAAGGGAGGGAGGGAGGGAGGGAGGGAGGGAAGGAAGGAAGGAAGGAAGGAAGGAAGGAAGGAAGGAAGGAAGGAAGGAAGGAAGGAAGGAAGGACGATAGATGTCATGTGTGACCTTTCATCTGGCATAAATAAGAGACAAAGTCCAAATCTCCAGAAAAGAAAAAAAGTCAAGTCGAATTTGCCATTTGCAATTTTGTTTGCTTTACTGAATCCTTTGACTGTTTTTGTTCATCAGTTCATACAAACAGTTTATACTTGGTCATTCCACTAAACTCTTTGTAGTCATCCAGAAAGAATCAAACATAATTACTACTGCTCCTGCTCTCATGTGTTTGCCCTTCCCAGAAAGTACAGGGAAAAGAAGGGTGAATTACAGATGAAGAACTTCACCTCAAAAACCAAAGAGAAAAGACTCAGATTTTGCAAATACAATATACTCCTTCCTCTACTAAATGCAGAGCTCAAACCCTCACTCTGCTCTTTTACATGTCCATATACATGCCACATCGGTGAAATCTATCTTCATTGTACCCTCATTCCCCACTTTTGGTGCACACACACCTATATTTTTAATCAAGAGGCTGGCAGTCGTGTACATCCATTTGGCAATGTTAGAAATGCTGGCTGGGATTCAGTGGCTTCCTCCATCATGACCAAAATTTTTTTCCATTTAATTCACAATATAATAGAGTTTTGCATTTATGTTTTTGTCTCCTCAAAGCACTTTGCCACCATTAATGAACTAATCAGCCTATGCTATTTTATGGTCTGTCTCATGAAAATGAAGCTGATTTCCTCTGTGGCAGTCACTTATCTAATGTTGTTTTCGTCTAGCAAACACTGCACTTAACTAATGTAAATTCATTTTTAAATTGTGTGCGCACATAGAAAATTTTCCCAGAATATATTTTTAATTCTACATCCTTACATAACATTACAGGGAGCATTTTAAACTAGAAGGCACATAAGCTCCTCAGTGTAGTCTTCTCTAAGTACTTGCAAATTACTTATAAAAACCCCCTCAAGTAACTGCCACTGACGGAAATTGCTCTGTGAACCCTATTACTATTTAATTATTCGTATACTATTAAATGATTGGCTTACCGATAAAATAGGCTTACTCAATAAGCGTACAAGGAAAAGCTGCAGTTGGCAAAGAAACTCTCCTAATTCTGCACGGTTTAACTCTGCTGTCTCTGTTATAGCTGGACCACTTGCACAAGTGCTCCATGGCTCATTCCTAGGAATTTGACCTCAAGTGGGAAGGAAATGTCTCTCTACAAAGAAGGGTAGGCACACTTCCAAATTTAGACAGAGATGGGATCCTAGAGATCCTAGGTTGAACAATCATTGGTTGGTCGCCTCCCAACTTCTACTTCCCACTCTTTTGGTAAGAGCCTTCTAATTCCTGTCTGAGGAACCACCATATTCTTCCATTTTTAGCATTGTGCTGAGAATAGAGTTGAGCCTACCCCCAACTCAAGGAAAGGACTTCTGGCCCTCCTGATTGGTTTGGGGATGGATACGTGACACAGGACTAAGCCAACATAGCCCATCACATTCTCTTTGCCACGGGGATTAACAGAGTAGACATTTCATCTTTGTTAGATGAGTGAGGTTGGACTTTTCCTGGGAATTCTGATGTAGACTCTCTTTTCCCTCGGATGGTATAGTGCGACGATGTGAGACTTAATAGCTAGTAAAGTCATTCACATCCTTACGAGAAGAGCCCAGGATGTCTTGGGGAGGCCACCATGTGGAATCTGAGGATAACTTCACCAAAAACAGGATAGTGATATAGGCAACCCAGGATCTTGCTGATATTATTGAATCTGTTAGATAGGGAACAGGCTGTAACAAAAAGACTCCACAATACAGTGGCTCAAAAACATAGAATTTTTGTTTGAAATTCTTTACCTTCCACATGTGCATATGTGGGTGAATGGCCAACACTGGTAGGCAGTTCTGGGGCTGTGGCTCTTTTAGGAATTCAGGATCTTCCTCACTTGCCGTTCTGTCCCCCTAGAGTATTGTTTTCACGTTGCAAGGTAAAAGCTGCTTCACTGCCCTCCCATCACATCCGTGTTTCAATTGCAAGAAAAAGAATGGAAGAATGGAGGATGTGAAGCTTATATTAAGGCACAGCTTATCAACTTTAGCTCTACTGACATCTGGGAACTGATAATTCTTTACTGTTGAGGGCTGTCCTATACGTTATAGAATGTGTAATAAAATCCCCGGCCTCTACCCACTCAATGCCCGTATCACCTCACCTCCAAATTATGGCCATCAAAAATGTCTCCAGACATTTCCAAATATCTGAGGGATAAAACAGCCCCCCATTGAGAACCACCATCTTAAGGATACGCTGTGGAGTTTACACTCACCACATCTATTTACTTCCAATAGCCAGAAGTCAGGTATTTGGTCATACTGAGTTGCAAGAGAGTTTGGGAGAAATATTTCCAACTGGATGAGCTGGTGCCCAGGTAAAACTTCAGGAATTCTATTGCTAACAAGTAAGGGGAAATGGATTTTAGGGGACAATTAACAATCTTTGCCACCCAGCCCTACTTCTGGACTTTTCCATCACATAAGTCAATAAGTTACCTTTACAATTTACACCAGTTTGAAATGGGTTTTAAGTCACTTTAAATTCAGAACCCTAAGTGATACAAGCATTACTTTCCTCAGCCAATATCTAAGTTGAAATTTGGTGATTATCCAGAGAAAAAAAGGATAAAAGGAATAATGCTCCAAGTTACTCAGAAGCCAGGTACTGGTTCGGAGGGATTGAACAAAACAGCTGAAATGAGACTACTTCTTATTAAGAGAAGTCTTTGGCTAAAATGGAAAGGCCATAGTCACAAGGGCCCATGGTCACTGTGGTAGTTAGGAAAGAAGAGAGTATAATTACACAAAATTTTCCAAATGAAAACTGCAGGCATCTTGCATTATCTGGCTTTGAACTGCTGCTCTCTAGTTCTCATTGTAAATACAAAAAGCCTTCAGTGGCTCTTTGATATCTCACACAAAAGGATCATTGCTTACAGCCAGCTGTTTTACAATTATATTTCCATGAAGTTGGCATAATTTGACATTAGGACTGCCTAAGGGAAGAAGGGGGTGACGATGCGCCAGGGTGTTGAAGTGGAGTACAGAATAGTAATGGAAGGAGCTCCTGTGTTACACGTCTCCCCAATGTGCGTCTTGAAGCCAACAGTTCTGAATTCAAAACACATTTTCCCACAAGAATACTGTTTTCGTGTTATTCACTTACCACAGAAGTTCTCCGATACTGGAAAAGAAAGAAATTAGTATTTTGCAAAACTACAAAAGAAAATGCCGCAGGGCAGAGAAAGGTTTGTCTGAAGGTTCTGACCGAGAAAATCATCAGTAAAATCTTCAGGGAAGAGGTGATTTTTAAACCAAATTTAAGATGGGAAGAGAAAGAAAGGGCATTTCAGGCTAAAGGACAGCCAGTTCAAAGACATGGCATTTTAAATTCTCTGTGAGGAATAGTGAGTATTGACCATGAGTACAGCATAGAGTTTTTGGAAATAATAAGTTAGGATGGGGCTGTGAAGGTCATGACAGAGTTTGGATTTTTTTAGTTGCCAAGCCATGAAAGATTTTTAACAGGGGAATGGTGTGATCAAATATACTTTTAACAATTATATGAATAGTGTGAAAATCAGGGCAAGATTACAAGAGACATTGGATTTCTGATCTTGAGATGTGATAACAAATTGGAAAAAGGGAACCAAACAGAGAGACAATGTGAGGTAAATTGGCAGGATATGGTGACTAACTGTTCATACAGAGTAGAGAAAAAGGAATCAGAGACAGCCACAAATTCTCTAACTTTTTGGTCCACGAGTCTGGAATCACAGTACAAGAACAGGCTTAGAGGGAAGGTAATGAGCCCAGCAGGTGTCTGTCTGAAGGATAAGAGAAGAGCTGAGGTGGTTATGGCCGTATAGTACAGCATATAGGCTGCAATTAACATTTCTGCAAAGCTTGTCCACCGTGTCCTCATAACTGAAAGAAAGCCACTTGTGGAATTTTATACTTGTTTCCAAAGTCTTCCTCCAAGACTACTCTATATCCTTTTGGGGGAACATACCTCTACATGCTAAAACTATGCCAGTGACACCAGTGTTGGTGAAGACATTGCATTCCAGTGCCAGAATCTGTGGCCAGAAACCTCGCTTAAAAAGAGGTAGCAAAAATACTGGAAGCATAAGATTGCACTGTAGGATGTCTGAGATGAGCCGTCTAGAGAAAAATCCTATTTAATGTGTGTTACAATAATATCAAATGTGATTAAACTCATAAAATATGTTCTCAAAAGTCTTGGGGGTAAATGGAAAGAAAAGAGGGAAAAAAAGAAGGATCAGCTCATGCTCAGAGAGGAAAAACAGCGGGAACAGGGGAAAGTTTAATGGGAAGTATGCTATCTTAGTCTGCTCAAACTGCTGAAACAGAAAGGGTACCAAGTCAGAATACCATAGGTTGGGTCGCTGAAACAGCAAACATTTATTTCTCACAGTTTTGGAGGCTGGAAGTCTGAGAATAGGGTCAAGCATGGCCAAGTTCTTGGTGGGGGCTCATTTCCTAGTTTACAACTCTCTTCTCATTGTATCCTCATATGGCACTTAGTCCATAAAAAGTGCCTTAACAATGTCAACTAAGTTGGTATTGAGAATTATCTGCAAGAGAAAGAACTTCTAGGGTTTCCTTTGTAAAAAATTTTTTTAACGTTTATTAACTTTTGAGAGACAGAGCATGAGCAGGGGAGGGGCAGAGAGAGAGAGAGAGAGGAGACACAGAATCTCTGATCTGTCAGCACAGAGCCCGACATGGGGCTGGAACTCACAGACTGTGAGATCATGACCTGAGCTGAAGTTGGACGTTTAACCGACTGAGCCACCCAGGTGCCTCTGGGGTTTCCTTTTGATTGCCATACCCAACCTGCCCATTTCTACCCCCTCAATAGATAAATTCATCAAAGCAACCAAGCCCTGGTACAGTATGGTGGATGGTAGAGAAGGACAGTAGTTGGAACAGCAGTAAAACAGGGGCATTTATGTGTCGTCATCATCATCTTTCTTAACTCCTTGACCAGAAAAGGATGGGAGATTCAGTATATCCAGGGTGTAGCAGACGGAGGTGAGTAGGGTGGGATGCAACGCCTGAAGGACTCCTACCAATTAATGTAAATAGTCTTGCACTCAAAATTAATGCCCAAATAGGGACAAAAAGAAGAAAAAGATTGGCACCAGGCCATAGGCTGTTGACCCAATGAATTATTCAGAAGTGGCTGCCCCACTGGCAGAGCTGCAAATTCAGAGTTGTTCATGAGCTGGAAAGGACAAAATGATCACAAAACCAATCAAAGAAGATCCATACCCTGATAATGGCTACTGAGACCATCCTGGGATGCTCTGCCCACCTTTCATACAGTGGAGTCAGTGCTTCCAAGTCTCCACTGTCTTGGTGGTGAGGTTCAATAAACAACTTAGCAGACTGTATCATTGTAGGTTTAACACAAGGATTTCCTATCCCTCACTCTGGATAGGACAGATCGAAAAAAGGAAAGAAGGAGTTCTAAGTCTCGGTGGAAATCAGAAAGAAGAAATAGGACTATAAAATTCTCCCATGGTAGAAAGGAGTTAACAGAAAAACTACCGGAGGAGGTGTAGATTCCGCCCCCCCCCCCCCCCGGGTAATACCTGTAAGTATTACTCTGTCCCCAACAAGAGCAACGAATCTCAAAGCTGCGGGCTTTCTTTTCCCTATTTCCTCATTTTCAGCAGCATAAGGAAAGTTAAGATACTTCATATGCCCAAGTGTATCGACATTAGCTGACCTCACTACCTGGAAAGAAAGCTCCATAAATCACAGTTTTGACTCACACTATCCTAGAACCTCCATAAATAGTTTCCACTGACAACTCTCAAGTTTCACTTTTCCGCTCTGTGTAATTTGATCTATTGACTTCAGGAGTAGGAGGAAACTGCACGGGATGTTGTATTAGTTCCCCCATCTCACACCTCAAAACCACCTCATAGAGGTGGTCGTGAAAGAAACTCTCCTTGTGCTTTCTTCACACATGTGATTAAATTCTAATAGACCAGTTGCTCAGAGTGGGTATGCTTCCTTCGAGAAATAAATCTGGCACGTGGGGCAGCTCGGCTTACTTCTGCAGCAAGTAGGGTGATGGTCCGACACCAAGTTAGCAAGGCTGGCAAAGAGTCTGACACCTAAATACTGACGTAGATGTCAGCCCTTCCACAAAACTATAATAAGAATTAAGAGGCGTTGGGCACATAGTTGAAGCACTTTCCACACAGAGACTCAATTTAATGTTCACAACTCTATGAACCAGGTACCATCATTCCCACCACTTCAAATTGAACAAAATATGACACCAAGAGGCTAAATAACTTGTCCAAGACCATACAGCCAGTAGCAAGGCCAAGATTCAAGTCAGTCTGGCTCCAGAGTTTGTACCTGTAAACATGACACTGAATTATCTCTCCAACACATCACAAAGCAGCACATTCTAAGTTGGAAGACCCTGGTTTGAGTTCTCAGGGGGCAAAAAAATCAGCCTTCAGGAGCCCCAGTCTCTTTACTGGGATTGTTGTAAGGCTTAAAGGAGATGATATAATTTTTAAATATATATGCATAATCTTAAAGTGCTTTACAAACATAAATGAAAATTATCATATTAAACTTTGTGATGTATCTTACTTTAAAAATCATTCTCAGCTAGTATTTCATCCATTTTCAACCAAATTTACCATGGATTCTAAAACAGTCGTACCTAAATAAGCAATCTTCTGATTATATGCTCTAGGTTAACCTTTTTTTTTTTTTTTTTTTTTTTTTTAATGAAAAAGACTTAAACTTTTTTGAAGGCTTTTGCTTTGAACAACAGAGTAATCCTTTTTAGGTGCTTGGAAAAAATATGAATTTTCCCCCAAGAGATCACTTCTTAGACCTATTTAAATTTGAGTCTCATCCTCAAACCTTCCTAGATAAACAATAGAATCCTCTCTACAACTTTGGTTGTTGTGTTAGTCTTTTACCGCTGCCATGATAAACCACAACAAACTTCATTTAAAAAGTGACATATGGTTATTATCTTATAATTTTATAAGTTACAGGCCTGACACAGACCTCACTGGGATAAACCCAAAATGTCAGTAGGGTTGCATTCCTTTCTGGAGGTTCCAGGCAAGAACCCATTTCCTGGCCTTTTCCAGCTTCTAGAGGCCACCTGCATTCCATAGCTTATGACCCCTCCTCCATCTGCAAAGCGAGCTATGTCACACACCTCTGACCCTTGAATCTCTTTCTGACCACAACCAGGAAAGGTTCTCTGCTTTTAAGGACTCGTGTGATTAGATTGGGCCCTCCTAGATAATCTAGGATAATCTTCTCATCTCAAGATCCTTAGCATTAACCACATTTGCCAAGTCCCTTTTGCCATCTGAGGTAAATGTTCCCAGACTCTGAGGATCAGGATGTGGCCATCTTTTGAAGGAGCTATTAGGCCTGCCTATCATAATGGGTGAATTTTAACAAAATAAAACCCCAGTTTCGTATATTAAAAAAACTTGTCAACATGTAAAAGTTTGAAAGTGATTTCATTACAGTGTCCTGAAAAACCTCTAAGTTGTAACAGCTATTATGACAGAAAAGAGATAGAGTTCAGTTAGGCTGACTTCTGATGAAAAGAAAGCCTGACAAGTGGCGAGTGAAGGGTAGCAATGCCACACCGATAACAAAATCAAATGACAGACTTCCAAATTATCCAAAACGAGGTGATGAATCTGCACTCATTGTACCTGCAGTTTATTATTACGAATGAAAAACCTTCTTTCTGATCCCAGTCTATCATTTTCCAGAACTGCAAGCTGACAGTCACATATTATTAGAGACTAAATCGACATAAGAGACTTTCCTTTCTACCAAAGTTAGAAAAGTAAAGAGGCCCTACCAGTTTTTCAAAGATAAATTAAACAAGTGAAGTGTCCCAAGTCCTGCATGTGTTTCAGTAGTAACAGGGATTATCTAAACGGTGTCGAAGGAAGGTTTGCATTATTGGTGAAAGATGGTCATGAGTTCCATGAGTGCTTGTTTTGGGGGACAGAATAAAGCGGTGCAGCCACAGAGATATGAAGTCCCTGAGGACAGTAGCCCAGTTTTGTAGCTTGCATATTTTTCCATGCCATTTCCATGTTTACAAAAACCTAATGGACATTTGGATGTCACACATGGTGTCCAGCAGTTGTACTCAAAAAAAGCAATAGCAACAGCAGTGAATCTCCTTGCAGCCTATTTTATCATTTCCATAAAACCATGTCCTGTTGTGTAATGACCAGAACTTCTAAGCCACCAAGAAACTCCGAATCACAAGGATTTGCTTTGTGGAACAGCCCCTAAAACAGAACAAATTTAATTATAAACAGTCCTACTCTGCAGGACAGGTGATCCTTACTGCAAAAAAATATGTGCATCCTTAAAGTATGGGTGTGACTCATAGTTAGGTGACTCATGACCTTCCCTTTAGAAGACTCATTCATAGTTAGGGAAACAGGAGCAAGGTCTAGATCCCAGAAGTGACTAATGAGTTAATCAAGAGATTAGGGCCATCTCCAAAGGGACCAGAATTCAGGACAGGATTTTCGTGCGATGAAAGAATCAGAGGACACTTAAGAAATCAAGCCAATCAAGGAGTGAATGGCAATGGAGAAGACTGGAGAAAATGGAGCTGCAATCGAAGACTTCACATGGCTGAACCAAGAAGATCATCAAACGTGTCCACCTTGAATACATAAGGCATCAGACTTAGTCAAGATTTATCCAGGCACAAAAGGTGATAAAGAAGATCTCTAACAACCTATGGAACGTGAGAAAATATTTGCAAACTATATATTAGATAAGGGCTAATATCCAAAATATTTAAGGAACTCATACATCTTAATAGCAAAATAATAATTATCTGATTAGAAATGGACACAGAACATAAATGAACGTTTTTCAAGAGAAGACATGCAAATGGCCAACAGGTCCGTGAAAAGATGCTCAACTTTATTAATCATCAGGGAGATGCAAATCAAAGCCATACTGAGAGATCACCTCAAACCTCTTAGAAACGCTATTACCAAAAAGATAAAAGATAATAAGTGCTCGCTAGGATGTGGAGAAAAGGGAACCTTTGTGCCCTGTTGGTGGGAATGGAAACTGGTACAGCCACTATGGAAATAGCATGGAGATTCCTTAAAAAATTAAAAATTGAACTACCATAAGATCCAGCAATCCCATTTCTGGACATACACTTGAGGAAAATGATATCACTGTCTCAAAGAAAAACCTACATACCCACATTCACCGCAACATTGTTCACAATAGCCAAGATGTGGAAACAACCTAAGTGTCCACTGATGGATGAATAGATAAAGAAGATATAGCATGAATATATACAATATATACATTTATATAAAGAAAATGTTTTAAATATTACCAATTCTAATTATTTTTTTTTTGAGAGAAAGAGAGATTGAGAGAGAGAGAGAACCCACATGCAGAGAAGGAACGTGGGGAGACAGAATCTTAAGCAGGCTCCATGCTCAGCACAGAGCCCAATGCGGGGCCCACAACCCTGGGATCATGACTTGAGCTGAAACCAAGAGTTGGATGCTCAACCAACTGAGCCACCCAGGCACCCCATTAATTCTAAGTATTATTAACATTATTCTAAATAATATCCTAAAATAAAAATATTATAAATATAAATATATAAAATTATTTAGCCATAAAAAAAGAAGGAAATCCTGCCATTTGCAACCACATTGATGGACCTTGAGGGCATTATGCTAACTGAAAAAAGTCAGACAGCAAGACAAATCCTGCATTACCTCACTTATATATGGAACCTATTTTTTTTTTTTAATCAAAACCTATAGGAAACAGAGAGTGGAATGGTGGTTGCCAAGCTACAGGGTGAGGGAAATGAGGACATGTTGGTCAAAGGCTACAAATTTATAAGATGAGTAAGTTCTGGAGATCTAGTATACAGCATGGTAACTACAGCTGGCAATGCTGTATTGTATAGCTGAAAAATTCTAAAGAGAGTAGAATTTAAATGTTCTCACTACAAAAAATAAAGATATCGTAATTATGTGAGGTGACAGATGCGTTAACTAACCTTATTGTGGTGATCACTTCAAAACACGTAAGTATATGAAATCGTCACATTGCACATCTTAAACTTACACGGTGTCATGTGTCAATTACATCTCAATAAGCTGGACGGGATGGTGCGGGGGTGGAGATAAGACCTCTGAGTTACTGCCAGCCTTGATTTCGATTAAGATGGAAATTCTGTCCGCAAAGTAAGTTGCTTTGGTACCTGTATCAGGATTGATCTGCACAGGCAAAGGCTAATTCTACCCACTGATGGCGGCCCCAAACCTGTTCCACTTCTAGCCCTCTGCCCTTCCTTGTAAGTATCATGACATTATGGAATATATCTGAATCACTGTCAGAATTGGCAGCTTCTGCTTAGGAAAGTGACAGGTCAGCAGTGACCTCTCTGACCTCCCAGCTACCTCTCTCCCCCTTGCTTTCTTCTTGTTCCACAAACATGCAGAAGGATGTGCACCTCGGAGCCTTTGTGTTTCTGTTCCTGCTGGCTGATGCAAGCTTCCACCACACTCCGTCAAGTGACTTGTTCCTTCCTGTCATTTGATTCTCAGCTCAAACCTGCCCTCCACAATGAGGACTCTGCTGAGCACCCTTTCCAAATTACCTTGTTCTCCCTAAGGCACTAATCACATCACACGAGAACTTGTCTCTGAATCTGAAATTATCTTGTTGCGTTTTTAATTTGCTTACTCAAACGGCAGATGCAGAGGAATTTTCTTGTCATGTACTGTGCTAAATGAGTAAATACATAGTCATTGAGCATCTCCTGAGAAAAGCTATACCTTAGTTGGGTTGATAGAGTTTCAACACACGAACATTAAGAGGCATAAACACTGATTTATGGGTATTTAGCGTTTGGGTATTTAGTCAGTGCCAAAAAGCAACTGGAGACTTGACCATCTCTGTAAATGTAAAGGGGCTTTGGGTGGAGGAACCAGGGAACTTCAAAACCACACAAGGTGTCTAAACCAAAAATCCATATTGGCTGTGAACAGCAAGATGGATTATCAGTGAAAAAAAAAAAGCCTCCTCCTTCATTTACAAGTATTTGCACTAGACCGTTTAATTAACCAGCTATTTAGTTGAGGGAGTTGGGTCCTCATCTCTAGGTGTGTTTTTTAATGAGATTCTTCATTATGGAGCACCTGGATAGCTCAGTCTGTTAAGCACCCAACTCTTGATCTGAATTCAAGCCCTGCATTGGGCTCTGCGTGAAACCTACTTAAAATGAAATAGGGGTGCCTGGGTGGCTCAGTTTGTTAAGCAGCTGACTTCAGCTCAGGTCATGATCTCACAGCTCGTGGGTTTGAGCCCCACATCCGGCTCTGTGCTGACAGCTCAGAGCCTGGAGCCTGCTTGGGATTCTGTGTCTCCCTCTCTCTGCCCCTCCCCCACTCTCTGTCTGTGTCTCAAAAATAAACATTAAAAAAATTTT
Organism: Neofelis nebulosa; assembly: GCF_028018385.1. Taxonomy (NCBI): domain Eukaryota; kingdom Metazoa; phylum Chordata; class Mammalia; order Carnivora; family Felidae; genus Neofelis; species Neofelis nebulosa. The sequence goes on along the minus strand of NC_080789.1, from coordinate 39,534,086 downwards.
TAATAAAAATTTACATATACATATGATATATATAGATATATATGTATATATATTCTTCATTATGATGAAAAATCTTCATTACAAACCGCTTGAGTGGATGTAGCACTCAAACCAAAACCAAACACCCCAAGCCACACATATCCAAGTAACGTAGGCATTTAGGACAATGGGAGGTGACCACACTAAGAGTACGAAGATCCAGATCACAAGGCCTATGTAAATCCCACTTATTCATTCAGCAAAAATCGAATAGCGCCAGGCACCGTTTAGTAAATACTGAGAGAATACCCAAAAGTTCTGTCCTTCGGGAGTTCCGTTCTACTGGGGGACAGGAGGAGGAAGATGAAAGCATCTTGTTCTGGCCCCACTGGCCCCGCTAGAAAAGTCGTCTTCACACGGCCCACGGGTCTGGCCGGCTCACGCAGCCACCGCAGACACAGCCTGCTGCCGCACTAATGCCAGCGTCTCCAACTCTCGCGTTGTTTGGGACCCGCTGCGTGGGACCAGGGGCGCCGCCGCACAGACCTGCTGCGCAAGATCACCTGCCGCCAGATCACCGCCTCGAGGTGAAGGCGGAGGATGGAAGAGATGCGCCTGCTGCTGGGAAGGCGGAGAATGAAGAAAATGGGGAGCCGGAGGCCTTCAATAAGGTAGATGGAGAAAAGGCAGAAGACAAGAGGAGGAGGAAGAGGAAGACGATGGTAAGGAAGAGGATAGAGACGAAGATGAGGAGGCTGAGGCGGCTCCAGGCAAACAGGCAACTGAAGACGGGGAGAGATGGGGCGCCTGGGTGGCTCAGTCGGTTGAGCGACTGACTTTGGCTCAGGTCATGATCTCACGGTCCGTGAGTTCGAGCCCCGCGTCGGGCTGTGTGCTGACAGCTCAGAGCCTGGAGCCTGCTTCGGATTCTGTGTCTCCCTCTCTCTCTGACCTTCCCCCGTTCATGCTCTGTCTCTTAAACATTAAAAAAAAAAAAAAAAAAAAAAAAAAAAAATTGAAGATGGGGAGAGAGATGATGTTGACACCAAGAAGCAGAAAGCTGACGAGGATGACCAGACACCATAACAGGAAAAGCTGAACTTTAAAACAAGCAAAAAGGCCGCCATGACCATTCATCCTCCACGCCCAGTCTCAGAATCTAAACGTGGTCACCTTCAAAACGAAAGTCCTTCCCACCCACTGGCAGCGCCCCCACAGTGACACGTGGTCCCCCCACACAATCCAAACCACAACCTGAATCTGCAGCAGGAAAGGATGGCCAGAATTTCCCAGGCGCTGCTTTTTCTTAAACATACTTTAGAAAGGAAAATGTGTTTATAATCTTTATTTACATTTTATATTTTTGCTCATATTGTTGGGGTCAGTCGTTTTTAATCTTGGATGAACAAGCTAGTCTTGGGAGCAGTCTCTGTCCTACTTGTGGTGTGACCATGTTCATTACATCTCAAAGGAGAGTAAAAAAAAAACTTGTAAAACACGCGCGCCCGCGCACACACACACACACACACACACACACACAAAATCTTACTCCAGTAACATTTTTTTGTGTATGTACTTAGCTGTACTTTAAACAGCTGTTTGTATGAGACGGTTAAAGAGGTCAAAGATAAAAGGTGTCTTTTTTTTTTTTTTTTTTTTGTCTGAAGTTTCTGTGGTTTGGGCCTGTTTGATGTATGTATAAACACTGTTGTCCAATAATAAACCATAATTTTATTGTGCTGAAAAAACTGCAGACCAAAAAAGGTTGTTATCTAAAAATATATGGGCATTAAACTAGATAATCTGTAAAGTTTCACTCAAATCTCCACAGATACCGAAAGGCGGGGGCAAAGGGTGGTGGGGAGATATTTTAGAAGGCTTAGCACTGATTGTTTTAGGGGAGTAAAAATGTGGATGATTTTAATTTTTTTCTTCTTTTTGTTTATCATTGGGTTCTGAATTTTGTTCCATAATGAATATGTATTACATATGAACTGGAAAAATATTTAAGAAAACAGTAGAGAGATTTTACTATCAAACTTGGATGTTGGTTCTTAGTAACCTGAATGTATGTCCTTCATCCATTAGTAATGAGAACTGTAAATGGGAATCGTCTTATCCCTCCAGTGATTTGCTTATTACTTTACCTTTACCTAATGAGACTCTGGGGAAAATGATAAGGGAATCCTGCTCCTCTTCTCATTACTTCTGTGTGTACTGGCTTATTCTCTACCTGGGGATGATTGGGCACAAGTCCTGAATCAATAGATGGCTCTCTCTCTTTCTCTCCCTCCCTCTCCACCCACACCCTACCCATCACTACACTTAGGCATCATACACACACACACACACACACACACACACACACACACACACACACACGGAGGTGGCCTCTTCTCTCCCTTTAACCTTCAAATCTCAGCTTATTTTTTAAAACATTTTTTAATGTTTATTTTTGAGAGAGAGAGAGAGCGCAAGCGGGGGAGGGGCAGAGAGAGGGAGACACAGAATCCCAAGCAGGCTCCAGGCTCTGAGCGCCCCTAACACTTAAACTGAGATTTGGGGGCGCCTGGGTGGCTCAGTCAGTTGAGTGTCCAACTTCGGCTCAGGTCATGATCTCCCTCCCGGTTCATGGGTCCGAGCCCCGCGTCGGGCTCTGTGCCGACGCAGCTCAGAGCTGGAGCCTGCTTGGGATTCTGTGTCTCCCTCTCTCTGCCCCTCCCCCACTTGTGCTTGCTTGGTCTCCCACTCTCAAAAATAAATAAACGTTAAAAAAAATTAAATGTTACCTCCACAGAGAGGCCTTACCTGAGCAATCAAAATATAAGAATTCTGTTGCTACCTTAGACTCACCATACTATCCCTGGTATTCTCAATCATATCTCTATTCTCTTTATTTCCAGAGCACTCTTGTTAACTCTTTCATATGTATTTCACTTCTTTATAAGCCTCCTGTTTCCCCCACAAGTTTGAAGTTCCATCATGAAAACAGCAATGATCTGTTTTGTTCACTCCCATCTCCATAGGGCGTAACTAATATTGAGTAAATGAATAAATGAATGAATGAAATGGCTCCTTTGTCCTTTCTCTGTCAAGAGTTCTATTCCCAAGCAGTAGTATGCTGCAACCAGTACTTTGCCAGCTCAAAGAGCCAATTGTTAATATTTCAGGGATTTAGTAAGCTAGTTGTTAAACTACTTAGTAGCTTGCAATTAGCCATGCTGAGAGTATTTCTACCATGGACGTTGGCGAATGTTACATGTTAAGACTTTCTTTTTTTCCCAAAGATGCTTTATTGGCATACTACAGCTCTTGTCCCCTAAATCCACCTATAAATATTGAGATATCATGGAAATAAACCTGGAGAATAGGTTACTTAAAATCTTTCAATAGAGAATGTTTATTTTTTTTTCAATATCAAATATTTACTATACAATGATTTTCTTGTTGGGAATACTTGAGATTTTTAATAAGCTAAACTATAATCTAAAAACATATCTCTGATCTCCTGAAGTTTTTGTTTCTGTTTTTCAGATCCTTATGTGAAGATTCACCTGATGCAGAATGGCAAAAGGCTGAAGAAGAAAAAGACAACAATTAAAAAGAACACACTTAACCCCTACTACAATGAGTCATTCAGCTTTGAGGTACCCTTTGAACAAATCCAGGTAATGTCAAACATAATTTTGTCTTCCCATTCAATTTTATTTCTTCAGATCACATAAAGACACAGACCTTGTGAATTATCAGTGCTCATGCCTTCATTAGAATTGCCATTCTTATTCCCATACACATTTGATAATCAAGCTACATCCAGAAGGAAATGATAAAATATACAGCACAGGATGTGCTGATTCATCAGCTAAAAACAGCTGGCATTCTGTTTGGCAGAAATAAAATAGGAAAAAAAAATCAACAGAATGACTCTGCTAATTCAAAAAGTGCATCCATAAAGGTTAAAAGGCCAAGAGAAAAATGAGCTTTCACTATTTATTGCCAAGCCATAATATGTAATTGTCCTTATCACAGCTTTATAGCAAAAAAAAAAAAAAAAAAAAAAAAGAGATAAAAGAAATATTTTGGTTGATGCTAAATATGCAGCATCTTTAATCTTTCATTTTTAAAGAGTGATTTACAATAGAAAAAATAACTAAGTCATATTTTGTTTAAATTCAGCGTCCTATTTCTGAGTTGGAATGGATGGACATTTTTGTAAAGATAAAACCTTCACTTGCCAGATAATAATTGTTATGATAAGGAGTATTCTATTAAAGGAACCTGTGGATAACATGTTCAAAACAGGATGCTGCAAGTAGCCACAATAGTATATGATCTCATTACTTAGCAATTTTTAAGTATATTTAGGTTTTCTTACCTCATATCCATAGTGAGACTATTGAAATTCAAAGTTCACATCCAATAAATATCAGCTATTTCTTGGGAATCTTTAATGGATATCAGAGAGTCAAATGTCTTAAAGCAACACTATTTTTACATTTTATTGAATAATTGATGTGGGCCTATCTTGTCAGTCATATAGAAACTTGTAATGAGTAGGCATCAAAACTACAACATGGAAATGTCTAAACGTCCAGAATGTAAAAAATCAGCAAATATTCTTTAGTTGCATATTTTTCCTTTTTTAAGTTTATTTATTTATTTTGAAAGAGAGAGACAGACAGACTGCGAGCACAGGAGGGGAAGAGAGAGGAGAGAGAGAGAATCCCAAGCAAGTTGTGCCCCATCACTGCAGAGCCCTGTGCGGGGTTTGAACTCACAAACTGTGAGATCATGACCTAAGCTGAAACCAAGAGTTGGAGGCTTAACTGACTGAGCCACCCAGGTGCCCTGAATATTTTTACTTTTAATCTAAAATATAATTTAGAATATATATATATATATATACACATATATATGTAATAAATCACACCTTTATTCCATGAAGAAAACTAATATCATAGCTACATGTATTGTAGTGCCTAATTTAAGCACTTTATGCATAACCTTATTGCATCTTTATAATAACCTTATGAGAGAGGTTATTACCCCAATTTTATATATGAGGAAACCGAGGCTTAGAATTTCCTCATGTGTAAAACAGGAATAATAGAGTCCACATCCAAGGGAGCTTATGCATATAAAAGCACTTGGAAGGGCACCAAGCACATAGGAACATTCAAAATGGTTGCCATCATCATTATTATTCACGATGTTAATTTTGTCTTTTTTTTTCATATTAACATTTTATTAGAAAATAGATCTAACAGGGGCACCTGGGTGGCTCAGTGGTTGGGCAACGGACTTCGGCTCAGGTCACGATCTCACAATTTGTGAGTTCGAGCCCCGCATCAGACTCTGTGCTGACAGCTCGGAGCCTGGAGCCTGCTTCAGATTCTGTGTCTCCCTGTCTCTCTTTGCCTCTCCCCCACTCGCACTCTGTCTGTCTCTCAAAAATGAATAAACGTTAAAAAAAATTAAAAAAAAAAAAAGAAAATGGATCTAACAATAAGATTAAAACAATATATAAATCAGTGCCTTCTACTAGAAGTATCTGTGAGGACAGACATGTTTTATCACTGGTGGGGTCCAATACAGTAGTCACCAGCCTCAAGTGGGTGATGAGCACCTCAGCCACCAGTGTGATAAAGGAAACTTATTCATAATTTAAATAGCCATATGTGGCCAGTCACTACTGTATTGTATAGGGCAGTTATTTAAAAATCACCAGGAATCCCTCCATCCTCACATCAGGTCATGGTCTTTCTCTAACTGTTCTCATATGCAAATTGCACATACTTAAATTAATTACTTTCAACAGTTGTTGAAACAGTTACATAACAACAGTTGTAACAGTTGTTACATAAGTAAATGACATCCAGAGGACACTGATTCCCTGGCCCCAGTCACTTGTTTACCAGCCTGAACCAGTGAAGCTACTGCTTTGGGCCCACTGGCAAATCCCTAGAATATCCAATTTTCTCCAATTTATTTTGCAATATTTGTTCAGTGAACCCTTTTTTGAGTTCTAAGAACTCATTCCTATGGAAACTAACACCTCATGGAGTTTTGGGGTTTTTATTCTACAAAACAATATAAAGCAGGGTATTGAGATGAAAAATCCTATTGTAAACTTTCTTGGAGCTACAATTCTACACCTTTAACAAAAATAAATGGGTTTTTTCTTCAACTATAAATTGCAGCAGATGCAAATATATTAAAAATGAAGCACATTACAAACAAGACATATGCTGGGTTTCTGGGGCAGCATTTTAGAGGAGATAACATTCTGTCAGGACAGAGAGAACCTGAGCCCATCACTGACAACATTAGGCATGGAAATAATGAGCACATCTTTGACTGCATCCCTCCTCCTCTGCTTCTTGGCAGTTTGCTCTAGTCTTCACATTTTCCTAGAGAAACAATTGAGCATTTTCCATACCAAACTAGGGGTCTAGGTTTCCTTTCTTCCCAGGTTACAAGATTATCTGCTTTCTATTTGTCTCTATCCCTATGAAATATATTGTGAGCAAAATATGCTGATTTTCAAAAGCACATGTAAATGTTATAGTCCCTCCCCTAAAAATGTATAAAGAAACTACCTATGCAGCTGGACAAATTAATCCAAGGCCTTCATAAGGATGTTTTGTCTTGAGTGCTATTACTCAGTACATTCCTAGGTGAAATCGCCAAAGCCCACTCCAGCCATTCACTCCAACCTCCACAAACCCCATTGCCTTGGTGCCTGACGTCCCTAATGCTCCTACCCCACCCCCATTCCCTGCAGTATGATTTCATCCTGACGAATTTGCTTGGGCAAAGTTGTGAGAACTTTTCTGAGAACCAAACTGATTCTGTTCCCAACACCATCCAATGGATAGATGATTCCCTTGATAAGGTAATCAGTCCGAGGCCACACAAGGGAAGATGGAGTTTGTTTCCTTTATTGCCAGTGTGTTGCATTTTACATTCTAAATTCCATTTTCAAAAGCGGCCGTTGTCTCTGATGTGAAGCTGTACATGGGTGCCACCCCTTAGCACATTGGTACAATAATGTACCAATGTGCTCATTGGTGGTGCTCAGACCACAGAGTCCGCTAAAGGGCCATAACTCAGCAGGAGCCCCATCCTGCCCTGGCTTCCATCATTACATTTTCTGTTCCTTTTAACTCTGGCCATCAAATGCTATGCATTCTACTTTATTCTAAGCCCTTTAACTCTACACTCAGTTTCTAGAGTCGAGCCATCACATATTTTGACTAAGCAAATCCATTACTTGGGAAGCAGAACTAAAATGTGCTTTGAAAAAGTATGTCTTTCATATCATAATGGCATGGGTTTGCTTTCGTCAATTCAGGCAGTTCAAAAGCGTAAGTTATTAAATAAACTCTCACGATGTAATGGAATCACTGAAGTAAATCTTGTGTGGCCTGAAAGGTTATTTCCATTTGAGATCAGTGCTGGATACACAACAGTCACTCCGTAATGTTCATTGAGAAAAAGCTTCAATGGGAAACTTATTTTTAGTTGTGACTTTTTAAAGCCTTTCACTCTATTATCACATTTAATGCTCGCAATAATCATGTGACTATTGTACCGAATACCAACGCCAGAACTCTTGCTGATGAGATGATTGAAACGAATGAACCCAGAGGTGGACACAGTTTACAAAGACAACAACGGCACCAAGGGCACAGCACAGACGGTGGAGAACAAACCACCCATTCCTTATATGACCCCAGGCAGGGAGCATGACATCACCTTACCTAAATAATGGCAGTATCAATCGGATCTGTTGTGAGAAGTGAGTAGTTCATGTAAAAGACTCAGAATTGTGCCAAATACCTAACAAAAATTAGCATTCATTTCAGTATTTTGAAGACACTGAAGAAGGTGCTGATGATGATATAGTGATGGCGAGATACGGATCAGACGCAGGTTTTCGTATTCAAGTAATTTTCAGTCTTGTTTGGTGTTTTGAGATCAGTTCTTACCTCCAATTGCTGAGATCTGAAGGAAGCTTTGCAATAGGGCTTTATCTACAGGGCTGGATGATTCATGTTTATTCTGCATCCTCTTTCAGAAAGTGCAAGTGGTGGTAACTGTTTTGGACTATGACAAGATTGGCAAGAACGATGCCATCGGCAAAGTCTTTGTGGGCTACAATAGCACCGGGGCGGAGCTGCGACACTGGTCAGACATGCTGGCCAACCCCAGGCGCCCCATCGCCCAGTGGCACACCCTGCAGGTCGAGGAGGAAGTTGACGCCATGCTGGCGGTCAAGAAGTAAAGGAAAGAAGCCTTTCTGCATCTGCCCACATAGTGCTCTTTAGCCAGTATCTGTAAATACCTCAGTAATATGGGTCCTTTCATTTTTCCAGCCATGCATTCCTGACAATTCAGTGGTACTTCAAATCCTGTTTTAATTTGCACAAATTTAAACGTAGAGAGCCCCTAAGCCCTTCGTCATGCCACTGCCCTCCAGATCCACTCTTCTTTTAAGCAATATGATGTGTAGATAGAGCATGACTGAAATTATTTATTGTATCACACCGTTGTATATACCAGTATGCTAAAGATTTATTTCTAGTTTGTGTATTTGTATGTTGTAAGCGTTTCCTAATCTGTGTATATCTAGATGTTTTTAATAAGATGTTCTATTTTAAATTATGTAAATCGACTGAGATATAGGAGAGCTGATAATATATTATATGGTAAATATAGTATTGTCTGCATTCCAGCAAAAATATCAACTTGTAAGGCACTCGTACAGTGAAACTGACATCTTAAAGGACAACTTAAACCTGAGCTTTCTATTGAATCATTTGAGTACCAAGATACACTTACACCACATATTTGCTGGGTGAATCCAATTTTGTAGAATTTCTTCACAGGCAAATTAGTATGATCTGAGCAGCGTCCAGACTGACCTCCAGGAAGCATAGCCACAAACCAGAATAGCATCTGTCTGTACATAGCTACAAAGCCGAAACAAGGGCTTCACTCTCACATTCGAGGAAGCAACTGAACAGGAGCCAATGACTTCATATTACTGCATACAGAGTAACAATATGACGGCATTCCGTGAGTGTGTGTGTGTGCGCGTGTGCATGCGTGTGTGCGTGTGCATTTGTCTGGGGATGGGGTGGGTGGGAAGGAGCTGAGGGGAGAAGTCAGCATTTCTGAATTATTGCCTGACGATTTAAAAAGAAAAAAAAGTAGCTCTCCGTTATCACCTTTATACAAAATGTGCATCCTGTGGTGAATTCTGTTCCAGATTTCATACCTATAATAATTCCAAAAGGTTTGCACATTAGACTTTGTAACAAAATATTTTATTACACAAAACCATATTAGAAGGAATGCAGAATATTTTTAACACAGCAATCTGTGCTTATTACACAAAATTACTTTGTGGTAAACAGACAGTATTGTGATCCCATCAAAAGATGAAAAAAAAAAAAAAAAAAAAACAATTAGCCATAGTTCTGAATGCACTTCAATTAAGCCAAAACAGACAGCTAGTGATCTTTTTATATGCTCTTTTTACTTAAATAAGTTTTAATTTGTCCTTTAAAAACAAAAAAGGTGAAACAATACCAAGAACAAGTTCCAGCAAACTGAAGCAACCTCTTATGTATACTAGACGCTTGACTTAGGAGGAGTTTTTAACTGTTTCCAATGTCATTATGTAGTAAATGGCACTATTACGAAGCTACTAGTCATTCCATAAGAGTCTTCAAGGACTGCTCTGTGTAGCACTGTGACTGCCGTGTGTGCTTAGACACGTAGTTTCCTCAGTGGACAGCACTCAGTTTATTCCGTAGTGATGTTGTAACAATACTGCCATTCCCTCCTACTGCACTGCCCAAGGTGTGTGTAGCACAAACAGTTCTCATTACAAAGGACCAATTCAGAACTGAAAAGCTATGCATAGGACAAGAAAGACACACAGAATGGGGTGGAACACACAGCATTTTGTCAAGCACTGTGCAATATTCCATACTTTCCCCCACTATGGTGGACAACCAGTTCGTGGAGAGGCAGCCCGTTAGCTCACGCTGCAGCCGCTCCCTCCTGTGACCCACTGTAACTCCCAGGCCACGACAGCAGTGGTGCCTGGAAGTGGAAGCTTGTCTTCGCAAATACCAAAACAAGATGGAGGAAAACCAAGCATGAGCCTCATGTTCAGACGTTAGGATACCATGCCACGTTTTTTAAAACCTACAGAGAATTCAAAAAGGGCTCATGGGAGGCTTCACACGTGGGGCTGGTTGTGTCCTGATAAAAGTAGAATTCCCGTCGTTCTTCTTTTCCCATCAAAGAAGAGGCAAGCCCTTGGCCGTTCTGCCCAGTCACAGCAAACTCGTTAGAACTGGGACAGACACAAAGGACAAAGGAGAATAGCATCTCCCTCTTCTGTGGATGGGCCATACTTTTTTTCAAACGTAGGTAATAGATGATGCACATGTCATGATGTGAGATTAAATATCAGTTTGAACGGAAGAGTCAAATGGGAATCTGTCCAGTTTAAAAGACCAAACCCCACCAAAGAGAGGGAGTTGATGGACTTTAAAAAATCCCTTCCATACCAGAAACTGACATTTAATTTCACTCTATTCAGCTTTAAGTTGTTCACACTGAAACAACACTTTAAAGCAAGCAGGTTCAGCTGCCGGATATACATTATTTCTTGCATTAAAGTACTACTAATGCATTCTCTTGCAACACTGCCAGACATGGGACTGTCACCATAGAATTAGTGGGTACTATGCCATCTTTCACAAGTCAGTGACCGAACCTGCTTTGAGACCAAGATTCATCCTCAGATATGCCACATGTACCTTTCTGACAAAGCTGTGTAAAGTATTAGAAGCTGATGCTCTAGAAAGATCCTAGTTGCCTTTGTGTATATTTACTGCCTGCTTGAGTGTTTCTATGTGTGGGTTTTCTCTGTATCTTGTAGAAATGTTGGGGTGTTTTCTTCTGCCATATGGCTCGTGGCCCGCGAGCCAACTACTTTAGCTGTATTTACCTTCATTTTTGATGAGGTGGTTTAAATTTTGTTTCACTTTGTGTAGTGACCCCACAGTAGTTTTCTGATTGTTGTTAAAAATGACTTAACATATTACATGGATACTCAATAAAAATGTTTTATTTCCTGTTGATGTTGCCGCCTTTCAACTCTTCTCCTTACTTGACTCTGGCCTGTGGACTTTGGGGGCTGCTGGAAGCAGAGGCAGCTGAGAAAAGCCTACAGTGAATGCCTGTCTCGGAGTCATGCCTGCGAGTATAGAATGGGTGAAGGGACAACAATGCCCAGATGGCATGGCCGTCACGTCCCAGCGTTCCTCCTTCTCAACACGTGTTTCTCTCTTCCTGTTTATGATCGATTCATCCGGCACATTTTCAGGCTTTCTGCTTTGCTTAAAATGTGTCCTCTAGGGTTTTCATTCTACAGCTTAAGTCACACAGCCTCTCCAAACTGGGACTGAAAATAAGATTTTTTAAATTCCATTTTCAGAGGACGGCATGACACATGAAATACCCCGCCTACTGCAATTACTAGATAAAACAAGTAAACATCCTTCCTCCACTACATTGAACATTTATTAGTGCCTACCATATACCATGTTTTTACTGGATGACGGAGATGCAACAAATAATGTAATAAGGTACACCTCGCCCCAGGGAGCCGCTCCACAGTCTCAGAGACCTGTGAACACACTGTCACAGTACACAATGATGTCTGAGTCTCTGAGAACCTTCTCTAGACCATAGTAGACACCACGGGGTGCCACCCTGATCCCCCTTCAGCACTGAGGCACTCAGCCCGAAGCTGCTGGAAGCTTGCCTGATGGCAGCTCACGGAGATTCCCTCTGCCCTCTACTGAGGAAGCTGCCTAACTAAGGTCACGCGTCCTCCCTGGCCACATTCCGTGGGCCCATGCAGGCTCTCTCAGAAGCGATATCTCAGTTTCCAGCCCCGAGGGTTTGTTGAGAAGGGCTATTGCAACTGCTGTGCGCTTCACTTTCTCCCTCACCCCACGCCACCCTCCTCCCTCCTTTACAGATGTTATTCCCAAGAGCACTCCACCATAAAACCCCTTTGGCACAGAATCTGTATACTGAGAATCCCAGCCTAGGACACATTGTTCAGGGGAGGAGAGATCAAGAAAAGTTTGAGAGGTAAGTCCTAAGGGAACTGGTAGGAGTTATCCAAGTCAGAGAGTAGGCAAGACTGTGGCAAAATTTATCTCATTATCAAAGCTGGCTACACCATACTCCCTTCAGCCAGCTTGTGTTAGCCACTGGCAAACAGGGATAGGGACTGAGGCAAAACAGCCAGACAGTCAGGGGAAAGACCATTTCATTATACGCACTCCAAGGAAGAAGTTGACAGAGTTCTAAATGTAAGTTGAGAAAAGGAAATTTAACGCCTGCTTAGAATTAGGTGCAAAAACAAAGCAAAACATAAAAAGAAATCAGCGTTATAAATATAATTATTTGGTTGTCAAGAGTGAGCATTTTGCTTCTTCTTACATAGCCCTCAAAATCAGGTACAAAACCATTTAAAGAATATTTCTTTTTTAAATCTTTTAATGTTTATTCATTTTTGAGAGAGAGAGAGAGAGCGTACGCGGGGGAGAGGCAGAGAGAGAGACGGAGACATAGAATCCGAAGCAGGCTCCAGGCTCTGGACTGTCAGCACAGAGCCCAATGTGGGGCTCAAATCCATGAACCGTGAGATCATAACCCGAGCCAAAGCCAGATGTTCAACCAACTGAGTCACTCAGGGAGCACCTGTAAAGAATATTTCTTAAATGAACTACAAAAACAAAACTATCACCTCATCCTTTTGTCAATGTTTGTTTTCCCAAAAGATTTTTAGGTTTAAGACACATACACTTAGGGGGTGACTGGGTGACTCGGTTGAGCGTCTGACTTCGTCTCAGGTCATGGTCTTGTGGTTCGTGAGTTGGAGCCCTGTGTTGGGCTCTATGCTGACAGCTCAGAGCCTGGAGCCTGCTTCGGATTCTGTGTGTCTCCCTCTCTCTCTCTGCCCCTCCCCCCACACACTCTGTCTCTCTCTCTCTCTCTCTCTCAAAAATAAATGAACATTAAAAAAATTGTTTTTAAAAAGACACATACACTTAGGATATTTATTAGGTGTTTTAGTCAGGACAACTAAACTATTCCAGGTATTTTAAAGAGGGAATTTAAGAAAATGGCCACATAAAAAGGGCTGAGAAGGCAAAGTACAGTCAGTGGGTTAACCCAGAGGTTAATAGATGCCATGTGTGATTTGTATGCTAGGACTGCCCTAACGAATACCACAGACCTGGTGGCCAAAGCAACAAAAATTTATTCTCTTACAGTTCTGGAAGTCAGAAGTCCTCGATCAAGGTGTTGGCAGAGTTGATTTCTTCTGACGCCTCTCTCTTTGGCTTGTTGATGGCCATCTGGTCCCATTGTGTTCATGTGGTCTTCCCTCTACGTGTCTGCAATCCAACCACCCCTCTCTATGAGAACGTGAATCATACTGAATTAGGGTCCACCCTCATCACCTCATTTTAACTTAATGACCTCTTTCAGAACCCTATCTCCAAAAAATCAGATTCTGAGGTATTGGGGGTTAGGACTTGAACATACGAATTCGGAGGGTGAGGCACAATTCAGCCCATAAATACCACCAAAGGCAGGGGAAACAAAATGGAGAAGATAGTGTTACCGTGGAACCAGAACTCTAAAGGCGGGGCTAGAATGCAGGGAAGGTACCATGGGGCCCCTTTTTTCCTGGACCACCAAAGAGTATCAGGTGCTGGTGCTGGGACCAACAAAGACGCTCCATGCTGGAGGTTCTGGAACTGATCCAGTAGCAGCCTACTGTGGTTAGTGGAAAGCCAACAGAAGCTAGAAACAGAAACAGGATCTTTTCTCTTTTCCTCCTACCTTTTAGTTCAACCAGTGCTTCTCACTGGGAAAACCTAAAGAAGGTTTAGGGAATAGTCTGCTGGGTCTTAGAGCACCCCCTCTCCCTCACCAAGTACATAGCAGAGCACAGAGAGGTGGAAATGAGGATGGAAAACAAGGAGGCGAATGACCAATACGTTAAAAGTCCTCATCCCTTCATGCTGCTGTAACAACAGTACCATAGATGGTGGTTTAAGCAACACATATTTATCTCTCACAGTTCTGAAGGATGGGAAGTCCAAGACCAAAGCACCAGCAGACTCAGCATCTGTTGGGAGGCCATCTTCTTGCTGTGTCTCACCAAGGGGTTGCTCTCTGGGGTCTCTTTGATCAGGGCACTAATCCCATTCATGAGGCCTCCACCCTCATGACCTAATACAATCTCAATGGTGGTTACGATTTCCACATAAGAATTTGGGGTAGGGGAACACACACATTCAGTCCATAACATTAAGAAACCTTTTAGCAGCTGCATAGACTTTATAAATACTCTTGTTTCTTCCCTGGAGAATTCAGGTGTTCCTATCTGAACCGCACAACCCATCCCACCCTTGATGAAACAGAAGTATAGGACTCACATTCTTATTCTATTTATGCGGAGAGTTTATTATTACAGATTTGAAAATTCCAATCATGATTGCCATTATCCCCACCCTGCAAAACATCTTTATTACAAATGCACAAGACTCTTTGATGTTTAGCAAGTGATTTAAGCTGCACACAAATTTTTACTGTAAAACAGTCAGTGACTTTGGAATAAGAAGGTAAAAGAGCAGGAGAATAAAAATGAGATATAGCCTGATTCTAAATGTACAAAGAGATTTTCCAAAGCATACAGAGTAATAATTATGTAGGAGGAACCATCAAGAGGGAGCAGTAATAAAAACACCATGCAAACCTTCTGATGATTTGTGTGATCTAAGTTCCGAGGTTGGCTGTAAGTTACTTGCATTTTTTAAATCCGCATTTCAGACACATTGATTATTTTACCCTCCCCCACCAATATACATTCCTAAAGATCCCACACTCATCCCTTTCCTTTGACAGTAATAACCATCCTTCCAGCAAAGCCTTTTGCTCTGTGCAAAATGTACTTGCTGCTGCCTGGGTGCACACAGGTTGAAAAGAATTTTGTACCAAACGAGCCACTTCCCTCTTGGCTGCCCACTTTACCTCTGTCACTTTCTTACAGCCTCTGGACTGGGAAGGCAGCAAAGCATTGACATCCTATATAGGCAGGATTGTTTGAGTTGTCTATGGAAGGAACCCAATTTAAATTGGATTAAAGAAGAAAGGGAAAGAAGAAATGGGGAGAGGAAGAGAGAAAGAGACAGAGGCAGGGAGAGGAACTATTGGATCACCTAACCAGGAAAGTATGATTACATGAGGGAACAGCTAGATGAAGGGCCGCACACAATGTTATCATTCCCATTCATTCTCCCTGTCCTTGTCCCTGTCCCTCTCTGTCTCCTCCCTACCCCAACTCTACTGTCCTCAGTACTGACTTCATTATCAAGCTCCAGGGTCACCATGTGGCAGCACAGATGGCCCCTAGCAGCTCCAAGCTTATATTCTTCCAGCTTAGCATGCTCGCAGAGAGTGCTACTTTCACAGTCATATCATCAAAATTCTCAGACCTGACATACATGGACCACATGCCCTCCTTAAAATGATCATTGGGTCCAGATGACGCCATGTTCGCTTTGGCCAAACCTAGGTTATGTCTGCAACCCTACAGCCACAGAGATGGCATAAGGACAGTTCCTCAAAGGCAAACCAAAATGCTATTACCAAGAAAGAAATACTAGGATTTCTTTCCTAGTATTTCTGGATACTAGGCAGACAAAACCAACAGGTGTCTACTCTTTGGCATCTGGTATACCTCCACCCAAAGAGGAGGGACACTGAAGGCACAAACTCAGGCCACAGCAACAGCCTGGTCATTCTTCCCTTTGACCAAAAATACTATTGGATAGAACTTTAAAAGTATGCAAACTTTTCAATCACCTGAAAACATCTATTCACCTTCCAATTTATTGTCAAGAAAACTAATCAGCTGCTATGAATTAGGTAGCCTTTTTTTGAAGACATTGAGACATTAACATGATTTTAAATTCTTGAATTCATAAAATCTTACAGAAACTTGGCAGGAATGAAGGGAAATAGGAAAAAATAACTCTACACACCCTGTTGTTTTTACATATTGGTCCATATCCATTCACCTTTTAAATAGTTTTACTCATTAGCGTACAAACAATTTGGTATCAATTTCTTTCACTTAAATGTGAAAAACAAGCCTTGTCTCTTGTTGCCACATAGTCTTTACAACTTTTTTAAAAAAAATTTTAATGTTTATTTATTTTTGAGAGAGAGAGAGAAAGAACACAAATAGGGGAGGGGCAGAGAGAGGAGGAGACACAGAATGTGAAGCAGGCTCCAGGCTCTGGACTGACAGCCCAGAGCCCGATGCAGAGCTCGAACTCACGAACTGAGAGATCATGACCTGAGCCGAAGTTGGAAGTTTGACCAACTAAGCCACCCAGGTGCCCCTTCACGACTTTTATTTCTAATAGCCATTTGACTTTTTTCCAAGTTGATAAACTAAAACCAACTCAACCAGTTCCTAATTTCAGATATGTAAGTTGTTACTAATTTATTTCTTACCTAAATAACATTGCAATGGATACTTTCATGGGATTTTACTCATTTTTCTATTACTCTATCAATATCTATTATTGAATAGATCTTATTATCTATTTATTTTCTTAGGATAAGTTTCCAGAATTTTCCAATTTGGTTTCTTGGAAGATTCCACCAAAATATACTATCATTGGTGTTAGGTGTTCCAGTTTTCCCACAGTGCCCCCAGCTGTGGACCTCGTGCTTTTAATGTCTGACAGCTGTGGAGGGTCATGCACCTCGGTCAGGACAGGTCCAGAGCTGGAATATGAATCTCTCCATTCGGGGACCACTGTCCTCTTCACTACTCCAAGCAGCTTGGTTAAAAAACCAATGGCATGAGAAAACCATTGGTGGAGAGTCTGAGGAGAGAGGGTGGCAGGAGAGAACATTAAGGAAGAGAATGGCTCAGGAAAAGGAGGGTTCAGATGTGACTCCTTCCTCTCCCTCAGCTTCACGTTGCATCCAGTAGTCAGCACTGTGGAATTTCTTAGCTCCCTCCCTGCTCTCTACTTTCACCATCACGTGTCTCATTCAGACTTGCATCGTATCTCCCCTTCAGGGTCAAGGAGCCCCCACAACGACTCTCCCTAGGTGTACCGAGGGAGAGCCCTCACTGTTGAGAGCACCAGCTTGACAGCAGGCAGCCTGGGCTCCAGTCCTGGTTTGTTCCCTAGCTGCATAACCCTGGACAAGTCCTTTAATTTTGCAAATTAAAAATAATGGATATTAAAATCTGGCATTAAATGAGCACTTAATAAATGGTAGTCATTATTTTTTTAGTCTAGCCTGGATTTGGCAAACTTTACCTGTAAAGAGACAGATTGCAATTATTTGGGATTTTGTGGGTAATGTGTTCTCTGCTGCATCTTTTTTGTCCATGCTTCCTTCCTTTCTTTCCAACCCTTTAAAGATGTAAAAGCCATTTGTAGCTCACAGGCTATGCAAATATAAGCAGCTGTAATCTACTGACTGGATTCAAGTTATGTCACTGTTCTTCAAAACCTCTCATGTTTTCTCTTCTTTACAGATCAATGTTTAAAATATTCAGTGTCGTATCAACGCTGCCCCCAGACACGAACCACCTCCCTCCCTCTCCTTCAAGTCCTGGCCCAGATTCTGGCTACACAATTCTCTGAACCAGTCCACGGGTTCCATACATGCATGCCTTCACGTAGGCTGTCCCCTCCACCTGAAATTTCCTGACAAAATCCTACAGGTTGGTGAGCAAGGTGGGAAGGAAGGGTGTGAAGAGACTCAGGTAATTTGGGGAAGGAGAGATGTGCCACTTATTTCCAAATGCACTGCACCGTTGCTCTCTCTGGGAAGCACAACTTAAGGCGTCAGGCTGAGTTCATTATTGCTGTGTCCTTCTAGCCCACACATGGTTCCTCCTTTCCCCAAAGGCTCTGACACTTAGGCAGACGATGGTGCTCTTTAAAGTAACAATGCCTGAAAGATTCCCCACTTTCCTTGAACATCTGGTAGAATTTTTTTTTAATTCAGGAGAAAATGAACACATCTCAAAATATTAAAGCAATGCTTCCTCCAGCAAATGTGAGATACTAAGATGATTTATAAATTATAAGGAGTTGGAAGATAGGTGCCTAATTTCCTGTCGGTGTCACAGTTACCTCACTTTCTCACATTTCCCCAAAATATGTGCTGCTGGGCTTTTCACAGCCAGGACTCAGCCCCGGTGACTCAAATTAGGCAGACCTAGGACAGGAATTTATGGGCCGAGTGACTCATTAACTTTTGCACTGCCTCCAGCCAAGATGCTCACATGCATGCCATGGCCAGGATCAAGCCATAGGCACCCCCAAAACCCACCATAACCTCAGCCTCACCTAGACCTGCATTTTTATCCTGAAAACATCCTCCTACTTCACCGAGACTTCCTTAGAAAGAGGTATATCCTGTCTACATATTTATTCCATCCTTACTGTGAAGGAAGTGCTAATTAATCGGGACTCTGTGAGGGAGACTGAACTGGGATCACATTATGAACTGAAATTTGTTTCCCCAAAAGTCATATGTTAAAGTGTAATGTCCAGCACTTCAGAATGTAACTATTTTTGGAGATAGGGCTTTGAAAGTGGTGGTTAAGTTAAAATGAGTCCCTTAGGATGGGCCATAATCCAATCTGACTGGTGTCCTTATTTTAAAAAGGAGATTAGGATACATGAGGGCACACCAGGGGTGTGTGCACACAGAGGGAAGGCAATGTGCAGAGACAGCAAGGGGACGGCCATCTGCAAGCCAAGGAGAGAGCCCTCAGAGGAGATGAGCTCTGCTGGCACCTTGATCTTGGACTAGTTCCCAGAACTGTGAGAAAATAAATGTGTGCTCTTTAAGCCACCGGATCAGTGGCATTGTGTTACAGAAGCCCTGGCTGCCCATCCCTTTGGCCCTTGACAGAATTCAAAATGCTTCAACTCAAGCGAAACCAGCCCTCCCAGGGCTATAGATCAAACGTCTCTGGCCCTCTCTCTTACTTGAAACAGAATATGCTCTCTCTTTCCAAGCTCTATCCCAACACAGACACTTCCTATTCCTCTCCTCTTGCCAGTTGGGGCAGTATAGTGCCCCATTTGCCCAATCCTGGATTGATGGCTATTCTATAAAACTCTGGATTCTGGACACAGGGAGGGTAGGAGGTTTAGACAAGGTGTGTGTCTTTCCTTTGTCTCCGATGCATGCTATATTAGGGCTCTCCAGAGAAACAGAACCAATAGTGTGTGTGTGTGTGTGTGCACGTGTATGTACAGGGAGAGAGAGATTTATTTTAGGGAAATGGCTCACATGATGGTGGAGACTCAGGAGAGAGTTGCAGTTCAAGTCCAAAGGCAATCTGCTGGCAGAATTCTTTCTTGCTCAGTAGAGGTCGGTCCTTGTTTTATTAACAACTGATTGGATAAGGTCCATCTACATTATGGCTCATCTGCTTTACTCAAAATCCATTGATTTAATTGTTAATTTCATCCAAAAAACACCTTCAAAGAAATATCCAGAGTAATGGTTGACCAAATATCTGAGCTCTGTGACCCAGAAACTTGACACATACAATTAAGCACATGTCTTGCTTGTACTAGGCTGCTTTGCCCTGTCCTCACCATACTGGTTAGAAGGGCAATGTCCAAAATAATAGTTACTAGTCACATGGGGCTATTGAGCATTTGAAATGGGTCTAGCCCAAGTTGAGATGTGCTGTACATGTAAAATACACATCAGGTTTCAAAGACTAGGTATAAAAAATGAATATGAATGTCTCAATAGTTTTTTATATTGATTTCATGTAAAGAGATGATCATTTAGGGGGTATATTGAGTACATTCATTTCCTACAGCTGCCATACAAATTAAACTTATTGGCTTAAAACAACACAAATTTATTATCTTACTTTTCTATAGTTCCAAGTCTCACTCAGGTCTCTTTAAACTAAAATGACATTTCGGCAGAGCTGTGTTTCTTCTGGAGATTCCAGGTGCGAGTCCACATCCTTGCCTCTTCTAGCCGATGGAGGTTGTCCACATTCTCTGGCTGGTGGCCCCCTTGCTCCATCCTCAGTGTCAGGAGTATCTCCTCTCTTGCCCTTCATCCTTCTGAGCCATCTTTCTGACCACAGCCAGGAAAACTCCATGTTCAAGAACTCACGATTAACTTGGGCACTTCCTGGATAATTCAGAATACTCTTCTCATATCAGGGCCCCGAACCTTAATCTTTTCTGCAAACCCCTTTTGCTATGTATGAAACATTCACATTTTAGGGACCTCAAACATCTTTTGGGCCATTATTCTGCCTTTCCCATTGTGCCATATAAATATTAAAATTATTAATTTCATTTTTTAAAACTTTTCTTAAGGTGGCTACTAAAATATTTTTATTTTTTTATTTTTTTTATTTTTTTTTTTAACGTTTATTTATTTTTGAGACAGAGAGAGACAGAGCATGAACGGGGGAGGGTCACAGAGAGAGGGAGACACAGAATCTGAAACAGGCTCCAGGCTCTGAGCTGTCCGCACAGAGCCCGACGCGGGGCTCGAACTCACGGACCGCGAGATCGTGACCTGAGCCGAAGTCGGACGCTTAACCGACCAAGCCACCCAGGCGCCCCTAAAATATTTTTAATTACATATATGTAGCTCTCCTTGATGGCTCACATTATATTTTTATTGGAAATTGAGAAATACAAAGATCAAGAGACTTATCAGAAGGTATTAATCAAGTCAATAATGATGCTAAGAATTTTGAAGTGCCTCAGTCCTCAGACCTCCTCCCTTTCCACACTCATCTTGGGTGATCTCATACTGTCTAATGATTTTAACGTTATTTATGTGCTGATGACTCCAAAATTTTTATCTCCAGCCTAATGGAGTAGGTCTAATGGAATAGGTCTCCAACTGAGCCCTTGCTCTTACCAATCCCATTCTTCATCACTACCTGCTGCCCATACAGTTTTCCCCCATCTCAGTAAGACCCAAGACCTCAAAGTCTTGGTTGCTCTTTTTGCTACCTGGCCCACATCCAATATATCAGCAAGTTCTATTACATACATACACATATGTCAGTCCAATTTATCAGTCACCTCTACCTTTTTTTTTTTAAGTTTACTTACTTGCATTTTATTTATTTATTTATGTATTTATTTATTTATTTAGAGGGGTGGGGTAGAGAGAGAGGGAGAGAGAGAATCCCAAGCAGACTCCACACTGTCAGCATGGCCCGATGCGGGCCTCAAACTCACCAACCATGAGATCGTGACCTGAGCCAAAATCAAGAGTCAGATGCTTAACCAACTGAGCCAACCCAGGCTCCCCTGCTCTACCTTTGAAATACATCCAGTATCTAATTATTCACAACAGCTCCCCAACCTGGTCCAAACCACCATTATCTTTCACCATGGTTAATATAGCAACCTCATATCTGGTCTTTATGCTTTGATCCTTCTCCCTTTGGCTTTATTTTTAATAGAGAAACCAAAGTGATCCTATTAATACATGCAGCTCATGTCATTCCTCACCTTAAAATTCTCCAATGGTTCTCCATCTCACTCAAAGAAGAGTTGAATCCTTACCATGTTCTACGAGGTCTTCCATGGTCTGGCCTCCAGCCATCACTTTGACCTCATCATCCACCACTCTCTCCTTGACTTACGCCATTCATTCATACCTTCCTCCTTGCTATTCCTCAGACATGCCAAAGATGCTCCCACCTCAGGGCCTTTGCACCTGCTGTACCTGCTGTCCCTTCCCTCTACTTCAACAGTTGTTCCCCAGGGAGCCTATATCTTATTCCTTCATTTTCTTTAGGTCCTTACTTAAATATCAACTTTTAGCATCTCCATGCCATCATCCTCTATTCCCCTTCCCTGCTTTATTTTTCTCCATAAAAATACACCATCTGGCATACGAAATATACTGGGTGCTTCTCTTCAAAGAAATGTATCCATAAGGACTAAGCCTGTCATCTGCTTCATTCATTCCTGTATCTCCAGCATCTAAAACAGCGCCTGGCACACAGTATTTACTCAATAAATACTGGTCGGTAAATATAAAACTAATTGACCCTAAAAGAATTAGTAATGTTAGGCGGAATAATTAAGAATAAGCTAGATAAGCATGTATTCAATATTATTTTTTCAAAACTGCATTATTCAGTTCTAGCAGATTTTTAAAGGCATCTTTCAAGACTTCTGAACCATGCTAGCCAATTTTCAGATAAGAATCTTATCCTTCAAAGAGCTAGTGGTTTCAAACCCTAGTTGCCCTTTTGCCATTCAAAATCATTTTTTCTTACACGGATAATTATTTAAATCTAGCCTTT
This sequence comes from Neofelis nebulosa, assembly GCF_028018385.1. NCBI lineage: Eukaryota > Metazoa > Chordata > Mammalia > Carnivora > Felidae > Neofelis > Neofelis nebulosa. The sequence goes on along the minus strand of NC_080789.1, from coordinate 39,511,630 downwards.
AGAACTGGCAGAAGAAAAAATACAGATAATTGATGTTACAATAAATGGAAAAGCAGCAAAAACTGCCAATATTTTCAGTTCATTTAGCCCCTAATCAAGTGTCAAACAAAACATCCTTCCTGACTGACAGTTTCAGTTAGCAAACCAAGGGGCCAGCTTCTCTCAGGATCCTATCACATCATCAGTCTCAGAAAGCAAATGAATTGCTTACCACTCATGCAGAATGGGAACAGGAGCATTATTTTTCATTACTATATAACTCTATTTCCCTATTGGCTAATATTTTTGAAGCTGTTGATCTCAACTTTCAAGCTGCTTTTTTTTCCCTCAACCCCATACAGAAAGCAGTGGTTTGACTTTGAAGTAAATGTTTCCTTTGCTTTATTTTTCTTAACGTCACATTGCCCTTGATGTTATTATCTATATGCAACACTGTTATGTTTCAAGGAAACTTCCAAACCACCAACAGTCTTTGTCTTCTTTCCAGAAAACCTTGAGGTAATGTCTACATACTTTGTCAAGTCTTTACCAGTCTCATGACCCATAAAGACATAAAAAGTACAAGTTGTTCTGCTAAATTGTTTTAAAATTTCCAAAAAATTGGACCTGAGAGCATCACAAAGTTGAAAAGAAATGTCATAATTCATAAGTTAAGGGTAGTGGTAACTTTTACCCTACCCCATGTTAAATACTTAGTCACCATAGTATACAGATAAACCAATGGAAGAGAGTAGAAAAGTCCATGTAGAGACCAAAATATATATAAGAATTTAGTATACAAAAAACCACTTTGTAGATACTTTTAATAGAATGTTTCATGATTGTCCAATCATGGACAAAATATTTTTTATATTTATATTTATCATTTTTTATATTTTTATATTTATCATTAGATGTATATATTTATCATTAAATATTTTTTTAATTTTTAATTTAATTCCAGTATATTTAACATACAATGTTATATTAGTTTCAAGTATACAATATAGTGATTCAACAATTCTATACACCACTCAGTGTTCTCCATAGTAAGTATACTCTTAATCCTCTGTATCTATTTCACTCATTCCCGCACCTACCTCTTCTCTGGTAACCATCAGTTTGTTCTCTATAAGTTTGTTTGTCTCTTTTTTTCTTTGTTTGCTTGTTTGATTGATTTCTTAAATTTCACATATGGGTGAAATCGTATGGTATTTGTCTTTCTTTGATTGACTTATTTCATTTAGCATTATACTCTCTAGATCTAACCACGTTGTTTCAAATGGTAAGATTTCATTCTTTTTTAATTTTTTTTAATGTTTTATTTATTTTTAAGAGAGGGATACAGTACAAGTGGGGGAGGGGCAGAGATCGAGGGAGACACAGAATCCGAAGCAGGCTCCAGGCTCTGAGCTGTCAGCACAGAGTCCAATGTGGGACTTGAATCCAGGAGCTATGAGATCATGACCTGAGCCAAAGTCAGATGCTCAACTGACTGAGCCACCCAGGTGCCCCAGATTTCATTCCTTTTTACATCTGAGTAACACACCATTGTATATATATACCACCTCTTCTGTATCCATTTATCTATCCATGGACACTTGTGCTGCTTCCAATATCTTGGCTTTTGTAAATAATGCTGCTATAAACATACAGGTGCATGTGTCCCTTTAAGTTAGTGTTTTTGTATTCTTTGGGTAAATACCCAGTAATGAGATTCCTGGATGGTAGGGTAGTTCTATTTTTAATTTTTTGAGGAACCTCCACACCATTGTCACAGTAGCTGTACTAATTCATATTCCCACCAACACTGCAAGAAGGTTCCTTTTTCTCTATAGCCTCACTAATACTTGTTTCTTGTGTTTTTGATTTTGGCCATTCTGACAGGTGTGAGGTTTTGTCTTGCATAGTGGTTTTGATTTGCACTTCTCTGATGATGAGTGATACTGAGCATCTTTTCATGTATCTGTTGGTCATCTGTATGTCTTCTTTGGTAGAAAACACACTATTTCAATCCTACATCAGGTAGGAAAGCTCTAGCTGCAAATAACAAAATAACAAAAACTAACAAGACTTAAAATAAAAGGATGTTGAGTTTCATAGAGCATGAAGTCTAAAAGGAGGTAGTCTCAGGATTGGTTCAGTACTTAAGGATGTTTTTAAGTACTTGGACTCGCTTTATCTTTCCTCTTCACCATCCTTAGTGGGTTGGCTTTTTGTCCTCAGGCTTGTTGCCTCACTATCCAAGATAGCTGTCATAACTCAAGACATCAAGGACTCATATACCAAAGTAAAAGTAGCCCAGGCCCTCCCTTAGTGTCTCTCTCCTTTTATCAGGGAGTTAAATTGTCTTTCTAGAAGCCTCCCAGATTTTCTCCTCTGTCCCATGGCAAGGCTAGGCCCAGAATCATTCCTTGTTGCAGGGGATGCAGGTTAAGCCAGTATCTGACTTTTAGTCTGCATTTGGGAAGTGGGCAAGGGAAGTGGGGGTTGGAAATGGCTATTGGGTAGCCAATCAGACACTTAATAATGCATATCAAATACATGCTTCTGGCAATTATGAGAGTAAATGCCACTGGGCTAGCCCTCCCTAGATAAACAACCATAAAACAAGAAAAAATATGTGAAATTTCGTACTGTTTTCAGATGTTGGATAACGGAATAAACAGGACTGAGCTCACTGAGAAACAAATAAGGTGGACCATATGACCATCCTAGCTTTCTTCCGGGAGAAACTTTCAGACCATAGCAGAAGGATGGGAAGTCCACACAAAGTCTGGTGGTCTTACTGAATTGAGGAAATAGAGATTGAAGCTCACAGCTATTAACATGGCTGGAATCTGTGGGATAGGGTGCCAAAAAAAGGGAGATGTGCAGACAAGGAACTCCAAAACTCTGCCTAGGAGTCTTCTAAAATCTTTGGCCACATAGTAAAGTGTGTGTGTGCAAAATGAAGACTCCATGAGTCTGGGCCAAAAAGACCCTCAGGGAAAGAACGACCACCAGGATGCTGTGAGCCAAACAACAACCAAAGCCTGTCAGAGTAAAAAGATCTGTTCAACACCCTGGGAATTTGGTGGAGACTCCCAGAAAGACTATGCTCAAGGTGTGGCTAATGTAGCCCTAGGGTAAATGTTACTCTAGACCTGCTCCAACAAAGCTGAAATACAAACCTGAAAAGAATCATGAAAAGATTCACAAGCACATTAACTGCCTGCTGAACAAAACTCACAAGTAAGGGATAAAAAAATTCAGATGTTCAATTGTGTAGCACCCATCACATTCATATACAAGTAAATATCATTAAAACATATATGAAGAAAAAACATGACCCATAACCAAGAGAAAATCAGGCAGTAAAAACAAAAAGAAAAACAAATCTATCTAATTAAAATATTTGAAGGCAAAATGGAAAATATAAATGTGCTAGAAGAAAATACAGGTGGAAAATTTTAAGCTTTACACTGAAAGTTAAAAAGTACCCATAAAATGCTAAATTTGACTTCCTACAAATTTAATTTTTTTAAATTAAATTAAATTAATTTTTGAAAGCGAGAGAGAGAGTGTGTGTGATCAGGGGAAGGGCAGAGAGAGAGGGAGGCACAGAATCCAAAGCAGGCTCCAGGCTCTGAGCTATCAGCACAGAGTCCAACATGGGGCTCAAATTCATGGACTGCAAGGTCATGACCTGGGCTGAAGTCAGACATTTAACCAACTGAGCCACCCAGGCACCCCGGACTTCCTACAAATTTAAAACAACTGTGAATCAATGACAACAGAACATTTTGTGAAATGAGTCAAGAAAAAAATCAGCAAACTGGAGCGAATTTAGTTTCTGTGAAAATGGCTAAAGTTACTAATATATAAATCCTTTCTGAGATTTATAAGAAAAAGTGATGCAAAGTTTAAAAACGCAATGCCTATAAAAAATACTGATGATTGGGGGTTTGTGGCGGTTCATGGGGGTTCTCACAGTTCGTGAGTTGAAGCCTGCCATCGGGCTCTGTGCTGCCACCTCAGAGCCTAGATCCTGTTTCAGATTCTTTGTCTTCCTCTCTCTCTCTGCCCCTCTGCTGCTCGCATTCTGTCTCTCTCTGTCTCAAAGTTAAATAAACACTAAAAAAAAATACTGTTGGTTGGAGATTAAAGAGTACACTTATCATGATGAAAAAATTAAAAATAATGTAAAATAAAATAAACTACAATAAAATATTGGTGGTCAATAAACATAAGTGTTCAGCTTCATTAATAATAAGATAAATGCACATAAATACCAAAAACTTATTTCACATAATACAAAAAGTATAATGTGCTGTTAAGGGTAAAGGGAAACTTTTAAATACCACAAATGAGGAGAGAGGTATTGATCCATTCTGAAGGGTAATTTGGAGTTTGGTAACAGCTAAAAACTGTTTATAACATCCAACCCTGCAATTCTACTTCTAGGATTATAGTCCAAGAAAATAACATTTTAAGAGCCCAGGAAATTTACAGCAAGCAGTTGATTCTGAGTACAAAATGGCAGCAGACATTTGAGCACTCGCTGACCCCGCCACCCTGGCAGTGCGTATACAAGCTAACCAGACAAAACGTCTGTATGTGAAAACGAAGTGACCCATCCCACTAAACCCTGTCACAGTTAAGGGCTTCTTGGGCCTTAACTGAGCATAACACTGCGAGAAGGGAGCCATTAAAGAGCCTGTCAGCTCTGTGCAGGACCATGAAGAACAATGCTGGATAGAAAGGCCTGCTTTGGAGCAGCTGAAGTCAGTAGCTGGGCTCCTAGATCGATTTGTGTCACATGAAATACACTTGTGAATCCGCTCAGAAATATTCATGTGGGACAACCATTTAGCAAGGGGTTCAAGGAGGCAAGAGCAGATGGAAGCAAGACCCAAGGGATTTGAGTTTTCTAGTTCACATTCGCCAAGAAGTGAGATGTAGGAACAAAACCTACCTTCTCTATTATAACCTCTATTGAACCTAGTCCCATAAAAAAACAAAAAACAAAACAAAACAAAAAAACATACTTCCGGTGTGCAGTCCAGAACTGCTAGAAAGTTTCAATTCTCTTTTGGTTTCTAAATTCCTTTTCCATATTTTTTTGTATAATGTCCTCTGTAGGACATTCCATTGTTTTTACTGACTATACTAAAAAAAAAAAAATCTCTTAGTTTTTAGAGATGGGGATAATGGGTATATTATTTTTCTTAGTTTTTTATATTACTACATTTTGAAATTTAAAAGTAAAAAAAGAACCTATCCATTAGGAAGAAAAAGTGAAAATCACTCAGATGCAATCTTTCCACTACTACTTAAATGCTCTTTTTATATTTCTATCTTGTATTAAAGTTATTCTTGACATAATACTTATGTCCACTGGACTACATTCTAAATACAAGCCCAGAAAAAAGAACACATTCTCTAAACTGAACTTCTCCAGAGCAGGGACTTTTTCCTTTTATCCATTTTTTTTAATTCAACAAAAGCAATTATTAAGTGCTTCAAAGTGCCAGGCACTAGGTTTCACACTGAGTTTATAACCTAGGCAAATATAATTTGCTCCAAAAAGAATTTTAGGTGAAGAGATTCTGCATTTTTCCTTTATATCCAGGGGTCTCACAAATGCCAGGAATAAAGGGCACACTGGATAAATGTTGATTTAGTTAATTGCTAACTGCCTTGGGTCCCAGGACCTTTATTTCAGCCTCCCCAAATCCCAAAGCATTATTTATTAAATCATCCTTCTTCCATTCAATGGTTTAATATCACCTATACGTTTGCAGATACTCTGTTCTGTAAGACAGGACAATGAAAACCACACTAACAACTCTGCAAAATAGGAAGGTGGTTGGTGGGAGGGGGCAGAGTGGAGGGATCCTAGATGTGTCTGTAAGTCACTGCCTTCTCTTCAGTAAGAGCTGTTACTGCTCTGTTTATGACCCCTGTAGGAGCTTAATACATGGAGATCTTTAATGAAAGAGTTAATGAAGGAGTATGTGCTATTAAAAAACAATATAGAACAAGAAGATAGAAATGCTGGTTCTTTAAAAAACAAACAAATGTGTGTGTGTGTGTGTGTGTGTGTGTGTGTGTAGGTGGGGAAATTTCCACTGATTTTGCTATTGCCCAAAACATTTTTGGAATTCCTTTTGGTAATAGTATTCATAAAAATATCCTAGGGAGAGGTTTAACTAAAGCTTTTGGATACAGCTGAGATAGGAAGAATTTCCTTTGGTCAATCACAAGATAAAATTCTACTCAACATTTCTCAAATTGGGATCCCTTTTATAATAGTCTTAAAAATAAACCATCAAAAGAATTCTGCAGCCAGAAAGTTTAGAAGTTGTTTCAACCTATACTCCCCTTGGAGATTTACAAAGCGTATTTCTATCATATTATCAGCTGTTGTGCTTAACTATGAATTCCCGAACTAAGTTGACTCAAGTCTTTAAAAAAAAAAAAATGCCTATTAATATCTCTTAGAATGCACATTGGAAAATCTTTTTTTTTTAATTGAGATATCATTGACAAATAACAAGAAAAGCCTCTTTTAAAGTAACACATGACATTCTTGTGTAATTTAAAATCTTCTTTGGAGCACCTGGGAGGCTCAGTTGGTTAGGCATCCAACCTTTGATTTCAGCTCAAGTTGTGACCTCACGACTTCATGGGTTTGAGCCCCTCATCGGCCTCTGGGCTGGTAGTGCAGAGCCTGTTTGTGATTCTCTCTCTTGCCCTTCCCCCACTTGCACTCTCCTCTCTCTCTCTCTCTCTCTCGCTCTCGCTCTCTCTCTCAAAATAAATAAATAAATAAACTTTAAAAAAATAATGATTTTTTTTTCTAAAAACACATGAACAGGGGCACGTGACTGGCTCAGTCCATAGAGCATGAGACTCTTGATCTCGGGGTTGTGAGTTCAAGCCCCACATTGGGTGTAGAGATTATTTAAAAATAAAATATTTTTAAAAATTAAAAATAAATAAATAAAAGCACTTGGACATATGTTAGAAAAACATACTTATTTTTAAATCAGTTACTGCAGCAAACATTGCAAGTTGTATTTCTCATATCCCTTTTCCCCTCTGCCTTTAAAAAACAGAACAAATTTTTGTTAAATGTGGCAATGTGCTCAACTAAAAAATACTCACCTAATCTGCATCCCTTTGTGGCCTTGTGACAAAGTTATAGCAAATGAGATCTAGGTTTGGTTTCTAGGAAAGCCGTTAAAGAGGGATACTGCTGGTGTTCCCATGAAGCCTTCTGCCTCTGTCCCTTTATCCCAGCTGGAACACAGCCCAGACACCAGAGGTGCAGCCAGCACAGTAACCAGGAACCTAAAGCTCTGCTCTAACAGAGAGATGAAGAGGCCTGGGTCACCGATGGCATTATTTGGTTGCCATGGGCTCCTGAACTATGCTTGTTTCAGAAAAATTAACTTCTTTCTTTGTTTAAGCCATTGTCTGTCTGTTTTCTATTAATTTCCTTTCTTTTAACATCCTCACTGAGAATCACAATTATGATCACATTTTGCATAATTTTTATCTTGCAATGAGTTGATTGTGTTTCAGACTTAGAATTCTTGGACTTTCATTGTAATTCACTTCAAACCCTTCTTGGTAGGAGGTATAGTATATATAAACCAATAAAAATGTACGTATTTATAACTACTGCAAGCTCTACCATGCTCTGTAGGTCAGCACTGAGACATAAAAATACAAGTTGTTTCTGGGGTGCCAGTCTGGCTCAGTTGGTGGAGCACATACCTCTTGATCTCAAGGTCCTGAGTTCAAGCCCCACCTTGGACATAGAGCCTACTTGAAAAAAAGAAAAAATATATACAAGTGCTTTGTTAAGATTTTCCAAAACCTGAATATTGACCAAGGAATCTAAAACCATTAGTTGGCTTAATTTTGTAGCAATCGCCTCCTATCAATTCTGTTTGTCAATATAGTTCTAGTAATAATTTAAGTAAAAGAAAATAAATTCTGTGGTGAGAATTTTATTTCAGCCTCTGTAAAACTATACATGCCCTTACATATTATTGTCTTGGGTTGGGGTGCCAGGATCCAGATACATATCTTTAACTTCTACTTTGCTCTCTTCACATGAAGAAAAGCTGACTCCCCCCAGTTCCCCCATCACAGCTGGTCCTGGGAATGCTGGGAAATGGGCAGCACTAAAATATGTGAGAAAATGAAGGGGATATAAATTGCTGAGTATTATCATCATCTTGATGGCAGTGCCTTTTTCTCTTCTTTAGACACAGATTTAGTGACTGAGAAGAAAGATACAATTGAACTCTGTAAGTCTAGGCAAGAATGGAAGGGTAATAACCCAAACCACTCTTAAGGTTCTATTGAAGATGGACTGCTTGGCCGTTATTGCAAATTGCCCTGCAATTTTTAAAGGCAACTATAAAGATTTGAAATTTTTATCTGTGGGAAACTGATGACACAGAAGCCAGGCTCATTCAGGAAGTTTCACCTGATGGAAAAAGAGTCAAGGAAATCAAGTTCTGTTCTGGAAATTTCCATGCATATTAGTTCTTCATAACTACAAATGGAATTCTATTGAGTGCTGAAGCTGCCACTTAAGGACCTTCTAAATTACATGCCATAAAAATAAAGATGCCAAAAAGGAATGATATTTAATATGTGGTAAGAGTTACTTGAGAGAAAGTACAGAGGGGTGCTTGGGAGGCTCAGTCAGTTAAGTGTCTGACTGGGTTTTGGCTCAGGTCATGATCTCATGGTTTGTGAGATCAAGCCCTGAGTCAGACTCTGTGCTGGAAGTGTGGAGTTTGCTTGGGATTCTCTCTCTCCCTCTCTCTCTCCGTCCCTCCCCTGCTTGAGATCTCTTTCAAAATAAGTAAATGAACATTAAAAAAAAAAGAGAGAGAAACTACAAAGAAGATGCTTCTCAGTTTTGCATGCAAAAAGACTCTCCATTAGGTAAGGAATTAATGAATCCAAAAGAGATCCTGAACAACTGTTACACTTACAAACTTCAGTGAGGGACTAACATTGTTAGCATTGAGATTCACACTGAGAATACAAAAAGCATTTACATGGCAAAACCATGTAACCTTTAAAAGTTTACAATTGAATAGTAAATATAGGACATTTATTAAAGCAAAATAAATAATGATACATAGACTAAATATGCTACATTCAAGTGACACGGCCAAATGGACTACGGAAATGCAGGGAAATAAACAGAGCGCCATGGGTAAGGGCTTTGTAAACAGGCAGAATGGGCTTGCATCCCTTTCCATCACCCTCCACCGATGGGACTCTAGGCATGTTAAATAACCCATCTACGCTTCAGTCTCCTCATCTGTAAAGTAGGGTTAATAATTGTAACTACTGCACAAAGTTGTTTTAAGAATTAAATATGTATGTAAAATCCTTGGTATAGTCAGGCAAGAGTAAGTGCCCAATAAATATTACCCATCATAATTAATTAATGAAAGAATGATAACTGAAGACTAAGTCTGTAGCTGAGCTGGAAGTCTGTCCAAAATGTTATGAAAGCAGGGACCAACATGAGTAAATACAGGGAAACAAGCATGCATAGGACATGCTTTGAACTTGATAAATTTGAATGCAGCTCAGCAATGGTTCTTCACTTTTAAAAATTAACAGGGGCGCCTGGGTGGCGCAGTCGGTTAAGCGTCCGACTTCAGCCAGGTCACGATCTCGCGGTCCGTGAGTTCGAGCCCCGCGTCAGGCTCTGGGCTGATGGCTCGGAGCCTGGAGCCTGTTTCCGATTCTGTGTCTCCCTCTCTCTCTGCCCCTCCCCCGTTCATGCTCTGTCTCTCTCTGTCCCAAAAATAAATAAAAAACGTTGAAAAAAAAATTTAAAAATTAACAAAAAAGCCAAAGACATGAGCAGAAATTCAAAGTTAGCAAATAGTAAACAAACACGTAGGAACATATTCAGTCTTACTAGGAATCAAAAAATGCAAACTAAAACACAATGAAAGGGAAATTGACACAAGATGGTGGATTAAGCACACAAATCTAATTACTCTTAACCCCAAATCCCCAAAATGACAGGAATGATACAAAGAAAATAGAACAAAATGCCATCAGCAGACTAAAAATGTTGTGAAATTCCTGAACTATAAAAATCACAGTGCGCAGGATTGATGGAGGAAACCCAAAAGAGTGTGAAAAAAAAAAAATCACTGCAGTGATGCTAGCCATTCTGGAGTTTATCCAAGTTCACAGGTAATTAAAACATGAAGGACCTGGGATGACTAATAGGGGGATTATTGGGTAGCTGCTGTAACAGACACCCCCTGAAACCTCACGGGTTTGACACAAAAGAAGTTGATGTCTTTTGCTCACATCACGTGCCACGGGCAGCCGGGATGGGCGTGGGAGTTTCTGGGAAGGAAGTTGCTGCATTCTATCATTTGGACTGATGGCAGGTCTACCATGTTCAAACGACAGCTTTGGTATTTCCCTGGGATAAGAAGGAAGGTGGATGCAGCCACCCCCTTGGACTGGAGGCAAGTGGGGTGCCCGTCCTGCGTCATGCATACGGTCCCTGTGCTTTGGAGCATCTTCCTTGAAAATTTCTAAATCTGGTGCCTGGAACTGCCTGCAGACAGCTGTGTCATCCATAAGACGTGCTTCAAGTCTGGACCTGCTCCAACTGGGGTCACGGTCACCAAAAGTCCCTTTTCCAAGCTCCCCGCATTGATGGGAGAATGGCAGGGGCTACCTGAATATTTTTCTCTCCTTTTCCCCTCTTTCTCTGGGAGCCCAATTACATATGGTTTAGATTGCTTGATATTGTCCAACAGAATGTGAGGCTTTTATTATTTTTTTAAGGCTTCTTGCTGTCTATGCTTTCTTTTGGATAGTTTCCGTTATTGTCGTGAAGTACACTGACTGATCTTCTCTGGTGTTTAATCTGCTGTTAATCCCACCTGGTCTATTTTTCATTTCAGACACGGTATTTTTTCATCTTTAAAACTTCCTTTTGGATACATATATTCCACTTCTCTTTCCCACATGCTCATATTTTCTTCCACCTTATTGGACATACAGAATATATTTATAATAGTTGATTCAATGTTACTTTCTGCTAGTTCCATCCTCTCAAATTTGTTATATTCCTTTGAATAAGGTTGGATATTTTTTTCTGGCATACAGATAAGTTATTTGGTGTCAGATAAATGTTTTCAAGCTTACTTTTAAGCCTTGTTAGGGTAGGTCCAGAGCAGCCATTGGTCAAGGGCTAATTTAGTTCCAGTACTAAGACAATACTCTTTGGAGGTGTCTACACAATGTGTTGTATGTAATGAAGTCTTTCCACAATGGCTGATGAAAACATGAACTATTCCCAGACTTACCTGAGTTCCAATAATCGTTCTACCTTCTTCTTTCTGATGGTTGCTCTTCTGGTCTCAGAGACTTTTCCTCTCACACAGATCAGTACTCAGCCACAACCTCAGGAAGACAGCTCTGAGCTCGCTTGCTTGCTCTCCCGCCCTCCTGCCTAAATCGCTCCCTTGCCCTTCTCCCCCAGGTGTATTCTCTGACCTACAAACTGTTGACACCTTGGCCTCCTCAAACTCAATCTCTACAATTAACTGAGACTGCCGGGTTCTGTTTGGGTTCCCCCTCCTTGTGCCGCAGCCTGGAAATTGGCTCTCGGCAGTGAGCTGGTATAGTCAGAGAGCCCATCTTGTTTGTTTTCCTTCTCTAGCAATGTATCTCTTGCTGCTTATTATCCAGTGTCTGAAAACTGCTGTTTTTATATCTTGTCCAGATTTTTACTTAGAGCGAGAAGGTAAATCTTGTCCCTTCATTCCTTCTGGTACAGAAAGCTCCTGATGTAACTTTAATTTGCATTTCTCTGATGCTAGGTGCTTGATCAAGGAGCATGTATATTTCAAAATTATGAGAGATACTACTTGCTCTCTCAAAAAAGGTGTTAAAAATTTATATCCCACCAAGAGTTTGGGAGAATACCTATTCTCCCGCATTCATACCAATACTAATGATTGCCAATCTTAAAACATTGGATATGGATAGACAGTAATCAAAATAGGAAACACAGATGCCTTTAAACATATGAAAATATGTTTAATCCTGGATAGAATATAGAAACCCAAAGCACAAATCTGGGGAAAAAAAAAACAATTTAGTAGAAATAGAGACCATGCAAAAACAGAAAACATCAAACAATGTGTTATTAATCAGAGAAGATATTGCATTCATATAACAAAAACAGGATGCTGATTTTTAAAAGAGATTTTTCAGGGCGCCTGGCTGGCTCAGTCAGTAGGGCATGTGCTCTTGATCTTGGGGTTGTAAGTTCAAGCCCCACGCTGGGCGTAGAGACTACTTAAAATAAAATCTTAAAATAAAATAAAATAGATTTTCAGAGAACAAAAAAAAAATGCTCTCATAAGTTAAAAATGTGATCACAAAATTAAAAAAAAATAGAAGGGTTGAGGAAATTTCCCATAAACAGCATACTCTCTCACACACACACACACACACACACACACACACATATATATATATATATATATATATATATATATATATATATATATATATATATAGACAAAGATCTGGGAAATAAGAGAAAATTTATAAAAAATACAAGAGCCAATCTAGGAAACCCAGTGCCGGAGTAGTACAAGTTCCAGACACAGAGAAACAAAGAGGAGGAAATTATCGGCAAAATAATTGAGGGACATTCCCCCAAACTGAGACGTTGGATTGAAAGGGGCCACTGAGTGCTCCCTTGGTACAGGGGATGAAGATAAGCCTAGAATCGTTGTTGTAAAATTTGAAAACACTGTAGTAAAGAAATGATTCTGTCAGTTTTGAGAGGGAAGGCAAGGGGAGAAGGAGGAGGGGGAGAAGGGAAGGGGAAGAAGTCCATGTAACTCTGGACATCTCAGGAGCTACACTAAAAGCTAGAAGACAATGGAGAAAGGGCTTCAAATGATATCCAACCTAGAGTTCAATACTCAACCAAGCTATCAAACAAGTGTGAAAGTGGAATATGGGCATTTTCAGACATTCACGATCTCAAAGAAATAAAAAATCAATCTCCCACTAACCCATTAGTAAGTGAAACTGATTAATGTGTTCCACCAAAATGAGGAAGTAAACCAAGAAAGAGAAAAACATGGGATTTAGGGAAACTGGACATACAACACAAAAGGGAATCAAATGGAATCTTTAGGAGAAAAGTGAAGGAAGATCCCAAGATGGTAGTTATATCACCAGTATTCAGAGCGATCAGAACAGTGTTACTCAAAAGACTGACACACTGAGGACTGTAATTAGCAAGATCCTCTTGCCTTTTTGCCAACCTTATAATCTGAGGACTGAATGCCCAAATAAAGGCTGGCCCAGTTTCTCATATGCACTTGGCTTATATGAACCATGTGCTGATGCTTTTTTTCTCCACTCCACACCTTGACTTGAATCAGTTGAGAATACTCATTTCTTTCCAGAGAAATGTTTTGGCATGATGTATTCCTGAAAATTTGAGGTAGGCCATGGTAAACTTAAAACAGAAAATACAATGAAGTCTCTTCCTTTCATCCTATTCCTACTGGACCTCCATTACCTGGTCCATCTATACTCTCACCAGACGCCTCAACTGTGGTAAGTCTTGTTTGCTAAGATTCACCTTCTTTTTTTTTTTTTTTTTTTCAACGTTTTTTTTTTATTTATTTTTGGGACAGAGAGAGACAGAGCATGAACGGGGGAGGGGCAGAGAGAGAGGGAGACACAGAATAAGATTCACCTTCTAACTGTGCCTCCTGACTTCCCCAAAAGGGGTTTCTAAAAACTTTCAGGAAAGTTGAGGACAGGCTATGATCCAGTGACTCTGCAAGTTATGTTTTCTGTTTCATCTAACAGTGGCCATATTGCCTTTTCCTTTCACAGTGAGGTTTGTGCTTGCTACTCAGTTTTTCAAAATTAAGCCATGTATTATTGAAGGATACATGTATAGGTGATAATGCTATAAAGAGAAACACCATAATGAATATAAAACTAGCGTAACAGGTCCTGTAGAAGGGTAAAAAGGAGGGACCGAGAGCTCTTTCTAAAGTGTTGGCAATGTTTTGATCTAGTTAGTATGTTTACAACTTTCCATTTTATAATTATTCTTTGAAATACACATAAGCATTTTATACACTTTTATGTGTGTGATGCACTTCATAATAAAAAGAAAACATGTAGTGATATAATAGTGTTCATAAGTGGAAAAGTAGGCCATAAAATTGAATGCATGCTGTGATTACAACTATGTGCATTACATGACTGGGGGGAAAGAATGGAAGGCCGTTATACCCAAATGAGAGTGGTGAATTATGGTTGAAAGATTACACGTGACTTTCTCAAAAACCCAACACTTCCCAAGTGACTTCAAGTGCATTATCTCATTTAGTCCTCACCATTCTGTGAGACAAAGATTTTCACAATCCTCACATTACAAATGGAGAAGCAGAGACTCACACAGTCTAACAAACTTGCCCATTTCTCACAGTCAAGGAATGCTGGACCTGGGACTCAACCCTCCATTACCATACATCCTCTCTGTGCCACTCATTTCTCTCACCTTGGTCTGGTAACAACCTCACAAAGCCTCAGCATTTTCATCTTTAAAGTAATAATGATGATGATGGGGTTTTATTCCAAGAGTTGTCAGGATTAAACAAAGTACATACAGCACTTACATACAACCTAGCATGTTGTAAGTACTCAATAACTATTACACATCAGTAATAGTAATGTTAATATTGAGGATTAATTAGATAGTTGAGTTTGATACTACTTAACTAGGTGTTAGACATATAAGAATGAATATGAGCTCACTGTCCAATAGGAAGAGACAATTAAACAAATTCAAGAACCTATAGAAATGATGGAGGGCTATGTATACATATGATGCTATGGGAATGGAGAAGAGACACGTGGATTGGGCCTAGCCAAGTGAAGCAATGGCAGAAAGTTTCCCTGGGGAAATGCCACATACTCTGAGACATACAGTTGAATTGGAGTCTATGTCCATGCTATGCCCTCAACCCTCACCTGAGAAAGGAAAAATGATAATACTGGAGTTGAGGTAAGGATGTTACTATCCCAGAGATTAATATTGCATGTTAAAATGGTCTACAGTGACTGTTAAATCAAAGGGATAAAGGCAAAAGTTCACTGTTTTTGGCAATTAGAACTAGTTTCAGAAAAACTTGAGTATATACCAGGAATCGCTTACTACCAACGCATTGTTCATTTTGTTGCAGGTGATATGGTGGTTATATTTTTTTAATGCCTTTCTGTTAGAAATGCAAAATTCAATTTGCAAAATTACCTTAACTTGCACGATTGGCCTACAAGGGAAATGGAATGGGAATGGGGGTGATGATTATAAAAGAAAGTATCATAAGAAAGAAATTACCAGGAATTCAATGAGAATAATCTTATTTCTTTTATATATATATATTTGGAATTTCCCATAATAAAAATTTCTAATTAAAAAAAGTCACCAGTGACCTTGAAGGAATCTGTTTCAGATAAATGTAGGGAGAAGACAGATGGCAAAGGGTCAAAGAGTAGATGGCTGATGAGACATGAAGGCAATGAGTATAGCTTGACTCAAGAATTTTGGCCAAAGCTCAGTAGAGGTTCAAGTTGAGAAAATGAAGATAAGAAAGAGATAAATACAGGGTGCCTGTGTGGTTCAGTCTGTTAAGTGTCCGATTCTTGATTTCAGCTCAGGTCATGATCTCTCAGCTCCTGAGATCAAGCCCTGTGTCAGGCTCTGCTCTGTCAGCGTGGAGCCTGTTTAGGATTCTTTCTCTCCCTCTCTCTCTGCCCCTCTCCCATTCATGCTCTCTCTCTTTCTCAAAATAAGTTAATTAATTAATTAATTAATTAATTAAAGTGATAGATACATAGATATACACAGAAATAAACATGGTTTGGCTATAAGGGAAATCTAAACACATTTGTAGGTCTAAAGGAAGAAGCCAGTGGAAGGAGAAAGATTGAAAAGTAAAAGAGAAGAGGTAGTAGATTAAAATCCTTGGGGCACCTGGGTGGCTCAGTGGATTAAGCATCTGACTCTTGATTTCAGCTCAGGTAGTGATCTCCCGGCTCATGAGCTGGAGCCCTGTGTTGGGCTTTGCACTAACAGCATGGACCCTGCTTGGGATTCTCTCTCTCCTTTCTCTCTGCCCCTCCCCTGCTCGTATGTGCACACATGCTCTCTCTTTTTCTCAAAAATAAATAAATAAAACAAAACAAAACAAAACAAAATAAAAATAAAAAACAAAATCCCAGATAGCAGGGATGAGTCCTAAGAGGAGAGATGAATCAGCCATCAATAAGAAAGCAAAAGAAACTGCTTTCAAACTCATGTCAGATGGGGCAAAATCTATACCTCTCCTGCCAGCCCATGCCCTGCCCCACTCATTTCAGAAAGACGGCAGCCATCACCACTAATGGCTGGCATGGAGCTTTCTGACACAATTCCTGACACTGAAGGGCATAGGCTACCAACAAAAAGGAGGAAAACATGAGTGAAGAAACGTAAAAATTACAGGGAGACAGCTATTCAGAGTGAAAAATCGGATACTGAAAAAAATTCGACATCAGGGTCAATCATATTATTCACCCACAGCCCTGCTGCTCCACCAGTAAATCCCATTAGATTCCAGTAAACAGTCTATCCAAGTCTCAGGTCTCCAATTCAGGAAAGACAGGAGGTCTGGCCCCGGTGGAAGTTGGAAATCTAAGGGTTATTATGGGCCTGAGCCTGAGGTAAAGGTAAGGGTGTAGAAGGGAGCTGTGACCATTTCCCAGAAGTTCCAAGACCCAGATTCAACAGGCCCTGAATCTCAAGGGTCAGTCCAAACCTGGGGCAACATTCTTGGTTCAAAATGGCAACAGGCTGCTTAAAAGGCTACTCACTCACAGAACCCACGTTATTATCCGATATCAAATTTAATGATGCAAGAATTTTGGCTCACCATTCCTCTGTAACTCAATTTCCTTAAATTGGCCCATGGTGGGAGAAAATCATTCCAAAATAATTGTCATAAGAAAAAAAATTATTTCAATGAGACGAATAATTCCTCTCCTCCATGCAAACCAAAGAAATATCACCCACCTTCTTCCCCTACATCCATCCAAAAAGGTATCTGAATCAGCAGCCCTTTGAGAGGACAATAACCTTCAATTGTTTAGGAACTAGGATTCCACCAGAATAAATCATTTTCTTCACAATGCCAGCTGAGGAATAGAGAACTATTTGTTGCACTGTTTAGTTGCTTTAATAGGGCATCATTAAAATTCCCTCTTCCATTCACTACTTGAGATGCAAAGCCACGGAAATGGTCCACTAGGTGTGAGTACAGATACTTTAATTAGCGACATTGTAACCAGGGTTTCTGCCCACTGATATGCTAAATCATGTGAATTGCATGAATAGTGAAATAAGAGTGGCAAGTCTTTCAGATCTGCCTTCTGAGCTGAATTAGTACTCTATTTCTAATTAAAGCCACAAAGATTTCCTATATAAAATTTCACATTTCTAACTCTGCATCCATCTGTTATGGACTTCTTGGAGTCGCCTTACCCATAGTCCTCCCAACAATATTCACTCCTGTGTGGGTTTTTTTTCCTTCCTGGGACAAAATCCATTTCGCCTCACCAGGAATTCTCAATGACAATACCTGGAGAGCAGAGTTATTCTCAGATAACAGCTTGCCCAGTGCCGGGCTTCATTTGTCTTTCCCCATGGGTCATTTATCACAGGGAGGTGACCTGTTGAGGTAAGTCCTAACTGAAAGCCTGTATGTTCAACCTGGATGCCAGCACTGAGTTATTCTGCACCCTGCATACAGGTACACCAGTACAGGACTGGATTAAGTCCCACCAGCCAGCAACACTACATACCCTAACACTGTCTTTGGAGAAAGACTCTTCCAATTCTTGGAGAAGAATAATCATACAGTATTGCAATTTACAAATGCCATCTAAGATTTCCACCATGCTGAATGCTTTGCTTCTGTAGTAGCTTCAACAACCTAAATATCAGAACCCAGCATGAGAAGGTTAGGTTCCTAAATTTAGGCGTGTTTCTGCTTCCATTTCCTTATCCTTCCTCCACCCCAGTGGATTTGGCTTTATGTGCAGAATCCACTTATAAATACCTCGTTCAACAAACACAAGTGCGTGTTATGCACCAGGCATAGTGGTAGGCATCGAAATCACTGGAGGAAGACAGCATTTTGATTTTGAGAGAGAATTATACATCACAATGATACAAACCTCAAATGTTGATTTCCAACATTTAGAGTGGATCTATGCGTAAAATTTGGAATTACTCAAGGTACGGAGCAGAACGTAAATGGTGGCCAAAGTGACAATGTAACAACATAGATGACAAATGCTGGGGAGTGGAAGGAAAGGAATAGTGCTGAGGGGAAGTGTTGAGGAATCAAGAGATACTTTCTAGAGACTGTGGAAGAATAAATAAAGGTATAAGCACATGAAAGCTACTTGGGTAACTGTAGTAGACATAACTGATGCCAGCCTGATTGTCACCTCCCCTCCTATCTCCTGCTTCCTTCTGCCTTTTGCTTGTTTGCAGAGCTGGATTGTATTCATTTGTCCACATTATCTTTGGAATCATGTGCTGAGGAACCACTGGGGTAAATCGTGATTCATCTAAATCATGGTAACTCACACTCCTTATCAGTCCTTAGGAGTGGGAATGTGGCTGGCTCAAGCCAGAGACCTGAGGAGAAATCTACACTGGTCTTCTGGGAGAGATATAAAGGAAGAAATAGCCTCTCATATTCTTTGTGACATTATCTGAACTGATTAACCCTATAGCCTACCTGTCTTGGAACTTCTTATTGTGAGAAAATACATTTTCCTTACTACTCACATATTTGGAATTGATTTTTTTTTTCTTACCAGAAGTGAAAGCAACCTAACATACAATAATCCATTGAGGAATTTAACATGACAATTTAACCGTACTGGGTAAAAGGAAAGAAGAAAGAAGGGAATGTAAGTGAAGTAAGTTCCCATGTATAAAAGCAGAAGGTCAATATATTTTATATATGATTGTATTACATATATATATGTATTATATATATATATATATACACATATATATGTATGCATATATATATGTGTGTGTGTGTGTATATGTGTGTGTGTGTGTGTGTGTGTATATATATATATATATATATATATATATATAATATTTTAAAAAGAAAAGTAGCAGGATATCCTATTTAGAGAGATGGAGGTAGTCATCAGAAGACACAAGTTAAAAATGGGACTGGAGCTGAGGAGGGAGGGCCAAGTAAATGTTCCTTTTCATTATAAGTCCTTTTGGACTATTTTATTTTGAAACCATGTACATGTGTTATTTTTGATAAAAGCTTTAAAATTTACATACAGAAGAAAATGAATTCAAGACTAGAAATTAATTTCATCCTCTGGAGCCACTAGAGAGAAAATAAGATTCTTTCTCGGAGACAAATCAGCAAGTTTACAGGAGCACCAGGAAGATGTCCAGGGGCCCCAGCGCCTTGCTTCTGCGATCAGGGTGGGAGTGTGCCCTTTGTGCAGATGTGGATTAGGCTTTAGGCAGTGCAAGTGTTTGAAATAGGAGGAGATAAGGGAGCTTGGAGGGCAAAGAGAGAGAAAACTCCCCCACCTACAGTGCAACCAGTTTTCCTCTCCCTCCAAATGATGCAAATGACACAGACTCTTAGATTGCATTGTGTTGAAATAGATAGCAGGTAATATAAGTCGGACAGCTAAGCATGCTGGATTTCTCCCCCTGAAGTAAGGCACCAATTGTCTCCAAGCTGACTTCACGAGAAAATTGCCTTGGTTATCTTGACAGTCTCCTCAGGGACGTGAACAAAGATCACATTTCAAACTGCATCTCCCACACCTCTTTGACACAGCTGACTAAAAGGTACTAATGACCTAACTTGAGCCACCAGCATCGTTTTATATCAGCTAAGGACTTTCCTCTCCAACAAATCCCAAACTTCCCAAGCTGCAATTTTGTTCCCAGGGGATCAGAGTTACTGAAACAAGTTCTAGGACGGCGACAATCCTCTAACTTCCAGAGTCCAAGAGAAGTACACATTGTTTTCCAACCTATTCATTTCATGTTCCATTGAACTCATGGTCAATAGGCCATTTCTTTTAAGCTGTTTTTTAGTAATACGAGCCATACACATAGCTTTAAGTTCAGCTAAAATAAATCCTAACTTAGAATCTAGCAAAGGTTTCTAAAAACTAACCTATTACAAACATCAAATATGCACTGACCTAGACATGCGTATTTCTAGGAATATGTGCTACAGAAATAAAGCCTACAAGGTTGTACATTGCAGCATTATTTGTTACAGAAAAATAAAATAAGATAAAAAAAACCCGCTAAGAGTCAAACAGCAGGAGATTGAATAAATAATGACATATCCACACTGCATAGTATTATATACTTTTAAACAAAAATAAGATAAAAACTAAACAGAACTTCATGAATTTTCATAGAAAAAAATATCCATGATACACTGTTAGATGAAAAAAGCAAGTTGCAGAAAGATGTGCACAATATAATTCCATTGTTACAAAGTAAGTGTGTGTGTGTGCATGTGTGTGCGCGTGTGTGTGTGTTTGTGTTTTCATGTAACTGGAAAAAGATATGAAAACGTATACATAAAACTGCTCATGGTGATCACCTGGGGTCATAGAATTAGAAGGGAGTAGAGTTTTACTTTATACACTAGCGAATATTTTGCATTGTTATATTGACTATGCAATACAAAACAAAATTTGTTGGAAGTGTGGAAAAGGTTATCAAATCTTTCTGAGGACCATACCTAATATCACAATTTAATGAAAATCTGTCCAATTTTTCAAAATCCTCAGAAAATATTTTGCAACCTTCTTTTGTAACTTTTCATAATAATAGTTTCCATTTATTGAAAGGCTAACATGTACCTGAAATGGTACATGTTACTTATACAGTTACTCATACAGTTACTTAGCTTAATCTTTCAGTAACAGCACAGGGTTTATTAAGTCCGTTCTACAGATGAGATGAAATGATTTAAACAAGATCACATAAATCCAACAAGCAGCCTAGTCAGGATCCCAAAGCAGATCTAACTGGAAAGCTTGCGTTCTTCATAGGACTGCACCCTGTCTGTTAAACACACGCCTCTAAGTTAAATCACTTGCTTTACTAAAAATTTAATTACTCTTATAAATGGAAATAGCATATGCTATGGGAGTCCAAAAATTTAGCGCACAGAATTGTTAGAAAAGAGCTAAAGGAAATCTATCTCAACAGTTCCCTCCCCTTCTACTCATTACGCTAGTCTCCTAAAGAAAACGGTCATTCACAAACCACCATGTCCTCTGGTATCCCAAGCCATACTTTCCCAGCCTTATCTGCTACCTTTAACCAATTTTTCAAAAACTCTCCCAATAGAGTCTCTCCAAATTCTCTAGATTTCTCCAGACGTGAAATCTGAAGAGATACCTTCAATGTTGATTACTTCACAGCTCCGAAAAGCTAGACACCTACTCATACATCCCAATAGCCTGCAGGCACATTGTTGTTTTGTATGTTAACAAAAACAAAAATAGTATGGACTCATGGTCATTTGATTAACACCTTTTTAGCTTTTCTCGAATGTAGTTTGTCATTCTTAGCCCTGAATTTGTAATATTTGTTAGTAACTCTGTGGGAGGGATAATGGTCAACAATTTTGAGAGGGAAATGTTCATTACAGCCAAAGAGGAAAACTCAGTAGGATTTAGACAATGCAAAGCAAAGTACATAAGAATGGGAAAATACAACAGACACTGGAGAGGCAGTAGCTTGGTCGTCTATCGTGTACCCTGAGACATGACTGGATTTATTACTGACGCTGTATTCTCACACAGCTTCAGTGACCAGAAATGCCTTTCATCCTCTCTCTGGCTGGTGCAAAGATCATATTCCCCAGGGACCTAGCACGTTATAATACTGATTCATTATTTATTCCAGCCCCAGGACATTTCAAATGAGTGTTTCAAACCACTGCTGGTTATTATATTGGATTTAACTTGCCTGATGCATTTATTGAAACCACAGGAAACACTGAAATGCAGTGGTCTCCATAGTTCTTTGAAAGCCACATCTTTATTTGACTTTCTTTCATGAATCTCAAAACCTAGCACAGTCTTTTCTGTAATAATTAATCAAAATAGATACATTTGCTGACTGAATTAATAAATGAATGTGTTAGTAATGACTAATGACTTTAAAGTTCTACGGAATTAATTCTTTTTCCTAATGAGTATACCAAACCTTTCCCAAGTTTGTGTCAAAATAACCATGAGGATAGGAGCATCTGGTATTGCCTGGCATATTGAGGCATTCAATAAGTATTTGCTGAGGAATGACAAGCCAAATCACCACAGCAAGTTATTCTCATTATTTTTCCTGATGACATTATACAAGTGCCGTGGATCCGAAATTGGAACTTATGTCTGTTCTCTTTTTTTACTTACCTTTAATTTCTCTGCCCAGATTTACTGCTCTGCTACCTGAGTCATAATAGTATCTATATATCCTACAAATAAAAAGATACTACCCACCAGAGAGAAAATTCAATAGGCTGCTTCTAAGACATTTTCAGAAAACAAACCTTCAGAAGCAGTAAAAGGAAAGGAGACAAAATAATCCCCCCCCCAAAAAAAGCATTACCAAAGTACACTTATAGTTAACTGGAAAGAATTCTTTAAACCATCAGAGGAAATCTCACCTTTGAATGTTTTTGAATTGGAAAATGACTCAGGTGATAGCATATAATGAAGCAATTACATTACAATGAGATTTAAAAGCCACTGGTATTAACTGGTACCTGGTTTCGCAATTTTCTTACTCATATTTGGAAGCATTTGCTTATGGAATTCAAGAAGGCACATATTATGAATCTGTCTTTCCTAAAAGTTACTGAATACATCAATGGCTATGCAAAGCCTATGTGTATGGAAGGACCTGGGAGGGAGGTCACAGGTCTGGGCACAGATGAGAGGTACTCCTCTTCATTTACTTTTTAGCTCCATACTATTGCTGTAGTGGTTTTTCTATTATGGAAAGCTAGAACGAATCACTCCCATATGTGAAACTCGCCAATGGCTCCCCACTGCCCTCAAGTTAACCTCTTTAATATGATGTCTATCCCCTTTCAGAATCTGGCACAAAATTCTAATCTGGAACCTCCATGGGAATACATATTCACAAGGGGAAAAGAAGACATAACTATCTATCTATCTATCTATCTATCTATCTATCTATCTATCATCTCTATCTGATAGCCCAACAAAATCAGGCATTTTAGGTATGTTTGCTCTCTTCAATAGGGGTTGTTGAACTGAAGAAACTGAGGGATTTACTTGTGTTTGCTTTCTTACTCTCAAGGTTAATTTCTATCACTCACTTAATAGTCCAAAAGCCTCTGCAACCAATAAGCTGTCGTGTTGTCAGCACAGAGCCTGATGTGGGGATAATCTCATGAACCGTGAGATCATGACCTGAGCCAAAATCGAGTCAGATGTTTAACTGACGGGCACCCCTAACCTTTCTAATTATATCAGCCTGCATCCATTTTCTACATAAAACACTCAATGACTCCTCATTTCAACATGAATCAACTCCAAACTCCTCACTGTGGCCTGTAACACACTTCAGTAGCCTAGCCTCTGCCTTCCTCTTCCATCTCATCCTCCCTGCCTCCTGTCCACCACAGTCCAATCCCCTGGCCTTGTTTCTATCAAAAATTCTGAGCTGAGCCCCTACACCCTCAAAATGGTCAAATGGTTGCTTTCTTCCCAACATTCAGACCTCCATTTGGATGTCATTCCTCAGATAAATCTTTCCTGACCAGTATAGGTCAATCTCTAGCACTTTACCCTATTTTCTTTCTTTCATGGCTCGACTTTTATTATCTGCTTCCTCTCACTAAAGTGGGAGCTCCTTGAGGGCAGGAACTTATCTGGTTTGTTCTCTGCTCTATCCTCATGGATTGTAAGAGCTCTTGGCACAAACTACAAATGAATAATAAATATTTGCCAATTAACTAAGTACCACACACACACACACACACACACACACACACACACACACAAAAGGATCTACTTCCCCACATACCAGATGCTAGCATTCTACAACTTATCTTTTTTGAAAGGAATATTTCAGACCCCTGTGAATAAAATTTGTGTCCCAAAGAAATGAAATGGCTCGCCATAAGCAGACACAAGAAGTCGTTCATTTTTCATGCTCCTTGGATTAAGATCTAAAAGTCTGATTTCAACATCCCGAGATCTTCAAACTAAACCTGATGAGTTATTTCCCCTTTCCTGTCAACTGATAAACAGAAACCTCTGGTCAATTCTTGCTATCATTTACTCAATCTTTGATTTTTGGAAGTGTTTGCCTCATCTTAGTGCAGTCACAGCTCCACTCTGTGGAAAAACAGGGAAAACAGGCAATGTAACACAGGTAATGTTACCTATGTGACCCACTAAGAAAACTTGGGAAGCTGTACAGAGATTACAGTCTGCAAGAAGATGCACAAACTATCAAAATGATGACGAGTCTTTTATTCTTATTTGTACTGGATATGGTAATCTCTAAAAATTGAATATGAATCCCAGGCCTATAAATGTTGATGATTTACTTGCTCTCTTTCCCATATTCCCACTTTCCTATCTCTCTTTATTTCCATAGCAGGCTTGAAACTATTCAGCAACTTTCTCTTTTTAGTAGCACATCTCTGACAGTAGACACAGCGACATGGATAAAAATCACAAACACAAAGTTCATTTCAGTCAGACCCAGAGATGAGACAATTAAAAGCAAATGATCTCTTAGGTCTTGCTTCAGAGGGGTGCAGCCCTGGAGACTAGCAGAGGCAGCACTGCCTTTTCGTAAAAGGAAGAGAATATTTTTCACTTTGCTTCAGAATATAAGACCCTTCTTGAAGCTGCCAATAGTTACGACTAACAGTGAATCAAGACCTAATCAATGTCCAACTGGTTCAGTTTCTAAGAGATCCAGTGCAGACAGGAGTTAATGATCTCTCCCAGAAAAGCCCAGAAATATTTTAACATTTCTTTGCATTTAATACATGGCAGTTTGGGGTCTCCAAGATATCAAGGCACAGCCTGGTTTCTAGTAACACAGCAACACTCGACACAAGAGTTACACCCTCTCCACCACCTTACCATCTAAGAATTTAAAACCACTTGGACCCAGTTTCAACATCTGATTGATGGACACAGTATTCATCTTCCCTTCTCCATCTGCATTGAGTTGAATTTGAGCTCCCCTTCATACTGGGCTTTGCACTGAACTAACTCATTAGAAAGCTTCAACTCTTAGTGAAATTAGAAACTAGACAACATTTATCTTTGGTGACCCAAGATAACCCTTCATCTCTACCCTCCCCATGTTCCTGCCCCTCTTTACCTCTCAAGTTCTTTTCTTATCAAAACAGCCTCTAATGAAGAGCTCCGAATTCCTTAGCACTAAAATAACTCTCTGCTAGAAGCTTCAAGGATGACTTTTCTCAAGGAGCTAAGGGAACAAATAGGAATTAAAGCTTTGAATTACACTATGTTTTCAAGAGTAAGAGAACAAGCATAAAGGATAGATTAGAACAAAAAGGAAAAGTTTCATACAGGAGCCAGTGACTGAATTTTGTTCTCAAGGATGAAAAAGAATCGGTTCAGCAGTCAAGGTTAAAAGACATTTTTAAGCAATGGGATCAAAATGAACAAGGTAAGGTAGAGTGAAAGCATCGTATTAGTAACATGGTTTCTAATTTACCTGTCTCTCCCCTCCAGAAGATCCTGACCATCAGGATTACAAACTCTGCTTATAAACTATCACTGTTCAGTTTTAGAACATAGATATGTACTGAGAATATTATTGATGGCTATTCACTGTGTGGGATATAATAATGAGACAGACAAAGCTCAAGCACAAAGCAATTCACAATATAACAGGTTTAGATAGAAATGTACACATATCACATGAGAGAGTGAAGACTGACTAGGAGGGAGAGAGAATGTAGCATGAAATGGATAAAAAGCCAGCTCACCATAAAGTTAGTCGGCCACTAGCTTCAAATTGGAAGTAATAGTGCATAGGTTATTTTAAAATCCTACCGAGTAGTAAGGTCAATGTTACGAAGTCCTGCCTGAGGTAGAGGAGACTGGTGTAGGTAGAAGTGGCTGCCTTCTGTCCCGCCCTAATGTTTCCAATTTGTTGAATAAACCCAACTCACAAAGATCAGGTTATCCCAGCCTACGACAGATGCTCAAGGGATTTACATTTTCCACATTCACTAACTTATCACAGAATTCCTAATCACAGGAGAATTCAACCATAGCTTAAATCATGAGTGTTCTCAGAGAAAAGGGTGACCATTTCCTTGTTTGCTCTGACTACAAAACCAACCTTCCTTGAAAAAAAGATGAAATCTCAATGTCTCTCTGATCCCTCAAATCTTGCCTCTGTGTCTGAGGGCTGCATATCTCTGTTATCTGGTTGCCTTGGACACATCACCTCTGAGCCTGACCTCGATGCGGGGCTACATATAACGATCACTCAAAATGAAATTCAGGCAATCTCACAGTCTGGGGAGAGTTGTGTCCATATAGCTGCCCACAACTGTCCCTGCTGAGGCCAGCCTTCACTCAGCCAATAGCATGTAGGCCAATTAGAGCAGGGAGATGTTGATGCCACAAATAGCCATCCACCTGTGGTGAGATCATGGTCGTCTGTGTTGAGTTTGGGCTCACTAGGAAGCCTCCAATCTCTTTGGCCAGACGTCCAGCTGATTGTTTTGGATGATGTGAATTAGGTAAATATTTTCTTAAGGCTGAACATTTTTTTTTTCAACGTTTATTTTATTTTTTGGGACAGAGAGAGACAAAGCACGAACGGGGGAGGGGCAGAGAGAGAGGGAGACCCAGAATCGGAAACAGGCTCCAGGCTCTGAGCCATCAGCCCAGAGCCTGATGCGGGGCTCGAACTCACGGACCGTGAGATCGTGACCTGGCTGAAGTCGGACGCTTAACCGACTGCGCCACCCAGGCGCCCCATTAAGGCTGAACATTTTTAACAGTCTGACTGAATGCTCTTCAAAGCCTGAGACGTTGGGTCAAATGCAATTTTCCTTTAAAGAAAAGAGGCTTACTTACCCTTTCTCTTTTTTCCTTTTAAAGCATTTTGGGCAATACTGAAGAGCAACTGCTTTTTTTTTTTTTTTTTTCTTGTTTGCTTTCTTGAGTGTAGAAGTGTGGAAGACCCATGTTAAGATGGCCTTCTGTTTTGGGAAAGCATCTCAAGTCCAATTACATGCCTTCAGATTCCCACCGATGTAATGACATGAACTCTCATGTAAAATGAATGCACAAACGGGATAAAAGCAACCTCAGTAAACACTGAGATTTCTATTACAAGAAAAAAAAATATGAATGGAGTAGCCTATAGTTTCAAATCACAGAAGCATAGATTCAAAAAGACTTCAAAGACCGTCTACTCTAATCTCTCATTTTATGATTCGGGGCATTCATTCTCATTCATTTTATTATTCATTCACCCATTCATTTAAACTGGACAAGATTCATCCCAGGCTAGCATTCACCCCACTGATCCTCCAAGGGGATCTCAAGAGCATCATCACCTGGGACGTTTTAACAATGAAAATTGTTGAGACCCATCAAAGATCTACTGCACCAGAAATGGTGGATATAGCCCAGCAATCAGTGTATCTTAACAAGTCTACCAAGTTATCCTGGTGCACACAGAAGTCTGAGAATCGCTTCCTACACTCTATAAGTGGAATGCATTAGTCAGGTCTATTTATTTTAACTGGATTAAACAAAAAAGTGGAATCTGTTCATCCATGCAACTAAAAAGTTCAGAATAATCTATGAAAAACACCACATTTGCTTTTCTTCAGTGGCTGCAAATGTCCTTCTCCATCAACTACATATTCCCCAGTTAGGGCTGCCCATACCATAGTGCCAAGCTTCCCGTCAAGCTTGATTTCCCACTGCTCTCCAACAGGCACCTGGGCCAAAACCCTCTGCCTTGACCATAGCTTACCCATTCCCCCATTCTCATTTCCTCCACGAAGCTCCCCTGGACTGAAACACTTCCACGCCCTCAGCCTATCAAAAATCCTGCCCCAGCTTTAAGAGCAAGTTCAAGCTTTACTACTTCCCTGAAAAATCCTTTGACTGCTCCAACCCTGTTTTATAAACTTTTTTGTGAATTCCTACAACTTTCAATGTCTGACACATACCATACAGCCCTTAACTACGTTTCTTAAGGCAGGGACCATTTTTGTTGTAAAGAAACCATTCATGCTCATTTAAATAAATGGAGATAGTTGTAAGTTTTCAGAGGGGTTTCATGTAGCCCAATTACAGGGTAATAAGCTAAACTTCAACAGTTTTGAAAGGTCACAAATATTAGACAAGAACATTTATTCCTCAAGTTTCAATACGTGTGGCCTCTCTCCCTACCTCAATCAATTCTGATTAATTATCTGATTGGTGAATTTGAGAGAAGAAACAACACGTGCTGAGTGTAGTTCCTTCCTCTTTTCTTTTTGGGGAACTTCTACAGGGATCATTCCAAGACAGGAGCTCATGGAGGGAAAAATGGAGTCAAGGCGCTGGGCAGCACTGCAGTTTTTTAACTCTGCCTTTGACTAGGTGGGTAAGTTTATTTTAGAGGTGAAGATAGTGAGTTACTTGTTACTGCAGGGTAAAAGTTGTTCTCCAAACAGTTTAATCAGTAATAAAAGTGACACTTTTATCTCTATCTGCCTGATTTATTTGTCCCTTAATTGGTTTTAACTCAAGAGAAAAAGAAAGGGGTATTACTACTGGTCATCCTAAAATTTAAATAATAGGAAGTTTTCTTTCTTTCTTTCTTTCTTTCTTTCTTTCTTTCTTTCTTTCTTTCTTTCTTTCTTTCTTTCTTTCTTTCTTCCTTCCTTCCTTCCTTCCTTCCTTCCTTCCTTCCTTCCTTCTCTGGAGCTGCCTATTTATCACCCTGCTCTAAACCCATTCCAATTCCTCTTATTCCGAAAATAAACTTCTTTCTAACTTGGGTATCTGGCTCTTCATTAACTTGGGCATTTATGTGGAACTGAGTGTTACTATTAGTGGTAAAGACTGCTAATTTCCCCCCAAATGTATTTCCCTCTTCTTGTTTAGTAACAGAATAACCACATTTTAGCTGGGCACATGGAAGCTAAGAATAAAGAACACATTTTGCAAGTAGATAGAGTCATATGATTAAGTTCTGTCCAATGGGATTTAAGTGAAAGAGCTGTGCACAATTTCTGGAGGATATCTTAAAAGAGGAGGTATCCTCACTGCTCTTCCCTTCCGATTTCTTCCTTCCTGCTAGTTGAAACACAGTTCTAATGTCTGGAACTGGAGCAGCTATTTTGGACCATGAGGGAGAAGCAGTGCTATGCTAGGCCTGGTTCATACAGGTTCAGGACAGCAGATTGCTGAACTTTGTGGAATTTTGAAAACTGATTATTAAAATATTGATAGCTCGAAACTGGCCATGGTGAGAATATCTCCACCATAGAAATCAGGCAATGCTACAAATCAAGCCAGAGTCAATTTACCAGCATAGCACTGAATAGAGGTACACACTGAAGATGACAAAGCAATAAGACAGAAGCCTGAGCCCTTGACAGCAATGAAATAGCTTGCCATATAAGCCCTGGACTGCCTATGTTTATGTGAGAGAAACAAAATGGGTTTCTATCTTGTTTAGGTATCATAACTTTTGCTTTCTACCCCTCAAAGCCAAATTTAATCCTAACTAAGATCCATTAGAGGCATTGGGCCTAACTTAACATAACCTGATCATAGTTTATGGGTCCTTGGCACAAAGGGGAAGAGGGTGTGGTTTCCATGGTAAAACCCTGGCTACTATAACTAAACCCATCCTTTTAGGAGGGGCTGTGGGTTTACATTTGAAAAAAAAAAAAAAGGATTTGAGTGGAGCAGTCATCCTAAACTGTACTATAGTTGACTATAGTGTATATATAGTATAGTAATATTATACATATTCTACATAATATAGTATAGTTGACTATACTTCCATTTGATATATTAGTACACAGATAGATCTGTTATTTAACATCATTTAGTGTCTATTTCCTTTAAGCCTAGTTGTCTGGGGGCACCTGGGTGGCTTAGTCAGTTAAGTGTCTGATTCTTGATTTCGGTTCAGGTCATGATCTTACGGTTCGTGGGTTCGAGCCCCGCGTTAGACTCCACCCTGATGGTGCAGAGCCGGCTTGGGTCTCTCACTCTCTCTCTCTCTCTCTCTCTCTCTCAAAAATAAATTTTAAAAACTTAAGTCTATTTGTCTCAATTATTTTCTAAAAATATTTTAGAGCCATTATTTATATGCATTCTCCCTATAAGTGATATATTTTCCCCTATGCCCCCAGTGCAGTAGACTATACAACACTCCGTCAGGCCAAGAGCTCTACGGTACTACCCTGAGTTAAGTGTCTTATTTATTCCAATGCGGTCTCTCTCCATTTGTTTTATGCTCTGTCAACCAGTTCTGATCAATAATGCCTGACAAAAACTGTTCAAAAGATAATGCTATACCTGCCAAAAGAAATGAGAAAGAGTATCACAGGAAACTATGAATGCCTGTTTTATTGTAGCTCTAGGCACCTGCAAGGAAACAGAAACTGAAGTTCCTTAGGCAATAAGAGATTCATAGACGTGCTTTAACTTTATGAAAAGCCTCATAAATGTTACTGTATCCAGGGCAGATTGAGCAACAATCACATAAGTAAGTAGCTAGAGAAAGATATAATTGAGACATATCTACTCAGAGGAACATTTCCAGTGGACTTTGCTATAAGGGTCTTTTATAATGCTGATTCAGTCAGAGTGCCAAAATTCAAGACCACAACTGCACCACTAAGTGTGATATGCATCTACTTAAAATGTGTATGTGTATGTTTCATTTGTGGGTGATACCATATCTCTAACTACATTATAAATTCCGGAAGGACATGGAGAGTAAAAGATAAATGAGACAAGATCCTTGACCTATTACAGAAAACAGACAAGCAAAGACAATACTATAGGATGGTGTGAAAGTGCTGTGAGAGAGATAAGCAGAGTGCTCTTGCTGGTTGACCCTCCAATATCAACTCTATTCCATGTGATTAGTCTAATCCACCCATGAGAACCCTCCCTTTACTGGTCATTGGTTTAAAAATATACATAGGATCCAATCTTGGTCACCAAGACATGGAAATAAGTGGAAATTTTTCTCACTCCTAAAAAAAGAGACACAAAAAAGAGATGCTCCCTCCCTTCCTCTGGATTTAGGGGCCAACCACCTGTGGGTTTACTGTAAGGCACTAGGCACTATTTCAGCAGGTGAAAAAAAAGGCTTAGAAAGACAAAAGAGCAAGGTATCTGAGTAGAGAGATTTAAGTACCATAGGAAGAAGTAACAGCTACTCTTCTCATAGCCAGGAGGTAAGCCTTTTAAGAAACCAGCTGCTCTGTATGATAATGATTTATAGAAGTCTCATCTTATCCCTACTGTCTACCCCCCTATAGGGCAAGGACCTTGTCGGAAACAAGGCCTCAGCCACAGTGACTTGTGCTGCCCAATCAGCTGCTGTAAGAAAAAGTCCAAGAGCAAAAACTCCAACAAATCTTTTTCAAGGAGGTAGATTGGGTACTTGATGGGGAGAAAAACAAAATCACCAGAAAGAGTTTTGGAGGAAATAAAACGATTCCAGGATCCCCTCCTCAAATTCTTCCTCCCTTAAGCCATTCACAGAAGCCTGCTTTCTTCAGTTGCATCTCAAGAACCTATTTCTTGGGGCACCTGGGTGGCTCAGTCAGTTGGGCATCTGACTTCAGCTCAGGTCATGATCTCGTGATTCATGACTTCAAGCCCCTCACCAGGCTCACTTCTGTTGGCATGAAGACCACTTGCTTCAAATCCTCTGTCCCCCTCTCTCTCTGCTCCTCCCCCACTCGTTCTCTCTCTCTCTCTCTCTCTCTCTCTCTCTCTCTCTCTCTCTCTCCCCCAAAATAAATAAGCTTAAAAAAACAAATTAAAAGAACCTATTTCTCATTTCAGAATTAATTCTAAATCCTGGGGCACCTGAGTGGCTCAGTCAGTTAAGCATCAGATTCTGGATTTCAGCTCAGGTCATGACCTCACAGTCGTGGGATCAAACCCCTCATTGGGCTCCGTGCTAAGCATGGAGCCTGCTTAAGATTCTCTCTCCCTCTCTCTCTTCCCCTGTCTCCCACTCACTCTTTCTCTCTCTCTCAAAATAAATAAACATTTTAAGAAAAGAAGGAAAAAAAAGAATTCCAAATCCTGTCACTTCAGGGTCCCATTCTTCATTTCACTGGTCATGTAAAGTTCTTACCCTCACTGTATACCAAAATAACAAGGAGAATTTTTTTTTTTAAGGAGAATTTTTTAAAAACTACCAAACCCAGGTTCCACTTCCAGACTGATTGAATCTAATATGAAGCCAGGGCTGAGAGCCACAATACCATTGTAAATAAACTGTTGTCAGGTGCTAAATATAAAGAATTATTGAGGAAGGCTCAGAGCTAAGAACAAAATTCTATCTCACATTCCATGTCTGGGGTCAGATGTAGGGGTCAGACTCACTCAGGAATTGGAGACAGTCAATATTTCAACAGACCCACTTCTTTGATGAAAGAGAAAGAATGGAAGAAAGACAGGGGTTACCTCAGGGGGGCGGAATGCATCTTGCAGGGTGGCAACTATCCCTCCCATCACCCTTTTGTACTCAGGTTTGAAATCAACCTGGGCTGGCCTGGGTGGCTCAGTCCCTTTGGTGTCCAGCTTCAGCTCAGGTAATGATCTCACAGGTCATGAGTTTGAGCCCCGCATCGGGCTCTGTGCTGACAGCTCAGAGCCTGGAGCCTGCTTCAGATTCTTTGTCTCCCTGTCTCTCTGGTCCTCCCCCACCCGTACTCTATCTGTCTGTCTCTCTCTCTGAAAAATAAATAAACACTTAAAAAAAACACAGAAATTTCTAAAAAAAGAAAGAAACAAAGGAAGGAAGAAAGAAAGAAAGAAATCAACCTCCTCCATGCAACAAGACTGAGATAGAAATGTTGCTTCCCACCCCTATGGCTAAGTTGAGGATTGGAGGTTGGCTCTGGTCTAAGAGCTGGCAAATCACTGGTCAGGTATAGTATTTGATCTCCGGGACACTGGAAAGAAGAGCAGGAGAGAGACGCTGAAGCTGACAGGAAGTGCTGGAAGGCAGGCTACCTGCTACTTTTTGGAGTAGCGAGAATACAAGGCTTTCACACGGCTCTGACAGACTCTAAGGAAGGGAGCTGGGCTTAAGTCATTATGCTTTTGCACAAAGCTATAGGCCCCATGGTGTAAAGGAGAATATTGCACCTGACAGAGATCTCCACCTGGAGCTTGTCCAGGGGTAGCCTGTAGAGCCCAACGAAGAACCAGCACATGTGCCCACGAAAGGAACGGCATTCAAACTTCTTCCACACAGAGTCAAGCAAGGACAGTTAGCGTTGGCCAGAGAAGCAGCCACAGCCTCCAGAGAGAAGAGGTGAGTACAAGATACCCTCACTAGAAGTAGGCAGGTAAGAGGACTCAGTGTCGACTGTAGTTCCTACATTAGAGGGCAAGCACAGGAAAGGGGGCTGGGATGGGAAAGAACAGACCAAGACCCCCATGCCACCCTCCAGCACTTAAGATTATTGGTCTTTCTGGAGGTGGGCAAAAGAAAGAGAAGTCCTTTGAATAGAAAATCAGTTTCGCTTAAAGTTTTATTTATTTATTTTTGAGAGAGAGAGAGCAAGAGCAAGAGAGCAGGGAAGGGGCAGAGAGAGAGGGAGAGAATCCTGAGTAGGTTCCACACTGTTAGCGTAGAGCCCCATGTGGGAACTCTATCTTGTGACCGTGAGATCTTGACCTGAGCTGAAACCAAGAGTTGGATACTCAACTGACTGAGCCACCCAGGTGCCCAAAAACTCACTTTGAAACTAAAATGAATACTCCTGGATCTTGAGATTTCAAGGACACTGGTTTTATAAACTGGAAGTAACACAAGTTACGGAATTGGGCTGAGACACCATTAAGGGAGCTCACTATCCAACAGGCAAAGGGTTTTGACCGAAGAGTTAGTAGCAATTATGGGAGAAGAACCCTAATGCAAGGAAAGGCTCTCCTCACAAACTGGTGACATGTGTCAATGTTTATAGTCCTTAAATATGAGTTGAAGTGTGGCCTATCTTAAGTAACACACTTATGTTTCCAAGAGGTTCTTATGGAGACAACGGTGGAGAGAAGGGTGGTGGAATGAGGTGGACGCAGTGTTTGAGGGTGACATTAACTCTTCATCAAGAGCCAGACATGCCTCAAAATAATAGGTAAATAAATAGTTCAAAAAAGGAGCCTTCTAGTACCCAACCAACCAGATGGTGCTCCCCATGTGAAATTCTTCTGTCACAAAGGTTGTTGGCTGTGTGTGTGAATTTGATGGTCATCCTCATAATGATGTGAGTGGAGTGAAAAACATTTAAAAAATAGCTAAATAAAAAATTAACATGGATAGACAGTCAGAGAGACTCTGATGATAGTTCTGAGTCAAACTCTTGACATTTCCCCTCCTTTCCTGTAATGAAATAAGACTCCAGGGGAAGTTCCAGGATGTAGCAAACCCAGGGTCAGTGCCTTACAGCGCCACCCTGATAACTACAGATTGTTAACTCCAGACCGAGAACTGCAAAGTTGCCTCATTTCGCTTACCAATTGTGTTGAATACAACTAAAATATTACAACAAATAATTCCTATCTCAAGACTAGAACCAAATTAATTTTGCACATTTGTAGTTTGCTACGCCACAATCACCTATTCCAGAGGCCTCTGTTCCCAGGTCAGCAGACAAGGAGGGACTCCAAGAGGAGCCATTTCCATAGCCAGAGGCAACTGTGATGTGAGGTGTTTTTGAAGGCCCTTTCCCATCCCTCTGGGCCCAAACTTTCTTTCCTGTGGGTCTGCAAAGTAGTGCCTGAAATTCTCAGCATTCCTGTCATTCCCTAAAGGCTCAGGCAGCTCTCTAAACATTCTTGCCCACAAGCACCTGAGGAATGGGCCCCCGAGTTCTTGCGTGGGAAGCCAGCAGGAAGTTAAGAGCATAGCGCAGCAAGAGTATTTGGGAGAATGACAGCAAGGCCTAAAGGAAACACAGAAAAGAGTGGAGGGTGCAAGATAAGGAGCTTGGTCTACGTGAGCAGCTGCAGCGGAAGGTTGCATCACTCAAGCATGGCTAGTGACCTACCTTGAAATGGAATGTGGGCCAGGGGAAGCTGGCACCACGCTTTGGAACCTGGAAAGCGACCCAGGGCTGTAGTACAAATCCTTAATAAAGAGTTTTAGCTAGTATCCCTTGCGGGAACCCTGGGAAAAAAATGTTCTCACTGAGGCCCTAAGTGGATCTCAGAAGCCCTGTTCAGAAAAGCCCAGTCATTGAAAACTGAGACGTGCTGCAATGGCAAGAACCCTCTCCCTTTCCTTTCTCTTCCTCTTGCCCTCCCTCTCCTCCTCCTCCTACCCCCCTTCCCCCCCACCTCCTCCTCCTCCCTTTCTCTTTCCCACACACAGTCTGGGAGTTTACTTGGGTAAATTTTTTGGTGAACTGGGTTGCTACATCTGCAATGTATTCATTTAAACCTCAGACAGGCCACTAGAGGGCAGTGTCATCATTAATCACGAAAACTCTCCTGGCTTCCTCCGGCTTCGGTATTTCAGGCAGGCCCATCTGCACATCCTGTGACAGGATGTTTCGGAACTTTTCCTTCAGTTCCCACTGTAAATAAACAACCCCGGGGTGGACACATCCAGATGCACATCACAGCACAGCATGAATTGCCCAGGCCAAAGTTTCTGGTATATCTGTAACAGTCTTGCTGAATTTTGTGGCACACTTCAAATCCAGAGCTTAACCTTGCTTTTTGTCCTTCTAAATCTCCTCCTGAATTTTGGAATTTCTCTCGTATGCTATCCTCAAGAGCAAAAGGAAATTTCTTTTCAAGGAAACGAAGAGTTAAATAATCCGGCACAACTTGTTTATACAAGATTCTGTTTTGTTTCCATATTCCAGTTGCAAGTGTCTGGCTAGCTCAAAAGCAGGGTTGCCCAACTGGTCCAAAGCTATTAGGAGATTATCATGTGTGCAAACACAGGGACCAAGAGCCACATGTTTCTCTCTACTAGAGGCACCGAGAGCGTAAACTGGGCCCACTAAATTCAGTCCTAGTTAGGTATGCCAAAGAAAGCAAAGTTGCTAGAAGTTTGGGGCCCTTTTTTTTTTTGGCATTATTCCCTTCCTGTGAGTTCAATTAGTGCTCCTAGGTATAGACCTTGCATCCTTTGCATGAGGGCAACCTAGTATCTGACTTTTCTGAAACTAGTATTTTAAGAACCCATATAAGCAAACCTACTGACTGAAGACCTGGGTGTGATTATAAATCATCAGGTAAAGGATAGAACATGGGCATTGACATTGCTGCCCCAACACTGGTGCTATACTTTTCCAAACAACTGATATCTGCTGACATCAAGCTCGTCCTCAGTTTATCAGCAGAGGCAGATAAGGTGAGGGAAACATTTACAGCCAGAGCGATTTCTGGAATTTTCCTACAGTGCTGAAATACCATCCAGAGTTCAAGTGGGCCACATTTGGACAAAGATTGCTATGTTATTTTTTCTATCTTTTGTATTTTCCCTGCTATATAATAACATTAACACTCTTTACACAAGGTCAGTACTATTTACCTAAGACTTTCCCAAAGGTTTCTTTTCTTTCCTATCCTCTCTTCTCAAAAGGAGACTGAGTACATGCTGTATTTTTGAGGGGAAAAATAAAAAAGAGGAAAAGCATATAGAAATTAGTCAGGTGAGGACTGTAACTCAGCAAATCCACATTTACTGAGGAGAAGACGGAGCTGAAAATTAGTTTCAAGGTTTAAAGATTATGTTTCAACAGAGGCTTCCAGATTTGGGCCAACATCGTGTTTCACAGCAGGTGAGGAGAGAAAAAAGTACAGAAAAACAAACAAAGATAGAAGAAAATGCTATGAAAGACAACTCCTGAGTAAAACCTGAGCAGGTGGAATGTTGACAGAGGGCGGGGGTGGACTCAAGAGTCTCGAAGATGGCACCCGTGGCCTTCACCTACTCACAACCCCAAGAACATTACCAAGAAGGCATCATACAGCCTTTTCTTTTACAGTCACCTTCTTTACAGGACCGTGCCCCAGGAAATCAGGGAACAAGCGCCTCTTTGCTTCCAGCTTCCCTTTACAAATCCAAGATTTTGGCATGCTGGGACAAATAAAAACAGATAGGTAGAAAGGATAAACAGTGGATGAGATCCCAGCTGTAACGGCCTAAATAGAATTGCTTTAAAGCACAACAGCTTGGTTTTAGTCTGTATTATTCTGAATGTATAATCAATGTGGCCCCTCTTTTTCCAGGAAAGGAACTTTGTTTTGCTTTTTTTTCTTCTACACTTTCACCCAGAATGAATAGCTTCCTCATTAGGCAGTGTTCACATGCCCTCAGAAAATGTGTTTGGAAGAGAGACTCCCTGGAATCACAGATTAAAATGCCAGCAGAGTTGAGTATGTTCTTCTCTACTCTGAGCTGGTTAAATGAGAACTCATGTCATTCTCCATGCAGGGAACTTCTCAGGTAAGACTATTAAAGCCATGGAACCATCCACTTAGTGTGGTTATTAAAATCCTATGGCACTCTATTAGTGGCACACACTAAATAGTGTGTGAATTGGCAGCCAGAATATCTTTTCCCATCCCAGACTCTGTATTTCCTGGATTTATAGAATCAAATCAAATAGGAAAGATTTAGGCCTTCGCCCCCATTTTGAAAATACTAATTGAGCACCTACACAATGTGTTCATACTGGAGTACAATAATGAACAAGATCTAGCAGTCTTTGCTTTCACAGTAGAGTCTAGAGTATGGGAATATAAAATGGTATACCTGCTGTGGAAAAGAGTTACCACATGACCCTCCATTCCTAGGTATATCCAAGACAATTAAAAACATATGATCACACAAAAACTTGTACATAAATGTTCACAGCAGCATTATTCAATAGCCCAAAAGGGGAAACAACCCAAATGTCCATAAACTGATAAAAGGATAAACAAAAGGTGGTATATGCATACAATGGAATATTATTCAGCCATAAAAAGGAATGGAGTACTGACACATGCTGTAACATGTGTTATAGCTTACCTTATGCTAAGTGAAAGAAACCAGACACAAAAAGACAAATACTGTATGATTCCAATTATATGATATGCCTAGAACAGGCAAATACATAGGGATAGAAATTAGTAATTGTCAGTGGGTGGGGAAAGGGAAGATTGGGGAGTGGCTATCAGTGGGTATGTGGTTTCTTTTGTGGCTGATGAAAACGTTCTGAATTTATACAGTGGGGATGGCTGCATGACCTTGTGAATATAAAAACCACTGAATTGTATACTCTAAAAAGGTGAATTGTGGGGTGTCTCGGTGGCTCAGTTGGTTAAGCTTCTGACTCTTGATTTTGGCTCGGGTCATGATCAAACGGTGTGTGAGTCTGAGCCCCACATCCGGCTCTGCGCTGACAGAGTGGAGCCTGCTTGGGATTCTCTGTCTCCCAGTCTCTCTGTTCTTCCCCCGCTTGTGCGCTCTCTCAAAAAAATTAAATAAACTTTAAAATAAAAAAATAAAAGGGTGAATTTTATGGCATGTGAATTATACCTCAAAAAAATGAGGTTAATTATAATGTCATGTGACGAGTGCCTCATTAGAACAGAGTGCTGTTTGACATATTTGGAGTAGAGCTGGAGAAGGAGTTCGGAAAGGCTTTCTGAGAGAAGTGGCTCTCAAGCAGAGACCAAAAAAGACAAATAGGAGTAAGAGGGACAAAGGAGCAGGAATGATCAATGCCAAACAGTGGAACATGCCCAGGGCTGGGCATGCGGTTCTGCTGGGCTGAAGGAGGGCTGGCAGTGGGGAGGGGAGAGGCCAGGGATATAGGGGCTAAGAAGCCCTGCTAAAGAATTTGGACTTTATCCTAATTATAAGAGAAAACCTTGGAAGAGTTAAAGCTCAGGAGCAATGAGATCTGGTCTGCTCTTCAGAAAGGTGGTTCCAAGTGCAGTGTGAAGTACAGACTGCAGGGGAAGCAAGGCTAGTGGCTGGGAGATTAGTTAGTTGGGAGGTTACTGCACTAATACAAATCAGAACTGACTGGACAGGGAAAACTGGAAAGGTACTGGGGAAGTTTTTCCAAGCTCGCTGTAATGCCCTGCCAACCCTTCCCACCATCAGAAAGCAAGAAGATGGTTTTGTAAGGAGGTAGTGCTGAGACTGAGCAGGCCCTATACCTGCTTTTGCTCCAAACTTTATATTCAAACCCCTTTAGACTTGGTTTCCCTTTTCAGAGCACCATGACCATAAAGATCCTTGCCATTTGCAATGGAAAGCTGGTCTGCTCACAGACTATGAAAATGAGTCAGAAACACTTGGGTTCAAATGCCCACTCTGCCATTTTCAAGCTATGTGACTTTTGGTAAGCCATTTAATTTCTGATCTCAATTTTCTTCAAATGTGAAATAAGATCATATATATCTCACGGTTTTTACTGAGGGCTACTTGTGACTACATATGTGAAAAAAAGTCTTGGAGCAGGCCTGTCCTGTAGCGGATGCTCAATGAATGCGGTTCGGTACCATTCAAGCCCTCTCAGATGGTAACTCTGTAGTTGAAGTCACAGTCCTACTTTGATGCAATCATGACACTGAAGGCTAAAAAGTATGCCTTGGGCCTGGTGCTGTGAATATTTTAGCAGGCTAGGAAAGACTGTTCCACTATCGGCCTAGAAGCAGGTGTTTGCCAAGATGACAAACATAAGTCATTTGCATCCATGGCTCCTTAAATACCACTTCAAAATCAAATATATTTAAATTAATTCCTAAAAAGAAAGATCTGAGGGCTCCTCAGACAAGTCATCAAATAAGGGCTTGTTTACGCTCAAACAGAAAGGCCGAAGTTCCAGGTAAAGGCTCTCCTTTCTGGCGCTCAACATAACTCCAGGGCAGCAGACCATATAAATAGTTTGAGGCACTGGACAAATGGAATGCTGTCTGGAATGATAATGTGGAAAGAGAAAAACAGTTCATGTAAACACAGCAGGCGATTTAATTTAAAGAAACACATTTAACAAGCCACCTAGAGCTTTCTAGGCACAAGTGTCTGGTTAGGTTTTTATGCAGAAAGGAACACATTTAAAGAACAGGCAAGAGTAGAAAGTATCACAAAATGTCTTAAAACCTTACTTAAGGAGCTTATTGTTATCAGCACTAAAACCAAGGTCTTTATTCTCCTCCTTTACCAGGGTGCAGGCTCGAGGGATAAAATGTAATTTTAATACTGATGTAAACTAGTAAACAATCCCCTTAACTTTTCGAAAGTTTCTCTCTCTCAATCTCTCTCTCTCTCTCTCTCTCTCTCTCTCTCTCACACACACACACACACACACACACACAATCTTCCATATATTTGAAATGTTTCTCTCTCATCCTCTTCCTGTACTATGAAAATTTATCTCCAAAGAAACAGCAATCTCCCAAACTATGTCTATTTCTCCGTTGACCACTGTAATGGGTTTCAGAAAGCACAAGGTGGCAGAAACACATTAGAAATGCAACTGGAATAAGTGTGGGTGTCATGGAAACTGCAGCAACCATCAAGGTATTTTTTAGGAAAATAAAAGAGAGATTTCCATTATAAGAACAAATATGCTCAATAAAGTTTGGGAAATATGACTGTAAAAAGAAGAAAGGGAATTCTATCCCCCAGAGGTACGCACAGATGTTTAATTCTTCTTCCTATTGTCTCCATAGTTGTGATTATACTAGATATGCAGTTTTATGTCTTCCTTTTAAAACTTTACCAAGGTAAGCACTTTCAAACCTTATTTATTCATATATCTCCCTGTTTCAAAAAAAGAGTTAAGGCATCTTCATGTGTCCATATTTTTATAAACCCTTTAAAAAGATAACTTATTAGAGAGGCACCTGAGTGGTTCAGTTGGTTAAGTGTCCAACTTCGGCTCAGATCATGATCTCATGTTCATGAGTTTGAGCCCCACATCAGGCTCTCTGCTGTCAGTGCAGAACCCACTTTGGATCCTGTGTCTCCCTCTCTCTCTGCCCCTCTCCCACTCATATGTTCTCTCTCTCAAAAATAAATTAAAAATAAAAAAAATTAAAAAAGATAATTTATTAGATGGTGGCTTGTCTAATCTAGCCATTTTCCTATTAGCAACAATACTTTAAGTGAAATATTATCAATAA
This sequence comes from Neofelis nebulosa, assembly GCF_028018385.1. Taxonomy (NCBI): domain Eukaryota; kingdom Metazoa; phylum Chordata; class Mammalia; order Carnivora; family Felidae; genus Neofelis; species Neofelis nebulosa. Next base: position 39,470,077 of record NC_080789.1, on the reverse strand, counting down.
TGTCTCAGCCAGTAAATTTACATTTTTAAGATGCTATTTCCAAAAACAAAGCCAGTTATCTGAGAGAATCAGAACTGAACAAATATAATGGTAACCATTTCTTTTTTTCTAAAACAGAAAATGAAATGATGGTATCCTCTCTGTCCAAACAGCATTTATTTGAAGACCTTTGTAACTCCAGTAAGCAAGCACAGAATGTATTATCTCCTGAACTGGACTGTATGTAATTGGATCTTTTCTTATTTTTCAAACCTGTATCTATAGTATATAACATGTATTATATGCGTGTGTGTATAACTGTATATTTATGTATTTTATATTTATAAAATATTGTGTAACAAAGTGTTTTCTTAAGTACTTAAGTTATTGCTGAAGCAGCCAAAACTCATTTATGTTTTTAATGTTTTTCATTTTTGAGAGAGAGAGAGACAGCATGAGCAGGGGAGGGGCAGAGAGAGAGGGAGACACAGAATCCAAAGCAGGCTCCAGGCTCTGAGCTGTCAGCACAGAGCTCGATGCAGGGATCAAACCCATGAAGCCGTGAGATCATGACCTGAGCCAAAGTTGGACATCCAACTGACTGAGCCACCCAGGCGCCCCAAGTTATTTATACTTTTAGAAGATTGACACTAATTAGATTTGCTCCTGGAAAATTAACCAAAGCCAAAATTGATTGCTGCTTTAGAATCATTCATCTGAATTCTGAAAATAACTATATATAATCCTTTGGTCTAGTCACCCACTATTACTCCCCCCTATTCAGTCAAGTGAAGCCTTCACCAACATCAGACAACTAAGTAGGAGGTGAGGTACTTAGAACTCTGTAGCAACTGGGAAAATTCCATATGTTTCAGTACCTTAATTCATGCCTTTAATACACAGATCAAACTGAGAAATTAGAAATAATGTGGTGACTCCCCCCCCTCCCCCGCACTTAAAAAAAATTTTTTTTAAGTTTATTTGTTATTTATTTTGAGAGAGAGATAGAGAGCAAGCAGGGGAGGGGCAGAGAAAGAGGGAGACAGAGAATCCCAAGCAGGCTCTGCACTGTCAGCACAGAATCCGATGCAGGCCTCAATCTCACAAACCGTGAGATTATGACCTGAGCCGAAACCAAGAGTTGGACACTTAACTGACTGAGCCACCCAGGAGCCCCGACTCTTTCCTCTTTTTAAATGAAAACATAATTTGCTCTGTAAATGAGCAAATTGCTGCCTTCCAAGGGAGGGAAAATTCAATTGTCAGGAACAAATGTTATTACATTCAAGAAACTCCTGAACGATGAGTCCTGGTTTTCTAGTTTGTAAGAACTTACGAGAAAATCACATGCAATTCTCTGAAAAGATCAATCCCATTCATGACTCGTCCAGCGCCAGTCAGAACTCCAAACTAAAGTTCTCACTCGATGACTTCACTTGCTCCTTCCCAGCCTCCTCCTTTCCCAAGTAGCTTTGAAGAAGTTTCTCATTTTATTCAAAGACTCTCAGTCCATTCACAGAAGGGTTTTCTTTACCTCTGAGCACCAAGGTTAAGTCTTCAGGATCCAATAAATTGCAAGTTGGAAACAGTTGAAAGGGGAAAATGTCAGCTTAAAGAAATTAATTATTAGTGCAGGAACTTACTGCACTTTCTCAACATTTCTTCTCGTTAGGCCTCTATAAGGGACGCAAGAGTCTAGATGATCTGAATATAACCTCAGTGTCAGAAACTTTTTCTGTCTCCCTGATTGGTTAGGTTTCCCAACGATTGGGGTTATCCATTTCCAGAGCCCTGGCGAAGATTAAAAAGCAAGAGAACTGTATTAAGTAACAAGCTTGTCTATGGAGTATCCACATTTTAAAAGCCTAGAGACTCTGGTTTGGGAAAGCTAAAAAAGTAAACACCAACTATGATGACTGGAGAAGTTAATCTTTCCTTTGCTCACTCTTATACCCATACTTCTAATAAAAATAATTTAGGCTTTTGCCCTTGGAACTATTTCTTACAGAAACTGCTTACCATGATACAAGAATAACTTCCCCTATTTTTTGTTTATTTGTTTTTCCTCTATTTCTATTCTTTCCCACATAGATTAAACCAAAATAAGATTAGCCAGAACTAATTTGATTCCAATCCAAGCCACACACCCTATGTATTCCATTCCAAATCAAGTTTAATTTACTGACTTCCTTGGGTCCCAACTGAATGACCTACTGGAATTCATGAAAGAGGTCACAGAATATTATTGCAGGCCAAAAAAAGAATGTGAAAAACACAAACATGCCTGGAAACAGATTGGCCCAAAGACATGACTTGGTTAAGATGTTTTTTTGTGGAATTCAAATGATAAAAGATCAAGTCTTCCAACAGGAAAAGCAGCTAACATAGATGCATTTGCATTTATACATCATTCATTCATTCAGCAAATATTTATTGAGTACCTATTATACAATCAGCCCACACATACTCATGGACCTTACAATAGTAGAGAAGACTTCAAGAAAACATCTGCTTTTTCTGGTGTCCAGTTTTCTTTTTCTTTCTTTCTTTCTTTCTTTCTTTCTTTCTTTCTTTCTTTCTTTCTTTCTTTCTTTCTTTCTTTCTTTCTTTCTTTCTTTTTCTTTCTTTACGTTTATTTATTTTTGAGAGACAGAAAGACAGAGTGCGAGTCAGGGAGGGGCAGAGAGAAAGGGAGACACAGAATCGTAAGCAGGCTCCAGGCTTTGAGCTGTACACACAGAGCCCATCACGGGGCTTGAACTCATGGACCATGAGATCATGACCTGAGCCAAAGTCAGATGCTTAACTAACTGAGCCACCCAGGTGCCCTTGGTGACAATTTCTGCCCTGAACGGTATGTGTGAAATCTGTGGACATAAGCTTTACCTTTTTTTTTTTTTAGAAAAAATTTTTATAGTTTATTTATCTTGAGAGACAGAAAGAGAGCGCATGCAAGCAGGCAAGGGACAGAGAGAGAGGGAGAGAGAGAATCCCAAGCAGGCGTGGCGCTATCAGCACAGAGCCGAGCATGGGGCTCAATCTCATGAACTGTGACATCATGACCTGAACCGACCTCAAGAGTCAGATGCTTAACTGATGGAGACACCCAGGCACCCCATAAGCTTTACTTTTAATCTTTTATCTTTTGATAATTTAGAAGCTGAATTAAAAACCTCCCTTTTGATTATGGCAGCCAATAGCTTTTGGATTCTTTTAATCCAAAGGATTTTAGACTTTTTTTTTTAAACCTTTTGAAGTCAAGATTGACCTCTAAAGGATAAAGCCAATTTCATTTGATAACAATATAAGAGCTAATAACATAGTAACTTTAGGTGGTTTTATACTAGTGATAAATCACTAATACTGTTATAGCTCATGTTACAAACTTCTATATTTTTAACTGAGAATTCCTTTTTTTCTTTTAATTTTTTTAATGTTTATTTATTTTTGAGAGCGTGAAAGAGAGACAGAGCATGAGCAGGGGAGAGGCAGAGAGACAGGGAGACACATGTCCGAAGCAGGCTCCAGGCTCTGAGCTGTCAGCACAGAGCCCAATGCGGGGCTTGAACTCATAGACTGTGAGATCATGACCTGAGCTGAAGTTAGGTGCTTAACCGACTGAGCCACCCAGGCGCCCCAGAGAATTCCTCTTTATGATTTAGAAGATTCCTTCTTAGTTTTAAATCTTTGTTTTGCTTTAACAACATAGCATCTGCCCCATTTGGCTTAAAAACAAAAATTAAATAGGTGATAACGCAGGCTATAGACAGATTAGACTTCCATAAATAGAACAAAAATGTTCACTTCTTGGTTGAAGCATAATATTTTGGCAAACAGGAAATCAGAAAAACTAGTTTAGTTCTCATTTCAGCATTATTTAGCTAAGTAACTTTGGGCAGGTCCCTCAAGTTATATGCCACAATTTTGCACACTATTAAATGGGTATAAAAATTGTCCTTTAAGTTTTATAAGCAGTACAAAATCATTCAAAAATATTTATATGGTAGCTGGTGCTACTGGTAGATGAATTCTGAAAAGGTACAGGGGAAAAAAAAGTCCATTTCCAGTTTCATTTCTTGTAATGTCTTAAAAGACAAGGTACATTTTTTGAGGTTTCTTGTTTAGTATCTAGAATACTGTGTTCACATTCAGTGAATTCTTTAAATTCCTTTTCCTGACATCCATTTGGACCGTGAATCCAAAATTATGCAGGCATTTTCCTTATTACATGAAAAGACTGATTGGTTTGCACAAGTTACACAGTAAGGTCGTAGCAGGAGCAAAGGTCAGAATCTCTGATCAATATCCTAAGCACGCCAGGACCATCAGGCTACACCTCTGCTAACAGGAAGACTGTGACACCCTGTCTAATATCAACAGAATTCTCTAAGCTGAGCCTTATTTTGGCCATTGGTTCCTTTCAGTTCACATACGAAAACTTTTTACCAGATCTGCTTCTTTCTCTTTCTCTATTCATGCCTAACAAGCAAAGAAACAGATAAAAGGAAACCTGTAAGTGCAGAGGTAAAGAATGTGAATAATCCACAAGCCAGAAAAACCTGACTAAATGAAATTAACTAAATGGATTTCTTTTCTACAGTTTAGGACTCGAATTTTCTTAAAGCATATGATGAGTCTCAGGATATACAGCAAGGTACAATGTGAGTGCAATTAAATTTCATTTTCGTGAAAATTTTTTCATAGGGTCATAAAATGGAAATGAGAAAGTACACAAGGTGGTTTTAGTAAGAGAAAGAAAAACACCTGCCAAAAAACAGTAAAAAATCATGAAAATCATTCAGAAAAGGCAGTATAGTTATCCAAAGTAATTTATAAATTGAATGGGGGAGATCTATCGAAAATATAGACACAGTCCTTATAGACTAGGAAGAAAGGAATGGACTATATAGACAAAGCATATGTGGAAATAATAATACCAATAGTTACGCATTTACCACGCGACACACATTGATCCAGGCATTTTTTAAAATTCTTACTTAATCCTTACAAATGCTAGATCCTTAAGAAGTTTTACCAATCCCTTAAGAGGATTAATCTCTCCTTCCTCTGTGCTTTATTTACATTATGTCTATCCTTTAACCGTATGTATATTTATCGAAGACAGAGACCATTTGATTCGTTTTTATACTGCCTTGGGCATCTATCATAGTACCCTACCCAATAAATAGTACAGTTTAAATGAGTGGTTTTCAAACTTTGGATGCATAAGAATCACCAACAGATTTTGTTAAAAGGGCAAATTGCCAGACCCCAGAAAACGGGACTCAGTCAGTGTATCTGAACTGGACCCAGTGATTAATTCAGATACTCAAACATTTATTAAGTACTTTATGTGGTAGGTGTTATTAACTCCACTTTGTAGACAAGGAAACAAAGCCATGGGTAAAGTACTTCCTAACAGTCACAAAACGTGTAATAAGTAAGACTCAGGGTTAGGCTAAAGTAGCAACCAAGGTCTCTCATTCACTCCTTCGTTGTTTCTTTTATTTACTTATTCAAACAAGTATTTGAAAACCTCCTATGGGCTTTTTCAAAAGGAAAATGCACATAGACAGCAAATGCCAATTATTTCTGTACCGTTAGAGGACAGTCCTGGAAAAGCTTCCCCTACCAATGGAGTCCAGAGAAGCCCTCGGAAAGGGTGCAAATCTAGAAGAGAAAAGGGACGTCCTAGTTTTATTTCTAGATATAGCAGCACTTCACTATTTTAGGGATGGCTTTTTACTTTTTTTCAATGGGGAATATATATTTTTGAAATTCCTTTCAATCTTTCTCTGTGTGGTGGCTTAGTTGGCCACTTTTAAGATGTTAAGAAAATCCAACTACCTCCTTAAAACCATATTACCTTTGGTAACCCTCACCAATTTAAACTGAAGTCCCAAATATTTTTAATTGAAAAAAGCATAATTGCTTGCCTTAATGTTTCTCATTAATCTCACTCATGGGAGAGAAAAGTTCCTACTTCTGAACTTTATTAAAATAGATTAAACTTTCTTATACTCTACAAATGTCACATGACAAGTAAATTACCTATGATTAAGCTGAGCAAGGTATTGTCTTACTAGAGAGATATTAATCAGATATGTAAGATCTAAGAATACACAAGTATAAAATCCAGTATCTAAAAAACACGAAAGGAATTAGACTGTGTACAATTTCAAGTTAATATACGTATAATTGGACAATAAAATATCCACATTCCAGTTAAGACTCTTTTTTTAGGCCAGAGGACAAACGTTACTTTCCAACTTGTGCAATTCAAAAGGAAAAATGTTTTAAATACCTCTGTGGCATTCTGCCGTGATTAAAAAATCATCCCTAGTGATAACACCTAGAACTGCCATCCTGTGTTTTGCTGTCTTATAGTACACATATCCAAATCAAGAAAAAATGCTTCTTGTTCTCCAGGAGGGTCAGTAGATAAACAACCTCTTGCTTTGATATGCTTCCTGTTCTCTCTTATCAGGACACACCGGTCACTGGTAATCAGGTACACTGAAAAAACAAGTGGAGAGGTAGAGAAAGAAATTGACTTGTTGCCAACCTTCATGAATTCAAGCTGATTCACCCTGTTGGTTTAGTTCCCATATCAGCTTGGTTAATGACACTGCCCTGGAATATGTTTGTTCAGGAGTCCATGCAGAGACAATTCTTAGTAGGAAAACAGGCCCAAGCGGAGGCTGGGGATTTGGAGAGACGAGAGACCTGAGAAATACTTAGAGCCTCTCAAATAAACTAACTCAAGAAGCTCTTTATTTCTAAAAGATATTCTTCTTTACCCAAGACTGTTCAATGTTCCTTCAACAGTTACATTTAGCAGGGGATATAGATTACATTACATTTGAATCAGCACATCCTGCATTCTAGTTTAGGACAGAATTCTGACTTGCCTCATTTGGACTTCTAAGGACAGCCACCCTAGAAAAGCAGAAATCTAAAACCAGATGGTAGTTTTATTGCTTATCCAGAACTTCCTGATAGCCTTTTTTTTCCCCCCAATTTCAGGAAAGATGAACTGTTACAATGTTTCTTCACTGGTATAAATCACACTGTAAGAGTTACCTTCATTTTAATTCTTTCCCCATCATAGCTATGAACAGGTGTTGTATCACACATTTTACATGCATCATCTCATTTATTCTTCACAATGACCCGACTAAGTTAGGCACTATTTTGTCCTTGTTGCAGATGGTGAAATTATAAAGCAACTCGTTCAAGGTCACACAGCTAATAGTGGTACAACCAGGATCTGAATTCAAGTAGGTCTGAACTTGAAAACTAGTGGTCAGGTGGGTCTAATTTGGAAGCTGTGACTTCCAAATTAGTGTGTATACAAAGAACATTAGATGCAGCCCTCGGCTGTAGTACCATGACTCAGCAGATGATGAATAACTATTGCTAAATATTCCTATGACAAATACTAACCCTCCCTCAGCTCCTTCAAAGTTTGCTTCAAATGCTAGGTCCTAAAGAAGTCTATCCTAGTCCTTGAAGAATTTAATCTCTCACTCCTCTTTTGCTTGTATAGATTCTATTCTTTAACCATATGTAAGCTTTTTGAGGACAGAGACATCTGATTCATCTGAGTATTCCTGTAGACTCCAGGTGACTCTGATGTAGGAGTAGAGGAACTATCACACTTAAAGAAACAATGCTTCACTGAACAATGTAACACTGACTTGAAATCATGTTCTAAAGAGGCAAGGATAAAATGAAAAAGTTAATTTCTGCTATCAAAAAATAAGTTTTATGACTTTCTAATTTAGAAATTAGTATTTTGTAATCTCTATCTAACCTTCCCCCGAAACAGACCTGTGTCACAGACTAATCTTAGCAGTAGTCAGACACCTGTTTTCAGGTACCAGCAAAGTACGATTCCACTTGTACTGCCACGTGACACGACATTAGGGTAAATAACATGCTCCTCTTAGTCTTACTTCCTCATCTGCACAGACAATCAGTTTTTTAAAAGTTCGGCAAGGGGGCACCTGGGTGGCTCGGTTGGTGGAACATGTGACTCTTGATCTTGGGGTTGTAAATTTGAGCCCCACGTTGGATATACAGATTACTTAAAATCTTTAAAAAACAAAAAGTTAGTGAGGAAGATGTTATAAACCCACTTGAGACCAAGTAAGAGAACCTCCTCAAGTAGCCTGGGAAAGAGAAACAGCTCTTACCAATATGTTATTTTTAAGAGTTTTTTTTTTTTTTAAATCTCAGTTATAAAAGACTAATGCTACTCTGTAAGTCAACCAGGGGTAAATCCTCAAAATTGGATCTAATCCCCCCACATATATTCTTTCCAAATGAAATAAATCTTTAGGCACGGATAACAGGAAATGGATAAAAGTGTCCTGACCAATTAAAAAAAAGGGGGGGGGGAGGTGGTGAATGGATGATTTCACCACAGGGGGAGTGTTTCTTAAGTAACAAGATAACAACAGCCTATAAAGTACACCGTACTTAATCACAAAGCTCAGAAAAAAAGTAAAACCCAGGAAGAAAGTTTTATCTAACCATGGGTGACTTTGGGAATTTTATAAGCTATAAAAACACAGATATTTGAAATTCAATATAAGATTTAACATATAAACTATGAATAATTACAAATGGTTCAGATGGCCAGAAGATACTAGAAAACGTGGGGCCCTGACTCCCACTGAAGACTTACTATCATCGGCCACTGAAGACATGATTTAGGGGCAAAACTAAAATTCATCTAACAAATTAATGAAAATATGAATTTATGCTCAATATCCACACTCTCAATTTTTTCAAGATTAAGGGAATAAATCTTTCCCAAACATTAGATTTATAAGCATGATTTTGATAACATAAACTAGATAGCCCCATGACATGTATTGAGGCTCAAAAGATAAGTGAATTTCAATTCTCATCTTTTGTAAAAGTCCAAAGGACATTCTAAAAGCAGCACTCTTCAACCCTGTGTCAACTTTTTTATTGGGCAATAAAGAATAGAATGGTGTAGGCTACAATTTTTTTCACTGCAATGTCCTTTGTACTTAGTACAAAGACTAACACAAAATAGAATGCATTAAGTATTTGTGAACCAATGCAAGATACAAAATGCAAGAATTTAGGTTATAGTTGGTTTCCATAATCTGGAATAAAGGAATGGATCCTTCTTTCTGGATGAAGGCATGGGCAGGAATGGAGAAAATCATTTGCCAGTATTATTACATGGTCCCCCAGGTGATGGCTGACAGCAGCTGGGCTTTATTCTAAGCACTAGTAAGGACTCCTGGTGGCTCAGTCAGTCATGGGGCAACTTCACAACTGCTTCTAGCCATCATCCAACACTTTTTTTTTCATTTAAAAAAGTAAAGGAGCTTATATTAAGCAACATGTAACTTAACACTCAACCTGATGCCTTTTAAAAAATCTAATATAGTTAACATACAGTGTTATATTAGTTTCAAGTGTATAAGATAGTGATTCAACAATTCTATATGTTACTCAATGCCCAACAACATTAAATGTACTCTTAATCCCCTTCACATATATCACCCATCCCCCCTCTGGTAACCATCAGTTTGTTCTCTATAGTTAAAAGAGTCTGTTTCTTGGTTTGTCTTTTTTCCCCTTCATTCATTTTGTTTCTTAAATCCCATGACTGAAATCATATGGCATGTCTTTCTCTTATTTCAATTATCCTATCTCCATCCATGTCACTGAAAATGGCAAGATTTCATAGTTTTTTATGGCTGAGTAATATTCCCTTGTGTTTTACACACACACACACACACACACACACACACACACACACACACACCTTCTTCATTCATTCATCCATCAATGGACACTTGGGCTGCTTCCATATTTTGGCCATTGTAAATAATGCTGCAATAAACATAGGGGTGCATAGATCTTTTCAAATTATTGTTTTCGTGTTCTTTGGGTAAATACTCACAAGTGGAATTACTGGATTGCAGGGTAGTGCTATGTTTAATTTTTTGAGAACATCCATACTATTTTCCAGTGGCTGTACCAGTTTGCATTCCATCATCCAACATTCTTACTCCTCCTCTCAGGACTGCCTCACAACCTGCTGTGAAGACTTGACAATGGCCAGTACCTCTGCATAGATCCTCATTCAGAATGACTAGAAATGGAAATGTATAGTCTCTACTAAAATCCATACTATGAGCTTGAGTCAAATTTTAATGTTGTGGGGTGCAGAAACCACAATTTGCGCACCTTTTTTTATTATGAATTTTAGCTTATTATGTCAGCTCTCTTTTCAAGCCCAACTTAATGAATACCTATACATTTCTACACAGTTGGTGGCTGAATTCTAATATGAACACTTTACTCAAAAGAAAATCTTGACTTCTATAATCAATCTCCTGAAATTTTCAACAAGCATGAATAGATTTAAATTTCCAAAATAAAAAAAAAATATCAAGATACATTTAAGACCTATTTGAATAGAAAATGAGAAAAAGAAATGAAAATGGCAAAGGAACAAGTACAGTTCTGTCACCTCCTTCAAATTTTCCAGTAAAAGTAGAAGTTGGAATATGTCTCAATGTCCATATATAGCTTTTACAGTTAAGAAGAGCTCTATAAATGCCTTCTGGTTTTTGTATCATTTGATAACTTTTTAATGTTTATTTATTTTGAGAGAGAAACAGAGAGCATGAGCAGAGGAGGGGGGAGAGAAACACAGAATCTGAAGCAGGCTCCAGGCTCTGGGCTGTCAGCACAAAGCCTGACATAGGGGTCGAATTCAAGAACCGTCAGATTATGACCTGAACTGAAGGCAGATGCCCAACAGACTGAGCCACCCAGGCACAACCTCATCTGATGATTTCAATGACTATCAAAGCTTTAGCTTTCTACAAAGAAAGGTAGCTCTTGATTCTGGGTCCTGAAAGGGAATGTACAAGATGAGACTGAACACTTTATGCTGGAAAACAAGGAAGGACCAAAAGGACACAAGAGCCAACCTGGAAAACTCCTACCAGCTACACATGATATAATCTGGATATAAAAATAATGACTGCAGTGGACTAAAACACATTAAATATATAAACAAACATATGACTTACCTTTGGAGATTGTTTGAGCTGTGGCTCATTATTAAAATAAATGAAGGGAAAAATCAATGTGATCTTACCCATCTTTTAGGGCAATCAAGTAATTGATAAATGAAAAGTTTCTCTTTTAAGAATTCCTACTAATGTAAATAGAATGATAGAATTAGAAAACTATATGATAGGGGCACTTGGGTGGCTCAGTTGGTTCAGCATCTGACTTCGGCTCAGCTCATGATCTTGCAGTACGTGAGTTTGAGCTATGTGTCAGCCTCTGTGCTGCTTCAGATTCTGTGTCTCCCTCTCTCTCTGCCCCTCCCCACCTCATACTCGGTCTCTGTCTCTCAAAAATAAACATTAAAAAAACTTTTTTTACATAATAATAGTATCTGAATGTTAATCTTAACATCACTAAAAGTGAGAAAAGACACATTGTATCTCATGTGATTCAATAGAAAGTACACACCACCTATGAATTATTGTCCAAAAGAATATAAATTGAATCTAATAAAGCCTCTGCATCTAATTAACAATTTACAGGAAAAAGAGAGGATACAGGGCAAGTTAAACAGCATCATAAAGATGCAATTAGTCAAATCTAGAATGTGGGAAATTCTATAGAGCAAATAATCTAATTTCTTCAATTTGAAAACGGCATAAAAATTGGAGGTGTGTCTAATTTATAGACTAAAAAAGACTTAAGAGACATACTAATCAAATACAGTGGATAACTCTCAACTGAATCTTTATCTGAATGAACTAACAGTAAAAAGGCATTTCTGAGCTATCTAGGGAAATGTGAACACAAAGTACTACCCATGGTGGCAGCCAGGCAAAGGGGCCTTGCTAGTCACTTAATATGGGGTGGGTAATTGACTGTCCCAGCTGCTAAGGTCTGAATCCACCATGGTGTTTAACAGAGGCCTGTTTCCTACAGCTGCTCCTCACCAAAAAAGGAGCAGAGCAGGAATATATAGTCAAGCCCACTCCTGTAAGATGTGGGTCTACTCTTATGAACACCAACAGGCACCTTTGATTTGAGGACTTTTACACCTTGCTAAAACTCTTTTTGAACTGCACTGTGGATTAAGACTTCCTGCTCAGCCATCCTTCCCGTTTTCCTTCATAGTAGTCAAACCTGTACCAATGTCTTCCCAACCTCCCCTAGCTCCTGCTTACTTACGAGTGTTTTCAAATAGCATTGAAATTGTTAGGTGGGATAACACTGTGGTTGTTTTTTAAGTCCTTATCTAATAGAGATACTCAAATATTTATAGGTGAAATGATAGGATGATTGAAATTTAATTTTTTTTTTCATTTTACTTATTGTTGAAGCAGAGGGGAAGAGCAGCAAAGGGAGAGAGAGAATCCCAAGCAGGCACCATGCTAACTGCAGAGCCCAACACGGGGCTTGATCCCAAGACCCTGAGATCATGACCTGAGCCAAAATCAAAAGTAAGACACTCAACCGATTGAGCCACCCAGGCGCCCCTGAAATTTAACTTTAAAATACCCCAGCAAAAAAAGAAAAAAATGGGGGATAAAATAAGATTCGTAAGATATGGATAACTATTTTCTCAACTTTTTTGTATATCTGAAAATGTCCATAGTAAGAAATGAAAAATACCTGACTAGTGATCCTCAAAACTATCAAGGTCATCAAAAATACAAAAAGTCTAAGAAAGTGTCACAACTAAGAGGAGTATAAAGAGACATAACTCCTAAATGTAGTGGGGTATCATAGATTGGATCCTGGAACAAAGAAAAGATATGAGAGAAAAACTAAGGAAATCTGAATCAGGTATGGATTTTAATAATAATGTATCAATATTGGTTCATTAACTGTGACAAATGTACTATACTAATGTAAAACATTAGTAACCAGGGAAATTGGCTGTGGGATATTTGAGTACTCTCCATACTACCTTCATAGTAATTCTGTAACCTAAAATTGCTCTAAAGTATTTAAAAAGCAGAAGAAAATAATTAAAAAATAATAAACTATCTCATCATGTAAGAAAAAAATGATTCGAAATTAATACATAATAGACTTTAAATTTTTTCTTTACTCGTTGGGATGAAACACTTGATTTCTCCTCACTGATCAATTAGCTAGAAATGCTACTGATTTTCTGAGGTCACAGAGAGTAAACTCTGAAGATTCAACCTCCCCATACGCCACTCGATAGGGTCCACACATGGAGAAAAAAAAAAAAAGACAAAACCAACAAAAGCAAAACTGTAAGTGATGAAACATACATTTATTTATTCCAATAAAGTTTTAAAATTTGAAAAAAAATGCATTATTGTTACCAAAAACCTTTAGACAATAACAGAGATCGAGCTTAACACAGTAAAACAAAGATTTCATTCCACAGTCTCTTGGACTTAAGAATCCATTTGAGTTCCAGAGATAACACTAAACTAATGTAGTGATGTCAAGCTGCCAGTATCCATGCTGGGGCTTTTCCTGATACAGTCTTTTGCAATATAAGCAACAATGAAAAGATTCCTTTTTTTTTTTTTTTTATAAGTTCATGTTATATTATTTATACACTGTCCAAAAAGAAACCCCCAGATCTTTATTTAAAAATAGAAATGTGCAATGCAAATCTACAAGCTTTGACCTGCATCAGAATTACCTGAAGGGCCTGTTAAAACATAGATTGCCGAGCCTCACCTCATTCAGGTGTCGGGAGTTTCTCTTTCTAATAGGTATCTAAGTGAAGCCAATACTACTAGTATGGGGACCACACTTTGAGAATTATTAGTATTTAATAGGACAATGATTACATCATAAAAGTGAATATATCACAGCATAAGCACAAAGCACTGCTTTGTGGCTTTGAGCAAATTACTCTTCCCAATCTGTAGCTTGCACAAGTTTTAAAGAAGTGAATAAAAAAGTATCACAGCACTTAACACAATGCCTGGCAAACACAGCTACTGAATTACTAATTATTTAATGTTCTTGTGCTATACTACATTAGGGTTACAGTTGTGCTCAAATTGTTAACTAAGTGAGTCACTATGCTTAGCAGAACCTCTTAAGCCTTAAGCCATACACTGATCTTACAGGAGCTGCAAGAAACAAAAGGCACTTTTAGGCCCCCTATGACAATCATTTAGCATTTCCAAAATGTCCATTCACTCATCCCATTACAATTTTCACTGATTCACTTTAAAGAGTGCGGTTAATGTGACAGTTACTGGCATAATTTTACTTTAAATTATTGATGTTGTTCATTGTTCCAAATCATCCACACATGAGTCTTTCAATTTTCTATGGAAAACTAGTAATTTTCCAACTTTCTTTAACACTACATATCAAACAAATGCATTTTTACCAAAAGTGATTTTCAGGTTCTTAAAAGAAAATGGAATTTCCTATGGCTCTGATAGCTTTGGTTACACTCTTGTACTACAAGAATGATAAATCAGATGCCTATTAACTTTTCTTAATAATTTGTTTCCATAAGGCCAAGATGTCCACAGATGACATCATGTACCTTTGTTTAACCACAGTAAATAGTTCACATTTTAAAGGAATGCAAATATTTCTCTAGATATAAACCTGTAACATAAAGGCTGTGGATTTCATGTCCCATGATATGTCTAAACAGTAAAGCAACTGCTTATATATGTGTTAAGACTATAACTTATACTGAATAATTCTGCACATTTTAATGTGAATAACACAAAATTCTTATTTTGCTTTTCTTTCACATGTGTAAAGTCAAAGTCCAATCTACTTTTACTAACTGGTTCATATTAATTTTTTCATATCTCTCATCTATGATATCAAGTAGGTAGTTTCTTCCTTTATTAAATGCATCTTTATTCAGCCACACAAGTTTTTTGAAAGAATAAAACTGTGCATTTTGCATTTTGTCCAGTATTAAAAGGGAAGTTTTGCCTTCTAGCTTCCTTTTCAACGTTATCTGGTTAGACATCAAAATAAAATGGATTGTAAAGGATATTATAACCAGTCCTATCTCTTTAACATGAAGGTCCAACATCATATAAATTCTTTCCAAGAAGTTGACCAGGAAGAAAAGGTAACTAACCTCTTGTAGAGGTGAAAAGAAAAACCAGACACATGAGATTAGTATATTGGTAGTATACAGCTACTGACAGAATTGTGTGTATGCACAGAGTGAATCCAGAAGAAAAAAAATAGGAATTTGATGAAGTCTAAGATAAGGCTTCCAGATACAATTAAGACTAAAAGGTCTTGCAAATTTTTTCAATAGGCTTGCTAATGGAGTAGGTTCTTATATAAGGACTTGAGACATTATCTAAACAGTCTGACTGAAGGATGCTTGTTCACTTGTTAGACATGTATGACATTACTGACAAGATTAATTTAGAGTTCTAGAAGTAAAGAAGACTGATTAGCTTGTGCAGGTGTATGAAGAATGACACATTAGCAAAAGGTTATGTAAACCATTTACTCAAAAAACAAAGACCAGATTTTTACATTCCCAGACCCTTACTTATCTTTTTCAAACTATGAAGGGCCTGAAATTCTTTGAACACCATCAGATTTAGTTGGGAACAGCTCCAATTTTGAATTAAGGAATTATTCGTGTAGTTTTAAAACACAACTAAAAATTTTCAATCAGATTGAACATTTGTACACTTCCTCACTTATTCAAGAAGTCCCACCATTAATGTATACAGATCTTATCAACACTGCATTTTTGTTTTTTAAAACATTATTCTTTCTATAATAATATATACTAAAGATTTAAAAGTACTGCATACTCTTTCGGTAAGAGGTACACAAGTTAATTAGAATATTTGCATTATCCCTTAACTTCAAAAATAAAACTGATGGTCAGAGTTTTACTGATAGTTCAGGAATAAAAACATAATTAGTGTTGAAAAATAAATGAAAATTTATTTTTTCATTGAGTATTTAAGAATGAATCTATATCGTTGACTACTCCATAACAAAACCTATGCAATGGGAATTATGAAAGCTCCCTACACAGTATTAATGTGGTCAATAAATTATCCAGGTGTTTTCCTCAAATGTTTAATTACCTGAATTAACTGATTTTTCAACAAAACAATAAATTTTAGTTTTCTTATGGCTTTTGCTGATAATAACAGCCATCTGATACTTAAACTTAGAAGAAAAACATAATAAAAACCCTGAATAAAATAGGCAGATCTGTCAAAAAAAATTTCACCAAAAAAGGTAATATACATCTATTAGGCATCTAGAGAGAGATTCAAGACAAAACAGGCACATAATCGGTGTCCATCGAGTGATCATCACTAACATTCTATTATTACCAAAATAGTATGTGCCTGTATGTGAACTGTTAGATGTAAATGTCTTAAAACAACCAGTAATCAATAATGTATAGAGAGCATACCATTAACAGGTTGGTGTATCTGAAGTGCACTGAACTGTTTCTACTTTATTACTGCTATAAATTCCTTAACAATGTTCTTTTCATAAAGCACAATTACCTAAATGAATTATGGTAAGATACTTCCCAATATACATCAGGTCTTCCAATCCACCATTCAGTAAATGCTGCAGCAAATTAAATGGTACCTATTACTAGACCTAAAAGACAATGGCTAGATAATACCAAAAATACACTTTTGAATTAACTATTTAGATTAGACCAACTAATGCTAATTAAGATTGTATTTTGTGCTATTGACACATACTACATAGATTGTACACTGCTAAATGGAAAGGCTGGTCCATGTCCCTTTTTAAAAAACCTCTATAATAACTATAATGATATACCTAGTAGACTACTAAATACTTGCCAGAAGAACAGATATGAAAATTTAATGTATTTATACTCCTCATCCATAGTCCTCTCGCATACTCACACGTAACTATTTTTAGAATGGGGATATGATTTTAACATGCTGTAACAATCCAGCTAAGTAAAATAAAACAAAAACAAAAACAAAAACAATATGGGCTCAGGTTTTCTTGGGTAGTTTTTCAAGTCTTAATACTGAGAATGAAACAACTAACTTCTATACATCAGTGAGAAATTTAACAAAAGGCGGGAAGGCACCTGATGAGCAAGACGTTTGTTGTCTATTGGTATTATGCTTTCAGTTTAACAGAACAACAAAAGTGGCACTAGTTCTCAGACAAGTAACACAAATTACAATGCTGGTTGATGGGATGCCCTTTCCTTAAGAGAGTGAGCACAGTTCCAAAGCAAAGGAAGTCAAGCTTACTGTTACATATTAGGAATGGTTTAGATACAATAGAAGAATGTTTAGCGCTGACTTTGACATGTTATTTTAAAGTTCTGATTCCTGAATGCTAGTTCCTTCTCACTTACTACTGCTCCCAATTGAAAGCTGGTGTGTTGGTTTCTTTTACTACAAAGCGAAAATATATGCCTGAATCTTGTAACAGGCTATTAACAAAACCATGAACAGTTATTAAGGGCCAATACTGCATGGAACTTACTAAGCACTGACTCAATATTATAAAACTATAAAAAAGATAAAAGAGGACTATCACTGTACATATGACTATTGTCTAGAACACCAGATCAATGATCAAACCCAAAGTCTTTCCTGTTTCGTATTACAATGTTGAACATATGGGCATGTCTATTATACTGACTTGCATTGTTTTCAACAAAGTATTAATGGACTCAAATGTTACATTTTAATTTCTAATTATAAAAATCCAGATTAACTGTGAAACTATAAGCGACTTATAAATGAGGTAGGTTTTTCACCTTAAGAATACATTGCTTTAATAACCACAATTAAAAAGTTACTTTAAAATAAAAAGAATACATTGATTTCATGTATCTGCCCCAATACCTAATTTTCTATGTTTTAAACTGTTTGAGCCGGTGTAACAGTGCTAATCTCTAGATTTAGTAAATTCCCTTAGAAATACACAAAATGCCACCCTTTTCCCCTCTAAAGGCAACTGTAGTGCAATAAAGTTAATGACAATTCTAGAAGAATAAAATGGAGATTACTTTGTAAGCCTTAATACATGTCAGAAATCAGGGAGATAAGTCATGTTTATTTTAGTTAATAAACTTACTGTTTTGAAAATAAGATCATAAACACATTAAAACTTTGAATATGCTTTATTATGCCATAAATTCCCAGGAAATAGAAGAAATATAATTTCTGAATGGAACTAATAATTTCACATACTAGCACTTTATTGTCAACAGCCAAGTTTTCTAAAGTAGTGCACATGTATTTAAAGTTAACCTTTTTAAAATCTCAATGCTTTTTTAATCTCAATGCTTTTTATAAATTTTAAAAGGAAATTATAGCAGATCCTACTTAATTTTTCACTATTCAGTGTAAAAATCTATGTGTGATATAAATAAACATTTTAAGAACAGGGGGAAGGACTGCATGTGAATTGCTTTGCCTAAGCTGTTAGGCTCCTGTACTAGGTACCATTATGTAAAATATCATTGTTGGAATTTTTCCTAATAAACTGAAGGAAAATTTTTAAAATACCTCACTCTTTAAAAACATCAATAACTGGTATAAGTTTAAAAAGGAAAATGAAATATTCCTTTACTTACATATGGACTAAATAGAAATTTAAAATAATTTACTGAAAAACCAGCACACTAATATATTTTACGGTGATACTGACAGTATTTTCACAACATCCAAAACTTCGATGCAAAACTAGGTAATACCAGTATTTCCGCCACATACCGAAGGGTAACTGAAGGGAGAGGAGCGTGCCTCACAGCCAAGGCAGTGACTGAGCCTGGCGTACCACTGTGACACGTGGGCAGCAGGTGGCTGTTCCCAGGCTGGGTAATGTTCTCCAAAATGATGTCCTTATGTAGTAATTCTGCAACTATATCAAGTTTGGTAATCTAACATTGACCTTTTTGGTAAATATATATAGACATATGAAAACTTCCCCAGGGGCCAGATAAATTATTAAATAAACTAAAAGGAAACAAAATGCTAGTAGCTAACATACATTAATTCTAGGGTATCAATGGAAGATATAGGAGGATATAGACAGCAGCTATTTCCAAACCTAGGTTATGATCAGAATCATCAGATGGTAAGCTTTAAAAATTCTGTCCAGGCTCTCAACCTAAATCTAGCTAGAAATTACAGCCAGGGAATTCTTTGTTAGCAACCCAAGTGATCCTGATGATTAGCCAAGGTTGAAACTTCTCAAGTGAGAAGCCAATCTAACCACAAGGAGTTTTAAAATTCAAAATTTACTCTACATTTGGTCCAACTGTTTCACTTCCCTATTTTTCTAATAGTCAATAATGAAGGAAATTGGCAAGTGAAGAAAAAGAGTCAGCAGGGTACCCAAAATGGGTTTTACTATGTTTAACTGGACAAAAGGATTATCTGTATACGGTTTACAATTCAACTATCAGACAGACATTTCTTAATGTTAACATATTTTAAAAGAGGGGGTTTCCTTACTCAGCATGAAAATATAATATAAAACAACTCTAAACATTAATAATATTTAATAGAAAATTTGTATAATTCTTCAAAATTTTTAAAAATTGTTTTTAAAAATCCAATGTTGGAAAGAAAATCCCTTAAATTTGAGGTAGGGGAATAATTCTTTCACATGAGACCACTGTATCACAGTGTTATTATTCTCCAAGTTAGAAATAAGGAAAGTATTTTGGTACTATTTTTGTTTATGTACTGTTTTGTAAATATAAATATAAATGTTTTTGTGGATAAATATTTTGGTTTTTATTTAATGCAAATGATAATTAAAAATATGGATTATTTTTTATACATTGAAATTGTACACACTCTCCAGGACTGATGAATAAACAACTTTTTAATATCCCATGTTCACTTATAAACCTTGAAATAATAAAAAAGGTAGGACCTACCCAAGAAATTTTATAATGAAATTATAATTGTATGTTTTTCAGAAGTGATTTAAATTTGTTTTCAACATTCAGATACAAAACTGTATATTTTAATGTACTGCAGCACAATTCAAGTATTCTCTAATATTTTTTCTTTAGCCAACTAGTCATGGTATTAAGTGACTTGTCCTAACAGCTTTCCTTTTTAAAGATGACCATTACACAAAACGGTGTGACACTCTCTAAATTGCTGAAAATAAGTTGAAAGAACAAATGACAGTAGAAACGAGTTTCTGAGTGAATCAACAACACATAAAAGTTTGCACACATCAGTAATAAGGCATTTGCAGGTAACTCCCCAAAAGTATGTGAATTCATGTAAACAAAGACCATGTATATTCCTTCAGGGAGAAAATACACTACCATAGATAAAATTTTTCAAATGGTTGTGACTTTATACCATATATTATTTGAATACCACACAAAACCAAAAGAGGCATAACCTGCCATTTTAATAACTGAAAGATGTTACTGAATTGTGAAATTGAAGGTTGATACTCTTATGAAATAATGAAAAAGAAGTATCTTGAAAATAAACATCCACTGTTTTCTAGAAATAAATATACATACTTAATGTATTGCAGCATAGGAATATTATCCTAGCATTAACCATAACATTCAATCAGTAGTTCTAAAATATTTTTTCCACACTGGGACTTGAATCTTCTACCTTGTTAGCTGACCAACAACTTTCAAAAGAGTTTTATTTTCTTGCTTTAGTTGTTCATTTTCATCTTCTATGTCATCTAGGTCCTTAAGGAAACAAGAAAAAAAACAAAATATGAGTTTTTAAATACTTAAAAATATTCTAAAGTGATAAAAACACTTAAAAATACAAAGAAAATTCACACAAGCATTTAATTTGGAAAGAAGGGTAAGTTCTGAAAACCACTTTAGATGGAATATGCCCCACCTGACGGCAGCACCCACTACTCAATTCCTCATTATTATCATGATAACATGCATCATCTCTTGCCAGATTTTTCAGTTTTTCAAGAGAAGCCAAAAATCAGGATTCTTTAGCTGTGAATCTTAACCTATCTCCCCTTCCCCCAAATTGAGGGCTGAACACAATACATGTGTGGGCAATATGAGGTTCAGGGCTTCAAACTGCAGCCTGTGTCAAACGAAGTAGAAGATGATTGAGGTACAAGTTCTGAATGTACTCCTACCATCTTGTACAATCTTTAACAAGGATGTCTCTTGTGGGTGGGAATCTGGGGAAGCGACAGAAGGAAGGCATACAGAAAAGGAGCTCTGGAGAATATACAGTTGATCTGATTCAATTCAGCTTAGGCTTCTCTATATTTTGTTTGAGGAAAGGTTTTAGAGCTTAAAAAAAAATGAAACCCAGTAAACTAATCACTCTCAAGTTTTAAAGTTATATGATTCCAGGTCTATGTTCCCTATATTAATCCTAGTACCCAGGTATACAACAAATTTGGTAAATATAAAGATAATTCCCTCTAAGTTTTAATGAGAAGAAACTTTTTCAAGGCAGAATGTTTACTGATGGTCATAAAGGCACATATTTTTAGATTTATCCTTCTAATTCAAAAATCTACAACTTGGAGCCATCAATTTAAACTATAAATGTGCTACTGAATAGCAGCACTCTGATATCCAGTATACTGCCTTTGGACAATTAGGTAAATGATTTTAAAATGAGCAAAAACAGAATCTGTATTTACTCACAAACTAAATGAATGATATTGGGAACCTTAACTGTTGAAAACAACAATAAATATACAGGATTCACAAAATCACTACAACTGAGACCTGCTTAAAATTTAGAATTAAATAATAAAATACATTTCTGTATTACTAGATTATAAACTCTTAAGAGCAGGTGTTTTAATTATTCTAATGTACATAGTGCCTAAGAAAATGCTAATACACACAGACATCAAAAATATTTTCACATATTATTAAGTCATATTCCAAAACCAACAGAGGACCGCCTGTGTTCTAAGCCAAGATGAAAGGCTATCTACAAGAATGGAAGAGCTTACTTAGAATTAGGAATATGGGATACCTGCTGTCAAATACTGTCTTAGCTGATTACTATGTGATCACCACATATGACCTTGAGCAAGTTAAACTCAAGTTTCTCAGTGTCCTCATCTACCACCTGTAGTTAATGCCTCAGAGCTTTATTAGAATGGGTCTGCACATAATGAAGCGTCTTTAGTTTCTCTTCTTTCATTGTTAGAGTTCAGACTGACTAGGAATCTATTCCTTTTTTCCCTGAAGCAAACCTATTTCTTTCCTCCATCTTACCTAAAGCTTTCCAAAATGCAAAACATTGGTATCTCTTCTCATCACCATTACCTAAGTATGGCCTAGCAGTAATACCTGATTCTTAAGCAAAAAGTAAATTCTAGGGCTGAAAACAAGAAAAAGCAACAAACAGTGCTAATCGAGACCTTGAGGTAACCCTAAACCTAAAGTAAGAGATACCTCTATATAACTGGAGGGAAAAGGTGGTGAAAATATACACAAAGACATCTGGAGTTTCTATGTCAAGAAAGTAGCAAGTTTAATTCTTCACTGAGGCAACTATGTGCCAACACCCTTTTTGATGTGTGGTGGTGACCAAGCCTCTCACCTCCAGACTAACAAAACACTGAACAAATTTGTTCATCAGTCCATCACCCAAAGAATAGCATTAACTGAATACAACTGATAACTGGCCAGAGGAAATCCACTTATAGAATGAAATGATGGTTCTTATTACCACAAATTACCATTTCATTATCAAAATAATGAATTTAAGTAATCTTTTCATATATATGTATTTTCACCCAATTGCCGGGAAAAATAAAAAAGAAACCATACAAGTGAAACGTGTGAATACTCACTCTATTTAACAAATCAATTTCTTCCTTGAGTTTTCCAATCATTTCCTCTTTATCTTGCATTAGTCTCACAAGTCTTAAGTTTTCTTGTCTTTCTCTTACTACTTCCTGGTAGATACAATTACAAAGCATTAATTGGGAAGTAACTGGTTGCTTTTAACCTTAAATGACATCTATCTGCCACATCTGATGAAGTACCTTAGATATATGAAGATTTCCAAAGCATTTCTTAAGTCACTTGCTAAGGGAG
The DNA here is from genome assembly GCF_028018385.1 of Neofelis nebulosa. Taxonomy (NCBI): domain Eukaryota; kingdom Metazoa; phylum Chordata; class Mammalia; order Carnivora; family Felidae; genus Neofelis; species Neofelis nebulosa. The sequence goes on along the minus strand of NC_080789.1, from coordinate 39,446,997 downwards.
GGAATAACCCATCCAGGAAAGACCCAAAGAATGAGAGGAATACAGGAGTTGTATATTTCTGATTAAATCTATATTTACACAATTCTTTAACACATACTAACAACCCAATGACTTACCCTCTTTAGCTTATCACCACCCTTAGTAATGAAATACCTTATTTTTTTTAATGGATAACATCCTGTTTGAGGAAATTCAAGCTTTTTATTTGAAATACAGGGATTTCAAAATTTTTTTTATTGTTTATTTTATTTTTAAGAGAGAGACAGACAGAGTGTGAGCTGGGGAGGGGCAGAAAGACAGGGAGACAGACTCCAAAGCAGGCTCCAGGCTCCGAGGTGTCAGTGCAGAGCCAGATGTGGGGCTCGAACTCATGAACCATGAGATCATGACCTGAACTGAAGTCAGAGGCTTAACCAAATGAGCTACCCAGGAGCCCCCAAAATACAAAGTTTAAGAAAAGGAGATGGGGGCGCCTGGGTGGCTCAGTCGGTTAAGCGTCCGACTTCAGCTAAGGTCATGATCTCACGGTCTGTGAGTTCGAGCCCTGCGTCGGGCTCTGTGCTGACAGCTCAGAGCCTGGAGCCTGTTTCAGAATCTGTGTCTCCCTCTCTCTCTGACCCTCCCCCGTTCATGCTCTGTCTCTCTCTGTCTCAAAAATAAATAAACGTTAAAAAAAAAAAAAAAAGAAAGAAAAGGAGATGGTTTCATGGAAAGTTCTAAACAGAAAAATAATCGTCTTCAATTTTACTTGTGGCTCTGCCAGTTAATGGGTAAAATAAAAGACTGAAACAGATGACTTGTTTTTAAACTTTTCTTCTTTAAAAAATGTAACACTTTTTTCAAAGAAATACTATTTAGAATCCAGGTCCTTGGAGGCGCCTGGGTGGCTCAGTCGGTTAAGCGTCCGACTTCGGCTCAGGTCATGATCTCGCGGTCTGTGGGTTCGAGCCCCACGTCGGGCTCTGTGCTGACAGCTCAGAGCCTGGAGCCTGCTTCCGATTCTGGGTCTCCCTCTCTCTCTGACCCTCCCCCATTCATGCTCTGTCTCTCTCTGTCTCAAAAATAAATAAACATTAAAAAAAAATTTAGAATCCAGGTCCTTGGGCTGGGTTGACTACTTTGGGGGCAAAAGGAAAGCAGAACTGAAAAACGTCTGAGAATTTAACTTCTTTCCTACTAACCCTTAGAAAAAGCAGTCAACCGGCCTCATTAATCAGAGGCTGCCAAATTACTAGCAACTGTATCCAAACTCCTGTGGAACTTTAAAAATCTTTTTTTTATTTTTTTTAAATTTTTTTTTTTCAACGTTTTTTTATTTATTTTGGGACAGAGAGAGACAGAGCATGAACGGGGGAGGGGCAGAGAGAGAGGGAGACACAGAATCGGAAACAGGCTCCAGGCTCCGAGCCATCAGCCCAGAGCCTGACGCGGGGCTCGAACTCACGGACCGCGAGATCGTGACCTGGCTGAAGTCGGACGCTTAACCGACTGCGCCACCCAGGCGCCCCTAAAAATCTTTTAAAGAAACCCTTGAAACCTATGAGACTAGATGTGTTCCTTGAAATTTTCATTTGTTATTTAATGTTTATTTATTTATTTTTGAGACAGAGAGAGACAGAGTGTTAGTGGGGGAGGGGAAGAGAGTGAAGGAGACAAAGAATCGGAAGCAGGCTCCAGCCTCTGAGCTGTCAGCACAGAACCTGATGCAGGGCTCAAACTCACGAACCGTGAGATCATGACCCAAGCCGAAGTGGGACGTTTAACTGACTGAGCCACCTAGGCACTCCTTAAAAGTTTTTTACTTAAACCCACAGAAACTGGTATCAAAGTTGAGATGTGAACTATAAACGATCATAATGCTATAAAATTTTTTTCATTAAATTTCTGCTTAAAATAATCTTTATATCACAGGGAATAATTTCAACTCAGCAAAAACCATATTTTCAACAATCAGAAAGTAATTCAGGACCATTATCAATTTTATGGGCTAAATGTCTACAGGAAAAAACCTGAGATCATATGGTTAATAAATTTATACCAATGTGCATCTGACTTGTTTTCAAAGATACTTCTGAACAGGTTTATTCTGACAATTGTTTCAAACACCAAAGATGGTTCTAGGCTTTAACCAGAACCCAGAAGAAAGTCTACATATGATAAACTGTACAGATAATATAATACACACAGCAGTATATATTGTCAGCATAGACATGACATTGTGAAGACAAAGACAAAGACTGTCTTTAATATATTAGAGGTAACCCTTGGCAGAATGGGAGTGTCAATTAAATATTAAGGAATACAAGAATTGGCTCCATTTCTAAAAGTTTTAACATCAACAGCATTGAATAGGAAAGTATTAAGGGAATCAGAAAATGCCTAACCACTAATGCATCTGGAAAATATATATTTAAGACAGTAGTTCAATGCTGCTACTTGACTATATATGGAAATACCAATTAACACTAATGATATCTTCCACTAGTGCCTCTCATTCTTTTCACTTTGTTGGCACTCTGTCTCACACAAATTTCAGATTATTTTCAAATGCTATGAAAGGTAAAAAAAAAAAAAAGGAATCTCAATAGCATATTAATTTTACCAACCTTAAATAATTTGTAATTCATACCTTTTCAAGATCTTCAATTTTCTTTTCCAACATGCTACTTGAGACCAAATTACCTGAAGCATTTGCATCCCTATTATATCTGCTGAACCCACTTCTATCTGTTCGGGGATATCTACTTGAGACATCTTCTTCAGAGGCAGTAGTTGTGCTGTGGAAATAAAAAGCTGTATTTTATAAAAGAATCTAACACTCAGCAAGACAAATGCCAAGAATATTTTCTATTCACCATAAATAATTACCACTCCCCAAGAATACGTGGTCATAGTAGCCAACTCATATATAACTAAAGAAGTTAATCATTATTCCAACACATTGGAAAAAAAAAAAGGTTAATTCTTTTGACCACTATCTACTGAGTAGCTGCTAAGTACCAGACACTGTTCTGGGTACTAAAGATGTAACAGCAAACAAAGACATGGCCTCTGCCGAAATTTCAGGGAGCTTTCAGTTTAGCAGGGAATATAACCAATTATAATAAAGCAAGATGATCAACACAGTAAGTGTCTGGTACTAGGAGAACAATGACAGGAGACTTAATGAAGACTACCTGTGGTAAAAACAAACAAACAAACAAACAAAAAAACCACTTTGTTTTTCCTTTTTTTTCTTTTTTCTAAATTCCAAACCATAATGGACCAATACTTTCATAAGATCAAATAAAAATGAACTAGTGGAAAAATAAAAGTAAAAAAAAGGCCATATAAAATACAAGTCCAATGTTTTATTAGCCACACCCATTAAATTGTATTTCAATAATATATTTAGAATGAACAGAAAAAAGAATCACAAAAAATCGTGTATTTTCATTGAAGTATGCATATAGGCAATCATAGAAAAGTTATCACACTAATAACTTTCATCATTTCATAACTCTAATTTAACCCAAAGTGATGCGTTAAATAGCAACTCTTCATATTAAATACCAATTCACAGTCTCTGAACTAATAGCATATATGCTAACATTTAAAGTTTTTAATGCAATATGAGGTTGCTTGTTTTTTGTATTAGTTATCTATTACTGCATTAAAAATTACACCAAAACCTAATGGCTTAAAACAACACACACTAACAATCTCACAATTAATTTCTGTTGGTCAGGAATCTGGAAGCAGTTTAGCTGGGTGGTTATGTTTCGAGGTCTTTGTGAGGTTTCTGTCAGGGCTACAGTCATCTGAAGGCCTGACTGGGCTAGAGAATTTGCCTTTACGCTCACTCACATGGCTGATGGCAAAAGGCCTCAGTTTCCTATTGGCTGTTGACCAAAAGCCTCAGTTCCTCAGCAGGTAGGCCTCTCCACTGGGCTGTTTACAACATGGCAGCTGGCTTCCAGAGAGAAAGGAACATGGCAACCAAGACAGACACTGCAGTATCTGCTATGACCTAATCTTAGGAGTGACATACTATCACATCACCCCTCTACTGCAGGAAGGGGATTACAAAGATGTAAATACCAGGAGGTAGGGCATCCTGGGAGCTCTCTCAGAAGCTGGTTACCACGAAGCTAACTGACCTGTTCTAGGTTAAATTGATGACAATGCTACCCACAAGGGACAAGATATATCTAAACTACTTCTGTGTTTTGTTTCAATAGCACTCATAACAGGAAACCTGGTTTCATAGATGTATGTTGACAGGAACAGAAGATACTTTAAAGAGATTTCAGCTCAAGATACTCATTTTTAACTTTCACCCCAAATCCAGAAAATTATGCTTTTTAAACTCTGTCTTTAATCGTTCATTGGTAGCCAACACCAGTAATTTATCCATCAAAATTATAGTTAAATCTGAAATAGCTTTTTCATTTTGATGAAAAAAATGGATTCCTGATCTATTAATTTCCTATGCGTGGGTTTTCTTTTAATAAAAAAATTTTAAGTGCATCTTACCAAATTTGTAAGGTATTTGATTTTAACATTTTATAAAATGTGCACTACAAAACTCATCACTACTTTACTGATAATTGTTACTATACTGTAAGACCCATAACAATTTGTGGAAACTTTCTCCCAAAATTTCTAACTTTCATTTTCGTCCTATGATATTATATAACATTAAAAACATCTGACACAGTTTCCTTGCATGGAAGGCTAAGATCATTTTTAAAAAAGAATAAAGCTATCAGGCAAATAAGTCTAATTCACATATTTACAAAGCTGGGGACCAAAATGGTTGCTTATCTTGCAAAACCATGAAGCTTTCTTCCCAAAGTTCAAGTACTTTTATCTGAAAATTTCCCTTTGAAAATTATTATATACCTTAGCACACAGTAACAGTTGACTAGTTCAGCTTCCAAACTATCAGTTTTTTTAAATATCAAAAATTACAATTCATACTTTAAGTGAACTACTGTTAATTTAGCTGATATAGCACGGCTTTCTCAATGAAGGGAAGCAGGACATTGATTTACATTATGGTATGTGCTCACTTCGGCAGCACATATACTAAAATTGGAATGATGTACATTATGGCACAAGTTCCAACATTTTTTGTCACTGTCTCTCTTTAATCAGAACATACCCCTCCCCACAAAAGCAAAGCAAAACTCCAAGCCACATTTGTTGATTTGTTAACTCTTCCAAGTTTTACATGATTTAGAGTAAGTTGTGTTTGTCAGCAAGGAAGTTGAAAAATAAATTCTGCCTTCATATCACTGTCATATTAAAATCAATGGGTCATCCAATTGTAACAAAAATTACTTTGCTATCCTTATTTGTCCAAGAGTTGGTCTTCTGTATCACTAAACTGTTCCTAAATATATCAAGCTATGGTGTTGTCAGAAAGTATTACATAAACTACCTTCCTTGCTACAGATTTATCCAACATCTCCAAGCCAACACCTTTGTCTTGTCATTTGTCTGTAGTTGTTTTTTTTTTTTAATGTTAGTAACATGAAATGAGACTTTAAAAGAAAGTAACAAAGCCCAATGATTCCATACGAAAACCCGAAGATCTGCTTGTGTCAGTTTCTTAACTGTAATATTTCTTTCAAATAATGCATTTGTGGTTGTGAATGTATTTATGTAATGCACATAAATGCCACTTAAGTTTTGATGGTATTAAGGCTGTGAAGCCAGCACACCGCTACAAATAGGCCACTGTGGTTTTAGCACTTCCCCACCAATTATGGCTAAAATTGAACTCAATACAGACATTCCTCAAAGACACTTTGGGTTTGGTTCCAGACCACAGTAATGAAGCAAGTATCACAATAAAGAGAGTCAAATGAAACTTTTGGTTTCCTAGTGTATATAAAGTTGTATTTACACCATAATGTAGCCTATTAAATGTACAATAACATTGTTTAAAAAAAATGTTCATACTTAGAAATATTTTTAAAATGCTAACCATCATCTGAACTTTTAATGGAGTCATAATCTTTTTGCTAGTGGGGGGGGTCCTACCTCAGTGTCATGGCTGCTGACTGATCAGGGTGGTGGCTGCAGCAATTTAGCAAAATAAGGCAACAGTGAAGTCGGCTGCATTGATAGGACTCTTCCCTTCATGAACAATTTCTCAGTAGCATGCAATGCTGTTTAATAGCATTTTACCCACAGTAGAATTTCTTTCAAAATTGGGAGTCTAAGCTCTCAAACCCGGCCAACACTTTAGCAACTAAGTTTATGTATTATCTAAATCCTTTGTTGTCCTTTCAACAATCCTCACAGCATCTTCACCAGGAGTGAAGACGTAAAAACCCATCTCAAGAAACCATTTTGCTCTGCTCATCCATAAGAAGCAACTCCTCTCCAGTAAAGTTCTATCATGAGATTTCAACAACTCAGTCACATCTTCAGGCTTCATTTCTAATTCTAGTTCTCTTGTTATTTCTACCACATCTGCAGTTACTTCCTTCCTCCACTGGTCTTGAACCTTCAAATTGTAAAAAACAAAAACAAAAACAAAAACAAAAAACAACACAGTAACTACAAAGTACAATAAGCAAAGTGCAATAAAACAAGGTTTGCTTGTGTAGAGAACTAATGCTTCCCAACAAAACTAGCACAAACTCTTTTGGTCTGTAACTCTCTAAAATTATCATCATTTGGTTTACTACTAGTGCCACATTCAGAAAAGGTGTATCTTTTCTTATTATAAAAGTCTAGTACCTAGATTTAGGTAATACAAATAAAAGAAGAAATTGAAAAGAATGAAGAAGATTTTTAAACTTAGTTTTATTATACATTTACTTTTTAATTATCTCATTTATGAAAGAAGTCTGATTAAATTTAATTAAAGATTTTTTTTAATCAAAGATTTTTAAAGTGAATAAATCCTTGTTGTTTTTTTCAGCTCTTACACATTTTGGGTTACAAATGACTAACATAAAAATAACACACATGGAGCAAAAAATACATTCTTCTCAAGTTCACATGGTACATTCACCCAGACTAACCATATTCTCGACTATAAAGCCCACCTTCACAAATTTAAAAGAATAGAAATCAGGGGCGCCTGGGTGGCTCAGTCGGTTGAGCGTCCGACTTCGGCTCAGGTCATGATCTCGCAGTCCATGAGTTGGAGCCCCGCGTCGGGCTCTGTGCTGACAGCTCAGAGCCTGGAGCCTGTTTCGGATTCTGTGTCTCCCTCTCTCTGACCCTCCCCCGTTCATGCTCTCTCTCTGTCTCAAAAATAAACGTTAAAAAAATTTTTTTTTAAAATAAAAGAATAGAAATCATATAATGCCTGCTCTCAGAACACAACAGAATTAAACATGAAATTAATAGCAGAGAGATCACTGGAAAACTGTAAAATGTGTAGAGATTGATTAACAGACTTTTAAATAACACATGAGTCAAAGAAGAAATCTTAAGAGAAATTTTTAAATGTTTTGAACTAAACAAAAATGAACCCACAGCTTAAAATCTGTGAGATACAATGAAAGCAGTGCTTACACAGAAATTTGTAGCACTGAATGCATATATTAGAAAAGAAAAGAAAACCTAAAATCAATACTTTAAGTTTCTACCTTACATAACTAGAAAAGGGAGAGCAAATTAAGTCCAAATAGGTAGAAGAAATGAAATAAGAATGAAGGCAGAAATCAGTGAAATTGAAAACAGGAAACCAATACAGAAAATCAATGAAACCAAAAATGATTTCTTTGAAAAGAGCAATAAATTCAATAGGCCTCTAGCTAGGAGAGAGGACACAGGTTATTAATATCAGAAATGAAAAAGGGGACATCACTTTAGAGCCCATGGACATTAAAAGGATAATAAAGGAATACTGTGAACATCTCTACCCACAAATTTGATGACCTAGGTGAAATGAGCCAATTCCTTGAAAGATATAGTCTGCTAAAACTCACACAAAAAGAAACAATGTGAATAGGCCTATATCTCTTAACGAAATTGGATCAATAATTAGTAACTTTCCAAAACAGAAAGCACCAGGCCCAGGCAGGTTCACTGGTGAATCCTACACCAAACATTTAAGGAAGAATTATACCAATTCTCTCAAATCTCTTCCAGAAGACAGACGCAGAAGGAATACTTCCTAACTCATTCTGTAAGGCCAGCATTACCCTAATGCCAAAACCAGATGAAAATATCACAAGATAACTATAGACTAATATTAATATCTCTTATGAACATACAGATGCAAAAACCCTCAACAAAATATTTATAAATAAAATTTAACACTCAAAAAATTGTATTAAGTGGAATTTATCCCAGCTATTCAAGACTGGTTCAACATTTCAAAAATCAATTAATATAACTGACAGCTTTCCCCTAAGGTCAGGAACAAAACAGGATATCTACTCTAACCACTTTTATTCAACATATTACTGGTGGTCTTAGCCACAGCAATCAGAGAACATAAATAAAAGTCATCCAAATTGATAAGAAGTAAAAGTCTCCTTATTTGCAGATGATACGATACTATATAGAGAAAACCCTTAAGAATCCACAAAAAAAAAAAAATACTCAAACGGATAAATGAATTGAGTAAAGTCACAGGATACAAAAATAAATGGACAGAAATCTGTTGCATTCCTATACACTAGTAATGAAGCAGTAGAAAGTGAAATTAAGACAATTCCATTTACAACTACATCAAAAACAATAAAACACCTAGGAATGAACTTAACCAAAGAGGTGAAAGATGTGTACTCTAAAAACTACAGAAAGTCAAGGTGACACAAAGAAAGACATTCCATGCTCATGAATTGGAAAAACAAATATTGTTAAAATATCTATACTACTCAAAGCAATTTACAAACTTAATACAATCCTTATCAAAATACCAACAGCATTTTTCACAGAACCAGAACAAACAATCCTAAAATTTGTGGAACCACAAAAGACCTCAAATAGCCCAAGAAATCTTGAAAAAGAAAAACTAAACTGAAGGTATCACAATTCCAGATCTCGAGTTATATTACAAAGTGGTGGTAATTAAGACTGTATGGTACTAGCATTAAAAAAAAAAAAAAAAAAAAAAAAAAAAAGCATAGATCATTGGAATAGAATAGAAAACCCAGAAGTAAACCCACAATTATATGGTCAATTCATCTTTGACAAAGGAGAAAAGAACATACAATGGGAAAAAGACAATCTCTTCAACAAATGGTGTTGGGAAATTGGACAGCCACATGCAAAAGAATGAAACTAGACCACTTTCTTTCACCATACACAAAAAATAAACTCAAAATGGATTAAACACCTAAATGTGAAACCTGAAACCATAAAAACCCCTGAAGAGAGCACAGGCAGTAGTCTCTCAGACATCAGCCACAGCAATAGTTTTCTAGATATGTCTCCTAAGGCAAAGGAAATAAAAGCAAAAATAAACTATTGGGACTACATCAAAATAAAAGGCCTCTGTACAGTGAAGGAAATAACAAAAGTAAAATACAGTCTACTGAATGGGAGGAGTTATCTACAAATGGCATATCAGATAAATGGCTAGTATCCAAAATACATAAAATATTTGTATAAATATATAAAGATGTGATACAACTCAATACCCCAAAAACAATCCAATTAAAAATGGGCAGAAGACATGGACAGACATTTCTCCAAAGAAGACATAGAGATGGCCAATAGACACATAAAAAATACTCAACATCACTCATCATCAGGGAAATGCAAATGAAAACTACAATGAAATATCACCTCAAACCTGTCAGAATGACTAAAATCAACAACACAAGAAACTACAAGTGTTGACAAGGATGTGGATAAACAGGAACCTTCTTGCACGATTGGTGGGAATGCAAACTCGTGCAGCCACTGTAGAAAATGGAATGGAGGTTCCTCAAAGAATTAAAACTAGAACTACCCTATGACCCAGGAGTCGCACTACTGGGTATTTACCCAAAAAATATGAAAACGCTAATTCAAAGGGATACGTGCACCTCTATTTTTATTGCAGCATTATTTACAAAAGCCAAGATATGGAAGCCTATCAGGTGTCTATCAATAGATGAATGGATAAAGAGGACACATACAATAGAATATTATTCAACCACAAAACAAGAATGAAATCTTGCCAGTTGCAACAACATTGATAGAGCTGGAGGGTACAATGTTAGGCAAAGTAAGTCAGTCAGAGAAAGACACATACCATTATGATCTCACTCACACGTGGAATTTAAGAAACAAAACAAATAAGCAAAGGGAAAAAGAGGGGGGGGGGGAACAAACCAAGAAACAGACTCTTAAATATAGAGGACTGATGGTTACCAGAAAGGAGGTGGGTAGGGAGATGGGTGAAATAGGAGACTGGGTTGGGGGGGGAGGGGCGCGCCTGGGTGGCTCAGTCAGTTAAGTGTCTGACTTCAGCTTAGGTCATGATCTTGCGGTTTGTGTGTTTGAACCCTGTGTCAGGCTCTGTGCTAACATGCCTGCTTCAGATTCTGTGTTTCCCACTCTCTCTGCCTCTCCCCTGCTTGCACTCTCTCTCTCTTTCAAAAATAAATATTTTTAAAAATGTGTTTTAAGAAATAGGGAGTGGGAATTAAAGAGTACACTTATGATGAAAAATAAATAAAATGATAAAATAAAACAAAAAACAAAAACCAATAAATGTAACCCATCACATCAAGGCTGACAAAGAAAAATCAAATGATCATACCAATAGATGTAGAAAAAGTATATGACAAAACCCAGTATCTATTCATGAAAAAAATTCTAGACAAATAAAGCACAGAAGAGAATTTCCTCATCTTGATAAAGGATACCTACAAAAACCGACATCATACTAAGTGGTGAGACATTTGAAGCTACCCTGCTAAGACCAGGAACAAGGCCAGACTATCTTTCACCACCCCCTTTTTTTTTAAGTTTGTTTATTTATTTTTTGAGAGAGAGGTAGAGAACACAAGCAGCAGAGGGGTAGGGCAGGGGAGGGCAGAGGATCCAAAGCAGGTTCTGTGCTGATAGCAAAGAGTCAGATGTGGGGCCAAAGTCGGACACTTAACTGACTGAGCCACCTGGGAGCCCTTCACCACTCCTTTTCAACATCTTGGAGGAAGTCCTAGCTAATGAAACAAAACAAGAAAAGGAAATAAAAGGTATACAGATTGGGAACACAAAAATAAAACTGTATTTGTTCACAGATGACATGACATCACTGTTTATATATAAAACCCAAACGAATCAACAAAAAAATTCCTGGACCTAACAAACAATTATAGAAGGGTTGCAAGATACAAGTTTAATACACAAAAATCAATCAATCACTTTCCTATATACAAGCAATAAACACATGGAATTTGAAATTAAAAACACAATATATTTACATTAGCTCCCCTCAAAATGAAATACTTAGGCATAAATCTAATAAGAAAGTACTATATCTGTAAGAGGGAAACTACAAAACTCTGATGAAAGAGATCAAAGAAAAACTAAATAAATGGAGAAATATTCTTAGCTAATGAACAGGAAAATTCAATATTGGCGAAGTGTCAATTCTTCCCAACTTGATCTATAGTCAATGCAAGCTCAAAAAAAACCCCAGCAAGTTATTTTGTAGAGACAAACTAATTCTAAATTTTACACAGGGAGGCAAAAAATCCAGAAAAGCTAACACAATACCGGAAAACAAAACTGGACGACTGGTTATACCCAACTTCAATACTTAACTATTAAGCTAGAGTAACCAACGCAGTGTGGTACTATTGAAAGAATAAATAGAGCAATGGAACAGATAGAAAGCCTAGAAATAAACTCATAGAAATAACCCATGACTGATCTTTGACAAAAGATGGAACAAAGATAAAACAGTCTTTTCAACAAATGCTGCTGGAACAACTAAACATCCACATGCATAAAATGAAAAATTAAGACAAAGACCTTATGCCTTTTATAAAAATCAACTCAAAATGGATAACGGACATAAATGTAAAATGCAAAACTTATATAAACCTTCTAGAAGATAGCTAACATAGGAGAAAACCTAGAAAACCTTAGTTATGGAAAAGACTTTTAATATTCAACACCAAAGGCATAATCCATTAAAGAAATAGCTGACAGCCTGACTTCATTAAAATTAAAAAACTTTCTACTCTGTAAAAGAAAATGTTAAGAGAATGGGAAGACAAGCCACACTGAGAGAAAATACTTACAACAAAACACACCTGATAAAGAACTATTATCCAAAATTTACAAAGAACTCTTAAAACTCAACAATAAACAACGCTATTAAAAAATAAGTCAAAGACCTTAATCGACACTTTATCAAAGATATGCAGATGGTAAATAAGTGTATGAAAAGATGTTCCATATTATGTCATCAGGGAAATCCAAATTAAAACAACAATGCACACCCATTAGAATGGCTAAAATCAGAAACAATGAAAACCCCAAACACTACTGAAGATTAGAGCAACAGGAACTCTCATTCACTGCTGGTAGAAATATAAAATTGTACAGCCACTTTGGGAGGCTGCTTGGCAGCTTCTTATAAAACTAAATCTAGTCTTAACCATATGATCCATCAATCATGCTCCTTGGCATTTACCTGAAGAAACTGGAAGCTTAGGTCTGCACAAATATCTGCACAGGGATGTTTATAGCAGCTTTATTCATAATTCCCAAAATTTAGAAGCAAACACAATATCCTTTCATAGGTGAATGGACAGATAAACTGTGGTAGATCTGGAATATTAGTGCTAAAAAGAACCTTAAGTGCATATTAGAAGTGAAAGAAGCCAATATGAGAAGGCTATATAATGTACAATTTTAATTATATGACACTGTGGAAAAGGTAAAACTGTGGAGTAAGATCAGTAGTTTATAGGGGCTAGGGGGAGATTTTTTTTTTTTTAATGTTTTTTTTTTTTTTGGGGGGGGACAGAGAGAGACAGAGCATGAACGGGGGAGGGGCAGAGAGAGAGGGAGACACAGAATCGGAAACAGGCTCCAGGCTCTGAGCCATCAGCCCAGAGCCTGACGCGGGGCTCGAACTCACGGACCGCAAGATCGTGACCTGGCTGAAGTCGGACGCTTAACCGACTGCGCCACCCAGGCGCCCCTAGGGGGAGATGTAAAAGGGGGAAGGATAAACAGGTGGAGTACAGAGGACTTTCAGAGCAGTGAAAATACTTACAGAGCAGTGAAAATACTCTGTATTGTATCATAAATTTTAATTATTTATGATACAAAATTTTTTGTTTTCCCAAAACTGACTATTATATTTTTACTGAAAGTACAGGTGAATATGCTTCATTATTTCTTAGGATCTTATTTTAACATTTTGTGATACAGAGATTCAAAGCACTAGCTCTAAGATCAGTTTGCATATTTGATCTTTAATGGCTGTCATAACAGAAAGAGATAACTTAAAATAAGAATTAAAAATTTTAAAACCTTTCACTTAAAACCCAAAATAAGCAGGCAAGAAAAGATCTGATTTTGTAGATTTTGCCAGCTGGACAATCATGTGATCATCTTTGCATTTATATACTTGGTTTGATATTTTTTTTAAATTCTACCCCCCAGATTTATTTTGTAAACATTAAACTGGATAATAATTCATGTATCCATTTAACGTACAAATTACAGTATTGTGCAGCATTCAGAAAGTGAATGAAACATGCTTCCCTCAGGATATCTCCAGTAACAAATGACCATCTGACATATAAAGCAAGGGCATAATAAACAAACAGTACACAGTAATAGCTCTGAAGAAGAAATGTCATAGTGTTCTTTAGATTAAAAAGTAAATATAAAAGTTATAATATTTTCTTCCTACATATCAACATTATCTTGTGTATCACTCCACCTTGGAGTCTAGTTTAGACTTCACTTAAAGATCATAGGAAGTCATTAAAGCAGGTAAAATGAAAGAAGCATTTTAATAAAATGCACTGAAGAAAAAACTGGAGGTAGGGAGGTCAGTTTGGAGGCCATCAAAATAAACTATTTAAGAGATGCTGATGTCTTAGATTGGTGTGTTGGCACTGAAGATATATAAGTGATACAAACTTAATAAGTCTTGATAAATGACTGGATGTAGTTGATGTAGTGGGGGGAAAAAAACAAAGAAGGGTCATAAGCAACACTCAGATTTCTGGTTTCAGCAAAAGTGGATTCTGACACCAACTACTGAAATTGACCAGGTTTCACAAGTCTACTTTTGAACGTGCTGAGTTTGAGAAACTTCTGAGATATTCAAAGTTGTTGGTTATACAGGTAATAGAGCCAATGCTTGGGAGTCATCAGTATATGCACAGGTAGTAATGGAAGTCATTGAAGTAAAGGAAATTTCTGGCACAAATACACAGAACAAAAAGAGAATAAAGTTGATTACAGAGAGCTGAGTAACACCACCACATAAAGAACAAGTACAGGAAAGGAAGAACTACAAACAAAACTAGGAAATAGCAGCAAAGTGGTAGAAAGAAAATCAAGAGAGTAAGGTATCTCTGAAGTCATATCATATTATAGAAGAGCATTAGAATCATTTTTAAAAAACTTCCCCCTTAAAATATTCAGTTACCTAAACCAACAACATTATTTGTGTAGAAATTACAATCCTGACAACCACAAACATCAAAACCTAGAAATATGGATATCCCTTAATAACTCTATATCTGCCTGAGGTAGAAGCTTAAAACAGTATTTTTTAGAAAATTTAGACAATTAACAATTTCTAAGATTCTTCATATTAGGCTTGCCAATACATAAATGATAGTATTATACGAATTCAAAACAAAGAATAATTATTAGAAAACAAAATCAGTGCTGTATCCCCATTATGTACTGGATCTGTAAGAAATACTGTCAAAACTGTGAATATTGTTACTTGATCTTATTGCCAAATTTAGATCTGTGTACTTTAAAAACAAATGCTTTCAACCTATTTTGAGGGACATACATGTACAGTGCAGAATACACAGAATAAAAGACTGTTTCATTAACTCCAAAAAGTCTGTAATACTCTACTCAGGAATGTTAACACAAATCTCTAACTAATATAATTCCAAAAAGAATCTCTTTTGCCCTTAGCTATAAAAAAATACTAACTATAATGTTCAGAAAAGGGAAAAGAATAAAGTATCATCAAAGATAAATACTTCCATTTTCTGAAAGTTTTTCCCCACTGGGAGTTTTCACATCTTTTGTGGTAAGTCTAGGAAGGTGTTATATTGGGGAATAAAACACTGTTTTTCTAAAACTATCATGAGAACAAGATTGGCACAGTATTATAAGATTAGAGCTAGAGGAATTTTCCACTAAAGTAGGTATTTTAAGGCTTAGTAATTATAAGAAATACAAGACTTATGAGTAAAATCCCACTTTTAGAATGGGTATCAAGAATTTAGCAGTATTGGATAAACCATGAAACCCTTAAATAACCAACAAGTACATGATTGGCCTCCGTATTTTTACCATGTTTCGCTATCTTATTCTCCCTCATCATTAGTCCCACTCCTCATAACAGCCCCTTACTCTGTGTGCAGGCTTTCTCTTTCCTCTTCCTTTACACACGAGCGCACGTGCATACACACACACACACACAAACACACACACACACACACACAACTCAAGGTCAAAATCAAAAACTCTCAGACTCTATTCAAACTATGATATATATTAATTGTAGGAAATGAAAAATATAAATCAATTATCTCCAGTAATCCCACCAACCCAGAGATAATTGCCAATACATTTTACAACATAGTAGTTCTTAACCTTTTATACTCAGCTTCCTTTGAAAATCTATTGAAAAGATCTGTCCCAGATAAACAATAAATTATTTTACATAAATATTAGTTCATCAATAGATTTCAAGTTATAAACACCTGATCTATGTTATGAGACTTTGTTTTGTATCATACTTTGTAATATGTTCACCCTCTCCCATTTAACATAAATAGGTAATTATTATCCTATATAATTAATAGTTTTCTACATCATCAGTTTAATGTCTGCATTATAACTATACTATATTAATTTTTGGCATATTAAATAGAGTGAATTAACCTAAAGAGATAAAATATGACAACTATCTCACCATATATACCCAGTTGCTCAAATTTTACTACCTGAGGGATAGACAAAACAAATCCAGAAAACATTCTTCCAGATGTAAGTCACTGTACTTGGTAAAAACAGCTAAAACTATATGCGCTTCATTTTTATCTTAATGTGTGTGGGCGCCTGGATGGCTCAGTTATTAAGCATCTGACTTTGGCTCAGGTCATCATTTGTGATATTGGCTCGATATCACCATTTGTGAGATCGAGCCCCGCTTCGGGTGAACCCCACTTTTCTCTCTTTCTCTCTCTCTCTCTCTCTCTCTCTCTCCTCTCTCTCCATCTGCCCCTCCTAGATTCTCTCTCTGCCCCTCGTTCACTTGTGCCCTCTCTCCCAAAAAAAAATAAAAGAAAAAAATGTATCACCCAAACAGCCAAGCATACTACCTTGCATCTCACAACTATTCAAAACATATTTGATAAAACATCCATTTTATTTTTTTCAGAAAAGTCTTCAACTAAGCAATATGAAAAATGTCTATGTATTTATTAAGAGTAAATAGGAACCACAAAAAATTTACACATGAATGTTCCTAATATGTTCACATAGGCCAAAAAGTAGAAACACCCCAAATGTCCATCCTGTGATATTATCCACGCAGGCTACAACACAGATAAATCTTACAGACATAATGCTAAACGAAAGAAGCCAGACCAAAAGGCCACATATAGTATGACTTCATTTATATGCATTACCCAACATAGGCAAATCTATAAAAACACATAGCAGAGTACTGGTTGCTAAAGCTAAGGGGAAGGCGAAAATAGGGACTGGCCGTTTTCTGGGTATGGGGTTTCCCTTTTTTTTTTTTTTTGTGGAGAGTAGTTCTGGAACTAGATAGCGGTCATGGCTATACAACACTGTGTAAGTAAGTACTATCAACCACTGAATTGTACACTTTTAAACATCATGAACCATTTGAACTATACCTCAAAACTCTCTAAAAAAGAGATTAAATATGGAATAGCAAGTTCAGATTAGTGATCAATATCCAAGGAAATATAATACATAAAATGCACTTAAAAATGATACTGCACAAAATATTGTTACATAATTTCTCTTTCATGAATATAAAGATAACTTTAGATTTTGTTGGAACTGAAGATTGTAAGAACAAGTTATTTTCCCATACTGCAGCCAAAGTAAAGACAGCTGAGGAGATTCTGTGAAATCTAAAGCCACTGAAGTGGAAGTTACTTTGCAAAAAGAACTATGTTAAACAAACAAACAAAAAAATCCAGTTACTGGTACTGTCCAGTTACTTGGGAGTCAAAATAGGCTAAATCAAACTCTGAATCAAACATCTTACATTCTACCCATACTAGGCAAATTAACATTAACATAAGGTAAATCAACATATGTTGATAAAATCAACCAATTAATATCTGTCTTATCTCACACAAGTCACTAAACTTCACTGTACCTCAGTTTGCTCATTTGTAAAATGAGTATAAAGAAACATTTCCCTCATAAGGGTGTTGGGAAAATTAACTGAATTAATATATAAGGAAAGTACTGTTAAGAGTGTATGGTACATAATAAATATTATGTAAATTTTAGCTAATAATATTTACAACATAGATAAAAGTTCACAAATCCACAAGGAAACAATTCAGTCCACAAAATGTACCAGTGTTTCAATTACTTTTAAATGATCATTTTTTGACATTCATGTCATTTGCAAGATCCATTAACCAGAAGAACCACAGTTAGAATACTGTATGCCTTACACCATTTGGTAAAATACAGAATATGCTAATACAAAAATACGGCATCTTGAGAAGGAATAGATTTCTTTAGAAACAAGTCCCAAGACGACTTGTTTCTCTTCAACTACCAAAAGATACCTTTCGTCTTTAGTCTGTAATTCTCACCTACAAAGAATTTCGCTGATTGTTTTGGTTTGATCCCTGACCAACAAACCGAAGAAATTTCTGGTTCTCAAAAACATAAGTGCAATCAAACAAGCACTACTGGTTTTAAAACAATGGTTATAAAGTTCTATTTAGAAAAAAGTTGTGACATCGAAAATCTTGCATGAAAATGGTTTCTGAATAAATTATTCACTTTCTAAACTTACATAGGTTCTATTCAATTTCCAATGAAAGAGTTTAAGAATCAAGTGACAAATAAAGGTTTGAACTTCTCTATATATTAGCGCAAAAACAACAGATCTGAGATAATAAGAATTTGAGATATAGTATCTTTTAAAAGTGAGGCCTCTCTTTTTCACAGTAAGTGAAGTGTAAAAAGGAGAGTTATCTGAAATCAGATGGGAAGTTGTAACACCACACACGAATGGCTGTGGCTCATACGGAGGTAAGTTGGTAGATGTGTGACGTGTATATTTTGTGCATTCTATTCCTCTGTGGTTCAGTTGAGCTGGATAGTTTTCTATGTTTGCCTAGTGTTTCTGATGAACAAAATTGTGCATAAGCAAACATAAAATTTGTGTTATGGTCAAATTATTCCCTACTATATCAACTGGGACAAATTTTAGTTTTCAAAAACAAGTATTATAGCAGAACTGACTGTTAGAGAATGTTGGCTCTTAAGGAAAAGAATCACAGTCACATTTAATCCAAATAAAGAATAAGGGCAGCTGGTAGTCTCAGAGGAACATGCAACTCTTGATCCCGGGATTATGAGTTTGAGCCCCATGCTGGATGTAGAGATTGCTTAAATAAATAAAAATTAAAAATAAAGAAATTATGGGTCACCGAAGCAGTTACAATGAGCAGTTCTGTACATCACTGAAAGGGAGAAAAGCAGAGAACACTATTGATACTAGCCATTCTCTTTAAAACATAAAAGCTGAAGTAATATTAACTAAGCAGCACACCAGAATACAAAACTGTATGTCTATTATGCTCACAGTTAAACAAATAAAAAGCCTAAAGGGGCACCTGGGTGGCTCAATCGGTTAAGCGTCCGACTTCAGCTCAGGTCATGATCTCACAGCTTGTGAGTTTGAACCCCACATCAGGCTCTGTGCTGACAGCTCAGAGCCTGGAACCTGCTTCGGATTCTGAGTCTCCCCTCTCTCTGCCCCTCCCATTCTCATTCTCTGTCTCTGTCTCTCAATAAAAAATAAACATTAAAAAAAATTTTTTTTAAAGCTACATAAATGAAACCTAAAATTAAGGTTACTAGAAAGGAGGATGACTTAGAAGCACTTATGACTTGGCACAATTACTTAATAAAGTAATTAATACTGAATTAAATATATTTGTGAAAACAAAACAACCAGTTAATTACTATGTGAGAATAAAACTTAGTATTTGTCTTAGCTTGTTTCCCATGTTTTTTAATCAGAACCATTCTTGATGGTTGAATTACTTAAATAAAAATGGTAAATTATACACCTTGATTAATCCTACCCATTGCAAGTCATTTTAGAACTATCTTTTTTTTTTTTGAAGTGTATGACAGTTTTATTTAGATATCATATTGAGCAGACTATCTATAAGCACACATCTACTAATCTGTCTTGCCTTTGAAAAAAAATCCTTGTTTTAACCAACGCACTATGAACTTAACCAAGTAAGCATATTAACAAAGTCACACATTGAAAAAAAAAAAAAGCCTACAAATACATGGCACTGACACTGATCCATCTTTCCTAAACCTTGAATTTCAGAAATTTCATTATCTCCATCTCCAAATAGTTTCTAAACATGTTTCAAAAAGGAAATTAGTCAGGGGGCGCCTGGGTGGCTCAGTCAATTAAGCAGCTGACTTTGTCCCTGGTCATGATCTCACAGTTCCTGAGGCTCTGTGCTGACAGCTCAGAGTCTGGAGCCTGTTTCAGATTCTGTATCTATCTATCTATCTATCTATCTATCTATCTATCTATCTATCTTTCTTTCTTTCTTTCTTTCTTTCCCTCTCTTTCTCTCTCTCTCTCTCTCTCCCTCTGCCCCTCCCCTGCTCGTATTCTGTCACACTCCCTCTCTCTCTCTTTCAAGAACAAAAAAAAAAAAAAAAAAAAAAAAAAAAAGGGGGGGGGGTGAGGAAAACACTTAAAAAAAAAAAAGGGGAATTAGTATCAGTTTTTAAGAGATGCTCTAGATAAACAAGTTGATTCAGTAAAATACAGCCTAACTAGATTGAGTGTATAACAAACTCAGTGCTCAAAAAGTACATTCTTGATATTTGTAAGAAAAAATTACATATTAAATTCATAATTTATAACAGCACACATACAAACTAATCTTGTGAGTTCTTGTATCTAATGATTTTTTAAGTGTATTCATTTAGAAAAAGAGAGAGAATGAATGAATGAATGAATGAATGAATCCCAAGCAGGCTCTGCACTGTCATCACAGAGCCCTACATGAGGCTCGAACTCACAAACCCATGAAATAATGACCTGAGCTAAAATCAAGAGATGGATGCTTAACCAACAACCAAGCCACCCAGGCGTCCCTGTAATGATTTTTTAAGAGTTTGTCTAGCTGTGTACAGGAGATAAGTTATTTGATGTACTGAAAATATTTTCTAACATATGAGGTCAAATTTCTAATCTTTAGCCATTCTTCCTTTTTTTAAATCCTCATTAGTTGGCAGACACAAATCACCAAGGAACATCCATTCCCTAGTCATTGCTACAACTTGCTGACAAATTAATGAAAGTAACGAACTATTGATGCACAATTTAACAAATTCCTCTAGATAAGGAATTGATAATTTCAGATACAGATCTTGAGTTTTATGTTTAGTTTTATTTTTTTAGTATTTTTTTCTTTTTAGACAGTATTCAGACAACGAGTTGCTGTAAGTCAGTGAATAATGACTAGAAGCTTTTAAGAATGTATGTTTTTTTTTTTTTTAATTTTTTTTTTCAACGTTTTTTATTTATTTTTTTGGGACAGAGAGAGACAGAGCATGAACGGGGGAGGGGCAGAGAGAGAGGGAGACACAGAATCGGAAACAGGCTCCAGGCTCCGAGCCATTGGCCCAGAGCCTGACGCGGGGCTCGAACTCACGGACCGCGAGATCGTGACCTGGCTGAAGTCGGACGCTTAACCGACTGCGCCACCCAGGCGCCCCAAGAATGTATGTTTTATAACAATATTAAACAGGGCTAAACCTTTGAAAGCTGAAAAGTAACAAAACATGCTCTAGGTAACAAAAATAACAAAAGTACCAATGCAGGAATAGGTCCCAAGTAAAATGATCTAAAAAGCTTACAATAAACACATACATGATGGAAAACCAATTTTCTTCCTGATTTAACACAATGATACATAAAGTTTTTGATGAGTATTTATAAGAAAATTATTCCCTTGTTGATTCTACTTAACACTAATCTGAAAAGTATCAATTATAATTCAATGTTTAATATTTAATAAATACTTATACATTTGTTAAGTTACTGAAGTTTATCTTTATTCCCCAAACCAAAAACTAATGGTAAATTTTTTTTTTTGGTTTGAGGTAGCCTGAAAATACGCCAAATCAGAGCTATTTGGCAATAATTTCTGGCAAAAGAAAAGATTTCCAGTTTAAGCTATTCATGTTAAGTAGAAATTAATAAGCCATGTATAAATGTTAAAAGCTTAGAGGCACCTGGGTGGCTCAGTTGGTTAAGTGCCTGACTCTTGATTTCGGCTCAGGTCATGATCTCACAGTTCATGAGTTCAGGCCCTGCATCAGGCTCTATGCTGGCAGTGCAGAGCCTTTTTGGGATTTTCTCTCTCTCCCTCTCTCTTTCTGCCCCTACCCTGCTCATGCTCTTGTGCGTGCTCTCTCTCTAAAAATAAGTATTTTTTTTTAAATGTCAGAAGCTAAAAGGAATCACAGGTTTCATTATACCTAAACCAAAATTACTCAGAAATGAAAATTAAAGAAGCAGTAACAAACATAGTTCACCTGAGACAGTTTCAGACCTACTTAATTCAATTACTGATTATCTTGGCCTTACTCCTTTCTACCACTATGGCCCATAGTAAAACTTAAAAATTAAATTTTAGGGGTGTCTAGATGGCTCAGTCAGTTGAGCATTGAACTCTTGATTTCAGCTCTGGTCCTGATCTCACGGTTTGTGAGTTTGAGCCCCGTGTGAGGCTCCTTGCTGATAGCACAGACACGGAAGCCTGCTTGGGATTGTCTCTCTCTCCCTCTCTCTATGCCACCCCCCACTCCCCACATCACACTCACGTGCTCTCTCTCTCTCAAAATAAACAAAAAATTTTTATTTATTCAATTTGTGTATTTATTTATATGTATTAAAATTAAAGTTCCTCTTAATGTTTTATTTTAGATGGAATATAATAACCAAAACTTTCAACAAAATACTTTAAACTTTAACATACAAATAGAGGAAATAAAAGGTTTTATATGTATGAATTTAAGTAGATGGTACAAGCACGTGTGTTCTGAAGTCAGGTTGTCGGAGTTCAAATCTAGACTCTACTGTTAACTAGCTTTGTACCCCTGTGAAATTATTCTACCTCTTGAACCCTACTTCCCTCATCTACAAAACGAATGTAAATACTGTACCTACTGTACCTATCTTTTAAGATAATTGTCAGAATTGAATGTGAGATTTCTATGTAAAGCACCTTGGACATTATAAACACTTGATAAGGTCTACCATGACTCTATGATTGTTTGCACATGTATGACCACATCTTCTGTAATCTTTACGACTTCAACAGGGAAAAAGGAAGCTAATAGCCCAAGAATCTCCATTAAACAACTTCTCATATCTAATTCTGCTTTTCTTCCTATACAGGTACATATACATTCAAACACATTTTCTGGTAAAAGCAATGCTCATTGTGCAGAGGACTTGGTATGGTCTGAATGTTTTAAGATCCCCCCAAATTTGTATGTTGAAATCCTCATTTACATGGTAATATTAGGAAAGTGGGGTCTTTCGCAAGTGCTTAGGTCACAAAGGTGGAGACTTCATGGATGGAATTAGTTCTCCGATAAAAGAGACCTGAGAGAGCTCCTGGGCTCCTTCTACCACACTAAGGACAAGACAAGTAGTTGTTAGTCTGCAACCCAGAAGAGGGCCTTCACCAGAACCTGACCTTGCTGGCTCTCTGATCTCTTACTTCCAGCCTCCGGAACTATGAGAAAAGTAGTTTCTGTTTAAGCCATTGTTTCTATGGTGTTTTATTATGGCAGTCCAAGCTAATAAAGATAGTATAAGTATTTTCAATGTTCAAATATACAAGGGAAACTGATTCTAAGTTTTTATTTTGCTAATTTCATCAGTCCCATACAAATTCATGGTATGTACAGTTTTCCAAGACAGCAGGGTATCTCAGAATAAATCATGGTCAGACAGAAAGGACTATACTCCCGCCAACAAATGTAATTTCTTAAGAGCATGATATTAAGGTTTCTTATTTTTCAACAAGGTGTTTGAAACAGTTCTAGTTAGTTAAGCCATGTCTAACTATATGTTGTAGGTCAAAACTTAAGGATTCTTACCTTTTATATCTGCCTGAAACTGTTCTAGATGGCTCCTGTAAAGTAAAAATAACGACATCAGTTTGGGTGTGTGTGCAAGAACACAATTCCAGATTATATAAATCAGTTAATCATGTCTAATTTTGAAAGAAACTAATATGGAACAAATATCAATACTTTTAGAAATTCACAATGCTGGTCAGACTAAACAAGACTCTACATCTGATTTTTCAGACAAAACCAATCACTTTTTTAAAAGTGTATTTTTAATTTAGAAGATTTTTAAAACTCAGAAAATGGAAAAAGCATCATTCAACCAACTTTTTTTTTGGAAGCCAATAAGCATTAAGAACACAATTAGAATCATATACATCTCCCTCCACTGTTTTTTTTGCCCTCGATTAAAAAAAAATTCACCACAGGGGCGCCTGGGTGGCTCAGTCGGTTAAGTGGCCGACTTCGGCTCAGGTCATGATCTCGCGGTCCGTGAGTTCGAGCCCCACGTCGGGCTCTGTGCTCACAGCTCAGAGCCTGGAGCCTGTTTCAGATTCTGTGTCTCCCTCTCTGTGACCCTCCCCCGTTCATGCTCTGTCTCTCTGTCTCAAAAATAAATAAACGTTAAAAAAAAATTAAAAAAAAAAAAAATTCACCACATACATATAATGATGAATGCCTATTTTCAAAGACACCTAAAAATAAAAAGAAAGTATAATCAGCATAAAAGCTGATGGTAAGCTATCTAAAAGAAAGGTTGCTGAAAGTTAACATTAACCATTGAGGTGGGGAAATTATTACCTTGCAAATAACCAGGCATTTTTCTGTTCAATCTTTTAATAACTCAGGCTCTTCAAATATTTTTTGCAATTTCATTTTAATAAAACCAGTCAAAATGAAATGAGTCGTTTTAAAAATTGGTAATTCTTTTCTTCTAGTTATCATTAAAAATCTCCAAGAGAGACTCTACAGTAAAGAACAAATGATGTTAAAATCAGAGAATAAGCTCCCTTTATAAAATGACTAGATTCCAGACTAAAACAGCAAATACTGATTGCATGGTACAATAAAGGACATTATACAGTACAGCAAACCATATGGTTAACAGTAAGATTTAGATCCAAGTTCCAACAAGACAGCCTTCAGTAGCTATGAAACTATGGGTAAGTTGTGTTGTTGTTGTTGTTGTTGTTGTTGTTTTTTAATGTCTATTCGTTTTTGACAGAGACAGAGCATGAGCGGGGGAGGGGCAGAGAGAGAGGGAGACACAGAATCTGAAGCAGGCTCCAGGCTCTGAGCTGTCAGCACAAAGCCCAACGTGGAGCTCAAAGCTCAAGTCAGAGGCTTAACTGAATGAGCCATCCAGGCACCCCTATGGCTAAGTTTTTAAACTTCTATCAGTCTCAGTTTCTCATCTCTAAAATAGGAGTAACATTGTGTATTTTATTAGATTATTGGGGATTAAAGGACATGAATGAACAAAAATTTGCACAACTCCTTTACAATAAGCTTACAATTTATATTCCACAACTTAGACTTTTTTTAAGCAGGGATATGAAAAAATCTTTACTAACTTTTCTATGTGGAATTTCAGTAAATCTGTCTCAATTATTCCAAGTCAGTATATTCCCATTAGGAAAGCTTAAACTGCTTATTTGAATATGTTTACCTCAACTTTTCATGTATGGCATACGTCTTATTTTCTGGAAGACAGGGATTCCCACCTTTGAGTCTTTTTCCTCCAAAACCCCAGCTCAAATAATATACAATCAATATGTATGGACAATGTATGGAAATAACTCCCCTAATAATGTAACACTAAAGTACCTCTTTGGAATTTACCAGTTGCAGAAAATAACCAGGGGACAGACAGATACTAGAAGTGTCCATATGCATGAGTTTGACCCCTTACCAGGATTACCTCTGGAGAAGCCATGCTTTGACAGTTGGTTTAAAGATATTTTAACTCTCCTTTGGGCATCAGATGTTTTTACAAGAAGGGACTGTAACAAAGCTTAGCAAGTAAACTTTCTCGAAAGAGTCTTTTATCTGTTTGTCATTAAAGTGGCAGTTCCTAAAGACGGGGCAGAGTATTTGCACCTTATACGTCAAACATGTAAAACAAATCTTCTCTGAGAATATCTCTAACAACAACAAAGAATATACTTTATAAAACCTAGTTTTAACATTATTTTTGAAACCAAAATAACTAGGTTAAAATGTTTAGTCACTGGTTATTTAGATAAAGTAGAAAGAAATACTAAGCTTATGTGTATCCATTTAAAGTACCTTTTATGGAATGTAGATGATAATGATTTCATATGAAACTTTTACCCCTAAAGTTTCACAAACAGTATTCAACATTTTTTATTAATCTTTCTCTTTATTTATTTATTTTGGGAGAGAGAAAGTATGAGCGGGGGAGGGGCAGACAGGGAGGGAAAGAGAATCCCAAGCAGGCTCAGCACTGTCAGTGCAGAGCCCGATGCAGGGCTCGAACTCAAGAATCACAAGACTGAGACCTGAGCTAAAATCAAGAGCCAGATGCTTAACCAACCATACCACTCGGGCACCTCACTCAACTAACATTTCATAAAGGTTTTCATTTATAAATTTCCCTAATCTTACTCTACATGAACTAAAACTAACACACAACATTAAATGATGTCTAAATATGCATTAGGAAAAAAATGCTAATAATGCCATAGGTTCCAAAACAACACCTTTCTCTCATTTTGGTTATAACTGAAATATTTTAAAAGATGACATCAGCTTGATTATCCAGACTACCTTTCACTGAAATGGAGTAAGCAGAATTGCTAAATGAGAAGAGCCTTTACTGGATTTACTGATTTGTGGGTTACTGATAGATTGATTGAAATGACAGGAACAAGATTACAATAAATAATATTTCTGAAGTTTAACATAATCATTTTCCTTAATACTTTTGGTAAAACTCTGACTAAAAACAGATTTAGAGTAGAATTTTAACAAATGTAGAAATGTGAAATGAAGATTGTTTTCAGCAACAGTCTGGTGGCATTATACTAATTTTATATTTTGACCCAATTATAAATGACTTAAAGTCAGGATCAAACAAGTTTCCAGTTAAGTATACTAACAGAAGTTGTATAATACCGGTTTTCTATATTTCTTGCAGCATTTTTTTTAACAACTAGTCACTTGAAACATATCTCAATTAAGTTTCACACACCATTTTCTTTTTGAGAGGCAGACAGAGACACAGCATGAGTGGTGGAGGGGCAGAGAGAGAGGGAGACACAGAATCTGAAGCAGGCTCCAGGCTCTGAGCTGTCAGCACAGAGCCCAATGCAGGCCTCGAACCCACGAACCGTGGGATGACGACCTGAGCCAAAGTTGGACACTCAACTGACTGAGCCACGCAGGCGCCCCTCACACAGTATTTTCTATGCAGCTAGTTTGGTGCAATTGATAAAATCAGAACCTGATCAAATTGTTCCATGTTCATGTCCAAGATCTGTAAGCAATTAGAATTTAAGCTTATTTCTATATATCTATTTTTTCAATAGATTCTGAAACAGACAGAACACACTTAAACTTATCATTATTACTTTTTTGTTGTTGATGTTGTTGTTGCAGTGAGACAGAATGAGAGCGAGACACAGAGGGAGAGAGAGAATCTTAGGCAAGCTCCATGTTCAGTGCAGAGCCCGACACAGGGCTCAATCCCACGACCCTGGGATCAAGACCTGAGCCAAAATCAAGAATCAGATGCTCAACCAACTGAGCCACCCAAGCACTCAAAGCTTATTCTTTATTGGTAGATTTAAATAGGGTCTTTTATTAGATTACACATTTTGTAGCTAAATGTTACTTCACAGTAATTCTAGTAATCAAATTACATTCCTTCATAATGGAATGTTTCTCAAAATGGATAGACTATATTTGTATGAGAACTAGTATAGAAGAAGAAATTGGGAGGAGTGGTAGCCTGCTTCTCGTGTGTGTATTCAAGACGGACAATTACAGATGCAGTTTAAAGTAATCTCTAAAACTCTTGCCAAAAAGAGAAAATATTAGAAAAAAACAAAATCAAGAGCAGGGATCCTCTTTTATAATTTAAAAATTACAATACTTTTTTTTAATGTTTATTTATCTTTGAGAGACAGAGAGAGAGAGAGAGAGAGAGAGAGCGAGCAAACCAGGGAAAGGTAGAGAAGGAGAGGAAGACAGAGGATCCAAAGCGGGCTCTGCACTGACAGCAGAGAGCCCAATGCAGGGCTTGAACTCATGAACCATGAGAACATGACCTGAACCAAAGTCAGATGCTCAACCACTGAGCCACCCAGGCACCCTTAAAATTATAATACTTTTAAGAAGGAAAATGCTTGATGTTTTTTACACGTTAATACTCTACGCAAATGTAAACTTCACCTCAGATTTGTTAACTAGAAGCCTCTATATTTCTGTGGCAACAAAGAACAACTCAATAATTACTATACCTATTAAAGTTGACAATTCCAGTCTAAATGGGGGGAAGGGTGTGGAGGAGAAATACCAGTATCATTGAAATGACTTGTAAAAAAACAACTGCTAAGACTGACATTGGTCTTAAAAGTTTCAAAGACTATGTAATTAGACCTTCCGGTAACCTCAAAGCCTGTTACACAACTGATTTAAAATAATACATTGTCAGAAATAATCTTCCTTGCAATGGGATGGTTTATATTACTACAGGGAAGGAGAAAGACCTATATAGAGCTTAGAAAATGTTGGCAAGGCACCAACTGTTTGTGTAAGTTTAACTAAGACATTCTTGCTTCAGTTAAGCTTAGAATGGTCACTAAGGAAATCCCACGAATTGTCTTTACAGGTGCACTGGCAGATCAGAACTTGTAAAGTATAAACAAATATAAAAGCATGTGTGAAATATGATCAGAGAAATACAAGCCCAACTAAATATAGCAAAATAATACTAAAGTTATTCAAACAAACTAATTAATGACAAAGCCATAGCTCTCAATAAAATTATGGCATAACATGCTAACTGGCCCTCAGGACTAAATTAAAGAAGCTATACTGGTATATGTAATGTAGCAAGATACACTGCTGAGGATGAATGCAGAACAAAGTATCTGTAATGTATAATTGATAAAACAGTAAGAAAAATGACAAAACAAGAACTTTATCAAATTAACAAAGATTAAAACAGGAAAAACTCATCATTCCCCTTCTTTTTCTGAATGATTCAGTCCTAAAGCCATTAGATAGGGCAGAGCTAGATAGGGAGAAAACAGTGCCCCAAACCAGGCAATCAGAAGACTGGAGCCCTACATGAAGAAGAACAGTCTCCAAGGAGAAGCAACCCAGCATGAGGTCTCAGAGTCTGAACATGAACAAAGAAAGACCCTAGGAAGGGCAGCCTATCACAGGATGACAGAAGCTAAGCAGGGTAAGGAAGGAATCCTGGGGAGCGGAAGAGGAGGGGTGATCTAGGGCAGCGAGTCACAACTCAAGCAGGGTAGAGAGGGCATCCAGGATGCCCAAGCCTAAAGAGTGTCAGCAGAGTGTTCATGCACAAGGAAAGCCAACATGGGATATCAGCAGAACCCACTTGTGGTGAGGAGGGCATAAATACAGGCAAAGGGTGGCAATGAGAGATAGGTTACATACAAGGGATTGAACAAATAAGAAAACATTACAGATAGTGGGAAGCAAGTTTCTCGATGTTTGTTTCTCACAAAAGAGAGTTACAAATACTAGAATAAAAACCCTATGAGATTAGAATTGAAAGTTATCAGTATAAATTCATTTCAGTATCTACCCAGATAGGTGTAGGTAGGTAGGCAGACAGAAGACAAAATAGATATGTACACATAGGAATGTATATATAGATATATACATATTTTGTAGGTCTATACTCAGAGAGGGACCAGGAATGGTGACACTTCAATAACATAAACATACCTACAGTGCATATCTTGGCTTCAAAATATTTTCCAGTAAAAGGAATCAGAGCTCCTTGGCTTCTTAAAGAAATAGCTGCTTCTAAGGTTGGTGTAGGAAAGTTAAAGATGAGCCTGTAATATCATATTATGCCAAGGAAGTATTCCAATTCCAAGAATGGAGAAGTGGCAAAGGATACAAAAGTTCAAATGAGCTCCCAGTGGCAAAATATGGGATAATTTGATCAAAATAAATGATGATGGTGTGACAGGCAGAATAACAACCCTCAAAAATGTCTAGGTCTTAAACCTGTAATCTTCAAACATATTAGGTTATATGGCAAAGGGAAATTAAGGCCGCTAATAAACAACCCTAAATAGGAAGATTATCCTAGATTATCTGATAGGCCCAACTATGTCTTAAACCCTGTAACTTTCAAACCTATTAGGTTATATGGCAAAGGGAAATTAAGGTTGCTAATCAACAACCCTAAATAGGAAGATTATCCTAGATTATCTGATAGCCCAACGTAATCACAAGGGTTATTAAAAGTGGAAGACAGCCCCCCTTCGGGTGAGCTCAAGCCCTGCTTTGGACAAACACGAGTCCCGCTTCGGGTGAGCCGTGCTTCTCTCTCTCTCTTTTTCTCTCCCTTTCTCTCTCTCTGTCTCTCCTGGGATTCTCTTTTTCTCTGCCCCTTGCTCACTTATGCCCCCCCCCCTCAAAAAGAAAAGGGAGGGGGAGACAGAGGCAGAAGAAAGTCAGAGGAAGATACGACTAAGAAGAATGGTCAGAAAGAAGACATCCAGATGGCTAACACATGAAAAAAATGCTCAACATCACTCATCATGAGGGAAATACAAATCAAAAACCACCATGAGATACCACCTAACACCTGTCAGAATGGCTAAAGTTAACAACTCAGGCAACAACATATGTTGGCGAGGATAAGGAGAAAGAGGAACCCTTTTGCACTGCTGGTGGGAATGCAAACTGGTACAGCCACTCTGGAAAAAAGTATGGAGGTTCCTCAAAGAATTAAAAATAGAACTACCCTATGACCCAGCAACTGCACTGCTAGGTTATTTATCCAAAGGATACAGGTGTGCTGTTTCAAAGGGGCACATGCACCCCAATGTATTTTATAGCAGCACCATCAACAATAGCCAAAGTATGGAAAGAGCCCAAACGTCCATTGACGGATGAATGGATAAAGAAGATGTGGTATATATATATATATATATATATATATATATATATATATATATATATATATATATATATATAATGGAGCATTGCTCGGCAATCAAAATGAAATCTTGCCATTTGCAACAACATGGATAGAACAAGAGAGTATTATGCTAATTAAAACTAAGTCAGTCAGAGAAAGACAAATATCATATGACTTCACTCGTATGTGGAATTTAAGATATAAAACAGATGAACATAAGGGAAGGGAAGCAAAAATAAAAACAGGGAAGGGACCAAACCATAAGAGACTCTTAAATACGGAGAACAAACTGAGGGTTGCTGGAGGGGTTGTGGGTGGGAGGATGAGCTGAATGGGCAAGAGGGATTAAGGAGGGCACTTGGTGCTTTAGCACTAGGTGTTATATGTAGGGGATGAATCACTGGATTCTACTCCTGCAATCATTATTGCAATATTTGTTAACTAACTTGGATGTAAATTAAAAAAAAAAAAAAAAAAGATAAGCAAAAACAAAATAAACTACACTTACAATTTTGCAACCGAGAAAACTACTGTAATACCTTGCAGATTTTTTAACATACACATATATGTGTAATATATATGTAAACACATACATAGTATATATTCACGTTTTTAAATAAAAATGGGATTATATTATATTTTTAAAAAGGAAGAAAGGTCAGAATGACAAAATGTAGGAAGTACTCAACCCACCTCTGTTGGCTTTGATGGAAGAAGGAAGAACATTGGAAAAGGCAAGGAAGTGGATTCCCTAGAGCCTCCAAAGAGAAATGCAGCCGTAATTTAAGCCCTTGAAGTCGTTGATTTTAGTCCTTGATTTTGGCCAACAAGACCCACGTAGGGCTTGCAATTACAAAGCTGTAAGATGATAAATTTGTACTATTTTTAAGATAAGTTTGTAGTAATTTGTTACAACAGCACTAGAAAGCTAGTACAGACAGTAACAGGGTATAACCCATCAGATAAAATAAGTAATAGTGAGTCAATACAGATATACAGATATAGATACAGAAAGGTGATAGAAAGTTTAAAGAATTAAGGTATCTATATGGTTCAAAGTATCCACAAAATACTTATTAAGAAGGGAAAGTGAAGCCTGAAAATCACATGACCAGAATGATCAGCAGTAGCAGTGGGACAAATTACAATTATGTGCCACCTGATAGGACACACAATGAGAAGAATATAGCATCAATTCTGTGATATTCCTGACAAAGATCTATAACTTGAATCTAATTATGCGTAAACATTAGGTAACCCAAACTGAAGGATATATCATAAAATAACTGACCTATAATCTTTTAAAGTGTTAAGATTAAGAAAGAGTCACTATGGAACTGTTTCAGAGTGAAGGAAACTAAAGAGGTAACAGCAACTAAATGCAACACATGATTCTGAATTAGATCCTTCTGCTATACTTAGAACATTATTGAATAAGATCTAAATATCAGATGGCAAGAATGTGTCATTTTTAATTTTCTATTTTTATTTTTTAATGTTTACTTTTTGAGAGAGACAGAGAGAATGAGGGGCAGAGAGAGAAGGGGACAGAAAATCCGAAGCAGCCTCTGTGCTGACAGCAGAGTCCAATGTGGGGCTTCAATTCACGAACTATGAGATAATGACCTGAGCCGAAGTCTGACACTCAACTGACTGAGCCACCCAGGTGTCCCTGATTTCCTGTTTTTAAAAGCTGTCCTGTGGTTATGTAGGAGTCTCTGTAAAAAATACACAGGAAAGGGGAGAAAGGCTCTTTCCTTTCTGTCTGGTGGCAACCATCAGCTCAAAGGTAAGCCAAGATGGGTGTTTACAGGTACATCCAGGAGCTATGGAGGAAGAAGCAGTCCAATGTAACACGCTCTCTTCTCAGGGTACACTTCTGGTAGTACCATCAGCTCTCTGTACTCGACAGGGCCCTTGCCCAAACTGGCCCAAAAAAGCACACACACAAGGATACAAGGCCAAGCAAGGTTATATCATATATTGGATTTGTGTGCAATGTGGTGGCCACAAACACCAAGTGCCTAAGGGTGAAGCCTACAGAAAGCCTGCTCATCATGGCATTAACCAGCTAAAGCTTTCCCAAAGCCTTCAGTCTCTTGCAGAGGAGTGAGCTGGACACCACTGTGGGGGTCTGAGAGTCCTGAATTCTTACCAGGTTGGCAAAGATTCCACATACAAATTCTGTCAAGTTATCCTCATTGATCAATTCCATAAAGCTATCAGAAGAAATCCTGACACGCAGTGAATCACCAAACCAGTCTACAAGCACAGGGAGATGTGAGGGCTGACATCTGCAGGCTATGAGAATGTGGCCTTGGAAAGGGTAACAAGGTCCACCATGCTACTGGTGGTTCTCGCCACGCAGCAGGGAGAAGACGAATACTCTCCAGCTCCACTATTACTTGCTAACATAAGTGATGTTTGTAAAATTCTGAGCTGATACACAATTTAGGACAGTCATATCTGCTTAAAAGTGTCCTTTAATTTGTCTGCTAAAATTCATTGTCTGCAGAATGTTCCATGAATGCACTGTCAAATTATGAAAATTAAAATGCAATAATGTTTGAAGACTATAAGTGGTGGTGTATCTTGTATCTAATAAGATAAACGCTTCTGTCTTTGCTTTATCTTATTGGGAAGTTTATAGGTCAGTGTTTAACTGCTGTTTGGTATAACAGGTGTAAAATAAGTTCTGTAACAGTGGAATGTAGAAGCTAGCCATGTAGATTTGTTGATGCATGTAATGATACCAACAGCTTCATTGAGGTGATATAATGCTCTAGTGGTTTCCTCTCAAATGGCTGTTTTTAGGAGTTTGGTAAGAACAAGCTTTTTTAAATTAGATTTTGCTTAGAAATATGAAGAATATCCTAATCTTTTTATCATGATTATATGCAGAATAACAAAGTTAACCAAGGCCCACATTTTTAGGGTTAATCCGATATTCCATTTACTTAGTGGCTGCTTCTGAAAGAATAGTTGAAAAGAATGCTACCATTTTTAGAACTGAATAAAACTGCTGCAAGAGGGTTCTCTTACAAATGAAAATAAATCCTGCTTTACCCAAGCAAAATTGCCTTGGTCTCCACAGTACTGCTGAAGTTCACATAAAAGGCAAAGGCTCCTGTTCCATCCCACAATGAATTTCATACAAAGCACTCAGTAATGGTATTTATACTGGGGTATATTAAAACTGATGGAAACTGAACATTAGGTAAATGAGAAGAATTTACCTTAAGATTTATAAGTTAGTAACCAATGCTAGGATTGGGAAACTGGTGGCTATCAGATAGTGTGGGGATAAAGAATTAAAGTTGGCGTTGATCAGCATTGAAAGGAAGGAAGGAAAGAAGGAAGGAAAGAAGGAAGGAAGGAAGGAAGGAAGGAAGGAAGGAAGGAAGGAAGGAAGGAAGGAAGGAAGGAAGAAAGAAAGAAAGAAAGAAAAGAAAGAAAGAAAGAAAGAAAGAAAGAAAGAAAGAAAGAAAGAAAGAAAGAAAGAAAGAAAGAAAGAAAGAAAGAAAGAAAATTGAGGGTAATAGGACATGAGATTAGCAACTTATTCTCAAACAATTTAGGGGCAAAAGTTTCTGTACAGTACTTATAACATTTTTTCTCTTTTCTTCTTTTTTTTTTTTCTATTTGAGAGAGAGAGAGCACTTGAGCAGGAGAGAAGGGCAGAGGGAGGAAAGGAGGGAGGGAAGGAAGAGGAGGGAGGGAGGGAGGGGGAGAGAAAGAGAATCTTAAGCAGGCTCCACACACAGCGTGGAGCCCAATGCAGGGCTTGATCCCAGGACCCTGGGATCATGACCTGAGCTGAAACCAAGAGTTGGACACTCAACCAACTGAGCCATCCAGCCACTCCCTTATAACTTTTCATTAAACTTGAGACTGTTTTAAAAGGAAAATCAATAAATAAATCAAAAACAGAAGAAACATAAAACTCATAAATGCCCTCCCACAAAATGCCATTGATTATATAAACTGACAAACCTTTTCTCATAAATAATTTAGTCAATATGTATCAGAAATTTTTTAAGTCCTTATAATCCTTTGTTTTTTGGCCCAATAAATTTATCTCTGGAAATCTGGACAAATAATTCAAAACACAAAAGTTTAACCTACACAGATTAAACTTCAGTATTATTTACAACAGTAAAAAAATATATATAACCACTGAGGATTTCCATTAATAAGAAATTTGTGTTAACTACTATATACATTAAAATAGAAAACTTTAGGGACACCTGGGTGGCTCAGTCATTAAGCATCTTACTTCAGCTCAGGTCATGATCTCACAGTTTGTGAGGAGTTAGAATCCCGTATCAGGTGAGCTGGAGCCCCGCTGTGGGTGATCCCTGCTTCTTTCTCTCTCTCTCTGCCCCTCGCTCACTTGTGTGCTCTCTCTCTCTCTCCCCCTTCCCTCCCCTCCCTCTCTCTGCCTGCCCCTGGCTCACTTGTGCCCCCACCCCCTCTCTCTCTCTCTCTCTGAAAGAAAGAAAGAAAGCTGTATGCCACTGAAAATAATATATGAAGAGCTCTGAATAACATGAAAAAATGGCCATACTGCAAAGAACATTTTGGAAATAGCATCACAATTACAAATGCACACTCCTTTTCACCCAGAAATTCCACTGCTAGGATTTTATCCTACTGATTTACATACACATATATGCAAAGCAATATGTATTTTAAGTTTTTCACCACCACACTGGTTGTAATAGTAAAAGATTATAAATAACCTAAATAGCCATCAATAGAAATTAGAAAAATTATGGTACATCTATAACATAGAACATTCTGCATTTGCAAAAAGTAATAGGGAAGTTCTTTATGTAATACTGTGGAAGTCTCACCACAATATTAAGGGAAAAGAACAAAACAGTGGTATGTATATAGAGATATGTGTATAGACATACAGACATACATCTCAGAGATACTGAGAGAAGTGCTGCTTATCAGCTCACACCATGTTATAACAGGGTAGGTACTTCTAGTACCTGGATACGGAGGCGCAGATAAACCTGCATCACTTCATCAGCCCTCCTGTCACTATCTCTGACTCAAAGAGCAGTTTTGCATCTGTGTTTCCAAACTACTTGAAAATATTTTGCCTCTCTCTGCCAAAAAAAAAAAAAAAAAAAAAAAAAAAAGCCTTTTTATCATAACCTTGCCAATTAATAGGGAAGTTTATATTTCATTTTGTTCATCAGTAAAATGGGGGAGATGTTTGTATTGCTCAGAAACTCCTTTTAAAATGATACCATAGGGGCGCCTGGGTGGCTCAGTCGGTTAAACGGCCGACTTCGGCTCAGGTCATGATCTCACGGTCCGGGAGTTCAAGCCCCGCGTCAGGCTCTGTGCTGACAGCTCAGAGCCTGGAGCCTGTTTCAGATTCTGTGTCTGACCCTCCCCCATTCATGCTCTGTCTCTCTCTGTCTCAAAAATAAATAAACGTTAAAAAATAAATAAGTAAAATAAAATGGTATCATAATTTAAAACTTTAAAAAAGTCAAAACCGGAGGTGCCTGACTGGCTCAGTCAGAAGAGCATGCAACTCTTGATCTCAGGGTCGTAAGTTCAAGCCCCACAGTTAGATGTAGAGACTACTTAAATAAACTTAAAAAAAATTTTTTTAATAAAAAGTCTAAATTAAACTCTGAAAAGATGACACAGTGGCCTAGGATCTCAAAATGTCAGCAAATCAATGTAATACTAGATTATATCAAGACCAATCCCAAATTACAATTTAAACAGAGTAATCTGCTTTATACTGAGGCATTCTGACACCATCAACTCCCAATTTTCTTTGCCACAAAAACCCAAAATAACAGCTAATTTGAAACCGAGTTTAAATGTATTTGTATAATCACATAGAAGTATAGATGTTTCTGGCAATTCACAATACTACATATGGTATTTTGTTACTATGTTTAAATATCTGACTTTGTATAAACTAGATACAACTCTTTATTTGCTACATAATTCTAATGAAATTATCAGCCCCTGGCAGAAGTGTCCACTCATACTTACTAATTCTAACTTTATTAAGAGCAAAAAGGTAATTATTTTTCCTGTTACTTTACAACAGATACTGTCTAAACCTGCTTAATGAGATAGCAAATATTCACTGATTGGGAACAAAGAACCACATAGTCAAAAAGTATTTGGATGCAAGGAAAATCAGTGGTTAAATCCATTGAAAGTACTTAAATGGAGCTGATGCAACCAAAAGGAGAAGGAAAAAATTATTAGAAGCTACTTAAAATTATTGTTAAAATAGCAACTGATATCCTGGTATTTTTAAATATTCATTTGTAAAATTAAAAAATTAAACAAGAAATTTTTAGGGACACCTGGCTGAGTCGGTAAACACCTAACCTGATCTCAGAGTTGTGAGTTCAGGCCCCATGTTGCACATAGAGCTTACTTTAAAAAAACAAACAAATTAATTAAAAAAGTAATTTACTTAAAAAATAAATTTTTAAGGTAATGTTTAATTTTAATTGTTTTTTTAATGTTTACTTATCTTATAAAGAGAGAGAGAGAGAGAGACAGAGCACGAATGGGGAAGGGGCAGAGAGACACAGAACCTGAAGCAGGCTCCAGGCTCTATGCTGTCAGCACAGAGCCCAACACGGGGCTAGAACCCACAAGCCATGAGATCATGATCTGAGCCAAAGTCAGATGCTTAACCAACTGAGCCACCCAGGTGCCCCAAGATAATTTTTTTAAATTAAATTTAAATAAATACTCACTTGTAGCAGATAAGAACTGCCTGGATCTAATAAGCTGGCAGCTTCATTCTGCATCGTGTTCTGTTGTGTAATGGCATCTTCTCGTTTCCGCTCTTTCTGCCCTGCTTCATCGTCTTCATATTCATCTAAGCACTAAAAAAAGAATAGTTTCCATTTTATTTCCATATAATCTTAACAGAATGTTGTGACAGTATGTGAAGACACATTTGACAACATTAAAGAAGTATCTGTGCATACAGCAATATGTACATTTAATTCCTGTAAACTAAAGTATCTGCTTAAAATTCCAACCTCCACATTGAGACCCCTGATAACTCACCTTTTCTCTAGACTCCAAATAGCAGTTACAGGGTTTGCCTAAAGGTAAGATTCATTTCTTCTTTTCTTACATTCATTCAACAAGTAAACAAATGATGTTTACCTCTTTTCAGAGAATAACAAAAGATATAACCAAGACATGGACTTTTTAGACCAGTGGGAAGATTGTGCGTGTGTGCATGTGTGCATGTGTGTGACGCAGGAGACTAGTATGTTCTGCCATGATCCATGAAACTACAGGAAGCTAAATGTTAACTTGCAAGCAGGGTGAGACCTCAGACCCTTCATAGTTCTTGAGAGAGGTGAGGATTCAAAAGGCATATGCTCTGATCACAAGGAACATAAATAGCTTGAGAAGTATAGACTTTCCACTACATAACACAGAAAGAAGTTACACTGCCACAATTCCCCAGAATATAAGTAAAACATGATCAAAACTGATTTGGGGGGTAGCACATGGGTGACTAAGTCGGTTGAGTGTCCGACTCTTGATTTCAGCTCAGGTCATGATCCCAGGGTCACAGGATTAAGCCCTGCATGAGGCTCTACAGTGAATATGGAGCCTGCTTAAGATTCTCTCTCTCTAGAGGAATCAAAATAGAGGAGAAATACAGTGATCCAAAGTTCCCTCATCCATCAAACACAGCACTATTGAGGACAGAAGACTTGGAATTCTAGGAATCTTGGCGAAAGAAGGACAGAAACATCCCCAGGGGGCCCCCAGGGACAACGTGACAGACCATAGGTGCGTTATTGCAAATTGGGAGATAAAATGGGCAGTGTAGGCATGGAGGGGAGGGATCCCCTTCTGTGGAAAGACAAAAGGACGAGAAAGAGAGGCTGTGGAAGTGTATTTGGACAAGAGAAAAACCACGGACCGGGGAGTAGAAAAAATGGAGAAATAATCAATTTATAACTCGATCCAGGGTTGTGGGGCTTCTACCAGACTGGGGCCGGCCACCCTGTACATACACCTGGCAGGGGACGGGAGGGTGGGCAGGAGCTAGCCCTGGGCTCAGTAGCTAAGTCAGAGGCACAGTCAGAGAGAAAAATCCTCTCCCTGAGTGCTGTGGGAAGAAGGTAGATAGCTCCAAGGACAAAAGACCCTGCAGGCACCAGCCAGTCAGAGGCCCTTTGTAGGCTGGCTGGGGGGAGTGGCACTACCCCATAACCAGGGCCTGCGGAGCAGGATCCTTTAAGACATTGGGGTTTGAATCCCAGCTGAGCACCTGGAAAGCACAGCAGACTGGAGCAGGACAGAAGAGCCTGCTCGCACGTGCACAACACTGTGAAAATGGCCTGAACAGTGTGGTCTGGGACACCTGGTCAGGGAAAGAAAGAATGGGGTGTTGCCATTTTTCTCCCCATCACCAACAAAGTGGGGCTTCAGGGAACAGGACTGCAGCCCCCAGTGGAGGCAGGACTGCCTACACCAAACCACGCCTCCCCATGCCTCATAGCTACATATGTACCGACGCAAGATTGACACTGACTGAACCAGAGGGCCCCACCTCTAGACCAGCGCAACCACTGGTTCCAAGGCACAATCAGATATCAGTCCAGTGGTTTTGCATTTTCTTATTTTAGATATGTAGATAGGTTTTTTTCCTTCCCTTTCTTCCTCTTAGTTCACCCCTTCCCTATTCTGAATATTCTGGTCGTTGGTTTAAGTGGACATTTTTAATCTATTCTTTTTACCCCTCTTCTGTATCTCCTTCTTCTTCATTTTCCTCTCTCTCTGGATTAAGTTGTATACTTTCTCTAATTCCTGCCTAGTCAATTTTTTCCTCTCTTTTTCCCCACCCCTATCATTTCTCTCTTTATATGGTATAAGGCTTCTTCCACCACCACCACCCCTTTTTAAATTTTTTCCAGGAAAAAATTCGTTGTTACTTCAACGAACAAATCAAATCACAGCTGGTGGCAGGTCCAAACCACTATCATGAGTAGGGAAATAAAGCAACCAGTCACAACAACAAAGAGCATGCAACACACTCCAAAAATCACCTCCTAAAGGTCCAGGCCCTGGATGGTTTATGACCCTTTTTTAATATAATAGTGTTTGCAGGTGCAGGACACACAATAAGCTATTAAAACACATAAGGCACAGAAAACTAGCCAAAATGATGAAACAGAATTCTCAAAAGAAATTCCAGGAAGAAATGACAGCTAAGTAATTGCTCAAAACAGATATAAACAATATATCTGATCAATAATTTAGAATAATAGTCATAAGATTAACAGCTAGGCTTTAAAAAGTAGAGACGCTATTGCTGCAGAGATCAAGGAACTAAGAGATAGTCACAATGAACTAAGAGATGTTGTAAATGAGGTACAAAATAAACTACATGCAATGACAGCAAGGATGGAGGAAGCAGAGGGGAGAATAAGTGAAAGAGAAGATAAAATTATGGAAAATGATGAAGCCCAGAAAAAGAGGGATAAAAAAAAATACTAGACCACGGGGAGAATTAGAGAGCTAAGTGATTCAATGAAACAATAATATCCGTATCATAAGAGTTCCAGAAGAAAAAGAGAGAAAGGTGCAGAAGGTTTACTTGAAAAAATTATAGCTCAGAACTTCCATAATCTGGGGAAGGAAGCAGACATCCAAATCCAGGAGGCACAGAACACTCCCTTCAGATTCGACAAGATTAGGTCTTCACCATGGCTATGACAGCGAAACTGGCAAAATACAAAGATAAAGAGAATTATAAAAGCAGCTAGGGACAAATGGGCCTTAACATACAAGGGTAGACACATAAGGGTAGTTCCAGACCTGTCCAGTGAAAATTGGCAGGCCAGAAGACAGTGGCAGGAAATAGTGCTGAAGAGGAAAAATATGCAGCCAAAAATCCTTTATCCAGCAAGGCTGTCATTCAGAACACAAGGAGAGAGAAGAGACTTTCCCAAACAAAAGCTGAAGGAGTTCATGACCACTAAACCAGCCCTGCAAGAGATCCTAAGGGGGACTCTATGAGTGGAATGCTACAAAGGCTACAAAGGACCAGAGACATCACAAGCATGAAACCTACAGGTAACACAATGACACTAAATCCGTATCTTTCAATAACAACTCTGAATGTAAATGAGCTAAATCTTCCAATCAAAAGACACAGGGTGTCAGAATGGACAAAAAACAATATTCATCTATATGCTGTCTACAAGAACCTCATTTTAGACCTGAAGACACCTTCAGATTGAAAGTAGGGAGATGGAGAACCATCTATCATGTTACTGGAAGTCAAAGAAGGCTGGAGTAGCCATACTTATATCAGACAAACTAGATTTTAAACTGAAGGCTGTAACAAGAGATGAAGAAGGTCATTGTATCATAATTATGTGGTCTATCCATCAAGAAGAGCTAACCATGTTTATGCTCCCAACGTGGGGCTACCCAAGTATATAAATCAATTAACACAAACATAAGCAATCTTATTGATAAAAATACAGTAATCGCAGGGGACTTTAGTACTCCACTTACAACAATGGACAGATCATCTAAACAGAAAATCAATAAAGACACAATGGCCTTAAATGATACACTGGACCAGAAGGACTTGACAGATATATTCACAACTTTTCATCTAAAAGCAGCAGAATACACATTCTTCACAAGTGCACCTAGACCATTCACCAAGATAGATCACATACTGGGTCACAAAACAGCCCTTAATAAATATGAAACAAATGAGATCATACCATGTGTATTTTCAGATCACAATGCTATGAACTTGAAAAAAAATGGAAAGAGAAAAAAACTGGAAAGCCTCCAAATGCATGCAGGTTAAAAAACATCCTACTAAAGAATGAATGGGTCAACCAGGCAATTAAAGAAGAAATTTAAAAATACATGAAGACAAATAAAAGTGAAAACATGACAGTTGAAACCCTTTGGGATGCAGCAAAGGCAGTCATAAGAGGAAAATACATTGCAAACCAGGCCTATCTCAAGAAACAAGAAAAATCCCAAACACAAAACCCAACCTCACACCTAAAGTAACTAGAAGCAAAACAGCAAACAAACCCAAAGCCAGCAGAAGAGAAATAATAAACATTATAGCAGAAATAAACAATATAGAATCAAAAACAACAACAACATGAGAACAGATCAATGAATCTAACCGCTGGTTTTTTGAAAAAATAAACAAAATTGATAAACCCCTAGCCAGACTTCTCACAATGTAGAAAAGAGAGAGAATCCAAATAGATAAAATCACGAAAGAGGAGATCTCAAACAACACCAGAAATACACACAATTATTAGAGAATACTATAAAAAATTATATGCCAAAGAACTGTACAGCCTGGAAGAAATGGACAAATTCCTAGACGACCACACACTACCAACACTCAAAGGGGAAGAAATAGAAAATTTGACCAGACCCATAACCAGCAAATAAATTGAATGAGTTATCAAAAATCTCCCAACAAATAAAACTCCTGGGCCACATGGCTTCCCAGGGGAATTCTACCAGACACATAAAGCAGAGTTAATACATATCCTTCTCAAGATATTCCAAAAATAGAAACAGAAGGAAAGGTTCCATACTCATTCCATAAAGCCAGTATTACCTTGATTTCCCAAACCAGACAGAGAACCCACTAAAAAGGAGAATTACAGGCCAATATCTCTGATGAATATGGGTGCAAAAATTCTCAACAAGATATTAACAAATCAAATTCAACAGCACATAAAAAGAATTGTTGACCATGATCAATTGAAATTCATTCCTGGACTGCAGGGCTGGTTCAATATTCGTAAATCAAACAATGTCATACATCACATTAGTAGAAAAAAGGGTAAGAACCATATGATCCTGTCAATAGATGCTGAAAAAAAATCATTGGACAAAATACAGCACCCATTCTTAATAAAAACACTCAAGAAAGTCGGGATAGAAGGAATATACCTTAACATCAAAAAGGTCATATATAGAAAGTCAACAGCTAGTATCACCCTCAATGGGGAAAAACTGAGAGGATCCCCCCGAAATCAGGAACACAACAGGGATGTCCACTCTCACCACTGTTCTTTAACACAGGGTTAGAAGTTCTAGCCTCAACAATTAGACAACAGAATGAAATAAAGGCATCCAAACTGGCAGAGAAGAACTCAAACTTTCACGTTTTGCAGAAAACATGATACTCTACATGCAAAACCCAAAAGACGCCACCAAAAAGCTGCTAGAACTGACACATGAATTCAGCAAAGTCACAGATACAAAACCAGATTGATACAGAAATCAGCTGCATTTCTATACACTGATAATGAAGCAACAGAAAGAGATATTAAGAAATCAATCCCATTTACAACTGCACCAAGAACCATAAAATACCTAGGAATATACCTAACCAAAGATGTAAAACATAAGTATGCTGAAAACTATAGAAAAATTATGAAAGAAATTGAAGACAACACAAAGAAATGGAAAAACATTCCACGCTCATGGATTGGAAGAACAAATATTGTTAAAATGCCAATACAACCCAAATCAATCTACACATTCAAAGCAATCCCAATCAAAATTGCACCAGCATTCTTCTCAGAGCTAGAACAAACAATCCTAAAATTTGTATGGAACTACAAAAGACCCTGAAGAGCCAAAGTAATATTGAAAAAGAAAACCAAAGCTGGAGGCATCACAGTCCCGGACTTCAAGCTGTATTACAAAGCTATAATCATCAAGACAATATGGTATTGGCACAAAAACAGATACAAAGACCAATGGAATGGAATAGAGAACCCAGAACTGGACTCACAAATACATAGCCAACTAATCTTTAACAAAGCAGGAAAGAATATCCACTGGAAAAAAGACAGTCTGTTTAGTAAATGGTGCTGGGAGAATTGAATCACAGCAACATGCAGAAGAATGAAACTGGACCACTTTCTTACAGCATACACAAAAAGAAACTCAAAATGGATGAAAGACCTAAATGTGACACAGGAAACCATCAAAACCCTACAGAAAACAGGCAACGATTTCTTTGACCTCAGCTGCAGCAGCTTCTTACTCAACACATCTCCAAAGGCAAGGGAAATAAAAGCGAAAACGAACTATTGGAAACTCATGAGATAAAAAGCTTCTACACTGCAAAGGAAACAATCAACAAAACTAAAAGGCAACTGACAGAACGGGAGAAGATATTTGCAAATGACATATCAGACAAAATCTATAAAGAACTTACCTAACTCAACACACGAAAAACAAATAATCCAGTCAAGAAATGGGCAGAAGACATAAATTGACAGTTTTCCAAAGAAGACATCCAGATGGCCAACGGACATATGAAAAGATGCTCAACATCATTCATCATCAGGGAAACACAAATCAAAACCACACTGAGATACCACCTCACACCAGTCAGAGTGGCTAAAATTAACAACTCAGTAAACAACAGAAATGGTCAGGATGTGGAGAAATGGGAACCCTCTGGCGCTGTTGGTGGGAATGCAAAATGGTGTACCCAATCTGGAAAACAGTTTGAAGGATCTTCAACAGATTAAAAATAGAATTACCCTATGACCCAACAATAGTACTACTAAAAATTCATCCAAAGGATACAGGAGTGCTGATTCATAGGGGCACATGTACCCCAATGTTTACAGCAGTGCTTTCAACAATAGCCAAATTATGAAAAGAGCCCAAATGTCCATCAACTGATGAATGGATAAAGAAGATGTGGTTTAGGGGCACATGGGTGGCTCAGTCGGTTGGGTGTCTGTCTTCGGCTTAGGTCATGAACTCGCAGCCTGTGAGTTCCAGCCCTGCATCAGGCTCTGTGCTGATAGCTCAGAGCCTGGAACATGCTTCGGATTCTGTGTCTCCCTCTCTCTCAAAAATAAAGAAACACTTAAAAAT
Organism: Neofelis nebulosa; assembly: GCF_028018385.1. Taxonomy (NCBI): domain Eukaryota; kingdom Metazoa; phylum Chordata; class Mammalia; order Carnivora; family Felidae; genus Neofelis; species Neofelis nebulosa. The sequence continues at coordinate 39,402,359 of NC_080789.1, read as the reverse complement.
AACTTAAAAAAAAAAAAAGATGTGATTTATGTATACAATGGAATACTATTTGGCAATGAGAAAGAATGAAATCCTGCCATTTGCAACAACGTGGATAGAACTGGAGGTATTATGCTAAGTGAAATAAGTCAGTCAGAGAAAGACCTATCATGTTTTCACTCATATGTTGAACTTGAGAAATGTAACAGAAGACCATGGGGGAAGGGAAGGGGGGAGAAAACAGTTTCAAACAGAGAGGGAGGCAAACCCATAAGAGACTCTTAAAGATAGAGAGGAATGTTGATGGGGGAGGGGGGCGGGGAAAGAGGAAAATGGGTGATGGGCATTGAGGAGGGCACTTGGGATGAGCACTGGATGCTATATGTAAGTGATGATTCATGGGAATCTACTCCTGAAGCCAAGAGCAAGCACAGTGTATACACTGTATGCTACCTAACTTGACAATAAATTATATTAAAAAAAAAAAATCTCTCTCTCTCTAGGAGTGCCTGGGTGGCTCAGTCGCTTAAGTATCCAACTTCCACTCAGGTCATTATCTCGCGGTTCATGAGTTGGAGCCCCATATCGGGATGTGTGCTGACAGCTCAGAGTCTGAAGCCTGCTTCACATTCTGTGTCTCCCTCTCTGCCCCTTCCCCACTCACACTCTTTCTCTCTCTCTAAAATAAATGTCAAAAAAATTTTTTTGAAGATTCTCTAACAAATAAAAGAAACTTATTTTGGGAACAGAACCTGTATACAGCTGTTCAAAGTGGAAATTAACAGGGGTCAAAAGTGGAGTAGACAACAATGTAGGCAATTTGATCCTATGAAAAATAATGTATCCTAGCAGGACAACAGAAACAACAAAAGAAATCTTGTAAAGGGTACCAAGGTTAAAGAAATTAGTCCTGATTAGAAAAACAATCTCTCTTAGAACTCTCTAAAAAACTTTTTCAGACCAATAGATAGTGTCATGTTTAATGGCAAAATATCCACAAAATTTAAAAGCAAAATCAGACTTAAAACATTCATATTCATTCCACTATCAAGATAGCTGTTAACATCACTCTGGGAGTGCTATCTGATTAAACTAGGTAATAAACAATTTCAACTTTAGAAAGAAAGCAAAATCCCTTTACCTCAGATCATATAATTTCATTGAGATAATAACATAAAAATATTTTAGAATTATTAGAGCTTGTTACGATGGTTTTTATGTAAGTATGAAAAAACAGCTTCCCAAAGTAAAATCAATAGTCAGATTGTATAATTTTATAATAATAAGTATAAAAAACAATAACCTTTATGAAACAGAACTATAAAACTTTGCTGAGAAATATAAACTAAAACCTATTCTTAAATGGAGAAAAACCTAACATTGTGAAGATATCAATAATCTGTAAATCAATTTGTAAGTTGAATAAAAATTCCAATCAATATCTTAAGGGAATTTATTTGGAAAGTAGAGTGGGTCATCTGGATAAATAAATACATAATGCATCCAGAAAACTTACTTTTCTGAAAAGAGTTATGACAGAACATTCACTCGTTAACATTAAAATGTATAAATTCACAATAATAACTGTACAATCGAGGCCCTTAGGAAAAAAGAATACAGTAAAAGAATTCTTCGATACTGAGACAAGAGATCAATCATTTAATGCAGAGTGCGGGCTAACAAGCACAAGAATAAGATCTGGGAAAAATAAAGAGTGGTCTTATCTCTAGCCTTCTACTCTAGGAAAGCAAACATCACTCATTCTCCAGTACCTGGACTGCAAAAATACCTTACCATAAGATCGAATGTTAGTCACACAAAGCTAGAACTCTTATATTCTAGAGTAGCATAGATAGAAAGCAAAAGTTGAAGCAAGTAGCGATGAACTCCCTGGGAACAGGGATAATATTTTATTTCTCCTTGTTTTCATTTGCTGAGATCCAGTCTCTCGATACTGACCACCTTCCCTCCTTCCACTACATCAATAAATGTAGACTCCCTTGCTAGCAAATTAAAAAGAAGAAGAAAAAAATTCAGCAAATGTTAAATGAATGAATGAGTTAACAAGATGAGACAAATTAGGGGGATGGGCAATGGTACCCCAACTTAAAACTGAACATTCTTTCTCATGGCAATGCTGTCACCTACTGACCCACGAACCTACTCATCACACATACTATCTCTGTGGAGAGTGTATGCATCTTACATTCTAGGCAGGTTTTAGAAAAGTGATTACTTGATGAATCACAACTTCCCTCCAAGGTTCTTCTAGCAACCAATACAGTTCTTTTGGCAACAAGCATCCTAAAAATTCTTTAAGCTATCTTACATAACTGGGATAAATACACCTGGAGGAACACTTTGCTAGAAATGGTGAGAAATAATGAAAAGTAAAAAAGAACTGAGTTAATGGACCAAGGTGGGTTAAGACATTTTCTACTTCTATTTCTTGCAAACATTAGTATTTCTCAAAGTGCACAGCCAACTGATATCCTTAAGAGAGACAGAATTATGTTTTAAGATTTTTTATTTTTAAGTATTCTCTACATCCAACATGGGGCTCAAACTCACAACCCCAAGATCAAGACTCACATGCTCCATCAACTGAGCCAGCCAGGCATCCTGACAGTTATTTTTTTTTATCTGAAATGTTTTTTTTTCTTTTTTATTGTTTTCTTAAATATAAATCCAAGTTAGTTAACATATAGTATAATAATGACTTCAGGAATAGAATTTAGTGATTCACTGCTTACATATAACACCCAGTGCTCATCCCAACAAGTGTCCTCCTTAACGCCCCTCAACCATTTAGCTCTTCCCCACCCAACAACCCCTCCAGCAACCCTCAGTTTGTTCTCTGTATTCAAGAGTGTCTTATGGTTTGTCTCCTTTGTTTTTACATTGTTTTTGCTTCCCTTCCTTACGTTCATCTGTTTTTTATCTACAGTTTTCAGTGTACAGAATTTTCACCTCTTTGGTTAGGTTTATTCCTAGGTATTTTATGGTTTTGAGTGCAATTGTAAATGGGATCGAGTCCTTGATTTCTCTTTCTGCTGCTTCATAACTGGTGTATAGAAATGCAATGAATTTCTGTGCATTTATTTTATATCCTGCGACATTGCTGAATTCATGTATCAGTTCTAGCAGCCTTTTGGATCTTCCACATACAGCATCACTTCATTTGTGAAGAGTGAAAGTTTGACTTCCTCCTTGCCGATCTGGATGACTTTTATTTCTTTGTGTTGTCTGATTGCTGAGGCTAGGACTTCCAACACTATGTTGGGTAACAGTGGTGAGAGTGGACATCCTTGTTGTATTCCTGACCTTAGGGGAAAGCACTCAGTTTTTCCCCATTGAGGATATTAGTGGCAGGTCTTTCATGATCTTGAGGTATGATGTTTCTATATCTACTTTCTTGAGGGTTTTTATCAAGAAAGGATGCTGTATTTTTTCAAACACTTTTTCAGCATCTATTGAGAGGATCATGTGGTTCTTATCCTTCTTTTATAATGTGATGCATCACACTGATTGATTTGTAGATACTGAACAAGCCCTGTATCCCAAGAATAAATCCCACTTGATCATGGTGAATAATTCTTTTAATGTATTGTTGAATCTGGTTGGCTAGTATCTTGTTGAGAATTTTGTATTCATGTTCATCAGGGAAACTGCTGTGTAGTTCTCCTTTTTAGTCGGGTCTTTGTCTGGTTTTGGAATCAAAGTAATGCTGGCCTCATAGAATGAGTTTGGAAGTTTTCTCTCCATTTCTATTTTTTGGAATGGCTTCAAAAGAACAGGAGTTAACTCTTCTTTAAATGTTTGGTAGAATTCCCCTGGAAAGCCATCTGTCCCTGGACTCTTGTTTGTTGGGAGATTTTTGATTACTGATTCAATTTCTTTATTGGTTATGCGTCTGTTCAAATCTTCTATTTCTTCCTATTTCAGTTTTAGTAGTTTATATGTTTCTAGAAATTTGTCCATTTCATTCAGATTGCCCAATTTGCTGGCATATAATTGCTCATAATATTCTCTTATTATTGTTAGCATTTCTGCAGTTTGGTTGTGCTCTCTCCTCTTTAATTCATGATTTTATTTATTTGGGCCCTTTTCCTTTTTCTTTTTGATTAGTCTCGCTAGGGGGTGTATCAATTTTGTCATTTTTTTCAAAGAACCAGCTCTTGGTCATTGATCTGTTCTACTGGTTTTTTTATTTTGCTATCACTGATTTCTGCTCTAATCTTTATTATTTCCCTTTTTCTGCTGGTTTGGACTTTATTTTCTGTTTTTTCCAGCTCTTTTAGGTGTAAGGCTGGGTTGTGTATTTGAGACCTTTCTTCCTTCTTTAGGAAGGCCTGGATTGCTATTTTCTTCCCTCTTATGACTGCCTTTGCTGCATCTCAAATGCACGACAACAAGGATGGACAAAGCAGAGCAGCGAATCTGCGATATAGAAGACAAAATTTTGGATAATAATGAAGCAGAAAAAGAGGTAAATAAAGGCAATAAAATCACAATACAAGACTTAGAGAAATCAATGACTTATTAAAAAAGAATAACATCCAAATCATAGCAGTCCCAGAAGATGAAGAGAGAGAAGAAGGGCAGAAGGTTTATGTGAGCAAATTATAGTGGAAAACTTTCCTAATTTTGGGAAGGACAAAGACATCAAAATCCAAGAAGCACAGAGAACTACCATTAGATTCAACAAAAACTGACCATCACCAAGCACATCATAATCAAATTCATAAAATACACAGACAAGGAAAGAATTATGAAAGCAGCAAAGGAAAAAAAAAGTCCCTAACCTATAAGGGAAGACAGATCTGGTTTGCAGCAGATCTATCCACAGAAACTTGGCAGGCCAGAAAGGAGTGGAAGGATATATACAATGTGTTGAACTGGAAAAATATGCAGCCAAGAATTATTCATTCAGCAAGGCTGTCATTCAAAATAGAAGGAGAAAGAGGTTCCCAAACAAAAACTAAAGGAGTTCGTGACCATTAAACCAGCCCCACAAGAAGTTCTAAGAGGGACCCTTTGAGTGGAGGAAACACAAAACAAAACAAAAAAGACCAAAAGAAACAAAGACTAGAAAGGACCAGAGAATATCACCAGAAACACCAACTTTACAGGCAACACAATGCCACTAAGTTTATATCTTTCAGTACTCACTCTAAATGTCAATGGATTAAATGCTCCAATCAAAAGACATAGGGTATCAGAATGTATAATAAAACAGGATCCATCTATATGCTGGTTACTAGAGACCCATTTTAGACCTAAAGACACCTGCAGATTGAAAGTAAGGGGAGGAAGAACTGTCTACCATGCTAGTGGTTGCCAAAAGAAAGCTGTAGTAGCCATACTCCTATCAGACAAACTAAATTTTAAAATAAAGACTGTAACAAGAGATAAAGAAGGGCATTACATCATAATTAAGGGGTTTATCCACCAAGATCTAACAACTGTAAATATTTATGCCCCCAATGTGAAAGCACCCAAATATATAAATCAATTAATCACAAACATAAAAGAAACTCATTGATAATAATACCATAATAGTAGGGGACCTTCAACACCCACTTACAACAATGGACAGATCATGTAAGCAGAAAACCAACAAGGAAACAATGGCTTTGAATGACACACTGGACCGGATGGACTTAATAGGTATGTTCAGAACATTTCATCCTAATGTAGCAGAATACACATGTAACATTCATTATCTAGAATAGATCGCAGACTGCGACACAAATCAGACCTCAACAAGATCAAGATCATACCCTGCATATTTTCAGACCACAACACTATGAAACTCGAAATTAACCACAAGAAAAAATTCAGGAAGACCATGAATACTTGGAGATTAAAGAACATCCTAAAAGAACGGGTTAACCAATAAATTAAGGAGGAAATTAAAATGTACATGGAAGACAATGAATATGAAAACACAACAGCCCAACAGTTACATAAAATTTTTTTTTAAGTTTATTTTTGAGAGAGAGAGAGAGAGAGAGAGAGAGAGAGAGGAAGAGAGAAAGAACAAGCAGAGGAGGGACAGAGAAAGGGAGAAAGAGAATCTCAAAGAGGCTCTGCACTGTCAGTGCAGAACCCATGCAGGGCTCAAGCTCACAAATTGCAAGATCAGGACATGAGCTGAAATCAACAGTCAGACACTTAACCAAATAGGCTGCCCAGGCACCCCTCCCCCTCAACAGTAATTTTTAAATAAGTACTAGCAAAAGAGAACCAAAAAGAACCATAAACATTTTTTAAAGTTTCTTTCTACTAAGTATAAGCTTTTTATCTGAGAGAAAAAGAGAAGAAGAAAAAGACACTGATTTTATATTATATTTATACCAATACTGTGGAACTGAATTCCTTATCTCTCTTCCCAGCTCTCATTTCTAGATGAATGTAATCATGTAAACATTACTCTCTCCTTTTACACAGATTACAGAAGAGAAATGCATTAGAACTAGGTTAACAATTATTTTATTTTTTTTTTTGTTTTTGTTTTTGTTTTGTCTTTTTTTTTTTTATTTATTTTTTTTAATATATGAAATTTACTGTCAAATTGGTTTCCATACAACACCCAGTGCTCATCCCAAAAGGTGCCCTCCTCAATACCCATCACCCACCCTGCCCTCCCTCCCACCCCCCATCAACCCTCAGTTTGTTCTCAGTTTTTAACAGTCTCTTATGCTTTGGCTCTCTCCCACTCTAACCTCTTTTTTTTTTTTTCCCTTCCCCTCCCCCATGGGTTTCTGTTACGTTTCTCAGGATCCACATAAGAGTGAAACCATATGGTATCTGTCTTTCTCTGTGTGGCTTATTTCACTTAGCATCACACTCTCCAGTTCCATCCACGTTGCTACAAAAGGCCATATTTCATTTTTTCTCATTGCCACGTAATATTCCATTGTGTATATAAACCACAATTTCTTTATCCATTCATCAGTTGATGGACATTTAGGCTCTTTCCATAATTTGGCTATTGTTGAGAGTGTTGCTATAAACATTGGGGTACAAGTGCCCCTATGCATCAGTACTCCTGTATCCCTTGGATAAATTCCTAGCAGTGCTATTGCTGGGTCATAGGGTAGGTCTATTTTTAATTTTCTGAGGAACCTCCACACTGCTTTCCAGAGCGGCTGCACCAATTTGCATTCCCACCAACAGTGCAAGAGGGTTCCCATTTCTCCACATCCTCTCCAGCATCTATAGTCTCCTGATTTCTTCATTTTGGCCACTCTGACTGGCGTGAGGTGGTATCTGAGTGTGGTTTTGATTTGTATTTCCCTGATGAGGAGCGACGTTGAACATCTTTTCATGTGCCTGTTGGCCATCCGGATGTCTTCTTTAGAGAAGTGTCTATTCATGTTTTCTGCCCATTTCTTCACTGGGTTATTTGTTTTTCGGGTGTGGAGTTTGATGAGCTCTTTATAGATTTTAGATACTAGCCCTTTGTCCGATGTGTCATTTGCAAATATCTTTTCCCATTCCGTTGGTTGCCTTTTAGTTTTGTTGGTTGTTTCCTTTGCTGTGCAGAAGCTTTTTATCTTCATAAGGTCCCAGTAATTCACTTTTGCTTTTAATTCCCTTGCCTTTGGGGATGTGCCGAGTAAGAGATTGCTACGGCTGAGGTCAGAGAGGTCTTTTCCTGCTTTCTCCTCTAAGGTTTTGATGGTTTCCTGTCTCACATTCAGGTCCTTTATCCATTTTGAGTTTATTTTTGTGAATGGTGTGAGAAAGTGGTCTAGTTTCAACCTTCTGCATGTTGCTGTCCAGTTCTCCCAGCACCATTTGTTAAAGAGACTGTCTTTTTTCCATTGGATGTTCTTTCCTGCTTTGTCAAAAATGAGTTGGCCATACGTTTGTGGGTCTAGTTCTGGGGTTTCTATTCGATTCCATTGGTCTATGTGTCTGTTTTTATGCCAATACCATGCTGTCTTGATGATGACAGCTTTGTAGTAGAGGCTAAAGTCTGGGATTGTGATGCCTCCTGCTTTGGTCTTCTTCTTCAAAATGACTTTGGCTATTCGGGGCCTTTTGTGGTTCCATATGAATTTTAAACAATTATTTTAAATTGAAACCAAAAAAGTCAAATTTTATGAAATGACAGTTTGGAACACAAATAATAAGCATCACTGATTGTCATCAAGTTCTTTGCTTTTCCAAAAGCTGCATTTTATAGCACTAATATTTCAGCAAGTAAAACCCCTGAACAAAACAAAGATATGATTTTCATTCCTAACAACACATTACTAACTTTAAAATTCTATATATGTCCTAAAAAATTATTCAGATTATTGCTACAAATCTGACAAAAGTAACCAAGTAAAAAGGAAATCAGGATTTTTTTTATTGTTTATATTTTAGAGAGAAAGAAAGAGAGTACGTGCAAGTGTGCACATGGGTGAGGGGCAGAGAGGGAGACAGAGAATCCTAAGCAGACTCTGTACTTTAATCAGAATGATTAAAATTAAAGACTGATAGTATCAAGCATTACTGAGGATTTCAAACATCCTAGGAATAGGAATAGGAATATTTCCTATATCACTGGTAAAAATTAAACACAGAAAACAGTTTGACAATTTCTTATAAACTTAAACATACATTTACCATATGACCCAGCAATTCTAGTTATTTACCAAGAGGAATAAAAACATGTTCACTCAAAACGTGCACAAAAACTTGTATGAAAAAAAAATCAACTTTTTTCATAATAGCCAAAAATTACAAATAGTTCAAAAGTCTACCAACTAGTAAACAGATAAAGAGTAGTATAGCCATATAGCAGAAAACTAACTCAGTAACAAAATGAATGAAATCTCAAAAGCATGATGTTAAGTGAAAGATACCAGAAAATGAAGACTATATACTGTATGATTCCATCTATATAAAATTCCAAAGAAAGCAAAATCATAATGACAGAAAACAGATCAGTGGATGCCAGGAGCTGGGTGTGAGAAGAAGGAGCTGATGAGAAAGGGGCAGAAGGAGTGATGGAAATGTTCTATATGATTCTCATGATGGTTTACTCAGATTTGTACATTTGTCAAAATTCATCAAATTGTATTCTTAAAACAGTAGCATATTATTATATATAAATGACAAATAAATATAACATTAAAAACATAGTGAAGATATTGAACAAATGAAATGAGTTTAAAAAACAAAGACTGAACATTTTATCTGATTAAGCTTCTAGATCCAACTACTAATTACAGAAAATAGAGGGGGGACATAAACTCTCATCAGATAACCACCATGGAGATGCAATCATGAAATCCAAACTATAGGAAACTCTAAGCAGGAGTCAGAAAACTGTGAAAAAATAAGGCAATATTTTAGTCTTCTAGGGCTACATAAGATCTGTTACTTTTATTTTTTTTTAACAATCCTTTAAAAACACAAAACCATTCTTAGCTCTCCATCATACAGAAACAAGCCTCTACTGATCTCTGCTATAAAAACCAAACAGCCAGTCTCTACAACTAATAAACTGCCAGGAGAAGGGAAAAGAGAAAACAAAGGAGAAGAGACCAATAAATTTGAAACTCAAAGGACATATGAACTAATACCAATATACCGACCTACTCTATGTCCTTATTAAAGGAAACTTTTTTTAAAATTATCATTTAAGAGACTGTTTGAACAATGCACATATGGTAAAAGTAAGTCTCAGGAGTTTCATGAGATTAAGGATCTATTTTCAACCTTTTTAGGTGCAGTGATATTTTTTGTTTAAAAAAAAAAAAAAGATTCCAGGGGACCTGGGTAGCTCAGTGGGTTAAGCGTCTGACTCTTGGTTTCAGCTCAGGTCCTGATCTATCTCACAGTTCAAGGCCCCTCATCCCCCATCAGGCTCTGCACTGACAACATGAAGCCTGCTTGGGATTCTCTCTCTCTCTGCTCCTTCTTCCCTCCCTGTCTCTCTCTCTCTCTCTCTCAAAATAAACAAATTAAACTTAAATTTAAAAAGAAAATTACAGGGCGCCTGGGTGGCTCAGTCGGTTAAGCGGCCGACTTCGGTTCAGGTCATGATCTCACAGTCCGTGAGTTCGAGCCCCGTGTCGGGCTCTGTGCTGACAGCTCAGAGCCTGGAGCCTGTTTCGGATTCTGTGTTTCCCTCTCTCTGACCCTCCCCCATTCATGCTCGGTCTCAAAAACAAATAAACGTTAAAAAAAAAATTTTTTTTTTAAAAAGAAAATTACAAGATAGGAACTCAGAATTTGGAATCATAAAGACCTAGATTCAAATCCCAGGTCTGTCACTTAAAATAGTAATAGTTTCTACTATTGACTATTTTCTAGGTGTGCAGGGCACTGTTAAGCACTAACATGTAATATTTCATAAATTCTCACAAAAACCTTAGGAAGGTGTGTACTATTTTACAGAAGAGGAATGTGAGGATCAGAATTACATAACAGGCTTAAAAACACAAAGTTGTTGAGGGGTCAGTTGGAACTCTGACCAAGAATAACCTATTCATCAGTCATAAAATTCACTTAGCACCTCACAACCAGAATTTTCGTTAAGAAAAAGAACAGAACAGAAAATATCAGAGAACACGTTTTTAATGAAGCTTTTGTTTCAGACTGTCTATGAATACACTGGCTCACTTAGTGTAAGTATATAGTACAGAATTAGAGGTGCAGGGAAAAAAGAGCGGTTATGAGTTGATGATAGCCGTAGCTGGATGACAGCTGTAGAAGCATTTATCTACCCTGTAGTTTTGTGTGTGTGTGTGTATTAATTTTTAATTTTAAAGGGACTTTCTGGAGGAATTCTATCAGGTCGCATTCCCACATCTACTTCAGTCACTGAAACAGACCAAGCTTCCCCCAGGTCTCATCCAGCACTGTACAGACTCATTTCCATCTTGCTTTGTACATTCCGTAATCTAAGTCAATCATGTATTCCTCCTCTCCTTCCTAATCATTACACTGTATCCTCTGAATTCCTGTAGATTCATGAACTGCTCTCCTCAGCTGCAGAATGAAATCTAGCTGGCTCTCAGTAAAAGCCCTTCCCCCCTATAGCTGTCTCAACTTAAAGCTATTTGTTTTTTAATTTCTCTCATACCTTCAGTCTTGGTGGTAGGGTTAATGCTTTCTCTGACCACCATTCTGGAGCAATTCTCTCCTTTGACCATGAAGCTCTATCTAGCCAAGTGATTCTCATTTAGTCAATATCACTCCCTACAAGGCCTGGAATTTTGTGAAGGCATTTTTGGTCGTATTGATGACTAAGGGAAGCTACTGGTTTATGGATCAGGAGCATGGAATGAATATCTTGCAATGTGAAAAGTTAGTCCAAGAAAAAACTGACCTACATCCCATTCAACTGCAGAATGTAATACTGAACAGTCATGAAGGTGAAAAATCTATAATGATCTAGGCTTAAACATATTTTACCTCTAAAAAACAATGGGGGGGGGGTATGCCAGGTTTTAAAATATACATAGATTTTTCCAGGAAAACAACTATACCTTGTAAATGGTATTTTGTTAGTAACCTTATGAAAAAATTGCTTGACATTTCAGAAAATATCACTAACAGCAAAACTATTCATGCTACTTGAGTCATTAATAAAGCACACTTTTATCAGTCCAAAAGAAAGTTTGAAAGCCACAGTACTGTTTTTATAGCTCTAAGTCTCTGCTTGAGGCAATAGACTGCACTATCACAATAGCAGCATTACAACAAGGTATCACACTTTTATAACAAAATATGGCATATACAGAATGTATTCAATGTTTGCTGAACTAAATGGGTGCACAGTGGAAAGACAAGACTAGACTGAACCAAATTACAAAAGACACTGAGACTAAAAAATTGAGGCTTAAAGTCTAAAATACAAAGTGACCCGCCAATCATCATTTAATTTCTTAAACAAATGAGAGGCATACTAGTTTTGAAAGACTAACCTTACTGGGAATCTTAAGGCAGAAATTTCCCACTACTAAAATTTGTTACCACAGATCAAAGGTTTTTTGGTTTTCGTTTTTTTTTTTTTTCCTTCGGTTCAAAGTCTTCCCTTTTATTAAAGTCCAAGTTACCACTACATGGTTTGGTATTCAATAAAGGAAAACGTGTTCAAATAAGGTAAAACTTTATCATCAGTATCTCCAGGTGATTGTTTACACTCAAGTAGCATCGTGAGCATTGCTGAGAAGCCCATCCATGAGGTTTACACTTTGCCTAATTCCTCTGGAGTGGACATTCCCAGTTCATTTAAAGTTAGCCTAAGTTTCTGGATGACACAGAGGTAGATTTCCTTATGAGGTCCTGCTTTGTCCTTAACAATCTGCAGGATGCAAACTGCAATAGCAAAAATTTAACCACCTGCATGTCAGCAAAGCAGCATCAATGACTTTGGGTTCTGGAACCAGATCACAGCCAACAAGCATGTTCATCCCTTTACACAATTCCCAGGCATCAATATCCGACTTGATGAAGTATGTCACCCAGCAAGCATCACACTCCTTATCTGTCCCCTGTGACCCATGGGAGTAGCAGCTAAGGCAGCAAGGCCAGAGGACCAGGGGGCTCAGGGGCCCAGGGCAGGGTACAGGAGGCCTCCAGGGCTGGGAAGGGCAGCTACAGCTGCTGCTACCATGCAGGAGCAGAGAACAGCACTGACCCTGATGATGACAGCATACAGTCCAAGCCAAAAGTTTTTAATATATCAAAAATTTAGTAAAAAAAAATTTATTTTAATTTATAAAGGGGCACCTGGGTGGCCTAGTCAGTTGAGCATCCGACTTTGGCTCAGGTCTTGATCTTGAGGTTCATGGGTTCGAGCCCTACATCAGGCTCTGTGCTGACAGTTCGGAGCCTGGAGCCTGCTTCGCATTCTGTGTCTCCCTCTCTCTCTGCCCCTCCCCCACTTGCCCTCTGTGTCTCTCTCAAAAGTAAACATTAGAAGAATTTTTTAATAAAATAAAAATTTAGTAAGTTGATAAAGTGAAATAACTAAAACGGATCCATTTCATGGATTAATAAAAATTTTATTAATGTATTTTTAAATGCTTCCAATATATGGAAAACAGCATATTCCAAAGAACTTTTTACTTACATTAATAAAAATCCTTGGACAGTTGGTAGGTATACCTAAGCACAACAGATAATCATCATTCACAACTATTATTTACCTAGAACTATGCATACCAAAGCAAAATACAATTAAAATTTTTTCTGATTCAAACATATTAAAATTTGTTAAAATTAATTTTTGATAAAGTTAATGCTTAAGCCAAATTTTCAGACTTTGATATTTTGACAGAATAAATTGTGTGGTATACTATCTAGTTCTTGGAAGAGTTCAGCTGCATACTGCTTCACATTCCTTTCTTTTTTTTCACATCTGTTCTCTTTCAAAAGCGATGAGTCTTACAAAGAATGAAACAATTCATCTCCAAATAATATTGAATAGTTCACAAAATCCATTAAAAAATGCTAGTTCCTTTAATATTCAGAATCTCTCCCCCCAAATTTTACCATTCTCTTCTATCCAAATGCTGAAGTGTATATAACATATGCTCATCTAATCTTAATATGAATAATCTACATAAATTCCTTAGGTGTTCTGGTTTTTCAATGAATTTTTGCTAAGTATAAATACTTCTCTATAAAGCTCTAACACTAGGGAATAGGACAACATTCTCTTCATATGAATTAGAATGAGAAAAAAATACAACAGAACTAAAATGAAATGTAAATTTTAAACAGCCAAGTAAATTTAACTATATGCATTACAATAAATCATACAAATGTGGCTCTAAAAGCATTCCAATTGTCCTCTGCATTTAAAAGAAAATCAAGTAAGGGGCACCTGGGTGGCTCAGTAGGTTAAGCATTGGACTTCTGATTTTGGCTCAGGTCATGATCTCCAAGTTCCGTGGGTTCAAGCCCCACATCAGGCTCTATGCTGACAGTGCAGCACCTGCTTGGGATTCTGTCTCCCTCTCTCTCTGCCCTTCCCCTGCTCATGGTCTCTGTCTGTCTGTCTGTCTCTCTCTCTCAAAAATAAATAATTAAACTTAAAAAAAAATCTTATAAAAGAAAATCAGGTAGGCAATCCTAGCATAGCTCTTAGGGAAAAGAAAGAAAAGCTATATAACTCCATGAGAATGAAAAAAGTTTCTACTTAGCATCACACAATTATACACCGTGAATATGGATAAGTGCTGTAGGTTACAAGATGAAAGTTACTATATCCATGAAAGGCATTAGGAAAGTTGAGATTTTCTTCAATAAGACCATGTCAGTCCTATCAGTACTGCTGCTGCTTTATCTGCCTCCCTCTCTGGTAAAACCCCTTTTCATCCTCCATTAGTCCTTTATCTAGCCAATACCAGTTTGTCATCACTCAACATCTGCCTAGCTACTCCTTACCTTCACTCCCTGCTCCTAAGCCAAGAGGTTTATTTTGAAATGGTCAAACAAAAGAAACTTCCCAACATAACAAAAAGAAAACTGAAATGAGATCAAATTAATAAGCATCTCTACATGAAAAGAACTGAGCAAAATGAACAAATGATCTCTCCTCTCATCAGGTGACTGAAAAAGCAACACAGATCTATAACCAATGATTAAAAACTGCTGCTGCTACTACAACTACACACAGCCCTAGCCAGAACGTATGGGAAATAAATGGAGTAAATTAAAACGTGTGAAATTTCCAAAACTAATTGTTAAACAATAATTCCATAACTGAATTAGTTATGTTTTCTAACAACTTGATAACATCTAATAGAAGTGTTCTGACTTCATGGATTTCAGAGCTCAGTTTACAAAAAAGTTAGCATTTTAAACAAAAAAGAAATCTTATTTGTAAAGAATCTGAGAATGTAACACTCCAGAAACAGGAAATGCAATCAGATTTTCATTCTGACACAGTTTTAAAGCACCTTCCCCACCATTAAAATCTACACCAATACTATCACATATTGCTCAGCCACAGTCTGATCCAACCACACTATCTGGTGCTGGTATCACATCAGACCTCAGGGCTAAGCAGTGTTAAATTCTCTAAACAGCAATATTCATGATAAGAGAGGCAGCAATCTCACTTTCAGCCATTTCAACTAATATTAATAATTTTTTTAACATTTATTCATTTTTGAGAGACAGAAAGAGCACAAGTGGGGAAAGGGCAGGGAGACAGGGAGACACAGAATCCGAAGCAGGCTCCAGGCTCCGAGCTGTCAGCATGGAGCCCAACGCCAGGTTCAAACTCACAGACTGTGAGATCATGACCTGAGCTGAAGTCAGATGCCCAACTGACTGAGCCACCCAGGCGCCCCTCAACTAATATTAATAATTTTAAAACTGTAGTTGAGTACTTTTATTTAAACAGAAAATTACATCTTTCCTAATTACAAAATTACTTAATATACATTACCAAAACATTTTTAAAATAGAAAAAAGAAGGAAGCATAAAAAAATCATCCTTAATCTTAACTGTTATCGTTTTGATACAAATTCTTCTACTAGAACTTTTTTTTAAAATCCAGGTAATTATAGGCATAGTGCTGATACCTAATTGTGCCATCTCTTCATTTGCAACAAAAATTTTAGTAGCTGCACATTATGATATGACATGAATACAGCATGATCTGTTTAAGCATATATGATTGTGGGTCATATAAGCTAAATAAATTCTAGTGTACATCATATAAATTCTAGTGTACATCTCTAACTTTCATGGCTTTTTAAACACGCTGCCAAATCTTCTGCCAAGAAGGCTGTCTTATCCTTATATTTTTAACTCTTTCCAAGCATAGTAGGCAATTAATGGTTTGACTGAACCCTAGTCAGAAGAATGAACATGTTATCTTTATTGACTTTATATATTTCCTTATGTATCTTTATTTTCCTCACTGATCTCCTCTTTCAATTAAAAAAATTTTTTAATGTTTATTTATTTTTGAGAGAGAGAGAGAGAGAGAGAGAGAGACAGAGTATGAGTGGGGAAGGGGCAGAGAGAGGGAAACACAGAATCCAAAGCAGATTCTAGGTTCTGAGCTGTCAGCAGAGAGCCCAACATGGGGCTCGAACTCACAAACCATGACATCATGACCTGAGCCGAAGTGGGCTGCTCAACTGACTGAACCACCCAGGCACCCCTCCTCTTCTAATTTTTATATTAGTTCATTCATTTCCCTAGTATTTCTAAAAACTCTTCATATAATAAGATGGTAACCTTTGTCTATCATATAGTCAGGTTTTTTTCTAGCTCACCTTTTAATTCTGTTTAAGTTTTCCTTTTGAAATTTTCTCCCTGTGCTTTTATGTTAAGAAAATGTTTTCCCATTCTGAAAACACATACACTTTCTAATTCTTGCAATCTCAGTATTAACTTTTGAACTCATCTCACATTTAATTTGTCATATAGTGAGGCTGGAGACATTTTTTTTTTATGTAATAAGCAACTGTTATAGCCATACACATGGAATAATCCAGAACTGTAACAATGGCAATGGGTTGTATGAGTAATGGCTCCCGGAGGAATTTAGCAATGCCCTCCAAATTTCATACTCAGAGGCTCTAAACAACCCATCTCCTCACCATGGATTCAAAAAGCTACCTTTGTTTCAAACTTTTATATATGGGTATGTTTTTAACTTTCTATTATGTTCCACTGATCTATGTTAATATCCAAATGATATTACTTTTATCATTATAAGTTAATAGCATCTAATAATATCTAGCAGATCTCTTTATTATTATTCACTTTTAAAACTCTTGGCCATTCGCAGCCAGTGTATTCTAGAATAATCATTTCAACACATTTGAATTAGGTATAAATTATTTGCAGAAAACTACTGACAACATTTATTAGCTCCATGACCTTACAAAATGGGGACAAAAGCAGTGCCCATATTATAGGGTTGTTGCTATACAGGATAGCAGTAAGTTAAAACCAAGGAAATGAAAGTAGATATGGACAATGGCAATAGACTCTGACTGGACTGGGAGA
The DNA here is from genome assembly GCF_028018385.1 of Neofelis nebulosa. Taxonomy (NCBI): domain Eukaryota; kingdom Metazoa; phylum Chordata; class Mammalia; order Carnivora; family Felidae; genus Neofelis; species Neofelis nebulosa. Next base: position 39,385,387 of record NC_080789.1, on the reverse strand, counting down.
GCCAAAAGCAGTCAAGCAGCATTAACAAGATGACTCTTAGTTGTTTAGCTCACAGTGTCATTCATGTACACAGAAAATTTTAAAGGGAAATGATGACGGGGTTTGGTGTTAAGCATCTGAAATATTTGTGGGATATATAAGAGGAAAGGAAAGACCAAGGTACAGATCAAAGGCTAAACCTCTTCTAAAACGACAAAGGCAGCTCTCACAATATAGATCTAAATAAAGATAACTTAGACAAAATAGGCAAAAAAAAAAAAAAAAAATTGAGAGAGTTCTGACTGAGGGTTCTCTAGTTCCTCTGAAAAGTTAACTGTGCTATTCTGCTGACAATCATGGGTAGAAGTTTAGAATAAGGTAATGGCTGTGAAGTGGATTAAAAGTTTAAAATAGCTATTTTAGGAAACATAAAAGTGAGTGAAATACAAATATGTAAAGGATTTTCAGACAAGTGCTGAGGGTCCAGCTCAGAACAAAGACCCTAAGACTTCAAAATGGTACCAGTCAGGTGTTACTAATTTAAAGCTCCTTAGTGCTATGAATCCAATTCTACTATGAACATATTTATTGATATTTTCAACAAGTTGTCAAACAAATTTTGGAACGAATGTGGAGGATGAGGTCTCCCATATGGGATGAGGTCTTCCCATATCCCTCAATATTGAAACAGGTAATTCAGAAGCAAGTCTTAGGCAGCAGCATATTAATTATGCAATTATATATGAATATAGTAACTATGTTTAATATCATCTTCCATCAATATCTGACTCCATTCCAGAATTTTTTTAAGTTATTAAACTTAGCTAAGAAAAAATCCAGGATTGTACTAGTTTTAGGTGAAAATTCTTTCCACAGGTTTATATTATACACTTTCTTCTATTATCTACAACCCAAGTCTCAATCTAATTAGACTTGTTCTAATGCTTAACAGTCGGGAGTAATAGGCTTGGGTATTTATAACATAAAAATTCCTCAACATGAGTCACACAAACAATTTTAGGAAAACAAACTAGGCACTAATATAAGGGAAGAAACTATCTTCAGAAAGAACTATCAAAACACAAATATGCAAAATATATTCTATCTTAAATGTATCAATGATGACTCTTAAGTATAGTACTGAGGTCAGAAAAGTAAACATGATACTCTTCAGCTCAATAGTTCACACATTATTGATTATACTCCTAGAGAAGCAATGATATGAAAAATCAAAGAAAACAATCCAAATTATCTATATTTAGTTTTCAACTATTATCAGATTTAAACAATCCAGTATTCACAGGCTTTCTTCAGTTACATCCAATGATGTTATGTAATCCCATGATAGTTATTCCTCAACTTCCAAGATATTTCGGCAATATACTCAACTACTCTATGCTTATTTTTTTCATCCAGAGAATGGGAAAAACACCAATGGCTATGCCTCATAGAACTATACGGATTAAAGAAAGTAATGTATGCAAAAAAGCTTAGAACAATAACACACACAGCACTTAGTAAATTATTTTTATAACCCCATCAAACACTCAGATGTACATTTAAACATGCTAATAACAATGATAGCTTTTCCTGGACAGTGACTATGTTCTAGGCATTTTTTAATAGTTTTCTTGGATTATTTGTTAATCCTCACAGGTAGGTACTATTACAGATTTATTTGGTCAGTGCTGCTTCAGCTGGAATCACCTTCTCCACCTTACTTCTCTATGCTTCCAACTGCAAATATCCAATTCTTTCACACAGTAGGAATATGTATATATATATATATATATATATATATATATATATATATATATATGTATATGTATGTATACACTTACTGTATATATATATATATATATATATATATATATAAATAAATATATATATATATATATATATATAAATAAATATATATATATATATATATATATATAAATAAATATATATATATATATATTTACTGAATGAAACTTTGGTTATTTCAAATGTAAAAATCAGACTATAAATTCTCAAATTCTTAATCTTTACCTCATACTATTTATTGATTACATACCACTACACTGATCCTTTCTTTCCTGTTATCTACTTAATTAGATTTTATGGTTCCCAAAGGAAGGGACCTCATCCAGTATTGTTTCTGAATCCTTCAGTCTCTTGTCAGTAATACTACATAATGGGAGCTTAATAAATACAAATGCATATTTACTAAGAATTTCCTATAAAATTTTAAAATACTTTTAATAGCAAAAATATGCACTCATTCAAGGACATTCCTTCTGCTTAAAAATACAATTTGAAAAATCCTTATGCACACAGAAATAGCTGCTCGTAACCCCTTCCCATTTTATCCCAGTCCATTTCATTACAGATTTTAATGAGAAACAGGATTTTCAAGAACTCTCATACACAGCATGCTCTAACAAACACTATACAAATGCAGTAAAGCCTTGTTTCTTCAGCACCGAACAAGCCAAACTTCCCTACATCTTAATTAATATGGGTCATTCTCAACATCAAACCCCTCCCTCCAAACAATGAAAAGCAGTGATTAACAAATTCAGAGGATCTAAAATTAAGCATAAAAAGACTGCAGGCAGAAGCTCTGAAACTTTTTAAATAGGTTACGTCTTTCTAGTTTTTGTGGGAATATTTATTTATAAAATCATTCATAATTTCCTATAAACTACCTATTGAGATTTGGGGAAGCAGGAAAAGACTATAGAACAGAAGTCAATCTACCACATGTTGAGATTTCCCCAATGCAATGTATTTTTTCCGAGAATTTAAAAATATTTGGATAAACACAATGACAGAGTAACTTGTATACATACTTGAACAAAAGGAATGATAGCACTGAATCCTTTGGAACTGAGCAATTATCCTGGAATCTCTTTTATGCTTAGAGAAACAAAACCACCAAATAGCTTCTCTCTCTCCTTTGGCCAGAATTTTCAATAGAGAACATTACCGTTTGGTCAATACTACTAAAAACAAATTACTGAATAAGGGAAGGTTATAGGAAAAGGGATCCTAGAGAAGAGTAAGTTGAGAGTCATAGTTTTGCTATGGTTTCCACTTGCACAGCACAAAGCTCTGTAGAGGTTCTACAGAGAACCTACCTTTTCAATTCTCTGAGAAATGCATCTTTAGTCTTCTTTTTTCCCTTAGGAACATTCATATAACGCCTCTTAGGAAGCTTTCCACTTCTGTTTAAATTTCCTTGTCCCCTATACACATCCTCTCCCATTCCCAATATAGACCATCTGAAAATTATTTTTTTTAACTTTTTAAGTTTGTTTATTTTGACAAAGAGAGAGAGAGAGAGAGAGAGCGAGCACATGCACAAGCGGGAGAGGGGCAGAGAGAGAGGAAGACAAAGAACCCAAAGCAAGCTCCAGGCTCTGAGCTGTCAGTGGAGAGCCTGATGTAGGGCTCAAACTCACCAACCGAGATCAGGACCTGAGCCAAAGTCAGATGCTCAACCGACTGAGCCACCCAGGTGCCTCATCTGAAAATAATTTAAACTTAACATATAAATCATTCATATTAATGTATACTTTCATTAAGAATGGTTTCTCCCACAAAAAAAATAAAAAGTATATGTCTATATAAAACAAACTGATTTTGAATGCAAGCTATCACTTGGCACAGAAGCTGGCACACTACAGGTACTTAAAAATTAAGCAGATGAATGAACAACTTAACAAGCAAACTGATGAATCTACTTTAGCCTTGCACGTTCCCACCCACCAAGGGTCTTTCCTAGATCTGACATTTCTCTCCCATCACTCAGCCCCAAGACTCCAGGGCTCAGTCTTACTTGCTGTACCTTATTCTTCTATCGCAGACCTACAATCACAGGGTGACCCAAAAAGGCAATCCAAACTGAATAGCCAAGAGAGATTCTGCCTTCTCAAGCTCTTTAATACTTTGGATATACATACTTAAGGCATGAAGAAGAGAAAGGACCTAGGAGAAAGACTACTTGGGAGCATAGGGATGCAGCTTAAAGAAACTCAATCCTAGAATAGTTTGATGGGTAGGGATCTTGGAAGAGAGTTTATGAGTATATATATCAGCGCATCTCAGAGTCTGAGGTCAAGAAGAATAACCAAAAATTGTGTTCACAGTGGCTAGATAGTAAAGAAAGTAAACGGAGAACTAAAAATTTATTCTCTATCTAGTTACCATTTAACACCCATAATTAAATGGTGTGTATGTTTTATTTTAAATTTTATTAGATAACATTAAACTCTATTTGTGCCCTTAAATCTCAGGTTTTGTTGATTATACAAAGTAGTTAACCTGATTTTTTAAATTTGTTAGATAGTACAGGATCATGCTAATAACTCAAATATTGTAACAACAGTAACAGTTAACAATCATATAGCACTTATGTGCCAGACACTGTACTAAGCGCTTTTCAGAGAATAACTCTTTTAACCTTTACAATCCTATAAAATAAGTACTATTAACCCCACTTTACAAACTTGGAAGCGGTTAAGCAACTTGCCTAAAGTCACACAGCTAACAAATGACGGAATTGTGATTTGAATTCAGATAATATGGCTGGCTGCAGAGCCCTATGTTCTTAATCATTAAGTCATATTTACTATTCTGTGGTGACTAGCTTATTCTCTATTCTTACAAAAACAACAACAACAACAACAACAACACAAAACAGGTCTCAAATACAGCAATATTTTATACAGTGTTTATTAGCAGGATTAAGAAAGTCTATGGGATGCCTGGGTGGCTCAGTCGGTTAAGCATCTGACTCTTAATTTCGACTCAGGTCATGATCTCACAGTTCATGAGTTTAAGCCCCATGCTGGGCTCCACACTGACAGGGCAGAGCCTGCTTGGGATTCTCTGTCTCACTCTCTCTCTGTCCGTCTTCTGCTTGCGCACACACTCTCTCTCTCCCAAAATAAATAAATACACATTTAAAAAATAATAAAAAGGAAAAAAAAAAAGAAAGTCTGACTTACCAAGGGAAACTACATAACTCTTTTCCTGAGCATTTTGAAAAATCACAAATATTTATCTGAGATGCTATTAGATGAAGTTGGGGGATGGAGTATAACAGGAAAAATATATTTTATTAAATCTAAGATGTCATTGATTGAAAACTTATTATTTTACATGCCACTGACAAAAGAAAAAAAAACATGCCAAACTATAATACAATGTTATTTTAAAACATAACTTAAATAAACAGTAAACAAAGGTATAACTAAGTCAGTAAACTAGTCATTTATCAAGGAAACTTCAATATATGGTTGCTTAACAGATGAAACCATGTAAAAGAAAATTAGTATTTTCTTGAAATCTGCTGTCATTCTGGTAATCTACATATATAGAAGAAATTAAAGACTTGAAAACAGCCTAAGACTAGGGTTTAAATTGTGGTTGTAGAGAACTTCAAGACTACATGAGAAATTGGTTTACCAATCACATGCTTAGATTAGGGCATATGTATTAGTTAGCTGGGGCTACCATAACAAAACACCATATACTGGGTGGCTTACAGAGGAAAAATTTAATTGACTCACAGTTCTTAAGGCTGGAAGTCCAAGACCAAGGTGCCAACAGATTTGGTTTCTCCTATCAACTTCTCTCCTTGGCTTGCAGACAGCTGTCTTCTCACAGTACCTTCACAAGACCTTTTTCTCTGGTGTCTCTCTCTCTTACAAGGACACCATATTGGATTAGCGTCCCACTCTTATGATCTCATTTAACCTTAATTATCTCTTTAAAGGCCTTAACTCCAAATACAGTCACATTGGGGGTTAGGGCTTGAGAGGGGGGAGGATAAAATTCAGTCTATAACAATATACAAGAGCTGATCTTAGTGGAACCCATTCCTAGAATACAAAACATCATTTCTGCTATAGGAAGCTACTGTTGAGGTAATAGTATTCAGTATAAAGTCGTTTCTACATTAGGATCAACAGCAAAAAAGAAAAAAGAAAAAAAATCAGAATAGCTCTTCATCTGAGACTAAAATAAATTACTCTGGGATTTTTAAAAATTGTTTAAGGTTCAAGAAAGTTTCCTTACCTCTGGCTCTTGCTATATTCTCATACTAGAATCAATTCACATTTCATATATTACAAAGGCAAATTTTGCTTTCAGGTACTTAAGAATATGCTATATTACTTAAGAATAAGAATCACTATTTACCTTTGATTCACTAGCACCTCACAAAATGTCTGGCATATAGTAGCTGCTTAATAAGTATTAAGGGCAGAGGCAGAGGGCAGAGGCACCTGGGTGGCTGAGTTGGCTGAGCTCCCAACTCTTGGTTTCAGCTCAGGTCATGATCTCAGGGTTCGTGGGATCGAGCCCCATGTCGGGCTCCATGCTGAGCACAGAGCCTGCTTAAGATTCTCTCCCTCTCCCTCTCTCTCTCTCTCCCTCTGCCCCTCTCGCTGTACATGTTCTCATAAACAAATAAATAGAGGCATCTGGGTGGCTCAGTCAGTTAAGCATCTGACTCTTGATTTGGGCTCAGGTCATGATCTCACCGTTTGTGAGTTCAAGCCCCACATCGGGCTCTGCACTGACAGCAAGGACCCTGCTTAGCTCTCTCTCCCTCTCTCTCTGCCCCTTCCCAGCTTGTTCTGTCTCTCAATAAGTAAATAAATAAATAAATACATGTCAGAGTTGGGGATAGTGGAGAGAGAGAAGAAGGAAGAAAATACGTTGGCAGTTTAGGATACAGCACTCTTAACTCTTGCCAGCTTTTAGTTTGGCACTCCACAGATTACTTGAACGAAAATACTTAATACTCAAAGGAGGTATAAAAATACATACAGCAAATTTAAGGTCTAACATAGACTTCAGCTGGTTCTCAGCTTCATGTCAAAACTCATAAAAGTGGAAAGCAAGAAAATCTTATAAACAAAACGTCAGCTCCCCCTGAATGAGCTTTTAAATGTTATCTGAAAGCAGAAAACAAATAGTTTAAAAGACTTTTCAAAGCTTATGGGGTCTACTCAATTGCCAATAAGTCTACTAGTTTAAAAACTGGTTTTTGAAGCCTACTGATTCTGCCGTTTTAACAGGAAACTTCTACAAAATTGTATTTGCTTTGCCCCCCCAAAAGCATTCATAAAACATAGCATTTATATATAATGCCTACTCTAAACCCTAGATATTCAGAAACCATCCACTGAATTAAGTAAGTCATCGGCTCATTCAGAGTTTATCCCATAAGCTGGAATCTGCAAGGGGAAAAGTAGAAGCACAAAGTAGGCTAGAGATAGGGGAAAAGACATACTTTTTTTTTTTAATATAAATTCAAGTTAGTTAACATATAATGTAGCATTTATTTTATGAGTAGAATTTAGTGATTCGTCACTTACATATAATACCCAGTGCTGGTTACCTGCTATTTTTCAACTGTCAAGGAGTATCAGAATGTATGTACAAACCAAATATAAAACAGTATCTATATGTTTGGTTGGTTAGCGTCTTAACCATAACAAATACACGAACGATGGTGGACCATTTTTAGTTTACTATTTGTGTCCATGCTTCTCCATAAATTTAGGCAATTAAATATGAAAGCAAATAACACTACTTTGATTGGACACATTTGAATCAATGAACATTAACACACAATAGTTATTTAGAAAGGAAAACATTCCTTCAGCAAAAATGTGCTTATTATGTGGTTTCTTGTCTTTGTAATTGAAATTTAAGATTTGTTTAAATTGCCAAAATCCCATATCATTGAGTTTTAGTTTATTTTAAAAGGATCCAAAGTTCTTGATCTCATGTCAGAAGTGAACAAGACTTTTAAAATGAGAAGAAAACAAAATGCCTACAGAAAATGGTAAGTTCACTTTGTCTTAATTCTGACATTTACTGAAAAATGCTCTGTGTAGCATACTTCTCGGGGCGCCTGGGTGGCGCAGTCGGTTAAGCGTCCGACTTCAGCCAGGTCACGATCTCGCGGTCCGTGGGTTCGAGCCCCGCGTCGGGCTCTGGGCTGATGGCTCGGAGCCTGGAGCCTGTTTCCGATTCTGTGTCTCCCTCTCTCTCTGCCCCTCCCCCGTTCATGCTCTGTCTCTCTCTGTCCCAAAAATAAATAAAAAACGCTGAAAAAAAAATTTAAAAAAAAAAAAAAAAAAAGCATACTTCTCAAAGCCTTTCAAAGAATGATAATAATATGCTTTTCCTATTACACAGTCCAGATCAAATTATATGCCTAACAATTACAAACATGAAGTATTTCATTTACATACCTTCTTTCAGTGTTCACAACACATTTCCTATTGACCAAATCACTTATGTGAAAGATTTAAACAGGTCACTAGGTAATAAAAATTCCATTTCTCCTTAGTTGTTTTCCTATTCCCTTTATTAAAATACTTTCTTTTTTTAATGTTTATTTTTGAGAGAGAGGGAGAGAGACTGCATGCACGCACAAGACAGGGAGAGGCAGAGAGGGAGGGAGACACAGAATCTGAAGCAAGCTCCAGGCTCTGAGCAGGGCTTGAACTCGCAAACCATGAAATCATGACCTGAGCTGAAGTCAGCACTTAACTGACTGAGCCACCCAGTCAGCCTATCAAAATACTTTCTGAGCCATATCCTGAAATATCAGTGTCCTCATTATCCCAAATGTAGCGTTGCTTTGTATTTGAAGGCCCATAGAGCCACTCAATGTTGATGTGCTTTATAGCATTTCAAAGAGACAGCCCCTTACAGTACCAAGTCCAATTAGGAACAAGAGGGCTGAAGTCAGGTTCTGCTACCACATAACTTTAAACTAGTCCCTCTAACTCCTTGAGTCCCAGTCTCAACCATAAAAGGACCATTTTTATATAACGACATCAAGTGATTTTCAAATGAAATTATGTTTATTAATACACTTCATAAAATGTTACTTGTTACACAATCTAATGGATACATCATTCCTGCAAATATTTATATGCAAGGCACTGTGTTAGCAAATAGGGACTGAGAAATAAAACAAATAATCCCTCTCCTCATGGAACTTAGATTCTAGGTGGGGAAATAATTAATATATTTAATCTGTTTCCTTCCACTAAAAATGACAATGAAGAAATGTTAAAAAGGTATTAGCACATAATGATAAAAAAAAAAAAATGAGGCAACAGAGAGATGACAGCTAAATCTTGGACTAGGGAAAGCAGATGGACAATTGCTGATTAGGCAGAGCAGATGAAGCTGAAATCTACGTATCAGTCAAAAAAGGAAAAAGTATACCAAGGAAGTGAAGAAAATGTTTAGGAACTGGAAGTATCAGAAGTCCCCTAAAGGCAAGGGGTAGGGTTGGGCAAAAAAAGAGGAATGGCAAAAATTCTATGTAAGAAGAAGTTAGGACAACCTACTCCCTACCTTCCTCAGCGAAGCAACTATTTTTTTTTTTTTTAATTTTTTTTTTTCAACGTTTTTTATTTATTTTTGGGACAGAGAGAGACAGAGCATGAACGGGGGAGGGGCAGAGAGAGAGGGAGACACAGAATCGGAAACAGGCTCCAGGCTCCGAGCCATCAGCCCAGAGCCTGACGCGGGGCTCGAACTCACGGACCGCGAGATCGTGACCTGGCTGAAGTCGGACGCTTAACCGACTGCGCCACCCAGGCGCCCCGCGAAGCAACTATTTTCTCCCCACAGACAAGGTTTATTCCCCACAAAAACTGAACCAAAGAGGTGTCTGACTGAGACATCAATAACAGTGAAAGGTGCAGGTGAGGAATGAATCACATCACACTGATATAAGGAGTGAACATACATATGTATAAAATAGTGTCATAAAAATAAAAGTATCACTTTATAGTTTCATTTAAAAATAAAATAGTGTCACTTTCAGTCCCCTTTTCACCACATGGATCTCAAAACATTAAAATGAAAAAAGTATAATATTCCCCATATTTTCAGACTTATTCAACTTGCTAAATACAGTATTTATAATGCTTCTTATTCACCAAAATATTTATTTTGTTCAAGTTTATATAGAAAGAGAGAAAAAGGACCAAAGGAATTATTTTTTACAGGTTAAATAACCATCCTTTCAGGGATGCTTTAGGCAGTGAGTAAAAAGGTAATCAATACAATTTTAAATAATACACAAATGGTTATGTAGCTATTTTAACATACATTAGAAAAAATATTGCTAGCATACTGAATCTGTATAATCTTACACATATCATTGCTTACCCAAGGCTAAATTTAACTTTGCAGAAATGGCAGCAATATATAAACATCTAAACTTTGAGGCAACACTACTGCAGAGAAAATTACTTAACTGGGTGGTAAAGTTAAAGCCAGATAAAATACCTTCAAACTCCAAGGATTCCTTCAAATCTCATTCTAAAAACACTTTTAATAGGGGTGCTTGGCTGGCTCAGTCCATAAAGCATGTGACTCTTCCAAGTTTGAGCCCACAATGGGTCTTTTAAGAAACGACTTAAAAAATAAAATCCTTTTTAAAAAAATTTTAATAGACATATTCTAGGAAGCAAATGTTTCCCAGATCTATACTGACATAATGTATATTGACCAAAGGGATGCTTTGGCAGACATTTTCCCACAATAGGATATAACATTAGACAAAATTTATTCTTTGAGCTGCAGTAATTTAAAGTTTTAGGGGCGCCTGGGTGGCTCAGTCGGTTAAGCGTCCGACTTTGGCTCAGGTCATGATCTCACGGTCCGTGGGTTCGAGCCCCACGTCGGGCTCTGTGCTGACAGCTCAGAGCCTGGAGCCTGTTTCAGATTCTGTGTCTCCCTCTCTCTGACCCTCCCCCGTTCATGCTCTCTCTCTGTCTCAAAAATAAATAAACATTAAAAAAAAATTTTTTTAAATAAAGTTTTGAAAACAGAATAACACCTTCATGAAGTAATAAGGAAGCACTTAGAAAAGGTAGAGGAGAATCAGAAATTATATTAATAGAAACTACCATTTATTGAGATTCTACTATGTATTGAGTTAGACAATAAAAACAGGCAGTCTTTACAAAACTCCCTTTTACAGATTAAAAATCTAAGATTCAGAGACTAAATAATATCACCATGGTCCAAAGGGGGGGGGGGGGGGGAGAGAAGGGAAAAAATTGAGACATAAGGGAAAAATTATTGGATAACCAAGTATCACAATTAAATTCCCAATATAGTCCTGTAACATTCCTAACATCCAAAAAATCCTTATAAAAATCCATAAAGTAAATGACTAAAAACTAGTAGGCAAACAAAATGGCCAATAAATTAGATTTGCTGCATTCAACATTCCTAGGAGATACTATCCCCAGAAAAATGTCCAATTTGATAGAATGGATCATCATGTTCATCTTAATCTAGCTGAGGATTTAATTACATTGCTGGTTTACCCAATTAAGAGTCACAGCAAAAAGAATGTCCAAAACTTAAATTGTCATATATCTACTTTTAAATTACACAAGTGAGAAGTTATTGAGCAGTCCGACAAAACAACAATAACAACAAAACTTGGCCATATGCTTTATATTTCTATGACCTATGTCTTTAGGATGTTTAGCAGTTAAATTCTCAGTTTTCAGAAATCCTCCTGTATTTGCATTATCATAAAAAGTAGTAATTTTGTGACATTGAAGGCAGACTCTGCTATTCATGCTTTAAAAATGTGCTTTTAATTTTTCTGACTACTAAAGGCTATAATAATGTCACTTGGAAAACAGAAGGCTGAGTGAGCATCTGAGGGTAAAAAGGAATGTTTTCACAGGCACAGTTGGTAAATACCACTGGATCTAGATGAACATTCTTCCCTAACTGGAAGCCAATCACAATTTAACTTTAAAAATCTTTGTTACATGGAGCAATCAGAGATCATATTAGCTTAATTATCCCTTCACATAAAACACAAGGGTTCAACTAATACTTTAAACATTAGAAACATTCATTCCTTTTTACTGTGTTTCCAAGTAAGTCCATATCCAGAGTCAAGATTTAACTAAACTAGGGGCACCTGGGTGGCTCAGTCAGCTGCACAACCAACTTCAGCTCAGGTCATGATCGCACAGTCCATGTGTTTGAGCCCCACATCAGGTTCTATGCTGACAGCGCAGAGCCTGGAGCCTGCTTTGGATTCTGTGTCTCCCTCTCTCCCTGCCCCTCCCCACTCGCACTCTGTCTCTTTCTCTTTCTCTCTCTCTCTCTCTCTCTCTCTCTCTCTCAAAAATAGATAAACATTAAAAAATTAAAAAAAAAAGACTTAACTAGTCAACAGGCCTAGATGTTAGTTCTCTACTTTGGGTACTACAGAAAGCTAATTTTTATAGTCTATGCTTTCCATTTACGTTGTACAAACATTCAATTTGCAAGCTACAATTCAAGTGCTCTAAGGGAAGAACTTAGATTGTCACAGCATAGCATCACAACAGAGCTTTAATGTCATAGCAATCATTTATTGTATTACACAGCTAATAAGGCCAGTATGATGATGGGAAGAAATAATTCTACACAATTCTAAAGTAATAAATCCAATAAATCAGTAAATCTACCTGGATACTGGAGTAAATGATCTTAAACAGAAAGAAGTAGGTGCCCAGGAGTTGCATTAAGTATAATCATATGAAATAAATACAAATTTTAAAAATAAAATATTACACTTCTGAAACTTAAAGTATTTTTCTTTCTTCTGACTTATATTTTTATTCTAAGTGACTAAATAGGCAATATACCATAAATATGAACAAGCAATTTAGAAAATACCAACACCCAATTAAGTAAACATGTACTATGGCAAAGAAAAGCAAATTACAATCAAAAGAGAGAGAACTGGTTAAAGAAACTGTTGCACACAATTTGCATTTGAAGCTTTCTCTTACAAGCCTGAATCCTCAATCCCTCAACTTCCTCTTCCATATCCTGCTCAATCTCTCAATATAGATGTCTCAACTGGTATCTCAGCTTGAATCTGGCCAGAGGATCAGACTATTCTCACCTCCAGGCTGGACTAGGAAAACAAAGACACAAGTTAACAATGAGAAAATCAAGGAGGAAAGAAATAGTCAGTCCCAATACTTAAATCCCTTAGTCCCTCTCTAGTGGATTTTGGAACCACTGTTCATAGTTCTAGAACAACAAAAAGGACTGATATGATCAGTATTTAAAATTCATGCTATGAAAGAGAAAGCAACCTAACACATTCGAACTGATGAATGGGTGAACAAAAAAATGTATGTATACACACACACACACACACACACACACACACAAAAGTGGTGTGTATATATGTATGTACACACACACACACACACACACACATACACACACAGCCTTAAAAGGGAAATTTTGACACATGGTACAACATGGATAAGCCTTTGAAGAAATTATGCTAAATGAAATAAGTAATAACAAAAGGGCAAATACGGTATGATTCCACTTCTATGAGGTACCCAAAGCAGTCAAATTCATAGATAATAATTAGAATGATGGTTACTAGGAGTGAGGGGCAGGGAGGAAGGGGAAATGGGGAATTACTGGCCAACGGAATTTCAGTTTCAGAAGATGATAAAGTAGCTGCACAACAATGTATTTAACGCCAATGAACTGTACACTTCAAGACAGAATGGTAAATTTTATGTATATTTTACCATAAGAAAAAAAAAGGGTGGGGAAGGATAAAAACAATTAATCTCACAACTACAAAGACCCTGAAACACTTTCAAAAGCATTAGTGGAATTTAAATTCTTAACTAAGTAACACAAGAATCTTCAATGGCTAAATATACCTCGTAATACAGACTACAACCTAAATAATGTGAGGTTTTGAGCTGATTAAGGCTTTCAATACAAGTCACTTAAATCTTTCATATGGAAAAAGCTTCAGATTTGTGATTCTATGGAGAATGTCATTTCAAAAGCTCTTTGGAAAGAGTTCAAAATTAAAATAAGATAAAAATATGGACCATCATGCACTTACTTCATTTCCAAACTCTATATTAACATTTTCCTGATATGTATTTGCAAAGAATGCATATTCTGCAGCAAATCTTTTCATCAATCACCATGTGAAAACCTTTGGCAGGGACACTGTGAATTCCTGGGAGGATTTAAATTAGTTTGTGACAGACTGAAACCTGGCTTAAAAGCAAAGAATTGGGATTTAGGATTTGACAAAGAGTTTCTTTTCTGAAGAACTTAAAATGTTCTATCAGGAGTTTTCATATTTATGTTCTCTATCATTAGTAAAGAAAATAACACAGAATTTCAATTAAAATTATCTTTTGATAGTTTTCTACACATTACTGTACATTACTACACAATACTTTATCTGTCCAAATATAGTTCTATGTTTGAAATCGCATTCCTATTTTTAGCAAAAAAGGAATAAATTAAAAAATTCCAATTACAGGAAATCCTACTTCAATTGCATCATTTAAAAACTCTTAACTCACCTACTTTTGAACAAAAGTTCTCTACTAGAAAGAGGAATAATTTTCTTAAGTGGTGCAATTTCAATCTCCTCAAAGGCTTCATGTGATTTGATTATCAGTGCTTATTAAAAATAAATCCGCCCTATCTTTTATTTCAAATTCTTGGGGTTTTTCTTAATGTTCACTTGACAAATAAATTGTAAACAACAGAAACTCATTTAATTCTGCAACATTTAGTTTACACCTAAAAACTGAAATTGCTCTAAAGCATTCTTATTTGTAGTGTGGTAAATTGCAGAACATCAAATACTACTGGAGGTGCTATCTGAATGATACGAAATCTTCCTATAAAAGAGCCAAACTGTCAGTTCAGATTAATGTAAGTAGTCAACATGTTCAAACAGCTGCTGTAAACCTGAGAGAACCAGATGAAAAGATCAACAAAAATGAATTGACAGTGTTTAAAGAACAGAAGGGGAAAAACTAAACGTTCCTTGTGAAGAATATTCCAGTCCTATGACTCAGGGAAATACTATCCTACTGGCACAACAATGATTAGAAAAATGGATGAAAGTCTACCCATAATGGCAGCACCCATCATTTCCATAAATAATGTTTGCTTAAATATGACTGCATTTACAAGTTATTTTTAATCACAAATAACATTCACTAAAGCACCAGCAAAGTGTGGGGGGTGGGCAGAAAGACATGGACTAGTTAATCCACTGGTTATACTATGATCACATATGGTAACAGTAATAACAAGGTAGTCTCTGTGATCGATATATTAAAAAGAGGGAATACACTCCCATGTAACAGACAAAGCTTTGCATCAATTCTAAGACAATGACTCAAAGAGAGCCCTCTTATCCCTCTGTACAATGCGCTTCTCCTTTCCATAAATCAACTGACCAAGGAAGGCTCTGGAAAAGTTTGCTTCCCCTCTTAACATGGAAAACTGCTAAAAAGCCTAATTTTAATGCTGTTGTATGACCCCATGGAAAGGGCAATTATCACTTGGGTAATGGGGAGTGCCAGCACTTAAATGCCCTTTCTTCTTTTCTGTAACAATCAAGGAATCCTTTCAACTTGTGAAGTATTACTACAGTACTGAGGAAAAAAAACTAAGGAAGCAGAAGGAAGTTCCTTTGTTTTTATTAGTCACTTAACATCTCTATTAGTTTTCCAATGCATTTAAGCTTGCTAAATATGAAGATCTCAGACCTCACCCCAGATTCTTTCAACAAAATCTGCATTTTACAAAAGCCACAGGTAACCTGTCTGCACATTAAACTCTGATGTGTACTGATCTAAAATGGCCACACCTGGCAACCTGACATCCCCAGTTAGCCCAGGCCTAATTACATACCGCCACGGTCCTAACATTTTTAAGCTTTAGAATGGAAGTGTGAAAGCAACTCAAAATCTGAAAACGAATGGACACTTTCTCCAGCATCAGACTAAAATGAGACAGGACTTCAATGAAAGTTCTTACTCCTGCCTCTCCTTAGGATCCTTTTGGGAGTGTCACAAAAATACTGATGCCCAGGACCCACACTACAAGATTAAATACAGAGCAACAGTCCCCTAGGTGACTTTAACATACAGCTAAAAAAGGATAACCAATAAACCAGAGCCTGGCTTCTCATACTTTCATGCACCTATCATTTGTGGATCTGTAAAAATGCAGATTTTAATTCAGTAAATCCAAATTGAGGCCTGAGACACTGCAGTTCCAAGAAGATTCTGAGAAGGAAGAGCTCAGCCTCTGTCCATTTTGTGTAACAACTCAAGAACAGGTTGTCAAAAACAGATTTCGAGTTTTTGCTCTCCTCCTTCTCAATGGTCAAGTGTGAACACGAATGATCTCCAACTCAAAATATTCACATTTATGTCAGACACTGTTTTAGAAAAACCACTATAAAAATTAACACAATACATAAAATTCCTACCCTCATGGAGTATTTCATCTAATACATGAAAGAGACAAGCAATTAAAATAGTGCTGGTGGAGATACCTAACCTAGTCCTGGGATGATGGAAAAAGATTTAAGTACCATATGACAGAAATGAGCACATTTAGGATGGAATTCCTTCAGGGTCACAGGACAGTGCATGTGAAGGGCTCAAGGTGAGGAAGAGCACATCACATTTGAGGCATCCAGTATTCACTATGTCTAAAGTCCAGAACGTGAAGGACTGAGAATCTGAGAGATGAGACTGAAGGGGCAAAGTGAGCAAAGGCCAAAACATGAAGTATCTTGCAAACTAAGAGTCTAGACTTTTCCTAACTCCTTTTCCAACAGGAAAATCATATGAATGTTCAATCTGTGTTCTGAAATCTAGCTCTGACTATAAGATGGGGAACAGACTGGAGGCAGATACATTAATTAGAAGCTACCACATTGATCCGAGCTCAATGGTACTGGTGGCTTGAACTACTTGCAGTAATAATGAAGATGGGAAAAAAGTAGATGAATCTGAGTGATATCCAGGGACTAAAGTTGACGACATGTGGTAAAATGAATGGATGTGTTATGGAGGTCGAGCATGAAAATAAGGAAGATACTCATGTTAATTCAGAGCATTCACATCAATAACCTGGAAAAACTAGGTAGATGGTCATACTACTCACAAGTTAGGGAACACAAGAACATAAAGTTCAGCAGGAAAAGATCATAAATTTTTAGGGAAAAAAAGCAGAAATATTTAATAGGCAGACTGGCACACAAGTCTCAATCTCAAGAGGAAAACAGACACTGGAAATACAGAGTCATAAATTAACAGCGATGAGATCTACTTCTGGCCAAGTTGGGAGTAACAAAAACCAGATTTACCTTTCTGTCACTGCTTAGTTTCCAGACTGCAGCACAATGAGGAAGAACCGGGGCAGAGCCCAGCAATCTCCTGGAATTGAAGAAATGGATGTGGGAGTCCTGGAAGATCAAGGTGAACTCTTAAGAGGAGAGAGAGGCACAGAGATCTTCAGAGATCTGTCCCCTCTCTAGATTTAAGCTAAGTACTGATCATTGCAAGCATCTGAGGAAGCACCCTAAGGCTGGGGAGAGAACCGTCTGTGAGGATTAGAGGGAACAAATGTCAACAAAGCTGAAATAGGCAAAACCACTGTGCTGAAGGAATCCAGATTTCAAAAAGAGTACATACTGTATGATTACATGTATATGAAATCCTAGAAAATGCCAAGTAATCTACTGTGACAGAAAACACATCAGTGGTTGCCCTGGAGGGGGGAAAAATTACAAAACGGTAATGGGTAAACTTTTGGGAGTGATGGATGTGTTCAATATCTTAATTACAGTGATGGTTTCATGGGTGTATACAAATGTCAAAATTTGTCAGGAGCCTGGGTGGCTCAGTCAGTTAAGCATCCGACTTTGGCTCAGATCATGATCTCATGGTTCGTAAGTTCAAGTCCCACATCAGGTTCCTCACTCACAGTGCAGTGCCTGCTTGGAACTCTCTCTCTCCCTCAGCCCCTCCCCTGCTCTTTCTCTTGGGCTCACACTCTCTCTCTTTCTCTCAAACATAAATAATTTTTTTTAAAAATGTAAAAATTTGTCCATAGTGTACACTTCAAATCTATATGGTTTACGTATGTTTATTGTATCTCAAAATTTTTTAAAATTATCAGCATATACACAGAAACGAACCTATGGGGGTGGCTGAGATTGCTGAGCAATCATATATAGATTCAGAAGATCTAGGATAGAACCGTTAAGAATACCAACATTTAAAGAAGTAATAAAGCAAAGAGATTGTGGAGGAGTGTGCGGAGAATAAAGGAGAAACATGGAGGGTATGGCATCACTGAAGCAAAGGAAAAAGAGTTCTCTCTCAGGGAGGCTCTTAAGGAAAGAGCAGTCTATAACGTCAAATGTAAGATAAGGTCCAAGAAAAGTTCAATGTGCAAAAGGGAGGAAGATTATGAGGTAGGCAACATGGTGTAGGAGAAAGAGCACCAAGACACACATTCTTTATGCAATAATTTATCATTTTAATGAGAAAGACTAAGAAATATAGTGAAATTTTTATTTCAGGTTTAACAGTTAAGAAAAATCATGATCCCTAGATGCCAAGAGACTGTAACATCTGGCACTAGCACCCTCCTAACTGATATGTTATATGCAATATAAACAACACTAATTAATTGTCCTTAATTGAGTCTTTAAAGGAAATTAAATCAGGATCAAGCTAGGAGTTATTAGTGCATATTCTCATTAAGTGTGAGGAAAAATCCAACTTGGAGGTCTATCTTCCCATCTAAATTTAATAGGAAACTAAATACTTGAAATTCTTCCAGTTTTTCTTTTTTAATGAGTAATAGGGTTATTTATGTTCTTCCTATCAACCAACCAGCCAAGCAGAACAAGATTTTTTTGCCTGTTAAAATAAAAATTTATGTTTACATACAAATGCACATCATCAGTACACATAAGAATTTAATTCAGTAAATTAAAGTTAGTGAACAATCTTTAAAACAAATGCAGATTTATCTATGTTATATAACACTAAAATTCCAAGAGAATAAACTAGTCATCCTTCAAAGTAAACACCAGAAAGTAGTTACGGTTTATTGCTCCTTTTAAATGTTTACACAGATTCAACTTACTAAATGAAAATGTTATTAAAAAGGTTGTCAGTCTCTTGAATCTCTATTTTTTTAGTTTCTTTTTTTTTTTTAATTTTTTTTTCAACTTTTTTTTTTTATTTATTTTTGGGACAGAGAGAGACAGAGCATGAACGGGGGAGGGGCAGAGAGAGGGAGACACAGAATCGGAAACGGGCTCCAGGCTCCGAGCCATCAGCCCAGAGCCTGACGCGGGGCTCGAACTCACGGACCGCGAGATCGTGACCTGGCTGAAGTCGGACGCTTAACCGACTGCGCCACCCAGGCGCCCCTTAGTTTCTTGATTCTTAGCATATATCAATTAATATCTTTTTTTAATCTAAATTCAAGCTACTAATATCTGTAAGATTTTGTAGCAGGAGCATTTTAGATAGTGGATAAAATAAGCCAATACACAAGGCCAAATACACCACAGGCGTTCACAGACAGGCGTTATTTGCTCTTGTCTTTAAAAACACCACCTCTCTACCTCATTTTATTTTATTTATTTATTTATTTATTTTAATTTTTGGGACAGAGAGAGACAGAGCATGAACGGGGGAGGGGGCAGAGAGAGAGGGAGACACAGAATCGGAAACAGGCTCCAGGCTCCGAGCCATCAGCCCAGAGCCTGACGCGGGGCTCGAACTCACGGACCGCGAGATCGTGACCTGGCTGAAGTCGGACGCTTAACCGACTGCGCCACCCAGGCGCCCCTCTACCTCATTTTAGTAGCGTCATCTCCATCTGTACAGTAGTAACACATGACTGGAGAAGACCCACTAGTTCAAACATTGTCCAGACCAACTGATCCCTAAATAAGATTAAACGGTTAAAAATATTTTTCCACAGTAAATTCCATTTTATAACTATGCACATTTATAGCTGCAGCCAATCAGAACATTTATCACATTCCTATGTAACTATAAGAGAAAAATAAGCTATAGTAGCTTGAGATTACACATTAATTTAAAAACTTATCAATGATAAAGAACATCAAAAGTTTTTAAAAATTTTTTTACTGTGATATTTAAAAAGGTTTGTCTGTGGCCCATCCTGTTTCCTTTTTTTCTTTCACAATATTTAACACAAGAAAATATTTGGGTTTAAAAGACTACATACATACTCCCCAAACACAGTGTTACAAACTGTTCAAAAGTAGAGAGGTTAGGTGAAACCGGGTGGCTCAGTCAGTTGAGCATCCGACTCTGACTTTGGCTGGGGTCATGATCTCACGGTTCCTGAGTTCAAGCCCTGAGGAGTTCAAGCTCTGTCAGCACAGAGCCTGCTTAGGATTCTCTTCTCTCCCTCTCTCTCTGCCCCTCCCCCAACTCATGCTGTCCCTCTCTCTCTCTCTCTCTCTCTCTCTCTCTCTCTCTCACACACACACACACACACACAAATGAGTAAACTTTAAAAGGAGAGAGGTTAAAGAGAGAGGTAGGGGTGAGACACGGAAAGAAAAAGCTCTTATTAACCAACTATTTTATTAAACAAAGCTGCAAGAAATAATAGTAAAAAGAAAATGCTGAAAACAATATATTCCTCATTACGTTTAGTGCTAGGCCCATGTTAACAGTTCAGGAGACATAACTAGCCTTTAAAAGGCATTAAAAGCAACTACCACAGACATATGAGTTATAAATGCAAGTACCTGGAGCCTGCAATCACCTACAGTGAGCAGCCCAAAGTCTCTGATGAATTTACCCTGGTCAGGAATATCAGGGGAAATGAAGTGAGGGAAACAGGGAAACAGCACAGATAAATGCTTTCTCCTAAGGTAAACTTCAAAGTGCCATTGACAGGAATCTGGTCCTTTCCTGATTAGCTCAACATGTTAAGAGGCAGAGAATGAAAGTACAGTTATTAAGTCTCACAAGACAATTCAAGATGACAGAGACAGAAACAAGCAGCAGAAGTGCTAAGGGAAGGCACTGAGAACGAAAAAAAAGCAAAGCTTAAAAAATACTTCCTGGGAATAATCTTCATACACACACACTCTAACCACCACTTGCATTGCCTCTCAACACAAGAATACTTCTGTCTGTCCTATACTTTCGTAATAACCCACACCAAAGGTTCTCAGGCTCTAGCACTCATCAGTATTAGTTATCCAGGGAGCTTGTTAAAACCTAAGTCCAGGGTGAAGTGTAAGAATCTGAATTGCTAAGAAGAACCTAACTAATGAGGCTGCCAGATCCAGAATCACACTTTAAGAAGCACTGTTCTTTACTTACCTTTGTATATAACACTCATCCTACTCAGGACCACTTATTTCGTATATGTCATCTGGGAAGGGAGAGACTGTTAAATCCATCTCTGTAGACCTATTACCCAGCACAATTGGTACACATATCATTGTCTCCAAATATTATTCAGCAAATAAAGACCACTGTGAAAAACCTGGAATGCACATAGAACAGAAATAAATGTGGGGTGGGAGGCAGGCGGAGGGAGGTAGAGGTACTAAAAAGAGAAATGAAAGTACAAAGATGTAAAAAACAAAAGCACAATATAAATTTACAAGTATTTACAACAAGAACTGCCCAAGTCTTAATGAGAATGGCGTCAAGGCAACTGGACACTAATTTCATAGGGAGGTCCTAAGTCAGAGAAATGTATGTGACAATGAGGCAGAAAAAGCAAAAAAGGTAGAAGAAAAAACAAACAGCATTTGATACCATTGAAAAGATCATATTTTATGGTGCCTTGGTGACTCAGTCAGTTGAGCACCCGACTTTGGCTCAGGTCGTGATCACACGGTTCATGAGTTCAAACCCAGCGTGGGGCTCTCTGTTGTCAGCACAGAGCCCACTTCAGATCCTCTGTTTCCCCCCACCCCCACCTCTTTCTGCCCCAACTCCATGCTCTCTCTGTCTCTCTCTCTCTCAAAAGTAAACATTAAAAAAAAAAAGATGATATTTTAAAATGGAAAAAGTGGTAAATTAAATTCAAGTGGAGAAGAGAATTTGTTATGGACATACTGCTATATCTGTGATCCTAATCATCATCATTGCTAAAATTCATTAAGTACCCAGGAGTCAGACACTACATTAAGCAGTTACATTTAATCAACCACTCCAGATAGCTGTTTTCTAGATTTTACAGATAAGGAACTAGGCTGTAAGTGATGAAATCATTTGCCTTTAGAGTCAGATGGACCTAGACTTGAATCCCCAGAATGGCCCTGGGCAAATATTTTAGCCTTTTAACCTCTTGCTTAACTGTTATTCTTTCCATTAAGTCAGTTTTTTTTTTTTTTTTTTACAGATGTTTTATTTTTAACTTACCATTTAATGAGTACCCTGCATGCTAAATAACATGGTGGTCAGGAGCATCAAGGTGTAAACTCAATGAACTGAATACTACCTGGGTTTAAATTCCAGACAAAGTCTATTTTTTCATTTATAAAATGGGGGTAATAATAATAATACCACCAACCACTAGGGCTTAGAAGAGTGTATAGCAATAAGAGTGTATAGGATCTATTATTATAATCATTACATTACTATTAATTCACATATCAACAGAGATGAAAATTAGTCTTATAAGTGGGAAAACTGAAGCCAAAAGAGAATAGGGCCTAGAATCTGTAATTAACTGTGTCAATTTAAGTATCTGTTAAATTTTGTTATTTTATCTATAATCAAAATGCTATTAAATTATTTTTTAAGTTACAGTTTATAAACTTTAGAGAATTGAGTCTTCTCATTTATAGGACAAGATTTTGTGTATGAGATTGGTAGGGGGGAAGACACTGTGTAACAAAATTAACCTCTTAGTAAGAACTGAAAGGGAGTGAAAAAGAGAAAAGAAGGCAGAAGACAACAACACCTTCTCTTGTTATGTCCAGAACCCATAAAATAGGCTCTTGAGATATACTTGATTTCTACTTTCTCAGATGCTGTATTTCTCATTTTAGGGTACATACACCCTTCCTAGAAATACACCAAGACACCCTGGCATGCAGAGGAACAATACATGTATGATCTATTCCTATAGCACCAAATATATTCAAAGATGTGGGGCAGGGGGTGCGTAGAGGAGAAGACACTTCAAAGAACTGGACGACTCATACCAGTATAATAACTCGGGCCACCTGAGGCATACAGGACTGTATCCTCTCTCCTGCCCAGGACTCATTTGGTGGCAGTTTGAGAAGCACTGATTTATACAGTAAAACTATCAGTAATACAATTTTTCTACAATTACCAAAAAAGGTCAATATGATCAAATCTAATAATGCATGTGCATTTCTTCAAACTGTCAAGACTTATCTATATAAATCAGTATTAATGTCCTCTTCATTTTTAAAAAAACTATGACTCACTTCCTTGAGGAAAGGGTTCATGTAACAAATAGTTGTTTTCCTCTCCAAAGTCATTTTTATAATTAACATTTATAAAAGATTTCTACCACTATATTTTTAGAATACCTATGCAAATTGTGATTGCCAAGCAATTTAAAGAGAACAGATCTGTGTTCTTTTCATAAAATTATAGGATTCATTATCTAGGTTCACGTCTTTACTTCCATACAAAGTTTTTTCAACCACAGACAAATACAAAAATATTAAAAGTTGTATGTTTCTATTGTGATTTTACCCATCCCCAGATCCATATTGTCCAATGGAAATAAACTATAAGTCACACATATAATTTTAAACATTCTAGTAGCCATAGGGGCGCCTGGGGTGGCTCAGTCTGTTGAGCATCAGACTCCGGCTCAGGTCATGATCTTGCCACTGACAAGTTCAAGCCCCTCATCAGGCTCTGTGATGACAGCTTGGAGCCTGGAGTCTGCTTCAGATTCTGTGTGTCTGTCTGTCTCTCTCTTTCTCTCTGCCCCTCCCCTGCTCATGCTCTGTCTCTTGCTATCTCAAAAATAAACATTAAAAAAAAATATTTAAACATTCTAGTAGCCACTTTAAAAAATCAAAAGAAACAGGTAAAATTAATTTTCATAATATATTTTATTTAATCCAACAGATAAAAGTATAATTTTAATATGTAATTCATATAAAATGTTTAATATTTTAATGTTAAGGTTTCATAATTTTATATTAATAGTTTTTCAAACAGTCTTCAAAACCCAGTGTATATTTTATACTTCCAGCACATCTCAACTCAGACTAGTCACATTTCAGGTGCTCAGTAGCCACCTGTGACAGTGGCTATCACACTAGACAGAGAAACCCTATATGGTGACACAGAAAGTTTCAGTGACCTGAAGGCTACAATTCCTGACATTCATGCCTACCTAATCTGCTAAAGGAATTAAAAGAGAAGACCTTTGACTCTCTCTTTTAATGTATATCAGAGTAAAACTGTGAAATTGACTGCAAAAAGATATAATTCAACAAAATAAATACAAAAAGTATAAACCTCTGCACTAGCAAATTAAAAAGATTCATTGGTACATCAACAATCTAGAAACCAAAAAAGACCATGTGGTGAAAGTGAAAATTCACTAAGTACCTACCGTGTCTAAAATTAACATATAAAACCATAAATATGAGTATCAGTTGGTGATTCTCAAACATGGCTACAATTCAAACACAGGCAAACTGACTTCAGAATTAGGAAACTCCACCAGGTTATTTGCTGGTACCATGTTCTTTTTGTCATAAACCCAAATGACTTTCCTTTCAGTAACTGCCAATACATCCCCCACTTTTATGCCACACCCACTTTCCCCGGGCAGCCTGAATGTACAACAGTCTCTACTGCAGCCCCTTCCTTCTGCCCTCAAGGCAAGTACACAGAACTTTTCTCTAAAACACATAATTCTTTCCTTAGGAATTTCTTAGATTCTTTACCATGTTTGTGTGTATTCTGAAACTTCCAAGAGAGCAATGCAACACAAAAAAAATTCCTAATTTATTTATATATCAGAACTTTTCTCCTTCTCCTGGACAAGATCCCACCCCACCTCACCCCATCCCTGGACTCCATTACTAAAGATGCTCAGTGTTCAACCCTCAGAATTTTGCTCTTTTATATCTAAGCTACCTCCCTAGATGATCTATCTACTCTCATATGGTTTAACAACACAGATCATTAGTTCTCAAGGTGTAAAGGTCCCCAGAGTAAAATCAGCATGGGGACATGTCAGAAATGCAAATTCTTGGGCACCAATCCAGACCTATTGAATCAGAAACTGTTTGGGTGGACTCCAGCAATGTGTATTAGAACAAGCCCTCTAAGAGATGCTGAAGTGTGCTCAAGTTTGAGAACCACTGCCATCCAGACTTACTAGCTCCAAATTGTTTATCTCTAGGCCAGACCACTTCCCTGAAATACAGACTCAGCCTATCTAACAGGACAGCCAAAAAAGCATCTTACTGTGTTTTTTTAAAGATGGAATCACATAAACTAGAGAATTAATATAAATAGTAAATATATATCTACAATTAAGAAAAAAACCTGCCCTTAAGAACTTCTATTTCAACTCTTAACCATAATATTTCTAACTAGAAAACTTACTAACAAAAAATTTCAAATTCACTACAGCATTCATTATCAGCCTTGAAAGAAAGAATCTCTGGAGATAGCCATATATATTTGTTGATAAAAGAATATCTCTAGAAGGCACACAAGAAAACAACAGTGGTTATCTATATATACCATTTAAAATTTTGTCCTGGGCATGTAACTTTTAAAAATCAATACATTATAGGGGTGTCTGGGTGGCTTAGTCAGTTAAGCACCTGACTTCAGGTTAGGTCATGATCTCATGGTTCATGAGTTCTAGCCCCACGTCTGACTCTGTGCTGACAGCTCAGAGCCTGGAGCCTGCTTCAGATACTGTCTCCCTCTCTGTCTTCCCCCTCCCTCTCTCTCTCAAAAATAAACATGAATTTTGGGGCGCCTGGGTGGCGCAGTCGGTTAAGCATCCGACTTCAGCCAGGTCACGATCTCACGGTCCGTGAGTTCGAGCCCCGCGTCAGGCTCTGGGCTGATGGCTCGGAGCCTGGAGCCTGTTTCCGATTCTGTCTCCCTCTCTCTCTGCCCCTCCCCCGTTCATGCTCTGTCTCTCTCTGTCCCAAAAATAAATTAAAAACGTTGAAAAAATAAATAAATAAACATGAATTTTAAAAAAATAAAAAATAAAAAATAAAAATTAATACATTATATTAAAAGTGATATTTCACTTTTAGTTATAAGAAGATAGTTTTCTTATATTTTCTTTATTAAAATTTTTAATAAAATTTTATTTATAATTAAAATTCATTTATAAAAATATTTATAAAAATTAGTTATAAATTTTTAGTTGTAAGACAGTTTTTTTATTTTCTTTATTAAAATTTTTAAATAAATGTTATATGAAATTTGTATTACAAATATTTATATTTATTGCATATATTTTTATAATACAAAAATTGTATATATTTTATAATATAAAATTGTATATTGTAAGTATTAAATATTTATAAGTATTAAATAAAAATTCATTCATAAAATTTTATTTATAAAAATTAGTTATCAACAATAAAATTTTAGTTTTAAGACAGTTTTCTTACATTTCTTCTTTGTAAAAAATGTTTTATATTAGGGTGCCTGGGTTACCCAGTTGGCTGAGTGTCGATTTCAGTCAGATCATGATTTCACGGTTCATGACTTTGAGCCCCACACTGGGCTCTCTGCTGTCAGAGTAGACCCTGCCTCAAATCCTCTGTTCCCCTTTCTCTCTGTCCCTCCCCCACTTGGCACTCTCTCCCTCTCTCTCAAAAATAAACATTTTTTAAAAGTTCATATTAGTAACACTTTAATTTAAAGACCTATTAGGGGCACCTGAGTGGTTCAGTCAGTTCAGGTTATGAACCCAGAATTCGTGGGATTGAGCCCTGGGTCAGGCTCTGCACTGCTCATGGAGCCTGCTTAAAATCCCCTCCTTCTCCCTACTTCCTCACTCTCTCTCTCTAAAATTAAACAATAAATAAAGACATATTAAACTGAGAAACTTTTAACTACCAAGTTTGATTCTGCCTTTGCATCATCATATGCATTAAACCAAAGCCCCCTTCCCCCACCCCTTTCCCCTTATTCTCCCAAAACTGTCAGTAAGAATCTATGAAAAGCCCATCTGTTATCAGTAAAAGATAATTAGTTAGGGTCATACCGTAAGCAGGGCTCAGAGACCGTAGGGTTCAGAGAATTATAGTATCAGAGGGTTACAGCCTGGCTAATCACACTCAAAAAGCAAAATGAAAAAGAAAAAGTAAAAAAGAAAAGTACCTTGAACAAATGTCACCACTCAAAAAAAAAATGCTAGGAAACAGTCTCAAACTGAAACCACTAAGTTGTATACTTGAAACTAATATAACACTGTATGTCAACTATAATTTATAAAAATAATTAAATTTTTTAAAAGTTCTCTGTATAAGTTAATTACGTATACAAGTGTTTGTAAAAAAGAAAGAAAAGAAAAAGAAAAAGAATTCTCAAACAATCTTCTCAAAAAAGTCCCATTTGGAATGCAGGAAATGTTACCTGAATTACAGAAAAATGTCAGTCAGTAAGCATAGTAGAGCTTATAAGATCCAGGCATTGGGGATAGGAAACAGTGATAAAAATTATTTGTAGGAATAATACTTCACATTTGACAAAATAATTTTTACAGATAACCTCTCATTTGACTCTCGCAAAAACCCTAATAAGTAAGCTGTGATATTAGAATAACTAGGTTATGATGTATTCTAACAAATACATCAGAGTCACACAGCCACAGAAAACTGAAGAATATTTTAGTCCTTGTGACTTTCTACTGTATCTCCATATGGAGAAATATAGATAGCCTGGGATTACTGATCTCTTGCTTCCTTCATATCCTCTTTCTGACCCATTCACCAACGGACTCCACTACCAAGTTGAACTAGAATTCAGTTCAGCTTGCTTCTACAAAGTAAAAGCATCATTCACACATAAAGGCCAGAGTAGGAGCCCAGCTCTTAAGAATCAAGAGTAAGAAATCAACAGAGGCTTAAACCAAATCACATAAAGTCCTTTTAAGCATCTGCAAATGGTAATAAAATGGCATTCCATTCCAATCAGGCCTATTCCTAGAGAACAGAGGATAGTAATACATATGAGAAATAGCTCTCAAATGTGAGCCAACACTGAAAACCATAAGAGAGATAGGAAAAATGGGTAGGATACCAACAAGAATCTCAGCAGATCTCCATATACCATGTGAAATACAGAGTAAGTGACAACAATGATCCTCACATTATCAAACACTTACCCGCTCATTATTAATTTAACTATTAAGATTTATTCTTAGTATTTATCCTTCATATTAATTCTTAATAATTACTGTATATTGTTAATTACTAACAATGTTAATTATTAAGAAAGATGGATGTGGGAGTGAGATAAACCTGAATTTAAATCCTTACACCATCAGTTACTAGCTGTGTAAAACTGGGCATGGACACAGGTGGCCCTTTAGAAAAATGGAGATTCACCCACCCATCTTTGTGTCAGGATTAAATAAACTTAAACTACTTATCCAGCAATCCCTATCAAAATAACACCAGCATTTTTCACAGAGCTAGAACAAACAATCCTAGAATCTGTATGGAACCAGAAACGACACTGAATAGCCAAAGCAATCCTGAAAAAGAAAACCAAAGATGGAGACATCACAATTTCAGACTTCAAGCTGTATTACAAAGCTGTAATCATCAAGACAGTATGGTACTGGCACAAAAACAGAAACATAGATCAATGGAACACAATAAAAAACCCAGAAATGGGCCCACAAACATATGGCCAACTAATCTTTGACAAAGCAGTAAAGAATATCTAATGGAAAAAAGACTGTCTCTTCAGCAAGTGGTGCTGGGAAAACTGGACAGCGACATGCCGAAGAATGAACTTGGACCGTTTTCTTACACCATACACAAAAATAAACTCAAAATGGATGGAAGACCTAAATGTAAGACAGAAAGCCATCAAAATCATAGAAGAAAAAACAGGCAACAACCTCTTTGACCTCAGCGGCAACAACGTCTTACCAGACATGTCTCGAGAGGCAAGGGAAACGAAAGCAAAAATGAACTATCAGGACCTCATTAAGGTAAAAAGCTTCTGCACCATGAAGCAAACTCAGCAAACTAAAAGGCAACCAATGGAATGGGAGAAGATATTTGCAAATGACATTATCAGGTAAAGGGTTAGTATCCAAAATCTATGAAGAACTTAGCAAACTCAACACAGACACACACAAAAAACAAATAATCCAGTGAAGAAATGGGCAAAAACATGAAGACACTTTTCCAAAGACATCGAGATGGCTAACAAACACACGAAAAAATGCTCAACATCACTCATCGCCAGGGAAATACAAATCAAAACCACAATGCGACACCACCTCACACCTGTCAGAATGGCTAAAATTAACAACTCAGGCAACAACATGTTGGCAAGGATGTGGAGAAAGAGGGTCTCTTTTGCACTGCTGGTGGGAATGTAAACTGGTACAGCCATTCTGGAAAACAGTATGGAGGTTCCTCAAAAAATTAAAAATAGAACTACCCTATGACCCAGCAATTGCACTACTAGGTTATTTATCCAAAGGATACAGGTGTGCTGTTTCAAAGGGGCACATGCACCCCAATATTTATAGCAGCACTATCAACAATAGCCAAAACACGGAAAGAGCCCAAATGTCCATCAACTGATGAATGGATAAAGATGTGGTGTGTGTGTATACACACACACACACACACACACACACACACACACACAAATGGAATATTACTCAGTGATCAAAAAGAATGAATTCCTGCCATTTGCAACAACATGAATGGAACTAGAATGTATTATGCTAAGCAAAGTAAGTCAGTCAGAGAAAGACAGTATCTTATGATTTCACTCACACATAGAATTTATGATACAAAACAGATGAACATAAGGGAAGCAAAAATGAGATAAAAACATAGAGGGAAACAAACCATAAGAGACTCTTAAATACAGAGAACAAAATGAGGGTTGCCGGAGGGGTGCTGGGTGGAGGGAAGGGCTAAACAGCAATGGGCATTAAGGAGGATACTTGTGGGGGATGAGCCCTGGGTGTTATACATAAGTGATGAAATCACTAAATTCTATTCCTGAAATCATTATTACACTATATGTTAACTTGGATTTAAATTTTTTTAAATTGAAAATAAGAAAGAAAGAGTGCTTATCCAAAGTATCTGCCATGTAACAGCTCCTAGTTAAGTAGTATCTGTTTGTATTTATAACGATAACATAGTATCATTTTTTATTTCCTTATCAGTGATTAGCATTTTTTAAATATCATTTTCTAAATGCTTCCCTACTCCACCTTCATAATTCAAACACCAAAAGTTTATTAACTACAAGAAATCTAAGAAAAAGTAGAACATTTTAAATGAAAAAAAAAAAACCAGACTTGAATTATGTTTTAGTTAACATGAAGCTATTAATAAATTATGTAAAGCAATGTTTCTCACAGGTATTGCTGATGGTCCACTTTCATCAGAATAATCTGGTGAAGATCTTTAAAATACAGATTTCATAGGTCCTATCCTAGACTATCTCCCTTAGTGATTCTATGGCAACTAAAGTTTAGTAACATTTGTTTTAAACAGTCTCAAATGAACTGATACAGCAAGTTAGAAGAGAGGTAAGTTATACTTACTACAAGTAGTGGTCTACTACCATTCCAATTAACTTAAGAATAATATGATTAAGTTATGTGTTCATAATGTGATACACTGACAAAAATAAATCCAACTGCAAAACATATACAAAATACCCATTCTGGGAAAAGTACTAAGTGTCGGCAAATACGAAACTGTTGTAATAGCTCACATCTTAGTCTCTCTGGGCTGCTATGACAAAACCTCATAGACTAAGGGGTTATAAGCAACAGAAATTTATTTCTCACAGTTCTATTGGCTGGGAAATCCAAGATCCAGGTGCTGGCAGATTGGCTGTCTGGCGAGAGCCCACTTCTTGCATCACAGACAGGTCTCTTCTGCTCTCCTCAGAAGAAGAAGTAAGGTAGCTCCCTGGAACCTCTTTTATAAAGGCACTAATCCCATTCAAGAAGGCAGAGCCTTCATGATCTAATCACCTCCCAAAGACACCACCTCCAAATACCATCACAAATGAATTTGGGGAAAACATTTAGTCTGTAGCAGCTTATAATAAAGTTGCCCACTTCACATTCTAACTGGAAAAAATGCCCATCGAAACTAAACAGACCTAGTGAGAAATTTACTATTTACCTACTTTTCATAAGTGATAATTTTCATAAGAGCTGTATAAAACAAATCTCCTTAAAATAGTCACCAGAGGGTACCACTTCAAGGGTTGAATAGCAATTAGCAATTTTTTAAGTGAGTTTTCATTACTCAAAATGATTTGGAGATAGAAAAAGGATCAAAATGATCCTCTTCTTTACTACACCTCAGCAAAACCCTCCCTCAATAAATAAAAAATAATTTAATTTAATTTAAATACACACACACACACACACACACAATAAATTAAACACTCAAAAAGGAGGTCTCTTTCTGTCCTAAGAGTTCTGTCTAAATTCTGGAACTATATGATCATGTCGTGCTTTTAGATTATTAATTACCAAGAACTACCAAGTTTTTACACTGAATCTGTATTTACCAGAACATGGCCTGAAAGTATATTTTTGTTCATTTTGTTTCTGTTTTGGGTCCTATGATGCTTTTTTTTAGAAGGTCAATGTTTTCATCTTTTTTTAAGATTTTATTTTTAAGTAATCTCTACATTCAACATAGAGCCCAAACTCAAAACCCCAAATTCAAGAGTCATCTGCTCCACCAACTGAGTCAGCCAGGCATTCCATAAAGTCAATGTTTAAGTGTAATACTAAAGACAAAGTCCTAAATGTGATACCAAATTATTTATTTTGACATCAAATTATTTCAAGGTCAGAGTAAAAACATTTGTTCCTTAAAGCTCCAAATTTTATACGTTAGAAAAAAGAATGGGAACAGAAAATATATTAATAATTTGTGCAAATATAGTCAATATGCATCTACTACTTAAGTAAATTGAAAATTTTTTAACTTTGTAATGAACGTTCAGTCACCGCATTTATCATTTACAACTAGAAAACAACTCTTTAATTTCCAGGCAGAAGAGGCAGTTCAGCACACACTTTTCCAAAAATCAATACTGATATTTGAAGGTTCAACTTTGATATATACTTCCAGTAAATAATTAAAAAAAAAAAAACAGATTAAAACAGGGCACCTGGGTCAGTTAAGCAACCGACTTCAGCTCAGGTCATGATCTCACAGTTTGTGAGTTCAAGCCCTATGTCGGGCTCTGTGCTGACAGCTGGAGCCTGCTTCAGTTTCTGTGTCTCTGTCTCTCTCTATCCCTCCCCTGCTTGTGCTCTATCTCTCTCTCTCTCTCTCTCTCTCAAAAATAAACATTTAAAAAAATAATAAAAAACAGATTAAAGCAATGAAAGAAAAGATTTAATTTTCCAAACTGAGATAGGTCTCCATGGAAAGATGGTGGATGTTCCTAAGATTCTCCAAAATAAAAGTATTTTTCAAAGAAACTTTATAAATGTAAAAATTGTTAATTTTGAAAATTCTTCTTATAGTCTACAAAAACCTAACTAAAATACATACCTTTAAATCACAGCTATGCTATTAAGTTCTAATCTCTAAAATAATTTTCATCAGTCCAAAAACAACAACAGAATAAGTCTAACTGAAAAAGATTTATTTTGCTGACAGATTATTCTGTGTGGTTCAGCTTCCTTACATCCTCCAACTCACATCCTTCTCACTTCTAACCCACATTAAATAGCAATTTAAACTGCCAAATATTTGAAGATCTAGAGATAGCTGGCTCAATAAACTTGTCTCAACATATTTCTATTGTATTGTAAAAATTCCAAAAGTCAATTAAAATAAAAGTTGTTAAGTACAGGAAAACTGATTCCATATTTCACGTCAAGTATATACAAGTAAGGAATTAAGATGACCTCCCCTCTTTCATTTGTGTTTAAGAACAAGAATTGAAATTTTATTATGCCTAATGAATCTATTGCTCACACTGCGCTGACACACCAACTCCTCTCTCCAGACTTCATTCCATTCCAAGTTTTAGTCTCTGGGTTTTATCATTTATGACAGTTTACAACTCCCAGTCTTGCTTCAAGAGTGCTCAAATTTTGGAAGCAATTCCGGAAGTAGATTACACAGTTCAGTTTTCTAAAATCAAACCACAGCAAAACTTAACATCCCATAACAGAGCCTCTATTTTTCCTTCTATGGAGTTAACAGCAATATTATCTCACAATACCCAAGAGCTTTAAACTATTCACAGACATTATCTTGTTAATCTTTACAACATTTCTATAAGGGAGCAGATAGGTAAAAGCATCAGATAACTTGGAAGCTTCCAATCCTTTTTAAACTCCTCAATCAGTTTCTTAAAGATGTTATTTGATATACTACTAAAATAAGCAACCTGTAAGATACAAACTGCATCTTAATAATTTAAGAAAGCAACTCAAATGTATTAGCAAAGGGCTTCCTTTCCCTTGTAGGACTCTAACTAAAAGTGGTTTTAATTAATACAGAGGGGGTTTTGTGATCCCCTTTCTCATTCTCACATGCTAAAACAAATGCAATAAAGCTTCCATCTCCCCAAAGAGAAAGAATTAATCATTTAACCTACCTTATTGGTACAAACCACATCTCAGAATAACTAGTTGATCAAAGAAAAGTTCTCTTTATAAAATACTCCAGCTAATAAATTATAAGGAAATGACAAAATTGAATATCACCATTCTGCAACCGCTAATAAAATGGATCCTCACCAAGAGTCCCCCAAAGCATGGTCTGGGCACCTCTGTGGGTCCCTAAAACTTTTTCAGAAAATCTGCAAAGTCAAAACTATTTACAATAATACTAAAATGTTACCAAGGTGCCTGGGTGGCTCAGTAGGTTAAGCATCCAACTTCGGCTCAGGTCATGATCTAACAGTTCGTGAGTTCAATCAAGCCCCACGTCTGGCTCTGTGCTGACAGCTCGGAGCCTGGAGCCCGCTTCAGATTCTGTGTCTCCCTCTCTCTCTGCCCCTCCCCCACTTGTGCTCTCTCTCAAAAATAAATAAACATTAAATTTTTTTTAATATTAAAATGTTACCTGCTTTTTCCCCCCTCTCATACACTCTTTAGTGTACATGAAGTTTCCAGAGGCTACCTGATACAAGATATCACAAAAAGTAAATGATAAAGTAGATACGAGAATCCAGCAGTTTTCTTTTAGGCCAGATAATAAAGAGATTTACAAAAACGTAAAACAATGCCACTCTTCTAAGTTTGTTTTGGAAAACAGTTTTCACAAAAATGTTATTCATGTAAACATGGATAATTGTTATTTTAAAATAAATAACCGATACTTCTAAAATGTCTTAGTTTTGGGACAGTTGGGTGGCTCAGTTGGTTAAACGAGTCCATTCTTGATTTCGGCTCAGAGGGTCATGATCTCACAGTTTGTGAGACAGAGCCATGTGTAGGGCTCCACACTGCAGAGCCTGCTTAAAGTTCTCTCTCCCTCTCTCTGCTCCTCCCCTGCACATGTGCATGTGCTCTCTCTCTCAAAATAAACATTTTTTAAAAAATAAAATATTTAGTTTTAATTTCTAATAAAGTAAGCACCAATAGATATGATATTTATACATCAACAGAAACTCTTTAGAGTCTTTAATAATTTTTAGGAATATAAAGGGGTCCTGGAACTAAAAAGTTTTGGGAGAGCTGATCTAAGCAATTCAATAATAACTGCTAACATCATAAAAAGAGAGATGACCAAACAATTTATTCCTCCTGACCTAAGCACCAAATACCACCTATGAAGTATTCTTGCCCCTGGTCTCCCCAAAATAAACATGAACATGAACAATATCAGCTTCTAGTTTAAATCAAAATCTAGAGGCACCTGGTTGGTTCATTGGGTTAAGCGTCCAACTCTTGATTTTGGCTCAAGTCATGATCTCACAATTCATGAGTTCAAGCCCCAAGTCAGGCCATTCAACAAAATCCAGACTGCAATAAACACTATAGGACAAACAACCAGCTTTATTCAATGAATAAACTGCCAAAGAATAAAAGACAGAGAATATAAAGATTAAAAGAAACATGAGAGACAGAGAAACCAACTACAGTGTATAAACCTTATTTAGGCAAAATATTAAAAACATATATAAGTAATCATGGAAATGCCAACAATTGATATTTGATATTAAAGAATTATTATTTACATGTAATAGTAATATTGTGGCTATCATTAGAGTCTTTATCTTTTATAAACCTATACTACTGACAAATGAAATGATGGAATTCAAGGACTGTCTCAAGATACTAAGGACCAGGGGAAATGAAAATCACTGAACATGGATAGCTATGGATGTCCATTGGGATCATTATACTATTTTTTTTACCTTTGTTCTTTTGATTTTTCTATAATAAAAGTTGTTGTTTTTTAATGTTTCAAGTTAGGAGAAAATTTATTTCCATAGACAAGTTCAATCATTTATTCTTAAACCAAAGAGTATTATAACCAGTGTTTCCCCCTCATTAAGCTACTTGGTAATGTTTCGTTTCAGCTTCACAAGGCAGCCCAGAGCAGTCTGTCTTTCGTTATTCCATCACCTCACTTCTGAACACTTTACCTCCAAGAATATTAAAACAAAACAAAACAAAAAAACAACTGAGAGAGAACAATTATAAAGAAAGAGATCAGGACAAGTTGAGGACTTCACACTAGAAGAAAATAGTCTCTTCCCAATAGAACAAATACCAACATGTTTACACAGGCACTTATTGTCCGTTACGGCCAACAAATGAAGGAAAAGTTCAAAACAGAGCAAGGGAAAGGCAGGAATGAGTGCATTTTGAAATAATTTCACTCCTGTTTTTTCCTATTTCAGACACATTAAAGACTGATTAGTCTTCACATTCTGATTTGAAAAGCTTCAGTCCTAGAGTTGTTCAAAAGCGACCCCTAAAAGTTACTGCCTTTAGTTATATATAGGATAACCCATCCAATGGAGACTATGCAAAGATTAAGGATAGAAGATCACTTATCTTAAATCGAGAGTTTCTTACACAATATTACTAGTTTTTAAAAGTAATTTGTATAACAAATTTATGAATTACAAACGCCTCAGAACTTTCCCTGCATGGAAGGAAAGGGAAAACCATAGAGTAGAGCCATGTCCTCTTTTCTAACATCATCCACATTTCAAATATCCTATCTTATCATTAGGTCTTACATTCTAATTGGTTTGGGAAATACAGTCATCAGACTCATATTACTTAAGTAACTAAGAAATACATTTAAATATCATCTCTCCATCTACTCTAATAATCATAAGTATGTTTAATTTTCAAACCTCCGAAAGTAGCAACTCTGTCCTTAATAATCTAATCTGATTGTTGAATAACTGTCATTCAAGTATTAAAAAAAAAAAAAAAAAAGATAATAAATGGAAAAAAATAAACTGAAACTGTTAAATAAGTTATTCTATACAGGTATAAATATACATATATCTTTGTTTTTAATGATTACTCTTCAATAAAAAAGTCTATTTTTAATCTATGGATGTAGTTTATTAAAAAGTTAATGAATGGTGTTTGTCCGAAATAAGAAAGAAAGCAAATTTTTATTATTTTTCCCTCACTTTAGTAATGTAAGCAGTTTACACAAAAACAACAAAGGTTTGTTTTTGTTTTTTACTATTTTTAATGTTTATTTATTTTTGAGAGAAAGAGAGTGAGCGAGCAAGGGAGGGGCAGAGACATGAGTACAGAGGATGTGAAGCAGTCTCTGTACTGACAGCAGACAGCCTGATGCAGGGCTCAAACTCACAAACCAGGAGACCGTGATCTGAGGCGAAATCAGAGGCCTGACTGACTGAGCCACCCAGGTGCCACAAAAACAGCAAAAAGTTTTAAAGAACTGATAGTATGTAACCAAGGTCTAAAAGAAAAATGCAAGGAAAATTACAAAAGGGTTTTTCTGTATGTTTTTAGGAGTGTATTCTCATCAAAGATTACCATGAAATCACATAATTTAAACTTAAAAAGTGGTAAGTAATAAGAAAAGAAAATGTGTAACAGATTGGAAAAACTGTCTTTGTTCACAGGTGACATGATCATCTATGTAGAAACCTGAAAAGAACCAAAAACTACAAAAAATGGCAGAAAATATAGCAAGGTTGCAGACTACGTGATTAATATAAAAAACCAGGGGTGCCTGGATGGCTCAGTCAGTTAAGCTTCTAACTTCGGCTCAGGTCATGATCTCACAGTTCGTGGGTTCAAGCTCCACGTTGGGCTGTGTGTTGACAGCTCATAGCCTGGAGCCTACTCTGGAATCTGTCTCCCTCTCTCTGCCCCTCCCACGCTCACACTCTATCTCTCAAAAATAAATAAATGTTAAAAAAAATTTTTTTGATCCATCATTTCCCATACGCCAGCAATGAACAAGTGGAATTTGAAATTAAAAACACAATACATTTGGGGCGCCTGGGTGGCGCAGTCGGTTAAGCGTCCGACTTCAGCCGGGTCACGATCTCGCGGTCCGTGAGTTCGAGCCCCGCGTCAGGCTCTGGGCTGATGGCTCGGAGCCTGGAGCCTGTTTCCGATTCTGTGTCTCCCTCTCTCTCTGCCCCTCCCCCGTTCATGCTATGTCTCTCTCTGTCCCAAAAATAAAAAAAAAAAACAAAAAAAAACAAAAAAAAACACAATACATTTACATTAGCAGCAAAAAAACCCTAGATACCAAATACAAATCTAACAAAATATATATAATATCTATATGAGGAAAACTACAAAACTCTGATGAGAGATGTCAAAGAACTAAATAATGAAGAGATATTCCCCATTCATGGTTAGGAAGACTCATCACTGTCAAGATGTCTGTTCTTCCCAAATGATCTATAAATTCAATGAAATACCAGCAAGTATTTCATAAAATTTATATGGAGACGCAAAAGACCTACAATAGTCAACACAATACTGAAAGAGAAGAACAAAGTTGGAGGACTGACATTACCCAACTTCAAGACTTACTATAAAGCTACAGTAATCAAGACAGTATGCTACTGTTGAAAGAACAGATGGACAGGAGCAATGAAATAGTGAGCCCAGAAATAGATCTACATAAATACAGTCACGCAAAGGAGCAAAAGCAATACAATGGAACAAAGACAGTCTTTTCAACAAATGGTGCTGGAACTACTGGACATCCATATGCATAAAATGAATCTAGACACAGACCTTACAACTTTCACAAAAAATTAATTCAAAATGAATCACAGACTTAAATACCAAAATAAAACCGTAAAACTCCTAGAAAATAACGGAGAAAACCTAGATGACCTTGGATTTTGCAATAACTTTTTAGATATGACACCAAAGCCACAATTCATGAAAGAAATAAGTGACAAGCAAGACTTCATTAAAATTAAAAATTTCAGGGTGCCTGGGTGGCTCAGTCAGTTAAGCATCTGACTCTTGATTTCTGCTCAGGTCATATCTCAGGGTTCATGAGACAGAGCCCTGCACAGGGCTCTGCACTGACAGCATGGAGCCTGCCTAGTATTCTCCATCCCTCTCTCTCTCTGTCCATCCCCTGTTCATGCGTGTGTGTGTGTGTGTGTGTGTGTCCGCACGCGCATGCTCATGCATGCTCTCCCTCGCTGAATAAACTTAAAAATTTTTTAATTAGATTAAAATAAAAATTTCTACTCTGAGAAAGATACTGTCAAGAAAATATAAAGATAGGGCGCCTAGGTGTTAAGCATCCCACTTAGGCTCAGGACGTCCTCACAGTTCATCCTGTGATGATTTCACAGGTCATGGGCTCGAGCCCCACATCAGGCTCTGTGCTGATGGCTCAGAGCCTGGAGCTTGCTTCAGATTCTATGACTCCCTCTATCTCTGCCCCTCCCCTGCTCATGCTGTGTCTCTCAAAAAATAAATATTTTAAAAAAATTAAAAAAGAAAAAAGAGGGGCGCCTGGGTGGCTCAGTTGGTTGAGCATCCGACTTCAGCTCAGGTCACGATCTCCTGGTCTGTGAGTTCGAGCCCCGCGTTGGGCTCTGGGCTGATGGCTCAGAGCCTGGAGCCTACTTCCGATTCTGTGTCTCCCTCTCTCTCTGCCCCTCCCCCATACATGCTCTGTCTCTCTCTGTCTCAAAAATAAATAAATGTTAAAAAAAAAAAAAAGAAAAAAGAAAGAAAAGAAAACAAAAGACGACAAGCTAGACTGGGAGAAAACATTTACAAAAGAAAATATAAAAGACTGTTTTATCTAAAATATACAAACTCTCCAAATGCAGCAATAAAAAAACAAACAACCCAAAAAAACAAGACCTTAACAGACACTTCACCAAAGACATACAGACAGCAAATAAACATATGAAAAGATGCTTATCATATGCCATCAGGAAAAGGTCAATGAAAACAAGACACCACTATAAGGGTGCTTGGGTGACCCGGTCAGTTAAGCATCTGACTCTTTCCGCTCAGGTCATAATCTCACAGTTCATGGGTTTGAGCTCTGCATGGGCTGTGCGCTGACAGTGTGGAGTCTGCTTGGGATTCTCTTTCCCCTCTCAGTCTCTCTCTCTTCCCCTTCCCCACTTGTACCTATGCTCTCCAGCTCTCTCTCTTGCAATAAATAAACTTAAAAAACAAAAAATACATAATTAAAAAAAAAAGAGGGGCGCTTGGGTGGCTCAGTCATTAAGTGTCCAACTCTTGGTATCAGCTCAGGTAATGATCTCACGGTTTCATGAGCTCGAGCCCCACATCAGGCATCAGACCCTGCTGACATTGAGAAGCCTGCTTGGGATTCTCTGTCTCCCTCTCTCTCTGCTGGGCCCCCACCTGTGCAGTCTCTGCCTCTCTCAAAATAATTAATTCCTCTCTCAAAATAATTTAAAAAAAAAAAAAAAGAAGATACCAGTACACACCTATCAGAATGG
Source organism: Neofelis nebulosa (assembly GCF_028018385.1). Lineage (NCBI taxonomy): Eukaryota > Metazoa > Chordata > Mammalia > Carnivora > Felidae > Neofelis > Neofelis nebulosa. Next base: position 39,345,353 of record NC_080789.1, on the reverse strand, counting down.
CCAAATCAGAAACACTGACAATACCTAACAGTGTTAAGGTTACGGAGCAATTGGAACTCTCATTCATTACTGGTTGAAATACAAAACAGTACAGCCACAATAGAAGACAGTTTAACAGTTTCTTAGAAAACTAAACATATACTGGTGCAGCCACTCTGGAAAACAGTATGGAGGTTCCTCAAAAAAATTAAAAACAGAACTACCCTACGACCCAGCAATTGCACTAGAGTTTATTTATCCAAAGGATATAGGTGTGCTATTTCAAAAGGGCACATGCACCCCAATGTTTATAGCAGCACTATCAACAATAGTCAAAGTATGGAAAGCGCCCAAATGTCCATCGATGGATGAATGGATAAAGAAGATGTGGTGTATGTATACAATGGTATATTACTCAGCAATCAAAAAGAATGAAATCTTGCCATTTGCAACTACGTGGATGGAACTGGAGGGTATTATGCTAAGTGAAATTAGTCAGAGAAAGACAAAAATCATATGACTTCACTCATATGAGGACTTTAACAGGCAAAACATATGATCATAAGTGAAGGGAAACAAAAATAATATAAAAACAGGGAGGGAGATAAACCATAAGAGACTCTTAAATACAGAGAACAAACAGAGAGTTGCTGGAGGGGTTGTGGGTGGGGGGGATGGGCTAAATGGGTAAGGGGCATTAAGGAGGACAGTTGTTGGGTGTTATATGTAAGTGGTGAATCACTAAATTCTACTCCTGAAATCATTATTACGCTATATGTTAACTAACTTGGATGTAAATTTTTAAAAAATTCATTTAAAAGGGGGTGGGGGGGGAATAAAGTAATACCAGGAAAACTGTGTCTTTCCCTAAGATATTCCAGTGACATACAGTGGAGTTAAATAGAGAATAAAATACAAAATAAATGAATAAACTTAAAAAAAAGAAAGAAAACTAAACATACTCTTACCATTCAATCCATCAATCATGCTCCTTGGTATTTACCTAAAGAAACTGAAAATTTGGGGCACCTGAGTGGGTCAGTTGGTTAAGTGTCCGATTTTGGCTCAGGTCATGATCTCACGGTTCGTGAATTCCAGCCCCATGTCAGGCTCTGTGCTGCCCCTCCCCTGCTCACACACTGCCTCTCTCCCTCTCAAAAAATAATAAAAAAACATTTTAAAAATTAATTAAAAAAAAGAAACTAAAAATTATGCCCACACAAAAACCTGTACATGAGTATTTATAGCAGCTTTATTTATAATTGCCACAACTTGGAAGCAACCACGATACTCTTTAGTAAGTGAATGGGTAGAGTGTGTTACATCCAGACAATGGAGTATTATTCAACACTAAAAAGAGCTCTGAAAAGATATGGAGGAAGCTTAAATGCGTATTAAAAGTGAAAGAAGCCAGTGTGAAAAGACTATATGCTGTATGATTCCTATTATATGACATTTTGGTAAGGATAAAGCTATGGATAGTAAAAAGATTAATGACTGCCAAGTGTTGGGGGAAAGGGTCTGAATAGATGGGGCACAGATGACTCTTAAGGCAGTAAAACTACTCTGTATGATACTATAACAATGGATACATATCATTACACATTTGTCCAAATCTTAGAAAGTACAACACCAAGAATGAACCATAATGTAAAATACAGACTTGGGGTAATATCGATGTGTCAGTGCAGGTCCATCAATTGTAACAAATATACCTATCCGGCAGAGGATGCTGAATATGGGGGAGCCTATGCATGTGTCGAGAAAGTAGATATACTGGGTATCTCTTTATCTTCTATTCAATTTTGCTGTAAAACTAAAACCAAAATACAATTAAATGGGTATTTAATTTTAAGTTAAAATGCCTATCTTATGGGGGGTGCCTGGGTGGCTCAGTCAGTTAAGTGCCAGACTCTAGACTTTGGCTCAGGTCATAATTTCATTGTTCATGGGTTTGAGCCCTACATCGGGCTCCACACTGATATTGTGGAGCCTGCTTGGGATTCTCTCTCTCCAGTTCTCTGTCTCTCTGTCTCTCTCTCTCTCTCTCAAAATAAATAAACAAACTTTAACAAAAAAGTCCATCTTAATGTGATAATGTTACAAATTTTTTTTCTTGAACAAAAAAATTCCAATTAGTAAGAGTGAAAATTCTTCATAGAAAAATCAATGGGTTTCAAAATACCAAAAATAGCTTATTCAGGAGCACCTCGCTGGCTCAGTCCATAGAGCATACAACTCTTGATTTCTGGATCGTAAGCTCAAGGCCTGCATTGGATGTAGAGTGTACTTAAAATAAAGAAATAGTAAACAAACAAAATTAAGTTTTGTTTAAAAAATAGCTTATTCAATTTCATTCTGAAAAATTCCATTTTACATTTTAAAAGATGGGAGTTTCCTGAGATGCAAATATTGTAAAGGAAGCAATTTCCAAAACATCAAGATAACATCAATTACTTAGGACTGACTCTTATACCTAAACAAAATTTTTGGCAGTTATTTTCTAGCATTTATGTTCAAATATTCTTTGGAATGAATAACAATATTAAAAACTACAGTTCACAATAAAAAATGGCTATCATAAATTGAACTCCAAATTTTAAGTCTATCTCAAGATTTTGTGATATTAGAGTAGAATCTAGGAGAAAGCAGTTTATATATGAAATCACTTATCAAGACATGTACCACATTCTTAATAACCATTCTTAATTGTACACAGCAAGCAATGAGCTAAGTGTTGATGATACTAAGATAAGTAAACTCTTAAGGAAAACTAAGTTGAAAAAGAAAACATTACATTCAAATAGTCATGTCAGAACCAGCTATAGCCTCAAGTTGTTTTGTGTTTGCACTTTTAAACTTGAATTCAGCAAAATGAAGTGCTGAGAAATGTAAATGAAGTCTCTTTTCTCTAATTAATGTACCATCTAAAATATTTCACCCATCTCAAAATTGAATCCCTTCTCTGAAAGAATGATGTGGATAGACTTCATTGACAGAGAAAAGGTTGCAATCAATATGCTAGAAACATAGGACCTATGTTCTGTGTCCAGAAAGTGGAAGTGGCTTCTCTGAATTCAAATCTATTGCCATCTAGAAATGAAGCCGGGGCGCCTGGGTGGTTCAGTCGGTTAAGCGTCGACCTCGGCTCAGGTCATGATCTCACAGTTTGTGAGTTCGAGCCCCACATCAGGCTCTGTGCTGACAGCTTAGAGCCTGGAGCCTGCTTCAAATTCTATGTCTCCCTCTCTCTCTGCTCCTCCCCTGCTCATGCTCTCTCTCTCCTTCAAAAATAAAAACATTAAAAAAATTTTTTAAAAACAATGAAGCCAGGCAGAAAGAAAGCACTTAATGTTTACTCTATGACATCTCATTGAATCAATAAAAAATGAGCATCCCTTTCTAAGGATCTTTGGAAACTCAAAGATAGATTTGATTCTTTGTGAAAACACTTGATCAGATAGTGGAAACCCACATAAAAAACCACAAACGTGGACAAAAAAGTGATATGATTAATATTTTAACACAAACATGTTCTAATGGATATCATCAAATAAGCAATAGTATCTTCTCAAAGCTTTACATACACCTTATGAAGTTGTACCCATTTTGCAAAAATACCATCAGTAACCGAAGTATTTTTTGGTGCTTTTCTTTTGGAATTTCCATTAGAGCTTTGGCACATACTTCTGAAAAACGGTTCATTTGATAAACATTTATTCATCACCTCATTTGTGTTATAACTTCTTAATAGTAACAAATGTTTGTCACTTGACGGTAGATGATAACTTTTTTAAAAATCACCCCTGGTCATCTGGGAACTCAGATGATTAGGTTAAGTAACATAATTATTATGTGATCAAAAAATGAAATGTTAGAATCCTAAATGCATGTTGATTAAATGAAAGTAGCTAGTGTAAAAAGGCTTTATATTGTAGCATTCCAACTATATGACATTTTGGAAAAGGCAACACTACAGAGACAGTAAAAACATCAGTAGTTGCCAGGGGAAGGAAGGAAATATGAACAGGTGCAGCACAGAGGATTTTTAGGACAGTGAAAATATTCCCCATGATACTCTAATGGTAGATACATGACATTATGCATTCAACAAAACCCCCCAAAAAAACTGTACAAAGAGTGAACTCTAATGTCAACTATGAATTTTAGTTAACACTGGTTCATCAGTTGTAACAAATGTACCACACCAATGCAAGATGTTAACAGGGAAACTGGGGACTGAGAGAGAAATGGGAATTCTCTACTTTCCACTCAAATTTCTCTATAAACGTAAAACTGGTCCAACATGTTACTAGCAACTAATGTGAGTTGTTCAGATGATCTAGAGTAGAACTTTGAAAGTAATATCAAACCAAACCACCAATTGTGGTGGTATCCCTCTACAGAGTGTTTGAAAATTCAGATTTTCTAGTATATACTTTCAATTATGAGCCTTCTAATTAACATAATTAAGATGTAATTCTGTCAAAGTTCAAGGAGAAATTGACAAGCCAACAGCAGTAAACATCAGTATATCTTCTAAGAAAACAACATATCAAACAAACCAGAAATAAGTAAGGTTAAATGATTTGAAACACAATTTGGGAGATCGGCTAAATAGAAAATATTTAGAATTCTATACCCAGAAAATACACCATCTTTTCAAATATTCCTGGGACATCTACAGAAATTTCCTATGCATTAGGTCATGGAGAAAATCTCAACAAGAAAGACTACACAAAGAACATTCCAACAACAAAATCTCCTTAATTCTACCATCCAGAGATAATCACTGTTAACCAGTGCATGCTTATCTTTCCAAACCTTTTGCTATGCCTCTGACTCTTGCATGTACCTTTTACCTCAAAATAAGCAGGAAAGAGAAAAAAAACTCTTAAAACAAAATATTGAAATTAAAAACCTGAAAGTTAAGTTAAATATAAGGATGTCAACTGTACTCAGGCTAGTACTAAAAAGTGACACCAACCCTACTATAAACTTGGAAGCCCAGGAAAAAAAAAATCCAGAGGCAAAGTTGGCAACTAATTCTTCAAATGAGAAATTCAGTATGGCTTATTATCTCTGTACTTCCACTTTCCCCATCCAACACAGGAATAGCACTGACTGCCCTGGAGTTTTTCTAAAAATTTACCAAGTTAATACCCATAAAGGACTTAGAATAGTGTCAGGTCCAGTGAGCATGCAAATGTTATCTATTTGTTAACATGGCTTGCTTATCCTGCAAGGCAAATGCTCTTTTCTTTACCTACAATCAAAATAGTAAGATATTCTAAAAACCAGTTTGCAGCGTAAGTGATTTCTGGTTTAGTTATTGTCATTGAAATTATCATGTAACTGGTAATAACCTCCCCTAAGCATTCCAACTGAGGACAGTAACAGTAAATTAAACAAGACATATAGCACATTAATGAACTATATTCTACCATACTGTTCTAATGGTTTCGCATAATGTCACCCCAGCTGGTGGTGGACAACCTCCCAACTCATTCCCTTACCATGTTCTCCCCTGTGACCTATTCTATACATCAGTGCCCAGTAGCTAGCTGATCTTGTTAAAATCCTGGTGTCACAAATATGAACACATCCTCCTGGTGGTTCTCCTATAGGCTAACATATCAAGCCTAAAATTTTCAGCCCCGTTTTTAAGACCCTTCAAAATTCTGCTTCCTAATTTCTCTATTATTACTTCCTAATATAACCCTTTATTCCAATCAGCTTGCTAACTCTCACCATTGTACCTCTACCCATCCTGCTCTCTTAGTCTGAAACATGACTCTCCTCTTCATCTGTCCGTTTCTTACAGTCCTTCAAGATCAGCTCAAATCTTACACTCCCTTCACAAAACTTCCCAGACCATTCAGTCTTCTAGGGATCTATCACTTCTCTCTACTAACAGCGGGGCATAACATTTAACACTTTATTGTACATTTCTTTTTTAATGGTTCAAAGTTATCTTACACAATCTTATTTCTCCAAATCAGATTATAAATTGCTCAAGGACAAAACGATGAACTAGAGTTCATCTAAATCCTGAGAGTGCTCCAAACAGAACAGATGTAACCATTCAAATGCCCCAAAGGCCTACTTCAGTGTCTAACATGTAATATGTACTAAGACTGTAGTAAATGTATTATAGCTGTATCAGAACACCCAAATCATGAAGCACCTGGGTGGTTCAGTAGGTTGAGCTTCTAACTCTTGATTTTGGATCAGGTCATGATCTCATCATTCATGGGATCAAGCCCTGCATTGGACTTTAGGCTGACAGTGCAGAGCCAGCCTGGTATTCTCTCTCTCTCTCTGCCCCTTCCCCGCTCACATGCTCTCTCTGGAAAATAAATAAATAAATAAACTTAATAAAAAACCAAATTGTGAAATATTCTTCTGCCATTAAGAATAACAACACAGGGGTGCCTGGGTGGCTCAGTCGGTTAAGCGGTTAAGCGTCCGACTTCGGCTCAGGTCATGATCTCACGGTCCGTGAGTTCGAGCCCCACGTCAGGCTCTGTGCTGACAGCTCAGAGCCTGGAGCCTGCTTCAGATTCTGTGTCTCCCTCTCTCTCTCTGACCCTCCCCCATTCATGCTCTGTCTCTCTCTGTCTCAAAAATAAATAAACATTAAAAAAAAATTTAAAAAAAAAAGAGTAACAACACACTAGGGCACCTGGTTGGCTCACAGAGGACGTGTGACTCCTGGTCTCAGGGTCACAAGTTCAAGTCCCATATTAGGTGTAGAGATTACTAAAAAATATAAACTTTTTTTTAAAAAGAATAACAACACAGCTATATATCTACTGGCGTACTAACATGTTCACAAGATACTGAAAACAAAAAGGTTTAACAGTATTTGTAGAATGATTAAATTTCTGGATACATATTTTTTGTGTGTATGCCTAAATATATACTCAAGAATTGCATACCAAAACTATAAAGTAACAGTTACCACTGGACAGTGGGAATTATGTTTATGAAATAAAATATATGTAGCAATTAACATCTCTTTCAAAAAGCTGTTTAATTTTTTTTATCTCTTTCAAAAAGTTTAAAAGGAAATAACATGCATGATAGAGTCATATTTAAGTTTATAAAAATGTACATAGAATATAATTCTATTGCTTAAAAACAAAAATGGAAAAACATGTCAAATTGATATAATCTATAGCTAATCTTTGCACAGTCCTGTTTTTGCTATTTTATTTTTAATTTTCTACAAAATAAGTGGGCATTACATTTATATCATCAAAAATAAAGAAACACTATTCCTAAAACATAGTTTAGAGAAGCACTTGGTTTCCTCTAAGATAACAGAGAGAAGGGATGAAGGGGAAGGGGAAAATCTGTGGAAGCTGAACAAATAATATGTGAGAAAAGTTTCAAAGGCATTGCTCACCCTTTAGCACCTGTATTCCAAGCATCTATATTGCAGGTTAACTCAAAGAATGTGGGAATGGAATAAACACCAGCTTTTTAAATCAAGTACAGGGCAAAGTCTAAACCCAGGGACAATATTAAACTATAAACTTCTCCATGGTAACAGTACAGAATCTGGCCATTTAGTATCATCAGAGCCCCCAACTCCACTCCATCCTGCTCCTCTAAAAAAGTCATTCCCAAATCTACAGTACAGAACTATTTTCATAATAAAGAATATTACTTGGGTACAACTTTGTTTAAAGGCTATCCTCTCATCTCTTTTCAACCCACATGGAAACTTGAATTTATTTATTCTATTATATGCACATAATTTTTAAAGGACTTTGTATTGTTTACTATCCTTGGATCCCTACCTTCAAACAAGAAAATCCTCCTAATGACTTCAAGCTAGACAGGCAAAAGTTTTTCATTCCAGAAGGTGTCAGAGTTATTGTATACATGTATGGACAGAGGAAGGAAATACCTAGCCAACAATACTAACAGAGAACAGCAGAATAAAGTGAATTCCTTGGCATGGCATTTAAATCCATCCCAATTGGTCCGTATCATTCTTCTTCAGCTGTTCTCCATTCTCTCTCCACAATGAATTCTCTGCACATCAAAGTTTCCTCTGTTAGAACATATCCCTCCCTCTTTCCAACAATGATAACCAATGCGTGTGCATTGGCACCCAAACAAATCTGGAGTCAAATCCAAGTTCTGTCAGTATGGCCTTTGGGCAAGTCACAACTTCTTTGAGGCATCTTGTAAAATGAGAAATATATTTTTTTTAAAAAAAAATTTTTTAATGTTTTTATTTATTTTTGCGACAGAGAGAGACAGAGCATGAGCAGGGGAGGGGCAGAAAGAAACGGAGACACAGAATCGGAAGCAGGCTCTAGGCTCTGAGCTGTCAGCACAGAGCCCGATGCGGGGCTCGAACCCACAGACTGTGAGATCATGACCTGAGCCGAAGTAGGACACTTAACCGACTGAGCCACCAGGCGCCCCGAGAAATATATTTTTAAAATCTACCTTGTGAGTTAATGTGAAGATTAGAAATAATGCAAGGAAGGGGCACCTGGGTGGCTCAGCTGATCAAGCGTCCAACTTCAGCTCAGATCATGATCTTATGGTTCATGAGTTAGAGCCCCACATCAGGCTCGCCTCTGTCAGCTTGTCAGAGCCTGCTTCAGATCCTCTGTCCCTCTCTCTCTGCCCCTCCCCCACCTGTGCTCCCCCCAAAATAAAAAATAAGTATAAAAAAAAAGAATGCAAGGAAACCTTCCCACTCAGTGCTAAGCATACAGGAGGTATATATATATAATATAATGCTATTATTTCCTGGCTTTGTGCCCTCACACATGCCATTCTCTTTACCTAGAATGTTACCATGTTTTCCCTCCCTCCTTGGGAAATCCTTCATACCAGTCTAGTCATAGGGCTTAATACTGCTTTATCCTATATAAAGCCCTCCTTGACTCCCTCATGTAATTGATGGCTCCCTTTTATGAGCTAGTTCAGTACGTTGCTCTTTTATCCATCATAGTTCTTATTATACCAAATTCTATTTATCTGTTATGAACTGAATATTTGTGTCTCCCCAAAATTCCTATGTTGAGATCCTAATCCCCAATGTGACAGCTTTAGAAAGTAGAGTCAGGTCATGAGGATGGGGCCCTCACAAATGGGATTAGTACCTTGATAAAAGAGATCCCAGATATCTCTCTCACCCCCTCCACCATGCGAGGACAGAGTAAACCAGGAAGCAGGCTCTCTCACCAGACATCAATTCTGCTGATGCCCTGGACTTCTCAACCTCAAGAACTGTGAAAAATACCTTTCTGATGTTTATAAGCCACCCAGTCTATGGTATTCTGTTATAGCAGCCTGAGCGAAGAAATTATCTTTTTCTCTGAGAGAAGACTGAAAGTTCATTAAAGACTGGGGAGTATGTAATTCATCTTTGTATCATCCAGTACTGAAGCTGGGGCACAAAGCAGGCACTCAAATGTTTCTGAGTAAACCAAGTAAACAAGAATCTAACAAAACTGCTGTAGTATCAAAGGGAGAGGAATGACAGGGGCAAATATTACAGAGGAATCAAACAGGTTGAAAGTAGAAAAGCCAGGGGCACGTAGGTGGCTCAGTTAGTTGAGCATCAAGAGTTCAGCTCAGGTCGTGACCTTGAGGTGAGTTTGAACCCCACATTGGGCTTGTTGCTGTCAGCACAAAGCCCACATCTGATACTCTGTCCCCTTCTCTCTGCACCTCCCTGACTTGCACTCTCTCAAAAAATAATCAAACATTTTTAAAAATTAAAAAAAAAAAAAGCAGCAGCTATCTCATTTGGCCATTAGGAAGTCACAAGCAACCTTGAAGAGATCAATTTCAATTAGGTAGCAGGAAATGAGCAAGGTAATGGGGGTGAGCACATGAAAACAAGGCCTTTAAATTGAGCAATTAAGAAAAGTTAAGTGGAAGGTAAACCAGAATTAAGAGAACATTTCTTCATGGCAAGATGAACCAAGAGGGAGAGAACAAGTATTTAAGAAAGAAAGAAAAAAAATAGGCAAGATTTACACAGTAAGCAGGGTACAGTTAGTTCTGGAGGACAGAGGGTAGGTGTGTGCTATACTCAGCTAAAGGGAAGAAGGCTGAGGATAAATTTTCCACCTCAAAGCATTGTTATGTAATTTTCTAGTATCAGTGAAATACCTCTCAATCCATCTATTCCTTTCCTTTTCTGCTACCATTGCCCTAGCAATCAGTATATTTTTTAGTATTAATACACTTTTTTTTTTTCTTAAAATTTTTTTAACGTTTATTTTTGAGACAGAGAGAGACAGAGCATGAATGGGGGAGGGTCAGAGAGAGGGAGACACAGAATCTGAAACAGGCTCCAGGCTCTGAGCTGTCAGCACAGAGCCTGACGCGGGACTTGAACTCATGGACTGTGAGATCATGACCTGAGCTGAAGTCGGCCGCTTAACCGACTGAGCCACCCAGGCGCCCCAGTATTAATACACTCTTAAGAAAGTATTCTCATCTCTAGTGACATGTGCTCCCTAGTCCTTTTCCATCTCATTACTTGATCTTATCAAGCCACCATTTCACATATTTTGGACAGATGAATGTGGATGTGCACATAAACATACAGATAGATGTATCCATGTGGGTATATACATATACACTAAAATATTTGTTAAGAAAACTGGATTTGTTCCAATGCAACTGATACATTAGGAAGTTGAGCATAATACTAATTTTGCATTTGCATTATGCCTAACTGAAAGAAACACTAAGCACAGATAATGCAACAAACACAGTGTCCCAGAAACACACAGAATGCACACATCTCAAACATCTGCCAGTTCACTCCTTGTGTTACAAGCCATACCCATCCACATGTGGTGTTACAGTTTCAGTCCAATTTCAGATAACCCTTCCTCCAACACTTCACAAATTGCCACCCTTTTAACACCCACTTCTATAAGCAAACTCAGGTCTGTTTTGAGGTCAAGTGTCATAATCAATGTAGCATTTATGTATTTCTTAATCATTTAACATGTGTAAAATTGTGCTGCTAGTCTTCATTAAGTTTGTATCTTTTTACATGTGACTGAAAACATTTTGAGTGTTATGCCCCTACACTCCATTTTTCTGTATGTCCTGTAGTTTTGTGTGATTTTGCATATATGATGAGTTTTAGGAACTTTTATGTTGAGCTATAACTTACACTTATAATTACTGCAGCTCTAATCACCAATTTCCCAATGAAATCAAAGACTATAGAGAAGATTAAAAAAAAAAAAAGAAAAGAAAAATGGGCTTCCCTCACAATTATCTGAAGGTCCTAGTACCTATGAGACACTTCGAAAGACCCAAACTCTTGTCTTGAAGAATGTTTCAGGAAACAGAATACATGAAAAGAAAAAACTACATTGCTGTTTATCTTAAGACAACTTACTTATCTGCCAATCAGCAGGTACATAATAGGGAGAAGTAGTAGTAGAGTCCTTTACCAATGAAGTGATGCCTAAGTATTTTAATATCAAGTAACACAAACATATCCATCCCTAAAGACAGAAAGTATAATGGTAGTTGCCAAGGGATGGAGGAGGGTTGAATGGGGAGTTACTGTTTAACAGGTATAGAGTTTCAGTTTTACAACACGGAAAGAGTTATGGAATGGATAGTGATGATGGTTGCACAATAATATGAATGTATTTAATACCAATGAATGTACACTTAAAAATGGTTAAGATTTTATATTTGTATCATTTTACCACAATACAAAAAATAATAATAATAATCTCTATATTATACACTGGAAACTAATCATTTAAAAATCCATACCTATTTTCGAAGAGTAACACCATAAAAATACTCATGATTAAATACTAAATACACAAATCTATATGATGTGATTCCAATTTTTATGTAGATACAGAAAAAAAATCAGAAATAAGAATAAGATAACAGGTGATGTTTCTCTACCTTTTCTTGTATTTCCACAAGGAAAAACACATTAGTTTTAACAGAAGGAAAAATTAAAGATTATATAAGTTTGGTGTGGATCAACTTTTGCTTGCTTGCACTATAGGATGTCAAGAAGTCTTGTCAAGAACGTGAAACACAGGGGCACCTGGGTGGCTCAGTCGGGGACGTGTCTGACTCTTGGTTTCAGCTCAGGTCATGATCTCATGGTTCCCGGGATTGAGCCCTGTGTGTGGCTCTGAGCTGACAGCACAGAGCTTGCTTGGGATTCTCTCTCTCAACCTCTCTCTCTCTCTGCCCTTCTGCTGCTGTGCTCTCTCTCTCTCAAATTAGATAAACAAACTTTAAAAAAAAAACTGTTTAAAAAAAGATGATCACAGAATAAACGTTTATTATCCAATTTTCACATGCGAGGTTTTGAACTTGGAGCAGTTTCTACCTTTGAGGTATACAATTTTGTTACTTTAAGAAATTAAATATTCTTACAATATCATTCAGACATGGTGCCTAGTATATTTTTAAGTAACTCAAGGAGAGCATGATAGATGGCTAAGGCTTGACTCTATACCAGTAGGTGTATGGCTATGAACACAAATGCCTGAGATTTAAACTGAAAGCTCCCTCAGCAATAACCAAATACTTTAAGAATCAATTAGCTAGCTAAGAATGCCTATGGATTTAATATGTGAGAGTAGTAAACAAAAGAGAAAAAGTCATACACTTGGGAATATTTTGATAAGATAGAAAAAAATCTGTTTTAAGAGTGTTAACTAATTATTAAATACATTTAAAAACATAATCCATACACTTTCTCTTAAATATATGTAAAAATGAAAAATGAGGGGTGCCTGGGTGGCTCAGTCAGTTAAGCGTCTGACTTCGGCTCAGGTCATGAACTCACAGTTCCTGGCTTCAAACCCCATGTCGGGCTCTGTGCTGACAGCTCAGAGCCTAGAGCCTGCTTCTGATTCTGTGTCACCCTCTCTCTGCCCCTCCTCTGCTCATGCACTCTCTCTCTCTCTAACAAATATACATTAAAAAAAAAAAAAAAAAGAAAGATGAATGAAAGTGAAGTTTAAATTATATATTAAGTGTTAGAGGTTTTTCTTTTTTTTTTTTTTTTCCTGTTGTCTAGGCTTCTAACAAAATCAGGACAAGAAGCAAGGCAAACACAACATTTTGCACTAACTATATGATATTACCTAAATGTTTAGGGTGCTTTGAATTTCCAAGTAGCTCAAGCTGTCTCTGTTAAAATGTCTATGAAGTTTTTAATTAACAGGAAAAAAATGAATTTTCAACATCCCAATAAGAAATTTCCATTAGACATCAACAATTAGTTATCACTATAACCTACACAGTAGCTGTAATTTATCATTTTAAGAACATTTTTAACACTATTTTGATTCATGTAACAATCCTGTTAGATAATCAGTATCAATTTCATTTGACAGATCAGTAAACCAGTACAGGACATTAAGTACACTCAAACTTCAGAATTACAAGACTCACTCAAGAAAATTTTAAAAGTCTGCAGTCTCAGGTAACCCCTCCCTGTTCCCAGACTGAAGTGGATCCCAGAAATCTGCATTTTAAATAAACAATGCAGGTGATACTGGTACAGGTTGTCCCCATCCCCATAACACCCCCCCAGCCACATCTTTTAAGACACTGATTTAAGTAACATGACTAAGGTTTTAGGTGGTTTAATACTCCATTTTTACTTTGAATCAAAGTTCCCAAATGTTTAGATAGTAGAGCTTTGCAGATCTCCATGAAAGACATGTAAAATTTTAAATAAATTAGAAATTTTACATTCAGTTAAGTTAAATACCTCTTATACTAAACTCCTATACCACAAACAAGTGGTAGTAGGTGTCTAAGTTTTAAGAAACATAAAACCAAGGTGCCTGGGTGGCTCAATTGGTTAAGCATGTGACTCTTAATTTCAGCTCATGTCATGATCCCAGGGTAGTGGGATCGAGCCCCATGTCAGGCTCCATGCTGAGCATGGAGCCTGCTTAAGATTCTCTCTCCGGACACCTGGGTGCCTCAGTCGGTTAAGGGTCCGATTTCAGCTCAGATCATGATCTCACAGTTCATGGGTTTGAGCCCCTCATGGGGATCTGTGCTGACAGCTGGGAGCCTGGAGCCTGCTACTTAGGATTCTGTGTCTCTCTCTCTGCCCCTCCCTGGTTCGCACTCTGTCTCTCTCTCAAAAATAAAAATAAACATTAAAAAAATTTTTTTTAATTAAAAAAAAAAGATTCTCAATCTCTTCCTCTGCCCCTCTCCCCCACTCACTCTCTCTCTCTCTCTCTCTAAAATAAAAAAAATAAAAAAAATACGGGGTGCCTGAGTGGCTCAGTCAGTTAAGTGTCTAGCTCCTGGTTTCAGATCAGGTCATGATCTCACAGTTTGTGACTTCAAACTCCATGTGGAGCTCTGCACTGACAGAGTTGAGTCTGCTTGGGATTCTCTCTCTCCCTCTCTCTCTGCCTCTCCCCTGCTCATGCTCTCTCTCTGCCTCTCCCCTGCTCATGCTCTCTCTCCCAAAATAAATAAATAAACAATAAAAAAATTTAATAAAATAAATTTAAATAATATCCAGGCTTTTAACAACAACAAAAAAACAAAAAACTGAGAAAATGCTACAATTATTTCATGTTCTCTGTGAAATGCAGGAAAAGCTGACACTGAATTATTTACTCTGCTGCATTTTATACGGTGGGAAGATAAAACTTAGGTTCCATGGGTTCTAAATACATAATGAAAAATTAAGATGAAAATATAAAAGCACTCAGAGCACAATTTTGTGAATATACCAAAAATCCATTGAACTGAATATCTTAAAGGATTAATTCTATGGTATATGAATTTTATCTTACTTTTTAAAAAGAAAAAAAAGCACTCAGAAGATTTCAAACTCCTATATTTGCCAATCATTTCAAACTTCTAAGACATGTATTAGTATTACTATTAAATAGCATAATTATTTTCTGGCCTATATCACAGGTGGTAAAAACCAATGTAGAAATAATAAAAAACATAAATAAAGCCACCAACTTGATAGCGATTTTAAATAAGAATTCTGATGCCACTGTTCCTGTTTATTTGCTGCCAATTTTTCCCAATAAAGTCCCACCTTATCTGTCTTTCATTATAGGGCTATTCTCAAATTTTATTAGTAATATAAATGACTAATTTTACATTTTACTCCTAAAATAATCTTTGTCTTTCTTAAACTAATATAGTATATAATACACTGAAATATAGAACAGTTATTAAGCACAAGGCTTTAAAAGCAGACTATCTCTACTTTGCTTCTTACCGTGTAGGTGACTTCAGGCAAGTAAGTAACTTACTCTCTCTGCCCCATTTTCCCAAAGGGCTGTAGTGAGAATTAAATGCACCAACACATGTACAGTGCTCAGAACAGTGCCCAGCACTTAATAAGCACACCATAAATGTCATCTACTTAGTTACATAATTATTTTTATGGAAAAAGACCTCTCAGCTTAGACAACTCATTATAAATCCTGATAATATTCCATTTTCAATTTACCTTACCAATGAGTTCACACATTTAGGAAAACTGGGCTTAGTATCTTACTAAGTAGCCTTGGTGTTTATGCTAGATCTACCCTATTCACAAGCCCAATTTTCTCCAACCCTGAGTCACTATTAGTTCCTCTTCTGACTCATCACATAGAAAGGTAGACAGTCTGGTATATAATGGGCATACCAAAGGCATTTCTTAATCTACCTGGATTCACATGGTTTACTTAGTCGAACTTGTCCCATATAATGTTCAACAAATACGCTGAATAATTATGACTTAAAATTGTGCTCACTTAAAAATGCTTTCTATATATTAAATGCTCCTTCAAACTATGGAGTAGGTGTTTTAACTCCATCTTGACAGAAAAACAACATATCACTTATGTAAAAACAAAGATTCATATTTTCTGACTTCTAGCCAAAAATAGATTGTGCTGATAGCCTGGTGTTCAAAATTTTGCCAAGTAAACTATAGATGGTCAGAAGCAATCTCTGAGCCTACAAATTTGACCTTAATTTCTAATCAGTTCCTTTTACTGTTTTCTCTATTCAGAGGTTTAAATTATTTAAGATAAACTCTAATAAAAAGTTATAGAAAAAATAAAAAGTTATAGGAAAACAAGCTACATATTGCAAAATTGGCTAATTCTTAAAAATTAATTCTTTTAATATTTTATTAAAAATTAATTCTTAAAAATCTCGCTCTCCCAAGATGCGCACACACACGCGTGCACACACACGCACACACACACTGAAAATACTGCTCTACCACTTATTCACTTTCCATGTGATCCTGAATCATTTAAGCTCTTCAAGCCTCCATTTTCTCCTCTGGAAATGAGGATATAAAGAGAAACTGTAACTACCACATGGGATTGCTATGAGCATTAATTAAAACAACAAAGTACTGTAGCCAACCACTATGAAAATAGTAAGTTTCAATACGTGTTAACTTTGTATTTAAATCAAAATTTCAGTATCATTTGACCTTACCTATTGAAATATTTTATTAACCACCTCCATTAATCCACTCATGCAAATCTATTCAGCGGCAATAACTTCACAAGCACTCTGAAAACAGGGGTGGTACTGCCTAGGAACCCTTCCTCAACTATCCCCGTCTTCCTTAGGTTAGGTACCCTGCTCAGCCTGCATTAAACACTGTACTTACCACAGTTCCCTATATTACTTAAGAGGCCCTGTGGGCAAGGCCTGTGTCCTATTGATTTCTGTATCCCCAGACTGCAGCCCAATAGTTCTTAACCCTGACTCACAGTAGAATCACATGAGAAGCTTATCAAAATATTGATGCCTGGGATCCATCCCAGACCCATTAAATCAAAAGAGGCTCAGGGAGGGAGAGGGCAAGTATTCTGCATGAGGAGCATTTTTTTAAGATCCTCACATGATATTAATGCACTTCCACAATTAAGAACCCCTACACTCAGATTTAAAACACCGTAAGTATGTATACACGTGTGTATAAATATATAGGTACAGAAATGTAAGTCTCAGCCCAAAAGCCTCATCACCAGTAGCTTCTCTCAGCCCCAATCACCTCTTCCCCCTAAACACAAAACTTTTTTTTTTTTTTTCAGATTTTTAAGTGATCTCCATACCCCAATGTGGGGCTCTAACTCACAGCCCTGAGATCAAGAGTCACATGCTCCACTGACTAAGCCAGCCAGGCACCCCTACACATAAAATATTTCTAATAAACAATTTGCTGTGTTAAGATGGCTTTTCAATTGTTAACTCAGTACTTAAGTTTTTTCATATAATTATGCCTTATCCTTCTTCCAGGATTATAGCCCTGCTCCTTGAGAATATACACTGCCTTACTCTTCTTGTTTTTTTTCCACAGCCCTTACCATACTGCCTGAACACAGACATGTAATAAAGATCTGACTGATCTAATAAACGTATACCAAAATTACTGGCAAGAACAGCCAAATTATCCAATTTGAGCTATTCCCCCCAAAAAGTAGACAAAGTAAAAATTTAGGGAAAAAAACATTTTTTTAATCTCTAACTTAGTAATCAAGAACAACTAAAGTTTGTCTCACTAATAAGCATCTGTATATTTGCACTTTTTATTACAGTCATCACAAGTACTATCCCACCCAGCTTCCCATCCCCATCCATCACATCTAGTTTGAGACCTGCATCCTTGCTAATATTATCTTGTTGCTGTTTGTGATATCTTTAGCTGTTGTCAGGTAGCCTTTACAACAAATTTTATAATATTCTGTAATTAGTAAGATAAGTTAATGAAAGTCACAGTGAATGTGTCAAACAGATGTTTAATAAATACTTCCTGATGGAACTTAATGTTTATCAACCACAAAAATAGGCTTTTGCACATGAATTATATGCTACTTTCCTAATAGAAACTTGGTTGAGAATACTGTCTGAAAATAAGAGAGTCTTTCTCAACATCACATATAATACAAGTCTATTTCTGAATGTTGACAGATTAATAATTTTCTGCTTTTCTGATATTTACACACCTGAAAACTTTATAAAATATGATATGACTTCTTAAACCAACAGTGCTACATTACACAAGAAACTCCACACCAACTGACATTCTCAATGTTGAAACTACTAGGAGAAATGAATGGCACACAATTCTAAAAATACAACCTGAAGAATATAAAGCTGGCCCATCTTTAAAGTTTTGTGTCATATATTTACCATTATTAAAATAATCTGAACGACTTAAGCTGTTTTTACGAAAATATGAGAAGGCACTCAAGAAGTATGCCTGCTAATTAGGTACTGCGTTAAAACATTACCATGTTTTGTTGCGTCCTACAGCAACAGATAGAGCCATAGTTACCACAAAAAGAAAGCAGTCCTCAACTCTCTATTCAATAAAAAAGGTTCAAATTCCACAGACAAAAAAAATGGTACCCTGGGTTGTTTGTTTTTAAGGAAGATTAAATTTAGGAGTTGCCAACACCCAAACGAAAAACATTCCAGAGTATTAGACTCAATTGTAGTGGGGAATGATCTACATTCTCAGCACTATGTTCCCTAACCCAAAGCAGGAGCATTAACAATGGATGTTTCTTAGGATCTCGCATGATACACCACACTTATTTCCCCCGGTAAACATAATGCTTGTTAAAAACAAAAACAAAAAAGGTACTGGAGAAGTAACAATTCTAGTGCAAGCAGCCTGACAAAAAATGAAGTTTAACATCTGCCAAGATATTTCCCAAAATAAGACCCCTGTCAGATGAACAATGAGGAAAAGACTGAAAATGACTAATTCTTTTATTTGGACCATCAGCTACTTTTAAAAATAAAGTTGAGGAATGTAGCTTTTCCAGAGCCCTGTCTTTAGTTTCCCCTTAATCTTCATATTTTTAACAACAACAACCAAAAAAAAAAAAAAAAAAAACCCTAGAAATTTGATTACCACTCTCATGAATTCCTTTTAAAGCAATTTAATGAATAACAGATCTTTTGTGCAAGTAGCAAACCACAGAGGACAGTTTTGCTGGCTGATAAAATCTCGCTGAAACATGCATATAAAAATATACCCTTCAAAGACAAACTGTGATTTTCCAGGTATGGAAATCATATTAACACTTAAAAAGCTGGGTATGTTTGACATATACCCTAGCTTACTCTGAATGTTTTTACTTGAACCACAACTGAAGTTAGCATATTCTTATTAATTATTAACTAGGTATCAAAGTTGAATACATTACAAGGCCACGAGTAAAAAAAAAAAAAAAAATTTTTTAAGAGTAAAACCTAATGAGCCAATGAGAAAATGATACAACTTCTTTGGGTGAAACAAGGTTGTGGAATCACTTCCCAAAACTCGTGCACTTCTATTCAAGTAACCAAAATTTGCTTAGAAAAAAATTTTTTGAGGGTAGAGATAGGTGCGGTTACACACTAAGTAAAAATGTTTCACCACTCACTCTAATAGAAAGACGTTGCTGCCTGCAGGAATGTTGAGACTGCTCAAAAATACAAAACAAAAACAAAAACCCTACCACAAATGTTTTCCAGAATACGCAGGGCCAAATACTTAAATACACGGAAAGATCGTCTTAGCAAAAAGAACTGTGGGTTGTTACAGCATTCCTGTTGTCCTAAATACCACTCAGAATAAACTGTGCGCGCGCGCGCGCGCGCGCGTGTGTGTGTGTGTGTGTGTGTGTGTGTGTGTGTGTGTGTGATGGGGAGCGCTCTTCCCAAAAGCTGGCTTAGATATGAAACAGCGCATACACTCATTCAGATACACTCATCTTGGATACACTGAAAGATAAAGCTGTCTCGCACAGTGCTAAGGCCACGTTTCTTTACAGGTGGTATTAAACACTGTCAAGAGAAAAGAGATAAAAAATCTGATAACTTCCGAGGGGCACGTGGGAAACTAAACAGCGTATGTCGTCATCACCATTAATCAATTTTTCTAACTGATGAAGCAGAAACAAACAACCCTAAGCGGGCAAGTCCTGGAACCACGAGTAGTCTTTCCACCAATGTAAAGAAGGATCCTGAATCGGAGACCTCAGCCAGGAAGCCTGAAAAGCACGTGTCCTACTTTGCGTTTGGGGAACTTCCCAGGAAGCATTTGCTCACAGTAAAACTCCATCACCCTCGGCCTGCATAACTCAGCGAAAGGATAAAAGTACGAGCTGGAGTGGGGGACCTCTGCCCCCGGGGCCCCGGGAAGCTCCCTCCGCGGCGCCCCGCCCGCTCACCTCTGCCGCGGGGATGTTGACCACGCCGGTGGAGCGACGCTTCTCGCGCAGCTTTCTCTTCTCGATCTGCCCCTTGCCCTTCCTGGCACTGGGGCCCGAGCTCTTGCCCTTGTCCTGGGCGCCGTCCCGCTCCTCGTCGTCTCCCCGGGCCGGCGGTGCCCCCGAGGCGGAGACCGCGGCCGCGGCGGTGGGAGGCGGCTCGTCCTCGGGCCGCCGGGGGCCGGGGGCGGAGCGGGGCAGCGCCGCGGGGCCCACGGCGCAGTTCACGCCCCCGGAGCCGGGGGCGGCAGGTGCGGCCGCGCCGCCCGGGAGGTTGTTGTTGAGCTCGTTGGCCGCGGCGGCGGCCGAGGTGCCCAAACCCCCCGCCGGGGGCTTCCCGCTCGCGTCACTGCTGCCCCCGCCCGGGGCGGCCGGGCCCGGGGGGTTCTGCTTGGCGCGCATCTTCTCGCGCTTCGCCTTCCACTCCTCCAGGAAGTCGGTGGTGCTGCCGCCGCTGCCGCCGGTCCGGTAGCCACCGGTCGCCATATTCCCAGCGGGGCCGGCCGGGCTCTCACCTCAGGCCGCCCGGCCCGGCTCCGGCCGCCGCCGCCTCTGCCCTCCCGCGGCCCGGAGGATGCGAGGGAACGACCCCCGAGCGCGGGGGCGGCCTCGGCTCCCCCAGCGGCCCGCGGGTCTGAGGGGAAACACAAAAGGGGGCGGGGAAGGGAAGCGTTAAGGTCCTCGCCTGGCCTGAGGGGCTGCCCCCGCGACCCGCCTCGGAGCCCCCCGCCCCCGCACAGCGCGGCGACCAGTCCCCGGCGGCAAGTGGCTGCAGAGTCCCCACCCTGCAAAGTTTCTCCGACGCACCTACACGGCGGGCCCGGCGATCGCCGCCCCTCGAGGGGAGGAGAAAGGGACTGTCCCCACCCCCGGCCCGCCCGCCCCATCCCCACCGGGGTCTGCGCCTGCGGCGGTAAGGGGACCGGGGCCAGACCCCGCCACCTGTCGGCTCGCCGCCTCTCCTGCCCCTCGCTGCGGCCACCGTCGGCCCAAGGTCCCCGCCACCAACATCTTCAAGCCTGGGCGAGGCGCGAAGCCCCTGGGCGGCTCGCAGAGGGGGCTGGACGCGCACACACACCAGTTGTCCAGCCGCTTCGGGAGGACGGGCGCGCGGGTCGAGCGCGGGCAGCCCCTTACCTGGGGGGAGTTTGGGGGGACGAGGCGCGGGTCTGGGAGTCGGCGCCCAGGTGAGCCGACGCGGCGGCGCGGAAGGAGCTGCGGCAAACTCGCGGCCGGAGCTCGCGACGCTCCCCGGCCAGGAGGGAGGGAAAGAGGGAGGGAGCGAGGGGCGGGAGGGGAGCCGAGCGGCGCCGAAGCGCGGGCGGAAAGGGCCGAGACGGCGCGCGAGGGGCGCGGCGCGCAGTGAGGGGCGGGGTGGGGGGGGGGGGGGGGTTCGTGCCCGCCGACGCCCCGCCCCCGTCGCTCAGGTGCGCGCCGCCTAGTCCAGCCCGCCGCTGCAGCCCGCCCCGCGCCCGCCTGTCCGACCGCACATTCCTGGGCTCGCGGCCCCGCGGCGCCTCCGACTCCGGGCGGGACGGCCCTCCACGCCCTTCACCCCGGTCCTCTTCTCCGCCTCCCCGTCTCCCACCACTCTTCCTTTTAAGTACAAGACATATTCTTCGAGGGAAAATCTCGAAGGCTGCTGGCCGAGGGGGAAAATGCAGTCAACTTGTGATGATTCAGGCCTGACTAGCCAGGATGGGAAAAGAGTCGCGCGTCACTTTTCCTGGTCGCTGCCCGCTTTTCAGATGTACCAGGGTGGCAGGCAGAAGAGCAGTAAAAAAAAAAAAAAAAAAGAAACAAACCCAAACACTTCCTTCTGAGAAAAGTCTGTGGTCTCTGGGTGAAAGGGTCAGCTGAAAGAAAGAGGGGCTTACATTATCAGTGAATTATCAATTATCTTAGGCTTGCCGGAGAAAACTAAAAACTCATTTTGCCAGTGTATTGCATTGGCATCCCATTCCTATTTGGAATTCTCCTTTTAGCCCTGTCTCTACACCTCTTTACAGAGCGTGAATTTAGCAGCAAAGCTCCCTATCCAGTTATGAAAGCTGCGTTGATGCTGATTTCATGTGGGCTGGTGCCGTGATTGACTCTTACTTCTCTGTTCTCTTAACATACCAGGCAGTGTATCTTCTCCTCAGATGCAAGTCATTTAACATTTCTGGATCAGGGCTGCGTGGACTGCCACTGTCCCACACCTGAAGGGACAGACCTCACTACATACAAGTGGTGTCAGGGCACATCATTGTCCTGGGCTACAAATGCCAGGTCACCATTTTGTAAAAAAAGAAAAAAAAAAAAAAAAAAGTAGGCGAGCCCTGAGTCACACTCTTACCTAACATAAATCTTTATTCCTACTTAGTATTCCTGTTTTGCCCAGGTGGCACATGGTGGGTGGGCAATCAGTGCGTGCCTGCCACAAAAATAAGATCGGGAGACAGTGATTTACATGCTATTTATTTCTCAGAGGGAAAGTCACAGAGTTCTGGTCTTTGGTCTGGCTTTTGGGGTGAAACATGCATAACAGTGAGAGGGCTCTGGAAAAAAATCCTTAGAAAATCAAAGGCCTTCCTTGGGAATTGGTTTAAAAGGCTGAGCCTAGCTGGTAACAACCTGGGTTTGCCACCTGAAATCCCTCCTTTACAGAGTCACTACAGTATTTTGTTTTCTGGGTTTTAAGGGGGTAGAAGGAGAGTTGGGCATTAAGCAGATTCACATTAATATACTTTGTAACTTACCAAAGGATTTTCACCTGGAAGGGCTGCTGGATATAGCAGAAAGAGGATACAGTGTGCCTGAACATAAATACATAAGTAGCTGAGAGAGCTTGGATGTGGTGTTTTAATTCTCTGAAACTCCGCTTTCTTTACTACAAAATCAGCAACAACAGCATAACTTTTTAAGCTATTATAAGACTTGACACTATGTACTTGGTTCAAGGAAGGCATTCAGTAAATATCCCTTTTTATTAGTAAATGGATATCAAGCAGTCTTTGGTCTCTAAAAAGTGGGGGGGGTGGTGTTGAGGGGAGAAGGCAGGCAGAAAGATTACATACTGAATACACAATATTCATTTGAAAATGAGACATAGAATGAACTAGAATAACACTTACCACTGCACTCTCAGACTGGTTCTCTTAGTATTAATAGGCTCTGAGTCAGGAATTGGATACTCCTGACTCCTGTGGCTTTGGGCAAGTTGCTTAACTTTTGTGCCTCTGTTTACTTACATATAAAATGGGGATAATGATACTTCCTACATTGTGAGAGTGTTGTGAAGGCATCTGAGATCCTTGGATAAAAGGTAGTATATGAGTACCAGAGTAGTTATTATTAGTCTATAAAGTGCCCTAGGAACCATGGATGAAAGAGATTATTGAGGTACAAAGCACTGTGTATTATTATTGTTATCATTTATTATACCTTTTGTCTTTACCTTACCATTCTCACTTCCAAAGATGTATTTTACAGCCAGACTGCTTCCAGCCTTGCATCAAGATATTTAGCTGAGTCAGTCCTAAATTGCAAAATGTTTGCATATCATCAATCTTTATGTTTAGCATTCTGATGAAATAATTCTCAAAGACTCGGAGCTTGGTTTCTCAACCATGGCACTATTGACATTTAAGAATAGATAATTCTTTAGGGTTTGTCCTGTCCACTGTAGGATGTTTAGCAGCATTCTTGGCTTGCATCCACTAGATACCAATAGTTGGCCCTCACCCCCAGTTGTGACTTTGCCAAATGTTCCCTGCAGGGAAAAATCTTCCCCAGTTGAGAATTTCTGAGCTGGCTCTAAAATAACTAATTTTGGTGATACACTTGCCCTTAAATAATAAAGGGAAATAAGATGATACTAACAAATAAAAAAAATTCATATTAATAGGTCAGAATGAAACTTACTCTAAATGTTGAGTCTTACTTAATGTTTTTCAGAGAGTGGATTAGCTATGGTGTGAAATAGCCTTTTTATGGTGTTGAAATAATTAATAGAATATTGAGCCGTTATGCCTTCAAAGCAAATATTTCTGGAACATATGCAATTCATCCTCTAAAATCAAAATATTACATGTACATAGTCTTTAAATGTAAATACTTTAGTTCTGTAAGAATTATAACAAAAGGCCAAAAGGCAGCAATCCCCTACTTAGCCTTCCCACTCCCAAAATCCTACCCAAAATTTTGAATTCTTATCTCTTTCTGCTAATATGAATCTTCATATTTATTTTTAATGTATTTATTTTGAGAGAGAGAGAGTGTGTGTGTGTGTGTGTGTGTGTGTGCGTGTGTGTGTGTGTGTGTGTGTGTGTGTGTGTGTATGGGGGGGGGGGGGGATGCGAGAGAGAGGGAGAGAGAATCCCAAGCAGGCTCAGCAATGTCAGCACAGAACCCAAAGCTGGGCTCGATCCCACAAACTATGAGATCATTACTGGAGCTGAAATTAAGAGTCAAACTCTCAACCCAGGTGCCCTTCATATTTATTTTAATGCCCTTATCAGTTATTCTACTTCTTGATTTCTCCATTTTTAGACATACTTTGTTGACTTTCTAATACAGAAAAAGAAAATTTAACCCTCTTATACTAACTACACATACACTTTTCTTACTCCTAAACTCCTGATATATTTATATCATAATTTTATTAAACATTTAATGTTTATTAATGTTATAAACATTAAATGTCTATTTAATAAAATAAATGTTAATGCACCACTGAGGCATGCAGTGTACTAAGATTGCATTTTTTTAGAACTTCTTTCTTGTTACACAATTGTTTCCCTTTCCTTCTCAGTGAAAACTTGGCGTTTTAAAAATCATTGCATCATATTCTATATACCAGTCACAAATTGAAACCTAAACTTTCCTCCTCTTGGTGCAATTAGTCCCATCAGGTACTCTATCAGTTTCATTTCTCTTTTTCTTGGTGATGTCTCTCCTGGAGATCTCCATCCCCTGCTGTGGTCTGGATTGATTTTAAGACTCATGGCTCTGTGATCATCCTAGGATTATGTTTCCCTAACATCCTGGGGATCATTTCCTATGCAGATCTCTTGTTTCCTGAATCCCATATTGTCCTCTTTCCTTTTTTTCCCATCATTTTAGTAGAGTACATCTTCAATATATTCTGGAGACAGGATTACACATTCTTGGAGGCCTTGTGTGTTGGAAACATTTTTAATTTA
The DNA here is from genome assembly GCF_028018385.1 of Neofelis nebulosa. NCBI lineage: Eukaryota > Metazoa > Chordata > Mammalia > Carnivora > Felidae > Neofelis > Neofelis nebulosa. Next base: position 39,319,924 of record NC_080789.1, on the reverse strand, counting down.
TCTTTCCACTCAATTGTTTGGTGGGACATGGAATTCTAGGTTAGAGATCACTTTCCTTCATAATTTTAAAGGTATCACTGTATTATCTTCTAGTTTCCAGAGTTGATGTTGAAAAAAACCAATGGCATTCTGATTCCTTTGTGTTTTCTCTCTGGAAGTTTCTGGAACTTCTTACCCAGTTCTTCTGGAATATCTTGAAGATTTGCCCTGATTTAGTCTTTTTTCATTATTATATAAGGGACTCAGGGGACCCTTTCAGTCTGCCATCTGCCCTATAGTTGGGAAATTTCTTTGTCCTATACCTTTGGTGATTCTTCAGTTTTCTCTGTTCTCTCTAGAGCTTCTATTAAATAGATGTTGGACTTCTAAACATACTCTAATAAGTGTTTAATCTTTTTCTCTCCCAGTTTCCATCTCTTTGGCATGTTATTCTACTTTCCGTAAAATTTCCTCCACCTTGTATGTCAACCTTTCTACGAATTTTGTTTCTGCCACCTTTTTTTTTTTTTTTTTGTAAGATATGTTTCTTATTCTCTAAATGTTCTTTTTCCATATCAGCCTATTCTTGGGTCATAGATTCACCATCTTTTCTCTCCCTAAGGAAATCTCTTTAACTTTTCTTCTGCTGGTCCTGCAATGGGCCTCTTATCTAGATGTTCCTTTTTTTCTTTTTGATTGTTTTAGTCTTCATCTTTTGTGTTAGAGGATGTCCTCATCTGTCCATTGTTCATTCATATTGAAGACAGAAGTACTGAAAAGCTGACTGGATGTTCTTTTGTGACAAGGCAGAGCTTGTTGACTGACAGTCCTCATTTAGAAGGCTGATGTTTGGACCCAGGCATTCTGTGGAGACATGTATCAAATGTCAGAATCTATGGGGCTTTTCTCCTGCCAGATCAGTTTCCCTGAGAGAAACTGCTTTTCCGCCTGTGTTACCAGTTGTCAGCCATTTCCAGCACCAAGTAGGGAGAGAAGACTGGGAAGTCTCATTACTCAATATGCAGGTTTTGGCCCATACCTATGTTCAGTATTCCTGGTGGACTCAAGTTCAGTGCCTTCGTGATTCAACTACTGCAAAGCGTGAACTTCCAGTCCTCTGCCAGGATCAGCAGAGACAGACAGCCTCCTTGCTACTGGGCCTTACAGAAGGGACTTGAGGATCTAACTGTTCCTTATGTGGATTTTCAACTAATTCTTCTCTTTTCACCACCTTCTTTTGCTTTCAGAAGTACACGCATCTACCTCCAACTTCTGAGCTTTCTTCCAGACAAAAAGGATTACTTCTTGTTGGCTTTGTCTCTTGTGGGTGGTTAAAGTCACCTTGCTCTGCTCTACTAATGTCTGTTTTCCAGATTCCATCTTCCCACATTTTGTTCTCATCTCCCATCCTTTTTCTTGTGACTGATTTATTACTTTACTTTTGTCTTAGTGAAATTACTTGAGGGAATAGAAGTAAACATATGTGTTCAGCCTGTTATGTTTAACAGGAAGCCTAATCTATCCATTTTGCAGATTTCCAGGTACTTTGAAATCTAATCTGTGATGAGGCCAGATAAATAGAGACCTCTACATTTCCTTATTGAATTACATCATAAATCCCTATTGACTGACACTATTAGAAAGAACTCTATGAGATGTATTGTATATTCTGTAGACTGTTTATGAAGATGTGGCCCATTATATTACATAGTGTTCCTATTATTTAAAAAGAAACTAGGAAAAATGTCTGACAATATGAAAATAGTTTTATGGTTTTATAATGGCATTGTACAGTGACAGACAGTAGCTACACTTGTAGTGAGCACGGCATAAAATATAAAGTTGTTGAATCATTACATTGTACACCTGAAACTAATGTAACATGTGTCAACTACACTTCAATAAATAAATAAAAATTTTAAATTAAATAAAATAAAATAAAACAAAATAAAATAAAATGATGGTATCAGACAGAGCCTTTCACACTGCAGTCATGACCCCTTGGTGGGCCATGATTGAGTTAGTGGGCTGTTAGAATTTTTTAAAAAGAAAGAAAAAGAAAAATATTAGAGAAAAGCCCTCCTTATAAAGGTGCATGTTGTCTGGTGGCCTGTTGGATTCGGTTTGTGTACGTGAGGGCACTGTCAGGGTGTGATGTTCATTCCATGTGGTTGGCTGAGTCAAATAAGCATGAAAACCAACATTATAAAAAGGTATGTAAAGACGTAGAGTAGGAAAAAATAAATAAACAGAAAATAAATAAATAAGGATATGGAGTAGGTTTACATAACTAAATGCACATTATAATTCCATTCTGTGGAAGAAAAAAAGGAATAGTTGCATATTCCTTTTGTTACTGGCTTTGTGGGTTTGTTTGGTTTTTTTTAACCATCGCAAAACTATGTGTCATGTAGCTAGTGACTTTTCCCTTTTTCAATTGACTGCTGGTAATCTTAGGCCAGACTCGTAGGCCTCCCCAGGAAAGATCTAGGTTTTATGGTACCTGAAGCTTATATAACCTAGGGAACCTTCTCTAAGAAAAAGAACTGGTCCTTGGCCTTAGCACCATCTTCTTGGAAACCCCCATGCCATGAGAGCCAAGTGGAGGAAGAAGCGAATGTGCAGGCCTAAGGGTAAAAGAAGAAAGAGGAGGGACACCTGCGTGGCTCAGTTGGCTAAGTGTCCAACTTCAGCTCAGATCATGATCTCATGGCTGTTGGGTTCAAGCCCCACGTCAGGTTCTGTGCTGACAGCTCAGAGCCTGGAGCCTGCTTCGGATTCTGTGTGTGTCTCTCTCTCTGCCCCTCCCCTGCTCTCTCTCTCTCTCTCTCTCTCTCTCTCTCTCAAAAATAAATAAACATTTTAAAAATGTAGAATAACATTTAAGAAAAAGAAGAAACTTGAGGCAGAGGTCCAAGTAAACCCCTAGCTTGTGTACCCATGGAGCCACAGCAGCAGAAATGAGGAAAGCCGGAGTTCAGGAAGACTGGTACCAATTGTTGGACTGCAGGCCTACTCTCTAGAGCTTGGTTGAATGGATCTACATCCATCACCATCTGACTGAAAGACCACCCGTAAGAGACCCACCTTGCTCATACCAAAACCTTCCCTTTTGGTCCTTTGCCCTGGACCTGTGACTTTTGGGACTAATTTTCTTTTCATTTGTGGCTGAATGTAACGTGTATAATAAAGAAACTGCTGTTTCATCTGAAGAAAAAAAGAAAAGAATGAGTGAGAAAACATTTAGGATAAGCAAGAAATTTTTAAAAATATTAAGTTTTAACAAATTGAAAAATGCCATAAACATTGCAAAAATCCAGAAAAACAACCTAAATTATTCATTAATTTACTCTGACACATTTCTATAATACTATTTTGTCTGCATTTTTAAAATGTTTATTTGAGAGAGAGAGAAGAGCCAGGAAAGGGCAGAGAGAGAGAGAGAGAGAGAGAGAGAGAGAGAGAGAGAGAAAGAGAATCCTAAGCAGGCTCCATGCTGTGACAGTGCAGGACTGGATCTCATGAACAGTGAGATCATGAACCTGAACCTGAGCTGAAATCAAGAGTCAGATGCTTAGCCAACTGAACCACCCATGTGCCCCTTGTCTGCATTTTTATAATTGGTTTTATTATTATTTACTGATGCCTAAAATAGGTGACTTCACACACAGATGTATCTTCTATTTGCAGTACAAATATATAGATTAGTGTACCACAGACACAGGAACCCTGATATTTCATATTATTCCCATCAAAAGGAAAATAATGTACTAGGAATTTTTATCTTTTTAGCTTGTCTTACAGACTATACTCCTGATAGGAAAGAGCTTCTGTTTTGACCAGACTTGCCAGAGCCTAGAAGGAGCAACTTCCTTGTCATGATCAGCGGCCAACTTCCCAGGCACTCTGACTCCCTGAGGATCTTAGCTGCTGGCTGACTGTCTTCTCCTATTTATGTCAGTTCTTAGTGATAACATGCAAAGATAATCTGTCCAGTCTCCTGGCACCTCAGATACTTGACTTCACTTCCAATCATCATTTCCTCTTTACCCCTCTTTAGTCAGACATCTCCCATGTCAGTCTCTTGACTTTGTCATCACCGGCTAGTACACCCTCCAGAGTCTCAGTTAAAACATCCCATTTTCTGACCATTACCTCCTACTCCTCCGGCATGCTTACTCTGGTACCCCCACTCCAACCATTTTTTGTTCTATCGACCTTACCAATTTTTCATTGTCATGTTTTTTCATGTCCTAACTTCCTTACTCAGCTTACATTTCTAACATGTATTGTTATTAGCCTCCTCTGTGCCCACACCTGCTCAGCTAAATCAGGTTAATTAAAAACAGCAGGGGGGCACCTAGGTGGCTCAGTCACTTGAGCCTCTGACTTTGGTTCACGTCATGATCTCATGGTTCCTGAGTTAGAACCCCACGTCAGGCTCTTTGCTGTCAGCACAGAGACTGCTTCGGATCCTTTGTCCCCATTTCTCTCTGCCCTCCCCTGCTCATGCTCTTTCTCTCAAAAATAAATTTAAAAAAAATTGTAGGGCATGCTTTCTAACTCTACTTTAAAGGAATGACTATGTAGTCAGACAAATATCATAGGACTTCATTCATACGTGGAATTTAAGATACAAAACAGATGAACATAAGGGAAGAGAAGCAAAAATAATATAAAAACAGGGAGAGGGACCAAACATAAGAGACTCTTTAATACAGAGAACCAAACTGAGGGTTGCTGGAGGGGCTTTGCGGGGGGCGGGGGGGTGGAAATGGGCTAAATAGGCAAGGGACATTAAGGAGGGCACTTGTTGGGATGAGCACTGGGTGTTATATGTAGGGGATGAATCACTGGATTCTACTCCTGAAATCATATTGCACTATATGCTAACTAACTCGGATGTAAAATAAATAAATACATACATACATACATACATACATGCACGGCTATAGTCTCAACTGGACAGTCCATACTGTCTGGCAATCCGGCAATCCTGCAGTCCTAATAAAGGTGCTCTTCTGTTCAAAATGACTTCTTCACGTCAGTCCCTCAAACCTCCAATACTTCTTCATCCCACACTTATTCTCAGTTGATGAACTTGCCATCATATTCGTTGACTAAAGTAAAACTGATTAGAGTGGAGCCCCTCATCCTCCTAAGACAGCTCTACCCACTTTGCTATATCTGGATTGGCCCTGTGCCTTCTTACTTATATTTCTCTTTCTTTACTTTTTATTTTAGAAAGAGAGAAAGCACAGAAGCAGAGGAGCGGCAGAGGGTGGGGAGAGAGAGAGAGTCTTAAGCAGGCTCCACTCTCAGCACCGAGCCTGAAGTGGGGCTCGATCTCACAACCATGAGACCTTGACCTGAGCCAAGACCCAGAGTCAGATGCTCAACTGACTGAACCGGCCAGGTGCCCCTGCCTTCTTTTAGATGAAGTTCTCTACTCCCTCCAAAAGCAGTCCTGTCGCTTGTGTCTTTCCCCTTTCAAGGGCTTTGTACCTACCATTGTACTCTCCCCTCATGCATAATCAGTTTTTCCTTCTGTATTAGATTATTCCCTTCTACATATAAATGAACTCTAATAATCCCTTCTATATGACTTTTCTACCACCCTAGCAAATTGCCACAGAGTTAGCATCTTAAACAACACAACTTTATCATTGTATATAGTTCCGTGCCAGATGTCCCACCTGGGTCTCACTGGTCAAAAATGAGGGGACTGGCAGGGCTACATTCCTTTCAGGAGGATTTCTGGAACAATCTATTTCTCTGCCCTTTCCAACCTTTAGAACCTCCCACATTCCTTGGCTTCAGGTCCTCTTTGCCCATCTTCAAAATAAGCAATGTTGTATTTCTCTGTGCCTTTCATAGTCACAAATCCCTAGGATTCTCTTTTCTGCCTCCCTTTTCCACTTTTAAGGATCCTATGATTGCACTGGAAGCACTTGTATATGCTAGGATAATCTATTTTAAAGTCAGCTGATTAGCAACCTTGACACTATCTTCAACCTTGATTCTCCTTTGCTATAACTTAGTATTTTCACAGGTTCCAGGGATTAGGGCCTACGAACTCTTTGGGGACCATCATTCTTTTTTTTTTCTTTAAGTTTATTTATTTATTTTGAGAGAGAGAGGAGAGAGAGGGTATGAGCAGACTTGGGGAGAGGGAAGACGGAGGCAGAGAGACAGCAAGAACCCCAAGCAGGTTCCCGGCTGTCAGCACAAGAGCCTGCCATGGGGCTTGATTTCACCAACTGTGAGATCATGACCCGAGCAGAAATCAAGAGTCATACCTGAACCCACTGAGCCACCCAGGTGCCCCAGGGGAACCATTGTTGTGACTACCACACCCTCTTAAAGCAAAAAAAGTTCCCTTGACTGGAATCTAATCTGGTCAATGTCTCATTTCTCTTTTGGTGTTTAGTCAAAATTCTTGAAAGGGTCATCTTTACTCACTGCTGCAGTCTTGTGAGCCTGGGTTATTAACCTGTGGGGTCTGTGCTAATTCCAGGTAGTTAGTGTTATAATTGAATTGAAGGACATCCAGTTGGTATTCAGAGAGTGGAAGAACTGGTTAGTGTCAGAACCCCCTCCCCCCCCCATTTGGTGTCAGAAGTGTTGAGAGTAAAGGAATACACTATTTCCCCTTTTATCCAGTTAAGTTGAAGATGTGATTTTCTGACAATCCAGCGATTGTACTCTTAGGTACCTACCCTAGAGAAACTTTGACATGAACACAGGGACACATGGACGTAAATGTTTATTCACTGCAGCACTTATTGTAATAGTGAAAAAGTGGAAATGTACCTATAGTTAGCAGGATGGTGGATATATACAGTTTATTAGTGCAATGGAACATTTATAACATCTCAGAAACGTCATTAAAAACAGATTCAGGGGTGCCTGGGTGGCTCATTTGGTTGAGCATCTGACTCTTGATTTCGGCTCAGGTCATGATCTTGCAGTTTGTGAGTTTGAGCCCCACATTGGGCTCTATGCTGACAGTGCAGAGCCTGCTTGGGATTCTCTCTCTCTCCCCCCTCTCTCTGCCCCTCACCCATTCTCTCTGCCCCCCCCTCAAAAACAAAATAAATAAACTTAAAAAAAATTAAAACCAGTTTCAGGGGTGCCTGGGTGGCTTAGTCGGTTAAGTGTCTGACTCTTGACGGTCATGATATCACAGTGGTGGGATCCATGCTGAGCATGGAGCCTACTTAAGATTCTCTCTCTTTCTCTCTCTCTCTTTCTCTGCCCCTCTCCCCTGCTTGCTTGCTCTCTCTCTCAAGCTAAAAAAAATAATAAAAAACAGTTTCAAATGAATATGTGAAGTATACCAGTCATATACATTTCTAAAATGTGTAAGAAGTAAATGTATGTATATATTTGACAAATACATACAGTAAAGCCTTGGTTTGTGAGCATAATTCGTTCCGGAAACATGCTTGTAATCCAAAGCACTTGTATATCAAAGTGAATTTTCCCATAAGAAATAATTGAAGCTCAGATGATTCGTTCCACAATCCAAAAATATTCATATAAAAGTGATTACAATACTGTACTATAATACAGAATAATAAAAAATACAAAATATAAAGAAAACTAAACGAATTAACCTGAACTTACCTTTGAAAACCTTTGTGGCTGGTGTGAGGGAGACGAGAGGAGGGTTATTGTGTAGGACAACTTCCACTATCACTGACGGAATTACTGCTATCTATTGGCTCAGGGGAATCTTTTTCTTTTCGTGCAACTTTAACAAGGAACCTATCCAATGACACTCGCTTTTGCCTCCTTTTGAGGATTTTGCAGAAATGTGACAATGCGTTGTCATTAAACAGATTCATCACTCGCACTGCTACAGCCTTATTCAGGTGGTGCTTTTCTCCAAATTTCCAAATGTGTTTCCCACATTTACACATATCCCTAATCTCATTTGAATTGGCGGATTCCTCTGCCTTTTTCGTCTCCTCCTCCTCTGCAGATGAGATGCAGAAGTAGACTTCTTATAAATTCTTGCAATTTTGGCCACTTGCACACCTCATTCATATTTTTCAATGATTTCCTTCTTAATGTCCGCCATAATCATCTCCTTCTTACCACCTTTCTTTTCAACCTTTTTCAGCATGGGGGCCATTGTATATGCTTGCACAGATGTTGACTACAGTACAGTATTAATAAACTCTTGCCCTATACTGCATTTAATGTAACTGGCAATAAGGCATCAGAGGAAAGGGTCTATATCTGCAGGCAGCCTGACCTAGAATGAAGCAAGGCATTCCTAAGCTTCCCCTTGTATGGAAAAGCAAAGGACTGTCCATACATGCTTTGAAGTGACAAAAAATACACTAGTGCCAGTTGTGGACACTTGCCAATGTTCTGAAAAATCATTGATTTCTGCCAAAAAACACAGCCTGAGAACGAGCATCCGAGCATGGGAGACAATCCCCACAATCCCGCAGCGAGAGAGAGAGAGAGAGAGAGAGAGAGAGAGAAAAGAACCAATGGCTCAGTTGTGATCACATGACATTTGCCATCACATACTACTCATATTGCAAGACATCACTCATTTAGCAAGTTAAAATTTATTAGAAATGTTTGCTCATCTTACAGAACACTCGCAGAACAAGTTACTCACAATCCAAGGTTTTACTATAATTTTGTAATATAAACACAAACACACCAAATTCAGTTCATTAGTTACTCCTGACGACAGGTGGGAGGAAAATATAGACGAACTGTAATTTGCTTTATGTTTTATTTCTTTAAAAATGAAAGAAAATCTAAGATAAATTTTGCAAATCATTAACATTTGTTAAATCTCAGTGGGGGTGGTAGGCTCTTTGTTCTATTATTTTCTGTACTTTCGCATGTTTAAAATATGCTAGAATTTAAAGTAATTTGGGAGATGCCTGGGAGGCTCAGTCGGTTAAGCATCTGACTTTGGCTCAGGTCATGATTTGACGGCTTCTGAGTTCAAGTCCCACATTGGGCTCTGTGCTGTCAGTACAGGGTCTGCTTCAGATCCTCTGTCTCTCTCTCTACTCCTCCCCTGCACCTTCTCTCTCTCTCTCAAATAAATAAACATTAAAAATAAATAAATAGGGGTGCCTGGGTGGCTCAGTTGGTTAAGCGTCCAACTTCAGCTCGGGTCATGATCTCGTGGTTGTGAGTTTGAGCCTCACATCGGGCTCTGTGCTGACAGCTCAGAGCCTGGAGCCTGCTTTGGATTCTGTGTCTCCCCCCGCCACCCCCCCCCCGCCCTTTCCCTGCTCACGCTCTGTGTATCTCTGTCAAAATAAACTTTAAAAAATAAATAAATAAATAAAATAAAAATAAAGTAATTTTTAAAGGAAAATTCTTGGACTTGGATAAATTGTTTCATAAGAAAAGGCTTCATTTTAAAGGGCCAAACCTTTAACAAAATTGGACTTGCACATCATGTCTTGGGGCAACCTTAAAACATCCCTGGTTTTTTATGCCAAGCAAAAACACACAAAATTGTAGAAAACTGAATGAGGCCATGTACCCTGGAAATATTTGAAATGGTTTATTGCTTGGGGCAAAGGACGAAAACTGAAGTCATGCCAATTTCAAAAGGCATGATCCCCTTTAGGGAATCCCCTGATCTTTCTTCTAATATCTGGAAACAAGTCCGTAAACCGGCTCCTCAACTGCTTTCCTTCAATAGGCAAACAACTGGATGAAACTGCTGACGCTTCTCCTTTCAACCAGCTCTGTCATTCTTTATTTGCACACTGGTACCACTCAAGAAGTATTCCAATTTTTCGGATCCCCTTTTGGCAACTTGACAAGCCATCATCATTTTCCAAATGGTGAAAAAATGTCTTCATCAAAGAAAACTTTGTCTCCAAGGACAGAGCGTTTGGTTCTCTGGACTCAGTAACATACCTGGCCAGGTGGCTCTGCTGAAGGTGTACCATGCGTCGTCATGACTCATTGCCCTCAGCATCAACAGGAATTGATATGTGCCAGCAATTCTCAAAGGAGTCTTGTTTACTGCTGTGAGAGTCATCGACTTCATCAGAGCCTGGTCTTGACCTCGGCCTTTTCAAGAAATTTTGACTAGAAAAGAGATCAGAGTAGGAAGCTATCTCTGTTATACCCAGTCCACTAACTTTCCAAAGAACTCATCTTAAAAGTATGTGATTGTGGGGCGCCTGGGTGGCTCAGTCGGTTGAGCGTCTGACTTCAGCTCAGGTCACGATCTCGCGGTCCGTGAGTTAGAGCCCCGCGTCGGGCTCTGGGCTGATGGCTCAGAGCCTGGAGCCTGCTTCCGATTCTGTGTCTCCCTCTCTCTCTGCCCCTCCCCCGTTCATGCTCTGTCTCTCTCTGTCTCAAAAATAAATAAAACGTTAAAAAAAAAATTTTTTTTAAAAATGAAAAAAAAAAAAGTATGTGATTGAACTTCAAGCTTAAGTTGTTATGTGTGCTCTAAAGAGAGAAGATAGAGACAGAAAAAGAGGGAGAGAGAGAGAGAGACAGAAAAGGAGACAGAGACAAGACTTTTCAGAACAATTTAATTGAGAGTTCATTCCTGGTTGTGTTACATGGGTATTTTTGACCATAAGACTGAAGCAAAAATTTTTTTAAGTTTATTTATTTATTTTTGAGATAGAGAGAGAGAGAGAGAGAAGGAGAGAGAGAGAAAGAGCAGCAGAAGGGCAGAGAGAGAGGGAGAGAACCCAAACAGGCTCCATGGTCAGCACAGAGCTGACTTGGTGCTTGATCCCATGGCTTTGAGATCATGACCTGAGCCGATATCAAGAGTCAGACACTTAACTAACTGAGCCACCCAGATGCCCCTAAAACAAATATTTTAATTTATGGTTCTACATAGGGTATTATGGGTACTGCTGAAAGGAACCCCCCAACTCTTAAGGCCCTGTGCCATTTCATGAAGCGAAGACAGAATGCAAGTAACGATGTAAACTTTTCAGTGAGGATAAGGACTTTCTGTGGTCTAAAGCCCATTGAGAAAGTCTTATTAATTTCTCTACAAGCAGGAATTTTCAAGACCCCAAAACACGAGAGAATTCTTTTGAATGTTGCTTCTGCTTAGATGACTTTAAAATTAAAACATGAACTGGGATGCCTGGGTGGCTCAGTCGGTTAAGCATCCAACTCCTGGTTTCAGCTCAGGTCACGATCTCATGGTTAGTGAATTTGAGCCTGTGTGGGGCTCTGGGGCTGAGGGCACAGAGCCTGCTTAGGATTCTCTCTGTCCCTCTCTGTCTGCCCCTCCCCGGCTTGTGCAATTTTTCTCGATCTCTCTTTTTCAAAAATAAATGAACAAACTTTAAAAAAAAAAAATTAAGACACGAATTTATCATCCTTTTTTGCCCACAGAAAGCTTCAGTGATATACCTAACAAAAGATCGTTCCGTTGTTTTACAGTGGTGATGATGAACCATGAATTCAACTTAGTCTCGGGGTATGTCCTGTGACCTATACAAGCAAATGTTTTCAGTATTTATTGCCATTAAAAGAAACTGAAATCAAGTGGATGACATGTATGACACAACTCATTTTTTTTTTAACATAACCCAACTTCTTATTCATATCAAAAGCATCCTTTCACTGGAGTTTACTACTGGGTAAAGTTAAGGTTGCCTTTTATTTTATTGGCATTCAAATAATGAAGACAATATTTTGCTTACTTACATTTATAGCAGTAATTCATTGGTTTCCACACATTAGGGACTGTACTATTACTTCATATATAATGTCTAACAATTCTAAACAGTCCTATGAGGGGAGCACTAATATTCCCTTTCACAGATCAGAAAACTGAAGCCTAGAGAGAATAAGTAATGTGTCCACTGTCACACAGCTGGTACATGATAAAGCCAAATATTTCAGCACATATCTGTCTGATTCCAGAGCCCATCTTATATTAATTACATGGCAAACGAATTCATTTTCAATGCTATAAAGTAAACTAAATGCAAACAGCCTAGTTTCTGTGCATTTTTCCATGAGAGATTTGTTTCAATTTCATCAACATTTTAGGACTTCATGATCAGTGATTCTTAGAGCTCAGAACAACTGGACTAAAGAAACCACAGAGCTTGGGATGCCTGCGCAGGCCCTTCCCTCTCTGTCTTTGCATCATAGTGTCTGGCATATAGTAGGGGTTCTATGTATAAATATTTGTCAAAGGCATGCAGGCAGGTTGGCTATCCTGAGGTTGCCCTTGGAAGTAAGCTGTGTCCCAGGGCTTACTTGGGAGGTGGGGACAGTTCTGGTTGGGGATGTATTCCTTGGTGTACATACCATAACCAGCCTTTGATCCTCAGCTTTGCAGATTCCAAACTCCGCTTTTATCAGCAATTAAAGAGCATATTAATTTTCAACAACACAGTCACACTAACGTAGCCTGATGTCTAAGCGCCAAGTAACTCATTGATTTATAATGAAAACTATGAAGGTCAGAAACAGGAATGTTAAAGTCATCACCAACAGCATGTGTTCTCCAAGAAGGCCGACCTACATGGGAGTGAGCGCATAACTGAAGGTTTACTTGGTAAATATGGAAAAGGAACAATGTAGGTTAATTAGAGGAATCCAGCGTTTATTGGCCTCTGGTAGGAGAACCAGAGCACTCATCCCCACAAACAAGGAGAGTCTTGCCAAACTGAAGAGAACAGAATGGCTCTCCCCAGGACCTTTGCATTCCATCTCTTCTTGGTTAAGGAACTTGTTAAATTGGCTAGTGATGGACACATTCTTTCTTTGTATATACTAACGTTTAATCCTGTTATGGTCACCTTTTATTGGTGAGACCTCTTTCAGGTGAATTTGCATATCTCCACAAAATCCATTTATTGAACTTTTTAAGAGTTTAATTCTCCCCGGGGAATGTTATTGGTGGGCATTCTACTATAACCTGAGTGGGCTAATGACTAACATTCTCTCAGGCCACTCAATAAAAGTCTGAGTCCTTAGATCTTCCAATAGAAATTGTTCCTAATTTTAAAGTGAATATGCAAGCTACATGAAGAAAAGGATTGTGGTCATTCATAAACATTTTGGGGATATACCTACTGTGTGTCAGGCTTGTTCCATGCAAGTTACTGTGTAAACAATGGAGAACAACGATGAATGACAGCTCTTGCCTTCAAGGAGCATGCAGGCGTGTAAACATACACATAAACAAAACCAGATACCATAAAAGAGTAAAAAGACTTGTAAACAGGGCACCTGGCTGGCTCAATCCAGAGAGCATGCAACTCTTGATCTCAGGGTTGTGAGTTGAAGCTCCATGTTGGGCATGGACCCTACTTAAAAACAAGCAAACAAACAAACTTGTAAACAAAACAATGGTGTTTAGTTCTAAATAGAAACAAGAACCAATTGTTGTGGAAACACAAACAGGGAAGAGATGGCTTCACCAAGAATGAATAGGTTTTTTAAGTAGACAAGGGAGAAAAGTGCATTCCAACAGCTGGAACCACCTAAGCTAGAGCACAGACATGTCAGGTGCCCACCAGGAATGGAAGGTTGGGAGTGGAGACAAGTGGAGATCGAGGGGACAGAGGAGTAGGGATGAGGCTGCTTGAGCTCTTCAGGGCCAAACGTGCAGGAGACATTTCCTCCCTCTCCGACACTCCTTCCCTCATCCCTGACTCTTGCACCTCTGGTTATTAACGGTCTGTCTCTTTCAGAAGCTTTTGTTTTCTCAGTTCATTCTTTAAATCAGTAATTTTTAAAACTTGGGGCACGTGGCTGGCTCAGTCAGGAGAGCATGTGACTCTGGATCTCAGGGTCATGAGTTTTAGTCCCATGTTGGGAGTAGAGATTGCTTTAAATACATAAATAAATAAAAGAATTTTTTTAAGTTTATTTATTTTGAAAGAGAGAGCAAGCAAGCAGGGGAGAGGCAGAGACAGAGGGAGAGAGAGAGGATCCCAAGCAGGGTCTACATTAGCAGGTAAATATTTACATGGGGGTCGAACTCACGTACCCTGAGATCATGACCTGAGCTGAAACTGAGAGTAGGACGCTTAAGACTGAGCTACTCAAGTGCCCCACTGAGCCACTTATGCACCCCAGTAATTTTTACAAATGTTTTAAAATGTTTTTTTTTTTTTTTAAATTTTTTTTTCAACGTTTTTTATTTATTTTTGGGACAGAGAGAGACAGAGCATGAACAGGGGAGGGGCAGAGAGAGAGGGAGACACAGAATCGGAAACAGGCTCCAGGCTCCGAGCCATCAGCCCAGAGCCTGACGCGGGGCTCGAACTCACGGACCACGAGATCGTGACCTGGCTGAAGTCGGACGCTTAACCGACTGCGCCACCCAGGCGCCCCTAAAATGTTTTTATTTATTTTTGAGACTGAGAGAGATAGAGCATGAGCAGGGGAGGGGCAGAGAGAGAGAGGGAGACACAGAATCCGAAGCAGGCTCCAGGCTCTGAGCTGTCAGCACACAGCCTGACGCGGGGCTCGAACTCACAGACTGTGAGATAATGACCTGAGCTGAAGTCGGACGCCCAACCAACTGAGCCACCCAGGCACCCCTGTACCCCAGTAATTTTTTAAAATGAGTTTTTTAATTATGTAATACGTGTTTGTGGAATAATATCCAAGAACTATAAGGGCAAAGTATGAAAAATCTAGTTTCTCTCCCACCTACAATGACCATACGCACAACTCTGCTCTCTGCTCCCAGGGACAACCACTGGCACCAGATTCCTACATATCCTTCCAGAAAGTCCCTGGATAGGCAAGCATTTGTGTGTGTGTGTGTGTGTGTGTGTGTGTGTGTATACATTTGTGTAAGTATATAATTTTTTACACCAAGAATAGAATACTACTGCATTCTGCTTTCTTCACTTTATTTTTTTTATGTTTATTTATTTTTGAGAGAGAGCGAGAGCATGAGCAGGAGAGGGACAGAGAAAGAGGGGGACACAGAATCCAAAGCAGGCTCCAGGCTCTGGGCCATCAGCAAAGAGCCCGACGCGGGGCTCGAACTCACAAACCGTGACATCATGACCTGAGCTGAAGCCAGACACTCAACCAACTGAGCCTCTAGGTGCCCCCTGCTTTCTTCACTTTAAAATGGATTTTAGGGGTGCCTGGGTGGCTCAGTCGGTTGAATGTCCATCTTCTGATTTCGGCTCAGGTCATGATTCCAGGGTTGTGGGACTGAGCCTTGTGTGGGGCTCCATGCTGAGCATGGAGCCTGCTTGAGATTCTCTCTCTCTCTGCCTCTCTCTGCCATTCACGTGTGTGCGTGCTCTCTTTCTAAAATAAAACAAAATGGATTTTAGAGATCTTTCCATATCTTTTCATTCTTTTATTCATTCACCTGACAAGTATTTATTCAGTGTCTACCTTGTGCCAGGCACTCTTAGATGGTAAAGACTTGGCAGTGGGCAAAATCTCTACCTTCATGGAACTTACATTCTAGTAGAGGGAAACAGGGAAGACAGACAAATGGCAAACAAGCAATGAAATATGTATAATATGCTAGATGGTGATGAGTGCTGTGCAGAAAAATAAATGCATAGATGCAGAGTGCTGGCATGCTAGAAGTTGGAGAGTGGCTGCAGCCATCTAAAGGAGAGAGAAAGAAAGAAAGAGAGAGAGAGAGAGAGAGAGAGAGAGAGAGAGAGAGATTGGGGCCTGGTTCTTTTGTTGGTACAATAGCATTCTGTCAGATGAATACACCATAGTTCCTTTAATCAGTCTCCTACTGACATTTACTTTGTTTCTAATATTTTGCTGTTACACTACTGCAAATCTTACACATAGGCCATTTGACACATCTAACAGTATATTTGTTTGTTTTTTTTTAAGTTTATTTATTTATTTTGAGAGAGACAGAGACAGTGCAAGCAGGGGAGGGGCAGAGAGAGGGAGAGACAGGATCCCAAGCAGGCTCCACAGTGCAGAGCCCGATGTGGGGTTCAAACCCATGAAGCCATGAGGTCATGACCTGAGCTGATACCAAGAGTCAGATACTTCACCGAATGAGCCACCCGGGTGCCCCTAAAAGTATATTTGTAAGCTAAATTCCTAGAAGTGGAGTTGCCATTTTAAGTGTCTGTGAGGTTTTATAATTTCAACAGATATCGCTAGATTACTTTCTGGAAAGTGCCAATTGACAGTTCTTTCAGCAATGAATGGGAGGCCCACACCTTCACCAATCCTGTGTTGTCAAGATCTGTGATGTTTGCTTATCTGAGGAGAAAGCCATGAAATATTTTTAGAAGCCTAATTTGCATTTTACTTTTTTTTAATTGAAGTTAAATGTCCCCTGTGTCTAAAGGCCTTTTTTATTTCTTGTAAATTATCCATGTCCTTTGCCAAATTTTCTACTATGTGTGTGAGGAGTAGGGGTAGTGGTCACTTTGTTTTGCTTATTTCTGATTTGTAGAACTCTTCTTAGTAAAGAATTTACAGCCTTTGGGGATGTGGGTAGCAAATGTTTTACCCGATTTGTCAGTTCTCTTTGATTGTGTTTATAGTAAATGGCTTTTATAATGCAGAAATTTTTACCATTATATAGCCCAATTAAACTACCTTTTTATGGTTTCAGAAATTATTTTTTTTAATTTCCTGTTTTTCTTCTAGTATTTTAAGTTTGTTTTTTTTTTTTTTTAATTTTTTTTTTTTCAACGTTTTTTATTTATTTTTGGGACAGAGAGAGACAGAGCATGAACGGGGGAGGGGCAGAGAGAGAGGGAGACACAGAATCGGAAACAGGCTCCAGGCTCCGAGCCATCAGCCCAGAGCCTGACGCGGGGCTCGAACTCACGGACCGCGAGATCGTGACCTGGCTGAAGCCGGACGCTTAACCGACTGTGCCACCCAGGCGCCCCAACAGTTTGTTTTTTAACTTTTAAATATTTGGTTCATTTGGAATTCATACTACGTAAGGTGTGAGGCACAGCTCCAGTTAATTTTTTTCCAACTGGTTACCCAGTTGTCCTAAAACCATTTATAGAATAATTCCTCCTTTCTTTTTTTTAATTTTTTTAATGTTTATTTCTGAGAGAGAGAGACAGAGCATGAGCAGGGGAGGGGCAGAGAGAGAGGGAATCTGAAGAATCTGAAGCAGAATCTGAAGCAGGATCCAGGCTCTGAGCTGTCAGCATGGAGCCTGACGCGGGGCTCGAACCCGCGAACCGTGAGATCATGACCTGAGCTGAAGTCAGACACTTAACCGACTGAGACACCCAGGTATCCCACTCCTCCTTTCTCCATGACTTTTTTTTTTAAGATTTTAATTTTTTTAAAGTAATCTTTACACCCAACATGGGGCTCGAATTTCCAACCCAGAGATCAGGAGTCGCATGTTCTACGGACTGAGGCAGCCAGGCGTCCCTTCATGACTTTTCTTTTTATTTCTTGAGAGAGAGGGAGAGAGAGCACAAGTGTGCGAGTGAGCGCGGATGAGGCACAGAGGGAAAGGGAGAGAGAGAAAGGCTCTTAAAGAGGCTCCAGTCTCAGCCCAGAGCTCAATGTGTGGCTTGATCTTATGACCCTAGGATCATGACCTGAGCCAAAATCAAGAGTCAAATGACTGAACCACCCAGGCACCCTGCTCCATGACTTCTGAATCCCACTTTTGCATGTGATAAATTCCAATAAGAATATGGGTCCAATTTGCATTTTCCAGACAAGCCCATTGATTTCACTGTTCATCTTTTCAACGATGGTCTATTTACATACCAGGCACTGTTCTATACAGGCATTAGTAACATTTTTAAATGTTAGAGCTTATGAAATAGATTTTACAACCTATCTTATTTTTCTTATTCTTTTTAGACTTTCCCAGGCTCTTTTTATTTGCTTATTTTCCACTTGAACTTTAGAATCAGTCTGTCTAGTTCCAAAATAAATTATCTTGGTGTTTTTATTGGGATTACACTGAATTTACAGATTAATTTAGGGCAAATCGACATCTTTGTCATGCTAAAATTTTCTGAACAAGAGCATAGCATGTCATTTGGTACATTTTTGTGTGTGTCCCTCATTAGTGTTTTAGTTTTCTTCATATAAATTGTTCACACTTTCTGTATATTTTAACTTTTTTCAGTTTCTTTCCTTCTAACTGGCTGTATAAAAGCTTTTATGAATTTTGAACTCTCTTACTGTTTCTAACAGTTTTTCATAGGATTCTCTTGCTCTTTCTGGTAAGCAATCATACCATCAGCAAAGAATGATGATTTTACTTCACTTTTTCCAATTTTTATTTTTATTTGTTATCTGCTTATGTTGGCTAAATAACAGTGGTGAAAAAGAAGACTCTTAACTTATTCCTGGTATTAATGGGAATGCTAGTCTAAGATAAGCTTCTTTGTCATAGCTAGAAGCAGAAGTCTCCATTCAGAAGGTTTTAATCATAAAACTCTGGGGTGCTTACCAGAGATCAAACTTTTAAGTTTATTTATTCATCTTGAGAGAGACACAGAGAGAGAGAGAGACACACACACACACACACACAGAGAGAGAGAGAGAGAGAGAGAGAGAGAGAGAGAGAGAGAGAGAACAAGGCGGGGAGGGGCAGAGACAGACGCGGGGAGAGACAGAATCCGAAACAGGCTCCAGGCTCCAAGCTGTCAGCACAGAGCCCGATGTGGGGCTAGAATTCACAAACTGAGATCATGACCTGAGCTGAAGTCAGCCACTTAACCTACTGAGCCACCTAGGTCCCCGCCCCCCCCCACACACTTTTTAAGTTTATTTCCAGAGATCAAACTTTTGGAAAGGGAAGAGGTTTATGTATACATTCTTTCTAGTGATGGGGATTTATCATAAGGATATTTGAGAAAACAAGGGATATAAGAAACCATGTCAGCACAATTGCTAATTACTCTTTGCTTCATTCTTTTTTTGCTAACCTAACACTATGCTAACATGTTTAAACACGTGAGGTTGTTTGAAAGTAACCTCCTCAGGGGTCACAGGCTATGTGCAGAGGCAAAATGCCCCAAAAGAAAACCTGAGTGATACAAGCTTCAGTGTCTTGCTCTGAAATTGGTAATTCTTTAATGGATGTACTGGAGGAGAATAAAATTGCCAAAGAAAAAGAGTAGGAAGGGAGTTTGAGATCCAAATAACCCAACAGGATGCTAACTCATCAGCCTCTAATTAGCCAAAACTTGGCCTTAAATTAGAGACTATTTCTTTTTTTTCCCCTCAAAGGTAAAAAAAATCTTGGCTTCTGCTTATCTAATCAATACTCAAATTTTCCCATTTACAAAAATTGCCTTGAGATTGTTCAAAGGCGTTCATTTATCCTCCACAATGCCTTAAATATAACAGATGTTTCAAAAGATGTGTTGAATGAGTGAATGTTAGGTAATCAGCACACTCTGTGTGGTTTTATACTAGTGATATAACGTAATGTCTGTTGAGCAAAGGAAAGGCTTTAGTTAGTCTGACATAGGCATCAGCTTTTAAAAGTTTTTTTTTAAGTTTATTTATTTATTTTGAGAGAGAGAGAGCGGGGAAAGGGCAGAGAGAGGGAGAGACAGAGAGAATCCCAAGCAAGCCCCTCAATGTCAGCACAGCGTGAGATCAGGACCTGAGCCAAAACCAAGAATCAGATACTCAACCACTGAGCCACCCAGGTGCCCCGGCATCAGCTTTTAAAAGATGATGAATGTAGATAGTTTGAAAATGTCATATTGCTATGCAAATATGTTTATGGATTGCTAACAACTGGATTTTTACTGAGACTTTATCATTATGGTTAAAATTTACCCTATCTTTTGCTATTTTATTTTGTTTTTCTTTAAAACACCCAAAAGCCATTGTAACTCTGTAAATCGGATGTTAATTAACAACATGCATGTTAAGGTAAGGACATTTCTGAAGCCCCCAAATGCTGTCTTTTTAGAGCTTTCAGACATTGATTATTTTTAAGTGGCAATGTAGGAGTTAAGAGTTGAATAATGTATGTACTACTCTACGTGGGATAAGCTGAAACCAGGAAAATTTTCATAGTCTGGAAGAGGTTTGTCAAAACAACCCCTTTGTTTTAAGTCTAAGCTTTTTTTGGAAGATCTAATTGGTTTAGTTGTCACAATACGGGATCACTGTCCTGTATGGGTTAATTCTTACCTCAAGTTCCTGGCTGTCCTGTGGGTCAGCAGCTCTCAAGCATTTTGACCACGATCCACTGTAATAAATGTATTACATCGTGATCCTATGCATACGTGCATATACGCTTATGGCTTCTTAAGATACCACTTAGGCCATCTGCATGTTTTATGGTCTGATCTTTTCAGTTTTTAATCTAGTTTCTCCTATGCCATTCTGCTCTGTTCATTTAAAAGTTTGCTAGCTGTGACTTGCTAAATTGATTTCATAATTCTACAATTTGAAAAACAATGCTATAAATCAGGGCTCCTCCAATTGCAATGTTCATCCAAATCACATGGGGATCTTGTTAAAAATGCAGATTCTCATAGGACTTCACTCATATGAGGACTTTTAAGACACAGAGCAGATGAACATAAGGGAAGGGAAGCAAAAATAATATAAAAACAGGGAGGGGGACAAAACATAAGAGACTTAAATATAGAGAACAAACAGAGGGTTACTGGAGGGGTTCTGGGAGGGGGGATGGGCTAAATGGGTAAGGGGCATTAAGGAATCTATTCCTGAAATCATTGTTGCACTAAATGCTAACTTGGGTGTAAATTTAAAAAATAAAATTAAAATACATAAAAAATAAAATCATAACAAAATTGTTAGTCTTTAAAAAATGCAGATTCTCTTCAATAGGGTCTGAGAAGCTGTATTTTATTTTATTTAAAAAAGTTTTTTTTGGGGGCGCCTGGGTGGCGCAGTCGGTTAAGCGTCCAACTTCAGCCAGGTCACCATCTCGCGGTCCGTGAGTTCGAGCCCCACGTCAGGCTCTGGGCTGATGGCTCGGAGCCTGGAGCCTGTTTCCGATTCTGTGTCTCCCTCTCTCTCTGCCCCTCCCCCGTTCATGCTCTGTCTCTCTCTGTCCCAAAAATAAATAAAAAACGTTGAAAAAAAATTTTTTAAAAAAAAAGTTTTTTTTTAACGTTTATTTATTTTTGAGACAGAGACAGAGCATGAACGGGGGAGGGTCAGAGAGAGGGAGACACAGAATCTGAAACAGGATCCAGGCTCTGAGCTGTCAGCACAGAGCCAGCCCGACATGGGGCTCGAACTCACGGACCGCGAGTTCATGACCTGAGCCAAAGTTGGCCCCTTAACCGACTGAGCCACCCAGGTGCCCCTGAGAAGCTGCATTTTAAAGAAATTTTCAGGTGCTGCTGCTGCTGCTGGTCTGTGGGTCACACAGACCCACCACCTCTGGTTTAATTGGCCAAGGCAAGGGTCTTAGGCTCTTAGTCTAAAGCACAGAAACTATGCAACAAGGATCTTTGGCTGCTTAGTTGAGAGAGAGCTGTGGCCACGTTGGTACAGCAGCATAGACTCTTATCTAGTACAGCGATATTCAGTTCAGATATTAAAGTCTATAGCATGTGTTTAATGAACACTTATTTATTTTATACTTACTATGTGCCAGGACCAATTCTAAGACAAGCTAAAGTGCTTCTTTTTGTATCTCACGTTTTATTAGGTGAGCGGTAAATGTATTAATTTCAGGTTGTGGTAAGTGCCATGAAGAGAAATGAACCATGTGAAGGAAAGATAATGGCGGTGTGGGGCATCTCTCCCTCTCTCTCTGCCCCTCCCCCACTCACGCTTTCTCTCTTTCTCAAAAATAAATAAACTTAAAAAAAAAACAAATGGAAAATAAAATAAAATAAAATAAAATAAAATAAAATAAAACAATAAATGGGCACAATCCTATCAGTGGAAACAGCAAGCCATGGCTGTCATGTCCTGGCCAGTCTCCATACCCTACTCTTGTCGTCTGTAGTGGATTACCACATATCTAGCGGTGTGGTCCTCTAACACTGAAATTTCATGTCATTTCCCTGCTCAAAACTCTCCAATGGATCCCATCACCTTTAGAACGAAATCAAATTTACCTCAGCCAACCACATCCCGTACACTGTCACCTACCTAACTGACTTGATCTTTGACTCTCCTTTCTTACTCCCCTCTAGGAAGGGTGTGCCTCGCTGCCTTCATGCCAACCCCGGACATACTACCAATGACTTTCCCCTCAGGATCTGTGCCCTCATTTGCTCTGCCCCTGCGGTCCCTCCTCTAGATCTCCCCTTAGCTTTCTCCCTTCTTCCATGTCTCTGTCAAGTGTCACCAACCCGGTCAGGCACTGTCTAAACACCCCATCTCCACACTGTCAGTGCAGAGCTGGATGTGGGACTCAAACCTAAAACCGTGAGATCACGACCTGAGCTGAAGTTGGATGCTTAACTGACTGAGCCGCCCAGGTGCCCCACCCATTTATTTTTTTAGAACAGGAGACAGATTCAGGCAGTTTGCTGAAGTGATACACAACTGAAAATACAGAGATGTGCATTTATATTATGAGCTTTGGTTGATATGTGATAACTAATAATGCAAGATACCAAATTCAACAAAAGATAAGTCAGTGAAAAATTACAATTTTTGCTCCATCCTTCCATAAACCCAGCTTTCCAGGTGAGCTCCATCCTGCACACCATCACCTGAACCCCTCCATGTCCAGCTACCAGAACAATTCACCTGCCTAGACTAACCAAGCATCCCAGGTGCAGAACCGGAATGTGGCTTTTGTTGTAAATAATGAGGTAAATGTATAATGGTTAAAAGTACCATCTCCCTCATCTCTCATAGGTGATGACCTTTTCCCTCTTAGCCCTCCTGCCCAAATCTGACCTTTCTGCTGTATTCCTGACCTTATTTCCCATATTATACCAAGCGGAAGATGTCATCATGTGGCCAATGCACCATTATTTATTGTATCATGGAGTAAGAACAAAAATACTAAAAACATTAAGTAGACATATAATCGAATACAAGATGGGTCTGAATTTCATTGATGTTTATATGTGAAAAAAAAATTGTGCTTTTTACAATTAATGAAATACATGTTGTTATTACCATCATCCATCCAGTCAGTTACCTGGAGGTAATTGTGCTCACCTCTCTCAACGTCCACATTCTATCAGTAACCACTCCCTGGATTCTACCTCCCAAATCTCTTAAATTCCTACCCTGGCTCCCATTTTGGAAACTCTTACCTGTTTTAAACTGGATGACTTATTTAACTACTAAGTCATTCTCCACAATAAAAGCAGAATGACATTTTATTCTTTTTTTTTTTTTTTTTGAGAGAGAGAGAGAGAGAGAGCAAGCATGAGCCTGTGCAGGCAGGAGGGGGGCAGGCCAGAGGGAGGGCAGAGGGAGAGAGAGAGAAGCTTAAGCAGGTCTCACACCCAGTGTAGGGGGGTGGAGGGCTTGATCCCAAGACCCTAGGATCAGGACCTGAGCAAAAATCAAGAGTCAGACACCCAACTGACTAAGTCATCCTGGAGCCCCCCAGAATAACATTTTAAAACATAAATCTGATGATTACACTGTTAGATTAAAATCCTTTGTTTGTCTCTACTGTGCTTCAAGGTAAAGTTTAATCTTAGCATAGCCTAAACATACTTTGGAATCTTGTCTCTGACTCCTTTTCAAGTTCAGGTACATACAAACAAACTAGCATAAACAAAGTTTATTCTCTCCTTCTGTAGTGGCTTCCTTTGCTCCCTTTCTGCCTTGAAACACCTGCTTATTCTTCATGAATCAGCTGAAATGTCACCTCCTCAGTAAACTCCCTTGGATTTCCTCTGTGTCCATTCTTGAGGAAGCTAAAGTGCTTATTCCTCTGTAGTAGATGACTCACAGGCCCCTACTTTAGCTATCATCATATTTTGTAATTGTTTGTACTTCTGGATTATGAGCCCCTCAAGGTCAACCACCATATTTTATCCATTTTCATATCCTTTAGCATTAATCCTGGCATACAAGCAGGCACTTAGCAAATGTTTTCCAAATGAATAAGCAAATGTGAACCTGAAAAAGAACCACCCTTACTAAATAATATGAGATCTCAGAGGTATGAAATATCCATCACTCCAGCTTTGAATAAGGGGGCCAAAGAAAAGGCTTCGCTCTCTTGCCCTCCTCAGCCCCCAATATAAAGTCCACTGGTGTTGCATGGAGTCCCAAGAGCATGATGGAACCCTGATCTTGGGACCCTTTGTGTCTATAGTGTTCCTTGAACCCATGTTTGTGAGGCCTAGCAACCCAGGTGACCAAAGAACGTGGAATGTCTTTTTGTTAGCCATCTCCATATTTAAGAAAAAGGAAGCTACATTGATGGTCTGTTTATCTATATGGCTTATCGTCAGAAATTATTTTGCAAAAAAAACATTTTGCAGAACTATCAACCACCATTTCAAAAAAAATCATAATTGGTAATTTGCAAAGTTAGTCAACAATAAGGTGAGAAAGCAATAGCCCCTGGCAGATTTTTCTTTAGAACTCTCCCTCAAGGGTATATGGTCAGAAACCAGAAAAGTCTAAGAAAACCTTAATGTCTAAGTATATAGGCTGTCCTTTAAATTCATGCAGGACCAAGGGCATCTGGGGGGCTCAGTCTGGTTAAGTGTCTGACTTCAGCTCAGATCATGATCTCACGGTTCATGAGTTTGAGCCCCACATTGGGCTCTGTGCTGACAGCTCAGAGCCTGGAGCTTGCTTCAGATTTTGTGTCTCCCTATCTGTGTACCCCTCCCCTGCTCGTGCTCTGTCTCTGTCTCTCTGTCAAAAATAAACATTAAAAAAATAATAATAAAAAAATAAATTCTTGAGGGACCAATATGATATATATATATATTTTTTTAATTTTATATCTTTCTATACCTTAATGTCATATAGAATGGCAGTACCTTGTGTGGATTTAATACATGTTGATTGAAAAATGTTTAAAAGAGAAACTGACTTTGAAAATTTTTGCAACTTTATCTTGATTTCTCTTGTTTTTTCAAACCCAGATAAATAACAGAGAAACCATACTCACTAGTGTAAACCACTAAAATCATGACCGGTATCCCTATGTCCTATGTTACTCAACATAAACGTCACAGTAAATATACAAAATAATGTCCAAAAGTAGCAAGTCAGAAGGCAATAGGCCTTTACAAGGAAGGTGTGGCCCAAATTTCTTATTCTTATATAGTATCATTCTGGTTGTATGGTCTACAGACTTGTAAAAGGATTGAACATTAAGAGGGAGTACATGGATATTTAAGAAGTCAAGGAACATGAAACAAAAGAGCTATATTGAGAAAGACAAGTATATTAAAAATATATATTATATTATGTACATATGACACTGCCATTTTTGTGAATAGTTGAATATCACCGATATCATATGGTTCTACCTAATAGCAAAAAGGAAGGGAAAATGGAGGGAAAGTTTTTTGTTTTTTTTTTTAAAGTAAAAGATATGTTGATGCCATGTTAATGTTTTGAAGAACTCAACAAAAATGAAGATGGCTTTTCAGTATCAGAATCAGCCGGGAGCTGTGTAGCATATTGGTTAAAATATGAATTTCTTTTTTTTTTATGTTTATTTTTGAGAGAGAGAGTATGAGGGGGGGAGGGACAGAGACAGAGAGACAGGATCCAAAGCAGGCTCTGCGCTGACAGCAGCGAGCCGGATGTGGGGCTCAAACTCACGTACTGTGAGAGATCATGACCTGAGCCAAAGTTGGAGGCTCAACTGACTCAGCCACCCAGGTACCCCCAAGATATGCATTTCAAAGTCAGACTTCCTTTCATTGAATCCTGCTTATACCACTTACTGTGTGAACTTGGTCCAGTCACTTAAATACTTCCGCCTCAGTTTCTTCACCTGTAAAAGAGAAAAGTAGTAACACTTCCCTGGGTTTTGGAGTAGAATGTTGTAATTTCAAAATGAGTACCACATAATAACATCAAAAATATTACTCAATGTAGCATAAAATCATACTTGTAAACTTCTATGTGACAAAAACAAAAAAAGAAATAGAATGAAAGAAAGATGCTGTTTGGGTTTTGGTAAACAAAGGCCTATTTCATTGATCATTGTAATGAATGGAAGGCAAGGAAAGTGCTGACAGACTAGTAGAGGGGCGCCTGTATTTTAAGAGATAGCTCAGGTTCTATCTTCCTTTATCAAATCCCTATACAGCTCTGACATCGTGGTGTTGTCATAGACTTCAACTCTATGGAGATATTCTTCCAACCAGATGCTCTTAGAAGTGATACCATTTAAAAGGCCAGGAAGAAAGACCAAAATCATTTGCTGAAGTGGACTCAGACAATTTAGGAGATAAGCAGACAGAATATGAACAAGAAAAGATCAACTAAAAAAATTACAAGAGGCGTTTGTTTAGAAAGACACTCCTAGGGATCCATATGTTCAAAGAGAAAAAATGAATTCAAAGATGCTATCATTGCAATGCAATTGATTAACGAAAACGATGACATCAATCGTTAAAGGAAAAGTACTTTTATAAAACTTGAAAAGGTAGAACAGATACACAACTTCATTGACCAGGAATGTATTTCCCCCTGAGGCTCAAGAGCTTTAAAGCCACATAAAATATTTCATTTTTCCTGTGATTCATAATGCTGGCACATCTTACATCACATTAAATTAAAGAACAGTGTGTCCTTCCCCACATCATCTTCCCATAGAGAAACTGAGGATCACTAAGGCAAGTGAAATTGTCAGGCATACAATGTTCACCTTTAGATTAAATATTTTTATTCATTTCTTGTTTGGTGTCTCCACACCTCACTGTGGAGTGTCTGATTCCAATCATTGTTTGCTCCCTTATTTTTTCAATATTTCAGTAGTCTACAATAGTTTCATTTTGGTTTCAACTAGGCAGATGGTGTCCAGAGGTCCCTTCTGCATGCATTTATTTTGATTCTGAGTAATGAGTCTTCTGTATGGCAGAGAGGTTAAATAACAGTATTTGATTTTGGATAGACTCAGCTCGGATGCAAGATGTGGCTTATTCAAGTCTCTAAACTTCACTTTTCCTCAATGGTAAAACTTATGGCTGTAATAATGCTTACAGCATTTGGTTGTTGAGAGCATTAATTGCATATAAGACAACCAACATAGTGCCTGGTGCATGGTAAAAGCTAAAGGCATGATAATTATTTTTGAGCTCTTTATTAGAGAATGTTTGGAGAATTATAGGACTTAAGCGATGGCATTTACTTATTAGGATGGGAACTCAAGTCGTTTTTGCTTCACGAAGTGTCCTTAAGCTGTAACAATCTCTTCTGTGTTTGACACTAATTGCACATTTTGAGATACCTTTATTATTATTTTCTATAGTAAGGTGGAGATTATTGCCTCCACGTATGAAATAAAAAGACTAGAAATAAGACTTCTACTGCTGGAGAGAGGGAGTAAATATACTTTTCCCTACTTCTGCCATTAAATACAACTTATGACTGCACGAATATAAATGACTCTGAAGGGTGGAGAGAAGAAGACAGACAAGCTAGGAACCCGGAGCCCAAGGAATGACATGGTGGTGAATCCCCTGGGTTTCCTTCCATGGACTGGGTGCTAGAGAAGCCCACAAAACTAGACACATCAATAGGCACAGACCGAAAACAAAAACACCTGCTCTCTCTAACCAAAGAACCAAGAAAATAGGAACACAGTAAGATAGAAAACTTTGAGGGGGCGCCTGGGTGGCTCAGTCACTTGAGCATTCAACTCTTGATTTCAGGTTAGGTCAGGTCGTGAGATCAAGCCCCATGTCAGGCTCTGTGCTGAGGGTGGAGCCTGCTTGGGATTCTCTCTCTCTCTCTCTCTCTCTCTCTCTCTCTCTTAGGTCAGGTCGTGAGATCAAGCCCCATGTCAGGCTCTGTGCTGAGGGTGGAGCCTGCTTGGGATTCTCTCTCTCTCTCTCTCTCTCTCTCTCTCTCTCTCTCTCTCTGTCTTCCCCTGCCCCTACCCCACCTCTCAAGAAATAAAAAAATATTTAAAAAAAAGAAAACTTTGAGAAAACCACTCTATCCCAGCCAAACACCAGAGAAAAATCTCTCTCCACCCCTACCTACACCAGGAAAAGCAAAATGGGGAGTCTAGATTTCCATCCTCTTCAGGCTGAAATAAAACACCCCAACTGCTCCAACAGTGTGATAAAAAAGAAAGTGAAGGAGGGAGCTGGAACTTTACCCACATTAGGAAATGATGTGCTCCACAATGACCTTATAAATCATGTGGGGAGCCTGGACTTCCACCCTGCAGTAATGTGATGTTTTTCCCATTTCCGTTACGGTGGTGTCATGGGAGACCTAGTGGAAATACAAGAATTTCGCCATTGCACAGGGACAATGGCTACAAGGTCACTTTCTCCACCCCACCTTGGTGTCAACAGAAGTCACATGGAGAGCAGTAATAGGGCACTCCTCCTTACCCCAGCCATGGAGATTTCAGTGGAGGTCTAGCAGGAAGCCAGAACACATACCCCTGCCTAGCAATAACAAGGAGCACCACAGAGCTGTAAATAGAGAACTCCTACCCCCACCTGAGAATAATGAGGTAGCATTCCCATTTGCACCTTTTCCTTGCTGGAGTGCTATCAGAAGAAGCCAGCTAATTCAGAAGGTTTAAATAAGATTCAGAGTCTTTTTCTTTTTAAAGTTTACTTACTTATCTAGATAGACAGAGAAAGTGAGCAGGGGAGGGACAGAGAAAGAGTGAGAGAGAGAATCCCAAGCAGGCTCCGCACTGTCAGCTTGGGACCTGACACAGGGCTCAAATTCACGAACCAGAAGATCGGGACCTGGGCTGAAACCAAGAATTGGAGACTCAACCGACTGAGCCACCCAGGTGCCCCTCACAGTCTCATAATACTTCAAATGTCTCCATTTCGACTGAAATTCAGTCAACATACCAAGAACCAGGAAGATCTCAAACTGAACAAAAAAACAGGTGCCAACTACCAGAAGAACTAATGCCAATTAGACATAAATTCTTGTTTCTTCCAGAAAATAGAAGAAGGAATGCTTTCTAAGTCATTTTATGAAGCCATTACCATGACACCAGACCAGACAAAGACAGTACATAAAAAGGTAACTACAGAACAATATACTTCATGAATGCAGATATAAAGATCCTGAACAAAATATTGACAAAATTCAGACATCCACATATATACACATGTAAACATACATCTGCACACATATATGCATACATACATATAGATATACATAGAGAATTACAGACCATACCAGTGGGGTTTATTCCTGGGAGGATGCATGATTGGTTTAATATTTGAAAATCAGGGGCGCCTGGGTGGTGCAGTCGGTTAAGCGTCCAACTTCAGCCAGGTCACGATCTCGCGGTCCGTGAGTTCGAGCCCCGCGTCAGGCTCTGGGCTGATGGCTCGGAGCCTGGAGCCTGTTTCCGATTCTGTGTCTCCCTCTCTCTCTGCCCCTCCCCCATTCATGCTCTGTCTCTCTCTGTCCCAAAAATAAATAAAAAACGTTGAAAAAAAAATTTTTTTTTTAAAATAAAAAAAATTAAAAAAAAAGAAAATCAATGTAATTTGCCATATTAACAGGGTAAAAATGAGGAAAAATGCATGATAAAATCAATTGATGCAGAAAAATCATTTGACAAAATTTAGTACATATTTATGATAAAAATGCTCAGAAAAACATGACTAGAATGGAACTTCCTTCATTTGATCAAGAGCCTCTACAAAAAACCTACAGATAACATTATACTTTTTTTTTTATGTTTATTTGTTCTGAGACAGAGAGAGAGTATATGCATGTGTGCTTGTGAGCAGGGAATGGCAGAGAGAGAGAATCCCAAGCTCTGTTAGTACAGAGCCTGATGCAGGCCTCGATCTCACAAACTGTGAGATCATGACCTGATGCGAAATCAAGAGTCAGATGCTTACCTGACTGAGCCACCCAGCTGCCCCTAGATAAAATTAAACTTAATGGTGAATGATAATGCTTTTCACCTAAGATCAGGAACAAGGTAAGAACATCCATTCTCACCATTCTCATGCAACACAGTGCTAGAGTTTCTAGCCAGAGCAATAAAGCAAGAAAAGAAAAGAAAAAAGCATACAGATCAAGAAAAAAAATGAATAAATAAAACTGTCCCTATTTGCAGATGACATAATTGTCTACATAGAAAATCCTAAGGAATGTACAAAAAACCTCCTACAACTAATAAGTGGGTTCCTTTAGGTCACAGGATACAAAATCAGCATATTAAAGTCAACTGTTTCTATCTACTATCAATTAACATGTGAATTCCAACATGGGGCACCTGGGTGGCTCAGTCATTTAAGCATCCGACTTTGGCTCAGGTCATGATCTTGAGGTTTTTGAGTTCAAGCCCCACAATGGTCTGTCTGCTGTCAGCACAGAGCCTGCTTTGTATCCTCCGTCTTCCTCTCTCTCTGCCCTTCCCTTGCTTGTGTTCCTTCTCTCTCTCAAAAATAAATAAAATTTAAAAATAATAATAGTAAAATAAAATAAAATACCATTGGGGTGCCTGGGTTAAGTGTCTACTCTTGACTTCAGCTCAGGTCATGATCTCACAGTCATGAGGTGGAGCCCCTTGTTGGGGAAGCCTGATTGGGATTCTCTCTCCCCTCTCTCTCTGCTCATTCACATGCTCTCTCTCTCTCTCAAAATAAATTTTAAAAGCTACCATTTATAATCACTCAAAAAATTGAAATATTTAGGTGTAAACATCACAAAAACAAGTACAGGACTTACATGCTAAAAACTACAAAACACCGGTGAAAGAAATATAAGATCTAAATAAATGGAGAGACAAACTGTGTTCATGGATTAGAAGACTCAACATAGTAAAGATGGAAATTTCCCCTGATCTTATATGAAAGTTTAATGCAATTCCTATCAAAATCCAAGCAAGATTTCTGTAGATATAAACAAGACCATTCTAAACTGTATATGGAAAGGCAAAAAAAAAAAAAAAAAAAGAATAATTTTAAAAAATTCTTGATAAAGAATGAAGTAGGAGGAATCAGTCTTTTCCATTTCAATATTTTTTTTGTATACTTTACTAATCAAGACAGTGTGGTATGGGTGAAGAGACAGACACACAAATCAATGGAATAGAATAGAGAGCCAGAAATAGACCCACATAAATATGCCTAGCTAATTTTTGACAAAGCTACCAATGCAATTCAGTGGAAGAAAGATTTTTTTTTTAAAAAAACAAAAACAAAAACAAAAACCAGTGCTGGGGCACTTGGGTAGCTCAATGGGTTAAGTGTCCGACTTTGGCTCAGGTCATGATCTCATGGTTCATGTGTTCTAGACCCATATGGGGCTCCCTGCTATCAGCACAGAGCCTGCTTCAGATCCTCTGTCTCCGTCTCTCTCTGCCTCTCCCCTGCTCACACTCTCTCCTCTGTTCCCCAAAAATAATAAACATTTAAAAAAACAAATAAATAAAAAAACAGTGCTGAAGCGACCTAACCCTCAGACCTTACCCAAAAGTTAACTCAAAATGGATCATGGACATATATGTAAAATAAAAAATTATAAAACTTTTAGAAGAAAATACGTGAAAAATCTTTGAAATCTAGAGATAAGAGTTCTAAGTGTAAGAGTTCTCTTACACCAGAGACATGATCCATAAAAGCAAAAATGGATAAACTGGATTTCATTAAAATTAAAACTTTTGCTCTGTGAATGATTCTGTTAAGAGGATGAAAAGACAAAGACTAATTTTTGCAATATATAAAGATGTCCTAAAACTCAACACTTAAAAAACAATTCTATTGGAAAATGAACAAAAGGCATGAAGAGACATTTCACCAAAAAGAATATACAGATGGCAAATAAGCACATAGGAAGATGTTTAACATTATTAGCCATTAGGAAAATGCAAATTAAAACCACAATGACATATCACTACATACCTACCAGAATGGCTAAATTTTTTTAAAAAGTAATGAAAACACTAAATTCTGGTGAGGATGGGGACAAACTGGATACCTCATACATTGCTGTTGGGAATGGACAATGGTATACTTGTTCTGGAAAACAGTTTAGCAGATTTTTAAAAAAACTAAACATGCAACTACACAGTGACTCAACAATTGCACTCCTGGGCATTTATCCCATAGAAACGAAAACTTATGTTCATATAAAATCTGTACACAAATGCTTATAGCAGCTTTCCTCCTAAGAGCCAAAAACTGAAACAACCCAGATATTCTTCAATGAGTGAGTGGTTAAAAATCTGTGGTACATCCATAACATGGAATATTCTTCAGCAATACAAATGAATGAACACTTGATACATGCAACAGTATGGATAAATCTACAGAGAATTAGTATGAGTGAAAAACTAAATCCTAAAAGGTTATATATGGTACGATTTCATTTATAAATCATTCTTCTTCTTTTTTTAATGTTTATGTATGTATTTTGAGGTGGGGGGGAGGGGCAGAGGAAGAGGGAGAGAGAGAATCCCAAGCAGGCTCCATGTTCAGCGTGGAGCCCAACACAGGGATCTATCTCACGACTGTGAGATCATGACCTGAGCTGAAGTCAAGAGTCAGACGCTTAACCAACTGAGCCATCCAGGCGCCCCTATAACATTCTTGACATGACAGAATTAAAGAAATGGACAACAAATTAGTGGTTCCCAGGGGACTACAGAGGGAAGTGTGTGTAGCTATAAACGCACAGCACAAGAATTTCTGTGGTGGTGTAATTGTTCTGTTTCTTGACTGTGTTAGTGTCAATATCCTGGTTGTGATATGGTACTTTAATTTTGTAAAATGTTACCATTAGGAAAAACTGGGTAAACAGTACATGGGACTTCTCTGTGTATTTTTTATAACTGCATGTGAATCCTTACTTTTATCAAAACAAAAAAGTTTAATTAAAAAAAAGAAACAGGGGCGCTGTCTGGTTCAGTCAGAGGATCATGTGGCTCTTGATCTCAGGGTCATGAGTTTGAGTCCCACATGGGGTACAGAGATTACCTAAATAAAACACACACACACACACACACACACTTTAAAAAACCCCAAAAAACAGAAGTCCTGGATGCTGACTCTATGTTGTCCAGGTGATTTTGGAAACACGTTAATTGCTCAGTCTCAGTTTATTCATTTGTAAAATGGAATTAATAATATCTCCACTATATCCTGGAATTGAGCAAATATAATTAAAAAATAAATGTTTAAGAAATTGCACCTAGCTATATACTTGGATCAGACTTCTGGAACAGAGGGGACCTTAGTAAATTTCCTGCTTCATTGGTTTCCAAGTAATTTTTTTCTGGACATAGCATCCATGAGTTGGACACTGCAGAGCGATGAGAAGCAGAGCAGGATGTGCTTCCCAAACATCTTTCTCCTTCTCACACTCCACCCATTCCCCCGCCCCAGCCTTGTTTTCATTTGTTTCCAAACAATTCTGAGAAATTCTGCAGAAGTATTTTTTACTTAAGCCATTTTGATATCAACTCCCTGGTCCTAATCTTTCATTTTACTAACTGGAAGCTGGTAACCAGAGACGTTTAGTGACTTACAGAAGACGTTAAGTTACTTGGTGGTGGAGATGAGACAGGAACCAGGGCTACTGACCCTCAGTCCACCATTGTGTTACTAAAGCATGGTATTTTGATTGATTGCTCAATATTTTTGTCAAAAGAGCAGTCTCTTAAGCAGCTAGTAATTTGCTAAAATAATAACATTTAAGGTCGTCTAGAGCTATAACTTTATACAGTCTTCCTTAAACAGATGGGTTGAGTTTGTAGACGTGTTGGTAGTGATCGTATCAGATATTGTTCATGGGTGGATGGAATTCAAGTATCTTCAGCGCACATCCATTACTGTACATATTTGGAAAAAGCTTGTTGGTGCCACCTGGTGGTTTGAGGAATAGATATTATACTGTGGTAGTAATTGAGAAGACATTTTAGATCCCCTGTTTTGTTAATGCTATTTCAATGAATATACTGGTACTCACTGCCAACTTCCTCAGCCACTTTATTTCTTTGATGTTTTAGGTGAAAATGCTTTTCAGAATACAAAGGAAGAGGCTCAATTTTGGTTTAGTTATCCAGTTTATCTCTGCCAATTAAAACCTTTCCTCTTCATAGAGAAAATTACTTAGATGAACTTTTCTCTCTCTCTCTCTCTCTCTCTCTCTTTTTTTAAAGGTTTTATTCTTATGTAATCTCTACACTCAGTGTGCGGCTTGAACTCACGACCCCAAGATCAAGAGTCAGATGCTCCACCAACACAGCCAGCCAGGTGCTCCAAGATGAATTATTTTCAAGCCCACATTACTTGTTAACTGCAACTAATTTTCAAATCAGAACAGTGAATTCTTAGCACATATCTTAGTATTCTTGCAAAGTCAATAGTCAGGTTATAGTAGGGGCTGAAAAAGTACTAACATCTTCTTTTTGAAAAATCTACAATTCAGGCTTTTTATGAAATCAAGTATTACTCCGTATAAAAAAAAAATCTGTGACCATGTTAAAGATTAATATCATAAGGGCTACAGTTAGAATTAAGTGCACAATTTAAACATTAGAAGGGATTGAACTCTTTGAAGTTTTCTAATGAACATACATTTCTTTCAGTGAAAACTTAGATACAATCCTTGTCCTGACACCAAAGTAATAATTTGAGCAGACCAAACCCATATCAACAACTACTGGATGTTTAAAACACTTACTTGTTTCTAGTATCACCATAAAACAATTCTCTTCCTTTATATATATAAGGAGTCATGAAAGGAATGAATCATAAAATAATTTGTTTGCTCAAGGTGTTACTAACTTTAGAAATTGCTGGTCTTCTGGGTTGGTCCACTTAACAAAGTTGTTTTTAGAACAACAATGACAATAATGACTAAACTCAAGTACACGAAAGATATTTGGTAGACAGGATAAGGGAAGTTGTTAACAAGTCTTTGGAGGGAGGGAACCTAAATAAATAAAGACTAGCAGGACACAAAGCAGCCATTGGGAGGAATGGGGTCAGTGACAGAGAAGAAAGTGTTAGGAACAGAGGTGAGGTTCCACCATGGCAAAAGCAAAGAAGGTCTCCAATAATGCTTGAAGGGACTGAAAAGTTAACTAACAGGATAAGTTTGAAAAACAAATTTAAGTTTAAAAGTTTCAACCTGTGCAAATTATGCTTTCCATTGTTCCAGATTTATTTTATTTATTTTAATTTTTTTAACTTTAAAAAAAATTTTTTTTAACATTTATTCACTTTTTGAGAGACAGAGACAGAGTGTGAGCAGGGCAGGAGCAGAGACAGAAGGAGACACAGAATCCGAAGCAGGCTCCAGGCTCTGAGCTGTCAGCACAGAGCCCGATGAGGGGCTCGAACTCATGAACCGTGAGATCATGACCTGAGCCAAAGTCAGACGCTTAACTGACTTGAGCCACCCAGGAGCCCCAATTTTTTTTTTAACTTTTAAAAACATGTTTTATTTATTTTTGAGAGAGAGAGAGCGAGAGAGAGAGAGCGAGAGAGAGAGAGAGAGCGAGAGAGAGCACAAGTGGGGGAGAGGCAGAGAGAGATGGGAACACAGAATCCAAAGCAGGTTCCAGGCTCCGGGCTGTCAGCACAGAGCCCGACGCCCGCTTAAACCCATGAACTGTGAGATCATAACCTGAGCTGAAGTCAGACACTTAACAGACTGAGCCACCCAGGAGCCCCTCCAGATTTATTTTAATAACTGAATATTTTTTAACCACTGACTAGCGGTATATTTTCATATGCCAATACAAAAAAGATTAAGAAAACATGGTGTTAATGTAGCCCATTCCCACGGGCTAGGATCACAGATGAACTTTATGGGTAGCTCTCATTAGTTATGTCAGGCAATATTAAGTTTTTCATGTAAGTCACCCACTGACAAATTGAAGCTATTTCCTTTTTTTTAAATTAATTTATTTATTTTTGAGAGAGAGAGAGAGAGCAGACAGAGGGGCAGAAACAAAGGAAGAGAGAGAATCCCAAGCAGGCTCTATGCCAAGTGCAGAGCCTGATGCGGAGCTCAAACCCACGAACCATGAGATCGTGACCTGAGCCAAAATCAAAAGTCGGAAGTTTAACCAACTGAGCCACTCAGGCGTCCTGGAGCTATTTCCTCCTTAAAAAAACCAAAAATCTGAACACTTTTGGGATACCTTCAGATCTTTGCAGTTAAAACAGTTCAGACTGATGGAACAAAATAGGTTTTGAAGAAAAGTCTGGGAGGCCTTTAAGGTTTTTTTTAAATTTTTTTAAAGATTTTAAAGTAATCTGTGTACCCAATGTGGGGCTCAAACTCACAACCCTGAGATCAAGATTCATACACTCTTCTGACTGGGCCAGCCAGGTGCCCCCCAGGGCCTTTTATGTTGACTTCTTAAAGGTACATGAAGTGGAATACTGTTCAGATCCTGGCTTCATCGTTGATGCCCGGAGTTCATGGCCGGTTTCTTGTAAACTGGGAATCATACTGCAGTAATCATAGATATATTGTGCATATGGTACTTATGAACACTTGGCACGCAGCAGGTGATCAAGAAACGTTACTTTCTTTTTTCTTTGAGACTAAATAAACTAGACAATATTTAGTAAAGCAATCAGCAAAGAATTCAAAGTTTTTTCCCACGGTCTTTGGTTTCACTGGCCGCACAGACTTGCACTGGCAAAGAAGTCATGAGCTGTTTTTAATAGGTTTCACATAAAATTCTTAATACCCTAAGAATCTATTAATACACACAATTATAACAAATAGATTCTGTGCCTGGGGATACATATTTTTAAATCTTCTAATAATTACAAGATAGTGAAACTCACTTGTTCCATTTTAACTTGAGACTACAAATTTCTTAGTTTAGAGCCAACATGTAGCTTTTTAAAGAATAAGGGAATACTAAGTATGTAGACTACAATAAGAGCACTTCTATATTTAGGATCAGGATCAACGAAATGTGAAATGGGGCTGGTGTCAAAAGAGATTTTTGCACCAAGGTTTGCAAAAATACTCTTGTTTCTATTAACATTTGCAAAGATGTGTAAATGAACAGATTGTAATTTTAAGGATGTTATTCAAGATTCACTACCCCTTCCAATATTATTACTATCCAATACCCAGAACATAAACATGCTGTAATTGATAAAATGTCACGATTGAGATGCAGGGACCCTTAACAACTGTTTAACATTAACACGCTCTCACATTAATCACTTGTCCTTATAGGTAAGTACATTTTTAACTCAGGTTTACGGATGAACTTAGCAAAAGCAAAGGTTGGCATACTGGTAAAGGGCAAATTCAACCCTTTTAAGAAAACCTGGCAATATCTGAAGTGAAATTACAATGAAAATTTAAAATAAACTTTTAAAACTTTGACAATTAGTTATATGTAAGAAATAATCCTTAAGTACACCTAGGTATAGAGGTTTGCCATTTGAAACATTCCTTAACATTTCCCTTATTTAGCCACTCAACGTATTTTGTCTCATTTTTTTCCAACTAGATAATTTAAAATCTTAAAGCACCTCAATATTTTTCTTTGCTTTTTCAAATTTATACTGTTGTCTCTTCAGTTACCTCTACTATTATTCTACCTAGATCTTTGATCATTCATTCACTCAATTCCGGGTGTGTCTGGCTTTGCCTCTGCTCCTAATGCATATATTCTAGCCAAGGGAGCAGGAGAAGCACTTAGAAGTGCATTTCGTTCTTTCCTTTTCCTTTCTTTCTTTTTTAAGTTTATTTATTTTGAGAGAGAGCGCGAGAGAGTGCAAGTGGGGGAGGGGCAGAGAAAGGGGAGAGAGAATCCCAAGCAGGCCCCACAGCATCAGCACAGGCTCGAACTCACCGACCGTGAGGTCATAACTTGAGCCCAAACTAAGAGTCGGACACTTAACCGACTGAGCCACCCAGGCGCCACAGAAGTGCATTTTTCAAGTGTACTGTCAGCAGTCACTGGAACTTGCCTTTAGCGTAGTCTTGTACTTCTCTCTCTCTTCCTGTCTCAGGCGAAGAAGTACGGCACTGGGGACAGGAGTTTCCAAACATTCCAACGCCCGCGATCCAGACGTAAAAGAAGGAGCGCACGTAGAGGGGGACGTGTACGTGTGAGCTCCCCACGTACGGCCACGAGCGTACGCAAGGAGGCTCCTGTGGGGCGCGGATGGAGAGGCCTCGCTACGCCTGTGATCCTAGCTCGCTCACGCCCCTCCGCTCTTGCTCGTCCTTCCTTCTGCTCTGAGGCGCCCTAGCCCACTCGCCCGAGGATTCTCTGGCCTGACAAGGAGAAGCCGACTGCAAGGCTACAAGATCAATCCTAAGTCTGCCATTCTGTGATGTTCACAAAATCTTTGTATTCAGTTTTATGAATGATACAATGCTCCATTAAACTTACATATTGTTGGGCTATTTTTTCATTAGACTCAAGGAGTATCTTTTTTTTTTTTTTTTCCGCGTCACGGAGCTAGTTTTATCTCCTAGCATAGCATACATATTGTTCTTTTATGCTTAAAATAGCCTCGAAAATGGATTCAATTTATACAAGTGTAAGGGGAAGAAATGACTCATATCAGGGCCTTAGACAAAAATAAGATGTGCTGCTGACTTCTGGTCTGGTGGGAGGAATTGATGTACTCACAGCCAATTATAACTACTGTGGCAGAGGCAGAAAGTAGCGCCGTGGGAGCCCAAGAAAATCGGGCTTCACCAGAGGGAGGCTGTGTTGGCTGAGTCTTGACAGCTGCGTAGCAAACAGTATATATAGGTCGTGGGCGAAGGCATGGAAAGTCTGAGGCCTGTTCCAAGAGTGCAAATATGCTAGTGCGGGTGGAGCATGGCGAGGGGCAAGTCAGCGTGCGGTCAGAGAAGCGGGCCTGGCACGGTGCGTGGCATACAGCAGGCGCTCAGTCAACGATGGAAGGAACGAAGATGGATTATGCCACTCTCATGCTCCAAATCTTCCCGTCTTACTTGTAATACAACCCTGGGACCTTACTGTGGTTCACGAGGCCCTACGTTTCCCGCCTCCTTAACTCCCCCACCCTATTTGTTACCTACCCTGCGTCCTTCTACTCTTACTCTTTTCCCTTCCTCAAGCATGCTAGATCTGTTTCTGGCTCAGGATTGACATCTGCAGTTCCCTCTGCAAATACCACTCTCCTTCCACATATGCACACGGCTCATCGGTCACTTTCCTCAGGTCCTTCCTCAGAGATGCCTTCCTTGGCCACCTTACCTGGAATAGTCATCCCATGCTCAGTTACTATCTACTTACTCTATTTTGGTTTCTCCATGTGGTGCACACTATTGCCTGGGAGTGCTTCCTTTGCTTACTTGTTAATATTCTTTCTTCCCTACTAGGTTATAAACTTAGTCACTGAGGATTGGGACTTCATTTTGTTGACCACCATATCTCCAGTGTCTCTACATAGTAGGTCTCAATATTATTTGAGGAAGGAAAGGAGAGAACAAGGGGCCAATCGGTGGAAGGCTTTGAATAGCATTTCTAATTATTCTGCAGGCACACTCTCAGAGGCCATACTTATTTATCTCTGATGAATACGTTCTCCTTGTCCTTTTCTTCATTAAATAGGAGTATATTTTAAAAACTGAGAATGTACTTAATATATCATGATGCATGAGAAAGAAAGAAATCAACGGACAACAAATATTTAAGTCAACAAATATTTGTTGGACACTTTTTATTGCCAGGTGCTGGGCTAGGTGGTGGGAAGAGAGCAATGAATAAGCAGGTGTATTCTCATTGATCTTAGAGGCAAGTAGGGAGAGATACAGTGAAGTGTGTTGAGTGTTTTATAAAAGGGAAAAGCATAGGTATTCTTGTCTAGTGGATGAAAACTTATAAATAATGTTCAAGTTGAGGGGCGCCTGGGTAGCTCAGTTGGTTAAGCATCCAACTTCACCTTAGCTCATTATCTATCTCATAGTCTGTGAGTTCAAGCCGCGCGTCAGGCTCTGTGCTGACAGCTCAGAGCCTGGAGCCTGTTTCAGATTCTGTGTCTTCCTCTGTCTCTGCCCCTCCCCTGCTCTCCTGCACTCTCTCTCTCAAAAATAAATAAACATTAAAAAAATTAAAAATTAATTAAAAATAAAACGAATGTTCAAGATGAGACCTGACAGGTGAGTTAGCTGAGGAAAAGGAAAAGGATGAAGACTCTCTCAGAATGTGCAAAAGGAGGTGTGAAGAAATCAAAGAAGTTGATGCCTGAGGCCTTGAGCTCTCAGTTTTCCAGTACTCTTGTGCCAAATGGACAATGGACATTTGAGACAGTTGTAAAGAATTCATGAACCTATAGGAATAGGGCCAGTGGTTGTAGTACCGAGTGAAGTGGATCTTCAGTCCAATGGAAGAGGAGAGAAATGAGGGCAGAATGGGGGCTGAACGTAACTGCCATCTTCAGGGAGCAGAGGCATCTGAGCAGAACATGGAGAGGTGGTTGGGATGTGACTGGAGGTCACATTATAGGAAACAAATATGAGGTGATAAAAGTATGCAGGATAAACTGAGTAGAAAGGTTAGTACTTCGAGCCAAGAGAAAGGGATACACATGAAATACTATTTCAAAGTGGGGAAAGAAAAAAAGAAAAAAACCTTGAGTGGTGATTAAATATGGTGAACAAGGCAAGACAAGACTTTTGGATCTTTGCTTCATTTATTTTCCTACCTTCCAATCTGCTTATCCCAGTACTGAGAAGTTGGTCTGAAGTTACGACTTTTAAGGAATTGAGTATTGAGTGAGCCTGATAGGTTTCAGGTTATTAAAAAAATCTCAATTTATTGGGGTGCCTGGGTGGCTCAGTTGTTAAGCATCTGACTTTGGCTCAGGTCATGATCTCATGGCTTGTGAATTTGAGCCCCGTGTCAGGCTCTGTGCTGACAGCTCAGGGCCCGGAGCCTGCTTCGGATTCTGTGACTCCCTCTCTCACTCTGCGCCTCCCCTGCTCATGCTCTTTCTCTGTCTCTCAAAAAAAAAAAAAAAAAAAAAAAAAAGTTAAAAAAAATCTTAATTTATTTTACAAACAACTGTATGACAATTTAAGTGATTTAAAACAAGAAATCTCTCTGTTGCCTTACATGGGTGTCTTACCTAAACCAGTCATGAACTGTGTGATCAGTAAGTTGTAGTAATTAATAGTCGAAATAGAACCAGTACATTGTATATGGTAGGTGTTTAGTAAATACCTGTTAAATGACTGAATATTTTCTAATTATTTAAGTTAGAACAGAATCAAGGTTTTCTGGATAATAACATTCTCACTTACTTGAATTCTAAGTGTGTGCATTCCTGAGTGGAAGAGGAAAAGTGGCGGAGGGGAATGTCTTACTGTAGGCCAAAAAAGAGTTTCCCATAATCTCTAGTGTGTTCTTACTTGTGCCAAAGGCCACTATCTAGGAATTCCATGGGAATGTGAAAGTCACCCATTTTGTGTGTCCTGCGGGGAAAAAATTGAGATCTGCTGCATTAAAAAATCATCCCCAAATTTCATTACTCTACTAGTTGTTTTCCTTTTTCAATAACCCTTTATGATTTGCATGAAGATGCATACAAGTTAGTTGTATATGTCTGTTAATTATTTTATGTAATATTAAGTTGGAAATTTTATTTTTTGATTTTAATTTTATTTTATTTTTGAAAGAGAGAGAGAGAGAGGGTGCGAGTGGGAGCAGGGGAGGGGCAGAGGGAGAAGGAGAGAGAGAATCTCAGGGCTCAATCTCATGACCATGAGATACTGGCCTGAGCCGAAATCAAGAGTTGGATGCTTAATCAACTGAGCCACTCAGGCCCCTCTGGAAATTTTCAATAAAATGTTTAAGGCTCTCTATGGCAGATTCAGTTATTCTTCTACTACATAAGGTAATCCAGCAGGTTTACAACTCAAGCTCTTTGGCAATG
The DNA here is from genome assembly GCF_028018385.1 of Neofelis nebulosa. NCBI lineage: Eukaryota > Metazoa > Chordata > Mammalia > Carnivora > Felidae > Neofelis > Neofelis nebulosa. The sequence goes on along the minus strand of NC_080789.1, from coordinate 39,278,018 downwards.
AGTTGAGAGAATTGTCTTTGATATGGCAGAGTTTTGTTTCTTTACACTTCTCCGCCCTTGCAAAACCATCCTGCTCCCACTCAACAGCTGACCCAAAGATGACTCATGTTCTTCACATAAACACACCTTTTACTCTATGTACTTCCTACTATTTGGAATACCTCTCCTTCTCCATGCAAGTTGTATCCACTAAAAAAAAAATGTTTAATTAAAAAAAAATCACATTACAGAAAATTTAGAAAATAGAAGGTAAATATTATCTATAAAACTAATCTCTAGTACAAAATGCTATAGTTTGGTCCACTGGTTCTAGTCTTTTTATTTTTTAATTAATTTTTTTAGTAGCAAAAATTAATTTTGGCTCTCAGTAAGAGATACTAGGGCACACATTAATTAGTCCTACAAAATCAATATTCATTTTAGTATAGTAACAGAGGAATACAGTTGTCAAATTACAACAAATAATCCTGCAATGGCATAACGATGTTGTAGAAAATAAACATCCTCTGTGTAGAGTGTAATGTAAGATTTGTTAGGTTTGAGACCCTGCTTAGCTCCATTAATGGCACTTGACTCTAACTAGGTCCACATTATCTCATTAAACCCAAGTATATAATAGTAGTATATAATATTTTTGATCACTTAATAATTGAATACATGTACTAATTCATTGAATCCTCATAATACTATTAGGTAAATTTTATTATCAGTTGCATTTTATAAATGAAGAAACTAAGAAACAGAGAAGCTTGGTAAATTGCCCACCTCACTCAGCCAAGAAATAACAAAGTGAGGATTCAAACCTAGGAGCCAGAGGCTGACATTAACCACCATCTCAATAATCTATTATTTGCCTCAATAATCTATTAGAATAATCCACAGATTATTAATGAGACTATTAGGGACGTCTTGAAGCACAGTCTGACTGTGCTTTTTACCATCTGATACATCAAATGCAAGTGTTCTTCAATAATTTACCAAATTCCACAGTCCACTCTTATTTTCACCTTGTACAGGTTCCATATTAGCAACAGGATCATCTTTGTGTCTTGGGTCCCACACCTTCACAGGTCCTGTTGTGAATACAAGTCAATTGGCAAAATTCAATAGTGATTGATGACAATCCTGCATTCTCTTCCTATGACTTCCTACATACAGAGCGATATTACAGACACTCTAACACTTGACACTGTAACATGTATTTTTGACTTCTAATTGGGAAAATTGTATTTAATATCAGAGATATTACCCATATGTTACTGTCTGACTTGATTTCCAAGTTAATAGGTATACAGAAGAGCCAACAACTGTTCCAAAGTTATCAACAAGGTCTGACTGACAAGGCAAACACAAATGTTACATAATCCAGATCAGGTCTTATTATCTTTGAGCCTAAAACTAATGTACTATTTATTTAGAATAATATCAGCGTCATCTTAATTTTTATTTTTTTTCCATACTACCCATTAATTAATTAACTTTTACATTGTGGATGTGCTTGGGGGGAGGCACTGTTTTCTGAGGGGGGTGTCTGGGAGGTGTAGGTTTGGGGGTTGGACTGCAAAAGAATTGCAAGGTTGGAGGGTTGCACTGGCATCCGAGCAGGTACCTGCTGCCCCCACCACTGCCTTCAGTGTGGGACTACTGGTGAGTGTGCTCCCACGTGTGTATGGTACGAGAGTGTGCACCCACCAGGGGCCACTGGGTGCACATGTTTGGTTCAGAGAGAATGAGGCAAAATTTATTTTTCTTAAGATTTTATTATTTTTATGTATTTTTAAAGTCTATTTCTTTATTTTTTAGTAATCTCTACACCTACCATGGGGCTCAGACTCACAATCCTAAGATCAAGAGTCACATGCTGTACTGACTGAGCCAGCCAGGTGCCCTGGTTCCAGCCTTTTTAAAAGTTACTTTTTATAAACCACAATTTCTTTATCCATTCATTATGGCCTTTTGTAGCAACGTGGATGGAACTGGAGAGTGTGATGCTAAGTGAAATAAGCCATACAGAGAAAGACAGATACCATATGGTTTCACTCTTATGTGGATCCTGAGAAACGTAACAGAAACCCATGGGGGAGGGGAAGGGAAAAAAAAAAAAAAAAAGATGTTAGAGTGGGAGAGAGCCAAAGCATAAGAGACTGTTAAAAACTGAGAACAAACTGAGGGTTGATGGGGGGTGGGAGGGAGGGCAGGGTGGGTGATGGGTATTGAGGAGGGCACCTTTTGGGATGAGCACTGGGTGTTGTATGGAAACCAATTTGACAGTAAATTTCATATATTAAAAAATAAAAAAAAATAAAAAATAAAAAATAAAAATAAAGAAAAAAAAAAAAGTTACTTTTTAAATTATAAAAGTTATATGGAGGTTTTGCTTCCAGTAAAGGCAGAGTAGTTTATGTTGGACTAAGCCTCCCACAGATAACATTTCTGGGCTCTGGACAAAATGTAAAAAATAGCTGGAGAGCAACCAAAAGCAGGCCTAAACTACAGAGGACTCAACCCTGGAAAAAGGAAACCACACTTGGTGAGAGCCATGTTTAAACAGTTTCACCCCTCTGAGGGCATTGCCCAGTGAGTGCAATAGAGGGTAGCTAGAACTTAAACTGAATTAAGAACTTAAACTGAATTAATCTTACTGGATTAAGGCAACAGAGAACAGAGTTTCGGGCTACCAGAAGATCTGAAATTAAGGGGGGGAAATTCTGGAAATGAGAGTCATAGAGATGGGAGTCCCAAAAATCTATGAACAAATTTCCTTCAAATATTTGGATGAATTGCATACACCTGGTTTAAAAAAAACAAAACAAACAAAAAAAAAACACCAAGGAAGGAACAGTTAGAAAAAATGGAGCAGAGATTTCAATTGTTGTCAACACAAAAGAGGCAGAGTTTGGATATTGAATCCTACTGTGTTAGTCCAATTTGGCCTACTGTAACAAAAATATCACAGTTCTCACAGTTCTTTTTCTTTCTTTCTTTCTTTTTTAATGTTTAGTTATTTATTTTGAGGTTGGGGGGGAGGGGCAGAGAGAGGGGGAGACACAGAATCCCAAGCGGGCTGTCTGTATGGAGTCTGACGCCAGGCTCAATTTCATGAACCTTGAGATCATGACCTGAGCCGAAATCAACAGTTAGATGCTTAACCGACGGAGCTACCCAGGTGCCCCTATTTCTCACAGTTCTGAAGCTAGAAGTCCAAGATTGAAGGGCCAGCATGGTGGGTGAGGGCCCTCTTCCAGGCTTCTTGTATCCACATCTGATGGAAAGGGCTAAGGAGCTCTGTGGGGTCTCTTTTATAAAAGCACTAATCCATTCATAAGTGTCCTATCCTCATGACCTAATCACCATCTCTGAAAGGCCTCACCTCCTAACACCATTACATTTGGTGTTAGGATTACAACATGTGAATGTAGGGGAAACAGACATTCAGACAATAGACCTACCAAGTCAGTGGGGCTTGGTAAACATTTCAAGCTTTTCATCAAAACTCAAAAGGGGCTACACCTTTTTGAAGTATTTCCTGGGACTAAAGATTTGCTCTAAGACTAAGAGTAAAATTGAAATAGAGCCATTCTAAAACTATAAAGAGTAAGCTTACACAAGTTCAAAGTCATAAGCCACTAAAGTCATCAATAACTTAGCTCCCTGCTAGAACAGACATTAGAACCCTTCAGAGGAAGATAAATTCATGTGTTATCCACAATGTCTAGGATAAAAAATATTAAACATGTAGAGTGCCTGGCTGGTTCAGTTCGTGGAGCATGTGACTCTGGATCTCAGGGTTGTGAGTTCGAGCCCCATGTTGGGTGTAGAGATTACTTAAAAATAAAATCTTAAAAAAATAATTAGGGGTGCCTGGTGGCTCAGTTGGTTAAGTGTCTGACTCTTGATTTAGGCTCAGGTCATGATCTCATGGGTTCATGAGATTGAGCCCTGCTTGGGATTCTATCTCTTTCCCTTCCCAACTTGTGCGTGCATGTGCCATCTCTCAAAAAATAAAAAAAATTTAAAAATTAAATGTTTAAGAGAAAAAAAAGAATTAAACATGTGGGGCACCTGGCGGGCTCAGTCAGTACAGCATGTGACTCTTGATCTCAGGGTCATGAATTCAAGCCCCATTTTGGGTGTGGAGCTTACTAAAAAATTTAAAAATTAAAAAAAAATTTAAAAATTAGGGGTGCCTGGGTGGCTTAACCAGTTAATGTCCAACTTTGACTCAGGTCATGATCTCACAGACCATGGGTTTAAGCCTTGTGTTGGGCTCTATGCTGACAGCTCCATTCAAGCCCCATTTTGGGTGTGGAGCTTACTAAAAAATTTAAAAATTAAAAAAAAATTTAAAAATTAGGGGTGCCTGGGTGGCTTAACCAGTTAATGTCCAACTTTGACTCAGGTCATGATCTCACAGACCATGGGTTTAAGCCTTGTGTTGGGCTCTATGCTGACAGCTCAGAGCCTGGAACCTGCTTTGGATTCTGTGTCTCCTTCTTTCTCTTCCCTTTCCCCACTCACACTCTCTGTCTCAAAAATAAACATTAAAAAAAAAATTTTTTTTAAGTTAGACCTGTAAAGACTTAGGAAAACATGACTAAGATTAGAGAAAAAGTTGTCAATAGAAACAGACCCTGTGATGATCCATATGACTTTAAAGGACTTTAAAACTGTTATAAATATTTTCAAAGACTTATAGAAAATATAACCATAGTGAGTGAGCAGATAGAGGAATTTCAGGAGAAAAATGAAAACTACCAAAAAAATGAAATTCTAGCACTGAAAAGTATAACATTTGAAATGAAGAATTCTTTGGATGGGTCTAACATCAGATTGGAGATGGCAAAAGTATCAGTGAATTTGAAGAAAGATCAACAAAAGTGTCCAATCTGAAGAAAAAGAGAAAAAAGATGAATAAAACAAAGCCTTAGTAAGTTATTAGACAATATCAAGCAGCCTAACATGCATGCAATTGTAAACCAAAAGGAAAAGAGGGAAAATATGTAATGGGGAAGAAGAAATAATAGCTGAAAATTTCCCAAATTTGGTGAAAACATCAATTTACAGTTCCAAAACTTTCAGTGAACTCCTTGCAGCAAAAGCACAAAGAAAATCACACCTATGTACCACCAAACTGCTGAAAAACAAAAAAAGAGAGAAAATCTTAAAACAACCAAAGGGAAAAAATTATGTAGGGGGAAAATGAAACGAATATTTCTCTCACGAGAAACAATGAGGACCAGAAGACAATTGTATGACAACTTTAAAGAGCTGAACAGAAGGAAATATAAGTTGAACAAGAATTCTATATGTAGAGAAAATAATCTCCATAAATTAAAGGTAAATACAGAAATAAAGATAAAAGAAAAATTGAGAGAATTCATCACTAGCCGGCTTCCACTGCAAAGAATGCAAAAAGATGTTCTTTAAAAGTAAATGACATGATATGACAATTTCAATCTACAGGAAGAAATAAAGAGCACCTGAAAAAGTAAATACAAAATACTATCTATATTGGTTTCCTATTGCTGCTATAACAAATTACCACAAAGTGGGTTGAATAAGATAAATGGATTGTCTTAAACCGGGAGGTCAGAGGTCTGAAATGGGCTTCACCGAGCTAAAATTAAGGGGTTAACAGTTCTTCTAAAGAGGCTTTAGAGTAGAATCCATTTCCTTGATTTTCTACCTTCTAGAGGCCACCTGCATTCCTTGGCTTGTGACCCACTTCACCATTTTCAAAGTCACCAATGTCAAGCTGAGTCCTTCTCATGCTGCCATTTCTATTGTTTTTTTTTTTTTTTCTGCCTCTCTTTCCCCATTTTAGGGATCCTTGTAATTACTCTGAGCCTAATTGGGTAATCTAAGATAATATCCCTTTCTTAAAGTCAATTGATTAGCATCATTAATTCCATCTACTACCATAAGTCCCCTTTCACATGTAACCTAACATATTCACAAATTCTGGGGATTAGGACATGGACATATTTTGGAGACCATCATTCTACTGACCACATCAACTCTTTCCCCTTATTTAAAGGACAACTGATTATTATTATTATCACATAGTCCTGTGGTATTTATAAATAAGTAGATATAAAATGTATGATACCAATAGCACAAGGAATAGAGGGTGGTAAATGACATAAACTGTTGCAAGTTTCTGCCGTTTTACATAAAGTGCTATAATACTAACTTGTAGTGGACTATGACAAATTAAAGATGCGTATTGCAATTCCTAGAGTAGAGTTTCTTCACTGGGGCTCCATGGAACCCAGGTTTCTACAAGATGTGGCTCAGAGTTTTGTTGGAGATCATGGTTTGATGAACTGCCTGAAACAAGCAAAGGCCAAGATGTGTTAAACGTTTGTCTTCATATCTGGAAACAAAAGGTCTGTCTTTAAAAAAATTTTTTTTAATGTTTATTTATTTTTGACAGAGAGAGACAGAGCATGAGGGGGAAGGGGCAGAGAGAGAGGGAGATACAGAATCTGAAGCAGTCTCCAGGCTCTGAGCTGTCAGCATAGAGCCTGACGTGGGGCTCGAACTCATGGATAGTGAGATCATGACCTGAGCCGAAGTCGGACACTCAACTGGGCCACCCAGGCGCCCCAACAAAAGGTCTACCTTAAAGGAACTTGTGTTGGCATCTGAACTGATGATGCCCTATCAACAGCTGGCTGCAGCCTCCTGTTAAGAAAAAAAAATCCAGGTGTTAATGATACAGCATCTGTTTTCTTTACAGAGAGACTCTTGTGTCAAAAACTACTAGAGTTGAAATTTGGAAATTTGGAAAGATTGTATATTTAGGTTAAAAAAAAACAAAAACAAAAACAAACAAACAAAACCTTGCCATTTTGCAACTGTGGTTTGATGTGGTTCATTAATTTTGAAAAATTCTTGACCATGATCTCTTCTGTCCCATTTATCTCTCTTTTCCTCCTGGGATTAAAATTACACAGATAGGAGACTATATGATATTGTTCCATAGCTCTTGTGTGTTGTGCTGTTTTCTTTTTCTTTCTTTTCTTTCTCTTTTTTTTTTTTTGAGCTTCACTGTGGGTAACTATTGACCTGTCTTCAATTCACTCTTTCTTTCTTTGACCATGTCAAATCTACTGATATGACTTTAGAAGGCATTCTTCCTATCCATTACCATAATTGTTCATTATTATTTCCATTTAAACTTTTATTTTTTCAGGTTAAAGTTTGTTTTTTTAAAGTTTTTTTTATTTTGAGAGAGAGACAGAGAGAGTGAGCAGGGGAGGGGCAGAGGGAGAGAGAGAGAATCCCAAGCAAGCTCTGCACTGTCAGCTTGGAGCCCCATTCAGGGCTCAAACTCACAAACCATGAGATCATGACCTGAGCTGAAATCAAGCATTGGATGCTTAACTGGCTGAGCCACCAGGTGCCCTACATTTATTTGTGTTTTAAATAAGCTCTATGCCCAACGTGAGGCTTGAAGTCATGACGCCAAGATTGGGAGTTGCGTGTTCTGCTGACTGAGCCAGCCAGGTGCCCCAGTGTTCATTTTTATTTTTTTTATTTTTTTATTTTTTATTTATTTATTTATTTAAATTTTTGTATGTTTATTTATTTTTGATAGAGAGAGACAGAGCACAGGTGAGGGAGGGGCAGAGAGAGGGAGTCACAGAATCCGAAGCAGGCTCCAGGCTCTGAGCTGTCAGCACAGAGCCCAACGTGGGGCTCAAACTCACAAACCATGAGATCATGACCTGAGCTGTAGTTGGATGCTTAACCAACTGAGCCACCCAGGCGCCCTTCCAGTGTTCATTTTTTTTTTTAATTTAAAAAAAAAATTTTTTTTTAACGTTTTATTTATTTTTGAGACAGGGAGAGACAGAGCATGAACAGAGGAGGGTCAGAGAGAGGGAGACACAGAATCTGAAACAGGCTCCAGGCTCTGAGGTGTCAGCACAGAGCCCGACGCGGGGCTCGAACTCACCGACCGCGAGATCATGACCTGAGCCGAAGTCGGCCGCTTAACCGACTGAGCCACCCAGGCGCCCCCCAGTGTTCATTTTTTTTTTTAATTTTTTTTTTCAACGTTTTTTATTTATTTTTGGGACAGAGAGAGACAGAGCATGAACGGGGGAGGGGCAGAGAGAGAGGGAGACACAGAACCGGAAACAGGCTCCAGGCTCCGAGCCATCAGCCCAGAGCCCGATGCGGGGCTCGAACTCACGGACCGCGAGATCGTGACCTGGCTGAAGTCGGACGCTTAACCGACTGCGCCACCCAGGCGCCCCTATTTTTAATTAATTTTTTTTTATTGAAGTATAGTTGACATATAACATTATAATATTTCCAAGCATACAGCATAATGATTCAACATTTGTATACTCTGTTGTAATGATCACCACAGTAAGTTTACTTACCATTCATCATGATACAGAGTCATAATTTTTTCATATGATGAGAACTCTTAGGATTTATTCTCCTGGCAACTTTCAAGTATGCACTACGATATTTTTGACTATAGTCACCATCCTGTGCATTACACCCTCCTGACTTACTTATTTTATAATTGGAAGTTTGTACTCTTGACCCTCTTCACCCATTTTGCACACCTCCAAACCAACCTCTCCTCTAGCAAACACAGTTCTATTCTCTGTATCTTTGAGTTTTATTTTGTTCTTTAGATTCCACATGTAAGTGGTATTTGTATTTTTCTGTCTGACTTATTTCACCAAGCAAAATTCCCTCAAGGTCCATCAGTGTTGTTGCAAATGGCAAGATTTTGCTCTTTTTCATGGCTGAGCAGGATTCCATTGAATATATATTGTGCATATATATATATATACACACACCACATGTGTATATACATTTATGTATATTCCATTGCATATATGTGTGTGCACATATATACACACACCACATGTTCTTTAGCCAGTTATTCATCAGTGGAGACTTAGGTTGTTTTCATAGCTTGGTTGTCATCATGCTAAAATAAACATAGGGTTGCATGTATTTTTTTGAATTAGTGTTTTTGTTTTCTTTGGATAAATACCTGGTAGTGGAATTGCTGGATCATATGGCAGTTATACTTAAGTTTTTGAGAAAACTTCATACTGTTTTCCATTCTCACCAACAGTGCACAAAGGCCTCCTTTTCTCCACATCCTTGCTAATACTTCTTCCTTTTTTTTTTACACTAGCCATTCTACAGGTAGGTGTGAGGTGGTATCTCATTGTGATTTTGATTTGTATTTCCTTGATGATTAGTGATGTGGAGCATCTTCTCATGCATCTGATGGCCATCTGTAAGTTTTCGGTAGAAAAATGTCTATTTGGAGTGCCAGGCTGACTCAGTCAGTAGAGCATGAGACTCTTCGTCTCAGGGTTGTGAGTCCAAGCCCCACATTGGGTGTAGAGCTTGCTTAAAAAACGAAAAGAAAGGAAGAAAATGTCTATTCAGATTCTCTAATTTTTTAACTGGAGTTTGGTGATTTTTTTGGTGCTGAGTTATATATAAGTGTTATACATTTTGGGTAAGTGGTTTACAAATATTTTCTCCCATTCAGTACATTGCCTTTTAACTTTGTTGGTTTCCTTTGCTGTGCAGAAGCTTTTTAGCTTGATATAATCCACTTATTTTATTTTGGCTTTTGTTGCCTTTGCTTTTGGAGGTCAGATGCAAAAAAAATCATTGCTGAGACTGGTGTGAAGGAGTTTATTGCCTACTTTTTTTTCTTCTTTTAAAAAAATTTTTTAAAAGGCTTATTTATTTTGGGGGGGCAGGGGAATGGGCATTGAGAATCCCCGATGAGGGGCTTGAATCACAAACTGTGAGATCATGACCTGTGCCAAAACAAGGAGCTGCCACTTGCCACCTAACCTACTCAGCCACCCGGGCACCCGCCTATGTTCTGGGAGTTTTACAGTTTCAGGTCTTGCATTCAACTCTTTAACATATTTTTTTAAAACTCTTTAATAATACATTTTGAGTTATTATTTGCAGTTGGTGTAATAGAGTGTTCTAATTTCATTCTTTTGCGTGTGGCTGTTCAGTTTCCCCACATTATTTATTGAAGAAGCTGTTCTTTCTGTATTTTTCATAAATCTTTTCATAATTTTTTTTTCATAAATTGATTGACCATATGTATGTGGGCTTATTTCTGAGATTCTTTTTCTTTTTTCTTTTTTTTTAAGTTTATTTATTTGAGAGAGACAGAGACAGTGTGAATGGGGGAGGGGCAGAAAAAGAGAGAGAGAACCCCAAGCAGGCTTTGTGTTGCCAGCATAGAGCCCACCACAGGGTCAGATCTCATGACCTGAGCTGAAACCAAGAGTCAAACACTTAACTGACTGAGCCACTCAGGTGCCCCTATTTCTGGGATTTCTGTTCTGTTCTATTGATCTATGTGTCTGGTTTTATGTCAGTACCATACTGTTTTGATTACTATAACTTTGTAATATAGTTTGAAATCAGAGAGTGTGAGGCCTCCAGCTTTGTTTTTCTTTCTCAATTTTGCTTTGGCTAATGGAACCACAAAAGACCCCAATTAGCCCCCTGAGCTGAAATCAAGAGCAGATACCCAACTGATTGAGCCACCCAGGCACCCCTATACTATCTCTTTTAACTGTTAATACAGGATACCCACATTCGGAGTTCTCAGAAGAGATTTCATTTTCAAATTCTCTATTTCCAGTCAAGAGATGGACAACTGATATTATAATGCTGTATGTCTCAAAATACATATATCCCTCAACGAGCAGTATCAGCATCACCTGTTAACTTGATAGGAATGCAAATTCACTGGTCCCACTCCAGACCCTAAATACTGAATTAGAAATAGGAGTGAAGCCCAAGATCTCCAGGTGACTCATATTTGAGAACCACTGTTTTAGAGGAATGATTAAGTTAACTATTCCTGGGACATTCCTAGGACAAGAAAGATGGTGGATACTGCTAGTCAGTGGGATTAAAGTAAACTGATCCTTCTTGGAACTATGTCTTAGCAACTATAGAAGCACATTTTACATTCTCGATTTTACTTTTGAAAGCAGAAATAAAAAATGACCATCTGAACAAATGCTACAAAAAACAGACATAAATGAAGGCAATGCATTAGGTGTACAGACCAATTGTAAAACCAATGGGAAAATTCTTTTGAGAACTGATCTAAAATATCAATTTTGCCCAAAGAACCAGTGTGCTTCTTTTAGGTAGTATTGATGTGTATAATAACCCATTTTTCCATTTCTAACTTGGCTGTCAGGAGTCTTAGCAAATGTTTTGCATTTAATTAATTTTCCCCTGAGGAAACTTGTTTCCTATTCTTCTCAATTCAAAATTTACAATCTAATTCTTATTTTTAAATAAATAGTATTTGTAGTTTTTATTATAAAGAGCTACAAATTATTATTGGGAAAGGGCATAGATAAAAATAGTAAGGTTGCTGGGGCACCTGGGTGGCTTAGTCGGTTAAGCATCTGACTCTTGGATTTCGGCTCAGGTCATGATCTCACCGTTTGTGAGATCGAGCCCCACATCAGGCTCCTCACTGACAGTGTGCAGCCTGCTTGGGATTCTCTCTCCCCCTCTCTCTGCCCCTTCCCTGCTTGCACTTTCTCTCTCTCAAAATACATACGTACATACATACATACTTAAAAAAACAGTAAGGTTGTTGAAGAAGCAAGTCTATCACTCAGGAGCAAGGCTAGTGCATGGTATGTGGTCAATACATGTCTAAACGAAGTCCCTAATTTAGCTCTCCGTTGCTTCTCTGATCTCTCCTAATCTTCTTGTTCACATGGCTGTAACATTAACCTTCTGGTTTGTCAGACACTCGAGAATACCTGCATCTCAAGTCCTTTGCTTTCCTAGCTCCCTCTGAAAAAGCTCTTCTCCAGATACCTGCAGTATTTTTCCCTTCTCCTTCTTCCGGTTTTGGCTCAAGTGTTATTTTTTAAAGATTTTATTTTTTAAGTAGTCTCTACACCCAACATGGGGCTCGAACTTACAATGCAGAGATCAAAAGTCACACATTCTGACTCAGCTAGACACTCCTCAAATGTTACCTTCTCAGTGAGGCCTTCTCTAACTCGCCCTCATCCCTGAAATCTCTTGTCCTACTCTACTTTTTTTTCCAGAGAACTTTATCTTCTACAATAGTGTATTTGCCTACTTTCAATCTTTTCACTATTTGAATGTAACCTCCACAAGGCAGGCTTTTTTTTTTTAATATACAGCTTTTATTTTTAAATTCTGTTTTCATGTTTATTTTTGAGAGAGACAGAGTGCAAGTGGGGGAGGAGCAGAGAGAGAGGGAGACACAGAATCCGAAGCAGGCTCCAGGCTCTGAGCTGTCAGCACAGAGCCCGATGTGAGGCTCGAACCCACGAACCGTGAGATCATGACCTGAGACAAGTTGGGTATTTAACCGACTGAGCCACCCAGGCGCCCCAAGACAGGGGTTTTATTGCTGCCTGCTTTGCTTCTCAGTGTATACCTACCAGGCAGGGCAGTGTCTGGCTTGTAAGGGTTAACAGGAACTTGTTGAGTGACCAAGTCTGCAGGAATCATAATGTTTATTTATGTTCAATAGCTTAACAGACTTAAAAAAATCTAGAAGCCAGTTGAGATTTCTTCTTCCACAAAATGAATATATCACAATTTAATTATTTGGGTTTATTCTTTCCTTTTTAAAATATTCAGCAAACATCTACTATGGGCAAGGCACTGTGCTAAGTGCTGAGAACAAAAATGACAAAGACCCTGTTCTTTCAAGGAGCTCAGTAAAACAAACAGCTTAACAAAAATTTTTTTTAAACCAGAAAACCAAGATATGTATAGGATGTGGTACACAGGAAATAGTGAAATTTAGCTGCCTTCCCTCTGGTTTTTCTACTGCTGATTGCAGTAAAGCAGGTACTTGACACAAGAGGTGCAGTCTAGACAGGGAGCAAGAGTGAGAGGCAGGACTGCAAATTTCAGACAAAAGAACAGGGAAGATAATAAAGCTCTTCTGCAGAAAACCATTAGTCACAAGGTTAGTCCGAACTGAAGGCTGGTAAATAACCCAGATGACCTGAGGATATTTTATGAGAAGCATCATGTAACCTTTAAAAGCATCCAAAGCTAGTGATAATCCTGACATTTCAACAGGCATACATTTTAATGAAAACAAGAAATACTGAGTAATAATTACCACCTATAAGCGTGAAAACATTTACTAGCCCATACTTACCACTTGCCTCTTCTGTATGGCAAATAAATTCTAGGTCACATATATAAATTCTCTGCCACTTTCCCCATCTTTCCTCTGGTAACAGCAACTGGGGTCCATAAGTGGATTAGTCACACCGCCAGAGTCAGTGTCCCTGGAATCTGTTGGCACAGATGTGGCATGGTTACACAGGTGTACCTTTTCCTTCTTTCCAATGGTGGAAGGGAAGTCCTCTGAAATCCACCTCTTATTTATTTCTCTTTCTCCCTTCCTGATCCTAGAGTAAAAAATGAGGTGTTCATGGGAACTGGGTAAATTATTCCAAAATTTTGTTTTAATGTATTTTAAAAAGAAACAAACTTTTTAAATAAACACTACAAGCTTCTTTGGAAATTATCTTGGCAAAAATAAATTATATTCCTAAGTAAATTAGTACTTAAAAAAATCACAAATTAATGTAACTTCTTCAAAGTAATAATGTAATTGCAATTTTGGGCATCCACTGAACTCTAAGTATTCAAGGCATTTTATACAAGTATGTCGTTTACCTGAAAACATTGAGCCCAAATGGTTAAGTAGTTGGACTAATGGCACACATAAAGCTGAGATTTACATCTAGATCTGACTGAATCCAAAGCTCTTTCCTCATCATGATTAAAAATATAGAATTAATAAGCAAGTGAGAAAATCATGCTGCTGTCATGCTACTGTCTTAGGCTTATTATTAAGTCTTGAGTAACTTCTTTTGGGGTGAGGTCATAGCTATTGAGTTAACATAAACACAATTTTTACCTGTTATATATCGACAGTCCACATTTTCATTGGGAGAGAAAAATTTGCTGCTAAAACCATAGCACTATCAATATCACCTATCTTACTTGGAGATAAAAAGGTTCTTGGAAATTAAGCTCTAATCATAAGTTAAAAATGTGTATTAAAAAATTTTGGGGGGGGAGGGGCGCCTGGGTGGCTCAGTCAGTTAAGCGTCCAACTTTGGCTCAGGTCATGATCTTGTGGTCTGTGAGTTCAAGCCCCGCATCGGGCTCTGTGCTGACAGCTCTGAGCCTGGAGCTTGTTTCGAATTCTGTGTCTTCCTCTCTCTCTGCCCCTCCGCCACTCATGCTCTGTCAAAAATAAACGTTAAAAAAAATTTTTTTTTTTAACGTTTATTTTTGACAGAGAGAGTATGAGCAGAGAGGCAGAGACAGGGAGTCACAGAACCTGAAGCAGGCTCCAGGCTCTGAGCTGTCAGCACAGAGCTCAACGTGGGGTTTGAACCCACAAACTGCAAGATCTTGACCTGAGCTGAAATCAGACGTTTAACAGATTAGACCAGCCAGGTGCATCTAAAAATGTCTATTTTTTAAGAATGCAGAAGTTCTTTTGCATGTGGGTGTGTGAAAATATTTTTAAAACTATGATGGTCTATTGGACACAGAATTCGTGTCAGGAAATCAACCAGCTGCTTGAGAATTAAAGCCTAAAAGTCTAAAAAAATTCCACTATAGGACAAAATGGTTTAGTAATAACAAGTTCTAAGGAAAGACGGAGAAATTTAGTGAATGCGGGATAAGGATGTGGAATTAGAATAAGTATGTGAAAAAAAAAATCAAGAAACACTACCCCTGAAGTATTTTAAGCCTAGACATATAAAATAGACCCACAGGTAATTTATGCAATTTCATGCAAATAAACCGTCCAACCGACTAACTGATATAGTAGATAAAGTCCTGCATTGAGAGTTGGGAAGAACAAGGACAACCACAACAAAGGTTGGGTAAGAGCTCTGCTTTGTATTAGCTTGGAATGCTAGATCAGTTATCTCCGGTTTCTCACTGAGAAGATGGAGATGGACTTTATTTACCCAGCCTGTTGTAGGTATCCTATTGAAATAGATTTGTATTGAATCAGACCTGTGAGAAATACTGTGTGAGAAAGGGAAAGGAGATAAATTTCTTCTTTTCTACTTTCAGTCTCCCAGAAACAGAAGCACAAAGGACAGGCCCTATTAGCTGTATCTACCAAAACAGAATCTACTAATAGTGATAATTTCTTAAACACTCCCTCCTTTTCATTAGCCTTTTATTATTTTTTTAAGTTTATTTATTGAGGGAGAGAGAGAGAGAGAGAGAGAGGGAGAGAGAGAGAGAGAGAGAGAGAGAGAGAGAGAGAGAGAGAGAGAGAGAGAGAGGGAGAGAGAGAGAAACGCGAGCAGAGGAGGGGCAGAGAGAATCCCAGGCAAGGTCTGTGTTGTCAGCACAGAGCCCCATGACTTGGGGCTAGAACTCATGAACTGTGAGATCAGGACCTGAGCCGAAACCAAGAGTTGGATGCTTGACTGACTGAGCCACTCAAGCATCCCTTTCATTTACCTTTTAAAATGAAAACCTAGTTAATTTTTGTGACCTATATATTTATTGGAATTCAAGCAGTGGCAAGTTGTGACAGACCTGCTCAGAAAAGCTCACTTATAATAAACTTTAAACAACTTGTAATAAGGGCACTTGGGTGGCTCAGTTGGGTAAGTGTCTGTCTGACTCTTGGTCTTGGCTTAGGTCATCCCAACGTCCACGAGTTCAAGTCCTGTGTTGGGCTCAGTGCTGATAAATGCGGAGCCTGTTTGGGATTCTCTCTCCCTCTCTCTGTTCCTCCTCAGTCTCTTAAAAAAAAAAACCAAAAATAAACAAAAACATCTTGTAATAAAATTTCAAGTTATGGTAATAAGCAAATTATGTTACCTTATTATAATATCTTAAACTCCTGACTCCTCGATGTTTCTATTTTTATTTATTTTCATTTTTTATTTTTTTTTGAGAGAGAGAGAGAGGGTGCAAGCAAACAAGGAACAAAAGAGAGATAAGCGGGGCTCAAACTCACCAACTGTGAGATCATGACCTGAGCCGAAGTCAGATGCTTAACTGAGCCACACAGGAGCCCTAAATTTATTGCTGTGTAATCTGGTCATTTTGTAGGCAAAGAACAGAAATAAAACACTCTCCGTCACTTACCTCAGAGAAAGACCAATCTGTCATTTCCAAAGCATTTAACTCCAGAGAACCTTTCCAAAATGAGTCAAGCAATGTATTTAGGTATCTAGAGCTATATACAATAGGAAAAACAATTTTATTCTATACTCCATCCTTTTTGGACAGCAGCTTGTGTACACGCACTCATGCACAGAGATTACACGTATACAGTATAACACGTGGACATCACAGAAAAGACTGCTCATCAGTCAGACTTCATGTTTGTGGCCAAAGGTTTTCACCAATGGGTAGTTCATAGTTGTTAGTGGAGTCTGCTGTATTCTGCTTCTAATGATGAAGTGGAGGGCAAACTACAAGACTATTGTGTCCTAAGGGAAACACATGGTCCTGGTCTGAAGAGAACTGGGCTCTGGATGATTTTCTTATGACAACTTATGACATGGAGAGTCATGACTGTTCAGATTGGCCAGGAAAGACTAAGTGATAACAAACTTCTAAGCAAAAGAGTAAAGTAGTCGAGTGGATTGGTAAATACCTACTTTTTGTATGAGACCTCTCTGACACAGTTCTATAGCTGCTTTTCATTTGGCTTTGAAGTATGTGCATGTGAAATTCTTTTATGCAGGACAAACAGTAATGTTCTTAGTTCTGTGAGTATGCTTAGGGAAAACAAGTACTGAAAATAGAAAAAATAGAATTGAATTCTTATATTAATGTAAACA
Source organism: Neofelis nebulosa (assembly GCF_028018385.1). Classification (NCBI taxonomy): domain Eukaryota; kingdom Metazoa; phylum Chordata; class Mammalia; order Carnivora; family Felidae; genus Neofelis; species Neofelis nebulosa. Next base: position 39,261,120 of record NC_080789.1, on the reverse strand, counting down.
AAGGCTTGCCACAAGTCCTTTACCTAAGTTCCCCAAATTAAAAGTGTCTCTTTTATGTAGTTATAGATGTGCAAGTAGATGAGGGGCTGAACTTGGGACAAACCCAGGTTGAGGAATGATGTGTTATTTTACATTTCAATGGAGTATTATCTTTATATGTATTCCCAAGCCTATGTCTGCAGCTAAGAAAAAGCACAGGTTTAATTTAGAAACCACAAAATGTCTATGTGAATGAAATCTCATGCTACAAAGCTACTATCTTGAAACTCGCTATTATTTTTTACCCAGTTATTATCATAAAAAAACTAGTTCTCAGATTCTGCATACAGACAGCTTTATGTAAAATATATAAACATTTGTCGAAATTGGTACACAGATTGCATAAATATGGCAATTAAGATTGCATTTACAGATGTGCATGTACAATGTTGTGCAAATTATCACATTACAATTTTGAAAATTATTCAAATTGGAATCCAAGTAAAGCAATTAGTGAAAAAATACCCATGCAGAATTTAAATATCTCAGAACAAAATTTAAGTGTCTTCAGTAAAAGGTCACACATTTAAAATAGTTTTATTCATTTTATTTGTATATGTCAAAATACATTTTTATTTCCAAAATAGTGGGTTTTGCAACTAGTTTCATGCAGAAACAAGGTCTGCTCAATACTACCAATAAAATCAATATAGCACAGTAGCTGTTCAGTTTTAGATACAAAGAATAAATAACCTAAATACAAAACACTAAAATATTAGAAACATGTATTTAATCATTCTTCACAGGCATCCAAACTTCACAAATATAATCCTTAGCATGCCTAACTGTTGTGCAACCAGAACATGTTGCAGTCACTCAAACTGATCAATTATCTGTATATTTTACGTCCACATAAGACCATGGAAATTCTCTATATTCAGACCCACCATTCATACAGTTCAAATATAACCAAAAATAAAATTCCCATAACTATCCTTGTACCTTTAAAAATCAAGAATCCTGAGCTTGGTAGTAAGAGCATAACCTTATATCTTCATAAAACCAATCAAGAGAGACAGGACTTAAAATCCTGCTTACCAAAACACCCTTTCCCAGCCCCAAAGTAATCTAAAATAGGCAGTAGAACACAATGACCTTTTAAAATGAAGGGGTACAAATTCACATTTAATATAGTATACAATACAATCAATAATACAATTAGCTACTATAAGCTTTACAATGTACAATTTATTCAAATGGCTGAACTGTTCAGTGGTTAAGGAGACAGTTATGTGCCAGAAAGATGTGGTATTTTTTTGCATGGTTTGATGAAAATATAAAAGCTATTTGTCCAAATAAAAGCCATCTTCACTATGTACTTGGTTTTGCTTTTTTTTTTTTTTTTTTTTTTTTAAAAAGGCCACTGAAATGTATAAAATGGTCTGAACATGATGGTGGTATCAAAGTCAATGCCTCTTCACATGGCAATAACAGTGCATTTAACATTAACTCACGGTTAAGTCTGCAAATGATTTCATAGCATTACTTTGGCTAGCACAACAGTTTTAGACAGCACTCAGATAAATATAGGTATGTGAAATGTGAAGCAATTATCTTATGCAACTTTAGTTGTGGTTGAATACTATCAAATGAAAACTGAAAATAAAAGTAAAAGCACTTTACAGTAGAAAACTTTTGTAAAGATAGGGCCCCACATAATGTGTTACTTTTTAAGTCTTTATATCACATTGTTAGCAAATTTTGTTTTTAACACTATTATGGAGTAGCCTACTTTGCATTAACAGACATTTGAATTAATAGTCAAGCATGCCATGTGGTGGTCTAAAAATCAAAACAATACACTTATTTATATATACAGCATCACTCAGTACCTGCTAAAATGAATGTGAAGATTATATACTACAATAATAAAAAACAAACAAAAACAAAAAAGTGACCAACAAAGGCAGAAAATAGGACTTAAAAGAATCTAATCTCAATTGACTTTAAAGCATTCATATAAGAAATAAATGCATATTGCACAAACAGTGAAAGCAAATGTTCCACCAAGCAATTCAGTTCCAGGCGGAAGACAACAGAGCATTAGCCTAATACATGACAATGATATCAGGAGAACAGGTGTTCTTTTCTGTAAATGAGAAAGCTGTGAAAACATAGATGAGTCTGCCACATGAAGAGTTAGAAGGAAAAAATACAAACCCAAACTTAGATGTAAAGCAAAAAAATATCGAAAAACTGGAAACTGTGGCACATCAAAAAATGTTGAATAACTGTCTTCTGTGAGAGCTGAAAGTTTTTGTTGACACAAAAGTATTTATGTACAACTAAGGCTTACTGGTTAAATATCTCTGAGGCATATCTGGCCTTGAACACTTTCCTTAAATGCTGGAGCTGTAAACAAGTTTTCTCAGTCATTAAAAAAAAAAATCTTCTCAGCAGCTGCATTAACATGAAACAATGGTCTTGATACAAGAAAAAAAAAAAAAAAAAAAAAAAAAACAAAACCCAGAAAATTAAACAAAACAAAATTCCTAGATAAGAGGGCATTTGGCAGGATATCCGAAAATGACAGTCTCCCTGGATTCTTCCCAGGCTTCCAGTGACTGTCAATTATGGTCCGCTGGGTTGCTCATATGTGCAATTCCATTACTTGCTGCTTTTTTTTTTTTTCCTTTTTTTTATTTGGAAAGTTTGCTTATAACTCTGATCAAGGCCCCATTTTCATCCTTTAGCCTCTGGTTGTCTGCTTTTAGGTCTGGTAACATCTATGAGGGTAAAAATAAAAGAAAAGGTTTTACTTCAATAGGAAGATAAAAATGTTACCCTTAGTGTTTTTATATTTTCACCACAAGACACATGAACAAGCTTTGTCAGTTATATAAATTTCTAGTGGCTAAAATGTAGAAGAAAGAAAAAACTTGATTTGTGACGCTAATTAGTTTAATAAATGATGGAATGAGAAGTTTATTTTCCCAAAGTTATCATTTGGAATATACTAAATCACTTGATATTATGACTCACAAGCACACTGTATTAGAGCAGCCAAGAAAATGAAGCCTGTTTTTGTTAGGATAGGCTCTCAAAGGGAGTTCCTCTAAGACTTCTATCAGCACCTAAACCAAAGCCTTTTACTTTATTTACATCGGACCTTAAATATTATTCCACAAGAAAACCAGCCTATTTAGGGAAGTTTTGAGGGAGTTAGACTTGTTCTAAATTATTAGAATTCCTTAAAGGATTCAACTGTAGTACTAAGCTTACGCATGTACTACAGTGTCTGATCCAAGATAGGTGCTCATTAAACGATAACAATTATTCCTATTATTGGAATAGTATAAAATAACTTATAAGCCAAAATATATTTATGAAAATATCTAAGCACTGAAAAAACAACCAGTATTTGGAACAAAGAGAAAAACACACGCTCAGGTCCTCAAAGGAAATCTATTTTCTGTTCTATAGACAAACTGAAGGAGGGGGTGGAAATGTTACAGTAAACTGGATTTTCTACTAAGAATGACTTAAATTCCATGTGCTCTGCCAGATTTGCTAGGAAGTAGAACAGTTTATACTTTGGACACTAACATACTTTGCAAGACACTGGAAATAGTTTTCTACTACCTTTCCTCAGCTTTCAAAATGTACTAGATTGTAAAATTAGACAAAAGTAAAACTTCTACTTGGCAAAATTACCTTAAGCAAAATCTTTATGAAGAGTTTAAATTTATGTGGAATGAATCAATTCTTGTTTTCAGAATATATGGTTATAAAATACAGTAATGTGAAGTTTATGTATCAGGATACCACTGTAAAGGACTAAGTGAATATTACCTGAAGTGGTTCTGAGTGAAAATGACATTATTTTGAAAAACAGATAAAACATGTTTAATCGTCACCTTCAACATATTAATTGTATGTAAAATACATGTTACACTGTTTACGTTCCTTTTTCTTTCTAGTCAAGAATTTTAAATGGTCATAGTTTTAATCCATAAATTATCTGTAGAGCCAAAAATGTGCACAAGCTTTTGCAAAAGTGCAGACAAGTCTTTAAATCCCTAAACCGTTCTCTAAATTCACTGTAGGTTATCAGTCAGAATATACAATTAGTGACACTTTCTAACATTCTGAGAAGCCATGCATAATTAACAGTTATATGATAAGCTACAGACACAATGGCATTAATTTGTAAAAGTGAGCTCAAGACACGCTTACTAATACAAAAACACCTGCCTGGCTCTACCAAGAAGAAATGATGAAACTACAAGTTATAGGTTCACAGACTGCAGTTGCCTACAGAACCCTGAGCGCTTGGCTACCACTCTTGTCAAGGCCCTATTCTCAGTCAGCAGTCGTTCATTTAACTCTCTCAGAGTCTGAATTTGCTTTATTTGGTGCAGGTTCTGCAGGAATTAGAACATAAAGAAATAGAAAATAAAAAAATAAGAAAATGGAAAAGAGGACAATAAAAATACAAAGAATCACAGATAAATGAATATAAAAGGAAAAAAAATTAAGAGTCTTAAAAGGATATTCCATGAGATTCACAAAGGTAAATAGTGTAGTCCTAAAATTCCATATCAAACAAAATACATAAACAAACAAAATCCAAAAAATTTGTCTCCAAAGTCATTCAGTAATAATATTCTAACAAAGAACCAAATTCAGCAATACAATAATTAAATCTTGACAGTCTAATTCTATAGGCACATTTTCATAAGTATCAGTTCATTAATTCATAATGTGATAAAGATATTTTATGCAAGACAATATGATAAAAGGTAACCAATTAACTGTGCTATTTTTGTTCCCTCTGCAAGAAGTGTTCCTTCCAACATTCAAAACAAATTGTTACTTCTACAGGAAATTCAGAGTTCCATAAAATAAAGCTCTGCTGGCCCACTACCGTAAAGTCCTTTATTTTCAAAGGAAAACACTTTTGTATCGATCCCCACTCCACCATTTACTCTCCAAGAAACAGAGTATGTGAAATGTGAAGAATAAATACTAAATCCCAAATCTTACAGTCATTATTGTCTAATTTCTTCTACACCTGACTATCAAAACAGCCATAAAAATTGATTAACAAAAAGATTTGAATTATAAATGTTCTCCTAGCTCACCTAAAACCTAGATTTAGGAATAAAGAGAAGCACGGCACATGGATAATTCACAAATTACACAATCAGTGTTGAGAACAATTAATGTGAACACAGTATGTTATTAGTTCTGTAAAATTTAAGTTCGTAAACAGCACGGTCTCTCGTAAGTAGTAGCATGGTTTACTTACTTTGAGCTCTTCTTCCATTTCAGATATTCTTCTTTCTAGAGCTCTTCGTTCCTAGATCAATTTAAGGTACCAATATTTATCACATAATTATTATATTCTTAATTCTCTAAGTTGTGAAATAGTGACACTTTAGAGTCAAAAATCAAATCAGGAGCAGTGTGGAAAAAGATGTGATGCCAGTGATGTGCAAAGAGCTTTCCAAATTTCTTTCAAGAAATAAATATGAAGATTATTATTTTTATTAATTTCTAAAAGCTCTTTCTTTAAAGCTTTGACTTTAAGGTAAGATGCTACATAACATGTTCAAACTGTTTTTTCAGTTCATTTAAACTTAGGCATAGAATAAACCAATACTCAAGACTGAGGATTATGTAGAGAGGAAAAAAAACCCCACACATAGATGCAATTATTCTACAGTGACAGAAGCAGAAACGCAAGAAGCAAACATGCCTAAAATATGTGTAAACTTTCAAAAGGATCTAAGAGAAGTTCATCTCCTCCACCTGCAAGGTTTACTAGCCATTATTTATCCAGTTGGCTTTACAGTTTTGTACTGAGCTTGGTACTGTGTGCAGCACTGATGCCGTGACTCTAATGAAGCAGCAGCTGCAGCATGTATTTTCATGTTCCTCCTTTCAAAGAGTGACAGGCAAAGGCAACATACAATACGTTACTGCAGTGTACTGTTTTATTCTGCCTTAAATAATAAGCATTCTAGGGTGTTATGCAAAAAGCAAGCAGCAGTAATTAATGTGCTGTAAAACTTTGGTTAGGTCATACCGCCCAGAAGATACTGACTCTTGCCGGTCACCTTTCAGATACAAACCATTTAAATTTAGTTTAATCACTATGAATTCCCAAGACATTCTTTCCCAGATTAATAATTAATGTTGATATTTAGTAAAGCAGTACATTTACTGTAAATGTTAATGTTTTAGGTTATATGATGTAAAAAAAAAAAAATAGGATCCTACTCATAGTCTTTTAAGTACCATGTTATTCTATTTTTAACTTGTTTAAACACTATTACATAGACAAAAATGTTATTTCCTATGAATAGGACTTTCTGCTAGTTAGTAATACAGCCATGACTAATTCATAAAAACCAATGCATTTCCCAAAACACTAGGATATATAGTGTCATATTTGATCCTCGTAACTTGGTGAAGTATCATAAATAGCCTATTTCCTTCTGCCCCATCATCCTTAATTTTATTAGGTATCTTCAAGATTTTAACTATTTTCTGGTAAAGAAGACAAGAACACTTGTCTATATCTGTCTTATCACCAAAATAGCAATTATAAAGATGCAGGCAATTTCTTCTGTTTGGCAAACTTATTAACATTAAAAAGTATGGTTACGAGAAAATGTATGTAAAGTGCTTAGCCCAGTGCCTGCCTGGTACACTGAATAAATGCTAGCAGTTATTATTAATACTATGATTACTAATGTCTGTTAAAATGGAAGCAGATTAGCTACTCAGTAATTTATCTGCATTTGACAGGCAGGCAAAGGAGTCAGAGTATGAATATATGTATCATGTATGTGCAAGCCAAGAATAAAAAAGGACAGACATCATTTCTCTCTCTCTCTCTTTTTTGTTTTTGGTCAAAAAGGTAAATTGGCTATTTTTATAATGGAATGGAAGAAAATGTTTTATCAACTGCTCCTGATTATTTATTCTTTGACTTAGAGATCACAGCTACCCAGGATATAACTTCTCTAACCACAGCTCACGTGAACAGACAGACACTTTTTGGGCATTTTCCTTTAACTTTTGATCATTTATACATTCTGAACTGCTCAAACTAAACTTGTAGAGTTATTCCTATGGCCACTGTAAGACCCTTGAGCAATAACAATAAATGAAGAAATACACGTGACTATTATCACAGCCAGCTAAAAAATTACAGAGAGACAAAAAAGAGCAAAAAGGCTTTTCTAATCATTTTTTTGTTTAAAATATCCTATTTAAGTTAAATATTTAAATTCAAAATTAAGTAAAGCATCATTAATTTAAAAAGAATTTTAAAATTTGATGTTCTTAGAATCTTTATAAACTTTAAATTTTGCAAACAATTAAACTAAATGTATACATGATCAAAATGTTTTAAGTATATCACCACAGAAAACCAAAGGAGATAAATGGCATATCAAAAACATCAGATTCATTACCACAATGTGTACATTTCAGAATGAAGGCAAAGATTTTTTTTAATCCATTAAAGGAATAACATGGTAAATTAAGTCTTAACACCTACAGAGGCAGGGTTATTTCACACCTACAGAGATCCCATAGAACTGTATAAAGAAGCTAAACCAGAAAACATTCCTAATTAAATTAACATTAATCTACACTAATTAAAACTATCAACCATAAAGCCAAAACTAAAAGAAAAAAATCCTCCACTACTGCTTATATAAAACAATAAAAGGGGAAAAAGATTACTTACTCAATAAAATGGACACTTACCCTTTTTTCCATTTCCAATAGTGACCGATCAGCAAACCTTTCTTGCCTCTGTAACAAAGTAAGAAATATAAAAGGGATCTAAGTACAGTAAAGGTGGGGGGTGGTAGTGGAGGAGGACCACAGTAGCTCTCCTCTAGTGGTATTCAAATAAGTCACACTATTCAGGTAGAGGAATACACAGGTACAAATAAAAATCAGTTTTGTATTGAAACAATAAAAAGTTAAAGGAATGCTTAGAAACAGAATGGTGTCCACAGCTCTCACGGACTACATTCCACTTTCCTCAGGTCTTTACATAGTATAGTACGGGGTAAGGAAGGAGGAGAACTGTGGAACAACACCAAAAACATCCTCCAGTTTCTCCTCCAATGCTCAAACTCTCTCCTTTCCTACACCACCAGGAGGAGTGGCTAATCCGAATGGTCAAATTCTAAGACCTTGACTGAAATGTAGTTCGGACTAGATTGAGTGAAATATCCATGCAGACAAACCAGTGAACTGGCCTAAATTTTGTTTTCTCTCCCAGCTTAGTCTTGCCCACTCTCTCTCTCTAGAGTTTTTGTTAACAATCACCCATGTTCCAAAATTGGTAAGTAAGGTTCATACTCCTGGTCACTTAGAAGAAATCCTAGCTATATAGCTTTTCTTCTCCTGGTGAACTTAGGACTCATTTTCCTGCTTCCTGTACAATGTGATCAACTCAAAGTTGACAAAGTCCCCTGAGATTTGGGGGATGGAAAGGACCCTTGGGATTTTAAGTCATATGGTGCATGTAACACCACAAAGCTCTGCATATGAATACTGAGTAAAAGACCCAGTTAAAAAACAAGTTCTATCCTAGTTCTTTCTTACACTGACTTCTGTACATTTATCTCCCTTGGGATTCCTGGTCACTTTGCCGGAAAAAAAAAAAAAAAAACAACCAACAACTCATCAAATGGCTCACTTCCCAAAAGTGAATTTGCTGAATAATCAATCTTATCAATTACTAGAAGTGTTTTTTTTTTTTTTTAATGTTTATTCATTTATTTTTGAGAAAGAGAGTGTACAAGCAGGGGAGGGAGAGAGAGAGAGAGAGGGAGACACAAAATCTGAAGCAGGCTCCAGGTTCTCAACTGTCAGCGCAGAGCCTGATGTTGGGTTCAAACCCACGAACCATGAGATCATGACCTGAGCCAAAGTCGGCCGCTTAATCGACTGAACCAACCAGGTGCCCCCAAAAATAGTTTTTGACAACTTTTTTTAAATGTTTATTTTATTTTTGAGAGAGAGAAAGAGAGCTGAAGTCGGATGCTCAATGGACTGCGCCACCCAGGTGCCCTGTTTTTTGGCAACTTTATTAACAAGAATGCTCTTTTATGACTATTAACTACAAAATTTACTTAAAAATGTATTTCATCATTAAACGTTTTTTTTTTTTCTTTTTAAAGATTTTATTTTTAAGTAATCTCTACACTCAACACAGGGATTGAATTTACAACTCCAAAATCAAGAGTTGCAAGCTCTACTAACTGAGCCAGTCAGGCACCCCTAAATGTTTCTTTATACAATTTTCTGTTCTGTCAGCCCTTTCAGTATTCATGCTTTAGTATTATTAAGACTTGCAACCGTTACTTTTTGATCCTTTTATCACAATTTCTTTTTTTGTGGTTATGGTATATAAAATTTAAAGATCTAATCATAGCTGGGTATCCTTCCCTCTCTCTGTTGTTTTAAATGGTTTTATGCTTTTGTGCTTACTCTCTCTGGAAAAAGAAAAGTCGACATTTTCATTACTTATTGTTAGAAATCAAATATAAAATATATATGCATCAAATATAAAAACTTTTCAACTAATTCTGATTTCTTTTTGTTTTTAAATTTATATTTTAATTGCTAGAAATACAAAACAAAGGCTAATATAATGTGCCCCTTGAAGATCTGCAAATGAATCCTAAAAATATTTAAATGACTGAAAGATGTAGGGGCATCTGGCTGGCTCATTCAGGAGAGCATGTGACTCTTGGTGTCAGGGTCGTGGGTTTGAGTTCTGTAGCGATTACTTTAAAAAAAAAAAAAAAGAAAGAAAAAGAAAAAGACTGAAAAATTTAAAAATGGCATTCAAAAGCACCCGAAAGAAATCAGAAATAGCTGAAACAATGCCATTATATGTAAGTTAATAAAAGTTTAGATGGAAAATTGGCATTTTATTGAGGAGTTTTCTTCATATAGGGACATTTTAGCAACTTTATGATTTATGTGCTAATTTCTTATGTTAAAAATCAATTTTATTAACTAGTTAATATTTCTGGTAAATCTTATAGTTTATAAGCTGTTAAAATCATAATTACTAAATCTAGTGAAATGACATTTGACAAAATATTCATCAAACCAGTTTTTGGTAAATCAGCCTATTTCCCTCTGTTGGAGACTACATGGAGGAGGGTGGCTGGACTAAGATGGGACTTAAAGATTCTAGAGTCCCTTGGCCAACTATTATCAAACATATGATTAATAGGATGATATCCCTTGGAAAAAACTCCATGCAACTATCAAACTGCCACCACTATGTTATGGAAGTAATGCTTAAAAAAGAAAATTAAAAAATCAGGTGGAATGATTCATAGTAGACTTAAATATTCAGGATAAATACTCCAGAGTTGAACAAAAACCTTAATGTTTATCAGTTCTGCTTTTACATATATCCTTAAATTTTACAAATAACATTAACATAGGTTTTCCAACTAAGATAGTAACTCTGAATACTTACCGATGTCTTAAACTCTGAATTACCCTTCCCATTATTCATTCAGTATACTGGGCATGGTACTCAGAATGTGTGCTAAGGCAGAAGCTGTCATACTTTTTAATCCAGTGACTTTTCTGGCCACAGTCCACAGGATCAGAAATTGGTACAGGACCCAAAGGCAACTTGCTATAGGTTGTCCACTGTCCTATGAAATTGGACTTTTCACTAACAAGACCGTGAGCTGTAACAGGCCTGCTCCATGCTGATAATAACTGGCTAATTCTATCAGTTCTCCTCTCTTGTAGAATTCGAATGAGAGACATATAGGAAGAATGAAATGACAACAGGGTAATGCAGAGAGCAGAAAAACAGAGAAGGTAGTAAGCAGTAAAAACACAGATTAGTTGACTCACCAGTTACAGGACACTGCTGTAGAAAGCAGTGAGCTTTTTTTCTTTTTAAAGCAGTGAACATTTTTATTTGGAAAACATTATGATCAAATCTCTAGAGCTAAAGCTATTTTCAGAAAACTAGTTATGATATTTTTATATGAGGAGGCTCACAAAGCTACTAATGCAACCCAAAGAAAGATGACTTTCCAGTTTACCATAAAGCCTAAGCATAAACCAGCAAGTTGTAACTTGTATGACATTCTAAGTTTTTATGACACCTCACTGTGAAATGTGTTCTTGCTCTGACTTACTTCTCTGTATATCCTTATAGTAAACCCTCATCAACTGATGGAATCTGCAGAGCTGAATAACCTCATAAGGTTATCTTAACTCCTGGAATTTTAGCAAAGCCTCCACTGTGCATTGCCAATTGCTTCACAATGTAATAGTGGTTAACAACAACAAGAAGGGACCTAGTAACAAGTAGAAGTTCACATAGAGAACTTAAAAAATTACAAAAAAGTATAAAAGAATGACCAATGAAAGTATACAGTCTCATTTATACAACTGGAGATGCCATTTTTAGATCAGTGACTTCAAACTGGATTCCAAAAGTTGTACTGCAGAAATGTGTTTATACTAGAAGGTCTCATGTTAAAATTAAACAAGTTTGTTTTCTTAAAAATTATGGGACCCCTTAGAGGCTTTTAACACATGAATAGTATCCTATACAACTTCTAAGATGTAGTATAGTATTTCCCAAGATTCTTGGGTTACAAAACTTTTCTCTTTGAATGAGAACAGGTAGAGAATGAGGAAGGAATGTGTCTATCACTATCTCCCACAATTATAGTATTCCATGAAAAAAGCTTAGGAAACAATTCCTAGATCAAATGTATCCTACATCATATATACAGCTGTGAATTTTGTTCAGCTATCCCAATTTTCTTGTCTAAAATGGTCTCATGTAGGCTGCTGCATAGAAGGTAGGTAAAAAGCGTTAACGACAAACTATCTCATCCCAGCATTATTATATCAAATTACTTTTTAAGGAACAAACAGAAAATATTTATAATGAATAAAAGTGATTATAGGGGTGCCTGGGTGGCTCAGTTGGTTAAGGGCCAGACTTCGGCTCAGGTCGTGGTCTCACAGTTCGTGAGCTCGAGCCCCACACCCTGGGCTCTGTGTGGACAGCTCAGAGCCTGGAGCCTGTTTCATATTCTGTGTCTCCCTCTCTCTCAGCCCCTCCCCCACTATCACTCTGTTTCTTTCAAAAATAAATAAAACATTAAATTAAAAAACAGTGATTACAAAATTATTTTACGGCCTTAAGAAGATTCTGTACAGATGCTTTTAAAACCCTGCTACATTTGGTATTCTGGAAATAAGCATTTAAGCCCTGTATGTATCACAACATAAGCATTAAAAGGCTTAAAAACACCTCAACTTTCCACTACAAGGCTATACATCTGTGTGTGTGTGTGTGTGTGTGTGTGTGTGTGTGTGTGTATGTGTGTGTGTGTGTGTGTGTGTGTGTTTAAGTTTATTTATTTTGAGAAAGAGAGAGTACACGCTGTGCACGCATGGTGTAGGGGCAGAGAAAGAGAGGGAAAGAGAGAATCCCAAGTGGGCTCTGCACTGACAGCATCCGACACGGGGCTCTATCTCATGACTGAGATCATGACCAGAGACTAAGTGTCAAATTAACCAACTGAGCCACCCAGGTACCCCTATACTTCTGTATTGTTAATTCGTTCTAGAAAGAAGTAAAATGAAGTCATCATTAAACTGTATGATCTTGATTCCTTCTTACTGATAAGCTATTATCAGTAACCAAACTTATCTTTCAAAGAAACATCTGAGAATATTTCAGTCCAGTTTTTTAGACAGAATAAATCACAACTATTACCTTCAGGGTAACGAACAGAAAAAGGTACAAACCTGGGTGGCCTTTTCCAATTGTAATTTAAGATCTGTCAGTTCCATATTCGTATCATGTAGCTGTGCTTTCAGCTTTTCATTTTCAGCTAGAATTTGTTCATAAAGCTGTAAAAATTAGGGTAGAACAAATTACTTTTCTGCTCTCCTAATATTTTAAGATTTCACATTGATTATTTGCAATATTGAAACAGAGAGATTAATAAGAGATAGAAGCCATTAAAGGAGACATTAAAAAAGTATTTTAATGCTTTGTGGTTGCAAGGCAGAAATTTTTGGTTATGCTATGCAGGTGTTTGTCCATATAAACTCTTTAACAAATTAGATCATGTTACAAATTTAAGACATCACTAAAAAATCTAACTTTTCTATTTCCATTAAAAAAAATGCAGTTATATGATAAAGAGGGACTACATATCTACAGACCAACGACAGTTACAGCTAAGGGTTGAACAGCTTCCAAGTGATCTTCATTTGGGGTCTGTAAACCTCTCTGCCTACCATTCTCTCTTGAATTCCTGACACTGAGACGGAGCATCAGTTGTATTTATCATTTAATGAATGTATTTTTCCTTTAATGAAATTTAAAGGAAAGTGAAATATTTCTTGAATACTTTCGTAACACTTGAATCTACTACTTCTTTCCCCTTCATCTCTACTACTACCACTACAGATGGCTAAAATCATCTCTTATTAGACTATTTTAATATTAAAACTGTTTTCCTGACCTCTTTCTAATTTGTTCTATTAGCAGCAAGAGTTAACTTTTCCAAATTACAATCTCAATTTCATATGCCAACCATTCCATTAACCCTCAGACATTAGAAACCCTTGAATAGCTTCTCAGGGTCCTCAGTATGAAGATATCCTTAAAACACCCTGTAAAACAGGTATGGTCTGTTTTAAAACACCCTGTAAAACAGGTATGGTCTGGTCCTGACGTGCACACCTAACTGCAATGTCACACCTCCATCCCTTCTGCTCTACTAGCCATACTGAAAACTTAATTACTTCAATGCATCCTGTGCTGTTCTACCATCAGGTCAATGTCTTTGCAGTTCACTCCCATGTAGAAAACTTTTTTGTCCCATTCTGCCAGTTTAACTAATCACCCTTCTGGGATTCACTTCTGAAATTTCACTTCTTCAGAACATCTGTTTCTAGGCCCTGTAACTTTCCTTTGTTATACACTTTTAGAACACAGATCCTTACTTCAGGATAATTGTTTCTATTTTCAAATTATACATTTACTAGTATGACTGTATGATAACTTCTCTCTCTTCTACTACATGGAAGATATCCATAAGTGTAATGACAGCATCTTCAATCTACTGCTGATAAGTAGAAACTCACCACTTAGCACAGTTCAGGGTTCAATTCTTTATCGAATGAATGACAATCTTATTCATAATGTAAATCGACCTCCCACCTTCCTTCTCTTGCTGACTTAGTTTGTAAGAAAGTGATACAAATAGCTGCCAAATAGCTGGTGTACACATACAAGTATCACAAGGCTTCTTTTTCCCCCAACAAATTTCATCAGGTTTATTCTAAGCTCAAAAAATATAAGCTATGATAGAATCCTAGATTGTTGAGTTTCCAAGACTTACTTCCTAAATACTTCCATCCTTAATCTGTAATAGCACTTAAGCTACCACAAGTTTTTTAGTTACCTAGGAAAAACTCTATTCTCCTAGGAAAGCTCTATTCCCTTTTTTTGGCCACCTCTTATTAACAAATAGGTAAAGAAAAATGTGTGCGCATGCGCACACAAACATCCCCAATACCCATGCCTCTTTTCAACTCAATCACAGTATCACCATACTAGCCTGAGACACTTAAGTGTGAAATAAAGTCTCTTTCCTTTAAAAAAAACAACAAAACAGCTATTTATTTATAGGCTATCTACCATTTAGTGCCCCAAACTGAAAATTAAGTTGTTTCAAGATACTGATTTCATAATGAGTTCCAGGAATAATATCCAAACACAAATATATCAAATATATCAATCAACAATTATTTTTTTTATTAAATATAGCTGAATAACCCAAGTACCTTTTTAAAGTCAGTTGAGTCGTCCTTTTCTAGCCTGCTACTATAAGGTTTTCTTTCTTCTAAGTAGCTGTATGATCCAGAGCGACCCAATAAGGAATCATACCGATCACTAGCTGATGTGGAACTGGTTTCATATCTTTAAAAGATGAATTAAAGTCAAAATCTTTATTAAAGGCTTTTACAGCTCACATTAACATGCATCCTACTACATTTGAACTTGATATTCCAAAACAGCAGATAACATTCTCCCTCATCTATTATCAATCAACTTTTATGATACATTTAATAAGTGGAAAGTTATTTATAATATTATTCATTTCCATTATTTGAGGAAGAGATTCAATATATCTATATCCAAAAGTCAGAACTGGTTTCACATTACGATAAATTATTTCAACAATTTTAAATTGTACATTTTTTTTACATTTTAAAATCTCTGAAATCAGAACATAGAACATGGCTTATAATTGATGGTATATTATACTTTTTGGTAGCACTTTTCCTTTAAGTGGCATACAGTTGTCTAAAAATTTTAGATTTGATAAACTAGTCTATCCAAACAGATAATAGGTCTGCCCTAAACAGAAAGAACATATCTCATTTGTACATAAGAATTCTCTTATTATCTCGTTCTGAATTCAGGTTACCTTTTCTTGATAAAAGCTATTGCCTCCATATTTCAATGGAAATGTGTAGTATACAAAAATTTGTTCTTGGTTTTACAAGGCTTTGGTTAACAATTATGGGCAAGAGAAATGGAATGGAGGTTAGACTCAAGGACACTGTGGAGGTTCTCTAAAAGGTAAATAATTTTGAGCTAGATGACAGTTTTTAGGGTCTTCACGGGTTTTCTTTTGTTTAAAGCAGGTATTGTAGAGAAGATTCAAAATACCTCATCAAATAAATTTATGGTGGGTTTCATCAGCCCCTGCTGTTATTAGGAAAACTTAAAAAGTTATCACTGTTGTAAGGGTTTAAGAAAAAATGTTCTTTCTTAGTGAGTTACTGGGACTATTTAACTAGAAGTAAAGGCTTTGACAAAGAAAGCTGGTAACAGTTATTAGGTCATCTAAACATCTACAGATTTTTATTATTCAGATAATCTTAACAACTCACAAAATCCATAAGTATCTAAAAGCAACATGGAATAAAAATCTAAAAATAAAAATAAGAAAAAAGTCAGTAAAAATATAAAACATACCTAGAAATGGAATCCGTCTAGAAAAAAGAGAAAAACACAGGCATACTAAATTTCTATACTTTTATTAAAGCAACTTGATAGATCAAGTAAATTTAACATAACATTTATGCTATTGTCACACTACTAAACTTCTCTATTTACTATCTATATGTTTTAACTGTAATGTGATTATTCTTAGAAGTTCTAGAACAGAATCACTGTATTTTTCATGCATAATAGCCATGCAACTAATTACACTTGGCAATTTGTGGTCATCTTTTATGAATTTCTGAAAATACCATCATACAATTTTTTTTTTAATTTTTTTTTTTTTAACGTTTTATTTATTTTTGAGACAGAGAGAGACAGAGCATGAACGGGGGAGGGGCAGAGAGAGAGAGGGAGACACACAGAATCGGAAGCAGGCTCCAGGCTCTGAGCCATCAGCCCAAAGCCCGATGCGGGGCTCGAACTCACGGACCGCGAGATCGTGACCTGAGCCGAAGTCAGACGCCCAACCGACTGAGCCACCCAGGCGCCCCCATCATACAATATTTTTAATTAGAAGAAAAAAAGAGAGAGACTAAGACACATATTTATTACTTATACCTACCCTGCAGGAGAAAGTAGTATGTTTATATTAAGAGACATAAAGTTTAACTACATGATATCCCAAAACAACTATTTTTCTCATTTTTCTGTTTTTGAAGCAATAACATGAGAAGCAAACAAATGAATACTTGAAGTATTTTATGTATAATAGTATACACATATTTTGTTTAAAACTTACTTTCTTTTTTTTTTTTAATTTTTTTTTTTTTTTAACGTTTATTTATTTTTGAGACAGAGAGAGACAGAGCATGAACGGGGGAGGGGCAGAGAGAGAGGGAGACACAGAATCTGAAACAGGCTCCAGGCTCTGAGCTGTCAGCACAGAGCCCGACGCGGGGCTCGAACTCACGGACTGTGAGATCGTGACCTGAGCCGAAGTCGGATGCTTAACCGACTGAGCCACCCAGGCGCCCCTAAAACTTACTTTCTAGAAATCTAGCTATAAATTCCTCCAAGTTTAGCAATTAGGGGATAGGAAATTAGGATTTAATTTTCTCAAGTAAGTGGTATGCTATGTCAATGTTTCATAACTTTTCTTATCTAAATAGTGAAATGATTAATAGGGTCTTAGTAGGGGACAAAGCTTTTTTGGTGGTCATCCTTAGCTTTTTTCCCTTTCTACTGAAGCACTAGCTGAATCTATAATTTTCTGTAAGGTAACTATTAAGAAATGGTTTGCTAAAAAAAAGAAAAAAAAGAATGGTTTGTAAAATTTCAGAATTTAGATAATTGTATTTTTCCATTATATTTATCTCTGAATGCACTGTAAAATTATTGAGTTCTTTTGGGATTATTTAAAGTCTAACTTGGACCAAAAATGCCTTACCAGTCTATTGAAATTGAAAACCAATTGTAGGGGGCGCCTGGGTGGCTCAGTCAGTTAAACGCTCAACTTCAGCCCAGGTCATGATCTCATGGTCTGTGTGAGTTTGAGGCCCATGTCGGGCTCTGTGCTGACAGCTCAGAGCCTGGAGCCTGCTTTGGATTCTGTGTCTCCCTCTCTCTCTGTTCCTCCCTTGCTCATGCTCTGTCTCTCTTTCTCTCTCTCAAAAATAAACAAACATTTAAAAAAAATTAAAAAAAGAACTCACCCAATTTTAATTTTGCACTTGCTTCCTATTTTTTTCACACAATGCTTTACCTCATTGATTTGTTCATTAGTTTTATAACAATTAACAATTCTGAAGTGAAATTTCAATTTTTGAGAGATTCAAATTCATACACTGCTAAGAGAATAGACTTTGTAAGTTCTCATCACAAGAAAAAGAATGTATAACTATGTGTAGGAATGGATGTTAATTAGACTTATTGTGATCATTTTGTAATATATACAAATAATGAATCACTATGTTGAACACCTGAAACAAATACAGTATTATATGTCAATTATATCTCAAAAAAAAAAAAAAAGAACAGAACCAAAAAGGCCCAAGAGATCCTATTCAAATTCAAAAAAATATCCATGTGTACATATCAAATGAAAACATCACCTCTCACCTCACCAATTTGCACTCTGGTTCACTGATTTAAATTCAAGAAAAAACAAAAACTCCAAGCAGTCACAGAAATCACTCAAATTTCATTTCTTTGTCTTTAAAAATCGTTTGATCACGGTGATTATTTACATTCTTAAAATTGGGATAAAAACCCCATAACACAAAATTCACCATCTAAACTACTTTTAGGAGTAAGGCTTAATAGTGTTAACTATATTCGCATTGTTGTGCAACACATCTCTAGAACTTTTCTATCTTGCAAAACAAAATTTACACCCATTGAACAACTCCCCATATTCTTCTACCCCCAACTCCTGGAAACCAGAACTCTACTTTGTCAGAGTTTGAATAGTTTAGATACCCCATGTAAGTGGAATCATAGTATGTCTATTTTATGACTAGCTTATTTCAAATGGTAGATGTCCTTATTTCATATAGTAACATCCTTGCTCCCTGTGTTATAAAATTATTTTTTCAAAGTAAAAATACCCTTATTACAGTGCCAGGAGGTCATATAAAAGTACCATAGCGTAAAAAAGTTTCACTGTAACTCCCTGTGCCTCCAACCCTCTTAGATAACTACTGTTAACCTTTTTTGGATACACATGTAAGCGAGCTTCTGATTTGTACTGTTAAACTAATCTCAGTAAAGAATGAATTTATTACAGTCCCAAAATCTTATATAAAAATGCCTATTTTAACAGTAATCATACCAAATCTGAGCATTATTAACTTCTGCTAATTTCACTTTTTATTTTAACTGTCATGTCTTTGGTTGTTAAGATTGAATGCATTTTTTTTTTTTTTTAAATTTCTTTTTCAACGTTTTTTATTTATTTTTGGGACAGAGAGAGACAGAGCATGAACGGGGGAGGGGCAGAGAGAGAGGGAGACACAGAATCGGAAACAGGCTCCAGGCTCCGAGCCATCAGCCCAGAGCCTGACGCGGGGCTCGAACTCACGGACCGCGAGATCGTGACCTGGCTGAAGTCGGACGCTTAACCGACTGCGCCACCCAGGCGCCCCAAGATTGAATGCATTTTAAAATTTACTGGCCATTTATATTTCTTCCTTTATAAAACTTACTAATTTCATATATCCTGTCTCTCCTTTTAAGTGAGTCTTTTAATAGTACAAATACTAATCTTTTAAATGTTAAAAAGAGGGTTAAGATTATTCACTTTATAAACAGAGTAAATGTGCCTCAACTTTAATAAGGGTATCTTTTCTGTCATATTCTAATTTTACATGTTTAAATAATCAAATCTGTTAATCTTTTCTTTTTCTTGCCTTAGTGTTATACTTAAATTCTTCTTTATTTATTATTAAAAAAAATTTTTTTAATGGTTATTTGAGAGAGAGAGAGAGAGAGAAAGAGCGTGCGCGTGCGCATGAACAGGGGAGGAGCAGAGAGGGAGGGAGACACAGAATCTGAAACAGACTCCAGGCTCTGAGCCTTCAGCAGAGAGCCCAACACGGGGCTCGAACGCGTGAACTGCAAGATCGTGACCTGAGCCAAAGTCGAAGGCTTAACAGACTGAACCACCTAGGCACTCCTATACTTAAAATTCTTGATTTACTACTAATGTCCTTTGCAAGGTAAAAGTTTTATTATCTAACAACTTAATGATAGCAAATCACAATAACCAAAGCAACATAAGTCCCATTTTTAGAAATAATGAACGTTATAATTATCATACATAATTCTATGTAACAGATGTTATGATAAAGTAATGCAGCTTTCTATGATAAAATTTAATCTTAATTTCTTTTAATTTATATACTGAAGGTAGACAGCTTGAGCTTCATATGCAATTGAGAATTTTTAAGAACTTTTTGGCCTTATCCAATTTACTTATATTTGAAGCAAAAATGTACAGGGCACACACCATTTTGTAATGTAGTTAACTTGGATTCTAGAACCCTAATGGAAGTTCTGTCATCAAACACACTATTGAGGTGTTGATGACACTATTTATTTCAGAAAATGTACAGAAGAATTTTGCTGCTAATACTTTTACACAGAAAAGTAAGGGCTGATGCTACAAGGTGTTTTTTTTTTTAATTTTTTTTTTAATGTTTATTTCTGAGACAGAGAGAGACAGAGAACGAGTGGGGGAGGGGCAGAGAGAGGGAGACACAGAAGCAGAAGCAGGCTACAGGCTCCGAGTTGTCAGTACAGAGCATGACGCGGGGCTTGAACTCACAAACCGTGAGATCATGACCTGAGCCAAAGTCGGTTGCTCAACTGACAGAGCCACCCAGGCGCCCCGATGCTACAAGTTTTAAAAAGAGAGTAGCATAGTGGTGGAAGCACTGTTCTAGTCTACTGTAGAAGATACTGTTAGTGTGTTAACCTCCATTCTTCCTTTTCCTCATGGTGTACCAGTCATTTGGTTTAGGTGAGTAAAAGTAAAATCTGGGTCTGGTAAGGTACCCACCTTCTGGGTATCTTTTAGATACTTTTTGTTTTCAACTTTGAATATTAATTTACATACAATAAACTATCCACTTAGAGTACATGGTTTGATAAGTTTTGACAGTTGTATATATTCAGAAAACAACTACAATCAGGATCCAGAATATTTCTATTGCCTCTAAAATATTCTTTGTGTCCTTTCCAGTCCGTCTACCCCAGATCCCAGAGAAATGCTGAGTACTATCCCCAAGCATGCAGGTACAGTATGCAGTAACAGTTTTGCAGGAATAAATACAAACACAAGCAAATAGTAATCCTTGAAAAATATGAATGCTTCTAAACACAAAAAAATAATGCTTTCTTACCTGAGTTTCTTTCTTGTTGGATCCTTCTTCTGTATCTGATTGTTGCTCTTGTTCATTTTCATCACTCTAAAATAGATTGTAAATTTACTTTAGAAAAGTAGAAATATATTTCAAACAGTTGATATTTAAATATTTAAGGGCTTTTCTAATTTAAAATGACCTTGAGAAAAATCTACCCAGCAACAAATCAAAAGGAAAACTGATTTTTAAGTGGGAATTTTCCTACCCTGTTTAGAGGAAGTCTATTTTGTCCGCATGACACAATTTAAGTAGGTTAGCATACATGGTGAAAAAAGACCATCTACCTAAAAACAAAATGTAAGAAACATTCACAATAGGGATGAAGAAACTGGAGCCTTAGCAGAAGAAAGAAGGTATTCCATTTTATATTGTAATGATGCTACATGTGCTTTAATAGTTAAATGAACTATTTAGACACTCAATTATAATGAGGCAGCAAAAATAGGAAGTCCATTGTATTAAGTAAGAAGAGTTAGATTCTATAAGCTTGCAAGATTTATGCAGAAATCGTATCACGTGTAGGTAGTTCATCCATCTGGAAATTTCTTGGAAGTTTACAGCACACCAAATAGAAAATCAAGGTCTCAGATGGCTAAAAGCCTAGAATCCCAGACTATGGGAATATTCTAGTGAAAGGCCTTGAACATCTCAACAAACCTTAAAGGACTGAAAAAAAAGGAAAGGGAAATTTCCATTCACAGATATCTAGCTCAGGCTCACTATAAAAATGCCACAGGCTTAAAAAAAAATGCCACAGGCTTTAAAACAAGATCACCCTAGTTGCATATTGGTATAGCTATATTCAGTGTGACTGAGGATAAATTTATTAAAATTTTTTGAGCCATACTTACCTTACCCATAGGGGATAAAAACTTTACAGAATTATGTAGCACGTAGGTGGCTCAGCTGGTTAAGAGTCTTACTTCAGCTCAGGTTATGATCTCATGGTTAATGAGCCCAACACTGGGCTCTTTGCTGTCAGCACAGAGCCTGCTTCGGATCCTGTCTCCCTTTGTCTGCCCCTCCCCTGCTTGCACGTGTGCTCATGCTCTCTCTTGCTCTCAAAAATAAATATACATTAAAGAAAAAAACTTTATGGAATTATTCTAAGGATTAGAGGAAATCTTTGTATATAGGCTATCATATTGTCACCTAGCAAAAATAATGTGTGAAGTTACTAAGTGACCAGGTAAAATCAATGGTGCTGCTGCTAGTATTATTTATTAATATAAACATATTCATATAAAAATATGAATTCCACATAATGAACTGATTATTTTTAAGCACTGCAGTTTCATGGCAAAAAACAGAAACTAGAAATTTACAAAGTGGGGAGGTTCAGAGGTCCAAAAAAGTGATAATAAAAAAAGGGGGAGGGAGCCTAATAATACAAGAGATTAAAAACCTGCCTAACTATGCACCACCCTTTCTTTGACAAAGCCCTTTGTTCTTTTTGTATATGATCTGATATAGGTTCAAATGTGGCTACAAAGGAGAAAGAAGACCTGTACTTGATGGCTGATTAGAATACAATTCAATGTAGGCTTAAGTTAAAAAGATGAATATTGCCAATATGAATCCCAGGAAGGATCTTTACAATGGTAGTTAAGGGTAGGATTCCAGAAAGTGAAGTTCTGAAGGGAGAACTGATCTGAATAAAACTGGGGAAAAAGAAATACTATATAATAAACACAGTTTTGTCTATGAATCTCCTAATACAGATGACTTATTAAGAAGGTAATTTTGGGGCGCCTGGGCGGCGCAGTCGGTTAAGCGTCCGACTTCAGCCAGGTCACGATCTTGCGGTCCGTGAGTTCGAGCCCCGCGTCAGGCTCTGGGCTGATGGCTCGGAGCCTGGAGCCTGTTTCCGATTCTGTGTCTCCCTCTCTCTCTGCCCCTCCCCCGTTCATGCTCTGTCTCTCTCTGTCCCAAAAATAAATAAAAAACGTTGAAAAAAAAAATTAAAAAAAAAAAAAAAAAAAAAAAGAAGGTAATTTTAAGTAATAAGAGCTAGTATGTTAGGGTGCTAAGACTGTGAGGTTTTATTTTACTGCTACTAAAATGTTAATGGGCAATCAATTAAAATCAACCAGACATCAGATACTTTCTGATGAAGAAAGATACCTTGCCAGAAGAATTCTGAAACAATCAGATCAGTTCTCTACCTGGTAGCTGCCAAACAGTAAAATGGTAGTTATCAATTTAAAGGAAATATAAAAAACCACATTAACGTGTTAAACTACATTTTAGGGATATGACAACCCAGTTCATTCAAAAATAACTGTAAGAAAGGGTGTGCCTTAGTGGCTTAGTTGGTTAAGTGTCCTACTCTTGATATTGGGTCAGGTCATGATCTTGTGGTTTGTGGGTTTGAGCCCCACGTCGGGCTCTAACAGCTTGGAGTCTGCTTGGAATTCTCTCTCCCTCCCCTTCTCTCTCTGTCCCTATCCCACTTGTGCTTGCTCTCTCTCTCTCTCAAAATAAACAAATAAACAACAACAAAAAATAATTTTAAGGAAAAAAATGGGAAGGAGAAACTGATTAAAAGAGGCTTTAAAGACATAATTAATCACCATGTATAATCCCTATTGTATTCCAATCAAACCAGAAGTACAACAAACCATTTATGGTGTATACGAGTTAAATGGACATTAAAACTGACTGGATATTCAATATTAAGGACTTATTGTTAATTTATTTAAAAAATGTGGGCATGGTTTTGTGATCATTTGTTGTATGGCAACATATATTGTGATTATTTTTATTACTTAAAAATATACAATTTTAGTAATTTTTAAAAAGGAATACTTCCTCTTAAAAATACATACTAAAGTTTTCTAGATGAAATAATCTTCTGCAGATTTTCTTCAATAATATGGGAATTGGTGAGGTGGTAGGGATTTAGCTTAAACAATGGGTGGGGTAATTATACTTCTCTGCTACTTTTGTAGGTTTGAATTTTCTGTAGTAAAAATTAAAAGAGAAGTGCCTGGGTAGCTCATTCGGTTAAGCATTGGATTCTTGATCTTAGCTCAGGTCTTAATCCCAGGGTGGTGAGTTCAAGCCCTGTTTTGGGCTCCACGCTGGGGGTGGAGCCTACTTAAAAAAACAAAATAAAAATTAAAAGAAAAAATGGAAAAAACCCCAAGAGTCTAAATAAAACAAAACAACTCAAACAGATTATGTTTGCCCTTCTATAGTTATATGTTCTATTCAAACAGCATAAATTTCACATTAACTGTGCTACCCCACAGTTCTTTCTCCTGTATAATATGAATAGCAACGTCAGGCATATATACAATCAGGGATAAGGGAAAAAAAATAAAATTTTGTAAGCCAAAACACTACTTCTATCAAACATCACTCGAGATCTGTTATATATATTGTACCATCATATTCATGAAAATGGGTTAAATGTAAAGCATCTTAAGGAGTTCTAGGAAGATGGTGAAGTAGGAGGATCATGAGCTCACTTCCATGGACACTGAGGCAACAGCTACATGTAACTCACTCTGAAAACAACTTGAAAATTAGCAGAACAGGTCTTCCAAAGCTAAAATCATAGAGAAGCCACATTAAGAAGGGTAGGACGGACAACCCACAAATGAGAGGGATGATACAGGTACAGAGGTCCCACAAGGGGGTCAAGCCTCACATTAGGCACTCCTTACCCTGGGGATCTGCACAGGGTAGATGAGCCTCCGTAACATCTAGCTTTGAAAATCAGCAGGGCTTAACTGCAGAAGAGCCAGAGCGCTGTATGGAAACTAATGCTTTACTTGCAAAGGGACATTGTACTCTGTCATTTGGTCTGAGACTCGGCACAGAAGCAGCAGTTTGAAAAGCACCTAGATTATGAAGATTTATGGACTAATTTTAGGGCATGTGCTTGAGGGGCAGAGATTTATAGGAGCTTTCTCTGGGAAAGAAGGTACTAGCTAGCACCATTTCCAACCCCCTCTGCCTAGCTGGCCAAAGGGGCCAGTTCTGACACCCTCTATCTTACCTTATGCTCACCCAACCCGAGCTTTCCCTGTGGACGGTCCCCATTCATTCCACCCGTATTGGCAGGTACCCCTTCACAGTGACTCCTGCTCTGCAATACCTGGTGGACAGTCGTGGTCAGGACTCATGTCCCCAGAAAACAATTACTGCCCATCACACCTAGCAGGCAGCCTGGTGGTGGCTGGAGCACGTTCAAAGGAGGAGAGCCAGCCCTGTTGCTTCAGCCAGCTAGGATGAGGGCCAGCCCACCCACCAACACCCCTGGAGCACTCATGGCCTAGTTAAAACAGAAGGGTGCACCCAGGTCACACAGGGGATACACTGGAGTGTCTGGTTCTGTTGACGGGTGGTCAGAAGGGTCATGTTACAGGGCACCACAAAACCCTTTCTACACAAGGCCACTACTTTCAAGACCAGAAGGCATGGCTGACCTACCTAATTACAGAGAAACAAACACGGAGAGTAAGACAAAGTGAGGAAACAGGAGTTATGTTTCAAATGAAAGAATAAGACAAAACCTCAGAAAAAGAACTAAATGAAATGGAAATAAACAATATACCTGATACAGAGTTCAAAGTAATGGTCATAAAGGTGTTCACTGGGCTTGAGAATAATGGATGAACTCAGTGTGAACTTCAACAAAGAAAAATATAAAAAAGAACCAATCAGAGCTGAAGAATACAGTAACTGAAATGAAAAATACATTAACATCAACAGCAGATTAGAGAATGCAAAATAATTAATCAGCCATCTTGAAGACAGGGTAGTAGAAAGCACCCAAGCTAAAAAAACAAAAAGAAAAAATGAGGATAGGTTAAAGGGACCTCTGGGACAACATCAAGCATTATGTGAACTAACATTCACATTATAGGAGTCCCAGAAGGAGAAGAGAGAGAGAGACAGAAAACTTATTTTAAGAAATAATAACTGGGGGCGCCTGGGTGGCTCAGTCGGTTGGGCGTCCGACTTCGGCTCAGGTCATGATCTCACGGTCTGTGAGTTCGAGCCCCGCGTCGGGCTCTATGCTGACAGCTCAGAGCCTGGAGCCTGTTTCAGATTCTGTGTCTCCTTCTCTCTCTGACCCTCCCTGTTCATGCTCTGTCTCTCTCTGTCTCAAAAATAAATAAACGTTAAAAAAAATTTAAAAAACATTAAAAAAAAAAAAAAAAGAAATAATAACTAAAAACCTCCCTAACCTGGGAAAAGGAGCAGACGTCCAGGTCCAGGAAGCACACAGATCCCCAAACAAGAGGAATTCAAGGAGGTCCACACCAAGATATATAATAAATAAAACATCAAAAATTAACAGTAAAGAGAATCTTTTCTTTCTTTTTTTTTTTTTTTTGAGAGACAGACGGGGGTGGGGAGGGGCAGAGGAAGAGGGAGACAGAGAATCCTAAGCAGGTTCCACATCCAGTGTGGAACCCCAAGCACGGTCCCATGATCTCACAATCATGAGAAATCAAGAGTCAGACGCTTAACTGACTGAGCCACCCAAGGGCCCCAATAAAGAGAATCTTTAAAATCAACTAGTTTTGTACAAGGGAAACCCTGTAATGTTATCAGATTATTTTTCAGCAGACACTTTACAGGCCAGAAGGGAGTGGCATAATATATTCAAAGTACAGAAAGGAAAAAACCTACATCCAAAAGCTTACTTTACCTAGAAAGGTTATTAATAATTGCAGGAGAGATAAAGAGTTTCACAGACAAACAAGTTAAAGGACTTTATCACCACTAAACTAGCCTTATAAGAAATGTTAAAGAGACTTCTATAACTGGAAAAGAGATAGCCATAACTAGAAATAAGAAAATTATAAAAGGAAAAAATGTCACTGGCTAATATATGAAGATTAAAAAAACAAAAGTAGTAAAATTAATTATATCTACACACAGTAAAGGATACACACAGAAAAAGAGAGGAAATAATATGTCATATATATAAATATGGAGAAAGGAGTAAAAAAACTTTTAGAATGTGTTTGAACTTGGGGTGCGTGGGTGGCTCATTTGGTTAAGCATCCGGCTTCAGTTCAGATCATGAGTTTGAGCCCCACATCAGGCTCTCTTCTGTCAGCGTGGAGTCCACTTGGGATCCTCTATTTCCTTCTCTCTGCCCCTCCCCTGCTGGTGCTCTCTCTCTCTCTCTCAAAAATAAATAAACATTAAAAAAATGTGTTTGAGCTTAAGTGATGACCATTAACAAGATAAACTGCTACATACATAGAATGTTATAAACCTAAAATAGATACACAGAAATTGAAAAGAAAAGAATTCAAGCATACCATGAAAGCATCAAATCCAAGGGAAGAGAATAAGAGAAGAAACAGAGAACTATAAAAAGAACCAGAAAACAATGAACAAAACTGCAGTAAGTATATACCTATCGATAATTACTTTAAATATAAATGGACTAAATGCTCTAATGGAAAGACAAAGGATGATTAAATGGTTAAAAAACCAAGACTCAACTACGCGCTGCCCACAAAAGACTAATTTCAGATCTCAAGGCACACACAGACTAAAAGTGAAGGGATAGAAAAAAAATATTCCATGCAAATGGGGGGGGGGGAGCCAAGATGGCAATACCAAGATCAGAAAAACGAGACTTAATTTTTTTCTTTTGTGTTTATTTTTTTCATTTTTGAGAGAGAGAGAGACAGAGACAGAGAGAGCAAGCGCAAGCAGGGGAGGGGGAGAGAGAGAGAGAGAGAGAGAGAGAGAGAGAGAGAGAGAGAGAGAAGACACAGGATCCAAAGCAGGCGGCTCTGTGCTGTCAGCACAGTCTGATGCAGGGTTCGAACTCTTGAACCGTGAGACTATGACCTGAGCTGAAGTCGGTTTTTAACCAACTGAGCCACCCAGCCACCCCAGACAAAAGAGACTTTAAAACAAAGACTGGTAGGGGTGCCTGGGTGGCTCAGTCAGCTGGGTGTCCGACTTTGGCTCAGGTCATGATCTCGCAGTTCATGAGTTTGAGCCCCGCCTCAGGCTCTGTGCTGACAGCTCAGAGCCTGGAGCCTGCCTCAGATTCTGTGTCTCCCTCTCCCTCCACCCCTCCCATGCTCAAGCTCTGTCTCTCTTGGTATCTCAAAAATAAATAAATGTTTAAAAAAAAAAAAAAAAAAAGACTGTAGGGGCACTTGGGTAGCTCAGTCAGTTAAATGTCCAACTCCTGATTTTAGCTCAGGTCATGATCACATGGTTCATGAGATCAAGCCCTGCTGGGGGCTCTGTGCTATCAGTGAAGATTGGGATTCTTGGTATTCTCTCTCCCTCTCTTGCTGCCCCTCCCCAACTTGCACTCGCTCTCACAAAATAAACATAAAAAAAAAATAAAACAAAGACTGTAGAAATAGGCAAAGAGGGCATTACATAATGACAGAGATCAATTCAAGAGGAGAATAGAAGAATTGTAAATATCTATGAACCCAACATAGGAGCACCTAGAAACATAAAGCAAGTATTAACAGACATAAAGGACATAACTGAAAATCATACAATAGTAGGGAACTTTTAGTACCCTACTTATATCAATGGACGGAGCATCCAGAAAGAAAAATCAGTGGTTTTGAATGACACATTAGACAAGATGGGCTTAACAGACACATACAGAACACTTTATCCAAAAACAAAATTCATGGAAGTATTTTCAAATGTACATGGAACATTCTCAAGGACAGATCATGTTAGGCCACAAAACAAGTCTCAATAAATTTAAGATTGAAATCTTATCAAGCTCTTTTCTGACCAAAATAGTATGAAACTAAAATCAATGACCACAAACACGTGGTAAACAGTACGCTACTAAACAACCAATGGGGTCAATGGAGAAATCCAAGAGGAAATAAAAAATTGCCCAGAGATAAATGAAAAGGGAAATAATGGTTCAAAATCTTTGGGATACAAAAGCAATTCTAAAATGGAAGTTTATAGCGATACAGACCTACTTCAAGCAACAAGAAGTCTCAATCAAACTTTACACCTAAAGGAATTAAGAAAAGAACAAATGAAGCCCAAAGTTAGTAGAAAAAAGGGAATTATAAAGATCTGAGCAGAAATAAATGAATACAGACTAAAAAACAACAGAAAAGAGCAATGAAACTAAGAGCTGGTTCTTTAAAACTCGGCCAGCCTCATCAAAAAAGAATTGAAATAAAATATAATATGAAAGAGAAGTTACAATGGACACTACAGGAGTACAAAGAATAAGAGACTACTACAAACAATGACATGTCAACAAATTAGACATTCTAGGAGAAATGGACATTTCTAGAAACATATTATCTTCTAAGACTAAATCAGGGAGAAGTAGAAAATCTGAACAGACTGATTACTAGTAATGAAATTGAATCTGTAATCAAAAAATGCCTGGTAAAGAGTGAAGTCCAGGATCAGATGGCTTTATAGGTGACCTCTACCAAAGATTTAAAGAGCTGATACCTATCCTTCCCAAACTATTCTAAAAAACAGAAGAGGAAAGAATGTGTCCTTACAGAATTCATTCTATAAGGCCAGGATTACCCTGATACCAAAATCAAACAAAGACACTACAGAAGAAGAAAATGACAGAACAATATCACTGGTGAACATACATGCAAAATCCCTCAACAAAACATTAGCAAACCAAATACATCAAAAGGATCATTCACCATGATTGAATGGCACTTATCTTAGGGATGCAAAGGTGCAATATAAAAATCAGTCAATATGACACAACATATTAACAAAATGAAGGATAAAAATCATGATCGTCTTGGTACAGAAAAAGTATTTGACAAAATTCCACATCCTTTCATGATAAAAATTTTCAACACAGTGGGTTTACAGGAAACATACCTCAACATAATGAAGGCCATAGATGAAAAACCCATAGTTAACATCATACTTGACAGTGAAAAGCTAAACACTTTTCTTCTACGATCAGAAACAGGACAAGGATGTCTATCTACTCTCACCACTTTTATTCAATATAGTACTATTGGAATTCCCACCCACAGCAATCAGACAAGAAAAGGAAATGAAAGACATCTAAATTATCAAGGAAGAAGTAAAACCATCACCATTTGCAGATGACATACCATATATAGAGAACTCCGAAGATGTCACCAAAAAAATAGAGTAAATGAATTCAGTAAATTGCAGGATACAAAATCAGTATGCAAAAATGTTGCATTTCTATACATTAATAATGAACTAGCCAAAAGAGAAGTAAAGAAACTATAAGATATTGATGAAAGATAACACAAAGAGATGAAAAGATATACCATGCTCATGAACTAGAAAAATACTGTCAAAATGTCCATCCTATCCAAAATATTATGGTACTGTCACAAATACAGACATACAGATCAACAGAACAGAAAAGAGAAGCCAGAAATAAACCCACGTGTATGTAAGTTAATTAATCTTCAACAAAGCAAAAGAATATATAATAAGGAAAAGACCGTCTCGTCAATAAATGGTGCTGGAAAACTGGACAGCTACATGCAAAAGAATGAAACCGGACCACTTTCTTATACCATTCACAAAAATAAACTCAAAATGGATTAAAGATCTAAATGTAAGACCAGAAACCATGAAACTCCTAAAAGAAAACATAGGCAGTAAACTCTTGGTTATCAGCCTTAGCAATAGTTTTTTGGATCTGTCCCCTCAGGCAAGGGAAACAAAAGCAAAAATAAACAACTGGGGCTTATCAAATTAAAAAGCTTTTGTACAATGAAGGAAAACATCAGCAAAATGAAAAGGCAATCTACTGAATGCAAGCAGATACCTGCAAACGATATTATCTGGTAAGGGGCTAATATTCAAAAATATAAAAACCCTGTATAACTCAACCAAAAAAAAAAAAAAAAAAAAGCCCAATTAGAAAATGGGCACAAGACTTGAAAAAACATTTTTCTAAAGAAGACACATAGAGGGGCACCTGAGTGGTTCAGTCAGTTAAGTGTCTGACTCTTGGTTTTGGCTCAGGTTTGTGAGTTGCAAGTCCCGCATCAGGCTCTGTGCTGACAGCGCAGAGCCTGCCTGGGATTCTCTCTTTCCCTGTCTCTCTGCCCCTACCCTGCTCTCTCTCTCTCTCTCAAAATAAATAAGCTCAAAGAAGACACATAAAGAGCCAGAAGACACATGAAAAGATGTTCAACATCACTAATCATCAGGGAAATGCAAATAAAAACCACAATGAGATAACATCTTGCACCAGTCAGAATGATTAGCATCATAAAGAAATAACAAGTCCTAGCAAGGACATAGAGAAAAGAGAACCTTTGTGCACTGCTGGTGGGAATGCAGATTGGTGTAGCCACTATGGAAAACACAATGGAGCTTCCTCAAAAAATTAAAAATAGAAATACCATGTGACCCAGTAATTCCCTTACTGGGTAATTTACCTGAAGAAAACCCAATCACTAATCCTTAAAGACTATTCATCCCCATGTTCATTGTTCATTGTAGCATTATTTACAATAGCCAAGGGAAGGAAGCAACTTAAGTGTTCATCTACAGATAAATAAAAAAGATGCAGAAATAGATACAATGGAATATTATGCATCCATAAATAGAAAAAAAGAAATCTTTCCATTCACAACATGGATAGACCTAAAGGGTATTATGCTAAAAGAAGTAAGTCAAACAGAGAAAAACAAATACCACATGTTTTACTTTTATGTAGAATCAAAAAGCCCCCAAAATTAACAAACAAAAAACCAGAAACAGACTCATAAATACAGAGAACAGACTGTTGCAAAAGGGAATAAGGGTGGGAGATAGGTGGAATAGGTGAAGGGGATTAAGAGGTTCAAACTTCCAGTTTTAAGTCAAGGTGATGAAAAGTACCACATAGTGAGTGAATATAGTCAATAATATTGTACTAACTTTGTATAATGAGATGGTAACTATACTTACTGCAGTGGGCATTTTGTATATAATTGTTGGATCACTATGTTGTATACTTTGAAAGTAATATATAATAATAATAATAAAAATATGTAAAGCATCATTCTTTCAAAAATCTCCAAGATAAAGCAGCACTTCAGCCACTATACACTAATATATATATTACTTTTAATAACAGCCATTATTATTTTTATTCCAAAATTGGGACAGAACTGTTTAGTAACACCAAAAATCTAAGTACTCATTAACTATCCTAATAAAGAAGAACTTTTCTGATTTAATAACCGGACTCAAAATTCAGTGATGAGCTAAAAGCACATGTAATCTGAGGCATGTAAGAAATTGTTAGTATGTACTTCTAGAAAGATTAAGTATACTATCAAGTAGCTATATTTTAATAGGTTCTCACATCTTGTGTCCAAAATGAAACACCCGTAGATCTCCTTTTCTCTCTTGGTCGTCGTCGTTCTCGGATTGATTTAGGTTGTGATTTATCTTCTCCTTCTTTTTCCTCTTCTTTCTTTTCACCCTCTGTTAAGGATTATAATGAACCGCATGGTAGCAACGTATTTTGACAGTACTTTATAATAAAAATGTAGTAATATTTCAAAATCAACCTCCTTTATAAAGGCTTCTAAAATTTTCCAGTCAGAATTATTTTTGCCCCCTCAGCATTCCTATAAAACACTTGGTTTAGACATGAATTTGTATCTCCCATTAGACAGGTTCTTGATCAAGACAAGAACTAATTTTTATTATTTCATTTTCCTAGTGCCTGAAACAAAACATCTGCCAAAAGACATATTTAATAATATTTGCTGAACAGAAAATAATTGAATCCTATGAAGAAAACAGGGCTCAAGTTATTAATGTTTGATAGGGGGTTACTATACCCAAAGTTAACACTTCGAAGAAAACAAACAGTTCTTAATGATGGAACAGCTAGCAGACATAGAACGAGTTTTTCAGTTTCTGTTTCTACTATTCCCAATCCTCATTCGGTAGCAGAATAAATACAGTATTCATTTCATTTCTATTAGATAGTATCTAAGAAAAAACTCTTTTTTTCTGGAAAAAATATTTATCTTTTAAAACATGTCAACATAAAATATAGTCTTGGGGTGCCCGGGTGACTCAGTTGGTTAAGGGTCTGACTTTGGCTTACGTCATAATCTTATGGTTCATGGGTTGGAGCCCCACATCAGGCTCTGTGCTGACAGCTGAGAGCCCGAAGCCTGCTTTGGATTCTGTGTCTCACTCTCTCTCTCTCAAAAATAAATAAACATTAAAAAAAATTTTTTTTTTATGGGGCGACTGGGTGGCTCGGTTGGTTAAGCGTCCGACTTCGGCTCAGGTCATGATCTCACGGTCCGTGGGTTCGAGCCCCGCGTCGGGCTCTGTGCTGACCGCTCAGAGCCTGGAGCCTGTTTCAGATTCTGTGTCTCCCTCTCTCTGTGACCCTCCCCCGTTCATGCTCTGTCTCTCTCTGTCTCAAAAATAAATAAACGTTAAAAAAAAATTTTTTTAAATAAAAAAAAAATTTTTTTTTTAAATATAGTCTCAAAATTTGTTTCCTTCTTAGTATAGTTAAAATAGCTTTAGACTTATATTCTACAAAGGGGCCTTCAAATAGGTTTTAAAAAGTAGACATTATACGGAACAAAGTAATGTTAGAAATTATTTCTAAAAGTCTCCTTCCTGTGCCATTAGCAAAGAGTCACAGCAAAAGAAATTTCAAAATTATAGTGCCAGCAAGTTTTTTTAGAATTGTTTTTGGAATTGGTTTAGAGCAAAGATCGCAAACTCCAATGCATATAGTGGCCATCCAGATAATATAAATGGATAAAATGGACCAGGAGGGCACTATTCCAAGGGGTGAGGGGCTGTAACTTACTCCTTGGCTCTAGCCAATTGTTGATATGTGAGAATTAGAAACAGTGTTGCTAAATCTTCCCACTTTTCAATAGAAGATGAAAATCTAAACTTTTATGCAAATATCCCTAATTTTCAAAGTTGGCTCAAGGTTTTTACAAACCATTATGTGAGCCTCACGCTTAGTATTTTAAAGAACTGAAATATCTCAATGACCAAAAAAAGAAAAGTCAGCTGAAAATTGGGGAAAACTTAATTTTTCTGAAGTTTATCCTTCATGATTACTGATATTATCATGACTAATACTGTAGGATTTTCTTTTAAAATATAAAACGCCTACCATTAGAAATAATTTTATTTAGTACCAATCTCTTAATTAAAGTAGGAATTATTAAAATTTAAATACGAAGTTTATATGAAAAAATAAGAAATGTTAATAGTGATTATCAATATGCCAACATATCACTGAAAAAGAAATCTATTTCTCAAGAAATAAGCATAAAAACCATTTTGTTTTAGCAAGGACACTACATGTGTTTTAAGTGATTTTAGTTTACAACAATTCACATATAAAAAATTTAAAGATATGATCCAATAGGCAAGAAGTAACTTCAGGCACTAATAAACAGCTCCTAGAAATAGTCTCCCACCAGTTCTTCTATGCTGACTTTTCTGTGTTGGTGTACATAATGCTTTTTGTGAAGTCTTAAATTATAAAGATATATGTAACAATGCCAGACTACATAATTTCCTATTTTTATTTTCTACTCTTATTTTTCTTACTCTTCTTCTTATTTTTGAAATAAGAAAAACTCTTATTTTTCTTACTCTTCTTCTTCTTTTTGAAAGAAAAAATGGAATGACTCCCAGTTTAGAAAAGTTGTTTCTTTTCTGTAGAACTATAAATTAGAAAAAAAAATTCAAAGGATTATTTGAAGGAAACAAAGGTCTTCTTACCTCTTTCATTTTCTTTTGTTAATCCTCTGGAGTAAGCGGAAGTTATACCTACAAGACTATTTGGCCTGTTTAGTTGACTTGAAGCATAGAGTGAACTGCTCATGGTAGAAAGTGAAGAGGATGCGGTGGTAGAACTTGAAGTGGATACTGGTCTGTAACGCTGGTAAGTCTGTGAAATATTAAAATTAATTCCCACGTAAAATATTTAACAGTTAAAAACATCTAAACACGGGTTCATTTTGAAAGAAAAATGACATTCTAATCATCTCAAAATAATTCAGATTTCTGGTCCTTTTGAGTATTTTGTATATAGTTTGTCGGTATATAAATCTCTCGTATATTGAAAGTCACAAAACTAGTCATACCATTTGACCTAGCTGTGTTGGTGGTACACTATTACCTCATCGTATGTTCTGGAGTACTTTTGTTTATATTCATCTTCTCTAGATGTTTCTGACTCCTTCTTTTCTTCTTGCTTCTCTTTATCCTGTTTTTCTTTTTCTTCTTTTTCTTTTTCTTCATTTTCTTGTTCTCTGGTTCGGGTAGAACGACTTCTTCCTATTGTTTTTTCAGCTTCCTGAAGATCAGTCAGTGTTACTCCCTGTACATTAAAAAGGTAAATTTAAGAATGAGAAGCAGTATAGCTTGTTTCAAAGAAATATTTTATAAGTAGACAAATTTAATATGAATGTACTGGAAGTCAAATACACGTTTGGAATTGGTTTGCAAATTCGAACAAAATTTTTAGTGGGCAAGTCACATTCATTCTATGAAGAATCATCATGAGCAAGCACAGTAATAGGTACTGGAAAAGACAAAATACATGTAAGAAATAGTCTCTATATTAAAGAAATTAAAAAAAGGGGAGGAGATGACAGTACTATCACATGAATATGAATATAAATATTCCTAAGAAGTACAAAGAAGGAAAAGCTGACATAATACATTGTTTATACACTGAATTTATATGTACTTCTGTTTTATATATATATATATGTAAAAACATAAATATATACATATAACATGTAAACATATATATGTATATAATATATATGCATAAACACATAAATATGTATTTACTGAAAAAAATTTCAGTAAAGAAATAATTTTTAAAGGATAAGCCTTAAAGAACAGGTGAGATTTCAAAAAGTAAAGGTACAAAGGCAGGAAGAATATGTTAAGATCTTAACAAACAGTTCAGCTTGAAATGAAATACTGATAAAAGTAAGGATCAAGGAGTTGAATCTGGACTTTGGAGCGCCTCAACTATGGGAAAGGATAGACACAAAATGATATATTAGATATAATTAGAATGGCAAGGAGGTTAAGGAGATGCTAACTACACTGAGTGACATTTTCCTGGTACTTGCACATTAGCTGTTTGAAATATCTAATACAATAGACCTATTCCCCACAACTCCAAATATTTACAGAATTCTTTATTAATTGTTAGACATCATATTGATTAATTCATTAACACGCATTGAGTACTCTGTGCCAGACACCATCTAAGAAAGAAAAAGCAAATATGCAAAGAGATACAAAGGTATATGCCAATTAGATTAAATATAATACTAACATTAAATAGATTAAATGTAATATACAAAAGGCTAGGAAAGAATTACTAAAGCAATCTAAGATTTCCTCACATTATATACTAACATCAGTGTTTTCTTTCTTTTTTTTTTTTTTTTTAAAGTTTTTAAAAAATTTCTTTAAATAATTTCTACACCCAACACGGGGCTTTTACTCACAACTCCAAGAACAACAGTCACATGCTCCTCTGACTGAGCCAGCCAGGTACTCCAATGACATTAATATTTTCATAGAGAAGTGAAAAAGAGAAAGGCAATTTGAAGCTTTATATATTATACACATTAAACATACCTGTGTTGATCTTCTAGACTGTCTTGCTTGTCTAGATCTTGCTTTTCTTTGGGATTCAGACTCTTCATCTCTAACAGGAGTGAGGTATGATCTACAGTAATAAATAAAAATTGTTAGTTGGATATACAGTATCTGTGAATTACATACGAATGTATGAATCAATACACGGTAAGCATTTTAGTTTAAGAAAAAGTCTCCAAAAATGGTTTCATTCATCACGAAAATTCAACAATGCAATCTGATCAAGTTTTAGATTGAAAATAATCAGTATTAACTTATATTTTTCAAGTTCTTCCTAACCACAGTTTTTTTTTTTCTTTTGAAAAGCCATGTGATGAGTCCTCTTAGTCCCTTTGCTGATTCCCTGCAATACCATGCTAGATGATACGTGAAGGCTAAACTCTACACTGTCAATGTCTTTTCATGGTTAGAATGATTAGGAGTGAAGGCAACATTTAACATATGGGATGACTAGTGAGCAAGCAACACTCCCTGCACTCCTGTCACTACATTTATTAATGATGTTTTTGGCAGACATCATACTCTTGTTCACACTTTGAGTTATCTAAAAATTCAAGTATTTTTATTCATAAACTGCTTTAAAATCAGCATCCTACTCTTGGTTACTGATTTTCTAATATAAAAAGAACTTGACCTTTATCTTCACTATATCTGATCTCATCAATTATCAATCTTCTCAATCACTTCATTATATATTTTTTTTCACTTCACTATATTTGATCTAAGCCTATGCCCCATGCTGTCTAAGGATATGCACAATTTCAAAAGCATATGTCCATGTCAAGAGATTAATAACTAATTAAAGGGTTGAATAAGAAAAGACAGAGCCGTGCAAGACACAGAAAATAACTTCCCTCCAATGATCAATGTTACTTGGGAAGTTCAATTGTTAATACTTTATTTAGTTATATTACCATCTAATTCACATTTCTCATACAATACTCAGAAGTAGAATATTTCTATTGTCTATGCTGTTAATTAAATTTATCTAGTTTATATCACCTGCCCCTCCCCTTTAAAAAGCTCAACTTTTAAAAGGGTTCTTTTTTTAGATTTACTATGCTTTCCAATTTGTAACTCATTCTGTTCTTTAAACTTCCTGAAACTATTCATATATCCATAACAGACTTTAGAATTTATTCTTGGTTTTATGCCTTATCTTTTATTCTTTCTATGTGTCCTTTAAAGCTCTAGGTTCAAAGAACATAACACACCTCCAACTCCTTAGAATCATTTCAGTTTCTTCACAATTCTTTTAGAGAGCCCCATTCCTTTTGATTTCTCTGTCTTTTGCTTCACACTCTTAAGTTTTTAGAAATCTGTCTGAAACTAGAATACATGATTTATTATTCCTAGGATTCACCTCCTTGAATAATTAATCCTAAGATGACAAGGTCACTTGTCAACCAAAATCCTCGTTGCCTCAATTCCATCAATTAACTCTTACTTATTGGTTAAAGTTAGTACTAGAGGACAGGTTCTCTGTGTTGCTTCTACTCTAATTACAGATCAACTTTAAGCAAGGTAAGTCAAGAACTTCTCAGGAGGGTATTTTTACTTGACTGAGACATCCAACAAACTTAGAGAAAGATGAAAATCCTCTCACTACTTTACTTTGACTTAAGTTGTTTTTTCATCTGGTTTGAGAAAATATCACCTATTTTCTCTATTTGGTTGAATAACCTAGTGCACTATTTCATAATGACATAACTTATTTTTTTTCTCTTCATCCATATGTTTTCATCTCTAGGTTTCTAGAATATCCTGGGGGTGCCTACGTGGCTCAGTCGATTAAGCATCTGACTTAGGCTCAGGTCATGATCTCATGGTTCATGAGTTTGAGCTCCACGCTGGGCTCTGTGCTAACTGTTTGGAGCCCAGAGTTTGCTTCAGATTCTGTGCTTCCCTCTCTCTCTGCTTCTCCCCCGTTTGTTCCTTCTCCCTCTCAAAAATAAATAAACATTAGAATATCCTGAAAGATCGTCTTTTTGCTACTATACTAGCACTACATATATCTCACAAATCGGGCACAGCCCACGATTCAAGCATTGAAGAGTTCTATTTTACCAAATTTGGTTTCTATGAAAATACTGGTACAGATTTAAGTTTATAACCTTAAGTTTCATTTTTTTTTAAGTTTAATTATTTATTTTGAGAGAGAGAGAGAGAGAGAGCATGAGTGGGGAAAGGGCAGAAAGAGAGAGGGACAGAATCCCAAGCAGGCTCTGCACTATCAGCACAGAGACTGATGCAGGGCTTCAACTCACAAACCATGAGATCATGACCCTAGCCGAAGTCAGACACTTAACCCATTGAGCCAGCCAGGTGCCCCTAAAATTTTAATGTTTTAAAAAATTATATTTCTAATTATTTGGTCTATTGCTTTTAATTTGTCCTCCCAAAAGTGTAGGGCAAGAAAAAAATTCACTATATGCAACTTTCTTTCTTTTTAAGTTTATTTTTATTTTCAGAGAGAGACAGAGAGCAAGCAGGGGAGAGGCAGAGAGAAAGGGAAACAGAATCTCAAGTAGGCTCCATGCTATCAGTGCCAAGCTCAATGCAGGGTTCGATTCCACGAACCATGAGATCATGACCTGAGCAGAAATCGAGAGTCAGATGTTTAACTTACTGAGCCACCCGGGTGCCCCGGGTACATAAAGCATTTTAGTTACCAGCATTTCTTTAGTTTGACTTTCTTTTAGAGGTTCTGCAACATATGGCTTCATCTGTACCAATGCACAGATCCACAGAGATGAATACAACTGGTTAGGATGTCTGCCCTCTTGATGGCCCAGAATGCTCAAGCTACACTAAGTTTGATACTTCTCTTAAGTAGGAGAAACTTCTTAATTTTCATCCTGTCTGTATATGAACTCTTGTGAATTTTAAGCTTTTTATTTAGATACAACCATTATTCCCTACTTTTGTAACAACTCCAGTCATTTCTCTGGGACAAGTCATTTTAAAGGTGAAAAAGAGTAACAATAAACTTGTTATTACAGGTTTACTTTAAGAAAATTAATTCCAGAATAGAGTGAGGATCTTGTTTATTCTGGAAGTTGGTTATACATATTTGGAAAATGCTATACATTCTAACCATCTCCAGGAAAATCACAACATGTTAAAGGCTCTGAGAAGAACCACGGAAGAAACCTGTTTAACCATAACTATGTATTTCCTAAGATTATTAATTAGAACATACTTTTATGGTACACCTGTTACATGTGGAAAAGTGCTCTGTGAAACATCAATTTGGAAAATATGGCCCAATGGCCATTTTTTTTTTTTTAGCAATTCATTTGGTACTTATTTATGCATCCACTGTCCCTATGCAATGTATTGCTTTTTGGACTTCTCTCAGACGAGGAGAAGAAAAGAATAAAAGAAGATGAAACCTTAATGTGGTAGCAAATCTGGTTAAACAGAAAAACTTTAGAACAGCTCAGATGGCTGCATGTATCACTTCAGTATTTCAAGGGCTGCTCTGAAAGTAAGCATGAACATGGACTACTGAATCTGACTCCTCTATGTAATGGTCAAAATTTTCACATATAGTTTACGACAGGGAAATCTGCATTGCCATTTGTTCTTTTAATCCCCATGTTCTGCAAACAGAAGTAATCAACCAGCACACTCTCTTCAAATGAGCCTCACTACTTTTTCAACAGTTTCAAGTTGCCATAAAAGTTAAATCTACCTATCACATCTGGTTTAACATATGTAGGTTAAGGGGATAAAAATTACTAGTCAAAAGACTTATAATATCTGTTTCTGTTCATTTACATTTTCCTTACATTTGCCCCAAATCAGCATAAAAATCTAGCCTATCAATTTGTAATATACAATATGTTTCCTATTATTTTAAGAGTCCCCATCTGGCATTCAGTTCCTTCTCCCCTCTCTCGGGGTTCCTGTATAGAGCAAACCTCTGTGAATTAAATGTAGACAAGAAAGTTAATTCACATATTTTGTGTTTAATTAAAAAGAGCTGATCAAAAAGTAGCAGAATATATCAAACTCTACTGCTGCCTCCCCCCCTCCCCCAACCGTTTATTTATTTTGAGGGAAACAGAGACAGTGTGAGTAGGGGAGGGGCAGAGGGAGAGGGAGAGAGAATCCCAAGCAGGCTCTGCACTGGTAGCCCGACGCGGGGCTCGAACTCATGAAACTATGAGATCATGACCTGAGCCAAAACCAAGAGTTGGACGCTTAACCGACTGAGCCATCTAGGCCCTCCTCTACTGTTGCCTTAAAAAAAAAAAAAAGAAAGAAGGAAAGAAAGAAAGAAAGAAAGAAAGAAAGAAAGCAAGCAAGCAAGCTTATTTATTTATTCTGAGAGAGAAAGTGCAAGAGTGGGGGAGGAGGAGAGAGAAAGGGAGAGAATACCAAGCAGGCTCTGCATTGTCATCAGAGCCCGATGTGGGGCTTGATCCCACAAACTGAGCTACCCAGGTGCCCCTCAAACTCCACTGCTGCCTTAACTTACTATATCATACTACATCTCTTTCTTAAAACTATATAAGGTGCATAATTTTACTCCTTAGTAGTCTTAGATGGCTTACAATTTTCTGAGCTACTGAAAGGTTATTATTTTTAAAATAAGGATTTTCTAATAATTCCAATTATTCTATTTATTATTTCACTGATTTATTGGTTGAAATAAATTTATTTATAATATTTATATTTTGGGAAATCAACAAATAACATCTTTAAAAAACTGAAAACAACCCTTCTTTTTCATTCAGCTTTTTTCCTTGCAGAGGGAAGATAAATGAGCAAATGCAAGCTGGCTGAGCCAAGGGAAAAAGGTGGAGGAGAATAATTATACAAAGCAACAGTTCCACATGAATTTATGTTTTCATTCAAAGATATTGCTTTGTATTTTGAAAAGACTGGAGCATTAGAAACACTTAAAAAATGAAAGAATTTGCTATCATGCTATTTAAAGCTAACTTTTCTTCTCTACTTCCCACTCTGCTACCACTATTAATCCATTGGAAATCTTAACAAAAACAGAAAATCCTCATCCAATCCTGATCAATAAAAACAAAATTCAAGAATAGAATAGTGGAATTTAATAGTGAGTTTGGTAACTTTGCAGAACATCTGAAAGTATATATGTGAGGATACCTAAAATAGCATAGATGTATTAACTTATCTTTTTAGCCACAATATATACTTAAATCATAATATATACATTTTGAGGACAAATATTCAACTATACACATTTCAAAACCATTAACAAAATTTAATTGAAAGACAAACAGAAGAGGTCAACAATGTATTCAAAACTGCAAACAATTACTTGACGTGAAACAGAACACAAACATTATTATTGCAAACATCACTGAAAATGAGTAAGACAAACAAAATTTCTGTAATATACACCAGGGAAAATGTTAACAGATACATTTTGTTTCTTATGCTATTAAAATTTGTTCTGTTCTATTAATATCTCCAAATATTTAATTCTCAATCTAATGTCTTCCAGGATTAATTCTAAGAAGGTGAAACTCAACTTTCTCCAACAACAAGTCTAGAAGTTAAAAATTATATAAATAAAATACTTATGTTACCGAAGAAGAAATTCTGACCTGGAGAGCATTCTAACCTTAGGATTAAAGGAGTAAAAAACCAAGGATTCCTAACCTTTTCCCCTTAACTTCCCCTACTCCATAAAAGCAAAGTGCTCAAATTGATTTTCACTCAAAAATAATGATGGCTGCCTATGATCTTCTAATTTCTGTTGGCTATATGGTCTGACTTGAAAACACCTCAAAAGCCTAAAACTAACATTAATGTATAGAAAAATGAAGAATTATTAAAATATGGTATGACCTATACTGGTGTTCAAATCACAAAATGTTAACTGCTTATAATGGTTTTATAGAACTATCACTAAATCTTACCATAGAAATAGTAATAAAACATAATCATGCTGACAAAAAATAAAGATGCAATGATAGGAAAGAAAATGTTTAACATTAAAAAATTTAATGTTTTGTTACTTTTCATATATTCACCATGAATATTACTGTAAGGATATTAATTACTTACTACAGGCCATGTACTTTGATAAGCACCAGAGACAAAGCCTGTATATGGCCACTACATGCCAGAACTATGACAAAGTTAATCTGGTTGGTATTTTAGTAAACAAACAAAACAAAATAAAAACCAAAACACCAGTTATGTAGCTAATTTAATCTCAAAGGAATAAAATACAAAAAAGGTCACATTTTTTTCTCAAGAGGAAAAACAAAATTCAAAGCTAGTAACTATGCATGCTATAGCAGGAAAAACACTTGACTGATTCTCCTGTAATCTTGGGCCTCGCCTTAGTTCTCATTAAATAAAAGTGGAAAAGTCACTTAATATCTCTGGGTCTTAGTTTCTTATGTAAAGCAAGGGTATCACAAAAGAGGTAAGTTCCTTTCCACATCTGAAATTCCAAGCAAATTAGCAGCAGCATGAAGAAGTGAGCAACGCTCCTAACATTTAAGCACAGAAAATAAATTCATAAATCCTTTAAAATATTTAATTAATGAGTCCCTTTTATGTACTGAATTAAAACTAAGAGAACGTATTCAAAGTACTTAAAAATGATTTGGTTTACACATATGCCCAAGAAGCCTTTCTTCAAGAGAATCTTAAAATGAAAAGTCTCGAAAGTAACCAAAACAGTTTAACATCCATCAAATTTTTTAATAATAGGAGGAAACAGAAGAATGAAAAATCTGTTTCTGTCAGGTTACATCTAGTCTTCCATAAGTGTGACTGGGTGTGTTTAGATCTTCATCACAAAACCATCTTGAATGAAAACAACCACTAAAAAAATGAAGATGGCTAAGAAGACAAATGTCTGGCTCACTTCCTTGAAACAAAAACATCTATTCTGTCAGAGGGAGTCACCAAGCCTAAATGCTAGTAACTGCCAATTACATCAGTTCATGTAGTTCTGAGCTGATACAGGTTATTTCACTTATTAACCTAATGAAGAGATGGTCACCAACTTGACAAGGTTAAAAAGCAAAACAAACAACTTTCAGCACTGGGCAAGATACATCAGCAGTTCTATTAGGACCTTTACACACCTGCGTCTCTCCCTGACCTCTGATGTGGAGGAGACAGTGCCAGCAGTAGTTGTAGTCAGGGTTGTGGTTGAGGCTGCAGCATTTACAACAGTTGGAGCAACAGGGATGGTCACTGCCGTAGGAACACTGTCCTTTTCTTTTTCAGTACTATCCTCAGCCCACAAACGATTTGAGGTACTATCGCATCATAAGCAGCAACACAAAAAGAGAAAAGGAAAACAGCTAAACAATGAAAGCACTTTCTAGCAGCTGAAACATGTGACTACAGGGATGGATTTTTTTAAAACATGAGGCAAGACATCTTTGAACTATGAACCAGAAGT
This sequence comes from Neofelis nebulosa, assembly GCF_028018385.1. Lineage (NCBI taxonomy): Eukaryota > Metazoa > Chordata > Mammalia > Carnivora > Felidae > Neofelis > Neofelis nebulosa. Next base: position 39,217,088 of record NC_080789.1, on the reverse strand, counting down.
CTCACCCAGAGCTGTCAAAGGGAGAAATTTACATTTTAAGCAGCCTGATTCAAGGAAAGTTAATAATTCAAGAACTTCGTTTTTCCCCAGACATGCATAATTGCCTGTTTTTGGAACCAATTTTTGCTTGTAAATAATTTTAAAAGGTAAATGAAAAAATCCAGAGCCCCACAATCTTCTAAACAAAAATGCATGCACATACATAAGCACACAGTAGGCCTGAACACAAAATGTTATCTGTGACTCACCTGCTTTGTGTGCCTGTTGAGGAAGAACCCGTTGTAATCTTTGTAGTAGTGCTTGTGCTGGAAAGCAGGCTTTTCTGAAGCCCAGCTGCAGAGGTAACTGTTGGTGTTGATGTGGTGCTTGGAACACTAGAACTAATCAAATCATCTTGTCTTCTACCAAAGGAGCAACTGAAGGAAAGAGTCATATCTATATAGGATGTGTCTGTATGTGTAGTCTACAGTTAATGTCTATACATTACACAGATACACAAGGCTAGGAAAAATCTAAAAAACTGTGTTCCTAAATACACCACCGGCTCCAGCACCAAGAGTTGCATCTACAACTTGCTAGAGTCTAGATGATTTCACTAATTTGGTAGTGTATCATTTTACTGCCTCCCACCTCCCTGGACAGGACTCAAACATGTTCTGATCTGGTATTTTACGTTTCTGGAACTATTAACAGACCATATGGTCATGCCAGGCTGGGTCTGAGGAAAACACTTAGGTCTGGTTTTACTCAGGGAAAGTTAAGATCAACCTTTTTGAAGAAAAGTATTTTAGCAATGAGTCACATCCTTAGGAGTGACCCATGCCTATATTATAATTGCTCATCTTTTACTCTTCTTTTTGGTTGTTTTTAACAGAGAAAATATTTATGGTTTTTTCCCCCCTCCTCTCCAATATGACATTACCAACATTTCAATTCAAGAAATTACCATCTCTCCGAGTTCTAAGAAAAGTGGAAACTTCCAGGTCACTAAATAATGCCCAGATCAATTAAGACACTGATCTATTTCAACTTCTCTAGTCAATTATATAATGAGTTCCTTCTAAATATGCTACAACCTAAAAGATGCTTCCTAATATATCAAATCTAATTATACATAATATATATAAAAGTAAAAACAAATTTTCATCTACCTCTAAATATATATTCTGGACTTTTAAATGACGTTTTATTTAAACAATGAAAGCGCGTTAATATCATTTTCTTAATGATACTAAATTGAGGGCTCTAAACAAACTGCCTCATATTTTTATAAAAGAATGCATAAAAGTTACTTAAGAATTATATTACCTTTTATGGTAAGCTGATCCTTCATTAACTGAGCTATTCTTTTTGAGATCATCTTCCCATTTTCTTCTTGTATAGGAGCTACTCGTTCGTAAACTTGAAGAGTCTCTGTGAAAAGAGTATCTTTCAAATTCTGGTATATAATTTTAAAACAGGATTAAGAAAGCTGTCTATTAAAAAACATCAGTAGAAGCAGAAACTAGTAAAATCCCTTAAGAAAATGCTTTGGAATATTTACTAAGAAATGAAAGTAATTCCAGTTCTAAGATTCTATCCCTAAGGTATAATCCTAACTACAGTGGGGAAAATTAAGATATTTACAGAAGTTTTACTTATGATCATAAAATACCAATTTAAATGTCCATATTTGGAGAGGGGAAATAGTTACTTAAACCTCAATAGACCTACTCTATGGAACATAATGCACTGATGAAAACCAACGCTTACTGAAGATATGTATGAACACATAAGACTACGTATGAGATGTGAGGTAAAAACAAACAAACAAAAAAGTCAAGACACAAAACTGGATGTGATAACATGACTACAACTATATTTAAAAGTTCTCATACCCCATGTGCTGAAAATAGGAAGAAAGAAACTAAAATGTTGACAGTGATTAAGAGCTTTTTCTCCTTTCTTTCTCCTTTTCTGTAGGTTTCAACTATTTGGAGAGTCTGTACTAGATTAGTTTGTGACCTCATCTGGCACCACTGTCCCAACTACAATGTGTTTTGTTTTGATTTTGCCATTTCATCAATATACAAATCTGCATCTCCTCAGGACCTTCTATTTGGTGTTCTTCCCACAATCCATATATCCCACAGAGTTACAACAATGCTCATGTTTTCATTGTCATGCTAGATAATAAAGATTTCATAGTAAAAACATAAAGCAAATCATAATGAATCCACCTGTTTTCTTTCTCTTCAATGTCAGATGTACTGGCTAGTCGTCTTGGTATTGTAGGTGCAACATATGCAAGCCTAGTTCCTTTACTATCTTTCTCCTACACAACAGGAAAAAAAATGAGTGAAAAATAAATCTGTGATTACAGGAACCGCTAAAAGTACTAAGGAAAGAGTATTCAACAATGTACAATTATACAATTACAATTATACAACCATAACAGTTTACTTTATAGTATTTCCACAGCTCCTACCTATACTCTTTAAAATTAATGTCTATTAATATTTAAATACTTTAAGTGCCAGAGGACAGCCTGTTCAAACTGATTTTCTTTTCTTTCTCCTTTAATCTAGAATTAGACAATATTTTAATATAAGGAAAAAAATTCCTCATTTTAATGACTTTTTCTAAATTTCTATAACAGATTATGTAAGGTAATGCAGTATAATATAATAAAATATTCTTATTTTTTTCCAGAGAAATAAGGTCTCAAATATGGTTAACTGGTAAGTCCTAATTATTTATGCTATGTAAGTTATTCATTACTTTGATATAACGTTAAAATATTCCGAACAAAAAATACTTAAGTTATATTTATCCAAATCCAGTTGAGAGTGCAGGAGCAATGGTATGATACATTCCCACTGTACTGGCATCAAGTACTTGGAAAATAATTAGGCAATCAATTTATACAAAATAAAAAACTTTAAAATTACTTGATGAGAAATTCTATTTCTGATTTCTGACACAAAGAAACAAACACTTTAAACAGAGGGACGAAACTATATGAAAAAAGTACAAGCGCTGAAAATATAGAAAAGAAATAATCCAGCAATATAAAATATATCTGAATAAACTGCATACATTCTATTTGATATAATTTAATACTATCCTTCAAATACAGTTATTAAAACTACTGATTAAAAGGAGATTGCTTTTGATGTAGCAGATATAAAACTGCAGATGCTAGATAAATGCAACTTATGAGTATAATTACATTACAGAATAAATAAATTCTAGAATAAATGCCCCCAATATATTTTATTATAAACTGTCTAGTGGAATAAAGCATTTGTTTAATTAAGTATAGTTTCATAATTTATTTTTTGAGCAAATCTGATCTTCCCAGTACTTACAGAAGCATACTTCATTTTATTGCACTTAACAGATACTGTGGTTTTTACAATTTGCAATTTGTTGCAACCCTGCATCAAGCAAGTCTATCCAAGCCATTTTCCAACAGCATTTGCTCACTTTGTGTCTCTATGTCACATTTTGGTGATTCCCACAATATTTCAAGGCTTTTCATTATTATCATATTTGTTACAGTGATTATAACTTGCTGAAAGCTCAAATTATGGTCAGCATATAAATATTTTTAAATTAAGGTATGTACATTTTCTTTAGACACAATGCTATTGTACACTTAGGAGGCTACAGCATAAATATATATAAAATTTATGAGTATATATACGAGTATAAAATATACATAAAATTAGAGTGTATGTGTGTGTGGAGATATATGTATATATATCTGTATATATATGTGTATATATACATATATATGTACATATATATATATACATATACACACACACACACACATATATATATATGTATGTATATGTGTGTGTGTGTGTGTATCCACACACATATACATACGGGAGAGAGAGGGAGGGCCTAAAAAGAGAGAGAATCTGAAGC